>NC_135341.1:62613335-65113335 GCF_023851605.1 Tamandua tetradactyla | reverse complement strand
CAATCCTAAAGAGCACCTAGGGAAGTTTATAAGATTGTACAAGGGTTCCAGGCACTAGAGTAACTTTCCAGAAACCTACAACCTCCACATGAGTCCCTGGTCCAGATAAGTCTTGAAACCTAGCCTAGCCTCTCCAGAACATCAGATAGTTTCATCTCCCTACCCCATATTAGTGACAGACCCTTTCAATATAAAAAATTTGGAATTGCTATAGTCCAAACAATCCCAAAGAGAGGTATGGAATGATCATAGGTGATGGTGAAATTATACATGGAAGATAGGACTTAACAAATGAATATGAATGCTGAATCATTAAATGGATATCTCATTTAGTGTCCAGTATTTTAAAGCAGGTAGAAGTAAAAACCTAAAATTGTGAAGTTGTAACCCATGTCAAAGTCTGAAATATGTTCTACAACTAATTGTGGTGCTGTGCTTTGAAATTTATAGCTTTTTTGTATATATGTTATTGTTCACAAAAAAAAGAAGGAAAAAATTTGATTGTGATGATAAAAAAGTATTTAAGTCCTCTATCCTCTTATATTCTGGAGCAGCTAGAAGGAAAACTGTGACAGGATTGTATAGTAGCCCATGACAGACTCTGGGATCTATCCTGTTCTAGTTTGCTAGCTGCCGGAATGCAACACACCAGAGACGGATTGGCTTTTAATAAAAGGGGATTTATTTTGTTAGTTCTTCAGAGGAAAGGCAGCTAACTTTCTACTGAGGTTCTTTCTACGTGGAAGGCACAGGATGGTCTCTGCTGGTCTCCTCTCAAGGCCCCTGGGTTCCAACAACTTTCCCCGGGGTGACTTCTTTCTGCATCTCCGAAGGCCTGGGCTGAGCTGCAAGTGCTGAGATGAGGAATGCCGAGCTGCTTAGGTTGTGCTATGTTGCATTCTCTCATTTAAGCACCAGCCAATTAAGTCAAAGGTCACTCATTGCAGCAGACACGCCTCCTAGCCGCCTGCAGATGTAATTAGCAACAAATGAGGTTCACGTACCATTGGCTTATGTCCGCAGCAACAAGACTAGGTATGTTCACCTGGCCAAGTTGACAGCTGAATCTAACTAACACATATCCTGTAACCAGTTTTTGAAGAGTGCTTTGAAAACTACTGCTTTTTTTATTTCTTTGCTTTGTATGTATGTTATACTATACAATAAAAAAGTTAAAAATAAATTAATTAATTAAAAAAAAAAAACGAGATCCTCCAGAAGTAACTCTTAGGGATACCTATAGGTAGGCTAAGTTTCTCTGCTACCTACAGAGGCTTCACAAGAGTAAGCCTCAAGATCAAGGGCTTGGCCTGTTGATTCAAGTGTCCCTAATGTTTGATACAGTATGAGGGCATTGGATTCTCTGATGGTAAAGTTCAGTAGTTCTGTATTTTTTTCTCCCATCCCTCAAGGGACTTTGCTAATGCGTTTTGATTATCTGCTTAATATATTCTAGGATGTGTCCAGGCATTACATTAAGCTATACAGTATTAAAGGGCCTTATTCTTATTCTGGGTTCCCTGTGTTTCAGTCATTCGAATGAGCTATTGAGACAGGTTGAGTTAGATTATGTGTTACAGAAAATTTAGGTTCCAGACAAAATAAACCTTTCTTCCTCTGGTCTCAAAGAGTAAGTGTAGAAATAAGTAAGTGTAGTAAATATAGAAAAATGTCTTCCTTACCCCTGTGTTCTGAATTACCTTAATCCTAACCCGTTGGCTTCGTAGAACAGGCTGATTTTTGTTAAATCTCTTATTCAGAGGTAAGCTAAAAAGCGCCACCCTCTGACACCCTGCACTCTGTGAGTGCAGATTAGTAGGTGAAGTTTGTCTCCTCACAGGAAAAAAGTAAAAAAGAATTTTTTTTTCTAGAAGAGTCTGAATTTTTGTAGCTCAGCAAATGAAACTCAGTTTTTGAAAACTGTGCCTTTTCCCCAAAGCTCTATAACTAGCAAGGGGAGAGAACTGAGACTTTGAACTCACTTCCATCTTGTTCCAAAACCCATCCTCTGGGCTGTGTGGGACATCACAGATATGATGTCTATCTGTGACCACTTTGGTATGCAAGGTGTTAAGGTTTTGAAACTTAGATTACTGTTTTTCAAAGTGAGGTCTCCAGACCAGCATTGTTAAGTATGATGTGGGAACTTGTTAGAAATAAAATTATCAAGCCCCGTCCAGATAGACTGAAACATAAACCCTAGGGGTGGGGCCTACAGACTGTGTTTGAATAGGCCCTCCAGGTGACTTCTTATGCATATTAAAGTTTGCACATCACTACATTAGCTATCTTTGTAATTTGAGCCAAATAGATGGCAGGGGGTTTATACAATGTAGGACTTTTTCTACTTAGACCAATTAATTTGGCTTTGTTTGGGACAAATCGATTTGATGATTCTTTCATTGTAATCTGGGTAGAGCTTGAATTAAATCAATTCCTAGCCTCTGTAGAGAAATTAAAAAACAAACAAACAAAAACTCCAAATGCTAAATTGGTCAAGATTTAGTTTATCTCATTTACAGTTTTTTAAAAAATCCATCAGCCATAATGTTTCTATTTATTTTGTACTAAGCAAAGTTGAAGGTAATAGTTTTGGGTATGAACTACATAATAGTTCCGTTCTTCAAAGAAACAGCCTTCCGCCTTTACAAGATTTGATTTTAAAGTATTACATGTGATTTTTAAAAGGTAAATATTCTTTTACTTTAAAAATATTTGAACATTTTATCGAGATTTTGCTAAAATAATGTAAGGTTGACTTTATTATTTCCCAATGTTTTGGTTAATACTCAGTGAAGAATCTGTTTGGACTTACTGAATATTTGATGATATTAAGTAATTATTGATCATTTGTGTGGAGGGGCAGGAGGATACTTTAGATGTGTTTAATAGGGGTGGTCAACTTTGTCTTTTAAAGATATGTACCATTTAATCTGTAAATATTTCAATATGTTTCTAGGATTCACTTTAAAATAATTGGAATGTGGGGTTAATGAGGGTTAATAAGTGGGAGTAAAGTGGAAACACGGTCAACTGTTAGCTGGTAATTTGTTGAACTGAATGAGCAGTATATGAGGATCAGTATACCTTTTCTTTCTATTTTTGCATGTTTGAAATCTTTTATAATGTAACATTGAAAAAATAACAGTAACAACGATACTGCTTGAATACCCTCTTCACTCAATGAAGGTATGTTATTCAGGCTGGCATTTCTGCCATACATATAGTGGAAAAAGGAAACTTTTGTGAGCAAAAAGCAGTTTGGCACATTGTCATGCCCACGTATAACTTTAGTAAGTTATTTAATTTTAAATTCTGTTTTTGGAACAGAATAGTTCTACAAAAGTACTTTTCCTTCATGTGATATAATTTTTTAGAATGCAAAATATTCTATCTTTTGGAATACAAAATATTCTGTTTTTGGAACAGAATAGTTCTACAAAAGTAATTTTCCTTCGTGTGATATAATTTTTTAGAATACAATCACACTTTTATTTTATTTTTTTTTTACTAATAAGGAAAGACAGAGAGAAGGAAGGAAGGATAGAAGGAAGGAAGGAAGGAAGAAAGGGAAACATCTTTAAACATTTTCTTGTTTTATTGTATTCTGTTTCTCCGTTTTTTGTTACATGGGCTGGGGCCGGGAATCGAACCGAGGTCCTCCGGCATAGCAGGCAAGCACTTTGCCCGCTGAGCCACCGCGGCCCGCCTACAATCACACTTTTGAATAAAGGGTTGACAGACTGTTTAAAATTCTTTTATGATGTGTGTGTATTTATATTCAAAACTGATTAGAGAGGATTTTTTTTCGTTTCTAAAAGAAAATTCAAGTTCACAAAAGGGTGAATATGAAGATTTTTTAATTCAGTAGTTAAGCCACTCAATAGTGTGTTTTTCAAAGGTGTCTTTTAAAAACATATACATAGGAATTATTTGTCACAACAAAATTCAATTATGAAAACAAACAAACAAACAAAAAAACAAAATTCAATTATGGCCGTAACCTGCTTAGTAGTTAGACTAATAACTACAAGTTAGTAGCTGCTTTATCCAGTTATATGAGTAAAACATATGAAGGGGCACTGAAATTAGATTGTGGGCCATTTCTTGAAGCTAGTGAGGTCACATGGGGCCAAGGGTTGCTTGTCTCTACTAGTCTAGATCAGTGTTTTTCATATTTTAATATAAAGAGGAATCATCTGTGGTATCTTGCTGAAGATGATGCAGAGTTTGTTTTAGTAGGTCTGGAGTAGGGGCCCAAGATTCTGTATTTCTGACTAGTTCCCAGGTGATACTAATCCAGGTCTGAGGACCACTCTGAGTAACAAGAGACAGGATTATCATAGTTATGATTTAGAATTTAAAATATCAAATAAAATATGATTGTAGATTATATGTTTCCGCTGACTGTTAAACATTTCAAATTTTATTATTTTCTTGGTCATAAAATATATTGTTTGCTTAGGGTTGCTGCTAGGCTATACAACACCTTTTCTGATTCGATAAAGGTGGTTCTTAGGGCACATGCACAGCTTGGCTAGGGGAGGACCCTTTTTATGAATTAGAAAAACATGACTTCCTTAAGTAGATGCAGCACAGCACTTATAGGTCTTGAATTTCAGCCCTTACTTATTCCCTGCTCTAGGAGCCTTTGTACATTATATAACATCACAAATATATTGGTTGATCGCATTTGTTGTATTCCTGGACATAAAGAGATGGAATAGCATAGACTTTTGACAGGTGATGTGATGATAAAATCAACGGCCTAAAAAGTCTTGAAGGAAACAAGGAATCTTATCTCTTCATGTGTTATAATAATATGACTTTTCTCCACAGTTTAAATATACTTGCTGTTTAAAAAAAATTAATATTTTTGCTGCAAACTCTGTTAATAGGTAAAATAAAATGCAAAGAACATATACAAACAACACACTGCTGACAATATTAATTTAGAAAATAGCCACACTCCCAGATTAGCAGCATCTAGGGCATTGGTCCACTAATTTATGCTAACTGGCAAAATGAGAAAAATAAGGTCACACAGTAGGGTTTTTATATTTATGACTTTTTTTTGTATTTAAGGAATCGTTCTTTGTTCATTATTATCATTGGGATTAAAGTGTCTTCTCTATGAAGCAATGTTAATAATATATGAGAGGTCTATTTTTGTTCATTTGTGCCTGTGTGCAGGTGTGCATGCCCAGGTTATTCTTATTCTTGAGCTTGCTTTTTCAGAAGATGAAACATCTGCTCTTCCTGGTATTTAAGAAAATAAGGTAATACTAAAGCTTAGCATGGTAAAATATGGAAGTAGAGAAAATGGTAGTACTCTTTTACTTCTTTTAATTCTCACAGCCTCCTCCCTCAGTCTCCCAGGTACCTCATAAAGTTGCCAGTGTTTTTCTTTCATGAAAATTTACCTCCTCCTGGAAGTAATCCATCCCTTCACAATAACCCCCTGCTAGCTAGAGTAACATGATGGTTAAGAGCTTCTAGATGGTCTCAATTCTGACACTTAATGGCTGTGTGTGCATTATATAACTTTGACGAAGTTATATATTCTCTTTGTGTCCTTTTTAATTTCATATTTTAAATTGGAATACTAGTATACACCTCATATAAGTGGCTGGGAGTATTAAGCATTTGGCACAGTACCAGACATATAATAAGCCCTTCATTGTCATCATTCTAGTCTCAGTTGTTGGGTGGCAAGCAACAGATTAAACTAATTACAAATTTCCAGTCCTTCCAGATTCAGTTTCATTCTGTTTCATGAGGTTTCCAGGTGATTCTTTTATTTAAAGCATTATGCCTGGAATATAGTAGACATTCAGTAAATAGCTGTTGAATATGTGGTCAAACCTCATAGTTTTTTGACATAGCATAGTCTGACAAAAACAATGAGAACAGTCATTGGTTCTAGAAGTTATAGAGACCTTAATGGGGGATTCAATGAAGTTTAAGAAATTCATTGTCTGGATGTATTCTTCCTGTGCCTTTTTATAAAAATATAAACAAGCTGTATTAAAATCACATATCTTATCTCTAGTGTAAGACAAATGTCATCACAGTCATTTCTCCTCTTATTTTGGCTTTCAAACAATGTTTTTTTTCTTTTTACTTAGAAATAGGAAATTTAATTTACTATTTTTCTTTTTCTCAGATTTTTTTTTAATTTTCATGTTTTATTCAACTTTAGAAGCATACAGTAAAGTTTCTTTTGAATTGAGAAACAGTTCTTAGATAATGAGGATGTTCATAAGTATAATTTATAGAGTAGAAACATGTTGTATTTACCTTGACTACTTAGATCACTGAAGAAAAATGCTAAATAGCTAATAGTCCCACAAGAATAATTGTGCATTAATCCTATTTCTGAGTAAAACACTTTCACTTAGATGGTTGTAGAAGAAGACATCTAAATGTCCTTGTTGGCATATTATCCAGGGCATAAAGATAGGTACAAAGTAAGTCTTACTGAGCCTTCATAATAAATTAATGTCTGTGGTTAAACTAGAAGATAAACTAATATTATATGTCCTTAGATATAATTTATATATATGGTCAACTAGTTTTACAAGGGTAGATTATTTGACATAGGTTAATTGATAGGAAATCTTGATTTCCATTTGGTTTGATGTTTTCTTCCACTTTCCTAATTACTAAAAATGAAAAGGTAATTAAGAAAGGACTGACCTGATTCCCATTTCTCTTTATCAGCTATGTATTTAGTTGAGCATTCAGGTGGTTCAGTGTATCTTTTTTTTCCATTTTATTTGACCTGAAGATAGTTTACTCAAATTTGCTATAACAGAAAATATATCGAGGCAGGTAACTGTTGTCTCATTGTGAAAAATTATCTTCTAAAAGCAGTAACTGCTGAATACCAGAACTTTATTCTTTCTGGCTGCTTGAGACTAAGTCTAAAACTACTCCTGCCTACTTCCTCCTCTTTCTTTTCTCTATTCATGTAAATCTCTGTAGTTAAAAAAAAAATCTTCTTATAAAGCTATTTACCTCTGGTGTCCATCTCTCTTTTGTTGCTATTGCCATTTCCATCTCTCTAGCAGTTTTAAAATCTTGAATGGAGGCAGTCAGTGATTGTTCTGCTAAAAATTTCAGTGTTCACCTTTGCCCTCTGAAATTATCTTCTTTCTTGATTTCTGTAGCACTATACTTTTCTCCTTTGTCCTCTGATCCTTCTTTCCTGATTACCTTTTCTAGGTTCCTTTCTAGGCCTCTGCTCTTCTGTCTTAAGAGTTTCAGATTTAAGGAATGAATAAGTCAAGTTAAGGATACCAGTATTCAAAAAGGACTGGCGCCCTTTGGCTCCATTTTATTATCATGTGAGAATAAAGATTTAATTTACTCAGATCTTCAAACTAATCAAAGGACGTGTGTGAAATCTGTGAAATCTCCTAGATTTTGGATGTTGGTACCCAGTAGAAGTTTGGGAATCACTAAGTGGGGGTTGAGAGGTGGCTCGGGGCTTTCTGATTGGAAGAGGGTGTATGTAGCTTATACACTGTGCAGTTGGAATCATTGCTGACTCGAGTCTGTTCGTCATCCTGGCCTTATTATTTCTCCTTGTAAATATATCTCATATGTATTTATTTTCCTCTGCCTAAGACTCCCTGAGGTGTTGCAGCCAAATTTGCTGTCCACTTATCTCCATGACTCCTCCAGTCTCAATCCCATGGTGTTCCCTCCAACCATTTCCAGTCTACCTTAGACAAAACTCTGACCACTCTACTTTAGAAGTTCCCAGTGGTTCCAATTTCCTAACTGCTATTTGTAAGTTTCTCTTTTAGATTTTCAAAGACCCTGTAATCAGCTCTAACCCTCCCTGAGCATATTTCCCATTATGAAAAACTTGGTCTTTACTCCGAGTTAGGTAGGTGCTTTATTACCAATTTATGCCTCCTGATTTTATTGCTATTCCCCCACCATTGAAATAACTTTGTCTTTTTACTCTTCTAGTGAAACCCCACACAACCTTTTACAAACAGCTCAATTTCATGTCTTTGTGGAATTTTCTGTGGTGACCTCAGTTTATACTTCTCCTTTGAATTTCTGTTCTACCTAATGAGTATTGTATGGCTTATCATCTAAGATCATAGATACTTATAGAGCTGGAAAATATCTTAGAGATCAGCTAGTCTTCTGTGCATTCTGAAATGATAGAAAATTTGTGACTTACTGTAGATCATATATTAGCAGAAGGAACCCAAACTAGACCTCTCGTATAGCTTCCAGTCATGATAGTGCTGTTTGTCTGTTTCATTTTTTGTCTCTCAAGAGTTTCTTAGTGACAGACCATACCATGAGGACCTCATTATTAGAGCTCTGACTTAACACAAATCTCATTTCTTTTCCCATATGCTTTGGTGCTGTGTGCATTAAAAGTATACAGCCAGTATAGGGTGATCTCCCCTAGTTTATTACAGAATATGTACTGTAGTGAACTGTGGTTAAGTAACTATCAGGAAAACATGAAGTCAGGATAAGTCAAGAATGCAAACCAAGGATCTCCAACTAGTCATCACCCTGATTACTCCAGTGGCAAAGAACATGGTGAAAACTGATGTGCTCTTTTCATTCTCCAGAAATGACTATGAAAGATGCTTGAAGTATCATCAAACATAGTTTTTTGAAGTAACATGGTCTTCTTAACTTAAAAAAAAAATAGAAAAAGTAAACAAACGATTGGTTCTAGATATATTAGGAAGACCTTAGTGGGGAATTTGTATGTTACCACTCAAGTATCACCACTTATTCATCTGTGTTTATTCTTCCTCAGGCTTTTTATTAAAGAAAAAAAGCAAATGAAATGTATTAAAATCATAATATAGATCTTTTCAAAATCATAATGTATATTTTTTTCTTTAAAGGACCATATAGTAAATATTTTTAAGTTTGTATATGATATCTGCCATAGCTAATACAACTTGGCTTTGGTGTTGTAAAAGCACCCAGATAGTACTTAAACTAATAGTTTGAGTGTGACTCTGTTCTAGCAAAAATTCCCTTCCAGACAAAGAAGGGAATGCTATGTATTTTATTATCAGGCATACATTTTCATGTTTAATTCAGCTTTAGACGTTGTACAATGTTTCTTGAGAACTGAGGACCATTGCTTTTAAGTAATGAGGATGCTTATAAATATAAGCTTTAAAACAGATACATGTATTGCATGGATATGAAGTGATACTTTTCTAGTAGCTAATGTATCACTTGAAATCTGCAGAATTACTGTTTATTCTCATACCCCAGATACAGGCAATGAAATAGAGGTAAAGTTACTGAACCAGGATCACAAAAAAATTATTACAAAAGCTAGAACAAGAACTCATTTGCAATTTCCTTAGTCTGCCACATCCATTAAGTTATAATAATTAACTGTTGACCACTCCTGGCCCTTAATGTTCCTATTGCTCTCCTCAGAGGAATTAGACTGTTGCCTTGTTATCCTGGTGAGATTCCAACCAATGTAATTATGTTCTTAGTCTTTACCTGGATTCCCTCTGTAGAATATAGTTAATTATCTGAATAGATTCTAGCCAGGGTACTAGGTGTAGCACATTTACTGTGAAGGGGTCTCCTTATCTTCAGTCTTTTGTTCTTGAATAATTTCTTGTCTCCTGCTGAACAATTAACTGCTGTCTCCAGAAGAATTGGCATTTCATGTTCAATATAGTATGCATTTGATTTCACTCTTCACTTCATATAAGAATAAAACTGAGCCTCGCAGGTCAGTTTTGACCTTGAGTAGGTTAAACATGTGAGTTGATAAAATTGTAGCAAAAAAAGATAAACCTTTTTAAATAAAGATCTTGAATCCACCTTAAAGACATAAGACCTTTTGATTTTTGACATTCAAAAACCACTGCTTTATGCCACGTTATTAAACTAACAGTTCTCAAGCTTTTTTGTCTTAGGCCCCTTTTCACTCTTAAAAATTATTGGATTATATCTATTAATATTTGCCTTATTAGAAGTTAAAATAAATTAAAAATACCATTATTAAGTAAACCCATTACATTTTTACACAAAAACAAGTTTTGTGAAAAATGACTATATTTGAAAAATCAGTGAGAAGAATGGCATTTTTTAACTTCTAAATATCTAAGGTCTGATTTAATAGACAGCATTTGAATTCTGCTTCTGCTTTCACTCTCTCGTGGTATGTTCCTTTGCTTGAAAGATATGAAAAAAAATCCTCTCACATATACATGGTTGGAAATAGAGTATTTTAATAGCTTTTTCAGATATTGTAGATTTTTTTTTTGATAATATAACAAAGTTGGCAAGTGGTAACTTTTACAGGTTATATATATATATATATATATATATATATATATTATCTCACTTAATCTGGACAACAATTCCAGAATAAAAGGTACAACATTTTATATTTTGTTCTTCTCAAGGGCACAAAGCTAAAAGGCAACATAGCTAATATCTAAACCCAGGTACATCTGTTTCCGACATTGGTGCACATTCCACTAAATTGTCATAAGGCCATTTGTTACTACCGTATTTGGGGGACTTTTTAAAATTACAAGTCTTAGGTTCTTGAAACTCACTCCTCTGAAAGGAGTCACCTGATGATTTAATCAGGAGAAAATGGAGAAGTGTTAAAATGTGTAACCCAAGTGTCAAATGCATGAATTATTCATTCATTCTTTCTGATCATAACAATCATCCATACTCTCCAAAGAACAGAGAAAAAAGAATATAAAAGGAACTTGGAGGGCAGACCATAAAAGCAACACAGCTTTTGGGAAAGGAAGAGAAAAAAATCATTCCTGAGTTTGGTGAATGGAAAAGATGAGACCCACCAATAAATATTGCAGTGTGACCAGAATAAAAGATTTAAGAGAGTAGAAATGTACATAAACACTTGCCTATACATAAGCACATGTGTATCTGAATATACATATATATATGTGTATATATTTTATAGCGTGCCAGATCACATGTAGGAGAGGGAGGCAGTAAGAATGCACATATAGGGCGGGCCGCGGTGGCTCAGCGGGCAAGAGTGCTTGCCTGCTATGCCGGAGGACCCCGGTTCGATTCCCGGCCCCAGCCCATGTAAAAAACAAACAAACAAACAAAATATAATAAAACAAGAAAATGTTTAAAGATGTTTCCCTTTCTTCCTCTCTTCCTTCCTTCCATCCTTCCTTCCTTCTCTGTCTTTCCTTCCTTTCCTCCCTCTAAAAAAAAAAAAAAAAGAATGCACATATAAATGACTGTGAATGGTTGGGCAGGACAGGTATGTGCTGCTAGGTAGTTGGTGACCTTCAACCCCAGGGGCCCACTTTGGAAGGAGCAGGAAAGTATACCTCCACCTCCATCAAATGTAGAAGTGAGAGATATGAGAGCCTATTTCATACTCCCAGAGTTCGAAGATTTTGTTTTTAGTTTTACTTTGTGTAATACACTATAATTCTTTTCATTTTATAACTAACATTTATATGGTGCTATGTGCCAGACACACTATTCTGAGCTTTTTTATATATATTAATGTATTTAATTCTTACAGCAACCCTATGACTGAAAACTATCTTTTCCTTTTTTAGAGATTGATCCTCTTCTTTGGTTATACCAAGGCTGATAGCTGTGTCATAGGATATAGCTGAGATCCCCAGGATCTGGTTAGTAGCTTTATCTGAAAGTGCCCTTCTTTGGGAAAAACTAGTTTCTAGCATTGTCACAGTAGGAAGGTAACCAAAGCAGAAACCTGGAAGTCATCCTATCCATCTTTCTCCCCCTAATTTCTCACATCCAGTCTTAATAACTGTTAGTTCTACCAGCACAATATTTCCCTTATATCCTATTCTCATTAGCAGAGTTCAAGCTATCATTATCTCCTGTTTGACTGCTCTTCTTAGATATTACTTCCTAGATGTTACTTAGATATTACTTCACTTCTTTTTCAGGTTGCAAGGTGTGAATAACTTTTTTTAAAAGTAACTTTACTGAGATATAATTCATGTGCTATACAAATCAGTTCATTGTTTTCTAGTACATTCACAGAGTTGTGTAACTATGGCCCCCAGAAGAAACTTAGTACTCAAACAGCAGTCATTCCCCATTCCCTCCCCCACCCCCCAACCTAGGCAGCCACTAATCATCTCCATCTATGTAGATTTGCTGAATCAGGACATTTTATATAAATGGAATCATACATGTATTTTGTAACAGGCTTCCTTTACTTAGCATAATATTTGAAGGCTGAGTGTTCAGGGAGGTTGCATGTAGCTCAGTATGTTCCTCTGTGGTAGCTCATTAAAAGGTTTGTAGCCTTGGCACGTGTGAAGTCTTCTGGACCACCAGGGACTACTGTGGTATTAGCTGGGTTCCCTTAAACTCCACCCCTCCCCCTCCTCCTCGTCCTAAGCTTTTGATGGTCTGTTGCTCTGGCATAAATTGTACCACAGTCTGATCCATGCAATGTGCGGCTCTTTGGCAGGATGAGAGTGTTTCCAGTCTTTGAGAATCTTGCGTTGTGATCAGAAACTTGAGTGGGGGTGGGGTAGTGATGAGGGGGTGGCTCTTGACCAGTTGTCCTACTTGGATTCTCCTATGGAACAGGAGTTGTGTATGAGGTGGAGTGGGGTGGGTTTGGGTTGAGGGTAGGGATGGTACTGGTGCTGCCACCCATCATAGATCTTCCACAGCCTGGGTTGAGTAGTGGGAGCTGGGTGGTAAAATGTACTATGCCTGACTCCTGCCACCTGCTTGATATAGGTCTTCTGCAGGATAGTGCTGTGGGAAGTGATATCTTCTCAAGTTTAATGGTAGCTAAATTCACCCAGAACAGCTCCTCCACTCCAGGTATTTGTGGAAGATTAGAACTGCTGCTCAGTTAATGAACTCACTGGAATAGTTCCTCTGTAATTCATAGTTACGGGGGAATGGACACAGCCCCTACTTGAATGCCAAGCAAAGCCTTCTACTTACTGTTTTTACTGAGTTTCTATTCTTTGTGGATTTTTTAAAATAAATGCTTCTGATTTGTTACAAATTCTTTCATCAGTCTCCAGAGACTATGAATCATTGTTTTTGCTAATTTTGACCAGTTAAATAGATGTTTGTGGAAAGAAGCTTCTCATATTGCCATTTTAGAAGTCTCTCCCCTTGAATAGTTTCTAAAGCTGCACCTTTAAGGGTGTTGGGTAGGATAGTGAGAACAGACAGGATTGGGATGGCATGTAACTCTTCAGGAAATTTAGATCATAGGAAAATGATTTCCAGTAGTGCTTACTGTTAGTGCTTGATTTTGCTTTTGATCATATTCACCTATTGAAAATTTTACAATCCCTATAAAGATTGAATTTATTTTTCCTTGATTTAATAGCCTGCTTTTAATACCTACGTGTAAAACACAGAAGAAAAACTAAAAAATAAATGGTTAGAGAATATCAGTGCTAATCTTAATATGCTGCGTTATATAAATTGTCTTCATTTAGCTGGAAGCTGAATTTTTTTTTATTAATTAAAGAAAAAAAAGAAATTAACACAACATTTAGAAATCATTCCTTTCTACATATGCAATCAGTAATTCTTAACATCATCACATATATGCATTATCATCATTTCTTTGTATGTCACTGGTTAGTCATGGTAGTGCTTACTATCTTGTTTCTTTTAGTTAATGCAAAATCCAGCCCATCTCTTTTGTGTGTATTTATTTGTTGTAAATGTCACCATCTGGGTTGCAAATTTTTTCTAGCTTACTCAGTTCATTGAAAGGGCCAGCAAGTTATTTCAGAAACTATTTTTAAAACTCTAGGCATACATACGCAGGGTAAGTATTCTTACAGTGATTGGTTCTGTCTAAACTGAGCACTAAAGATAGAGATGCCTGGAACTGGAAGCTGTTACAATTTCTGTTGTTTTCCCCAGCTGAAGTACTGCTTTTTAGACTAAGAAATTATTCTGACTTCATTGGTAGTAAGGAATAATCACACGATATCATTTTTACTGTTTTCTGCAAAGTTTTATAGACTATATCTTATTTTATAGGAACAGTAAGTGCCTCTATGTATATGTTCATTTGTTGCTAATATTTTTATTAACATTTTAGAGATTACTTAAATCTTAGATTTCATTTAGTCCAACCCTATCATTTTCATGAAGTAACTGAGGTCTATAGAGGATATATAATTTTCTAAGCCTTAGACTCTAAGTTTAAAGACAAGATTTAAAGATGAGAGAAAACATAGCACTTACAAAAATTTGAAAAGCAACGTATGTCTTCTTTTTGTAGAGCACTTTAGGAAATATTGTGTATTTTTCTTTATGATTTAATTTTACAATATTTATTTTGTCTAGCATTAATTTGGCATTCTTACAAATAATTTGACTTTAAGCTTAACTTTCCACTGAGACCTAAGATTTTTTTTTTGTAGTTGACAGGCATTTGGTCTCTTTTCTCAAGCTTTATGGTCCTATAGAACAAAATTGCTTGTTAATAGTTAGTATTAACATAAAGAAAAATATGTGCCTTACTTAAATTTATTGAATTCATGAATTAGAATTTAATTAATATTTCACAACTCTTGGCTTGTACTTGTTCAGTTAGCTTAGCAAAAATTACATGATAGGGCAGACCTCGGTGGCTCAGCAGGCAGAATTCTTGCCTGCTGTGCCGGAGACCCAGGTTCAATTCCTGGTTCCTGCCCGTGCAAAGAGTTACATGATAATACATGAGAAAATCACTGCTTTCCTCCAAGATTAATATATTGAAGACATTTTATGTTTGTGCACAGAAATGACTTCTTACTACTGATCAAGCTGTAATACATTTAGAGCATATCATAGAATTTCAATAAAATATATTTTATTATCATTAAAAAAATGTCCCCTTGGCAGTGCCCTAGAAGATTTAGGATAGTCAAGCATTTAAGTCTAGAGAAAGAGGGTAGGGTATTATATTGCACACAAATATTTTGATAGTTGAAATACAAAGAATATAAAATATAAAGAATCAGAAGAATTCTTAATCTTCAATGTACTGCTGTTAAGGACTGAGTTCCTTTTAGGTGGGTAAAACAAAATAGATGTTGTATATATATATATTCTAAAACTCAGTATGTAGACTGACACCAAATGCTTTATGGTCATGATTAAAAAAAAAAGTCACTAACTTCTGTGAACATCACAAACATTTTCTTCATGGTGATTTGACTATAAGAAAGTAAGCCAAGTTTTTCTTTTTTTTTTTTTATTAATTAAAAAAGATTAAGTAACAAAACATTTAGAAATCATTCCATTCTACATATACAATCAGTAATTCTTAACATCATCACATAGTTGCATATTCATCATTTCTTAGTACATTTGCATCGATTTATAAAAAGAAATAAAAAAGACAACAGAAAAAGACATAAAACGATAATACAAGAAAAAAAAACACTATACCTCACATGCAGCTTCATTCAATGTTTTAACATAATTACATTACAATTAGGTAGTACTGTGCTGTCTGTTTCTGAGTTTTTGTATCCAGTCCTGTTGCACAGTCTGTATCCCTTCAGCTCCAATTACCCATTATCTTACCCTATTTCTATCTCCTGATGGTCTCTGTTACCAATGACATATTCCAAGTTTATTCTCTAATGTCGGTTCATATCAGTGGGACCATACAGTATTTGCCCTTTAGTTTTTGGCTAGTCTCACTCAGCATAATGTTCTCTATGTCCATGCATGTTATTACATGCTTCGTAAGTTTATTCTGTCTTAGAGCTGCATAATATTCCATCGTATGTATATACCACAGTTTGTTGAGCCACTTGTCTGTTGATGGACATTTTGGCTGCTTCCATCTCCTTGCAATTGTAAATAATGCTGCTATAAACATTGGTGTGCAAATGTCCGTTTGTATCTTTGCCCTTAAGTCCTCTGAGTAGATACCTAGCAATGGTATTGCTGGGTCATATGGCAATTCTATATTCAGCTTTTTGAGGAACCGCCAAACTGCCTTCCACAGTGGTTGCACCATTTGACATTCCCACCAAGAGTGGATAAGTGTGCCTCTTTCTCCGCATCCTCTCCAGCACTTGTCATTTTTTGTTTTGTTGATAATGGCCATTCTGGTGGATGTGAGATGATATCTCATTGTGGTTTTGATTTGCATTTCTCTAATGGCCAGGGACATTGAGCATCTCTTCATGTGCCTTTTGGCCATTTGTATTTCCTCTTCTGAGAGGTGTCTGTTCAAGTCTTTTTCCCATTTTGTAATTGGGTTGGCTGTCTTTTTGTTGTTGAGTTGAACAATCTCTTTATAAATTCTGGATACTAGACCTTTATCTGATATGTTGTTTCCAAATATTGTCTCCCATTGTGTAGGCTGTCTTTTTACTTTCTTGATGAAGTTCTTTGATTCACAAAAGTGTTTAATTTTGAGGAGCTCCCATTTATTTATTTCCTTCTTCAGTGTTCTTGCTTTAGGTTTAAGGTCCATAAAACCACCTCCAATTTTAAGTTTCATAAGATATCTCCCAACATTTTCCTCTAACTGTTTCATGGTCTTAGACCTAATGTTTAGATCTTTGATCCATTTTGAGTTAACTTTTGTATAGGGTGTGAGATATGGGTCTTCTTTCATTCTTTTGCATATGGATATCCAGTTCTCTAGGCACCATTTATTGAAGAGACTGTTCTGTCCCAGGTGAGTTGTCTTGACTGCCTTATCAAAGATCAAATGTCCATAGATGAGAGGGTCTATATCTGAGCACTCTATTCGATTCCATTGGTCGATATATCTATCTTTATGCCAGTACCATGCTGTTTTGACCACTGTGGCTTCTAATATGCCTTAAAGTCAGCCAGCATGAGACCTCCAACTCCGTTTTTTTTCCTCAAGATACTTTTAGCAATTTGGGGCACCCTGGCCTTCCAGATAAATTTGCTTATTGGTTTTTCTATTTCTGAAAAATAGGTTGCTGGGATTTTGATTGGTATTGCATTGAATCTGTAAATCAATTTAGGTAGAATTGACATCTTAACTATGTTTAGTCTTCCAGTCCATGAACATGGTATGCCCTTCCATCTATTTAGGTCTTCTGTGATTTCTTTTAACAGTTTCTTGTAGTTTTCTTTGTATGAGTCTGTTGTCTCTTTAGTTAAATTTATTCCCAAGTATTTTATTCTTTTAGTTGCAATTGTAAATGGAATTCGTTTCTTGATTTCCCCCTCAGCTTGTTCATTGCTAGTGTATAGGAACACTACAGATTTTTGAATGTTGATCTTGTAACCTGCTACTTTGCTGTACTCGTTTATTAGCTCTAGTAGTTTTGCTGTGGATTTTTCAGGGTTTTCAACGTATAGTATCATATCATCTGCAAGCAGTGAGAGTTTTACTTCTTCCTTTCCAATTTTGATGCCTTGTATTTCTTTTTCTTGTCTAATTGCTCTGGCTAGAACTTCCAACACGATCTTGAATAACAGTGGTGACAGTGGACATCCTTGTCTTGTTCCTGATCTTAGGGGGAAAGTTTTCAATTTTTCCCCATTGAGGATGATATTAGCTGTGGGTTTTTCATATATTCCCTCTATCATTTTAAGGAAATTCCCTTGTATTCCTATCCTTTGAAGTATTTTCAACAGGAAAGAATGTTGAATCTTGTCAAATGCCTTCTCTGCATCAATTGAGATGATCATGTGATTTTTCTGCTTTGATTTGTTGATATGGTGTATTACATTAATTGATTTTCTTATGTTGAACCATCCTTGCATACCTGGGATGAATCCTACTTGGTCATGATGTATAATTCTTTTAATGTGTTGCTGGATTCGATTTGCTAGAATTTTGTTGAGGATTTTTGCATCTATATTCATTAGAGAGATTGGTCTGTAGTTTTCTTTTTTTGTAATATCTTTGCCTGGTTTTTGTATGAGGGTGAGGTTGGCTTCATAGAATGAATTAGGTAGCTTTCCCTCCACTTCAATTTTTTTGAAGAGTTTGAGCAGGGTTGGTACTAATTCTTTCTGGAATGTTTGGTAGAATTCACATGTGAAGCCGTCTGGTCCTGGACTTTTCTTTTTGGGAAGCTTTTGAATGACTGATTCAATTTCTTTACTTGTGATTGGTTTGTTGAGGTCATCTGTTTCTTCTTGAGTCAAAGTTGGTTGTTCATGCCTTTCTAGGAACTTGTCCATTTCATCTACATTGTTGCATTTATTAGCATAAAGTTGTTCATAGTATCCTGTTATTACCTCCTTTATTTCTGTGAGGTCAGTAGTTATGTCTCCTCTTCCTTTTCTGATCCTATTTATTTGCATCCTCTCTCTTCTTCTTTTTGTCAATCTTGCTAAGGGCCCATCAATCTTGTTGATTTTCTCATAGAACCAACTTCTTGTCTTATTGATTTTCTCTATTGTTTTCATGTTCTCAATTTCATTTATTTCTGCTCTAATCTTTGTTATTTCTTTCCTTTTGCTTGCTTTGGGGTTAGTTTGCTGTTCTTTCTCCAGTTCTTGCAAGTGGACAGTTAATTCCCGAATTTTTGCCCTTTCTTCTTTTTGGATATAGGCATTTAGGACAATACATTTCCCTCTTAACACTGCCTTTGCTGCGTCCCATAGGTTTTGATAGAAAGTAAGCCAAGTTTTAATTTTTAATTGTAATCAAGTGATGGCTCTGTTTTAACTTGATGTTTGACAGTACAGAGCTAATTTTAAATCTTTGTTCTACTAAAATTTCGTAAATTAAATTATGAATGTGAGTATTATTTTGACCCACATAAGCACTAAAAACATTTTCAAATGGGTATTCTTCGAATTGGTAATGGATTTCAGTGAAAAACGGTATATAATAGAAGTTACCAAAACTTGAAGCTTACAGTTCACAAAATTACAGTTGGTTTCGTTGTTC
Organism: Tamandua tetradactyla; assembly: GCF_023851605.1. Taxonomy (NCBI): domain Eukaryota; kingdom Metazoa; phylum Chordata; class Mammalia; order Pilosa; family Myrmecophagidae; genus Tamandua; species Tamandua tetradactyla. The sequence goes on along the minus strand of NC_135341.1, from coordinate 65,094,443 downwards.
ATAGGTTTGACTTCACTTTTTAAGCAATTATAAAAAATTGCTTAAAAAATTCTGGTAGATTTATTTGTAAAGCAAAAGATAGGTGTTAAATAATGCCTTACTTTGTCTTTGCTTTATTTATTTATTTACTTACTTACTAACTTTAATTACTTACTTTACTTACTTACTTACATGGGCAGGCACCAGGAATTGAACCCGGGTCTCTGGCATAGCAGGGGAGAATTCTGCCTGCCGAGCCACCATCGCACCCCCCTTGGTTTTGCTTTAGTTTTGATAAAGAAGTTGATCCTCGTAGGTATCTTATGAAAAAGCTAGCTGGATGATTTATTTTCTCTACATTTGATAGATGAGGAAACTGAGGTTTGAACTTTAAGTAACTTGCCTAAATCTTATAACCTTAATTTACTCCAACAGTTAGCCATTTCTTTGTATGTCACTGGTTGGTCATAGTAGTACTTACTATCTTGTTTCTTGTAGTTAATGCAAAAGTCCTGATAATTTTTTCTTTTTTTCTTTATTTTTTGCATGTGCAGGCTCTGGGAACTGAACTTGGGTCTCCTGCAGCGCAGGCAAGAATTCTACCACTGAGCTACCCTTGCATTGCTCACCCTGATCATTTTTATTGTAGAGAATTTAGGAGGAATGATTTGAGACATTTGGCATTGTTTCAGAGCTATCCCAGGTAGAAGGAACATAACTTAAACTCCCCTTAGTGCCGGGATTCTTTTCTGCCTTTTAACAAACTTCTGTCCTTCTCTCACTTGTAGCTCTAAAGCCACTTTTTCTGTGATCCCTGCCCCTTCTTTCCCTATACGTTTTCTACAGGAGACAAAAATCTCTTCTTCATCAATGCTCTCTCTCTTTTTTGTATTTCAGTGCAATTTTATTGAGATATATTCACATACCATATAATCCATCCAAAGTATACAATCAGTGGCTTACAGTATCATCATATAGTTGTGCATTCATCACCATAATCAATTTTAGAACATTTTCATTACTCCAAAAAAAGAAAATCCAAAACATCCCATACCCCTTATACTCCCCTATTGCTACTATTATTACTATCAGTCTTTATTTTATTACTCATCTGTCTATATACTGGATAAAGGAAGTATCAGTCACAAGGTTTATACAGTCATACATGATAAAAGCTATATAGTTATACAACCATTATCAAAGATTACAGCTACTGGATTATAGTTCAGCAGTTTCAGGTATTTCCTTCCGGCTATTCTACTACAGTAGAAACTAAAGATAAATATCCCATGTAATGAATCAGTAGTCATAATCATTAGTTATATCCTTATTTCTCAGTTACACCTCCTCCCTCTAATTTGATCATTCTCAAAGTTTTCAGGGCTATCTGGGCAATGACCATTTTAACTTCTTTGTGCTGAGAAGGGTTGTGACATTATGGGGGTGGGTAGAGGATTGACACTGGATGATGTTCTTGGAGAGACTGGTTCTTCTGGGTTTCGGGGCTTATCTGGCATAGGGACAATCTGGAGGCCTTAAGTTTCTGAAAAATAAACTACTAAGAAAAACTTTTATGGACTCTTAGAGCCCTAGGTACTCTTTAGGGTTTTCAGGAATATTGTTGGTTGGAGTTTGGCATGCTGTCGCAATTTTGCAATATGTGGTTGAAGTTGTGTAAGAATAACCTCCAGAATAACCTCTCAACTCTATCTCTTTACCTCTCAGTCCTCTCACTTGTCTCTGCCTCAATTAGTACAATTGTTGTTGTTGATTCCGTGATTGATTGCTGAGTTCCTTCAGGACAAAAACTGTGATATGCCTCTTCAGTTCTCCAAGGCCTAATGAACCATGCTGGAGCTCAGTAAATATTTTTAAAATAAATGGATGAATGAATATTTACATGCTTGGTATGTGTCTGTAAGGTGTATAAGCCAAGCAGTACGTACTTCCTGATTCTGGAATAACTGTGGAGCATTAAGTTTTTGTCTACTATATGATGTTTGTTGTTTTTTGCTGCGTAACTATTCTGTAGTCTTCAGTTGCTGCTGGCCTGGTATACACATGCTCCACCATATCACATAACATTTATTTGGAAGCTGAATGAAGCAGTTTCATTGTAATGTTATGTTAGTTGAATCTGTAGTTTTTATTAAAAACAAGAAGCATTTTTCAGGGCATTTAATTTCCTACAAAAGTGAAGTTTCACCTAAATTTGTTTAAATACTCTTGATTATATCTGAAGCAATTAAAAATTTTTTTTTATTGTATAGCATATATACAAAGCAAAGAAAGAAAAAAGCAATAGTTTTCAAAGTACTCTTCAACAAGTAGTTACAGGACAGATCCCAGAGTTTGTCATGGGCTACCATACCATCATCTCAGATTTTTCCTTCTAGCTGCTCCAGAATATAGGCGCCTAGAAGGAATGAATATTTTTTTTTATCATCACAATTGACTTTTTTCTCTTTTTTGTGAAATATAGCATATATACAAAAAAGCAATAAATTTCAAAGCACAGCACAACAATTAGTTGTAGAACAGATTTCAGAGTTTGGTATGGGTTACAATTTCATAATTTTAGGTTTTTACTTCTAGCTGCTCTAAGATACTGGAGACTAAAAGAAATATTCATTTAATGATTCAGCAATCATTCGTTTGTTAAACCCTACCTTCTCTATATAACTCCACCGTCATCGTTGATCTTTCTATCCCACTCTTTATGGCTATTTGGGCTATGCCCATTTTAACTTTTTCATGTTTGAAGGGGCTGTCAGTAATATGGCGTAGGGAGATGGAACTAGCTGATGTTCTAGAGAGACTGGGTCCTCTAGGTTTCAGAACTTATCTGGTCTAGGGACCCATCTGGAAGTTGTAGGTTTCTGGAAATTGTAGGTTTCAGAAAAGTTATCCTAGTGCATGGAACCTCTGTAAAATCTTACATATTGCCCTGGATGTTCTTTAGGATTGTCTGGAATGGTTTTAGTTGGGGGTTGGCAAGTTATAATAGGTAGCGGTGCCTAATTGGAGCTTGCATAAGAGTGACCTCCAGAGTAGTCTCTCTCGACTCTATTTGAACTCTCTCAGCCACTGATCCTTTATGAATTTCACTTCTTTCCCATCTTTTGATCAGGATGGAATTGTTGATGCCACGGTGCCAGGGCCATACTCATTCCTGAGAGTATCAGGAGCAAATTAAGAAGGACCAAACTTCCTTTTAAATTATGAAGGAAGATTTAAAAGTGTTTGCATCCAGGAAAGTGTAATTAGGGTCTAATTAACCAGTTCCTGTGTTTTATGTTTCTCTCCTCCTTCCTCCAGCAGCCACGTTCTGACCATTTCGGCATTCATTAACATCAGTACCAGAAGGTGGAATAAGAAATGAAATTCTCCTCTTTCAATTTTGTTACTTGTTAGCAGATTCTTCAAATTTAGGTGTGAAGAAGAAAGTTGAGTTAGATTACTCGTGCATCATCCTTGTTATTTCTGCTTCCTATTATCACAGATAATGATGGCTTATCTGTAATTGACTAAAATTGTAGGGAAAAAGTAGTTAAAAATGCTTCCTCAAGTTTTCAGGAATATTTTTTTTAGCACCTTTCTTCTGGAAAAATAATTAAAAAGAGAACTAAATGGATTTTGATTACTTTCCTTATCTCTGATATTTTGTTTTGTTCAATTGTGTATTCTGTAATGAATAATAGAATAAGGCCCAGTTGTGAATTACAGGCATTTACCCATATGATAAAGACTATGGTTGTATGACTGTTCAAGAAACTAGTGTGATGAAATGAAACTATAAATATTTTAACAACAGTTGCTTTGTTAGTAATAGCCCTAATGAAAACTAGACCTGTTCAAACATAGTTAATGGGAGTCAGGGCAGGAAAAATCCGTATTTGTTATCAGGAAATCTTTGGCAGTTTTGAATCTCTTAGGTACACATTCATTTTGTTCACTAAACATACAGATAGAAGAATATTTTACTCTTTTAAGACCTGATGTCGCCACCATAGAGCTATAGTTTGTTTTCTTTGGGATAAGGATTTAGATTTGATAATAAAATAGTTATGTTGTATAGTGGAAATTCATGAAACAGTCATATATCGAAAAGTAAATAAAAATACTCAGTTTGTATACTTTTTACATGATTTACGTTATCAGTCCGGTGCTGGGCTAGAGGAGGGAGACTCTCCAGATTATTTAGCTGCCAGGATTATACTATACTTTCAGGAGGCTTGGGTGTTTTGTTTTGTTTGGAATAGTGTGACTGTTAAGATTTTGCTGTTAAGATTTGAACACTCTTCAGGTCCTTTAATACTATATAGAGACTGTTAGAATATATTTAACAGAATAGTCCAGGTAATTTCTATTCTCATTCTGTTCTTGGATTTTTCGGTCTGGACTCGTAGACTCACAAACTTTGCCTTTGTCCAAAGAAGTCAGAACTTGTATAATTACTTATTATAATTTTTAAGGAAGCATTTTTAACTACTTTTTCCCTACAATTTTAGTCAATTACAGATAAACCATCATGTCCTTTTGTATTTTACTTGTTCAACATATGACTTGAAGGCTTAGTTTGTGCAAACTAATATGCTACTGTGAGAAACATAGTAATGAATTTCCAATTCTCCCATATCACTGAGCTTCAAGTCTATAAAGAGAAAGAGAGAGAATTATGAGAATAACTAGGATACTCGCAACCTCACATAATTATTGATAACACTCCTTTTCATTTTCGCATGTCCTGGTTTGATGATAAGTAATATGGTTACAAGTTGAATAATTATATAAATATCAGGCTGAGTTTAAGCACTGGACTACTTCCTAGTAAGCACTATGGGAATTTAAAAGAGAGGGAGATTAATTTAGGTAGGGGTAGGGAAAGAGTAACTGTCTTAAGCCTGATACTTTTTCTCAGTTCCTATTCAGGTGGCAGGGTACTGCCATTTAACTCTTGGAAACTCCCATATTGTAAAAGTAAGAATGTCATCTCTCATTTTCACTTCGTACAGATGTATATTTTCTGACTGTAATCTAAAAGAAAGAGACGAGACTAATTCTCTGGTTTTTCAATTTTTTTTTTTTCCTGGGTGGCTGGGACTGTCCCTTTGAGCAACTACTGAGATTTTTGTTTTGAAGTTGGTTAGACTAAAATAAAAACCTGAGCTGTTTCTGTCCCTTGCTTTTTCTAAATCATTTAAATAGGAATATTGATGTTGAGAGGAAGATTATGATTGTTGAGTATATTTTTTAAAGGTGTGAGGTGATTTATATGTATTAGTCAATATTCTTAAGGAAGCAGAACCAACAGGAGGTATCTGTAAATATGAGATTTTATAAAAATGTCTCATACATTTGTGGGGGTCCACAAGTCCAAATTCTGTAGGCCAAGTTACAAGCCAGCAACTCTGTTGAAGGTCTTCAGTGAATTCCCCAGAAAATGCTGGCAGGCTGAAGTAGACACAGAAGTTCTTTCTTCTGGGTGCATGGGTGATTCAGTGGTAGAATGCTCGCCTTATATGCAGGAGACCTGGGTTCAATTCCCGGACCATATGCCAAAATAAATAAATAAATAAAAAGTTCTTTCTTCTGACTGCTGAAGTTATCACCTCTCCCTTAAAAGCCTTCAACTGATTGGATTAAATACCTCTCATTGTGAAAGACACTCCCCTTAGTTGATTGTAGATGTGTAATCAGCCATAGATACAATCAGCTGACTAATGATTTAAGTCAACAAAATGTCCTTGCAGTAATGGTTAGGCCAGTACTTGCTTGACAATTGAGTACCATCACCTGAACAAGTTGACACATAAATCTAACCATTACAGTCTACCTCTTGTCAGTTTGGCAGTTGTACATGTCACCTTAGCCATACTTAATCTTAAACTATACTTCAGTGTCTCTACTGCCATCATTATCAACCTGTATGTCTCTATTCCCAGTTTTCAGGATCCCATTCCTTTCCAATCTGTACCCTTACTTTAACAGCAGACACCCTTGAAAGGTTGAGAATTTAGTTCATGTTGTAAATCTGCTAGCACACTGAGACTTTGGGGATCTGGTTTTTAGAGCTTTCATGTCTGCAATCACAAGAAATAAGATTTTCTTTCATTGCACACATAGAAACTTTTACATCTTTCATATGATACTTAAGTTGCAAGTTTGAAGCCTTCAGCTCATCCCTTTTTTTTAATAACTGTATCTAGCTTATCTCAGAATAACCAGCTGACATTATTATATCTTTTAACTTCTCAAAACTCTATTGAAGTTTCAAAAACTCTGCCACCCAGAGCCTTGCCTCATAAAGTATAGAGCTAGCAGAATCAAATGGTGATATTTTGTGTTATCTCTATTGCCAAGTCATGCCGTGGACTGTCAGTGCTATCTTGATTATTGGAAATAGAGTCATTCATACCCTTGAATCTAATCAGAGTAGAAAACCAATAGAAAAAAACCCATTTTAGAGATTCAGTTTATTAAGAACCTCTCCAAGTACCAAAGCTGTATTAGTCAGGCTTCTCTAGGGAAGCAGAACCAACAGGGAGATATCTGAGGTTTTATGAAAGTGTCTCATGCAACTGTGGGAATGCTCAAGTGCAGATTCCATAGGGCAGGCTGCAAGCCAGCTACTGTGAAGGTCTTTGATGAATTTCCCAGGAAAGGCTGGCAGGCTAAAGTAGAGATGTGCTTCAGGTGACTGCCGAAGTTGACCTCTCCCTTAAAAGCTGATTGGATTAAATGTCTCTCATTGTGAAATACGCTCCCCTTAGCTGATCATAGATATAATCACCATAGATGCAATGTCCTTGCAGTAATGGTTAGGCTAGTTCTTACTTGACCAGAGCAATAACGCTTAGGCCAGTGCTTACTTGACCAGACAAATGGGCACCATCACCTGGATAAGTTGACACATGAACCTAACTATTAGAGTATAGTTTGGGCTTCAAAGATTTTCCAAAAGTCTTTTAATGGCACATAAAGTTTAGTCTCCAACATAGAATCTGATATACTGCTGCCCCTTTCCTCCCATACTCTTTAACTCTATCTCACTAAAGAGAAACTCTTTAAGCAGTGTTAAAACTAGGATAAATACTTTTATAAACCAGTACAAATTCGATTGCTTATTTATTTACAGCCAGCCTTGTTTGTGGCTGCAGTTAGTATTGGAGACTGGCAGCCAGGATGTTATTCTGGAATTGATTTTTCTATTTTTTCAGACAATGGAGATATATGACTTCTTTCTCTCTGTTATTTTCTCTCTTGGCAAGCTGCCTAGTAAAGTGTTCATTGTCTCTTCTTCGCTATATCTACCAGAAAAATAATTAATACTGAGTACTTAGACAAACAACATTTTATAGAGTTGTTAGGTAGACATCAGATAGAGAATTGGGGTGGGACCAGTGCTGAGGATAGAGTTATAGTCCTTCTGAAGTCATGAAAACCAATGATGACCTAAAATAAGATGTATTATGATGAAATAGGTGTTATGAATGATCAAGTATGAGCCATAACTCTAGATTTGTTTCGCTTTATCAGCTCTGGGGAAGAATGGAAACAGTCTTCATTATTGACTAATGAAGATTTACAGGTGGGAAAGAAGGATTGTGGGCCTGTCATAAGAGTCTGACAAAATTTCTTATGTAAATTAGGAGTGGTCTAGAAGTTGTAAAGATGGGCCTTTACAGAGTTCTTATTTCATGGATTATCATTTCAGATTTCTTTTAATCTCAATTGTTGGATGATAGAAATATACTGATATTTAATTTAACAGTGATTACTGAATGCATTAATTTACTTCCTTTTGGTTTTTTACCATGAGCATAGAACAGTGGTTATAATGTAGATAATGAAGGAGATCAAATTTTTTTTTTGTGATCTGCTGTGAAAATACAACATTTCAGAGTAATTCGGTACAGTATAGAAGGAAAAGAAAAATGAGACATGCCAGTGCTTATATTTTGCCGAAGTACAAAACAAAATAGTAGTCAGAAAATGGATATGTAGGCAGGCAGAAGGGCAGATTCTGTGTAAAATAGCTCTACATGAATTGGTCCAAGGAATTTGAATTTTAGGCTTTGTTGAGAGATTGTCGAATTTCCTCAGTGGTGTGGTTTCAGTTGTTTTGCAAGTTAATTATACAACAACAACTAATTGGACAGTGGCTCAGATAGCATGCCTCCATTGACAGAAATAATGGAGGGTGGCACAGTTGATCTTACTGCTGGCCAGGCAGACTTGCATCAAGGCCTAGCTGTACTTAGGCCTGTAGATCCTTTGTGGTCCTCTCTGGAGAGCGTTGTTTTTCATGGGCCATGGTAACAAGGGTGTATCCCAGGGAATTTACACCTTTTTCATGACCTGTGGCATTGATGTAATTTGTACTTACCCTCTTAATATGGTTTAGCAATCTCGAAACTCTACCACTCTTGGAAAATGAAGAGATCTGGTATTTGACAAGAATAAAAATTATTACAAAGTATCCTGCATCTATATTAAGTGGTAGCTTAAAACAGACCAGCTAATCTCAGTCTTATTTGTAAATACATTCTAATAGAGTGGAAACTGCCTTTTAAAATGTTCAGAAGTCAGAAATGATTTTAAAACTTGTGTTTATAAACGAACAAAATAATTTTGTCTGTAAATATGTATTCGAAAGCTGAACTTTAGTATACTCCTTTTACAGCTCTAAATATCATACTATTAATTACGTGAACTCCTTTATTTCTCTTAGCACACTTCTAAGCTTTTAAAAAGTAGTACTTTGAAGCTGTTCTTTCCTCATTGTGTGAAAGTAAACACTGAAAAATAAGAAATTCTCAAAAGTAACTTTACGGGCGGGCCACGGTGGCTCAGCAGGTAGGAGTGCTTGCCTGCCATGCCTGAGGACCCGGTAATTCCCGGTGCCTGCCCATGTAAAGAAAAAAAAGGTTTAAAAAAAAAAAAGTAACTTTACATAGGTGGTTAAAGTGGTAGAATATAACTGCAGTCTGTGCAGTTAAAGTGGTAGAAAGGTAATAAATTGTCTTTAAAACTTTGACACAGGAGTACAAGAGGGATAAGAGTTCATATAGTCCACATTATATATTGGATAGTTTAGATGTTAAAAAGAAGAGAGACTTGGGAGCCTCCTAATTGAGCCATTTGAAATTAGACAAGGCAGTGTGCCTTCCTTGGAGGTATACTCACAGAATTCAGATGATTACTTTACTGTCCAGCAGCTTTATGCTTTGGGATTGGACTATATCAATTTCAGGGTAAATTGTATAAGATTCTAAAGTACTCTAAATTATCCATTTCTGTTCATTTGCATAATTGTTTCTAAGATAGATAAAATTAATATTCTAGACTAAGAAACATATTTGAAGCCACGTAACTTTGCCTAAAGTGTTTTATTCCTCAATAAGAGTATTTAAGTTAAGAAAGGATTTAACATGTTTGAAAAGGTTAGAATGATGATACTTTACCACTTTATTTCTAATATTTTTATGATTCTGTAGAACCAGGTAGTTTATTCATATAATTGATCTGTTAGTTGGCCACCATGTAATTCAGTTAGTACTTGTCATTTTCATTGGCACTGATTTTTATACAATTAATAATATTTTAAAGATTTTTTCAATCCAGTTTATCCTCCAACATTAAACATCTTAATGGTTTCATTAAAAACAAAAAGCAAAAAAACAGTGCAGTTAAAAATCCTTTTAGGGCGGGCCACAGTGGCTCAGCAGGTAAGAATGCTTGCCTGCCATGCCCGAGGACCCGGGTTCAATTCCCGGTGCCTGCCCATGTAAAAAAAAAAAAAAATCCTTTTAAAGTCTGTCTGTATGATACTCGTTTAAAGTATTTACCCCTTGGTTTTTCTTTCCAAATAATCATGATAACATTTGCTAACATTTATTAATTACTTTGTTCCAGTCACTATGCTTAGTTCTCATTAATATTTAGTACTGATTCATTATGAAGAAGTTTACGCTCTATTAGATTGTTTCCTTTTCATTATATGTCTTTAGTTCTATGCAGTTTTATCACTTATGTAAATTCATGTAACCACCACCACAATCAATATATAGAACTGTTCCATTACCGTGAGAATTCTGATACACTCTTATAGCCACATGCACTATAATTTTATTTCAAGAATGTTATATATATGGGCTCATAAGATATGTAACCTTTTGAGATTAGCTTTCTTCACTGAGCATGATTTTCTTGACATCCATCTCAGTAATGGGTGTATCACAGTCTGCTTGCTTACCCATTCACCTGTTGAAGAACATAAGGGTGTTCAGTTTTAAGCTATTAGGAATAAAGCTGCTATAAATGTTCTACCAGGAGTAGATTCCATCTCAAGAAAGCACTTTGCTCATCTGTAAAAAGCAACCCCTCTTCCATTCAAGTTTTATCATGAGATTGAAACAATGCAGTCACGTCTTCAGGCTCCCCTTCTACATCTGCAGTTACTTTCTCCATTGAAGTCTTGATCCCCTTCACAGTCATCCATGAAGGTTGAAATTGACTTCTTCCAAACTCCTGTGAATGTTGATATTTTTACCTTCTCCCATGAATCACGAATGTTCTTAATGGCATCTGTAATGATGAATCCTTTCCATAAGGTTTTTAATTTACTTTGCCCACGTCTATCAAAGAAATCACTATTTATACCAACCATATATAGCCTTATGAAATGTATTTGTTAAATAATAAGACCTCAAGATGGAAATTACTCCTTGATCCATTCACGTGGCTGAACTACCAGTGAAGGCCTTTGTTTCCCAGTTGGCTGGTGCATGCATCAAAATTAGTTTCACTTTTTGAATGCCTAGAAAGAGGGTAGAACAAGACTTTTTCTAGGAAAAAAAGTATTTTTTAGGCAAGGAAAGTCTTACATGGTAAAAGGTGTTCTTTTTATCCAATACTGTATGCAGTATTGCCCAAAATGCCCCTTTTTGGTGAGGTTGAGCCTATAGCCTTCATAATCTTTCTGTGTCAATCCTCTGGGGGCAGGTTGGGAGAAATACAGCAGTTCCCACTCATTAGGTCCATTCAACATGCCCAATAAAGTTGAGATAGTAGTAAAACAGGCATGCTTGTGCTATAGCCTCTTTTTAGGGAAAAGAGGGAGGCCCAGTGGAATAACAAAGATGGGACTTCAGTGAAAGCACAGCCTGAAAACTTTGACTTTCAGGGTATCCTGACCATACTACTAAACTAGTAGTTTCTGCTGCCCTTGTCCATACTATGTTTGACCACTTTTTTGAGTTATATGTATTAAATTGATGCCAGCAAGATAGTAGAATAGTTCTAGTTAGTAAAAAAAGAGGCTGCCATAACAGCTCTTCCCTTCCCTTTTAGTACCTGTTATGTTTTGGATGACAGTAAGGTAAACAGGTGAGAAAGTTGGAGAAGATAATAAATGCTAAGCAGTAATCTGGTAGCTGGAAGAGAATCCATAAAACAGATTTTAGAGAGGTTTAGTCATCCTTTATAGAGCTGGTTTCTTCCTCATTTTCCCATTGTATAAATTACTCAGCAGGACTAAACTAAGCATTTTAATTAAATTAAATTAAAATTTTTTATTGTGGTAACATATCTACAGCAGTTTCCCATTTTAGCCGTTTTTATATGTATCATTCAGTGATATTAATTACATTCACAATATTGTGCTGCCTACCATCACAACCATCCATTTCCAAAACTTTTTTCTTCATCCCAAACAGAAACTCTATGCCCATTAAACAATAACTACCCATATGTGACCCTACCCATCCACCCCCAGCGCATGGTAACCTGTAATCTGCTTTCTGTCTTTATGAATTTGCTTTTTTTAGTTATTTCACATGAATGGAATCATACAATATTTGTCCTTTTGTGTCTGACATGTTTCATTCAATGTGGTATCATCAGGGTTCATCCATGTTTAGGATATATATCAGAATGTCATTCCTTTTTATGGATGAATAATAGACCATGGCATGCATAGACCACATTTTGTTTATCCATTCATCAGTTGATGGGTATCTTTGTTTCCTTAGCTGCTCAAGCAAATACCATGTAATGGGGCAGCTTAAACAATGAGAATTTATTAGCTCAGGTGTTTTGAGGCTGAAAAACTGTCCAAATCAAGGCAGTGTTTTCTTCCTGAACACTTGAGTCCTGGGTCTAGCTGCCAGTGATCTTTGGTTCTTGGCTACTCTTTTATGTGGCCTAATACAAAATAAGGTCTGTCACCTGGCAAAGAACATGGTGGTTTTTCCTGACCTCTCCCTTGTCTTTCAGGGTCTGTTGAGTTTTGGCTAGTTCGAATAATGCTGCTATGATCATCAGTATACAAATACCTGTTTTAGTCCCTGTTTTCAATTTTCTTGAGTATGTTCCTAGAAGTGGCATTGCTGGGTCGTATGGTAATTCCATACTTAACTCTCTGAGAAACTGCCAAACTGTTTTATACAAAGGCCTCATCATTTTACATTCCCACCAGTAGTGTAAGAGTGTTTCTTTTTTCCACATTTCAAATTTTTTTAATGCCATCCTAGTGCATGTGATGAAATGGTACCTTACTGTGGTTTTGATTAGCATGTTCCTCATGGCTAAAGATGTTACACATCTTTTCATGTGTTTTTGGCCATTTATATTTGGGGAAAAAATGCCCATATTCAAATCCTTGATCCATCTTTTACTTGGAATGTTAGTGTTTTTATTGTTGATTTGGGGGAGTTCTTTATATATTTTCTGTATTAATCCCTTTTTAGATACATGGTTTCCAAAATTCTTCTTTGATTTTATGGGTTGTTTTCTCAGTTTTTTGGTAATGCCCTTTGATGCACAAAAGTTTTACATTTTCGCAGCTCGGGCTCAGTCTGGGAACCCATCTGTGCCCGGGGCTGGCCCCCCATAAAAAAAAAAGGTTTACATTTTGATGAGCTCCAGTTTATCTATTTTTTTCTTTTGTTGCTCACGCTTTTTAGTGACACATCACTATTAAAAAGTAGAAAATGGAATAATGTTATAAAACAGAGTAGATATTGTTCTAGTTTGCTAGCTGCCGGATTACAATGTGCCAGAAACAGAATGGCTTTTGAAAAGGGGAATTTAGTAGGTTGCTAGTTTACAGGTCTAAGGCTGAGAAAATTTCCCAGTTAAAACAAGTCTGTAAAAATGTCCAGTCTAAGGCATCCAGGGAAAGATACCTTGATTCAAGAAGGCCGATGATGTTCAGGGTTTCTCTAAGTGGAAGGGCACATGGCGAACACGGAATCATCTGCCAGCTTCTTCTCCTGGCGTCCTGTTTCATGAAGCTCCCTGGGAGCCATTTTCCTTCTTCATCTCCAAAAGTCGCTGGCTCGTGGACTCTGCTTCTTGTGGCTATGTTGTTCTGCTTTGCTCTCTCTGAATCTCCGTTATTCTCCAAAATGTTTCCTCTTTTATAGGACTTCAGAAACTAATCAAGACCCACCCAAATGGGTGGAGACATGTTGTCACCTAATCCAGCATCCAGCTTCACAACCACTCTTGATTGAGTCGTATCTCCAGGGATATGATCTAGTTACAGTCTCAAACATACGGCATTGAATAGGGATTAGAAGAAACAACTGCCTTTACAAAATGGGATTAGGATTAAAGCATGGCTTTTCTAGGGTACATACATCATTTCAAACCAGCGCAGAGATATAGCCTCATTCATTAGATAAGTTTATTACTTATTAAATAAATATTGTTTGTATACCTGTTATGTGTTAAGTATTGTGTAGGTGTTGGAGACATAGTAATGAACGAAAGAGAAGGGGAAAAACATGCTTGCATGGAGTTTATATTGAATTAGAGGGAAAGGAAAGTGAACAAATAAACTATATAGTCTGTCAAAGTAATAAATACTTTGGAACACAGTCATGTTGGGAAGGTGGCAATGATAGGTATTAACAGTGGATGGAGGATTGTTGAGATTGTGATTTCGTGTAGGGTGATCAGAGAAGTGTCTCTGATAAAATGACGTTGAGCTAAGACATGAAGATGGTGATGGACAAGTTGTGCTAATTTCACCGAGGGAAGAGTGTCTCAAGCAGGATAGGGCATGCTTAGCATCTTCGAGGAACATTAGAGAGACTAATGTGGCTGAAGCAGTGTGAGCCGGGGAGAATGGAAGGAGATGAGGTCAGAGAGGAAGCACAGGGATTAGGTCATGTTGAACCATGTAGGCCATTGTAAGGACTTTGGTATATGTGAGCTGGGATGTCATTGAAGGATTTTGACAGAGGAGTAACATGATTTAACTTACAGTTCAAAAGACATACTTGATATTCTGTATATATTCGTTTCCTCTGCTTAAGAAAAGACGGTTGGAAGGTGGAAGTTTAATGAAATTGACTTCTTACATAATTAAAAAAAATTTTTCAGAAGAGGAAGTTGGACTGAATAATTTCAAACCATTTTTCTCTAGTCTAATCCCGATTCTTCTTTACATGGCTCTAAAGAAATTGATTTTGGTGGTGGGTGGTGTGTGTGTGCATGGTCCAGGAATCGAACCTGGGTCTCCCGCATGGAAGATGGGCATTCTAACCTCTAAACTACCTTAAAGTAATTGATTTTTAAATTTGAAAAGTGTGGGGAGTGTTGTAGAATAATATTGTTGAAGGACAAACTAGAGTTGAGTTTGCGGATTACAATATTTTATTTGGGATACCAAAGCTTTACTGCAGCAAGGAAGTATCAGATCTCTTACAAAAACTGAAGCAGCTTCAAGCTTCTAGGGATGGAATAGCAAATTATTTTTATAGCCATAAAAGTTAGCTTGATGCCTATTGATTGGACAGGAGGTTGTTCATCTTTTAGATAAGAGTTTAGGGTAGGAGGACCTTATTTTATATTAGGTCAAACATATTGAAATAGGGCCTTGATTGGCTATCTGGGTTAGTGTGTGGATTTCAGATTTCAAAAGATAGCAAGAGGATACTCAATAGAGAGGTCAAATAGTAAGTAGGGCATGGGTTTTGTTTGTTTGTTTTGGTTCTGAGGGTCCCCAGGGCTTTATCTATATATTTTTTAATCAAAATCTACTAAAGCTACTGCTTTAAGTTTTGTTATTCAATGCTTTGTTATTCGTATATTGCCACTTTAAATGGAGGCACATACCAGACAGTCACGAAAATAAAAAATAAACCATTTAAAAAAAATATTTAAAATCATGTGGCTATTTAAAGCTAATCGCTGTATGTAATAAGACAGTTAAAAAAAAAAAAGAAAAACTAAGCTAACAGGGCCTCTAATGAAAGGAAGAACCATAGTTGTGACAGAAAATCGGGTTTAAGGGATTAGTGCATTTGGATACTGAGCTTCCTAGCAGCCTGTGGTATGTATGTATGTATATATGTATGTATTGTTTTTCAAATGTGGGTATCTCTGCCTAGGAATTTTTTATTTGAGGAAAGGTTTTTAGTTACCCAGAGGCCCACTTCAAGTTGCCAAGCAAATGTATTTCACTAAAATTTGAAGTCACTTTGATAACTTTTAGAGAAAACAAGTGCTTTTTACAGACTACTTTGACAGTTTTTTTTAAAAAAGTGACGACGGGTGTCCATGGCTGTTAGCTCTGGAAAACGTGGCTATGCAGTTTCCTTATGAAACTATTTATTCAGAAGTAGAGAATTGTGAAAAAGCATTAGGATAAGTATTATACTGCTTTCTTCTTGCTGCTTCCTCCCTTTTCCATTCCACTTCCCTCTATCTGCAAGTCCCAACTTATCAAATATGATATTATTTATCTTTGTTCCTTTGGAACGCTATTGGTCTATAGGAATAAGTTATATGATGCTTAAGAAGCCAGCCATAGATACTTTCTTTTCTCAGAGATCATGAGAGTTATTAGGGCTGAAAAAGATTTTGGTATTCCAGATCAGCAACAGGGAGGAGAATTCTAAGGACAGGTTTTCTGACTCAGAACCACAGCATCTATCCTCGTGACTCAGTTTTATTTTTTTTTTAATCTGCAAAGGGAAAAATTAAGAAGACCCTAAAAAGCTTTCTGAGCATTAATTTCTTTCGATAAAAGTAGTCAGGTGGTCAAAGACAAGTGTTAAAATAACTGAACCATTTATAATTCTGCTTATTCTTATCATTGCTAATAATATTTAGTAGTAGTAGCAGTATCTGGTAGTGGATAGTTTACAGTTTAAAGGTCATCACCTCATTTCCCAGATGAATAAATCAAGCCTAATAGTAGTTAAGCAACTTAGTTACACATTAGTGAATACTAGAACCTGTGACTCAAAGTCAGCTCAGTCTTTAAAATCTCGTTGTTTTAATTGTGTCATTTGTTAATGAAAAGTTTCATTTGGTGCATTTTGACTACATTGAAAGATCAATATTTACTTGACTATATTATTTAGAAAAGAATCAGGTTCTATTCTTTCCAAGACTTACCTTAAATGGAAAGGTACACCAATACATACTGATTTAAGTAATAAAATAATATGTACAAGTTTTTCTTTTAAAAGAAGTTTAAAAGACTTCCTCATCTTCTTTATTCTGGTAAAATACTTCTGAGTGCTTTGGGAGTGATTTTTAAAATTTTTGTTTGTTTTTTGAGTTTATGAGGAAGAATTTCAAATAATCTCTTTCTCCTACTATTTCTTCTGGGCCCTTATGACCTCTTTCTCCATCACTAATGATGAGCATAGCCATTAGCATGAAAATATACTACACTTAAGTATCAGTGGTACCTATTCACAGAAAAGGGTTTTATTTACAAAAAACAGACCAAAATACTCATACATTATCCTTTTTTAATGACCCCAAATTCCAAAACTAAAAAAAAAAAAAAAAAAACCCACAAAAAACTCCATGGTAAGTGAAGAAATTTTAACTAAAATTTCAATTATTTAAAAAATCATCTAGAATGATTTGAATTTAAGGAATATATTTCAAATGGGAATGCAAACAAGAAAATAGTGACAAACCTTCAATAAACTGTATTAGCATATTTTTAATTTTAAAGATAAAAAGTATTGTATTTTCCTTTCTTTTTAGATGACACTTTCAAACCTCCAGGAGAAGCCCTTCTAATGTATTTTTCTGTAATATAGCGCACTTTCAACCACAAGCTCTGGAAAGAGGCTTTTGGCTATCAAGCCAAGATATCTGCTGTTGAAATGCAATTTATCCAGATTAGTTCTTTCTTCTGATTAAAATTAAGCTAATTTGTTAGTTTTCTTTTACTCTCTCTATAGAGATCTGTATATTATGATACAGTCAGCACTTTTATTGTGTGAGAATTTGAGAGAATAAAGGCTTTGAGGCCTTAAAAGCTGTAGCATATCACTTATTAAATATGCATATATAAAATGAGTACCATTCCTAAATGCAAGGATTTCTTTTCCATTTGTATAGATTATCTAGGCATCTTTCTTATCTTTTATTTGCTTTCAATAAATTGGTTATTTTGTGGTTCTGAAATATATTTCCTTGAGAGTTTGTTGAAGTCTTGGAATTTGGAGAGAGAGAATGATAATGGTGGTGAAAAAGAAAATAAAATTTGGGGAGTCCAGCTCTGGCTTCCAGTGATCTAGTTTGTATCTTTCCTTCCGTTCTACCCATTTAAATAAAGACAAAAAAAGTCCAAAATCACAGAAATGTTAGGCATTTTGCTAACATTCAGAAACATATATCCTAACATTCATCATATAGTTACATGAAAGGGATATGGTATAAAGCATTTTTTTAATTGACCTCACCAACTCCGTTAAACAAGCAAACACAACACGACAATAATGCTTTTAAAAAACAAAATAGTTGGACGTATAAATCAGTGGTTGAATACATCTTAAATTGGTAGGCTTTGTACTTGAGGATTATATTAAAAAGTAGTTGGTATATACCATCCTTCAGGCCCATCCATTGGTAAGGTAGAAGATGAAATGTGTCTATACATTAAGAAAATAACTTAAACTTTACAAGTGAAGTTTAAAATACAGAGTAAACATTGTGTGTGAAAAGCAATATATTTATTTAAAATGCATCGATCCATTTGTCCCTGACTTAAACATCAATAAAATTAACCAAAATTCACATACACATGCAGGTACACACAATCCCACAGTTGGTAGCATTTCTTTTTGCATTTCAAATGAAATTCTATATGTGAAGAAAAAGTAGAACATTTTTTATAAATGTAAGAAATAATTTTAATTTTCAATGTATAAGAAATATTTTCTATTTGCTCTATATTTAGCAGTAAAATTTGCTTACAATTTAACATTGGTTTGCATGATGAATTTTTTTAAAAACATTTTTATTTTATTTTATTTTTTTAAATACAAAAAAAACACCAATTAAATGCAAACATTCCTATTTTGATCATTCTGTTCTACATATATAATCAGTAATTCACAATATCATCACATAGTTGCATATTCATAAGATAAATATTTTATATTATTCTTTTCTACTTAGACAAATACCTACAAGTAGTGGCTATATATTTAAAAATGAAATAAAGCTTCTTCATAAAGCCCTAAAGTTAGATTTTTTAGCACAGAATAACACACAAAAAGTTTATGGATACTTTTAAGTATCTTTATCTTTAAATATTATAACCTGACTTTTTTTTAATTAGTAGAGGATGCATAGTACAAATTTGTTGTAAGTGTTCAGTGCCTATGAGGGATTCATGATTAGTTTTAAAATTTTTAAAGAAACTTTAGGAAGAAATGAATGCCATTTAAAATTATCTGATTATAAAAATACATTTTTATAGATTTAGAGCATAGTGAAAAACTCAAGAAAGTCAACCCATTTTTTTATATCTCCAGTTTTAATTTTACTTATTTTAATGATCATACATATATTTTATTTATCAGTCATTCAGGGTTTTAAAAAAAACTGGATTTGATATATCCAGTTTTAATTTTACTTGTTTTAATGATCATACACATATTTTCTGTATTCAGTCATTCAGGGATTTAAGAAACAAGGTTTACTAGGTTTGATTTCAACTTCCATTTCACACACAGCTTTAATCTATATAGTAAATACCTATAGTAATATTGTGAAATATAGTGAACTTTCTCTTGAAGCTCTTTAACTTACGTTTGGGGGGAATAAAAGTGAATGGGGGGGCAAATAAAAAATAAATTAAAAAAATGGGGGGTGGTGCAAGAGTAGTTCATTGGTAGAATTCTCACCTGCCATGCGGGAGACCGGGGTTCAATTCCTGGTCCATGCACTTCCCCCCAAAAAACAAAACAAACAAACAGAAATTCAACAAATGGTGCTGCGGTAATGGGATACTCATGTGGAAAAAAATAGCTAAGTGACCCACCCCACCAAACAGCATACAAAAAAAAAGGTGAATGGGTAGTTTACTTATTTCTAACAAAACAAAGTCAGTGCAGCCTTAATTTTTTGTAGTGTGATTACCATTTAGTGAAACTCATGAATTTAATATATCATTGCTGTATTCAAAAGTCACAATAATTATTATGAAGGAGATAATAGGTACAGTTTGACTTAGCTTTTCTTTGACTCAAAAAAACTGATGATGTAATAATTTAAGCTAGAGTAAGCCTCCTTGAAACCTAAAAATATACTGTCTTCATCATTTTCAGACATCAGTGATTAAAACAAGATTGGTGGGTGGTGCGATGATGGCTCAATAGCAGAATTCTCGCCTGCTATGCCGGAGACCTGGGGTTTGATTCCTGGTGCCTGCCCATGTGAAAAACAAACAAACAAAAAAGCAGTATTGGTCCATCTTAGGACATTTACTGTGCTATTGAACAAGACTGTCAGATTTTAACATTTTAGTAGAAGGGAGACAGGAACATTGTATTGTATTTCTTATTTCTGTAAGAGTTAAAATTGTTTAGCTTTTACATTATGGTTTTGAAATCACCAATTTGCTAATATATTGGTTTGGTCTTCCCAAGGTGTAGGACAATAATAATTGTACACCACCCCCCCCCCCCAAAGAAAAAAGAGGGAAAGAGAAGGAGACAGAAAGATGAAAGAAAATAGTTTAATTATAGGGTTTCTTTTGTGTCACTTCTTGGAAAAACAAATAGGATTCTGATTTTATAGGTAACTGCAAAATAAAAACCAGTTTTTCTCAGATTCCTATAGACAAATTAAATTATTTTTGTGGTAAAAAATATTTAATGGCCCATTTATTCTAGGTCATGATTTTCTTCAACCACATGATAGTAAAAGTAAAATCAGAAAATGTACTGAACTTGGAGTACAAAATCAGTGGCAGTAAGAAAACCTAAAATTTTACAATTACTGTGTCATTTAAACAGATTAATTCTTATATTGGTGTTTAAGCCAACATAAATTTTCTTTAATGTAAAATTACAGAAAGTAAAAGAAAATTATAGGAAGTATACAAAGCAGGCTAACCTAGGTATTGTGTATTTTGAAGTTGCTTCATATAAAATAAAAGACAGCAGAATTTAATGCATTTTTGAGGGGAATAATGCTAAGGATTTTTTATTATGTGTTTAGTTTTTACACTTTTTCTTTATTTGCTTTAGTCCCTAGACTCACTCTATACACCAATTTTAACCATTTTTCAGTTGCTGAATAAGAATATTTCTACTTTTACTACCTTATAGAGATATTTCCAATATTAACAAGGTAATGAAGTGTAGCAGATAGGATCCAGAAGTCTTTTCACCCATAAAAATTGTAAAAGGTTAAAGTTTCTATGTTTATTGGTAGTTAGCAGTCATGATAGAATTCCAAAATCTACTTAACATTGCTGGAAATGCTTTTTTTTTTATAATGCAATTTTTTTTAGATATATTCACACAGCATATATATTCACACAGAAACCATCTGAAGTATATAATATCTGGCTCGCAGTATCATCACATAGTTGTGCATGCATCTGCATGATCAAATTTACAGCATTTTCATCACTCCAGGAAAAAAAAAAAAAGAAAACCCTAATCCTCCAATACTCCTTATTCCCCCATATTATTGACCCGTAGTATTGGTGTAGCATATTTATAAGTGTTGATGTAAGAGTATTAAAGTATTACTGTTAGCTATAGTCCATAGTTTGTAATTGGCACATTTTCCTCCATATACTCCTCTATTATTAACTCCTTATAATAGTGTCATATATCTGTTTTATCTCATGAAATAACTTTCTTATGGTTAATCGTAGACATTGTCCACCAAAAGATTCACTGTTTATATATTCCCATGTTTCTTTCTGATGACATACATGACTCTAAATTTATGCTTTCACCACACTCACACACCATCCAACTCTGATAATTATTCTCACAATAAATGTTCCCATCACCTCTGTCCATTTCCAAACATGTAAATTCAACCTAGTTAAACATTCTGCACGTAAAGCAACTGCTCCCCATTCTTCAGTCTCATTGTATATCCTGGTAACCTCTGTTCTTTATTTTATGTCTGTGAGTTTACATATTATAATTAGTTCAGATCAGTGAGATCATAAAATATTTATTCTTTTATGTCTTATTTCACTTAACATTATGCCCTCTAGGTTCGTCCATGTTCAGGACTTTATTCCTTCATATGCTGCATAATATTTCATCATATGAATATAGGACATTTTGTTTATCCAGTTGTCTCTTGATGGACACGGGTTGTTTCCATTTTTTGGTAGTTGTGAATACATGCTGCTGTGAACATCTGTATGCAAATGTCTATTCATATCCCTGCTTTATCTTCTGGGTATATCCTGAGTAGCAGGATTGCCACGCCATAAGACAACTTTATACTTAGCTTCCTGAGGAACTACCAAAAAGTCCCCCACAGCGGCTGTACCATTTTAGATTCCCACCAGCACTGAATAAGTATTCAATTTCTCCATACCTTCCCAGCCCTTGTTATTTGATCGGTGGTATTTTTCTTCAAGGTGCCATGGCAGAGCTGAAGAGAGGCCAGCACAGCCAGAGTCAACTCTGATCAGCACAGAGGTGGATAGATTTCTAGGTTTTTTGTTTTTTTTTCTTTTTGGTAGACTCTTTTTTAATGACATCCTAAAATTCAGAGGAATGGGCCAGCGGGGCCTCTGGGCTCAGCAGCTGATGGAGGGGCTCCCAACACCCCCTAAGGCAGGTCACTGAAAGAAGACATCCATGAGGGGGGTCTCGAGCCCCTTCCCTATTTCTTCATATAAAATCAGGGGTCGCCCCAAGCATTGGGGGGCAGGGAGAACATCCCTGCCAGCCCATGGGTAAAGGAAGGGGGCCGGGTACTGGGATCAAAAAACTGCCAAGTCAGGGGCCTGCCCTCACCGTCCTGCCTGGTTATTTAATAGTGGCCATTCTAGTTGGTGTGAGATGATATTATAGTTTTGATTTGCATTTCTCTAATAGCTAGTGAAGCTGAGCCTTTTTCATGTGCCTCTTAGCATCTATATTTCCTCTTTGGAGAAATATCTATTCATGTGGTTTGTCCTTTTCTTGTTGAGTTGTAGAATTTCTTTATTTATATTTGATTTCAAACTCTTATCAGATATGTGGTTTCCAAATATTTTGTTTCATTAACTTGTTGCATTTCCACTCTTTTGGCAAAGTCCTTTGAAGCACTGGGGAAATATTTGATTTTGAGGAGTTCCCATTTATCTGTTTTTTTTTTTCCTTTCATTCCTTTGAATATAAAGTCTAAGAAACTACTGCCTATCACTAGAACTTGAAGATGTATCCCTACATTTTCTTCTAGGAGTTTTATGGTTCTGAGTCTTATATTTAGGTCTTTGATACATTTTGAATTAATTTTTGAATAGTATGTGAGTTAGGAGTCCTTTTTCATTCTTTTTGCTATGGATATCCAGTTCTTCCATTACCATTTATTGAAGAGACTGTTCTGTCCCAGTTGAGTGGCCTTGGGAGCCTAATAAAAAATCAAGTGACCATAGGTCTGAGGCTCTATTTCTGAGCTCTTGATATGCTTCCCTTGATCAGTATGTCTATGTTTATGCCAGTTCATTGCTGTTTTGACCATTCTGGCTTTATAATATACCTTAAAGTCAGAATGGTGATATTTCCAACTTCATTCTTCTTTTTTCAAGATATTTTTGGTTATTTGAAGCCCCTAGCTTTCCAAATAAAACTGATAATTAGCTTTTCCATTTCTGCAAAGTGGTCTGTTGGGAATTTTGATTGGTATTGCATTGAATCTGTATATCAGTGTGGATAGAATTGACATCTTAATGACATTTAGCCTCACAATCCATGAATATGGAATATCTTTCCATTTATTCAGGTCATGTTTCAGTTCTTTTAGCAATGATTTGTAGCTTTCTGTGTACAAGTCCTTTACATCTTTGGTTAGGTTTATTTCTCGATATTTGATTCTTTTAGGTACTATTGTAAATGGAATATTTTTCTTGATTACCTTCTTGGATAGCTCATTAGTAGTGTATAGAAACACCATTGATTTTTGCCTGTTGATCTTGTGTCCCACCACTTTGCTGAACTCGCTTATCATCTCAGGTAGCTTTGCTGTCATTTGTTCTGGATTTTCTAAATTAAGAATCATGTCACCTGCAAATAGTGAAAGTTTTACTTCCTTTCCAATTTGGCTTCCTTTTATTTTTTTCCTTGCTAATTGTCTAGCTAGAACTTCTAGCACAGTGTTGAATAGTAGTGGTGACAGTGGGCATCCTTGTTTTGTTCCCAATCTTTGAGGGAAAGTTTTCGGTCTTTCAGCATTGAGAATGATGTTAGCTGTGGTTTTTTCATATATGCCCTTTATCATGTTGAGGAAGTTTCCTTTGATTCCTACTTTTTGAAGTGTTTATATCATGAAAGGATGTTGAATTTTGTCAAATGCCTTTTCTTGTCAATCAAGAGGACCATGTGGTTTTTCCCTTTTAATATAGTAATGTGATATATTACATTTATTAATTTTCCACCCTTGCATACCTGGAATAAAACCCTTGGTCATGGCATATAATTCTTTTAATATGCTGTTAGATTCTATTTGCAAGTATTTTGTTAAGGATTTTTGCATCTATTTTCATTAAAGAAGTTGGTCTGAAGTTTTCTTTTCTTGTATCTTTGTCTGGCTTTGGTATTAGGGTAGTGTTGACTTCAAAGAATATTAAGTAGTGTTCCTTCTTCATCATTAATTCTTCTTGGACTGCCTGGTGAAACAAGCTTGTGAAGCTGTCTGGTCTTGGGCTTTTCTTTATTGGTTGGTGACCTATTTGATCTCTTTACTTTTTTTTTTTATTTTTATTTTTTTATTAACGGAAAGAAAAAAAAAAGAAATTAACACAACATTTAGAAATCATACCATTCTACATATGCACTCAGTAATTCTTAACATCATCACATAGATGCATGATCATTGTTTCTCAGTACATTTGCATCGGTCCAGAGGAACTAGCAACACAACAGAAAAAGATATAAAATGTTAATATAAAGAAAAGAAATAAAAGTAGTAATAATAGTAAAAAACAACAACAACAAACAAACCAACAAGCAAACAAAAACAAAAAATACCCTATAGCTCAGATGCAGCTTCATTCAGTATTTTAACATGATTACTTTACAATTAGGTATTATTGTGCTGTCCATTTTTGAGTTTTTGTATCTAGTCCTGTTGCACAGTCTGTATCCCTTCAGCTTCAATTACCCATTGTCTTACCCTGTTTCTAACTCCTGCTGAACTCTGTTACCAATGACATATTTCAAGTTTATTCTCGAATGTCCGTTCACATCAGTGGGACCATACAGTATTTGTCCTTTAGTTTTTGGCTGGATTCACTCGGCATAATATTCTCTAGGTCCATCCATGTTATTACATGGTTCATAAGTTTATCTTGTCTTAAAGCTGCATAATATTCCATCGTATGTATATACCACAGTTTGTTTAGCCACTCTTCTGTTGATGGAGATTTTGGCTGTTTCCATCTCTTTGCAATTGTAAATAACGCTGCTATAAACATTGGTGTGCAAATGTCCGTTTGTGTCTTTGCCCTTAAGTCCTTTGAGTAGATACCTAGCAATGGTATTGCTGGGTCGTATGGCAGTTCTATATTCAGCTTTTTGAGGAACCGCCAAACTGCCTTCCACAGTGGTTGCACCCTTTGACATTCCCACCAACAGTGGATAAGTGTGCCTCTTTCTCCGCATCCTCTCCAGCACTTGTCATTTTCTGTTTTGTTGATAATGGCCATTCTGGTGGGTGTGAGATGATATCTCATTGTGGTTTTGATTTGCATTTCTCTAATGGCCAGGGACATTGAGCATCTCTTCATGTGCCTCTTGGCCATCCGTATTTCTTCTTCTGGTAGGTGTCTGTTCAAGTCTTTTTCCCATTTTGTAATTGGGTTGGCTGTCTTTTTGTTGTTGAGTTGAATAATCTCTTTATAAATTCTGGATACTAGACCTTTATCTGATATGTCGTTTCCAAATATTGTCTCCCATTGTGTAGGCTGTCTTTCTACTTTCTTGATGAAGTTCTCTGATGCACAAAAGTGTTTAATTTTGAGGAGCTCCCATTTATTTATTTCCTTCTTCAGTGTTCTTGCTTTAGGTTTAAGGTCCATAAAACCACCTCCAGTTGTAAGATCCATAAGATATCTCCCAACATTTTCCTCTAACTGTTTTATGGTCTTAGACCTAATGTTTAGATCTTTGATCCATTTTGAGTTAACTTTTGTATAGGGTGTGAGAGATGGGTCTTCTTTCATTCTTTTGCATATGGATATCCAGTTCTCTAGGCACCATTTATTGAAGAGACTGTTCTGTCCCAGGTGAGTTGTCTTGACTGCCTTATCAAAGATCAAATGTCCATAGATGAGAGGGTCTATATCTGAGCACTCTATTCGATTCCATTGGTCGATATATCTATCTTTATGCCAATACCATGCTGTTTTGACCACTGTGGCTTCATAATATGCCTTAAAGTCAGGCAGCGCGAGACCTCCAGCTTCGTTTTTTTTCCTCAAGATGTTTTTAGCAATTCGGGGTACCCTGCCCTTCCAGATAAATTTGCTTATTGGTTTTTCTATTTCTGAAAAATAAGTTGCTGGGATTTTGATTGGTATTGCATTGAATCTGTAAATCAATTTAGGTAGGATTGACATCTTAACTATATTTAGTCTTCCAATCCATGAACACGGTATGCCCTTCCATCTATTTAGGTCTTCTGTGATTTCTTTTAACAGTTTTTTGTAGTTTTCTTTATATAGGTTTTTTGTCTCTTTAGTTAAATTTATTCCTAGGTATTTTATTCTTTTAGTTGCGATTGTAAATGGGATTCGTTTCTTGATTTCCCCCTCAGCTTGTTCATTACTAGTGTATAGAAAAGCTACAGATTTTTGAATGTTGATCTTGTAGCCTGCTACTTTGCTGTACTCATTTATTAGCTCTAGTAATTTTGTTGTGGATTTTTCTGGGTTTTCTACATATAGTATCATATCGTCTGCAAACAGTGATAGTTTTACTTCTTCCTTTCCAATTTTGATGCCTTGTATTTCTTTTTCTTGCCTAATTGCTCTGGCTAGAACTTCCAACACAATGTTGAATAATAGAGGTGATAGTGGACATCCTTGTCTTGTTCCTGATCTTAGGGGGAAAGTTTTCAATTTTTCCCCATTGAGGATGATATTAGCTGTGGGTTTTTCATATATTCCCTCTATCATTTTAAGGAAGTTCCCTTGTATTCCTATCTTTTGAAGTGTTTTCAGCAGGAAAGGATGTTGAATCTTGTCAAATGCCTTCTCTGCATCAATTGAGATGATCATGTGATTTTTCTGCTTTGATTTGTTGATATGGTGTATTACATTAATTGATTTTCTTATGTTGAACCATCCTTGCATACCTGGGATGAATCCTACTTGGTCATGATGTATAATTCTTTTAATGTGTTGTTGGATACGATTTGCTAGAATTTTATTGAGGATTTTTGCATCTATATTCATTAGAGAGATTGGTCTGTAGTTTTCTTTTTTTGAAATATCTTTGCCTGGTTTTGGTATGAGGGTGATGTTGGCTTCATAGAATGAATTAGGTAGTTTTCCCTCCACTTCGATTATGTTGAAGAGTTTGAGGAGAGTAGGTACTAATTCTTTCTGGAATGTTTGATAGAGTTCACATGTGAAGCCGTCTGGTCCTGGACTTTTCTTTTTAGGGAGCTTTTGAATAACTAATTCAATCTCTTTACTTGTGATTGGTTTGTTGAGGTCGTCTATTTCTTCTTGAGTCAAAGTTGGTTGTTCATGTCTTTCCAGGAACCTGTCCATTTCTTCTAAATTGTTGTATTTATTAGCGTAAAGTTGTTCATAGTATCCTGTTATTACCTCCTTTATTTCTGTGAGGTCAGTAGTTATGTCTCCTCTTTCATTTCTAATCTTATTTATTTGCATCCTCTCTCTTCTTCTTTTTGTCAATCTTGCTAAGGGCCCATCAATCTTATTGATTTTCTCATAGAACCAACTTCTGGTCTTATTGATTTTCTCTATTGTTTTCATGTTTTCAATTTCATTTATTTCTGCTCTAATCTTTGTTATTTCTTTCCTTTTGCTTGCTTTGGGATTAGTTTGCTGTTCTTTCTCCAGTTCTTCCAAGTGGGCAGTTAATTCCTGCATTTTTGCCTTTTCTTCTTTTCTGATAAAGGCATTTACGGCAATAAATTTCCCTCTTAGCACTGCCTTTGCTGTGTCCCATAAGTTTTGATATGTTGTGTCTTCATTTTCATTTGCCTCTAGGTATTTACTAATTTCTCTTGCAATTTCTTCTTTGACCCACTTGTTGTTTAAGAGTGTGTTGTTGAGCCTCCATGTATTTATGAATTTTCTGGCCCTCCGCCTATTATTGATTTCCAACTTCATTCCTTTATGATCCGAGAAAGTGTTGTGTATGATTTCAATCTTTTTAAATTTGTTAAGACTTGCTTTGTGACCCAGCATATGGTCTATCTTTGAGAATGATCCATGAGCACTTGAAAAAAAGGTGTATCCTGCTGTTGTGGGATGTAATGTCCTATAAATGTCTGTTAAGTCAAGTTCATTTATAGTAATATTCAGGTTCTCTATTTCTTTATTGATCCTCTGTGTAGATGTTCTGTCCATTGATGAGAGTGGTGAATTGAAGTCTCCAACTATTATGGTATATGTGTCTATTTCCCTCTTCAGTGTTTGCAGTGTATTCCTCACGTATTTTGGGGCATTCTGGTTCGGTGCGTAAATATTTATGATTGTTATGTCTTCTTGCTTAATTGTTCCTTTTAATAGTATATAGTGTCCTTCTTTGTCTCTTTTAACTGTTTTACATTTGAAGTCTAATTTGTTGGATATTAGTATAGCCACTCCTGCTCTTTTCTGGTTGTTGTTTGCATGAAATATCTTTTCCCAACCTTTCACTTTCAACCTATATTTATCTTTGGGTCTAAGATGTGTTTCCTGTAGACAGCATATAGAAGGATCCTGTTTTTTAATCCATTCTGCCAATCTATGTCTTTTAATTGGGGAATTCAGTCCATTGACATTTAGAGTTATTACTGTTTGGATAATATTTTCCTCTACCATTTTGCCTTTTGTATTATGTATATCATATCTGACTTTCCTTCTTTCTACACTTTTCTCCATGTCTCTCTCTTCTGTCTTTTTGTATCTGACTCTAGTGCTTCCTTTAGTATTTCTTGCAGAGCTGGTCTCTTGGTCACAAATTCTCTTAGTGACTTTTTGTCTGAGAATGTTTTAATTTCTCCCTCATTTTTGAAGGACAATTTTGCTGGATATAGGAGTCTTGGCTGGCAGTTTTTCTCTTTTAGTAACTTAAATATATCATCCCACTGTCTTCTAGCTTCCATGGTTTCTGCTGAGAAATCTACACATAGTCTTATTGGGTTTCCCTTGTATGTGACGGATTGTTTTTCTCTCGATGCCTTCAAGATCCTCTCTTTCTCTTTGACCTCTGACATTCTAACTAGTAAGTGTCTTGGGGAACGCCTATTTGTGTCTAATCTCTTTGGGGTGCGCTGCACTTCTTGGATCTGTAATTTTAGGTCTTTCATAAGAGTTGGGAAATTTTCAGTGATAATTTCTTCTATTAGTTTTTCTCCTCCTTTTCCCTTCTCTTCTCCTTCTGGGATACCCACTACACGTATATTTGTACGGTTCACATTGTCCTTGAGTTCCCTGATACCTTGTTCAAATTTTTCCATTCTTTTCCGGATAGTTTCTGTTTCTTTTTGGAATTCAGATGTTTCATCCTCCAAATCACTAATTCTATCTTCTGTTTCTTTAAATCTGTCATTGTAGGTATCCATTGTTTTTTCCATCTTTTCTACTTTATCTTTCACTTCCATAAGTTCTGTGATTTGTTTTTTCAGTTTTTCTATTTCTTCTTTATGTTCAGCCCATGTCTTCTTCATGTCCTCCCTCAATTTATCGATTTCGTTTTTGAAGAGGTTTTCCATTTCTGTTCGTATATTCAGCATTAGTTGTTTCAGCTCCTGTATCTCATTTGAACTATTGGTTTCTTCGTTTGACTGGGCCATATGTTCAATTTTCTGAGCGTGATCCGTTATCTTCTGCTGGCGTCTGGGCATTTAGTCAGATTTCCCCGGGTGTTCAACCCCACAGGTTGAAAGATTTTTCTGTGCAATCTCTGGGTTCTTTTCTTCCTATCCTGCCCAGTAGGTGGCGCTCGTGGCACACGCCTGTCTGTGGGTTCCACCAGCGAAAGTTGCTGTGGGTCCCTCAACTCTGGAAAACTCTCGCCGTAGGGGAGGTTCGGCAACCGAAGCGTCTTGGAAGAATGCCAGCTGGCCCGGGGTTCCAAACGCGGGGAGGGTCGCTGGCCGTCGCAGCACAGGAGAGCGTCCGGCCAAATTAGCCAGTCGGCCCGGGGCACCAAGCGTGGCGGGAGGGCGCCAGCTGTCGCAGCCCGGGAGAGTGCACTGTTCCCAGCCGACGGGGGAGTCACGTGTTTGGAAGGGATCCCCCGGTCACTGTTCTCCGCAGTCTGGGGATTTCCGACCCAACTATCTCAGTTGTTCCGGGGGGGCCTCGTGTGGTGGGGGCACCAGCCGCCGTGGCCTAAGGGGACCGCCTGTCCAATTCTACCAGCTGGCCCAGGAAGGTGGAAGGGAGGGACTCGGGTCGCTTGCCGTCCCACCCAGGAAAGCCCGTGCCCCTTGGTGATCTCACCGGAGCTGGTTCTCCCAGATAGTCAGCCGTTCCAGGATGGGGTACGCTGTTCCTTTGATCTCCCTCGTCGCTCCGGGAGCTGCTCTGTATTATCTCCACTCCCCCAGTAGCTGTTCTGGAGGAGGAAAGGTGAGGGCGGCAAGGCTGTCTAGGCTGGTGGCGGAGGAGCACGGTGAAGGCGGGGGAAGAGGGCACCGTGGTGGTTGGAGAGCAGCCGGAGCAGGAGGGGGAGGAGAGGGGAGAAGGAGGGCGGGCGGCTCGGCTGCTGCGGGGCGTGGGTGCCGCGCGGCGGGCCGGCGGAGAAAGAGAGGGGAGAAGGAGGGCGGGCGGCTCGGCTGCTGCGGGGCGTGGGCGCCGCGCGGCGGGCCGGCGGAGAAAGAGAGGGGAGAAGGAGGGCGGGCGGCTCGGCTGCTGCGGGGCGTGGGCGCCGCGCGGCGGGCCGGCGGAGAAAGCTGATCTCTTTACTTTTGAGTGGTTTGTTGAGTTCTTCTGTTTCTTCTTGGGTCAGTGTAGGTTGTCTTTGTGTTTGTAGAAAGTTGTCTAGCTTGTTGAAATACAATTGTACATAGTAACCACTTATGATCTTTTTTTATTTCTTCAGAGTCTGTGATAATTCCCCCCACCTCGTTTCTGATTTATTTTATTTATTTGCAGCTTCTCTCTTTTTGTCTTTGTCATTCTAGCTAAGGGTTTGTTGATTTTATTGATCTTCTCCAAGAACCAACTTTTGGTTTTATTGATTCTCTTAATTGTTTTTTTTTTATTATCCATTTCATTGATTTCTGTTGTAATATTTGTTATTTCTTTCCTTCTGCTACTTTTGGGATTAGTTTGCTGTTCTTTCTCCAGTTGTACAGTTAGGTCCCTAATTAGTTCTTTCCTCTTTCTTATTTTTACATGGGTAGACATCAGGAAGCAAACTCCGGTCTCC
This sequence comes from Tamandua tetradactyla, assembly GCF_023851605.1. NCBI lineage: Eukaryota > Metazoa > Chordata > Mammalia > Pilosa > Myrmecophagidae > Tamandua > Tamandua tetradactyla. The sequence continues at coordinate 65,063,391 of NC_135341.1, read as the reverse complement.
AGCATGGCAGGTGAGAACTCTGCTACTGAGCCACTGTTGCCCACCCCTTTCCTCCTTTTTAATGTAAGCATTTAGGGTTATAAATTTCCCTCTCAGCACTGCCTTCACTGCATAAGTTTGATAGGTTTGTTCTTGTTTTCATTCATCTGGAGATATTTACTGATTTCTTTTGCAGTGTCTTTGGTACAGTGATTGTTTCAAAGAGTGTTGTTTAATCTTCATATATTTGTGTATTTTCTGGTTCTCAATTAGTTATTGATTTCCTGCTTCATTCCATTATGATCAGAGAAAGTGCTGTGTAAAATTTCAATCTTTTAAAATTTATTAACCTGTTTTGTGCCCCAGCTTATATGATCTATCCTTGAGAATGTTCCATAAGCACTTGAGAAGAAGAATGTGTATCTTGTTGTTTTGAGATACTGCGTTCTATATATGTTTGTTAAGTCTAGTTCATTTTAGGCTTTATGTTTCTTTATTGATCCTCTGTTTAGTTGTTCTGGCCATTGAAGGGAGTGGTGTGTTGAAGTCTCCCATTGTTATGGTCAGTTATTTTCCCCTTCAGTTTTGCCAGTGTTTGCTTTGTGTACTTTGGGGGACCTTCATTAGAATAGATATTTATGATTGTTATTTCTTCCTGTTGAATTGCCCCTTTTATTACTATATATAGTGCCCTTTATCTCTTATAACATTTTTGCATTGAAGTCTATTTTGTTTGATATTAGTATAGCTACCCCTGCTTTGTTTTGGTGATTAGTTGTGTGGAATATCTTTTCCATCTTTTCACTTTCAGCCTGTAACTTTTGATTGGGGAGTTTAATCCATTAACATTCAGAATTATTACTGTAAAGGCAGGTCTTGACTCAACCATTTTATCCTTAGGTTTTTGTCAGATGTATTTATTTCTCTTTTTATCCTTTAAGACACCCTAGCTAATATTCTTAAATCCTGTGCTGTTATCCAGACCTCTTTCTCCTGTCTTTTCTTTTCCTCTGACATAACTCCCTTTAGAAGTTCTCATAAGGCCAGTCTCTTATTAACAAACTCTGAGCTTCTGTTTATTTATGAATATTTTAAACTAACCCGCATTTTTGAAGGACAGTTTTCTTGGGCAGAGAACTCTTGGCTGGCAGTTTTTCTTTGTCAGTGTCTTAAACATATCGTACCACTGCCTTCTTGCCTTCATGGTGGCTGATGAAAAATCAACATTTAGTCTTATTTTGCTTCCCTTTTATGCAGTGAATCGCTTTTCTCTTGCTGTTTTCTGAATTTTTCTCTGTTTTGGCATTTGGCAGTCTAATTGCTGTGTATCTTGGAGTGGGTCTATTAGGATCTGTTCTGTTTGGAGTATGTTGGGTTTCTTGGATTTGTGTATTTATATCTTTTATAAGAATTGGAAAATTTTCACCCATTATTTCTTCTAATATTCTTCCTATTCCTTTTCCCTGTGCTTCTCCTTCTGGAACACCCACGGTGTGAATAATTGTGTGCTCTGTGTTAGTAATTTCCCTGAGAGCCTGTTCAAATTTTTTCATTTTTTTCTCCCTTCTTTTGTGTGTTCAGATTCAGTTGATCTGTCTTCAAGCTTACTAATTCCTTCTTCTGCCTCTTCAGATATGTTGTGTGTCTCCAGTGTATTTTTAATTTTACCTACAATGTCTTTTATTTCCACAATATCTGTTATTTTTCTAGGTATTCTTTCAAGTTCTTTTAGTGTCTTTTTAATATTTTTTATCTCTGTACACACTGTCTGTCATTTCTTTGATTTAATTCAGGAGATTTGTTTGCACATCTTGATTAGTTGTTCCAGATTCTGTGTTCTCCTCCAATGTTTTGATCTGTTCTTTCAACTTGGCCATTTCTTCTTAAGTTTTAGCGTGCCTTGTGATTTTTTGTTGATATCTGGTTATCTGGTTATCTAGATGGATCAATTCTGAAGGTCAGTTTCTCTTGTCTAGGGTTTAGTTGTTGCCTGGATTTTCATTAAAGCAGTGCTCTTTCAGTTCAGTCATTTATATTTCACAGCCAAAAAGAGTTGGGTAACTGTGCAGGGGTTGTAGACCTCCTTCAAAGGGCCTGGGATAAGGTCTGGAGAGGCTCTGGAAAGCCCTGTAGTTCTGTACTTTCCTGCCTGCCCAGAGAATGGCATTGTTCAGTGACTTAATCATCCTTAGATGCTGTTTACCTTCTGGAGCCATGGTAATGTCTGACTGCACAGCTGAAACTGCAGGATTCCTGTGCTCTTACTTTGCCAGCCAAAATCTGACTCAGTGTGGGGCTGTTTCTCCCACTTTACTTGTGACGAAAGATTCCCTCTGCCCAGTCTGCAGCCTTACCCCGGGCAAGGACTGGAGCTCCCACTGCTGTTTTCCTCAAGGGTTAAGGATCCTGGGCACCAGGACCCAGGTCTGAAACACAGTTTCTGTCCATGTTTTCTTAAACTCTTCCTCCCTCAGTGACTTGGGCCTTGAAATGTCCTCCCGGGTCCCCTGGTCCCCAAACAGTGCATTTGGGTGGATTTTACCTGGCTACTTACTGCCTTTGGAGGAGATTTGTGGTTCCCTCCCTGATCCTCCATTTTAGAAGCTCTTTCTTGCTGCCCTTTTGTATTCCACCCACCCTTGAGGCTTAAATCCTACCATTGCTCCCTGTGGGCTTGAGTCTCTGTATGTACATACAAGTTGGATCTGTCTCACTGATGTGAGAAATTTTATTGTCTGTCCCTGGTGGAAGGGATCCTGGATGTTGCCTCTAGGAACTTCCTGAACCTGGATGGGACCAAGTGAGGTGGAAAGAAGAGAACTGGCCTGTCCCAGTTGGAAGTTTCCTACCTAGTATTTTTCTTTTTTTTGAATTCAGCATTTCTTTGAACCTTATCCAGTTTTTACTTTCCTCCAGAGTTCTGAAGAGGTAAGAATTGTCCCTTTTTTTGACTGAATATCTAGGGAGAGGTTTTCAGCACCTGTTTATGTTGCCATGTTGATGATGTCACTCTTTTGTTTGTTTATTTAGGCTTTCATTTAGTATTAATTGAGTCCTGATTTTGTTTTGGGCACTCTGCTGGACATTGCGAATAGAGCAGTCAGCAATAGGGACAAAGCCCCTGCCTTCACAAGAAGTTTATCTTATAGCTGGGAAGGCAGACTTTGAAGAATTACAGGTGTGTTTGCCATAAATTATAAATTGAGAAATGCTGTGCTTTGGGATGATTTGACATTTGCGTCTCAACCAGATAGGAAGTTTAGGAACAACTTTATTGGGGAAGTTTAAGTTGAGACCTAAATGACATATAAAAGATAGGAAGACCAAGAGCAATACAGGGATGAGTAGGAACCCCTTCAGGGTAATAGGAAAAATACATGTTAGCTCTGCAGTGTGAAACAGGAATTCAAAGAAGGCTAATGTGGATGGAACATAGAGGAAAGCATGGAGAAACTGTTGTAAAATTTGAACCTGGAAAGATTGATGGAAATTAGACCATGCAGGGTATTAAATCATATATAGGATTTTAGACTTTATCTGAAATGCAGAGACTCAAATGATCAGATTTAGATATTTAAAGGAAAATTAGCTGAGTCACTGGAGGGGGGGGAAGCAAAATTGTAGAAGTCTGTGGTAGATTTATGTGGTTTAGCTGAGAGATGCCAAAGATGGGGAAGAAGAGAAGTGGCCAGTGTGATAGTTATTTGGGAGATAAAGCTAGGACTCGGTAACTGAGAGAAGATGACTCCATGTATCTTCCTGGTAGTGCCGTATGTTACCAAGTTGAGTAATAATGAAAATAGTGTCTGTTGATATACTTCCAACATTTGAGTGTATGTGTGTGGGCATGCTATTTTTATATTTTAAGATCAAATTGTGAAATCCAACTAGACTAATTAAAAACTTAGCAATTCTGAGGTTGCACGCGTGGTTCAGTGGTAGAATGCTTGCCTTCCATGCGGGAGACCCAAGTTCAATTCCCAGGCCATGCACCCCCAAACAAACAAACAAGCAAAAAAATTTAGCAATTCTGAAACAAACTACTTTATTTGTATTCTTAGATTGTGCAAATAAATATGTTGTGGTTAATGAGAGCCAGCTTTCTTACTTCAGAGAAAGGAGCTACAGATGAGAAAAGGTGGAAGCTAGGATGAACCCTGGGATTGGAAATATCAGTATGAACAAATGGTTTTGTGAATATAAATAGACTGGTATAAATATAGAAATAAAGATGAGTGTATATTTGTGTTTGCATTTATATATTTCTTACTGTTGTTCATGAGAGAGCCTAGAAGCATTGCTAGCACCAGTGAGTACATATAGTGCCCAGATCTTAGTTTCTAAGTATCAAATGCCAACAAAAGGAACCAGGACTCCTTGGTGAAACAGCTGATTCTAAGGCAGGGATGCCGAAGTACAAAATGATCCTGGAATATCTTCAGTGCCAGAAACTAACGGAATGCTTTGGATGGTGGTAATGGTAACACAACACCATGAACATAATTAACAGCACTAAATTATATATTTGAATGTAGTAAAAAGGGGACATTTTAGATTGTATATTTATTACTAGTATTAAAAAAAAAACAACATAGGACTGGACAACCAAAGAATGAGCCCTATTATAAAGGATGAACTATAGTTAATAGTACAATTACACAAGTGTCCTTTCATGAATTTTAACACACGCATCACACTAATGCAAGGCATTAATTATAGAGTGGTATATGGTAATTCTGTATTTTCTGCATGATTTTTTCTGTAAACCTACAACTTCCCTAAAAGAAAAGTTTATTTAAAAAAGGTTAAAAAGAAAACAAAAAGAAGAGAAAAGAAAGTCATGCAATGCCAAAAAAATGATCAGAACATATCTGAATAACTCAGGGGCCAACTTCAGGGAGCTCCTAGTAGCCAAATTGGGGACAATTTGAGCAAGAAAATAGTGATGGTAATAGATTGCAACCTGTAGAGTAAAATTAAATATCCAAATATGACTAAGTACATAAATAAGTACGGGAAAAAGGAAAGCTCTCCCTTATTATCGAATTCCAGTTATTAAATGTAGAAAGAATGTTAGAAATAAGAAATCACCATTTGAGACAACACCATATAAGTAATTGTTTCAGGCAAGAATCATTAGTTAATGGATGATATAGTATGATTATAAACAAGATATTTACATAGTCACAAAGTATGTCACTACAAGATACTTAATAATTTCAAAGGGAAAACAGGAACTTCATAGTGAAGAAAGTAGACATTACCTTAACCAAGTGATCCAAGTTGACATCACTGGTAATGAGACATGGATATCATGGGATTTCTGCTTATGCTGTCAAGAATTCATAACCTGTATTTAATCATAGAAAACATCAAATGAATTCATATTGAGGTCATGCTACAAACTAAGTGACCAGTATTCTTCAAAAGTGCCAAGGTTATGAACGATGAACTAAGTAATTGTGCCAGATTAAAGGAGAGTAAAGAAATTTGAATTAAATGCAGTATGGGATTTTAGATTGGACTCTGGACCAGAAGTTCATTTAGGAGAATTAGCAAAATTTGAGTAATGTTGTTAGGTTAAAGAATGGCATCAATGTTAATTTCCTGATTTTGATAATTGTAGTTACGGAAGATGTATAAGATTTGAGGAACCAGAGTGAAGAGCACATGGGAATCCTTTGTGTGAATACAATATACTGCTTTCTCAATTTTTTAAAGTCTAAGAGTATCTGAAAACAGACAATAAAAAATTAAAAAAACAAAAGCACAGAGCTCCCAATGTAAATGTTTCTTAAATATAAAGGGATTGAAATTGGGTTCAGTGTAAAATACAGTACAGTTAATTTTGTTAACTTTATAATTATGTCATATATCAGTTATAATTATAAAACATGGGTCAAACATTAGATATTTTTAGAAGTATTTACTGCAAAAATTTTCTTCATTGTCAAATTCTGTGCGCTTTTGTTGGATCCTTGTTTTTCTTGGCTCTGTCCTTGAATATATGCCTTATTTGAGAATTATTCCAGTCTTCCCATTATGTTCTTTAACATATAATGTGAACAACGGTTATTCTATACTGTTAGCAGTATATAGCTCTAACTAAATATATGTTCTTAAAATATAATAATTGTGCTCCCAGAAATGGTTTAATTTTAACCTAAGTTAGAATAATAAACAAAAGTCAGTGATTAACTTTGTTTTTGTTTTTTTTTAACTTTAATTCTTGGAAATAACTGGAAATAATGAAATAGTTATAGAAAAAGACAAGATGAAAAGAGGGAAAAAATTAAAAATCTTTAAATATTTGGATAATTTTGTGAATTTTCAGTTGTATACCTCCATTTAACATATGAATAAGCCAAAATCTGAAACCTTAACTGTTTTGCCAGAGACTCATCTCTTTGACATGTATTTGGATCCAGGTCTGTCAGGTTCCAATATATCCTCCAATACTGTAATATATTATATCCACATTTTTGTACTGAAGTTTTGAAGAGACAGTGCTTTTTTTTTTTTTTATGGTATGCTGTATGGTGGGGTCACATTTCATTATTATTTTTCCATGTGAGTATCCCGTTGTTGTAGCACTACTTGTTGAATTTTTATTTGTTTGTTTTGCTTGTTTGTTTTTTGGAATATGCATAGACCGGGAATCGAACCTGGGTCTCCTGCATGGCAGGCGAGAATTCTACCACTGAACTACCTTTTTTACCAGTGCTCTTTTAAAAAAAAATCCTCTTTGTCTGATAATCAGACTTTTTTGTTTTTAATTTTTATTATGGTAACATATATGCAACATATAGTTTTCCATTTTAACCACTTTCAAATACCAAATTTCATGGTGTTAATTACATTCACCATCCTTTACCACAACTTTTCCTAAACTCTGTACCAAAACTCATTTCCAAAACTGTACCAATTAAGCATTAATTCCCTGATTCCTCACCCCCATTCCTGTTCCTGGTAACTATATTCTAAGGTCTGACTCTGAATTGGCATATTCTATTCTATTTATTTCATATAAGTGGGATCATACTGTATTTTGTCCTTTTGCATTTGACTTATCTCACTCGGTATGAGGTCTTCAAGATTGATCCATGTTGTTTCATTTTTCAGAGCTTTCTTTATTCCTTCTTATAACTGAATAATATTCCATTGTGAGTGTATGCCCCAATTCTGTATCCATTCATCTATTGATGGACACTTGGCTTGCTTCCACCTTTTGGTTGCTGTTAATGATGCTGCTGTGAATATCAGTGTTTTGGGTATATACCTAGAAGGGTAAATGACTGATGTCATTTGGTAATTCTGTACTTAGAGGAACCACCGGACTGTTTCCCACAGAAACCGTACCATTTTACATTCCCACCAGCAATGTGCAAGGGTTCCTATTTCTCTCATTCTTGTTATACTTATTGTCGGCTTTTCGAAAACAGGCATTTCTAGTGGGTGTGAAATGCTGTCTTATTAAGGTTTTGATTTGTATTTCCCTGAAGGTCAGTGATGTTGAGCATCTTTTCATGTGTTCACTGGCCATTTATATTTCTTTTTTGGATAAATGTTTGTACAAGTTCTTTGTCCATTTTTAAATCAGTTTCTTTAAACTTTTAAAAGTAGAGTTGTAAGTTCTTTATTTTCTCATTTTCTAGATTAATCTGTTATCAAATATATGGCTGCCAGATATTCTCTCCTATTCTGTAAGGTTGTCTTTCACTTTTTTTTGTATGGTTCTTTTCACAGAAGTTTTTAATTTTGGTGAAGTGTATTTCACCTACTTTATCTTTTGTTTCTTATGTTTTTGGTGTAAAATCTAGGAATCCGTTGTCTAATACAAGGTCCTGAAGATGTTCTACCATGTAGTTTTTTCTAGGAGTTTTATAGTTTTAGTTCTATAGTTAAGTCTTTAATTCATTTGTGTTAATTTTTGTGTCTCATATGAGGTAGGGATCCATTTTCATGCATTTGTAAATGGAGATTCAGTTTTCTCAGTGCCGTTTGTTGAAGAGTCTACTCTTTCCTCATTGAGTAGACTTGGCACCCTTGCCAAAAATCAGTTGGCCGTAGATGTGAGGGTTTATTTATGAATTCTCCATTGGTCTGTATGTCTGTCCTTGTGCCTATATCACTCTGTTTTGATTACTATGGCTTTATATAATAGGTTTTAAAATCAGGAAATGTGAGCCTTCCAAGTTTATTCTTCATTTTCAAAATGCTCTTGGGTATTTGGGGGCCCTTACCCTTCTTATGAATTGATGATTGGCTTTTTCCATTTCTGTGAAGAAGGCTGTTGGAAGTTACATTGGGATTGTGTTGAATCTTTATATCATTTGGGTAGAACTTACCAATTAACAATATTTAGTCTTCTGGTCTGTGTTTATGGAATGTCCTTCCATTTACATACACCATCCTTAATTTCTTTCAGAAGTCTTTTGTACTTTTCTATATACAAGTCATTTATACCTTTGTTTAAGTTCGTTTCTACATATTTTATTATTTTAGTTGCTATGTGCTTTAGTTTGTTAATGCTACCAGAAATGCAATATAGCAGAAATGAGTTGGCTTTTATGAAGAGAATTTATTAAGTTACAAGTATAGAGTTCTAAGGCCATAAAAATGTCCAAGCTAAGGCATCCAGAAAAAGATACCTTGACCCAAGAAAGGCTGAGGTGTCTAGAACACCTCTGTCAGCTGGGAAGGCACATAAGGTGTTTGCTGGTCCTTTGGCTTCCGGTTTCAAACATTTTCTCTGGGAGCATTTTCTTTCTGCACCTCCAAACGTCTCTGTGTCAGTTCTGAAGCTTTTTCCAAAATGGTTCCCACTTAAAGAACTCCAGTAAGCAGATTAAGACCCACCTTGAATGAGCAGAGACATTGTCTCTGTGGAAACCATCTAATCAAAAAGTTCCACCCACAGTTGAGTGGGTTGCATCTCCATGGAAATAATTTAATTAAAAAGATCCCACCTAAACAATAAGTCTGTCCCACATGATTGGACTAGGAAGAAGGACATGGCTTTTCTAGGATACACAACATCCTCAAACCAGCACACTGTGATATATGGAATTATTTTTGCTTTATTTCCTTTTTACATGTTTCATTATTGGTGTGTAAAAACACCACTGATTTGTGTGTCGATCTTTACCCAACCACTTTGCTGAAGTTTTTGGCTCTGTTAGCTTTCTTGTAGATTCTTCCTGATTTTTTATATATAGACTCATATCATCTGTGAATAGGGAAATTTTTACTTCCTCCTTTCCAACTTGGATGCCTTTTATTTCTTTTTCTTGCCTAGTTGCTCTTGCAGGAACTTTTAGTTCAGTGTTGAATAGCAGTGGTGATAATGGACATTGTTGTCTTGTTACTGATCTTAAGGGAAATGCTTTCACTCTTTCACCACTGAATAGTATGTTAGCAGTGGGGGTTTTCTATATATGCTCTTTATCTATACCTAGCTTTCTGAGTGTTTTTTTTTTTAATTTGGAAAGTCACTAGATTTTGTTGAATACCATTTCTGTGTGACTAAGAAGATCGCGCATGTTTTTTCCTTTGTGGTATTAATGTGGCATATTACATTAATTGATTTTCTTATGTTAAGCACCCTTGCATTCCTGGGATAAATCCTATTTATCATGGTGTGTAGTTTTTTTAAATGTGATTTTGGATTCAGTGTACATTTTAGTTTACTAAAATGGACAAAATGCAATGTACCAGAAATAGGTTGTCTTTTGCAGTGGGGATTTATTAACTTACAAGTTTATAGTTCTGCGGCTGTGAAAATGTCCAAATCAAGACATCAATAAAATGATACCTTCTCCCTGAAGACTGCTACTGACAATCCTCAACTACTCTGTCACATGGCCAGGCTTATGGCAACATCTGCTGATCTGTCCTTTCTCTCCTGGGTTTCATTGCCAACTTCTGGTTTCAGTGCCTTCCTTTCTGTTTTCTGTGCATCCTCTCTTAGCATCTCTGAGGCTTTTTTTGTGTGTTTTCTCTCTGCTTTTATCCTCCTATAACAACTCCAGTAAAAGGTGTTAGAACCCACCCTGAATGAGGTGGGTAACATCTCAAGATCCTACTCACCAAAAGATCCTACCTACAGTGGGTCCACACCCACAGGAATGGATTAGATTTAAAAATTTTATATTTTCTGGGGTACATACAGCTTTAAATAATCACAGTGTATTAGCACTTTGTTGATAAAATTTGCATCTACAGCTTGATAAGGAATATCAAGCTGTAATTTTCTTGTGACATCTTCATCTGACTTTAGTATTAGGATGATGTTGGTCTCAGAATAAACTGAAAGTATTGTTCCCTCATCTTCAATTCCTTGGAATACTTTGAGTAGAATTGATATTAGTTCTCCTTTGAATGTTATGTTGGTCTCATAGAATAAATTGTGAGTGTTGTTCCCTCATCTTCAATTCCTTGAAATACTTTGAGTAGGACTGGTATTAGTTCTTCTTTGAATATTTGGAAAAGTTAACCAGTGAAGCTATCTGATCCTGGACTTTTCTTTAGAGGCTTTTGATTGATCAAATCTTTTCACTTATAATTATTTCTCTGGGGATGTTTACTATTTCCTTTTGATCCACTTTAAGTCAGTTGTGTGGTTTCTAGTAATTTGTCCATTTTATCTAGGTTATCTAATTTGTTGGTGTACAATTGTAATTAATAGCCTCTTATAATCTTTAATTTTTTGGTATTAGTATAATGTCCTCCCCCATTTCTGATTTTAGTTATTTGCATCCTCCCTTTTTTTACCTAGTCAGTCTAGCTAAAGGTTTGTCAATTTCCTTGATCTTTTCAAATGACCGTTTGATTTTGTTGATTCTCTCTATTTTTTCCCTCTATTTCATTTATTTCTGCAGTAATCTTTTATTTTATTCCTTTTACTCACTTTGAGTTTACTTTACTTTGCTTTTTCAAGTTCCTTCAGGTATGAGGTTGGACTGCCTTTGCTGCAACACATATATTTTGGTAGGTTGTGTTTTCCTTTTCATTCATCTCAAGATATTTCCTAATTTCCCTTGTGGTTTCTTCTTTGACCCTTTGGTTGTTTGAGGGTATGCCATTTAAATTCCACATATTTTTGAATTTTTGGTTCTTCTGTCATTGATTTCTAACATCATTATGTTGTTGTCAAAAAAGATACATTTTATGATTTCAATCATGTTTTAATTTACTGTTTTGCAATTTAACGGTAATCAGGTTTTTTAGATTGTCAGCATTTATTTACATTAAGTTTTTAGTTAAAATATAGAGACAGTAATTATACATTGGTTTTGGATAGTGAAATTTTAAATATTGTTTCATGAGAAGTGGAAGAATAATTTGTATACTGTGTATCATAGTGTTTTCTTGTGAAGTGATTGCAATGCCTTTATTGTTCTTCAAAAATAAATATGAAATATGAACATGTAACAATTATAAAAATAATTTTAAAAGGTTGCCATTATGAAGCACAAAATCACACCTCATCCTTCTTAAAATAAATGTGCTTAACTATACCAAAATACATGTTTAGATGTCTACAAAGATAAAAAGATACTTGAAAGATAACTGTTTTTTGAGGGGAAACAGCTCTGGGTGGTAAATGATGGGAATTGTAAAAACAAAGTGAAACCCCCAACCCTGGAAACCCTTTTCTATTTGCTAAAATAATGATACCTTGGAAATAAATTTATTCGTGTAGCCTGCTGCAAGTAAGTCAAAACAGGAGAGATTGAATGCCAGGAGAAATGGGTGTATTCATTAACACTGTTAACAACTGAGAAGCAGAAACATGATAAAAGATGATCAGTTAAGTGGGATCTTTAGGACAGACATATAAATCATTTGTTTATCTTCTTTTCAGGGAGTGTACTTTTTATTTTTCTATTCAATTTCCTAATTTCCCACACTTTATATTCTTTGAGCATCCTTTCATCCCATTCTTAATTCCACTGGACTCCAGGAATGATTCATCACGGGGGTAGGTGCATGGTGGGGTGGTGGTGATTCATTTTCTTGATATTCCTTTTAATTTTATGTAATAAAAGTGAGTAGGTCAGGCTGTCTTTATCCATGAAAACAATGAAAGTATCTTTTGAAATAGAGACCGTGGTTACAGGAAGGGTATGAGCATATTGTCGTCAGAAGCTTCTTATAAGGAGGTGTCTGGCAAAAGCCTAAAATTAAACTTGTTTATCCTACTGCAGCATTAAATATTGGATCTAGAGACCAGATTGGGAAGCCACAGATTATTTTGTTCATGGTCATATTACTTTGAAATAACAATGTTGAAATTTTGTAGCGCACTTACTTGTGCCATTCATGGTTTGAATATGTATGAACTCATTTAATCTTTACAATCTTAGGTACTAACCATAGATGTTAATTTTATAGATGAAGAAACTGAAGCACAATTAGATTACCCACCACAAGTTAAAAGTTTAAGATTAGATATAAGGCCCAGATTTAAGCAACTAGACCAGCTGAGCACACTATGAACAGAAATTAAAGGTTGCATTTTAAAACTGTTTCTCCCATAGTCACTTTGTCTACATAACCCATAAGACTGACCTTTTCCTCCATTTTTCCTTTCACTTTCCCCTTCCCTTCTCTTCCCCACCCCCTTTATTTTCTAAAAATATTTTAATAATTTTAATAGTGTAGTCACTGATCAAACTACTTGCAGAAGCATCTGGCTAATCCCTCTTCTTGAAAAGTAGACAGGACTCAGCTGTATATCATTTTTATCTTACTTCTCAAAAAGAATTGATGGGATAATGTAATTATTATGAAGAAACCAAGAATGAAACCACAGAAGACCTTATATTTTAAGTAACTATGTGTATTTGATTCTACATAACAAATCTAATAATTGATAGAAAGGGAAGAAGCATTTGTTGACTTCTGCCTATGATTAGGCATTTTGTAAAAATTATCGTATAAGATGGAGACTTTGAATTTGAAATACCAATCTGATTAAGTGGATAGGGGGTGAAAAGATGTTGATAGCAACACTATTTCTGTCTGGATTGAAAGGGAAATGTAGGCATTATGGTATACTTTCCCTTGGCTGATTTAAATACATAGTTTATTTAACATAGTAGGTATAATGGTAAGTGCTCTTTCTTCCAGGGATAAAAACATTTCTTTTGTTTCTTTGAAAAATTTCAGTTTGGCCTTTGTGAGATCTTTGTGAACTGTCCTGTGTTCATTGACAAAATTTTAATACTACATAAACTATATGTGTTAGTTTGTAAGCTGTTGGAATGTAATATACCAGAAGTGGGACAGCTTTTAAAAAGGTGAATTTATTAAACTGCAAATTTACGGTTCTAAGGCTGTGAAAATGTCTAAATGAAGGCATCCAAGGAAAGATACCTTGGCTCAAGAAGGCTGATGATGTTTGGGTTTTCAGCTGGAAAGGCACATGGCTATGTCTGCTAACTTTCTCTCCAGGCTTCTTCAACAGTTCCCCGGGGTCGGGTGGGGGTGGAGGTGTTTTCCTTATATATCTCCGGTGGTCTCTGGTTGTGTGGGCTCTGTTGACTAGTGGTTCCATTGGTTCTGAAGATTTTCCAAAATAGAAAGAAAAAAAAAAACCCAGCTTGAGTAGTAGAATGCATAGAGACACATCTCCATGTAAACCATCTAATCAAAAGTTACTACCCATAACTGGGTGGGTCACATGTCCATGGAAACAATAAAAAAGATTCCACTCAACAATATTGAATGATGATTAAACAACATGGCTTTTCTGCAGTATATAATAGCTTTAAACTGGCATACCACACCTCTGGTTATAGAATGTAAATTCTATAGTGTGCCATTATGTTTATTTATAGTCAAATTTATTATTTATTCATATGTGTATATTTTTAAATTCCTGGCTGATTTTGTTTCTTACACCAAGAATATGTGTTTCTATATATTTTCATTGGAAATGTTATGTAATCTAAATTAATTTATATTTAGCATCAGCTTGAGTTGATATGATGAATTTGCTGGGAGAGGGGAAACTTCCCTTCATAAGCCCTAAGGCCAATTTTTAAAAATTGTTTTCCCTGTTTTATAAAAGTGGAAAACTATAGCAGTCTAGTCTATGTGGTAAAATAATTGATGTTTCAGGACAAATTATAGAGAGAAATGTTATTTCCTTTAGAAAACTTTTCCCTCATTTTTACTTTTACTCCACTGCAAAAAATGGTGATACCTATTTTTGGTGGCATTGAGCCTAGTGGGCTGACATGGGAAAGTGTTGAAAAGTTATCCTAGATTGAATTTTTAACTGTGGTTTAAAACATGTACATAGGGCAGGCCGTGGTGGCTCAGCAGGCAGAGTTCCCACCTGCTATGTTGAAGACCCGGGTTCGATTCCTGGTACCTTCCCATGAAAAAAAAAAAAAAACAGAAACCTGTGCATAATTATTTTACATGTGTATGAGTATAAATATATATATATATTTCCTGATTTTCTAAATATCTTAAAACAGTCACAGTAAACGAGTTAACGTGTGTGTTAATGAAACATTAAATGACTGAGAATACGCTTGATTTAGGGTTAAATGAAAAGAGCACATTTTTACTGAATTAGTAGGTTTATTTCTTTTTGGGTAAGCTTTTGTGAGTATGGTGCACATAAGAAAGTGTACAATTATAAGTGCCCAGCTTGAAGAATTCTCCTGAAGTGAACGTACTGTGTAGTCAGGGCCGTGTATGTCCCCTTCTAGTCACTGCCAGCTGCCTCCTCCAAAGAGCGTCTGCTACCTCGTTGTCTAACCACCATTGATTAGTTTTGATTATTTTGATTATTTTAATGTAATGGAATTAAACAGTATGTATACTCTTGTGTCTGGCTTCTTTTATTCAATATTGCTGTTTGTGAAATTCATTCTGTATTTTCTGTAGTTATGTAGTTTGTGCATTCTTATTGCTGTGTAGTTGATTGTGTGAATATGTAATAATTTATCCATTCTTTTGTTCTGAGGCATTTGTGTAGTTTCCAGTTTGGACTTGCAACATTTATTACTTTTATAATTAAAAATATTTTTTTAATAAAACGGAAATACCAACTAAATCTTGTTTTCAAATGAACAGTTTTTAAATTGGCAAATGATTTACCATGCTAATTATTCCATTTTCTTTCTGATGCTTTTTTGCTTTTGTTTTCAGTTTTTATTACCAAGAATCTGTAGATTTGGGGATGTCTAAGCATGTCATTGATTATGTTCAACCTATTTTTCTTCAGACATAAGTTCTTTTACCTACTTGCTTCAGAGATTTTCATTCCCTCTTCTCATTTCACAATAGAGATACATATTGTGTACATCCCCCCTTTTCCAACCTCAGACTCTTGAAACTCTGTCTTAGAATACTTACCCAGACGGTACTTGGCAATTCCCACTGTCTGTAAAGAATCCAAAAACTGTGTATTTGGGTGTTGGGGGGTAGTCTACTTTGGTGAAGGGACCCAGTGCTGGGGCCCAGCCAGGCAGGGTGAGGAGGCAGCTGTGCCAAACTACCTCCTGGGCCCATGCTCTGCCAGCTGTGCTGTGGAGTCCTGGGCAGGGGAGGTTCCTGGTAGGTAGGGTGGCAGAAACTCCACTCCTTAGTGTCCCTGCACCCCAGCCTGGGAGTCCCAGGGGGCTCTGGGGAGAGAAAGCCCGGGAGAAGGAATTGACCTCTCCATAGGGAAGGAAACCAGCCCATTTCCCCTACCCTCCAGGAAGGGTCTAAGAAGTGCCGTCTGTGTCTGTATGCCCAGCGCCGGGGCACTTGGACCCTTGCCTGGCCCTCTCACCCTTCCTCTCTAGGTGATGTTTGCCACTTTCCTGGTGATAGTACTGCAGCTCCCCCACCCTGTGCCCACCACCAGCCAGGCTATGACGAGCTCTGGCCACTACTCTGTTCCACCACCACTCCCGGCATGTTTTCTCACACATGTGTGTGTGTCTGTTGCTGTGTCATGAAACTGCACTGTCACCCAGTCCAAACGGCCATCAAATCCACCAAGTTATACAACTTTCAGTGTGTGTCATAACAGCATCACTTGCTTTTTAAACTCAATAATTCTTTATTTCAGTAAAATACACACCCCCCCCCCCCCCCCAGAGTCCATAAAGTCCTCTTTGAACTTGACAGAGGTTTTATTTTTGGGGGCCTTAGAACCTTCAGAAATTAGGAGGTACTCACCACCCCCATGCAGCAAGCAGCCTTGGCCATGGATTGTGTTTGACTTATTGGATGTGTTCAAACAGATGAATATAAAAATTCCTTTTGCTTTCTGCTTTTTCATTTTTCCTCTCCTCATTGGAAAAAAAAAAAAGCTACTTCAATTGGTGGTACAATGATTTTTCTTAACTAAAATAATTAAATTATTTAACTAAATAATTAACTAAAATAATCAAATTAACTAAAATAAAAATAATATAATTCTAAAATAAAAAGTCCTAGAACCACAAAATCCTTGCACCTTAGTCATAATGTAATTTTGTATGGATTTTATAAAGCAATCTAATGTCTTGGAACTTTTTTTTTAGTTACCTTCGTGCCTGTCTTCACTTCACATTACCCCTCTGAATTTCCCTTTAAGAGCCTTTGCAAGAATGAGTGAATAGATGAAGCCACTGAGAATTTAAGTATGGGTGTTAATGAGACAACAAGGAGTGAGTGATGTTTGAAGTGTGAAGAAATGCAAAGTGAGGACAATGTATATACTTTCTGTTGGAAATAGTAGGAGCCCTTGCAAATTATTGAAACACGATTTAAGCACATTTAAAAAAAAGCTTCTCAAAGCTGTCTTCTAAAGAAAAAGCCTACTAGTGATACCATTTGCCACCTTACAATGGAACACTTAGCTCAGGACTTCTGTGATGATTTTTGAAGGCACCAGCTCTTGTGTCATATTAATTCTCTTTTATCTTTTCTGTAGTCTTGTAGATTTATCACATTGTTCTCCAATTGTTCGTTAATATGTCTGACTCTTCTAGGTCGAACTCCTTGATGGTGGTGGGTACTGCAATAACAAGTATTGTATACCTAGGATTTAGCACCTTATCTGGCACGTAGGCATGGTTGGCAAATGCTTGATGAATAAGTAAATGAGAATTAAATGAGAAAATAATTATTTTGAAAACAAAAATGTTTGTGAGGAGGAGAAAAGAACATTTACATATGTAAGATACTAATGCCTGAGTTCAACTATAGACCCCCCCCCAAGTCTGTAATCTTAAAGGATGAAAATAATACCTTCAAGAGATCCCAGAAATTTGTCCTTAAACAGGTGTTTGTCAGTTCTGCTGCACTCAATTTCACAGGTCTAGTTCTACTTCTGACTAGAGGTGAACCTACTGTGATAAATTTGAGTTTGAAGGCCACCTGGCTAAAAGTACACTTATAATTGTACAGGACTTTGTAAGTTGGGTATAAATGTGATTGCAGCAAACAGACACGGAATAGTTAGACACTGGAGAAGGTCAGGTTGCAACGTTCTTGATGACTGTGAATTTTTCTTCCTCTAGTTACTGTTTATTAAACTCCTATTTGCTGTGAAAATTTAGGACAGTTTAATAAAGACAATATTTTACAGAATCTAGCATTATTCAGTGCAGTAAATACAGTACACATTTTTGTCTCGTTTTGTTATAGGATTGTAATTTACCATAGGTGGGTTAAAAATAACATGGTAAAATATTCTTCAGAATTTTTATTGCAGTAGTTGATACCACAAAATCAACACATTTGGGGTATTATGTACCTTAAAGAAATGTGAATTCATCTTCATAACATTGACTAATTACTCACAAATTAATAGTCATGGAAGAAAATGGGTATAGGAAAAAAAAGTCACTGAAATAAAAAAGACATAAAAATTAGAAAGCTACAAACTTAAATTATTTTGTTTATTATCATGTTAAGCACTTAAAAATTTTATAAAATTGCCTTCACAATCATTCTGACCTGCAGTTGCTGCTATATATTTGCTTAATATATAAATAAGATACTAATATTACTATTTTGATTGAGTTGTTTTATTCTTTTCAGTTCTGTTTTTAAGGTTAGTAGAGTTTCAGGCACTGTTTATGTAGGAAAGGGATAAACCGAAGCTAGAATACAGAGAAGAAAGAAGAAACAGCTCACCAACAGCAGCCAAAAACAGCTAATGGTTTTCAGCTGTTGCTGATCTAATTGCTCATGGTGCTAAAGCATGAAAGCAGTACTGTGTAATTCATATGTTATTCTATTGGGCTGTATTCTACTCCCTTCTTATTTTTAAGTCCCCCTAACTTGGGGGTTTCCCTTTCCTTAAACGGCTCTTTCTAACAATGTTTTTTGTTTAAAGCTAATAATTAACAGTGAAAGAAAAACTGTCAGCCTGCTAATTTTCAACAAAGGTTTTGTTAAACAAAGAAACATAATATTCTTTATTTTATTAATATAAAATGCTTAACTACACAGAAATTTGTTTTACATTTGTTAAATGCTCTCAGTTGAGTTGTTAATATCCTAGAATAGATTGGTGCCTTTCATTTATAATTAAGCTATTGGGTCCAGAGTTTGCTTTCAGATACTGTCATATCATCGACACATAGGCTGAAAATGGAGTTTTCCCAAGGTATCATGACATAATTTTCAATGAAATGTATTTACCTGTCAAATGTCTGCAAGCAGTCCACTAATTGATATGTGACTGTTTTGACTGATAGCCAATAAAGTCTTAGTTGCATAAGTCTACACACTTATACATTCACTATTTCACTAAAGTCTGTGTAGTGCATTGCATATTAGTTGTATACAAGGTTTATGCTAGATGTATAAATTCTGTTATAAAAATTATCTTTAAACCATACTTAGTGGTGTTTCTAAGATGGATAATTTTTTAATAATTTAGTCACATTAGAAAACGATGGAATTTTTGCATATTTTCAGCATGTTTCTTCTATTGTTTTACTCATTATAGAGTCTTGAACAGCTATGGAAAAAGCAGTTTTTCCTGGAAAACTTGGTTTAAATCCAAACCCTTTGGTTCATACCCTTCTTCCTTGAAATGGTACTGTTGTCTGGTGGCCCTTTAGTTATTAGGATATTCTGGTACCTTCTTAAATGTTATCCAGTGCCTTTTTCTATTTTAGTCATGTACTCATGCTTCTCCCCTCTCTTGGCCATTCCTCCCACCCATCAACAGCTTCCCCCTTCTGCTAAACTAGACCATGAGGCTGAAGCTTGTTGCTAGAGATGCACCTGGATCAGGGAAGTTTAACTTCGAGTTTGAAAGTAGGTTTTTTTTAGCCCTAAATTAGACAATACTCTGAAAGCCAAGCTTTCTAGTGGTTAAAAGTTTATCTGAAAACTTCTAAAGTTGGGTTTTTACAAAACAAAAAGCAAATTTGGAGAATTAACTTATATAATAATCATGGTAAGAAGAATAATTTCAGATACTATGGAAAGGAAATTTCATCCCTTTCCTGTCTAGAAGGGTTGAGTGCATCGAGAAATTCAGAGATTAGTCTAGAGAGAGATTAGGATCTGCCTGTGCCCTAAGGAAGGACTAAGTTCCTTTCAGTCTCCTTGGCTTTTCACACAAGAAATGGAGCAAGATAAGTAATATGCCCAGAAACGCTAAAAGGTAATCCCTAAGCATTCTTCTGGTACTTCCTTTGGGATAGCCCACAAAGACCACAGGCCTTTCAGAAAAATTCTGTTTGGGGCAAAGTGCAATGCCCATCATAGCAAGTAGTAACGGATAGAGGAATAAAGTGTGAGGGAGGTTCCCCAGTTGGTGGGCGCACACAGATACACTCACTGTGTGTCTGGATGGTTCTCCAGGGCTACTGCCTTGCAGACTGCTTTAATTTTAAGATGCTATAATTGCTGTGTTGGGAAAGTGGAGAGTGGAGGATCTCACATTGGCTGTTAAATGTTTTGATCTGTTAGTGACATGTTAACTTTTGTCCAGAACCCATTCGCCAGAAATAGTTGCTTGGCCTTGTTTAACTGCAAGGAGGAGTGGACAGTGTACTCCTTCAATGGGCCCTGCTAGAGAACCAGAAGGGATAAGTACTCATTAGCATGCTGTTCTAGTCTGCCAAAGCTGCCAGAATGCAACACACCAGGAGTGGATTGGCCTTTAATAAAAGGTGATTTATTTAGGTAAAAACATATAGTTCTTCAGAGGAAAGGCAGCTAACTTTCATCTGAGGTTCTCTCTTACATGGGAAGGCACAAGGCAATTTCTGCCCACCCTCTCTCAGGCTTCTGGGTTCCAACAGCTTTTCCTGGGGTGATTCCTTTCTGCATCTCCAAAGGCCTGGGCAGAGCTGTGAGTGCTGAGATATGAGGTATGCTGAGCTGCTTGGGCTGTGCTGCCTTGAGTTCTCTCTTTTAAGCTTCCCATGAATTAAAAATCACTCATTGAGGAAGACACTCCCTTTAGATTTAGAGACTGCAGATGTAATCAACCATAGATGAGTTTTCACAAGCTACTGATTCAAATCCACAGCAACAGAACCAGGCATCATCACCTGGCCAAGTTGACACTTGAACCTAACTACCACACATACCTTACTTGGGCAGTGAAAGGTTTGTTTACGTTATTGACTACTCAGAAGCAAGAAATTATGTTTCTGGCCTTATGTGCTTTTTTCTCCTACCTGTAGGCTGATCACCTAATTCCTTCTTCTAAAGGACCAGTTTTCATTTATTGAGTTCTGAGGATGCCAGTGTCTGGGGATATGCTGCTACTGGACAAAGGCCATGGATTCTTCTGCCCAACTTGCTCAATAACCAGTTCCTAAGACACTGGGATTTCAAAGAGAAAAAGAATTTATTACTAGGCACATGGTAGGAGAGCAATTGGCCTAGTGGCCCAAAATCTGTCTCTCCAAACTCCAGTAATTCTTATAGTTTTATTAGAGAAAAGGATGGGCAGGGTTTAGGATAATGAGCACAGTGGCCCCAGGTGATATAATTAGAGCTGACTTAATTATTGAGCATGTGCAGATTGATTACATGCTTAGTCACAGAACGTATGTAAGAAACTGGTGGAATGAGGTATAGGTGACTTATAGGTTAAAGTCTAAGCTATTATGTATGTCAGGTGGGCCGATTTAGGTTAAAAGCCAGTCTAGATCATCAAGTTAATTTGGGACTTGGCATGGGCTAGTTCCAGGTGAACCCAAGAACCTTCATTAACACACATTAGGGGCTATCTTTAGTGATTAGAGAACTCTAAAGTTGAAAAACTGAGTAACTAGGTACAGATGAAGATTAGTCCGAGGTTTTTATAATCACAGGGACAGAAGATAAGGGGATACAACCATTATCAGAGGTCAAGGCAACTGGATTACAATTCAGAGATTTCAGGTATTTCCCTGTCTACCCCAATATATCAGAAAGCAAAAAGGAATATTTATATAATGATTCAGTAATCAAAATCATCCCTTAAATCCTGGTTTCTCACTTACACTGCCTATAAATGTGTGCATACACACACATATGCATATATTCATATACATAAGTGAGATTGTAAACACATGCATGGAAATACTTAGGTAAATATTTCATTGCTTTCAGTTCCCTATGTTATCTAGTATGACAGATCCAGGCTATTTTTTTTAATCCTACTGTATTAATCGTGTGTGGAATTACATTCTGAAGTGGAGTTGAGGAGTTTGGAGGCATAACCTTTTCATTAAAGCCATTACTTCCATATGAGAACTCGCAATTATAAAGCAGCTTTATTTCAGAAAATAAATATACCAAAATGCAAAGATCACTGAAAGAACTATAAAAGCATAGGTATGTTTCTGAGGGGTGAGTTGACTCTAGTGACATTCTTAATTATTTGTAAACACACATCATCTGTATTTAGATAGAAATTCCTCTCCTTCTGAAAGTATTGTATCTTTATTAAAGACAGAAGAAAATCCATTTTAAAAAGAGGAAGAAAACTGAAGACTACTTGAAAAATATGTATCTACCCCAGCTAGCCTTTTGTTGTTCTGTCAGGGTTTTTTAATTAGTTAGCTGGTTTTTTAAATAGAAAATTTTGTTAAAATGCCCACAAAACAGACAATAGTGTAGTTATTTTGCCTTGTTGAAATGGCTCAGATCAAAAACAAAGAAAGTGAACTAAGCCTTATAAAAATGATTTTATGCATGATGTTTCATAAGTAATTCAGTAAGCCCTGCCAATAAAATTAGTCTAGAAATGTTTGTTATATCTATAACAATAAAATATTCTATAAAATAAACCTCTTTAAAAGAAGAGGTGAAAATTATTTTTGAAGTGTGCTGTCAAATTTCAATAAACCCCTTGGCAAAAAAAAAAGATACACTAATAGTTGTGACTTTTACTTAAGGTCTATGTATGTCTCTGTTGCTCTCTGACATATATATTTGTCAGAGATAAATATATATATATAAATATGTGTATTTGTCAGAATCAAATTTGTATATTCATTCTACAACTATAAATTACAAAGTAATTCTATGCAAAAATTCTATACAATGTAATTCTGTATGAAGTAATTTATTGATTTATATTATTATAAATTTATATGGTTGAAGACACTCATGCTTTCCTTTATAATTTGCTTATATCCATTTCCTTTATTTAAAAAATAACTGTCGCAATAGTGTATCACAAGGGAACTGAAATAGAATTTAAGTTCTAAATACCTTTTGCTCAGGGATAACCAAAAAGTGTATCATGTACTTTAATGTGCTACAGACTAACATGGGTTGAGTGCCTACTTATGTCAGGCATGATAACCTACTTGTTATTATCTCATTTAATTCTAATATAACCCTGTGAGAATCGAGGCTATGTTCAACAAATTGTCCAAGGATACATAACTAATAAGCATTTGAAGCAAAATTTAAACCCTAATGTATGTTCTTTTTACTATACTCTGCTGTTTCTCAGGTTTGGAGTGGGGTGAGAGTGCTGGGGACAAGGGGAATGATCATGAAGAAGCCATGATCTGGTCCCATTCTTTATTCACCCTTCTTTTCAACTGTTTAGCATTATGAGCATTATATTCCTTTCAGAGTTTTTCTTTGCTTATTTTCATAGAATCTGGACAAATAACTACTCTGTCTTCACCCAAGTTTCTTCACCTACCTGGAGTACCCTTTTGTCTCCTCTGTTGTGTCCACTTCATAATTAAATGTTACATTCAGATAATTGCCGGAATGGGAGTATATCTTTCTAGAAATCACCTCTTTATTAGCATCATTATTTAGCTTTTATACAAACACTGTGTGCTTAGGAAATGCTTTCATAATCATTTTGTTGGTTAAATTATACAGAAATATGATGAGGGGTTATTACCATCACTTGAAGACCCAAAAGACTTTAGAACAGAATTGGAGAAACGAGAAGATTCAGAAGAAAGCAATGCAAATGATTAGAGAGTTAAAAAATAACACCTCTCACAAAAGATTGAGAATACGAGATAGGTAAATTTGGAGAAAAGACAACTAAGGGATAACTTAATAAGTATCTGAAAATAGAATGGGATATTAGACTGTTGATGATGCTAATGCTCTACAGGTCTAAAGAAGTAGAAAAAAATTTAAATTGAGTATTCCATATATACAGGTAGAACTTTAAGTAGAAATCTCATTGGAAAGTTTTGCTACATGTCTACTAGAACCAGGTGAGTGATTTGAATGATTTAGGAGCTTCCTCACTAGAAACAGATATTCTTTGTCTTACCCAATCTTGCATATTTAATTATTTCATGGAGTTCAACCTTGAAATAATTATCCCATCACCTGCTATTATAAATAAATATTGTTTTTAAGGAACAACTCTTTTCTCTTTAAAGCATTCCCACAGGAACTTTTAGTGAACAGATACCGTTCATCTAAGAATTCCAGGATTCTAGGATATACTGCTGTTCTAGTTTACTAGCTGCTGGAATACAATATACCAGAAACAGAATGGCTTTTAAAAGGGGGAATTTAATAAGTTGCTAGTTTACACTTCTAACGCCGAGAAAATGTCCCAATTAAAACAAGTCTATAGAAATGTCCAATCAAAGTCATCCAGGGAAAGATACCTTGATTCAAGAAGGCTGATGAAATTCAGGATTTCTCTCTCAAGTGGAAGGGTACATGGTGAACACAATCAGAGTGTCTCTCTCATCTGGAAAGGCACATGATGAACAGATCAGGGTTCTCTCTCATCTGGAAGAGCACATGGTGAACATAGCGTCATCTGCTAGCTTCTTCTCCTGTCTTCCTGTTTCATGAAACTCCCCGGGAGGCATTTTCCTTCATCTCCAAAGGTTGCTGGCTGGTGGACTCTGCTTCTCATGGCTGTGTCGTTCTCTGCTCTTTCAGAGTCTCTTTCATTCTCCAAAATGTTTCCTTTTTTATAGGACTTGAGAAACTAATCAAGACTCGCTGAAATGAGTGGGGACACACCTCTACCTAATACAGTTTAACAACTACTCCTGATTAAATCACATCTCCAAGGAGATGATCTAGTTACAGTTTTAAACATACAATACTGAATAGGAATTAGAAGAAACAGGTATCTTTACAAAGTGGAATTAGGATTAAAACATGGCTTTTCTAGGGTACATACATCATTTCAAACCAGCACAACTGCTTTGAAAGTACTGTTACCAAATATATCAGTCAGTTCAAAGTAAGTTTTACAACCAGTTGCAAAAATATACCCATGCATATATTTAAGACAACATTGTCTATGTGTGCACATTTCAAATGTGAATTCCGAACCTGCTTTTGAGTTTAACCAAGAACTTCAAAGGGAAATGATTTTCTTTTTATTTACATTTCCCTCCCCCTTCTTCCAAAACTGCCTCATTTGAGTAATATTAAGAGACTGAAATCTTACCTCACTCTTCCACTTTCAGTCCTTTTTGTGACCTCAAAATTTGAGTGCCTTCGTGATAATTATTGTTACAATATAATCATTAGTAATTCAGTAATGCAGGTTTCATTTCAATAGTGGAGATTCCCTCAGTGTCATGGAACATACCTGGAGGAGTGGGGAAAATTAAAAACCTGCGTGGGGAATTGGCATATGAAAAGAGAAAATGCTTTCTCCTTAACATGATTTTTGCTATCTCATTAGTTGGATCTAGAGAGGATTTTTAGACATTGCAAAATGATGCAGTTTTTATCTTTGTGTAATTCTAAGCAGAGAACTAAGTTTTTTGTGTTTGCATATTAAGCATTTTAATTACTTAAAAATGATACTTAAATCTTGAGGACATTTTGAAAATCCGGAATTCTAGTGTACTCAGAAGGGGAAAATTCATGAAACATAGATGATGGAATTAAATGTGAACCAACTTTCCAAGCTCTGATATAAGAACAAGTCTCTGAATTCTTAAGAATATGCAGAAGGCCTCTGAGCTGTAAAAAGCCAGCCTCCCTCAGTTGACACCTTAGGAGTGTCTCAGGACCGCCCTCACTGTTAGGGTTACTGCCTTAACACTGTTGTTTAACTACGTTTTCTTGGCAACCTTCACTTCCTGTGAGTAGAAGAGGTATCCTCAACTGTAAAATTCCCAGATAGGTGAATTCATGGAAAGGGCAGCAATAGCATATGAACAGCAGTGAAAACCATAATTGATGTCCCAAACTATGTCATATAGTCATCAAAAAAAGTTTAATTCATTTAGTTTATTCTGTGCAGCAAGAAAAATAAATGATTGCTATAACGTAGAAAGATTACTGTTTAAAAATGTCAGCATTAATGAAAACAGAGCTTGCCTTCACCCCTGCATTCCTTTATGTGACAAAGAGAATTATATTTCTGCAGTGTGCCAGAATCTTTGATCCCAAATGAATGAAACATGCTCTTTGTCCTCTAGTTTGCTTTATAATGGTTGAAGTAGACATATTCACAAATAATTATAATACCATGTAGTACTTTAATGGTTGTGTTCAAAATACTACTGGGGGCGGGCCACAGTGGCTCAGCAAGCAGAGTTTTCGCCTGCCATGCCAGAGACCTGGGTTCGATTCCCAGTGCCTGCCCATGCAAAAAAAGAAAAATACTGCTAAGGAACGTAGAAGAAATAATAATGACATTTTCCTGGAGAGGTATGGTACGGAGTGGGGGTTGGGTTGGCTATCAGGACCAGCTTCAGATTCACAGTGAATTTTTCAGCTAATACTTAATTTTCTGGTGGTGTCAGATAAATGAGGTGCAACTTTATTTTGAAAGAGTACTTACTATTTTGGCATTTAGTGGTTTATTCCTTTATACTACCATTTAATCTTATCTATTTTTTTGTTAAGTGAACATAATACAGAGTTTTTCCACCGTGCATGATTTTAAATAATTTTTATGCAAACTTAATTTCATATGTAGTGGGTATTTATCTGAGAATGATTCTTATGAAAAGCCTTCTTGAAGTGAGAATATTTCAAATTGGTGTTGTTCAGAGTAAATTGTGAAAAATTAAACTAAAAATTAGGAAAATAACCTGGTTTTAGCTCATTTAAGAAAATTTGCATTATAATTGAAACTGTTTTAATTAGTAGAAGAATAATGAAAATTGAGTGTTTATTTTATTAGCATAATTATTTTGTATATTATAGCATATTATTAGATTTTTTGCTGTGTATTTGACTTTTACAATATGATAACATATAATTTTTACAAAAAATATTAAGGTGTATCATAAATCTTTCGAAGGCACTGTTTTTTTCTTTAAGGCAATTTTTATTCACACACCATATAATCTATCCAAAGTATATATCAGTGGTTCCCAGTATCATCATGTATTCATCATGCAGGTGTGCATTCATCACAGTCAATTTTAGAACATTTTCATTACTCCAAAAAAGAAATAAAAATAAAAAAGAGACCCAAAATATCCCATACCCCTGCCTCCTGTTTTATTCACACACCATATGGTACAATTTCTACAACCAGTGGCTCTTGGTAGAATCACATAGTTATGCATTTACCACTACAGTTGATTTCCATGCACCTTGTTTGGTATAGTGCCTTTGTTACAATTAATGCAAGAATATCACAATGCTACTGTTACTATAGACCTTAGTTTATATTAATTGTATTTTTCCCATATACCACCCTATTATTAACACCTGTAGTAGTGACACATGTTTGTTCTAGTTCATGTAAGAACTTTCTTATGTTTATACAATTAACCACCATCATTGTCCGTCCTAGATTTTAAGTTACACAGTCCTAGTTTCTATCTCTAGCTTTCCTTTTGGTGATGTACAAGACTTTAGTCTTCCTCTTTAACTGTCCTCACACTCAGCTTTATTAGTTACACTTACGGTATTGTCCTACTCTCACACAGTACTGTGCTATCAATTTCTAAACAATTACCATCAATCTTATCGAACATTTTATACTCCTTAATCATCGAATGCCCAGTCTCTGGCCTCTTTTTATCTCCTCATGTTTTTGGTGTTAACCCTCAAGAGTTTGCTTATCATGATTAGTTCATATTAGTAAGAGCATACAAAATCTGCCCTTTCATTTCTGGCTTATTTCACTCAAGATAATGTCCTCAAGTTTTGTTCAAATGGTTTTGTGCCTCATGACTTTAGTCCTTTGTGCAACTGCACAATATTCCATCATATGTTTACCTCACAGTTTGCCCTTCCACTCATCAGTTGATGGACCATTGGGCCACCTCCATCCATTAGCAGTTATGAATACTGCCATAAACATTGGTGTGCAAATGTATATTTGTGTTCCTGCTTTCAGTTCTTCAAGTATATACCTAGTGTAGTAGTGAGGTTCAGATGTCAACCTGGCCAGATGATGGTGCCCAGTTGTTCTTTTGCTGTGGACTTAAATCATCGGCATGTCAATTTCATCTATGGCTGATTGTGTGTGTGGTCAGCTAAGGGGAGTTCCTTCTGCAGTTAGTGAGGCTTAAAAGAAGAAGTCAGAAGGGAGAGAAACAGCTCAGCACAGCTCCTAGGAACTCAGCACAGCCCAGTACAATGCAGCTAAGAGCTCAGAGCTGGCTCAGGCCTAGAAGTTAGGAGATGCAGAAAGGGAACCACTCTAGGGAAAGCTGTTTGAACCCAGAAGACGGGAGAGAAGCCCAGAGATGTCACAGATAAATTTGTGTAACTACATAAATCCCCTGTATAAAAGCCTGTCCATCTCAGGTATATTTCATTCTGGCAGCTTTAGCAAACTAAAGCACCTAGTAATGGGATTGCTGGATCATATGGCAGTTTTATACTTAGCTTCCTGAGGAACTACCACACTGCCCTCCAGAGCGGCTGCCTAATTCTGCACCACCACCAACAGTGAATAGGTATACGTCTTTCTCCACATCTTCTCCAGCGCTTGTAGTTTTCTGTTTATTTTTTTAAACAGCTTCATTTACACACCATATAATCCATCCTAAGTGTATCATCCGTAGCTTCTAGTATAACCACATAGTTATGCATTCACTACCACAGTCTATATGAGAACATTGAAGTACCTGTCTTAATCACTTTTTTAAAAAAAACTTTTTAAATTAGAGAAGTTACATGTTTACAGAAAAATCACATAAAAAATGCAGTATTCCATATATCCCCTTGTTGATACTTTGCATTAGTTTAGTCCCTTTGTTAAAACTGATGAAAGAATATTAAAATAGTACTATTACCCATAGCCCATAATTTATATTAGGTATATTTTTCCTCATATACCATTCTGTTTTAAGATCTTGTATTAGTGTACATTTCTTATAATTGATGTTGTATCAATTAAAACATTCTTGTACTATTAACTATAGTCCATTGTCTACAATAGGCAATGTTATACAATACTGTGTTTTAATTTTTGTTCTAGTAATGTATATAACCGAGAATTTCCCCCTTTTAACCACATTCATACATATATATATAGTTCATTGCTGTTAATTACACTCACAATAATATGTTACCATCACCACCATCCATTTCTAAAACTTTACGTTTAACCTAAATAGAAATTCTGTGGAAATTAAGCATCAACTCTCCATTATCCACTGTCATACTATCCCCTGGTAACCCATATTCTAGATTCTATGAATTTGGTTATTATTATATTAGTTCATATCCGTGAGATCATGCAATATTTGTCCCTTTGAGTCTGGCTTATTTCACTCAACCTAATATCCTTAAAGTTTATCAATGTTGTTACATGCATCAGGGTTTCTTTATGTTTTATGGCTGAATAATATTCCATTTTATATATATACCACACTAGTTATCCAGTCATTGCTTGATGGACATTTGCTTCAATCTTTTGTCAATTACGAATAAAGCCACTATGAACTTAGGTGTGCAAATATCTGTTCGAGTCCCTGCTTTCATATTTCTGAGTATATACCAAGTAGTTGGAATGTTGACTCATGGTAATTCTATACTTAGCTTCTTGAGAACTGCCCATTACAACATAGCTAACTACACTATTTTACATTCTCACAAGCACTGAATAAGTGTTCCTATTTTCCCCTCATCCTTTCCAACACTTGTAATTTTCTGTTTTATTTTTTAATAGTGACCGTTCTAGTGGTTGTGAATTGTTATCTTGTGATTTTGATTTGCATTTCCATAATAACTAGTGATGTTAAGCATCTTTTCATGTTCTTTTTAGCCATTTTTATTTCTTCTTTGGAGAAATGCCCATTCCAATATTTTGCTCATTTTTTAATTGTTTTTTTTTTTCCCTTTTTCTTTCTTTCTTTTTTTAATCTTTCTTGTTCTTTGGGTTATTATCTTTGTTTTTATTTTTTTATTTTTGTTTTCCCTAGGGTTATTTTTTTATTTGAGTTAGATAATTTCTTTATATATTCTGGATATTTAACCCTTATCAGATATGTGGTTTCCAAATATTTTCTCTCTTTGAATAGGTTGTCTTTTTACTTTAGTCTTTTGGTGCACAAAGTTTTTTATTTGGAGGATATCGCATATATCTATTTTGCTGTTCCTTGTCCTTCTGGTGTAAAGTCTAAGAAACCATTGCCTAACACAGATCCTGAAGATGCTTTCCTTTATTTTCTTATCAGAGTTTTATAGTCCTGGTCATTATATTTAGGTCTTTGATGCATTTTGAGTTAATTTTTGTATGCAGCGGGCAATAAGGATCCTCCTTCATTCTTTCACATATGGAAATCCTGTTCTCCCAGCACCATTTATTTGCAGACTGTTCTTTCCTAGTTGAGTGGACTTGGCAGCTTTGTCAAATAATAATCGACCATAGTTCTGAGGGTCTGTTTATGAATTTTCAATTCAATTCCATTGGTCAGTATATCTATCTTTGTACCAGTACCATGCTATTTTGACCATAGTAGCTTTATAATATGCTTTTTAAGTCAGCAAATGTGAGTCCTCCAACTTCATTCTTTTTTAAGATGTTTTGGCTATTCAGGGCCTCTTGCCCTTCCAAATAAATTTGATAATTGGCTTTTTCATTTCTGCAAAGATGGTTTTTGGTATTTTTGTTGGGATTGCATTGAATCTGCAAGTCATTTTGGATACAGTCAACATCTTAACAATATTTACTTTTTCAATCCATGAACATGGAATGTCCACCCATGTATTTAGGTCTTCCTTGGTTTCTTTTTGCAATCTTTTTTAGTTTTTTTTTCATGCAAGTCCTTTGTATCCTTGGTTTTGTTTGTTTCTAGGTATTGATTTTTTTAATTGCTGTGGTAAATGTAATATTTTTCTTGATTTCCTCCTCAGATTATAGAGAAACACTACTGAGTTTTGCATGTTGATCTTTTATCCTGTCACTTTGCTGAATTTCTTTTATTAGTTCTAGTGGCTTTGTTGTAGATTTTTGGAGACTTGATCTACTAGCCCTTGCCATTGGTCTCTGTGTATCAGACTATTCTGATTACCACTTTGACTGTTTTGTCCTTTATGGTAACCAAGCCCACCTTGCCTTTGGTGATTAAGTGTTGCCACTTGGCTTCTGCCAACTTGGGATTTGATCACCCCCACTGCATTTTTTTTTGAATGCTGTGTGGCAGGGTCACATTCCTACTTTTTCCATGTGAATATCCCGTTATTGCAGCACCATTTGTTGAATTTTTTGTTTGCTTGTTTTGTTTTTGGTTGGTTTCTTTGTTTGTTTGTTTAGGAAGTGCATGGGCCAGGAATCAAACCTGGGTCTCCTACATGGCAAGTGAGAATTCTACCACTGAATCGTCAACACCCCCCCAGCCCCCACCCTAGATCATACTAGATCATACGTTTTTACCCATTCTGCCAATTTGTGTCTTTTGGGGAGTTTAATCCATTCACATTCAGTGTTATTACTATAAAGGCAGTATTACTTCAGCTGTTTTTCCTTTGGTTTTCATATGCCATATCTCCTTTTTGGTCTCTGTTTTCCTTTGTTGCAACCCACTTTTATGAATAGTTGGTCTTTACAGAATTCATGGACTTGTTTTTATCAGTACTGGAATTAATTAAAATCTTGCCTTGTAATAAAATGTTTATGACTGGTCCCTTTATTTCTATTTCTGTATATTTTTAAAATACTTTCTTTGTGTTTACCCTGGAGTTTATATTACACAACTTACATCTATAGCCTTTAAATTGGAAAGATACCAACTTAGCTTGAGTACCGTACAGCTTACCTGCTTCCATAGCCCTCTGTTTCCCTTTAGTCTTTTAATAGTCAAATCGTTCTGAAAACTTAATTTAATATCCTTGGTGATTTTCTCATTTATCAGTGGTTTTGAGTGTGATCCTAGCAGTGCTCTATCATCCCTTTATTGATTTAATGAAACCGTTTGTATGATTTCGAGTCTCACTTTATAATCAAATTGAATTTACCTTGCATTTGTTAAGAAACCTATGTCTTTGGTAGGATGCGCACAAATGTATATACTTATATTAAACAGAAAGAACATTTGAGTTGTGACTGATTTTATTAGTCATTTCATTAATCACCATTTTTATTTTGGGATGGCTTTTGTTTCATTTTATGTTATTTTTTAGTTGGAGGAATTGTCATGGATTAGTAATTTTATACACTTAATAGACACTTTATTTAATCTTTTAATTATTTATATCATTCTATATACCCCTTAGAAAATAGGTAGATCATGAAATGACAAAGGTGATGATGATGCCACCTACAACATTGATAATGCTTACTTCCCATTTGTGAAGCTTGTCTGTGCCAGCTGCTGTGCTAGATAGTTTACACCGTAATCTTTCTCACAGAGTAGCAAGGTAGTTGTTCATTATCCAGACTTTATGGAGAAGTCATGGAGATAATGAGCCCCTTAGGAGTTAAAGACAAAGCCATTTGAATTCTCAAGTTTGTGCTCTTTGCTGTCTGTCTTTCTTTGGTGTAAAGAAGCATTCCCTTCAGAGTTTTGTCATAAATTAAAATATTTTTTTGGTGCCTATAATTTAAATGTAGTTTAATTCATAAATATTTGATTAGCCTACAGTTCAGTACATTCATAGGTTTATATATATTGGGAATAGGAATCTTATAAGATTATGTTTTTCTCTTCTGCTTGTTTTTGAGAGTATTCCACTAGTATGTACCTCTGCTTCGGCAGTTTTGAAAATCAAAATGAAACAGAAATTGTAATATTGATCAGATTGGATTTTCAAAACAAACAAACAAACCTGATGAACCATTAGAAGCAAATAATTCCTTTAGGAATTAAAAATCTGAATATAGTAATTAAAAAATATATTGTTTGGCTATGCAAAGTACATCCAATTCTAAGAATTTATGTTCAGAGAGAATGATGCATCATTTCTTATTATCTGCATCATGGAAACCTGTATTTGCCATTGAAATTGCAGCTATTTGACAGTGGTTTTTTTTGGCATGGGCTGGCATGAGGAATCGAACCCAGGTCTCCAGCACGGCAGGCAAGAACTCTGCCTGCTGAGCCACCATGGCCAGCCCTAGTGTGTATTTTTATGTAACACATTTCTGTGCAATATCAGAATGCTGCATTGGTGTTCTCATGAATTGAAGGGAGGAAATATAGAAGACTATAGAAACATAGTCTTCTATAACTGGAATCTGAAATTCCAGAAACTAGTCTCAGTTCAGCCTATGACGAATTTTTAGCTGTTTGAAAGTTTTATTTCTCATTCCAGAGCATCTTTGATCAGGACCTTTGGTGAGAGATGCTGTTTTTTTGGTTAGAAAACCAAAAACAAAACCCTTAAGCATCAAATATTATATAAGGAAGGGGGGTGTCCAAAATTAGCCTTTTAATATAGGACACAGAGATCTTTGTTGTCCCAGGAAAAATGACCTTATTTGAAAAAACTGACTCCTTAAGATCAGTAAAGCTTCAGAAATTGTTGCTTTATTGTCTTGGATTTTTACTCTTGTTCTCTAGCATATGATTAAATAATGATACATTTTTTAATGCTTAGCCATGAGGTTTCACTGAGATGTCTTTCAGGTTTAGATATTTTGGGTTTGTATATTCTTTCCTTAAACAAATCAAAACAAAACAAAAGAAACGACGGAGTTACAATCTGTAAAGCTGATTGTTTCCTGCAAGTTATTATTTCACATGCATATCATCATGCTTTCGGTACAGCATGTCCCCAGGGATTTGCTCTTTTCTTTCTTTCTCAGCATGACTACCAAACCTGCTGAGGCATGAAGCATACTCTTTGGATATATTCTTAGGGATATGAGAATTGCCATATCGAAGTTAGCCATCAGCCATCATATACGGTTTTCTGCCTTGAACTCATTTCTGTCTTGCATCAGAGTCAGGCATTAAAGCCCTATGAGTCTGTTATTTGACCAATACCATACAAAAAGGAGAATGTTTTGTAATTCTAGCCTATTCAGTATAATTGCAGCTATATTTGTATTTATATAGGTCCTTCATCCTTAAACCAAGGTTCTACTGAGGGGACGTAGGTTAATTTTATATCATCTTAAAAAGTCATCCTCTCAGATCTCTTAGGTATTTTATTTGTGTCGCTTTTTTAAAATACTGATATCCACTTGTAGGGAATGGAAAATACAAGCTCTTCCCAATGTTAATCACTACTTTAGAGCTACATCAACTCAGTCACCAGAACATATTTTTGCTGTATTTCATGTTTTGTTTTCCCATCTTCTTACCAAAAGCAGGCTTTTTAAAATTTTGTTTTTGGTTTTTGTGACTCTATTGACCCTGTTTCTTAAAAAGTCTTTCTCTTATCTTGTCCAAATTTTTGTAAAACTTTTTGTCTTTTCTCAGTTCTGTATTACTTTTCTGCCATAGATTTCCTTTTTTGTCTTTGTCTTTGTCCCAGTTGGAACTATACCTGTGGCACTGTTCCAAGTGAGTCCAGTAGGCCTCTGTCTCTTCCATCTCACAAAACATAAAGTATTGAAATAGATTACCTATAGATAATATAATTTAAGTAAT
Organism: Tamandua tetradactyla; assembly: GCF_023851605.1. Classification (NCBI taxonomy): domain Eukaryota; kingdom Metazoa; phylum Chordata; class Mammalia; order Pilosa; family Myrmecophagidae; genus Tamandua; species Tamandua tetradactyla. Next base: position 65,029,030 of record NC_135341.1, on the reverse strand, counting down.
TTAAAAGGTGCATTAGTGTGCTGGTTTGAAATTTATGTATCCCAGAAAAGCCATGTTCTTTGAATCCTAACCCAATCTTGTGGGAACAGACCTATTATTTAGGGTGGGAGCTTTAAATTAGATTGTTTCCTTGAAGATATGACACACCCAGCTGTGGGTTTGACCTTTTGATTAGATTATTTCCATGGAGTTGCAGGCCCCCATCCATTCAAGGTGGATCTTAATTTGTTTACTGGAGTCTTTAAAAGAACTCACAGAGAGAGAAAGAGTTAGAGCCAACACAGAGAGCAGAGAGATAGAACCAGAGGACACACATCTGGAGATGCTAAGCTAAGGGGCAAAACTCAGAATTATCCCAAAGAAGCTAGTGTAGACCTACAGACACTCAGAGAGAAAACTACTGGAATCAGAGCTGTTTGAAATCAGAAGCCAGGAGAGAAGGAGAACAGACATCACCATGTGCTTTCCCATATGACAGAGAAACCCTGGACAACATCAGCCTTTTCTTCAGACTCAAGGTATCTTTTTATGGATGTCTTAGTTAGTTTGGACATTTTCATAGCCTTAGAACTGTAAACTTGTAACCTAATAAATCCCCTTTGTAAAAGCCAGTCTAATAAATGAAATCAGAAAGAAAGATAGATGTTAAAGATTGAGATGATATGATCTAGGAATGCCTAGGGTGTATAATAATAGTGAAATGTACAATGTACAAATTTTAAAAATGTTTTTGCATGAGGAAGAACAAAGGAATGTCATTATTGCAGGGTGCTGAAAATAGATGATAATTAATACCTTAAAATGTCACCTGATGTGTGAGACTAAAGCAAAAAATGTTTGTTACAAAATTTATATTTTACTAGAGCATTTCCCAATATAACTCATGTAGATAGTTTGAGTGAATGTCATAAGTACTTGGAATCTCAGGTAGAACATGAGATTTTGTTGGTTTGTCCAGAGTGATGCCCCAATGAATCCCAGAGTGATTTTATCAGTGATCGGAAAAGTATTTGCAAGCCCCCTTCGGGGAATGGTGAGAGCGGGGAAAAATTCAACTTCCCCAAGTTGAATTCTTGATATTCTCACAAGCAGTGTGGACAACCAAAGCTATAGGCTGAGCCCCTGGTCTTGGGGTTTATTCATATGAAACTTAACCCCACAAAGGATAGGTCAAGTCTACTTAAAATTTAGGCCTAAGAGTCACCCCCAAGAGAGCCTCTTTTGTTGTTCAGATGTGGCTTCTCTCTCCAGCCAACATGACGAGCAGTCTCACCACCCTCCCCCTCTCTGTGTGGGACATGACTCCCAGGGATGTGGACCCTCCTGGCAACGTGGGACAGAAATCCTGGAATGAGCTGAGACTAAGCATCAAGGGACTGAGGAAAACCCTAGAATGAGCTGAGAATTAACATCAAGGGATTGAGAGAACCTTCTCGACCAAAGGGGGAAGAGTGAAATGAGACAAAGTGTCAATGGCTGAGAGATTCCAAACAGAGTCGAGAGGTTATCCTGGAGGTTATTCTTATGCATTAAGTAGATATCACCTTGTTATTTAAGATGTAATGGAGAGGCTATAGGGAACTGCCTGAAAATGTAGAGCTGTGTTCCAGTAGCCATGTTTCTTGTTGATGATTGAACAATGATATAGCTTTCACAATGAGACTCTGTGAATGTGAAAACCTTGTGTCTGATGCTCCTTTTAGCTACTATATCAACAGAAGAGTAGAACATATGGAATAAAAATAAATAATAGGGGGGAACAAATGTTAAAATAAATTTAGTTTGAAATGCTAGTGGTAAATGAAAGCAAGGGGTAAGGGGTATGGTGTGTACAATCTTTTTTTTCTCTATTATCGTTTTATTTCTTTTTCTGTTGTCTTTTTATTTCTTTTTCTAAATCGATGCAAATGTTCTAAGAAATGATGACTATGCAACTATGTGATGATATTAAGAATTGTTGATTGTATATGTAGAATGGAATGATATCTTAATGTTTTGTTTGTTAATTTTTTTTAATTAATAAAAAAAGTTTAAAAAAAAAAAAAGCCAGTCTATTTCTGGTATGTTACATTCCAGCAACTTCAGCAAACTGTTCCCGTTTGCTAGCTGCTGGAATGCAATATATCAGAAGCGGAGTGGCTTTTAAAAAGGGGAATTTAATAAGTTTCAATTTTAATATCCTCAATTGATTGAGTCACATCTCTGTGGAGATAACCCAGTCAAGTTTCCAACCTATAGTACTGAATAAGGATTAGAAGAAATGGCTGCCTTTACAAAATGACATTAGGATTAAAACATGGCTTTTCTAGGGTACATAAATCCTTTCAAACCAGCACACTCTACTCTCTGGGCCCTAAAAAAGACATGTTTTTCCATATACAAAATATATTCTATTCCATAACAATATCAGAGAACCATAAACCATTTCAGTGAAGTTACAAATATAACACAAGGTTAAAACCAGTACAAAGTTTCATCAAAGTCCGCTACAGGCATGGTCAGTCCTAAGGCAAAGTTCTTCTCTGGCTCTGGACCTGTAAAACTCAGAACAAGTTATTTGCTGCCAACATACAAAAGAGGAACAGTCATAGGATACATATACCCATTTCCATAGGGAGGAAGAAACACAGGGGTCACCAGACCCAAGCAATTTCAAAAACCTGCAGGGCAAACGCCATTAGATTTCAAAACCTGAGAGTCATTTATCTTCCAGGCTTTAGAAACTGGCTGTCCCACCCTTTCCAAGGGCCTATGCAATGGCCTGCCTCTCTCTGAATGCAACCTTAGGGGTCATTGGGGAGACCACCTTTTTCTTGACTCCACCCTGTCCAAGCATTGGGGTTGCACCCAGGCTCTCTACCATCTCTGGAACACATGTTCAACCCCACCATGTGGTGGCAGCCAGGCTCTCCCCAAACCCCAAGGACTGTGCTTCACCCTCTCCAAGGCCTGAGGTGGCATGACTCTTCCACTGCAACCAGGTAGAAGCCCCATCCTCTGCCTTCAGGGCAAATTCAACCTCTCCAAGTGCTTGGGTGGGTCTGCTCTCCTGGCCTGAGGCTTCTTGAGTTCAGACTCCAGCCTCCATGACTTTGCCTCTGGAATTATTTTTCTTCCAATATGTCCTTTCTCTGTCCCTCTCATTCCCGACTGGCAGTGGTTCTCTTTATACAGATTCCTCAGCACTCTTGTTGGCTTCCTATGCAGTAGTCTCGGGTTGTGCCCATCAGACCTAAGGAGTTTCCACAAATCCTCCCTGGATAACTCCATCTCCAATCCTGGCTTTCTCTGAAATGTCTGACTGGTTCCACATTTGGCCAAATCCTCACATGGGGCACTATTCTCTGGGGTCTCACTTCTTGGAATCCCAGAATTTTCCAGAATTTCTGGTTTATTTTTTACCACAGAGTTCAGTTCTCAGCTTATCTCTTTCCTGTCACATTTCACTAGAAACTGCAAGGAGAAACCAGCCTACAGTTTCCACATTTAATTTGGAGATCACTTAGGCCAGCTGTCCAAGTTCTTGGCTTTTAAAACTGTCTTCCATCCAAAGCCACTAGTCAGTTTTGCTAGATTATCAGAGATTTTAAAACAAGGCTTGCCTTCCTCCCAGCCAGTAATAACACGTGCCTTATTTCTGTCTAAGGCTTTATCAGAAGTGTCTTTAGAGTCCAGATTTCTACCAACAGTCTCTTAAAAGCATTCTAAACCTTCTCTATGAAGTTCCTCTCAACTCCTCCAAAATCTACCCCTTAATCGTTTACAAAGCTGTTTCATTATGTTTGGTATTTGCAAACTGCAGTGGCACCCCATTCCTCTGGTACCAAAATCTGTTCTAGCTTGCTAGCTGCCAGAATGCAATATACTAGAAATGGAAGAACTTTTAAAAAGGGGAGTTTAATAAGTTGCTAGTTTGCAGTTCTAGGCTGAGAAAACTTCCCAATTAAAACAAGTCTGTAGAAATGTCCAAGCTAAGGCATCCAGGGAAAGATAGCTTGGTTCCAGAAGTCTGATGACATTCAGCATTTCTCTCTCAACTGAAAGGGCACATGGCGAACATGGTGGCATCTGCTGGCTTTCTCTCCAGGCCTCTTGCTTCATGAAGCTCCCCAAAAGGTGTTTTCCTTCTTCGTCTACAAAAACCGCTGGCTGGTGGACGCTCTGCTTCATGGTTCTGCATCATTCTGAAGCTTCTCTAAAATACTTCTTTTATAGGATTCCAGTAAACTAATCAAGATCCACATAGAATGGGTGGAGACACGTCTCCATCTAACCAAGTTTAATACCCACAATTGATTGTGTCACAGCTCTGTGGAGATAACCTAATCAAGTTTCCAACCTATAGTAGGTTGAATAGGGATTAGAAGAAATGATTGCCTTTACAAAATGACATTAGGATTAAAATGGCTTTTCTAGGGTACATAAATCCTTTCAAACCAGCACACAAACCAAAGCAGTTAGCAAGTTATCTTCAAAACAAAGTGAACACCATTATAATAATGGCAACAGCAACGTAAGAACAGGGATGTCCTTTTCTAGGGAATACGATAGAATCCAATTAAAAATATACTTAAAATCTTTCTAAATGAATTTTGCTGTATTTTCATAGGAAGGATTTAGAAGGAAGGAAGGAGGGATAAATATGTTCTGTGAAATAGTGAAAACAGAATTGTGAGAAATGTATTTTAATGTTTAAGCACCTAGGATGAAGGTGGAAGTAATCATAAGTTTTCCACCAGTGGTGCAGGTGAAATTCTTGGAGGCATTTTTACAGGAAGAGAAAAGCTGTAGTGAGTCCTGGAGATGGCAAAAAAAAAAAAAAAGGAGATTACGAAGACAATTAAAACATGCCTCAGTGGAAGATCATCTGGAAGAAGTTGAATACGCACACAAAAGGTGGAATTATGTGTGGCTTTCATGTAAAAAGGAAAGAGTGAAAGTGAAAGCAGAAAAGAAAAACCAACAAGACTATTGCTTATAAAATTTTAAACATTAAAAATATGGGTTAAGGATATTAGTGTGAGTAACTAGCACTTCTCATTTACAATTCAAAAGTAGTGAATATATTTTTAAAAGTTTGTTGAATTCCTGTACCCTACACATTATGAGCATTTTTGCATTTTTCCAGTCAATATCATGAAATCGTTCTTTATATTTTCTCAATTAAATATATTTTGAATAGCAAGTTTTCTACCATGGCCACTATGTCACTGTTATTTAACTATTGACTTATCTGTGAAGTAAGAGCTATTTTTCATAAAATAGAACAATGCCACAAAAGAGAAGAGAATTGCTCTGGAAATATATGGAGGGAGGTTGAGGCCAAAGAGAAGGGGTGGCAGCAAGCCTGAAATTTTCATGGTATTGAAGGTGAGTTGAGAATATCTAGAGAACCAGAACTTCTGAAGAATAATAGATGTGGTTTAAGAGGTATGAGGGAACTTCTGGGATGCTGGAAATGTTGAGTACCTACAGTGCTGTTTTCATGGTTGTATTCCTTATCTTAAGTGTCATTGAATTGCACGCTTAATATTTACACATTTTTCTGCATGTAAATTATATCCCCACTTTTTAAACACAGTAGAGAAAGTTTATTTATTCTAATGAGTGCTTCAGACTGCTGTGATACTCTATTTTATTTTTATTTGATTGTGTCTATTGGATATACATTTAGTATCATCGTTGATGTTACTTTTATAATGTTCTTCAAAGTGATAACCTAAAGAAAAACTTGCCAATAAATTTCATTTATAACTGTCAGGAGCTGATATTTCCCAATAATACTTCACTTTCAGATTCCTGCTGTTGTTGCTGCACTATTAGTGTCAGCGGGATGTTAACAGCACTCAGTTTAACCTTACTATTTGCACTCTGTTTTAAATTTTTGTCTTTTTCCTCCTTTAGCCTCCTTACATGCATTCCCATTTTAAAGATCGCACATGCACCATGGGGTATGGACAGTGAAAGACTGTACTGCAGTTAAGCACACAATAAAAGCACATTTAAAAATAACAGGAAGCTACAAGCCCTTTCTTTTCTTTCTTTCTTTTGTGGGAGCATAGAGTCATTGCTGTGGAAATCACTGGAAAAAGGGAAAAATTGGGTAATCCTACCTGTGCTATTATTTTTTCTGAGGATCATAGAACTGTATAAAATAGAAGATCTATTTAGGTTTGGATTAATTATAGGTTATGTATCCAGCTATAGGGACATCTCTCTGACTGTTATGCAGCTAGCCATGGAGAGGACTGTTTCATTGGGAGGATTTCCACCCCCAATTAAAATTATAGAATATTATTACTCTCTGGGATCTGCCCCCAGCCACTTTCATTCTGTCAATGCTGAATGTTTTGTTCAAAACACAGTCTTTAGCAGCGGGAGAAGCAGGACTGTCTAAACCTCATATTTCTTCTCCCCTGCAGAGGTGGCCATGGAATCTTGGTCAACTTAAAGGCAAATTACCCTTATGAATGGTTTTTGTATTTTTATGAATGAGTGCTGAGTAAAAGACCAGATTGATGTAAATGGAAAGCAATAGAGGGCACACTCAAATTCTGAGAATCCTGTAAGAACAAGAACAGTAGGACATTCTTCTGTGAGGTTTAAACATAAAGGAAGTTCCAGCTTCCCAGTTCCTTCACCCTAGTCCCCTGTATTTCCAACCACTGATTTATACATCTCCAGCACACCTTTTCTTTAGTCTGGCATCTGAGATCCCTTGGTTTCATCTGCATGTACTAGGCACTCTGCTAGGTGCTGGAAGCGCCAAAGTGGAAACAAACAAACAGAGCACCTCCAGTGGCTGTAAGTTATGGGAGAGTCCAGTCCCATTGTACAATAGTAAGGAGAATTGCATTCCTGTTATCCCAAGTGCGAATTCTGAAAGGATTGTCCAGAAATATATTGCTTTGGTTATTAGGGAGAGTAATAACTCAGGTATTATAAGATTTTAATAGTCTACTATTATATCAGGGTAACATATATTCAGTTTACTCTACTGCCTTAGAATACTTATTATTAATATAGCATTTCATTCCCCAAAAGTTTGGATGATGAATTATATGGTCACTCTAATCATAACAAAAGCAAACTTTTTAGGGGAGATGAGGATTGTCTAACAAAAAGCCCAGGATATAAGCATATGGAATTCAGTATTTCAAAGTTAATGTGGCAATGATGTTGAAAAATATTCTAGCTCAATAAGCAATTTCACCTTTATTAATAACATTAAATGTGTACATTTTTCTTATTCCCCATTCTTTACAATTAAAGTTAACCATGATACTTAACTTTATCATGGACTTCATTGACTATATTTTACCTAGATTAAACAAATAATGACTGAAAACCAGTATTAAATTTAGCAGACAAATGCTTTACTTCTGTCAACAGTTTTTAAAGACAAATTATTTCATATAAATTATTCTTCACAATTACATGTTTTGGTATTGAATTAAGTACGTAAAACATGTTGTAGTGAGAAAATTTATTTTCTGATTGAATACTAATCAGCCATTTTAATGTTAATGGCCTCCAGTTGCTTCATCTTGCCTTAGTTAGGACATTGAACATGCTGAACCTATAATGTTGTATGACCTGTTAATATTTCCTCTTTTTTTTTTTTTCAAAGGAAAGACAGAGAGAGAAGGAAGGAAGGATAGAAGGAAGGAAGGAAGGAAGAAAGGGAAACATCTTTTAAACATTTTCTTGTTTTATTGTATTCTGTTTCTCCGTTTTTGTTACATGGGCTGGGGCCGGGAATCGAACCGAGGTCCTCCGGCATAGCAGGCAAGCACTTTGCCCGCTGAGCCACCGCGGCCCAATATTTCCTCTTAAGTTTACTTCTCTCTTGTCGAAATAAAGTTTCAGTAATGAGTCAATTATAAACCATTATCTTCCTTCTCAAAATACTACCTTGCTAACTGCACCCACAGTATTCAGATCTTCCTGGACTTTCAAGTTGGAACTTACTGCCTCTTGCCTTTAGGGATTGCTAAATTAAAGAAAATTATTAGTTTTGCCCATTTAGCATTCTAATTTTTAAAAATCTCTGGACTATATAGAGGTTATAGCTTCTTCCCTTAATATATTTCAATATCTTTAAAACTACTAGAGAAATGGAGAGTTATGCTATTCTACAAAAAATAAAGGCAGTAATAAACAAAAATTCTAGACTCTTATTCCTATTTGGAAATTATTAGGTGTAATAAACATCAACGAATGTGGCGCAACAAGAAGGTTAGCTTATAAAATTACATTAGTGGGCACTGAAAATGTACAATTGACTTACAGGAAATTATTAGGAACTTTGTACCCTGTACCCTCCTCATATATATATATGTATACACAACACACACATATATACATATGCACCATTCTACTGAAATCTAATTTTGTAAGTTTCCCCATAGGAATCAGACTCAGAAAATTAATTTGTCCTAACTTAACTCACAAGAGCTTGATTTATAAACTAGTAATAAATCACTTTTTAATTAACCATGGCAATACCCCCAGATCCAGGCTGTGCTGGTTTGAGGGGAAGTGTACTCCCTAAGAAAAGCCATGTTTTAATATAAATCTCATTTCTTAAAAGTAGACTAATCCCTATTCAATACTGTATATTTGAAGCTGTGATGGGATCATCTCCCTGGTTGATGTGATTTAGTTAAGAATGGTTGTTAGACTGGATTAGCGGATGACGTGTCTCCACCCATTTGAGTGGGTCTTGATTGTTTTCTGGGGTCCTGTGGAGGAGGAAACATTTTGGAGAATGAGAGATTCAGAGAGAGCAGAGAATGCTGCAGCACCATGAAGCAGAGAGTTCACCAGCCAGCGACCTTTGGAGATGAAGAAGGAAGACACCTCCTGGGGAGCTTCATGGAATAGGAAGCCAGGAGAGAAAGCTAGCAGATGACACTGTGTTTGCCATGTGCCCTTCCAGCTGAGAGAGAAGCCCTGACTGTGTTCGCCATGTGCCTTCTCACTTGAGAGAGAAACCCTGAACTTCATCGGCCTTCTTGAACCAAGGTATCATTCCCTAGATGCCTTTGATTGGACATTTCTTTAGACTTGTTTTAATTGGGACATTTTCTCGGCCTTAGAATTGTAAACTAGCAACTCATTAAATTCCCCTTTTTAAAAGCCATTCCGTTTCTGGTATATTGTATTCCAGCAGCTAGCAAACTAGAACACAAGCACAGGAAAAATTACCTGATGTTTTTGGGTTCCTAGTACTCTCAGTGCAGGGATTACAGTCACCCCAAAAAATGAGAAACAGTTTGTCTCCAGCATCAATGAGTTTACAGTCTGCTGGAACTTAGACAACAATTCGTAGTATACAAATCAGACTACAATGAAAGAGTCCCCTTTCTGCTAGATAAACTTTTGTAGTTAGGAGCCCAAGATGGATTTTTAGTGGATGTGTTTTTGTGTACTTTAAAAAAATTTTATTGGGAAAATTTATATAACAAAAAGTTTCCTATTTTAACCACTGTATTGAACACAATTCAAAAAAGTGGCAGGGTATAAGATCAACATCCCCAAATCAGAAGTGTTGTATATAGTAGTAATGAAAAATTGGAAAATGAAATTAAGAAAAAAAATTCCATTTACAGTAGTAACTAAAAGAATCAGTATCCAGGAATAAATCTAGCCAAGGATGTAAAGGATTTGTACACAGATAACTGCAAAATATTGCTAAAAGGAAGAAGGAAAAAAAAAAGAAATAAATGGAAAGGCATTCCATGTTCATGACTGGAAGACTAAATAGTCTTAATATGTTAATGCTACCTAAAATAATTTACAGATTCAGCACAATCCCAATCAGACTCCAGCATCTTTGCAGAAATGCAAAGAAAAAGTCATCCAACTTAAATGCAAGAGTAAGGAACTCTGAATAGCCAAAGTTATCTTGAAGAAGAATGAAGTTGGAGGATTTACGTATCCCAATCTCAAAATTATTACAAAGCCATAGTAGTCAAAATAGTATGGTACTGGCACAAGGACATATTGTTCAGTGCAATCAAATTGAGAGCTCAGAAATCAACTCCTCACATTTATGGCCTCCTGATTATTGATGAGAGGTAAAAACCACTCAGTTGCAGAAGAACAGTCTCTTCAGCAAGTTTTGCTGGAAAAACTGGATCTGCTTTTTCAAAAATATGAAGATGGGCCTGTTCTTCATACCACATTACAAAAATCAACTCAGAATAGATCAAATACCTAAATATAAGAGAACTATAAAACTTCTAGAAGAAAATGTAGTGAAGCATTTTCAGGATCTTGTTACAGGCAATGATTTCTTAGCTTTTACACCCAAAGCACAAAATACAAGGCAAAATCAGAGAAATGAAACCTCCTCAAAATTGAGCTTTTGTGCCTCAAAGGACTTCATCATGAAAGTAAAACGACACTTTACACAATGGGAGAAAATATTTGGAAACCACACATCTGGTAAGGGTTTACTATCCTGACCCCTGAAATTGTTCGGTTCAACAACAAAAAGTCAAGCAACCTAAATAAAAAATGTGCAAAGACTTGAATAGACATTTCTCCAAAGAAGGTATACAAATGGCCGATAACCTGATGAAAAAAATGCTGAATGTCATTAGCCACTAGGGAAATGCAAATCAAAAGCATAATTTGATACCCTTTCACAGCCACTAGAATGGCTACTATTAAAAAAACAGAAAATTACAAGTGTTGGAGAATATGTGATTCACGTTCCTTGTTAATGGGAATGTAGAATGATGTAGCTTGTGAAAGACAGTTTGTCAGTTCCTTTATACTTAAAAACTTAAGTATAGAATTACTATATGACCTGGCAATTCCACTTCTAAGTATATACCGAAAATAACTGAAGGCAGGCACTTGAACCAATATTGGCACAGTGATATTCAGAGGGATATTATTCACAATTGCCAAAAGATGAAACCACCCCAGTGTCCATCAACTAATGATGAATAAACAAAATGTGACACACAATGGAATACTAAAAGCCATAAAGAGGAGTGGTCTGCACACATATTGAAGCTTGAAGACATCATGTTGAGTGAACTAAGCCAGACACAAAAGAACTAATACTGTAAGGGTATGGGGTGGGGAATAGTATTGGGGGCGGGGGGTGGGGTGGAGATCTAAAACATATAGGAAAGAAAAAAAGACCAGCCATATATAATTGGGATACTTTGCTGAGGAATTCACTGGAGACCTCCTATCAAATTTTTAAAACTCTAACATGCAGTTATTACATCAGTCGCTTTGTTTAGATTATATATGATTTTTGTAAAACTATTTAGCCATACAGTTTTCCATCTTTAGGAGATCAGAGTTTGAAGGATTTCTTAAAACCTTGATTTGAACGCTGATGTGGGACTTGAATTTAAAATTATTAGTTTCTCCATATAGTAGATCAGTCAGTGGTCTGTTTTTCTGTGAGATCATGGCTGTTTTGCAGAATTAAGGGAAGCTCATGAAAGATTGTTTTTAGGATCTGGCATTTAAAAGTGTGCTGAGCTCAAGCTCTAGAACAAATACTTATGTTTTATAAAAGTAAGTTGATTAAAATATTCAGTATGAAATCTAATTTTGGAATATGGTAAAAAGTGCAAATGTTTTACTCAATTGACTGAAGTTTGGAGATTCTGGACTGAACAAAGGTGGATAATTGATGATAATTTAAATTAAAAATCTTATTTGTTTGACAGACCTAAATTTTACTTGAGAGAAAAGTAACCATAATACCTATCTTGTTCAACAAATCTTGGTGACTTCCCCTCTATTACATTTATAGTAGCGGTGATTGGCAGATATTTGTGCACATCCCCTGTTGAGATCCCCTTATGCGCAGTGACTGAAGTGTTTTCTTTATAATTAGTGCTGCTATGTGTATCTCTTTTGGGGGGATGCCCTTTCAAAATTGTATCCATACTGATTGACTGTCGTTTCATGAGATTGAATATCTTTAGTCAGTGAAGTATTGGAAATTTTAAAGTACGTAATTAGAAAGGAGCTCTTCACAACTAAAGAAATATTCCACAGAGTTACCTTTATGTTCCTTCAAGATTGTATATTTACTGAACTCTAATTACATTTCAGGCATGGTGCTAAGCTCTGAGTATAGAGTGGTGAACAAAACAGATGAGGTTCTATCTTCCTGAACCATTTAACTAATGAGAGAGTTGAAAATCTGAAGGGAGAGAGAGAGGGGACAAGTAAGATCCCACCTGAAGGGTCATATGCAGACTTGATATGGAGAGGAGTTGGGTCCGTTAGATTCAGAGTAGGCCTGTGTGTAGTGGGATAAAGAGGGAAAGAACAGTGAGGAGATGAGGTTAGAAGGGTAGGCGGGGGCAATGTATCGATCTTTCTCTTAGCTGTTGTCACTTTATAATAATAGATCACCTTTTGGTGAAACCACCATAGAGCTAAAATTGTTACTTTACCTTGAATATATATACTCTACCTTGAATGTAAAGGGAGAAATATTAATAAGATTTGAGTACCATGAAAATTTCCATAAAATTGCTGACTGTCTCTGTTGGTAATAAAAACAACATCATCATTATTTTGTTAGAATCGCCGTTAAATGAGTCTGAATGCTCAACTTAGCTTCCTACAGGTAAGTGGCCTCTTGGGAGATGTAACAGTGTTCATGTTCAACACTACTTTGAATTTCCCTCTCAGTCTCTGTTTTGTCAGCTGCTGTCTGTAACCACAGTGCTACACCTGCCATGTTTCCCCTGGAATCTAAAAAGGAAATGCATAACTTGATCTGTTTACCACAGATAATGGGCTAATGATGGTGACAAGTTCAAAGAAGAGGGAGAAATGGAAAGCAGCTGTCCAGGACATCCTCTCTCTTATAGTCAGCCCTATCCTATTTCTTTTTCAACAGGGTTCCTTGCCCTATCCCTTCTCTTCAGTTAACACACAGTCCCCATTTTGCTCAATGCTGAAACTTTAGTCAGCTATCTTCCTGAGAAGTGACTTTCCTGACCTTTTTCCTCTGTAATCCCGTTTACATCTTCCTTGATTCCTGTTCCTTACTACAACACTGCTAGAGTGCTTATGCACCTGCTATCAGTGACTTTGATCTGGGAGTTCTAGGTCTGTATAAATGATCTTCCTTTTATTGCATCTTTGACTTTCTTTCCTTTGGTTCTGAATTGGATTCCTTAATGAAACTTTGTATTTCAGGTACATTATGGGTTAACTGATTTTTTAATGAACTATCATGAGAATCTAAGAACCATATATAAAATAACTTAATTGGATAAGTGAATTCTGGGCTCTCAGCAGCTAAGATGAATAGACCAAGATTTGAAATGTAATGAGTTTAGAAGTTGGGAACTGCTTGAACTAAACTATATTTTCTTTTTTGGTAACCATGTTCTGTGATTCATTCATTGTGAGTCCACAGTGTTGTCATTGATGTTTTGGTGGTGCTTAGTGAATAGAACCTTCATACCCCCTGCCTTCTTAACTGGAAAGGGTGCTTTAATTCTTCTTTTCTAATGAAGACATCTAGATAATATTTCTATAAATATGCTTTTGATCTCTTTTGTTTTATTTTTATTTTCTCACAATAAGAACAGTCTGAAGACTGTATTTACAGGGTAGCACTGGATTCAAGTCAGATAGCCATAGGTCATTTCTTTCAAGGGAAATTGGAAAGAAATGTGTAGAAATATGCCCTCACAATAAAATAAGAAAAACTATTCAGAATTCCATTAAATCTATAAATCTCACTGTCCACAAAGAAGAGAAAAATGTCAAATGACTATAAGCTATTAGTTTATGCAAATGTCTCAGAGAAAATTAGGCCTGAGGATATTTTTCAAGTATAGGATCACATTTGTTTATGAAAAATTCTCTAAGGAATAAGCGAACTTGAGTCAGTCTTAACAGAGTTCTGCATTGCTTCTCGGGACCTTCTTTCCGGTACCTAGCCTGGCTGAAATTCAAGTATATAGAGCATCTCTTGCCCTCCTTAATTACACTGATTGAACATGTCAGTCAGGAAGCGGCAAATTATTTATAAAAAGATATTGTATAATATCTTACAAGTGTCATTTAGAAGATATTTGCTAATATTGTAGCTACTAATGTGAATTCAGTTCATGGTCAATTCATTCTCATTGAGGCATGATTGCAAAGTCTTAAGTTTCATCTACATTTATTTATTTTTAGATAAAAATTAAGGAATTTTGTTTTGTATGGTGTTGGTTATGTTAAGTATGTATATATTTTTAATGCCAGTTTCCTAGTGCTTTACGTCACTGTGACTCGAGTGGGAAAATGTGGTATAGATCCAAGAGGTAGGGCAGCTACTGATCACAGGCTCTCTCAGTAGGTAATGTTAGTGGAGTCTTCATGGTCTAAGGATGCTTCACCATCCTTCTGTTTCCCCATTGTGTTAGTTAAATTCAGTTGTCAACTTGGCCAGGTGAGCATACCTAGTCCTGTTGCTGCGGACATAAACCAGTGGTACGTGAACCTTGGTACGTGAACCTCATCTGTTGCCAGTTATATCTGCAGTCAGCTAGGAGGCGTGTCTACTGTAATGAGTGACGTTTGACTTAATTGGCTGGTGCTTAAATGAGAGATTGCAACCTAGCGCTGCTAAACAGCTCGGCATTCCTCATCTCAGCACTAGCAGCTCAGCCCAGGCCTTTGGAGATGCAGAAAGAAGTCACCCCGGGGAAAGTTGTTGGAACCCAGGGGCCTGGAGAGAAGACCAACAGAGACCATCTTGTGCCTTCCACGTAAGAAAGAACCTCGGTGGAAAGTTAGCTGCCTTTCCTCTGAAGAATCAACAAAATAAATCCCCTTTTATTAAAAGCACTCCGTCTCTGGTGTGTTGCATTCCAGCAGCTAGCAAACTAGAACACCCATCCTGGGGATAACTTATCCTAAAATACAAATATTAACTGTATAAACCGCTTTTCAAAACAGAGTTGTTTAACTTGAGAGATTATTAATTTTACCTTATCCTTGACAGTTTACCAAAAGCAACCATTTTATTATTTCTAGCTTATGAAACATGCCCATAAAACAATATAATTTAAATTATATTACTGTTTGGAAGTGCTAATACTTTAAAATCTTAACTGCTGGTCTTTACTATGAGTGTATCAGTGACATATTTGGAAACTTATTTATAAAAATGACTCCAAATTTTGATTGTGGTAGAATTGGTATTCACGATACATAGTTCACTATTTTACATTTACTGCTCCTAATAAAATTAAGTTTCTTTTAAAATCACAGCATTTCTTGTGAGCTTCATGTTTTTCTATGTACATAATTAAAATCCATGGCTTGAATAGCATTTAAGGTTTATGAATGCAAGGAAATGTTCCCCCCTAGACAAATAACTATTATAAATTTCTTGTGTTTTTCTATTGTTTCTTTACGCATTTAAAAGCATGTGCAGTGGACCAGACATGAGAGGAAAAAGCATTTAAAAAAAAAAATCAAATAAGCTGTTCCTTGACCTGAGGTAAGAGGCTATAAGAATAAATAGATTGCAAATCATGAAGGGCATTGTAATCCATTTTAAGAGGTTTCTGTTTATCTAAAGGTAAAGAAGAGCAGTGGAAGATAAGGGTAACATTTTTCAGGTTAAAGTTTGTGGAAATGCTGGGTAGAATTTGAAAGATGCTGTGCTGGTTTGAAAGGATTTATGTACCCTAGAAAAAGCCACGTTTTAATCCTAATCAGTCTTGTGGGAGCAACTGTTTCATCTAATCCCTATTCAGTACTATCGATTGAAAACTTGATTAGGTTATCTCCACAGAGATGTTACGTCACCCGTTCCAGGTGGGGCTTGATGACTTTACTGGAATCCCTTAAAAGAGGAACATTGTATTGGGTTCAGGGTTTCTTTCTCAACTGGAAAGACACATGGCAAACATGGCAATGCAAGAGATCTCAGTATGCAAGAGAATTGACTAGATGTAGGTGTTGAGGGGAAGAGGTCAGGATGGTGCATAAGTTTTTGATTTGGTTTTGTTTAGTTTTTTGAGAGGAATAGAGTGATAAATTCAGCTTTGTACTTTCTGAGTTTTAGGTGTTTTGGGGATGTCCAAGTGGAGATGTTCGGTAGACAGTTGTTCTAGTTTGCTAGCTGCCAGAATGCGATATACCAGAAATGGAGCAGCTTTTAAAAGGGGAAATTTATTAAGTTGCAAGTTTATAGTTCCAAGGCCATGAAATTACCTAAATTAAAGCAAGTCCGTAGAAATGTCCAAATTACAGCACCAACAAGAAGTTACCTTAACTCAGAAAAGGCCAATGAAGTTCAGAGTTTCTCTCTCAACTGAAAAGGCACATGGCAAACATGGCAATGTCTGCTAGCTGTCTCTTCACACTTGTTTCATGAAGCTGTCCTGGGGGCATTTTCCTTTTTCATATCCAAAGGTCTCTGGCTGCACGGGCTGTTGTGGTTCTCGTGGCGCTGTCATAGTTCTCTTCAGAATGCTTCCTCTTTTAAAGGATTCCAGGCAAGGCCCACTTGGAATTGGTGGAGTAACATTTCCCTTTAATCAAACGTTAATAGCCACAATCGGGTGAGTCACATCTCCATGGGAACAATGAAAAAACTCCCACCCAGCAGTACTGAATGAGGATTAAAGGACATAGCTTTTCTGTGGTCTACAAATTCAAACCAGCACACCAGGTGAAAACATATACATTACCAAACTTAGAGGAAAGAACTGGGCTGGGAGTATAGATTTGGAAGTCCAGCATATAGATGATGATTGAATGCAGGGAAGCAGATGAAATCACCAAGGACAAGTATATATAGAGAGAAATCAACTGGCTTTATGAGCAAAGGAAGAAGGGTTTCTAATTGCCCCTTATCAATGAAAAGAATAGTATTTTGAAGATGAATCATAACTTCTAAGGTACCCCCTTTCCCATTCTCACATAGATTTCAGAAATGCTTCCAGTGTTTTCAGGTAACTCTTCATCCACTCTAACTACTTTTAATTAGATGTCCTCATTAGCAAATTAATCTTTTCCATACTGTTTATTAAAATTATCCTTTGATTTGAGTTGCAGCCATTATTTGTATACCCTGTCCTATTTTCAGGCAGTTCTTTTAGAATCGTGGTTGTTCCGGTGACTTTCCTGACTTCTGACTATATTTCCTTATTCTTTTTTTTTTCTATTTTGTTTAATTACTAGTATATATTACAGTTGTTTTCTACCTTTTTCCATTGCCAATATATATTATTTTAGGGCATTATTAGTGAAATTGGTATTTCTGGGCCAGTCTGTGTACCTAACCATTATTATTTGGAAAAATTCATTCTGGGACTTAGTTTATGGAGGTATATATAACCTGCTTATATATACTAGGAGACTGTCTGTGTCTAAAGATATATTTTGTTCCAGATCCCTATTTGGCCAGTCTTTTATCATTTCTTAAAGTTTGTTGACATATGCTATGTTACAGGGCTTTTTGACTTATTCTGTATTATTGTGTTAATATGATTTACTTATAGGTAAATGAACAGAGAAATACTCTTTGTACTCATCAGTGAAATACATTATTTCTGATGGAAGAAACCACACACAGTATTTCCCTTAGACAACACTTAGCATGCTCAAAGTGTTCTGTTTTACTAGAGGAGGGAGGAATATTTCATACTGGAAAATTAGCCCTTTGGGCATTTGACATTACTTTTTAAGCCAAACTAACATAACTTTACATTCTGTCTTTGATGAATGATTAAGATTGTTGGTGCTGTGGTAATAAAAAGTGGCATTTCTAATGATGATAGTGAATGGCTTTTAAAAAAGGATCTAGTTAATATTTTTCACAGTTTATATTAAAGTGTCCTTTCATTTGAATTGTAATTGATGTTTGTATACTCTGACTCTCTTTGTAAGCAGTTCTTTGCAAGAATCTTGTTCTTTTCACTGGTTATGCTGCAAAGGAATTACTTCATCTCTGACTTGCATTCATAGCAACAGTTGTTTCCTCATTCCCTTGAGCTAAGTTTTATCATTTTTGCTGTGATTCAGTGTGCCTTTAACACAGTTTATTTTGTCCCCCTGGTTTGTGGTCTCCCAATTTCACATCACCATGCACTAGCTGCTTGTATAGCATCCTGCCATCTGTCTTCAGCATTGCTACAAGGATGATAAATTGGTTGACTCGAGGACTTATGCTATAATCCTGCCTTGCCATTTAAAAATGTACGTGTATCTCACAGCTGACACTGATGAAACTGCTTAAGAAATCAGATATGATCTTTAGCAGAGCCAAATCTAACTTTCATATTCATGGTTAGTTAGCTTCTTTTTTGATCAGTTTCAGGGCAAATACTGATAGTATTTCAGAAAGCTACATTATTCTTTAATGTCTAACATTTTTCCACTTATTAATTCATTCTGTACATTCTTTATTGCAGATCAAAATGTGTAGATCTGACCCTTTAACATTAAAAGAAAAATCTCCCCAATTATTTGCCAATTATACTGATTTCTGCCTAGCATCCTAACCAGTCTTAGAACAGGGGACTTAAAAAAATCTTTGCTAATTAGGACCTGCTTGTAGGAAACTGAAAAGCTTCTCAAAATGCTAAAAAGAAAGTTGCTTCAATTCACAAACTTGCTGTCACCGTGTTTGTTGAGTACTGTACAGCCTATTGTACATTACCATGTACCCATTGTAATAGGAATAGCCTTGTAAATAATTGACAAAAAATGTCTTGCCTTTTATTTATTGAAAAACACAAAGCTTGTTGAAGGTTCTCCTGAAGCAGAATTATCCAATTGGAAATTTATTACATCTTATCTGTACTTTGTTGAGGCACAAATGAATGAGTAAATAGCACAAGCTGTCAACAAGGAGGATGATAAGAAAATCAAGGCATGGATAATCTACAAATATTCAATTTGCCCTGATTATTTCAGGGTTGACTCTATCATTAAATGATTCCCACCTTTAAGTCAACATTGACATCATCGCCAAATCGAATTGTTCAGTTTCTAAGTGTTTCACATTTAGTAACTTTCTGACAGAGGAGAACAGTCCGTTAAAGGATGTTGCTACAGTCATGTCATTAATTGCATGCAGAATTTGGGTTAAAAGTCACAATTCAAAGGTGTTACTTAAGTGGTTACTTTGTGGGGAGGGGACTTCAATCTTTCTAAAGATGTTCTATTGTCAATAAATGTTGTATTGTTCTTTAATGAGTAACATAATCCAGACCAAGTTTCCCAAATTATTTAGGTGTTATGTTAATGAGTTTTTGTTATAGATTTTTATGCTTATTATCAAAGGCATAAAGCAGTTTCATTTTGTTGAGGAAGAGATGGCTTAGGTGGGGAGCCAAAACAATTTTTAAAAGAGATTATCATCTTTTGTGCCAAAGGTTTGCAAGAGAGCGCTCCTTTCTTGATTTGCTATGTAGGTGTACATCTTGTAATTTGAGTTTAGTCTTCCTTAAAGGCGGGTGCTTTACACTAAGGGTCAGGATGATCCGGTTTTCATCTGGTCTCTTTTCATCAGTGTACCCAGCACCTTCACTTTGGTGAACAGCATCTCAGCTTTTTTTGAGAATCGTTATGTGCAATTTAACCTTTCAGTACTTTAGATACCATATGTATAAAATGGATAGGATGTCTATTCCTCCAAACCCTTCCTGGTTGTAAAAGTATGATTACTTGACATACTCTGAGCATCTTGGGAGCCCTGGTTGGAGGCAGAGAAGTGTTATTCTAGTCAGCGTGACCTTCAAAATGATGGAAATATTGGAGTTAATAAGACAGTTCACTACTTAAAAAGTCACATAAAATTTCTCTCATTTGTGCTGAAAAACTTGATAGAGCTGTGTCAGGAGTTTATTACTGGATAATAGCATTTAAAAGATATTCTTTTCTTCCTTCAAGATCAGCTTCATTGAAATGATCAAGCTGATGAATCCACAAGTGTGTGATGATATTTTGACCCATTGAATGTACACCATGTATGGACTGTATATGTGTGAAGATGTCAATAAAAATATTATATAAAAAACCATCACCACAAACAGAAACTCTATACCAATTAAGCAATAATACCCCAATTTGTCCTCTCCAGCCTTTGGAATCTCTCATCTGATTTCTGTCCCTGTTAATTTGCCTATTCTAGATATTTCATAAAAGTAAAATCGTGTAATGCTTCTCTTGTGTCTAGCTTATTTCTGTCAACGTGGTGTTGTCAAATTCATTCATGTGTCCATGTATCAGAACTTCGATGAAAAATGTTCCATTGTATGTATATACCACATTTGGTTTGCCCATTCATCTGTTGATATATACTTGGGTGGGTTGTTATCACATTTTAGCTATTGCAAATGATGCTATTATGGAAAAAAAAAAAGAAAGCCACTGCGATATTTTATCAATATGCTAAATTCAGTTGCGTTTCTAAAACTAGCAATAAACAAGATATGTAGCAGAAAGAAAGAAAAAAAGATCAGCGTCAACTTTGTGTCTGGTGAACTAGACTTTTTTGGGACTTAGTAATAAATTGTTAAGGTCAGAAGATATTCTGAGGAGGATGATCACTTGGAAGCATTCTTGTAAATTAAGGTGATAAATCCTAATAAATATTAAAAGCAATATGGGGGAATCAGTAGCTATTTTTTTTTAAAGTGTTTATGTTTCCCAGAGCTGTGCTGTGGAGTAGGAAAGAGAACATAGTATTGACCTAAAAGGAGCTTATTTTTAGGAAAGAAATAGATTTATGGTCATAAAAAAGCCAGAAAACTTCCTGAATCCTTCATTGTGAAATGCTATATTGTGTGGACATAATTCAAGAAGTAATCAGCATAGGATCATCATTGTCAAGGAGCCTTCTTGCAGATTGTGACACTTGAGCATACCATACCTGTATGCTAGATTAATAGAAAGTTTTCTGACAAAGGAGAAGGATGTTCCAGGAATAGGTAACAACATAATCTGACACATAATAAGTGGCAGCTGCTATTATCATCATCATCATTATTTTTATTATTGCTGTGAGAATTAAAGAAGTTGGGAAGTAAAGTTGGTATGTAGGTTGGGGTGGGATGTTTAAAAATAAACTGGATTTTAAAAAACTCATTTGGTATGAAGTTAGTTCACTAAAACCTTATACAATTATAAGTACATTTATTTCTTTCCCTGGGTCAGGGCTGAAAGATCAGTCTATCTCTCTGACGTTATTTCATGTCAGTAGTTGTCCTTAATAATCATAAAGTATCCATAAAGGAATAAAAATGATTACACAATAGTTGGATGTTCAAAAGGCATGAGTTTATTCTGTAGATGAATAATAAAAAAATGTCTAATTAGTATTGCAAGACCTGACTATGGAGCTACTACACTTATTTTCATAATAAGATTTATTTAATCTATCATAGATTTTTAATATATAGCAGGTATATTATGAGTTTTCACATATTAAGAACCATTGTTAAGTTATAATTTTGATATCTACTACTTCTGGAAGTAGGCTAATCAGGACAGTCTTAGTCAAATATTTTACGAATACACACACATACACAAATTAGAAAGTAAGATTTTAAATTTGAGATAAAAGTAAGTCTTTATGTTTTCCTCTGTAGATATGAAGGGCTTTTGTCTTGGATTTTCTGGTGATTCAAATTTCATGGATTCTGACCTTTGTCAGATCCTCTATCTAGGTATTTGGTTCATAAAATATGGTTATAATTTCTGTCATCAGTGGTCCTGCTCCCTGACCATTTCATCAGTTGCAGTTTACCCAAGACATTGAGTCAGAAAGCATTATACAGTACTTGCTTTTTAAAAAGCATCTTTGAAGGATTATGAAAAAGTAACCTATTTGAAGCTAATACCCGCACAGATGTTTTTGGTTTAGGGATGGGACATGGGTTTCAAAATGTAGTAAAGTTTAAGACATGTGTATGCAGATATCTCTAGAAGGGCTTTGATTCTAGGGAGATGTAAATGTAGTATTCATGATTGTTTAAGTAGACTGTGGTTATAGAGCCCTCTGGGTGCAGTGCAGGGCAGCTGTTATAACAGGCTGTGAGTGCATCTTCATGTAAAACACAGGGTACTCTTCTGTTCTTTGTGTTTAATCTTTAGTTTTTTTCAAAAGGTGAATTAGATTGAAATTTGATTATATATGAGATAAATCCTCCACTTTGAACCTCTGCAAAATATATTATCTGTGAAAACCAATCTTTGTGCATTTGCTGTATCCCTTAAATACCTTACTGTGATTTTGTTTATCATAAGACATGATTTTTCTCATGTTTATCTTTTCTCATGGTCTTCACTGAAATTTTCTAAGTGAACTGGCCTACCAGAAAATATTATGACAAAGTACAAAAACATCCTGGCAATTTGAAAACTGTGTAAAAGTTAGTCTGTTATCAGTTGCTTATGTTTCTCCCTATCTTTACCATCCCTAATTATTTATGTATGCTTTCACTGTTACTTATATTGTTTTAAGCATTCAGCTGTTACAGTGGTATAAAGCGCCTGACAGTCCATTGCAAATAAACCAAGATAAATTACAATTGTGGCAGAGGTTCCAGTCTTTGTCATATTTAACATGATACCATCAGTGAATTCTTTGAGACCTTAAAAATGGCCTGTCAAACTGTTTGACAGAAATGAAACTTTTCTTTCCCCACTACCCCATTCTTCTAGCAGAGGTAATGTCTAGAACTGTCTTTTAATGTGACCTAAAAATAACATACTGTAAGAGTACACAAAAAGACATTTGAGCAAAAACAACCACATATAGAATAGTTGAGAAAGGAGATAAAAATAAATTCCTGAAAAATAGAAACTGATCTTCAAATGAATGGAATATGTGACCTTATATTTAATTATTCCAAAACCATCTGGTAACCATCAGCTGTCTTGAGAAAAATTGCCAAACATATTTCAAAAAGTTAAGTTTGTACAAATCTGTGCTTCACTGCCATTCTTTGCAGTCTTGATTCACAACTGCTTAGGGACTAAATGCTGTAAAACTATTCATCAATAAGAGGTGCTTACACTATTTAAACAATATTTCTCAATTTTTTTCCTACTTCTGCAATTACACTGTAATTATTTTTTATTGTTGAACAGTAAAATATGTAGCATATATTGCACACAGAATTCTCACTGCTGGTCTATTTTGAAGTATCACTGTTGTGGGGATAATTCTTTATGATAAATAACATTGCTTGGTCACATGCATCCCTAATAATACAGAACCCTGCTAATTATAGAAAACCTTATGGTAATATGGTGGTATCTATTTACAAATGCACTTTTTCTTGAAATGTAAGTTAATTTTAAAGAAAAATGTCTGAGGAGTCTTAAAGCTTTTACTAGTACTTTAAAATACATATAGCATTTCTTTTTTATTGGAAAACTACGTTAATACTCTAGTGCTTATGAAATATTTCAGATTATTTTATTTATTAGAAAATGCACCCTTGATCTTTTATCAGCTTCCATTCTATTCACTTAAATAGTAAGCTATTACTTTTGAAAGAAAATAGAAATATGCTAAGAAGACAGGTGAGAGGTGGTAGATTATTTTCCTCATTGGTTTTGATCTCTGTATGTTACTTTACTGCCTACTGTTAAATTGACTAATCGTAGAACTTAAATTTTTTTTAAAAGACTGTGTAATATTCTTTTGTGCAGCCTTGTACAGTCATTTTATTTGTTTCTTTGTCATTTAGTAACACTAAACAGCTATCTTTCTTAACCCAGAAGAACCGATCTCTTTTCAGTATGATACAATAGATACCTAGTGAATTTACCTCAGATGTTTATATAAGTATTCAGTGTAGTTAACTTACTTTGAAAGCTCTTCGTATTTTAAATTGTGTTCCAGGTTAAGCGAAAAACAACTTTCCTTGTTTGGTACACTTAAAATATTTCTGATCTGAACTTTAACTTTTTAGATCGAAAACAATACACAAATTTTTAGTATTAAAGAACTGAAACTTCAGTATTGAATTCCTAAAAATACAGCTAGTAACTAAATTAGATGCCTAATTCTTGTCTCTCCATTTTAGGTACTCTCAAGATACTGAAATTTTTTTCCCTTTTCAGCTTTCAAAACAAAAGTCAAAATTCTAGGCATATTGCTTTGTCAGAATATCAACTGAAAAAATGATTTAATGAACAATCAAAAGAAAGAAAAAAAGCCTTAGTCGTTTCTATCCAAAACTATGTGTGCATATCCCCAGAGTTCAACTAATTAGAAATTAGTTTCACTTATCACATATCTATTAAAATTCATTCTCTCCAATACAGAATGGATTAGAAAATAAAAGTCTTGGAATAGATCCAAGTCCATATGGAAATTTAGTATATTAAGAGAAGGTGGAACATTCCTTGTGGGTTATATTTTAAGGACAGATCACTATAAAGAAATTGTGAAGTCTTCTCAGTAGTTTTATTGTTAGTAATAATGTTAGTATTGTAATTTTTAGATCATTTAGGTTGGAAAGTGGATAAGTATGTTATTAGAAACCAGTATATTCAGTGTAAGAGAAAATTACAAATAATTAAATCAAAGAAATTAAGGAGATAACCCTGCAGTGTCAAATTTGAATTGGTAATATCAATATGTACTTATTTAAAAATGTTATTTTCTCCTCTTTCAAAGCACCCCAGAGCAGTGATATCCTAGTAGCAAGAAGTGTATAAGTACCTGGATCTTGTCCTCTAATTAACATTTACCACTTAAAGACACTAAGATGTCTAGAGGAACAGCTGGTTTCAGATACGTGGGTAGGGAAAGAATAAGGTGGTCCTGAATATCTTGTGCCATAAAGCAAAGAGACGCTCAGAGTCCAACATAGTGTGTTAAAAGAGCATAGGAATCCCACTTTCTAAATTTTGGATAATTTGAAATTAAAAGGGTTAACTACTGTAATTCATTTAACATTGTATAAACAAAAAAATCCACAAGTTTTTGTTAGTATTCAGAGGCAACGCTGACCAAAACTTTATTTGCCACCATGAAAAGTTACTATGATAATGTTTTCTTATTTTGAAAATTCATATATGAAGAGAAAAGAATTTCACTTTAACCCCACCTCTTCAGGTTAATGAAGGAAAGTTTGATACATAAGAATATCATTTAATAAGCATGGATGATATGATAGACTTGGGGAAAAAAGCACTGCTTTTCAAAAAGTTCCATACCCATGCATACCTGGTGTTTTAATATTTCAGAGGTAATTGTTCCTCCTTTAGATTCCCATGCTAGTCGGTGAGATAATCTGGTGCTCTATTTTAAAGGACAGAGCAGTTCTTGGAGGTTCTCAGCGTTATGCAGGAATCTCACTTTCAGCCTCTCTGCCTCCTGCAGTCTGGAGGACAGACTTTCTGGATGCTTGTCAAAATATCTACAAGACTCTCTACTATAGCAGCCCCATAGAGTATAGCCACACTGGAGGATTTCACTTTCCTTGAGATATTTATGGGTATTTTACCAAGATTTCTCTGTTTGTTGTGGGAGAGTCCCTGTGCTACAGTTTTTTCCTGCTATGTTGACAGAAGTCCTGCTGGCAGGTCAGTACTTAGTCATGTTTTATACCATGTTGCCTGCAAAGGGTCAGTTAAGATAGTAAAGTAGTATCACTGTTGTGGGGATAATTCTTTATGCTAAATAACATTGCTTGGTCACATGCATCCCTAATAATACAGAGCCCTCCCTGTTAATTAATAGAAAACCTTATGGTAATATGGTGGTATCTATATTAATGGTAGATTTTAGATAATTTAGAAGGTACTGTAAACCTTAGTTCGAGAATAAGGACACTGCATTACCCTTGTATTAATATATTAAGCAGTCATCTTAATCAAAATTGGGGGGCGGGGGTGCCATCTGCTATATATATGTTAGGTACCAAGATGACACACAGATTGGGGGAAAAAGACACGTTCACTCCTTGCAGAAGGCTTACAATGTAGTTACGTTTTTCTCACCCCTTTAGCCCGTGCCTCTTTTGGATAAACAAACAGAAATAATGCCATGTCATCCTTAATGTGAGCTTTCAAAATAAAGTATTCCTTGCTATCTAATTTTGTTTCGTTCCTGAGTGTGTATACTAAGGGATACCTCCTATCCAAATATATTTGGTCCCTGAAGCTTTAATAGCAAAGGAAAACAACTCCATCTCCTGTGATTGGGTAGTGAAAGTTCAGTTAAAGAGTGTTTGGATTGCAAGGAATGTATGTGTCATCTCTAAAAATAAGAAATGAAAGTATTATATATGTAGAATGGAATGATAAAAAAAAGAAATGAAAGTAGTAGAATAAAATGGTGATGTGTTTAAGACATCATTGTTCCTCTGTCATTGTTGAGAAGGATATAGATTTCACAAGAATACCTATTCCATCTCTAAAAATAATTGTCATAGAAATTTAATAACTAGGTTATGGCATATATCTTAATGTTCTACTTGTGCTGGCATGCATTCATATATAGTAGGTGAAATATAGATATAAATATTGGATATGAAAAGAAATTAAGGACTTGATCTACATAACAATAAATTGAGTACCTAATATGTACCAAGCTCTATGTGAATTCCATCTACATGATCCCTGTCACATGGAACTTAAAGTCTAGTGAGGTTCTCTCCTGTTCAAGAGACAGTGTTTATATTCCAGAGGCAGATGGCTTGAATTTGCATTCCTACTTTTCCACTTACTTGCTGCCTGACAAGTTAACCTCTTTATGCCCCAAATACCTCATGTATTAGGAAAAAGAGGAGAAGGGAGGAGGAAAAGGAATCTAGTAGTAGCTCCCTTAATGAAGCTTTGTGAAAAATATGTAAACTAATGTATGAAAAGTTTAGAGCAGTGCCTAGCGTAATAAATGTTAGCTATTTTTATTATTATTTTAATGTGGGGACAGAAACGTTGGGGAAAAAATGCACATTAAGGGCATCTTGACCTAGTTTAGGGAGAGCAGGATCAAGAATGACTTTCCAGGTGATGTGATTTGGGCCAGAGCAGTGAAAGGTGAATAGTGTTAACTGGTTGAATTAGGAGAGAAGTGGAATAAGAAAATCCCAGACTGAGAACAGAGTGTGAAGAGCAGGAAGGAATATGGTCAGAGTGGCTTGGGGACAAGGATAGATCAGAAGAGATTCAGTGTGAGGATGAAGAGAGAGGTAGTAGAGGCCAAATCTTGCAGGGTCTTGAGAAAAGCCTTTAAAGAATGGTTTTAAATATGGAAGTGACAAGGTCAGATTTTTATCTTACAAAGATCCCTCTGCATAATGGAGACAAAGGAGATGTGGGAAGCACAATCAAAAAACTGTTAAATGCCTGTTGGACAAACTAGATTTATTTAGTAATTATTAATTTATTTTCTCGCTTTTCCATTTAATCAATGACAAATGTAACTATTGTTCAGAGTTCCTTGACCAGTATGAGATAAGCAGGGTTAGTTACCACACAGGCTCAATATAATTTAAGACAGAAGGCAATAAAAAATAAAATGTACAAGGTCCATTAGGGTTTTTGAAGCTTTAAAAGTAGTTTGAAAACTACTATTATTTATTTGGATTTCACAGACTGAACATCACAGATTTTTTTTTCATATTTAAATATTAAATTATTTCTCCTAATGTATTCTATCCTCGTGGATAACATAATATCTTTCTTTGAATAAAATGTATATAATTACTGGCATTAAAGAAGAGTAATAGTTGAAGTCCAGGAACATAGTCTAATTCTCTGACTCTGGTCATGACAATTTAAGGTATCTATTTTGAGACAACCTAAAATATAAGCCATTATAGAATCATTATATAAATGTGTTTCGTTTAGATTTCATGGCCACCAAAATTATTCATTTCAGTTTGAGAGCGTAACTATTTTTAAAGGTTTGCTATCAGCTACATATTTCTGTTGTTTGATAATGAAAAACAAAAACTTGCCTGTTTATTTCTGAAAGCAGTTGTATTTGATGATTTGTTGACATACTATTACAGCTTTTAGATCTCTGCATTTTTATTTTTTGCAAGAAGAGGAATTTTGATCTTTATTTTTTATTCTTTTTTAACACAAAATTGAACTAAATTTCTGTGAAATAAAGGCAGTTCTACTTACTCCTTTGTTTTGAAAGATTTGCCAATTATATACAATGACAGTAAATCACTTTCAAAATACTGTCAGTACTGCTCAGCATTAAAAGGAAACCATGGTAAAGGGCACTTTTACACAAGCTTCAGTTAGGCATTGCTACCCATCATAACCTGCCAAACCCCAACCAAAACCATTCCTGACAATCCTAAAGAATACCTAAGGCATTATATAAGATTCTACAAAAGTTCCACGCACTAGGATAAAAAGAAAAAAAAAACTGTTGAGGATAAGTTTGGTAGCTTGTTGAAGATGATGGCAGCTTGGAATGAGGTGGGAAATAGAGATGAAAAGAAGTGAATAGATGAAAATATACAAAATAGACATGAAAATGTTTTACTGGATATGAAAAATGAAGGAGAGCAAAATGTCAATGAGGACTCCCAGGATAAGAGGTAGAAGACCGATTGCAGTTAAGTGAGGAAAGTGGAAGGAATATTCTAAAAAGAGCCTGAGAATATACTACAGCTTGCTGATGATAATGTGGAAGTTCTATAACAGCAGTACTCAAAATGTGATCTTTATATTGCCATTATATCTAGCAATCCCGTTATTAAGTATATACTCAGAAGAACTGAAAGCCAGGGACACAAATAGACATTTGCACACTGATATATGTGGTGGCATTATTCACAATTGCCAATGGATGAAGACAGCCCAAAGGTCCAGCAAATGATGAACAGAAGGGTGATCTGTAGTTTATACGTATGAAGGAATATTCTGCAGCTGCAGAAAGGAATGAAGTCATGAGGCATGCAATGAATGAACCTTCATGACATTATGTTGAGTGAAATAAGCCAGAAACAAGAGGACAGGTATTGTATGGTCTGACTATTACGAACTAACTATAGAGTTAACTAACTATAAGAGTTAACGTCGAAAGCGTAGGTTATCAAGTGATAGAAAGAGACTAGAGACTGAGCAATCAATGCTTACAGAGTATATAATGTTCAGTAAGGTTGACTGTAAATGTTTGGAAATTGATAGCACAATGCTGTGTGAGAGTAGGACAGTGCTGTGTGAGACTAAGACAATACTGTAAGTGTAATTAACAAAGCTGAATGTGAGTATGGTTGAAAGAGGAAAGCTAGAATCTCATATGACACCAAAAGGAAAGCTAGAGGGTAAAATCTAGGACTGTACAATTTAGAAAAATCTAGAATGGACAATGATGATAGTTAATTGTATAAAACATAAGAAAGTTCTTACATGCACTAGAAAAAACATACAGCATGATTACGAGGTATTAATAATAAGTTGATATATGGGGAAAATAAAATTAATGTAAACTAAGGTCTATAGTTAGCAGTAACATTGTAATATTCTTGCTTTAATTGTAATAAAAACACTATACCAAAGTTAAATGTCAGTAATAGGGAGTTATAAGGGGTATGGAATTTTTTCCTTTGGAAGAAATGGAAATGTTCTCATTGACTGTGAGTGCATAACTGTGATTATACTAATAGCCACTGATTGTACATTTAGAATGGATTTTATGGTGTGTGAATAAAACTGCTAAAAAAAAAATAGGGGGCTAAGGGATGTTGGATATTTTGTGTTTTCTTTTTATTTATTTTTTTGGGGTAATGAAAATGTTCTAAAATTGATTGTGGTGATAAATGCACATTTGTATGATACTGTGAGCTATCCTATTCTTTGGGTGGATTATATAGTGAGTGAATATATCTCAATAAAATTGTATTAAAAATTCTATGGTGAGGTGGTGCAGCGGTGACTCAGTGGCAGAATTTTCACCTGCCATGCTGGAGACCTGGGTTCGATTCCTGGAACCTTCTCATGTAAAAAAAAAAAAAAAAGATACTGTAGTGGCCAAAAATGAATGTGATAATATTTATCAAGAGCTATAAACAATTTCCATACCCTTAGGGGGAAAAGTGTGGTCTCTTGACTAGCAGCATCAACATCACATAGACATTTGTTAGAGATTCATATTATCCGGTCTCACCCTAAACTTACTGAATCAGAAACCCTGGATATGAGGTCCCTCACCACCAAATCTGTGTTTTGTCTAGCCCTTCATCTAATTCTGGTCTTTGCTAAAAATGAGAACCACTGTCCTTAGAGACATGGTGGAAAATTTTAGGAAGAAGGACACATGAAAGACGGAGTCAGAGCCAAGGAATTATTTAGTTTTATGGGATGACAGAGCTTTTGAGCAGAGATCAGCAAACTCTAGCCATGGACAAAGTTCAGCACACCACCTGTTTTTGTACAGCTTGGAAGCTAAGAATGGTTCTTACAAAATTTTAGTGGTTGGAAAAAAAATAAAGAGAAATAAAATTTTGTGACAAATGAAGATTATTTGAAATTCAAAATTTAGTGTCCACAACTGAAGTTTTGTTGGAACATAGTCACACTTATTTGTTTACATATTTTCTGTGGCTTTCACTCTACAATGGCAGAGTTAAGTAGTTGCAAGAGAGACCACGCAAAACCTAACATACTATCTGGCCTTTTACAGGAAAACGATTGCCCTAAAAGGATTAAAACATACTGTATTTGGTTGACTGTTGGTAAAAAAGAAGAGCAACACAGGGATTTTAATTTCTTTAGGGAGAGGATAGGCTTTGAGCCTAATGAACAGAAGAAAGCTTCGTTTGCTTGGTTTGGGTAGATAAATACAAACAATATGACCCTTGCTTCATGCTGTTTACAGTCCATGAGCTTACAGTTTTGGCTCTCTTAGCCCAAGGTATCAACTTTGTCAGTGAGTGCTCTCTAAAATCATTTTTGGTGATGTAGTTTTATGAAAAATAATTAAATATTGTTTTGTTTCGTCCAGTGCTGTTAACTTGGTGTTGAATGTTCTGTGTGGAAAAATGTATATTTTCACTTAAATGTTAAATTAAAGATCCTCAAGCATGTTCACCATGATTAGGCTTTTGTGGTTTGTTTGAATAAGATTCAGTCCTAACATGGGAAAAAAGTTAAACTTTAGAAATTTTTACTTTTGGTAATTGTGGATAAACTTGTTGTAGATTGTGGATAAGCTTGTTCTTGCCAAGAACAACTAAAAAAACTGGGCAAAACAAAACAAAAGTCTGTTTGAAGGCAGTGAGGAACTAATAAGATAGTGAGAACTTGAGTGATTAGAATCCCAGAGATGGGAAGTATCAAGAGAGGAGCTCAACATTAGCATTACTCTCCCCACCTCGGTCATTTGCTAATTCTCAGCAGTCTAAGAAGCTACTCTTAGGAGGGGCTGGAGGTTAAAATTGGAATCCAGAGCTGACTAAGAAAGAGTGGTTCAGGTAAGCCAGTCTTTTATTTGAGACCCCCCAAAATGTAGAGCAGTACTCAGAATGTCCACAGCCCAACATCCAGGCACCTCAGTCCTTGATGTATTAAAATGATATGCCAGATAATTGTTTAGCTTTATTAGTGCACTTGACTCTAAATCAGATAAGGCAGTTGAGCCTAGTAGTTAGATTTCTTTGCATGGACCCTGGAATAAGCAAGCCAATGGGAAGGAAAAGCCCTCCATTCTGAAATAACAGAAGAGGGGAGAAAGACAGACCATTTAAGTGAGTAAACCTGTTGTTTCTGGTGTCGCGAAGGCTAAGGTGGGAAGCCTGTAGGAAGCATGAGACCTGGTCAGGAGGAGGGGGGAGGGGCTGCTTGTTGTTTAGAAGATGGGTTGAGAAATACCTTGATCCCAAAAAACTTTCCTCTTAACAGCAAGCAACTGAGAATGGGGTCCAGGCATCAGTGAAGTCTGGGTTCTAGTGAGGTTATTTCCTGACACCAACAATCCTTGAAGCAGTGTCCCAAAACTTAAAAATCCCCTGCCTTAGAAGGGATGTGCAGGGCAAGAAGATTGGAACTGGCAGTTGGTATCATTTATTTTTTTTCTCCTTTTTCCAGGGTGGTTAAAAGTACCTATGATGGTTGAAACATGCACATTGGTTGTGAAACATTAAGATAAGCTATTTGTAAGTTATCCAAGCTGTCCCAGAAATGTTTGACAACAGCAATCACTGTGTGTTTGGGTAAATGAGAGTAAAATTAATCTCTCTGACTAGTAAACTTTCTGGGCTTAGTCATTCTGATTTGTTAAATTCTCATCCTGATTCACTCTCTGTAATCCAAATTTTGGAAGACATGGCCCTTTTTTTTTTCCCCAAAGAATGAACTCAGAATCTTCTTTAATTTTAATGACTAGGAGGGCAAAGTCTTAAGGTTTTTTTCCCCGTTGACACATTCTATGATGTTAACTTTTGGAGCCAAGAAGAGCAGTCTTAAAGTTTTCTTTCTGTTGACTGCATTTCATGGTGACTTACGAAAGGAGAATCTGGGTGGTAATGCTCCCTGTTTTTTTCAATCACATAACTAGTAGCATAGATAGCTAATAGCAGAGGTGAGTAAGCATTATTTCAGAGCAAAGAGGAAAACTTCAAAGAAGAATTCAAAGAGATAGTTCAACTCAACAACAAAAAGACAGCCAACCCAATTACAAAATGGGAAAAAGACTTGAATAGACACCTCTCAGAGGAGGAAATACAAATGGCCAAAAGGCACATGAAGAGATGCTCAATGTCCCTGGCCGTTGGAGAGGTGCAAATCGGAACCACGGTGGGATGTCATCTCACACCCATCAGAATGGCCATTGTCAGCAGAGCAGAGGGTGACAAGTGCTGGAGAGGATGCGGTGAAGGAGGCACACTTGTTCACTGTTGGTGGGAATGTCAAATGGTGCAGCCACTGTGGAGGGCAGTTTGGCGGTTCCTCAGGAAGCTGAATGTAGAGTTGCCATATGACCCAGCAATACCGTTGCTGGGAATCCACTCGAAGGAATTAGGGGTGGGGACTCGGACGGACGTTTGCACGCCAATGTTTGTGGCAGCGTTGTTTACGGTTGCAGGGAGATGGGGGCAGCCGAGGTGTCCATCAACGGACGAGTGGCTGGACGGACTGTGTGTATACATGCGATGGAATATTGTGCAGCTTTAAGACAGGATAAACTTGTGGGGCATGTGATGACATGGATGGACCTAGAGAACGTTGTGCTGAGTGAGTCTAGCCAGGAACTGGAAGACAGATACTGTGTGGTCCCAGTGACGTGAATCGACGTTCGAGAATAAACTTGGAATTTGTCATTGGTGGCAGGGTTCAGCGGGAGTTGGAAACAGGGTAAGATGGTGGGTAATTGGAGCTGATGGGATACAGACTCGCAACAGGACTGGATGCAAAGACTCAAGAATGGACAGCACAATAATACCTAATTGTAAAGTAGTCATGTTGAAACACTGAATGGAGCTGCATCCGAGCTATAGGTTTTTGTTTTGTTTTGTTTTGTTTTTACTATTATTACTTTTATTTTTTTCTCTATATTAACATTCTATATCTTTTTCAGTTGTGTTCCTAGTTCTTCTAAACCGATGCAAATGTACTAAGAAACGATGATCATGCATCTATGTGATGATGTTAAGAATTACTGATTGCATATGTAGAATGGTATGATTTCTAAATGTTGGGTTAATTTCTTTTTTTCCATTAATTAATAAAAAAAATAATAAATAAATAAATAAATAAATAATAGGGGGAACAAATGTTAAAATAAATTTAGTTTTAAATGCTAGTGGTAAATGAAAGTGAGGGGTAAGGGGTATGGTATGTATAACTTCTTTTCTCTATTATCGTTTTATTTCTTTTTCTGTTGTCTTTTTATTTCTTTTTCTAAATCGATACAAATGTTCTAAGAAATGATGAATATGCAACTATGTGATGATATTAAGAATTACTGATTGTATATGTAGAATGGAATGATATCTTAACGTTTTGTTTGTTGATTTTTTTAATTAATAAAAAAAGTTAAAAAAAATGGGCAGGTTTTAGGATAATGTGAAAAAAAAAAGAAGAATTCATGTGAATGTTTTCAATTTGATTATTGTATTACTAAGTACATGAGGAGTGAATATTATGAAACAAATTTTCATGTAACTCAAATTACCTAGCTTACTACCATATTCATTATCCAACTTTTATTTGTAAATTTTGAAGATTTGCTTACATTGTTATTTTAAATATGTTTTCAAATTAATCATCACCTCTATTTTTGAAGAATAGCTGTCTTCTTTTGATGTACTTTAAAATATTTTGTCTTTTCAATGTAATTCCTGTATTTATTCATTTCACAAATTCATAAATCATAATAGCTATAATTATAATAATCTCCAGTATTATGGCAAACTTAATTTTGTCTATGAATTTATAGTTAAGCATTTCCAGAAGACAGCATGTCTCAAGATTTTATTTAAAACTTGGATTTAGGACAGGATCTAACTTATCTTCACGTTTGCAGACATTTGTTTAAATTATAGTCCCTGAGTAGATTTTACTAAGCCTCCTGAGATCTTTTACCCTGGTAGAACAGCTGTATTTAGTGGAAAGAGCATGATTTTAGGAATCTGGTTGATTACTATACTTGAATTAGGGTCCCAGATATGCCGTTTCCTATCTGTGTGACCTCAGGCAAGTTACTTAATCTCTCTGTACCTCAGTTTCCCTGTAAATAATAGTACCTTCTACTTAGGAGTAAACAAGATAATAACACATGTAAAGTACTTATGACAGTGCTGGCCCATAATAGGCCAATAAGTGTTAGTTATTACCATTCTTGATGATAATAAAAATATTTTTATTACTTCCTCCATTCTGTCTGCAGGTATTGTGTTGGATACTGGAGATAGAGTCACAGCCCATATTGGGTGGATGAGTGGAAGGTAGAAAGGTAAATAATACAGTGGTGATACATGCTGGAAATACAGGTTTGTGTGATGTGCTTAGATTCCTTAGGTGAGAAATAGGCAGCTCACGTTACCACATTTCATTTTCATATTTACAGATTATTCCCATTTGTAGATCCAGAGAGAGTGTAATTGGAACTTGAATCCTCAGACCCCAATCTTGTGTTCTTTCCTTTATATCATTCATGCTACAGTCAGTGGTGCCAAGTAAAATAAATTAAGCTAATTGTTTTTTGATCATTGACAGAGTATATAAAGTATGTTACTCTCTGGGAGAATACACAGGAAATAAACAATGTAGCCATGGAGTGAGTTGCTATACTGTATGTCCTGGGAACACAAATCTGTTGAGCAAATTGCTACCTGGTGTTTCATAAGAACAGAGGCTCAGGCATGACAGAAACTTTCAGCAAATGACCACTTTATTATTTATACGCAAAAGGTTCGAAAGAGCAGGTAAAGAGATCCTATCATGACCTGTATGTATTCCTAAATATTATGATTTAGTGTTACTCATTTTTTAGCTTACGTATGTGGGATCATAGACTAAATTTGGCTTTTGGCTTCTTAGTTCAACATTAACCTTTTAAGATTCATCCCATGTTGTATGAAGCTGTAGTTTGTTCAGTTTCTTTGCTTTATATTCCATTTATTAATATAATACACTTTATTTATCCATTCTACTGTCAGTTGATATTTGAATGTAATGGTTTCTTTAAGCCACTGATTGCAGTAGATACCCATTTCCTTTTCCATTCTCAGACATTGCTACTTCCATCCATTTGAGGTTATGTTTATCATCACACATACTGAAAAACTATGGAGCCTAATATATACATAGATAAATACTATACATTTTTCTTCATATGTCTTCATTTATTTTTCTTCTTTTCTTTTTCTTTACAAAGATATAATAGAAATTTTTCCATATAGGAACACAGGTTCAATTTGGGGTCCGAAGAAACCTGCCAACAAGAAAAATAGGCATTTTATGCAGTTAAAAAATCATGAAACACCCAAGGAAACAAGCTACTGTGAGCGGGAATAAGCAGAATCATACTAAGAAAACTGGAGAGAGTGAAATTATCAGACACAGAATATAATTATACTTTATATTTTTAAAGAAGTAAATGAAAAGCTTGAAATTACAAGGAAGAAGTTTTAAATAACGATGGTGACTTGTGGAAGATTGATGTAGGCCATGCAGAAATGCAAAATATAAAATAAAATTTAAAGTTGATAATCCATCAATTAGACACAAGCTGCAGTAGAGAACAAACTAACATAATTCAAAGGTATTGTGATTGTCTAGGTAGAAAACCTCAAAGAATCTAGAGATAAATTATAAATAATAAGAGACTTGAGTAGAATTTCTCGATTGTAAAATGAATTTACAAAATTCAATTACATTTCTCAACATTGACCAAAATCCATTAGAAAAATATAAATTTACATATGTCATTTGTTGTAATAGTACCAACATTGTACTGTGTACCAGCAGTGTAAGAACACATATCACAAAAAAAATTGTCAAGCCTTTTATTATTTAAAAAGAGCTAAATTGAGATACATATCCTGTTCTTTATGTGGAAGACTTGTATTGGATCTCTAACACACTGATTAGAAATATCACTTCTGGGTAGATTGAAGACTTATGTGCCTTAATTGGGAATTGAAGGTTATAGAAAATAATTTAGGAAAAATATTTGTATGGCTCCATGATAAGGAAGGTTTTCTTAAACAAGGCTTCGAAAAAAAAAAAGCATCTGAAGGAAATTATTAATATAAACTGCTTTTCATAAACTTGTGCCATAGAATAAAAAGATGAGGCAGAAATGGAAGAACATTTTTACAATACATAGAATCAATAGAGCATTAATATCCATGATACATAACAATATATATGTGCCAAAATATGATATATAACATGATATTCATGAACAATGAGAAATAAATAACCCAATGGAAAGATATGGGTTAAAGATTTAAACGTGTTTTGCCAACGAAAAACACAAACTTACCTAGATACTTGTAGAGTGAGTAAATACATTAGTAATTAAGAACAGAGAAATTTAAAACTTCAATAAGATACCATATCATAGCCATCAGTGTGGTAAAAATTAATACTTTTCTCTTACTGTCCAATTTGTACTCCATGCCTGTAACAGCTTTGCAGTGTGCGGACAGCTTCCTCCAGATATTCCCCAAATTTTCCAGCAACCACCAGCAGGCCAAGAGAATGTCATGGGGTTCCCCAAAGGGTAGAGTGTCAGGGTCTCTTTGCCAGAGATCTTTATTTCTTTATGTATCTTTGATCTGCTGTCTAGTGTTCTTTCTTTTCAATCTGAAGAGCTCCCTTTAGCATTACTTATAGGGCAGGTTCTGTGGTGACAAAGTCCCTTTGCTTTTATTTATCTGGAAATGTTCTTACCTCTTACTTTTGAAAGATAGGTTTTAGTGGATATTAAATTCTTAATTGGCAATTACTTTCTTTCAGTGCTTTGAATTTATCTTCCCACTTCCTTCTTGCCTCCAGAGTTTCTGATGAGAAATTGGCACTTAATGACATTGATGCTCCCTTCTACACAACATGCTGTTTCTCTCTTGCAGCTTTCAGGATTCTCTCTTTGTCATTGGCATTCTACAGTTTAATTGGCTATTTGTAGGCTAGTGGTCTCCTTCAGAGCTTAGCCCTCCTAACAATGAACCAGAAGAACTGTCTGAGGTGAAATTGCAGGGTCCTCTCCAATATTTTCTGGACATTTATTTTGTCCTGGGTGTGTGCTTATGGCCTTAAGAATTCCCCCATTTGCACAGATCTGAGTGCCCCCTCTTCTCGCTATGAGATAGTCTATCGTCCCAGTCCCAGGCACTTCATTGTATATGTCTTATAGCTATTTTATTCCAGGCCACTGTGATTTGATTGTTATACTGATATAGCTGCCCACAAGTTGCTTCTGCAGACAGGACAAGTTCTGGGACAATGAACCAGAGATGAATATCCTGGTTCAGTCCCTCATGCTGCCACCATATAAGTTGTTACAAACATACATATTCCCCTGTATGGGCATAGGGGTTACTGTGCTCCCTCTGGAACTGGGATCAGTTCTTCACTGAGAATTCAGCCAGGCTCTATACCAGGCTGGGGAGAGGTTGAGAGAAAGGCCAGAAATGGCACCATGCGCTTTTCCTACTGTTTTTAAGTTACCATTTCCTTGATTTTTATGCTTGCCATGTTACTGTAACCCTTAAAAGTTTTCTGGAGCTCTTAGAAAGATGTTTCTGGCAGTTTGTTCTAGTTATTTAAAGATTCTCAGGAGGGTAGTACTCCGATAGAATGTCTCACTCTGCCATCTTGTAATGTTCCTTTATTTTTTTTTTAATTTTTATTCCCACACCGTACAGTCTGTCCTAAGTGTACAATCAGTGGCTGATGGTATAATCACAAAGTTATGCATTCATCAACACAATCAATATGAGAACATTCTCGTGTCTTCCAAACAAAAAATCCCATACCCCTTATTACCCACCCCCCATTATTGACATTTAGCTTTTTGGTGTAGTGCCTTTGTTACAACTAATGAAAGAATATTACAGTGCTGCTTAGACCTTAGTTTGCATTATTTGTATTTTTCCCCATATACAACCCTATTATTAACATGTGTAATAGTGACGTACATTTGTTATAGTAAGAACTTTCTTCACCACTTCCATGGTCCATTCTAGGTTTCTCTAAGTTGTACAGTCCCAGGTTTTATCATGTAGCTTTCCTTCTGATGATATACACAATTCTAGCCTTCCTCTTTCAACCATACTCACTTTCAGCATTGTTAATTATACTTACACTATTGTGCTACCATCACACAGTATTGCGCTACTATCACACAGTATTATGCTGTGGACTTCTGAACATTTGCAATCAACCTTATTAAACATTCTATACTCCTTAAGCATCATTTACCCACCCTTGGCCCTCTTTCTATCTCCTAATAACCTGTGCTCTCACAGGTAATTTAACTTCCAGAGTGTGTTCATTATAATTAATACATATTAGTGAGACCATACAATATGTGTCCTTTTGTTTCTGGCTTATTTTGCTCAACATAAGGGCCTCAAGATTCAACCACGTTTTTGTATGCATCATGATTTCATTCGTTCTTACAGCTATAAATATAATAATGGTAGCAGCTATCATTTGAATAACTTTACTATGTGCTAATTACTTTGCTAAGCACATTACCATGCATTATCAAATTTAATTCTCATAGCTCTATGAGATAAATATTGTTGTTCCCATTATTCAGATGAGAAAACCTAGGCACAGAAAGCATCCATTTTCTCAAGATTACACATTTATGAAAAAGGGAAAAGTGGGATTTTATTTGAACCTTAATCTGATATATACCCAAACTGTGTTCTCAACTACTAGGCTGTAAGGACTGTAAATGGTTCTTAATTTCCCCCTCCTTTTCCAAAATAATATCTTCTTCAATTAGACTTGTCCAAGAATATGGCCATATATTCTAAGATTAGAGTAGCATATGACTTTGACCACCATAATGCAAGTTTGATTTGGGTCTCCCAAGTAGCATTATCCCAAAGAATACAAGTAAATCTATGAACAACATTCTGAAAGGGTAAAAGTTAAGTTTGGGTGATGTTTTGAAGCTTTGCATAGTGGGGTAAAAGCAATTGAATTTTTATCCTCAGATAAGAGTGAGATAGATTGAATAATATCCAGAAGTGTATTTAGATAAATGACTTTATCTCAGAAATACCATCCCATTTTAACTTTTTAATAGTAGAGGATGAATGAAAAAGCTGAAATCTGGAATTATGTATTTATCACCTTATTATTAAGAGTTATAATATAAAAAGAGAACTGGCTTCCAAGTTTATATTCTTTTTCTTTTGGGGGGTGCAGGGAAGGTGCATGGTCTGGGGAGTAGAACCTGGGTCTCCCACATGGCAGGTGAACATTCTACCACTGAACCACCTGTGCAACCTATTATTCATTTTTATTTCATTTCTCCCATCACTCCAAGTCCCTTACTTGATAATTTAATTACAGTGTCTTTATTTGTGAAGAATATAAACTTAGACCAAGACTAGGACATTGAAAAATAGCTTCCAAATAATGTCAGTCCCAGTAGGGTAATTGTACTTGATTGCTAGTACTTCAGAATGAAGTTTACCAGGAGGGAATACACCAAAAACCGTTCTGGCCAGAGGACTTTGGAATTTTCTGGTTTCATCAAAAATAAGTACATACTCCCCCAAAATAAGTACTAATGGCTGTCAGGATGATAAAATTTATAGAATGTTTTTAAGAACTTTTAATGCAAGAGCTGATATTTAATATTTCAAAAATACGTTAGGCCTGGAACTTCGGCTACCTGTGTGACACCTAAGACTCAGAGTTGGACTTCTGCAGCTCTAAAAGTGAACATTGCTATATATAACAACTGTTAAAGAAACCAAAAAAGAGACCAGTCTTCAAATTGAAGATTAAAACAAAGCCAGTCAGGTCAAAATTAAGTAAATCAGAATATAGGGGCAAGGATGACATTGTGTTTTAGAACTTCACCTACTGTATGAGACCAAAGGAAGAGAGGTTTATTTTGTCCAAAATCTAAATTTTCTGTAGCAGATAATCTAACTTAACCTGACTGGATAGCTTAATTAGACAACCCAAGCACATGGAGCCTAGAACAGGAATGAGGGCTTGTAATTCTGTATAGTTTAATATAATACCCGGATATATCCCAAAGTATGTTGGGTGCATAATTAAAAAGTATTGGCAAAGTCCCTTAAGGGACTGGAGAAAAAAATAGGGAATTATTTAGCTTACCAGGGAAACCCCTGATGCTTTCTCTAATACTAGGGACTCCCAAGTCGATAGGCCAAGCCTTTTGATCTTGAGGCTTGTTCTTGTGAAGCTTATTTATGTAGCGGAGAAGCTAAGCTTACCTATAGTTATACTCAGATTATATACTCAGTTATAGTTATACTCAGATTTGAACTGTCTCTCTCTAAGCCCAACTCTGCAAGAAAAATCATTCCTCCCCCCCCCCCCCCCCCACGGGGGACGTGACATCCAGGGGTGAAAGTCTCCCTGGCAACATGTGACATGACTCCTGGGGATGAGCCTGGCCATGGCACCATGAGATTGACAATGCCTTCTTGCCTAAAAGGGGGAAAAGAAATGTAACAAAATAAGGTATCAGTGGCTAAGGGAGAGTCAAGAGGCTATTCTGGAGGCTACTCTTATGCATGCTTCAGCTTGATAGTGCTAATTATCATGGTTTGCCAAACCCCAACCAAAATCATTCCTGTTAACCCCAAAGAACAGCTAGGGCACTATCTGAGATTCCTGCAAAAGTTTCACACACTAAGATTACTTTCCAGAAAACTACAAGTTCCAGATGGTTCCTAGGCCACATAAGTCCTGAAACCCAGAGGTGCCAGCATTTCCAAGAACAACTACTTCCATCACCCTATCTCATATTATTGACACCCCCTTCCAAGATGAAAACATTAGAATGGGCATAGTGCAAAAACCCTTAAAGATTGGGAGAAGGATCAAAGGAAAAGAAGGAATTATAACAAAGAAGATAGGATTTAACAAATGAGTATGACTGCTGAATCATTGATATTTCTTTCAGTCTCCAGTGTTTTGGAGAGGCTAGAAGGAGAAACCTAAAATTGTAGAACTGTAACACATACCAAACTTGAAATCCATTCTATAACTACTTGTTACAGTATACTTTGAACTGTATTGGGTTTTTTGCATGTATGTTATATTTCACAATAAAAACAGTCTTAAAAAATAATTAGTATTTTAGTCATAATGTTGTCAGAGTTTTCAGGCATCTTTAGTTTGGAAATTATTTGCACGCAATATGTATGACCAACTTTCATTAGATTGAGAGCAACAACAAAAAATCATTTAATCTGACATTGTCCCTAGGTGTAAAAAGCTGCAGTATTATCAGGATTCCAATATATTAAATAAAGTAAATATTCTAGTTATATGCAGTAGCAGCAGGGCTCATTTTGATTTCAGTAACTTTCCATCTGGAATCTGATCCACGAGACCCTAGCGATTGTGACACTAGTTTGAAGGCTCAGGATGAGGCTACAGTCATATCTGATGCCTGTTTGGATACTAAGCCAGAGATGTAGAGATGTGGTTGAATCACAGCCCAGCCACCTTTGACATACCTCAAGTTATGTGGGCCAAATGCTGCTATGCAAGGGGTGGGTACATGTCAGTCTTAGGCGCGGGTTGGATTCTACTTTTAGAAAATTAGTGGCAGTCTTTCGCGTTGAAGGTATTGGATCTTGCTATTAAATGATTTGTACTTATTCATAATTAAATTAACCAAAAATTGTTCTTAAAATTAGGTGAAGGTAGAAAAGTTTAATGAAATAAAGATGATTTCACTTCTTAAACTAATGTAATTATTTTGCACAATTATCTCCTAAATTGCACTGTGCGGTACTTGATCTAAGCTTTCAGAAAAATACTTGCAGGTAGAATTTCATGGATGTTACAGTGATGTCAAAGGCAGATGAAAATATCACATCTTCCAAATGTCTTCAATTTCAGTTTTTTGAAATCTGTTAAAATGTGTATTGGGTGATTAATTGTCATGGTCTTATTTTTAGATCCAGCCTTGTCTTTTGTTCAGTTGTTTGTAGATTGTCTATGTCAAATCATACAACACTCTGTGGAAAAGTTATGTGTTGGCTCTGAATACATGTGTGTTGTTTTGCTGGGAATAGCATATTGACCATATAACAGCATTCTGTCTTCAGCATGTGAAATCATCCTAGTGGACTAGGAAATAGTAGATAGCCATATAGTAGGATATGCCATAGAAGGTTATAGTGACTTTAAAAACAAAGAGAACAGTGAGTATTTTCTGCTTCTGGCCAAGAGGAAGAATCAACCATATCAGTAATCAAAAACTAGACCATTGCTACGGCTATCATTATTGCTTTGTTTGTGTGTCGCTTACTTCCTGCCTCCCTCCTGGCGTCCCATTTTCTTTGCAGTCATGAGCAGGGAGTAGATGCACAATTCTGATGGTTGTAAGCCCCTGTTCTCTTGACTCTGTTCCTTTTAGCTCAGTTTCTGAGAGGTAGGTGTTGATAATACCACACACACACATTAATAATAATACATTTTTTTATTTATAAACTCAGTAGAAGTGAAATTCTCCATGTTGGAATATAATATGAGAGAAATATCTATATTGATATTTATTGAACATTAACTGTTATATGATTGTAAAATTTGAGGCCAGTATTCCTATTCTTCTCCACCCCCCACAACACACACACACACACACACACACACACACAATATTCCACACTTAACAGTATGGCATCCATTTATTAAAAATAAATGTCCAAGTCAATGGAGTGTTTCAGTAGCAAGTAGCCATTACCTTAGACTTATTACCCATAGCCACGGGCTTTTTTTCTTTATTAGATAACCCAATTGTTTTCTAAATTAGTTGAGATGAAGCTGTAAGTTCAGTTTTCTTGTTATTTGATGAATGGGAAGTAGTTATTAGGTAAATAGATCACCTAGATGGCGATTAGAAATATAGCATTTGAAATCAAACAAGTGATAGATTAAGACCTACTCATTTCTTTTTTATTCCATTATATGATTTTGTTTACAATAGCCTCAATGTGCCTTCTTTACAATAACCTCTGTGTACCTTAATAGATTTTTGTTGAGATTAGCATTCTTTTACAATTTTAAAAAACATTTTTACACTTCTTGTTTAAGAAAATGCCAACTCTAGCATTTAAATATTTGCCAGCTTAACATGTTTATTTGTGCTCAGTACTCCTATGGCAAGAGGCAGAGAGAATTTACCTATAAATTTCTGTAACTTTTCTGCATTGTCAAATTGTATTATACAGTTACAGAATGTTGCATTGAGATACAAAGTAATTTACCACAGTCCTGT
This sequence comes from Tamandua tetradactyla, assembly GCF_023851605.1. Lineage (NCBI taxonomy): Eukaryota > Metazoa > Chordata > Mammalia > Pilosa > Myrmecophagidae > Tamandua > Tamandua tetradactyla. The sequence continues at coordinate 64,985,124 of NC_135341.1, read as the reverse complement.
TCCCACTTCTCTATTTAGTTGAGCCTCTTTATTAGCATTAAGAAATTTAGTTTGTCTACTTTGACTCTGGCATGAAGGAGTTTTCTGATGCTGTATAAAAAAGTACAACAAAGCTGCCACTTACAGTTCATACTGCTATAATCAGTATTATTTTTTTAAAATATATTACAGCAACAGCTTCTTGCACAATATCCTTTTTAAGATTTTACTGATGAGGAATCAGAGAATATATAATGTGATTGACAATTCTCATTTGAATTCCATATCGGTCTCTTAATAGCTTTGTAAACTTGGGCAAAGCATCTAACCTTCTGAGGCTTTATATCTGTGCCTGTTTGAAACTGTTATGTACCCCCAGGAAAACCATGTTCTTTATCATAATCCAGTCTTGTGGGGGCAGACTTGTAATTTGGGCAGGATTGTTTTTATTAAGTTGTTTCCATAGTTATGTGATCCACCCAATTGTGGGTGGGATTTTTTGATTAGGTGGTTTCCATGGAGATGTTTTCACCCAATCAAGGTGGGTCTTAATCCATTTACTGGAGTTGAAAATAGGAATCATTTTGAAAGAAGCTCAGAGCCTATGCAGAGATATTTTGAGATGCAGAAAGGAAACGCCTCAGGGGAAGTCATTTGAAACAAATGCTGACAAAGAAGGCCAGAATAACATCACCATGTACCTTACCATGTGACACAGAAAGCCTGAAAGCCATCAGCCTTTTCTTCAGAGTCAAGCTATCTTTCTCTAGATGCCTTAGTTTGGATATTTTTATGGCCTTAGAACTGAAAGCTTGTAACTTAATAAATCCCATTTATAAAAGCCAGTTCCATTTCTGGTATATTGTATTCTGGCAGCTTTTACAAACTAAAACCACAGCCTTTAAAAAATGCAAATAATATAATCTTACTTCATTGAGTTGTAAGAATGAAATGAGGTTATCTAAAATGCCTACAGGAGTGTCTGAAGACTTCTTTTAGTCCTAAAGTCCCAGAACATGTTAGTAGCAGAGCATCAATCAAAAGTCAGGTTTTCTGGGACACATAAATGTTTTTCCAACTACACCACATGGTCCATTTTTACTGATAGTGAGGAGTATCAGTAAATGATGGCGCAGAGTTACAACTCTTTTCAGATAATTTTCCCCCATAAGATTTTCTTAGGGACTCTCTGCAAGAATTCTAAAAAATAGGAGTTAGTTGAAAGGAGAGTTGTGGTAGTGAAGAAATGTCCAGACTTTTCACTGGCGTAGTGGTTGATAAAGGGGCCATCAACTGAGATGGGAAGCCTGGGAGGAAAATAAACAGTACTGAGTGGGTCTTGGGTGAAGTCATTTATCAGAATCTTTAACACCACAATGAGAACCTTTATTTAAGACTTTTATAGCCCATATTATTTATTTTAAGGCATTCAGAACTTTCATAATTCTCCTTTTGATGTTTGCAGAGCATATTTAGAGCAAGATGACAGAAAATGCATGGCAGTTCTGTTTCTAATGCCTTAAGTCTGTCACTCAAAAGAATTACTCCACAACTAGGGCCACATTAAAAATCTCATTTCTCTTCTAAGGACATTTCTCTCCATGAAGATCTTGTCAACAAGAATCTAAGTATTTGTTAAAGAGGTAATAACTTAATAACTTGAGTATATACAAGGTCACTTAAAAATACTGTAGTTTTACATTGACTGGAAGGTGGAACCAAAAAGTAAGAGAAGGTATATTTCCAGATAGTATTATACAGTCTTTATCAAATTCTCAGAAGGTTTGTGATTGATTTTCCACTAATCTTGTTTCTTTTTCTTGCTGCCTTCCTTTTGTGATTCCCTTTCTTATTTCATCTTTTTTGGAGTAATGATGCTGCATACTAGAAAGGGCAGTCAGGTCCATCGAAGTTCAAATCCTGCCTTTCACTGCTTGTGTGGCCTCAAATTGATTGACTTAACTTTCTGAGTAAGCCTCCTTTTTCCTACCTGTAGATGTAGAAAATAATACCTACTTTATGAAGTTATTGGGAGGAATGAGAAAACAGATTTAAAGAACTCATTCGTTTAATAAATAGGCATTTTGATATTATTTTTGTCCTTATGCATCCACTTGAAGTTGTACAGAGTAATAAAATATAATAAAGTTCAAATAAATAAATGGTAATTTATGGGTTGCCAAGAGTAAATATTTTTGGTGAAAGAGGAGTTTGAAATTAATAGTTAAAAAATGTTTCTAAAATATGTTCTGTGGGGTTTCCCCTAGAACATCTTCTGTGACCATGATAACTGAGTTTGACTGTAAGAAAGATGGAATGAGGAAACAGTTCTCTTGCCAGCATAAAGAAAATTTGTATTCCCAGAGGCATGCATGTCCATCCTTGTTGAGGAAGATGTTTTAAAATTCAGCTAGCAGTACTTGAGACTTCCCTGATGATGAATTGCCTGCTAAACTGTGCCACAGAGTATTCAATTTAGTTCACTTATCTTTATTGGCATAGCTGGGGGTGGGGTTGTAGGGAGGGAGGTTGTAAAGTACAGCAGGGAAGCCCATTCCCCATATCATAAAATAACCATATTTAGTAATATTTTGAATTCATGGACAGTTTTCTTCCCAAATTCCCCAAATGTTTTGGAGACTTTTTTTTTCTTGAGCTTCACATTCCCAAAGGATATTAAGATGTTTTTTTTTTCCCTGTGGTGAATCTTACTTTCAGAATGGCCTGAAAAAAAAAAAGACCTGACTATTATGCAGGTGGTCATCAAGAGTCATACATTTTCTTCCTTCTTCCCTTCACGAGCTCTTATTCAAAACTAACCTGTCACTCCCCCCCCAACCCGATTTTCTTTTGGAAAGAATTTAAAGACTCAGATGAGATCTAAAATAGACTGGTTAATGGAAATAGTCTTAGTTCTAGCAGTTTCATGTGTATTTAGCTTTGATTCTGTGACCTTAGCTAGGATCTCAGTATTCTCCAATGTAAAATATATCTGGACATTATCTTGATGTCTTGATTAACTGAAGGGTTCTTTTGAAAAATTTTCAACTTTTAATTGTGAAAATGTCTAAACATAAACAAAAGTAGAGAGTTAAACCTCCATAGCCCCATCACTTGGCTTTTGCAAACCATCAACACTTCACCATATTTTTTTCTCTGTCTCTTCTTCACCCTTCCCCTCACCTTTCATGGGCCTTTTATTTATGAAAAAAAAAAAAAAATCCCAGTCCCCATGCCATTTTGCTCTTAAACTTTGTTATACATCTCAAATAAAACTTATTGTATATCAAATTTTCTACCTCTACCCGCCCCGCCTTGGAAATAATTACCAGTTAAACAAGGAACATAATTCTATTTTCCAAGATTCTGCATTAATCCTACTTTAGCAATTCTTTATTTGAGGTTTATAGAATCTGTTGGTGAATATAGGAACCTTTTGAAATTAGATCTAAATATTTTCATGTATTTATTTGTGCTGTTTTTGGTGGGAGGATGAAATGTCATTTATTCAAATTTCAAAGGAATCCCAGGCTCAGAAACCTAAGGTTTGACACAGTCCTGCATATATTGAAGTACTATATTTAAAATTGTATAAGTTTGGTAAAAAATCTATGAAAATAATCTGGGACATCAAGTGATAGTGTCTTCGTAGCATAAAGCTTTGCTAATTCTGCTTACAATTCTGTATTTAGTAAGACAGATATATTTAGAAACAGATTATAAATAAATGCTTTACACACAGTTTTGGAGAATTATTTAAGTTCATTTATTTAGAGCTGGGTATGATTTATGTGTGGCCTCAAGATAAAGTTATTAGTCTCCATAGTTCTATAAAGAAAGAAACCTTTTTCCTTTTTTGAGCTAATGAAAAGGCTTTTGAAAGAAGACCTTTTAAAAATAAAAAATAAGAAAAATAATTTTTAGAGATCATTTAGTGCTGATTTGAATTTTTTAATTTAGTTGTTAAAAATGTATATAATTTGGGCATTCCAACAGTGGCTCGGTGGCTCAGTGGCTGAATTCTCACCTGCCATGCTGGAGGCCCTAGTTCAATTCCTAGAGCCTGCCCATGCAAAAAAGAAAAAAAAGATGTAATTTTTATCTGGAAAATCATTTAATTAGGGTTGCACTAGACATGTAAATCTTTAAATGAAAATATATTCTGCCACTTTCTCCTGCAGTAGTTTTTCCTAGAGAAGAGTTACATATAAGTTTAAAGCTTGTAACTGCCAATCCTTGGTAAGGCTTTGGATCTGTTCCAAGTATATGGCTTTCTGATGCTAGCTCTTATAAGTCATAAATCTTTTTGTTAAGCTATATAGGACCTGAATTAGAAAAGAACTTTTGCTAATTTAAAACCAGACTTGGAAATTGGGAGCTGATTTTTGAGGACTGTGAAAGCTACTTTGTGGAACAGTATCCTTCCAGATCTCATGGACTCTACATAAGTCATGGTTCACATAATAACTACCAGAGTTTTGCCAATATAGTAAATTTGTTTTATTTCCCTCCAAGAATATACTTGGAGTATGCTTGTCTGCTTTTGTTCTTTCGCTTTGCCTGTAGGTCATAAGAAGAGAAAATGTTAAGAGATGTTTTAGTCCTTGATGACTTTCCCTCAGGGATTATAAATAATGCTATCAGAAATCAGTAATGATTTTTGTGCAATTCAAAGAACAGCTATGTATTTGGAGTAATACTTCATTCCTACTTTTATAGGAAGTTATTAGATCTGAGCAGCCACGGTACCCAAAGCAGATTAATGATTACATGATAATGAGTGTAGTTCTCTTCATAATTAAAGAGGATAATGCTGATGAGGCTACTTGTTGGACTGCACTTCTGACCATTGGTTTAATTTTCTTAGTAATAATAGAGAATGAATTGTGCGGTATCGTCTGTTCTCCTTTAGCCCCTTGTCTGAGGATGAGTGTAGGTAAAAGACTGAAAGGGTCAGAGTGTTGTATATCTGTAGCACCTTTAAAAATTTAACACATCACTGAGGCAGGAAAACTGGAGGAGAGGAGAGAGAATAGAGGAATATAAAGGTGAGAGTTACAATTGGCTATTAAAAAACAGGTACTAGATCAAAAAATGAGAGAGTTCTATGGCTATGATATGATGGTGAACCAAAATTAATGGTGTTTACAGGTGAACACAAAATCAAGTATTAATGGGATATAGATAGAATGTAACTCTTGGGTAGAATTTTCAAAAAAATTGCCTTTGGCTACTGCCTGATTAACATGCTCTTATTTGGGTGGGCAATGAAAAGGTAATATATGGTCTAGCCTTATAATGAAATCTATCCCCCAAATATTTTCTGTTTAATTATGTAAGGCAGCCAAGAAAATGGATGTTATAGCTATTTCTCTGTTTTTTACTTTTTCTATTACTGGTGTGTGTTCCTCTTTAAGAGACTGTGCTCAGTACTAAGCAGAAGGGTAAGTTTCAGAGTACATTTGGTGTTATGGTTTTTATTTCTTCTTGCTTTTAGGGTAAAAATGTTAATTGCAGAATTAAAAAGCAGGCATCAATTCTTAAGCATAATGGGATCTTTTGTTAAGTGAGAGGCGATTTCTATTTTGTATGGAGTATTTTGTTTGGTTAGATTTTGTGTGTGTGTGTTTGCTCTACAACATTTAAACAGCAGTTTTAACCTTCAGGATGTGATTCCTTGATTTTTCCTTTCTATTTCTGTTTCATTGTTCACATCCTTGACACAGATTTCCAGCACCAGAAATACATGTCAAGAGAATAAAGACAGGGTGAGAGAAGACTAGCTGCCAAGCCTGTTGTTTAGCTACTCATAAAGTAATGAGGCATGTTTGTTACAAATATTCTAATAAACCTTGTGGTTGATTATGGAGATCATGTTTAAAGAATATTATTATGAAGTGTGTCTATACTTTCAGCTTTTTTCTACTGACTAATCCTTGCAGTAATCCTGTGAGCTAAATCAGAATGTGTATTATTTCTACTTCAAAGATGGAAAAACTGAAGTATGTATAGAAAGATATATGCATCATCTTCAGTATACCAAGAGAGACAATGTGTAGATAACATCAAAGCAGAAAACATATATAGCCCCTACTATTTCAGGGTATTTATAGTCAAGTTAGGAGCACACACAAATAACAGGCATTTCTTTATGATGTAGTATTAAAGATAGAGGTACCTACAGGAATGCTGTGGTAGCAGATTGGGGGCTTTGGCTAAAAAGGAATGAAAATTCTTGAATTTGATTTTTAAAAATTCATTGAACAAATGATAAAAGATCACTTTTTCAACTGATCATTGCAAAGTGCTATATTGTGCTCTGGATGATCTAGTGCAAATATTTCACATCACAGAACAAGAACACAAGCATTGGACATGACAGTGTATATTCTATATCTAGAGAGAACCAGGAATCAGGTAGCAAACTGTTTTCCCTCAATTGAAGCAGTGAGGTAGCCCTCTCTGTTCTTAAATTACACATTGCATTCAAAGTCAGCAAGGTCCAAAAGCAGTTTGGCCTATGAGAGGAGTCAGGAGGATTGGACCCTGATGGAGTCCAGAAGACTCAGCTTTGGATGCCCCCCAAACTGCTGGTCTTTGTTCTAGGCTTCTAAACTTTGGGGAGAGGCAAGCCTTGCCTTCTACTACTGGTTTTTTGGCTATTGCATGATGAGAAAAATGAAACTCCATTCTTGTTCTCTTCCCTGGAGAACTTCAGTCCTCATCAGCATGTCTGTTGATAATTGAGGATCTCCTGAGAGGAGTCAGAAGGAAAAGGAGGTTAGGCCAAATTAATGTTTGCTAAATTAAACATTTTACTTATTCAATATTACAAGTTAGAACTACCTCAGTAATATATTCTTCTATAATGATGTCTCAAGAGCGTGAATGAAATGTGCTAGCTGTCTGCTTGATAGCTGTATCATCTTAGTTAACTTATATTTTCTGTGGCTCATTTCTTTCAACTGTAAGATTGAGTGCAGTATATGCCACCTTCTATAAGGGGTTAAAAGTGCTAGTTGTTTTAATTACTATACATAGTTTTGCTGTGGTCAGTTTATGAAAATCTTTTACACATCTTTGTGTTTACAATGTGAATTGCAATAAAAATAAATGATTCTAACTGGAGCAAAAAGGAGGTCACATTTACTTATCTAAAGTATATATATGTGTGTAGAGAGGAGTAATACTGTCCTTAAATTAGTTGTTGTGATAAATTTCTTGTATAAGCAATGCATTTAGATAAGGGTATGTACTCCATAAGTAGCCAACTTGTGTTTAAGGAAATGGTAAGCTCCTTGGAGATGGTGCAGGACAAATTAATATATTATTTTATTAATAATCCCATATTTTAATTAGATATAATGTAACTATAAATTTGTCAGTTTTGATAGTTTATAAAATGTAGCATTGTAGTTGTTTATAATTTCTGTTTTCACTGTCTTGAAATTTATTTGCTCTGTGTTTAAAGAAAAGATTGTTGTCCATGTTAAAAATCCTTTTGCTTTTATAAAGAAGCTTATTTGTACACTAAATCATTTAGAAAAATATAGTTACTTTTAATAGTAACAGCAGCAGTATGATTAAGTTGGTTTCAGGGAGCTTTCAAAGGCACAATGCTAGAAGACCCAATTTCAGAAACAATGCTATTTTCCCCATAATTTTGCTCACCTACACTGACAATATGATACTCTAGTGTAGTGGTACTTGCATACTCTAGTGATGTGGACCCCAGCATCAGTATCGTCTGGGAACCTATTTAGAAATACAGATGCTTAGGCCTCACCCTGGACATACAAAACAAGAAACGTTGTGTGAAGAGCCCAGCAACCTGTATGTTAACAAGACTTCCAGGTAGTTCTGATGCACCTTTGAGCATCACTGCCTTTTATCAATTTATCTTTCAGCTGATTTGATGGAAATTTTCAGCAGGAGAAACTGACAAACTAGTGGAATTATTGCTTTATAGATGAAGAGCCAAGATGTTTATTGAAAAATTAATTTAAACTTAAACACATCTCATGTGGTTAGCACTAATTAGGTAAAAGTTTTCCTTCAATTATATAGCAGAAACAAATGATGTGTTTGAAGCCATCAGTGTGAAATGTATATGATATTTGACTACTGCAATAGCGTAGTTAATGTCCTTTTGACCTTAGCTTTTCATAATGACTTTCAACTATAAACCTTCAGGGAAGAGATTGGGGAAGTGTTAGATTTAAGATTCCACCTATAGTCATTAAGATTAATCCAGACTTTTTCATTTGGCGCTTCCCTCTGTCCTTGCCCTCCAGAGTCTCAGCCAGTCTAAAACTGCATTTATTCCCTTAACTCCTAACGGTTCTTCTTTAACTTCTGTTCCCTTTGCTTGGATATACCTCACCCCCAACCCCATTTACCTCATCCCCACCCCAGTCTTCTCCTTGGTCTACTCATCTTGAACTAACACAGTGCCTGGAATAGTGAAATCGATAAACAAATGTGACTTGCTTCCCTTCCCACTTTTGAGCTTTCAGAAATAGATAGCATATCATTTCTATGAAGAGGAGGCACTGGAGACATCACAAAATGGGTGGATACATTTATTAACTTCAACAAAGGTGCTCAAGCACAAGCTTATCCTCAGCTTCTAAAGCCTATTAGTTAAGTGTTCTTTTATATTTTTAAATTAAATTTCATAGTATGGATTTTGTTTTATCATGTTTGTTCAACAAAAAATAGCTTCAGTGAATGAATATCAGTATCTCAAGAGATAGTATATTATCCATCAAAAGAAAACAAAACAAAACCTGCATGAGGATACTCTTCTCAAATGGACAGGTTAATCCAGTCATCCACCTTATTGTTTTTATTAAAGGTGACCTAAAGTTTTCTGTTCCTATAAGTTATAATTGTTTAATAAATTTTGAAACAGCCCCAGAGAAGTTTGCTGTTCAGTTAATCTTTGCTGCTCTATGCACAAATTTGTGTTTCAAACCTGAAATGTTTTTAATTAGCCAAACCAAATAATAAAGCAACAGAACCATAAAAACCCAATATTAGTATTTGGCCAATTACATTAGTAAAGATCAAAAAGATAAAACCCAGTTTGTCTAGGATGCATCCAGGCAGCATCATACCTGTTGGTATAATTGTAAGTTAGTAGTTTTTCTAGCAGGTAGTTAAGGAAATAATTGGACAAGTGCCCAAAGACTTCTGTCTGTGGCTGATCATACAGCATTTTGTGTAGTAATAATGTAAGTTATGGTTTATCCATTCAACAGAATGAGTAGGCAACCATTACTGAGTTTTTGTAGATACACATAGGAACATGGAAGGATTTGCATAATTTGTAAATAGAAGGAATTGGGGTTTGGGATGGTTATATCTGTATACTTAAGTGAAGAAAAAATTCCAGAAAGAAATACACAGATAATAACAACAGAAGTTGTCTCTGGCACTTTCCTCCTCTTTCTACCCCTTCTCTTACCTGCATTTCCTAAAGTTTCCCTAATGGACACATATTAAGATAATAATTATTATTATTATTGCATATTCTTCCCCTAAAAATGAAATTATATTAAAATGGTATCGATTCTTTCACCAGAATTTCTTTCTTGGGAGTATCTGTTGTACTTGGCTTGCTCAAAATTTAAATCCTCTTTCTCTTTCCAAAAGCTCTTATTTTCTTCATTTTCCGTCATGAATGTCTCTAGTTATTGTTTCTCAGATCTTATGATCATTGTTTCTGCTGCATCATCTTTTATATCTTCTTCATTGTCAGACCCAAAATCCTGTAAATTCCTCTTCAGAATTTTATTCATTCACCCCTTTCTCTCCATCCTCATTTGCACCAATTTATTTCAGGCATCTAGCACCTTACAGTCAATCAAGTGTTTGCTAAAAGTTTCTTAGTTGATGCTGCCAGCTAATCTTTATTAAACTTTGTCAATAAATCGGCCTTTCTGAAACACATATTTCTTTCAGTCATTTCCAGCCTTAACTCCTTTACAAAATTGAATTTTTCACCAACTCATCCTCATTTGATGTCTCTTTCTTGGCACTACTTCCACTACAATGATGGGATAATGTATTTAATATTTTTTAGTACTTAATTGTACGCTTCCTTAACTATTTCAGGGATTTGCTGGTGTCCTCACTTAAATTTCAAGTATCTGTTGAGTTGAATTGAACAACACATTGATTTCTTCTTTGCAAGTAATTGTGTGGGGTAGTTTATAACTCAAATGTTTTGAATTTGTGTACGTGTTCTTCATAAACTTCCAAGTTAGTGGTTCTCAAGCTTTGGTATGGTCAACAACCTCTCAGATTGCTTGTTAAAAATATGTTGATTGCTAGGTCCCAACCCCACAGAATCTAATTAGTCTGAGATAATAGTTTATTAATTGCCCCTAATAGCTATAGTGCTACAACTACAACTAGTATGTTAATGGCCGTATTATTACATGCGGTTGTGTTTTGTGTGCTTGCATTTATTTATATGTTTTCAAAATTTGCGCATATGTAAGATATAGCAGTGATTTTCAAGCTAAGCATCAGAGAATGCTAAGATTCCCTGGATGCTTTTGCAATGCTACTGAAATATTTTCTGCCAAAAAGATGTAAACTGCTAGAAACTCAGTTATGGTATTTATCTGTTTTACATATCAGAGTAGTAGGGAAAGATTCCTTTGAATAAGAACTTTTGCTATAAAAGAAAAAGTTTGAAAACAACAGAGTAATACTTTAAAAAAAGTAATGGGAAATTCACATTTTATTTCTGTTATATGAGAAGATGAAACAGATTTTTCGGTAATATCTCATTTTAAAAATCCATATTTAATGTGACAAAGGATGCACCCATTATATGTTATAAAAGAAATATTAGGGCGGGCCACAGTGGCTCAGCAGGCAGGAATGCTTGCCTGCGATGCCAGAGGACCCGGGTTCGATTCCCGATGCCTGCCCATGTTAAAAAAAAAAAAAAAAAGAAATATTAGACTTGTAACTTGACAAAGTGGAAGCTCTTTAGGATTCAAGTTTATTGCATTTTCCACTGGGATTAGATTTTTTTTCTTGACAGAATGAAACTATCAACTCTTTCATTATAGGCTGTTTTCTTCCATCCTATTTATCCTCTCCCATTTGTCAAGTTTCAGTTCAACACAGCATCTGACCTCTGTGGTTCGAAAAAAATAAGGTTGTATGGGAAGACAGTAAAACCATTCATTGAAGAAAAACTGAGATAGTAGTGATTTCAGGAGCTAAAAATGAATATTGAGGATTCCTATACCCAAAGTTGAACACATTTCAAAGAAATTGTTTGATGAGGAAATACTGATTTGTCTATTATATGAGAATTATATACAAATAAAACAGAAGAACCTTTCTGTTGCAGACTGCTCAAAGCCAGTTTGTCATTCCTATTTTTCAAGTTCTTTGGTAACTGTCACAGCCTGGCTACAGATGAAATGAAGTCTCAGACCAAATTCTCCCACACCTATAAACCTTTATTACCAAGCAGTTACAAAAATAATCATAGAACCCTGTTTCATAAGCTAGTTAGTTCCCTGCTTTGTCCTTTTAAACATACTCTGACAAGCACCAAAATAAGAAAATAGCATTCTGATGGCAGAATTAGCTTGATCAAGTATTTGAATCTTCTACTAACTTGTGGGAGGGAATTTGGCACAAAAACAAGAATGGAATGTTTTAATGGCCTTAAATGCAATTCAAAAGGTGTTAGACAGCTGGGCTTGCTAGATAATCCTACTCCATTTGTGTAAATGTGGAGGAGTTTGTATGACATTTCTGACCAGTCGTGTATTTTGAACACCTTTAATTTCCCAAATAAAATTTATTCCTGTCATCTTCTGTACTCATAAGATGAATCCTTATTGGAGATGCAGGTAAAAATACTGGATCCAGCTGCCTTTTAAGACCTTATTAAAGTCTTTCACATACTAGCCAGCCATCCTGGAGTGATTGATTCCTGATTGGTGATTGAGATACTAATTTGCATACAGAGATATATTATAGTCTATACCAGTATTTTTTTCAAACTCAGGTCTGATCGTTAGTGAGTTATAACATTAAATCATTGGGACCAACATCTTGCTTACTTGGAGTGTATTTCATGTAATAAGTATTTACTTCATTTCAGTTACTTATGTCTGTATCATTGGGTAGTGATGACAAAAATGTACTTTTTATTGTGAGTCATGGTTAAAATGTTTTGAAATCAGCAGTTAGTATTAAACTTATAGCTGGTGTTCAACCATAAGTTTAGTCAATCCTAGGATTATAATGGAGTGGAATTTTACTTCTTGAAGGTCATATCAGGAATAAAGTCTAAGTTTTTCTGTTATTTCTGAAATTACATTATTCTTTTACAGTCGTTATTATGCAAGGAATTAACTTTAAAAAGAACTTATACTTACTGAAAGGCAGACCTGAAGACAGACATTCTATCAACAACAGACTAACTTCTGGAGGTGTTAAAAATCAGTGTTATGGGCGGGCCACGGTGGCTCAGCAGGCAAGGACGCTTGTCTGCCATGCCAGAGGACCCGGGTTCAATTCCCGGTGCCTGCCCATGTTAAAAAAAATCAGTGTTATGATAGATCTTTCATGTTAACTTATAGAGAGAGTCCCGTTACAGCAGTAGTGACTCTAAGTGCCAGATTTAGCAGTATTTAAGTCATGCTATTACTTTGCAAATGATGCATTAGTATGGTTAAGATACCCTTGGCAGTAAGTAAGGATGTTAGATTAAAGCCTTAGCACTAGTTCTAGTCTTTCTGATTTTCCCTTTCACAAATTATACTTTTCTAATTAACCTGTTATAATGCTCGATCTTTTCTGTCTTTGGCTATGGCAGATGCTTTAAATATAAAGCAGTGTTGTCACTCTTTCACCCTTAAAATTTATTCTTTGTGTTCTACCTGTACAGTGATAGGTTGCCAACATATGGCATGCTGTATCTTACCAAAACTTCCTTGAGCAGAAACCACTCAGGACTTGAAATAACCAAGAGAAGTACACACAGAATCACCCAGGAAGCTTTTAATAAGTTGTAGGTGTCACTTTAAAATTTGTATTTTATTTTCTAGGGACTCTTTGGAGATTATTCCCACTTGTCTGCTGTATAGCCTTGAGAGAAACTCAAGCTATACTGTGAGCTCTGTGGGAACAGGGACATGCCTTTTTCCTTAATATTGTGGCCTTTGTTCTTGGTAGTACCTGACACATTAGGCACTAAATAAATAGATATTTGTTGAATGAATGAATGAATCATTGATTTATTGATGTTTGCGTCTCAAGGTACCAGCTCAGCTTATGAGCTATGTGGTAGCACATGCGATGGGTGGACCTTTCTTCATGCCAGATCTGAGAAGTCTGAGAACTTCTGCCCCACTCCTCAGTTAAGAGGTTTTCAAACCAGCAGTCAAACTTGCATGGTGCTGGCAAAATGCTGTCTGCTGCTGGGGCTACTATATCTGGATATATGTTTGCAAAACAATTCAATAAAATACATTTAGACATTTAGATGGAAGCAGATGATTAAAGGAAAGGGGTGAAAAATTAGAACAGGTAGTCTTCATCTATATCTCTAAGGTTTTCTAACTTGATTATCTTTATGTTAATTTCAGTTATCGGCTAAAATGTAAACTCCTTGAGGACAGGATCTATGTCTATTCATATTTGTAATTCCCCATAGTATCTGACCTAGTGCAATGCACATAATAGAAGTCCAATAAATGCTTAATGAAGGTATAAATGATCAGAATGTCCAGAAAAAATTCTATGAATGCTTACTGAGTTTCCTTTTTATAAAATGAAGAAATTGAACTGGAAAGCTTCTAATAGTGATTCTTTCTGTCTTTCAAGTTTTATGATTCAGCGATTTGGAAAAATAGTTTTGACAAACCCTATAGTCAGAATCATACCATATTTTTAAGATGTCTATATAATTTAAAATCCAAACAAGACTCTTTTATATGGTATTGGAAATGAAGCTTAAATTGGAAATACTAAAGATTAATGCTACCCTTCTAATTAATAATAGCAGATCTGTCCGTGGCTATTTTGTACCAATAGTGTGGGGACAAGTGATGTTCATAATCATAATTTCCAAAACTTGGCAAGGCTTTGGTCTTCGTAGTATTGGTCATTGTCTATACCGGAACAACCTGTAAAGAGACAAAAATATTCACTAAATATTGACCCATGATACATACATATATTTGAAGGTTTAGTTTAAATCATGCTTCTTCCATGAAGTATATTCCTCTGATAATCTTCTCTCCCAGGGAGTGATCTTTAGACTTTACAATTAGGCCCGCAAAATCCACTATTTCTAGTTTTACTAACACCCATATTCTAAAACTAATTCTGCTCCTACTGAAAGATCCTTTATGCTGCCTAAACCAACTAGTATTCAAGGCCAGTTCTTTGTTGGTTCTCCTGTTTCTGCTGCTGGGCTCTCCCCATAGCTTCTCTCCCCCTACTCAGATAGCTGTATCTGCCCTCCAGGTTGGTTTGGTATACAATCATATAAACCTCTCTGATGCTAGTTCCTACCTTTTTCTTATCTTGAACAATGTTGTAGAGCCCACTTAGAGTGAGTTTTGCCCTCTTTCATTTACAATTTTTGGATCCTGCTTTTCTTTCTTACCATTGACCATGTTCTTTGAAGGAAGGGATCTTATTTTATTAATTTTAATTCTTCTTCACTGTACCTATCATATAGCTGATATTCAGTAAGAAATTATGGAATATACTCATTGAAAAGAATGAATTGTAACTTGCACAGTTTTAATATTAAATATGTACATCTTAAAATGAATGATAAACTATGGTATAGATTTTAAATTGTGTTAACTGCAATATGTGATAAATATTATTTCTTTATGGGCCTGGAAAATAGACTTGCCTGTATATGTTTTAAACTGTAAAGCCAGACCCTTAAATGTTAAAAAGGCTTGGCTTATTTCTAGGAATAAGCTCCTTTTTTAAAAAAAAAAAAGCCAGCCTCTTTAAAAAAAATTAAATAAAACTACCATAATAAATCATACAAAACATTTACCAGCTTGTGAGACTAGGCAAAAGAACCTTGGAAGAATGCCTCCTTTCTGTGTCCTCACTTCCTGTTGAAGGTTAAGAAGATTGATCTTTGATTGTGTCAAGGTTGATAATCTCTCTCAGGTCTCTTTCTTTCCCCTTCTCACCTTGTGAGTTCATCTTTCCAGTCTTTCTAATCTTGCCCTCTGTCTGTGTGCCCATCCCTGACAAAAGAATGAGTTATCTCATTATTTTTTTTTCATTTTTTTTTTTATTAATTAACGGAAAAAAGAAAAAAAAGAAATTAACCCAACATTTAGAAATCATACCATTCTACATATGCAGTCAGTAATTCTTAACATCATCACATAGGTGCATGATCATCGTTTCTTAGTACATTTGCATCGGTTTAGAAGAACTAGCAACACAACAGAAAAAGATATAGAATGTTAATATAGAGAAAAAAATAAAAGTAATAATAATAGTAAAAAAAAACAAAACAAAAAAAAACCAACCAGACAGACAAAAACAAACAAAAAACAAAACAACAACAACAACAAAAAAAAAACCTATAGCTCAGATGCAGCTTCATTCAGTGTTTTAACATGATTACTTTACAATTAGGTATTATTGTGTTGTCCATTTTAGAGTTTTTGTATCTAGTCCTGCTGCACAGTCTGTATCCCTTCAGCTCCAATTACCCATTATCTTACCCTGTTTCTAACTCCTGCTGGACTCTGTTACCAATGACATATTCCAAGTTTATTCTCGAATGTCGGTTCACATCAGTGGGACCATACAGTATTTGTCTTTTAGTTTTTGGCTAGACTCACTCAGCATAATGTTCTCTAGGTCCATCCAGAGTTATCTCATTATTATTAACAATTTTATATTTACTAGCTACTTACTAACTTTCTGATTTGGGGGATGTTACTTAACCTCTCTGAACCTCAGTTTCTTTGTTAGTAAAATAAGACATGATAACAATATTGATCTGCGTGGGATCATTGATAAAATTTAATGAAGTGAATGAGAAATATTGAAGTTCTAGAACATATCTAGTAGAAGGTGACTGTTCTATTTTGCTAGCTGCCAGAACGCAATTATCAGAAATGGAATGGCTTTTAAAAAGGGGAATTTAATAAGTTACAAGTTTACAGTTCTAAAAGTGAAAATGTCTGAATTGAAGCAAGGCTATAGAAATGTTGAATCTGAGGCATCCAGGGAAAGATACGTTGGTTCAAGAAGGCCGATGATTTTCAGGTTTCTCTCTCAACTGGAAAGGAACATGGCGACTTCTGCTAGCTTTCTCTCCAGGTTTCTTCTTACATGAAGCTCCCCTAGTGGCATCCTTCTTCATCTCCAAAGGTCTCTGGCTGCTTGGGCTCTGATGGTTCAGGCTCTCTCATAGTTCTGAAGCTTTCTCCAAAATGTTTCCTCTTTTAAAGGAGACCAGTAAACTAATCAAGACCCACCTGGAATGGGTGGAGTCACACTTCCCTCTAATTGACACCCACAACTGAGTGAGTGATATCAGCCTGGAGATAAATTTCAGCAAGTCCTCAACCTATAATACTGAATAGGGATTAAAAGAAATGGCTGCCTCCACATGATGGATTAGGATTAAAACATGGCTTTTCTAGGGTGCATAATCCTATGCACAGTGACTAAAGTGGAAGATGATTTGGAAACCTTTATGTCATTGAAAAACAACTGAAGGAGCTTGTGCTGCCTAGTCAGGAAAAGGAAACTTGAGGAAGATTTAGTAACTGTTTTCATACATGTAAAAATAATGTCATGTAAATTATGTAAAAATAGTAACATCTGTATTCCTTTTACTTTCAAATGCTTGAGGGCTAAAATTGTAGAAGTGAGATTGCTGTTTAGTATTAGGGAGAAATTTTCTGAAAGTTAGAGTTCTTCCAAAGGGACATGCTCTACCTTAAAATGTATGAACTAGTCGTGTTTAAGCATCTAATTAGAATTTTTACAAGGGATATTTCTGTTTTAGCTTGGAGGTGAGCTAAATGACCTGATAATCTGTTATTCTTGAGTACAGTAGAAAGTATTTAAGTATATACTGTGGTAGGCACAAACTCTACCGAAGTAGATAATAATGATTGGAGTCTATTGCAGTATAGTATTATCTGGCTTAGGAGACTAGACATATTTATCCAAAAGACGAAATTTAAGAATAAATGCAAAACACCAAGTTTGGCTTTCCAAAACAATGGCACAACTATTGAATGAGAGAAATTTGATATTATTTTAGCAGGATATTTGGGTACCAATATTGACTGAAGAACAGGGGATTTGTTGGTCATTGTATCAACATTAATAGGGCTACCAAAAATCTGATTAGTTATTATGTTGTATTTTATGAATTAATGAACAGTTTTTTAAAAGAAAATTACGTTTATTTATATAGTCATATTCCAAATCAAGGGGAGTAAGTGGAAGTTGGTATTTAATGTTGATATGATCACACCAGAGTACTGAGTTATTTAAGGAGGTATTAGATCCTTTAGGAGGGACATTGGCAAAAGAGAAGAAGAGAGTGGGAGTGAAATGGCTATTCTAGATAGCATGGGTAAGTAGGTCCTTTCTAAGAAAGATACTTAAGGAGTAATAGGGAGACAGTGGTGAACTGGAGCAGAATGCCCCTTTTAAAGGAAGAATCTACTCTGCCACTAGATTCACCAGTCTGGTGTCACTAGATCTCCTATTTTCAGTAGAATCCAAAGACCCATGATTCTTAATGATACTTTTAAGAACTGAGTAGGCAAACAAAGCATGTCTGGGGAGTAGATTTTCTTCTCTGGCTATCAATTTGTGACTTTTATAATAAACTCTACTGGGTCCACATCCCTATGTAGAAATAAAGGCAAAGAAGGTTTGGGGAACCTGGATTGTTTACCTTAGAGAAAGGATGATAACTGCTTCAGATAGTTGCAGGTTATCAGGTGAAAGATTTGTCTTGTTTTGTCTATTTCCAAAAAGTAGATCAGAGACTAGGAAGCACCAACAATTAGAACAGTCTAAAATGGTATACTCTATTTGGTTGGAAATTCAGTTTCTAGAAGGTGATGTTTTGAGCTGATGGTAGGTGAGTTTTCAGGAGTGTTAAATAAAGGGTCTTGACAAGATGACATTTCAAGTTTGCTACTGTTCTAAAATTCTTGAATCACCAAGATCAAGGTCCTTGTCTAACTGTTCTCTAAGTGCCCATCTTTATGTTCACAGGTGAGTTAACACTCTCCCGCACTGGACAAGTCAGTACGTTATTCTTAAAGGCTTTGTTTCTCTCTGTGTGTGTACTTCTTATATGTGATAAAGATTCTTTGGATTGCAATACTTGTTTTAAAAAATGGCCCTTTTATGTCAGAATCTCAAGAAGAGCTTTAGTGTCTTTGAAGCTGTAATTATTTTATTCTCCAAACTACATATAGAACAGTTTGATTGCTAGTACTTTAATTAAAGCTAGTTTATCCACGTGCTAACCCTACAGATCTCTGAGGTCTAGTACATTAGCAGTGAAAAATGGAGTGAACTGTAGATATTTTTTTTAACTCTTAACCAGAATTGTCTCACATTTTCATTATTATTTCTCTTAATAGTAAAGTTATGAAAATAGAGCCCTGTTACTTTTTCTTTTCTGAATATACATAACCTTTTGTCAAAAATTAATGAGATTGTTTATCTATTTCTAGCATAACCCTTGTTTTAATAGTTCACAATTGTTTATCATCAGAATGGCAGTTAATATTTTGCCAGCCTAGATAAGAGCTCTTGATCCTTTTTTTTTTTTTACTTATAACAGCTTTTAATTACTTTTTCACAGATTAATATTGAAATCTGTATATTGCATGCATGGCTGGTATATATATATTCATTTCTTAATCAATTATTGTAATAGGTACCAGGTGCTTAAAAAACATATCTTAAACCAGAATATGGGCAGCTACATTTTCTCAAAGCTTAAGAAATCTTTATTATGGTCCTCATGAATGTTATCAGTGAGACTATGGTTATAAATCCCACATCCCTTCTTGAATCTAAGAGCATACGTACGTAGGACCTCATGTCAACTGTCAACCCAAAGAGTAAAGACCATGTTTTAGCTGTGGGATGCTGAAAGCAGCCTCTCCTTTCTCTGCTACCCCCCTTCAATTCATGATACTTACTCAGGGAAGTTCTTTTTTTTTTTTTTTTTTTATTTAGTTAAGTATTAAGTCTCACGGTTGGCCTCTTGAATGGGGGGTGGAGGGGCCACTACTGAGAATTTTGAGTGCTAAGCAGAAGTGGGAAGTGGATGTTTTAAAGATTTCTTCCCTGACTAATTTGGAAATATAAGCATTGTTTGGTAAATTTATTTAATTCAGTAGTTATTTACTCTGCCAGCCTCTGCAAAGAATACCAAATTGAATTAAAACAAATCTTAAAGTAGCTTTTCTTTTTTATATTCAACTAGACAAGATAAGAAATAAAGCAAAGACCACATAATTTGTAGTATAATATTAAGGAAAAGATAGCAAGGGCTTACTGTCATCATATTTAGGTACAAATGATTTCCTAACTGAATTCATTTATCTAAAGTCAGGCACTAAAGAAGCAGTCAGCTGGATTTATCTACGGAAAGTGGGGATCCTTTCTCAGTGGACAGCAAACATTGCCTAACTTGAATACCTTTAATTTTCCTGTATTTGTTTTATATTATGTTGATATTGAATTTGATAGCTTTTTCTTTTAGTTTATAAGAATAAAATGTAGCAAATTTTATCCTATTGTTTAGATTAATGACCATTCTTTTTACAGCCTTGTGTAAATTGTATCATTAATGAAAGTTCCTCTGCTGCAGGCAAAATATTTCATTTGAGAATGAAAAAGCAATTTGAGCTAAAGCAAATTGAGCTAATATATTGTGTAAGAGGTTCATAGTTAAGTGTAGAAAATGAATATCAGCTTGATCTTAGCTAGAGCTAAGGTGTTCTGATAGCTGTGAGTTGTAAAAACAGTGAAGAAATGTAGAGATAGGATGACTGAATTTTATATAAACAAAGCAATTTTTTTATATATTGGGAAAAGTAGGCTTTATTTTGCCTTTCTATGATTTGGTAGATATACTTGAGCTAAGTAAATTTTAAGTGGATGTCAACTTTCAATGCATGTTTTCTTAAAAACCTTGTGTTGAGACTGGAACCAAGAAATCAGGATTTAAGGAATGATTTTGATTACTGAATCAGTATATAAATATTCTTTTTTGTTTCTGATATATTGGAGAAGACAGAGGGAAATTCCTGAAATCTCTAAATTGTAATCCTGCTGCCTTGATCTCTGTTAGTGATTGTATAGCTCTTATCTTCTGCCTGTGTGATTGTAAAAACCTTGTGAGTAACCTTCATTTGTACCCAGTTATCCAGTTTTTAAACTTTATAGTCTTGTAATTGCTAAAGACACCACTAATGTCTATTAATGAAAGGTCATGGGTCAGTCCAGAACTAACACACCCCAAATCTAAAGTTATCTTGATTACTGAGCCTGGATCTAAACAAAGTGGGCCTGTCAGACACGTGCAGTAGCTTAAACTTTAACCTATGAGTCACCTATACCTCATTCCACCATTTTCTTACACACTTTCTGTGACTAAGCATGTAATTAACCTGCGCATTCTCAATAGTCAGATCACCTCTTCTAGGGCTACTGTACTCTTCTAGGGTCACTGTGCTCATTATGCTGAACCCTGCCTATCTTCTCTGTAATAAAACTATCCGAATTACTGCAGTTCAGAGACACAGATTTTGGGCCACTAGGCCATCTCCTCTCCTACTACATGCCTAATAATTAATTCTTTCTCTCTTTAAAACCCCAGTGTCTCAGTAACTGGTAATTGAGCGCATCGGGCAAAAGAATCCACGGCCTTCGTCCAGTA
Source organism: Tamandua tetradactyla (assembly GCF_023851605.1). Taxonomy (NCBI): domain Eukaryota; kingdom Metazoa; phylum Chordata; class Mammalia; order Pilosa; family Myrmecophagidae; genus Tamandua; species Tamandua tetradactyla. The sequence continues at coordinate 64,964,174 of NC_135341.1, read as the reverse complement.
GCAAGATTATCAGTTCTTTCTGTAGCAATGAATCGATAAAGTAAAAGTGAACAATTGTTTCATTATTTTTCTTTTTTTTTGCTATGCTTTTAACATTTGATTATGAAAATTTTCAAACATATACAAAATTTGAGATTACTAAATTGAAATTTACTTTCCCGTAACATTTCTCAACACCTGGTCAATCTTGTTTTGTCTATATACCTACCTCTACCCTCACCTCAGATTTTAAAGTAAAACCCAGGCATCAAATCATTTCCTTATAAATATTTCAATATCTAATTCTATAAGTAAGGCTTTTTTTTTCTTTTAACACAGCTACAGTATCTTTAAAACAGAGTGCTTTTTAGTTGCAGAATTAGTAAAGGATTATAAATTTCTAGAAGGCAGTACAGCATCCTGGGGTCTAACCGTGTTCTGATGACATTAAGTAAGTGGTTCTATATAGTCATACTAGTCATGTAATTTTCCCCTCCTCCTACTTTCTCCTCTTTAAAAAGAGATAATTTGACAAAATTGCCTCTAAAATCCCATTTGTATCCAAAATTTATAATTAAAAAAATTATAGCATGGTTCATTTCCCAGTGCCTGCCCATGCCAAAAAAAAAAAATTGTAACATGCATTTTGCTGTATCATCTTTTCTTTCTTATTCTCTTTTTTTTTTAAATTGAGAAATCGTCACACACATACATTCTATACATGATACCCAATCGATGGCTCACAATATCATCATATGGTAATGATGTTCATTACCATAATCTTTTTTGGGAACATTTGCATCCCTCCAGAAAAAGAAATAACTCATACCATACATCTTAACCCTCTCTTTCAGTGAAAACAAGTGTTTCCATCTACCCAATTTATTTTACCCTTTGTACCCCCTATTATTTATTTATTTATTATTATTATTATTATTTTTTAACATGGGCAGGCTCCGAGAATTGAACCCAGCTCTCTGGCATGGTAGATGAGAATTCTGCCACTGAGCCACCATTACTCTGCCAGTATGATCCATATTTTTCACTCTGGATATAAGGAGCATCAGACATAAGGTTTTCACAGTTGCACAGTTACATTGTAAACCTACTATCTTTATACAGTTGTCTTCAAGAATTAAGGCTATTGGAACACAGCTCAACAATATCAGATACTTCCCTCTAGCCACTCCAATACACCATAAACTAAAAGGGCTATCTGTAATGCACACGAATAACCTCCAGGATAACCTCTCGACTCTGAAATCTCTCGACCACTGGAACTTTATTCTTTCTTAGAGACTCTTTTGAAAGAGCTATGAAATAAATAGCCAAAAAGAGAGAAAGAAACATGAAGAATATGCATGATAAATAAATTGAATACTCAGCCTATGGAAACCTGATGAATTTGTGTTATAGAAAGTCTCTCAAATGGTTAGTAGTTTGGATCATTTATAAATGTGGAATTTTGATTATTATTTTGGCTTAAGGTAATCCAAACTATTTTGTAAGTGAAGGAATTTGGTTTTTAAAAGCCAATTTTTTCCCTCAGAATTCTAGCCACTGATGTTAGTGAATGCATTGAAAACATAGACTTCATAGATTTTATCCCTGAAGAGGAATTCAGAAACCATTTCGTCTTGGGCCTTTATTTAACAGATCAGACACACAGTTGTTATTGGCAGAACTGGGACAAGAATGCAGGCCTTCTGGCTTACAAACCTTTTCTTTTGCTCTTGTACTCTTCCACAATAAAAAAAGTAAAAGTATAAATGTAAACTGAAGATGCTAATGCAAACAAATATACAAAATATCCTCAACTCTAATAAGGAAATGTATTCAGCGAACAGTATACATTAATTCAGTCTTTTGGAACAAGTGATAACTTAGCTTTTCTCATTGATTCCTGTATTTATCCTGCCCCCTGAAGTGCATAAATGAATTTGGTTCTAAAAGCCATTGTCTTTGAAAAGCTTAAAAATGCCATTGGGAAAAAAGAGAAAAACTAAGGCAGTTACCAGGCTTGGTCCATTATTATTAGATGCCATTTTAGAGGTTTATATTTTGAGAGCTATATCAGTCCTAGGACGAATGTTAACTGAAAGCTAAAAATTAGCCTCAGGAAGTATTGCTCTCACCCATTACCATGTTTGTCATGGGGTAATTTCCTTATGCTGATGACTTCAAAATGTATATATGCATGTATGTAAGTGTATTTATCTCTGACTCTCATCCCTCCCTAGAGCTCCAGACCCACCTGTCCAATTGCCTATTTGACATTTTCATTTAGATCTCTCATAGATATCTCAAATTCTTCATGTTTGAAGGGGAACAATTGATTTTATTCTCTCAACTTATTTGCAACTTTCTTCTCTATCCTCAAACTTTTCCCCATTCATACTGGCATATCTAGTAGCTCAAGCCAGAACCTTAGATCAATTTTTACCTATAATTTATCCCCACATACTTTTCATAATTGAGTCCTGTGCACTGTACCTACAAAATAAATCGCCAGATTGCTTCTTTCTGTGTCCTAGCCATAATCATCTGTAATATCAACTACTATAATTGTATCCTAGTCTCTTGCCTCCATCTTGATCCCTCTGGTCCAATCTTACAGAGTAACCTAAATGATCTCCATAAAATATAAATGAGACATTGTCTCTATACTGGTTTCCCATGACTCTTAAAATAAAAGCCTAGCTCCTTACTCAATTTGAGGACCTCTCTTTCAAATCCTCAAGCATGCGCTCTCTCATTTTAGGGAACTTGCACATTCTGGTACCTTCCTGTCCACCACTTGTGTATCTGGCTCTTTCTCATTCCCTGTGTTCAGTCTTAAAATGTCACTATAGAAAGAGAGCTTTCCTTACCACCACATAGCTGAAATAGCCCCCCCCCCCTTTGTTTCCTTCATAACTTTTATCACAGTTTGGGAGAGCTTCTCTTATTTGGCTTGCTTTCATGATTTTTGTGTGCTCCATATGCCAGAATGTAAGGTTCATGAGGACAGAGACTATGTCTGTCTCCCTTACCATTGTTGCTCCAGCTCTGTAGTAGATTGTCTGGCACATACTTGACACTCAAAACATAGTTGATGAAAGGAAGGGAGAGAGGGAGGACAAGAGGGTGGGAATAAGAATGGGAGGATATGGCTGCTGAATTCAATATAATAGGAACCAGAGAAGAGCAAAATGGAGAAGAGGAAACCTTCCTGACAGAGCTGCAGTATGAACAAAGGTAAAAAAAACGTGAGTGGTGGTCATAACAAAGTTGACGTCTGATGTCAGTTCGACCCAGTAATTGTGTAAGCCATTCATAGTAATTGTCCTTCCCTTGGAAAGGATTCATCCAGGAATGGGCAGTGAAACCAGAGGGGAAGTCTGCTGAAGGAGGTGTGGTTCCTTACTTCTAAGAAAGAAAACATGAAAGTGATGCGCCCTCTTCCTCCTCTAATCCTGTCTGGATATGAGGATTAGAGCCCCTGTAATACTCTTGGTACCATGTTGAAGGATGAAGCTATATCACAAGGAAGGAAGGAAATAGAGTTTAGAGTGTCACAGAGGAGTGGAGCCAGAGTCCTAATTTACTGCGCCCCCAAGTTTACTTTCCTGTATTTATCAAGTGATATAATAAATATTGACTTAGGTCAATTTTAGTTGGAGGTTCTGATAACCTCAGTGATGCAGTAGAATTTGCCTGGATGAAGAGACATATTCATATTATTAGATAGTAGTGGTTATTCATCCTGGAAAGGCTAAATTTTGAAACTGAGGGCTCTTGAATGATAAATGCAGTCTGCTTTGGGTTTAAGGGTTCAAGTCTCATTCCTACCACCTTCTAGCTACCTGACCTAGAGGAAGTTACTTAACCTCTCTATGCCTTATTCCTTATGTGTCAAGTGGGGATACTAATAAAAATTACATAGTGTTGTTAAAAGATTAAATGGGTTCATCTGTGTAAAGGTCTCAGAATAGTGCCGGGCTTATATTAAGCACTAATTATGTTGTCTGTTATTCGTGTGGTAGTGGTGTTTTCTTCATTCTATAGTTAGTAGTTCACAAGCTTATGTGTACTTAAGAATCAGGTTCTCCTGCAAGTAGCCTACAGACCTCACTTTGAGAAACTTCAGAATATTTTAAAGAGTGAAAGAGGGCTTTACAGCAGTGGAGTAAGATGAAGAAAGTTGTCTCTTAGGAAAATTGTGTCCTAGCTTTACGGGGAATTGGAAATTAGAGAGTAGGAAAAAGAAAAGGCATGACAAAGGAAACATTGGTAAGCTTTGGTGTTAAAAACAGTTTCGAGATTTTGAGCCTAAATTACTCAAAGAATGAAACTACCATTGAAAGAACAAGAAAAAGAAAAGTTTGTCTGTTTGTTGAGAATTTGTTGTATTTAAGATGATGAAGGTCCATTTGGGGCTGTTGAAAGAGGCTGGCCTAAAGGTTTCTCTGGGCTAGGGCCAGAGAAGCAGTGGGCTAAGAGAATGGTTGCCACCAACCAATTTTCTCGCTTCTCAGCTAAACTGTGTATCTAGAATATTCCATTTAAAACTTCTCAGATTTTGGGGATTGCATTGCTTCAGATTCTGAATCACTATGTTATTGTTTTTTATGTTTACTGAAGTTGTGGTAACTTCCATAGTTTGCGACTGTCGTTTCTTCTCTTATTGTTTATTGAAGAAGCAGTTAACCAATTAATTTTAATTTTGTTACCCTTTACTAAGACCCTACCACATGCACTTTACTTGATACTGTATATACATTATTTATAGCATGAACAACAGCCTTGTAAGATAAGTGTCCTGTTTTGTAGATGAGAAAATAAGGTACAGAGATGTTAATTTATTCATCAAGGGTCATGCCCCTGTTGAAGAACTAAGCTAAAATTCAAACAGAGACCTGTCTCAGAAGTCCTTGAACCTCCTAGGTTTCCACTAATGTATTTAATCAGATGGCCAGCACAATACTGCTAAACTATGCTTAACAAAATTTCTTTGAAATCTTTGCAGGGAATTTTCATCAAGACACTATTCTGGGAACCATTTCTTGTTTACTTATGGATTTACACAGTATGAATAAAACTGTTTAAAAACAGACAAAAAGAAACAAGTGCTGGAGACGATGTGAAGAGAGAAATGTACCTATTCACTGTTGATAGGGAAATTAGAATGGTGCAGCCCCTCTGGAGAGCAGCCTCTCTGGAGGGCAATGTAGTGGTTCCATAGGAGACTAGGTATAGGGTTGTCATATGATCCTGCAACCTCATTTTTTAGGTATATAACTTGAAAGAACTGAAAGCAGGGACAGGAATGGACATTTGCACAGTGGTGTTTATGGCAGCAGTATTCAAGGAACACTAATATTTGCATATGGTTCTTGAAAACCAATTTTGTTCACTTACGGTCATACCTCTTAATCTGCTCAAGCATTTAAAGGTCCGTGCATGTTCAACTTTGATAGACCATAATGTTTAATATGAGCTTCACAGCAGTGTCATAACCTCCTTTCCTTTCCTCACCTCTTTTCCATCTCCCATTTCCAGTCGTTCTTTTACTCAACTGTGTTGCTGTCAGGTAACTGAAGATTAAAGGATATAAGTGTGTAAGGGGCAGTGGATCAGGGAAAGTCAGGAGAAAGGGAGAAATGATCAAATTTTTCATTATTTAAACTTTTTTTTGTTTACTGTGGAACCATTTGTTTAAACAATATTTGATCCCAAATCCCAGAACTTGTGAAAGGAGCAGGAATAGAAAGCTGAACCCTCCTCACTACAGAGTCCCTCCTCCTCTAAGTAAAGATGAGGGGAGGGGGCAAGGGAGAAGCTTTTAAATAACTCCCAGGAGCATCATTTGAAAAGCATAGCTCTGCACTGAAGATTCATGCTTTGTTGTGGTATGTAAGTTGAGTCTTTTATAGGGAAAGATGGATTTTTATGGTTCAATAGTCAAAGTACAGATCACAGTATATGATACTTGATAAAAAGAATTCAGCAAATTTTGTTTGGAAGCTTAATATGTGCCAGGTATTAGAAAACTTAGCTGAATAGATAAATTATACTTTTTCATGTTATTTTCCTAAGATTGTCCCTTTTCTTAAGAGATATGAACTCCAGTTTTTGTTGCTTTTGGGAGATGACATGGATACAGTACACTAGAGTTACTATGGATAGATTTTAATCATTAGAATTCTCTCTTGCCTCTGAGTTGGGGGTTTATATCAGCTATTTATTTTCTTATCCTTTCCTTAGATATCCTTTTATATTTTATTACACCTACCTTATAAGTTGCATAATGGAATTTACTTATATCTCACTTCTGACATGTTGTTGGATTGTCTCTTAAGAAATGCAAAATAGGGCCTTATGGTAATGATAAAGGCAGATTTTTAGCTTCTAAAAACCACTTAATTTGCATTAACCACTGTATATAGACAATATCCCTGTTCTCAGATAGTATCCTTTTGTGTAATTAAGTCCAGCAAGTTATAGTCAGAGGCCTGAATTTAGTCATTTTCATCATCAGAAGTGATACCATTTGCAGAAATGCAATTGTATGATACTTAGTGAAAATAGAGTAGAGCCTCAATATTTAGAAATTGAAACTAATTCAAAGTATTTTCACGAATAATGTTACCAAGTTGATCTACGTACTGTACTGCAAGTTGATAAATAGTGGTCAAAAGATTACAGTATGTAGTTACTGAATAAGCTTTCATAACACATATAAAACAACTAATTATGTAAAACCATCTTTAAGGCTAATGATTTAACTGAAAAGCATGAAGGTAAACCGTACTAATCATGATCACAGTAATGTACAACTTTCAGTTCAAAACATTTTCATAAATGTACCTATATCCAGAAATTAGCTTTTGAGTAAGTTCTGAGTATCCCCTGTTTTGTTTAAATATAGTAATTGGATTACAAGCAGTGTCAGATTCTAAAATGATACATGTAGATAATCTTAAACCTAATTGCCCTAGTTTAAAATAAATAGTTCCTTCTTAATTAACTAATTAATTAATGCTTTCAGAGTGTGGGCTGAAAGGTGCTATAAAATGCACATTACTATTTATTTGTATAAATACTCTTCATGTTTTAATAGGCCAAAAAAAAAAGTAGAAAGAAATTCTCAAAATTGTAACAAATAGTAACAGCATTTAGAAACAAATTTCTAAAATTAATTATTATATTAGACTTTAAGTGGATTTTTTTGCCTTAGGTGAGATGATTTTTTAAGTATCTAGAGATTTTTATTATTATATAAGTGAATATATCAACATAACAATTATCTGGTTTTGGTTGACAGTTACTACTATAAGTCTCTCTGCAGCCCTGATATTTCTCTTGTCTTTATTTTCTATTCTCTGACAACTTTATTACTTGAGAATTATGTTTATTGTTACTCTGGCCCAATTTAGTAGTAGTTTTCTCAATTTTGAATATTTCATCTTAAAGTTAATTTACTTTGTAAAGTTCTTCCTTCAACTTGGCATTATAGAAATATATTTATATAGAGATCCATTTTCAGAAACAATAATACAAATTTCTATTCAGATGGTAATGAAATTAATAGACTTTGTGTGGTTGAATAAAAATTAGTCAGTGTTTGATACCAGGATAAGAAGATTCTTGATTATACTGCCACCAAAAATATTAAACACTAAATTTTTTACTTTTGATGCTTTTAACAGGTACTTTATTCATATATGTAATAAGATATTAAGGGTAGCAAAAAATGAATGTGAATTTTTTGGTGAAGAGTTGTACCCCACATGTTCATTCAACAAATAGTTATTGAGTGCCAGTTCCTACGTGCTAGGTAGTGGTCCTTATATTTGGAATATTGCAGTGTACCAGAGTCTTGTTCTCATGAGTGTACTTTCCCCTCAACTGAATTGCTATATTATCGGTTTACTCCCTATGAAGAGCCAGATAGATTCATGGCAATAAGTATCATCAAAACTGTTTATATTTGAAAACAAAAACTGTTAGCTGATTAAACCCTATCCTATGTGAGGCTGGAGTCCTGTTTTGTGAGTGGCACTCATAAATGCTGATAGTTTTTTTGATTTTGGTTTTTTTTCTTTGTATGCAGTATGGTAGGGGTCACATTTCATTCTTTTTCCATGTGAGTATCCCCTTATTACAGCACTGTTTGTCAAATTTTTGTTTTGTTTGTTTGTTTGTTTTGGGAAGGGCATGGGCCAGGAATTGAACCCAGGTCTCCCATGGCAGGCAAAAATTCTGACAGAGTTTTTATAGGAATTAATAAAGTGTTTTAATGCAGATGAATGCTCTGCACCAGTTTCTTTCTCTTTTTCAAAAATAAATTGATGCAGACTTGTTTGGGCTGACGAATCTTATTGACTATAATTAATTAGAATATGCAGTATCTGAATGTTGAAGTGACTGTGCTGTATTAAAGAATTTTTTAAAATGACTTGTCTTTAAGGCCTTTTTTGTTGATTTTTTTTTGACATTGAGCCGAGATATGGGTTTGTTTTAATACTCCCAAGCTATCTATTCAGCTCAAGGGAAAGACAGAGTTAATAGCATGTGCGTAAATGAAAAATCTGGCCCATCAGTGGTCTCCTTTCATAATTTTACATCCCTAGAGAAAAACCAATTAATAGAAGCACATCATGTCTTATTTATTCCCAAGATGTCAAATATGGGAAAGAATACACATAGACTACAAATTGCAAATTTTTTAGGCTACCTTATTTGTAAGGGGAAAAACAGCTTTCATTTTTTTTCATTTGTATTTAAGGTAAATATTCAGTATCATATGTAATTGTTTCTAATAATAGTGAAAACCACTTTTCCTTGAACATACAAAGTTTTCCAATATTCTGTAGCTCATATGCATTGTCTGAAGCTCATAAATTGGCCACAATACCAATTACTGCTGTCTGAGTAGAAGTTAATGCTTTTGGGACCAGCTAATACACTTACCTATAGTGTATGAACAGTGGGTGTTCTCCTTATTTTTATTAAAACTTTATCATTGTACAGTTTTCTTCCAACATGTTAACAATAATCTACTTTAAGTTAGTGCTTAAAATTTAGCCTAGAAGCTATGTTAAAAAGGTACATTCAAAAATTTTACTTAAGTACCGAATAATATGATTTGCAATTATGGTTTGTCTCAAGTTTAATGATAAGTAAAATCTCAGGGTCAACCTAGAATTCTGAAAAGAATGAAGTTTCATCCCCAAATGACACAATTGTGTATCAGCTCTATTAAGCTAGCCAAAATCTAAAGTTAGAAACTCTTTAGTACAAAAAAATGTTCATCCCACATGTATCCTGAAGGAGTCTGTACAATATTGTGTAAGTCTCCTCTAACCCCCATTTTTTATAGTTCTAAAATTTCATTTTAATATGCATATATGTCTTTTATAATTTTGCTTCTCTCCAAATACATAAACATATGCAGGTTAGGCAATTACTTAAAAATTGAAAGGCATGTGTATGTACAGCTGAATTCCAGAAACATTGGTATATTGATTTGTGTGTGTATGTGTTTAAACAAGTTGTAGTAATTGATATGTGATGAAAAAGAAACCAAAGAAAAGGAAATTGTCCCTCTATAAAGCTATTAACTCTCTTTTTTCCCTCTCTCTTATCTGAAGCGAATAATTATTTTCATTTATTTGAAAATCAAGCATTTGCACACAAAATGTTTGTTAAAAGACCTATTATGTAAATTATCTTACATTTGCATATCCAGTATTGCCAAATTAATGTACAGTAGAACTATATATTTCAGTATCTTTTGAAAGCAGTCTTAGTTTCATAGCTATTTTCATTATTTTCCCAAAACTCCTGTAAATATTCCTTGTTGTTTTTGTGGTGGCTGGAATTTAAAATGTTATTATTTCTTATATGTAAGCCAGATTGCTTTTTAAACCAAATCTGGCCACTCTGTAATTTATACCCACCTACAGTTTCAAACACTATTATTATTAATTTTAAATTTTGGATTTTTAAATTGATAATAATAGTCATGGTGGCAGGAGAAGGTGATGGGATGGGAAGGTATTGGTAGAATCAACCATGTGTCTAATACTTCCCAGGACACCTCACACAATGCTCACAGTAACCTGCTAGGTAGATATTAACTCTGTTTTACGGAATAAAAAGTTTGGAGATAACTAAATTAGGTGATTTGAGGCCTGACTCACATGTCTCATACATGGCTAACCTGGGATTCTCACTGTGGATTCTCTGATTCCAGTGCCCTGTTCATTCTACTGTTATATGGTATTTCTTCCCCTCACTGGATCACATTATTGTCATTAAGTACTATTCTTTCACTTGGCATTTTTTAGTTCTGTTTTCTTAAGAATTCATATATTGTAGTATCTATTGCATTCCCCTAAAAACTAGAGTACTCTGTTTTGGAAAAGAATTTAGGATTTTTTTTCCTTTTAAAGGAAATCTGGATATAAGTCCTATTTTTTGAAACATTTTCTTTAAAAAATTCTACCCTCCTTCCTCAAAACAAAATCTTATTTCCCTGTATGTTTTGATGGTGTTATTAGAACTTTTTACTTCCCCTCTACACCTATGAAACCAGCATACCACAAGTTTGGAATGTTCCCCTCTCTCTCCAATTTCATCTCCTGCAATAAACCTTCTCTAACCATCACTACCCACACTGACACCCACCCTGTCCTTTATCTCAGTTAGCAAGGGCTTCAAAAAGTATGTTACATGATACTCTGGGCTAGATGCTACAAGAGATAAAAGAAAACGTAAGAGATGATTTCTCTTATGGAAACAGTTAAAGGTGAACATAGAATAAAACCCATACTTATCACCCAGTCCCACAAGGAGGCTTCCACCTAGATCTGCAGCCTTATCTTCTGATGCTCTTCCTTTCTTTCACCTGGCTTTGGTCACAGTGGCCTTTCCAATTCTCAAACACCAGGCTTTCTCCCTTCACAGCGCCTTTCTTCTTTCTGTTTTCTTGGCCTGGATCACTCTTCCTTAAATATTTGGCTGTTTCTCTTTTTTCAGGTCTCATCTCATATGTTACCTACTAGGCCACGCATCCTTTTTTGACTATCTACCTAAAATTGACTCTTTTGATTATTCCTTGCATAATGATCCATAGGTCAATCACTTAACCACCTGTGTGATTTTTCTAAAATGGTTCATCTCTGTGCCACAGTTTGCTAATCTGTAAAATGGGACTATTTTAATAGTTGTTGTGAGAGTTAAATAGATCAGTACATGTAATATGGTAATTTAAAAGTCCCTGGCATATAGTTAGTCCTCAGGAAATGAAATCAGTCTTTCTAATCATCATCATTTAGGATAAAAGGAGTAGTATAAACCATAAGTGCTATAGGAATTAAAAAAAGGAAAGAAATCCCTGAGGCATTCATTCACCATGAACAGCTTCCTTCTAAGGACAGAACTGAACATCACTGACTCTATATGTCTTGCTTGTTTCCCTTATACATGCACACCATCTTCCTCTTTTGCATTTCCAGAACCCTATTGGTTCTTCTGTAGTGATACTGATCTTGATTTTCTTTGTATCACAGACAATGTGTTTTATTTTCCCACACAAGAGGTGGTCATGTATCTCTGCGTCTTGGCCACATTGTGCCCTGCATACTAGAACAGTTGACCACCTACTTGCTCAATATAAGAAAAACTCATTATAGAGATGCTATGGGCAGTAGATACAATGTGAGAGCACGGTGGTTCCAAAGATCAGTTGCTGAAAGTGATCCAGTAGGGTACACAATGTTATGGAGTCTTAAATTGGCTGTAGAGTCAGTTTAATAAAACAGACATTTGAAGAGCATCATTTTATGCCTGATTAATGAGCTGTGATTATGGGAGCACATACATGAACATGTATAGGTTCCCTTAAAGTATTTTTAATTGATTCAGGTAGGACTTGAGTGGAGAGAAGAAAGAAAGGTGTTCCAGGCAGGCTTGAGAAAAAGAACAAATAGATGCATAGTTTGGGAAATTCAGGAATTCGTTTGTTTTAAAAAAAATATGCTTTCTTGTGCTGAAGCCCCAATAATAAATGAAGGTAAAGAGAAGGAGCCTAAATTGTGAAGGACTTAGGGTACCAGAACTAAAACATGGGCTTTATTCTATAGACATTGAGAAACCTGTTTTTCTAGATTCGATGGAAGATTCATAGAAGTAAACCTCAAAATTAAATAACACGTTTCTTTCTTTTTACTGTTGTTACAAATTCCTTGAATCTAAGTTTTATAAGTTTAAAAAGGACAAATATTTTCAAAATATGTGTCAGACACATTTACTAGTTGTACAAATTTTGAGGTTTTTTTTGTTTGTACTAAGTAAATGTTGCAACATAGTGAAAGGCAGTTGGTGACAAGCAGCCAGCCATTCAGCTTTTAGTCATGTACTGTTTACATTAGTAATATTTAAAATATTTAAAATTTTCATATTCATTATGTTTTATGCATTAGGAGCTTATATATTCTTGAAATATTTAGTAGATTAGGTACTGTTGCATGTGACCCATCCTACGTGTAAATGGCAGAGAGAAATTTTACCATAGTTTGTAAATTGAAATATTTGGTTTTAACTATCTGTACTCAGATTGAAACCTTAAAAAAAACAGAATGACTATTGGTTTATGAAAATCATATTTACTGCCATACCTACAAATTTTTTAATAATCATAACTCAGTATTCTTGTAAGGTTTATAGCTTTTTTGGAAGTGTTTCTGAATGTTCAACATACCAAATGATGTCTAATTATTATTGTCTCCATTTTAAACAAGGCATGGATATTATTGAATTTGCTCACACGTAATTATTAGGTTATTTCCATCAGGAAGGAAATCTGAGTATAGTACAAGATTTGAAATAGGAACTCAGTAATATAAATAGGTTGATCAAATGAAGTATTTTCTATTTCTTGTCATTGAATTTATCATGTTTGGCTTTTCAACTATTATTTAAATACAAAACAAAAACCTGTTATATAGCATGATTTTCTGGGTAACATGAAACTCTGTGCCTTGCTTCATGTAGATTTTTCCTGTAGAAGGAAGCCATATGACTGAGTCGCTTATTGTTACTTTGGCAGATGCCAGGATGTGTTGGTTTAAAGTGTTGTGTACCCCAGAAAAGCCATGTCTTTTAATCCTGATTCATTATTGTAGGATGGAAACCTTTGATTAGGTTGTTTCCGTGGAGATTGACCCACTCAGTTGTGGGTGTGACCTTTTGATTAGGTTACTTCCATGGAGATGTGGCATGCCCAGTTGTGGGAGTGGCCTTTTAATTAGATGGAGATGCAACTCTGCCCATTCAAGGTGGATCTTTATTGGTTTACTGCAGTCTTTTAAAAGGGGAAACATTTTGGAGAAGACAGTTGCCTAAGAGCCAACAGAGAGGCAGACATTTGGAGATGGTTTGAGTGTCAACAGAGAGAGCAGATAGATGCCTAGACAGGGACATTTAGAGATACAGAGCACAGCAAACATCACCATGTGCTCTTCCCATGAGATCCTAAGCAAGCCAGAACCCAGATTTGTGTCCTGGAAGAGCTAAGTGAATGCTTACAGACATTTAGAGAGGAAACCGCTGGCATCAGAAGCTGGAAGCAGTGGAACCAGGAACAAGGACCAGCAGTTGCCAACCACATGCCTTTCCAAGTGACAGACATCAGCCTTTCTTGAGTCAAGGTATCTTTGTTTGGATGCCTTAGTTTGGACATTTTTATGACCTTAGAACTGTAAACTTGTAACTTACTAAATTCTCTTTTTAACAGCTGTTCCATTTCTGGTATAGTTGCATTCTAGCAGCATTTACAAACTAAAATACAGTACAAAAACTAAAGAGTACATTGCAACTGTGCCAGGAGAGGCTGGCAAACTTAGAAAGACCCTTCCCCTGAACTAGCATTGTGCTAGGAATTCTCATGGATAAATGTTTGGATTAAGGCAGACCTGGGAAGTGGAATTAGAGTTTCAAGTGAGCCCTGCTTCTGGCTATCTGCCCAAAGCCTTTAAGACCCCAGAAGATTATGAGAGGGGATCTTGGGATTTCTGGAATGAGTTATATACACTTCTAAAATGAGCCTTTTTTAGCCTACCTAGCAGCTGTCTCCACCTCCACTCTCAAGCAGTTTGGAATCCCTGTCATCTGACAAAGCTTTGGAAAGGGAAATATACACTTTTAATGTGTGTTAGATTAACACCTTTGGACAAAATACATTGTATTTCCCGCTCTGTCCCCCAAGCCAAATGTGTAATTAAAGTTACCATAACTCTCTTAGTGATAAGCCTAATTTGTGCTTTAACTGCAGAGTTTAAGCTTTCAAGGCCATGAAGACCACTTGGTCTCAATGGTTTATTTGAATGAGCCACCAGTAGAGCCAGAGAAGATATATTTATTAATTATAAACAATCTTACCTTTCTTATAAATAATAAAATATAAAATAAAACCTGTATTGTGTTCCAGTTAACATTTCTACCTCAAAGTCTAAACAGACCCAGGTTCATACTGTATGAACAGAAATCTTTTAGCATTGAAAGAGAAAATTGTGTTTTCAATAGAAAGGAGATGGTCACAGATCATGATTTGTCTGAGCTTTGAAATATAGAGCTGTTAGATTAGATGAGATAAAGTGTAAAGTAAGATCACTCTAAATGTTTCAGTCTAGTTAAGTTGATTTTTATCAACTATATAAAATTTTTACTTTTTAGGAGAACAGTTTTCAGAGTTTAAATCTGAGTTATTTGATTTGGATTTCTTTCTTAATGTCCTGAAGGGATTTCCTGCAATTTCATCCACGCTGGTTCCTTTTTTGCTCTTCCTAGAACTGACTGTTGTTGACTCTCAACAGTGTAGCTGGCTATTTAAATCCTGAGAAACCTGCTTGTTGTCAGGCAGGTCAGCAGTCTGCTGAAACAAGCACAGGAAATTTGAAATGCCTAGAGGTTATTTTAAAAACCTCTTGCTAGCTGATAGAATTCTAAAGAGAGAATGAACTATTTGGATACTGAGCACTAATATAAAAGTGGTGGGATTTTAAAACCGGCTTTAAAACCACTGAACTGGGCGGGCCATGGTGGCTCAGCAGGGAGAGTTCTCGCCTGCCATGCCAAAGACCTGGGTTTGATTCCCTGTGCCTGCCCATGCAAAATAAATAAATAAATAACCAGTCAACTCATTTGACCTGGTGTTGTGTTGGTTGGGAATTGTGAACCATCAAATGAAAATTAATATCCACTCTGGTGTTGGCAGGCAGCCATTATGCCTATCAGTGAATTAGAACTGTTGGAATGCCATCTCTATATTTGAGCATGGAACAGAAAAGTGGGGAAGGAAAGCTTGGCATGTGGAGATTATGCACCCACCTCTGTGGCAAATTATTGTGTATTTTGCAAAGGAGCATGGACTTCATTAGAGGAGCTGACAGATTGGCCCCCAGCATTGCTGATAGGCACCATTGATTCTTATTTTTAAGTATGGCATATTCAACAATAGCTTTGTACTATTATTTTTTTAAATCTTTTTTACTTTGTTTTTTTTAAATCTTTTTTTGTATATATACTATTATTTTTTAAAGGCATTTGTTTAGTTATACAACACTTGAGGCAACATTCTGAGCTAAAGATTTTAAATACATCTTGTTTTTTAATTAGCAAAAGCAATGACAGAAAGTAAAACTCTCTACTTGGGTCCTTTGAAACACTTACATTCCCATTTCTGTGACACTTATGCTCTAGAACATTTCATGTTTATTTAAATACCTTGAGTGTTGTTATAAAACACTGTTGTATGGTTTAAATGGAAGTTCCCCAGTGTTCATATTGTTAGTTATAAATTTAGAGTTTAGCTCCCTGACTTTATTTATAACTATACACATAAATGTGCCCTACATAATGCATGCTATGAAAATAAAACCTGCCTGAAATAAAACTGCAAATATGTACTTTAATAAAGACCTGGAGCATTATTGCATACATTAAACATTAATAACAATAGTAACAGAACTGTTGACTGAAACAGAAAATCAGGGTAAAAACCAGGCAGAACTGATTTTTTTTGAACTAGAGAACAATACCAAAATATTTATAAATTTAAAAATATTAGGTCCTTTTGGTAAAGTTTTAGTATTGAGAAAGATTTGACTTCTAATCCTAAGTGCTCATAAAGATAAATAAAGCGTTTTTATGAACTCATGCCCTCTTATGTGTAAGGAAAAAAATCTTGCTATGGTATGTACTTTTAAATAGTCTAAAGTATCTCACTCAGGGTGCTCAGCTTATGTGATTTTTTCTATACCTCATTATATATAAATGCTTGTTTTATGAGCCCTTTCCCTTTTTTTATGTCTATGCTTTTTTTAATCTATAGGAAATCTTAAATGTAGAATTTTGTAAATGAATAAATTAGTAAACAACATCATTTTCTCTTACTCTATATCAGCCACCAGTCTGCTTTCCAGAGAGGCAAAGTATGGCATATTCAACAATAGCTTTATGCTGTTATTTTTTTAATCTTTTCTATTTTGTTTTTTTTTTCTTTTTTTTTATATATATATATGCTATTATTTTTTAAAGGCATTTGTTTACTTATACAACACTTAAGGCAACATTCTGAGCTAAAGATTTTAGCTCTGGTTACTGATTCCTCCATTCTTCTATAGTTCTGCTTGAGGTTCCCCCTCAGAGGAATGTGGTTTGACAAAACTTTCTCCATCACACATTTATTTGCATATAATAATACATCAGATATGAATAGCAGTCAGAATCTAATCATGTTTAGTATTTGACAAACAATACCTCATTAGAGACTTATCGTCTGTGTGGCCTACTAAACTCCCTCACAATGGCAATGATAGTTTCCAATTTTCCACCCACATCTCTGGTCACTCTGCAGTCTTCTTATCTGACCATTGTCCTCCTCATAACCATTAATGAGCCAAATCCTAGAACCTATGCTCTTCTCACTGTCTCCCTCTCCTATTAATCTCTTCTCTGCCTATGGTTTCACTTATCACCTCTGAATGACTTCTTTGATAATGTTAAAAAAAACCACAAACCCAAATCTGTGCTAGCTTATGTCTTAGCTTGCCAGAGCTTCTATGATAAATACTACACAGTGAATTGGCTTAAACAGCAAGAATTTATTGGTTTGCAGTTTGAAGATTAGAAGTCCAGAATCAAGATTTAAGTAAAGTCATGCTTTCTGCTGGACTCAGCAGTCTGGTGATGACAGTCTTCTGTCACATGGTACTCTCTCTCTCCTCCCTGGCTTTTTCTTATTCTGACTTCTGGCTTCTACTTACTCTAATTATGTCCAAATTTCCTCTCTTTATAAGGCCTCCAGTCATATGGATTGAGGCCCACCCTGAATCAACTTGAACACACCTTAACTAATTAATTGTTTACAAATGGATCACAGCCTGTTCTAGTTTGCTAGCTGCCGGAATGCAAAATACCAGAATCAGAATGGCTTTTATATAGGGGAATTTAATAAGTTGCTAGTTTACAGTTCTAAGGCCAAGAAAATGTCCAATTAAAGCAAATCTATAGAAATGTCCAATTAAAGGTATCCAGGGAAAGATACCTTGGTTCAAGAAGGCCAGTGAAGTTCAAGGTTTCTCTCTCATCTGGAAAGGCACGAGGTGAACACAGTCAGGGTTCCTCTCTCATCTGGAAGGGCACATGGCAAACACGGCATCATCTGCTAGCTTCTTCTCCTGGCTTCCTGTTTCATGAAGCTCCCTGGGAGACATTTTTCTTCTTCATCTCCAAAGGTTGCTGGCTGGTGAGCTCTGCTTCTCGTGGCTATGTCATTCTGCTCTGCTCTGCTCTCTCTGAACCTCTTATTCTCCAAAGTGTTTCCTCTTTAATAGGACTCCAGTAAACCAGTCAAGACCCACCCAAATGGGTGGAGACATGTCATCACCTAATTCAGTTTAACAACCTCTCTTGACTAAATCACATCATCCAGGGAGATGATCTGATTAGTTTCAAACATAGAGTATTGAATGGGGATTATTCTACCTTTATGAAATGGAATTTTGATTAAAACATGGCTTTTCTAGGGGGCTTCCTTTCAGACCAGCATACAGCACAGGAGCATAAATTAAGATTTAAACATGTCTTTTGTAGGGTACATAATTTGAACCCCAACAGGTTAGGTTTTCCAGAAAGAAAAGCCTGAAGTACAGGGTTATGTGCTGTTATTTTATTTATTTATTTTTTAGAAATACAGTTCCCAAGAAGTAGAGTGAGAGACATGAAGAATGTAGTTTGGAAGGAGGGAGAGCCAGTGCAAAGATAGCTGTCTGTCACTACTTAATCCTACAGGATCATACCCTAAAAAACCATATGAACTATGATTTAAGACTGTTGAGTGGGGGAAGGCATGAATTTTCCACTAGTATGGGTTAAAAGTTCACCCTATAGAACATTAACTCCTCCTCACCTCCAGGTAGCTGATGGAGTACTCTGTACAAGTGGGAATCCAAAGCAATGTCAGTGCAGATGTCATGGAGTAGGAAATAAGAGCTGCCTCCATCAAGCATGAGGTGAAGTGCTGTCAGATTATACCTGTTTGAAGTTTGTGCTGGTGAAATAGCTGGACTAAAACACAGGTGAGGCTGAGAGAATCTAAAGTGGTATGTAAAAGGTATCCAGTACAATATATCCCTTTTACCACTCAGAACCACTCATGCCTTACATTATATTTATCTTCCACACTGCAGTATAGGCCCTCCCTAAGATCAGCACAATTAGTAACTAAGAAGTGGAGCCCTTTCATAATCTATGAAAGGCTTAAGGCAAGAGAGTTAGTGAAACAAGCTACAGTCCCTACTGCTGCAGCTGACCTTGAAACTGTGATACTCATCATCTCCTTCTACCTCCTTAGGTTTTCTTCACCAGTAACTAGGGTTTTTTTTGTTTGTTTCTTTGTTTGGTTTTTGCCTGATTAGGATTGCTTGCTTGCTGGGGTGACCCAGACAGGTACCTGAGCTCTTAGTTGCCTGCTCTTGTTGGGCCATAGTAGCAGAATTTCCCATTTACTGTTACCAGTGGCTATGGAGTACCAAGAGATAACACAGTGAATCCCCTGAGTTCTGGATTTGTTCCTCCCTCCCTGATTAGGTACTACAATCTTTGCTTCTTCTGGTAATCAGAATTGAATGATCCCAACAGTAAGTTGGAATTTTTTTTCCCTACTGGTACACTGGCATGTGGAGGCCTCAGTGATCAACTGGTAGGCAGAACTCCAAGTTTATTGGAACTCTTTTGTGTCACCTGGAGAAAATTAATCACCTCTCATTCTCACCCTGAACCATGACTTCTAACTTGGCAAAGACTAAAGTTATAAGGATAGGAAAGACAAATTCTGCAAGTGGTGAATAAGAGTGATGATGAGAGTGGCAATTTTACTTTCATCCTTTGGTTCTCAAGCCTAAGTATTCTAACTATTGATAGCACAGCACAATGTTATTAACCATTGCTTCAGTATATATACCACATCCTGGAGGGCAGTGATCCAAATCCACAATAGGTTGTCTTCAGTATGTATCTTTAACTGACACTTTAACAGGCCACTCTACCTACTATTAGGCCAGCTGTTTCTTTGTGTTAGAGTTCACGGTAAGACCAATGCGTTTTAAACTTGTGTGCCCATTACAACATGTCCTTTTTTATAAATTGGTATAAAATGGGTCCTTTGGCCTGAGACAGTTTTGGGTGGGATACCATGTTGATAGATCAGTTATTGTGTAAGCCATGAAATGGTGGTGGTAGCAAAGGTATTTGGAACTGGGAATCAAACCCATGTCTAAAGTAGGTGTTAATTCTGGTAAAGACAGATCACTGTTCCCTTCCATTTGGTTAACCTTACATCAAGTAATTGACTGGTCTCCTTAAGTAATTGTGCCATACCGAGCATTTGCCATCAGCGTATCTGTTGCTGGCTGGTTGGGCATTTAACAGCAGCAATAGCTGTAATAGCATAGATGAGAGGGAACATCTTGGCCACTCTATTCATGGACCCACTCTGCCAGTGCCAATGGTGAAATTGGAAGGCTTGCTGGTAACCGAAGGTTGAGTCATTCTATTCACTTCATTGTTGAGCCCCTCCATTTTGGCAGATGGTTTCTGGTGGACATTATTAACAAGAGACACAAAGGTACACGTGATTTGTGCCCATTCCATCTTCCCCAGACTTATCACCTCATCTTCCTCTCTTGTTCTCTCTAGACCCCAGATCAAACAGCCAAGCAAGCCTTTTATCACCGCCTGAAGTCAGGGTGTATCTGTAGCTCAGGTTGTTTTTCCCTCATTGGAATTGGATAACCAAGTATGCTGCTCCAGCTGTTCCCACTAGCCAGACTTCCTTTGCCACCATCCTGTAGGGCCACTCCTGAATAGGGCTATTTAATACAGCAGTGGCCCATTTTTGACTAGGTCTTAATTAGAAGCATGAGAGTCTGAATTACACAAAGGCATTCCTTTCTCCAGGCCAAAACAGCCTTGCAATTGAATGTGAGGAGAAGCAAAAAATCAGTCTTCTTCCCCCAGATATCTTTGGTAAGAGGAAACTTGTGCAACTATGGGAGGCATCATCTGCTATTCTTAAGGAAATACCAGTTTTATGAAAAATAGTTTTATCTTAGAATTTGGAACAGAGTATATATATATATATATATATATATATATATATATATATATATTTAGACATTGCTGTCTCTTTTAACCTAAGGCAGTTTTTTTCTTAATGGATAAGCCTATTGTGTAGAAGTTTTTATCTGAATATCAGGGTGTTTCTGGGTCCACAGGAAATCTAGCAGAATTTAACTTTGATTTTAAGTCTGTGTGGGTGGTCCGTGGCCTTATAATCTTTTCAGAATGTATTTTTTCCTACTTATGATTCCTTCCTCCATCCCTCTTCCCCATTGCAGTGTAGACAGTGAAGTGCAGTTTGCAGTAACCTGACCTATAAAACTGCCGTTTGAGAGCAGAAACAATTATAAGAGATTAGAGAGGAAAGCTGTAATTCTAGAGCTTAGTCAAATATTAAGCAGAATCAGAATCTGCAGTACCTGGTAGAAAAAATAATGATTTCAGTTTTGGTACACAACTAATTTCTGTTTCCTTCTCCTCTCAGAGTTCACGACAAACTTACATTTTCTGATTTGTGCAATGTACCTTAGAAGTGTAATGTGTTAAGCAATGGTCATCCAGAAAAATCCTTAGGATTCTACTGCATTAGGTCTCTTAACCTAAACTGCCCAAAATATACTGACAGAAAGAGTTTAAACTGGAGAAACTTAGGGTCACTATGAAGAAGTTTCAGAATGTCAGTAGAAATACACTTGTAATTATGCATATTGTAGCTAAAACAATGTAAATGCTCATCTTGTACAAGTAGAAATTGTGTAAATGAAAGGATCCATGGGAGATTTTTATTGTTAGCCATATTTTAGTTACAAACAAACTGCTTACATGGATTTATGTGTGAAAAACACTGAACAAATCCTTTTGACCATTTCATCACCGTTAGTACCAACTCACAGAATGGTCATGAGAAGTTAATGTATGAAATGCACACATTTGCTTCTCATTTTTTTCTCTAGTTTTAAACCTTTGGATAGGGTGAGAATGAGAAGAGATGGGACTTTGTGAAGTTTTTGTTATATCTGATTATATTTACTCTCTTCTGTAGTGGTGATGAGAAGTGGTGACTGCCCATACTGATAATTAAAAAACAGTTAACTTATTTTTTTTAATCTTGATTGGAAAAACCATTATATGGTTCAGTCTAATCTTTTCAATATGGGACTAGAGCTAAGAGTCTAAGACAGTTACAATAATGCTACAGGTTATTTTCGCTGAGGACCGAGAGGCAGGTAGATTCAGTCACATATTGTGAATAATCAGTTCTGAGTTCATATCATATAACCCTACTTTGAATTAACAAAAAAATCCAGTAAGCAGTGTTTTTAAATATCTCAGAGGGGGACAGTTTCAAAGCTGGCTAACAATGAAATTTCCCATTTTTCACTGGCAGGAACCCCAGCCCCATAATGGGGATGGTCCCACCAGTGCGAAGGCCCCACATGGGGACCCCTTCCCTAGTGAGGAAATGTACCCCTGAAGAGGAGTCCTTCTACCCTCTGGCCCCACTGCTACCCTGTCACGTGAGTACAGCAATAGCCTTGAGGACCTTGTTAATTTTTCCATTATTTGGTGGCCAGTTGTCTAATGTGAGAATTGTTCAGGCCCTCTTCCTTTTCATGCTCTTAAACATTACAGAAAAGGAGGTAAAAGCTTCCTTTAATCTTCGTGTTTATTTTTGCAAGTAAACTAGTCTGTTGCTGTCTAGTGCAATACTGTTAAATAGACCACTGATGTAAATGTTTTATATCTGCCCTGTCCAATATGCCATCTACTAAGCCCTTAAATGTGGTTAGAGCAACAAAGGAACTAAATTTTTTTTTTTAATTTGCCATATGTGCCTAGTGGCTACTAAATTGGGCAGTATAGTTTCTGTATACCCAAGATATTCAGCTTCTTTGATGTGCTTCTTTACCTCTATTTCTTTAACATCCCAGAAAAATTTGCCTTGTATTATTTTGTTATAAATATCATTCTTTAAAATTTCCATCTCAAAATATTTTTACCCATATTGCCCTTATGTGGTTTTAATTATTTTACATTAGAAATATTTATTCAATCATAAAAAGTAATATCCTGCGTTATTTTCTACTTTACATGCTTTAATTTGCAAATTCAATATAGATGTAGAAGTAATTACACATATTAAAATAACTTTCATTTTATTATTCCTTTTCAAAGAGACTATAAAATATCCTACCTTAGTACAGTATGTGCAGTGTTATTATCAAAACATTAAATTTAGTATTCATTAGTTATAACATGTTACTAATAAGTTTTTAAGTTCAGTTCTGATAGGTGGATTACAGACTTTACAGATTAATTAAATTCTCAGTTTTACCTACTAAGAGTAAATGTCCTTTAACTATTGTGTTACCATTTGATTTTGTCATGCTCTCCATTTATATTAATTAATTTGGCTGTGTATGCATCTATAATAATAAGAATTTTCAAATCAATAATAGCTATCACCTAAATTTTATTACATGGAATCCTCAAAATATCTTTTGTGGGTACTATTATCATAATTTCACAAATGAGGAAGCTGAGGCATGGAGTAACAAATATATAGGCCAGGCCTACTCAGCTGGTAAGTGGCAGAGTCAGGACTTGAACTCAGGTCCTGAGTCAGTGCTTTTAACCACTACACTATGTTACCTCTTAAGGAATCTTAATTACTCAAAATGAGGCTTGGTCTCTCTGTTGTCAAGAAATCCAACAATAAACTAACACACTAGTAATAAGTTACTTTCAGAATTTGAGAGACATAGAAGTATGCTTTATTTCTTCTACAGTGGTTCAGATTTTATTCTTCTACAAAGGTTAATTATTTTTATGAGTGAGTAATAAGTTCATATATTCTTCTGACGGGAAATGTCTATTCATAGATGTATGTGTGTTTTTAATGTACTTTGCTTCATTAGAATAGTGGCCAAGAATGAAAAAATAAAGGGAGGAGTACTTTAAGGGTCAGGGGAATATATGTGGTTGGTTACTTAATAAAAACAATTTTTTAAGGAACTTTGAATAATATCTAACATATTGTTATGAATTTAGTTTTGTTTTACTATATACCTCTTAATGTTATTCATATTGGATATAAATTATAGATATTTGTTACATTTTAAACATGGGAAAGGTTGGTGGTGAATTCTCAATATTTCTTTGGGATTTTTTTTCTGGAACTTGGGAGGTATTTCTTTAGCTAAAAATAGAGCAAGAGGAAAAATAAATTGTTTTATAGCTCAAAACATTAGTTTTGGTAGCTAGAGTATATTGGTTCATGTATTCAGTCAGTAAATGTTATAAATTTATTGGTAGATTAACAATTTCAACAGCATGGTATATTCTGGCTATTATAAGGACTTAAGGTCATGCATTTACTTGTCAACAAGAGATGTACAATAGGAAGTGCTTTATGAAAACTTGTACCACAAATGGGTGCAATTCTTACAGAATCATTCCATTTTTATTATTATGTACACTTTTGAACCAGTTAGAAAGCCTCCAATAACTCTTGCAAATTATTTGAATTTCAAAGATGTTTTCTAGCTGAAAATGCGTATTTTAGAATCTTACTAAAATTTTGAAAGATTGTAGAAAGTTCAGGGCAGAGGGACATTTTGAAAAATAAGGGTATTTAAATTCTAGTACATGCTGACTAATTAGAACTTAGATTTAGATCGTTGATTTAGAATGACACCCTGATTTGATCTAGTTATCATCTTTATTAGATGAAGTGATTCATGTTTTGTAAGGTAAGTGAGTTGCTACTGTATGATTCTGTGTTAGGCATGGAGGAGTGGGGCTTCATCCCTGATGAGACACTGACATTTTAATGCTAACATTTTAAGTATGTGTCAGTTGAGGCAATCTAGTTGTGTGGCATTTTCTACATATTATTAAATATATTGAAATTTTTTGTTAAAATGGACAGATTTTTTATAATTCATCTATTTCTGTGAAAATTGTGTTCTCAGGCTCTCAATTTATGTCTACTTTTTTTGGTGAGCAAAAGATAATTTATATCTTTAACTTTAAAAACAATGGTTTGAAGGAAATTGAACAGAATAAATATCTTAAGCATTAACAAAAGAAAAACCAAAGCCAAAGTTTTATTATACTTTCTCTTCTCATTTAAAATGATATTCACTTCTCATTTTTAAATGATATAAATACTAGAAGACTAGGACTAAAGTGCATAGAACTATACTTTTGGGCTTTTAAAACTCCTTTGTATGGTTTTCTAAGTCTGGAAGGGAAATTATTATCAATCCCGATAAAGCATAAATCAAAACATTATTCTTTATTAAGTATATACTTTATAAAGCAAGCAATGAGTAAATTTGTCCTTATAGATTTTCTAAACCTACTTACAGCCAACAGAGCTTTCTTCTAAGGTAAAATGCTACAGCTTTCTTTTCAGGATGCATTTGCACATTGCCCCGTGAACCATCTCTAAAGTGTTGATGTTATTAATACTTTGAATAGGGAGTGACCTCTTCTCCAGCTTTCATCTCTTAAAGATAAGCATCTGAGAATGTTTGCTGTGAAGTAACCTAAAATCACAGTTTTATGTACTCTTTTACTTTCACAAAGAGGCAGCATTTCTGACGTACTTACAAATTGTTTAAAATTATAATGCTATGACCAGGTACTTAAAGTCCAGGCCACTAAAACCTAAAGGGACAAATAAGAGATGTGTTTTACTTTCCTTAGTTTTGTTCTGCTTGCTTTTTTATAGGCAAATGCAATTTTTTAGATGTTCTGTAGCTGCCCTTAAATTTTATTTAATTTTGTACTTTGTAAAGTGATTAAAAAATTTTAATAGTGCTTACTTGTAGTAACAGTTATCTGATCATATGTTTATTAGTTATTAACTTACAGGAGAATGAATCTCTAT
Organism: Tamandua tetradactyla; assembly: GCF_023851605.1. Lineage (NCBI taxonomy): Eukaryota > Metazoa > Chordata > Mammalia > Pilosa > Myrmecophagidae > Tamandua > Tamandua tetradactyla. Next base: position 64,938,631 of record NC_135341.1, on the reverse strand, counting down.
TAAAAAGAGATTATTGTTTGACTTTTGCTTTGAGAAAAAAAAGTAAGGTTTATTTTAAGAAGTGCTACCCATTAAGGAAGTGCCTATTTTAAAATCTGAGAGCTGGGTTAGACCTTTTAATAGGATCTCAAATCAGTGCTTTCTGTCAGCCTGTTGAAAACTGATTTTAAGTCTCATATTCTACCTTGTCACTTCTTGAGTCTCTTAGAGAATTGCAAGACAAAAAATTATGGAGTAAATCTCCAGAAAACCCAAAACTGTGACAGAGTTGTAGGCTAGAGGAAGTTGGTAAACATATGTGATGGGAATAAACATTCTTAACTGAAGCTTCACTTGCACACAGTGTCATGAGAAATGTCACCTCCTAAACCAAAAAACACAAACTGTGCCCAGTCTGCTAACAGGCTAGTTTGGAAACTCTCTTCCATGTATGGGTCATGTGTGCTTATGCTTGCATGAGAAAAAATGATGTGAAAAGCACCTAAATTAACAATACTTTTAAAGCTAAGTTTGAACTATGTGAAAGTCTTAAGATGCCAAACTATTTTTTAACAACGTGCAAATGTTAAAATAATACTCCTTCCCTGTAAGTCATTGCATGAAGTACTTGCTACTGTAGTTGGAGTTGAACTTACATTCTGAACTCTGCACAAGAAATATTAGGAACCTTTTTCCCTGCTTTGCTAACATTTTTTTAGCGTCAACTCGATAAATACTTATTAACAAGCCACTGATGCAATAACAGAACAAACTAAAACCTATCTGATTTCTGTAGTGATTTTTTTCCTATGTTTCATATTTGTTATTAGGTACTTTCGTATTATTCAAGAATATTAGTAGCATCTGGTTCTTTTTCCTGGTGTCAATGTCATATTCATATTTGTTGTAACAACCCAGATGCAAATAAAAATGGTTCAGCAGGCAGCTTTGGACACAGGGAGTATCTTATGAAGGTCTACATAGTTTAGAGGAGGTAAGAACATCTCAGGACAGCTCTTTGACTCCCTCTTGGTACAGTTTGCTGGGGGGGATATCCAAAATAACCTAATAATGCCTTGTGCAAAACAGAGGGAAGGGAGGAAAACTGCCTTCCCAACAGGGGCCAATGGCTTTTACCCACCTTTATGAGACACTTAGAGGTTTCTAACACTGCCTTGGCTCTCTGGAGTGTGGGATGATGGGGGTGAGGCTGTGTTCTTGGAGAAGGTAGAGGAATACGGTCAGGGAAGGAGGCATCTAATTTGGATGCCTTTTATTTCTTTTTCCTGTCCGATTGCTCTAGCTAGAACTTCCAGAACAATATTGAATATAGTGATGACAGAGGGCATCCTTGTCTCATTCCCAATCTTAGGGGGAAAGCTTTCAGTCTTTAACCATTGACTGTGATGCTGGGTATGGGTTTTTCATATATGCCCTTTATCATTTTGAGGAAGTTACCTTTGATTCCTACCTTTTTTACTGTTTTTGTCAGAAAGGGATGTTGAATTTTGTCGAATGTTTTTCAGCATCAATCAAGATGATCATGTGATTTTTCCCCTTTCGATCTCTTAATGTGCTCAATTACATTAATAGATTTTCTTCTGTTGAACCATTTTTGCATTCCTGGTATAAACCCCGCTTGGTCATGATGTATAATTCTTTTAATGTATTGTTAGATTCTCTTTGCTAGTAGTTTGTTGAGAATTTTTGCATCGATGTTCATTAGGGAGTTTGGCCTGTAGTTTTCTTTTCTTATAGTGTCTTTACCAGTTTTAGTATTTTAGTGATGTTAGCTCCATAAAATGAGTCAGGTAGTGTTACTTTTTCCTCAGTTTTTTGGAGAAGTTTGCACAGGAGTGGTATAAGTTCTTTTTGGAATGTTTGATAGAATTCTCCTCAGAAGCCGTATTGCCCTAGGCTTTTCTTTGTAGGAAGATTTTAGATAACTGATTGAATATCTTTACTTATGATTAGTTTGTTGAGATCTTTTTTCTTCTTTCCTCCTTCTTCCTCCCCTCCTCCCCTTCTTCCTCCCTTCTTCCTTCTCTTCTTTTTCTTTTTTTGTGAAAAATAACATATATACCAAAAAAACAATAAATTTCAAATTATACTGCAATAATTAGTTGTAGAACAGATTTCAAAGTTTGGTGTGGTTTACAGTTCCATGGTTTTAGGTTTTTATTTATAGCTGCTCTAAGATACAGGAGACTAAAACAAATATCAGTATGCTGATTCAGCGAACCTTCTCTGTATAACTCCACCATCATCTTTGAGCTTTCTCTCACTCTTTAGGGTTATTTGGGCTATGGCCATTCTAACTTTTTCATGTTGGAGGGGGCTCTCGATAATATGGAATAGGGGGGTGGAACAAGTTGATGTTCTAGAAAGGCTAACCTCTCTACCTTACAGGACTTACCTGGTCCAGGGACCCATCTGGAGGTTGTAGGTTTCTAGAATGTAAACCTAGTGCATGGAACCTTTGTAAAATCTTATATAACGCCCTAAGTATTTCTTTAGGATTGGCAGGAATGGTTTTAGTTGGAGTTTGGCAAGTTATGATATGCAGTCTGTACCTGAAACTTGCATAAGAGTGACCTCCAGTGTAGTCTCTTGACTGTATTTGAACTGTCTTGGCAACTGATACCTTAATTGTTACACTTCTTTCCCCCCTTTTTGTCAGGATGGCATTGCTCATTCTACAGAGCCAGGGCCAGGCTCATCCCTGGGGGTCATTCCCCATGCTGCTCAAGTGACTTTCATCACTGGATGTCATGTGCCATGTAGAGGGGAGGGCAATGGTTTCACTTGCAGAGTTGGGCTTGGTTGGGGGGGGGGGCACATCTGGGCAACAAAAGAGGTCCTCCGGAGGTGACTCCTAGGCACACCTATAGGTAGGCTAAGCTTCTCCATTACATACATAAACTACACAAGAGCAAGTCTCAAGATGAAGGTTTTGGCTTATTGATTTGGGTGTCCCTAATGTTGAACACAGTATCTGGGATTTCCCTGGTGGTAAAGTTTAATAGTTCCATATTGTGTCTCCTATCCTGCAAGGGACTTTGCCAATACTTTTTCATTATCTGCTTAATATACCCTAGGGTATATCCAGGCATTACATTAAATTATACAGGAGTAAAGGCTCTTATTCTTATTCTGGGCTCCCTGTGTTTGGGTTGTCTAAATGACCTATCCAGAAAGGTTAAGTTTGATTGTATTTCTTCTTGAGTCAGTATAATTTTTTCATGTGTTTCCAGGAATTTGTCCATTTCATCTAAGTAGTCTACTTAGATATACTTGTTCATAGTATCGTCTTAAATGAGTTTTTTTTATTTCTTCAGGGTCTTTGGTAACAATGCCTACTCTCATTTCTGATTTGCATCCTCTTTCTTTTTTTCTTTGTCATCTTTACTACTCATCCATCAATTTTATTGATATTCTCAAACAACCAACTTTTAGTTTTATTGATTCCTTCTGTTGTTCTTTTGTAATCCCATTCATTTAATTCTTTTTTGTTGTTGTTGCTACAACAACCTACAAGCACATACATTCTTAACATACGAACATTCCATACATGGTATACAATCAGTGGCTCACAATATCATCACATAGTTGTATATTCATCACCATGATCATTTTTTAGAACATTTGCATCACTCCATAAAAAGAAATAAAAAGGAAAAAACTCATACATACCATACCCCTTACCCCTCCCTCTCATTGACCATTACTATTTCCATCTGTCCAATATATATAATTTTTAGTTTTAACATTTGTTCCCCCATTATTTATTTATAATCCGTTTGTTTTACTCATCTGTCCATACTGTAGATAAAAGGAGGGTCAGACACAAGGTTTTCACAATCACAGTCACATTGCAAAAGCTATATCATTATATAATCATCTTCAAGAAACGTGGCTACTGGAACACAGCTCTACAGTTTCAGGTACTTCCTTCTAGCCAAATACACCTTAATCTATAAAGGATGTATCTATATAATTCATAAAAATAACCTACAGGATAACCTCTTGACTCTGTTTGAAATCTCAGCCACTGACAATTTATTTTGTCTCATTTCTCTCTTCCCCCTTTCAGTTGAAAAGACTTTCTCAATCCTTTGATACTGAGTCCCACCTCATTCTAGGATTTCTGTCCCACATTGCCAGAGAGGTTTACACCCCTGGGAGTCATGTGCCACGTAGAGATGGGGAGGGCAGTGAGTTTTCTTGCCATGCTGGCTGAGAGAAAGATAGGCCGCATCTGAGCAACAAATTAGGAGTAAGACTCTGTGGGTGAGTCTTAGTCCTAATTTTAAGTAGGCTTAGTCTATCCTTTGCAGGGATAAGTTTCATAGGAACAAACCCCAAAACTGAGGGCTCAGCCTATTGATTTGATTGTCCCCACTGCTTTTGAGAACATCAGGAGTTCTCCAAATGGGAAAGTTGAATTTTCCCCTTTTCTCACCATTCACCCAAGGGGACTTAGCGAATATTCACTGTTCAAATCACTCCGGGGTTTATGGGGACATCACTCTGGGATTTATCAGGGCATCCCTCTGGAAAAACCTACAAAACAGATCAGAATTTTTCAGTTCTTGTTTTCTTGTTTCTTGCTCTGCCTCTATGGTGCCTCCCCGCCACTCCCACCCCTCAACCCTTTGGAGAGTCTACTTAAGTATTACAGACCCCAGTCAGATTTTCCCACCAGACTGTCCACCTCTTGGGAGGGAAGAGTCACCTGCATCAGTTTTCCCTGAGGATAAGAACCAGCAGGTTGAAAGACTTTCCTATGAAGCCCCTAGGCTCTGTGTTTTTCCTATCCTGCCTAGTATGTGGTGTTTGTTTGCCTGTGGGTCTTACCAGTATGAAATTAAAATGGTACGTTTAACTTGAGCAGACTCTCCTTGCTGGGGGTGTGGTGGAGACAGAGGAGAGGTTGTAGTCTAGCTTTAATCGCTTCAGTTTTCCAGACCCTGGGGTCTGAATTCCTTGAGGGAGGGATTCTACCTGAGCTGGGCCCCACACCTCTCCTGGGAAATTAATTCCTTTCACCTGTCCAGCCTCTTTGCCTCTTAGACGAGCTTAATTTCCCCCTTACCTGGGCCAGTTGGAGCCTGAGAAGCCTTACAGTGGTATCCAAAGAGTAGTTAAGCAGTAGAAACACAGCCACACACACAAAAAAGAAAAAAAAAATCCTTTTCAGATCAGGATTGCTGCTCAAGTTGTACCTTGAGTTTCTCAGTCAAGAGCTTAATTAAGTTGGTACGTTGCTCTATGACTCTCGAGGTCCTGTGTGCCCTCTCCTTTAGTTCAGGGCATAGACCCTTTCAAGTATTTTGTGCTGTCAGATAAAAAAAAAAAAAGCTATTTTTCACTCTTCTTCTTTCGTCAGCCTTGCCCCCTCTGCACCTGGGCAAAAACCATCAACCTCAGTTTTTCCTCAAGGTTTGGCTGACCTGGAAGTCTGTCTTTAGTAGCCAAAATTTGTTAATTAATTCCATAATTGGAGCTTCATTGAGCTCAGCCCCTTGCTGTTAGTAAAGTCTCTTTTCTTTCCCCTCTGGGAACCAGTCTGTGGGGGAGGGGTGCCGGCCTCTGCAGTTTGGGGGACTCACATTTCTGGGTGGTATCACAGCCAGTCCAGCTTGACCAGACTGGTGTACACTGTGTATCCGGTCACTGATGTGGCCCCAGCAGTTGTTCTGTACTGTTCCTGGCCTTTTACTAGCTGCACTGCAGGATGAACTAAATTCCACACCTCACTAAGCTGCCATCTTGACCACACTCTCCCATTCATTTAATTGTTTTAATCTTTGTTATTTCTCCTCTATTTATTTGGGGTTAGTTTGCTATTCTTTCTCAAGGTCCTCTAGGTGAGGACTTTCTTCTCTTTTTTTTAAATTTTTTTATTTTTGCATGGACAGCACCAGGAACCAAACCTGGTCTCCAGCATGCCAGGCAAGAATTCTGCCACTGAACCGCTGTCACACCACCCATTTATTCTCTTTTTAATATAAGCATTTAGGGCATTAAATTTCCCTTTCAGCACAGCCTTTGCCACAGCCCATTAATTCTGATATGTTATGTTCTCATTTTCATTTGTCTCCAGATAGCTACTGATTTCTCTAGCAATTTCTTCTTTGACCCACTGGTTATTTAAGAATGTATTGTTTAACCATAAGTACATGGAACCTTGAATAGGGCATGAGATTTTGTAGGTTTGTCCAGTCTAGTTTGATGCCCCTATAAATCCCAAAGTGATTTGAACAATGAATAAAGAAGTTTGTAAAGTCCCCTTGCAGCAATGGGGAGAAAGGAGGAAATATTTAACTTCCCCTTTTGGAGAATTCCTGATATTCTCACAAGCAGTGGGGCAAAAAAATCATTAGGCTGAGTCCTCTATCTTGGGGTTTTCCCCTATGAAACTTATCCCTGCAAAGAATAGGCTAAGCCTACTTAAAATTAGGCCTAAGAGTCACCCTCAGAGAACCTCTTTTGTTGCTCAGGTGTGGCCTCTCTCTCTCTCTCTCTAAATCAACATGGCAAGCAGACTCACTGCCCTCCCCCGTACATGGGACATGACTCCCAGTGGTGTAAACCTCCCTGGCAACATGGGACAGAAATCCTGGGATGAGCTGGGACTCAGCATCAAGGGATTGAGAAAAACTTCTTAACCAAAAGGGGCAAGAGAGAAGTGAGACTAAATAAAGTGTCAATGGTGAGAGATTTCAAACAGAGTTGAGAGGTTATCCTGGAGGTTATTCTTTCATGTTATATAGATATCCCCTTTTTAGTTTATGCTGTATTAGAGTGGCTAGAGGGAAGTACCTGAAACTGTAGAGCTGTGTTCCAGTAGCCACGTTCCTTTAATGATTGTATAATGATATAGCTTTTACAATGAGAGTGTGTCATTGTGAAAACCTTATGTCTGATGTTCTTTTTATCTAGGGTATGAATAGATGAGTAAAAAAAAATGGATAAAAAATAAATAATAGAGGCGACAAAGGTTCAAATAAATTGAGTAGATTGAAATACTAGTGGTCAATGAGAGGGGGGATAAGGGGTATGGTATGTATGAGTTTTTTCACTTTTATTTTTTATTTCTTTTGCTGGAGAGATGCAAAATTTAAAAAGAGGATCATGGTGTTGAATACACAACTATTGATGATATTTTGAGCCATTGATTGTACACAATGTATAAGATGTTTCTATGTTTGTTTTTTAAGGTTTTCAATAAGAATATATTTTTTAAATGTGTTATTTAATCTCCATATATTTGTGAAAGTTCTCCTTCTTTGGTGGTTATTGATTTCCAATTACATTCCATTGTGATCAGAGAAAGTGCTTTGAATCATTTCAGTGTTTCTAAATTTATAAAGGCTTGTTTTATGCCCCAGCATATGATCTAGTCTGGAAAATGTTCTATGAGCACTAGAGAAGAATGTCTATCCTGGCATTTTGGGGGTGTAACAACCTATATATGTCCTTTAGGTCGAAGTCATTTATCAAATTGTTTAAATTCTCTATTTCCTTGATGATCCTCTGTCTGGTTGCTCTATCTATAAAGGAGAGTGTGTATTGAAGTCTCCTACTCTTATTGTCAAAATGTCTGTTGCTCCCTTCAGTTTTGGCAATATTTGTCTCATGTACTTTGAAGCTCTTTGATAGGGAGCATAAATGTTTATGATTGTTATTTCTTCTTGGTGAATTGTCCCTTTCCATTAATATGTAGTGTCCTTCTTTATCTCTTATGATGTCTTTACATTTAAAGTCTATTTTGTCTGATATTAGTATAGCTACTCCTGCTTTCTTTTGGTTACAACTTGCGTAAAACATCTTTTTCCATCCTTTCACTTTCAGTCTGTTTGTATCATTGTGTCTAAGATAAGTCTCTTGTAAGCAGCATATAGCTGAATCAATCCATTTTACCAATATATATCTTTTAATAGGCAAGTTTAGTCTGTTAACATTGAAAGTTACTACTGCAAAGAAATTTTTTTAATCTACCATCTTATCCTTTGTATTTTCTTTGTCACATCTCTATATTCTTTTCCTTCTGTCTTTTTATCCTTTACTGGTGCTCTTCAATTCTGCGCCCTCCTCCAGACCTCCCTCTCCTGTCTTTTTTTTTCAGCTGCTGAACTCCCTTTAGTATTTCTTGTAGGGATACTCTCTTGATGACACATTCTCTCAGCATTTGTTTGTCTGAGAAAATTTTAATCTCTCCCTCAATTTTGAAGGACAGTTTGGCTGGGTACAGAATTCTTGGCTGGAGGTCTTTCTTTTTCAGGATTTTAAATATATCATACCACTGCCTTTTTGCATCCACAGTGTCAGTTGAATAGTCCAAACTCAGTCTTATGTGGTTTCCCTTGTATGTATGTAGTAGATTGTTTTTCTCTTGCCGCTTCCAGGATTTTCTGCTTCTCTTCAGCATTTGAGGGACTAATTATTATGTGTCTTGGGGTAGGCCTATTTGGATTTATTCTATTTGGAGTCCATTGGGCCTCTTTGATTTGCAATTTATGTTTTTTATAACAGTTGGGAAGTTTTCCCCCATTATATCCTCAACTAATCTTCCTAGCCGCTTACTGTTCTCTTCTCCTTCTGGGACACCTATGATTCTTATATTTATGCATTTTGTTTTTTCCATTGTTTCTCTGAGATCCAGTTCAAATTTTTCCATCTTTTGCCTTTTGCTCTTTTTTGTGTTCGAAATCGATGTTCTGTCCTCTAGTTTGCTTATTCTTTCTTTTGCCTCTTCAAATCTGCTTTTGTGTGTCCCTACTAATTTTTGTATATGTTGAATGGTGGGGGTCACATCTCATTCTTTTTTCATGTGACTATCCTGTTATTGCAGCACCATTTTTGAAATTTGGTGGGGGGGAGATGGTCGGTGAGGGAGGAGTGCATGGGCTGGGAACTGAACACATGCCTACCACATGGCAAGTAAAAATTCTATCACTGAACTACCCTTGCATCCCCTCTCTAATATATTTTTTATTTAGTCTAGAGCATGTCTTCTTGTTCTCTTTTATGTCAGTAGCCATCCCAATTGATTTTATTTAGTAGAGTTATATGAACTTCTTTGATTAATTGTTCAAGTGTCTGCGTCTCCTCTGGTGTTTTCATATGGTCATTAGGCTGAGCTTTATCTGTATGCATCTTCATATGCTTAGTGATCTTCTGTTACCTTCAAGGCATGTAAATATCATGATAGGGTTACTTTGGAAGTTGATTTCCTTCAGTAGTCTAAAGCTTTGTGTTTGTACAATGGTTTCTTGTGTTCATCTCCCTGTCCATGCACTCCTGAGTGCTCCTGGCTTCTGTTTGGAAAGGAAGGCGTTAGGCTGTTTGCACTAACTGGATGGTCTCCAGTTCTCTGCTTCTCACTTCTTCAGTTTTTGCGACCAGGGCCTCCTTGTGTGGTGTAGAAGGCCCTTCCAGGTCGCTTACCCCCTGGAATTGCTATCCTAGTTGCCTTCCCTTCACTTTTCTCGGCGTTCCTTGGAGCAGGGGTGAACTTGACCTATCCTATTCTACCATCTTAGTTGAACTGAAGCTATGTTTTCTTATAAGTGTTCTCAACGTGGTTGTCCTCAATGTGCTCATTGTGCTCGATGAGGATGGGTTACATTTGCTTACATTTTCCAGGGTGCTTTGATACTTTACGAATGTGTCACAGATTCAGATAAGTCATTGAAGCCAAGTGGGGGGACTAGATTTCTAAGCAGTCGGAGAACTGACTAGAATTGATAGTCCTGTTTTCTTGTTTATTAATCCAGGTCTTTGCCCAGCCAAGAACTGTTTAATGCAGGTATTGCCCTTTCTGAAATCTTTCTGAGAGACCTGAGAAGTTTAGATTTCAAAAGTGTCCCAACATGTGGGCAGTGCAAAGGTGGCTCAGTGGCAGAATTCTTAACCTGCCATGCCAGAGACCTGGGTTCAATTCACAGAGCCTGCCATGCCAAAAAAAAAGTTAGCCTTCCTCTGGCTCTGGGGTGTGTTGATTTAAAAAAGTGTTCCAACATGTGAAGTAGGTAGATGGAGGAAAACTGTCAAAAAGCTATAATTAAGCAACTTAACTATTTAACTACTTAACCATAAATAGGAAATGCCCTTTGTATCTACCAAACAATTAGAATATCAGTAAATCAGGAAATAAGGTATTCATGAATTATCTATATTTTAAGTACATTCTGATTTGATCATTCAGATTTTATCTTATAATTTGCAAATGATGGTTTGAACTAGATCTCCATTTGGATTCAATTTTCTGCCTTAATTATGGGGCTACACACATTTAAACTAAACACAGATCCTCTGTGGTCACAAATTATTGACATCTATTATGTTTTTGAAGCCTGCCCAAATGTGTTTAAAAAGTAAAGATACCATGGGAAATTGCATAAGAGCCAGTCTTTTGCTTCTGAGAGCATTGTTCTTGAAATTTATTTTTGGTTGTTTAGAGTATTCGAACAAAATTAATTTATTTCATAAGCATTCTGCTCATTGACAAGTCCAATATAACTACCAGAGGTGAGAAAGAAATGCTAAGAGCAAAATTTATAACTGATACATATAGTTAAATTACATCAAACATTAACAGTGCTTAAAGACTATAATTGGTAACTTTAAGACTGAAATTTCTAATAAGAAAATAAGTGAGTGGAAAAAAATAAGGAATAAAAGCAAATGCTGTTTTACAGTAGCATAGCTATACAAACACCACCAAGACCGTTGCACTAACCTTCTGTTGCTCTAAGTTCTGCTGCATGAACTCACCACATGAGCAAATTATTCTTGCTTCAAGCCTTATTACTTTGTAAGGGAAATTTCTGGAGAAAGTCCACCAGCTGATGTAGAGAGGTATTTTGCTTGTCTTGATTGCATATTCTTAGAACCTTTGCAAGCTGTAAAAAATATAGGCCAGAAAGAAGTCCCTTTATATCAGCATATTTTCTATATAATAAATTTAAATATTTATGTTAGCTTTAGATGTTGAAAAGGGAAAGAAAAAAACATGGCAATTTCCTCATGTCAAATAGTTTTCTTCTGAACAACTAAAATTATTTTTTCCCCTTAAATTCAAACCCTGTGAGTTTGGGTAGGGGTTAAATGCTTATCTCCATTTTCCAGGTGAAGAATCCCTGGCAAGAAGGTTAAATGACTTTGCCAGCTGCCATAGTAGTGGCAGTACTAGGCAGCAGGAACTCAGTAGATGATACTTCCTGAGTTATTTCTATTATTTGGACCAGATGTGACTGGCTGGCACTTTGAATCATTGAGCTGCCTTTCAGAGGTCTTCTGGCATGAAGTTGGGCTAATGTGAAAGCCAGAGATACAAGATAAAACATTTCCGAAAACACTGGAGTTGAATTTAAAAGATCTGGGTTCAAGTTTCTGACAAATTAGGACTTAGGTCAGTTAACTTGTGGAAATTGTGCTTTTGTTAGTTACGGTACAGGATACTTATTACAGAGATATGCTGTGGCTTAGTACTTGGGCTTATATCCTGGCTCTACCACCTCTCTTATCAGTTTCCTTATGTATAAAATGGTAATGTTACCTAACTCAGGTTATATGTAAAGCTCTTAGCAAGAGTTCTGGTGTATAGTAAGCTGTCTCTAAATGGGAGCAGCATCAGAAGCTGCAGACAGCATGCTATAAACTGTATATTGATACATAGAGGAGATAAGATATATAAATACCTATAATATAAGGTAGAACGTTATAAATGGCATGAGCATAATCTAAAGTTCTTTGGTAATTAAGACGAATTACCATCTGGTGTCATGGGAGGGTTCTTGCAGGAAATGGTTTTTGAGCTTGGCCTTGAACGATAAAAAAAATTTGGACAAACCAAGACTGAAGAAGTTGAAAGTGGTAACTGTTACTGTATTGATTTTGATAAATCATTACATTTTATTTATCTGTTGGCTGTGTATCCATGCCCATATAAACATAGCCTGGTGTTATAGATACTGGCAATTCTTATAATACTTTGTAATTCACAAAATACTTTTTTTTATCTTATTTTTACAAAAATACGGAACGCTTCACGAATTTGCATGTCATTCTTGTGCAGGGGCCATGCTAATCTTATATCATTCCAATTTTAGTATATGTGCCGCCGAAGCAAGCACCACAAAATACTTTTAATGTCTGCAGAAAACCAGTAAGATAGTGATTTACATTTTATTTACAGAAAACCAGTAGTATAGTGATTTACATTTACATATAAAAGTATTTACTTTTATAGATAAGGAAACCAAGGCTCTCACAGCAGTGATTGGTAAAGGAAGAAAACTGATGTACAAGAATTAAATTTCATACATTTCCACAGCATCAGGTTGTCTTTGTTAGTCTAAGTAGAAATAATTTCAAGGCCACCAACCATCTCCTTGAACCCTAGATTGCTTTCTTAAAATGTGTGCCATGTTCAGAAGAGCTAGAGAAACAGTTTAGATGATCCTATGTAAATGCATCACCCTATTGTAAACATTACCACAAAGCCACAAATAGCTAGTGTTGAGACCTAGTAAGCAGCCACGCAGTGAGTGTTTTCATTAACACCAAGTGTATCTTTGCTCGATTTTGCCAGTTAATCAAGCTGTTGACTGAAATTTGCTAGATAGCTCTGATTACCAATGAAGCCACTCCATAAGCATTGGAGGTCTCTGGGAAGCCAGTCATCCAGTTTCATCGTAAAGTCAGGTCATGAATTTGTCAGGTATCCTAAATCATCAGAGTTAATGATCCTTCTGTGAAAAGTGTTGGTACATCAGTTTTAGAATTATTTCATTGATGTTTGGGAGATTTTAATATGAGATAAGCTGTACCTAGTGTGATTCAAATTGCCTGATGAAGCTAGTGGAACCGTATGGGCTCTGGAATCACACAGACCTGAGTTCAATTTCAGCCTTATCACTTATCAGCTGTGATAAGTGAATTTTCCAATTCCTTAAACAAGTTCTGCTGCTTCAGTTGTCTACAATAACCTTACCTAATACCTAAGGTTATGGTGACGATTAAATGAGATAATATGTATGTATAATAGAATGGTAGATATAGTAGAATAATAGAAATAATAGAACTTTAGAATTGATAGGTACAATAATAGTAATAATTCAATAAAAGCTGTCAGTTATAGAATAATAGAAATAATAGTGTAGTAGCATTGATAAAATAATAGTAAGAATTTGATAAAAGTTAGCTATCAGTTACATGAGGCTTTGAATGGTACAGAAGTTAAGATGGAAATTCAGGTGTCAGTGTTAGTTAAAATATGCTTGTATTTCAGAGGATTTTAGATAAATTATTTTTAAAGAAACAGATGTGTAGCTGTAATCTAGAGTCCAGTTGGTAATTTATATTTAAGACAACATACATTTGAAAAACACTTGTTAATTAATGAAGCATTTTCTCATATATTATCTCATTTGATTCCCACCACAAACCCGAAGAAGTAAGCACTGCAAGTATTATTCACATTTTGTAGTTGAGAAAACTGAAGTTCAGAAAGTTTTTCTAATTATCTCACAATTATAGTTACGGAGCATTACTTTTTTCACTACAGCAATTCTGCCTCTCATTCTTTTCTATTAGTTTCCTATTTTAAAGTAAAGAAATGGGTATTATATACTAAATTTTTATATGTTTGTTGTTTGTTTTCTTTGAATCTTAAGAGGAATTTAGTCAGAATTTACTAGCACAGAAAAAGAAAATTTCCAAGTAATTTTTTTGAGTAAAGTTTTCTACTTAAAAAAAAATCTCTTAAGTTCTAGAATAGTATCCTGGTGTGGAACATTCTAAAAATAAATTTATTTCAATAATGTTATTCATATGCTAAATAGAAGTCCTATCTAAATTTATTTATTGTTCTACAGGGAAGTTATTCTAGAGCACTGTGTTTTTACTACACTGTAACTAAAGTGTTTTAACTGAAATTAGCAATTGGTTTTATGTTATCTCCTTGGGAAAAACTAGCAAGTACCTTTAAATAGTGGATTAAACAGCCAATCTGCCAAAAATGATTCAGAATACTTTCACAGTATTGCTGACTTAAGTGGCTTATCCTTCAAAGACCATCCTTATAACTATTACAGATGATTGATCACTTATACTATTACCAGACTGAACTCTCTGCCAGAATCATTGTTTTTCTGCTTAAATGTAAGCCAGGGCTTATGACCTTCAGAGGTATGAAACAGCCACAACAGTGATATGCAAACATGGAACTCAGTGTCATAGTTCATATGTACTGTACACTGTAATTTGTCAAGAGCATTATGATCTTTAATGTATTAATTAAAAGTAGTTTAATGAAAATGGCTAACCTTAATCTCGCTGATTTTTTTTTGCGCTGTTAGCACAGAACCATGTTATGTTACAAGAAATGATAATCACAGATTTAGAGCTATATTGTAATAAATTTAAAATGAGTTCAGTGAAGTTACTTAGTAACTACATTGCCAATAGTTACTTCATTATGCTGGGTGGCAATTAAGCAAAAGTAATAAGTTTATGTACTGTTTTTAAATAGTCAGCAAAATATTTTAGAGAAACAGTGGGGAGGTGAGAGAGTAACTCATCAACACAGTGCTCTAGAATAGCTTCCCTGTAGAACAATAAATAAATTTAGATAGGACTTCTATTTAGCATATGAATAACATTATTGAAATAAACTTATTTTTAGAATGTTCCACACCAGGATACTATTCTAGAACTTAAGAGATTTTTTTTTTTTTTTAAGTAGAAAGCAACTCATCAGATCCAAAGTTGCTTTGGGATTCTCTCTCTGCAAACTTCTGGCATCTGGAGACCCAGGGGATCAGTTTCATTTCAAGTCACTAGTAAGAGCATCTGATATTATAAATGTTCCCCAGGGTGATGATTGTGACTACTCTAATTAGTAGGAGTCAGTATATGGTAGACACTGAGATTTGGACCTCATTGCTTTCAGTAAGACAATATCTTCTCAGATGTAAGAAGTTAAACTGACTTGGGCATCCAGGTTACAGGCTCAGATTGGCCTTCCTAACTCCAAGTTACCTAAAATTCCACCAGTTAATAAGCCTTAAACAGAACACATTCCTAGGGTGAAGTCACTTATCACACCTGCCTTAATGTACTTTAATAGATTTAATAGTTTTCCTCTTAACACCCTTACTAGGATGTACAATGAAGAAATTAGAGTTTAAGGCAGAAAAAAACTGAAGATTAATTTTGAGTAAGGGGCAGTTAGAAGAAAAAGCCTATGTAATTTTAAATTTTCCTATTTGTTCCAAGTAAATAGCAGAGGGCACTACAGTTGATATTCTTTTGGCAGGAGATAATAAATGCAGCAACTACCAAGCCCCTAATAGCTGTTGTATATGTGAGTTCTCTGTATATGGCCTTGACCATCTAATTTTTAAAAAGAATATTTTATTAAAATACTGCTGCTGTTAACGTTTCTATAGTGCCTACTGTATACCAGACACTGTTAAATATACTTTACCATCCCAGTTGGGATGGAGTACTACATATTACATACCATCCTAACTTTACAGGCAAGGAATTGAGGTACGCAAAAGATTGTTACTTGCGCAAGGACACATTGCTGATGAATAGCACCAGAGTCCCTTCTGGTAACAGTTACTTTTTACTATAAAATAACTTTTCTGTCAGATAAGGGAAGATAATCAGGAATGTAAGAGATAATGAGGAGTTCACAAGATGAAGTGAGAGGGCATCCAAAATCAGTTTTTGTCTTTTGAAGTTTGGTCCAGAATTGGTTTGATCCTCTTTCCTAGAGATACCCAAGTGTCACTTAACTCTTGTCCTATCTCTTGTCAAGTTTATTTCCTCCTTCCTGACTGGACTTGTGTGTACCAAGTAAAGAGGGCAGGGCAAGAACTGTGAAAATTCTCTGAGCTGGGTGGAAGAACCTGAGGATTTGAGGTTGGTCATGCACAGCAAACAAAAGGGGTGAGATGATTTTTTCATCACATTATTACCCACCTAGTAGATTAATAAAATGTCTACCAGTGGAAAATAGGGTGAAGATGCATTGTACTTCTTAATTAAATTAACAGTTTCTGGAATCTGTTCCCATATAATGAAAATTTGTTCTTTAAAACTCCTTACATGTGTCTTGTCTTACACAAGACTGGCAGCTTGAAAACACTACCTTCACCTCCAAAATGGAAACAGATGTTCTTAATACTAGCTATGCCTTGGTAACAAAGGCATATATTCACACACAATTCTTACTGATATTAATAAATAAGCAGCATAGAAAGTACAATGAAGACCACAAGTTATAATTAATACAATGTAGTAACATCTCAAACATTTTTTAATTATGCTGTATAAAAATATACTTCATACTGAATGATGCTGATCTTCTATTATTAAAAATGAAAAAATGTTACAGTGTATCCCAAATCAATTCCATAATGAGATATTTATGAAAAATCACTTTAGCTCACTCTGTAGTTTACAATGCAGCCAGAACTGGTTATAACAATTTGTTACAATTTCAAGAAACTATACTGTAGATGAAAATCATATTTAATATAAATGTCACATTTTATAGTCCTATTACTCTTGAAGTAACAGTTTTATAGAGTAGTTTGAATTTTCAGAATATGCAATGTAATCAAGACATTTCAAGCAGAAATGTGTTACCTAAGACATTTCAAGTAGAAATATGTGAACTTAATATTTAAAATGTTACAAACATACAATAGCATGCTCATGGGAAACAGACTGTATTCTTTTGCCTTTTGTATTTTATATGTCATATCTAATTTTCCTTCTTTCTACACTCTTTTCCACACCTCTCTCTTCTGTCTTTTCGTATTTGTCTCCAGTGCTCCCTTTAGTATTTCTTGCAGAGCTGGTCTCTTGGTCACAAATTCTCTCAGTGATTTTTTTGTCCAAAAATGTTTTAATTTCTCCCTCATTTTTGAAGGACAATTTTGCTGGATATAGAATTCTTGGTTGGCAGTTTTTCTCTTTTAGGAATTTAAATATATCATCCCACTGTCTTCTCGCCTCCATGGTTTCTGCTGAGAAATCTACACATAGTCTTATTGGGTTTCCCTTGTATGTGATGGATTGTTCTTCTCTTGCTGCTTTCAAGATCCTCTCTTTCTCTTTGACTTCTGACATTCTGACTAGTAAGTGTCTTGGAGAACGTCTATTTGGATCTATTCTCTTTGGGGTGCGCTGCACTTCTTGGATTTGTAATTTTAGGTATTTCATAAGAGTTGGGAAATTTTCAGTGATGATTTCTTCCATTAGTTTTTCTCCTCCTTTTCCCTTCTCTTCTTCTCCTTCCGGGACACCCACAACACATATATTTGTGTGCTTCATATTATCTTCAATTCCCTGAGTCCCTGCTCATATTTTTCCATTCTTTTCCCTATAGTTTCTGTTTCTTTTTGGATTTCAGATGTTCCATCCTCCAGTTCACTAATCCTAACCTCTGTCTCTTGAAATCTACCATTGTAGGTTTCCATTGTTTTTTTCTTCTCTTCTACTGTACCTTTCATTCCCATAAGTTCTGTGATTTGTTTTTTCAGACTTTCCATTTCTTGTTTTTGTTCATTCCTTGCCTTCTTCGTATTCTGCCTCAATTCATTGATTTGGTTTTTGATGAGGTTTTCCATTTCTGTTTGTATATTCTGAATTGTTTCAGCTTCTGTATCTCATTTGAGCTATTGGTTTGTTCCTTTGACTGGGCCATATCTTCAGTTTTCCTGGTGTGATTTGTTATTTTTTGCTGGCATCTAGACATTTAATTACCTTAATTAGTTTATTCTGGAGATTGCTTTCACTTATCTTACCTAGGGTTTTCTTGCTAGATGA
Organism: Tamandua tetradactyla; assembly: GCF_023851605.1. Taxonomy (NCBI): domain Eukaryota; kingdom Metazoa; phylum Chordata; class Mammalia; order Pilosa; family Myrmecophagidae; genus Tamandua; species Tamandua tetradactyla. Next base: position 64,920,796 of record NC_135341.1, on the reverse strand, counting down.
CTTTGTTGTCTATCTGTTCTTTGACCTTCAGTTCAGCTTTTTCTGGGCCTCTAGCTTAAGTTTTGTTTAACAGAGGGTAATTTTTCAGTTCTTGTTTTCTGTTTCTTGTCCTGCTTGTAAGGTGCCTTTTCCCTCCCCACCCTTAGGAGGTTCTACATAGGTATTATAGACTCCAGCTGGGTTTTCCCGGACTAAACTGGCCTCCTATCAGGGGGAAGGAGTCACCTGCGTCAGTTTTCCTTGAGGGTGAGACCCAGCAGGTTGAAAGACTTTCCTGTGAAGTCTGTGGGCTCTGTTTCTCTTATCCTGCCCAATATGTGGCGCTTATCTGCCTGCAGGTCCCACCAGCAAAAGATGTTGTGGCTCCTTTAACTTTGGAAGGCTCTCCCTGCTGGGGGCGTGGTGGAGACAGAGGAGAGGTTGTAGACTGGTTTTAATGGCTTCAAATTTCCAAGCCCTGGGGTCTGAATTCCTTGATGGAGGGATTCCACCTGAGTTGGGCTTCACCTCCGTTTCCTACCCTTTCCTCTTTTTCTGTTAGCCCAATAAGTGCCCTCTGCCTTGACCCGTTTTGCCTGAGCTGGGGTCTATTTTTAGTAGTCAGAATTTGTTTATTAATGCCACAATTGGTGTTTGGTTGGACTCAGTCCCTGCTACTGTTAGAGTGTCTTTCCTTTCCCTCCGGGAAGCCGTCTGTGGGGGAGGGGCGCCGGGCGCCGGCCACTGTGACTTGGGGAACTCACGGTTCCGGAGACTCTCAGCCAGTTCAGCTGGTCCAGACTGGGTACGCTGTGTGTCTGATCACTATCATCGCTCCGGGAGCTGTTCTGTACTGTTTCTGGTTATTTAGTAGTTGTTCTGGAGGACGAACTAAAACGCGCACATTGCTAAGCTGCCATCTTGCCTTCCCCCCAGACTGTATTCTTTTAATATCATGTGCCTACCTTGGAAATTTGATTAATAAACAAATAGTTTATTATATTAACTAAAATAGATCATAAATTCTAATTATGATATATTATCTACATTAGAAAACCTTTGAGAAGAAAATTTTATCAACAGTAAATCCCTCAGTACTGTGAACTATGAATTTGTACCTATTTTAATGATATAACTATTATGAATTTATAATTTACAAAATTATAAATTTATAATTTACACATTCATAAATTATAAATTTACTAATACCAATAAATAGAAATTAGAAATATGGACAAAGGGAACCAAACAGTCAGTGGTAGGTAATAATATTACATGTACACCATGCTGATTCCTACCTTTATACTTTTGCTGCTCCCCAGGTCAGGCCTGTAGAACTGTCTCTTCTCTTCTTATACAAATTTCACTTACCATTTAGAGGCTCAGCTTGGACACAACTAGATTTTGTCCTTAACTAATAAGAAAAATCATGACATATTTAAAGAAATACTTAAGCCATTTTAATTGAATGCTTATAGAAGCCCTCCTGAACAACGAATTCACTTAACTGTAACTCAGTTTTACATAGTAACATCATCACAAGCTTTCTTTTCAAACTAAGATTCTAGCTTCAAAGCAATACTTTCGTTTATAAGCATAGATACACGTTTTTCAGAATTGGGTAAATTCCCATAACAATTAGGAATTATAGATGAATGCTTTTTAACTATCCCCATATTAGAAGTACACCCACATAGCAGTAACCTTACGTCAAAATTTAATTGAGGTAACATTCGTTTCTTTATCCGGAATGAGTGAGATTTGGAAAACATTGGTTTATAATATGCATGGTTAGCTCACAGCCTATTTTCTGTAGTGTAATGTCCTGTGACCTGCCTTTATGGTGCTTTGTAGTTAAAAAAAAAAACTTGGATTGTTTACTGATCGCATTATATTGAGCTCTTTACAAAATATTTTGTCCTGCTTCGCAATAGCAATTACCTTTAAATCACATTATCTTATTTCTCTCATAACAATGTATTTATTATTTGCTAGCTCCTTCACAGTGGGAGAGGCTCCATATAGTTTACTATGCTGTGGTTGTAAAATGAATACAACACAGCAGTTGTTTTGGTAATTTAAATTAAGTCTCACTATGGAATTGTCTGAGATGACAATTAAGTATCCAGTAAACAAAGTTGGCCACAAGAAATATGTAAGTACTCTGTTAAATATAAATTGTATTTTCCATTGGGATGTCAAAGTAACAGTCGATCAGTTAAAATACTTTATTGCATGTGTTTATATTTTCAAATTTAGCTGCATGAGAAACCTTGGACTTAAAGGTTTTTTTCCTTGTTTTTTTATCTTTTGAGTGTATTTTTCCTTTTGAGGTTGTGTTTGAAAGTAATTTAAGGTGAAGGCCTAAAATGTGTGCGTTGGAAAGTTTTTCATTATTTAATTTGTTGGTTTTAATTGTGAATTCACTGCCAGATATAATGTGAGATGTAGAATTCTGATCTATACTCACCTGCTCTGTGATTTTGGACAATTTGACTGATGAGCCTCATTTTCACCACCTGAAAAATGAGCCTAATAATCATTACCTCCTGGGTTGGAATCTTAATGTGGGATACTATAAAGGGCTTTTTACAGTTTTGCAACAGAGTAAATAAATGGTAACTATTTGTGTATCTTTTTTTTTCAACCATCTATAGTGGATCCATAAACTACAATCATTTAACACCCAACATCCCAGCTTCACTGTTCTTCTAGTCACCCTTCCTAGAACTTGCTCTCCAGTCTCCTTGTTCTCCCTCCCCATAGACTGTTCTGGATTTTGCTACTCACCAACTGTCTGCCTTCAATCCATTTCTTCAGCCTTCCCCCATTCCAATTTTCCTATCTTGCAGGTCATTTTTACTATAATTTCAGTCTTTTACTGCTGGTTTCTCTGGACCTTCACTTTATAGCAGACAATTTAGCAAATTTTTCTCTACTTCCTCTATACAATTCTTGTTTCCCCAACCGAATTAGAACTATTCAATGGCAAAGAAGACTGTATCCTGTACTTCTCTCTTATTAGCCTTAGTTGTCGGGCATAATGCCAAAAACAAAGACAGCATTAAATACAATTCATTGGGGAAAAAAAATCTGAAAGTGGTGGTCCTATAGTAAAATTAAGAGCATGGCACATTCTAGTACATTTAATTTGGTAATAGCTATACTGCATACAAGTTTACTTACAGCAATCATTAAGAAATAGTCATTTTCAGAAGAGGAAATACAAATGGCTAAAAGGCACATGAAAAGATGCTCAACTTCCCTGGCTGTTAGGGAAATGCAAATCAAAACCACAAGGAGATATCATCTCACACCTGCCAGAATGGCCATTATCAAAAAAAAAAAAAAAAACAGAAAATGACAAGTACTGGAGAGGATGTGAAGAAAGAGGCACACTTATCCACTATTGCTGAAAATGTCAAATGGTACAACCACTGAAGAAGGCAGTTTGGCAGTTCTTCAGGAAGCTAAATATAGAATTGCCATATGATCCAGCAATGCCGTTGCTAGGTATCTATTCAGAGGACACAAGGGCAAGAACAGACAGACATTTGCACACCAGCGTTTATAGCAGCATTATTTACAGTTGCCAAGAGATGGAAACAGCCCAGATGTCTATCAACAGATGAGTGGCTAAACAAGCTGTGGTAAAAACATACGATGGAATATTACACAGCTGTAAGACAGCATAGAGTTATGAAGCTGTAACCACGTAGATGAACCTTGAGGACGTTATGCTGAGTGAGTGATAATCAGCTGAGTATGCTGATTATCCAGAAACAAAAGGACAAATACTGTATGGTCTCACTGATATGAATTAACACTAATGAGTAAACTTGGGGAATTTCATTAAGAACAGAGGTCATCAGGAGATAGAGATCGGGTAATTGGAGATGAAAGGACAGATTGTGCAACAGGACTGATTGTAAAACTTCCGACATAGAACTGAATGAAGCTGAATGTGAAAATGATAGAGGGAGAAGACTGGGGGCACATATGAAACCAGAAGGAAAGATAGATGATAAAGACTGAGATGGTATAATCTAGGAATACCTAGTTTGTACAATGATAGTGACAAATTTTAAAATGTTTTTGTGTGAGGAAGAACAGAGGAATGTCATTATTGCAGGGTGTTGAAAATAGATGGTCATTTGTATTTTAAAGCTTCAACTTCTCTGTGCGATTAAAGCAAGAAATGTTTATTTAGTACAAAATTTATATTTTAACTAGGGCATTTCCTAATTTAACTTATATGGACAGTTTAATTGAACACCATAAGTACATGAAACCTTGAATAGGGCATGAGATTTTGTAGGTTTGTCCAGGTTAGTGTGATGCCTCGATAAATCCCAGAGTGATTTGAGCAGTGAAGAAGTATTTGCAAAGTCCCCTTGGGGGAATAGGGAAAAAGGGGGAAAATTCAGCTTCCCCATTTGAAGAATTCCTGATATTCTCGCAAACAGTGGGGACAAAAAATCAATAGGCCAAGCCCTCAGTCTTAGAGTTTATCCCTTTGAAATTCATTGCCACAAAGGATAAGCTAAGCCTACTTAAACTTAGGCCTAAAAGTCACTCCAAGAGAATGTCTTTTGTTGCTCAGATGTGGCCTCTCTCAGCCAACACGGCATACAAACTCACTGCCCCCCCCCCCCCTACATGGGACATGACTCCCAGGAGTGTAAACCTCCCTGGCAATGTGGGACGGAAATCCTAGAATGAGCTGGGACTCATCAAGGGGTTAAGAAAAACTTCTCAACCAGAAGGGGGAAGAGAGGAATGAGATAAAATAAAGTTTCAGTGGCTGAGAGACTTCAAACAGTCGAGAGGTTATCCTGGAGGTTATTCTTACGCATTATATAGATATCCCCTTTTTAGTTTATGGTGTATTCAAGTGGCTAGAGGGAAGTACCTGAAACTGTAGAGCTGTGTTTCCAGTAGCCAGTGTTTCTTGAATTTGATTGTATAATGATATAGCTTTTGCAGTGTGACTCTGTGATTGTGAAAACCTTGTGTCTGATGCTTCTTTTATCCACAGTATGGACAGATGAGTAAAAAATATGGATAAGAAATAAACAAAAATAGGGGGAACAAAGGTTAAAATCGAGTAAACTGAAATATTAGTGGTCAATGAAAGGGAGTGGTAAGGAGTTTGCCATGTATGAGTTTTTTACCTTTCTTTTGCTGGAGAGATACAGATTTTCAAAAAAATGATGATGGTGATGAATACACAGCTATGTGATAAAACTGTGAGCCATTGATTGTAACCAAGTCAAGAATGTTTGTGTGTTTGTTCGTTGTTTATAATAAAAATATTTTTTTAAAAAAGGAGAGAAATAGTTATTTAACTCTACTTAATTGGGAGAGGCACCTAACTGCCTAGTAATGGAAAATTCAGTGAAGAAAAGAGGAAATTACTTAAATCCCTGATGTCAGAAGATGTGCATTCAAATTCTACTGCTCTAGCTGCAAGTCACTTAACATTAGCTGTGATGAGAGCAGGATGGGGGGAGACCCAGACATAACAACTAACCAGAAAACAAAACAGAGCAAATCTTAGGCCGTACAGATTTAAGTCTTGGCTCTGTATATATTCTTGAACAAGGCATGCATCTCTTGACTTCCTGATGGCTAAACATGTTTGTGTTGTTGCTTGGTATATGGTGGTTGCATACTAAATATTTTGCATATTTTCAAGTAAACCTCTTTGAATCTACATTGCCTCATTTGCAAAATGAGGGACTTGAACTAGACAATCACCAAAATCCCTTTGAGCTGTAACATTCTATAAATCATTCACCTCAGAGAGGAATAAAAGGTAAAGGATGAATAGTGTTATTTATAAGCTCACTGGGAGTTGCTAACTTACCTAAAAGAAAAAGTTGTAACAAAAAGAAAAAAAAAAGGCACATCTAAATTAGATAAGGGTTTATTAAACTATAATTTTATTTACATTAAGGCTTTACCTTTATGGTCATATCAGTGGACAGCTGAGGCATTTTCCCCCTGGGTTTTTGATAATCTGTTCTGCCCAGAAAGAACTATGGATTGTATTCTTGAGATGATCAAATTCCTCAATAATAACTTAAAGCAAAGTTGAACCTATCAAGCTGACAAGCAGTTCTCTGCAGAAAAAGAGCTATATTTTATAATATATATGCCAGGTTTGACGTCTCCTTAATATAATACATGCATTAAACAAGTTCCAAGAGTTTATAATGCTGACTCTCTCCCTTTTTCAGTGAATGATTCTGCCTACTGAAGAGAAAAATGTAAAATTGTAAATTATTGCCAATTTAGATTTTTGTACTTCAGGTTCTCTGATTTCTAAAATAAATACAAACTCACAGTTTCCTTTTCTTTTATTTCCACAACTTTTATATACATAATACACAGACATAAGTATCTTGAAGATGTTTATAAACTATCTAACTATATAGTTTAAATAACTATAAAGTTTTTATATTATGATGTTTCTGAATAAGGATTTACATGCTTTGTTATCTGGCATGCAGTTATTACCAAATATTAGCAAATATTACCAAGGGCTCAAGTAGTATTAGTCTGAATCTTCAGGTAAAAAAACCTGAATATCCACCAGGCAGAGATTGGAAAACTGAAGAACATTACAGAGAGAAAATGTTTCCCGGAAAGGCCATGCCTACTAGTAATTATATCTGGAGGTCCCTAACTAATAGATTAGAATGTACAAATAATTCTCAAAATTGGGTCTTAAAGATCTCCAGAATAGTTATTACTACCATGCCCCTACCCTTTCGCTTCTTAATTTGCCAAAATCTCCAGTATGGTATTGTTCTTTTGCTTACTGGTCTGAGTCTAGGGAAATGAAAGGTTGTCTGCCATCTTTGATCCAGTGTCCTGACAGACAAGTTCACATAGTCTTGAGTTCATGGACATATTATACAATATACTAGAATGTTTAGCCTACACGGGAAGAATCATTGTCTTCTCCCATAAACCCTGGCATTTAGAGATTTTTTTTTCCTAAAGTTGTTTTGAACATTTCATTTGTATCATCGCATGTCTGTGGGAAATTGAAACCTCAAATAGATAAGACAGCACAAAATCTAATTCAGATGATCATTTCTGAGATTACTTTAACCTAACTTTAGATTAAATTTTCCCATTTGTTCCATGTAAGAAAAAGGTACCCCAATTTACATTCTGGCAGCAGATAATCAGAGGGAGAAGAATAAAATTGGTAAAAATTATTCTTAAGAGAAATGTTTGTAAAGGAAGATGATGCACATATACTTTCTCTTTAAGCCTTTGAAAAACATAGAGATTATTTTTATGAAGATATGTGTTTTGCTTGAATTCTAGCTGTAGTTCTTGGCCCAGAATTGTCTCTATGAATACTACATCTATTCTGTGAAAGTCTGTTTACTCACATTAGAAGTACTGATTTTAAAAAATGACAGCTGAACAGTGGTGTTCAGATCATTTTAACCACATAACGCTCTCAGCAAATCAAAGTTGTCATGGAAGTACAATATCCACAATATCCAAAATGTATCTCCTCTGTTTGAAGTAGAGTGAAGAAAGAAAAACAGAAGTGCATGTGCACACACAGACATGCACACATATGTATATAAATTTCCTATGGTCTGAGAACCACAGTTTGAAAATTTCTGACCCTCAGGCAGTAACTGAGAAGACGAGATCCCTCCAGTTGCCGACTGTACTCACTGAAAAGCATAGCGCGTCAATTGCAGAATGGCCACTGAAACTTGGGACATTTTTGCCAGATCTAAAGGATAGTAAATATGAGGGGACTGGTGGGAAGCGATTCAGTTTGATAGTCCTAGCACATTCTGGATGTTAAAAACTCTTAAATCAAACAAACCAACTCTCTGTACCCATATGAACCATTGCACTGAGAAAAACTGCTCAAAATAGAATTCAAATTGAACAGGATAGGACAATAAGGAAGAGAAAAGGGAAAGCCCAGATAGAAGTTGGGCAACGGCAGCAGAGGAGGTAGTCCCACAAAATAGGACGTGATATATTTTAGTCACTTTGAGAGAACAATGAAAGAAAGAGCTCTAGAGTAATGAAGCAGGAAAAAACTCTCTTAAGCTTTCCCTTACAAAAAGGTTATTTTGTTTTTTAAATGAGCAAATTAAAAATTAGGCAATTTAAGTAAAAAAAAAAAGAAGCAGAATAATGTCCCAATAATGAAAATGTGCCACAGAAAAAAAATAGGTAAAAACTGTTACTATTATTTCAAAATAAGTTAAAAGAAATTAAGATAATGACAGGATAGGAAAGAAAACATAAATCAGACATAGAAAATCTGAAATTAGATGACTGGGGAAAAGATCAATTGAGTACGTGTTTAAACATGGACCACAGATTTTTTTATCCAGTCAAATTTCCTTCAAGTATAATGACCACAGTAAATAGTAGGCAACTCCGGGAATCAGGAAATATTTTTCTTATGAAATCTTACTGAACAATCTACTAGCAAATGAGCTTCAGACAACTGGAACAAAAACCTGGGGAGGCATCAGTATAAGGACTGATGACTGGTAAAATTTTACATTTCTCTGACTCCCAAGTACTTAAGTAGCGGTCCATGGGACTGAGTTCTGGCCACTGACATGGGGTGACAGTAACACAAGGCACTTCCAGACTTAACCAGATTGTGAAATGGCAAAAAAAAAAAAAAGGTTCTCTTGATATTTTGTAAATCCTTAGCCAGTGTGAATATAGAACTAAATAATATTGTACAGAGAACGCAGTTTATTACATGCTAATATATTTTTAGGACCCCTAGTATTTTCAGAATGGAAAAATATGACTTGTGGAAGTGACAGATTTCACAAAGTAATGCCTAAATGTTTCACAGATGTGTTTTAGGCTTTTGGGGTTTTTTTGTTTTTAACTTGTTATCACTGCTTTACAACCCTGAATTATTGTTCACCAACATTTCTCACCATCTGACATACTATATATTTAGGTGTAGTATTTGCTCCACTGTTACCTTTTCCCCTACTGAAATAGAAGTCCCATGAAAGGAAGGACTTTGGATTTGTTCACAGTTAAATTCACAGTAGCTATAACAGTGCCCAGTACATATTTGTTGAATATATTGATATATTTGTTGAATTAAAAAAGTGAATTAATTTCATTTTGTATGTTTTTTCTTTTTAGTTAACATGTTTTGAGCATTTGTTCATGCTATCAAAGAGTAAAATACCCTTCTTTTTAAAGAATATCATCATATACTAAAGCAGTAAGTTTGCATTTAAAGGGAAATCAAATCTGATAAAGATGTTTCAGTAACTCCATGTTTAAAATGGGATTGTAAATGACAGTTTACAGAGTCTATATTTCGATATACCACGTTCTTTTTGAAATAAAAAATTAAAAGAACCAAAACTTTACAATATACCCTAATCTTTTAAATTCATGACAATTCCACTTTTCTGATGATAACCCCTTTTGAAACTAAAGAATACTTATCCAGTGTAAGGAAAATTGTAGGTATCATACAGATCCATGAGTATAGCAGCTGGACATGGTGCATCATCATGTGGTACAATATCCTCACCCCATAGATGTTCCCCCAATATTACCTACCAGCAGATGGTTGAACTAAAAGGTGAAGGTGGGTGACTCACTCATATTGTACAAAGCCTTGGAACCTTTTGGTGTAGGTCAATTAGAAGAATCAGATTTCAGCATGCTTGAGATAGCATAATTAGCTTGTTCATTTCTTGTTAGTTTAGCTATCACTTTCCTAACTGTATTTTATTAACTTTCAGAAATAGGTGTGAGGCCAATGTTCTCTGCTTTTGAGTTCATTTAGTAAAATAAGAATCCTACAATTGGGTGATTTTCTGTCATTTTCTGCCTGTACCCTTTGATCCTACCCACCTTCAAATAGTTCTTGTTGAATAACTGCTTTCCTTTTGTATATGTTATATATATACTGGAATAGGAGGAGAAAATCCAGTTCTTCCTGCTTTTTTGAATAAAATAGTAACTTGTAAATCTGTCCTGTCCAATATTAGTGGCTCCAGCAATCCTTTACTAATCCTTTCTTTCCCTATCTTCTTTCTTTTCTCTTTCTGTATTCTTTCTCTCTTTCTTCCTTTCTTCTCTCTTTTCTGATGTGTGTGTTTATCCCTGTTAATGAGGGAATAATTGGTCATATATGCAGGAATGCTGGGGCAACTGCTACCCAGGCAGTTCCAGTCTTGTTTCTTTCTCAGCTCTCTTCTCAAACTTTAGCAGTCTTCCTACAGTTTCCAGTCTTGACTAACTTCCTTATATCTTTCTGGGCAGACATTTGACAGGCATGTGTAACTAGGAATATATAACTTTGGGACTACAATATTATAACATGTTATGGTTTTAGTAACTATTACTAATAGTTCAAATTGGCACTGTGATGGTGACAGTGGTGCATTCTCCACTGCTTATAGAAAGTTACAGGAATACACATTTGGACAGTTTGGAGTGAGATACAGCCTGCAGAACTGTTAAGTAGCCAGTGTTGACCAAATCTGAATTGTTTCTAGGGTCTTACATTATTTCTCTTGAATACTCAATTTACACATTGGCTTCAAACAAAATCTTTAATGGCAGAGCCCCCCAAGTTACATAAAGGGGAAATGGATTTGGGATGATTGAGTTCCTCAAATATCATGATGTAATACATTGGAAAGTAACCATTGGTGCATACCACCTACCTGTTCTTCTATATTATATGTCCCTTTTCATTCAGCTTAGTAAAGTTTTAAATAATTTAGTATACCTTGGTTTAGGGAACAAAGGATCAAGCAACTGAATTTGAGCAGTTTAATGTGAGTATGCATCAGAACAGATTCCATTTGAAATATCCCCACCTTCACCTCTCTCCACACCTCTTCACTCTCCCCAAAATAACAAGTTATTTTAAATTTTGATTTTAACTAATATACTAAGTAAGCTCTCTTATACTACTAAAGCAGTTAATACAACTAAGATGTAGCTAATGTAAAGCATTTGACAACAGAATTTGGGGAAGACCTCCATGTAAAGAGATGTATAATCACGTACTTTAAATATCACACATATTGTTCATGCTGAACATTTGTATATACAGGAATTTTCCCTAGAGGCAACCCAAGATCTCAGTATCAATTTTAAAATAAACTTTTTATTTTGGACTAATTTTAGGTTTACGGAAAAGTACTAAAAATAGTACAGCATACCTGATTACCACTCACCCAAGTTTCACCACTCACCCATTTTCACTATTGTTAATTCCTTAAAGTTTAGTGTACATTTAAGGAACTGACATCACTACATTACTTCCCTATACAATTTTTTTTTTTAAAAAAAAAAAGGTCTGCAAATCTACTGTGTTACTAGAGGTAAATAATTTGATCTGTTGTATGTTTCTATCTGCTTTTCTTACCAGGCTTTTGATTATGAACACATATTTTTATAGCAATTTAAAAATATTATTAAGCTACCTCCAAAATAATAAATTTTTAAAACACTACCTTATTGTTATCTGCAGGTAATTTTCAACTTTAAAAACTGAGCCGTTTTTATTCAATAAAAAGTTGATCAGATTGTCTCAAGATGGAAGCCTAGGAGGCTTGATTACATTTGATTATTAAATGTAGTGTGGTATGCTGGATGGAATCTTAGAACAGAAAAAGGCCAATAGGGGAAAACTAAGGAAATCTGAATGAAATATGAACTTCTTCAATAATAATGTATCGATATTGGTTCATTAGTTGTGACAAATGTATCATGCTAATATAAGATGTTAATAATGGGAAAACTGAGTATGGGGTATATGGTAATTCCCTGAGCTATCTTTTCGTTTTTCTGTAAGTGTGAAACTGTTTAAAAATAAAATTTTTTTTAAAATACACCTGCCCAAAAATATGTTAATCATGTATTTATTCAATACCTTCCCTGTGTTTATTACTTTTTGGATAGTGTTGCAAATGTCACTACTTTGAAAATTCACATATTCAATGAAAAAAACATTCTTTGATTGTCCACTGTGTTCCAGATACCATTGCAGATGTCTAGTATGCAAAGATGAGTAAGACACAGTGTCTGCCCCCACAGAACTCCCATTTTGATAAAAAGCAAGAGACTTAAAGGCAAAAGTTAAACAAAATCTGAAATAAGTGCTGTAATAGGAACAGAGGTCATGACCTGTGTGAAACCAGGGGAAAGGGTTATTTTGCTGAGGTAGAGGTAGGAGTGAAGCCACGTTTTGCAAGTGACTAGCTGTGAAAAGATGACAATTGAGGGACCATCAAAGGAAATTTAAACAAATATCTGACAGAGAATGACAGCAAAAGAATGTGATGATTGAAAGAAACAAAAGCAATGAAAACAACTATATCCAATGGTGACTAATTACAAATATTACAGAAAGATTTCCAGGACCCAGCAGGGAATAAGTTCAATATAAATCAGCAGTTTTCTTATATTAAGAGCTGATTGAGACAGGAAAATATTAAGAATGTAACCCGAAAGAAAAAAAAAAGTATTTATATTCTTCTGGATGAGTCTGTATTAAAAGTAACAAAGCCAGTCCTGTTCTTACTTGGTCAGACTTTCAACCTTTTATCTGCATAGCATCATCTTTAACTTAGATATACCAAAATCTATAGAAGATCTACAGAATCAAAAGAAACATGAAAATTGACAATAAAAGCCCTTTTAAAAACCATAAAATTGCTAAGTACAGAAAAACAGATTTCTCCCTTCCTGACTTTCTAGTAACTGACAATTATTGTCAGAAGGGCAATGATAGTATGTTGTATGTTTTTTAAATTTATTTATTAGTTGAAAACATTAACAAACCAAATAAAACATTAACATATATAATCAGAGGGGGCCAAGATGGCGGCTTAGCAATGTGCGCGTTTTAGTTAGTCCTCCAGAACAACTACTAAATAACCAGAAACAGTACAGAACAGGTCCCGGAGCCACGTCAGTGACCGGACACACAGCGTACCCTAGTCTGGACCAGCTGGATCAGCTGCAAGCCTCCCCAAAACCATGAGTTCCCCAAGCCATGGTGGCCGGCACCCGGCGCCCCTCCCCCACAGGCAGCTTCCCAGAGGGAAAGGAAAGAGACTCTAAACCTGGTCAAGGCAGAGTTCACTCATTGGGCTCACGGAAAAAGAGGAAAGGGGAGGAAACGGAGGTTTTAGTGGCTGTGTTTCTACGGAGACTTGGCAGCCTCTGGATTCAGCGGCGGGACTTCTCAGGCTGCAACTGCCCCAGGGATAGGCAGAAACAGGCTGCTTTCAGGGCTGTCTCCCACCTGTACCTTCCCCAGGGGAGGGGTGAAGCCCAACTCAGGTGGAATCCCTCTTTCAAGGAATTCAGACCCCAGGGCTTGGCAATTTGAAGCCATTAAAACCAGCCTACAACCTCTCCTCTGTCTCCACCACGCCCCCAGCAGGGAGAGCCTTCCAAAGTTAAAGGAGCCACATCTTTTGCCGATGGGACCCGCAGACAGACACGCCACATGCTGGGCAGGATAAGAAAAACAAAGCCCAGAGACTTCACAAGAAAGTCTTTTCACCTGCTGGGTCTCACCCTCAGGGAAAACTGATGCAGGTGACTCCTTCCCCCTGATAGGAGGCCAGTTTAGTCCTGGAAAACCCGGCTGGAGTCTATAATACCTATGTAGACCTTCCTAAGGGTAGGGAGGGAAAAGGCAGCATACAAGCAAGGCAAGAAACAAGAAAACAAGAACTGAAAAATTCTCCTCTGTTAAACAAAACTTAAGCTGTAGGTCCGGAAAAAGCTGATCTGAAGGTCAAAGAACAGATAGACAACAAATTCATCTAGCAAGAAAACCTTAGGTAAGGGAAGTGAAAGCAATCTCCAGAATAAACTAATTAAGGTAATTAAATGTGTAGATGCCAGCAAAAAATAACAATTCACACCAGGAAAATTGAAGATATGGCCCAGTCAAAGGAACAAACCAATAGTTCAAATGAGATACAAGAGCGGAAACAACTTATTCAGAATGTACGAACAGACATGGAAAACCTCATCAAAAACCAAATCAATGAATTGAGGGAGGATATGAAGAAGGCAAGGAATGAACAAAAACAAGAAATGGAAAGTCTGAAAAAACAAATCATGAAACTTATGGGGGTGAAAGGTACAGTACAAGAGGTGAAAAAAACAATGGAAACCTACAATAGTAGATTTCAAGAGACAGAGGTTAGGATTAGTGAACTGGAGGACGGAATGTCTGAAATCCAACAAGATACAGAAACTGTAGGGGAAAAAATGGAAAAATGTGAGCAGGGACTCAGGGAACTGAATGATAATATGAAGCGCACAAATATACGTGTTGTGGGGGTCCCGGAAGGAGAAGAGAAAGGAAAAGGAGAAGAAAAACTAATGGAAGAAATTATCACTGAAAATTTCCCAGCTCTTATGAAAGACCTAAAATTACAAATCCAAGATGTGCAGCGCACCCCAAAGAGAATAGATCCAAATAGACGATCTCCAAGACACTTACTAGTCAGAATGTCAGAGGTCAAAGAGAAAGAGAGGATCTTGAAAGCAGCAAGAGAAAAGCAATCCGTCACATACAAGGGAAACCCAATAAGACTATGTGTAGATTTCTCAGCAGAAACCATGGAGGCGAGAAGACAGTGGGATGATATATTTAAATTACTAAAAGAGAAAAACTGCCAACCAAGAATTCTATACCCAGCAAAATTGTCCTTCAAAAATGAGGGAGAAATTAAAACATTTTCAGACAAAAAAATCACTGAGAGAATTTGTGACCAAGAGACCAGCTCTGCAAGAAATAATAAAGGGAGCACTAGAGACAGATACGAAAAGATGGAAGAGAGAGGTGTGGAGAAGGGTGTAGAAAGAAGGAAAATTAGCTATGACATATAAAATACAAAAGACAAAATGGTAGAGGAAAGTACTACCCAAACAGTATTAACACTAAATGTTAATGGATTGAACTCCCCAATCAAAAGATATAGACTGGCAGAATAGATTAAAAAACAGGATACTTCTATATGCTGTCTACAGGAAACACATCTTAGACCCAAAGATAAACATAGGTTGAAAGTGAAAGGTTGGGAAAAGATATTTCATGCAAATAACAACCAGAAAAGAGCAGGAGTAGCTATACTAATATCCAACAAATTAGACTTCAAATGTAAAACAGTTAAAAGAGACAAAGAAGGATACTATGTACTAATAAAAGGAACAATTCAACATGAAGGCATAACAATCATAAATATTTATGCACCTAACCAGAATGCCCCAAAACATGAGGCAAACACTGAAAAGGGAAATAGACACATCTACCATAATAGTTGGAGACTTCAATTCACCACTCTCATCAATGGACAGAACATCTAGACAGAGGATCAATAAAGAAACAGAGAATTTGAATATTAAAATAAATGAGCTAGACTTAACAGACATTTATAGGACATTACACCCCACAACAGCAGATTACACCTTTTTCTCAAGTGCTCATGGATCATTCTCAAAGATAGACCATATGCTGGGTCACAAAGCAAGTCTCAACAAATTTAAAAAGATTGAAATCATACAAAACACTTTCTCAGATCATAAGGGAATGAAGTTGGAAAGCAATAATAGGAAAGCGCCAGAAAATTCACAAATATGTAGAGGCTCAACAACACACTCTTAAACAACTGGTGGGTTAAGGAAGAAATTACAAGAGAAATCAGTAAATATCTCGAGGCAAATGAAAATGAAAACACAACATATCAAAACTTATGGGATGCAGCAAAGGCAGTGCTAAGAGGGAATTTATTGCCCTAAACGCCTATATCAAAAAAGAAGAAAGGGCAAAAATACAGGAATTAACTGTCCACTTGGAAGAACTGGAGAAAGAACAGCAAACTAACCCCAAAGCAAGCAAAAGGAAAGAAATAACAAAGATTAGAGCAGAAATAAATGAAATTAAGAACATGAAAACAATTGAGAAAATCAATAAAACCAGAAGTTGGTTCTATGAGAAAATCAATAAGATTGATGGGCCCTTAGCGAGATTGACAAAAAGAAGAAGAGAGAAGACGCAAATAAATAAGATCAGAAATGGAAGAGGAGACATAACCACTGACCCCACAGAAATAAAGGAGGTAATAACAGGATACTATGAACAACTTTATGCCAATAAATACAACAATGTAGATGAAATGGACAACTTCCTAGAAAGGCATGAACAACCAACTTTGACTCAAGATGAAATAGATGACCTCAACAAACCAATCACAAGTAAAGAAATTGAATCAGTCATCCAAAAGCTTCCCAAAAAGAAAAGTCCAGGACCAGACGGCTTCACATGTGAATTCTACCAAACATACCAGAAAGAATTAGTACCAATTCTGCTCAAACTCTTCAAAAAAATTGAAGTGGAGGGAAAGCTGACTAATTTATTCTGTGAAGCCAACCTCACCCTCATACCAAAACCAGGCAAAGATATTACAAAAAAAAGGAAAACTACAGACCAATCTCTCTAATGAATATAGATGCAAAAATCCTCAACAAAATTCTAGCAAATCGAATCCAGCAACACATTAAAAGAATTATACATCATGACCAAGTAGGATTCATCCCAGGTGTGCAAGGATGGTTCAACATAAGAAAGTCAATTAATGTAATACACCATATCAACAAATCAAAGCAGAAAAATCACATGATCCTCTCAATTGATGCAGAGAAGGCATTTGACAAAATTTAACATCCTTTCCTGTTGAAAACACTTCAAAGGATAGGAATACAAGGGAATTTCCTTAAAATGATAAAGGGAATATATGAAAAACCCACAGCTAATATCGTCCTCACTGGGGAGAAACTGAAAACTTTCCCCCTAAGATGAGGAACAAGACAAGGATGTCCGCTATCACCACTGTTGTTCAACATTGTGTTGGAGGTTCTAGCCAGAGCAGTTAGACAAGAAAAAGAAATACAAGGCATCAGAATTGGAAAGGAAGTAGTAAAACTATCACTGTTTGCAGATGATATGATACTGTATGTCGAAAACCCTGAAAAATCCACAGCAAAACTACTAGAGCTAATAAACGAGTACAGCAAGGTGACAGGTTACAAGATCAACATTCAAAAATCTGCAGTGTTTCTATACACTAGTAATGAATAATCTGAGGGGGAAATCATGAAACGAATTCCATTTACAGTTGCAACTAAAAGAATAAAATACTTAGGAATAAATTTAACTGAAGAAGCAAAAGACCTATAAAAGAAAACTACAAGAAACTGTTAAGAGAAATCACAGAAGACCTAAATAGATGGAAGGGCTTACCGTGTTGGATTGGAAGGCTAAATATAATTAAGATGTCAGTTCTACCTAAATTGATTTACAGGTTCAACACAATACCAATCAAAATCCTAACAACTTACTTTTCAGAAATAGAAAAATCAATAAGCAAATTTATCTGGAAGGGCAGGGTGCCCCGAATTGCTTAAAGTATCTTGAGGAAAAAAAATGAAGCTGGAGGTCTCACGATGCCGGACTTTAAGGCATATTATGAAGCCACGGTGGTCAAAACAGCGTGGTACTGGCATAAAGATAAATATATTGACCAATGGAATCGAATAGAGTGTTCAGATACAGACCCTCTCATCTGTGGACATTTGATCTTTGATAAGGCAGTCAATCCAACGCACCTGGGACAGAACAGTCTCTTCAGTAAATGGTGCCTAGAAAACTGGATTGCCATATGCAAAAGAATGAAAGAGGACCCGTATCTCACACCCTATACAAAAGTTAACTCAAAATGGATCAAAGATCTAAACATCAGGTCTAAGACCATAAAACAGTTAGAGGAAAATGTAGGGAAATATCTTATAAATCTTATAATTGGAGCGGTTTAATAGACCTTACACCTAAAGCAAGAGCACTGAAGAAATAAATAAATAAATGGAAGCTCCTCAAAATTAAACACTTTTGTGCATCAAAGAACCTCATCAAGAAAAGTAAAAAGACAACCTACACAATGGGAGACAATATTTGGAAACGACCTCTCAGATAAAGGTCTAGTATCCAGAATTTATAGAGATTGTTCAACTCAACAACAAAAAGACAGCCATCCAATTACAAAATGGGAAAAAGACTTGAACAAACAACTTTCAGAAGAGGAAATACAGATGGCCAAAAGGCACATGAAGAGGTGTTCAACGTCCCTGGCCATTAGAGAAATGCAAATCAAAACCACAATGAGATATCATCTCACACCCAGCAGAATGGCCATTATCAACAAAACAGAAAATGACAAGTGCTGTACAGGATGTGGAGAAAGAAGCACACTTATCCACTGTTGGTGGGAATGTCAAGTGGTACAACCACTGTGGAAGACAGTTTGGCGGTTCCTCAAAAAGCTGAATATAGACTTGCCATATGACCCAGCAATATCATTTCTAGGTATCTACTCAGAGGACATAAGGGCAAAGACACAAACAGACGTTTGCACACCAATGTTTATAGCAGCATTATTTACAATTGCAAAGAGATGGAAACAGCCAAAATGTCCATCAACAGACGAGTGGCTAAACAAACTGTTGTATATACTTATGATGAAATACTATGCAGCTCTAAGACAGAATAAACTTATGAAGTATGTAACAACATGGATGGACCTTGAGAATATTGTGCTGAGTGAGACTAGCCAAAAATTAAAGGACAAATACTGTATGGTCTCATTGATATGAACTCATGTTAGTGAATAAACTTGGAATATTTTGTTCATTAACAGAGACCATCAGGAGATAGAAATAGGGTAAGACATTGGGTAATTGGAGCTGAAGGGATACAGACTGTGCAACAGGACTGGATACAAAAACTCAGAAATGGACAGCACAATACTACGTAACTGTAATATAATTATGTTAAAACACTGAATGAAGCTGCATGTGAGAATGATAGAGGGAGGAGGACTAGGGACATAAATGAAATCAGAAAGAAAGATAGATGTTAAAGATTGAGATGGTATAATCTAGGAATGCCTAGAGTGTATAATAATAGTAAAATGTACAAGGTACAATTTTAAAAATGTTTTTCCATGAGGAAGAACAAAGGAATGTCATTATTGCAGGGTACTGAAAATAAATGGTAATTAATATTATAAAAATGTCACCTTCTGTGTGAGACTAAAGCAAAAAATGTTTATTAGTTACAAAATTTATATTTTGACTAGTGCATTTCATAATATAACTTATGTAGATAGTTTGATTGAACGCCATAAGTACTTGGAATTTCAGGTAGGACATGAGATTTTGCTGGTTTTTCCAGAGTGATGCCCCAGTGAATCCCAGAGTGATTCAGTCAGTGAGTAGAAAAGTATCTGCAAAGCCCCTTTCGGGGAATGGTGAGAATGGGGAGAAATTCAAGTTCCCCAAGTTGAATTCTTGATATTCTCGCAAGCAGTGTGGACAACCAAAACTATAGGCAGAGCCCCCAGTCTTGGGGTTTGTTCATATGAAACTTAATCCTGCAAAGAATAGGTCAAGTCTACTTAAAATTTAGGCCTAAGAGTCACCCCCAAGAGAGCCTCTTTTGTTGCTCAGATGTGGCCCCTCTCTCCAGCCAACACAACGAACAGTCTTACCACCCTACCCCTCTCTACGTGGGACATGACTTCCAGGGGTGTGGACCTTCCTGGCAACGTGGGACAGAGATCTTGGAATGAACGGTGACTCAGCATCAAGGGATTGAGAAAAAACCCTAGAATGAGCTGAGACTTAGCAGCAAAGGATTGAGAGAAACTTCTCGACCAAAAGGGAGAAGAGGGAAATGAGACGAAGTGTCAATGGCTGAGAGATTCCAAACAGAGTCGAGAGGTTATCCTGGAGGTTATTCTTATGCATTAAGTAGATATCATCTTGTTATTCAAGATGTAATGGAGAGGCTGGAGGGAACTGCCTGAAAATATAGAGCTGTGCTCCAGTAGCCATGTTTCTTGAGGATGATTGAATAATGATATAGCTTTCACAATGTGACTGTGTGATTGTGAAAACCTTGTGTCTCATGCTCCTTTTATCTACCTTGTCAACAAAGGAGTAGAACATATGGAATAAAAATAAATAATAGGGGGAACAAATGCTAAAATAAATTTAGTGTAAATGCTAGTGATCAATGAAAGCAAGGGGTAAGGGGTATGGTAGGTATAATCTTTTTTTTTTCTTTCCTGTGTTCGTTTTATTTCTGTTTTTATTGTCTTTGTATTTCTTTTTCTGAATTAATGGAAATGTTTTAAGAAATGACGAATATGCAACTAAGTGATGGCATTGTGAATTACTGATTATGTATGTTTTATTTTGTTTCTTAATTTTTTTAATAAATAAATTTTAAAAAACATATATAATCAGTAATTCACAATATCATCACTTAGTTGCATATTTGTCATTTCTTAGAACATTTGCATTAATTCAGAAAAAGAAATAAAAAGACAATAGAAAAAGAAAACGAAAACAGAAAAGAAAAACAAAGATTATACCTACCATCCCCCTTACCCCTCGCTTTCATTGATCACTAGCATTTCAAAATTAATTTATTTTAACATTTGTTCCCCTTATTATTTATTTTTATCCCATATGTTCTACTCATCTGTTGACAAGGTAGATAACAGAAGCATGAGACACAAGGTTTTCACAATCACACAGTCACATTGTGAAAGCTATATCATTATTCAATCATCCTCAAGAAACATGGCTACTGGAACACAGCTCTATATTTTCAGGCAGTTCCCTCCAGCCTCTCCATTACATCTTGAATAACAAGATGATATCTACTTGATGCATAAGAATAACCTCCAGGATAACCTCTCGACTCTGTTTGGAATCTCAGCCATTGACACTTTGTCTCATTTCCCTCTTCCCCCTTTTGGTCAGAAAGGTTTTCTCAATCTTAGGATTTCTGTCCCATGTTGCCAGGAAGGTCCACCCCTGGGAGTCATGTCCCATGTAGACAGGGGGCGGTTGTGAGATTGCTTGTGTTGGCTGGAGAGAGAGGCCACATCTGAGCAACAAAAGAGGCTCTCTTGGGGGTGACTCTTAAACCTAAATTTTAAGTAGACTTGACCTATCCTTTGAGGGGTTAAGTTTCATACGAACAAACCCCAAGACTGGGGGCTCAGCCTATAGCTTTGGTTGTCCACACTGCTTGTGAGAATATCAAGAATTCAACTTGGGGAACTTGAATTCTCCCCGTTCTCACCATTCCCCAAAGGGGGCTTTGCAAATACTTTTCCACTCACTGATCGAATCACTCTGGGATTCATCGGGGCATCACTCTGGACAAACCAACAAAATCTCATGTCCGACCTGAGATTCCAAGTACTTATGGTGTTCAATCAAACTATCTACATAAGTTATATTAGGAAATGCATTAGTCAAAATATAAATTTTGTAACAAATAAACATTTTTTGCTTTAGTCTCACACATAAGGTGACATTTTAAAATATTAATTACCATCTATTTTCAGCACCCTGCAGTAATGACATTCCTTTGTTCTTCCTCATGCAAAACCATTTTTAAAATTTGTACATTTAGTCAGTATTATTATACACTCTAGGCATTCCTAGATTATACCATCTCAATCTTTAACATCTATCTTTCTTTCTGATTTCATTTATGTCCCCAGCCCTCCTCCCTCTATCATTCTCACATGCAGCTTTCATTCAGTATTTTAACTTAATTCTATTACAGTTAGGTAGTGTTGTGCTGTCCATTTCTGAGTTTTTGTATTCAGTCCTGTTGCACAGTCTGTATCCCTTCAGCTCCAATTACCCAATATCTTACCCTATTTCTACCTCCTGATGTTCTCTGTTACCAATGAAATATTCTAAGTTTATTCACTAATGTCAGTTCATATCAATGAGGCCATACAGTATTTGTCCTTTTGTTTTTGGCTAGTCTCACTCAGCATAATGTTCTCAATTTCCATCCATGTTGTTAAGTACTTCATATGTATGGTTTTTTTTTAATAGTAGAGGGAAGAACCTTAAATTTACCAAAATAAAACAAAGCATAAGAAAAAACTTCCTTGTGTATGAAAGCTAAACACAAATACTACAAAGGAAGCTATAATAAGGCTCACCATTCCTAAAGTTTTGAAGTTAGCAATAAGAGAAACAACTCTTTGATTTAGGATAATATCTTACCCTTTATTGGAAGACTAAATACAGAGATAACTGTTTCCAGATATTCAGATAAAAAGGGTTCTCTGGTTTGAAAATGATATTAAATACTAACAATATTTTTGCAAGTATATAAACTATCAATGGCTTTTTTTTATATTAACACATAAATATAATAGATTTGGATTTGAAAATTTCTCAAAGGGAAGTTCAGTCCAAGGCAAAGAACAAGCCCAGCTAGCATAAGTACTTGACGGTTTGAAAGAACATAGGGTTTTCCTATTATGTATTCTATTCTCAACCTTTGTTTCAGATTTAACATTTCTGTCCCTTCAAATCCTACTCCTAAAGGTCCACTTGCATCAAACTAATAATTGCTTATTATTAGTAGTGTTTTTTCCTGTAGGGAGACAATAAGTGATTATCTTTAGGAGTAATTTTTTCTTTAGAATCAAACTATCCATACTTTTTCATTTAAACTAATTACTTTGATGCTTTCAGAGTTTTGCTTTTTGTATACCGCATATACTATAACCACACTATGTCGTTAACATTTGTTTCCATTTATAAAGAGCACAGACAATTAGCCTTTTTAATGCTCATTTCACTCACAATTAAAGCTTTCCTAATGGTTAAGAGATTGATCTTTCCAAGGCTGAGAAGGTGTTTTTAATTATTCATTCCTTGGTTTGTTTCTTACAGAAGCCTTAGCTGTGCTTTATTATTCAATGGTTAATGCAAATTGAAGTGGGTAAATTAAATCTGCTTGGCAGGCAACCACCTGACGTATTAGTAGATACTGTAAGATACTAGTAGATTCTGTAAGATACGGATGGGCATTGTAAGTTCTCTACTATGGCAGCACTTCCAAAAGCAAAAACCACTAATTCTCTCAGTGATAGCTCATGTTGACAAGAATTAGTAGGGGATACCAGAAATTGCTGACTCTTGAACAGCACATATTCTGCAAAATCTGTGTTTGCTTTATGTACAAATGAGAAGAGGGCATTGACTAAACTCTGGAAGGTGATAATAGCTACGGTAGAAAATTTATGTCAATAACATAATTAATGAATTTTGTATAATATCAAATTACTACATTGAGTGCTGAGAGTCATTTCCATAAATGTTTTACAAGGAGAGACTGCAAAACTTCACATGAAAGCTAGAGAATAATGGACTGCTGTTAGACAACCAAGCAGTTTAGTAGATTATGACCTAATGCGAGAGTGCTGTCATAACGCCATCCCTTGTGATTCTTTTGAGAATCAAATTGTATCCAGAGCCCTTCTTTAGCTTCCCTTTTGAAAATATATATTCCTTATTTATATGCTCTTAGGGATGCCTGATAGAAGTATTGACACTTGAATGATTGGGGGGGTGGGTACCATTTTATCAAGAAATTAAACTTTATGAATGACACCAAAAGCCAAAAAGTAAGTTTTTAGTCTTCTGTGTGGCTTCCAGCTGAGGCAGCATTTCTGCCAAAAGCCACCAGAGTTCAGTCAAATTTTATCTTTCCTTTTGATGGAGCAGATAAGAAATAAAGCTATACCATGCTGCCTGCCCTATTCTTACATCCTTTGACCAAACACCATCTGTTCCCCCAGCCTTTGCTGATGAACTGAAAGGAAGATGGAGTAATCGAAGATGAAATTGGTGCAAATCATTGAGGGCCTGGATTCTTCTTCTTTTTTAAACAAAAAAGTCTGATTCTTTCATGAATGAGACTGCAAGGTATTAGGAAATCTAGGTTTTTGAGATTAAATAGGGCATTAAATGAGAAAGAAAGTAGTGAAGGAATCTCGTTTGATATTAATAATCCTATTCCACATCGTTGTGGGAAGGTTAAAGGAGATGGTACATGTGAAGTACTTAGTCAACTCTGTCTACCCATCCAGAGTTTAAATATTAACACTATCATGGTTTGACTTATTTGCTAAGTATTTAGATGCTGTTGGAATATATGTACATTTTCTTCAGACATAAAGAACTCTCATCTACTTGTTATTGGTACTTGTTCTTTTAGCTAATTCTAGTCTCTTAAACAGAAATGTAAGGAATTTATGCTGAAACCGTTTAGTTCATTATCAGTCATCATGGTCTCCTATTTTTCTGTCTTCTACCCTATGCTAAGCCTTGCTGTCAGACAAGTATTGTATAGGAAAGATGAACTTTTAAGTCCTAGGTTTGAAACTCAGTTCTTTCCTCCATTTACTGTGTAACCTTAGTTAAGCCACTGAACTTCTTTGAGCCAATGTCTCTGTGATGGTTTGAAGCTCTGTGTACCCCAGAAAGAAGTTCTTAAAGCTAGCTAATCCATGCCTGTGGGTTTAGATCTGTTGCGGGTGAGATCTTTTTTTTTTTTTAATTTTTTATTAATTAAAAAAAAATTGCAAGAACAAAACACAAACATTCCCAACACATACACTCAGCAATTCACAATATCATCACATAGTTGCATATTCATCGTCATGATCATTTCCCTGAACATTTGCATCAATTCAGAAAAAGAAATAAAAAGACAACAGAAAAATAAAACAAAAACAGAAAAAAAAAATTTTACATAACATACCCCTTACCCCTCCCTTTCATCGATCACCAGCATTTCAAACTAAATTTATTTTAACATTTGTTCCCCTTATTATTCATCCCTATTCCATATGTTCTGCTCATCTGTTGACAAGGCAGACAAAAGGAACATCAGACACAAGGTTTTCACAATCACACTGTCGCAGGTGAGACCTTCTGATTAGATTATTTCAGTTGCGGCATGCCCCAAGTGGGTCTTAATCCTCTTACTTGAGTCCTTTATAAGAGATTAAATTCATAGAAAAGAAAGAGAGGGAGGGAGGGAGGGAAGGCTCAGACTCTTGGAGAACAGTTGACTCAGAGCCAACAGGGATGCAGACATATGGAAATTCTTGGAATGCCAACAAAGCGAGCAAATGCCTAGATGCAAACATTGGGAGATGCAGAGCCCAGCAGACATTGCCATGTGCCTTCCCATGAAATATAAAGCCAGAACCTAGAGTTGTGTCCCAAGAGGAGCTAAGTGAAGGGCCACAGACACTTAGAGAGAAAATCACTGGCATCAGAAGCTGAAACAACAGAACCAGGAACAAGGACCAGCAGATGCCAGTCACATGTCTTCCCATGTGACAGACATCAACCTTTCTTTGAGTCAAGGTATCTTTCTCTGGATGCCTTATTAGTTTGGACATTTTTATGGTCTTAGAACTGTAAACTTATAACTTAATAAATTCCTTTTATAAAAGCAAACCCATGTCTGATATATTGTATTTCCGGCAGCACTAGCAAGCAAAAACAGCATATTAACTCATCTTCCTCATATCAGCCCCATAAGGGTCAGCTCTTTTTCAAAGATAAGAGGACTGAGGCATCAAGAGGTTATATAGCCTACTCTATGTCACAGAGTGTTAGAGCTAGGATTCAGACCCTCATTATCTAGTTCTTAAGCCCACTTATTTTTTTATCTATATGTTATACTAATAGACTAGTATTTCACTAGAGATATTTACTTGTTTATCAGCAAACATTACGTATCTGTATGTGCAGTTTATTTTTGCCATTGTTTTTATGACTTGTTTTACTTCTCTTCTGTGCAAACCTTGGCCTCCACGTAGCCTGATAGAAAAGAACAATGATGATTAGTCTTGGAACCAGGTGATAGTGCCAGGGATACAAAGATAAATTATTAGATTATACAGTACCATAACTCACCATTTTAGGAATAAATTAGATCTGTTACCATTTAACTATCCAAGAAACAAAAGTTGTTCTCAGCTAATAAAAGTGTATTGGTAATGTTTAAACTACTTAGAAAGCATGTTGCCTTGATAGTTATTCTGTATCCAATCTTAACTATACTGTCTATTCCCTAAGATTTGCTCCATCTTAACTTTTAAATGGATTTTTTACTTTGGTATACTGTAAATATCAGAAAATAGTAAAGCTGCACTTAGAATGCTACTGGGGAACTTTACATTCTGTCCTTTGTGAGTGGTAGGTTTTTTGAGAACTGAAATTTGAGGGTGAAGGGGTATGACTTCCTGAAAACTTTTAAGGGGAAGTAGTGACTTGCACTCTTGTCAAAAGCTTGTTTACCTTGCAGATAAGATCAGCAGACTCATTAAAGCTCTAGAGCCTTCAGTATCTAATAATATGGGGAAAAATTAAATAACAGAGAAACATTACTTGCTCCATCGGTTCACTCACATGCCAAAATTGTTCTTACACTATAAATGAAAGAGGCTAATTCTGGAAGCCCTGTGTACCTTTCACATCTCAAACAGAAGAGAGAAAAAGCACCAGAGTTGGGGGTTGGAGATGGGCAACAAAAGCATTGTTGCAGGAAGAAGTGGTAGATTTACTAGCATAGCCATTGAGTTTCTAGTTTGAAAAGCTAAAACAAGAATTTAGTAGATGAAATAAAAATGTTTACCCATCTCTGAAACTTTGAAACATGTCCAGATTGAAAAGATAAAAGAAAGATCCAGATGTTGGTCTTGATCTCTGGTCTCCTGTCTTAAACAGGGCAGTTGATCATAATGGTAACCATATAGTTTTTGTGAGTTGTCTTCATATCTCAGTTGGCAACTATTGTGACAGAATAAGAGCCTCCACCTTGGTATCAGAGAGCTCAGGTTTTCTGAGAACTTCACCGTGTTAACCATTCATTTTATCACCTTTAGAAATGAAGTCTTTGGATATAAGTGAATCTCAGTTGGAGGGAGCTTTTTCATTTTTTCAAATCATTCTTACTTCTCTCTTTTGCCTCCATTCCCTTCAAAACACATGCTGAGAGTTGCTGCTGCTGTGGGTCATTGTTACAGAGAGGATATATTGGAAAGGAAAAAAGTTGAGACTCATTTGATGAGTTTATTTCTAGAATCCTTTCATGTAATTAAGGAACTAAATGGATGTATTGTAATTCATCATTTCAAGTACTTCTCATTGATTTTATGCTTAATTGTCCAATTCAGTGAAATTCCATTTTATTTCTAGTATTTATTGTTAGACAAAATTGAACTAGATAGTTTCCAAAGCCTTTAAAATGATAACTTTGTTCCTACCAACTGATATATATTAAAATAAAATTTGGTTCTTTTTGACTCTGTGACTTGTTTTTGTGCATATATGAACTTAACTGAGAAAATCTTCCAGACTCAGTGACTTAGAGAAAGCTAATTTACTCACTGGGCATGCTGTCTTGCCATCTACTTTTTTCCTAGGGAAAGGAAATCCTATGCTTATCAAAGTGCGATTTTTTATTTAAAATCCTCTTTTCTTCCTGTTCTTCATTCTCTGCTAAGATGTTGACAGTGTTAACAAAGGATGCAAACAAAGAACATGACAGTAGTCATTTTAAAGTAAGAATTGGTGAAAGATAACTATGGTTACCTGAGATCATTTTTTCTGTATTTATATCTCAAGCTGTAAAGTATGGTTGAAGGTAAAGAGCCCCTTTCCATTTCTTAAGCACTCATTTACAGAAATTATAAAATAATTATTTTTGTTTGACATTTAGGATTAGAGTGAAACCTTATAAGAGCAATGAATATTTGGAAGTAAAATCAGCAGTCCAGTTCTGCTTGGAGCTTTAAGCAGAAAGAGATGTTTTCTGTCTGCATAACTTCCTTAAATGCCTTCTCACCATCCAGTTGAGTCCTTTTTTCCTGAGATCAGATAATTCTGTTACACATAATATTTTCTTCACCTCAGTATTACAAGTCCTATACTTCTCTCTGTCCTTACAATGCTTATATTTGCATAGAATGTTAACCACTCCCAAAGAAGAACCTAGTGTAACCTTTAGCGGATAAGGAACATGTCTTGGAGGAAAGCATAGCTAAATTAAGACCTCCTAGAACAAATTGAAGGTGAGACTGGGAGGAGGATCTTATCTAAAAGCCTGGATGCAAGAAAGACCCTGCCCCCTTGGGCAGTCTCCACTCTGAGTGGAGAATACAGTTGAGAAGAGAGGGGTGACAAGGGGTGAGGGAAAAGATTATAAGCTATTGTCAGAGCTTTGAGAAAGATGACCTTGTATGCTACTATCTTGAAGGTATTAAGAAATCAGAGAAAGGATGAAAGCAAACAATCCCATTTAAAAAGATTTTGAGGAGATTGTCGTACAGCATAGTGGATGCCTTGGAAGGAGGCAAGACTGGAGACAGGGAAAATACAGAGAATGCTGGTGTTATAATCTAAGTGAAAGCTTCTGGAGTCATTGAACAGATTGCAGAAATAGGAATTGAGAAATTTGGAGGAAACTAAAGAGAGGAGAAGAAATAGTCAAGGATAACTCTCAAGTTTCTGACTATATCAAAGAGTCTATCAGTGTTGGGTAGGTGATTGTTGAAGGTGGAAAATGAGATACCCAGAAACAGGATGAAGAGATAAGGTGGCTGAGGGTAGAACTGAGGTGGCTGAGGGTAGAACTCTTAGGGAGGGCGACATTGAAGAGGTATCATTGAAGAAGACAAGGGGATTAGAGGAATATCCTAAATTAGAGGGCAATCAGGAAAGAGAGATGATTCTCAAAGATGTCTGGGGAAAAGGGGTTTTCAGGAATCAAGATGTGGAAGCTACCGAGAATTTTTATATGATGAAGACAAAAAGCAGGATTGGATTTAGCAAGAAATTGGTCAGCCTCTGGCCCTGATGGGAGCACTGAATATAGTATGTCTTGATTCTCCTTACCCCTGCAATTTTTTTCTCATTTCACTCAGTTTTGTGGCATTTTCCCTTTTCAAATGCCTTCCTTCTACACTTATCTGTAATTGAACTGGGCCATGCCTTCCCATTTTCTTTCTCTTTTTTTTAAATGCAGTTTTATTGAGATACATTATATATATTCACATACCGTACATATTAATCAGTGTTCTCTAGAGAAACAGAACCAACAGGAGATATCTATAAGTGTGACATTTATAAAGGTGTCTCATGCAACCTTGGGAACAGAAGAGTCCAAATTCAAGGGAAGGCTGTGAAGCTTGCAGCTCCGATGAAGGGTCTGGACGAACCCCACAGGGCAGGCTTGCTGGCTGAAGAAGCAGTGAGAAAGTCACTCTTCATCCTTACATCTTCAGTTGATTGGTTTATCTCATTGGTGGGAGACATGCCTTAGTCAGTTGTAGATGTAATCAATTGAATGATGATTTATGCCTTCTGATTTATCAGTCAGCCACAAGATACCCTTGCAGCAACAGGCCAGTGCTTGCTTGACCAGACAACTGAGCATCATCATTTGGCCAAGTTAACACCAGAACCTAACCATTGTAGTCCATCCCTTGTCATCTTGCAGCTATACACATCATCGTGAAACATGCTTAATTCCCAAATAGAATACAATAACAGACATCTGTCTCACCTAACAGTACTCAACTGTCCTGTGTACAACCAGAAACTCACTTTCTCTCTCCAGGATAGGGTGCAAGTCTTTTTAGATATCATTCACTCTTAAACTTCATATCCTGTGACTTGAATACTATGAAATGAACTATATGACTTATGTCCTACAATAAGGAAAATAAGATATTTGCTTATATGTGCAAATGCAAACATGCTGATAAAACAGGAAGGAAATACTTCAATCACAATCCTCGTCTCTGTAACTGGTCATGTGGTTGTAGTTCATTACCGCTACCTTCTTCTACTGCCCATTCCATGTTCCCTTTACCCTCAGCACGCACTTCAGCTGGCCATGGTTCTTTGCCAGGTGGAGTGACCCAAACCTTCATTCTGAAGTTTCTGGGCCATTGGTAGTTCTGCCTGGATTGGGTTATTGCAGTTTTCCATTGACTTTAATCATAGGGCATGGTAATACTAAGAGATGTCCTAGGGGATCTCCTTTATTCCAGGAAATCTCTTCTTTACCTCCATTGTGTAGTTGCATCCTGTTTCCCCCTTGATAGTCAGGATCAGTCACATCAGGCAGAACATTAATCCCCTTTCATGCTTGTTAATTCAGGGTATGAGAAGCCCAAAGTAGCCAAGTGGCAGTGTTAACTTCCATTCATTGGAATCGCTATTCTGTCTCCTTGTAGGAACACTGCTCCTTTTGGAGCTAAGACCTGTAGACTAGCAGAGCTTAAAGTATCAGGGACAGGAAACAAAAATTTTCCTAGTGGATCACTATGGGTGATAGTGAGTGGTGCCACTCCCATATCCACCCCTTGATTCCTGAACCCATGAATCCTGGCTGTGGGAGAAATAGTACCATACAGTGGACACTGATTCAGAACATGCACAGTTTCCTGGAAAACTTTGCCCCAGCCTTGCAAGGTGTTACCACCTGTTGTTACTGTAATTACATCTTCAAAAGGCCATTTCCAATTGGGTATATGAAGTTTAAGGACTGTATGTTGAATGAAATGTCAGAAACAAAAAGACAAATATTATCATGCCTCAATCATATGGACTAACTATAATATAAAAACTCGGTGACCTAAGTCAAGAACATAGGTTGGGGGTTATTGTCAAGGGTCCTAGATTGTAAGCTCTTACATAAATCACATATATTCAGGAGTTGTAACTGTTACTTCTAAATTCTGAGATACTGAGCTGTTTTCTATTACCTGGTCATTCCCAGAAACTTCAGGTATTTATGTGAAACTGGAAACTCAGAGTGAGAGTTCTGAAGATATGAAAGTCAGCAGTACCCCATACAGGGACTGTTTAAAAAGTTGAAAAAGGAATAAAACTTTGAGCAGAGATCTGAATGAAGCTGATCTGGATAGGACTAAGATAATTCAGAATACAAGGTAGAGGATGATATGGTCCATATTTTAAAATTCCAACTTCTGTGTGAGACCAAAGGTAGACAAGTTTATTTGGTGCAAAATTTGTATTTTGGGTAGTGTATTTACTAATTTAACTCAGATTATCAGTTTAGTTGTAAGTGGAATCTTAAATAAGTGTGAGGTCTTCTTGGTTTGTAGGTTAGTGGGATGCCCCAATATATCCCAGAGTAATTTGGGCAGTGAATAAGAAGTAATTGCAAGGTCTCCTTGGAAGACTAGAAAGAAAGGAGGAAATATCCAGTTTCCCGTTTGGAAACTTTCTGATATTCTCACAAGCAGTGTGGACAACCAAATCAATAGGCTAAGCCTTCAATCTTGAACTTCATCCCTATGAAACTTATTCCTGCAAAGGATAGAATAAGCTTACTTAAAATTAGGCCTACGAGTCACTCCAGAGAACCTCTTCTATTGCTCAGATGTGGTCTCACTAACCAACTCAGCAAGTGAATTCACTGCCCTGCCCACTACACAGGACATGACTCCCAGGTGTGTAAATCTCCCTGGCAATGTGGAACAGAAATCCCAGATGAGTTGGGACCAGACATCAGGAAATTGAGAAAGCCTTCTTGACCAAAGAGGGAAGAGAGAAATAAGACAAAATAAAGCTTCAGTGGCTGAGAGGTTTCAAAGAGAGTTGAGATGTTAACCTGGAGGTTATTCTTATGCATTATGTATTACATATATTATATAGATGTCCTTTTTTAATTTATGGTATATTGGAGTGGCTGGAGGGAAGTACCTGGAACTGTTGTGTTGTGTTCCAGTAGCCTTGATTCTTGAAGATGATTGTATAAAGATATATCTTTTACAAGTGTGACTGTGGAATTGTGAAAACCTTGTGCCTGTTTGTCCTTTTATCCAGGATATGGACAGATGAGTAAAAAAATATGTATTAAGAAATACGTAAGTAATTGGGGGATGGGGTAAAATAAAGTAGGTAGATTGAAATACTAGTGGACAATGAGAGGGAGGAGTAAAGGGTATGATATGTATGAGTTTTTCTTTTCCTGCAGTGATGCAAATGTTCTAAAAAATGATCATGGTAATGAATACACAACTATGTGATGATATTGTGAGCCATTAATTGTACACCATATATGGAATCTTTGTATCTGAATATTTATCAATAAAAATATTTTTTTAAAGGCCATTCCACCATTCTGTCAACCCAGTTGCTTCTGGATGATGAGGAACATCATAAGACCAGAGAATTCCATGAGCTTATGGCCATTCCCGTACTTCATTTGCTGTGAAGTGGGTTCCTTTATCAGAAGCAATGCTGTATGGAATACTATGACAGTAGATAAGGCATTCCATAAATTCATGGATGATAGTTTTGGCGAAAGCATTGCATGTAGGGGAGACAAACCCATATCCAGAGAATGTACCTATTCCAGTTAGAACATATCATCTCCCTTTGATTACGGAAGTGGTCCAGTGTAATCAACCTGCCACCAGGTAGCAGGCTGATTACCTTAGATAATGATTCCGTATTGGGGGCTGAGTGTGGATCGCTACTACTGACAAATTGGGCACTTAGCAGTGACTGTAGCCAGGTCAGCCTTGGTGGGTAGAAGACCATGTTGCTAAGCCCAGGCATCACCTCCATCCCTACCACCATGCCCACTTTGTTTATGAGCCCCTTGGACAATTGCAGGAGTGGCTGAAGAAAGAGGATGACTTGTATCCACAATGTGGATCAACTTATCCACTTGATTATTAAAACCTTCATCTGCCAAAGTCACCCTCTGGTGAGCACTCACATGGGACACAAATATCTTCATGTTCTTTACCCACTCAGAAATGTCTATCTGTGTTTCTCGTCTACAGACCTCTTTGTCACCAATTTTCCAATCTTCCAAGTCCCTGACCATCCCACCAAACAATTAGCAACAGCTCATGAGTCAGTATACAAAGGTACCTGTGACTGGTTCTCCTTCCAAGCAAAATGAACAACCAAATGCACTGGTCAAAATTCCACACACTGGGGGGATTTTCCCTCACTACTCTCCTTTAGAGCATCCCAGAAAGGAGTTGTAGTCCTGCAGCTGTCCACATCTGGGTGGTCCCTGCATATTGTGGAGAACCATCTATAAACCATGCTCGAGTTTTCTCTTCCTTAGTCAACTGACTGTAAGGAACCCCCCAAGAGGCCATAGCTCCAGTCTGGGAAGGAGAAGGTAATGTGGCAGGAGTGAAGACCATGGGCATTTGGGCCACTTCCTCATGTAACTTACTTGTGCCTTCAGGACCTGCTCAAGCCCTAACTCTTATATCCCATTTCCATTTTATAATGGAGTGCTGTTGTTCATGCCCAACTTGATGGCTTGATGGATCAGACATCACCCACCTCATGATAGGCAACTCAGGTCTCATGGTAACTTGGCCCATGGTTAAGCATTCAGTCTCTACAAAGGCCCAGTAGTAGGCTAAAAACTGTTTCTCAAAAGGAGAGTGGTTATCCACAGTTGATGGTAAGGCATTGCTCCAAAATCCTAAGGGTCTGCATTGATTCTCCCAGAGAGGCCTGCTAAAGCTTCCAGACAGTATCCCTATTTGCCACTGACACTTCCAGCACCACTTGATCTGCTGGATCATAAGGCCCAAATGGCAGAGCAACTTGCACAGCAGCCTGGTCATGTCAGAGAGCCTCCTTTTGTTCTGTTCCCCACTCAAAGTAGCAGCTTTTCTGGTCACTCAGTAAGTTGGCCAGAGTAGCACACCCAAATGAGGAATAAGTTGTCTCCAAAATTGAAAGCAGCCAACTAGGTATTGTTCCTCTTTTTTTGGTCATAGGAGGAGCCATATTCAACAGCTTATCCTTCACCTTAGAAGGGATATGTTGACATGCCCACCCCCACCACTGGACACCTAGAAATTTCACTGAGGTGGAAGTCCCCTGTGTTTTTGTTGGATTTATCTCCCATCCCCTCACATGCAAATGCCTTAACAATAAGTCTAGAGTAATTGCTACTTCTTGATCATTAGGTCCAAGCAACATGATATCATCAATATAATTGACCAGTGTGGTGTCTTGTGGGAAGAAGAAATGATCAAGGTACCTGTGGACAAGATTGTCACCTAGGACTGGAGAGTTGTTATACCCTTGAGGCGGGACATGAAGGTATACTGCTTGCCTTGCCAGTTGAATGCATACTGTTTCTGGTGGTCCTTACTGACAGCTATTTAAGAAAAAGTATTTGCCAGATCAATAGCTACATTCCAGGTACCAGACGATGTGTTGATTTACTCAAGCAATGATACCACATGTGGAACAGCAGCTACAATTGGAGTCACCACCTGGCTAAGTTTACAATAATCCACTGTCCTCCTCCAAGACCCATCTGTTTTCTGCGCAGGCCAAATAAGAGAATTGAATGAGGGTGTGGTGGGAATCACCATCCCTACATCTTTCAAGTTCTTAAGAGTGGCACTAATCTCTGTGTTCCCTCCAGGAATCTAGTATTGCTTCTCATTCACTATTTTACTGAGTAGGGACAATTCTAGGGGCTTCTACTTGGCCTTTTCTACCATATTAGCCCTCACTCGAGGAGTCAAAGAACCTGCGTGAGGATTCTGCCATTGCTGAACTATACATTCAGCAACTATGCCGAATTCCAATTCCAATTATGCATTCTGGAACTGAGGAAATAGCCCCAGGACCCACTGGACCCTCTGTGAGACAGACCCAAGTTAAAATTCTATCAATCACCTGACCTCCAAACGCCCCTACTCTGAATGATGGACCTGAGGGACTTTTGGGTCTCCTGGAATTAGTGTCACTTCTGAACCAATGCCTGACAACCCCGAAATATCTGATCATTTTATTTTCCTCAATGCACAGTCACCCTGGTAAAAGGCTGTAGGTCTGGGCAGTGTGATGGTGGCTCAGTGGCATAATTCTCACCTGCCATGCAGAGACCCAGGTTCATTTCCTGGTGTCTGCCCATGCAAAAAAAAAAAGGAAAAGGCCATAGGTCTCCTTGGGCAAGGCTAGGAGGAAGGTTAACAGCATAAATCTTGGGTAGTGTAAAAGGGTCCGTTCCCAAGGGTGCCTAGCCCTACCCTCATTTAAGGGGCTCTGAGTCTGTAAACTTTCTCAGGTCTGGGGATTGATTAAGGAGCTTCGGCTCTCTGTTTTGTAATTCAAGTTAGACTTTGTTCATTTGACCTAGAATTCTTCTGCATATACATCTCAAACAATTTAATAGATTTCCCATCTATTACTCTGGGTACCCCATGATCTACTAGCCAGCACCTCAAGTCTCTGCGAGTTAGATTACTGTGACTGCTGCTTTGAGTATGCTGTCCATTATGATGTCCATGCCCACCTTGTCCATGGTATTTAATTGTCACCACATGGCTTCTGCCAGTTGGGGATCTGATCATCCCCATTGTGTTTAAGTATTCCAGTTCAGTGACAGCTGTTCTCTAAATAAGTAAGAGCCAGGGTCACTGAAATAGTGTAAACAAAAGCAGGAACCTTCCACTGGAGATTTGAATTAGTTAGACTGTCCAGATAGGCTGTAATCTCTGGAGTATCCAATCAGTGGAGAAACAGGGGAGGGTTTGTGAGCTACACACAGATATAACCATTTTGGTGTTCTATTGTTTGTTGTGCCAGCCACCACTTTGTGTTCATTTGGGTACCCGTTCTTGCTAGATCATGAATAAATTCTTTTCTTCTCCACAATCAGGTGGGCGTTTATTCACTTTCAAGTACAGCATTCTTTCTAACATGAATCAAAAGGTGGCTGACATTACCTGAGGTCAAAATGCCAGAACTGCCCTGATATAATGTAGATAAGGGGATCCAGAGGCTTAGAGAGACTGGAATGTTAGAGTGAATTTGTCATGGAAGACCTTTATGATTTGCGCCAAATTTTCTGTTCTGTCCACCTTGACAACTTTGGGATTATTCTGTACTGGGGCTATTGAAGAGTTAACTGGAGAGAACGTTATTGGTGTTGGGGACAGGACTTGTATCCTGAACCTTCCTAGGGGGTCTTTTCCAGTGAGGTCTGCCCCCCATCCCATATATTCTGTCAACTATTACTGCATCTCTGCTGCCACCCCCGCTGGATGCTTTTTTGATGGTTAGCACCACCAGTTTACACTACCTTCAGTTATTTGAAATTAATTTCATGTTAATGGTTCATCCTTGAAATTGTTAGTCCATCATCTGTCATCCCAGGAGGGCAATGAGAGACCCGATTGTAACACCCCTCTACTGGTTCTAGACACAAGTATTTGTTTTTCCCACTCCATTGCCATTGATTTAAGTCTCCACAGTCTATTATTTGCCAGGCATCAAATGTTAAGCCTGGAGAACTGGACCCCTTCCCCCCAAATTACAACCTAACCCTGGCAAATATTTCAGAAAGATTCTCTTACCCCAAACTGCCTCAGCCAGCATCTCCTTCACCCTCCATCAGCTGCCTTCTTAAAAAAACCTCGCATTACTCAACCTCCACTCTCCAGCAAATGCATTCTTGTGTAAACTCCCCTTATTTATTATTCGCCTTCCAGCATTTATAACTCTGCATGCCTAAGGCAGCACTGAAATTTTAAACTTTACCAATGGAAAGCTGCCAACTCCAAACTTGGCCCACTGTTTCTGAAAACTAGCTAATAGAGACTTACCTAACCCTTGTCCCCCAGCTTTTTAACCCTAAGCCTTAAAAAAAAAAAAAAAAAAAAAAAAAAAAACTATCCCTCCACCCCCACCCTGCCTCCTTGGTGCAACTGTTTTCTCTTTCTGTTGAACCCTGCCCAGGTGGCTCTGTTTTTTCCCTGAAATAAAGCCTTCGCTTAAACTCTTTTGTTCCACCTCCTTCTTGGTGACTTTGCTGAGTTTACCTTTCATCAAACTGTACAATTTGGGGGCTTTAAACCTTCATTTACATTCATTATCAACTTTACAGAGCTTGTCATGTCCCCAATTTGGAAAATTATGACTAGTATATTCTCATTTTTTAATTAAGCCCCAGATCCCTCATCTATCTTCCTTGGGTAAGACTTTTCTTTGGCCAGGGTCACTATTAACTACGTTAGATTAAATTACAGAATCTAACCTCCAAATCCAGAAACCTCTTTTACCCTCCCAACCATTTTCTCTTTAACATGATTTTAAAGGGTCTGAAGTTGGAGTTATTTCCCAGGAATTGGACAGTGTTGTTGGGTACTTATCCAGTTTAAGTATTGGTCCTTTCACTTGAGTATAGTGAGTCCAGGCTTTCTCTGCTGTCCAGATGGCCATTTCAGTTGTCACCATCCTTCCCAGGCTGGTTGGAGCTTGGACTCTTTCCACAATTTGATGAGGACCCAACTGCCGGGTTGAAGTTGATGGGCAGCATATTCAAGAGGTGGGGTCTGAGCCAGCAAGTCAAGCTGCCTGAGGGATGACAGAGCAGAGGACAAAGCCAGTATATAATTCTTAAGGAAGAGGTCATTTGCAAAGTCAACTACTGGCATGGTCTGTACTAAGGCAAAATTCTCCTCTGGCTCTGGACCTATAAAACTCAGAGTAAGTTATTTGCTGCGGACATACAAAGAAGGGAAAGTCATGGGATACATATTCCCGAAATTGGAAGGAACACAGGGCCTCTCAGACCCAAGCAATTTTGAAAACCTGCAGGGCAAGCTCCATTAGATTTCAAAGTCTAAGTCATTTATCCTCAGGGCTTTAGAAAGTGGTGGTCCTACCCTTTCCAAGGGCCTATACAGTGGCCACCTCTCCAAATGCAACCCTGGGGAGACCACACCCCTCTCAGCTCAACCTCTCCAAGCATTGCGGCCACACCTGGGCTCTCTGCCGTTTCCAGGGCACGTGCTCAACCCCTCCAGGTGGTGGCAACCAGTTTCTCCCCAGTCCCCAAGGAATGTGCTCAACCTTCTCTCCAAGGCCTAGGGCAGCACCACTCTTCCACCACAAGGTGTAAAACCCATCCTCTGCCCTTGGGGCAAACTCACCCTCCCCAAGTGCCTGGGTTGGTCCGCTCTCCAGGCCCAAGGCGTTCCAACTTCAGATCCCAGCCCCCTCAGTTCTGCCTCTGAAGCCATTCTCTTCCAATTGTCCCTTCCATGCCCCTCCTCGTCCCGACTGGCAGTGACTCTCCCAGTACAGATGCCACAACACTCTTGCTGGCCCTCAGTTTCGGGTTGTGCACATACACCAGTTCCATGAGTATTATTAGGTCCCTTCCCAACAAGCTACTCCAAGCTTCTGGAATGTGTAACAGGGGCCTTATAATTTAGTTATCTTCCTAATAGATATCAGTAGATTTGAAAATGGGGACTTTAAATCTTTCCCCTTTTACCCCTGAAACTGTGAGGAAGCTACCAAGAATTCGATCCTCTTTGTGACATGGATTGCAGAAGATCGAGCTGCCCCACCGTTCACCAAAAATGTAATTTCTCCCTGATATGGGCCTACCTTTAGATTTACCAAAGGCTCCAGGTGGGCTCTTGAGACACGGAGACTTTGACCTCCCTAATTTTCAAAATTCATCAGGGATATCCCCAGCCTTCTTTCTTTAAATTCAGGCATTCCCTTTTGAAATGACCAGGTTTCCACAGTGATAACACCTTGTGCCATAACACCCTGCCCTCCTCACTCCTTATCTCTCATCCCTTCTTGACCATGTGGTCGACCATACTCAACATAATTTTAACTTGTTTCTGCTTTCCTCTTCTTTTCTCACAAACCATTATCACCAATGGCATAGTTTAACCAAGTGACTTGGTTTCTACATAAGGGCAAGCCCCGTGATCAAGGGCTCATCCTATTAAATTTGTAGTTCCCAATGCTATTAAGAATATCAGGTCTTTCCCAGATGGGGAAGTTAGTATTTCCACATTTTCCCCAGTCCCTCTAGGGGACTTTGCAAATACTTTTTAATCTTCTCCCCAAGTTACTCTGGGATGTTATCAAGGCATCATACTGACCTGTATGAACCAACAGGATTTCACTCCCTATTCAGTGTTCCATGAATTTATGGTGTTAAAATAAACTGATCATGTATGCCAGTTTGAAGGTATTAGTACCCCAGAGAAGCCATGTTTTAATCCTGATCCAATCTTGTGGGAGGCAGCTGTTTCTTTTAATCCCAATTCAGCACTGTAGGTTGGAATCTTTTGATTAGCTTATATTCATGGAGATGTGGCATGCCCAAATGTGGGTCTGAGTATTTGATTAGTTGGAGAAGGGACTCCACCTATTCCAGATGTGTCTTGATTAGTTAGTGGAATCCTTTAAAAGAGGAAACATTTTGGAAAAAGTCACAGCTGACAGAAAGACAGAAACATCAGAGCCAATAGAAAGAGGGTCGACAGAAACTTAAGAGCAAAGTTGACACACAAACCGACATTTGGAGAACAGAGATACCAGATGTTTGGAGATGCTTAGAGCCCAGCGGACATTGCCATGAGATGTTAAGCGAGTCAGAACCTGGAGTGAGTCAAAGGAAGCCAAGAAATGAAAGCCAGCCCTGGAGAAACAAAGTGAGAAATCCCTACAGGAACAAGCTGAAAGCACAGAGCCCAGGAGCTAGGGGCCAGCAAGGGACCAGTGTGCCTTCCCAGCTGACAGAGGTGTTCCTGACCCATCAGCTTTTCTTGAATTAAGGTAACCTCTTGTTGGTGCCTTAATTGGGGCATTTCTGTAGTCTTAGAACTATAAACTTGTAGCTTATTAAATTCCCTTTATAAAAGCCGTTCCGTTTCTGGTATATCACATTCTGGCAGCTGGCAAACTAACACCATACAAGTTAAATTAGATAGTGTGCTACCAAAAATACTAAGTTTTACATCAAATAAGCCTCTCTTCCTTTAGTCTCACACAGAAGTTGACGTTTTAAAACCCAGTCAATATCATCCTTTACCCTTTTGTCTGATTTGCCCTAGTCATATCCAGATTAACTTCATTCATTTCTCTAATTGAAGTCAGATCACTTTTTCAGTGTTTTTAACAATCGTGTTATGGGATAATGCTGACTTTCATAGCTGCAGAACTCTAGCTGTGAGTCTCAGGTGTCACACAAATACCCAGGGAATGAACAGATTATACACAAAGAACTCAGCATCTCAGAATTTGCACATAACAGTTACAACTCCGAAATAGATGTGACTGGTCTAAGAGCTTACAATCTGGGAACCTTTGCAGTAGGCCTTCCTATGCTCTCAAATTCAATTCTCAGAGTTTGCACATTATGGTTAGTCTATGTTAGTGAGGCATTAAAATATTTGTCTTTTCATTTCTGGGTTATTTCATTCAACATGCTGTCCTCAAGGTTCATTCACCTCATTGCATGTCTTACAACTTTATTTCTTCTTGCAGATGCTCCATAGTCTATGGTATGTATACACCACAGTTCCTCTTTCCATTCCTCAGTCAGTGTTCTTTTAGGCCACCTCCATCCATTGCAAAACATGAATAGTGCCACAATAAATACCAGTGTGCAAATGTCCATCCATGTCCCTGCTCTCAGTTCCTCCAAGTATACACCTAAGTATGGGGTTTCAGGATCATACGGTACCCCTGCCCCCAGCATCCTGTTGAGCCACCACACTGCCCTCAAGAGAGGCTATATTACGCTACTTCCCTACCAACAATGAAAAGCTATATCTATCTCTCCACGTTTTTTCCAGCACTTGTATCTTTCTCTTCATTTTTTAAACAGTTTTATTCATGCGTCATACAATCCAATCTAAGGAAAAAATCATTGGTTCCTGGCATAATCATACAGCCATGATTTCACCATCACAATCTATATGGACATTTCCATTTCTTCCAGGAGGAATCCCATACC
Organism: Tamandua tetradactyla; assembly: GCF_023851605.1. Taxonomy (NCBI): domain Eukaryota; kingdom Metazoa; phylum Chordata; class Mammalia; order Pilosa; family Myrmecophagidae; genus Tamandua; species Tamandua tetradactyla. Next base: position 64,880,016 of record NC_135341.1, on the reverse strand, counting down.
CTTCCTCCATATCCCCCACTTATTGATGATTAGCTTTAGCATATTGCTTTGTTACATTCAATGGAAGCATACCACAGTGTTACTGTTAACTACAAACACTAGTTAGTACTGATTGTGTTCCCCACCCCCATACCATCCTGTTTTCAACAGCTTGCAATTTTGATATTCATTTGTTCTCCCTCATACAAAAACATTCCTGTATTTTTCCATTTACCCATCATCATTGTCCACTCTAGGCATCACTAAGCTATATTGTCCCAGTCTTTCTGGTGTCACATGCCCCCACCATTCCTCCCTCAAACATGCTCACACTCAGCTTCATTCAGTGAACTTACAGTATTGTACGACAATCAGATAGTATTATGCTATCCATTTCTGAATCTTTACAATCAGTCCTGTTGAACATTCTATACTCTTTCAGCAGTAAATGCCAATCTCTACTTTCTTTCTATCTCCTGATAACCTGTGTTCTTAACTTTAACTCTCAAAATTCACTCATTGATTAGTTCATATTAGTGAGACCATATAGTAGTTGTCCTTTTGTTTCTGGCTAATTTCATGTAGCATAATGTCCTTGGGGATGATCCGTCTTGTTATGTGGTTTATGATTTTATTCTGCATATAGCTGCATAATATTCTGTTGTATGTATATACCACAGTTTGTTTAGCCACTCATCCATTGATGGACATTTGAGCTATTTCCATCTCTTGGCAATCATGAATAATACCACTGTAAACCTAAGTGTGCAAATGTCTGTCTGTGTCCTTGCCTTCAGTTCCTGCAAATATATACCTAGTAATGGAATTGCTGGCTCATATGGCAGTGCTATAGGTGCAGCATTCTATGTTTCCACCAACAGTGAATAAGTGTTCTTCTTTCTTCACATCCTCTCCAGCACTTATAGTTTTCTGTTTTTGTTTTTTGTTTTTTAAGATATTGGTCGTTCTAGTGGATGTAAGATGGTAGCTCATTGTGGTTTTGCTTTGTATTTCCCTAATACCCAGTGAAGTTACACATCTTTTCATATGTTTTGAGCCATTTGTACTTCATCTTTCGAAAAATGCGTGTCCTTATCTTTTGCCCATTTTTAAATTGGAATGTTTGTCCCTTTGTTGTTGAGTTGTAGAATCTCTTTATATATTCTGGATATCAAATCCTTATCTGATATGTGGCTTCCAAATATTGTCTCCCATTATGTAGGCTGCCTTTCCTCTCATGACAAAGTTCTTTGATACATAAAAGTGTTGTATTTTGAGGAGATCCATTATCTATTTTTTTTTCATTGCTCCAGCTTTGGGTGTAAGATCTAGGAAACCATGCGCACGCACGTCAACCTACCTAAGGACCATTGATTTTCTCAAAGAACCAACTTCTGGTTTTGTTGATTCTCTCTATTTTCTTGTTCTCACTTTCATTTATTTCTGCTCTAATCTTCATTATTTCCTTCCTTCTCTTTGCTTTGGGGTTGGTTTGGTGTTCTTTCTCTAGTTCCTCCAGGTGAACAATTACTTCCTTGATGTTTGCTCTTTCTTTTGTTTAATATAGGCATTTAGAGCAATAACTTTCCCTTTCAGCACTGCCTTTACAGCATCCCGTAAATTTTCATATGATGTGCTTTCATTTTCACTTGTCTCAAGATATTTACTGAGTTTTCTTATAATATTCTCCTTGACTCACTGATTGCTTAAACATGTGTTGTTGTTTTTTTTTAAAAAAAAAGCATGTTGTTTAATCTCTTAAAAAAAAAAAGTTATTTAGTCTCCATATATATTTTTTTTAATATTCTGGCCTTCTACCTGTTACTGATTTCTAGCTTCCTTCTTTTATGATCCAGGAAAATGTTTTACATGATTTCAGTCTTTTTTAATTTATTGAGACTTGCTTTCTGGTCTGACATGTGGTCTATCCTGAGAATGATCCATGAGCACTTGAGAAAAAAGGGTATCCTGCTGTTGAGGGGTATAATGTTCTGTAAATGTCTGTTAAGTCTAGTTCCTTTATTGTATTATTCAAAAATCTCTGTTTCCTTATTGAACCTATGTCTAGATGTTCCAGGCATTGATGAGAACAGTGTATTGGAGTCTCCAGCTATTATTGTAGAGGTGTTTATTTCTCTTTTCAGGGTTGTCAGTGTGTGCCTCATGTATTTGGGGGCACTCTGGCTTGATGCATAAATACTTATGATTCTTACATCTTTTTGATGAATTAGCCTTTTTATTAATACATAGTGTCCTTCTTTGTCTCTTTTAATTATATTACATTTCAAGTCTAATTTGTCACATATTAACAGAGCTGTCCCTGTTCTTTTCTGGTTGTTGTTTCACAAAATATCTTTTTCTAACCTTTCACTTTCAATCGTTTTTATGCCCTTGGATCTAAACTGAGTCTTCCTGTTTATTAATCTATTCTGCCAGTCTTTGTCTCTCTCTTTTTTTTTTTTTAACTTTTTTATTGTATAATAAAACATATGTGCAAAGCAAAGAAATAAAAAACAATAGTTTTCAAAGCACTCTTCAACACATAGTTACAGAACAGATCCCAGATTTTGTCGTGGACTATCATATGATCCTCTCAAATTTTTCCTTCTAGCTGCTCCAGAATATAGGAAGCTAGAAGGCATAAATATTTTTTTATCATCACAATCAACTTTTTTTGTATGTGAAAAATAACATATATATGAAAAAGCAATAAATTTCAAAGCATAGCACCACAATTAGTTGTAGAACATATTTCAGAGTTTGACATGGGTTACAATTTCACAATTTTAGGTTTTTACTTCTAGCTGCTCTAAAATACTGGAGACTAAAAGAGATATCAATTTAATAATTCAGCTTTCATATTCGTTTGTTAAATCCTATCTTCTCTGTATAACTCCACCATCACCTTTGATTGTTCCTTCCCTCTCTTTAGGAGTGTTTGGGCTTTGGCCATTCTAACTTTTTCATGTTGGAAGGGTCTGTCACTAATATGGGGTAGGGAGATGAAAATATATGATGCTCTGGAGAGGCTGGGCACTCTAGGTTTCAGGACTTACCTGGACCAGGGAGGTTGTAGGTTTCTGGAAAGTTACCGTAGTGCATAGAACCCTTTTGGAATGTTATATATTGCCCTAGATGTTCTTTAGGATTAGCTGGAATGGTCCTGGTTGGGGGTCAACAGGTTATGATAGGTAGCAATGTCTAACTGAAGCTTGCATAAGAGCAACCTCCAGAGTAGCCTTTCTACTCTATTTGAACTCTCTCTCTACCACTGATACTTTATTATTTACACTTCTTTTTCTTCGTTTGGTCAGGATGGAATTGTTGATCCCAAGGTGCTAGAGCTGGATTCATCCCTGGCAGTCTGTGTCTCTTGATTGGGGTGTTTAATCCATTAACATTTAATATTATTGCTGTATAGGCAGTACTGTCTTCTACCATTTTATTTAATCTTTTGAGTTTTATATGCTTTATCTTTTTTTTTTCATTTACCCTTACTGATAGCCTTGATTTCTGTACTCATCTCCAGACCTCTCTTTCCTGTCTGTTCCTATCTGCTTGTAGTTCTCCTTTTTGTATTTCTTGTAGAACCAGTCTCTTAGTCACAAGGTCTCTCAGTATCTGTTTAAGAATATTTAAAAATCTCTCTCATTTTTGAAGGACAGTTTTTCTGGGTATAGAATTCTTGGTTGGCAGTTTTTCTCTTTCTGAATTTTAAATATATCATACCGCTGCCATCTTGCTCTTCGGTTTCTACTGAGAAATCTTCATAGACTCTTATCAACCTTCCCCTCTTTATGATGGATCACTTTTCTCTCTTTGCTTTCAGAATTCTCTCTTTGTCTTTGACATTTGATAATCCAATTAGTAAGTATCTTTGAGTAGGTCGCTGCAATCTGTTCTGTTTGGAGTATTCTCTACTTCTTGGATCTGTAATTTTATGTCTTTGATAAGAGATGGAAATTTTTCAGTGATTATTTCCTCCATTGTCTCCCTTACTTTCATCTCCCCACTCCAACTCTCTCCTTCTTGCATAACCACTATCATGAGTTTAAGTATCTTTCTAGTAAATTTCTTAGAAGACTTTTAAATATATCTGTGTCCATAAACAATGTTGTTTTATATATTTTTAAATAACATAAGTAGGATCATACTGTACGTATATCACAACTTGTTTTACTCACATGTCATTTTGATAGACTTTTCAGCACCTTTTCTTTTAATATGAAAATTTGATATATATATATAAAGGAATACATCTAATACATAATTAAATTGTGAAGCCTAGTAATAAAACAGATACTCCTGAATCCACCATAACCGCTAAGAAATTGAACATCATTAGAACCATTGAGGCTGCTAGGTGTGTTATTCCTTCATGCTCTCTTCCCACCCAGGAAGCTACTCTCCTAAATTTTTTTCTGATTTATTTTCTTGTATTTCATTGTAGTTCACAGCATAGATGCTTCCCTTAGCAATATGTTTCCTTGTTTGCTTGTTTTAAACATAGAAATAGTATCATAATGTGTATTCTTTTCAGTCTTGCTTCCTCAGTATTTAAGATTCATCCATGTTAATCTATATATTTTGACTGCTGTATAGTATCCCTTTGGTTAAATATACCACAGTTTATCAGTTTTTTCATCAATGGACATTTGTGTAATTTCCAGTTTTGCTTTGACATTCTTGTACATGTCTCTTATCACACTTGGGTCTTCACCTGAGAATGTAATTGCTGGGTTGTAAGGTAGGAGTCTATTCACCTTAGCTAGATAAGTTCACTTTCTCATCTGAAATGATCTTTCTAGTATATATTCTCATCAGCAATGTATAGTAGTTCTGGTTTCCACCTCCTCATCAACACATGGCTTTGTGAGGCTTTTGTTTTTACCAATATGTTTTGTAAAGAAATATTGAATTGTGATTTTATATCTCATTTCCCTGATTTTAATGAGACTGAGCATTTTTCATATGATTATTGGCCATTCTTGTTTCTTCTTTGAAAATGCCAATTCATACTTTATTAAATCATTAGTCTTTTTCTTACCAATTCATAAGAATTTGTATATTATGGATATTATTAATCCTTTGTTGGTTTTATTTGATACAGATATTTTTTCTCAGTTCATGGCTTGCTTTTTTTCATTCTCTTTAGTCAAATTCTAAAATTTTTCTTTTACATTCAAGCCTAGTCCACCTATAGCTGAGTTATATTTATTTATTGAGACAGAAATCCAATTTCTCTATTTTCCAAATACAGAGTCAATTTTCCCAACCCTATCAGTTCTGACATATATCAGGTTCCATATGTGTATGGAGAAAGTTTGAGGAGTTTTAGTTTCCAGATAAATTTTGAATCAGTTTGTCAAGTTCTGTTTAAAATATATATATATATATGTTCAAATTTTCATTGGCATAGCATTTGATCACCTCCCTATCCATAAATTTGGTTTCACGCTACATTATTTAACTCTGAAATGTGTATCAATAAATTTTTTTATTTTTTTGTATGCTGTATGTGGAGTCATATTTCTTTTTTTTTCCATGTGAGTATCCCGTTATTGCAGCACCATTTTGTTGAATTTTTGTTTCTTTATTTTGTTCACTTGTTTTATTTGTTTGTTTTTTGGAAAGTGCATGGACCGTAATGTTTGTTTTTTTTTGGAAAGTGCATGGACCGTAATTAAACCCCAGTCTCCTGCATGGTAGGCGAGAATTTGATCATCGAATACCCTTGTATCCTACAAAATGTTTGTCACTGAACTTTTACATTTTTCTCCATAGAGATCTTACATATATGCTAAGATCTCACTTATATGAAATAATTAAACTGAGCAGATTCGTAGAGTCCCAAACTAGATAAGTTACCATAGGCTGGAGTTGAGACAAAGATTAGGGAATTAATGCTTAATTGGTACACTTTCTATTTAGGGTGATGGAAGATTTCTGATAATGGATGGTAATGATAGTAGCACAACACTGTGAATATAATTAACATCACTGAATCATATATATGAATGTGGTTAAAAGGGAGGATTTTAGGTTGTGTATATATTACTAGAATAGAAATTTTCTAAATTTCGTTCTTTTTTTCTGGGTGAATAATATTCCATTGCATATGTATTCCACATTTTGTTGAATGGTACTTGGGTTGCTTCCAATTTTGGCAATTGTGAATTGTGTGCTATGAACATCAGTGTGCAGCCTTCATTAAGTTTAATTATAGGTTCCTTATATCTTTAATACTACCATAACTGCTATTTTATAATTTTCTAAATTTTGCAAGTAATTTTTGGATTTTGATCTTGCATCTAGCCACTTCGCAAAACGCTTTTAAGTTTAGTAAATTATATATAAATTTTGGGAGAGGGGTTGGAGTTCTCTGTACATAAATCCCATAAATGCTGTCAGTTTTTTTTCTTTCCTCCCAATCCATATACTTTTTATTTTTTTCCTTGTTTTATTCACACTTTGAATATGTTCTCTAGTTCAGTATGACTACAAATGAAGGTAGAAGGCATCCTTGTCTTGTGTCTCAATTTAAAGGAAATGTTTTTAATATTTCACCATTGAATACAATAGTTGCTATGAGGTTTTTGGTAGTTGCCCAAATCAGGTTAAAGAAGTTTCTTTCCTTCTATTACAACAATACTAAGAGAGTTTTTTTTATCACAAATGGATATTAAGTTCTATTGAACATTTTTTCTGCATTTATTGAGATTTTTTTATTCTGTTTTATCAGTATGGAAAAGTATATTGAAACATTTTCTGTTATTAAACTATCCTTGCATTTCTGGAATAATCTCAACTTGTTCATGATGTGTGCTCTTCTTGTATACTGCTCAACAATGCATTTTTTGTAGATATAAATTCATTTCATGATAGAAGGAAAAGAAGCAAAATTGTTTTTGGCAGTAAATGTAAAATATTTTTCAAGCACCTTAATAGGGTTGCCCATTGTGCTAGAGGGTTAAGGAGAATATCTCTACAGATGTACATCATAGCTTGATATAACAAAACGAACACTGGAGATCTAAATTCTAATCTCATTTTGACCTTCAGTTCACCTGAGAGAATTAATACAATTTATTTGATTTATGCAGACCTTATTTCCTCTGAATTCTTCTGAGACTCAGGGACTATATTTGTTCCTCGTAGCCATGTGACTTCACTTGATTTACTATTAATCCATCATCGTCCAACAAACATTTAGCTACTAGGCACAAAGGATAAGACACAATTTACCAATTAAAATGGATTTTAATGTATTGTGGGGAAGAAGATTCAGATGGGATATAATATTTAAACAGGTTCTTATGGAGTTATTCATCTCCATGGACCTCATTTGTATTCTCAATTGTTAGCAAAGGAATTAGATTAGTTGTTCTTAGGTGCCATTTCTAACTTTATGTGAATGGCATAAGGGAACTCTTCTTCATTCTTTTTCATTAAATGCTGCCAAAATATCTCATTTTCTATTTGATTTATAGATTACTGATCATATTAACATGAATTGTTAATTATTAACATGAATTATTAGTAAAGAACATATCAATTGCTATATAAATTGACCTGTTGGTTTTCATGGAATTGCTCAATTTATTGTACCATAAATAGATTTTTAAAATTCCAGTCTTATATGAATTTATCTGTATGTCTCATTTCAGTGCTGGACCCAAAGGAGACAACATTTATGAATGGAGGTCAACTATTTTGGGACCCCCAGGATCTGTCTATGAAGGAGGAGTATTCTTCCTTGACATTACCTTTTCACCAGACTATCCATTTAAGCCCCCTAAGGTCAGTATGAAATATTCCTTTATTTTCAGCAATACATTTTGTTGTATATGTATATACATATACATATTTGGAATGCATGCCTGTTCTATAATCATAGACAACATCCTAAAGCTGATTGTGGTGGAAAATTGTAGGTTTATTTCCCCACTCCAAACCTTTACTTACAATTCTTTGCTTTTTCTTGTCCTTTCTGCATTCCTTTTTTCTATTATATATGTTTCACAGTAACCTAACACAGCATATGGAAAGAAGGTGGAAATAGGGGAGCAAAGCTGGGCCAGAACCAGCCCTAGAGCCCAGAGGAAAACCAGACATAGCCTAGATGTATATATACATCTAGGAATTTAAATGCACCTTAAATTCCTTATTTAAGAGCCTAGACTAGGAGCCAAACTAGACCAGGAGCCTTTACTAAAGGTGCTGCCTCACCAGGGCAAAATTTATGGCAACAATTGTAGAGCTTTGCATTTCAAGGCCTCCAAGGTTCAACTGCCCACACAAAGTCCACATGCACTAAAATGGAAAGTTTAATCCACAGAAACTTAAATACATGCTGAAAATATTCAGTAAATAAGTATTTATAATGGCCCTTTAATAAAGCATATTAACTAAAAGTCCCTTAAGTACATGTCTGAAGAAAGTACAGAGTGCAAAAGTACAGTGTAATCAGAACATAAAGAAAAAATCCTAGTTTATTTCAGCCCACATGGTATACTTTAAGAATTCACCTTCTGCCTCTAGGTTAGTCATTTCACTGTTTTAAATAACCTGTTCTTCACTCTGGCAGAGGAAAAGACTCTAAAGATGCTCACTGTATGTGTTGCCCACCAAGAAAAAATTCTTAGAAGGTTGTGGTAAATGGCAACATAGAAAGCTCTAGGAATCAGTCTTTCCCCCAGAACAATTATTAAACAGTCAAGAATTGTCTTAATCAACTATTTTGAAACTCAAGAGTCTAATAGTATACTGTGCAGCATCGAGAGAAAAACAGGAGAAAGAGACTGGTAAATTGTAATAAATACTCGTAAACTTCATTCTCCATGCATTGGCTTCTTTTGTCCATTTCCAGCCTAGTTCCCCAAGATCCTGGGGATGTAGTCAGATGTTCGCTGATCACTGCTTTGAGGGCAGCCTTAGTTCCAACCCCCCTTGCAGTAGCATAGTGGAGACTTAAATCCAATCCCTTTCCTCAAAACTATGGAAAACTGTTCAAGGGCTGCATTTATTGAGTACCTGCTGGCTGAATCCAGAAAATGCAGCTGATAGCCATAAGAGAAGCTCCTGGCACCCTTGCTCACCCTTCCCTTACCCCAACCCCGAATTTGCCCTCTAGGTAAAAGTAGCTTGTGACAGTGAAAGCAATGCAAGAAGAAATTGAATCGGATGGCATGGGACAAAAATTTACCTGCTTTAAGTCTTGCAGGGAGCAGCCAGAGAGGGAAAGATCTGTTTCCTAAGGTGCATTTAAATTCCTTTTACACAGGAACTCCTAAGGCCACTAGAAAGCACAAGCCCAAGACAAGACACAGGCTCAGAAAAAAAACGGGAGGACCTTGTACTCCGTTTTTACCTTAGGCGGGCTTGATTGATAGGAGAGCTGGACTCCAAAGGAGAGCACCAGCCAACACAAAGCCAAATTACAAAGACAGAAAGGTACTTTTTGCATGGGGTTTGATTTTGTTAGCTCCTGACCCTCAAGAAAATTTCTCACTAACACTAGCTGGATACAAACTCAAGAAACAGCTCAGAAACTAAATCCCATAGTTAACATTTAAAAATATTATAGTGTACAGTGTCCAACAAAACATTACAAAACAAGCAGAAATGAGAAATGAAGGTCTATCCAAAGGAACATGTTAAAAATCCAGAAAATATCAATGGAGAAGACCAAACTATGGGCATGCTGGAAAACAACTTTTAAAAAAATGGTCCTCAATATGTTAAAGGAGATGAAGGAAAACACAGAGATATAACTAAAGAATATCAGAAAACCAGTGAATAAACAATGTGAGAATCTCAATAAAGAGATAGATATTTTAGGAATGACTAAACAGGACTACTGGAGTTGAAGATCACGGTAACTGAAATTGCCAAGAGAGTTTCAAGAGCAGATTGAAACTGCGAAACAAAAGATTCAGTGAACTTGAAGACAATTGAAATGAGTGGGTTAAGGAACAGAAAGAAAACAATTAGGAAAAACAAAAAATAGCCTAAGAGACCAGTGGGACACCATCAAGCATACCAATATATACATTCCGGGAGTCCCAGAGGGAGAAAGAGATAAAGGAGCAGAAAGAATTTTCAAAGGAATAAGGACAGAAAACTTCCCAAACTTGGCAAGAAAATGTGTGCATATACTCATCGAACAAGCACAGAGAACACCAACCGGATACACATGAAGAGAAATATGCTCCCCAGATACATGGTGGTCAAAGTATCGAATGCCAAGGAAAAGACAAGAGTTCTGAAAGCTGTAAGAGAATAGCAATATGTTTTGTACAAGGGAGTCATAATTAGGTTAAGTGCTGATTTCTCATCAGAAACCACAGGGTCAAGAAGACAATGGTCTTTGAAGTGCTGAGAGAAAACAATTGCCAACCAAGAATATTGTATCAGGCGAAACTTTCTTTCAAAAATGAGGGATAAGGACAATACTGAGTGAAATAAGTCAGACATTAAAGGACAGATACTGTGTGATTTCTTTACTGTGACTCAGGTAAAGGAATTTCAGAGGTTACACTGTAGCATATAGCAGACCTGCAGATACACAGAAGCTAGAGATGGAGGAAAGGCTACCCAAAGAGGTTGAATCTAAATGCAAGAGAACAGATAAAAGCAATGATAACTAGCTAGCAGGTTTGTAAGTAACATTGCCATATTGAAGGTGAATATGACTAAAAGGGGCTGTATAGTGCCATATATCCCAATGATTAAATTTATGACTATAAATAAGTTGTCACGTGAATTAATTCAGTGGTTCAGTAATGGATAAGGAGTCAGTGGTAGAGGGATATAGGGGGAGAATTAAAAATGCATGCTATGGCCAGTAGTTAACAGGCAGTTAGTGCTAATGGTCATAGTCTGCTAAATTCTAATCAACATCATTCATTTTATCTCTTCAGAGCACCTGAGGCTCGAACTGAGACTTTATAAATGTTTCATGTGCTTGGTTTGCCTTCCTGAAACATATAATTCCCAGAGGGTTCCTAGGTCAGATAAATCCTGGGACCTACAGGTACCAGCCTCTCCAGGATTATCAATTGATTGCATCCCCCTGCCCTTCAGTGTGATACTTCTTCTCAGCATGAAGGAATCAGAACAGAAATTCCCCAAGGATCGCAGTGGAGTGGGAGAGGGATTAAAGGAGACACAGAAGGAATAACAGAGAAAATGAGATTCAACAAATGACTATGGCTGCTGAATCACTTTAATATTCCTTCTTACCACCAGTGTTTTGGAGCAGCTAGAAGGAAAAATCTGAGATGATGGAATGATAGCCATGACAAACACTGGGATCTGTCCTATAGCTGCTTGTTGAAGTGTACTTTGAAAATTATTGCTTTTTTCTTTCTTTGCTTTGTATATATGTTATATTTCACAGTTTAAAAAGTTTTTTAAAAATGAGGGAGAGGACTTTTGGGACGATGGCAGAGCAGTGCAGGCTAAATTCACCCCTGCTTTGTAAAACAAGATAGAGGACAGGTTAAAAAATGACTTGAAGCTTTGCAGTCTTCAACATTTCATAGGGAGGAGAGAGACCAGGAGAGCAGGGTGGGTCTGATCAGCCATGACCCCCATTAGGGGCAGGCAGCAGCATGCAGGGAAGTGCTCATTCAAGGGAACTGACTGTCCCTCCACTTTAGCTACTTTAGTCTGCCACAGCTGCTGACTAAGGAAAACTCCCCATATGGTGTCACAGCGGCAGCACCTGTTGGCAGTCCAGAGGTGTGCCTAGCCATCCACCTAGAAAACCTGCATCCCCACATGCTGGGATCAGTTGTCCTGCCAGGTGGATAGCCATCCCATTGTTGCAGTGAACAGTGGATCCTCTCGTCATGGTGAGTGACAGATCCACTGGCGCTGCAGTCAGCTTCTCAGCTGGTCATTGCCATCAGGAGAGGCAAGGCTGAGAGGGAGGTGCCTCAGGAGTGCCACCTGCTGGGATGAAGCAGTAACTGCAGTCTGACAACCTCCTGTCTGCCTAGATTTTGTTGTTCATTTTCTGTAACATATTTTTCTATATTTTTTATTTGTAGTTGTAGTATTTTTATGTATTTATTTATTTATTTTTATCTTTTTTTTAACTTCCTCTTCTGTGGATACCAGTCTAAATCCATTCCCAGTGTGTCTTGTGGTGTCTTCCTTCCGAATTCTGGCCTGCTATTGCTGAGGTGTTTTTGTTTTTATTTTATTTTGGAGGGATTGTTTGGCCTGGAAATAGAGCCTGGATCTCTCCTGCATGGCAGACGGGAGGTCTGCCACTGAACTACATGTGGATCCCTGCCTAACTTTTAATAGACCCTCAAGTAAAATTGTGACCCCTACGTGAGATCTGGGCCTTGGTTTGGTGGGGAACTACTGACAAACCAAGTGCAAATGGACACCTTCAGCACAGATCCAAGTAAGTACAAAACTTTGGACAAGTGAAGGAAAACACCTTGCAAAATAACTTTATTAAGATAATCTAATGACTGAACACAACAGTAAATCACAAAGCACGTGAAGATCCAAGCAGAAATGGCCCACCCAAATGACCAAATCAAAAACCAAAGGGAACACAGAATACAGAACAACTACTCAAGGATGTTTGTAAAGAAATAAAGGATATCAGGAAGACACTAAAAGAGCATAAAGAAGAATTTGAAAGATTAACTAGAAGAAAAATGGCAGATCTCATGGAGATAAAAGATACAGTAGACCAAATTAAAAATATACTAGAGACACACAATAGCAAATTCAAAGAGGCAGAAGGAAGAATAAGTGAGCTGGAAGACAGAACAATTGAACTAGAGTGCACAAAAAAAGAATGGCAAGAAAGATGGAAAAAAATGGTACTGGATTTTAGGGAGATGCTGAACTACAAAAGGCACGCAAATATAAGAATGATTGGTGTCCCAGGAGGAGAAAGGGTATAGAGCTAGAAAGGTTAGATGATGATATAATCAGGAAAAACTTCCCAACCCTTATAAAAGGTATAAATATGCAAATCAAAGAGGCTCATTGAAGCCCAAGTAGAATAAATCCAGATATGCCTACTCCAAGGCACATACTAATCAAACTGTCAAATGTTGAAGAGAAGCAGAAAGTACTGAAAGCAGCACAGGAAAAGTGATCAACTACATACAAGGGAAAACTCATAAGACTGAGTTCAGAATACTCAGCAGGCACCGCAGAAATAAGCAGGCAGCGGAATGATATGTTTAGGATCCTAGATGAGAAATACTTCCAGCCAAGAATTCTTTATCCAGCCAAGTTGTGCTTCAGAATTGAGGGAGAGATTAAAATCTCCAAAGACAAAGACTGAGAGAACTAGTCAACAAGAGCCCTGGCCCACAAGAAATACTAAATGGAGTCCTGTCAGCTGAAAAAAAAAGCAGGAGAGGGACATCTAGGGGAGGACACTGAAGTGATGAGTCCCAGTAAGGATAGTGTCAAGGATAAAAAGAGAGAGGGAAAAGAATACATAGATATGGCAAGTAAAAACTAAAGATAAGATATTAGAATCAAGAACTGCTTTTACAATAGTAACTATGAATATTAATAGACTAAGCTCACCAATTAAAAGATACAGATTGTCAGAATGGACTAAAAAATATAATCCAACTATATGCTGTTTAAAAGAGATGCAGCTCAGGCCCGAAGGTATAAATAGACTGAATGTGAAAGGATGGAAAAAGATGTTTTTTACGCAAACTGTAATCAAAAGAAAGCAGGAATAGCTATAATAATATCAGATAAAATTTAAAGACATAAGAGACAAAAGACACTACATATTAATAAAACGGACAATCCAGCCACAGGAAATGACAAGCATAAATGTTATTCTTCCAATCAAGGAGGTCCAAAGAACACAAGGCAAACATTGGCAAAACTGAAGAGAGCTATAGACATTTCAGCAATAATATTGGAAGACTTCCATACACCACTCTCCACTATAGATAGAACAACCAGACAGAGGTCCAATAAAGAAATAGACAAGCTAAGCAGTCTGATAGATGAATTAACCTAATAGGCATATATAGATTATTACACCCCAAAACGCTAGGACATTCTTCTCTAGTACGCATGGAACGTTCTCCAGGATAGATCATAAAAACACAAAATGAGTCTTTTTAAATTTAATAAAATTGAAATTATCCAAAACACTTTCTCTAACCACAGCAGAATGAAGCTGGGAGTTAATAACTACCAAAGAACCAGAGCTTTCAGATACACATAGAGATTAAACAACACACTCTTAACAGTGGGTCAAAGAAGAAATTGGTAAATATCTGGAGATGGATGATAAAGAGAATACAACATATCAGAATTTATGGGATGCAGCAAATGCAGTGCTGAGAGGGAAATTTATTGTCCTGAACACCTATATAAAAAACAAGAACAAGCAAAAACTGAGGACTTAACTGCTTACCTGGAGAATTTGGAGAAAGAACAGCAAGCTAACCCCCAGGCATATAAAAGAAGAGAAATAACAACGATTAAAGCGGAAATAAACAAACTGGAAAACAATAAAACGGTAGAAAGAATCAACAAAACCAATTGTTGTTTCTTAGAGAAAATCAGTAAAATTGATGGACCCCTAGATAGACTGACAAAGAAAAAAAGAGAGGATGAAAATAAATAGCATCAGAAATGAGAGGGAGATTGTTACAGTAGATTCTGAAGAAATTTTAAAAATCATAAGACAATACTGTGAAAAACTGTATGCCAACAAACTAGACAACTTAGATGAAATGGACAAATTCTTGGAAACACACTAATTACCTATACTTGAGGAGAAATAGAAGATCTCAATAAACCAGTTACAAGTAAAGAGATTCAATCAGTCATAAAAAAATTCTTCCTACAAAGAAAAGCCCAGGACCAGAATGCTTCATAGGGGAATTTTATCAGACATCCCCAAAAGAACTAACTCCAGTCCTCCAAAAATGGAGGGAAAAGAAGCACTACCTAACTCATGATATTAGCTTTATGAAGCTAACATCACTCTCATACCAAAACCAGATAAATATGCTGCAAGAAAGGGAAATTATAAATCAGTCTCCCTAATGACCATAGATGCAAAAATTCTCAACAAAAATACTAGCAAATTGAATCCAGTGACACATTAGAAGTGATGGTACAACTGATTAGTGGGGTTGTAAGAAACCTTGCCATATTGAAGGTGGCTATGATTGAAAGCGGATATATAGTGCCATGTATCCCATTGATTAAATCTACCAGTATAGATTTAATGAACTATTTTAAAGGTTTGATATTGGACAGAGTCAATAATCGAGAAGTATAGGGGTGTTCTAGTTTGCAAGATGCCAGAATGTGATATACCAGAAATGGAACGGCTTTTAAAAAGAGAAATTTAATAAGTTGCAAGTTTACAGTCCTAAAGCTGTGAAAATGTCCAAATTAAAGCAAAGTTATAAAAGTTTCCAATCTGTGACATCCAGGGAAAGATACCTTGGTTCAAGAAGGCCAATGATTTCCAGGGTTTCTGTCTCAACTGGAAAGACACATGGCGAACGTGGTAATGCTTCCCCGAGGAGGTTTTCCTTCTTCGTCTCCAAAGGTCTCTGGCTATGTAGGTTCTAAAGCTTTTCCCAAAATGGTTCCCTCCTAAAGGGCTTCAGTCAAAACCACCTCTTGAATGGGTGGAGACACATCTCAAGGGAAACCATTTAATCAAAAGTTACTCACAATTGGGTAGGTCACACCTCCATGAACACAATCAAAAAGCTCCCACCCAGCAATATTGAATGAGGATTAAAGGGCGTGGCTTTTCTAGGGGGTACACAAGAGATTCAAACTGGTACAAGGGGGAAAAGTAAAATTGCATGCTCTGGTCAATAGTTAACAGGAAGACATCAACAGTACCACAACAATACCAGAGGCAACTAATTGGGGAGAAGGGTCAAGTGATAAGGGATAGTGTTTATTGGTTCTTTTTCTCTATGGACCAATGAAAATTGCCTTAAATTGAGAGTGCTGCTGATTATACAATCAAGTGAGGATTCTGTAAGACATGATTTGTTTATTTTGGACATTATTCATGATACCCAATAGATAAAGGGAGCTGAAGGGTGCAACAACTGAGAAGCAGAATCATTATACAATGGAAGATTGTGTGACTACAAAAAGGAAGGACGTCAAGAGGCATGCAGTGAACTGAATAACAACCTTAGGGACAGTGTGTTGTGCAAAATAAGCCAGAAACAAAAGAACAAATATTTTAAAGTCTCTTTCAGAAAATACTTATAAGAAATTTTAGAGCCTTGCTTGTAAGCCATTATAGCACCATACTTAATCTGAAGTTGTAAGTGTATTTCTAGATTCTGAGACACTGAGCTATATGTGTATCAGCTGGTATTTCCCTGGAACTTTGAATAACTCTGTGACACTTAAGACCCAGATATGGAGTGTAACAGCTCTGAAAGTTAGCATAGCTACGTACAATAACAGTTAATGTAACCAAAAAAGATATCAAGCTCAGTTGGGGATAAAAACAAAGCCAGTCTGGCTGGGACTAAGGTAAATCAGAATACAGGGTAAAAGTTGATAGTGTATGTACTCTAGACCTCCATCTACAGTATGAGAGTAGTTGAGATTACCTATAACAAAGCCTAAGAGTTGCTTCCAAGGAACCTCTTTTATTGCTTAGATGTGGCCTCTCTCTCTCTAAGCCCAACTCTGCAAGAAAAATCATTACCCTCCCCCTTACATGGACAGGACTTTCAGGGATGAAAGTCTCCCTGACAACATGGGACAGGACTCCTAGAGATGAGTCTGGTCCCTGTCACTGTAGGATCGACAATGCCTTACTGACCAAAAGGGAGAAAAGAAGTGTAATAAAATAAGGCATCAGTGGCTAAGAGAAATCAAGTAGAGTCAGGCAGCTATTCTGAGGCTACTCTTAAGCAAGCTTCAGTTAGAGAGTGGTAATTGCCATGGTTTGCTAAACCCTAACCAACATCACTCCTGTTAACTCTTAAGAACACCTAGGGTTTGAACTGAGACCATATAAAAGTTTCATGCACTAACTTTGCTTTCCTGGAACCTATGATTTCCAGAGGCTTCCTAGGCCAGATAAATCCTAAAACCTAGAGGGGCCAGCCTCTCCAAGATTATCAACTAATTAACATTCCCTTATCTTTTAGTGTCCACACCCCTTCTCAACATGAAAAAGTCAGAATAGACATTGCCTAAAGATCCCTATAGATTGGAAGAAGGATCAAAGGAGAAGGAGGAGTTATAACAGAGAAAATGGAACTTAACAAATGAGTTTGACTGCTGAATCAGTATATTGATATTTTTTTAGCCTCCAGTATTTTGGAGCAGCTAGAAGGAAAAATCTGAAATAGTGAAATGGTAACCCATAACAAACTCTGAAATCTGTTCTCTTAACTATTTGTTGAAGTATACTTTGAAAATTACTACTTTTTCTTTCTTCTCTTTGTATATATGTTATATTTCATAATAAAAAAATGAAGGCGAGATTGACATTCCTTAGATAAACAAAAGTTGAGGGAGTTCATTAACACTAGACCTGCCCTACAATGCAAGCAATGCTGAAGGGAGTTCTTCAGATGAAAGGAAAGGACTCTAGACAGTGGATCAAAGCAACATAAAGAAATAAAGACCTCCAGTAAAGGTAACCATATTATTGGTAATTATAAATGCCAATGCTGTTGTTTTGTATTTTTTGCTATGTTACTCCATTTCTACTTATATGTGCTAAAATGCACATGCATAAAAAATGATGATGAATGCACATAAAATGTGCAAAGATAAAATTTATAACAAGTATCAAAAAAATTGGGAGGAAAGAGAGGTATAGTAACAGTGTATGCGTGTGCTATTAAAGTTAAGTTGATATCAAGAAATTTTAAAAAAAAGAATTATTATCTTATCCTGTCTTAACCTTTCAATGTAGAGAGAAGTAAAACTTCTTTGAATTGTAGATTTGAATAAAGAATTTTAAAAACCAAGAATAAAACTAGACTTGAGCCATCACTTTCTGTAAATACCCTCCTTCCCTTCCTCCCTCTCTCCTTAGTACCTCTCTATGCAGGTTTGAAAGGATTTATGTACCCTAGAAAAGCCATGCTTTAATCCTAATCAGTCTTGTGAGAGCAACCATTTCTTTTAATCCCTATTCAGTACTATAGGTTGGAAACTTGATTGCGTTATCTCCTTGGAAATATGACTCACCCAATTGTGGATATTAACTTTTGAATAGAGGAAGATATGACTCCACCAGGTGGGTCTTGATTACCTTATTGGAGTCCTTTAAAAGAAGAAGCATTTTGGAGAAAGCTTGAGAATGGTGAGAGCAGCAGAGACATGAGAACTACAGAGTCCACCAGTCAGCGACCTTTGGAGATGAAGGAGAACGCCCCAGGGGAGCGTCATGAACTAAGAGGCCTGGAGAGGAAGCTAGAAGACATCGCCATGTTTGCCTTGTGCCTTTCCAGTTGAGCGAGAAACCCTGAACTTCATTGCCTTTCTTGAGTGAAGGTAACCTCTTGTTGGTGCCTTAATTTTAACATTTTTAGAGATTTGCTTAATGGGACATTTTCTCAATCTTAGAACTGTAAACTAGCAACATATTAAATTCCCCTTTTTAAAAGCTGTTCCATTTCTGGTATATTGCACTGAGGCAGCTAGTAAACTAGAACCCAGCCTTGCTCCCTTTTTTTTTTTATCTACTTTCTTCCTTCCTTTCCAGTGATGCTCATATCAAAGCAAAAATAAATTTTTTAAAAAAGTCACCAATAGAAATGATGGCAACACATTATTGTGAGAATAATTAACAGTGTTGGATAGTGTATGCGTGTGGCAGAAAGGGGAAATTTAGAGTCATGTATGTTACCAAAAAGGAATTTGGAGGTTGTGCCAGTTTGAAACTATGTTGTACCCCAGAAAAGCCATGTTTTAATCTTGATTCAGTCCTGTGGGGAGCAGCTGTTCCTTTTAATCCTGATTCAGTATTGTAGGGAAGAAACTTTTGGTTAGATCCTCTCTGTGGAGATGTGGTGCACCCATTTGTCTGTGTGACCTTTTAATTGGATGAGATGTGATTCCACATAGTCTAGGTAGGTCTTGATTAGTTTATTGGAATTCTTTAAAAGAGGAAACATTTTGGAGAAAGTTCAGGGCTGATGGAGAGCACAGGTGCAGATGCTTGGAGAAGCATTACTTCAGAGACGCAGATGTGTGGAGGTGCTTGGGTTGCCCACTGACAGAAGATGCCTAGACATGGGCAGAACACAGGCAGAGCCCAGCAGACATCGCCATGTGCCTTCCCATGAGATGCTAAGCAAGCCTGAACCCAGAGTTGTGTCCCAGAGGAACGGAGTGAAGGCCCATAGATGCTTAGAGAGGAAATAACTGGCATCAGAAGCTGGAAGGAGCAAACTGGAAACAGGGAGTAGCAGATGACAGTCACATGCTTTCCCAGCTGAGGTGTTCTGGACTGCATCAGCCTTTCTTGAGTAAAAGTAACCTCCTGTTGGTGCCTTAGTGCAGACATTTTCACATCCTTAAAACTGTTAACTTGTTAACTTATTAAATTACTCTTTAAAAGCCTTTCATTTCTGGTATATTGCTTTCTGGCAGCTTAATAAACTATTACAGAGGTTAAAACATGGGAATGTCTAACAGTGAATATTGTGGAGGACAATGACTGTAATTAACTGTAAAAATATACTTCTTTCATGAACTAGAGCATATGTATAACACTGTTATAAGGAGTTAGAGGGGTATGTGAGGGAAAATGTACCTATTCCAAACTATGGATTATGATTAACAGTAATATTTTCTCAACAGTAACAAATGTATCACACCAATAGTGTGGATCAGTAATACAGGGGGATAAGGAGTATGGGAGGATGAGGGTTTTCTTTTTTCTTTTTACTTCTTTTTTGGAGTAATGAAAATGTTTTAAATTTGATCATGGGACTGTATGTTCAACTATGTAATGATATTATGAACCAGTGATTATATATTTCAGATGGTTTCTATGCTGTGTGAATATATTTAGATAAAATTGCATTAAAAATTAATAGGTTATAATAATAGGAGCTAACATGTATTGATATTATACATATTCTGAACATCATTATAAGCATTTACCATATACTATGACATTTAATTCTCACAACCTATGAGCTAAGTACAGTAATTATTACCACTTTACAAATAAAGAAAATCATGGCGTGAAGAAATTAGATAACCTGTTCAGCATTATGCAGCAAACCAATAGTAATGCCAGGATTTAAACCCAGAAGTCCGGCTACAAAGTCCATGTTCTTTATTCTATTGCTCAACACATGTCATTCCTGCTGACAGAGCTGGTAGTGCTAGTAACCACCCAGAGCTGCATTTGGCAGGTTTTAACAATGAAGCCACAGTAAATCTAATATTTTTTTTCTTATAGGGTAGGAACCTATGTCTTTCTATTCTGCCTTGCACCAACCCATAAATCACCTGGAGTACCGTGATGGTTTGCATCTATGAACCCCTGAAAAACATGTTCTTAAACTTAATCCATTCCTGTGTGTATGGACCCATTACAAATAAGATTTCTTCAAGATATTACTTCAATTCAGATTATGTCCCAACTCAATCAGAATGGGTCTTAATCCTTCAGTTTATTGCTGAAGTCTTTATAAGCAGAATAAAAATTCAGATAGATAAGGAGGAAAAGCCACTGGGAGCAAGCAGCTGAAGGTCAGTGGAATCCAGAAAAGAAGGAAGATGCCAGGAGAGGTTGCCAGGTGCATCATTGTGTGACAGGTGCCAAGGACCAAGGATCACCCTCAGCCAGCTTCAGAACACCAGTTTTAGGGAAAAAGCATCTCTTTGATGATGCCTTGATTTGGACTTTCTCCTGGCCCATTAAATTCCCACTGTTGAAGCCAATTCATTGCATGGTATTTGCTTGAGCAGCCAGGGAAACTAAAACTAAACCTGTAGGATAACTGCGGTTATCCTGAAGTCTTGCTTTTTTTTCTCTGTTGCCCTTATCTTGTTGCACTACCAGTGACATGAGAAATTTTTTCTTATAGCCTCTACTTTAAATAATGTACAGAGTGGAGAAGAGGAGGGAAAACTTAGACCAGACAGTTGTGCTGCTTGTAAGTCCAATTATATAGAAATTAATGTCTAAAAAAACATGTGGGTTGTTCCAAGTTCTGCATGACAGAAATTTACAAATTAAATGAAGCTAGGAGGAAAAATTAATAAGTTGGATAAAATAATTCAGTTTTCAAAAAGGCCTTGATGATTTGGAAGGATGGGCCAAAACTAACAAGATGGAATTTAAGATGGCTAAAAGTATAGTGTTTCATTTAGAGTCACAAAAAAATCATGATCCAAATACAAGATAGAAAAGAAAGACCTGCATCATTTTCACATGAATAAAATTTGGGGACTTTTGACTTAGTAAAAACTCTGTAAGAACTTGAGGTCCTCGTAGCCTATAGGGGGACATTTTTAAGACTGTAATTTCCAGCACAGCACTCTTAAATGAATTGCACTATATCTGGAATACATCATTTACTTCTAAGTCTCTCATTTTCAGAAAGACAAACAAGCTGGAGGAAGAGAGCCATTAGCATTAGTTGGGCTTCACTGTTCTGTGCGAGAACGGTATTATCTTATTTTTACTCCAAAATACCCTAGTAAAGCTAGGATGTCCCCCTTTTACAGATAAGGAAACTTAGATGAATCTTAGAGGCTTTCCATTAATTTGCAGCCAGGAATTTACTGAACTCTAACTCCAAGGGCCATGTAGTCTCCACATAATATACACAGTTGCCCTTGAGATGTTTGCCAGTAAAAAGAGGACAGGGAAGAATGTGATGTCTATCCTCAGATGATTCTGGAGTTATGGTGTCGTTGTCGTTAGACTTTACTCTGGTTGGCTGGATTAGACAGACATAGAAGCAGAATTCTATATGAGCAAAATCTTACCCGTTATTGGACAGTCTGCTTTTAATAGCTCTAAAGAGACACTGTGCTTATCTTCACTGGCAGTGCTCAAGCAAAGCTGAATTACTATGTTTCAGGAAAAAATTAAATCCTACTGAATGAATTTGACTAGACATCTTTAAGAACAGGGGAAAATCAAACTTTAGTAACTGGCATCACATTTTAAATGCCCGTTTAATAGAAGCCTGTGGGAAGTTTTTCAAAGTAAAATATCAAGTCCTAATTTATCAGTTTTAGAAATCAAATTTTGTATGCAGATAGTTACAGTTGAGGAAAACATTTCTGGGCATTCATGCAAGCTTTCAATAAAAACAAACAAAAAAATCCCTTTATTTTTAATAGTTTTCTATTTTCCTTTCTAGTCTCTTATTACCTTAAATAGTCCATAAGTGTGGTTATCCTTAGTCTTGCTTTTCCTCTCCGTTGCCCTTGTTCTTTGCTCTTTCCACCACCTTAGTCATTCATTTTGATTCATGCATCATTTCCTGGATATTCTGAAGAATGAGCCAGAGTAACCATAAGTATCAGGGGGAGTTTTTGGTGAGAGCAGTAGCTCACAGATACATCTAATTGACTATCAAATAGTTGTCTGTAAAAATCCATATCCTAAAATTAGTCTATCATGTGACATATCCCTGAGATGACTTTTTCAAATCTCTCATTCCTGGAATTTTTTTTCTTTTTTTTCTTTTTTTGCATGAGCAGGCACGGGGAAATGAACGTGGGTCTCCAACATGGCAGGTGAGAACTCTGCCTGCTGAGCCATGGTGACCCGCTCCATTCCTGAAATTTTTAGTGAGGACTGTGTTTTAGTTTCCTAGGCTGCTGAAAATAGATACCATGAAATGGATTGGCTTAAACAATGGGAAATTATTAGCTTGCAGATTGAGGCCAAGAAAATGTCCAAATGAAGGCAATGCTTTCTTCCCAAATACTGGCAATCCTTGGCTCCTCTGCCACATGGTAAGGTATATGGTGACATCAGCTGGTTTCTCCCTTTTCTTCTGGGTTTCATTGCTTTCAGCTTCTTTCTTCCATGGCATGCACAGCCTCTCAATAGAGAGAAAGAGATATCATCCTGAATGAAGTAGGTCACACCTTAACTAAAGTGGCTTCATCAAAGGCCTTACGTACAATAGGTTTACACCCACAGGAATGGACTAGATTTAAGAACCTATGTTTCTGGGGTACATACAACTTCAAAGCACCACAGACTGTTTAGACACTAGGGCTCTCATCTAGCTTTAAGGTCAGTAGAGCAATTTGAAATTGCTTTTCTTGCCACAGGAATTTTGGGGGGTGTAGGGCCACACTCTGCTACCTAATTTTTCAAAGTTAGAGATGAGCTATTCTAAGCATTTCTTCTAGAATTCACCTAATTTTTAGTAAAGCAAGTAAATAATTAAATATTTTTAATTATTTAATGTTCATTAAACTTAGTATACTGGTTTTAAATAGGTTGAGTATTTCGTTTCAAATGCAGTTGAATTTAGTCACAGTGAAGGGTACTTTTTCGAAGTCTTAAAAAGATTTTACATTGTATCCTCCTTGAATGACATTGATATCTGTATCTCATGTACCTGATACCAAGTCTTTGGTTGAATACTTAAACCAGCAGTAATAATATTATTTCACTGGAAAAACATCTGCTTATTGGAACTTTATAAACATCATGGCCACAAAAAAATAAAACATCATGCCCACAAAAACAAGTATAATTAGTGTTATGGCCAAAAGTTTTTTAATAACATGTTTCTTTTTCAATTTAGGCATATATTTTAACGTTTGCCTCAGATATCTATCCATTTGTAAAGTAGAAATTGCTTTATGACTTTTCATTTTATAGATAATATTCATATTATAAATAATAACACCTATGCTCAAAACCTGCCTGTTTTTATTTTAATAGTTTAATGTGTAAACATTTAATGTTTTTAGCTTTACAAAGTCTATGTATTTGTTGTAGAATAAGAAGCAATGAAAATAAGCAAAAAGAAAAAACTTGATTATCTGTTTTCCTATCCCAAAAGTGATTTATTCAAATCATTTTGGTATCTCCCTTTTGAGATTTTTTTTCCTTTGCCATATATATTTATATACATATAAATATGTGTGCATACTTCTTTTACCAAAATTGGGCCATTCTCCCCAAGTTTTCATAATTCCTTTTTTTACCAAACATTTTCACCTGACTCTAATATACATTTCCAGTGAACATAACTGCATTACAATTATAAAGGCTACATAATATTCTATTATATGACTATACCAAAATTTAATCAACTTCCTGTATTTGGACTAAATATTTAGGCTCTTGCCAATATTTCTGTTATAATAAGTATATGATGAATATCCTTATACTTACATATGTTGTATTCATGTCTGATATTGTCCTGAGGCTAAATTTTTTTATGTGGAATCCTTGAGGAGGGGTGGGTGCACATTTTTAGAGTTTTTGATAATGGTTGACAGAAAGATAGTATAGTTTACATTTTGCCATCACATTCTCCTTAGCTCTGAATGATCTGTACTTTTTTTCTCTGCTAGTCCAATAGATGAAAATTGATATCACATGATATTTTAATTTACATTTATTTGGCTACCAGTGAGATGTGGAATATTTTTCATATAAATTGTCCAGTTTTTCTCTTTTTGTGAATATGAAATCCCTTTTTTAAAAAATAAATACTCTAAATAAAATTAGCAGAGTACTTGAAGAATTCAGAAGCAAAATGGTGGAAATATACTACATTCCTATCTATAGGACTGCCACAAACCGCTCCTCAATGGAGTCTGTTGAGATTATAAAGGAGACACTTTGTCCTAACTGGATTATTATTTATTTGTTGTTACTGCTGTTGCTCTTGCTATTTGCTGCTCAAAGAAGAAAATTGAATGTATCTTCCAGAATTTTCAGAAAGAGCAGAGATTTGCATATGTAACCCCCTGACTGCCACCTTATTTACTCTCTGACATTGGAGAGGAAACACACTATTGGTGTGGTATAACATGAATTAATTTATTTGTATTAATCTGAGTTCATACACTGGTATAAATTTTGACCATGGACCAAATGTTCATATATACTGAATTGAATATCTAATAGTTATCTCAAACTTAACAGGTCTAAAACCAATCTATTATTCATAGCCCCACCTCCATTCCAGTCAAATTAGTTCCTCTAGTCTTTTCCATCTCAGTGAATGGCAACTCCATTTTTCCTGTGGCTAAATCTAATAATTTTTCTTTTTAGTCCATGCCTTTTTATAATCCTAAAAAAAGATCATGCTCTCCTTTAATGTGGTACAAAATTTCAAAATAAATGTGTATTATTTTTAAAAGCATGAAAACAATTACCATTGTTTAACCAACACTAAGAAATAGGATTGGATTTTGTTTTCAGGGCAAGGAATACCAGCTTCTTAAATTTTAAAAATTAAAAAAATTAAATCTTCATATGAGCTGTTAGGAAATCAGCCATTTGACTAATAGGATATTCAGTTTAGTCATATTTTCAGAGGAGCCTTCCTTCCTCAGCTTTCTATATAGTCTAATACAGTTCACTAATTTGGGAGAAGAGCTTCTCATCTTTAGTGCATCATTGTCTTCTCTGAGATGCTTATTGCCCAAGCTTACTTAATCTATTCAAGTTCGATCACCTCAGCCACATCTACAAACCTTTGTCTGAGCTCTGATGATGGTGATGTTTAATTAGCCCCTCTGATATCTACTCTTACACTCCCACCAGAGTAGAAGTGGGTGTTTCAGTTTCAAGCAAATATTTTGCTATGCCACTCTGTGCTTTGGGATTCCTTCCTCTGTGGAATGTGACCTCACTCTATATGGAAGTTGGTATTTGTCGATATTACTGTCAGCATAAATGGGAGGAGTGCACAGACCTGAATTCCTTCACAAAGAACGTCCTCCTAAAGACAGGTTATGTGAATGAAAGAGACTGTAGGGAGACATACATATGCTTGGAAAATAGGAGTTTGCTTGTTGTTACATCCAGAAAAAGGTGGCAACTCACTTATCAGAGAGAGGTGACTCCAAGGAAAAGTTCACAGAGGCCCACAAGTGACCCCTTCCCCTTACAGGGGTTTCCTGAGGTCACTAACTCTTCAAGGTGAAGTCTTGAGGATCCCAAACATCAAAGGGTAGGGGTATACTAGCCACAGAAGTTCAGGGACAGTAAGGTGATTTGAATGAAGACTCTACTGAGGAGGACAACCTTCTACAGGATTACAAAGGAAAAACTTCAGATGCGGCATTTTCCTAACCTTGTAGGAAAGGGCCCTGAATCAGACCAGATCAAGGCAAGGAAGAGACACCCTATGTTGATTAAGGAATGGTCTGTAAATTAAAGAACAGATCATATTTTATTACCCTCTTAGAAATGGGATGATATTCTAAATATAAGCAAAAAATAATTGTAATATTCTATTTTTTATTTAAAAGTGTTGTTGGCCTGGATAGCATATAATGTTATTTTGTTCAAGCTTGAAGAGAGAGGGCAGATGTGAAAAAATTTATATGGCATGTGATTACATTTTCTTGATTTATTTTTCTTAGCGTTGGAGCTGAATTTCTTGATTAGGTAGCAGCCTCCTAAAACTTGCTCAAGTAGGTTCAAGGAAAATGAGATAGATAGAAAAGAATGTTCTAAATTCCCTACTGGTCAGGATCAGAGTTAGTAAGTAATTATGGGTTGAGACTGAATCAGAGAGAAGATAGAATCAACTGGGCTTTGCAGGTATTGTGCAAGTTTTGCCCTGTAGAAAATAAGGAGAAACAAAGTCATATAGGAGGTAAAAAAAGTAAATAAAATGGATCGTGGATCAGGTAGCGATACTGATTCATAGCAGCATAGCTATTCTTAGCAGTTTGGTTTGTTTTTCTTATGTTATCCCTCTGTTAAAAGTAACCTGCCAAATTTTTTTTTTAATATGCATTTTAAAAATCAATTTTAAAGCTAATTTTTTTTTTTTTTTTTTTTTTAAACATGGGCAGGCACCGGGAATCAAACCCGGGTCCTCGGGCCTGGCAGGCAAGCACTCTTACCTGCTGAGCCACCGTAGCCCGCCCAAAGCTAATTTTTAAAGCAGAAATTTACTAAGCCCTTGCTAATTTCCAGGTCCTTAATATATATGACAAAATAAAGCTCTGAGGAGCCCAGAGACAGAACAATTGAGGGCTAATAATCCAGGCTAGAAGAGAATTAAGACTAACTGTGGGGATAAGGCAAGAGAACTAATGTATATATTATTTTTACATTCCTATATTCAGTAAACTTGTATGTGCCATATACTGATCCAGTTACTGAAAAACAGCAATGGAAAAGACAGTCTCCTTCTGGTATAGAGTTTACATTCAAGATGTATTAGAAAGGGGTTGTCTCAATCTTGGCATTGACATTTTGGATCAGGTAATACTTTCTGCAGGGAGAGGGTGGTTGTCCTTTGCATTATTGGATTCGTAGCATCTTTGATCACCCCAAGTTGAGAGTTACTGTGTTAAAGGTAGCATCTGTATCTACTGATGTTTGATTTGAGTCATATGTAAGGACCCTCTGGTTTTGGTCTGAATTACCAGGTGGAGACATGTTGCCTATAAGAAACCTATGGAGCATCTGGGTGGGAAACGTTTAATAGGCAATTTTATGGATCTTGAGTTCAGATGAAAGTGCCTAAAGCCTGGGCTAAAAATGAAGCCTAAAATAAATAAAAATATTTACCTATAATTGAAGTATACTCTTGCAGAAGAGTGGCTTAAATGACTTCTATCAAGCTTCCTTTGAGCCTTTAGTTTGTTTCAAATTCTGTTGAAATTATAGTGATTGTGGAAAAATGTGTACTAGACATTATACTTTATACTTATATTCGTTATTTCACTTGATCCTTTCTCTTTGAGAGGCATGTTTCATTATCACAGAAAACTGGAAATCAGAGAGATTAAGTAATATGATTAGGATCACATAGCTAGTGTAAGTGCCATGATTGGCATCAGAACTCCTGCTGTCCAGTCCAGCAACTCCCCCTACTCCCCCCACATCACATCTAAACTAACTGAGCTGTGAAGTGATCCTGCTAAACACACAAATTCTGTTTATTGCCAATAGCCACATTTTAGCTCTTTCTCCCTGATTTTGTAAATAATTAAGTTAAATAAGAAATTATAATGTGTATATGTATATTTCCCCTATACTTGGCCACTATACTTATTTTAAACTCTATACCTATAGATTATGTAAAATAATAGTTTGTTCAACAAGGAAATAATACACAGAACACTGCCTATTTCAGTTATTTCTAAGTTATTTTCATCATTTACACTCTTTTTTCTTCCATTTCTCCTTTCCCTTTACAACATTACTACTAGTTTAGAGTTTAGCTTTTTTTTAAATATTTTTATGAGAAATCGTCACAAACATACAGTCTGTACATGGTATATGATCAGTGGCTCATAATATTATCACCTAATTGTGTATTCATTACCATTATTATTTTTAGAACATTTACATCACTCCAGAAAAGGAAATAAAAAGAATAAAGAAAAAGCTCATACATCCCATACCCCTTACTCCTCCCTCTCATTGACCACTAGTATTTCATTCTACCCAATTTTTTACTCTTTATTCCACTGTATTAATTTTTTTATCCTTATTTTTTTACTCATCTGTCCATAGCCTTGGTAAAAGGAGCACCAGACACAAGGTTTTCACAGTCACACGGTCACATTGTAAAAGCTGTATCATTATGCAATCGTCTTCAAGAGTCAAGGCTACTGGAACACAGCTCAACAGTTTTAGGTACTTCCCTCCAGCCACTCCAATACATCATAAACTGAAAAAAATACATAAGAATAATGTCCAGGATAACTCTCGACTCTGTTTGAAATCTCTCAGCCACAGAAACTTTATTTTGTCTCATTTCTCTTTTCTCCCTTTTTGTTAAAAAAGACTTTCTCAATCCCATGTTGCCAGGGAGATTTACATCCCTAAGAGTCTTGCCCCACATAGCAGGGGGGCGGGGAGTGAGTTCACCTGCTGAGTTGGCTTAGAGAGAGATCACAAAAGAGATTTTCTGGGGGTGATTCTTAGGCATAATTATAAGTTCCTTTAGCTTCTCCTTTGCCAGGAATAAGTTCTTTAGAGGCAAACCACAAGATCTAGGGATCAGCGTTTTGAATTGCTTGTCCCCACTACTTGCAAGAATATCAGGAATTCCCCAAATGGGGAAGTTGAATATTTCCTCCTTTCTCCAAGGTCCCCCAAGGGGACTTGGCAAATATTATTTTATTCTCTGTCCATATTACTCTAGGATATATTGGGGCACCACACTAACCTGTACAAACCAGCAAGATCTCACTCCCTATTCAAGATTTCATGTTCTTATGGTGTTCAACTAAACTGACCATACAGGTTAAATTAGGTAATGCACTACCAAAGTATAAACTTTGCACCAAATAAACATCTTTCCCTTTGGTTTCACACAGAAGTTGATGTTTTCACATATGGGCCATATTGTCCTTTACCCTTTATTATGATTTACCTTACTCCTATCCACACTCAGGTTCATTCATATCTCTAGTCGAAGTCTAATCACTTTTTCAACTTTTTAATCATTACTCTATGGGTTGATGCTGACTTTCATAGCTTCAGAGCTCTAACTCTGAGTGTCAGGTGTCACATAAATACCTGAAATTTCTGGGAATGACCGTGTTATATATAAACAGCTCAGTAACTCAGAATTTAGAAATAGCAGTACAACTCCTGAGTATGTGTCACTGCCATAAGAGCTTACAATCTATGAGCCTTTACAATAGGCCCCAACCTGATAACCTGTACTCTCAACTTCAAAGTTCTCCGGGTTTGTATATTATAGTTAGTCTGTATGGGTGAGGCATGATCATATTTGTCTTTTTGTTTCTGCCATTTCATTCAACATATTGTCCTTAAGGTTCATTTACTTAGTTGCATGCTTCACAACTTCATTCCTTCTTGCTGCCACTCAGTAGTCCATTGTGTGTCTACACCACTGACCCTTAGGCAACCTTCATCCATTGTGAATTGTGAATACTCCTGTCATGAATATCAGTATGGAAATGTCCATTCATGTCCCCATTCTCAGTTTCTCCAGATATATATACCTAGCATGGGCAACCCCACCCCTAGCCTCCTGTGAAACCACCACACTGTCCTCCAAGGGGCTTCATCTCTTAGTTTCCCTGCTAGCAGTGAATAGGTACATCTCTTTCTCTGCATTTTCTCTAGCTCTTGTCTCTCTCTGTTCATTTTTAAAGTTTTATTTGCACATCATATATTCCAACATAGTATATAGACATGACTTTGCCACCATAATCTATATGAAGACATTTCCTCTTCTTTTGTAAAGAATCCATACCCCTCTCCCATACCCCCTGCATGTTGACATTTAGTTTTGGTATAATGCCGTTGTTACATTCAGTGGAGGCGTATTACAATGTTACTAATCACTATAGACCCTAGCTTGTGCTGATTGTATTTTTTCCTGTATACCATCCATTTCTAACACCTTGCTATGTTGACATCCATGTGTTTTCCCTCATGTGAAAATGTTTTCATATTTGTACATTTAATCCCCATCATTGTCCACTCTAGGCATTCCTAAGTTATACTCAGTCTTTATCCTCTATCTTGCCTTCTGCTTCATATGTGCTCCCAGACATTCTCCCTCAACCATACTCACATTCACCTTCATTTAGTGTACTTATGTTATTGTACTACCATCAGATGGTATTGTTCTATCCATTTCTCAATTTTTACAACCAGTTCTATCGCACAGTGTGTATTTCTTAAGCACCAAATGCTCAGTCTCTAGTTCTATCTCCTGATAACCTGTGTTCTTAACTTTAACTCACAAAGTTCACTCATTAATGTTAGTTCATATTAGTGAGACCATACAGTATTTCTCCTTTTGTTTATGGCTAATTTCACTCAGCATAATGTCCTCAAGTTTCATCCATATTGTTAACATGCTTTATGACTCTATTCTGTCTTAAAGCTGTGTAATATTACATCATATGTATTTTATGACAGCTTGTTTAGCCACCCGTCCGTTGACATTTGGGCTTTTTCCATCTCTTGGCAGTCGTAAATAATGCTTCTATAAATATCGGTCAAATGTCCTTTTGTGCCTTTGCCTCTGAA
Organism: Tamandua tetradactyla; assembly: GCF_023851605.1. Classification (NCBI taxonomy): domain Eukaryota; kingdom Metazoa; phylum Chordata; class Mammalia; order Pilosa; family Myrmecophagidae; genus Tamandua; species Tamandua tetradactyla. The sequence goes on along the minus strand of NC_135341.1, from coordinate 64,848,845 downwards.
TATATACCTAATTCCTCTGAATATATACCTAATAATGGGATTGCTGGGTCACAAGACAATTCTATACTTGTCTGAAATACTGCAAACTGCCTTCCAGAGTGGAAGTACCATTTTACATTCCCACCAACAGTAGTAATAAGTGTGCCTCTTTCTCCATGTCCTCCTAGCGCTTGTCGTTTTTTATTTTTTTGATAATGGCCATTTCAGTGGGTGTGAGATATCTCGTTGTGGTTTTGATTTTCATTTCCCTAATAGCCAGTGAGGTTGAGCATACTTTCATATGCCTCTCAGCCATTTATACTTCCTCTTATGAAAAGTGTCTCTTCAAGTTTTTTGCCAGTTTTTTAATTGGGTTGTCTTTTTGTTATTGAGTTATATGTTCTGGATATTAAACCCTTATCTGATATGCAGTTTCAAAATATTGTCTTCCATTGCATAGGCTGCCTTTTTATATTCTTGACAAAGTTCTTTAGTGCACAAAAGTGTTTAATTTTGAGGAGATTGCATTTACATATTTCTTTTTTCAATGCTTGTGCTTTGGGTGCAAGTTTTAAGAACCTGCCTATTAGAAGATGTTTCCTACATTTTCCTCTGAAAGTTTTATGATCTTAGTTCTGATGTTTGGTCTTTGATAGATTTTGAGTTCATTTTTGTATAGAGTGTGAGATATGTTTCATTCTTTTGCATATGGACATCCAGTTCTCCAAACACCATTTATTAAAGAGGCTGCTCTGTCCCATTTGAATTGGCTTAACTGTGTTATCAAAGCTGAATTATCCATAGATGAGAGGGTCTATTTCTGAGCACTCAAGTCAATTCCGTCTTTCAGTATATGTGTCTTTATGCAAGTGCCATGCTGTTTTGGCCACTGTATCTTTGTAATATGCTTTAAAGTCAACAGTGTGAGAACTCCCACTTCACTCCTTTTTCTCAATATATTTTTAGTTGTTTGGGGCACTCTGCCTTTCCAAATAAATTTGGTTATTGGTTTTTCTATTACTGTAAAGTAAGTTTTGGGGATTTTAATTGGTATTGCATTAAATCTGTAAGTCAATTTGGGTAGAATTGGCATCTTAAGTATATTTAGTCTTCCAGTCCATGAAAATGGTATGCTCTCCCTTTTATTCAGGTCTTCCATGATTTCTTTTAGCCATTTCTTATAGTTTTCTGTGGACAGGTCTTATATATCCTTAGTTAAATTTACTCCTAAATAGTTCATTCTTTTGATTGCTATTGTAACTGGAATTTTTTTCTTACTTTCCTCTTCAGATTGCTCATCACTAGTGTATAGAAACGCTACTGATTTTGGGGTGTTGATCTTGTACCCTGCCACTTTCCTATACTCACTTACTAGCTGTAATAGTTTTGCTGTAGATTTTTCAGAATTTTTGACATATAGTATAATATCATGTCATCTGCAAACAGTAGGAGTTTTACTTCTTTCCAGTTTGGATGCTTTTTATTTTCTTTTTCTTGTCTAACTGCTCTGGCTAGAACTTCCAACATAATATCGAATAACAGTGGTAACAGTGGGCATCCTTGTCTTGTTCCTGATCTCCCCTCCCTCTCCCCCTCCCATTCCACCTCCCTGCCTCCCCCCCCCCCCCCCCCCCCCGTCAACCACTCTCTCTTTGTCCATCAATTTTATTGATTTTCTCAAAGAACCAACTTCTGGTTTTGTTTCCATATTCTCAGTTTCACTTATTTCTGCTCTGATGTTCACCTTTTGTTTGCTTTGGGGTTAGTTTGCTGTTCTTTCTCTAGTTCTTCCAAGTAAGTAGTTAATTCCTTGTTTTTTGCTCTTTCTTTTCTTTTTTTTGCATGGACGGCCACTGGGAATCAAACCTGGGTCTCTGGCATGGCAGGTGAGAACTCTGCCTGCTGAGCCACTGTGGCCCACCCTCTTTCTTCTTTTTTTCACATGGGCAGGCACTGGGAATCGAACCCGGGTCCTCTGGCATGGCAGGTGAGCATTCTTGCCTCCTGAGCCACCATGGCCTGCCCTTTTTCTTCTTTTTTAAATAGGCATTTAAAGCAATAAATTTCCCTCTCAGCACTGCTTTTGCTGCATCCCCATGAATTTTGATATGTTGAGTTTTCATTTTCGTTTGCCTCGAGGTATTTACTGATATCTCTTGTAATTTCTCCCTTGACCCACTGTTGTTTAAGAGTGTGATGTTTAACCATATATTTTTGAGTTTTCTGGCACTTTGCCTGTTTTTAATTTCCACCTTCACTCCATTATGATCTGAGAAAGTTTTTGTATGATTATGAGTTTAATCTTTTTAAATTTATTAAGATTTGCTTTGTAACCATGCATATCATCTGTCCTTGAGAATGATCCATGAGCACTTAAGAAAAAAGTGTATTCTGGTGTAGTGGGTGTAATGTTCTGTAAATGTCTAGTTCATTTGTCATATTATTCAAAATCTCAGTTTCCTTATTGACCCTCTGTCTAGATATTCTGTTTATTGATAACAACAGATAAGTTAAGTCTCCATCTATTATGGTAGAGGTTTCTACTTCTTCCTTCAGTGTTGTCACATGTATTTTGGAGCACTCTGACTCAGTAAATAAATATTTATGGTTGTTTTGTCTTCTTGTTGAATTGTCCCTTTTATTAATACATAGTGTCTTTCTTTGTCTCTTTTAATTGTTTAGCATTTGAAGTCTAATTTGTCACATATTAATGTAGCTACCCTGCTCTTTTCTGGTTGTTGTTTATATGAAATATCTGTTCCCAGCCTTTCACTTTCAACCTTTTTTTATCCATTCTGCTAATCTATGTGTTTTGATTGGGGAGTTCCATTAACATTTTTTTCACCATTAACATTTAATGTTATTACTGTAAAGGTAGTACTTTCTTCTATCATTTTGTCTTTTGGACTTTATATATTATATCTAATTCTTTTTTCTCTTTTTCCCTTTACTGATACACTCTTCTCCAGATCTCTCTCTCCTGTCTTTAGTGCTGCCTTTAATATTTCTTGTAGAGCTGGTCACTTAGTTCCAAGTATTCTCAGTGACTATTAGTCTGAAAATATTTATACTCCCCCTCGTTTTTGAAGTACAGTTTTACTGGATATAGAATTCTTGGTTCGCAGTTTTTTCTCTTTCAGAATCTTAATATCATACCACTGCCTTCTCACCTCCATGGTTTCTGCTGAGAAGTCTACACATACCCTTACCAAGCTTCCCTTGATTGTGATGAATTGCTTTTCTCTTCCTGCTTTCAAAATTCTCTTTGTCTTTGACATGTAACAATCCAATTAATAACTGTCTTTGAGTAGGTCTTTGCAGATCTATTCTGTTTGGGGTATACTGCACTTCTTGGATCTGTGATTTTATGTCTTTCATAAGAGATCGGAAATTTTCTGTGATTACTCCCCTCCCTCCATTAGTCTTTATGCTCCTTTTCCCTTCTCTTCTCCTTTTGGAACACCCGCAACACATATATTCATGCATTTCATGTTGTCATTCATTTCCTTTGAGACCCTGCCCATATTTTCATTCTTTTCTCTATATTTTCTTTTGTGTGTTGGATTTCAGATGTTCAGTCCTCTAGTTCACTTTTTTCTGCCTCTTCAAATCTATTATGGATTTCCATTGTTTCTTTTTTCATCTCTTCTATTGTACCTTTCATTACCATAAGTTCTGCAATTTGTTTTTTCAGACTTTCGAGTCTTCTTTACGTTCACCCAGTGTCTCTTTTATATCTTCTTCAACTCATTGATTTGATTTTTGGTGAGATTTTGCATGTCTCTTCACGTATCCTAAATTAATTGTTTCAACTCCTCTATCTCATTTGAAGTGTTGGTTTGTTCCTTTGACTCAGCCAAATCTTCAATTTTCCTAGTATGACTTGTTATTTTTTGCTGGTATCTAGGCATTTGATTTCCTTAATGAGTTTATTCTGGAGGTTGTTTTCACTCTTTTACCTAGGGTTTTCTTACTGATTGGCTTTATTCTCTATCTCTTCTTTGATGTTTATTTCAGATTATACTAGACCTCTTGTATATGTTTGATCCAATTTTTTCAGTTCTTGTTTTTCTGCTTATTGCCCTGCCTTTATGGAGACTTTTTTTATTTTGAGGAAGGATTTCCTCAGATATTATCTACCCCAATCATATTTTCCCAGACAAGACAGGCCCCCATCTCAGGAGGAAAGAATAGCCAGCATCAGTTTTCCCTGAGGGTGAGACGTGAGACTCAGCAGGTTGTCAGACTTTCCTGTGAAGCCTCTAGAGACTCTGTGCCCAGCATTTGGTGGTTGTCTGTTCACAGCTTCCCACCAGCATAAAGTGATGTGGTACTTTTTATTTCAGCAGCCTCTCCCTGCCAGGGGCATGACTGATACAGAGGCTGCAGTAGTAGGTGGGCTTTGATTGCTTCTGCTTTCCAGCTCCTAGGGCCTGGGGTCCTGAAGGAAGTCCTGCACTTGAGCTGAGCCCCACCCCTCTTTTCTTGAAAAAGAAAAGCCCTTTAGCAAATTAACCCCTTTTACCTGATTTGTTATTTTGTATCTCAGACATACCTTAATTCTGCCCTTGCCTGGGATAGTACTGGAGCCTGAGAGTGCTTGCAGTTCAATTCCATAAGCTGTTAAGGGGCTGAAAAAAAAAATGAATGAAAAAGAAAAAAGCCTTTTCAGAGCCAGACCTCCACTCCCTGGGTTTGCCAATCAGGAGCTTGAGTTGGTATGTGGCCCTACCACCTCTCTGCTGGGGCGAAAACTCTTTGGTTCCTTTAGTGCTTATTCCAGGTTAATCTATGCTCCAGGCCTATTTTCAGTAGTCAGAATGTTTTAGTTGATTCCACATTGGAGCTTGGTTGAATTAAGCCCTTGCAATTAGTAAAGTAGTCCCACCTCTTTCAGACGTTTGCTTTTAATACAGAGCTCTTTCAATTTTATAAAAGTGTTTTGAATAGGTAATATGTATATACAGTAAAAAATTCAAACAACTCCAAAGTTGTACAGTAAAATTAAGTTTTCCTCCCCATGGCCTGGTATCCCGTTCCTCTCCTAGACATCCTTTTTTTTTTTTTTGCATTTGCTTAACATTTTAAGATTATCACATATTCATTATTTTCTGTTTCATTCTTTCTTATGATTATGTAATATTCCATTGAATGCATGTACCATAACTTATTTAACTGGTTCCCTTTAATGGATTTATAAGTTACTTTCAATCTTTTGTCACCAAAATAATGTTATACTGAGTATCCTTGTACATATGTGTCTTTGTAGATTTCAGCAAATATATCTGTACCATATACTCCTAAAACTGGAGTGTTCAGATAAAGGATATACTTGTGTACAATTTTAATAGATATTACCCAGATTGTTCTCCAAAGGAGTTATACTCCCAACTTAGATGAGCTTTCCCTTTCCCTACCTCCTTGCCATTGCTATATGGTATCAAATGATTGGTCTTTTTCTAATCTAATAGATAGGAAGGAATACATCTAGAAGTTGTCCTGTTAATTTTTCAAAAGGAATTAAAGAAACCTATATTCTTGACCTCTCCATGACACTTTCTAAACCTGTAATTTTTAAAAATATTTTTATTGATAAGTGTTCATACACATATAGTCCATACATGCTGTACAATCAATGGCTCACAGTATTATCACATAGTTGTATATTCGTCACCATGATAATTTTTTAGAACATTTGCATCACTTCAGAAAAAGAAATAAAAGGAAAAAGTTCACACATCCTATAACTGTTACCCCTCTCTCTCATTGACCACTAGTATTTCAATCTACCCAATTTATTTACCCCTTATCTCCCTATTATTTATTTATTTTTATCCATATTTTTTTACTCACACCCTGGATAAAAGGAGCAGCAGACACAAGGTTTTCACAATCATGTAGTCACCTTGTAAAAAAGATATATCATTTTTGTTGTTGTTGTTGGCTGAGTGTACTTTATTGATGGTACATAACACAGTGGGGTGCTCAGCCCCTCCTTCAGGGAGTCTGGTATGGAAGCTGTGGAAGATGGGCAATTCTCAATACTGGGGGATCAAGTTGAGGCCAGCACTCCTAACAGCTGACAGCCTCTCTTCCTCTCATGCTGTTGCTGGGGCTTTTGGTCCAGGGGCTCTTACTCCTTGGATGCCATGTAGACCATAAAGTCCACCACCCTCTTGCTGTAGCCAAATTCATTGTCATACCAGGAAATGAGCTTAACGAAGTTGTCGATGAGGGCAATGCCAGCCCCGGCATCAAAAGTGGAAGAGTGGGTGTCACTAAGGAGTTGAAGTCTCAGGAGACAACCTGGTCCTCGGTATAGCCCAGGATGCCCTTTTGGTGGACCTCTGATGCCTGCTTTACCACCTTTTTGATGTCATCATACTTGGCTGCTTTCTCCAGCTGGTAGATCAGATCTATGACAGACACATTGGGGGTGGAAACATGGAAGACTTTCCATTCAGCTCTGAGATCACCTTGCCCACCACCTTGGCAGTGCTAGTAGATACAGGGCTGATATTCTGGCCAGTCCCACAGCGATCACGCCACATTTTCCCAGAGTGGCAAACCATAGTCTTCTGGGTGGCAGTGATGGCCTTGAAGGTGGTCATGATTTTCTCCATGATGCCAAAGTTGTCATGGATGACCTTGGCTGGGGGAACTAGGCAATAGGTGGTACAGGAAGCATTGCTAACGATCTTGAGGGAGTTGTCATACTTTTCCTGGTTCACACTCATCACAAACATGGGGACATCAGCCAAAGGGGCAGAGATGATGACTTTTTTGGCACCAGCCTTCAAGTGAGCACCCACCTTCTCCATGATTGTGAAGACAGTAGTGGACTCCAAAACATATTCAGCACCAACATCACCCCATTTGATGTTTCAGGATATCGCTCCTGGAAGATAGTAGAGGGATTCCCATTGATGACAATTCTCAACCGTGACGGTGACTTTGAACTTTCCATGGGTGGAATCATAATGGAACATGTAGACCATGTAGTTAAGGCCAATGAAGGAGTCATTGATGGCAACAACCTGCACTTTCCCAGAGTTTACAGCAGCCCTGGTGACTAGGTGCCCAATACGGCCAAATGCATTGATTCTGACCTTCACCATTGTGCCTCAGAGATGCAGCTGGCACTGCATAAATAGATGAGGCCGTCTATTGAGCAGTCGGAACAGAAAACCATAAAAGATGTATCTTTATACAGTCATCTTCAAAAATCAAGGCTATTGGAACATAGCTCAACAGTAGCAGGTACTTCCCTCCAGCCACTCCAAAACATTATAAACTAAAAGTAGATATCTATGTAATGCATAAGAATAACATCCAGGATAACCTCTCAACTCTGTTTGAACACTCTCAGCCACTAAAACTCTATTTTTTCTCATTTTCCCTTTTGGTCAAGAAGGCTTTATCAATCCCATGATACTGGGTCTTGGTGAATCCTGGGAGTCCTATCGCATGTTGCCACAGAGATTTACACCCCGGGAGTTCTGTCCCACATAGTGGGAAGGGCAGTGAGTTCACCTGCTGAGTTGGCTTAGAGAGAGAGGCCACGTATGAGCAACAAAAAATGTTCTCTCAGGGTAACTCTTAAGCATAATTATAAGTTTGCTTAGCCTATACTTTGCTGAAATACATTTCATAGGGGCAAACCACAAGACCATGGGCTTGACCTATTGATTTGGTTGTCCCTGCTGCTTGCAAGAATATCAGAAATTCTCCAAATGGAGAAGTTGAATATTTCCTCCTTTCTCCCCATTCCTACAAGTGGACTTTGAAAATACTTCTTTATTCACTGCCCAAATTACTCTGGGATATATTGGGGCATCACATGAACCTGGACAAGTGGACAAAATCTCACACCCTGTTTAAAATTCCATGTCCTTATGATGTTCAACTAAATTGACCATACAGATTAAATTAGGTAATGCGCTAACCAAAATATAAATTTTACACCAAATAAATATCTCTCCCTTTGGTCTCCCACAGAAGCTGAAGTTTTAAATTATGAACGATATCATCCTTTACCCTGTATTCTGTTCTACCTTAGTCATATCAAGATCAGCTTCCTTCATGTGTCTGGTCAAAGTCTGATCCCTTTTTCAACTTTTTAAACAGTTCTTGTGTGGAGTATTGTTGACTTTCATAGCCTCAGAGCTCTCACTCTGAGTCTCAGGTGTCACATAAATACCCAAAGTTTCTGGGAATGACCAGATTATACAAATAGCTCAGTATCTCAGAATTTAGAAACAATAGTTACAGCTCCTGAATATTTGTGACTATAAGAACTTACAATCTAGGACCCTTTACAGTAGGTCCCAACCTGACAACCCATGCTCTCAACTTCAGTTCACCAAGTTTTTATATTATAGTTTCTCCATATGAGTGAAGCATGATATCCAACTTGTAATTTTTGGTGACACTGAACATTCTGAGGCTTAGTATTTTCATCTATAGAAAGTGAAGATTTAACAATCTCTCAATTTCTATATTTAACTATCAGCGATTTTTAAAAAGTTATTGAAAGAAAGTTTAAATTTTTAACAAGTCATCCAGAAGGTGATGCTTATGCTTCTGGCTAAGGGACCACACTTTAAGAAGCACTGATGTGATTAAGACCATGGATTTGGAATGAAACATATGGCTGTGAATCCTGGCTTCTCTATAAATTTCCTAGACCTTGAGCAAGACACTTAACCCATCTAAGCCTCATTTAGTACATTTGCATATATTTCACAAGTGTGAAGATTAAATGAGAGATATATGAGGCATTTTGGACACATGAAAAGTGATCAATACATGGTATTTGCTGTTGTTGCCATTATTAGAATCAACATGATGGGGTCACTAATTGGTTTGGAAATAAGAAAGAGGGTGAAACATCTTGGCTAAACCTGGAGAAATGGGCATTGTCATCTCATAGGTGGTAACAAACTCTGTTTGAGCAGACAGATAAGATTGCTAGAATGGGTGTCCAACGTGAGAAAAGGTCCAATGTTTTGAACCCTAAAAAACAGACATTTAGGTGATGGACACAAGAAGAGTCCCCTGGAATAGACTGGGACAGATATTATGTAATTAGCAGAAAGTCAACATAACCAGGGGTTGGGAGTGGGGAGTAAGAGCAGTGCAATGTCAGAGAAGCTTGAGATAATTCAAATAAGTAAGAGATCCAACGTTGTTCATTGGATTTAAGAACCAAAAGATCACTGTTGACCTTGACAAGAGTAGTTTCAAAGGAGTGGGAGTGAAAAACATAAGCCGTACATTGGATCAGTGTGAAAGTAGGAATTGATGAAGTAGAGAAAATCAGAAGACATATATAAAGGAAAGTGCTCTTTCAGAAGACATATATAAAGGAAAGTGCTGAGGAAAAATTTTGTGTGTGTCCTCAAAAAAGATTGAACATTTTTATATATGAAAATGATAGAAACTTAAGAGGGAGTGAGCAAATGTTAAAGATACAATATCTAGAGGGATAGAATCTAACAAATGCTTCTCAGCTCCCACCACAAACCATAAGTGAAACACCAAAATGAACAAAGTGAAATTACCAAAATGAACACAGAATCCTTAATTTGTACTAAGTAGTTCAGAAAAAAAAAGTAGTTCATTTTCTGAACTACTTACCATTTAAAGTCTACTTCTTTAGACTATATCTAAATACAACTACATTTTATATTAAGAAGGTAATGATAAGTGTCTACAAATATTTGTGCACAAGAATATTAAGTTTCAGCATTATTGTCAACAGAAGAAATTTGGAAATTATTAAATGTTCCATATTGGGGGTTGACCTAATAAAGGTTGGAATACTATTCAGTCATGAAAATATGTTTAAAAGACTCATAACTTGGAGAAATATTAAGAACATTTTATCAAAGAAAAAGGATGTATTTCTGAAATATATATACATACACATACCTCAAAGAATAAACATAAAGATGGTAATTTTACATATCTCTGAAAGTTAGAATTATAGTGATTTTTAACTTATTTTTCCTGATAAATGTCTTACTTCTGTAATATAGGAAAATAGTTCTATAATGCATAGAAGAAGAGAATCCTACAGAAGATTTATGTAGGTGTAGATAGATTAAAGTAGCTCTGATCATGCTGGTTGGTCCATGTTGCTTCTGTAATCAAATAACTGAAATAAAAATATCCAAATAGCCAATAAACTATGAAGACATGATCAACATCGTTAGTCATAACAAAACTATGCACATTAAAATCACAATGAGATATTGCTGCACACCCTCAGAATGATTAAAAATTTTATAATACCAAGTGTTGGTAAGAACTAGTGCAACGAGACTTCCGGAGAAGATGGCGGCTTAGTAAGACGCGCGGGTCTTAGTTCCTCCTCCAGAACAGCTACTAAAGAAACAGAAACGGTACAGAACAGGTCCCAGAGCCACGACAGAGACCAAAAAGACAGCGTACCCCATTCTGGAATGGCTGAACCGGCAGGGAGAAACCGCTGCAGTGAGAGCCCCGAGGGGCGCGCGTTTCCCCGGGCCGTGGCGGCTAGTGGCCGGAGCCCTTCCCTCCCTCCTTCCCGGGCCGGCTGGGAGACTTGGACAGGCGGTCCCCTCAAGCCGCGGCGGCCGGCGCCCCCCCCACCACGTGCGGCCTCCCGGGCTGGCTGGGAGATTTGGATCGGAGGTCCCCCAAGCCGCAGAGGCCGGCGACCAGGGTCCCTTCCACACACATGGCTTCTCGGTCCGGCTGGGAACTTTGGATCGGCACTCCCCCAAGCCGCAGCGGCCGGCGCCCCCCGCCACGCTTGGCTTCCCGGGCCTCTGGGAGATTTGGATCGGCACTCCCCCAAGCCGTGGAGGCCGGCGCCCCCCCCACGCGCGGATTCCCGGGCCTGCTAGGAGATTTGAATCGGCACTCCCCCAAGCCGCGGCGGCCGGCGCCCCTCCCTCCCTCCTTCCCGGGCCGGCTGGAAGATTTGGATCGGCTCCCGCAAGCTGTGGCGGCCGGCGCCCCCCCCCACGCGCGGATTCCCGGGCTGGCTGGGAGATTTGGATCGGCACTCCCCCAAGCCACTTTGGCTGGCGACCCTCACCCACAGCGAGAGTCTTCCAAAGTTAAAGGAGCCACAGCATCTTTTACTGGTGGGACCCGCAGACAGACGAGCACCACATACTTGGCAGGATAAAAAAAACAGAGCCCAGAGATTTCACAGGAAAATCTTTCAACCTGCTGGGTCCCACACCCAGGGAAATCTGATTAAATGCCCAGACGCCAGCAAAAAATAACGGATCATGCCAGGAAAATTGAAGATATGGCCCAGTCAAAGGAACAAACCAATAGTTCAAATGAGATACAGGAGCTGAGACAACTAATTTTGAATATACGAACAGAAATGGAAAACCTCTTCAAAAACCAAATCAATAAATTGAGGGAGGACATGAAGAAGACATGGGCTGAACAAAAAGAAGAAATAGAAAGTCTGAAAAAACAAATCACAGAACTTATGGGATTGAAAGACAAAGTAGAAAAGATGGAAAAAACAATGGATACCTACAATGGTAGATTTAAAAAGACAGAGGCTAGAATTAGTGAACTGGAGGATGGAACATCTGAATTCCAAAAAGAAACAGAAACTATAGGGAAAAGAATGGCAAAATTTGAGCAGGGGATCAGGGAACTGAATGACAATATGAAGCGCACAAATATCCATGTTGTGGGTGTCCCAGAAGGAGAAGAGAAGGGAAAAGGAGGAGAAAAACTAATGGAAGAAATTATCACTGAAAATTTCCCAACTCTTATGAAAGACCTAAAATTACAGATCCGAGCAGTGCAGCGCACCCCAAAGAGAATAGACCCAAATAGGCGTTCTCCAAGACACTTACTAGTTAGAATGTCAGAGGTCAAAGAGAAAAAGAGGATCTTGAAAGCAGCAAGAGAAAAACAATCCATCACATACAAGGGAAAGCCAATAAGACTATGTGTAGATTTCTCAGAAAAACCATGGAAGCTAGAAGACAGTGGGATGATATATTTAAATTACTAAAAGAGAAAAACTGCCAACCAATACTTCTATATCCAGCAAAATTGTCCTTCAAAAATGAGGGAGAAATTAAAACATTTTCAGACAAAAAGTCACTGAGAGAATTTGTGACCAAGAGACCAGCTCTGCAAGAAATACTAAAGGAAGCACTAGAGTCAGATATGAAAAGACAGAAGAGAGAGGTATGGAGAAGAGTGTAGAAAGAAGGAAAATCAGATATGATATATATAATACAAAAGGCAAAATGGTAGAGGAAAGTATTACCCAAACAGTATTAACACTAAATGTTAATGGACTGAATTCCCCAATCAAAAGACATAGACTGGTAGAATGGATTAAAAAACAGGATCCTTCTATATGCTGTCTACAGGAAACACATCTTCGACGCAAAGATAAACATAGGTTGAAAGTGAAAGGTTGGGAAAAGATATTTCATGCAAATAACAACCAGAAAAGAGCAGGAGTGGCTATACTAATATCCAGCAAATTAGACTTCAAATGTAAAACAGTTAAAAGAGACAAAGATGGACACTATCTACTAATAAAAGGAACAATTAAACAAGAAGACATAACAATCATAAATATTTATGCACCGAACCAGAATGCCCCAAAATACGTGAGGAATACACTGCAATCACTGAAAAGGGAAATAGACTCATATACCATAATAGTTGGAGACTTCATTTCACCACTCTCATCAATGGACAGAACATCTAGACAGAGGATCAATAAAGAAATAGAGAATTTGAATATTACTATAAATGAGCTAGACTTAACAGACATTTATAGGACATTACATCCCACAACACCAGGATACACCTTTTTCTCAAGTGCTCATGGATCATTCTCAAAGATAGAGGATATGCTGGATCACAAAGCAAGTCTTAACAAATTTAAAAAGATTGAAATCATACACAACATTTTCTCGGATCATAAAGGAATGAAGTTGGAAATCAATAATAGGCAGAGTGCCAGAAAATTCACAAATACGTGGAGGCTCAACAACACAGTCTTAAACAACCAGTGGGTCAAGGAAGAAATTGCAAGAGAAATTAGTAAATACCTCGAGGCGAATGAAAATGAAAACACAACATATCAAAACCTATGGGATGCAGCAAAGGCAGTGCTAAGAGGGAAATTTATTGCCCTATATGCCTATATCAGAAAAGAAGAAAAGGCAAAAATTCAGGAATTAACTGTCCACTTGCAAGAACTGGAGAAAGAACAGCAAACTAACCCCAAAGCAAGCAAAAGGAAAGAATTAACAAAGATTAGAGCAGAAATAAATGAAATTGAAAACAATAGAGAAAATAAGACCAGAAGTTGATTCTATGAGAAAATCAATAAGATTGATGGGCCCTTAGCAAGATTGACAAAAAGAAGAAGAGAGAGGACGCAAATAAATAAGATCAGAAATGGAAGAGGAGACATAACCACTGACCTCACAGAAATAAAGGAGATAATAACAGGATACTATGAACAACTTTACGCTAATAAATAGAACAATTTAGATGAAATGGATGGATTCCTGGAAAGGCATGAACAACCAACTTTGACTCAAGAAGAAATAGATGACCTCAACAAACCAATCACAAGTAAAGAAATTGAATCAGTCATTCAAAAGCTTCCCAAAAAGAAAAGTCCAGGACCAAACGGCTTCACATGTGAATTCTACCAAACGTTCCAGAAAGAATTAGTACCAACTCTCCTCAAACTCTTCAAAAAATTCGTATTGGAGGGAAAGCTACCTAATTCATTCTATGAAGCCAACATCACCCTCATACCAAAACCAGGCAAAGATATTACAAAAAAAGAAAACTACAGACCAATCTCTCTAATGAATATAGATGCAAAAATCCTCAACAAAATTCTAGCAAATCGAATCCAGCAACACATTAAAAGAATTATACATCATGACCAAGTAGGATTCATCCCAGGTATGCAAGGATGGTTCAACATAAGAAAACCAATTAATGTAATACACCATATCAACAAATCAAAGCAGAAAAATCACATGATCATCTCAATTGATGCAGAGAAGGCATTTGACAAGATTCAACATCCTTTCCTGTTGAAAACACTTCAAAAGATAGGAATATAAGGGAACTTCCTTAAAATGATAAAGGGAATATATGAAAAACCCACAGCTAATATCATCCTCAATGGGGAAAAATTGAAAACTTTCCCCCTAAGATCAGGAACAAGATAAGGATGTCCATTATCACCACTATTATTCAACATCGTGTTGGAGGTTCTAGCCAAAGCAATTAGACAAGAAAAAGAAATACAAGGCATCAAAATTGGAAAGGAAGAAGTGAAACTATCACTTTTTGCAAATGATATGATACTATACGTTGAAAACCCTGAAAAATCCACAGCAAAACTACTAGAGCTAATAAATGAGTACAGCAAAGTAGCAGGTTACAAGATCAACATTTAAAAATCTGTAGCATTTCTATACAGTAGCAATGAACAAGCTGAGGGGGAAATCAAGAAATGAATTCCATTTACAATTGCAACTAAAAGAATAAAATACCTAGGAATAAATTTAACTAAAGACACAAAAAACCTATACAAAGAAAACTACAAAAATCTGTTAAAAGAAATCACAGAAGACCTAAATAGATGGAAGGGCATACCGTGTTCATGGATTGAAGACTAAATATAGTTAAGATGTCAATCCTACCTAAATTGATTTACAGATTCAATGCAATACCAATCAAAATCCCAACAACTTATTTTTCAGAAATAGAAAAACCAATAAGCAAATTTATCTGGAAGGGCAGGGTCCCCCGAATTGCTAAAGGTATCTTGAGGAAAAAAAACAAAGCTGGTGGCCTCACGCTGCTGGTCTTTAAGGCATATTATGAAGCCACAGTGGTCAAAACAGCATGGTATTGGCATAAAGATAGATATATCGACCAATGGAATCGAATAGAGTGCTCAGATATAGACCCTCTCATCTATGGACATTTGATCTTTGATAAGGCAGTCAAGACAACTCACCTGGGACAGAACAGTCTCTTCAATAAATGGTGCCTAGAGAACTGGATATCCATATGCAAAAGAATGAAAGAGGACCCGTATCTCACACCCTATACAAAAGTTAACTCAAAATGGATCAAAGATCTAAACATTAGGTCTAAGACCATAAAACAGTTAGAGGAAAATGTAGGGAGATATCTTATGAAACTTACAATTGGAGGCAGTTTTATAGACCTTACACCTAAAGCAAGAGCACTGAAGAAAGAAAGAAAGAAATGGGAGCTCCTCAAAATTAAACACTTTTGTGCATCAAAGAACTTCATCAAGAAAGTAGAAAGACAGCCTACACAATGGGAGACAATATTTGGAAACGACATATCAGATAAAGGTCTAGTATCCAGAATTTATAAAGAGATTGTTCAACTCAACAACAAAAAGACAGCCAACCCAGTTCCAAAATGGGAAAAAGACTTGAACAGACACCTCTCAGAAGAGGAAATACAAATGACCAAAAGGCACATGAGGAGATGCTCAACGTCCCTGGCCATTAGAGAAATGCAAATTGAAACCACAATGAGATATCATCTCACACCCACCAGAATGGCCATTATCAACAAAACAGAAAATGACAAGTGCTGGAGAGGATGCAGAGAAAGAGGCACACTTATCCACTGTTGGTGGGAATGTCAAATGGTGCAACCACTGTGGAAGGCAGTTTGACGGTTCCTCAAAAAGCTGAATATAGAATTGCCATACGACCCAGCAATACCATTGCTGGGTATCTACTCAAAGGACTTAAGGGCAAAGACACAAACGGACATTTGCACACCAATGTTTATAGCAGCGTTATTTACAATTGCAAAGAAATGGAAACAGCCAAAATGTCCATCCACAGACGAGTGGCTAAACAAACTGTGGTATATACATACGATGGAATATTATGCAGCTTTAAGACAGGATAAACTTATGAAGCATGTAATAACATGGATGGACCTAGAGAACATTATGCTGAATGAGTCTAGCCAAAAACTAAAAGACAAATACTGTATAGTCCCACTGATGTGAACCGACATTCGAGAATAAACTTGGAATATGTCATTGGCAACAGAGACCAGCAGGAGTTAGAAACAGGGTAAGATAATGGGTAATTGGAACTGAAGGGATACAGACTGTGCAACAGGACTAGATACAAAAACTCAAAAATGGACAGCACAATACTACCTAATTGTAATGTAATTATGTTAAAACACTGAATGAAGCTGCATCTGAGCTATAGTTTTTTGTTTGTTTGTTTGTTGTTTTTTTTCTTTTTCCTTTTATTCTTTTTTATGTATTTTTTATTTTTATTATTATTTTTGTTTTTTTCTCCATATTATCATTCTATGTCTTTTTCTGTTGTTTTGCTAGTTCTTTACCTAAATTGATGCAAATGTACTAAGAAATGATGATCATACATCTATGTGATGATATTAAGAATTACTGATTGCATATGTAGAATGGAATGATTTCTAAATGTTGTGTTAGTTAATTTTTTTTAATTAATAAAAAATAAAAAAACACTAGTGCAACTAGAATGTATATTCACTAGTCAGATCATAAATTAGTACAAGCACATTGGGAAATTCTATCTACTCAAGTTAATCATTCCAATATTCTGTGACCCACGAGTACCACTTATATGTATATACCCAACAGATATGCCTACATAATGCACCTAAAGCCATGTACAAAAATATCTATAGTAGGATTCTTCAAAATACCCCCAAACTGGAAACAAATCAAATGCCCACTGTATTAGTTTCTAAGCTGCCAGAATACAATATACCAGGATTGGAACGGCTTTTAAAAGGGGGAATTTAATGAGTTACAAGTTTACAGTTCTGAATAAATGAAAGTGTCCAAATTAAGGCACAAACAAAAGGTTACCTTCAGTCAAGAAAGACCAGTAGGTCAGCTAGGAAGTCACATGGGTGACATCTGCTGGTCCCTTGCTCCGGGGCTCCATTGCTTTTAGCCTCTGTTCCTGTGGGTTTCCTCACTTTGCTTCTTCACAGCTGGCTTCCATCTCTTGGCTTCTGTTGGCTCTCTCCAGGTTCTAGCTTGCTTAACATCTCATGGAAAGGCACATGGCAACATCTGCTGGTCTCGAAGCATCTCCAGACATCCTTGTCTCTGCTTTCCTTGTTGGCTCTGAAGTATCTGTTGGCTCTCTCTCTCTCTCTCTCTCTCTCTCTGTCGGCTCTGTCATTTCTCCAAAATGTTTCCCCTTTTAAAGACTCTAGTAATCTAATTAAGACCATCCTGGAATGCGTAAAGTCACATCTCCATCTAATCAAAATATTACACCCACACTGGGTGTATCACATCTCTGTGGAGATGATCTAATCAGAAGTTTCCACTGTGCAGTGCTGAATCAGGATTCGAAGAAATGGCTGCCTCCAGAAAATTGAATCAGGATTAAAACATCGCTTTTCAAGGGTACATAATACTGCCAAACCAGCACACACATCGATAACCAAACAATCAATTTGTGTGTATTCATACAGTGGAATATGATACAGCAGTGAAATTTAAAAATGCAAAATGATATCCATGAATCTCACAAAGCCTGAAGTAATATACAAAAGAGTACATACTTTATGATTCCATGCATATGAAGTTCAAAGACATGAAAAACTAGTGTGTAGACAAAGGGGTCAGAATAGTGGTTACAGTTGGGAGGATGACACTGACTAGGAAGAATCACAAGAGAGATTTCTGGGGTGCTGGCAATGTTCTATATCTTGTTCTAGGTAGTAGTTACTTGGGTGTGTTCACTTCATAAAACTTCATCAAGCAGCACTGACAGTTTCTGCACTTTTCTATGTGTGTGTGTGTATGTATATATTTCAAATTTACAATAATTTTCATTTAAAAAGCCCCTCATCACTGCATTTAGGCTGTTCCCATCTTGTGAAAATTGTTGCTTTGAACCTAAATGTTACGTTTGTATTGTTTTTTTCCCTGTTAAATTTTTATTTTTGTTTTAACCCATAGTTTGATGTATTTAAAACTTTTGATTCTTCATTTTTTGAGCAGTCTGTTACTTCTTTATCCAGTGTTGTGTTATCCATAGATTTGATAAACATAACTTTTATATTTTCATTGAAGTCATTGATCAAATGAAGAGAGAGAGAGGACTAATCACAGATCATCCTGCTAAAGAATTTCTTTGTGCCACCTTTATTTATTTGGTCATTTGGCCAGATCTAAAATTTGGTTATTGAGCCTATCCTACGTTTACCAAACTTGACTACCATCCTGTTTGGAATTCTCTTTTTCATTCACAAGAAAATGAGTGAGCAAGAAACTCAGGTTTTCTTGAAACAGGCTTTGTAGCTACCTGATTTGCGTTTGTGCTCTACTATTTACAATTCTTTGGTGATAAGTAGTACCTTCCTCTGTTTCTGCTAAAGCTTCTGGAATGCATATACCAGAAATGGGTTGGCTTTTACAATAGGGATTTATTAGTTTACAAATTTATAGTTCTAAGGCCATAAAAATGTCCAAATTAAGGCATCAAGAGAAAGATACCTTTTCTGAGGAAAAGCTGCTGGCATATAGGATTCCTCTCTTACATGGAAAGGGACATGGATATATCTGCTTGTCCTTCTCTCCTGAGTTCTGATTTTAGTGACTCTCAGCTCTTCTGAGAGTTTTTCTCTCTGCGCTCTCTCTTGGTGTTTCTCTCTGAGCTTCCTGGGTATTTCTCTCTCTGCTCTCTTGACTTTTCCTGTCTTTTATCCTCTTAAAGGACTCCTTAAAGGATTAAGACCCTCCTTGAATTGGGTGGGTCACATCTCAATTGAAACAACCTAATCAAAAGGTCCTACCTATAAAAGTCTGTACACAAAGCAATGGATTAAAAGAAAATGGCCTTCTCTAGGGTATACAACAGCTTCAAACCAGCACATTCCCACATACGTAAAATGAGAATTTAGAACTTCCAAGCTTCCATGTTACGTGGTTTGGCAACTAGGCCTTTGTCATTAACTGTAATTAAGAAAGAAGATTTCTGACATTTTTTATTGTATATATATCCTGACCAGAACAGGAGGAACTTATTAGTTGATGTGAACAGAGAATTGTATGATCACTTCAGAGGCATAACTGATTGGCACCGTGTCAGCATGTAACCCTTAATCTATGTAATAGTAAGCCTTTCGAAAGACTATTAAAAGCTCTCATCAAAAATTTTGCTGAAGTTAAATTCTAATATGTCTGTTTTATTCTCCTAATCTATAATTTTAATAACCATATTGAAAAAGAAATGGAATCACCCATAGCACAGTTTGTTCTTAGTATATCCATGCTTGATCCTGTTGCTCACCATATCATTTTCTAAGTACTAACAAATCAAGTTTGATAGTCCTTTCTAGAACTTTGTTTAAAAAAATGTCATAGCATCTGTATTAGTTAGGGTTCTCTAGAGGAACAGAATCAGCAGGGAACACTCGCAAATATAAAATTTATAAAAGTGTCTCACGTGACCGCAAGAACGCAGCGTCCAAAATCCTCAGAGTAGACTGTGAAGCCGACAGTTCGATGGAGGGTCTGGATGAACTCCACAGGAGAAGCTCACCAGCCGAAACAGGAAGAGCCAATCTCTTCTGAATCCTCCTTATAAGGCTTTCAATGATTATATTAAGCATCACTCATTGCAGAAGGCACATCCCTTTGACTGATTACAAATGGAATCAGCTATGGATGCAGCTGACATGATCATGATTTAATTCTAGGAAATGTCCTCATCACAGCAGACAAGCCAGCACTCGCCCAACCACCACTTGGCCAAGTTGACACATGAACCTGACCATGACAGCATCCTTGTTAGAGGAAGAAATAGAATTGGAATTGACTCCTCTCACTCATCTGTTAACATTTCACTGCCATTTACTCCACACAGTGATTTTATTCCTTAATTTGCCACATTGTTGCTTGAAAAGGCCTTATTTTCTTTGGCATTTTTCTTTCTAAAGCTGATTTATAGATCTTTCTAGTCCCATGAAATCACTTTAATGGCAAGATTTTTTTTTTTTTTTTTTTACGTGGGCAGGCACCAGTAATCGAACCTGGGTTCTCTGGCATGGCAGTCAAGTATTCTTGCCTGCTGAGCCACCGTGGCCCACCCTAATGGCGAGATTTTAAGGCAATTAAGGTAAAGATAGGAAACAGTACCCACCTTGAGATACAAAAAGACCCATCCCTGGCCCTCATGCAATTTATAGACCAATGTCGACACAGACATGTAAATAGCTGTTATTAGGAATATAATATAACATTCATTGTTCACCATTGGGAACATTGAAGAAAGAGCACCTGAATCTGCCTGAAGGAAACTTCTCTTCAGAGAAAGAGAAGATATTTGAGCCAAGCCCTGAAGAATGGTGTATTAGTCAGTGTTCTCTGGGGAAATAAAACCAACAGAAGATATCCGTAAATATGAAATTTTATGAAAGTGTTTCACACAACCGTAGGGATATAGGAGCCTGAATTCTGTAGGGCAGACCTCAAGCTGGCAACTCTGATGAAGGTCTTCATTGAATTCCCCAGAAGAGGTTGACTGGCTGAATGGAGATGAATATTCTCTTTTGACTTCTCCTTTTAAAGTCTTCAACTGTGATGGGATTAAATGTCTCTCATTGCTGGAGACACTCTCCTTAGTTGATTGTAGATGTAATCAGTCATAAATGTGATTATCTAACTGATTTAAGTCCATAAAATATACTCACAGTAATATTTAGGCCAGTACTTGCTTGCTGAGACAATCTGGGCACCATTACTTGAAGAAGTTGGCACATAAGCCAGATGGGTTCCCCCAGAGAAAATGAAGAGGGCATTCTTGTCCAAGAGAATAACATGAACAGAGTCCTGCAGCAGTGTCATTTTCAGGGGCTGTGTGGTCTTTGGAAAGCCAAGAGCCTGCTTTTGTAGCCTAGCTTTCTAGAAATTTAATCTTAAAAAGAACACCCATGAAGCAACATGGGGCATGTTGGTGGGGAGAAGAGACCAAGAAACGTAGTGTCCTGAAGGAGACCATTACAGTAATTTCATGTACAAATGATAAATGCCTGAAAAAAGAATGGAGATGTAGATAGATAAATTGAGGAGATGATGTCTGCTTTGTACATCTGTCTCATGTCAGTATCCTGTGTTTCTTACAGACTACGTGAATATTCTTGTGTACTTTTTCTGAGGATGTAAGCTTTTGTGTATAATCATTGGTATGCAGCTAAAAGTGTATGAAGCTAATAACTACATATTGACTATGGTATGAGACAGTGAAAATTTTTTATACAGACACATTTGAAGTTTTCTATCTTCCTCTTGGTAAGCAATTTAGAAAAAGAAATGATTGGGAAATCAATCCTCAAACTTTTCTTACTTCAGTTCTTCCAATTCCATTTTAACCTACCTCTTCTCTGATACTTTCTAGACTTCTTCCCTTCCAGGTGTATTCCATTCTAATCTTTAGAGCTTTGTATACTCTAACGTGATACATTATGGTAGTTATTTGTATGTTATTTCTTTGTTATTTGTTTCTTTGTTGGATGGTCAAAAGTCCAGAACCCAGCTTATTCATCTTAACTTCTCTCTCCTACCCATCACCCCCCACACTCCTCAACATAGCACAGTACTTTGAAGGTACTGTGGGACAACAGATGTTTGGTCAGTAAATTAAAATCTATACCATATGTTCCATTGTTCCTAACCAGAGGGTTTTATCTTTACAGTTGGCAGCAAACATTCCTTAGAGCCAGAGAGTTTATTTGTTTGTTTGTTTGTTTTTAATGTGTTCCTTAAATCCTAATACAGAACTATGTAGACTGTAAGTTTCAAAAATATGTCTGTTAATAGGTTAGTGAGCTGCTTTTAAAGTCTTGGCAATATGGACAAAGAAGAAAGGAACAGAGTTTGTAACCTGTTTTAACTCAGATACCTTCCAAAACAAATTTCTCACCTTCCCAGATGATACTTTCTTGTAAAATTGATAAGAAGTGAGTTGAGTTATATTTGAGCACCTACAAGGGAATTGATAAACAACCAGATTAGGTGACATTATCTGGTAGGAAATACTACTTTTTGGTCATGTTATCATATTGCCAAGATTAAACATCCTAAGATTTCTAAATTAAAATTTAAATACAAACCAAAAAGAAACTTCCACTCCCATCCCTTGTTAAGGGTTGAGCAGAAACACAAACATTTGTTAGCAGAATTCTAATGGAGAATTACCATTTGCTTATTCACTTCATAAATATGTATTGAACCTTATTAGATGAATAGCAGTACTTGGTGGTATGAAACTGGATTGCAAAAAACTCTACATGCCCTGCTCTCAGATAGCCTTCAGTCTCTGTAGCAAGAAAAAATATATATATACAAGCACAAAAGAGTAGGTTTAATCATAGTTCAGAAAAGGAATTGAGTGCTGCAATCTGAAAGTGGTAAGGGAAGGCTTCATGAAGAAGTATCCATAAAGGATGGATAGTATTTCCGTGGGTAAAATATATATATATCACCCACTGAAATACTATTTTACCCACTGAAAATATATATATTGGGTTTTCAAGAAACAGGATGGCAGAAGTTTAGGAAAAGCAAGTTTGCTTTTCTAACCATGTCCTGAGCATGATAGAGGGTTTGCTTATCTATTGCATATGAGGAACTTGAACTCAGAGGGAAATCGCATTTGGAGGACATCACATTTAGAGGTTATTTGAAGCTTTGAACATACAAGAAATATTGACATATGAAGTAAAGTAAAGGATTAGAGTACTTGACCACATATGAAATAACAGGTAATAGACGTGGCAGAGAAGACTGAGAAGGAGCAAAGAGATGTTTCAAGGATGACGACATGGTGAGGCAAATTTCTTTGACAGTCTTGTCAAGGGAAGCGGTCCTATTCAGTTAAAAAGTCAAGGGGAGGGGATTGTGGGAAGATGGAGTAAGGCACTCCAGATATCAGTCCTTCCACCAGAACAACTATTAACAGGCAATAACTGTCTGAAACAATTATTTTAAAACTCCTATGGTCAGCAGAACAGTGAATGGCATCCAGAGAAGAACAGAATGAAGAGGCTTATAAATTTCGGTAAAGAACAGTAACTTGCTCTCTTTGTGCAACAGTTACCAGTGACCATCCCCACTCTCATGGTGGGCCACCAGGGGGGTCCAGCCCCTAGCTAGTTCTCTGGGGACAGAAGGAGACATAAAAATCCTCCCTCCAAGACCAGAGGTAGCATGGCTGATCAGTGACCACAGCTTTTAATTAGTGAATTGAGATCGCTGGAGACCTGGCTTTGAAAACAGCCATTGTTTCAACCCAACCTTGACAGGGGCAGTAATAGAGATAGAGTCTTAGGGATACTGTACTTACTCAGAGCTGGGGAGGCAGTTAGCTAAAGGGCTGTATTTTCTGGTCAGGCAAGGAAAGATTAGCTTTGGAGAGCCATTGGAGAAACTCTTGACATACTTCCTGATCCCCTCCTCAGGACACTATGGCAGTGGTATGAGCCCCCTTCATGGGTCTCTGGCCCAGTTTCATCTGGGGAAGACTGACTTGGGAAAGTCCTCTCAATGTACCCTCCTCCCAAAATTTGCACCCCAGACAAAAGCAGCTTGAGACAAAGGAGTGTAAGAAACTATAAAGCTGGACGGTCTAGGGTAAAGCCCTGTCAGCTTCAGACACCCAAGAAAGAGATTTGTATCCTGGGAACCAGGCCAACCAAGCTCTTCTAAACAGGGGGAACTCCAACACAACTAACAAAAGCCCAGGACAAGATAGAGATCCAGAAAAGCAGGGAAAGCTCTACATACTGCATTCACCTTGGGAAACCTTCCTGATAGGAGGGCTGAAGCTCAAGAAAGTCTCTGTCTTATCACCAGCCAATTACAAAATCAAGAAATAGACATCTCAGGGAATAAATCCCAGAATTAGCCCTTGAAAATATTAAAATGTACAGTGTGCAACAAGAGTACAAGACAAAGAAAGAAATAGGAAATGATGTCCCATCCAAAGGAAGAGGATAAAAATCCAGAAAACAGGATTGAAGAAGACCAGAATGTGGACATACCAAAGTCTTTAAAAAATAGTCTTTAAAATGCTCAAGGAAGTGATTATAGAAAAATACAGAGAAAGGACTAAAGTCTGTCAGAAAACAATGAATGAGCAATGTGAGAATCTTACTAAAGGGAAAAATTTCAAAAGGAACTAAACAGAACTACTGGAGTTGTAGACCAAACTAACAGAAAAGAAAAGTTCCCAGGATGGTTTCTGAGCAGATTAGAGCTGGCAAAAGAAAGAATCAGTGAACTTGAAGACAAGAAACATTCTTGAAATGAGTCAGGCTGAGGAGTTGAAGGACAAAAGAATTATTAACTTCAAAATAGCCCAAGTATACCAATGTATGCATTATGGGGCTCCCAGAAAGAGAAAAAGGGGCCTAAGTAATGTTCAAAGATACAGTGACAGAGAACTTCCCAAACTTAGCAGGAGACATGAATATACACATCCAAGAAGCCCAGAAAACACCAAACATTATAAACATGAAGAAAATAAACCTGTCATACATTGAGCACACTATCAAATACAAAGGACAAGGAGTGAGTTCTAAAAGCTGCAAGAAAAAAGTAACATGTTACATCATCAGAAACCATGGTTTCATGGCAAGAAGGCAATAGGTTGGAATACATAAAATGCTGAAAGAAAGCCAACTGCCAGCCAAGAATTTTATATCAGTGGGACTTTCTTTCAAAAATGAAGGAGAGGGACATGGTGGCTGAGCAGGCAAGAGTTCTTGCCTGCCATCCTGGAGACCTGGGTTCAATTCCCAGTCCCTGCCCATGCAAAAAAAAATAAAGCAGAGAGATTCCAAGAGAACAATGAGAGAGCCATGAGAGCCCATGCATCCAGAGACCTTTGGACACAAAGAAGGAGAACACCCCCAGGGGAGCTTCATAAAACAGGAAAACTGGAGAGAAAGCTAGTAGACATCACTGTGTTCACCATGTGCCTTTCCAGTTGAGATAGAAACCCTGAATGTCATTGGCCTTTCTTAAGTGAAGGTAAATGGATAAACAAGTGTGATATATTCATTCAATGAAATACTACTGGTCAACAAAAGAGAATGTAGTACAAGCAACATGAATGAATCTCAAAAACATCAGAAGCCAGATTGAAAGACAAGCATATAATATTATGGTATTGCATTTGTATGAAATTCTAGAATAGATAAAACTACATACACTCAGAAAGGAGATAAGGAGAAACAAGGGATTGACTTCAAAAGGGCAAAGAAGATCCGCCGGCCTGCCCGCCCTCCTCTCCCCTCTTTGTCCGCCGGCCCGCCTGCACTCCTCTCCCCTCTTCCCCCTCCTGCTCCGGCGTCTCTCCAACCACCACCGTGCCCTCTTCCGCCTTCACCGGCTTCTCCGCCACCGGCCTCGACAGCCTTGCCACCCTCACCTTTCCTCCTCCAGAACAGCTACTGGGGGAGTGGAGACAATACAGAGCAGCTCCCGGAGCCACGACGGAGATCAAAGGGATGGCGTACCCCATCCTGGAACGGCTGACTGTCTGGGAGAACCAGCTCCGGTGAGATCGGCGAGGGGCGTGGGCTTTCCCGGGCGGGGCGGCAAGCAGCCAGAGTCCCTCCCTTCCTCCTTCCCGGGCCAGCTGGCAGAATTGGGCAGGCGGTCCCCTCAAGCCGCGGCGGCTGGCACCCCCATCACGCAAGCCCCCCGGACCAACTGAGAGAGTTGGGTCGGAAATCCCCAGACTGCGGAGAACGGTGACCAGGGGGTCCCTTCCAAACACATGACTCCCTGGTCCGGCTGGGAACACTGCACTCTCCCGGGCTGTGGCAGCTGGCGCCCTTCCGCCACGCTTGGTGCCCCAGGCCAACTAGGAAATTTGGTCGGGCGTTCACACATGCTGCGGTGGCCGGCGACCCTCCCCACGTACGGACCCCTGGGCCGGCTGGCACTCTTCCAAGATGCTTCAGCTGCAAAACCTCCCCTACGGTGAGAGTTTTCCAGAGTTAAAGGACCCACAGCAACTTTTACTGGTGGCTCCCGTAGGCAAACGTGTGCCACAAGCGCCACCTACTGGGCAGGATAAGAAAAATAGAACCCAGAGATTTCACAGAAAAATCTTTCAACCTGTGGGGTCCAACACTCAGGGAAATCTGACTAAATGCCCAGACGCCAGGAGAAGATAACGGATCACGCTCAGAAAATTGAAAATATGGCCCAGTCAAAGGAACAAACCAATAGTTCAAATGAGATACAGGAGCTGAAACAACTAATGCTGAATATACGAACAGAAATGGAAAACCTCTTCAAAAACGAAATCGATAAATTGAGGGAGGACATGAAGAAGACATGGGCTGATCAAAAAGAAGAAATAGAAAAACTGAAAAAACAAATCACAGAGCTTATGGAAGTGAAGGATAAAGTAGAAAAGATGGAAAAAACAATGATACCTACAATGATAGATTTAAAGAGACAGAAGATAGAATTAGTGATTTGGAGGATGGAACATCTGAATTCCAAAAAGAAACAGAAACTATCCGGCAAAGAATGGAAAAATTCGAACAGGGTATCAGGGAACTCAAGGACAATATGAACTGCACAAATATACGTGCTTTGGGTGTCCCAGAAGGAGAAGAGAAGGGAAAAGGAGGAGAAAAACTAATGGAAGAAATTATCACTGAAAATTTCCCAACTCTTATGAAAGACCTAAAATTACAGATCCAAGAAGTGCAGCGCACCCCAAAGAGATTAGACCCAAATAGGCATTCCCCAAGACACTTACTAGTTAGAATGTCAGAGGTCAAAGAGAAAGAGAGGATCTTGAAAGCAGCGAGAGAGAAGCAATCCATCACATACAAGGGAAAGCCAATAAGACTATGTGTAGATTTCTCAGCAGAAACCATGGAAGCTAGAAGACAATGGGATGATATATTTAAGTTACTAAAAGAGAAAAACTGCCAACCAAGACTCCTATATCCAGCAAAATTGTCCTTCAAAAATGAGGGAGAAATTAAAACATTCTCAGACAAAAAGTCACTGAGAGAATTTGTGACTAAGAGACCAGCTCTGCAAGAAATACTAAAGGGAGCACTAGAGTCAGATACAAAAAGACAAAAGAGAGAGACATGGAGAAGAGTGTAGAAAGAAGGAAAGTCAGATATGATATATATAATACAAAAGGCAAAATGGTAGAGGAAAATATTATCCAAACAGTAATAACTCTAAATGTTAATGGACTGAATTCCCCAATCAAAAGACATAGACTGGTAGAATGGATTAAAAAACAGGATCCTTCTATATGCTGTCTACAGGAAACACATCTTAGACCCAAAGATAAATATAGGTTGAAAGTGAAAGGTTGGGAAAAGATATTTCATGCAAATAACAACCAGAAAAGAGCAGGAGTAGCTATACTAATATCCAACAAATTAGACTTCAAATGTAAAACAGTTAAAAGAGACAAAGAAGGACACTATATACTAATAAAAGGAACAATTCAACAAGAAGACATAACAATCATAAATATTTACGCACCGAACCAGAATGCCCCAAAATACGTGAGGAATACACTGCACACTGAAAAGGGAAATAGACACATATACCATAATGGTTGGAGACTTCATTTCACCACTCTCATCAATGGACAGAACATCTAGACAGAGGATCAATAAAGAAATAGAGAATCTGAATATTACTATAAATGAGCTAGACTTAACAGACATTTATAGGACATTACATCCCACAACAACAGGATACACCTTTTTTTCAAGTGCTCATGGATCATTCTCAAAGATAGACCATATGCTGGGTCACAAAGCAAGTCTTAACAAATTTAAAAAGATTGAAATCATACATAGCACTTTCTCGGATCATAAAGGAATGAAGTTGGAAATCAATAATAGGTGGAGTACCGGAAAATTCACAAATACATGGAGGCTCAACTACACACTCTTAAACAACAAGTGGGTCAAAGAACAAATTGCAAGAGAAATTAGTAAATACCTAGAGGCGAATAAAAATGAAAACACAACATATCAAAACTTATGGGACGCAGCAAAGGCAGTGCTAAGAGGGAAATTTATTGCCCTAAATGCCTTTATCATAAAAGAAGAAAAGGCAAAAATGCAGGAATTAACTGTCCACTTGGAAGAACTGGAGAAAGAACAGC
This sequence comes from Tamandua tetradactyla, assembly GCF_023851605.1. NCBI lineage: Eukaryota > Metazoa > Chordata > Mammalia > Pilosa > Myrmecophagidae > Tamandua > Tamandua tetradactyla. The sequence goes on along the minus strand of NC_135341.1, from coordinate 64,820,601 downwards.
AAACTAATCCCAAAGCAAGCAAAAGGAAAGAAATAACAAAGATTAGAGCAGAAATAAATGAAATTGAAAACATGAAAACAATAGAGAAAATCAATAAGACCAGAAGTTGGTTCTATGAGAAAATCAATAAGATTGATGGGCCCTTAGCAAGATTGACAAAAAGAAGAAGAGAGAGGATGCAAATAAATAAGATCAGAAATGGAAGAGGAGACATAACTACTGACCTCACAGAAATAAAGGAGGTAATAACAGGATGCTATGAACAACTTTACGCTAATAAATACAACAATTTAGAGGAAATGGACGGGTTCCTGGAAAGACATGAACAACCAGCTTTGACTCAAGAAGAAATAGATGACCTCAACAAACCAATCACAAGTAAAAAGATTGAATTAGTCATTCAAAAGCTCCCTAAAAAGAAAAGTCCAGGACCAGACGGCTTCACATGTGAATTCTATCAAACATTCCAGAAAGAATTAGTACCAACTCTCCTCAACTCTTCAAAATAATCGAAGTGGAGGGAAAACTACCTAATTCATTCTATGAAGCCAACATCACCCTCATACCAAAACCAGGCAAAGATATTACAAAAAAAGAAAACTACAGACCAATCTCTCTAATGAATATAGATGCAAAAATCCTCAATAAAATTCTAGCAAATCGTATCCAACAACACATTAAAAGAATTATACATCATGACCAAGTAGGATTCATCCCAGGTATGCAAGGATGGTTCAACATAAGAAAATCAATTAATGTAATATACCACATCAACAAATCAAAGCAGAAAAATCACATGATCATCTCAATTGATGCAGAGAAGGCATTTGACAAGATTCAACATCCTTTCCTGTTGAAAACACTTCAAAAGATAGGAATACAAGGGAACTTCCTTAAAATGATAGAGGGAATATATGAAAAACCCACAGCTAATATCATCCTCAATGGGGAAAAATTGAAAACTTTCCCCCTAAGATCAGGAACAAGACAAGGATGTCCACTATCACCACTATTATTCAACATTGTGTTGGAAGTTCTAGCCAAAGCAATTAGACAAGAAAAAGAAATACAAGGCATCAAAATTGGAAAGGAAGAAGTAAAACTATCACTGTTTGCAGACGATATGATACTATACGTAGAAAACCCGGAAAAATCCACAACAAGATTACTAGAGCTAATAAATGAGTACAGCAAAGTAGCAGGCTATAAGATCAACATTCAAAAATCTGTAGCTTTTCTATACACTAGTAATGAACAAGCTGAGGGGGAAATCAAGAAACGAATCCCATTTACAATCGCAACTAAAAGAATAAAATACCTAGGAATAAATTTAACCAAAGAGACAAAAAACCTATATAAAGAAAACTACAAAAAACTGCTAAAAGAAATCACAGAAGACCTAAATAGATGGAAGGGCGTACCGTGTTCATGGATTGGAAGACTATAAATATAATTAAGATGTCAATTCTACCTGAACTGATCTACAGATTCAATGCAATACCAATCAAAATCCCAACAACTTATTTTTCAGAAATAGAAAAACCAATAAGCAAATTGATCTGGAAGGGCAGGTTGCCCCGAATTGCTAAAAACATCTTGAGGAAAAAAACGAAACTGGAGGTCTCGCGATGCCGGACTTTAAGGCATATTATGAAGCCACAGTGGTCAAAACAGCATGGTATTGGCATAAAGATAGATATATCGACCAATGGAATCAAATAGAGTGCTCAGATATAGACCCTCTCATCTATGGACATTTGATCTTTGATAAGGCAGTCAAGACAACTCACCTGGGACAGAACAGTCTCTTCAATAAATGGTGCCTAGAGAACTGGATATCCATATGCAAAAGAATGAAAGAAGACCCGTATCTCACACCTTATACAAAAGTTAACTCAAAATGGATCAAAGATCTAAACATTAGGTTTAAGACCATAAAACAGTTAGAGGAAAATGTAGGGAGATATCTTATGAATCTTACAATTGGAGGCAGTTTTATGGACCTTACACCTAAAGCAAGAGCACTGAAGAAAGAAAGAAAGAAATGGGAGCTCCTCAAAATTAAACACTTTTGTGCATCAAAGAACTTCATCAAGAAAGTAGAAAGACAGCCTACACAATGGGAGATAATATTTGGAAATGACATATCAGATAAAGGTCTAGTATCCAGAATTTATAAAGAGATTGTTCAACTCAACAACAAAAAGACAGCCAACCCAATTACAAAATGGGAAAAAGACTTGAACAGACACCTACCAGAAGAGGAAATACGGATGGCCAAAAGGCACATGAAGAGATGCTCAATGTCCCTGGCCATTAGAGAAATGCAAATCAAAACCACAATGAGATATCATCTCACACCCACCAGAATGGCCATTATCAACAAAACAGAAAATGACAAGTGCTGGAGAGGATGCGGAGAAAGAGGCACACTTATCCACTGTTGGTGGGAATGTCAAATGGTACAACCACTGTGGAAGGCAGTTTGGCGGTTCCTCTAAAAGCTGAATATAGTATTGCCATATGACCCGGCAATATCATTGCTGGGAATCTACTCAAAGGAATTAAGAGCAAAAACTCAAATGGACATTTGCACACCAATGTTTATAGCAGCGTTATTTACAATTGCAAAGAGATGGAAACAGCCAAAATGTCCATCAACAGAAGAGTGGCTAAACAAACTGTGATATATACATACGATGGAATATTATGGAGCTTTAAGACAAGATAAACTTATGAAGCATGTAATAACATGGATGGACCTAGAGAATATCATGCTGAGTGAGTCCAGCCAAAAACTAAAGGACAAATACTGTATAGTCCCACTGATGTGAACGGACATTCGAGAATAATCTTGAAATATGTCATTGGTAACAGAGTCCAGCAGGAGTTAGAAACAGGGTAAGATAATGGGTAATTGAAGCGGAAGGCATACAGACTGTGCAACAGGACTAGATACAAAAACTTAAAAATGGACAGCACAATAATACCTAATTGTAAAGTAATCATGTTAAAACACTGAATGAAGCTGCATCTGAGCTGTAGGGGTTTTTTTTGTTGTTTTTTACTATTATTACTACTTTTATTTCTTTTCTCTATATTAACATTTTATATCTTTTTCTGTTGTGTTGCTAGTTCCTCTAAACCAATGCAAATGTACTAAGAAACGATGATCATGCATCTATGTGATGATGTTAATAATTACTGAGTGCATATGTAGAATGGTATGATTTCTAAATGTTGTGTTAATTTCTTTTTTTTTCTTTCTTTCCATTAATAAAAAATAATAATAATAATAATAATAAAAAGGGCAAAGAAAACATTCTGAAGGTGGTTCACCCCACTGAATGATATGCTTGGGAGTGGTTGCATGGAGAATTTCAAGTTTTGTGTATCTGTTCCCACAGTTAAAAAAAAGAGAGACACTAAAGACATGGTGAAAATTAAATGTGCTACATGGTCCTAGTGCAGTCTAATAATGGAAAAGAAAGGCCCTGCACTTTAGCAGAAGAGATTTCCAAATTAAATGTGGAAAGTGCAGCCTGCTTTCTCTTTGCAGCTTATAGCAGTATGCGAGAGGAAAGAGAAGAGCTGAGAACTGAACTCTTGGGTACAAAGAAAACAGAAATTGTTGTTCTGGGAAATTCTGGGCTTCCAGGAAGGGAGATCCCAGTTAATAGAGCCCCACATGAAGATTTGACCAAACATGGAAGCAATCAGCCATATACAGGACAAGCCAGTATTGTAGATAGAGTTATCCAGTAAGGATTTGTAGAAAGTCCTTTTTTTTTGATGGGCATAATCCTCGCTTACTACATAGAAAGCCAACAAGAGTGTTGTGGGATCTGTATAAATGGGACCACTGCCAGTCTGGACTAAGAAGGGAAGAAAAGGGACACATTGTAGAAAAAATAACTTCAGAGGCAGAACTGTGGACGCCAAGGTCTGAAGTCAAGAGATCTCGGGCCAGGAGAACGGACCCACCCAAGTACTTCAAGAGGGTGAGTTTGCCCCAAAGGCAAAGGGTTGGCCCTCCACCTGTTGCAGTGAAAGAGTTGCACCACCTCAGGCATTGGAGAGAGTGAAGCACATTCCTTGGGGATTGAGGAGAGCCTGGTTGACTCCACAGCGTTGTGGACAGGTTGAGCCTGTGCCCCAGAGATGCCAGAGAGCTTAGGGGAGACTCCCCCAGTGCTTGGAGAGGGTGGAGCTGAGTAAAAGGTAGTCTCCCCAACGTCCCCCAAGGTTGCACTCAGAGAGAGGCGGGCTACTTCTTAGGCCCTTGAAAAGAGTGGGACTGCCGTTTTCTACAGCCCCAAAGATACATAACTCTCAGACTTTGAAATCTAGTGGAGTTTGCCCTGCAGGTTTTCTAAACTGCTTGGGAACAGTTGTGTTCCTCCCAGTTTCTCCCTATGGAAATGAAAACATGTGTCCTATGACTATCCCTCCTTTGCATATTGGCCACAAATAACTTGTAATGAGTTTTATAGGTCCAGAGCCAGAGGAGAACTTTGCCTTAGGACAGACCATGACAATAACTGACTTTGATGAGATTTTGTACTGTTTCTGACTTTGTATTGTATTTATATACAATGGTTTAAGGCTTTTTTATATTGTTTTGGAGTTAATGTATTTAACTTTTGGAAAGAACATATCTTTTGGAGGTCCATCGGGTGGAGTGTGCCGGTTTGAATCTATTGTGTACCCCAGAAAAGCCAAGTTCTGTAATCCTCATTCAGTATTGCTAGCATAAATTGTTTTCATGGAGATATGACCCACCCAATTGTAGATGGTAACTTTTGATTATATGGTTTCCTTAGAGATGTGTCTCTACCCGTTCAAGGTAGGGTTGCTTACTGGAGCCCTTTAAGAGGGAACCATTTTGGAAAAGGCTTTAGAGCCACCTGAACTGACAGAGCCAACAGAACAGGCAGAACCTGGAGGAAGCCGTTGAAGATTCCTGGAGATAAGCTAGCAGATGTGCTTTTCCAGCTGAGAGAGAAAGACTGAACCAAGGTATCTTCCCCTGGATGCCTTAACTTGGACATTTTCATAGCCTTGCCTTAGTTTGGACATTTTCACAGCCTTGGAACTGTAAACTTGCAACTTAATAGATTCCCCTTTTTAGAAGAAAAAAAAAAGGAGAGATAAAGACATTCTCAGATAAACAAGTTGAGGGAGTTCATTGCCATTAGATCAACCCTATAAGCAGTCCACAGGGAGCTCTTCAGACTGAAAGGAAGGGACTCTACATAGTGATTCAAATAGCATGAAGAAATAAAGACCTACTATATAGCTAACCATTTGGGTGTATACTATTGTATTGCATTATTCTGTATATAAATTGCATTATTCAGTATATAACTCCACTTTTTACTTCCTACAGGTGCTAAAAAGCAAATGCGTAAAAACTAATGGTATATCTATGGTTTTGAACAATGTGAAAGATGTAAGCAGTAATAAGTACAAAATAAAAAAGGTGGGAGGACACGGGTACAGGAAAAGTATATGTGCATGTTATTGAAGTGAAGTTGGTGTGAAACCAAACATGATTGTTTTATATTTAGGATGTTAAATTTTAAGCCCATGGTAACCACAGTGAAAATAGATGATAACTATTTCCATATAGATATAAGAAGGCACTCAATATGGTACAACACAAAAATAAATAAATAAATATAAAAATGGGCATTAATAGAAATGAGGGACAAAAAAAGGTATAAGACTAAAAAATGCTAAGTAGCAAAATGACAGAAGAAAATCCTATATTATCAGTAGCGGCTTTAAATGTCACTACTGATTGAATTACTAATGGATTGAACTGTCATCCAAAAAGCAGAGATTGGCAGAATGGATTTTAAAAAATATATACTGTATGCTGTCTGCAAGAGACTCACCTTAAATTCAAAAGTACAAGTAGGTTGAAAATGAAAAGATGGAAAAAATATGTCATGCAAGTAGTAATCAAAAGACAGTTGGTGGGAGTAGCTATACTAATATCAGATAAAAGTCAAAACAAGTTACAGGGAACAAAGATCATTGTTATATTCTGATAAAGAGAACAATTCCACAAGAAGTTTTAACAAGTATGAATATTTATGCATGTAACAGGAAAGCCCCAAAATATATGAGGTAAATACTGACAGATTTGAAGGGAGAAATTAACAGTTCAGCATTAATAGAAGGAGATTTTTAACACACCACTTATAATAATGGATAGGACATCTAGTCAGAAGATCAAAAAGAAGATAATAAGACTTGAATGGTACTCTAAACCAACTAGACCTAATAGGCATAAATAAAATGCTTCATCCAACAGAGCCAAAATAGAATTCTTTTCAAGTGCACATAGATCACTCTCAGGAATAGACCATATTTTAGGTCACCAAATGAGCTTCATATAAATTAAAAAGTATTAAAATCATATAATGTATATTCTCTGACCACAACAAAATGAAGCTAGAAATCAGTAACAGAGGGAGAAATGGAAAATTCAAAACTATGTGAAAACTAAACCACATACTATTAAACTACCAATGGGTTAAAGAGGAAATCCCAAGAAAAATTAGGAAATATCTTGAGATGAATGAAAATGAAAATACAGCATACCCAAACTTACAGTATACAGTAAAGGCAGAGTTGATAGGGGAATTTGTAGCTTTAATTTCTTAGATGAAAAAAAGAAGACTTCAAATCAGAAACATAACTTCAAAACTGGAAGTCTAGAAAAAGAACAGTAAATGAAGCCCAACATGGACATTTGGGAGTGCCTTCTGCAATGAGTGACATTTTAATTTGATCAGCTGGAGGCTTAAAAGGAAGAGTCAGAAGAGGTGCAGAAGGGAAACACCCCAGGGAAACCTGTTTCCAGGAGAGGAGGCCAACAAACATCACCGTGTGCCTTCCTCTGTGACAGAGGAACCCAGATGAAAGCTAGCTGCCTTTCCCTGATGGAACTGTAAATCTGTAACCAAATAAATCCCCTTTATAAAAGCCAGTCCGTCTCTAGTCTATTGCATTCTGGCAACCTTAGCAAACTGAAACAAGATGATATAATCTTACATGCAGAAAATCCTGAAAAATCGACAACTAAGTTCATAGTGCTAATAAATGAATTCAGCAAAGAGTTGGGTACAAGATTGTGCTGGTTTGAAAGGATGTATGTCCCTTAGAAAAGCCATGTTTTAATCAAAATCCCATTTCATAAAAGTAAAATAATCCCTATTCAATACTGTATGTTTGAAACTGTAATCAGAATATCTCCCTGGAGATGTGGTTTAATCAATAGTGGTTGTTAAGCTGAATTAGGTGACAACATGTCTCCACCCATTTGGGTGGATCTTGATAAGTTTCTGGAGTCCTATAAAAGAGGAAACATTTTGGAGAATGAAGGAGATTCAGAGAGAGCAGAGAATGCTGCAGCACCACAAACCAAAGAGTCCACGAGCCAGTGACCTTTAGAGATGAAGAAGGAAAACACCTCCCAGGGAGCTTCATGAAACCAGAAGCCAGGAGAGAATGCTAGCAGATGACACCGTGTTCACCATGTGCCCTTCCAGCTGAGAGAGAAGCCCTGACTGTGTTCACCATGTGTCTTCTCGCTTGAAAGAGAAACCCTGAACTTCATTGGCCTTCTTGAACCAAGGTATCATTCCCTGGATGCCTTTGATTAGACATATCTATAGACTTGTTGTAATGGGGACATTTTCTCAGCCTTAGAACTGTAAAGTAGCAACTCATTAAATTCCTGATTTTAAAAGTCATTCCATTCCTGGTATATTGCATTCTGGCAGCTAGCAAACTAGAACAAAGATCAACACCTGAAAGTCAGAAATGCTTATAAACATAAGCAATGAACAACAGAAGAAGAAATCAGGAAAAAAAAATCCGTTCATAATAGCAGCTTAAAAGAATCAAATATCTAAGAATGAACCTAACCAAAGATGTAAAGGACTTGTGCACAGAAAACTACAAACACTACTAAAAGTGCTAAAAGAAATTAAAGACCTAAATAAATGGAAAAGCATTCCATGTTCATGGATTGGAAAACTAAATACCATTAAGATGTCAACCCTATACAAAGCAATTTATAAATTCTATGCAAGCCCAATCAGAATTCCACCCACTTCTTTGCAGAAATGGAAAAGCCAGTCATCATATTTATACAGAATGGTAAGAGGTCCCAAATAGGTAAAGCCATCTTGAAAAACAAAAATGAATTTGGAATTCTTACACTTCCTTCTCATAAAACTATTACAGAGTCACAGTAGTCAAAACATCATAGTACTGGCACAATCATGCCAGAATGGAGTAGAATTGAGAGCTCAGAAATCAACCCTCACATTTGTGGCAACTTATTTTTTTTCTTTTATCTTTTATTTATTTATGAAATATAACCACGTACAAACACAAACATTCTTACCATATGATATTTCCATTCTTGTTATATAATCAGTAATTCACAGTATCATCTCATAGTTCTATATTCATCATCATGAGCATTTCTTAGAACATTTGCATTAATTCAGAAAAAGAAATAAAAAGAAAACAGAAAAAAATTCATACATACCATATCCCTTACCTCTCCCTTTCATTGATCACTAGCATTTCAATCTACTAAATTTATTTTAACGTTTGTTTCCCTATTATTTATTTATTTTAAATCCATATGTTTTATTCATCTGTCGATAAGGTAGATAGACGAGCATCAGACACAAGGCTTTCACAACCACACAGTCACATTGTGCAAGCTATATCATACAGTCATCTTCAAGAAACATGGCTACTGGTGCACAGCTGTACATTTTCAGGCAGTTCCCTCCAGCCTCTCCATTACACCTTAACTGAACAGGAGATATCTATTTAATGCGTAAGAATAACCTCCAGGATAACCTCTGGACTCTTTGAAATCTCAGCCACTGACAGTTTATTTTGTCTCATTTCACTCTTCCCCCTTTTGGTCTAGAAGGTTTTCTCAATCCCTTGATGCTGAGTCCCAGCTTATTCTAGGATTTCTGTCCCATGTTGCCAGGAAAGTCCACACCCCTGGGAGGCATGTCCTACATAGAGAGGGTGAGGGCAGTGAGTTTGCCTGTCGTGTTGGCTGAGAGAGGACATATCTGAGCAACAGAAGAGGTTCTCTGGGAGTGAAATCTTAGGCCTAATTTTAAGTAGCTTAGCCTATCCTTTGTGGGGTTAAGTTTCTTATGAACAAACCCCAAGATTAGGGGCTCAGCCTATTGTTTTGTTGTCCCCACTGCTTGTGAGGATATCAAGAATTCTCTGCTTGGGAAAGTTGAATTTTCCCACTTTCTCACCATTCCCCCAAGGAGACTTTGCAAAAACTTTTTTATTCTCTGTTTAAATCACTCTGGAATTTATCGGGGCATCACTCTGGACAAACCTACAAAATCTCATGCCCTATTCAAGGTTCCAAGTATTACAGTGTTCAATTAAGCTGTCCACATAAGTTATGTTAGGAAACGTACTAGTCAAAATATAAATTTTGTACTAAGTAAACATTTTTTGCTTTAGTCCCACACATAAGTTAAAGTTTTAAAATATTAATTACCAACTGTTTTCAACACCCTGCAGTATTGACATTCCTTTGTTCTTCCTCATGCAAAAACATTTTTTAATTTGTACATTTAGTCACTATCATTATGAACTCTAGGCATTCCTAGATTATACCATCTCAGTCCTTATTGTCTGTCTTTCCTTCTGATTTAATTTGTGCCCTCAGGCCTCCTCCCTCTCATTCTCACATTCAGCTTCATTCAGTGTTCTAACATTATTGTACTACAGTTAGATAGTATTATGCTATTCTTTACTGAATTTTTACAATAAGTCCTGTTACACAATCTGTATCCCTTCCACTCCAGTTACCCAATATCTACTCTATTTCTATCTCCTGATGGTCTTTGTTACCAACTGAAATTCTCCAAGTTTATTCACTAATGTCAGTTCATATCAGTGAGACCATACAGTATTTGTCCTTTTGTTTTTGGCTAATCTCACTCAACATAATGTCCTCAAAGTCCAACCATGTTATTACATACTTCATAACTTTATTCTGTCTTACAGCTGCATAATATTTCATTGTATGTATATGCCACAGCTTGTTTAACCACTCATCTTTTAATGGACATTTTGGCTGTTTCCATCTCTTGGCAATTGTAAATAATGCTGCTGTAAACATTGGTGTGCAAATGTCTATTTGTGTCCTTGCTCTCATGTCCTCTGAGTAGATACCTAGCAATGGTATTATTGGGTCATATGGCAATTCTATATTTATCTTCCTGAGGAACTGCCAAACTGCCTTCCACAGCAGTTGCACTGTTTGACATTCCCACCAACAGTGGATAAGTGTGCCTCTTTCTCCACATCCTCTCCAGCACTTGTCATTTTCTGTTTTATTGATAATGGCCATTCTGGTGAGTGTGAGATGATATCTCATTGTGGTTTTGATTTGTGTTTCCTTAATAGCCAGGGAAGTTGAGCATCTTATGTGCCTTTTGGCCATTTGTATTTCCTCTTCTGAGAAGTGTCTGTTATGTCTTTTGCCCATTTTGTAATTGGGTTGTCTATCTTTTTGTTGTTGAGTTGAATAATCTCCTTATATATTCTGGATACTAGACCTTTATTTGATATATCATTTCCAAATATTATCTCCCATTGTGTGATCTGTCTTTTTACTTTCTTGATGAAGTTTTTTGATGCACAAAACTGTTTAATTTTGAGAAGTACCATTTATTTATTTATTTATTTATTCAGTCTCGTGCTCTGGGTATAAGGTCTAAGAAACCACCTCCTATTATAAGATTTATAAGATATTTCCCTACATTTTCTTCTAAATGTTTTATGGTCTTAGATCTAATGTTTAGGTCTGTGATCCATTTTGAGTTAATTTTTGTATAGGGTGTGAGATATGGATCCTCTTTGATTCTTTTGCATGTGTATATCCAGTTCTCCTGGCACCATTTATTGAAGAGACTGTTCTGTCCCAGGGGGATTGGCTTGACTGCCTTATTAAAAATCAATTGTCCATAGATGAGAGGGTCTATATCTGAACACTCTGTTTGATTCCATTGGTCAGTATATCTATCTTTATGCCAGTACCATGCTGTTTTGACCTCTGTACTTCATAATACACCTTAAGGTCAGGTAGTGTGAGATCTCCAGTTTCATTTTTCTTTCTCAGGATATTTTTAGCTATTCAGGGCACCCTGCCCTTACAGATAAATTTGGCTATTGGTTTTTCTATTTCTGAAAAGTACGTTTTTGGGATTTTGATTGTTATTGCATTGACTCTATAAATCAGTTTGGGTAGAATTGACATCTTAACTATATTTAGTCTTCCAATCCATGAACACAGTAAACCCTTCCATTTATTTAGGTCATCTATGATTTCTTTTAGCAATTTCTTGTAGTTTTCTTTGTATAGGTCTTTTATATTCTTAGTTAAATCTATTCCTAAATATTTTATTCTTTTGGTTGCAGTTGTAAATAGATTTTTTTTCTTGATTTCCCTCAGATTGCTCATTACTGGTGTATAGAAATACTACAGATTTTTGAGTGTTGATCTTGTAACCTGCCACTTTGCTGTATTCAGTTATTAGCTCTGTAGTTTTCCTGTGGGTTTTTTGCAGTTTTTGACATATCTTATCATATCATCTGCAAACTGTGAGAGTTTTACTTCTTCCTTTCCAATTTTGATGCCTTGTATTTCTTTTTCTTGTCTAATTGCTCTGGCTAGAACTTCCAACCCAAATGTTGAATAACAATGGTGTTCTAGTTTGCTACCTGCTGGAATGCAATATACCAAAAACAGAACAGCTTTTGAAAAGGGGAATTTAATGAATTGCTAGTTTAAAGTTCTAAGGCCAAGAAAATGTCCCAATTAAAACAAATCTATAGAAATGTCCAATCAAAGGCATCCAGGCAAAGATATCTTAGTTCAAGAAGGCCGATGAAGTCCAGGGTTTCTCTCTCAAGTGAGAAGATACATGGTGAACACAGTCAGAGTTTCTCTCTCATCTTGAAAGGCACATGGTGAACATGGTCAGTGTTCCTCTCTCATCTGGGAGGGCACATGGCAAACATGGCTTCATCTGCTAGCTTCTCCTGGCTAGGAGTGGACAGTGGACTGTTTCATGAAGCCCCCTGGGAGGCATTTTCCTTCTTCATCTCCAAAGGTCACTTGCTGGTGGACTCTCCTTCTCCTGGCTATGTCATTCTGCTTTGCTCTCTCTGAATCTCTCGTTCTCCAAAATGTTTCCTCTTTTATAGGACTTCAGAAACTAATCAAGACCCACCCAAATGGGTGGAGACATGTTGTCACCTAATCCAGCTTAACAGCCACTCCTGATTGGGTTACATCTCCAGGAAGATGATCTCATTACAGATTCAAACATACAGTATTGAATAGGGATTATTCTACATTTATGAAATGGGATTTTGATTAAAACATAACTTTTCTAGGGGACGTACATCCTTTCAAACCAGCACAAATGGTGACAGTGGACATCCTTGCTTGTTCCTGATCTTAGGGGGGAAGTTTTCGGTTTTTCCCCATTAAGGATAATGTTAGCTGTGGGTTTTTCATAATCATGTTGGGGAAACATATGTTTCCTTCTATTCCTATCTTTTGAAGTGTTTTCAACAAGAAAGGAAGTTGAATTTTGTCAAATTACTTTTCTGCATCAGTCGAGATGATCGTATGGTTTTTCTGCTTTGATTTGTTGATATGATATATTATGTTAATTGATTTTCTTATTTTGAACCATCCTTGCATAGCTGGGATGATTCCTACTTGATCATGGTCCATAATTCTTTTATGTGCTGCTGGATTCGATTTGCAAGAATTTTGCCTAGGATTTTTGCACTTATATTCATTAAAGAGATTGGTCTGTAATTTTCTGATCTAATCTTCATTATTTCTTTCCTTTGCTTGCTTTTGGGTTAGTTTGCTGTTCTTTCTCTGGTTCTTTGAAGTAAACAGTTAATTCCTTGATTTTTGCTCTTTGTTCTTTTTTGATATAGGCATTTAGGGCCATCAATTTCCCCCTTATCACTGCCTTTGCTGCATCCCATGAATTTTGATATGTTGTGTTTTCATTTTCATTTGCCTCAAGATATTTACTGATTTCTCGTGTAATTTTTTCCTTGACCCACTGGTTGTTTAAGAGTGTGTTGTTGGGCCTCTTCATATTTGTGAATTTTCTGGCCCTCTGCCTACTATTGATTTCCAACTTCATTCCTTTATGATCTGAGAAAGTGTTTTGTATGATTTCAGTCTTTTTAAATGCATTGAGACTTGCTTTGTGACCCAGTATTTGGTCTATCTTTGAGAATAATCCATGAGCACTTATGAAAAAGGTGTATCCTGCTGTTGTGGGGTGTAATGTTCTATAAATGTCTGTTAAGTCTAGTTCATTTATTGTATTATTCAAATTCTCTGTTTCTTTGTTAATCCTCTGTCTAGATGTTCTGTCCATTGATGAGAGTGGGGAATTGAAGTCTCCAACTATTAGGGTAAATGTGTCTGTTTCTCTTTTCAGTGTTTGCCTCATGTATTTTGTTGCACTCTGGCTTAGAGCATAAATATTTATGATTGTTATGTCTTCTTGTTGAATTGTTCCTTTTATTAATAGATAATGTCCTTCTTTGTCTCTTTTAACTGTTTTACATTTGAAGTCTAATTTGTTGGATATAGTATACCTACTCCTGCTGTTTTCTGATTATTGTTTGCTGAAATATCTTTTCCCAACCTTTCACTTTCAACCTGTGTTTCTTGGGTCTATAATGCGTCTCCTGTAAACAGCATATGATGGGTCCTGTTTTTTAATCCATTCTGCCAGTCTATATCTTTTGATTGGGGAGTTTAATCCATTAACATTTAATGTTATTACTGTACAGGCAGTACTTTCTTCTGCCATTTTGCCTTTTGTATTTTATATGTTATACTTAATTTTTCTTTTTTTACCTTTCATGATAGTCTTCATTTCTACACTCTTCTCCATACCTCTCTCTGCTATTTTTTCCTATCTGTCTCTAGTGCTCCCTTTTGTATTTCTTTCAGAGCCAGTCTGTTGGTCACAAATTCTCTCAGTGACTTTTTGTCTGAAAATGCTTTAATTTCCCTCCCATTTTTGAAGGACAGTTTTGCTGGATATAAAATTCTTGGTTGGCAGTTGTTCTTAAATATTTGATATATCTTAAATATATCAAACTACTGTCTTCTCGCCTCCATGGTTTCTGCTGAGAAATCTACATGTAGTCTTATTGGGCTTCCCTTGTATGTGATGGATTGTTTTCTCTTGCTGCTTTCAAAATCTCTTTCTCTTTGACATCTGACATTCTGATTAGTAAGTGTCTTGGGGTACGTCTACTTGGATCTATTCTGTTTGGGGTACGCTGTACTTCTTGGATCTGTAATTTTAAATCTTTCATAAGAGTTGGGAAATTTTCAGTGATAATTTCTTCCATTAGTTTTTCTCCTCCTTTTCCCTTCTCTTCTCCTTCTGGAACACCCACAATATGTATGTTCTTGCGCTTCATGTTGCCATTCAGTTCCCTCAGTCCCTGCTCATATTTTTTCATTCTTTTCCCTTTATTTCTTTTGCTTTCAGATTTCAGATGTCCTGTCCTCCAGTTTACTAATCCTGTCTTCTGCCACTTGGAATCTAATATTGTAGGTTTCTATTGTTTTTTTTTTTTCATTTCTTCTACTGTGCCTTTTATTTCCTGTGATTTGTTTTTTCAGACTTTCATTTTCTTCTTTTTGTTTGTCCCTTTCCTTCTTTATATCCTCCCTCAATTCATTGATTTTTGATGAGATTTTCCATGTCTGTTCACACATCCTGAATTAATTGTTTCAACTCCTGAATCTCATTTGAATTGTTGGTTTGTTCCTTTGACTAGACCATATCTTCAATTTTCCTAGTATGGTTTGTTATTTTTTCCTGGTCTCTAGACATGTAATTTCCTTAGTTAGTTTATTCTGGACAGTGTTTTCACTTTCTTACCTAGAATTTTCTTGCTGGATAGCTTTGTTGTCTCTCTGTTCTTTAACGTTCAGTTCAGCTTATTCTAGACCTCTAGCTTAGGTTTTCTTTAACAGATCAAGGTTTTTCAGTTCTTTTTTGTTTGTTTGTTTCTTGCCCTACCTGTCTGATGTCTTTTTTCTTCCTTAGGATAGTCTACTTAGGTATTATAGACCCCTGTCAGACTTTCCCAGCCCAGACTTCCTCTCAGGAAGGAGTCACCTGCCCCAGTTTTCCCTGAGGGTAAGACCAGCAGGTTGAAAGACTTTCCTATGAAGCCTCTAGACCCTGTGTTTTCCTATCCTGCCCAGTATGTGGCACTTTTCTGCCTGCAGGTCCCACCAGCATAAAGTGATGTGGTACCTTTAACTTTAGCAGACTCTCACAGCTGGGGACATGTTGAAGACAGAGGAGAGGTTGTAGTCTGGCTTCAATCACTTCAGTTTTCCCGACCCTAGGGTCTTAATTCCTTGAGGAAGGGATGCCACCTGAGCTGGGCCCCATCCCTCTCCTGGGGAAGGTACAGCCTCCAGGAAATTAATTCCTTTCACCTGACCAGCCTCTTTGCCTTTGAGATAAGCTTAATTTCACCTTTGCCTGGGGCATTTGGAGCCTGAGAGGCCTTGCAATTGTATGCAAAGAGCAGTTAAGCCTTAAAAACACAGCCACACAAAAAAGAAAAGAAAAAAATCCTTTTCAGAGCAGGACTCCTGTTCCTTGGGTTTGTCAATCAAGAGCTTAAGTTGAGCTTACATGTTGCTCTGTGTATCTCCAGGTCCTATGTGTCCACTGCTTTCCTTTAGGGCCTAGACCTTTTCAAGTATTTTTTTGCTGTCCTATCTGAAAAAAACTAGTTTTGTTTTTTTTTCTTTTTCCGTCAGCCCTGCCCCCGGCAAAACCCAGCAACCTCAGCTTTTACTGGAGGTTCAGCTGAGCTGGGGATCTAGTTTTAGTAGTCAGAATTTGTTAATTAACTCCACAATTGAGCTTGGTTGAGTTTAGCCCCTTGCTGTTAGTAAAGTCTCTTTCCTTTCCCCTCTGGGAAGCAGCCTGTGGGGGAGGGGTGCCAGCCTCCAAGGCTTGGGCAACTCACCGTTCTTGCAGGCGGTCCAGCTTGTTTAGTATGATGTATGCTGTGTGTCCAGTCACTGATGTGGCCCCAGCAGTTGTACTGTACTGTTCCTGGCTATTTACTAGCTGCTCTGGAGGACGAACTAAATTCCACTCCTGACTAAGCCACCATTTTGGACCAGCTTCTCTTCTATATATTTGATGAAAAAAGTATTTTGCCATTACTAGGTATTCGCTACTTAATTAACTTCTGCTCATATCTTTATTCCTTTCTACTTTCATGGGGTTTAATCTGTTCTTGTCTACAACTTAACTCATTCAGTGTCTCATCTTTTCTAGTATATGTATTTAGAACTGTACATTTCTCTTTTGAAAGAATCACGAACTTCCTATTGGCAACCCAACATTTTCATTGTCATTCAGGTATAAAATATAACTGATTTTTTCTTTGATCCAAGAATTATTTGAAAATATAGTTTTTTTCAGTATCAAAACATGATGGGGAATCTTTTATATGATAGATTCTGATGTTTCATTACCTGCTTTTTTTATTGTGAAAAATAACATATATACAAAAAAAGTAATAAATTTCGAAGCACACTGCAACAATTAGTTGTAGAACAAATTTCAGACTTTGGTATGGGTTACAACTGCACAGTTTTAGGTTTTTATTTCTAGCTCCAAGACACTGGAGACTAAAGAAATATCAATATAATGATTCAGCAGTCATATATATTTATGAATATATAGGAAGGGCAAGGATTTCACTCGCAGAGTTAGGATTATAGAGGGCCCACATCTGAGTAATAAAAAAGGAAGTAACTCTTTTGCATAACTATAAGTAGGCTAAGCTTCTCTACTACATACATAAACTTCCCAAGAGCAAGCCTCAAGATCAAGGACTTGGCCTATTGAGTTGGCGATCCCTAATGTTTGAGACAGTATCAAGGGTTTCCCTGGCAGTAAAGTTTAGTAGTTCCATATTTTTTCTCCCATCCCTCAGAGGACTTTGCGGATGTTTTTTAATTATCTGTTCAACGTACTCTGAAATATAGTGGGGCATTAAATTAAGCTATACAGAATTCTGGGCTCCCTGTGTTTGGGTTGTTTAAATGATCTATCCATATAGGTTGAGTTAGATTATGTGCTACAGAAAATTTAGTTTCTGGACAAAATCAACCTCTCTTCCTTTGGTCTCATAGAGTAGGTAAAGTTCTAAAATACAGACAATATCTTCCTTACCCCTGTATTCTGATTTACCTTAGTCCCAACCTGATTGGCTTCATTCTTATTTCTAATTGAAGACTGATTTCCTTTTCAGTTTCTTTACATTTGTTATATGTGACAGTGGTGATCTTCAGAACTGCAGAACTCCTATCCTGAGTCTTGGGTGTCATGCAGGTACCCAAAGACCCACGAAAATACCAGGTTATACATATATTATACGCAGCCTCTCAGAGTCTAGAAATAGCAGTTACTGCTCTGGACTAAATGTGACTGCTATAAGAGCTTTACAATCTAGGCCCCAATTTTCTTATAAGTATTTTCTAAATGAGACCATAACAATTTGCTCTTTTATTTCTAACTTATTTTGCATCACATAATATTCCACAGGTTCATTCACAGTATTGCATGTCTCACTTCGTTCCTTTCTATAGCAGTGCAATATTCATTCATATGTGTACACCACAGTTCACCATTCTGCTTCTCAGTGTATCCTTCAGCCACCTCTATCCATTGGGAATCATGTATAATGTCCAATGTTAAAAGTCAATCAACACTCAATTTTAGACAATTTTCATTGCCCCCAAGAGAAAAATAACTGATAAACACACACTCACCAAATAGAAAATCCACACCTTTCCTTAACTCTTGCCCAACACTCCCCCTCCATTATTTACCCCTGGTATTGCTGTGGTACTGTTGATGTCTTCCTGTTAAACATAGCCCATAGCATGCAATAGTAGTTTTCCCCCTGTATATCCTGATATTATAAACTATTTGTACAAGAGTCATACCTTTGAAGTAGGTCATGCAAGAACTCATTTGTATTTGTAGCATTACTCAGCAGGATACATGGCTCTATACAACCCCTTTCAATCATGTTCACCTTCACTATGACAGTATTACTTATCGAC
The DNA here is from genome assembly GCF_023851605.1 of Tamandua tetradactyla. Taxonomy (NCBI): domain Eukaryota; kingdom Metazoa; phylum Chordata; class Mammalia; order Pilosa; family Myrmecophagidae; genus Tamandua; species Tamandua tetradactyla. The sequence continues at coordinate 64,802,345 of NC_135341.1, read as the reverse complement.
CCACTAATGAAGTACCTTCACTTCTGTCTATTCCCTTACATTTACATTCAGCCTCATTGGCTAACTGTTCACCCACCTTTAACTTCTGTGTATCACTAGGTCCCCTATATTTGGTATTATAAGCCTCTGAGTTCACCTTTACCATAGTCATAAAAGAAAAATCTTACAGTATCTTTTTTGTGTCTGGGTTATTTCACTCAGCATTATGCCCTCAGGGTTCACCCATCTTGTCATGTGCTTCAGGACATCATTTCGTCTTGCTGCTGCATAATATTCCATTATACGTATGTACCACATTTTGTTTATCCACTCATCTGTTGATGGGCCCTTGGATTGTTTCCATTTGGCAACTGTGAATAAGGTGGTATGAACATCAGTGTGCAAATGTCTGTGTTACTGCTTTCTGGATATATAGCAAAGAATAGTATTGCCAGCTCATGGGGCAACTGGATATTTAGTTTTCTAAGGAACCATTACATATACACCAACAGTGCGTAAGTGTCTCAATTTCTCCACATCCTCTCCAACATTTGTAGTTTCCTATTGATTTAATAACAGCCATTCTTATAAGTCATTACTTAATTGTTACGTATAGAATTTTATCTTCAGTGCAGTGATTTTGTTAATTTGTTCATTGCTTCAGTATTCTTAACTAATTTTTTATTTCAGTTGATCAGTTACTGATAGAAGAGTTCTAAAGATCTCCTTCTGTGGTTGTAGATTTTTCATTTTCTTATATTTCTGCCAGTTTTCCCTTTGTATATTTTTGGCTATGTTATTAGGTGCCAGAGATTCAGAAATGTTACATTTTCTTGGTGAGTTGTCCATTTTATCATTATACATTGTCTTATTTTTATTCTAATAATGCTTTATGCCTTAGATATACATTTGATCTGATAGAAATACAGTCATTTGAGCTGTCCTTTAGAGTTTGAGTAGTATATGTGCCTAGGATTTAGAATTTTCAAAGGGTACATATTTCTTCCCCATCTTGACCCCTGGATTTCTCTGGCAGATTTCCTTGTTCTCTCTCCCATAAGTCAAGTCTTTTCAAGTCAGTCCATTTACCGAAACTCTAACACTTCAAGTGTCTTAATTTATATCTTTATTATGAATTCTAATGTAGCCTGTGAGTTGTGCCATATTGTTTAACAACTGTAGAAGACTCTGAATCTGTCCTTTCTGAAACATGATGCCATATAAATTAAATAAATCTCTTGATGTTTGAGTGGATGCCAGATGCCCTGGTAGGTGTCAACACCTGCAGCGGTCTTCATGTGTATTTTTTAATTCAGAGCCATTTTTAATCTTGGGTACCAGAAAACTGGTTTTTAGACCACTAATATTTTTAACTATTCCAACTTATAAATAGATGTATAAAATAAGAGTTTTATTAGAATTATAAAACTGGTTTGGACTTAACATTTTCAATTAAAATTATTTTAAAATGTGATAACTGCATTTCAAAATTTTACAAGAGCAAAGTACAGTAGTAATCTAGCTATCATAGGATAAAAGTAGTCTCCCCTAATATTACATTCAAAATACAGAATTTAAGGAGGAAGAGTTTGTAAATTAAAACTAATAAAATTTTTCTAGGCATATTATTTGTGTGTGTCCTGATTCATGTTTTTAACCCATGACATAGAATAATGTTTGTTTTCATTTTTTACATATTCCCATGTTTTTTTTAAGTTTGGATTTTATAAATGTACAAAATCCTTAAAACAACTGGAATCCAACAAAATTTCCTTTGAAATTTTTTACTTTCTTAATTCCAGATACTGACTTCAAAATATTTTCAGAGGTCAGAGAGCCAGTATTCCTTTTACAAATACTTTTATAATTGCCTGAAGGGAAAATTCAGCCCCACAGTACTTCAGTTAAAAGGCAGGACTCTTATCAGAATCAGAATGTTATGGTTTTTACTGTTGGGGTTCTCTGCCCAGAATGGTAAATTCCTAAAATTGGTATTTTTGTTTATTGATTTTTCTCTTATGCCTATGGAAATATTTTTAGGTATGTTTTAACCAATATCCCTTGGATTATTTTATCTACTAATAAATGTACCTATTTATAAAACATGTACATTTTCCTCTAGGTTACCTTCAGAACAAGAATCTATCACTGTAATATTAACAGCCAAGGTGTGATCTGTCTGGATATCCTAAAGGACAACTGGAGTCCAGCCCTAACCATTTCTAAAGTTCTGCTCTCCATCTGCTCACTTCTCACAGATTGCAACCCTGGTAAGAGACTTTAAGTTCAGCGTTGAATTGAAGCTTTTCAAGCCTTAAATGTCAGACTTTAGTAAATTGTGTAATTTACTACTTCTACTACTGCTATTATTATTATTATTAATTATATTATATTATCATTAATTTTAATTTCCATATTACATAACCTGCTTTCAAATTTTAAATATTTTCTGGGAAAGAAATAGCTTGATATAAATTAATGAAAACATTTTAGATGGGAAAGTACGTTTAAAGAAATGCATAAAATTCTGGAGCCAAATAATAATAAAGATTCTAATTGAAGAGTTTAATCTTTAATTAGATGCCTACCAGAAGATGTTGATTTAAAAAATGTGGGCAGTTAAAATCCCTTAACAACCAGGTAGCACCACAGACACCTGACCTTTTTGAGATCTTAATAATTATGCGTACTTACCAGCTATTAGAACAGAAAAACTGAATGGTCCTGAACTAAGAAACATTTAAAAAGTCAAAAAGGAAATACAACTTTCCAGAAAAACTAAAATGTAGTTTATGACCTGGTCTTTGTGGCTTGCTGTGAAGTGCTTAAAGCTGGAAGTTTTTACTTCCTGTGTGTTCCTGGATGTGTCATTATGTGTCTTTGACCAGCTTCTTTCAACTAAACAATAAACCAATTACCAATTTTTTACATCTTTGTATATATTTTAGAAAATACAAAAATCCAAAGGTAACTATGGGGTTTTCTTTGATGTTCTCAATAGGAACATTCTTTGAGTATTTAATTAATAGAATTAATATTTTTAAGATTCCGTCTTCCATTTTCAAGGCTATCCTCTTACTAGGTAAGTGAAATTTTAAGCAAAGAGAAAAGTGACAAAAGGAGACCAAGGTCTCTCTTAGGCTCCTTTTTGGTTTATAAAACATAAAGAAACTATAATCTTTCCTACTTTTCTGTTTGTCATTTTTCAGTAATGAAACTTTTTAATGAAAAAAATAAAAACAATTTAATAAAATTATGATTTATGTAAATAATTATGTGTAACAAATTAATGCTTTCAACACCAAAAATAAGGTCTAATTTAACAAGATCATAATAAAATGCTTTAAAAATTAATTCCTACTTCATCTCATATAGTGAGGTCCAATAATGCAGTACTAATTTATACTTGAATGATAAATACTTTGTTCTTTCAATTCCATCGTCTTGACTGAACCTGTATGTCTCAGTGACTGTTAAAACTCATTTGGATGTCTTAAAATGATCATGGTGATGAAAACACAACTATGTGATGATCTTGTGAGCCATTGATTGTATACTTTGGTTGGACTGTATGGTAAGTGAAGATATCTCAATAAAGATATTTTTAAAACACTCATTTGGAGGTGATGTGAATAAAATGGTACTCTTGGGACTGTTAGTAGGCATATGTCCTCCTTCTCCACCCCCCTGCCCCGAAAAAAGTACTTTTCCTGGAGTTCTTCTGAAATTTTAGAGGCAGAGGTAGTGGTTTTGTTTTTTAAGAGAAAATTTTATTTTGAGAGATGTATCTTTAAGAAATTTTTGAGACCCTTCTGCTTGAGGCCTTTATGAGCACTAAATGAGTAAGTCCCCACTTATTATACATGGAATAAAGCATTACCCAGCACTGAGAGAGAAAACTCATAACCAGTCCAGTCATAACTAGGACCAGCCTGCTTTGCTCCCAGGCACCTGAAATGAGATCTGTTTACCCAAGTAGCTTTAATGTGAGAGTCTATCTTCTGTTCAGGTATTCTTCCTTAGAGAAATAGATGCTGTATTAATCAGGATTCTCTAGAGAAACAGAAGCAAGAGGTGATAGCTGTAAATAAGAGATTTATAAAAATATCTCACATAACCATGAGGATGCAAAAGTCCAAAATCCATAGGGCAGGCCACAAGGCTTGCAACTCCAATGAAGGTTCTCGATGAACTCCACGAAAGAGGCTGGGTGGCTAGCTGAAGAAGCAAAAATTCTCTCTTCTCCCTTAGAAGTCTTCAACTGATTGGATTAAACCCAGCTGATTGGATTCTCTCGTTGAGAAGACATACTCTTAGTTGATGATAGATATAATCAGCCACAAATGCAATCAACTGACTGATGATTTAATAAACCAGCCTTCTGGTTTATCGACCAGCCACAAAATATCCTTTGCAGTAACATTTAGGCCAGTGCTTGCCTGACCAGGCAGCTGGGCTCCATCACCTAGCCAAGTTAATACCTGCCCCTATCATCACAGATGTGTTCCAGCAAAGCCTTCTCTTGGCTATCAAAAAGATTTCTGTGCAGTGAATTACAGTTTTCCTTTGCCATGTCTTAGGAAAAGACAGATGCATTCTGCAAAATATATTGACCCCCTTGGGTAAAGCAAAGTCACATAAATAAAAGAAATGATTTGGTAAATAATGCTATTCAGGAGAAGGAATAAGCCTAAAGATGATAATGCCCCCCCTTAAATTTCACCAACTAGAGACAAGCCTATCTGATATAATAATAGAGTATTTGTAAAATAGATGCTAACAAATAATTGTTCACACTTGAACACATATAAAAAGATTAAATATTCCTAATTGTCACATCATTTATATACACTTTGAAACTTCTAGAGCATTTAAAAGAGTTATTCATCTTAAGCAAGTAAAAATGTCCTTTCTTTTGTTTAATGAACTCATTCCCCCTGTTATCTGGCATACTTTCAGTCCCTGTGGTTTTTTCCCCCCTAGATTTAAGTTAAATTTCAATCTGACCTCTCTTCACATTTTCACATATATAATTTTGGTAGAAAATGAGTATATGAGATTTTCCTATACTAAATCTGTAAAGCTGTTATAAGCACCAAAAATGGTGTCAGCTCAAAAGTAGGCCTTATATATATATATAGTTTTAATCAACTTAAAATATTCTTTTTCCCTCTTATCCTCACATAAACTGATTATTTTTAACTTTTTCATACTTTCTCAAATTTTACATTTGTTTCTTTCAAGAAGTGTTTGGTCCATACAGAAACAATTAAATGTTAAGATTTTTAGGATGGGACAATACATCATTATTAGCATAGCTATAGTCAGTAGATCAGTATTTAAAAACCAGCTCTATTTATTAGTTGTGAGGCATTAAATCAGTCACTTAACATCCTATGGCCCCAATTTCCTCGGGGATTATCACCAGCTCTACCTAAATCACAAGATTCCTAAGAGCTTAAAGTGGTATATGTAAAAGCCCTTTGTAAACACTCACATATTTTGTTGTTGATGTTATTTCTCAGAGCATGTAGACACCAAATGGGCATACGATAGATGATAAATATCACATTAAATTGAATTTAGTTGAGGGAAGATAGCATTGAATAATCTCAAACCATTTCCTCAGCAATGACACTCTTGAATTGTATAATTTAAGAAAAAGCATAATCTTGATTTAGTATTGCCTTTTGTGTTATTGTGGTATCTCTTGGAAAGATTTTCTCTCAGGTGGCAATGTCCAACAATTATCAGCACTTGATGGTATACCAGTGATGATCATTCAATTCCCAATGCAGTGGTCTTAGGCAAGTCTGACTATGTCCTTAATTGGACTGTTCACATTCACAGTGATGCTTATTGAGCCTGATATAGTGCTCTTATTTGTCAGACATTATCTATCTGTCAGAGTTTGACTGTGACACAGTGGGAGATTAGAGTGACAGCACAGAACAGTAGAGGAAGATAAGCTCAAAAGGTCAGCACCACACTCCCAGATTCTCTAAATTTAATCCTACTTGGTGAACAAGATTTAATTCATAAACTGCTAAAATTTAAAATACTGTTGTGGAATCAAAATTCCACTAATCATGGAATGTTCTTATTTGTAAACATTCTCTTCTCAAATATTTGTTCAGGATATATAAAGTTGAAGCTCTCTGTTCTATTTGATTCCATCTTTTAAAGTTTTCATTGCTGTTTTGTGGTTGATTTTTTTTTAATTCTTAGATGCCTTGTCGTATTCTTTATATGAAATCTGCATCTTTAAATGTTGTTTAGCATGTGCCTGTATTGTGATCTCCTGATCTATACAGAATGGATATTTTCTTTCATATAAAATAAGTTATCCTGAAAACATGATAAACAAAGAAATCAATAGTTTTACCTATATATCAGATGCTTTCTTTACAGAGCAATGCCTAGAAATAGTCTTTTTTTCCTTTTCTTTTTCTGTGCCTATCATCTGTGATCATCTTGCTATCTCTGTTCTACTTTCTGACTTAACTATGGTTACTTGCTAAAGTAGTAGGAGCATATTTCATTCTAAAAGTAATTCTGATACTTTGTCATTAAAAATCCACCACCACCCCAAATTAATGACTCTTGTGAGACAATTGGAAATTTGAAAACTGAGCATTTGAGGAATTATTGCCAAAAAAATTTAGGCATTATTACAGAATTGTAATTATGGATTTTTTTATATGTCTTATCTTTTAGAGAGATATACTGAACTACTTGCCGTTAAAATTCCTTGGTACTTCCAAATAATCCGGGAAGATTGGCAGCTGGGTAGGGCTGTAGAAGATATCAAGATTGGTTATAATGATGTTTTATCTGGATGATGAGTACATAGAACTTTTTATACTCTTTTGTCTTTTTTCAAATATTTGAAATTTTCCATAATAAAGTTTTTTTTAATTGCCAAAAATTGGACATACTAGCAATATATAATCTGTAAAAAGTAGGTGATTTAGCTCTCTTTTTTGCTCTGTGAAAAATTCATCAATCCCTGATCCTGGTCCTGTGGATTTCCGTCCTTGTCCACAGCATTCAGACCATAGGCTGCCTCTTGGTACAGCTTGGGCCAACCGGAGCTTGCATTCATATGCAACCATGAAGTCTTTGTCTCCTACTGTTCAACAGGCAAAATTACACAGACCAAGTTAAATGAAGAAGCCCTAAGCATAGCCACAAACATCAACACTCAGAATGAATGAGTTTTGCCCCCTTCCCCCATCACCTTCTAAATAAAAATCAAGTATCACTTACCCCTAGTCTTAGGTTTATGAAAATTTTTATTAGAACAACAAATAGAGCTAAGAATGGCAGCTTAATTGTCTCTCAGCCTTACGCAGTGATTAAGCAGAGGGTGAGCACAGCTATAGCTTCGTTGACAAGAGCTTTATTCTTCTCAAACAGGCTGAGCAAATCTTAAAAGGAATAGGCTCCCAGTGGCTCCTGTCCCCTTTTTTCAGATCACTTAAGTCCGTTTGTTTTTTAAACTAACACAATCCTACTACATTTGAGAACAGTTCCTATTCCAGTCATTGAGGTAGAGCTGAAAAAATTATCAGACCATCTGTGTTCAAAGCAGACTGTATAATAGGAATAACCAATTTTTTTTTCTAGAACAGTACGACAGGCTGCAACATAGATACCAGTTTTTACTGATGCCTATAGCTCTTTTTAAAATGAGGAATTTTTTAAGTAGGAATACATGACACAGCATATAACTAAACATTCAAGCTCTTTTCTTTGTGAAGCTTCTCTTCAGTTCCAGCTGTCATACTAGTCGGTACCCCCAAATATGGATGTAGATAGACTATAACTACACTAATTTAACTTCTCTGACACCTCCTCCTACAAATAAAAAAGAAAGTTATAGTTATACAGAGTTTACACCTTGCCATGTGGATAAGTAAATATTAACTAGCTGCTGTTAATCTGTTTTTTTTTTTAATCCCAGGAGAATAAATAAGGTAAAAAAAATTATAAAGGACTTCGGGTTTTAATTCAGTACTATTTGTCGAATCCTAAAACACTGTCCCCCTCTCGCCCACACAGGCTTCCTCAGATCAATTTGGAAATATGTTTTCATACTTTGGAGGTTCTGAAAAAAATGAGAATTCATAGAGAGAAATGATCAAGAAATACATATCATTAAAGTAGAGAACATTTATGTTTTGTGGAATACACAGAAGTTTCACAGAAGTGATTCTGTGCCATCATAAATTTGTTTTATATAAAACAAAATAGAAAATAATTCTGAGATACCTTGACCTTTATGTATGTATTTGTAAATTTGTATTAAAGGACTGTTTCCCAATTTTGTTAATTCTATAAAAATTAACTCTAGTTTTCTCACAAGGGATACTGCAGTGTAATAATGCAAACCCAAAGATCCAATTATATGTAGCATTTCATTGAATATGACATGTTTTGAAGAACAGTTTCCTAGGAAACAGAATGAGAAAAGGAAGCTGGTCAGAGGTTTTGACATTGGACATCTGAACAATGAAACAAGTAAAAAAGTTTCCTCTTTGAGTCAAAAGTTGCCAGATAAAGACTGACAAGGTGTTTCTCCACTTAATTCTTTTAAATTTCAATGCATGGAAGTCCCCTTTAGGGAGTGGTAAGAATGGAGGAAAATTCAACCTCCCCAAGTTGAATTCTTGATATTCTCACAAGCAGTGTGGACAACCAAAGCTATAAGCTGAGCCCCTAGTCTTGGGGTTTGTTCATATGAAACTTAACCCCACAAAGGATAGGTCAACCCTACTTAAAATTACGCCTAATAGTCACCCCCAAGAGAACCTCTTTTGTTGCTCAGATGTGGCCTCTCTCTCCAGCCAACACAAACAAGCAAACTCACTACAACCCCCTGTCTACACAGACATGACTCCCAGGGATGTGGACTTTCCTGGCAACATGGGACAGAAATCCTAGAATGAGCTGAGACTCAGCATCAAGGGATTGAGAAAAACCCTAGAATGAGCTGAGACTCAGCATCAAGGGATTGAGAAAACCTTCTTGACCAAAAGGGGCAAGAGTGAAATGAGAAAAAAGTGTCAATGGCTGAGAGATTCCAAACAGAGTCAAGAGGTTATCCTGGAGGTTATTCTTACACATTAAGTAGATATCACCTTGTTATTCAAGATGTAATGGAGAGGCTGGAGGTAACTGCCTGAAAATGTAGAGCTGTGTTCCAGTAGCCATGTTTCTTGAAGATGATTGTATGATACAGCTTTCACAATGTGACTGTGTGATTGTGAAAACCTTGTGTCTGATATTCCTTTTATCTACCTTGTCAACAGACGAGTAGAACATATGGAATAAAAATATATAATAGGGGAAACAAATACTAAAATAAATTTTGTTTGGAATGCTAGTAATCAGTGAAAGGGAGGGGTAAGGGGGTATGGTATGTATAAATTTTTTTTCTGTTTTCGTTTTATTTCTTTTTCTGAATAGATGCAAATGTTCCAAGAAATGATCATGATGATGAATATGCAACTGTGTGATCAAAATAGGAATGTGTGCGTTTGTTTGGTGTTTTTTGGTATTTAAAAAATAAAATAAAATAATTATTTAAAAAAACAAAATTTCAGTGCATAGGACAAGGGGCCAGAAAAAAAAAATCACAAAAGCTACCCAGTGCTTCCCAGGGTTAAGTTATATAGCTGTATCAAGTCTGGGAATAGACATAGAAGGTAACAATTAAATGTTGTGGCACCCAGGAGAAACACATCGTGTTCACCAGATAAATCTTAGTTGATCACAAAGCTGACCAAAAACACATGGCAAGAGCTTAATTTAAAAAAAAAATTGCATAAGAGTGTCCCTTGGTATTTCTGCTTTGTATAGGTAGTCTTCATTTAGCATGATCATCACTTTGATATCTTCCCTGCACTTTGAATTTGCCGATGCAAAAAATAAATAAATAACAATTGTATTATCTTGATCAGTCATTGTCCTTAAATGCTTACCTACAAAAACTTTGTCAAGGTTTAAATATATCTCCTTGATAGGTTTAATTATTTTAAAGTTAACACAAACTAGATTTTACCATATTTGCTGATAATATGGAATCCATTAAAAATGTGCCATTAAAGTTACACTCTCATCTCCTATGTAAAAAAGAAAAGGGCTTTAGGAGAAATTGCTCCTGTTTGGTGAGGAAGAGAACACAATGTTGTGTTTTTCATCCTGATGTTTCTTGTTCCACTTGTGTTTCCATACCACAAACCTAAGGAATAACTTTGAACTTTACTTGACCTATATGTAATGCCACCAGCATTCTTAAAAGTAGGAAGTTAAATCCCAGGGTGGTGATCTGTAATTTCTTTTGTTTCTTTTTGACTGTATAGAGTCATCCATTCTCCTTTGTAGGATTTTGATTGGTGTGTTTTATAACAGCATGCACAGTAAAATCTCACCAATTCAGTATAATTGAGAGGTAAGCCTGAATACTTTTAAATGTGTTGTAGGAACCTGCGTATGAGTAAAAACTTAACACTTTTAAGTACATATAAGAAATATTAGTCAAATATCTAAACCACTTAAATGGCTTCTTGATTCTACTTTATCAATGAAAAGTTGTAAGTGGGTTTTTCACACCCCAAAATTGAGAGACTAGTTATAATGAATCTTAATGTATCCCTCACCCAGCTTCAAAGCGTAACCTATATTTAGAGGTTAGTGTTTTTTAGTTTATCAAGGGCTCTTTTTAGATAGGCTAAATATTTTCAGATAATATTGACATTAATTTTCGTTGGAATCTTTTTGAAAAAAAGATACAGAAAACTTCAGATCAGGTCGCTCTATCAGAATTGTTAATACCGAATTAGCAGGTGTTAATAATTTTAGGAAAGGTAGAATATATGTTGCTACTGGAATAGGCCACTGAATAAAGTCATTTTTTTTTAAAGGAGAAATGAAGATAGATTATTTAAATGACACATTTAAATGTTAGATGTTTGAAATCATAATAATGCACTGTATAGAAAGACAGCCTACACAATGGGAGACAATATTTGGAAACGACGTATCAGATAAAGGTCTAGTATCCAGAATTTATAAAGAGATTATTCAACTCAACAACAAAAAGACAGCCAACCCAATTACAAAATGGGAAAAAGACTTAAACAGACACCTACCAGAAGAAGAAATACGGATGGCCAAGAGGCACATGAAGAGATGCTCAATGTCCCTGGCCATTAGAGAAATGCAAATCAAAACCACAATGAGATATCATCTCACACCCACCAGAATGGCCATTATCAACAAAACAGAAAATGACAAGTGCTGGAGAGGATGCGGAGAAAGAGGCACACTTATTCACTGTTGGTGGGAATGTCAAAGGGTGCAACCACTGTGGAAGGCAGTTTGGCGGTTCCTCAAAAAGCTGAATATAGAATTGCCATACGACCCAGCAAGACCATTGCTAGGTATCTACTCAAAGGACTTAAGGGCAAAGACACAAACGGACATTTGCACACCAATGTTTATAGCAGCGTTATTTACAATTGCAAAGAGATGGAAACAGCCAAAATCTCCATCAACAGAAGAGTGGCTAAACAAACTGTGGTATATACATACGATGGAATATTATGCAGCTTTAAGACAAGATAAACTTATGAACCATGTAATAACATGGATGGACCTAGAGAATATTATGCTGAGTGAATCCAGCCAAAAACTAAAGGACAAATACTGTATGGTCCCACTGATGTGAACGGACATTCGAGAATAAACTTGAAATATGTCATTGGTAACAGAGTTCAGCAGGAGTTAGAAACAGGGTAAGACAATGGGTAATTGAAGCTGAAGGGATACAGACTGTGCAACAGGACTAGATACAAAAACTCAAAAATGGACAGCACAATAATACCTAATTGTAAAGTAATCATGTTAAAATACTGAATGAAGCTGCATCTGAGCTATAGGGTTTTTTTTGTTTTTGTTTGCTTGTTGGTTTGTTTGTTGTTGTTGTTTTTTACTATTACTACTACTTTTATTTCTTTTCTTTATATTAACATTTTATATCTTTTTCTGTTGTGTTGCTAGTTCTTCTAAACCGATGCAAATGTACTAAGAAACAATGATCATGCATCTATGTGATGATGTTAAGAATTACTGAGTGCATATGTAGAATGGTATGATTTCTAAATGTTGTGTTAATTTCTTTTTTTTTTCTTTCCGTTAATAAAAAAAATAAATAAATAAAAAAAAATAGTGCACTGTAATGTTTTCATGTGGAAATTTGAGAATTACATGAGAAAACATAAGAAAATTACTCATTGCCCAGAAATTGACTTGTGTGGGCAAAACATCCAAATGAATGAATAACATTTAACATTTTCCCTATTTTATTAGGATATTTAGGATCACATGATGTGTCGAGAAATATTGTACTTGAGAACATTTCAAAAATTAACGTAACACTAATGACACATGATGTGTCTGAGTCTGGAGCATTTAACAACTGAACAGTTAGCTTTATTTTTCCTTCCATTCAGTGTCTGGTGTGGGTAATGCATTGTTACTAACACTGACTGTGATTCTTATTCAAAAAAGAAGACATTTCTGAAATATCAGACTATGTCTAAAGTCTGCTATAACTTCTTTTCTTTTCTTCATATGTATCTTTATAAGATACTGGACTTAATGCTTATAATAGGTATAGAACTATTATGTAATATTGGTGAGCAATTCATCTAATAAGCAATACAGGAGTTGCTTTAAACTATAGACATATTTCTCTAGACAACAGGTATGTTTCTGGAAAAAATTATAAATCAATATTTTAAATATATTTGAAAAACTTTCTGCTTAAGAGTATACTGTGGAAAAGCCTATTGCCAAGTGACGCAACTATAAAGTTGAATAATGAATGCTCCTATTTATCTTTTCTTAAAAATACAAGGTTTCCTCCCTCTAATTCAGTACTGCCTTCCCTCTGAAGGCATTTTCCCAAGTAAATGTTGGTGATATCCAGGTGTCTAGATCAGCCAGTAAATGCTGTTTATTTGTGTGTCTGCAGGCAGATGTGTAAAACCCTTTTGTGGCAACTACTCACACCAATGAAGTGATCTTTCTTTTATTCAGAGCACCTTGGCCACACATGTACCACAGTACCGTAACTGACTTTCCTGTCCAAACTGACTCACATGATGGAAACAAGTTCATTCGCAGTCTAATTCAAATATAGAAAGGAAGTTAGGAAGAATAGAAACCTAGAGGAGATATTTTTAGTTTTTCTAGCTTTGAATGCCATCATTGTATTTTTATAAGAGAACTCCAGAAAATAGCACTCTGCTGCAGTGCATATATAATATATATAACCCTGCTTTTCAGAGGCAAAGGCACATAGAGTGCCAGCCACACCTGATACTCTGTACAAGGGTGCATCTACCGGAGGGATGGGTATACTTTTTATCTTGTTGAAGGTCTGATAGGGTGAGTGTATTTTAACTTAAGCTATATCTGGAATGGTTCTGTACCTACACAGAATGCATCCTTTCACTGAATTCACATTCAAAATATTGTGGCAGGCTTTGAGTTGAGATTAATCTTACAAATTTGAAAAGTTTAATAGTGTCCAATTTGGTAAAAGTTTTTAGTGAAAGTTTACTGTTCAAGGGAGGTTGTTTATGCTCTGGAATTCTCTAGGAAACTATTTACAGTTGAGGTTATTGTAACTGCAAAAGAGCCTTTGATTTATGTATAGGAGTTGTATTTGGGGAACTTAGGCCATGTGTACGTTCAGTAGTGTCCATAGTAGGTTGGGGGTAAGTTGAAAAAAAAGCATTCTTAATATATTCATGAACAATGTGTCTGTATTCGCGTTTTCTTTTTTTTCAAAATGGAAATATCTTGGGGTTTTATGTCTAAAAAAATGCGTGCTGGTTTAAACTTCTTTAATCAACTATCCTTTAAAGATAAGTCTTTAACTTTCTTTTGAGGCTCTTTGCTCTGTAAATTCAAACTTGGTGAAACTCAGTGAAGTATAGTCTTAGTTAAGTTTGTCTTATTATAATCTTGGTGTAAATTTAGACACAGTGACTTCAACTCTTAGCCCTGGTTTTAACCTACTACTACTTAATATATCCCCATATTTTATTGCCCGATAATTGATATAAATCTAGACATAGATTAGCTTTACTACACATTTTCCATTAACAGATGCGTTCTCTCTACAGAATAGTCTGTAATTTATTACTTTGGAAGTTGATCTCATTTTTCAAAGAGCCACTGTACCTTACTTGTGATGAAAATTCTCTCCAATTTATTTTTTTAGAAAATATTGTTTTGGAGTTTTCTCTTTTAGAAACCCACCAATGAGCTTACTTTTTTTTTTTTTTTTTAAGAGAAACTCCTAAGAAATGATGGGGTGGGCAATTTCTACACTCTCACAAAACTAAGATCTTCCTCCACTAAAATCAATTAATGAATGTCTTTCTGAGTTTTAAAATTTAGTAAATTTTCTGTATTTTAGATGTTTTTCGTCCCTTAAATTATCTTCAAACTCTTTTCATTTAGCAGCTCCCTTCTTTCTCATACCAAAAACTGTTTTAGTTTCCCAGCTGCTAAAAACTAAATGTCATACAGGGATCTGTCCTGTAACTACTTGTTGAAGAGTGCTTTGGAAACTACTGCTTTTTTATTTCTTTGCTTTGTATATGTGTTATACTGTATGATAAAAAAGTTTTAAAAAAAAAAAAAGCATAGCAGAATCATCTATAACTTTTTCCAAAGTTAATGTCTCAGTTGTTTATTAGCAAGTTATCCCGTCACTGTGTTTCTCTACCCTCTTGTCTGCAAACCAGGCTTGACTACCCTTCCTTGGAGTTTCTAGGGACCTGACAAATTCCATCAGAAAGTCAGTCTGGCTTTTTGTCTGTGTTGACATCAACACACGAGGTGAGCCCATGTCTGAAAGATACATGTCAGAATGGCTGTCTTATTACATTTCTCATTGTTATTCTCTGGGTTGGTATCCCCCAAAGGTCATATTATAGATCATTTTATCAAACGCATGTCAACAATAGTAGCCAAGCAAGGGTTGGTTCCACCTAATAAGATATGTCCTCCAAAACCCACTAATAGCTTGATGCTCTAACACAACCTGGTTGCCTAAATACTTCACCATGACTTTAGGCTTGCTTCACACTTACCATGTCTCATCTGTACATTCATTCTCAGACCTCCAATGTACATTGTTTAATATCTTTTATTTTGTAAATAGAGAATGAAAACCAAGATAAATATAAGTATACAAATATTATTTCACTTTATCACTGTTCTTTCTCTACACTTCTCATTTATACATCTGTGTGGATACAAATACACAGACATATCAGTAGGTATATATATATCTTTGCAGTTTGTTTCCAGAGTCTCAGTCTTACATGAGAACAGGTCCTGGTCCTATTAGTCCAAACCGTGATGTTTAGGACATCTGAAACCAAACAGCCTCCAAGAAAAGGTGTTTTAAGTTACCAGCCCATCAGCATATTTTCCATAAAGTGGGAAACTTTTTTTTATATTGAAAAAATAATAATTTAATGAGTAAACAGCATATAGATCATCAGATAGGTTATTGCAAAGATGTATCTTTATACAAGTTTACCTTGCACTGATGAGCCTGTATTTGGGGTGGAGGATAAATGCATAGAAGGTTGTTAAAAAGGAAAATTATACAACTAGATTTGCATTTTAAGACTGAAACTTGGTGCATCTGAGAGTTCAGAGACTGAAAATAGATATTAAAGGAGATAATTTGGTGGCCCAAATGAGAGAGGACTGAGGCCAAGAAAAGATGAAGGGCTAAGAGGTATTTGAGAATCAGAATCCCTAAGACTTGGTTTGCAGTGGCAAAATTATTAGTTAAAGGCATCTTGACTTTGCCTGGTCTCCCACAGATTTCCAAGCAAGTCTTGGTAAACTAGAAGGATGTACTTCAAGACCACTGCTATGATTTCTTCATTTCATGGTATCTGGTCAGTTAACTCTCCTGTCACCCCACCAAGCCATCCCTCATTTTATGCTTGCAGTAAAATTGAAAATAAGATTCACAGCTTAGCATCAGTGGTATATTAGGATTTTTTCAGATGGTTTTTCCCTATACTAGAAGGGTACAGTAAGAATTTGAATCCTATAGATAACATCTGCCCACTTGGATGAAACAAACATAGGGGAGAAGTAAACAGGATTTGATCTGGTGGTAGAACATACTGTCCAAGGGGTTAAAACAACAGTAATTTCAAGTTCAGAAAAGATATTAATAAAATAGGAAACTATTGAATACAAGAACTTTTATAAATTATATTAATTAAAGCCTTCAGGGATCAGAAGAAGGAAATAATAGAGAAGATTAAGGACAAAGCAAGAAGAAGTCTTTTTTTTTTTTTATTTTAAGAAGTCAGTTTTAGGAAATGGATAATATTGTCTGCTTTAGATCAAAGCAGAGACAGCTAAATAGCAAACTACACACACACACAAATGAGACTGGATCTGCCCAAGTGCTTACCATCTAAAATTAGAGGCTTAAAGAGAAGCTTATCCTATGGGTTATTTAGGCACAAGCATGGGAAGGAGAAAGTATGTCCAGCCAGGAACCTGGCATCACCTACAACTGGCCAGTGGGTCTAATCACTCGTTAATTTTTTTACTAATTATATTTATTGAATGATTATCTATAGTAGCTCAGATTCACTGTGGTTTTCTGACACAACACGGAAAGAGAGATGCTGCTACCCTCAAGGAGAGGGACAAGTTGGCAAACACACTAAGTGCCCTCCATGATAAAGGTAATAGTTTGTTACAGTTTTAGCAGAGGACTCAACTACACCCCTCTTTAAGGAGAGATTTAGACCAAAAGTTCAGGCCAAAGCAGAGCCCACACCTTCACTAGTGAATCATTCCTTAGCATGGACAGTATTTTAGTTTCCTTGGGCTGCTCAAGCAAATACCATGCAGTGGGTTGGCTTAAACAATGGAAGTTATTAGCTCACGATTTTTAAGCTAGGAAAATGTCCAAATCAAGGCATCATCGAAGTGATGCTTTTTTCCTGAAGACTGACATTCTGGGACTAACCACTGGTGATCCTTCATCCTGTCACATGGCAATACCTCTCCTAGCCTCTCACTTCTCTTGCCAGTTCTGTTGACCTTCAGCTTCTTGCTTTACATGGCTT
Organism: Tamandua tetradactyla; assembly: GCF_023851605.1. Lineage (NCBI taxonomy): Eukaryota > Metazoa > Chordata > Mammalia > Pilosa > Myrmecophagidae > Tamandua > Tamandua tetradactyla. The sequence continues at coordinate 64,785,168 of NC_135341.1, read as the reverse complement.
ATTCTGTGTCTGAATTTCATTCCCTTTAAAAGGACTCCAGTAATGGGATTAAGACCCATCCTGATTGAGGTGGGCCACACCTTAACTGAAGTAAGCTCATCAAAAGGTCCTACTTATAATGGGTTCACCCTCACAGAAATGGGTTAGGTTTAAGAACCTGTTTTTCTGCAGTACATAACTTCAAACCACCACAGATAGCATCCATATGACTCATTAGGCTGCCACAACTACAGATTTCCAACATTCAAAAGCAAGTAAGATGGTCTAGTAAAATGAAAGCACTAAGGGCTGAGCCAGGTCATTTATGTCTCTGGGCTCATGTCCAGATTCCGGCATGCAACAGAGACTGTGGACATCTGTGATGATGTCTGCGGCATGACTGTTGTATTCACCCTCACAATCTTCTCCTGGCCCATTCTTAGCCACAGATGAGGAGTATGGACAAAAAAAAAACTACTTGGGGGAAAATATTGATATATTAGAGCACTGATTTCTAGTGGGTAGACTACATTTGAGAACTGAAATTTTTAAAAAATTCTTCTGGAGAAAAAGTACAAATTACAAACAAGTCTCAATAGATGATTGTTGTCATTTTTACTTCCATCAGGGATAGAAACAGAGGAAAGAGAGGATCAAGATAACTTTTGTCTCTCACAGCCAAAGACTATGAGAAGAATACTCCAGTTTAAGAAAATATATTTTTTATGATTGGCAGGAACAAATTTGGTAGAGAACATATTTCAAAAAAAAAAAACTGGATACCTGGTGGGTACAAGGCAATGGGGCATAAGCTCTCTATAAAAATCTAGCCTCTGCAGATAATAACAAGTATCAGTAAGAATTTAGAGAATCAAAACGCTCATAAATTGCTGGTGGAATGTAAAGTGGTGCAATTCTTTAGAAAACAGGTTGGCAGTACATCTCAATGTTAAGCATAGAGTTGCCATATGACCCAGCAATTCTACACCTGGATACGTACCCAAGAGAAGTGAATACATATGCCCCTGTAAAAACTTGTACGTGAATGTTCACAGCAGCTTCTAATAAATAGCCCAAAGTGGAAATAACCCAAATGCCCATCAGCTGATGAAGGGATAAATAAAATGTGGTTTCTTCATGAAATGGAATATTAACTGGCCATAAAAAGCTCTGAAATACTGATGCATGGTACAGCATGGATAAACCTTGAAAGCATTGCAAGTGTATACTTTTGTTTATGTTCAGTATAGCTGTTTACTCAGCAGTCTTACCTCAAAGGGCATTAATATGAAGTGCTTTTAATTTTCTCCAGTCACTGCCATAGGCCCCATTTTGTGGAATCTCCCTTTTTTATCCCTTAACAATATCTAGCAGATCTCATAGCATTCAGGTCACTTTCACTTATTAGGAGGTCAGCCTGGTCCATTTTAAAACACTCATCTCATATCTGATTTAAATCTAATTTCCTCCTCAGTTTCCTCAGACTGGATGGAACATGGTTTGGTTCTCAGATATCTCCTTCTTCCTTTTTAAAGCCTAACTTCTTGAGGGTTGGGGTTAGGGAATGGGTGAGAACAGTGTCCCTTTACTTAATTCCCCATGGTTACCATCCTCACTGAATCTTTGTCAAACACTGTTTTGCATTTTGCCTTTAGGGTGTAATGGCAAAATGCTGCTTGCTATTGGGTGATCTGGAGAGCTAACTGCCCAATTTCCTGACATGCAAGACCTAACCTGGTTCAACCTCCTTGACCAACCCTTGCCCCAGTAATATATGTCATGTACAGTAAATTTGAACAATCAGCCGAGGGTAGGGTGGGGTACACATATATAAAAGCATAAGTTTATTATACATTTTGCCCCCATTAAGAACATGTACTGCATAATTTACAATAAAATAGCAGTGCTCTCTAATGTAAATTCCATACAACCATTTGATTATCCCAGAAGACTTTCATTGGTTTTCACAAGACTCTTCTATCTGTAACCATCCTGTGCTAGCAATTGACTAATGAGTATAGCTTTAACATGAATATTGTTTGATGTTTTCATTTAAGTTAAGAAGTCAAAGGTGAAACAAAGAAGTATATTGGAACAAAGAAAAAAAGTGTTCAAAGTCATGAACAACTTCTTTGCTGTATTAGGTTAATAGTTTTTGAATATTGAAAGAATATGTTCTCAAATTTTTGTACTCTTCACCATTAAGAACTGTATGCACACTGCACATTTGAGTTTAATCTGCATTATTAGGGTTGCCCCATCACTTTTTTAAGTTTAGACAGTCAACAAAACAGTAAAATCAAGCCCTGATTTATGGTGTTTTCTGATTTCAAACTTCAAACACAACCTTAATGAATGTGTAGTTGCGAGAGTAACATAGTATTTTCTACCATATAGTTGAGTAGACATTTTAAAAAACCTAAGAGTGGGTGGGCCATGGTGACACAGCAGGCAGAGTTCTCACCTGCCATGCTGGAGACCCAGTCTCGATTCCCGGTGCCTGCCCATGCAAAAAAAAAAAAAAAAAAGAACCTAAGAGTATAGATAATAGTAAAATATTTAAGAAGTGGTGAGTTTTGAGTTATCTTTATTTTTAATATAACTTATTTATAGTAAGTATATGTAATTTAATGTTCCTTTTTTAACCATGTTCAGATATATATTTCAGTGTTGTTAATTACATTCACCACCATCCATTATCAAAACTTTTCCATCATTCCAAATATAAATTGTAGAATTTTAAGGCTTAACTCCCTATTTCCTATCCCCACTCCATCTCTTAGTAACCTGTATTCTATATTCTGACTCTATAAATAGTTTGCTCATACTAATTATTTCATATAGGTGAGTTCATACAATATTTGTCCTTCTGTGTCTGGTTTATTTCACTCAACAGGATATCTTCAGGATTTATACATATTGTTCTCATGTGTCAGAACTCATTGCTTTTTTACAGCTGAATAATACTCTGTTTTGTGTATTTACCACATTTTGTTTATCCACTTATCGATTGATGGACACTTGGGTTGCTTCCATCTTTTGGCAATTGTGAATAATGCCTCTATGAGCATCACTGTGCCAATATATGAATGAGTCCCTGCTTTCAATTCTTTGGAGTATATGCCTAGAAGTGGGATTGCTGGGTTATATGGTAATTCTGTACTTAACTTCCTGAGGAATCTCCAAATGGTCTTCTATAGCGATTGTACCATTTCACATTCTCATCAACAATGAATGAGTGCTCCTGTTTCTTTATATCCTCTCCAACACTTGTGATTTTCCTTTAAAAATTAAAAAATAAATAAATAGCAGCCAGTCTAATGGGTATGAAATGGTATCTTATTGTGGTTTTGATTTGCATATCCCTAATGACTGATAATGTTGGACTTTCATGTGCTTTTTTGGCCCTTTGTTTATCTTCTTTGGAGAAATGTCTATTCAAGTCCTTGCCCATATTTTTTGGGGGGTTGTTTGTCTTTTTTGTTGTTGAGTTGTAGGGTTTCTTTATGTAGTCTGTATAGTATGACCTTATCAGATATGTGATTTCCAAATATTTTCTCCCATTTTATAGGTTGTGCTTTTACTCTCATGATAAAGCCTTTTTAAGGCACAAAAGTTTTTAATTTTAATCAGGTCCCAACGATCTATTTTTTTCTTTTGATGCTTGTGCTTTTGGTGTAAGTTTAAGAAGCCGTTGTTTAACACTAGGTCCTGAAGAGGCTTCCCTATAGTTTCTTCTAGGAACTTCATAGTTTTGCTTCTTATATTTAGGTCTTTGATCCATTTTGAGTTGATTTAAGTATATAGTGGAGGTAGGTGTCCACCTTCATTCTCTTGCAAATTGATGTCCAGTTTTTCCAGCACCATTTGTTAAAGAGACTATTTAAGTCGTCTTTTTGCCCTGTCAAAAGTCACTTGGCCGTAAATGTAAGGATTGATTTCTGAACTCTCAATTCTATTCCACTGGTTTATAATACTGTCCTTGTGCCAGTAGCACACTGTTTAATTGCTTTGGCTTTGTAATGTTTTAAGATCAAGAAGTATGAATCCTCCAATTTCATTCTTTTTAGGGTACCTTACCCTTCTATGTAAATTTGATGATTGGCTTTTCCGTTTCTGCAAAGAAGATTGATAGAATTTTAATTGCAATTGCATTGAATCTGTAAATCACTTTGGGTTGAATTGACATCTTCACAATATTTAGTCTTCCAATCCGTGAACACAGATTGCTCTCTTCCATTTATTTAGGTCTTTTTTGATTTCTTTTAGCAATACTTTGTAGTTTTCTGTATAGAAGTCCTTTATATCCTTGGTTAAATTTATTCCTAGATTTTTTTTTTATTCCGAGATATTGGATTCTTTTAGTTGCTATTGCAAATGGAATTTTTTTCTTGATTTGTTTGTTGGACTGCTCATTACTAGTGTATAGAAACAATTTTGGTTTGGGGGTGTTGATTTTGTACCCCTCCGCTGCCAAATTCATTTATTAGTTCCAGTAACTTTGTTGTGGATTTTTCAGAATTTTCTGTGTATAGGATTATGTCATCTACAAATAATGAAAGTTGTATTTCTTCCTTTCCAGTTTGGGTGGCCTTTATTTCTTTCTCTTCCCTAATTGTTCTATCTAGAACTTTCAGTACAATGTTTAATAACAGTGGTGATGTGGACATCCTTGTCATGTTCCTGATCTTTGAGGGAAATTTTTCGGTCTTTTCACCCTTGAGTATGATATTAGCTGTGAGTTTTTCATATATGCCCTTTATCACATTGAGAAAGGCTCCTTTCCTACTGTCTAAGTGTTTTTATCAAAAATAGGTGCTGGATTTTGTCAAATTCCTTCTTTTCATTAATTGAAATGATGTGATTTTTTTTCCCTTTATACTGTTAATGGTATCACATTTATTGATTTTCTTATGTTGAAACCCCCTTGCATTCCTGAGATAAATCTCACTTGACCATGATATGTAATTCTCTTGATGTGCTATTATATTTGGCTTGCTAGTATTTTGTTTAGGACTGTTGCATTATTTCATAAGGGATATTGGTTTGTAATTTTCTTTTCTTGTGGTATTTCTATCTTGCTTTGGGATGAGAGTGATATTGGCCTCATAGAATGAATTAGGATGTGTTCCCTCCTCTTCAATGTTTTTGATTGGTTTTGAGCAGAATTGGAATGTTTGTAAATTTTCCCTATGAAGCCATCTGGTCTTGGGCTTTTCTTTGCTGGGAGGTTTTGATTACTTATTCAGTCTCTTTTCTGGTTATTGGTTTGTTGAAATCTTCTTTAGGTTGAAATCAGTGTAGGTAGTTCATATGTTCCTAGGAATTTGTCTGTTTCATCTAGTTTTTCTAATTTCTTGGTGTACAGTTGTTCATACTAGTCTTTTATACTCCTTTTTTGTTTCTGTGGAGTCAACAGTAATGCCCTGGTTTTCATTTCTAATTTTAGTTATTTGTGTCTTCTTTCTTTGTGTGTCTGTGTGTGTGTGTGTGTGTGTGTGTGTGTGTGTGTGCTTCAGTCTAACCAAAGTATGTTGACTTTATTGATCTTTTCAAAGAACCAATTTTTGTGGTTTTTTAAATTTTGTCTTTTTTTAAATTCTCTATTTCCTTTTTCTCGGCTCTATGTTATTTCCTTCCTTCTGCTCACTTTGGGTTTAGTTTACTCTTCTTTTTCAGATCCTCCTGTTTTGAGGTTATGTCTCTGATTTGAAGTCTTCTGTTTTAATGTAAGTATTTAGAGCTATAAATTTCCTTCTCAGCACTGTTTGTTGCATCCCATAAGTTACGGTATGTTGCATTTTCATTTTCATTCACCACAAGATATTTCCTAATTTTCCTTGTGATTTCTTCTTTGACCTTTTGGTTGTTTAAGAATACATTGTTTAGTTTCCACATATTTGTGAATTTTCCATTTCTCCTTCTGTTACTGATTTCTAGCGTCATTTCATTGTGGCCAGAGAATATCCATTGTATGATTTCAATATTTTTTTATTTATTGAGACTGGTTTTATGACCTATGATATGGTCTATCTTGGAGAATGATCCATGTGCACTAGAGAAGAATGTGTATTTTGCTGCTGTGGGGTGAAGTGTTCTATATATGTCCACTAGATCTAGCTGGTTTAGAGTACCATTCATGTCTTCTTTTCTTTATTGGTCTTCAAAAATGAGGAATGCTTCACAAAATTGCACATTATCCTTGCACAGGAGCATGCTAATCTTCTTTGTATCATTCCGCTATTGGTTTATATTCTGTTGAAGTGAGCACTAAACACCTGATGTTGAATTAAGATATTGAGGATGCTCAAGTTTTACTCTAGGCTTTGTATTCTGGACTGCCAGGAATTGGAGCAAGAGTCTTTTTTCAAGGTTAGAGAAATGTGACTCAGACCTTGCTTTGGCCCTTCGGACTCTAAGGTCTTTATTTAGTGTCAACTGAAGAACTGCATTTTTAAGATTATATCTTGGCCATCTCCCAGGTATTTTGTGTCTGCATTCAGTGTTGTTGGCTTAAATCATCTTGAGTCCTGTCTGGGCTGGTTTATATGGTAGGGTTTTGATTTCATATTTGGGCAAGTGAAGGAGAAGAATCACAAAGAGTAGGCAGAGAGATAAAGTTCTGAACAAATGCATAAATAAGGTATTCCATCAATTGTTGGTCATATAAGTGAATGTAAGAAACTGGCCCTTTAGAATAATTATAATAAGTGTGGCTCAAGTCTAAGAAAAATTAAGGTCTTTTGGGCAGGCTTTGTTATCATCAGCCTCAGCAGATCAACCACGTGGTGTTTCTAGTCTACCTTTTTGAGAAGGTATGACTGAATATCTTACCAGCTTAAGGTCTCAGAGTCTTCCCAGCTTATCATTGGTGATATTAGATAAGAGGCACATTTCTGTATCCTTACTTTTCTTTTCTTTTCTTTTTTTTAACATTGGCTTTTGGTTTCTTCTTATCTACCTTTTCTAATCCATCCAAAGTGTTAACACCAAAAATAGGTGAAATAAAAATCAGGGAAAGAGTGACATTAGGAAACTGGAGGAAAGGGGTTGATTTGGGGATCTCTTTTTTACTTTTCTTTTTATTGCTTTGATTTTCTTCTTTAAACATTGTTCTTCTCTGGTGAAGAACAGTCTCTCAAGCACTTCTTGGTTAAGGCTGTGGGTTCAGGGCCCTTTGGCAAGTGAATTACCCTCCTTATGCTTCTCAACTCCCTCAGAGATTTGTGTAGTTAATATGTGAAGGTTTTAGAACATGGTAAATCAATGTTTTAACTGTTATTAATATCTATTGTTATCTTTATAATAATGAGCTATTATTTGGATTTTGATACTCCTCAATTAAGTGTCTCTAACAGCTGTTGCCTGATTGTATTCAGATGAGGCTCTGAACAGTTCTTCAGAACAGGTAATTAGAATACTGCCTCTATCTGTTGCAATAACCAGGGCTAGAGGAATTGTCTAGGAGATCAGTGCTCCTTCCAATGGGGTCTCCATCAAGGACGTTGGTCCCATTCCCACATCCCACCTGCATAGTCTCAGTGAAATACCGACTTGAAAACAAGGGCAACATAGTGAGAAATACATGGTGGGGACTAAGAGGGAGCATAAAATTTGCCAAGAAATGTGACAAGAAGTATCAGTAAAAGCACAGGTAGATGACTCTTCGGCCAGCTTGTGTGAGATGTGATCTTGGCTCTTGGTAGCAGGTCACTGGTTCAGCTACAATGGCATTGTTCAAGATTAGAAAACCAGTAGCTTCTGTCTTCCTTGAATAAGGACCTGCTTTCCAGACACTCCTTTCCTTCCCTGACTTAGAAAGAGGAAGAGGTACTGGTATTTACTGACTCCTGATTCTGCTTCCCTTCCAGCCGACCCTCTGGTAGGCAGCATTGCCACACAGTACATGACCAACAGAGCGGAGCACGACCGGATGGCCAGACAGTGGACTAAGCGGTATGCCACATAGGGACCTGCTGCCTGCCACCCCATGCCGGACCTGTGCAAGCACATTCACCAAGTGCATCAATACCCCTGCTGTACCCAACCCCTCCTGACCTCAGTTATTTCCTTATTTTTATTAAATTTTGAACCATTTTTTGGTATGTCATCACACACACACACTTTCTTTTTCTTCCCTCCCTTCCTCTTCCTCTCCCTCCCCCTGCCTCCCCATTTCCCTTTCTCATTTTATTCCCTTTCTGATTTCTGTTAACTTGAAATATTTGGGATCTTTATTTCCCCACCTCAAAGTAGGTGGAAACTTTTGTTTTCAGTGCAAACAATGTTGGATCTATAATAGTAAGAGCTTTCTTACAAAGCTTTGTATTGTTGTGTGACTTTGTTTATTTGTTGTTTATTTGATTTTGTTCTTTTTTTGTGATCTTTGGGAAAACACAAATTCAGAATTATATCTTGTTTCTACTTAAATGTGCTAGGATTAATTTTTTGTACTGAAGTCTCTATTGGTGGGTGCATGCTACTGGGAACAAGTTTTTGTACAAAAGCTTAAATCAAAATCACTGTGCATTACTGAAACTCTGTTTATCACTAGCCTTCTGTCCCCCACACAGAAGACTGTTGGGTTGAACAAAATAATATGTATTTTGATTTACTTAAAGTGCTTGTAAATTTCTTAGGGACCTGCCACTTTTGACTGTGGATCAGTTGATGTACACTTGTATTATTAAAGCACTCAATAAATCACTGTGGCTGATACATGCACTTCTGGAAACCCAGCATTTGCTTTGTGTCCTGGTGACAAGCATAGCCCTATAAGCAATTAGGCTTGTCTAATTCAATTACAAGTTAAAGTTTATTTTTCATCTCAAACCTCTAATATTTCTTTGCAATTGAATTGCTTAGCCTGTGGAATTTCTCTAGTTCTGTATAGCGTGATGTATTTATTGTTGTTTCAGTAGATAGCTATCATTGGCCTGACTTTGCCTTCTCATAGATATCTTTTCTGTTAACAACCTTCTTTACTCAACAATTAAAATATATGACTCCAAAAGTAATCTCTTAGTGAAAGTGAAATCTGAGCTGGTCATTGTGATTGTGTTCAAACACGTTTGAGTTTACTTTTCTCTTCCTTTTCCTGTTAAAATTGTGATAGTGACTGCCCTTGAGGTTTTGTTTGTTTCTTTTTTTTTCTTTGTTTGTTTCTTTTTTTTCCCTCCATAACTTTAGTGGAAGAATTAAACTCAACTCTACCAGTCATAATCAACACATTCAGTGACAAGGGTGTGTCTTTTTGGCTTTGACCTTCAGGCTCTTTTAGGTGTGCAGCTGTAGGAGGCAGAGTGGCAAGTGGAGCAGTTTGAAAAACACATTGACTTGCTGACATTCAGAGTTCTTTGTATTACAATGCATGTTGGAAACTACTCTTCTAATTACGTTACAGGCTCACCATACAGCATGGTCTCATTTAAGGAACCATTAACATCTTTACTGCCAAATAGGATTTACAGATGTGATTCATTCTTCTCTAGCAATTTAAACATTTTAAGTATCTGATTCAAAAGACGTGGGTTTTTTTGTTTTCTGGTGTTTAAAATAATATCCTAAAGAAAATATATTTAAATATTGAAAATGCCACCTGTAAACCAAAGCACCTGGGGTATTTTTTCTCTTTTTAATAGCAGTTTTACCATTCATCCTATTTTAAAACATTTTCAGCTATACCAGATGTTTCTGATTAAGTTGAATTTTAAATTTGGGTCCTGATTAGGTCAGGTATGACACAATGGGAAACCAGGCCACGATGCATAAAGAAAGATAGTTTGTAAGAGGTCCCTGAGAGAGAGGAGTGCTATGAAAGGAAGCATGATTAGCTCAGGTGGCTCAACCAGCAGAGTGAGAGGCACCACTAGCTTGTGTCTTTATTGTGGTCCAGGGGTAGAGGTTAGTAGATTTCCCATGGAAGTCAAGGACTGGTTATTTTAAAGCAGACATGCATGAAAAGAGGAAGGAACTGTGAGTCCAAAGGCATTGCATATAGTTAGCTTATCATTTGGGACCAGCTATGGATTTTGAATGAGGGGTGTGGGTCGTGGTCAGAAGTGTTAAGTTTGAGCTCTGGGGAAGTTTATGCCCCAGGTCTGGTAAGATGGATGCCAAGGCAACACACACAAATTAGATAGTTATGACACCAAATCACTATATAGTCTCTGTTGCAACTACTCAGCCCTATAATTATAGTGAAAGAAAGCACAGACAATCCATAAATGAATGGATGTGGATGTGTTCCAATAAAACTTTATTTTCCAAAACTGACAGTGGCCAGATTTGGCCCACGCTTGTAATTTGCCAACTCCTGACTTGGACAACTATGGTTGGCAGGGGGGTAGATAACTGTGTAAGATCTCTTTCTTTAAAAAGATAACCTTTAATTAATATATTACAAGACTGATTTTTTTTATTATTAACCAGAATGTTTTATTGCTTACACACTTACTTTTTTCACTTCAATACTTTAGATTTAAAAATTCAACCCTAAAAGCGTTAAACCATTATAATATGCAATTGTATTAAACTGCATTTTTTTTAACTTTGATTAAACCTGACCCATAAAATTAATACTGACTTATATTGACAGCATTTAAATTCAATATGCCTTTCTTCTTTTAAAATGTCAACTCTCCATTGGACACACATTTTAGATAATATATCCAAAATATGACATGCTACATCTCATATCTGATATTTCACATCATTTTTAAATGTGTGTTATTTAGTAGGCAAAAATTATAACAATTCCTGTAGTAAATCCTGTCATAAATCTGTTTGCTTTCCTCTGAGGCATTTTTGAGGTTTATGCCAGTTGGCGATATGAAGAGGCTATAAAAATTCTCTTCCCATTTTTATGATCTCTAAATACTTCATGGCAAACAAATGTACCCTGCCCTCAAAATGTAAAAACTTAGAGAAACTGAAGTCTAACATTCCCTCTGGAGACCAATAAACTTTTAGTTAAGCCTGCTAAATGTAGATTCTGAATAAGGTGGTAACTACTTGAAATCTTTGATCACAGCAGGCAATACAATTCCAAAAAGTTTTAAGCAATGTTTGTAAAATAATATTTTAAGAGTAATTTTGCTGTCAAAAAGCTAAACAGTTTTGTGAGTAATTATGGGAAAAACACTTCTAAAACTCAGAAATGCTTTTGTACTCTTTTAGCTTTCTGTATCAATTATTGCTAGTTATGGTATTTTGCAGCTGTGTTAAATTATTGGGCAATCCTTGACTAAGGCAGGACTCTTGGTCATGAAAAAAGCAAAGTTTGAGATTATATCCATTGATCATATATAATTCAGAAGGGTATGCCCTTAATTTGTCATAAAACGACAGATGGCACATTCTTCATTTGTTCTCATACAGGAATCTAAAGGAATGCAAGTGCCCAAGTTGTGCTCTTTTCTTCTTAATTCAAGATTAGGAAGTAAGCTTAGAAGTTCATCCTGAAATACTGGTTTGGGAATGAAGAATGGAAATATTTATTGAGAACATACTGTGTAACACGCCATAATTTATCTAATAAAACCTCAGCTTCACGCTTACAATTGTAGCTGGCCTTCATTCACACACAGCTAGAAACGTCCCAAAGTGAGATTACCACCCAAGCCTGTGACATCAGAGCCATTGCTCTCAACCACAAAACCACATAGTTTCTTCTTACTATGAGGCATAATAACTGCTAAAATATACTGGCATAATTCAGTCTTAGAGTCAAGGTGCTATACAATTCCTAAGTGACGGGGATTTTACTATATTCAATAAATGGAGGATAAAATGTTTAAGGAGGGGCGGGCCATGGTGGCTCAGCAGGTGGAGTTCTCGCCTACCATGCCAGAGACCCGGGTTCGATTTCCGGTGCCAACCCATGCAAAAAAAAAAAAATGTTTAAGGAGATGTAGACCTGGTATTGAAGTAGGGAAATCTCCAATTGCCCAAGAAAGCACCTAAGCCTCTGAGAAGTGGACAAAATTTTATTGTTGGCAGGCCCAGAGGACTCAGCATCCAAAGTCTGAGCCCTGAATATTTTTTGTTTCTAGATTACATAGGCTAGTGAGCAAGGCGGGAGTTACTAAGGGAACAGGTGGTAAACACTGGAAAAGTACAGAGACAGAACTTCAGGGTGGGAGTTACTATCTGGCCCTTAGCTGAACTCTTTCATCTGAGTTAAGGGCAGCTCCTGGACATGACAAGAAACAGCCCTGGCAGCCTCTCTGTTTGCACACCGATATCTTCAGACATGTTTGAGTAAGCCTGGACATGGTTTACTGCACTGCAGACATTCTGCTTTTCTTGCTTCAAGAAAGCTTACATTTATATACCTTTATGAATGCATAAATTTATAGAGTGATACAAATGCACAGAGTAATACGCATAAATGCATTAAGTGATACACATAATTCACAAAGTTATACAATAATACTGAAGTTAAACTTGTAAACTACCTCAGTATTAGATCAGAGACTAAATAGCAGGAACCGGATTTCTAATCTTGGAGGGGCCATAAGATTTGACCAGCCATGGGGAAATGTGTCACTTAGAAAACTGAACTTCTTTATACCTCAGTACTTGGAATAAAGGGGGATATTAATTATTAGGCATGATAAGTTTCAAATGTCTGTATAATATTTGTGCTCTAAAAAGAGATATGTTTCTACTTAAGACTGAAAACAGAAAAACAAAAAGCCCTGTCAGAGGAACCCGACTTACCCATTTATTTTATTTCAAGGTAGTTTTTTTTTTTTTTTTTTTACTTTTTTTTAGTGTGTAATATAACATATATACAAAGCGAAGAAAAAAGCAGTGGTTTTCAAAGCACTCTTAAACAAGTAGTTACAGGACAGATCCCAGAATTTGTCATGGGCTATCAAGGTAGTTTTATACCTCTGTCAAAATGTCCCTTCTTTATAAGGCTTTCTGGTATATTGGCCAGAACCGCAAGCCATCCAGGCACACCCTATATCCTAAACTACATCTAGAGAAAATCTGGAGCAAACCTCGTGGTGTTCTGAGCCTTAGCAATTTAAACTGGACCACACTTGGATCACTCCTCCCTTGAGGCCTTTAAGGGACCCAGGTCAGCTTAGCCTCTGAGTAACTTGCATGGTGGCCTTGCATTCTTCTTCATCCAATCACACCCACACCCACACCTGCCCTGGAAAGCTGATTCCTTTAGTCTAGAACAGTCCTTCTCCACCAGTCACCTGTCACTCTTACATTCACCATGAGTGCTGGTGAAGTGGGTTAGGGTGGCCAACTTGTCCTGGTTTGCCCAGGACTTTCCCAGTTTTTTTGTTTGTTTGTTTGTTTTGTTTTGTTTTTTAACATGGGCAGGCACCGGGAACCGAACCCGGGTCCTCTGGCATCGCAGGCAAGCATCCTTGTCTGCTGAGCCACCGTGGCCCCGACTTTCCCAGTTTTAAAACTAAAAGTCCTGAATCTCAGGAACCTTCACAGGCTCAGACAAACCAGGTCTGTTGGTTTACCCTATGTGGTCTTCTGTGCTAGGGATAAATTTCAGCCTAAGGTCTCAAACTTCACAGTGCCAATTTGGCCCATAGAAATGTTTCATCTAAGAAACAGTATTTTACTTGATGCACAATGATCCTTTTAGAAGAGAGGTGCACTCGACAGTTTGAAGAACTCCTACCACTGTGAAATGGCTTTCACACCCAGCCCTCTTCAATTATTTACTGGTACTGAAGGCGTTTGAGTGGTTTGAACTAACTGAAGTTTTCATTTACATCTCCAAACATGGCTTAAGGGATGTATGACTTTCTCAGAATAAGTAATTAAATAATATGCATTTTGAGAGGAGTAAAACAAAGGAAGTTCCTGAATTTTAGAAATTTTATGTATGGACCCACACAGGAAAACAAGAAGATAATGTGATCACTCATTTCCTTACCTGTGTATAAATCCACCAAGTCAAAGTGAGGGCCAACCCAGCTATCGACTCCAGGGCTCCCAGTGTTAGGGTTTTCTGTTACCGATAAAAGCCTTAACCCAATAATTTTGGCCTCTTTCTGAGATCGTGTGAACCCTAATCCCACTCTCATATCATCACCCTCCCACTCGACATTGCCTTCTCATCCATCTTTTAAAAAATTAGATGGGAGGTCAAAGTTCCGGATGACAGTTGCATCCTGTTTTATGGGAAACATCTCCTGTGAAATGCCGTCAAGCTATGCAACAGAAAAGTAACAAATGCTTTACAGTGGTGCCACTGAACACACATCTTAATCCGCAGTGCAAAGGAGCAGTGAGAGGTCACACTCCCCTGGTACAGCCTGTCTCTGTGCTGAAACTGCCTAGAAGTAATATAACACCTTTTTCATCATCTGTTGAGTCTCCATCTTGAAAGTACTGGCAAGCAAATAGATAAATGAAAATGGCCACCACAATGAACTTTGGCAGTTTTATCCTCTCTCCTTGAACAGAATAGCTGACTTTATGTTCACCACCAAACAGTTCCCAAATACTGGATTTAAAGATTGAAGCACTGTATGGACAATTATTAGAAAATGAGAAACTCCAGGATCTATTAATCCCCTAGAGACTCCATTCACTTTAAACGATATATGGAAAAATTATTTTTAATTCAAGCATAATTGTATATTTTTATTTAAATATAAAACATGTTCATATTACAGAATCCAAAAATGCTTATGTATTCTTTATGATATATCAGGATGTATTCAGTCCAGATTTGGATTGCTGAATTTTGAGGGAATGGTATAATTTTATTATTATCTGGGATTTTTTAAATAGTAGAATGGGAGACTGGAGGAAAAAAAAAGTTTACATAAAAATGCTTCTTTGCAGGCAGGTGATGGTGGTACAGTGGCAGAATTCTTGCCTGCCATGCCAGAGACCAGAGTTCAATTCCCAGTGCCTGCCCATGCAAGAAAAAGTAGTCTTTGGGTGGGCAACGGTGGCTCAGTGGCAGAGTTCTCGCCTGCCGTGCTGGAGACCCAGGTTTGATTCCCAGAGCCTGCCCATGTCAAAAAAAAATTATTTAAAAAATGCTTCTTTGCTGGGACTACAGAGTAACCCAAAGTCTATATGTATTAAAGCCCCAATATGTTTGTAAGTAATCTATCTTTATTTGTTTTATGGATTAAGAAGTCAAGGACCATGCCAGAGGACCCAGGTTCGATTCCCGGTGCCTGCCCATGTTAAAAAAAAAAGAGGTCATGGAGTAAGTTGCTAGGTCAACAGGGTCAAGAAAGAATAAAAAATATGCCCTAGTTAAAAAAAAAATAGAAATTCTGCCAGAGTAGTAATATTATTTATCATAAGAGATTGAGAGTGCATCCTCCATTTAAAAAGGAAGATGAATAGGGAGCTGTAATTTTTCTTAAGCAGTTTCTGTAAATTATCCCTAATATCCATTCTCCCTTTCTTCCTTTTAGTAATAGAATCACTAGCGTTTTAGATGGGCATGTGACCACCCAACTAGAAACTAAATTCCACAGTCTCATTGTGGTGGTTGATTACCCAAAAAATGGCCCCAGTTCTCAATCCTTCCGGAATCTACTTTCGTTTCAACTTCTGCCATGAAAAGTTGGAGTCTTTCTCTCTCCTTGAACCAGGGCTAGCGATGTGACTTGTTTTGGTGAGTAAGCTATGGCAGATGCAATCATTGCCAGAAGCCTTGGGCTCTCCTGGAACCCTTCTATTCTTTGGAAGTAAGCTCCAGGCTAGCCTGCTAGAAGACGAAAGCCCAAGTGGAGAATGCTGAGACAATCCTAGATCAAGCAATCCGCAAATACACAAGAAAGTCCAGTCAAGATCAGCAGAACCACCTACCCAATGCACAGCTGATGACAGATGCAATGTCATCAGACTAACCAAGACCAGATGAACTGCCCACCTGATCCTTGTTTATGTGAACCATAATACATGGTTATTATTTTAAGCTACTAAATTTTGAGGTGGCTTGTTACACAGCAATAGCTAATTAATACACTGTCATACAGCCAGCCAGCCATAGCCAAGTCACTGAATTCTAACCAAAGGAATTTAGAATTGATGGGAGCAAATTCTGGAATTTGCTCATCTTGGTAAAAGGAAGCTAGCTGCTTACCCTCCACTTCTTTACCTTTTCCTATGGTCTGCAATGCAGGTGTGGTACAGATGAACCTGTTGTGAGCATGTTGACAAGGGCAATGCCTAAGGGAATGTGGGGCTACAAGACAAAGTTCAGTTTGGGACACACTGAGTTTGAAGTACCTTTGAAACATTCAAGTAGAAGTCTCAGAGCATTGGATATATTCCCATAAGCTAGAAATCTCAGTATCCAGGACTACAGGTATGAAGTTGAGAATCAACAGAGTAGGAAAGGAATGTGAGTATGGAAGAGGATGAGATCACCTAGGGAGAAGAAGTATAGATTGAGAAGGGAAGAGAGTCCAGAGCCAAGCCTTGAGGATGAACCACATGGATCACCACTCATCCTGCCCAAAATATCTAGAGATAACATTTTAATTTTTTTAATGTTTATTTTTTAAACAATATATTCTGGTTTCAATAAACAGTCACAAAATCTACAAAGAAACAGGATGTGATGGTCCAGCAAAGGAGAAAATTAAAGGCATTAGAAACCATCCATGAGGAGGCTCAGTTCTGGAACATACCAGAAAAAGACTTTCAAAAAATGGTCTTAAGACATTGTCTGTATTTTAGAACCTCACCTACTCTTTGAGACCAAAGGAAGGAAGGTTTGTTTTGTCCAGAACCTAAATTTTCTGTGACATATAATCTTAAACTGTCTAGATCGCTCATTTGAACAACCCAAACATAGGGAACCCAGAATAAGAATGAGGGCCTTTAATCCTATATGGCTTAATGTAATACCTGGATAAATCCCAAAGTATATTAATCAGGCGTGCCGCGGTGGCTCAGCGGGCAAGAGTGCTTGCCTGCCGTGCCGGAGGACCCCGGTTCGATTCCCGGCCCCAGCCCATGTAAAAAACAAACAAACAAACAAAATATAATAAAACAAGAAAATGTTTAAAAATGTTTCCCTTTCTTCCTCCCTTCCTTCCTTCCATCCTTCCTTCCTTCTCTGTCTTTAAAAAAAAAAAAAAAAAAAAAAGTATATTAATCAGATAATCAAAAGTTTTGTCGAGGAACCTTGAGGGATGGGAGGAAAAATATGGAACTATTAAACTTTATCACCGGGGAAACCCCTGATACTGTCTCAAACATTAGGGACACCCAAATCAGTAGGCCAAGCCATTGATCCTGCTTTTTCTTGTGAAGCTTATGTATGTAGCAGAGAAGCTCAGCCTACCTATAGATATGCCTTAGAGTTACCTCCAGAGGACCTCTTGTGTTGCTCAGGTGTGGCCTCACTCTCTCTAAGCCCAACTCTGTAAGTGAAATCATTGCCCTACGCCATACGTTGGAACATAACAGCCAAGGGTGAAAGTCTCCCTGGTGGCACGGGAGATGACTCCCAGGGATGAGCCTGGCCCTGGCACTATGGCATCAAAAATGCCATCCTGACCAGAAGGGGGGAAAGAAGTGTAACAAATAAGGTGTCAGTGGTTGAAAGAGTTCAAATAGAGTCAAGAGGCTACTCTGGAGGTTACTCTTATTCAAGCTTCAGTTGGACATTGCTACCTACCATAGCTTGCCAAACCCCAACCAAAACCATTCCTGCCAATCATAAAGAACACCTAAGATGTTAGGTAAATTCTACAAAGGTTCCATGTGCTAGGGTAACTTTCCAGAAACCTACAACTTCCAGATAGGTCCCTGGATCAGATAAGTCCTGAAATGTAGAGGGTCCAGCCTCTCCAGAGTATCAACTAGTTCCCTCTCCCTATCCCATATTATCGACAGCCCCTTCCAACATGAGAAAGCTAGAATGGGCATAGCCCAGATACCCCTAAAGAGTGAGAGAAAGATCAAGGTGATGGTGGAATTATGCAGAGAAGGTAGGGTTTAACAAATGAGTATGATTACTGAATCATTAAATTGGTATTTCTTCTAGTCTCCAGTATCTTAGAGAAACTAGAAGTAAAAACCTAAGATTGTGGAATTGTAACCCATACCAAACTCTGAAATATGTTGTACAACTAATTGTTGCAGTGTGCTTTAAAATTCATTGCTTTTTTTGTATATATGTTATTTTTCAGACAAAAAAAAAGTTGATTGTGATCATAAAAAAAGCTTTTGACATCTAGGCCCACTGTGTAAACAAGCATCCCCTAATTCATTGCCTGGTACCCAAAAGTACATATTAGTAATAATGCTTACTAATATGTAATACTAATACTAATACTACTCTCTAGCTCTATGACATTGCAAAGAACTGTCAGAATTATCATCCAACATGGTCGTTAGGGTGACCTTTTGTGGTAAGGATTATTAACAGAGAGTAGGAAATAGGCTGACGAAGTGGCTTGCACAAGGTGCCTGAGGTACAGTGGCAGAGCCAGGATTCCTCATCCTCAACCATGATTCTCCCAACTCCACATGCCATGTGCTTTTTACAGACTGGTCCCTCTAATAAGTTGTATTGGACTTGTACCAGATGGAATGGTGAGGGGCAGAGAAGAGAAGAAGGTGGAAAGGGAAGAAGGCAGGAGAGAAAGAAGGGAACGGAAGAGAAGGATAGGAGTAAAGAAGGTTTAAAGAGACAGGCACATAGCAAAATCATTTTTATAATTTTATTATTCTCCTCACCCACTCACTTATGAAGTTGTGATTATTTTATTTCTCTAAAACTCAGAGAAATTGAATCACTTGTCCAAGATCACACAGCTTGTAAGAAGTGGACCCAAAAGCTAAATCCCAAGTCCACCTAACCTCAAAACCCACATTGTTAACCCCTTACCTCCCTGCCTCATTCAAGGAGGAACTCATTTAACATCTAAGTATCATTCTTCTCCCTCAAATGGGACCTTAAACAAGGTCCCTTTATTGAGCATCTATCTCTTTGGGATCTCACAATAGCCCTGCAAGATAGGTTTTATTATCCCCATTTTATTGAAAATGAGATTAAATTCAAAAGGGATATTTCAAGGCAGAGCCAAGATTTGAATCCAGGACTCTCTAACATCACAACTCAAGTGTTTTCCACTATTCTGTGCCATTGACTCCAGCTATCTTAAATAACTTGCCCAAGATCATACTGCAAAGAAATGAGAGAGTTAGGTTTATATTGCTGTGCTGGTTTGACCACATTTATGTACCCTAGAAAAGCCATGTTTTAATCCTAATCAATCTTGTGGGAGCAATGACTTCTTGTAATCCCTATTCAGTGCTATAGGGTGGAAACTTGATTAGGTTATCTCCACAGAGATGTGACTCGATCAGTTGTTGGTATTAAACTTGACTAGAGGAAGTTGTGACTCCACCAATTCCAGATGGGTCTTGATTAGTTCACTGGAATCCTTTATAAGATGAAACATGTTGGAGAAGCTTCAGAACGCTGCAGAACCATGTAGCAGAGAGCCCACCAGCCAGCGACTTTTGGAGAGGAAGAAGGAGAATGATGCCCGGAAACTTCATGAAATAAGAAGTCTGCTGAGCAGACTGCTCCATGTGCCATTCCAGCCAAGAGAGAAACCCTGAACATCATCGGCCTTCTTGAACCAAGGTATCTTTCCCTGGATGCCTTAGACTGGACATGTCCATAGACTTGTTTTAATTGGGACATTTTCTTGGCCTTAGAACTGTAAACTAGCAACTTATTAAATTCCCCTCTTTAAAAGCTGTTCCATATCTGGTATATTGCATTCTGGCAGATAGCAAACTAGAACAACTCCAAATTCTAACTCCTAGTCAAGTATCATTTACTTCCTGCTTACTCAATTGTTGTTGGTGCTCAGCTTCCTCAGGAGTAAAATGGGAACAATGATATCTAACTGGCTATTATGAGGGTTAGATGAGATCACCAGATGCTCAAATAGAATTATTTTCCTTCCTTCTACCAGGGCTTCAATCACAGATCCATGCCATGACAGCCACTCTGTAATGACCTACCACATTTTTATGCAACAAAAATAAAGCAGCATTTTGAAGGGTAAAAAAAAAAAGTTACCATGATCAGAACAGAGCTCTTTCTATTCTGATTAAAGGATTTTACTCTCCACAGGATACACTTTTCATCTGGATGAAAATTTGGATATGGTGTGTCACTTTCTCTCTCTGCTCATATTGAAAATTGAGGGAATTCTGGAATCTGTATTGTAAAGAAGGGGAAGAGAAGAATCACCAGTGTACTAACTCTGTGCCAGGTTCTCCACATGCATTTCCCCCCTAATTCCTAGTATAAGTCATGTAAGAGAAGCATAATCACTCCGCAGTTTACAGATGAGAAAACAGACACAATGAAGTCGAGTAACCTGCCCCACATCACCCAGCTAGGAAGTGACCTTGCCAGGATTACTGGCAGATAGACTTAGTTAATGATCATATGTGCCAATAGGTACACTTGGGTCAGCACACACCTTCCACAGTTCTGCCCACAATTTAACTATCAAAATAACAAGACACCCTAAGCAGTACATTCTTGGGTGGTGATGTGACTCACTGAAAGTGGAGGTTCTAAAAAATATGGTAGCATTTCTTATTTGTAGATTAAAAAGAAATCTTGACCTTCCAGTTGGAGAAAAAAAATTATTTTAGAAGTACTAATGTAAAAGGCTTGAGATTTTAGAAAGCAGTGAAAAATGCATACCTTGGGGCAATAAAAATGGATTCCTGAGGCAGACTTCTCTATCTCCTTTGTGAACTCATTTTCATTTCATGTTCAATGAATGAAAAGAGCAATCTACTGGTCCAAAATTCAGCATCCCTTTTGAATATAGATACAGTAAATGTACAAATATAAGAGCATGAATTAATTGTATTTAATTTAATCCTTATTATATTTCCATGAGGTGTGAATATTATCCCCGTAATATAGATGTGAAACTGAGACTCGGAGATTTTAATAGATCCAAACTCATGTAACTGCTAAGTACTATGCTTAGATGCATAGTACTTAAATGCATTTAAGTACTATGTCATACAACCTCTCAGTCCAAGTTAACTTGATATATAATTGTTAATTTACCGAACAGAAGTTGGAAATTACTAGGGTTGTACAACCAAAGCTCTAGAACCTAAGGAATATTCAAGGGACCTCAAATAAAGCAAAATATTGCAGGCAGCTTACTAGACTTAATAGTTCCTCAAAAAGATAATGATGAGAACAAAGCAGGAGGAAATGAGTGCAATCCTCATAGCCTGGGATATTGGAGGAAGGCACACAACTCAGTCCCAGAAAGCATGGAGTCCTTTACATGTCACCTCTACACATCAAAACCAGCCAGTTAGCTGTTTTCGATGGAGGCCATTTCTTCCCCACCTAGAGTACATTTTTCTTTTTCCTTTTTCCTTTCCCCGTGGGAAGCTTTCCAGTCATTTTATAGCTCAATTCAGTGGAAAAATAGTGTTTATTCAATCCACAGCCAATTTGGGGAGTACACATCTCTATTTCATAAAATGAGGCATTGATACATTTATGATTTGGAATCTCAGGCACATCCTTGAGTACCATTATGTTTCAGGCTGAATAAAATTAAAATATCACTTTCTGTTTTCTTTCCTGTGGATTCACTTGAGTTACCCTCATTAGGCAGAACTGGTCTTCTTGGGAGAAATGCCAGGCTTCAGAGAGAAGGCCTGGCAGCTGTAACATAAAGTCACAGTAGTCCAAAAATAAGACACAAGGTGAAAATAAACATTAAGTTGATCTCTCTCACTCACTCTCTCTCTCTTGCACTCTCTGCCTCCCTCTTTCCCTCCCTGCCTTCTCTCACACACACATATACACTCACAGGTATCTGGCTTCCTTTTTGCCACTTTACTGAAGCCCTTTCTTTAAAGATCTCTCTTCATCAAAGACAATAGCCTCCTCTAGAAGCTCATCTTCAAGCCCTTCAGAGCTGTTAACTCTCCACCTTCTTCCCTCCCTTACCTCAGGTTTGAATCCCACACCCCAGCAGTCGCTGATTTTCTGTTCTTAGCCTTCTCTTTTGTTTGGGGACCTTATATTGTTTTCTGATGACCTTTAAATCACCCACCTGCTCATCTCTCACAAAGTTCTAAATTTCCAACTTCCGCTGAAATGGTTACCTGGAAATCCCACTGGCATAGCAAGCTCTCCTTTTTTTTTTAAGTTGAACTCGTACACTCTAAATATTCATTCATTGTGTTACTAAACCATGTCCAATTGCAGAAGAACCAGAAGAAGGCAAAGCTCATCTTGAGGGACCAAATCTTACTGATGTCTTGTATATTTGTTCCACCAAAAAAAAATAGTTGCAGGACCCACCAAAGCCCCCCAACTCAGAAGGAAGCACAATCAAGAGAGGAAGGGCTTTGAGTTCAGACAAACCAGGCTTTTAGGCAATTTATATAACCTCTCTCATCCCTGTGTATCTATCCACAAACTGGGAATAATAACACTCATCTTATGAGGTTTGCTTTTTAAAGTGCCTGTCAAATAGTAGGTACTGAATAAATGTTATTTTCCAACTCCTTTCCCTTCCCAAACTATCATTTGGCCAAAATGTATTGGTCCACTATATACATGCCAGGGAGAACCTCTTTATGAGCCAGTGGTAATTGACTGAAGCTACCTGCCATATTCCTACCTTGTATTCGCAACCCTGAAACAGAGAAGGGTTAAAATTTAATTAAGGGAGAAAGAGAAATAAATAAAAGAAGGGGAGTTAAATAAAGGCCAGAGTAGAAACACTGGATCCGTGGAAATTGAGGATTTTTACGTATCATTATATAAATCTGATGAAATTTGATACAGGAGTTTCATTGGTGCTTTCATTTGAACTACCACACGGCCTTTATGTCTTGAGAAGGATACAAAAGTGACCGTAAAGGCAATTGCACTAAGGAAGGGAACTGTGAAATTAGAAGTTAGAACTGAGATTAAAACTTCTTACCATATATTTTTAGTGTTGTGCGAATATTTAACCATGCAAAAGTACTACATTTTCAACAAAAAAGTACCAACAAAACAACACAGTTCTCTTTAGCAAACAGTTCAAAGTCAAACAGTTCAAGGACAATCAAAAGAATTATCACATTAGGAGTCCTCAGCACCCCAGCCTCCCCACCCTTGTCCCCCATCTGGGGGCCTCCGCTCCTCCCCTCTGCCCCCACTCCCCTACTCCCTTACCCCCTCCCCACCCCTCCGGCAGCCGCGTCCTGACAGCGGTGAGGGTGGAGGTGGGGCCGAAGGAGGCGGAGAGGGGTCGGGACCCGGCTTGTCGCCGCGGGTCGTTCCAGGAGTCGCCGCCGGGCGCGGAGCGTGGGACCCGGAGACCGTGCAGGAGCTGGAGGAGGAGCCGCAGCCGCCAGGGTTCCAGAAATTGTGGCGGCTGACTCCAAGTCCGTCAACCATACTGCGATGTCACTGCTACCGTAGAACTCGGCAGTGCTGAGCTGGCCCATGTGGGCTCAGGGATTGTAGAAGGTGATTTAGCGGCTTCAAACGCATACCGGTCAACAGGAGGAGGTGGTGCACGCCAGCAGCTTGCTGAACCCACCCTCTGCGTTTGATGTTGGCTCTACTCTTGTACATCAGGCTGTACGTTTTCACAGGCAGGGTGTGTTAGCAATATTGCTTACAGCAGCGTCTCAACACGCAGCAAAGTGTATTCCAGCAGTGGTGTGTCCTGAACTGACAGAACAAATTCAAGAGAAATAGCTGCTTCTGTTCATCAGAGAAAGGGGGATTTTGC
Source organism: Tamandua tetradactyla (assembly GCF_023851605.1). Lineage (NCBI taxonomy): Eukaryota > Metazoa > Chordata > Mammalia > Pilosa > Myrmecophagidae > Tamandua > Tamandua tetradactyla. Next base: position 64,761,409 of record NC_135341.1, on the reverse strand, counting down.
TTACTATTTTCTAACTAACCTTGTGACATTTACGTTGCCAGCAGATATTGAAGACTTGCCCTCAGCAGTCCAAGAAAAGTTATTTGATTAGGTGCTTGATAGAGATGTTCAAAAAGAGTTAGAAGAAGAATCTCCAATTATAAACTGGTCCTTGGCATTGGCTACACGTTTGGACAATAAATTGTATGCATTTTGGAATCGGACAGCAGGGGACTGCTTACTTGATTCAGTACTACCAGCTACCAGGGGCATTTATGTCAAGGACTCAGTGCTTCAAAAAGCGGTTTATGACAGCCTACACGACTGTTCACACTGGTTTTATACCCGCTGGAAAGACTGGGGGTCACAGTATTCTCCGACCTTTAGTTTAGGTGTTTCCTTGAGAGAAGAACAGTGGCAAGAAGATTGGGCGTTTATACTCTGTCCTGCTGTTCAGCCTGGAACAACTGTGGAACAGACACATATTTTTGTACTTGCACATATTCTTAGACAACAAATTATAGTTTATAAGAGTTTCCAGGGAGAAACTTCAGGATATACCGGAAACTTTAGGATATACTTGGTTGTGGGAACAGAGTTCTTGTTGGAAAAGTCCACTTGCTCTGGGTTATACAGGGGCCATTTCTCTGCTTTCGTTACCATGGAAAATGATGGCCATGGCAACGGAAGTCCTGGTGCTTACCTGAACACAGGTGATGATGTCACCATCACATTTTTGCCTGTGGTTGATGGTGAAAGGAAGTTACTACATGTGCACATTCTTTCTGCTCAGGAGCTAGATGGGTAACGAGGAACAGCAAGAAAAACTGCTCAGAGAGTGGCTGGGTTACTGTGTTGCTGATGGGGCGTGCTCATTACTATCCAGAAAAGCTCTCGTCAGCAAAATCACCCGATGGTCACTCATACGGTAGAAAAATGGCTTGACCACAACTGACAGATCCGGCCTGGTACATCCCTGTCTAATGGAGAAGAAGATGAAGATGATGAAAATGAATGAAAAAAATCCAAGAGCAGAAGACCAAGGCACTGGATCTTTGATGACCCTGAAGTTGGTTTGGTGTGGTGCCCCAATGGACTAGTGGGAAGTTTATTTCTAGGCACACCCACTGTAGATAACGCATCTGCTGTGTGAGGAGGCAGAGAACTTTGGTTGGGCTACAGTTTGCAAAAGAAACTAATTTTATTGACAGAACTTTTTTTTCTCTTTCGAATTGTAGATCTGTCTATAAATGAAATGCATATGGTTATGTAAGAAGCAGTGTACTAGGAAAGGTTTTTTTCCTGTCATGGGCACTTACAAAAATAAATGACTCTTAGTTTCTTTGAGATAACCTTTTTTCAGAACCGGGCGTTCTACTTCACCTCTAAAAATCCATTTTATGTTAAGTCTCATTAGAGCTCATTAGAAAGTTGAAATTTTTTTTTGTACAAATTACCTGCAGCAAAACATAAAACATAAACAAACTTTCATTTCATAAAATAAAAAGAGAGGGGAGGATTGTCTTAACTCAAAGTATACCTCTTTTGATGATAAACTAAAATTAGCTTGTAAAGACGCGTGATCAACAAGAGTCCACAAATGCCTGGTGTATCCTCACCACTTGGAAGACACAGTCCAGGTTCAGTGCAAACCTCATTTTTGATCTATTGCAGGATGCAAAGAAATGGGTCCTAGCCATGGACATTGGGGGCTTGAGTACCGAGGGTTAACTGAACTGCAGTGGGAGTAGGAAGTCAAAGGACTGAGTTCCACCCGGGGCCCTGGTGCTCAGTGGCCTTCAGCTGTCCACGGCTCACTAGTCCCATCTATAAATGTGATTTGCAAGGCCACTTTCTGACCTTCTTGCTCTTTGGTACTGTTGGTGCCAAGTTCTCAGACCTCACATCCCCTCCCAACTCCAATAATCCATGGCCTTTCTCTACTACAGCCCAACAGATTGCCTGAAATTCTCGTTCTGAGAGTGCCTTCTTGGCTTTAGATGTTATATCTAGAAATCCCCCCCCTGCCCCTTCAAGATTTGCACAGTGTGTGTTTTCCAAAGGGTGTTTTCATCCAGAGGGGATAGGAAAATGATTTGAGGTGCTACATTGACATTTATTTTAATAGTTACATATTTCTATTTATTGTTATGTTATTTATGTTTATATTTATATAGGTTTTATGTTTATATGTATATTTCCCTTTAATATTTATTATTTTATTATTATTATTCCCGTTAATATGTATATTATGTTTTCTTTTACCTTCTTTTTGCCGTGTGATACTGGTTTTCCATTTATGGTAAGGTATTTTGGTATTAGGTTAAAAAAAATTAGTGCAAATTACAGATAATAATATAAGTGGCGTAAAATTTATGAGAACAATCACAAAGGTGATTAAACTCAGTACTCCTTTTTTCAGTCTGAGATATCACTGAAACAGCCTGGTTCATTCAAGCCTGGATGATATAGAGAAATCAGAAGTGAGAAGGCCTGCACTGCGTCCCTTGCAGGCTGTGTGACTTTGTTCGATCTGCCCCTCTCTGTGCTCTGGTTTCCTTATCTCTCACAAACAGATCATTATATCTGCTCTTGGAGACTTAACAATTTGCTGTGAGGATCTATGGCAAAATTTTCAGAACAATAAGAAATATTTACCAGATATCTGTGGAGACTTCCTAAGTACATAGGAATGCAGACTACAGCTGTGTGTAAAATCCTTTCCCTCCCAGAACATATGCTTTACTACAGGAAGTTAATACTTGGTGAAAACACCTATCAGAAAGAAGTTTTATATATTTTAAGCCAAGTAAAGTTGAATGAAGTAAAAAGCTAGAATTTAGAAGAGGGAGGAACTGCTGCAGGCTGGAGGTCAGGGCAGGCTTCCTGGGCCCTTGAAGCATGGACGCCACAGAAGAGAGTCTATTTCAGGTAAAAGGGCTAAGACAGACAAAGATGCAGGGCTGGCATGGAGCAACAAAAGTTCCAGGTTAGTATGAGTGGGAAGAAGCCAAAGTAGGAAGAGCCCGGATCCCAGGAGGAAGGATTTGGCTGGGTTTGGCTGGATTGAAGGGGCAGACCCTCCAGGCAGAGGAACCATGGGGAAAGCGCTGAAGATGTTCAGGAGACCAGGAGTGATGGTGCTGGCAGGCCTGGGTGTCAGAATGACAGAGGAGACTGGGATGGAAGCAGCATGAAAATGCAGAATGGTGACGGTGTGGAGTGTAGGGGGGCTTCATGGTTGCACTTAAAATTATTCTCTTTTCAGAGAAGAAGGGAAGCATGATACTTGTGCCAAGACCTTTGTGGGCATTAGCTCACTGGATGGTCACAGCGCCTTATGAACGAAGTATTTTATCATCTCTGCTTTAAAGCTAAGCACACTGAAGCTAAGCAGGGTTAATTAACTTGCCAGAGGTCTTAACGACTGGAAAAGAATGGAACTGGAATTCTACCCCAGACCTTCAAATCCAAAGCCTATAAAGTTTATTCAGGCACACACATAACAATTTAATGAAAAAGACGAATCCTTTTTCTCCTTTGTGTTAAACTTCTTGAACATACAACAAAATGCACAGATCTTAGTTGTTCAGTGTGATGAATTTTGACAACTGCATACACAGTATCCCCCAAACAAGATATAAAACATTATATTTCATCCATCCCAGAAAAGTATCTCATGTTCCTTTCCTGTCAGTTCTCCTCCCCAGCTCCCAGGTAACAGGTTCTGATTTCTATCCGCATGGACTGATGTGCCTATTCTAGATTTCATATAAATGGAGTCACCCAGCATGTGCTCCTTTCTGCCTGCTCTTTTCACTCAGGATGTTGGGGGAGGTTTTCCATGTTGTTGCATGTATCAGTGATCCAAAGAACTATTTAACTCAGATCCTCTACAAGACAGTAAGCATTATGTTGGTAATAATTTTGAAAAGTGACAATGAGCTGTTCTCTGTTCGCTTTCTGAGAATGTGACCTTCATTCTACTCACCTGAAGCATCACTAGCCTGAGAGGAGATGAGGTTCCAAGGAGGAAGAAAATTCAAGGAAAAGAACAAGATAACACAGATTTTCCTCACATAATGACTGTTGGCTTAACTTTTCAACATTAATAACTCTTAAACCACTTTTTTTTTTTCAGTACACTAACTTTTTATCCAAAAGCACACTAAATAAGTACGCTACTGGCAGTGATAATTTGACATCCAGTCAGGCAAAAAAACACTCACCAATTCATTGCTCACAGCAGTGTCTCATAACAGGAACTTGTCAAAGACTATCAAATGGACCAGATTTGAATCATGCACCATGTTTGCAATAACCCAAAACATTTTGCCCTGCGAGTGTAAACAAGGCAGGAGAAATGACATGGTAGGGTTTTCTACAGCTGTCTGACTGCTGTTCCTTGGTGCTACTCCTATGTTTCCTAGCGCTCTTGTGTTCAGCCTTTATTATCCCGTCACAATATTTTCTCTGTGTGATAAATTGAAGTGCATTATGTTCCAATCACAGTTCAATAACTTAGACCTTAAAACCAGTTTTATACAGTGATGACTATTTTGTGATGATGAAATGTTCATGTTTTTCTGTAGCACAGGGCCCAAGTATTCTTTATACAGAAATGAGAAAGCTGCAGCAAAAAACTGTTACTGTTTATTATTTTTTATGGTATTAGAAAAATATTCTGTTTCTCATTCAGTCCTACATCATTACTCATGAGAGCCATTCATGGAAAAGACAGGTTTTCACAATTTGGGGTGGGATGGGCAGTTCAATAAATACCAGTGAACTTGGTTATTTTAAGCTGTATTTGCATATCAGTGCTATGATCTTTTAAGTTGCCCCCAAGTTACCATGAAAGAACTTATAACACTAGATTACTACTTACTCATAACTAACATGCTTTGATGCTAAAAATAATTTTCTTTGTACCCTACCATTCATTATTTCATAACTATATCAGAAACTTGCTGTATTTGCATTTTATTTTAATGTGAATATAGATCATCATTTGAAAAACTCAATTTATTATTAGAACCTGATTAAAATATCAGGAGACTGTTATAGATGCCAAATATTCTTTATTCGGGTCAATGTAACATACTGATGATTTGTGAGAAGGATAGAAATTTTTTTATTATATATTTTATTTATAAAATATTATGCACTGCTGGTATTACCATACAAAAGGAAATAAAGTCTATTGAAAATTGCCTAAAAAAAAATTGAAGTGCAGTACATGGATAGAATAAACGTGAGTTCAAAGGTGGAAAACTGGGGAAGGAAAGATGAAGAAAGGAGAATGAACTCTGCAAAGAACAACTTCCTCCTGTCTGAGTCTATCAATCACTACTCTTATTCCTTTGATGAGTTAAAAAACCCTTCATTATATTTTCTGTACAAAACCAATTTATTTACCTTACAATGTTGCTTCATTACTTGTATAAATTTAGTTCCATTGTTTAACTGATAGTTTTTTGCTGTGAAAGTAGTTCAGGTATCTTGAGTTGGTTGAGTTTTTTCCCATTAAGATTGATGAAATCTTTTTTTTTTCATTAAACATTTTTTCCCTTAACAGCAAGATCTTCAGGAATGAATTACAGCGATTTAATCAGGGGTAGGTGGTGTTAGATTTCTGGCTTTCAAAAATAGGATTTTGCAGTATAACAATAATCCTCAATAGTATAAATCAGTTTATCCCTCTGGCATAACAATGGGCAGAGTCTTACATAAAAGCAATCCAGACAGAAAGCGGAAGCTAAAGAACAGCTACTCCTTGTCTGGCCAGTGGTAGGAAGGAAAGAGACTAAGACGCCAGAAATGCCAATTTCCCCTCATAGGCTTTGGTTATTTAGAGAAGTGAAGTGAAGCCAGGATGGAAGGGTGGCCCAGGCTCTGACTGCCCCCAGGTCACAGCAGGCACGGGCCACCCCAGAGCAAGTCAGAGAGGCCCCGTGTTGGGCTTTCCTGAGTCACCTCAAGTACCGCTGGGAGGGGCTCGTAGCTGGAGCCCGTGGGGGCCTGGCCAGGGTTCATCTTGTCAGGGGCTGAGGGGTCTGCAGCTGATGGGAGCTGAGGTATGGCCTGCCCCCAGCAGGGATGCTGTGGGGCTCTGAAGTTTCAGGAGACTGAATCACAACAACCACAGACTTGAAAGGACATTTCCTGAGGGGCCCAGGAGGGAAGGCCTTCACTCCAAGGATCCCCGTGCAAGCCCCCAGCCACCCCCTTAGAGAGCACTTGCAATGCCCCAGGCCGTCAGCTGGGCACTTTCTCTGCTCTTCAGAACTTGCAGCGGTGACAGTGAGGGACACCCGCCCCCACTTGGTGACTGCTGATGCCAAAGTGGTCAGTGTAGGGCACAGGGCTGTGAAAGGAGAGTGTCCTGCGGACGGACCGGACCGGACGCAGCCAGCAAAGGCCGAGTGTGGTGAGCTCAACAGGACACAAAAGGCCCAGCCCTTCGACAGAAATGGGAATCGGGAGAGGGAAGGAGAGAGGGAAAGGGGCTGTAAATTAAAACTGGCTTAAGAGACTAGCTCTATCCTTTGCCAAGGGTGGCCCTCATTTGGATCCTCATTTGAACAAACTTGTCAATAATTTAGACAACAGGGAAACTTTGATGATCTTATGGAATTGTCTTTGGTATCATAATCATATTGTGGTTGTGCTTGTAAAAAATACTAAAGTTTTTGCCACGAAATGATATAATTTCTGGGATTTGCTTCAAAATGAGCCAATAGAGGGGATGTCATAGAACAGACAAAATATGACTGGCCATGTATTCACAGTGTTGAAGCTGGATGTCTGGAACAAAATATTTTGCTATCCTATCTTGTCTACTTTGGGCTGTGTTTGAGAGTCACCACAGTCAAATGCTAAGGAAGGAAGAAGCAAGAGAACGGTCACCCAGACGATTTCATCATGACAGGGGAGAAGTGAGGAGGCCACGAAGGGGACTTGCATCTCAGCCTTGAACGCCGAGTGGGATTCTGAGGTCATCGTTAGGAAAGGAAGGGGCCCGAGGAGGAGGGGACCGCCGGGCACAGGAAGGCCTGCAGACACACTGGAGGCTCAGCGCACCCCGGGGGCTGGAGGCGGTCCCGTGGGGCGGGAGTGGAGGGTGTGGGAGCCAAGGTTGGGACAAGACACTCGGACAGGTGGTCCAGGATCTGGGGTTGTGTCTGCAAGCCACCCCCGGTCAGAGGCGAGCGGATCACGCAGCTGGGCCGAGGTTGGCCTGGGGAGCGGTGCACGCGGAAGCCGCCCGCCAGCTGGAGGCTGTCTCTCTGCCCAGCCTGAAGCCCTGTCCGGTTTGGTCTGAATTATCCACCTTATAACCTGCACCTGTGCTCAACGCCACTGGACGAAAACAGCTGAGGCCAGAGGAGTAAAACAGACGTAAAGATTTACAAGGCCTGAAAGAAAATTAGATCCAACTACAAGGGAACCTCGGTATGGAGCAACTCAGGGGCTGGGCCAGAGGAGGGAGGGGAAGGGAGAAGCCATTAATTTTGCTCGGTGAGAAACTAGACCCGAGAGAAGCCCCGCTAAGGGTGGTGGGAGCGCAAAGCCTCAGGGGTTGGGGGGGTGGGGGTGGGGGTGGGGGTGGGGGGTGAAAAATCCCAAGTGGAAATCCAATAGTGAATTCTGTTTAAAATCATCTCTGGATGAGGGATTGTCTCGTTTCAGTTTTTATATTTTATAGTAGGGATTTATTCAGTACCTGTTTCTAAAAAGAATTTGTGGACTCGCCTAATGTTATTTTACAATTTTCTTGGGAAATGTTTAGGTTTTCAAACCTTTGAAATAAATGTTTGTTCCGGCCCTGGAAAAATACCTTGCTGCTATTTTAATATTCTTATGATTATGACTATATGTTCACAGCTACCTGAATCATTTAGACTCCAAGAGGTGTTTCAATATCAAGATGATAGAGAAGGAGAAATTAAGGGAGAAACCAGAGAAAAAGAAATTAAGGGAGAAACTATCTGCAGTCGACCTACATTTTACACGGCCTGAAATTCTATGGCTTAGGAACTTGAGACCGACAAAGGAAGAAAACCTGGGAAAAGCCCTCCCCTACAGAGACTCAACCCTGTCTTCTAAGTGCAAAGAAGGTAAGTCTAGCAAAATAGGGAATTCCAGTTCACAAGATAATTTCGAGGGCCTACTACATGAAAGGTAGATTTTGCTTTTCCCTGATATCAATTTATTAATTTCATTTTCTTTCTAATGTGTGCGAGTTTGACAACTCCTGCAGCTCTTCAGTGGAAGAGTTAGGAACATTGCTTCACCAGCCCTGGTAGAATAGCACCTCATTAAGTAATGACAGGTCATACCAGGCCTTCAGTGACCTCTCAGTCTCCAGGCCTGGGGTGTAAGGCTCTTTTAAGCATCCAGTTCTCTGCGGATTTGGAAATGCAGCCTTTTTCTTAGCAGCCTGGGCCATATGCAAAGAGCAGAGTCCCCAGTGGGTTCTGGATTCAGATAAAGCTCACTGGTTGGCACGAGTTTAAGGAGGTTATTTAGCCTCTATGTGCATGTGAGGATCAAATAAGAAGATTTGGATTAAATAGCCCTGCTTTGGGCACATTGTAAATGCTGAGTAAACGGGACCTACTGTTATTATTATTCACTGTTAGTATTGCTAGCATTATTTTGGGGCATAACAAATAAACTGGTATTACTGGTACAGAGCCCAGCCAGAATTTGACAAGGCAAAATTAAACCAGGCCCATGAACACTGCAAAGGAACCTGTGCTTCACAGCCCTTGAGAATGTGTTCCCCAGCTGTAAGCCAGCTGTCCCCCAGCGCCTTCCAACTCAAATGAAAAATGTCTCTGAGTTAAAGCTCCTTTGAAGCTAGTAACTAACTCACTGTTGGGCCTATGCCTAGAGACAGTCCCCAGAGCTGGTTTTTTTCCTGTGCTGCTGATAGATAGTCTACAGTGTACATATCAGCCAAATTAGTTGGTTGTGCTTTTTTTTTTGTTTTCATTTTGGGGCCTGCCCATGGAAGGCCTGGTTTAAGTCCTAGTTTTCGGGAGCTAGTAATGTGGTCTTGCATTTGAAAAAGAGTGAATATGAATGACAAGGAAGCTTCCTGCCAAAGCAAGGGGTGTGCCATCCTGTAACATGAAGGAATCATAATCAGGTGAGTGGAGTTAACTGAAGAAGACACACCTGAGCAAATGAGTTGGTGCTGGGGTGAGGTGCAGGGATGTACCGCCGCATCAGTAAAGAAACACCTGCCCTTCTTTCCAAAGCAGGGGGGCCGCGGGGCAGGTATGGACATTAGCTCTGCCGGGAGTCTCGGGTTGAAATGCCCAAATGGGGCTGGTGCAAAGTAACTGGGGGACTCCGAGGTCTTAGGGAAGGTGTAGGGTCTGCGTGGAGCAGGTTTAAAGGCTGCAGAAAAGTCTTGTCCTCCAGAAGGGCCCGCATCAGTGCTCTGGCTAGACCCCTGTGTCCTTGGGGAACAGATGGCTCTGGAGCACTATTCTAGCAAGCCCCAAAAAAACCCATTGGCCGAGCCCAGCTCCTGACTGGCAGGGACTCAGAGGAAAGCTCAGGGCCCTGCATCCTGAACTCCGCTCAGAGACGGAGGGAAAGGAAAAGAGGACCTTTCTCCCGCACTTTAACACGTTTTAAAGATGCATCTAAATCGTTTTAGGAAAGCTCTGTTTCGAATTATTGGATTCTGTTTAATTCAAGAGAAAGAGAGAGAGAGAGAAAGGGGGCAGTTTGCTCATACTTAGCTTATTCAAAATCTTATAAATAAAACTTCTCAACCAGAAATTTAGAATTAAAAAAAACAGCTGCCTCAACATTTCACATGGCAAGCAAGGTGAGTGTGTGACAATGAATTATGCGTGTGTAACTATTGGCATCTACTTTCACTGCTGACACACTCCTTATAAGATTGGACAGCTCATCACCCCCTTATAAGGAAGCGGGTTTATTTCATGTCACGCTCTCACAAATGAAGAGAAACAGGGCTGTGACCACCTTTTGTGAAAAATATTTTGGGTAGGTCATTTGAACACAAACTAGAATTCACCGGGTGATTTTAAATCATTTCCATAAACTTCTATTAAATTAAGAAAACAACCTTTTGGATTTATGTGTCACATTTCTTTAGAGAGAGCACAGCCCATTCATATATATGTCTTTGATTTTCAAAAATTCCTGTGAAATAAGACCCAGCAGGCACCATCATTCCTATAAAATAAAGCATGCATGTAAAATGTTTTTGCCTTTCTCTTCAGTCCACCCAGATATGTTTGAACCCTGTAAAAAATTCTCTTAGCCACAAAAGCCCCCCTTTACCATTGTTAGGAATACTTTAGTTTTATTATGTGATGCCATTTTATGTCTACATAGCCTCGGAAATTCCAGCTTTGAAGCTGCAACTTTTTAAATCCCACTTTCTACATTTAAACATCCGTTTCAGAAATAGTCTTTTTGAATATTTAAAAGATCAGAAGAACTCTTCAATCCCTCTTTAAGATAAGAACAGGAGTATGAGACAATATTCTCTTCATCAGATGCTGCAAACTGCAACAAAAAAAAGTCTTGCCTTTTCATTAAAAAAGAATGATTTATTAGACACCATTCCTGTCATTCTAATAAGCAAATTTGAAAAGCGTAGTATTTTTCCTCTTGGGAGTTTTGCAAGAGGAAAAGAAAATATCGTTCCGAGAAGTTATTGTTGTCACAGTATCAAAGACTGTGTGTGTGGATGTAAGTTTTAGTGTAGCTGTGTTTCTAAAGAGTTTTTAAATTGAACGATAATTCTCATTCCATAAAATTCACCTTTTTAAAGTATACAATTCAGTGCTTTTTAGCATAACTATCACTGCTACCTGTTTCTAGAACATTTCATAATCCTAAAACAAAACCCCAAATTCATTAGCAGTCACTCCCCACCATCCTCTTCCCCCTCTCTACTCTTGGGAATCATTTAACTACCTTCCGTCCCTCCAGATTTGCCTATGCCGGGCATTTCATATATTAGGATTATACAGTATGTGGCCTTTTATGTCTGGCTTTTCATGTAGCATAATGTTTTCAAGGTTCATCCATGTTGTAGCATGTATCTGTTGTTTTATTCCTTTTCATTGTCAAATAATATTCCATTGTATGGATGTACCACATTTTGTTTCTCCATTCCTCAGTTGAGGAACATTTCATTTGTTTCCACATTTTGGCTATTGTGGATAGTGCTGCTGTGGCTATTCCTGTGCAAGTTTTGCATATACATATATTTTTCACTTCTCTTGGTTGTGTGGAATTGCTGGGTCATATGATAACACTATGTTAAACTTTTTGAGGAACTGCCAAACTGTATCTCAAAGTGGCTGCACCATTTTACCTTTCCAAAGAATGTAAAGGTGCCAACTTCTCCACATCTTCAGCACTTATTGTCGATATATTTTAATACAGCCCACTTAGTGGGTGTGAATTTGTAGTTTATTGTGTAAAGAGAGTGTTTTCAATGAAATTAATTGATTTCAAGCTACCTGAGAACAACAGTTTTGTCTTCATCTTCTGTTTCCTAGCACCTGCCAACAGTAAATCATCAATAAGGGTTTGCAAATAAGATATAATTGTTTTTCCCTAAAAGACCAAGCATCTGCTACTTAATTGCATATTCTGCAACTTATTTCTAAATCCTTATTTTAGCAGAGCAAGATGTGTCTTCTGTACGTGTTATAATCTGTCTTTGAAGTCTAATGGAAGGAAAATGACCTGCTGAATAATGACAACTAGTTCTCCAAGGTGACTGTTTTCCTGGCTATCACTTCCTATGTTCATGTGTCAACCACAGCCCTAAGTTGGGTCCAGCAGCTGTGCTGTCACTGGATGACCCAGCATTCTGCATCCAGCTGGTTAGAGACCAGAGTCAGATCAAAGCATTGTCTGGGTTCCCCAACCCAGCTAACCTTTTAGCCAACCCTGGCTTGGTGCTTCCTGCATCTGCTGGGGGTTTGGGGAGACAAGTGGAACTCAATCCCCTTTCACCCACATTAAGGTTAGGGGCTGCACTTTCTTACTTCTGGGCTTTTTCTTGTTCTGTTTCTTTCCCCTTCTGGTATGTCCCCTAACTCGTACCAAAACTCCAAGTCTTCCAACTACTCCAAGAAGATGCACTTGTCTTCTTTAGCTCACAGTAATGCGAACTTACGGCATTTTTAATAGGTTTAAAACTGAATAACCCCAAAGTCAGCAATTCAAGTACATAACGATGTAACTGTCTTTGTTTTTGACTTAAATTGCCTTAGCTCTTAAACTCTCATTCCTGCTAATAGTGAAAAACTGACCCTTGCCAATTCAGTACAACTGGTCACTTCCGGTTAAAAAACTATGCTCTTTTTGGATAATTGTTCTGCAGGGTGATTTGAATCCCTGGGCTGGCTTCTGTGAGTTGGGATCACCCTGTCTGTATGTTTGCATCTGATGCTGATGTCCCTGACCCTGATAAGGTCCTCAGTGGCAGGCCCACACACTCCTCGCCCCCTTGTCCCCGTGGCTTGGGAGAGCCACAGTGCTTTCCCTGGACAATACGGGGCTTCCCAAGCCACTGTGTCCCACCCATACCCTGCCACCAAGATGCTGCTGATCAGCTGCCATATTTGTGTCCCTGCCTACACCCTGGAGAGTCCAGCCATTTACAGCTTTGCTCTCAAGCCCCTTGACTTGTGTGTCCTCCCACCTCCCATCCCCCATTGGACTGTGGTCTGAGGAAGAAGCACAGGACGCTGGCCACGTCTCAGGCACTCTCTGCCTCTGAGCTCTGTCCATTGTCTATGGCCAGTTTTCTTCCCTTTCCCACTATTAAATCATATCCTTTGAGGCAGGAGAATGGGGTTTACATCCTGACTCCTTCTGTATTCTAGACCAGTGGTTCTCAAAGTGTGGTCTTTGGACTAGCAGCATCAACATCACCTAAATGACCTGTTAGAAACGCATATTCCCAGGCTCCACCCTGACCTACCAAGTCAGAAATTCTGAGAGTGCGGCTTGGCAATCTGTGTTTTAATGCATTCCTACAGGTATAAACTCTCAAAAGTCCATTACAGTACAGCCTTCCTGGAGTCCAGCATGGCAGTTCCACAGGATGCTAAGAATTGGGTTGCCATATGATCTTGCAATCCAGGTACTAAGTATCTACTCAGAAGAACTGAAAGCAGGGACACAGACATTTGCATGTGTTCATGGTGGTATTATTCATGATTGTCAATGGATGAGATGGCCCAAGAGTACATCAGCTGATGAGCGGAAGGATGCCTGGTGCATACATATGATGAAATATTGTGCAGTTGCAAAGGAATGAAGTTGTGAGACATGCAACAAGGTGAACTGTGAGGACAATATGTTGAGTGAAATAAACCAGAAATAAAAGGACAAATATTGTATGGTCTCATTAGTGTAAACTAACTATAATGAGCAAACTCTGAGAATTAAATTCGAGAGCGTAAGTTATCAGGAGACAAAGTGGGCAGAGATGGGCAATCAATGATTAGGGAGTACAGAATGTTCAATAAGGCTCATTGTACATGTTCGTAGATTGTAAGCTCTTACAGCAGGCACATATATAACTGAGTTTTGACCATTATCTCTAAATTCTGAGGTGCTGTGCTCTTTGTGTGGAGCCTCATTGTTCTCTGAAACTTTGGGTATCTGTGTGACACCTGAGCTGCAGCATTACTCCATACAGCAATGGTAAAGAAACTGAAAAAAGAGATCAGACTTCAATTAGAGATATGAATGAAGCTGAACTGGTTAGGTGTAAGGTAAATCAGAATACAGGGTAAAGGGTGTTATTGTCTGTATTTTAAAACTTCAACTTTTCTGTGAGACCAAAGGGAGAAATGTTTATTTGGTACAAAATTAAATTTTCTGTAGCACGTGACCTCAACTATCTGGTGAGTTTATTTAAACAACATAATTAGATGGAACCTAGAATAGGAAATGAGGTCTTATTATTATGTACAGGTTATTGTACCTGAATGTACCTGATACATTCCAGAGTATCTTGGGCAGAAGATAAAAAATTATTTGCAAAGTGCCTTGAGGGATTGGAGAAAAAAAGTGGAACTATTAAATTTACCTACTTGGGGAATTCATGATATTCTCTCAAGCATTAAGGACTCCCAATTTAATAGCCAAGCCCTTGATCTTGCCCTTATGAGACTTATTTTTACAATGGCAAAGCTAAGCCTACTTTGGAGATGACTCCTAGGCATAATTATGAGAACCTCTTTTGTTCCTCAGATGTGGTCTCTCTCTCTAAGCAAAGCTCTGCAAATAAACTCAATACCTTCCTCCCCTACATAGGACATGATTCTCAGAGGTGTAAGTCTCCCTGGCAATGTGGGACATGACTCCCAGAGATAAGCCTGGTCCTGGCACTGTGGGTTTGAGAGTGCCTTCTTGACTAAAAGAGGAATAGAGATGAAACAAAATAAAGTTTCAGTGGCTGAGAGATTTCAAATCAAGCTGAGAAGTCATTCTGGAGGTTACTCTTATACAAGCTACAGCCAGATATTGTATGTTGCCACAGTATGCCAAGTTCTGACTAACAATATTCCTGAAAACTCTAAAGAGTGCCCTGGCTCTATAAATGTTTTACTTAGTAAGCTTATTTTTTAGAAACATAAAACTTCCAGAGTGTTCCTATGAACTATGATGTTCTCTCCAAGAACATCAGCCAGAATCATCCCTCTGTCCCATAGGCAAATACCCCTTTCCAGCATGAAGTTAAAATGGTCATTGCCAAGATATCCCTAAGATTGAGAGAATGATGAAATAAGAGGGAGGAGGAGGCAGGCTGCTTGTGGGCGCCTGGTTTGGGCTGAGATTAGGGTCTCTCCCCATGGGAGCAGGAGGGGACACAGAGCTGAGCTGAGCTGACAGTTGGTCCTGCTGCTTCCGTCCTTTCTCCATGGAGGCTCAGAGTGCTATGTCGCATGTGGATGGAGAGGCAGGGACGAAGGAGCAAGCTGCACTGCATTGCCAGGCATTCCTGGGCTGGCTCTGGGCAGGGATCATTGAAATACACAGTCTCTCAGCCCTGGAATTGCAGCTTTCAGTGTGCACTGAGACCTGCGGCTTTGACTGAATTTTCAGCTGGCTGGGTCCTGGCCCATTTGGCTGACTTAGCTGAGGAAAGATGAGATTGAGGGGAAGAGGTGGCCCAAGAGTGCCATCTGCTGGGAGGATGCAGAAAATGCAGTCTGGCAAACTGCCTTTCTGCCTATGTCTTAACAGATCTTCAATTAGACTTGCAACTCCTTCGTGAAGTCCTGGCCTTGGTTTGGTAGAGAATTACTGACAAGCCAAGTACAAAAGGATATCTTCAATACAAACCCAAGCAACTGCAAGATCTTAGGTGAGTGAGGGAAATCACCTTTCAAAATAACCTTATCAAGATAATCAAATGCCTCAAAGTCAGCAGAAAATCACAAAACCTATGAAGATGCAAGAAAATATGACCCAGCCAAATGACCAAATTCAAGCGCCTGAGGAGACAGAATTTAGAAGAAATCAAATATATTCATACAAATCTCCTAAATAAGTTCAGTGGTTTGGCTAGAGACATAAAGGATGTCAAGAAAATACTAGAAGACCATTAAAAAGAATTAGAAAGAATTAAACAGAAAAATAGCAGATCTTACGGAAATGAAAGATACTGTGGATCAAATTAAAAACATGCTAGAGAAACACAACAGCAGATCTGAAGAGATAGAAGAAAGAATAAGCAAACCAGAGGACAGGACAATTGGAATTTGAATGTGCAAAAGAACAAATGGCAAAAAAGATGGAAAAAAATGAAATTGGATCTCATGGAAAGCATGCAAATATAAGAATCACTGGTGTCCCATAAGGAGAAGAGAAGAGTAAAGGTCTAGGAAATTATTTGAGGAGATAATTGGGAAAACTTCCCAACCCTTAGAAAAGACATAAATATGCAAATCCAAGAAGTCTAGCAAACTCCAAATAGAATCAATCCAAACAGACCCACTCCAAAACACATACTAATCAGACTGTCAAATACTGAAGAGAAGCAGAACGTTCTGAAAGCAGCAAAAGGAAAGTGATTCACCACATACAAGGGAAGCCATATAAGACTAAGTCCAAACTACTCTACGGGCACCATGGAATTAAGAAGGGAGTGGTATGATATATTTAAGATTCTGAAAGAGAAAATTTTCCAGCTAGGAATTCTTTATCCAGCAAAGTCATCCTCAAAAGTGAGGGAGAGATTTAAATTTTCACGAACAGACAAATGCTGATGTTAACAAGAGACTGGCCCTGCAAGAAATACTAAAGGGAGTTCTGTTGGCTGAAAAAACAGACAAACCAAAAAAAAAAAAACAGGAGAGAGGTCTGGAGAAGGACAGAGAATTGAAGACCATTAGTAAGGATAAAAAGAGAGAGAAGGAAAAATACATAAGATCTGAGAAAGAAAAACCAAAGGATGAGACAGTAGATTCAAGACTTGCCTTTACAGTAGTAACTTTGAATGTTGACAGACTGAACTCATCAATTAAAAGATACATATTGACAGAATGAATTATAAAATACAAAAATATGCTGTTTACAAGAGATTCACCTTAGACCGAAGAATACAAATAGATAGAAAGTAAAAGGATAGAAAATGATATTCTATGCAAGCTATAACCAAAAGAAAGCAGGAGTAACTATACTTGTAACAGACAAAATAGACTTTAAATGCAAAGATGTCATGAGAGACAAGGATACAACATGCTAATAAAAGGGAAAATTCACCAAGAAGAAATAACAATCATAAATGTTTATGCACCCAGTCAAAGAACTTCAAAGTACATGAGGCAAACATTGGCAAAACTGAAGGGAACACTAGATATTTCAACAATAATAGTGGGAGACTTCAATATACCACTGTCCTCTATAGACAGAACAACCAGACAGAGAATCAATCAGGAAATAGAGAACTGAAACAATTTGATAAATGAATTAGACCTAACAGACATATATAGGTCATTATACCCCAGAACACCAGGATATATATTCTTCTCTAGTGCTCATAGAACATTCTCCAGAATAGATCATATGCTGCGGCACAAAACAGATCCATATAAATTTAAAAGATTGAAATTATTTGGAGCACTTTCTTGACCATAATGGAAATGATCTGGAAATCAATAACCACCGAAAACCAGAACTTTCACAAATATATGGAGATTAAATAATACATTCTTAATCAGTGGGTCAAAGAAGAAATTGCAAGAGAAATTGGCAAACCTCTGGAGATGAATGAAAATGAGAATATAACATATAAGAACTTATGGAATGTGGCAAAGGCACTGCTGAGAGGGAAATTTATTACCCTAAATGCCTATATCAAAAAAGAAGAAAGAACAAAAATCAAGGACTTAACTGCTCACCTGGAGGAACTAAAGAAAGAACAGCAAGCTAACCCCAAAGTGAATAGAAGAAGAGAAATAACAAAGGAGCAGAAATAAATGAACTGGAGAACAACAACAAGATAGTAGAAAGAATCAATAAACCTAAAAGTTGGTTCTTTGAGAAAATCAATAAAATCGTTGGACCCTTAAGTAGGCTGACAAAAAAAGAGAGAGGATACAAATAAATAAAATCATAAATGAGAGTAAGGTCATTACCATGGACCCTGAACAAATAAATTTATAAAAGGATGTGATGAATAGCTATATGCCAGCAAACTAGACAACTTAGATGAAATGGAAAAATTCCTCAAAACACATGAAAAACCTGCACTGACTTGAAAAGAATTAGAAGACCTTTAAAAAACCAATTACAAATAAAGAGAGTAAATCAGTCAGCAAAAATCTTCTTACAAAGAAAAGCTCAGGGCTAGATGGCTTCACAGGGGAACTTTTCCAAACATTCCAAAAGGAACTAAACCCATTCCGGCTCAAACTCCTCTAAACTTTTGAGAAAAAAGGAATACCACCTAACTCATTTTATGACACTAAATCACTCTAATACCAAACCTGAATAAAGATACTACAAGAAAGGAAAACTATAGGCCAATCTCCCCATTAAATATAGTTGCAAAAGTTCTCAAGAAAATAGTTGCATATTGAATCCAATAGCACATTGAAAGACTTATACCCTATGACCAAATGAGGTTTATTCCAGGCATGCAAGGGTGGTTCAACACAAGAAAATCAACCAATGTAATGCAGCATATTAATAAATTGAAAGGGAAAAAAACTACATGAGTATCTTGATTGATGCTGAAAAAGCATCCAACAAAATTCACCATCCTTTTCTGATAAAAACACTTCAAAAAGTAGGAATTGAAGGGAGTTTCCTCAATATCATAAAGGGCATATATGAAAAATGCACAGCCA
Source organism: Tamandua tetradactyla (assembly GCF_023851605.1). Lineage (NCBI taxonomy): Eukaryota > Metazoa > Chordata > Mammalia > Pilosa > Myrmecophagidae > Tamandua > Tamandua tetradactyla. Next base: position 64,743,044 of record NC_135341.1, on the reverse strand, counting down.
GCATCATATTCAATGGTGAGAGACTGAAAGTCTTTCCCCTGAGATTGGAACAAGATAAGGATACCCACTGTCACCATTGTTATTCAGCACAGACATTCTAACTGGAGCAGTTAGGCAAGAAAAAGAAATAAAAGACATCCAAATTGGAAAGAAAGTAGTAAAACTTTCATAATGTACAGGTGACATGATCCTGTACTTGGAAAATCTCTTTGTTTTGAGATATCTATGACAAAAAACTACTTGAGCTAATAAACAAATTCAGCAAAGTGGCAGGATATAAGTTTTATGTGCAAAAATTAGTAATGTTTCTATATATAAATAATGACCCAAGGAAACAATTAAGAAAAAATTCCATTCACAATAGCAAGTGAAAGAATCTAGTCTCTAGGAATAAACTTAACCAGGGGTGTAAAGGACATGTATACAGAAAACTACAAAACATTGGTAAAAGAAATCACAGGAGACCTAAATAGGTGGAAAGACATTCCATGTTCATGGATAGGAAGGTTAAATGTCATTAAGATGTCAATTCTGCCCAAATTGATTTACAGATTTAATGCAATACCAATCAAAATTCCACCAACTACTTTGAAGACTTTGAAAAGCTGATTATCAGTTTGATTTGGAAGGGAAAGTGGCCTCAACTAGCCAAAAACATCCTTAAAGAAGAATGAAGTGGGAGGACTTACAGTTTCTGATTTTAAGGCATATTATAAAGCCACAGTGGCCAAAAAAGCATGATATTGGCACAAAGATGGATATGTTGGTCAATGGAAGCAAACTGAGAGTTCAAAAATAGACCAGCAGATCTGTGGTCAATTAATCTTTGACAAGGCCTCCAAATACACTGAGCTGGGACAGAATAGCCTTTTCAATAAATGGGCCTGAGAGAACTGGATCTCCATAGTCAAAGGAGTGAAAGAGGACTTCTGCTTCACACCCTATCCCAAAATTAACTCTATCCCAAAAGCAAAATCAAATGCCTAAATATAGGAGCCAGTACCACAAAAATCCTAAAAGAAAATATAAGGAAGCATCTTTAAGACCTAGTAATAGGAGATAGCTTCTTAGACTTGACACCCAAAATCACAAGCAATGAAAGAAAAAATAGATAAATGGAAACTCCTCAAAATCAAATGCTTCTGTGACTCAAAGGACTTTGTCAAAAAATTGAAGAGGCAACCAACTCAATGGGAGAAAATATTTGGAAACCATATGTACCAGTTTGAAACTAGTGTGTGTCCCAGAAAAGCCATGTTCTTTAATCCTGATTTAATATTGTAGGTTGGGATCTTTTTGATTTAGTTGTTTCCATGGAGATGTGACCCATCCAATTATGGGTGGGACCTTTTGATTAGGTGGTTTCCATGGAGATTTGTCTCTGCCCATTCAAGGTGAGTCTTAATCCACTTATTGGAGTCCTTTAAGAGGGGACTATTTTAGAAAAAGCCTTAGTGCTTTTCACAGTTTAGAGAGGCAGGAAAAAAATGCCCTGGGGAAGCTGTCTGAAACCAGAAGCCAAAGGACCAGCAGATGCAGCCATTGCCTTCCCAGCTCAACCCTTCTTGAGTAAAGGTATATTTCTCTGGATGCCTTAGTTTGGACATTTTTATGGCCTTAGAACTATAAATTTGTAACTTAATAAATACCCTTTATAAAAGCCAACCCATTTCTGATATATTGCATTTCCTGCAGCATTAACAAACTAAAACACCATATATCTGATAAGGGTTTGATATCCAGTATATATAAGGAAATCATACAACTCAACAACAAGAGAACAAATAACCCAATTATAAAATGGGCAAAAGATATGAATAGAGATTTTTCCAATGAGGAAATACAAATGGCTAAAAAACACATGAAAAGACGTTCATTTTCATTAGCTATAAGGGAAATGCAAATCAAAACCACAATGAGATATCATCTTACACCTACAATAATGGCTGCTATTAAACAAACAGGAAACAACAAATGTTGGAGAGGATGTGGAGAAATTGGAACATTTATTCACTGCTGATGGGGATGTATAGTGGTACAGCCACTGTGGAAGACAGTTTAGCAGTTCCTCAGAAACTAAATATTGAGTGGCCCTGCAACCCAGCAATACCACTACTTGGTATATACCCAGAAGAGCTGAAAGCATTGTCACAAACAAACATTTATTTGCACACCAATGTTCATAGAAGCACTATTCACAATCTCCAAAGATGGAAACAATCCAAGTGTCCATTAACAGATGAGTGGAAAAACAAAATGTAGTATATACGTATGATGGAAGAATATGCAGCAATAAGAAGAAATGAGGTCTGGAAGCATATGACAACATGGATGAAACTTGAGGACATAATCCTGGGTATAATAAGCCAGACAAAAAAAAGATACTGCATGATTTCACTAAAATGAACTCCCTTGAAAATGTTAACTCAGGGTCTTAAAATGTAGAATATAGGGGACTTAGAGACAGAAGCTAGGAAAGGGGGAATAGTTACCTAATATTTATAGACTAGTTAACTTTTAAGATTGAACTTTAAGGTATGGGAATGGATAGAAGTGATGGTAATTCATTAGTAGGTTTATAAGAAATAGTACCATATTGAAGGTGAATATGATTGAATGGAGTTGTTTAGAGTCATGTACCTCACTAATTAGCACTACAAATATAAATAAGTTCTTGTGTGAACTACTTCAAAGGTATGACATCTGTACAAAGAGTTTATAAAACAGCAGGATATGGGAAAAACTACTTATTACATGCTATGGTCTATATTAACAGGAATACGTTACTAGTTCCACAACAATACTAGGAGTAAATAATGGGGGGGGAGGGACAAAAGTTAAGGGGAATTTGGGATTTTCTCTTTGGTGTGGGTGTGTCTGTTATTTTTCTCTTTAGAACAATGAAAATGGTCTAAAACTGAGAGTGATGGTTGTACAACCAAGTGAGGATACTGTGAAACATCATTTATTTTGGATAGAATACATGCTATATGAACATATCCCAACAAAATCTGCAGATTCAAAATACATAAACAGGAAGATTCAAGTGCTAGAAAGAATGTGGAGAGAGAGGTATAGCCATTCATCACTGGTGGGGTAGCAGAACGGGGCAGCCCCCTCCAGAGGATAATAGAGTGGATCCACAGGAGACAAAAAATAGGGTCGCCACATGAGTAGGCAAACCCGTTCCTGGGAATATACTTGAAAGAACTGAAAATGGGGACTCGAACAGACATTTGCACAATGATGCTTATTGCAACATTGTTCATGTTACCCAACGAATGGAGGTGACTGAAAGGTACATTGTCTGAGAAGCAGGAGGGCAAACTGTGGTGTATACATATGATGGAATATTTTGCAGCTACAGAAACAAATTTGAGGCATGCAATGAGGTGAATGAACCATGAGGACATTATGTTGAGTAAAATAAGCCAGAAACAAAAGGCCAAATACTGTATGGTCTCTTTTAGAAAATGCTTATAAGAAATAAGTTTGTAAGCCTAGATTGCAAGCTCTTACATCAGTCGCCATTTATTCCTGAGTTTTAAATGTTATTTCTAAATTCTGAGATGCTGTGCTACATGTGTTTAACCTGGTATTAACTTTGGATACCCGTGTGACACCTCAGACTCAAAGTTAGAGTTCTGCAGCTCTGATAGTCAGCATTACTCCATACAGCATCTGTTTAAAAAGCCAAAATAGAGATCAGTCTTCAATTAGAGATAAGAACGAAGTCAATCTGGTTGGGACCTAAAGTAAATCAGGATACAGGGTAAAGGATAATATTGTCTGTATTTTAGAACTTCACCTACTGTATGAGACCAAAGGAAGAGGGGTTTATTTAGTCCAAAACCTAAATTTTTGGTAGTACACAATCTAACTTAACCTGTCTGGCCAGTTCAGTTAAAAAGCCTTAACAAATGGAGCCTAGAATTGGGAACGAAATCTTGCAATTTTGGTAACTTAACATAATACTGGATACATTCCAGGGTATGTTGGACAGATAAGTAAAAAGTATTGGCAAAGTCCCTTGAGGTACTGGAGAAAAAATATGGAATTATTAAACTTTCCCACCTGGGAAATCCCTAATACTGTCTCAAATAGGCCAAGCCCTTCATCTTGAGGCTTGCTCTTATGAAAGTTATTTCTGTACTGGAGAAGCTAAGTCTACCTGTAATTATGCCTCAAAGTTACTGCCAGAGGACCTCTGTTGTTGCTCAGAGATGGCCTCTCTCTAAGCTGTGCAAGTAGAATCATTACCCTCTCCCCTACATGGGACACGGCATCCGGGGTTTAAGTCTCCCTGGCAACATGGGGCATAACTCCCAAGGATAAGCCTGGCCTTGGCACCATAGAACCAACAATGCCTACCTGACCAAAAGGGGGTGGAAAACAATGCAAGAAAATAAGGTATCCGTGGCTACGAGGTTTCAAATAGAGTGGTGAGGCTATTCTGGAAGTTACCCTTATGCAAACCTCAGCTAGATATTGCTAATTGCCACAATCAACCAAATCCCAACCAACAGTATTCCTGTAAATCCTAAAGAATACCCAGGGCTGTATCTGAGACTCTATAAAAATTCCACTCACCGAGTTTATTTTTCAGAAACCTATAACCTCCAGATGGTTCCTAGGCCAGATAAGCCCTGAAACCCAGAATTACCAGTGTCTCCCAAAGCATCAGCCAGTTATATCCCCTACCCCAGAATGTCGACACCCCTTCTGTACATGAAGAAGTTAGAATGGTCGTTGCCCAAATATCCCTAAAGATTGGGAGAAGGATCAAAAGAGAAGGAGTTATAACAGAGAAGATAGGAATTTAATAAATGAGTATGATTACTAGATCATTATATTGATATTTCTGTTTAGCTTCCAGTGTCTTGGAACAGCTAGAAGGAAAAGCCTGAAATTGTATAGCTGTAAACCATAACAGTCGTACCATACTTTGAAATTTCTTCTATAACTATTTGTTAAAATGTACTTTGAAATTTATCACTTTTTTGGTATATATTTCACAATAAAAAAATGTTAAAGGAAGGAAAAGACAGACCATTACAGAACTCAAAACCCACATTTTTTCAACAGGCTGCCTAGATATATTTGGTATAAAATACACTACACATATTTAAAGTGTACAATCTGGAAAGCTTTGACATTTGTATACACCTGGGAAATCATCACCATAATCAAGATAAAGAATATGCCCGCCACCATGAAAAGTTTCTTGTTCTGTCAGGATTTTGCTTCTGTTTTTTATGTGTTCTCTTTTCCATGGCATGACAGGCTTCAACTTATCCTTATTTCATGGTGAAGGGCTGTGGGGTGTGTGGGTGTGGGTTAATTGCCAGGACAGTAAAATCCACTGGGTAGTCATTCAAAATATCATCGCACTACAAATTCATTCCATTCTACACCTATTTTGAAAAACCAGTTAGATTCTAGGCACCATGTGGGAACTGGGGGTACCGCAGTGAACACAACATGATCCCAGACCTTGCAGAGCTTAAATCTGGTGAGGAATCATGCGTTTATGGTAACTAGGATGAGCTTTAGCTGAGATATGCTGATGGAGAGAATACCAAGGGAGTCCCACCAGTTGGGGGCCTGAGCATTGATGAGAAAGCTTGGCATTTAAAACTGAGACTGGGAGGATGGATTTGGATCAACAGAGGTGAGTTCAGAGCAGAGGAAACAGTCTCTGGAAAGGACTGCCAGCTCAAGAAGGCTTAGCACCTCTGAAGACTCTGAAGACCAGTAGAACCAACCCACCCTCTGTTTGAGCTCTTCCTGTCTGTACTGTTCACTTTCTGATTAATTATGGGCTGCTTTGGGTCTTCTCCTATATTATTTTGTTTTCACAGTGTTAATATTTTAATATTTATCTTTGGCCATTTTGCTTAAGGTTATAGGCTTGAGAACATGAACTCCACATGAACTCAGCTGAGTCCCACCCTTACTCACCATGGAATAGAAGGATTCTATCTCAGTCTCAAGGGAGACTCCCTCCCTACCTGCATCCCAGGGTCCTGAAGGACACTCAGTGAGGACCCTCTGGTTTGGGGCCCTCACTGGTCACTACTGATGACTCATTGTCAGGGTCACCAGTGGTCATTGAAGATGGGGGCTTTGCTACTCCTCGGCCGAGCTTGGACATGGGAAACTTGTAGTTTGCTAAAGCTACCAGAATGCAATATACCAAAACTGGATTGGCTTTTACAGAGGGGATTTATTAGATTACCAATTTACAGTTCTAAGGCCATGAAAATGTCCTAATTAAGTCATCAACAAGATGATACCTGGACTCTCAAGAAAGGCCCCTGGCATCTGGAACACCTCTGTCGGTTGGGGAGGCACATGCCTGGTGTCTGCTGGTCCTTGCTCCAAGTTCTTGTTTTCAGTTTCTGATTCCAGTGGCTTTCTCTCTGTGTCCTACAGGTCTTCTCTTAATGCCTGGGACTCTAAGCATCTATGGGTTCCTCTCTTAGCTTCTCCAGAGAAAACTCTGGAATGCCTCCCTGGGGCCCCTGTAAGAGAGAAAGTGCTGACCATATTATCCATAGATCCCTCCAAGACCTTGTCTAACTCCTACACTCTCCAAATCTCTACCCCTCCTGGCCATTCCACCTTCCCTCCATCCCCTTCTCTCTGGGCAGTTCCTTCAAAACCTCCCCTTGATGCTGGCCTCTTCTTCAAGGCTGAGGTGGTAGAGGAGATGCTAATGCAGGCCAGTGTTTCATAAGGAACTCACTCTGTTAGACCCTCTCAGGAGACATTTGGGGCCAGGTATTTCTCAAGAGAGCGGGATAGAGTTGGCTTTTAATCTGGATTCCCCTGGGGTCTGTTCCGTGTTGCCTTCCTAGAACAATAACTCCCATGTGCAGAGCAGCATCTTGTGAGGAGGGCTTCCCAAGGGCCGGTAGACAAGCCTGGAAAGGGGTGAATCTTCTAACTCTGGAAGGAGGCAACGTCCTCGGATGCTCTCCTTCATCCCAGTGCTGGCTCCTTCTGACCCTGGGACCCTGGACTAGCCCAAAGTCCTCCTGGAGTCCCACCTGACCAAGGGAGTAGCAGTTATCTTCATCTTGGATGAGGGCTTAGCTGAATGCTAAGGGCTGAAACTCCAACCAGAATCTCTATCAGCCATGCCCCTGAACATCCCCCCAGTTGGTGGGCATGCAAGATTGGGATCCTGTGCCTCGGCTCATGTGTGAACACCTCCCAAAACCAGACTGGAGCCTCTTGAGGCTCATCCAGAGTATCCAATTTGTTGGCATACAGTTGTATATAATATCCTCTTCTGGTCCTTGTATTTCTATGGGGTCGGTAGTTTATGTTCCCCTTTTCATTCCTCTTTTTAATTGCATCCTCAGTCTTGCTAATAGTTTGTCAATTTTAGTGATCTTTGCAAAGAACCAATTTTTTTGTTTTGTTGATTCTCTGTACTGTTTTGTCATTCACTTATTTCCTTTATCTCAGCTCTAATCTTTGTTATTTCCTTCCTCTGCTTATTTTGAGTTTAGTCTGCTATTCTTTTTTAGATACTCCAGTTTTGTGGTTAGGTCTCTGATTTGAGATTTTCTTTTAATGTCAGCATTTAGAGTTATACGTTTCTCTCTCAGTACTGCCTTTGTTGCATCCCATAAGCTTTGGTATGTTGTGGTTTCATTTTCATTCACCTCAAGAAATTTCTTAATTTCTCTTGTGATTTTTCTCTTCGACCCATTTGTTGTTTATAAGTACATTGTTTAATTTTCCACATATTTGTTAATTTTCCATTTCTCCTTATTGATTGCTAGTTTCATTCTTTTGTGGTTAGAGAAGATCCATTATATGATTTCAATATTTTTGAACTTTTTGAGACTTGTTCTATGACATAGCATATGACAATTCTGGAGAAAGATGTATGTGCACATATAGTACGTTCTGAAGAAAGATCCATGTGCCCTAGAGAAGATTGTGTATTCTACTGTTATTGGGTAAAGTGTTCTATATTTATCAGTTAGGTCTAGTTGGTAGAGTATTGTTCAAGTCTTCTATTTCCTTATTGATCTTCTGTCTAGATGTTCTATCCATCATTGAAAGTGGTGTATTAAATTCTCCTACTATTATTATAGAACCAAATTTCTCCCTTCAAATCTGTCAATATTTACTTCATATATTTTCAGGCTCAGATATTAGGTGTATACATATTTTTGTAATTATTATAATTTATTATTGAATTGTCTCCTTTGTCAGTATATAATGACCTGCTTTGTATCTTGTAACAGTTTTTGACTTAAAATCTCTTTTATCAGATATTAGCAGAGCTACCCAGCTCTCTTTTGGTTACTGTTTGCATGATACATTTCTTTACGTCTTTTATTTTCAGTCTTCTTAATGTCTTTGAATTAAGGTGAGTCTCTTGTAAACAGAGTTGTGGGTTGTGATTTTTTTTTTGTACATATCCACCCTCTGTCTTTTGACTAAGAGTTTAATCTCTTTTTGTTTAAAGTCGTTACTGATGATGCAGGACTTTCTTCTGCCATTTTGCTATTTAGTCTTTGTAAGTTTTATACGTTTTTTGACCCTTGATTCTTCTGTTAATGCCTACTTCCATATTTATTTGTTTGTTTGTTTTGTATTGTACCATTTTGAGTCCCTTATTATTTCTTTCTGGATATATATTATATATCAAATATTTTTGTTATGTTACCATGGGTTTAAAATTTAGCATCCTATTGTATAATCATTTTTTATTTAACGCAGACTTAACTTCAATAGCATACCCATACACTGTTCCTATACACTGCTGTCCCCCACCCCCAACCTTTTTTTGTACTTATTACATATTATAACTTTTTTTTTCTTTACATGCTGTATGGTGGGGGTCACATTTCATTCTTTTTCCATGTGAGTATCCCTTATTGCAGCACCATTTGTTGAATTTTTTTTGTTTTTTGTTTGGTTGGTTTTTTATTTGTTTGTTTGTTTTTGGGACGTGCATAGGCTGGGAATCAAACCCAGGTCTCCTGCATGCAGGTGGGAATTCTACCACTGAACTACCCTTGTACCCCCTATATCTTTTAACTTTCATATCCAAAACCATAGCTTTATCATCACTTTTTATGCATTAGCTTTTAGTATCTGTAAGAAGTGGAGTTACGTACCAAAAAATATGATATAATAGTACTGGCATTTATAATTAGCCATATAGTTACCTTTACCAGAGGTCTTTATTTCATTATGCTGCTTGGAACCACTGTCTAGTGTCCTTTCTTTTCAGTATAAAGAACTCCCTTTACTATTGTTTGTTGACAGGTCTAGTGGTAATGAACTCCCTAAGCCTTTGTTTATCTGAGAATGTCTTAGTTACTCCTTCAGTTTTAAAGTCTTACTGGATATAAAATTCTTGTTTGGCAATTGTTTTCTCTCAACACTATTTCAACCCACTGCCTTCTTGCCTCCATGATTTCTGAGGAGAAATCAGAACTTAATCTAATTTGAATTCCCTACATAACATGTTGCTTTTCTCTTGCAGCTCTCAAAACTCTCTCTTTGTCTTTGGCATTCAGTAGTTTGATCAATATGTGATGGGGTGTGTTTTTTCTTCAAGTTTATCCTGTTGGTGTTTGCTGGGCTTTTTGGATGAACTTTTCCCAAGTTTGCAAAGTTTATTGCCATTTTTCTTTTCTTTTTTTTTTATTTTTTATTAATTAAAAAAAATTACAAGAAACACAAACATTCCCAACACATACACTCAGCAATTCACAATATCGTCACATAGTTGCATATTCATCATCATCATCATTTCCCAGAACATTAGCATCATTCAGAAAAAGAAATAAAAAGACAACAGAAAAATATAACAAACAAAGAAAATAATTTTACAGGCCATACCCCTTACTGATCCCTTTCATTGATCACTAGCATTTCAAACTAAATCTATTTTAACATTTGTTCCCCCTATTATTTATTTTTATTCCATATGTTCCTCTCATCTCTTGACAAGGTAGATAAAAGGAGCATCAGACACAAGGTTTTCACAATCACACAGTCACACTGTGATAGCTATATCATTATACAATCATCATCAAGAAACATGGCTACTGGAACACAGCTCTACATTTTCAGGCAGTTCCCTCCAGCCTCTCCACTACATCTTGAACAACAAGGTGATAGCTACTTAATGCATAAGAATAACCTCCAGGATAACCTCTCCACTCTGTATGGAATCTCTCAGCCATTGACACTTTGTCTCATTTCACTCTTCCCCCTTTTGGTCGAGAAGGTTTTCTCAATCCCTTGATGCTGGGTCTCAGCTCATTCTAGAGTTTTTCTCAATCCCTTGATGCTGAATCTCAGCTCATTCTGGGATTTCTGTCCCACGCTGCCAGGAAGATCCACACCCCTGGTAATCATGTCCCACATAGACAGGGGGAGGGTGGTGAGTCTGCTTGCTGTGTTGGCTGGAGAGAGAGGCCACATCGGAGCAACAAAAGAGGTTCTCTTGGGGGTGACTCGTAGGCTTAATTTTAAGTAGCTTGACCTATCCCCTGTGGGGTTAAGTTTCATATGAACAAACCCAAGACTGGGGGCTCTGTCTATAGCTTTGGTTGTCCACACTGCTTGTGCGAATATAAAGAATTCAACTTGGGGAAGTCGAGTTTTCCCCCATTCTCACCATTCCCCAAAGGGGACTTTGCAAATACTTTTCCACTCACTGATCAAATCGCTCTGGGATTCATCATGGCATCACCTGGACAAACCAACAAAATCTCATGTCCTATACAAAGTTCCACATACTTAAGGTGTTCAATCAACTATCTACATAAGTTACATTAGGAGATGCACTAGTCAAAGTATAGATTTGTACCAAATATACATTTTTTGCTTTAGTCTTACACAGTAGTTGAAATTTTTAACTATTAAGTACCATCTATTTTCAGCACACTGCAGTAATGACATTCTTTTGTTCTTCCTCATGCACAAACATTTTTTAAATTTGTACATTTAGTCACTATCATTATACACTCTAGGCATTCCTAGATTACACCATCTCAATCTTTATCGTCTATCTTTCTTTGTGATTTCATTTATGCCCCAGCCCTCCTCCCTCTATCATTCTCATATGCAGCTTTATTCAGTGTTTTAACATAATTGTATTACAGTTAGATAATGTTGTGCTGTCCATTTCTGAGTTTTTGTATTCAGTCCTGTTGCACAATCTGTATCCCTTCAGCTCCAATTACCCAATATCTCACCCTATTTCTATCTCCTGATGGTCTCTGTTACCAAGGAAATATTCCAAGTTTATTCACTAATGTCAGTTCATATCAGTGAGACCATACAGTATTTGTCCTTTTGTTTCTGGCTAATCACACTCAGCATAATGTCCTTAAGGTCCATTCATGTTGTTACATACTTCATAACTTTATTCTGTCTTACAGCTGCATAATATTCCATCTTATGTAAATGTCACAGTTTGTTTAGTCAACTGTCTGTTGATGGACATTTTGGCTGTTTCCATCTCTTGGTAATTGTTAATAATGCTGCTATAAACATTGGTATGTAAATGTCCATTTGTGTCCTTGGCCTCGTGTCCTTTGAGTAGAGACAGCATATAGATGGGTCCTGTTTTTTAATCCATTCTGCCAGATTATGTCTTTTAATTAGAAAGTTTAATCCATTAACATTCAGTGTTATTACTGCATGGGTAGTATTTTCTTCTACTATTTTGCCTTCTGGATTTTATATGTCATATCTAATTTTCCTTCTTTTTACCTTTACTCATAGTCTTCCTTTCTACACTCTTCTCCACACCTCTCTCTTCTGTCTTCATATCTTTCTCTAGTGTTCCCTTTAGTATTTCTTGCAGAGCTGGTCTCTTGGTCACAAATTCTCTCAGTGATTTTTTGTCTGAAAATGTTTTAATTTCTCCCTCATTTTTGAAGGACAATTTTGCTGGATATAGAATTCTTGGTTGGCAGTTTTTCTCTTTTAATAATTCAAATATATTATCCCACTGTCTTCTCGCCTCCATGGTTTCTGCCGAGAGATCTGCGCATAGTCTTATTGGGCTTCCCTTGTATGTGATGGATTGCTTTTCTCTTGCTGCTTTCAAGATCCTCTCTTTCTCTTTGACCTCTGACATTCTGATTATTAAATGTCTTGGAGTATGTCTATTTGGATCTATTCTCTTTGGGGTACGCTGAACTTCTTGGATCTGTAATTTTAGGTCTTTCATAAGAGTTGGGAAATTTTCAGTGATAATTTCCTCCATTAGTTTTTCTCCTCCTTTTCCCTTCTCTTCTCCTTCTGGGACACCCACAACACGTATATTCATGCGCTTCATATCGTCTTTCAATTTACCTGAGTCCCTGCTCATATTTTTCCATTTTTTTTCCTATAGTTTCTGTTTCTTGTTGGATTTCAGATGTTCCGTCCTCCAGTTTAGAAATCCTATGTTCTGTCTCTCGAAATCTACCATTGTAGGTTTCCATTGTTTTTTCCATCTCTTCTACTGTGTGGGGAAGGAGGAGCCAGCGAAGGTGCCTGGATCTTCCATGGCTCTTTGAAACTGTGTTTTCTTGATTTGGCACCTGCCCAGTTAATGAAGCCCTGTAACTGTTTTCCATAGTTTTGAAAAATGGTACCATTCTAAGACTTCTCTGCTGCTTTTGCCCAGGACAAGTTGGAACAGTGGACACCCTTAGAGCTGGGCCCCTAGCAATCTGAAATAACCGATCGAAAGCAGTGATCAAGGGTGGGCCATGGTGGCTCAGTGGCAGAGTTCTCAGCTGCCATACCAGAGACCCAGGTTCAATTTCTGGTGCCTGCCCATGCAAAAAGTAAAAAAAAAGAAAAGGAAAAAAAAAAACAGTGATCACTCCCTTTATCCAGTGTATGGACAGATAAGTAAGAAAAAAAAAATAGACAAAAATCAATAAATCAGGGGGAAGGGTGATATGGGATGGTTGAGGTAGTCTTTTTCACTTTTATTTTTACTTTTATTCTTATTATTTTAAATTTTGGATTAAAGAAAATGTTCAATAATCTATTGTGGTGATGAATGTACCTCTGTTTGATGACATTGTGAACCACTGATTGTACAATGTGGATGATTATATGGTGTGTGAATATATGTCAGTGAAACTGCATTAAAAAAAAGCAGTGATCAGACCACACACCTTCAGATCTTGTGAATGAATCCTTTCCATCCCACCCTGGCACCAGCAAGTTGTCCGAGGGGCCTGGGTTGAGGACCTCACTGCTGCATGCTGTGAGGCTGAGGGTGGGCTATGGTAGGTGCTACAGGGGGAGTCAAATTCACTGGGATTTATTTGTTTACCAGCTTCTTCCTCTCACACTTCCCTGGATGCTGCTCAGTGTTTTACTAGACTCCAGAATTTCAAAATAGTTAAATCAGACAGTTCCTGCCCATTTAATAGTTGTCCTGGTAAAGGGACTGACTCCTGGAGCTGGAAACAGGCTGAGATGGGCACTGTCAACTACAGGAATGTTTGGCAAAACAAATTTAAAATATAAAAATCAATTCTGGTTCCACTGGAAGGGGGGTAAATGTTTAGAGCGAGGGTCAACAAGCATTTCTGTAAAGGGCCAGAGAATAAATAGTTTGGACTTCACTGGCCAGCAGGTTTCTGTCACAACTACTCACCTCTGCTATTATTGCCTGAAAGCAGCCAAAGACAATACACAGATGAATAGGTGTGGCTGTTTTCCACTTAAACATTATTTGAAAAAAAAAAAAAAAGATGACAGGAGAGAGGATTGTGGAGTAGGAAGCTCCAGGAATCAGACATTAGCAGATGTTAAAAACATACACTCTCCATAGAACATAACACTATTCAACAATGAAAGGAAACTGCCAATACATGCAACAACATGGGTGAATCACAAAAACTAAGCGAAAGAAGTGAGACAGCAAAGATCACATATTGTATGATTCCATTTATTTGAAATGTCCAGAAAATGCAATTATATAAGGACAGAAAGTAGATCCAGTGTTGTCTGGGGATGGAGGTGGGAATGGGGATTGAGCACAAATAGAAATCGAGAGAACTTTCTGGGGTGATGGAAGTGTTCTAAAACTGCAATGTAGTGACAGTTTCAAATTTACTAAAACTGATCAAATGATATATTTCAAAACTGTGAATTTTATGGAATATAAGTTGTACCTCAATAAAGCTGTTAAAAAATAAAAGATGGGAAAATGACATGTATTTTCATTCTATGAATCAAAGTCAGTGTCACATACCACCAACAATAGGCTTGCTGTGCTTTGGCCTCTGAATGGCTATTCCTGCTGTATCATCTCTACCTAGGGCAGTCCTTGAAGCCAGAGGACAAGGGGGTTTGAGGTGACATAAACCTTCTGGAGCCAGGTGTTGGTTGTAAATGTGCATCCTGTACACGGGCCTCAGGAGACACCCTATTTCCAGCTTTGCTGAGGACTCCTTGGGCCAACAGCTCTTCTTCTGGGAGGTTTCTCAGAAAGTGCTTTTGAAGTCAGAGTGGACGGTAAGATGAAAGTCTGTGGTCTCTTTTGGACAATAGACTCCTTCTTGGCAAAATATTCACTTTGGTGCCTGTAGTAGATTGCCTCAGTAGACCAAATTCTTCACCCCTCCCTCTTCTCATACCCTTTGCCATGTGACTTGGCAGTTCTTCTGACTAAAGAAGCAAGTCAGTGTCCCTCCCTCTTGACTTCAGTTTGGGCCATGTGACTTGCTTTGGTCAATGGCACGTTAGCATGGAGTGGCAAAGGCTTGAAAAGCACTTATGAGATTTGGTTCGCTGACTTGTTCTCTGCCGTCTCCCTGAAGAAAGCGTGCCCAGGTAACTGCTGCCCCAACCTGGGCACCAGAATGATCAGTGACGCAGACCTGAGTCAAAACCTCAGAGTAGACAAGCCCAGCTGGATCTTCGGCTTGAAGTGGAGATGCCAGGGCAAGCCAGCAAGCGTCGGCTGAGCCCCCACCCACCTGCAGACATATGAGCAAGCGTATATAGTGATTGCATATGCCACTGAATTTACAGAAAGGTTGTTATGAACCCAAAACAAACTCATCAGGTGCTTCTAGTCACCTCACTGTAGGAGCAGAATGAATTCAGTGTCTCTCTAGTTCCTTTAAATACCAATTTGTCCATCGGATGTGGGACCTCAAAGAATGACCCATATCAGGGGGCAGGTAAGCCCACCTCTCATTGCTGCTGAGGAAAACTTATCCCACGCCCGTGGTAAATGCCAAGAGAAGGTGGCTGCTGGTCACCGACTGAGGCTTTTCCTGCATCCTTCAGTTTAGCACCATATGCAGAGGAGGATACAAGTGTTCAGGACACTTTGCTCTCCCTGCCCTGCTCAGGATTCAGCTGTTACCCCAAGCGGGAACCCCCACATCACTGCAGCAGGGAAACAGGGTGTTGAGTGTTAAATCTTTACTTGTGACTTCTGAGCTCTTAAGGTTCTTTGTAATGTATACAAAGCGAGAGTCACACCTCTCTTCTCCACGAGGGCTCATCATGTCAGTTTGTTCACTGCTGCCTTCCCAGTGCCTGGAACAGGGCCTGATTCCTAGTTTGTGATCAACAAATATTTGCCACATTAAGGAAGATATAATCTGGTTCTAAGAATAATTGGGGGTCTCAGACGGAGGTTGTCCAGCCATCCTGGTTTGCCCGGGGCTGAGGGATTGGTTCAGGCTCTGTGCTAAAACCAGGAGCATGGGTCATCCTGCCCACACCCTACCTTTTGTTATGGACTTGTTATGTATAAAGTGAAATCTTGATGAGAATTTAATGCTTTTCCATACAGTTGCAGCATTTTCTATTTTAAAAGAAAAAACCACCACTACTGCCACACACAGTTATATTTTCATTAAACTAGTTGGTGAATTCCTCCTGTATTGCTGAAATTCTTAGAACTCTGGAGACAGCAAAAAAAAAAAAAGCCAAGGGAGGAAAGGGCTGAGGGCTGAGGCCACACCCCCAGAGGGACGCATCCCCTCTCACCTTTTCTGCCTTTGGCTTTAGGAAAAGTGGACCACGTTGGGAGGTGGGAACTCTGGAGCAGGTTGAGGGGTCAGGCTTAGGCTTCTGAAGACAAAGAAGGCTCACTGCCAGCATGATCTGGGGATGTGGGTGAATGAAGCTGTACTCAGAATACCCTTGTGACTGGTTTTCCTGACAACAGAAATGAGGAAAAGGAAGCGATGACATTTCAGATTCAAGTAACATGACTGTGTAAGTCATTAGAAGCCCTGGAGAAAGGCAGCCGGGAACCACCTCCTAGGGCTTCCTCAGCATGGCCTTTTCTGGAACACTTGGGTTTGGATAGTTCTGCTCAGCCAACGTGCCCTGGCACCTCAGTGAGCTGCTTCTCCTTTTCCCAGATGCTGGAAGCTCTTCCCAGGACACTTGCATCCAAGAAGGTTCTTTCTGTGGTCCCTGGAGCTTCAAATCCACACTGAAGATTCCTTCTGGAACATTCCCTTCACTGGCATCCGTGGGAGCAGGGAGAGCTGGCATAGCACATCCCATCCCAGGTGCTTTTGTAGCCTGGGTGCTTCCCTCTGAGGGCTACTCAGACTCCGTTTTGTCTGCATCACTTTTAAATGATTCAGAGAAGTCCAGGGTCCAGAGTATGGATAGATACCTGCAGGATTCCTTAGGGCAAGAGACTGAATAAGAGAAACAAGTCAGAAATATTTTTAAAGTCCACGTATGGCGAGCAAAAGAGTCCAGCAGTAGAACTAGAAACAAGGATTGAGATCAAAGTTGCCTCTGACATCTTGTTGTAAAGAACCATTTGGTATTGATCAATACCAAATGTATCAGTGCAGCTAGTGTTTACAAAGCTTATTCAGTAGGTTCTTGGTTTATTTTTCCTTAAGTAAAACACAAAGTTTTCTTTTTTGGGTTGGCGTTGGAATGAGGATTGGAAAGCATTTTTGAGTGTACATCAATTCCTTTTTTTCAGAGTTGGGATTATTTTATTCTAAAATTTGAAAAAAAAAAATCAACCAGAGGAAAAGTTTTAAGTACAGTATGAAGAATTTTTTTCCTGAGCCATTTGAGAACAAAGACCTTATGTTACATTCCAAATACTCTAGTGTGTATTTACTACACAAAGGACATTCTCCTACATAACCACAATACAGTTATCAAAATTAGGATGTTTCTGTTGATACAATACTGTCAGTTAACCCTGGTATTCCAATTAGGTTTCATCAATTATTTAATGAACTCCTATAGCAAAAGAATCTAGTGAATCACTTGCTGCACCAGGTAGTGTGTCTCTTTAGACCCTTTTAGGATCAGGAATTCAGTCTTTCCTTGACTTTCATGACCTTGACATTTTTGAAGAATGTAGAATGTCCCTCGGTTTGGGTGTGTCTGACGTTTCCTCGCTGTTTGATTTGGGCTATGCATCTTTGGCAGGAATGCTACAGACCAGTGCTGTGTTTTTCTCACGGCATCCTTTCAAGTCATTTCAATGTTAACTTTGATCAGTTGATTAGGGTGGTGTGTGCCAGGTTTCTCCGCAGTAATGTTACTCTTTCTCCCTTTGCTATAAATAATTATTTTGTGAGAAGGTGCTTTAAGACCATGGAAATATCCCACTCCTCATCAAACTTTCAATTTACTCCCTCACTTCTATATATCAATATGGATTCCTATACTACTATCTTATTCATGGGTTATAGATTTCTGTAGCTTTGAGAAACAATAAATAGTCTCAATATAAAAAAAAAACATGGCCTCCACTAGCTATTCTTCTTCTAAAACTTGCGTTAAAACTCAGAATTCTTTGAATATCATTAAGGTATCCATCCAAAATTTCCAATGAGTCACAAAATACTGTGTGAATATATAGTTTTTTTCCTACTTAATTGTAGACTAAGTATAGAATTACCATATGGCTCAGAAATCTTGCTGTCCATGTATGGCCTTTTTTCCCATATAGGGCCTTCTTATTAACACCTTGAATTAATGTCATACATTTAAGATGATACGTGAAAAAACATTCTTGTACTATAAGCTATTGTCTACAATAGGATTCTTTATGTTATACAGACCTATGCTTTATCTTTTAATTTTTATTAAAATTGTTATTTATTTTATTAAATTTATTTTCTTTACCTCAACCTAGTTTCCCCTTTTAATCACATTCACCTATTTAATTCAGCACTGTTAATTATACCGACAATAATGTGTTACCATCACCACCATCTCTTCCAAACTTTAATAATCAACCTAAATAGAAATTCTGCACAAATTAAGCATCAGTTCCCCACTCTGAACCCCAATATATCACCTGGTAACTTATTCTAGTTTGCTAGTTGCCAAAATGCGGTATACCAGAAACGGAATGGCTTTTCAAAAAGGGGAATTTAGTAAGTTACAAGTTTATAGTTCTAAGGCCATGAAAGTGTCCCAATTAAAGCAAGTCTATAGAAATGTCCAATCTAAGGCATCCAGGGAAAGACACCTTGATTCAAGAAGGCCAATGAAGTTGAAGGTTTCTCTCTCAAGCTGAAAGGCCCATGGCAAACATGGTCAGAGTTTCTCTTTCATTTGAAAAGGCACGTGTTGAGCATAGCATCGTCTGCTAGCTTCCTCTCCAGGCCTCCTGTTTCATGAAGCTTCCCCAGAGGTGTTCTCCTTCTTCATCTCCAAAGGTCACTGGCTAGTAGACTCTGTCTCTCTCAGAATCTCGTGGCTTTCTCTTGTTGTTCTCCAGCTTATTCCAAAGTGCTTCTTCCTGTAAAACCAATTAAGACCCACCTGGAATGGGTGGAGACACATCTCTACCTAATCAATTTTAATACCCAAACTTGATTTAGTCACATCTCCATGGAGATAAGCTAATTAAAGTTTCCAACATACAGTTCTGAATAGGGATTAGAAAAAATGGCTCTTTACAAAATAGGATTATGATTAAAACATGGCTTTTCTAAGGCACATAAATCCTTTCAAACAAGCACACCTATATTCTAGATTCTAATTCTATGAATTTAGTTGTCATAATTAGATCATATCAATGAGATCAAACAATATTTGTCCTTTTGTGTCTGGTTTATTTCACTCAGCATGTCCTCAGTATTCATCCAAGTTGTCACATGCATCAGGACTTCATTCCTTTTTATGGCTGAATAATATTCCATTGTATGTATATACAGTAATTTATCTATTCAACTGTTGTTTTTTTTTTCGGAGCTGGGGGAGGGACGGTACACGGTCTTGGAATTGAACCCAGGTCTCCCCCATGGAAGGTGGGCATTCTAACCACTGAACTACCCATGCACCCCTACCCATTCAACTGTTGATGGACACTTGGGCTGCTTCCATCATTTGTCAGTTGTGAATAATGCTGCTATGAACATTGGAGGGAAAGTATTTCTTCAAGTCTCTGCTTTCAGTTCTTCTGTGCATGTATCTAGTAGCTGGACTGTCAGGTCAAATGGTAATCTATACTTAGCTTTCTGAGGAACTGCCAAACTGTCTTCCACAGTGGCTGCACCATTTTACATTCCCAGCAGCAATGAATGAGTGTTCCTATTTCTCCACATCCTGTCCAACACTTGTAATTTTCAGGCAGGAGTGGAATGAAATGTCATTGTGATTTTGATTTGCATTTCCCTAATGGTTAGTGATGGTGAGCATTTTTCATGTGCTTTTATTGGCCATTTGTATAATCTCTTTGAAGAAATCTCTATTCAAGTATTTTGACCATTTTTTAATTGAGTTGTTTGACTTTTTATTATTGAATGGTAGCTTTTCTTCATATATTCTGGATATATAAAGTTTATCAGATATATGGTTTCTAAATATTTTTTCCTATCAAGTAGGTTGTCATTTCACTTTCCTGGCAAAGTCCTTTGATGGACAAAGTTTTTAATTTTGAGGTTGTCCCATTTACCTATTTTTTTTCATTGCTTGGGCTTTGAGGGTTAAGTCTAAGAAACTATTGCCTGACACAAAACCCTGAAGATGGGGTGGGCCACAGTGGCTCAGCAGGCAAGAATGCTTGCCTGCCATGCCAGAGGACCTGGGTTCAAGTCCCGGTGCCTGCCCATGTTAAAAAAAAAAAAAAAATCCCAGAAGATGCTTCTCCACATTTTCTTCTAGGAGTTTGATCAGAATGAGTCAGAGTAGATCTATTAGGACTTATTCTGTTTGGAGTACATTGAGCTTGGTCATTTATGTTGATGTCCTTCAAAAGAGTTGGGACCATTATTTCTCAAATATTCCTTCTTCCCCTTTTCCTTTCACTTCTCTTTCTGGGACACCCATGACGCATATTTATGCACTTTATACTGTCACTCCAATCCCTGAGACACTGCTCAATTTTTTCTATTCTTTTCTCTATCTGTTCTTCTGACTGTATGATTTTGACTATTCTGTCTTCTAGTTTGCTGATTCTTCTGTTGTCTATTTTCATACCTGCAAATTCTTCTTTATGCTAACACATTATCTTCGTAATAACCTTTATCTGTTTATGAATATTTTCCTTCATCTCATTAAATTGATTTAAGAGATTTGTTTGAACATCTTTGATTAGTTGTTCCAATTTCTGAGTTTCCTCTGAAGTTTTAATTTGCTCCCTTGACTGAGCCATATCTTTCTGTTTCTCATATGGCTTGTAATTTTTTGCTGATGTCTAGGTATCTGATTATATCTAGATGAGTTAACTCTGAAAGTCAGTTTCTCCCTCTCTTCTATGATTTTACTGTTGCTTGGCTCTGCATTAAGGCTCTTCTTTGATGCTTTTCTAGACTTATTCTAGATCATTAGAATAGCCATGTTTAACTGTTGAGATTTTCTCAGCAGCTCTTCATCTGATTCTTGTCCTGGATAGGTGGTAAAATTTTTAATACTGCACTTCTTGTGTAATTGCTTCCCTTCCAGGAGAAAATTTCCTTTTCTCTGTTCTTCTCCAGGAATCTTTATCTGCTCCCTATTTTTGCAGCATCCCCACCCCCACCCCACCCCCAGCTCTTATGACTTGTTTAAATTCTCTCCCACACTCAGAGCCCCATTTTCCTTATACTTTTATGTTCTGGGATCCTCCTGACTTACTGCAGTTCAGTTTAATCCCCACCCCCACCCCCTTTTTTTACTCTGTGAGGCTTTTAAGCCTGCAGTTTCTTCCCCAGCGGGGTATTCCACCCTAATGAGCCAGATGGGGTCAATTCAGAAATGTGGGTCTCTCTAGAAAAGCCTGCTTTGTGTTTACGTTTTCCAGTCAACAGAAACTGGATTGAGTGGACGCAGCACTTTCCAGCTGCAGTTTTACTGTGGTTCCACCACTCCACACACACACACACACACACACACACACACACACCTGAGGGCCCTTGTGTGTGCAGCACCCTCAGCTGCTGGTGTTGCACCCTGGGTCTCTGTGGGCGGGGGCCCTGGGCCTGGAAATGCATGGGGAACCAGTGCTCTGTCCTGTGGGAGGTGGGAGTGATCTGGGTCACTGCCTCAAAGCAACTCCCCAAGCTGTGCAGGACCGAGGGAGGGAGGAGTGGACCGGCGGGTGTGCGACAGAAGTTTCCTACCTGATATTTTCCTTTTCCTTCGATTCACATTTGTAGGGTCCTTCTCCAGGATCTACCATTCTCTAGCGTTCTAAGCAAGTGAGGTTTAGCTTTTATTGCCACCCATCATCGTGATTGTCCCCGTAGACATCCTTCTGTCTCCTCAGAAATCTCACCTGCAGCCACCTCCTGGGTCTTTCACCTCTGAGTAAATGGCATCGCTATCCATCTAGCTGCTCAGTGCCGAAACCTGGGACTCAGCATTCATTTCCACCTACACGTCCAGCCCCTCAGCAAGTCTGTTGGTTCTTCTTCCAGTCACAAGATATCCTGAAGGTTGACTTCTGTCCAACTCCACGGCTGTCACTTGCTGGTGACCTTCTCTTTCTTTTCCTGACCCCTGCCGTCCACTCTCCACACTGCGACAGTTCTCCTCTCCTCAGCCAGCCCTCAGCTTTCTCTCCTTTGTGCCGCAGACAGTCCCATCTTTTCAGAGCTCTTTACCTGGCTTCACGCTGATCCTCTCCTCTTTTCCTTTCTTTCATATTAACCATCACTTCCTGGAAATGCCTTTCATACCCAGTGTTTTTAATGTGGATCTTTACAGCACAGGTCCTTTCCTTCATGGCACTCACCGCATGCCCTAATCATGTCAGTTATTATATTTTTGCTTGATTATTATCTCACTCTCACTGGAAAGTAGGTTTCTTGAGGAAAGATACCCTGCCTGTGTGGTTCATCCAGTTCTTGGTCCAGTACCTGGCACGTGGAAGTTTCTCAATAAATATTTGCAGAATCAAAAATTATATTTTTGGGTGGGCCACGGTGGCTCCGTGGCAGAATTCCCGCTTGCCATGCTGGAGACCTGGGTTCGGTTCCCGGTGTCTGCCCATGCAAAAAAGAAAAAATATGAAGACCAGTTTACATTTTAAAGGTCCATACTGGCTGGCATTTTTGCATGATAAATGCTACCAATTATACATTTCTTAGAAAAAATACATTTTTATAATTTCCTATGTATTTTTAAGACTTCATTTCACAAAGCCTCATGTACGGGTCAGATGTTTTTTTCTTGTGGTTTTCTAGGCTTTTTGTACTAAATGAAAATATTCTAAGGAAGCTTTAAAAGCTGCAAAATCAAACGCAGGGATCTTTTCCAGGAGCTGTTGAAATACATGGTTGCTTTTAAATTTCCTTGGCCTTGTAAGCCAATGTGGTGAAGGTTTTATAAGGTCACTAGTGTTAGGGAAATCTTTGGGGGTTGGAATATTCATGAAAACATTTGTTTTTAACAATAATGAATATTCACCAAATTACTCAAAAGGTGGCAGAGTGCTTACACGCCACTGACGCTCAATAATGAATAAATGGATGCATGAGCTGTTGGAAAGCGACTATCCTCTTTTGGAGGCAGTTTCTCTTACTGTATAAAGTGCTCTTGGAATTAACTCTTAAATGCGTTGACCCACATCTTCAGTATCTCATTATACAGTTAAGATGTCAAAGAAAGCCTGTTCCTATTGACTTCACTGGGTGTGAGGATGTGGGTGTATGGAGACCCCTGGGACAACTTTTGCTTTCCTAACAAGAAAGTTGAATGCACCAAATACAGCCTTTCCTCACCCCTTTTCCCAGTCTTAAATGTAGCTGGGGTGGCAGAAGCTCCGTTAGCCTGTTAATAACCATAGGGGAAAGCCCAAAGAAATCTCAAAGTTACCAGTTGCATTAGTCTAGCTTCCTTCAAGAAGCATACACCATGATGGGATTAAACATACAAGGATTTTATTACATGAAGTGCCTGTGTGATGTAAAATAGGGAGGGAGCTGGAGAAGACTGAGACAGCCAGTACATTATGAGCAACTTAGACCCCAAGTGAAGAAGAGAGTGAGATGAGGTTGGATGGAAGCACCCAAGATTGCTGTGCAGCCTAAAGAAGTCTCAGCAAAGCCACCAGGGAGTCTTCAGACCCAATGTGACTGTCAGAGGAGTCCCAGATCTCCCAGAAACATGTCTTCCTTGGTATTCCTGCTGCATTAAGTCTTTGGCTGGGAGCTGCCCATGGGAGGCATGGCCTTGACACAGACATTACACTGGATTTTAAAGTGTGACAGCTGGGGCTCGCTGTCAGTTACACTCACTGTAGCTAGAGATCTGTTAGGCCCACACCAGTCTGTACCATTGAACTGATGCCAAAAACAATTTCTGGAATACTTGCTATAAGAAAAAATGTTTTTAAGTTCCTATTTGTCTGTGCCCTTCTTCCATTTTCTATGATGTGCAATTGAATACATTCCTAACAGATTCATCCTTCACCCCAGTTAAATCCCCACTTCCCATTATTTCAGGGCTTCCCTCTTGCCTCCTCCCTTCTCCACCCTTGTCTCTTCTCTCCTCTTTTCTCCCTTCATGTTTTCATACAGAGCAGCTTAATTCTATCTGACACTTGAACTTCTGCCCAGACCCAGCCTTCAAGACCCACCTTAAACTCCAAGTGGCTTATCAAGTTGATTTCCAAAAATGAACACTAGTCTCTCCCTAAGAAGAATTCTAGTACCCAGTGTTAAAATAAAAATTTCAGCTCATTGCATGCATGCACACACACAGACACACACACACACGCATCTTGACTGTTCTTCCAGAATGTGTGAACTACTTTAGAACTGGGATCCTATCTTTTTTGTGTTTCATTTAATTTTATTATGAAGTATTTCAAACATAGAAACATATCAAGGATAACATAACACTCACAAATGCACCACATGGATTTAACAAATGTTAGCACTTTACCATATTTGATTTCAGTTAAAAATTTTTTGCCATTTTAACCATTTGAGTGTGTGCAATTCAGCGGCATTAATTACATTCACAATATTGTGCTACCGTCACCTCCATCCATCACCAAAACTTTTCCATCACCCCAAACAGAAACTCTGTGCCCTTTAGGCAATAACTCCCCAATCCCTCTACCACTTGCCCCTGCTTGAGTCTTATTTGGAAAAATATATATATATATTTTTTTTATTTGTTATTTGTTATATATATATATAGTTATATTGCAATAATACTAAAACATATAGAGTGCTGAATATGTGCCAATCCTGTTCTGAATGCTTCATGTATTAACTCCTTTAAACTTTATAAAAACTCTGTGAGGTAGATATTTAAATTGTCCCCATTTTACAGATGAGGAAACTGGGGCACAGAGATGGTAACTTGCCCAAGATCACACAGCAAGAAGAGACAAGGTTTAAGCCCAGGCAACTAGATGCAGTCTTTGGATCATATTTTATTTATTCTTATGCACAGGGCTTAGGACATAATAATAACCCAAGATATTTATTGAAAGAATGAATGCATTAACTCATTTAGTATATAAATAAACACCTGACTGACTTCAGTACAAGGAAAATCAGGCCCATTGAGATAACCAAATCTTTATTGTGAAACAAACCAAGCCATAAAACCATAAATTTTCTGTTGAGATACAGTCATCTTGAGTCCTAACATATTTCTCATTTTCCTTGGCTAGTGGTTTCCTACCAGGAAAGGACATGGGTCTTATATGTTCTCCACTGCTGCATAACAAATTATCCCAATACAAAGTAGCTTAAAACGATGGTTCCTTATCATCTCTCATGGTTTCTGTGGTTCGGGAGTTCAGCCAGGGCAGTGTGGGGCCAGCGTGGCTCAGCTCCACAACATTGGGGCCTCCGCTGGGCAATGCGAAGGGCAGGGCCTAGAATCATCCTCAGGGGTCTCCACTCGTATGTCTGGCAGTCGGTGCTGGCTGCTGCCTGGGGGCCTAGCCAGGACCCCTCAGTCTGGGCTTCCTTAAAATGAGGTCGCTGGGTGCTAATGGGACAGAGAGCCTCAGAAGCATTTTGCCTTTTATGACCTCACACGGTATCACGTCTCTTGGTCAAGGCAATTGCAAAGGTCTGCTTGTAGCTTGCAGGAGGAAACATAGACCCTCAATGGAGACTTGTTGTCCACTGGTAAGGAAAGCAGATAAGGTGACATAGGTACTGCTGCAGTGTCTTTGGAAAATACAATCTCTCAGATCCTGAAAAACAGATGGTGAGATAGGTATCCATTCTATCATGAAAGGATCGTTGATTATTTTTAACAATTGGACCCCAGTAGAATATATGAGGATGATTTTAACCATTAGTGTCCATTATCAAAGCAAAACAGAAACAAAGTTATTGTTGAAGTATTGTACAACCAGCACCATGCTTCCTCCTTCACTTGTTCACGTTACCAGTCCTTAAAGCGCTGAATATGCAGGAGGTCTTAAAAACCTAGCCAAGTTTCATTTTCTAAAATTCTAGAGTATCTTTCTCGACAATGATCCAGATTGGCTCCTCCCTCTGCCTCGCTGTATCCCCTGTGCCCACCACCCTCAGGTGAGTGAGGGGCCTCAAGTATATCAGCACCAGCTTTGTCCACAGTTTCATAAATAAACTCTTGTAACTTAAAGCAGATTGAACAAAGATCAGGGGTGCTGCATTATTCCTGCATACGTATACACAGATCTATGGTTTATATTCCTGGAATGAGCCAGATGTAATTCATAGTTTGTAGAAATAAAGGTAATATCCTATTTGACAGTTCAGAAGCCTTATTCTCCTTGTTTTGAGAGAAAATGACTACATCCCAGAACGGAGCACGAAAACATAATAAAGTGGAAAAGCCTCTTGAAGAAGAGGTGATGGCATCTTTGAAAGAGAATGCAGGTCACTTTTAATGGTGCCATCTGTTCTTCTAGAGAGAACAGGGATAAGTCAAGTAAACCCTTAATGTTTTCTTCAGTTGCGACCAGAGAAAGTGCTAAGTGCACTGAGTTTAAGAACATCTCCTACTAAGGTTTTCAGGCTCCTGTCTGTGTACAAAGCATCAAAGAGCTCTGCCATTTCTGTCTTATCTGGAAATGTTCAAAGGGTGAGAGAGGCAAGGTGGCTGTGACTAGAATGCATCAAAAGGTCTTTGTTATTAAAGGAAATCAGACACCCCACACACATACACATATTTCCTATGACTACTCAGTTTCTATTGTTGCTACATAATAGTTATATGATTTTTGGTCATAATTTTCTAAGGAATGTGTTATTTAAGTTCTCTAATGCAATCATCCTAAGATTATCTTCCTACCTCAATTTAATGAAGGAAATTAAAATATGTTTTCTTTTCGTTCGTATCCTCAACTGCCATCTGCTTTAAAATGTGGATATAATCAGCCACTGGAAAGTACGAGAAACAGATCATGTTTATAAAGAAATTTATCTCCTTTGAAAAAGTGTGTGAATAAAAATTTTAAATCCCCATGAGGGGAAAAAATCTGCCAGAATTTTTAGTTGAAAGAGATTTCATTTCATAGCAAGAGCTGGTAATGTAAAATGATCCCTCCAAATATAAACCCACGGCTTCCTGGGAATTGTATTATTTATGACACAAATAAAGTATTTTCTTCTAATTTATTGTTTTCCAGAAACTCTTTTTGCAATCTGTCTGGTCACAGTCACTGGTACAAAATTTAAGCCACCTGTTCCCGTAGGTTTTCCATTTTCTGTATCTGGAAAATCGCTCCGTTTATCTTTCCCCAGAAAGAGTTGTTCTGGAAAAATAAATACTGTTTTTACATTTGTATGACTGTCTTTTGAATAAGGGATATGATGATTTTTAAATTACTTGGAAGATTGATAATAGGTTCTTTCTTCATCAAAGAAAGCATATGTTGATTTTTAAAAACAACTTTATTGAGATATGAACAAGATACCATGCACTTCACTCATTTAATGTGTACAATTCAATGATTTTCATTATATTCACAGGGCTGTGCAGAATCTACTTTTAGAACATTTTTGTCCCTCCAAAAAAATAAGCCCCACACCAATTAGCATTCTCCCCTCCCCCCACAGCCACGCTGTAGCCCAAGGCATCCACTAATCTACTTTCTGTCTCTAGATTTGCCTTTTCTGTACATTTCATATAAAAGGACTCATGCAACATGAGGTCTTTTATGACAGGCTACTTTCATTTATTATAGTGTTTTCAAGGTTCATCCATGTTGTCACATGTATCAGAACTTCATTCCACTTTATCGCTGAATAATATTCCATTATATGGATATACCACATTTTCTTTAAGCGTTCATCAGTTGATGGACATCTGGGTCATTTCCACATTTTTGCTATGATGAATAATACTGCTATGATCTTTCATGTACAAGTTTTTATGTACATATGTTTTCAGTTCCCTTGGATATGTAAGTAGGAGTGGAATTGTTGGGTCACATGTTAACTCGATGTTTAACGTTGAGGATCTGTCCAACTGTTTTTCAAAAAGGCCGCACCATTTTACATTTCCATCAGTCGTGTATGAGGGTCCCAGTTTCTCCAGATACCCACAAATCCTTGTTATTGTTTGCATTTATGATGATAGCCAGACTAATGGGTGTGAAGTGGTTAGCTCATTGTGGTTTTTATTTGCATTCCCTAATGAATGATGCTATTGAGCATCTTTTTATGGGCTAATGGCCTTATTTGAAAAAAAATTCAAATATTTATATACTTGAAATATACTGTCTTTAAAAAAAAAAGTCTCAGTTCCTTACCCATTTTTAAATTGGTTGTTTGTCTTTTAATTATTGAATTGCAAGAGTTCTTTGTATATTCCAGATAAAAGTCCCTTGTCAGATATATGATTGTATTCTGTGGATTGTGTTTTCATTTTCATAAAAGTATCATTTGCATCACAAAAGTCTTTAAATTTGTTGAACTCTAACTTATCTAATTTTTCTTTTGTTCCTTGTGCTTTTGGTGTTGTATCTAAGAAATTACCTACCTAACCCAACATCACAAAAATTACCTCTATGTTTTCTACTATGAGTTTTATGGTTGTAACTCTTGTATTTATGCCTATGATCCATTCTGAGTTAATTTTTGTGAATGGTTTGCAATAGGGGTATAAATTCATTCTTTGGCCTGAGAGTAGCCAGTTGTCTAGGCACCATTTGTTGGAAAATTCTTCCTTTCCTTCATTGAATTGTCCTAGCACCATTGTCAAAAATCAATTGATTGTTTGTATGTTAAGAATGTTTGTGTTTGTATGTTGTTTTGGTTTGTCAATTAAAAAAATTAAAAATTTAAATTAAATTAAAAAAATCAATTGATCATAAATGCAAGGGTTTATTTCTAGATAAATAATCTAGAATAAAAATGGAATTAAAATAATTAATTCCATTGATCTATGTTAGTATCCCTATATCAGTAGTACCACACTGTCTTGATTACAGTAACTTTATAGTAAGTTTTGAAATCAAGAATTGTAAGTCTCCTAACTCTTCCAAGATGGTTTTGGATATTCTGGATCTGTGCATTCATACAAACTTTAGAATTGGTTTATTGATGTTTTCAGAAGGCCAGCTGGAATTTTGATAGGGACTACATGGAATCTATAGATCAATTTTGGGGACTATTGCCACTTTAATGATATTGAGTCTTCCAGTCCACGATTTGGACCATATTGATCCATTAGTTTGTCTTCTTTGATTTTTTTTGACAATGTTTTGTAGTTTTCAGTGTACAAGTCTTGAATTTCTTTTGTTGAAATTTTTCTTAGGTATTTTATTCTATTTGATGCTATTGTAAATGGAATTGTTTCTTCATTTCATTTTTTTCTTTATTAGAGAAGTTATGAGTTTACAGACCAATCATGAATAAATACAGGATTCCACATATTACCCCCCACCAACATCTTACATTGGTGTGGAACATTTGTTACAATTGATGATAGCACATTTTTATAGTTGTACTATTAAAGTTCATGGTTTAACTTAGGGTTCACTGTAGTTCCATGAATTAAAAATTTTTTTTTATTCTGTTATCATATATACAATCTAACATTTCCTTTTTTAAAATCATATTCAGACACACATTTCAGTGCTGTTTATTACATTCACAGTGTTGCACTACCATCACCACCATCCATTACTAAAGCATTTCCATCATTCTAAGTAGGAACCCTGTACATTGTAAGCCTTAAATTCCCACTCCCTATTCCCACCTCATCACCTGGTAACCTATATTCTAGATTCTGACTCTATGAGTTGATTATTCTAATTATTTCAAATCAGTGAGATCATAGGACATTCATTCTTTTGTGTCTGGCTTATTTCACTTAACATGATGTCAGAAGTTCATCCCTGTTATCACATGTATCAGGACTTCTTTCCTTTTTACAGCTGAATAATATTCCAGTGTATTTACATACCATATTTTATTTATCCATTCATTGGTTGATGGACACTTGGGTTTCTTCCATTTTTTTGGCAATTGTGAATAATGCCACTAAGAATATTGGTATGCAAATATCTGTTCAAGTCTCTGCTTTCAGTTTCTTGGGGTATATACCTAGTAGTGGGTTTGTCACTCATAGTGGTTCTTTACTGACCTTCCTGAGGAAGCACCAAACTTCTTTCACAGTAGCTATAGCATTTTGTATAGCCACCAACAATGAATGAGTGTTCTTATTTCTCCACATCTTCTCCAGCACTTGTTATTTTCTATTTTTTAAATAGTACCATATTCTAATTGGTGTGACTGCCATTTTCCAAAGCCCGGCGGTTAAATGACTCTCAGACTTTGAAGCCTAATGATGTTTGCCCTTCAGGTTTCCAGAACTGTTTGGGTTGTGTGATCCCTGTGTTCCTTCCAGTTTCTCCCTAGGAAAATGGAAACATGTATCCTATCACTGTCCCTCCTTTGTTATTGACAGGAGATATTGGCAGGAGATAACTTGTTCTGAGTTTTACAGGTCCAGAGACAGAGGAGAATTTAGCTGTAGGACAGAGGATGCCTGTAGCTGACTTTGTTAAGATTTTGTGCTGTTTCTGACTTTGTATTGTATTTGTATTCTTACTAACATGGTTTAAGGCTTTGTGATATTGTGATGGAATGAATGTATTTTACATTTGGAAAGAACATGTCTTTTTGGGATCCAAAGGGTGGAATGTGCTAGTTTGAAGCTATTATGTACCACAGAAAGCCATGTATCTTAATCCTCATTCAATATTGCTGGGTGGGATCTTTTTTATTGTTTCTATGGAGATGTGACCCACCCAATTGTGGGTGGTAACGTTTGATTAGATGGTTTCCATGGAGATGTGTCTCCACCCATTCAAGGTGGGGTTGCTTACTGGAAGCCTTTAAGTGGGAACCATTTTGTAAAAAGCTTAAAACCAACAGAGCCCACACAGCCAGAGACCTTTGGAGCAGAAGGAAAACACCCCAGGGAAGCCTTGTGAAATGAGGAGAGAAAGCTAGCAGACATCTCCATGTGCCCTCACAGCTGAGAGAGAAACCCTAAACTTCATTGGTCCTTTCTTTGGAGTTAAGGTATCTTTCCCTTGATGCCTTAATTTGAACATTTTCATGGCTTTAGGACTGTAAACTTGAAACTTAATAAATTCCCTTTTTTTAAAAGCTAAAAACAAAATTTGCATTGTTAGTCTTTTTTGTTATTAAGTTGAAGGATTTCTTTATATATTCTAGATATTAATCCTTTATCAGATGTGTGGTTACCTACTATTTTCTCCCAAACTGTAGGTTGTCATTTTACTTCCATGATAAAGTCCCTTGAGGCACAAACATTTTTAATTTGACGAGATTCCATGTATCTACTTTTTTCTTTTGTTGCTTGTGCTTTGGGTATAAAGTCCAAGAAACCATGACCTAAACAAGGTCCTAAAGATGCTTATTACATTTTCTCTTAGGAGTTTGATAATTCTAGCTCTTTTATTAAGGTCTTTGATGCATTTTGGGTTGCTTTTGTATATGTGTAAAGTATGGGTTCTCCTTCTTTATTATTTTATTTTATTTTCTGCAAATGAAGATCCGTTTATCCCAGCACCATATGTTGAACAGACTATTCCTACCCAGTTGAGTGATCTTTGCCACCTTGTCAAAATCAGTTCACCATAAATGTGAGGGTTGATTTCTGAGCTCTCAATTCTATTCCATGGGTCTAGGTATGTCTGTCCTTGTGTCAATACCATGCTGGTTTTTTTAGAGGGGGTTGCTTTTCGTATTTTTGTGGGGAGGGTGCACAGGCTGGGAATTGAGCCCCAGTCTCCTGCATGACAGGTGAGTATTCTACCAATGAACCACCTGTGTACCCCCATACTGTGCTGTTTTGATTACTGTTGTTTTGTAATAAGTTTTCAGATTGGGAAATGTAAGTCCTCCAACTTCACTTTATTTTTTCAAGATGGTTTTCTCTCTTCAGGGCCCCTTGCCCTCTGATATAAATTTTATGATTGGGCTTTCCATTTCTGCAAAGAAGGTTGTTGGAATTTTGATTGGGATTGCACTGAATCTATAAACTGCTCTATGTAGTATTGCCATCTTAGTGATACTTAGTCTTCCAATCCATAATCATGGTATACCTTCTTTAATTTCTTTTAGCAATGTTTTATAGTTTTCTGTGTACAACTCCTTTACATCCTTGGTTAGATTTATTTCTAGATATTTGATTCTTTTATTTGCTATTGTGAATTCTTCTTCCAGTTATTATTGCTTGTGTTTAGATCAGAGTTTTTCATTAAATTTTGGAGGTTTTCAGCTGTTAATTCTTTGACTATTTTTTATTGTTCCTTTCTCTGCTTTTTTCTAGTACTTCCATTACACATATGTTGATGCACTTAAGAGTGTTCCACATTTCTTTGAGGCTCTGTTTATTTTTCTTCATCCTTTTTTCACTGTTTTTCAGATTGCATAAACTCTGTTACTCTGTCTTCAAGTTCACTATTATTTTTTCTGCCAACTCAAATGTCCCATTGAACCCCTCTAGTGAATTATTCATTTCAGTTTGTACTTTTCAAATCCAGAGTTTTCATTTGACTATCACTACTGATTTTCTCTATTTGATGATATGTCATCATCAGACATTCTTTTAATTCCTTAACTGTGGTTTTCTTTAGTTTAGTGGATCATTTATAATAGCTGCTTTGAAGTCTTTGTCTGCTAAATATATCATCTGAGTTCCTTCAAAGGCAGTTTCTATGTTCTACTTCTTTCCCTTTGTATGGGTCATGTTTTCCTGTTTCTTTGTGGGTCTTGTAATTTTTTGTTGGGAACAAAATATGCTATATTGAATCATGTACCCAACAAAATACATGTTCTTATTCTTAAGCCACATTCCTGTGGATGTGAACCCTTTTATAACTTCGGTACTTTGAAGATGTATTATCAGTTAACATGTGGACTCATACTTGAATAGATCTTCTAAAATCCTATTTAGGTGTGGCCAAACCAAATCAGGGTGGGCCTTAATCTGTATTACTGGAGGCCTTATGAAGATAACCAGAAAACGGAAAGCCTGAGGCCATAAGTCAGCTGAACCTGAAGAACAGACACAGGAGAAGGACATCGCCATGTGACAGCAGGCAGATATGCCAGTCACGTAGCCCCAAGTATTTCAGAAAGCCTGCGCCAAAACACCACAGACTTTAAGGAGGAAATATAGCCAACGCAAGAGCTTGCCAACGCCTTGATTTGGAACATTGGGCCTCTAAAACCATGACCTAAAATGCTTGTTGTTTAAGTAAACCTGTTCATTGGTGGTGTTTTTCATAGCTGGTCTGACAGACTAAAATACTGGGCATTTTAGATCATATTTGGAGGCTCTCTAGATACTGACTACAGACGGGATTGTGTTAGTTGTTTTGGCTGGGTCATTTGTTTATTTATTTAATTACTGGGCTGAACTAATTTTGCAAAACATATTTCCCCTTCAGTGTGCAGCCTCTGATGTCCCTGTTCAGAATGTTTTTCTCCTTGTGTGCTGGTTTGAATTTGTGGACCCCAGAAAAGCCATGTCCTTTAATCCTTATTCAATATTGGCTGGCTGGGAGTTTTTTAATTGTTCCCATGGAGATATGACTCACCTGATTGTGGGTATTAACTTTTGATTAGAGGGAGATGTGACTCCACCCATTCCAGGTGGGCCTTGACTGAAATCCTTTAAAAGAGGAAACATTTTGGAGAGAGTCCCTTTTTTAGAACCACAAGAGGGCCCATGCAGCCAGAGACCTTTGGAGATGAAGAAGGAAAACGCCCCCAGAGAGCTTCGTGAGACAATAAGGCTGGAGAGAAAGCTAGAAGACATTGCCATGTTTGCCATGTGCCTTTCCAGTTGAGAGAGACCCTGAACTTCACTGGCCTTTCTTGAGTGAGTGCCTTAATTTGGACATTTCGATATACTTGCTTCAATGTGGACAATTTCACAGCCTTAGAACTGTAAACTTGCAACTTACTAAATTCCCCTTTTTAAAAGCTGTTCCCGGGCGGTGCAATGTAGACTCAGTGGCAGAATTCTCACCTGCCATGCTGGAGACCCGGGTTCAATTCCCAGTGCCTGCCCATGTAAAAAAAAAAAAAGCCATTCCCATTTCTGGTATATCACATTCCAGCAGCTAGCAAACTACAACACCTTGTTTTTATCTTTTAGCCTGGCCACATAGGAATCGCTTCTAGGTGAATATAAGCCATTTATTGCTGAAAGGTTGTACTTAATTCACTTAAGTCATTTAGTTTTTTACCTTTTACTGTTGTCTGAATAAATGTGTGACTTGGAAGTTGCTATTGCAGTTCAGGGAGCTTATATTTTTTGCCCTGCATTCATCCAGGAGCCATATCTTGGAAGTTCCCTCTCTCATCATACCCTGGGAAGGTACAGCCCTGGGTAGAAGTGCAGCTTCCAGACTGTCAGGGATGACTGCGCTAGGACTGGCTTCTTAGGAATTCAGTTCTGGAGCAGAATTTATCATTCAGTCAGGGTTTGATCATGGATTGTGTATAAACCAGCTGTGCCTGTGAGGCTTGTGTTCTGTGTTAATGGGTCTGTTAAAGACTTAGGGAGTGCTTTAAAATCTACCCCATGTCCTACTTTGATTGCTCCTCAGTGGTTGCACACTTGTAAGTATGCACAGTATCCCTAATCCCCAGAATTAACTGTGATTCCAAGAAGGCTCTTCTTGGCTCCTTTTCCTGGTTCTTTCTATTAAACTTCTGGCTGCTCCACTGTTTTGCTTTTATCAGAACTACCAGCCTCCTCTTTATTACTTTCCATCAAGATCTCTATTTAAAAAAAATTTTTTTTATATTTAAAATGTGTTTTATTTAATGCTGAAAATTTTACCTTAGGAGACAGAAGGATGTAAAAAGAAAGGAAAAGACAACATAATTAAGTCATCCTTGCATCTATGGTTTTTTAAAAAGCAGTTTTATTGTAGATTCCCATATACAATCAATCTAAAGTATACAATCAATGGCTTTTAGTATAGTCAAAGAATTGTGCATTCATCAAAACAATCAATTTTAGAAGATCTTCATTACCCCCAAAAGAACACCCCCATATCCCTTAGCAGGCACCTCTTAATCCCTCTATCCCTCCCCATCCCTTCATAACCACTGATCTGAGTCTGTCACTAGAGCTTTATTTATATTTACAGTTTATGTAAACGGACTCTACAATATGTAGTACATTGTGTCTGATTTCTTTCACTTAGTATAATATTCTAAATTATTATTTTTCATAAGAGAAGTTGTGGGTTTGCAGAAAGGTCATACTAAAAATCGAATGTTCCCGTATATCCCCCTATTGCTGACACTTTGTATTAGTGTGGTTCCTTTGTTACAATTGATGGAAGAATAGTAAAGTAATATTATTGACTATAGTCCATAGCTTACATCTGCTGTATTTTTTCCCACATGGCACCCTGTTATTAATCCCTTGTATTAGTGTCATGAAAGAACATTTTTATTTTTCTACCATTAATCCTAGTCCGTCATCCACAACAGGGTTCACTGTGTTAAACAGTCCCATGTTTTATCTTCTAACTTTCCTTCTAGTACATAATGACCCAGAACTTCCCCTTTCAACCATATTGGCAATCATAATTCAGTGTGATTAATTAAAATCACAAAAGTTGACTGATTTCCCCTGCAAATTCTTTTTTGAACACTGATTATTTAAGAGACACTTATTTAACTTCCATGTATCTGTGGACTTCCAATTTTCCCCTTTACTGATTTCCATCTTCATTCCATTATGGTCAGAGAAGATGCTTTGTACGATTTCATTCTTTATAAATTTATTGACACTTGTTTTGTGATCCATGTGCACTTGAGAAGAATATATATCTTGCTGTTTTGGGGTTCAATGTTCAGTGTATGTCTTTTTTTTTTTTGTATAGGCAGGCACCGGGAATTGAACCTGGGTCTCTGGCATGGCAGACGAGAACTCTGCCACTGAGCCACCTTGGCCCACCTTTGGCATATGTCTTTTAGGTCTAGTTCACTTATCATATTATACAAGTTCTCCATTTCTTTATTGATTGTCTGTCTAGATGTTCTATTAATGAGAGAAGTGTATTGAAATCTCCAACTATTATTGTAGAGGTATCTATTTCTTCCTTCAGTTTTGCCAGTGCTTGCCTCATGTATTTCAGGGCACTGTGGTTAGGTGCATAAATATTTATGATTGTTAGTTCTTCTTGGTGGATTGCCCTTTTATTTTTTATTAATACATAAAGTCCTTTGTCTTTTTTTAACCAGTTTGTTACTTAAAGTTTATCATCCGATACTAGTATAGTTACCCCAGCTTTACTGTTGTTGTTACTGTTTGCATAGAATGTCTTTATCCAACCTTTCATTTTCAACCTGTTGTGTCTGAGTCTAAGGCGAGTCTCTTGTAAACAACGTGTAGTTGGGTCATACATTTTTAATCAATTCTGCCAACCTGTGAAGTTTAATCCGTTAACATTCAATGTTGTTACTGTAAAGACAGTACTCACTTCAGCCATTTTATCCTTTGATTTTTATAGGTCATATCTTTTTTTTAACTCTCTTTTCCTGTATTACAATCTTCTTTATATATAGTTGATCTTTTGTGATGTACCTGACTGATCTCTTCCTCATTTCTAATTTTGTATATTTTTAAAATACTTTCTTTGTGGTTACCCTGAGGTTTATATTACATATCCTATATCTATAACCTCTAATTTGAAAAGATACCAATTTAGCGACAATAGCATACACGTTCTGTGCTCGCGTATCCCTCTGTCTTCCCTTTTAATGTCATTTACATCCCACTTTACCACTTTATATTCTGCATTTCATTATCAGGAATTTATGCCTTTTTCTTATTTAATTGTGTTCTGACTTTTATAGGAATTAAAGAGGAGAGCTGTATACTGAGGATACAGTACTATAGGGTTTTCATTTCCCCTTTTATTCACACTTACTGCTGATCTTCATTTCTTCACACTACTCTAAGCCAGTCTCTCTTGTATTTTCCTTTCAACCTATAGAACTCCCTTTAGTAATTCTTATAGGGTAGATCTCTTGTTGATGATTCTCTCAGTTTCTGTTTATCTGTGAATATTTTAAACTCTCCCTCATTTTTGAAGGACAGTTTTGCCAGATAGAGAATTTTTGGCTGGCAGTTTTACTCTTTCAGTACCTTAAATGTACTGTACCACTGCCTTCTCACCTCCATAGTTTCCAATGAGAAATTGGCACTTATTCTAATTGAGGATCCCTTGTATATGAAGAATCCCTCTTCTCTTGCTGCTTTCTTAATCTTTGGAACTTGACAATCTAATTAGTATGTGTCTCAGAGTAGTCTATTAGTATTAATTCTGTTTGTAGTATGTTGAGCTTCTTGGACATGTATATTTATGTCTTTCATAAGAGTTGGGATATTTTTGGCCATTATTTCCTCAAATATTCTTTATGCCCCTTTTCCTTTCTCTTCTCTTCTGGGACACCCATGATGCATCTTTTTTTGCTTCATGCTATTGCTGAGACACTGCTCAATTTTTTTATTCTTTTCTCTATCTGTTCTTCTGACTGTATGAATTCTATTGCCCCATCTTCTAATTTATTAGTCTTTCTTCTGCCTGTTCAAATCTTTATTGTATTTTTAATGCAAGAAAAAAATTATTTTTAATTTCCGTCATTATGCCTTTAATCTGCATAATTTGTTATGTTTCTTTTGATACTTACAAATTCTTCTTTATGCTCACATATTGTCTTCTTGATATCCTTTATCTCTTTATACATATTTTCCTTCATCTCCTTGAATTAATTCAGGAGATTTGTTTGAACATCTTTGATTAGTTGTTCCAACTTCTGAGTCTCCTCTGAATTTTTTAATCTGTTCTCTTCACTGTGCCATATCTTTTGGTTTCTTAGGATGGCTTATAATTTTTTGCTGGTGTCCAGGCATCTGGTTATGTACATGAGTTAACACTGAAAGTCAGTTTCTCCCTCTACTTTTTTCATTGCTGTTGTTATTGTTGATTTTTTGTTAGGGCTCTTCTTTGAAACTTGATCTAACTTATTCTGGACTTTAGCCCATATTTAACTATTGAGATTTTCTCAACAATTCTTCATGTGATTCTTGCCTTGGATATGAGATGCAATTTTTAAGATTCTACGTTTTGTGCAATTGTTTCACCTCCAGGAGAGAGTTTCGTTTCCTCTGTTCTTTCCTTGGGAATCTTGATCTGTCCTGTTGGTTTTTGTGTAGACTTTTCTCCCAAGCTCCTACTATTTGTTTAAATTCTGTCCC
Organism: Tamandua tetradactyla; assembly: GCF_023851605.1. Lineage (NCBI taxonomy): Eukaryota > Metazoa > Chordata > Mammalia > Pilosa > Myrmecophagidae > Tamandua > Tamandua tetradactyla. The sequence goes on along the minus strand of NC_135341.1, from coordinate 64,704,866 downwards.
TCACTCAGTGCTCCATTTCCCCTACACTTTTCAGTTCTGGGACCCTTCCTATTTTATAGCAGTTCAGTTCAACCCACCCCACCCCTATCTTTTGTTTCTGTGAGGATTTTCTGCCTCTGTTTTCTTCCCAATTATGGTATCCCACCTCAGGGAGCAAATTTGGTCAAATCAGTCAGGTGTGTCACTTCAAAAAAGTCCATTTTTCCCTTAGGTCTCTCTTTCTCTTTCTTTTTTTTTTGCCCCTGGGGGCTGTTTAGGCAGCACTTCTCAGTGGCTTGTGTCCTACCCCGGCTCTCTGTTGACTTAAGTCCCTGTGCCTAGATATGTGTGGGGTTCTAACTTGCTGCTGTGAGTCACTCTACAGTCTCAGCCTGAGGTGGGAGGGACCCGGTCCATGCTGCCTCTGTGTGGCTGGCAAGCTGCACAGGACTCAATGATGGGGCAGGGGGGGGAAAGGAACAGACTGGAATCAAGGATGGAGTTCACCTTCCTGCTATTTTCCTGTTTCTTCAACTCAGTATTTGTGGAGTCCTTCTCTAGTCTCTACCATCCTCCAGAGTTGTAAACAAGTGGGTTTTGTCTTTTTATTCACTAAATCTTTTGGTAGGCTTTTTAAAGAGATATCTTACATCACCATGTTGATGATGTCACGCAGCTCAATTCTCTTGTACCTGTATCTTTCCCTTCAGATATTTGACTGATACATCATTGTCTTCACAGGGGAATCTCATGTGGATGGATGGTCTGCCAAAACATGTAGAAGAACTGCTAAAGTTGTTCCTAGGAAAAGCAGTTCACTCCCATCCACTCACTTATACTTTGTATTCCTTAGCCTGAGTCTGATTTCCAGAATGAAAGTGCAGACTGTAAATACATGTTCTCCCATGTCAGTCTAATGCAAGGTGGGTGGCTATTCTTGTGGTTCTCCTCCAAGCAGTGAGTCAGGAATCCAGGTTCATTCCGTCTTGTATAGCTGCTGCTCCAACATGTAGCCTTTTTGGTATGAGTGTCCTGCAAAAGCCAAAGCCCTTCTTCATAGAGCTAAATACATACACCTGTCCCAGGAGTCAGAGATGCAGAAGAACCTAAGAAGTGGAGCAATGCAGCTACTGCCTTAAGCCAAAGAGATGAATCCACCAATCAGCTGCAAAAGTGCTACTTGGTCTCTATTGTTCTTGACAACACTCTTAGGTATGGAGTTCTCCAAGCTCTATTCTAAATTAAGTCCCTCAGGCAGATCTGTAGAGCTCCTCTTCTTGATGATCTTCCTTTTCCCCTTGGCAGAACCATGGCACAGGACCTAGGGAAAGGAACTGACTTTTCCCAGAGTGATGCCACTCCTCTATGAATGGATACTGGGTGTAGGGGCTATGGCAGCCCCTTGTCTTCTTGATTTGTCCCTTTCAGTGTGGAACCCGCTTTGTATGAATGAGCAGCCAGGGGCAATCACTCCCCCCAGTATTCTCAAACTTCTGAGTTTCCACCTACAAGTGAGTGAAAGTAAAGTTGGGGAAGGGAGACTGATCCTTTCAGCTGTCCTACCTAGAATAGAGTTTCTGTAATGCAGGGCAGGGGAGCAAAGAAACACCAGTGGCTGCTCCTCCTTAGACATAAACTCATACTGGAAGCTGAGGGGAGGGCCAGCCCCCATCTTCTTGACTGCACCTGGCTAGAGTGGAGAACCCAATATAATGCTTCCATAATATGGAGCCAGGGGTACAATGAGTAAGGGAGTGGGTTGTGGCTCAAATGCCATAGACTCTTGCTATTCTTACTAAGGTTTGATTGTTTTATTTGAATGAATGTTTCTCCATTTGATTTATACTCTTATAAATTGTCTTATAAAGGACAATTTCCAGGGACTTTAATTGGTTCCGTTTTTAAATAATTTTCACCAGTTAAGTTGTGGTTTCTCTGAGGAGAGGGTTCACTGTATTTCTTGCCTCACTACTCCAGAAATCCTGCTCTGCATTAATTTTCTTGGCCTCTATATTTAATTGGATTGCTAAATCCTTGAACAATGTGTTTAGGACTAACAGCTAAGAAAGCCATTAAGATCTATGAGGATAGGAACTAATGACTTGCGCATGTTACCTGAAAACAGCAGTAACAATGCAAACTCTGGTTGCCTGTCACAGTTTCAAATGATGTGGCATAATTTGCTCTTCTGCCTTTTTCCCATCCCCTGCTGAATTATCAAAACAGAATGGTAGGTCACTTTCATTTTTATATCATGAATACATGACGTGCAATATTTTTTAAGTTGGAAGGAAACATCAAACAAATGAGGATATGAGTCCCAAGAGAACAGAACCTGCTATTCCAGTTTTCCATTTTTGTATGAAATAGGAAATGGTAGTCAAGCAACAAAATGGTGTCTTTAAAATGGTATTTTCAAATCAAGTAGTGTTTCTGGAATAGCATGAATTATTCATAACTCAGCAGGGTCATAGCAAGCTTCATATTCTCAGAAGATCACATTTTCTTTCCCAAGACACAAGTCCAATAGACAAGAAGCTAAATTAAGACATTCTCTGATATCAGCACAAAAATTGAAGTTTTGGTTTGAGGAAGAATACAATTTGATATCTAAAGGCACTCAAATGTAAAATTTTAAATTAAAGAGATAATTCTCTACTTAATAACAGTTATCTTGTCAGTTCTGTTAAAAAGTTAATCATATTTAAGAAATGTTTCTTTAGGGATAGCACTACTACAATATTTAATAATCTAAGACATACTTGTTCCTCTGGGATAGTAGTGCCTGATTCTAGTGCCTTGTAAATTAGTTTTCAAGAAGTATTGATATAATTCTAATGATGTACTTTAATATAGTTCCATTCACATAGCGTCCAAGTTTCTTTTTACTTACAGAAGAGTGTGATATATAGAAAAGACTTAAGTTTATTGAAGATAAGCTTAATAATTTTGTCTATTTCCATGGCTATATACATCTCAGCCACAGGTAATTGGGCAGCTGTTCTTTAGTGCCCAACAGCATTCTGTAAAAATATTTAGGAGTAAGAGTGTAATAGGAAACCATAGAATGCTAAGATTACAAGCCCTGGGTAAACTGAAGCACAGAAAGATTAAGTGATTTTTCCCAAGACCCAGAGTTAATACTTGATAGAGGTAAAACTAAAGCCCAAATCTCCCAGTTTCCTATGGATGCTCTTTCCCTTATACAGAGTAAGGTACATAATATCCTGAAATAATAAGGAAAATTCTAGATAAGCAAACAGACAATAATAATAATTTTTCACACTTTTCTAAATTTTATCTTCCTAAAATCTGAGAGATAGAAAGTAGTAGTAACAATACCAGTAGAAACATAAAAATATTAATAGCTTCATTTTGGACATGAGAAAACTGAGGCTCCCATACATTTAATGATTGGCCAGCATCACACAGCCAAAGAATAGGGATACCATGACATAAACCCAGGTGACTCCATCCAAAATTGTGTTCTAGATACAGAGTGAAATCAATGGGATTTAGCACTGGTCTCCAAGGGGTGGCAGGAGATATAAGTATGAACAAGACAAGGCCTTGCCCTCAGGGCATTCATAGGCCAAGCCATGGTCCTTCCAAATTCTTCCTATCACACACAGTGTCGAATCTGCCACTAAGGCTTGACTTAGTATTGACATCAAGAAATATAATAGCCTTACCCTGCCCTGATCAAGATGGCAGAGTGAGATGCTTCAGGGCTCTATCCCCAGATAGATGCTTTCAACAATCAGCAAGAATTGGCAGAAACATCATTATCAAAGCTCCAGAAAACAGGTAAAAGGACTGCAGTACAGGGCAAGTGACAAATCAAGTAAAAGGCTACCTAGTAGCAGTAGGATCTCATGGCACCCTAACAGCTCAGCACAGAGCCAGCCCGTGCTTCCAGTATGGAGCTTTGGTCCCAATTCTAGAGAGAGCAGAGTAACCCTTGTGCTCATATGTCTGGTCCAGTCTGTCAACTGGTGGCCTAAGAAATTTGCTATCCCAGAATTCGCCCTGTATGTTGAAAGTAACTTATGGAACTTTTCTGTGGGAGAGCAGGCAAATTTTGCTTCCTGGTATAAGGGATTCCTGGCTGTATGTCAAATAGTGCAGTACCAAGACTGTGATTAAAGGGTTTCCTATGGAAAAGGGGACATTTGGAACCATGTAAACAGGGAAATTCGTAGGACCACACGTGCATGCCTGCGACAAGAGGCAGATGCAGAAAGATCATGGAGGTCCCTATACTTTGGCCTGGACCTATTCAGCCTTCAGGGTTTAGCTAAACCCTGAAAGAGAACACCTACACAGCTCAATCTGCAAAGACTGAGAAAGACATTTTCTTTTTTCCCATTGTTGTAGCTGTCCATCATCCTCTTCTTTTTCTTCTTCTTTTGTTAGTGCCTCACAATCAAGGAAAGTTCTATCACAACAGTAGCTGGATACAGGCTTAAGGAATGGATGCCTCAGAGTCTAAATTCCATCAATAGCATATTAAAATATCAAACATCCAGGATTCAACAAAATGTTGCAAAACATACAGAGAAGCAGGAAGTGATGGCCCAGGCAAAGTAAAAGATTAAAGCATTAGAAACCATCAGTGAGAACTAAACATGGAGTATACCTGACAAAGACTTAAAAAAAAAATGGTCCTAAATATGATCAAAGAACTAAAGGAAAACATAAACAAGAACCTAAAGGAAATCAGGAAAATAATTAATGAAAACAAAGAGAGCATCAATACAGAAATGGAAATTATGAAAAGGAGCTAAACAGAGCTGAAGGCCACAATAATAGAAATTTAAAATTCTCTAGAGGGATTCAGTGGCAGATCGGAGCTGGCAGAAGAATCAGAGAAACTGAAAATAAGACTATTGAAATCATTCAGTCTGAGGAGAAGAAAGAAGAAAGATGAATAGAGCCTGAGGATGCATGCCAATATAAACGTTGTGGGAGTCCCAGAAGGAGAAGAAAGAGAATGGGGAAGAGAGAATAATCAAAGAAATAATGGCTGAAAACTTCCCAAATGTAGTGAAAGATGTGTACATATATATCCAAGACACTCACCAAACTCCAACCAAGATAAATACAAATAGACCCACACTGTGGAGTATTAAAATCAAACCATCAAATGCCAGAGATGAAGAGAGAATTCTGAAGGCCACAACAAAGAAGCAGCATGGCACAAGGGAGCCTCAATGACATTAAATGCTGATTTCTTATTGGAAACCATGGAAGCAAGAAGGCAATGGGATAATATTTAAGTGCTGAAAGCAAAAGATTGCCAAAAAAAGAATTTTATATTGGGCAAACTGTCTTTCAAAAATGAGGGAGAGGTTAAGACATTCCAGATAAACAAAAGCTAAGGTCACTTGGCACCACTAGACTTGCCCTACCAGAGATGATAAAAGAGAGTTCTATAGGTTGAAAGCAAAGGACAATAGAAAATAGATCAAAGCCACATGAAGAAATAAAGATCTCAAATTAGGGTAACAACATGGGTAAATGTAAATGCCAGTACTACTGTATTTATGGTTGGTGTGCCAGTTGGAAAGAATTATGTACCTTAGAAAAACCGTATTTTAATCCTGATCCGTCTTGTGGAGGCAGCCATTTCTTTTAATCCCTATTCAGTACTGTAGGTTGGAAATTTGATTAGATTATCTCCACAGAGATGTGACATGCCCATTTGTGGGTATTACTTTGATTAGAGGGAGATGTGATTCTACCCATTCCAGGTGGGTCTTGATTAGTTTGCTGGAATCCTTCACAAGAGGAAACATTTTGGAAAAAGCTTCAGAGCTACAAGAACCACTAGAGACCACACAGACAGAGACCTTTGGAGATAAAGAAGGAAAATGCCCCTGGGAGAGCTTCATTAAACTAGAAGCCTGGAGAGAATGCTAGCAGATGTTGCCATGTTTGCTATGTACCTTTCCAGTAAGAGAGAAACCCTGAACTTCTTCGGCTTTCTTGAAACAAGGTATCTTTTCCTGGGTGCTTTAGATTGGACATTTCTATAGCCTTGCTTTAATTTGGACATTTTCACAGCCTTAGAACATATAAACTTGCAACTTAATAAATTTCCCTTTTTAAAACCATGCTGTTTCTGCTATATCACATTCCTGCAGTTTACAAACTAGAACAGTTAGTTACTCCACTTTTTATTTCCTAAAAGATCTAAAAAGCAAATGCATAATTGTAATGAGGAATTGGTGGTTTTGGACTCATGATAAACATGTAATTTATGACAAGAACTACATAAAGGTGGAGAGATGAAGGAGATAGGAACATAGTTAATACATATTATTGAAATTACATTGATATCAAAGCAAATGAGATGGTTGTAGATTTAGAATGTTAAATTTAAGCCCCAAGTTATCCAAAAAGAAAATATTGGAAAATATACAAGCTCACAGAAACAGAAATTAGAGTTTAGGTTGCCAGGGGTAGAGAGTAGGAGGAATGAGGAATTAATGCAAAATGGGTATAGGGTTTCTGTTTGGGGACATGGGAAAGTTTTAGTAATGGAAGGGTACCATAATATTGCGAAAGTGTTTACTCCCATCAAATGGTATGCCTGGGAGTGGTTGAGTTGGGGGGTTATGCTGTATATATGTTCTCATCATTGAAAAAAGAAAAAGAAAGAGCAACTGAAGAGACAATGACAATTAATTGCAATACATGATCCTGGATGGAATCTAAAAAGAGAGGAGAAAGGCTCAGAGGAAAATTATTGGGACATGAAATAATTGGAATATAGACTATAAGCTATATATCAACATTAAATTTCTTGAACTTGGTAACTGTGTTTAAAGTGGTTACATAAGTGAATATCCTTATTCCTAGGAAATGTACATGGCAGTATTGTGTTCAAGGAGCATGACACATACAATGTATACTCAAGTGTTCAGAAAATACACTGATAGAGATGATATAGATAGATAGGTGGATAGGTAGATGGATGATAGATGATACAAAAATTGTGACATAATGTTAAAATTGTTGGATCTGGGTATCTGGGAACTGGTAGGGTAGTTTGGAGTTCTCTGTATGGCATCTGTATTATTTTTGTAACTGTCCTGTAAGTTTGAAAGCATTTCAAAATAAAAATTTTTAAAAAATACTGCAGCCTTATCTAAAGTCTACTTAATGTTTTGACTTTGAGTAGATTATTCAACCTCTCTGTGCCATTATTTTATCTCTATTAACAAAAAAACCTTCCTCTCAACTTCAGCATGATACAATGAGGATCAAATATAATCCTCATTATTATGCACTGAGGACTACATAATAAATATGAAACTTTAAATTAAAGAGCAAGGGTCATGTATGGTACTCTATTGATACCCTTACTTCCAAGCTTCTCTATGTAATAATTATTTCCATATCCTCATAGACAGACTAATATAGAAGCACACTTGTGAGGCTAATTACTACAAAATTTTCCCATATATTAAATGTTGTCTCCAGCCTTTGTCTATGTAGTTTGCATTTCCTCTATTGAAAAATAACCTGTTTTAAGGGATTTAAGAATGAAGGCTGGGAGGGTAAGAGGAGACATGAGCTGTAAAGAAGTTTCCCACGTGGCTTTTGTTTGGTAATTCAATTCACCTTTCCTTTCCTTGAAGGGAATCATTTATCCCCTAACAGTGACCTTAGTATACTGATAGAAATATTGGTATAAAGAGTAGAAAGAACGGAGGAGGGTTGTAACTAGCAAACAGTGTGTTAGTTATCTGTTACTGCTTAATAAACACCCCTAAAACTTAATGGCTTAAATAACAATGATTTATTCTCATCATTCTGTGGTCTCACCTCAGGCCACTGGGCGGTAAGCAGCTGTTGGCTGGGTTGGCGCTTTGGCTGAGGCATTTTGGTTCTCCTCCAAATAGCCTTTCCAAGGTCTAGTCTAAGCTTCCTCATAGGAGGGTGGACTCAGGGGTTCAACAGGGCAAAAGTAGAAGTGGCCAGTTCTCATAAAGGCTAAACTCTGGGTGCATTTTAGTGGTCAAAGCCAGTCACAGGAATCAACTCAGATTCTAGGGGAGGGAGAAGAGATTCCACCTCTTAATGCAAGAAGTGGCCTGCTCACTTAGGAATGAACGGGATTGCTGGTGACCATCTTTGGAGACAAACTACCACAACGAGTGTTATAAAAGAGGAGACTTATGGCTTCTATTTGGAAATTCCAGAACTGCCGAAAAGGCGAGTGAGCTAGAAGAGGCTGTGTGGAGTTGTCCAGAGGTCCAGGTCTCGATGCCAGTTCTGAAGAAGTCAGTTCACACATTCCAAGTTTAGAGAGGGAGCGGTCCGTTCTCAAGTTTTCTGGAAACATTCTGCTCTGAACATTCCACAGGTAAGGTATATCCTAAACTCTCACTCCTCTCACCTTTGGGGGTATTGTGGATTGAACTGTGTCCTCTAAAAAGTTATGTTTGAGTCCTAGTCCCCAGCCCTTATTTGAATGTGACCTTATGTGGAAAAAGAGTCTTTGCAGATATGATTAGTTGAAGCCATACAAATCAGGGTGGGCCCTAATACAAAACAACTGTGTCCTTATAAGAAGAGGAAAACTTGGACACAGAGAGAAGTCAACCATAGGAGGACAGAGGCAGAGATTGGAGTTATGCTGCCACACGTCAAGGAATACATGGGCCACCAGAAGCTGAAAGAGGCAGGAACAGATCTTCCCCTAGAGGCTTCAGAGGGAACAGGGCTCTGTTGAAACCTTGATTTTAGACTTCTGGCCTCCAGAACTGGGAGAGAATAAGTTTCTATTGTTTTAAGCTACCCAGTTTGTGGAATTTTAGGATGGCAACCCTAGGAAATGAATACAGGAAGGAACCAGGAATTGTTGGGGCTACCTGAGGCCAAAGGGGAAAGGTGAAGGCTAAAGGAGGCCATGAAACCAAAACCCACTTAGCAATGTCAAGACCTAAAACACCAGGAGGAATGCTCTGAGGTTCACCAAATCTGAGGTGTCCAGAGGTAGATTTGGACATGGTGATAGGAACCAGGCTTCTGAGGACAGGAAGGTGGAAGTACAAGAGAATGAGGATGATGCAGACAGAGTTCGCAGTCTGGACTCTCAGCACCAGCTTTGTCTTGTGGATCCTGCTATGCTTTTATAGAAACTGTAATTAGTTAGCTGCAATGGCCCCACCTGCCTCCATGGTTACAGGTGCAGAGGGCTGTTCTTTTATTCGAATATGTGTTGCCCAGGTGTGTGTTTCCAAAACAGAGCTTTGTGACAAACAGATGAGGAAAGAAATGAGCACATTTTATAAAATTGCATCAATTTGAAATTTGGGGCTCGAAAGTTTTTATGGTAATTTATGTCTTGTCATTACAGTAAAGAGTGTGATTCATCAGCTCTTTGATCATTGTGACTTATGGTGGAGGAAGTTATATAATTGGCTGTATTCAAAAGAAGTGGAATCCTCTAATATCCCACGTAGGGCTTTTAAAGAGATTTTGTGATTTTAAACTGAGTTTTTATAGGTGTTTCTATTTCCTGAAGACATTGGAAATAGCTCTAAGTGTACTGTGTGTTCAAATTGCTTCTCACTTGACATTCTTAGATTCAGCAGCTTGTAAATTCCTACTTCCGTGTAATGAAGAATCTCGTTATAATTTGCACGTCAAACAAGAAGGCCCCCAGTTATCTTGCTGGGGGAGCCTTGATTGAATTTCTAGGCTTTTGAGAAACTCACAACATTCCCAGTTGTTAATGTTCTTTACACATAATATCGGAGGCAGAATTAGCAACAGAATTACTTGTTCAGATTCCAAGGCTCTTTGCATATTTGAAAGAGGATTCTCCCTGTTTCCAGGTTAAATCAGGCACTTGGAGAAGCTGCAACCTCTGTTCTGGGCTCTGGGTTCTTTAGCTCCATGTAGGGCAGCTGAGTTTAGGAAAGTGAGGTGTCTACACCTGACTCTCGTGACGGCCTGAAGACAAGGCCCCAGATGAGGCTGCTGGGGGGAGCATCCTTGGTGTCTCTGGTCCCCCTCACCCCCTCATCCTTCTCTTTTAATGACTGCCCCTTGCAGACACACGGCCCCCGCAGTCTCCCACACCACTGCTCTTCAGCTGTTCCTGAGAGCAACACACACTGTCCTGCCCACCCTGGAAAAATACTCTTGCTCCAACCGTTCCCCTGCCCTGGCAATCATCCTTTCAAGCCTGGCTTTTCTCTGGCTAGTCTAACCCAAGATCCGTGGAGGATGTGATGAAAAGTGTTGTCCATGTGCCACCTTCTGGAAGCAGACAGGACTCCGAAAAGGTGGATAGACAATGGAGTGTGCCTGCTGCAGTAAAAACCATCGCTAGCAAAATTGAAGAGGGCTCTATGCTAAGAGCTTCCCCTGGACTAGCTCACTGAAAGCTCACTCTTAGACACTGGGGAAAATATTTTTATTAGCCCCATTTTACAGGTGAGCTAACTGAGGCACAGCCTTGCCCAAGGTCACACAGTGGGAAATAACAAAACTGGTTGTTGAACCCAGGCAGCCTGACCCGAAAGATCTAAAGCCATACATGCATTTACACGAATGGTCTATGTATTTACTTACCATGCTTGGTTCCAGAAAGGATTTGTGATAGTTCAGAGAAATACTTAAAGCTAAAAAGAAATTTAAAATTAATAGGAGGGTAAATCAGGACAGCAGGGAAAGTGAGGACAGGAAAGACCAAAGAGAGCCAGGAGTGAGTGAGCTCTGCACACAAAAGAGCCGGTAGCATTTATTTGGTCTATGCCACGGCTGTAAAGTTACTATTCTGTTATCATTCATTTCTGAGCACATCTTATCAGCACCACTGGCTACTTCAGGGTGGAGCAAGCCATCGTCATTTTTGTCTCTCCCACATTCCTTTTTCTAGCAGACAAATATTTATTATGTGACTATGATTGTGTAGGAGGAGACATCCTCTCTCTGTCTCCCCTCAATCCCACTAGCTCATGAATCAGGAATTTCTACTTCTTAGAGGCCCCAAAGAAGTTTCTACTGTCTTTGCACCTCCCACTCTATCCACCCCAAGGAAATAGGAGTGATTCAGCTGCCAGGTGGCGAGAGGTGGCCCACTGGCCCACATTTCTCTGCAGGATGGAGTCAGCTCCTGGAAAGGTCACTGTTCCCCGTGGCGTGTTCTCTCGCTCCACTGGCTCTTCTTCTTAGAGGTGACTGCCTGTGAGGACCTTGGCTCTCCTCCCTGCAGGGGAGGCTCCGCACCTGGTGTGCTGAGAGTGGCAGATGTGAGGGGGAGGGAGGCCTCCAGCTGTTCTACCTGAGTTCAAATGCCGAAGACCAATTCAGGAGAAAGTCATGGGATGCCCTTTCTAACTTCAAGTCTAGCTTTTGCAATTATAAAGTGAATGTTTTGATTGCTAACTGACTTATAGATCTGTTTCTCAAATGGTTCTGAATCTGGAAGGAAAAGGGTGTGATTTTTTGACACTTTAAAACATCAACTAATGATTTAGTCTTTTACAGACACTTCTATTTTGAGAGCATCTTTCAGAGCTGAGTCTGTTAGGAAAGTTTAGGATTGCAAGTCACACACAAAATACAGATGATAAGGCTGCATTAGTTAAGCTTCTCTGAGAAGAGATGGAATTAGATATGCAAGAGATTAGCTGGAGCAATGAAGGATAAAAAGGGAGCCAAGAAGGGGAAGAGAGTCTCCAGTCCATGATGCAGGTCTGATCCCTGTGACGAGAAGAGGGGAGGAAGATGGATGGGGTAAAAAGACTCAGACTACAGCATGTGTCCAAGAAACTTTTGGCCAGGCTGATGGGGAGTACTTAGCCGGCCGTGCTTGTTGAAGCATCCCCACATCTCAAGGAATGAGCCTGCATTAGTCCATTGGTTGTGCTCAGGCACTGGCCGGAGCACCCTTGGGTGGGAAGTGTGGCCTGGGTGCAAACATGGTGGAGGATCCAGACATACCCCCCACGGCAGGAGAGCTAAACGGCACATTTTCAGTGGCCATCACAATGGCTAACACAATAGGAGTTTGACTTCTCACGTAATAAGTACATGTCTGCTGGGATCAGGCCTGGCATCCCTGCTGTACCATACCATCATGGCCTAGAGAAACCTCCAGCCTCCCCAGCCCTCCCAGCTGCAGTCAGAAAGGAGAAAGGTGGAGTGGCAGCAACTATATCAAGACAACAGAAACTTCCCTGGAGCCTCACAGCCACCTTCTCCTATATCTCATTGGCTAGAGCTGGGTCACGTGGGGTGGAAAAGGATGTTGTCAGCTATACTGTCCTGTGCCTGCCACAGAGGCCTACCACAGAAGCCCAAAGGAAGACCCTACCACTGGCATTCCAGGTTCCAGGCAGACACTATGTTGGGCCAGTTAAACCTGGACCCAGTGTCCCTTAAACAGAAGCTTCTGGGTAGTCACATCTTACTTGGTGTACTCCATTTATGTCACGTGGAATGCTTTGCTTAGTCTAGGAGTTTTTCATACAAAGTATATAATGCTTTTTCTCCCTCCCAGAATATTATTTAAATTTTCTTTGGAGGGCTGGAACTATAAATGGAAGGGCAATGATTATGTTGTTTGTGCATTGCACCAGGGGCTTCTACATGTATCAGCTTGTTTCATTTTCCCAATGACCCTGTGCATGAGGTGAAAGTAGTTGGGGCCAACAGGGTACTTCTTGCCTCCATTCTGTCCTCCCCCATTGGGTAGGAGCCATGGGACTTGAGTTGTGGAGGCCAGATCCATTGGGTGCTCTGGATTAATCTAAGTCAATCAGAGTAATCTTATTCCTTTAGTGGTGATGGTTCAAAAATGGGTTTATGACTTATTTGAGTCAATGAGAAGAGAGGAAGTTTCCTGAGGCTTCTAGGAAATGTTTGTATTGTATTAGAGAGAAAACCACAGGAAGAGAGAGTTTCTACCTGCAGTTAGATGTGAACAAGAAGATTTGGAGTCCTGATTGCTTTTGGACTCCCAGCCTTTGACCCTGAGGGGAACCTAGTTCAGAACGAAGCCAAACAGTGAACAAAAGCATCGAGTCTGAAAGAGCCTGGGTCCCTAAGGACATCTGTAAGATGCTGGGTCAGTTACCCTGAAGACTTCACAATCTGTAGACTCCTGGGTAGATGAGTCTGTAAACATCCTTATTAATACAACCAATTTGGTTAGATTTTCTATTACACTGAAAGCATCCTAACTACTCCTGCTGTTGTCCCCGTTGTAGAGATAAGGAAACTGATAGCCAGAGAGACTAAGTTACTTGGCCAAGGCTGCACCCCCAGGCATGGCCCTTGGCTTGGAACCCAGATCTGACTCTTGGCTGCACCCTCTGCAATTCATCTGGCTTTCCCTGGGATAGCTGACTCACACATTTCAAGATTATAAGAACAGCTCAGACATGCTTAAGTTACTAAGAAACTTGTATTTGACTTTTCACACTTCCCCTTTGAGTTCAGAGCGGGCCATTTCCTGTGTCATAGGGATCTCCAAGAACATCAAAAGGCTTTTACAAATCAGACAGATTTATTACCCATTTTCAGGTTGACATCATTACTTTTTCTCCACTATTTAAAGTAGGCTCTAATGATGACAGTATAAAACAAATATATCCTGGGTAGTGGCTTCTAAGTTTCTCTTATCACAGTTGAAAAATATCCTTTACTACATAGTAAGAGTATGGGTTTTGGTTGGAGCAGGTCCGGAATCTTCAGCGAAGTTCCATACTCTGGATAAAAGGATTATGATTGCAGCAGCATAATGAGCAAACTCATGTGATCTTCTCTCTAGAACGACTTAGAATCTTAGAATTGGACAGAAGTTGGAGGGCGTCTGGTCTAATATCCCACCGTGGCAGGCAGGAATCCCTTCCATGAGGTCCCTGATGGGTTGTCATCCAGCTTGTCCTTGAAAATGCTCCAGGAGGGGGGCACTGTTTTCCAGTCTTGTTCCTAGGAGGGTCATGATATTGCACTGACTTCATATTTTGTTGTAGGCAAAGACACCGTTCTTCAGTGCGTTAATGGATGCCGGCTTGTAAAAAGACGAAGGGTGACAAATTACCTTTGGCACAGTGTTCTGCCAAGTTGTTCAGATGAGCAGCCAGTGATAGAACCCCCAACAGGGTGATTAAACCCACTTACACCCTCACCCTCTAACTAACTTTGGAGAGAAATGGGCTACACATTCTGGTGATTAATTTGATGCAGCCCAAGAAAGAGAAAAGGAGTAACATCAAGGCTTTGTATAGCTAAAGGCAGCCTTCAAGGAGGGAATGGCTTTGTTTATAATTTATTTTTATTTTTATCAATGGCACATTTGATCAGTTTTAAGAATTAAATACTACTACAAAGCTAATAATGAAGAACAGCAATTTCCAACCTTACCCTCCCTATCTTTAAACCCTGCTCCCCAGAGACAACCACTTTCAAATCTTCTAGTAGTTTCTTCTGGTGTTTGCACTCATATTTTGAAAGAATATGTTGATGTTATTTCTTGATTTTTCAACTTTAATCTTAAATTGTCAATCTCCTTCCTATGTCAGAAAATGAGGATTTAGCACTATGACATTTCCCCTTCCTCCCTTCCAGTTCCACCCCCCGCCCCCACTTCCCACCATCACTTACACAACATCTCCCCATCTCCAGTCTTCCCTACATAATTTTATCACAATTTTTGGTTGAGCCAACAGTTAGCATAGTTTGCATTTTTATGATGATGAAAATCTTGTGTGCAACTGAGCCATGCTACAAAATAAAATAAATAAATAAATAAATAAAGAGGTATAATTTGACCTCTCTAACCGAGAGGATTTGATGCAACCTGTAGGTGCCAAAGCCCACTGTGGAGTGTTCCAGATCAAATAACTCAGATTTTGGGAAGAACATTGCTAGAGCTCATTTACCCTGTGCCTGCACAGGTTGGAGAGAAGAAAGCTGAGGGAAAGTGAGTTCTGAGGGTAAGGGGTGAGGTTTTCCTTCCTCTGGAAGGTGAAGGTGTGGAGATTTTGCACAGTGGACCATTCGACATATGAAAGGAAGGGTGAACCCAGGACAGCAGAACAAATCCATAAATTAGCCTATCCTGTGTTGGAACTTTTCTGAAGAATTTAATTTTTCCTTTTCCCTTGACTCTAGGAACAGTCAATGTCAAGTAATCATCTTATATAAGTGTGTTTCTCCTTTGAGGCAATTCCCTTCAGTTATTCCCCAGCCCCCTCATGTTTGTGATGAGTCGACATTGTAGGGTAAGCAAGGGATGAGGCAGCACAGGAACTTTGGTGTACTGTTCTAGTTTGCTAGGCTGCCAAAACCGATACCATAAAATGGGTTGGCTTTTAACAGTGGGAATTTATTGGCTCATAAAGCTTAGTTTCGAGGCTGAGAAAAATGTACAGATCAAGGCATTATCAGGTGATTCTTTCTCCCCGAAGACCAGCTGCCACCAATCCTGGGCTCCTCTGCCACAAGGCAAGGCACATAGCAGCATCTGCTGGTTTCTCCCTTCTCTTCCAGGTTTCAATGGTTCCAGCTTCTTGCTTCCAGGGCTTTCTCTCTCTTTGTCTGAATTTCTTTCTCTTATAAATGACTCCAGTAAGAGGGTTAAGACCCACCCAGAATGAGATGGGTCACACCTTAACTTAAGATCCTCCTCACCAAAAGATCCTACTGACAATGGGCCCACACCCACATGAATGGATTAACTTTAAAGACATACTTTGCTGAGCTATCTACAGCTTCAAACCCTCACAGCATACCAACATCACTGCACTGCAAACTTCTGGTTTTCTCCAGAGGGTTCTTTGAGACTGCCTGTCTTACATTGCCCGGGCTACTATGATAAATACTGTATACTTGTTGGCTTACACAATGGGAATCTATTAGCTCGCAGTTTTGGAGACCAGATGTTCAAAGTCAAAGTGTCAGAAAGGCCATGCTTGCTTCAGCCAGCTATAGCTTTCTGGTGCTGCCTGCCACAACCCTTGGGGGTACATCTCTGCCTCCATTGCATGATGATCTGCCTGATTCTCTGGCTTCTTCTGACTTCTACTGACTGACTATGTTCTACTCTCCTCTGGCTATAGGGATTCTGTCATATGGATTAAAGCCCACTCTGATTTACTCTGGCCTCATTTTAATAGGATCTTCAAGGATCCTATTCACAAATGAGTTGACACCCACAGGACCAGGGCTTAGGACCTGGACATGTCTTTGGGGGACATGATTCGGTCTACCACACTGCCCTTCCGATCACGTCACCGTGGGCAGGACCATATTCCCTGCCCTCCCTGGGGAGGCCGGACCTTCAGTCTGATTCAGTGGTGACAGGGACACTGGGGGGCGCTGTTGCCTGAGGGGAAGGGGTGGTTTACGTTTGCCTTCCCTCAGAAATAGCCAAACTGACTTTTTAAATTAAGATTGCTAATCTTCCTAGGATTAGGCATTCAAACCCAAGCTAAAATTTCTCAGCTTTCTACCAGATATGAGAACTAACGAGTCTTTAAGAAGTTCCCATTAGTTATCCATATGTTTATTATATAATGAGTTACGGTTTATATGTCTATCATTTTTATTTCTGTCCTAAGACATTTTCCTTGCTGAGTTTTTAGTATACTGTCCCTTGATGGGAAAGTAAAAATTAATAGGGATTTTGGAGGGGTGCGGGTGGGGTGCGCATGGTCCAGGAATCGAACCCGGGTCTCCTGCAGTAGAGATTTAATTACAAATTATATTTCAAGGGTGATTTTTCAAGATCTGTAGAAAGAACCTGGACTCAGGAAAATCTACTGATTATTTTTCCCTATTAATGGAAATGTTTGAATTACTTAAAGCAAAAAACAAGGACCTGAATGTCTCTTTGAATTTTCAAACGTTCGGCTTCACTTTCTAGTCAATGAAAATTTTCTACCTCTGAAACTCTCACAGTTACTTTCTAAGTAGCTTCATTTGACATAGTTTAGTTTTAGCTGCTTTCTTTTATGGGTCTGTAAATTTTAAAGCTTTAGTTATGCCATTGAAGTTGCAAGTGCAGTCTTCAAGAAGGAGAGAGCCAGAAGTGATGTGAAAAAAGCCACTTGAACCATTGGGACTATTTCCTGAGAAAACTGACCCTTCTTGTGTCTTCATTGAAGATTAATATGCCTCTCTTTAGTCATGATCTGTCAGATTTAGAGCTTGTCCTTTGCAATTGGGCTCTACCCAAACTCAGCCAAGCAGCAGAGATGGCTAAAGACTCAATTTTAGATATAATTTTAGGCCATATGATAACAGCTAATATTTGAGTAGGATTTTACAGCCTGTGAAAGAGCTTTTACGTACATTTTAAAGTGTGATCCTTAAAACAACTACATGGTAATAGCAATAGTAGCTGATAGTTTACCGAGTACTTATTCTGTGCCAGGTCCTGCTTATGGGCCTTCCATGGGTTAACTCGTTTGATCTGCACAATTTGTCCTCTAAAGTCAGTATTATTAGCATCTCCTTTACAGTTAAAGGAAACTGGGGTCACAGAGATGATGAGTGACTGAGCTGGATTTGAACCCAGGGAACCAGATTCCAAAGTCTACAGTCTTAACCACAACACAGCAATCCCATCCCCTCCCCATCCAATGGGTAGTCACCATTCCCATTTAACAGATGAGGAAATGGAGACCCACAGCATATCTCATGGAAGGTCACACCGCTAGTGAGGGGGCAGAAAAAAGACTTAAAACTCCGGCCTCTACTTCCAAGTCCTTCACACAGTTACATGTTACACCACCTCCCTTTGCTATTCGACTTAGCCAGGCAGAAATGGAATGATCATATTTGTCTTATTGGCAGGCCAGAATCAAGGTGAGGCGAATGAGGCACTTACCTCATGCACAAAATTTAAGAGTTCACCAAAAAAAAAAAAACCTCAGGATAAATAATATTTTAATGATTTTTTTTATTTTAAAATTAAAATACACCCCCCCCCCCAAAAAAAAAGAGGGAATCATGTGGAAAGAACTCAGAGCTGACAGAGACATTTAGAGCTGAAGAAAGAAAACGTCCCTGGGAAGCTGTTTGAAACCAGGAGCTAAGGGACCAGCAGACACAAGCCATGTGCCCTCCCAGACCAGCTTTTCTTGAGTCAAAGAATCTTTCTCTGGATGCCTTAGTTTGAGCATTCTAATGGCCTTAGAAATTTAAATTTGTAACTTAATAAATTCCCTTTATAAAAACCAACCCATTTTTGGTACGTTGCATTTCTGGCAGCATTAACAAACTAAAACGACATTAATAAAGGCTGCTTTAAAAATCTTTCAATAAAAAAAAATTTAAATACCCTAAAATCCATGATTTGAAAAATATCCACATAACAACAGGCTCAGTTCCTTACCAAATTCCTTCGCAAGCCCTTTCTGGTTGAGCCTAACTCCTTCATACCCAAGATATTAAATGCAAACACCCCTGGAATAAACAAGTTATGCCTCAAGACTAAAGTAATTTTTTAAGAACTAGACCTGGAATTTTTTTCCCCAAAAGATGGTGAGTTTTATGATGTCTTGTCTAAATAGATTGATTTGCTCCCAGATGTTCCAGGTGGAGAAAGACTAGAAAAAAGGACACGATGTCAAGGTCAGTTCAATATAATCTTCCCCCTCATTTTCATCTTTACTATCAACGTAGAGAACCACACACTTGCTTGCAGAACTGAACCTGAAGGCTGAGTTTTCTTCTGTTTTCTTTGGCTCAGTGCAGTTCTACCATCTTGATCCTTCTGGCCACTTTTCCTTTCGGACTCCTTCCACAGACCTTTGCTCTCTCCATCTCCTGGACCATGGATGGAATTCCCACTTTGGTCTTTGGGACACTCACCCCATCAGCTTTGCCTTCTTTTGTCCTTGCTGGGACTACCTCAGATGACTGAGATGAAGCCAATACTACTTGTAGGAGGTTGTTGCTCTGTGTCTGAACTCGGAGATGGAGCAGGAGAATTCGAGCTCTCTCCTTTGGTGGAAGGGCTGGCATTACCTTTAGAGGCTGATCAGGTTTGCAAGGTGTGGAAGTTGGAAAGGACAATATTCTTCCTTACTGAGTATTTCATTTTCTAGAGACTTCTCAGTCACTCTCCTTCATACATCCTGATCTGACTGACTTCTGCCAGATGTGGCTGAGGTCCTGGTCTGAGATGACTCTCTTCCTGTCCTCTCCTGTTCCTTTTCCTGAGTTTCTTCACTTTGCCAGCCTGGGTATCTCTCCCAAAGTTGTTCTTCTAGTTTTGGCTCATCCAGCTGATGCTGCAATTTCTCCTGTTCTTTCTATAACTGCTCGTCTACTTCTTGTTCTCTAACAGCTGTATCAACAGGCTTTACCCTCCAAAGACAGAAGCTGCTCAACTGGACTGGGAGGTGCTAGTAGAGGAATCAGCTTCCTTAGGAGTACTCTTGAGACTTTAGATTCAGTTTAGGTCTTTGGGATGGACTTTTATCATCATGCCTATAATTCTCTCCAGAGTAATCATCTCTGGGGCCCAATAACAATTGCCCATTTGTCATATTGTTCTAATGGCAGGCCTCTCCTCCTCTATGTCATCGTCCCCATGGTACACACCACCACATGCTCTGCTGCTGCCTGTCAGGACCCACAGCCTCTATCAGAGTCTCTACTCCATCAGTCTTCATACATCTGGCCCCTGTATCAGTGCATATCCTGGTGTGGACCAACATGACACCCTCACAATACCTATCTCAACACCCTCTCAATACCCTCACAATACCCATCTTGATATCCTCATGATAGCCATCACGATAGCCATCTCAATACCAGTATGAATCATAACAATTGTGATACTCATCTTCAAAGCTGTCATCACCTCTTCTAGTCATCACAGCAATTTGTGATAGGACATGCCCTCCAGTTTGTATCTGTTTTAACAGAATCCCAATTTTTATCTCAGCCAAAAGAACAACCATCATTGTCTTTATCCTGTGCTTGGTCAGCAACAGTCACTTAAATTCTCCAGCTCAGGGCACTGAGCAGGGAATCCAGGTCCTCACACTCCAGTATTATCAAATCCTTTCAACCTCTCTGGATCTTTTAGTTCATGTGATAAATGCATGTACTGATATTGAGTCCTGTAAAGAAACCCTTAACGGAGTTTCTATCTTATCATAGGGCAGGTTCCCTAGAAAAGTAGTGTAGTGTGGTGATTTGTGGAGGACAGCTCAGGTCCACACTGGGTTTCTAGCAATTGTGGGGCCATGGGCAGGATGGAATGGTCAATTGGAGGTGCCTATACACATCGTCTTCATGACTGTGCCAGGTGATTGAAACTGCTCCTTCCAGATCCTCTGTTTCATCAGTTCAGCTGACTGGATTGGGAAAATAGGTGCTTTTTCCACCAAACTCCCCCATCCTCAGCTAGGAAGTCTGTTAGGAAGATAGTCTTTCCCCTTTTCCTATTTTTTTCTCTGAGGCCACATGTTGGGAGAGGGAGAGAGAACACAAAGTGAAATTCCATTTTATTGCTTTAAAATACAGATAAAAACCAAAAGAGACAAGTTCTTCAGGATTAAATATGATAAATTTGAATCAGTATCTTAATTTTTTCAACTTTATTGAAGTATAATTGATGTCCGCATATAAGTGTAAATTTGATCAGCTTTGGCATATGTATACACTTCTGAAAACATTCTCACATCAATATTACATTCCGTTACTCTCAAAAGTTTCCTTCTGTCTTTTTGTAATCCATCCCTCCTTCCATCCCGACTCCAAGCAACCACTGATCTGCTTTCTGTTACTATGGATTTTTCTTTCTACATTTTCCGATATTTTTGTTTAGTTTCTTTTGCTCAGCATAATTTTGTTGAGATTTATCCATGCTGTGAATAAACAATAGCTCATCTTTTTATTGTGGAGTAGTATTTCATTATGTAGTGTGATAGTTAGATTCTGTTGTCAGCTTGGCCAGGTGAAGGCATCTAGTTCTGTTGCTGTGGACATGAGCCAATGGTACATGAACCTCATCTGTTGCTGATAACATCTGCAGTCAGCTAGGAGGTGTGCCTGCTGCAATGAATGATGTTTGACTTAATTGGCTGGTGATTAAACGAGAGAGCGCAACGTAGCACAGCCCAAGCAGCTCAGCGTACCTCATCTCAGCACTCGCAGCTCAGCCTAGGCCTTTGGAGATGTAGAAAGAAATCACCCCGGGGAAAGTTGTTGGAACCCAGAGGCCTGGAGAGAAGGCCAGCAGAGACCATCCTGTGCCTTCCTACGTAAGAAAGAACCTCAGTGGAAAGTTAGCTGCCTTTCCTCTGAAGAACTAACAAAATAAATCCCCTTTTATTAAAAGCCAATCCATCTCTGGTGTGTTGCATTCTGGCAGCTAGCAACCTTCAACAGATTGATATACAACAATTTATTTATACATTCATCTGCTGATGATAGTTGTTTCCAGTATCTTAATTTTTTTTATGTACTTAAGTAGCAGATTTTTAGGAATACAAACCTGCTTAAAAATAGTGTGTTCTCCCTGAACTCCTGATTACTCTTTTATGAAAGAGTTGATGCTATATGTTCACCAAATCCTGCTTCATATTTCTTGTTCCTGGGATCTTGGTAAATAGGCTTCTCAGGCCCTTTGTGTTAGATGGGACTACATGACTGGTTTTAGCCATACAGTGTGAGTAGAAGAATACCATTTTCCAATGGAGGCTACAAAAAGCCTGTGTGCAATTCCCCAGTCTCTTATCCCCTGACAGTGAGTGTGGAGACTGCCATTGAGGTGGTGAACCCTCAGTGTGAAAGCAGGTGAAGTCACTGAGTTACTAAATGAAGCAGTTGCCTTGGAGAATCAGTTGACCTACAGTGGACTTCATGTCAGTGAGAAATAAGATTTTTTTTGAGATTGAGGGGTTGTTTGTTACTGCACCACAAGTCTAGACTCTCCTGACCGACACACTTCTGTTTAGCGAATGCTTTTTCTATGGATACAACAAGGAAATGTTCCTGGCTGAATTTCAACCAAAGCTGAGTGGAGTCCAAATCAATGAGGTTTTCATTATTCAAAATTGTCTAAGAAAGCAACTGAAATTATACAGCTACGCTTATCCTTGGTACATGGAAAAGAAATATAAATATTCAGAAGAGGCATATGGGGATAGGGCAAAGAAGGGAAAGGAAAAAATATTAAGCAACTCGCCTACATTAATTATTTTTTATTGTCACAACAGATCTCTTAGGAGATATTTATAGTTTCATTTTTACAAAGGCGAGAACTGAGACACACAGAGTTCCCCCCGGATTCATAGCTGGTAGGTACCAGTGTAGGAATTAAAATCTAGGTCTGGCTAACTCCCAACAGCCTAATAGCTTGTTCCATCAGCTAAGGAAATGAAGAAAGATGGGAGAAAAAGAGCTTCAGCCCAGCACCCCCTCTACCCCAACCACATACGAAGGCCAGCTAACGTGTGCAGGCAGAAGCGAGCCGCAGTCTAGCTCTGGACAGAGAGCCATGGCCCAGAGCCAGAGTCCGCCCAGCTTTGGCCAAGCTGCTGCACTCAGGTGGAGGGTGGTGTGGGGGAAAGTGTGTGACTTCAAATCAGAATTCCGGGTCTGAGACCTAACTGTGCCCCTTGGGGATTCTGTGGCTAAGCTCAAGGACACTTAACCTGTCCAGTCTAAGAGCTCTTCAAAGTAGGGGCAGTGGATGGAAAGTAGATGGAAACCCTTGAAGTGCCATGTAGGCGTGGGCTTGTCTCAGTCTCTTCTGCCTTCACATGCCCTCTGGGTGACCTTCAGGGCACCACCACAGCCCTCAAGTCCCATGGCGGGCACCAGATAGACTGGACAGGCGCCTCTCAAAGAGCCGACCGGGTGGGGTGTCATTATCCTGTCATTATCCAGGAGCCCCTGGTCGCTGCTGCCATCAGGTTTCAGTGAACATTGTGCAAACTTCAGGTCTCCCATTATTATTAGTAAGAGAAGACTTGAAGCAAATCTCAAAATGCTCTGAGGCTGAGAACTGCTTCATCCTAATGCTCGTCTTCTGAGGAGTCCTGTCTCCTTGTTCAACTTCCCTTCCAAAGAACACAGGGATGGGAACTGGGTCATGTATGAGGCCCCTCATGCATCAAGAAGAGTTGCCCATTTATGTGGGCAAGGCGCCATGCTGAGGGAGGGAGGGAGCTATGGTTCCAATGCTCTGTTAGGTTCCCCAGCCCAGGGCAGAGAAGCTCAGCTAAACATATTACAGTTAACAACTAAGCGTCTTGCTTTTACATAAATCAAGCCATAGCCATATTATGTATTATATTTATGAAACTGCTGCCTTTGTGGATTAAAAGCAGTTCACCCTAATATATTTTATCATTTGACAGCTTCCAGGAACTAAAATGTTCTCTCAGTAGTTTTAATATTTCTTTCCCCATTGTTCGCTACTTTCTCCTTCAAGAACATCCACTATGAGCAAAAAGAAGATGAAATAAGATACACCCTAAAGTAAAATTTCATCTTCTTCAATAATAAATAAAATGTAACTTTTTGCATATTAGATACATGGAATCCTGCTAAATGCTGGGAATAGGAAAAGGTTTACAACCATAGGAGTTGTCCTGTTCTCAGGAAGAAAAGAATAAAAAAGAAGCAAAGCTGTTAGGTTGCTTACATTAAGTAATCTGAAAAAAAAATATGAGAAACAAATTAAGCATCCCCAGAATTTCTATATGGATTGATGGAAACATTTTGGTAATGGATGAGGGTGATTGTAGCACACCGTTGTAAATATAATTAACACCACTGGAATTATATGTTTGAATGTGGTTAAAAGGTGAAACTTTAGGTTGCATGTATGTTACCAGAATAAAAATAAAGGGGGTGAGGAGATGCGAGGTAGTTCAGTGGTAGAATTCTCGCCTGCCATGCAGGAGACCCGAGTTACATTTCCTGTCCATGCACTTCCCAAAAAACAAACAGCAAACAAACAAAAATGCAACACATGGTGCTGCAATAATGGGATACTCCCATGGAAAAATAATGAAATGTGACCCTGCCATACAGCATACAAAAAATACAAATAAAGGGGAAGAACATAGGACTTTACCCAACAAACAGTGACGTTTAATGCAAACCACAAGTGATAGTTATGGT
The DNA here is from genome assembly GCF_023851605.1 of Tamandua tetradactyla. Taxonomy (NCBI): domain Eukaryota; kingdom Metazoa; phylum Chordata; class Mammalia; order Pilosa; family Myrmecophagidae; genus Tamandua; species Tamandua tetradactyla. Next base: position 64,680,761 of record NC_135341.1, on the reverse strand, counting down.
TTATAATATAAACCATAACTATAATAATGCTCTTGAATCAATTGTAACAAATGCAGTACACTAATGCAAGATGTCACTAATAGGCTGGTATGGTAGATGAAAACTCAATATTTTATGCTTGATTTTTCTATAAGCCTACAACTTCTTTAATCAAAAAAATAAAATATAAAATTAAGCATTCCCTCCCCCAGCCAAGACACATCTCTCTGAACCATGTGAATAATAGAACTAAAGAAATGTAATTATGTGACAAAGATCCTGGTCTCTGGATTTTATTATTGGGTATTTTACTCCATAGAAACAAAAAGCATTGGTCAATTACAGATGTATTGAAGCATAAAATACTGTACCAAGGCTGTGATTATTCAAGTGTGGTTTCTGAGATGCCTGAACCCTGTTGGCTTCATTTTAACTGCCTTTAATTCCATCCTCCATGGCACTTCTAAGCTATTCAAGTACTTAGCATATCCATGTATTTAATAACAAATTATTGGATCTATTATATACTTAAGTCCTTCCTATGACCATATAATTAGATCCCTGGGTCCTTTAAAGGAGAGGAGCTTCATATAAATAGAGATAACACAATAAAATCGCCTTGGCTGGCCTGCCAGTGTGTTTTACATTTATAGCACCCAGCGCTGGAACCCAGTAGGCATTTAAGGAAAGTGGGTATTGATGATTGGGGAGTTTTATATTGAAGACATTATTAAATTCATTCAGCCTCATTGTAAGTCAGCATAAAAGAATGTTAAATATAAATTGATGACATTTTAAGAAACTCTGAGGTAAAGTAAATAATGGGATAATTTTATAAGAGCAGTTATAAAAATCCTGGTCACAAACTCCTAGAGATAAGGAAAAGTGAGTTTAATCCTAGACTCAATTACCACAGGGGAAAAGAGAGAGAGAAACCAGGTGAAACCTTAAGCTGATAATAGGCTACAGGAAGCGAGGGTCTTGGTTACCTGGTATAAATAAACATTAATTACGTATATGAGATTGTTTGTTTGGCATAGAGGCAGAAAAGTCTTTCTGCTGATACCACTCTGGATCTTCCTGTCCCTCTCCATGCTTTTTCTCCTTTCCTTTCCTTTTTCTTTTTTTCCAAGCACTTATTTTCTTTTTAATATGATTTTTGTAATATGTAATTCAGTGCTTTTAATTATACTCACAACGCTGTGCTACCATCACCATCATCCATTTCCAAAACTTTACAATCCACCTGCATAGAAATTCGGTACAACTTAAGCATTAACTCACTATTCCCTACACCTAGCCCTGCCCCTCGTCGCCTATATTCTAGATTCTGACTCTCTGAGTTTGCTTATTTCATGTCAGTGAGATCATACCACATTTGTCCTTTTGTGTCTGGCTTATTTCACTCAACATGACATCTTCAACCATGTGGTGGCACGAACCAGAATCTCATTCCTTTCTAATGCTGAATAACATTCCATTGTGTGTACACACCACATTTTGTTTATCCTTTCATCAGCTGAGGGATGCTTGAGTTGCTTTCATCTTTTGTCAACTGTGAATAATGCTGCTATGAACATCAAAATGAAAATATCTGTTCCACTCCCTACTTTCAGTTCTTTTGGGGATACCTAGAAATGGGACTGCTGGGCTAGATGGTAATGCCGTCCTTAGCTTTCTGAGGAACCACCAAACTGCCTTCCACAGGGGCTGCACTGTTGTACATTCCCACCAGCAATAAACAAGTGCTCCTGTTTCTCCACACCCTCGCTAACATGTGTAATTTCCTGTTTTTAAAAGAGTCAAACTAGTGGATGTGAAATACTCTTCCTAGTGTTGATTTCCAAGCACTTATTGTTATCGAAATAAAAAAACATCCATACATGTTCTAAATTAAATTCCCACAAGCAAATTTCAATTAATCTTCATCATTCACTTTCAAAGCTCCAAAGGTCTGTGTACTACTTTCTATTTGCTTGAAATTAAAAAAAAAATAAAACACAGAGTAAAAACATCAGCACACCCACCTCCCAGAATGAACAAATATCAACACTTTGTTATTAAAAAAAAATAATTAAAAGCAAAAGGATGTTACAGATAAAATTAAAGCCCTTTTGTCCCCACTTAGTCTCACCCCTCCCTCCCAAAGGCACACCTGATCAACAGTTTAGTGCATGTCCTTTTAGTTCTTGTTTTATACTCTAAGGACATGCATACGTGTTATAAACAGTGTCCACTATTGCTTCATTACTATTTTCTATTCATATACATCCTCCTCTAAGTTGCTTTTATTTCCCCATTTTAATTAATTTTTTACTTTTTTAGTCATTTTAATGTATTTTTCCCTGTGCAAGAAGAAATAGCTAATAAAGTCTAAAGATATAGTTTCCTTTATACATAACCCTTTCCTGTAAGTTGCTTCTATCACTCAGCATTGAGAACTAACCGTAAAGGTATGTATAGACTGAGTTCATTCCTCTTAGCTTCCCTATAATTTCGCCGCATGAACTTTCCTCAGTATAAGATTCCTTCCCATCTTGATGGCCCTTTAGGTTGTTTCCAAACAGTTTCCAAACTCCTCCATAGAGTGCAGCTGGGTCCACCTTTCCAGGGTATTGCCAAATTGCTCTGCCAAGTGGTAAACAAATTCACACTCCCAATAGCAGGGTAGGAGAGCTCCTGTTTTCCCACCTCCTCGCAAAGCCTCCGTTTTGTCAACCTTTTGATTTCTGCTAATCTGATGGGCGCTCTTTGTGGTTTTAACTTTCATTTCCCCAATGAGTGGGGAGGTTGAGCGCATATTTTTTTAACCATCCAGATGTCCTCTCAGGCACATTGTTTGTTCCTGTCCTTTGCTATTTTTCTATCGGGTTGTCTTTTTTCTTACTAATTTGTAGTTCTTTGTATATTCTGAATCTAATCCTTCATACGTTTGATTGGTTGCAGATATCTTCGCCTAGCCTGTCAATGGTCTTTTAACACTCTTATGACAACTGTTATAGTACAAGTGTTTTTCATTTTGATGAACTCAGATGTATCCATTTTTAAATTTGAGTTCTGCTTTTTGGTGTCATGTCTAAGAAATCCTTGCCTGTCCCTAAGGTTATTACAAAACTATCTCACAGTTTTTGGTTTATTCACGTATAGTTCTTCAGTCCCATCAGGAATTTATTTCCATATGGTGGAGGAGGTGGGGATCTGATTTTATTTTATTTTTTCCACTTGGATAACCAGCCATCCTAATATCGCTGAAACACAGAGCCGTGGCTATCACGTCCCAAACCCTAAGTGTACTTTGCATGGTCTCTGGGTTCCCTACCTCTTCTACCTAGTTTATCCACACAGTTGTTGAGATGCAGTAAGTCTATGAAGCAGTTATTTAATTTAATTTAAATTTATGCAAGAAGTGTTAAGTAATTTTTTGGCTTAAGGAAAATGCACTGAAGAAGGTGAGGACTACACTTCTGATTGGGTTTAGTAAATGTTAAAGAAAGAAAGAATTAGATTAGGAAGGGTTGGGGGTGTGGGAGAAAAGGACTCAAATTTGCTTAACACCTAAAATGTGCACGGCATAGTTCTGGCCTTGAACTTATTAACTCATTTTTTCTTCTTAGTAGCTTTTTTTTTTTTTTTTTTTTTTTTTGCATGGCAGGCACCAGGAATCAAAGCCGGGTCTCTGGCATGGCAGGCAGGAACTCTGCCTGCTGAGCCACCGTGGCCCACCCCTTAGTAGCATTTTGGAATAAGCTTTGCCTTGTACCCATTTTAAAGATTAGAAAACTAGAGACCCAGAGGAGTTAAATAACTTGCTCAACATCACAAAAACTAAATTATTAAATTAAACAGAAAGTTAAATGACTTTACTCCAAGTGGGTAACACAATTAACACTTAAGAATGTCTGTCTCCAAAGAGCTTGACCTCTTTGCGTTGCCACACTATTTAAAGAATGTTCAGAGGACATTCTAGAAAACAGATGCTCAGAGAAGAGAAATCACTTTTACCCCAATTCACAACCATTGGGGGTCAGAGCTAGGAGTAGACCATGACCTTTAGAGGGGTTCACATTTGCTGAGCAATTGTTAATGTGCTCCAATGTGTTCATGTGCATACATGATCTCATTACTTCTACAACCATCCTGCAAGGTAGGAATTGCCATTCTACAATTGCAGACCAGGAACATGAAATTCAGAGAGAATAGGCATTTCCAAGTTCACAGTGAAACTAATATGCACTACCAGAGCTGCAGCTGCCTGTATGCCTTCTCAAACATTAGATTAAAAAGACATCCTCTAGGACCAGATAAGTCCTGAAACCTAGAGGGCCCAGCCACTCCAGAACATCAGCTAGTTCCATCTTCCTACCCTGTATTAGTGACAGCCCCTTCCAACATGAAAAAGTTAAAATGACCATAGCCCAAACACCCCTAAAGAGTAAGATAGAATGATCAAAGATGATGGTGGAGTTATACAGAGAAGGTAGGGTTTAATAAATGAGTATGATTGCTAAATCATTATACTGATATTCTTTTAGTCTTCAGTATCTTAGAGCAGCTAGAATTGTAGCTGCTAAAACTGTGGAGTTGTAATCCATACCAAACTCTGAAATCTGTTCTAAAACTAATTGTTGTGCTGTGCTTTGAAATTTATTGTTGTTTTGTATATATGTTATTTTTTACAAAAAAGAAAAAAAGTCAATTGTGATGATAAAAGAAATATTTATTCCTTCTAGCCTCCTATATTCTGGAGCAGCTAGAAGGAAATATCTGAGAGGATGGTATGGTAGCCCATGACAAACTCTGGGATCTCTCCTATAACCACTTGCTGAAGAGTGCTTTAAAAACTATTGCTTCGGTGCCTACCCATGCAAAAAAAAAAAAACAAAACTATTGCTTCTTTCTTTCTTTGCTTTGTATATATGTTATATTATACAATTTTAAAAATAGAAAAAAAAAAAAGACATCCTCTACCCCTCCTTCCAGAGTAGACACAGCCTGGCAGAGTGCAGGCTGGATTTCAGCCCCATGGAACCCTCTGCCACGCATCCCTTATGCAGCAATGACCTGCTGCCTTGAGTAGTTACAGGGCTGAAATAGGTTGGTCTGATTCCAAAAAACTTGTTCTCCTTTTCCTACATCCCATTATTTTAGACTAGCAATTCAGACCCATTTCAGCTTCCCAGTGGAAGAATTAACTAGGTAATAACAAAGAATTGTTACTTTGTGTATAAATTTCTACACTTTATTTAGCTGTAGCTGCCTGCAGTTAATTCATATTTGATCTACCTGTTCAGGTAGAAAATTCTGTTGCTTCAAAGTGCATCACTATACACTAAAGCCAACATGTGAATTGATGCACTGATGAGCTCACAGCCTTATCGAACTTTCTGTGTGCTATGTGAGAAGGAGCATGGCAGGCATGCCAAGATCATCATAGTCAGATCACCTAGGAGAGGATAAATTTGTGCCCTCTGTAATTAGTATGGTGCTAATTTTAAATTTATAAATTACCCATAAGTGGTCCTCAGTGGTATATAAAATTGAAAGGTGATGAAAAGAATTGCATTTTGGGGTTATCTCACAGGCACTAGAGATGTCACTTTGAGAACCACTTCCTTACAAAAAAAAGAAAAGTCATACTATGTTGGCTTTCTCTGAATTCCCAATAGAAATCCTAGTATGGAAATCTTCAGGAGCATTTGTTATTGACTGCATACCTGAACTAGTCCCCGTTCTTTCCAGATGTCATCAAATTCTCTGAGCTGTACAAGAAGTACAGATAAAAGTCTGAAATGACTGTAGTTCCCTCTCATATCTAGAATGAGGTCATCAGGATGTAGAACTAGAATGGGCTATGAGGATTGGAATCAAATTATCCTAGAAAGGAATGATAAAACCATTGTTACAACTGTGCCAGAAATATGATGAGCTAGAAATGGAGGCAAGTGATTTCATTGAAGTTCTAGGAAAAAAAGGGGGGGGTTCTATGTGTCCTAAAATCAGACATTGTTCTCGAAAGACCATGTTTAATAGCTGAGTGGAACAAAGTACAAAATGATGTCTTGGGGGGAGAAATAGAAAACCTGAAACTGGTAACTGCCTACTCTACATCATGGCTTTTCCTGACTGAGTAGCTATTGGCTCAAACTTAAACAAAGACATTTACTACCACATTGTCTTTTACCTGACCTCTGTCAGCCACTTTTGCTAATTTCTAGAGTTGAATTCATCCATCGGGCAATCCTTTAAAGAAAAAGGCAGCAGAACGACAAACTTTGCTCTATCTTTCCGGGCAAAGAGGCAACAATTTCATTTTCTTTTTGGAGAGGGGAGTCTCTTTTACTTTCTCCTCAGTTCCCACCGTGGCCAAGAAGAAAACGTGCAACACCTGGCTTTGATGATTCAGCTATTCTGGGACACCAAATTCAGTCCTTCAGGATTCCTTTTTCTATTCACACTGAATACCACAGCTTTCTTTCTCGGTAATAAATGCCCCTTTTCTAATTCTCAGTTTGCTGCAGTTGGCTTTGCATCGGCCACATTTTCCAAGTCAGTCTGGGTCCCCCTGGGCCCTCAGCAGTACCTCAACCTGATCGGGCTTGGCCCTTGTTTCTTTTAGTCACTGGTGTTTTAAGAATAAAGGTTGTAAAAGCCACTCCCTTGGAAATTGTTAGCATAATCTCTTTCCATGGGCTGAATTTTGCAGTCCTTTGGTATCCTCATCTGTAGCAGACCAACCCAAAGCTCCAAGCTGGCTTTTATGAAAGGCCTGGAATTGGTTCAGGGCAATGAGCACGAAAACTTGCCATCTCTATTAGCCAGAAAAGTTGAGAAAATATTTCTTCCTTTATCTTGCCCCTCCCACTAAATTCTTATCTCACCAAAGGTTTAAAAAAAAGCAGCAGAAGAAGTAAAATTTAATTCATCTTGATTAATATGTGCCTCTAGCGTTTTTTACTGTTTTGGCCAAAGAAATCCTCCCATCAAATAATAAACAGGCCAGATCAGGAAAGAGTCATCTTGCCGACTTTCCTCACCGTAATTTTGTCGGCAAATCTTATCTGACATGAAGAGATGTGAAAAGTCATCTGGGGCAACCATTCAGTGGATGCCTAAATGTCCTCTAGGTGGCAGTGACTCTGAAAACTGGCTGCACATCAGAATAATGGAAGGCGCTTGGTCAAATAGAAATCATTTGTCCTTACGCCTGTGAGATCTGGATTCTGTTGGACTGGGGTGGAACCTAGAATGTTTATTTTGAGTAACATCCAAATGATCCTAATGCAGCTACTTGACAGAACAGTTTTCTGTGGGAATGACCGCATGGTATCATAGTGTTTGGGAGCTTTGCCAAGTGTCAAAAGTCTTTGCTTTCCCGGTGCCTACCCATGTTAAAAAAAAAAAAAAAGAAAGCCTTTGCTTGATCTTCTCTGGCACCTCGCCTCATTGCCCTCCAGAATAGCAAGATTTGAGCAGCTCAGACTGCTGGAAAATTCTCCCTCAGTCTGAACAGAAATATTTCTCCTTACAACTTCTTTGAAATGATTCTACTCTTATCCCTTGGAGCCACAGAAAACCAATCTCATCACTGATGCACCACCAGGTATTTGAAGATGGTACTCATGTGTCTTTCCTGAGATCTCTTCTCCAAGCTAAACATCCTCTCACTCCTTTAACAGTTCTTGTGTATATCTGTTCAGACCTTCTGCCCAGGAGATTTCCTCTCCTGCAGAGAGAGCTGACTGTAGACTTTAGAATATAATAGACGTAAATTTTAGTAAAAACTCTTCTCACTAAGTGTGGCACTTGGGACTGGATAGTTAGCCTTTGTGAACCTCAACTCTGTCCTCTGTAGAATGGAGATGAAACAGGTTGGTGGTTGGGGTTTGGCCAGAGCCTGTCACACAGCCTGTCCCAGGTCAGACCCCTTCCACCTTCAGCTTTGCCCATTTCTCTCTGAGACCACAGTGGTCAAAGCAGCACATTACAAAATGTAATGTGAGCCACATATGTTAAATTTTTTTTTCACATATATGATTTTAAATTTTCTAGTAGCCACATTCAAAGAGTAAACAGAAACAGATGACAGAGATTTTAATATAATATTTCAATGTAATCAATATTAAAAACCTATTCGTGAGATGTGTTATATTCTTTTTCTTCACTCTAAGTCTCCAAAATCTGGTGTGCATTGGACTCTTGCAGCACATTTCAGTTTGGACCAGCCTCATTCAAGAGCTATATGGTGCTACATATAGCACTATTTTTGACAGTGCAGGTTTAAATATTTATCTATTCCTAATCTATGCTTTACTTCTCCACTGTCAGGAACCTCATCCCTCTGCTCCTGCCCCTGAGAAGTTTTAACTGTCTGTGGTGTTTTGAAGCTGCTTGTACCCCAGAAAAACTTGTTTTTAAGTCTTGTCCATTCCTATAGGTGTAAGCCCATTCTAGTAGGACCTTTTGATGAGCTACTTCACTCAAGGTGTGACCCACCTCAATCGGATGGGTCTCAAACCTATTACTAGAGTCCTTTATGAAAGAATGAAATACAGAGAGAAAGAGAGAGCCATGGAAGCAAGAAGCTGAAATCAAAAAAGAGAAGGGAGACACAGTAAACACTGCCATGTGCCTTGTCACATAGCAGAGGAGCTAAGGATTGCCGGCAGCCAGTCTTCATAAAGAAAGCAGCACCAAAGTGATGCCTTGATTTGGATATTTTTCCAGCCTGAAAACCATGAGTGAATAAATTCCCGTTGTTTAACCCTACCCATGCCATGAGATCTGCTTTATATAGCCTAGGTATCTGAAATACTCTCTCTGAAGGTTAATTTTAGGCCTAAAGCACAATTCCTCTCACAAAAGGCATTAATTTTTAAACCCTGAAATATTCATTCAGTTTTCTGTACTCATTTGTAGAGCACCAGTACCAGCTAAGAACTGGGGCACACTGTCATTAACAAGGCACAGTCCCTGCACTCAGGGAGTTTAGAGTCTAGCTAAGAGATATATGCAAAGAACTATAAAATCAAGGCAGAGTTACTGTGCACATAAATATATGTGCAGATAGATATATATATAATGAAGAGACTTTTCTTTTTGTCTTGACCACTGTTTTGATTTGTTAAAGCTGTCGGAATGCAATTTCCAGAAATACGTTGGCTTTTACAATAGGGATTTATTAGCTTATGAATTTATAGTTCTAAGGCCATGAAAATGTCCCAGTTATGGCATTAACAGGATACTACCTTTTCTGAAAAACAGCCACTGGCATCTGGGGTTCCTCTATCAGACAGCAATGCTCATAGACAGCATCTTCAGTTCCATCGCTCCTGGGTTTCGTTGCTTTCAGCTCCTGGTTCCAGTGGCTTCCTCTCTGAGCTTCTGTGGTTCTCTTAGCACCTCCAGGCTTTTCTCTCTAAAATGTGGGTGTTACTCTCTGAGTTCTTTGGGCTTTTTCTGACTCTTATCCTTTCATAAAGGACTCCAGTAAAGGATTACGACCCACCTTGAATTGGGTGGGTCACATCTCAATTGAAACAACCTAATCAGAAGATCCCACCCACAACAGGTCTGCACGCCCAGGAGTGGGTTAAAAGCTTATGGACGTTTCTGGGCTACAGAACAGCTTCAAACCTGCGCAACCACGGAAAACAGAATTCCTCTCGGAGGGTGGTTAGATTGCTGCTATATAAACTCCTCCCCTGCTTCACCCACATTCCCGGATCATCAGCCAGCTACACTCACAGATGCCTTATGCAAATAGTTATTTTCTTTGGCTGGGGGTGAGGCAGAGACTCAAAGAAGTAGCCGAGCTGATGCAGTGTGAACAGAGACAACCGGTGCTCTGAGGGAGGCGCTCATAGGAAGAGGAGAGGGTGAGCCAATTTCCACATCCCCACCCCTGCTCAAGCCAGAAATTCAAAATAGAAATCTCATGGAGGCTTTGGAATTTCATGGGTGATGAAACAAGTGTTGGAATGATCCTAACTTGGCCCGTGGTTCTCAAAGTTTGCTGTATATCAGAATCACTTGGGGAGCTTTTAGAACTCCCAGTGTCCAACTGCACCCCAAACTAAATCAGAATATCTCGGGGTAGGTCCCTGCACAAGTAGGTTTTAAAGTTTCCCAAAGGGTTCCAATGTGCAGACAAGGTTGAGAACCAGTGAGTAGTGCTTCTAGAATTATAAGGTGCATAGAAATCACCTGGGGATCTTACTAAATCACAGATTCTGTTTTAGCAGATTTGGGATGGGACCAAGATTCTGCATTTCTAATAGACTCACAGGTGAGGCCAATGCTGCTGGTGTAGAAAGTTAGCAAGGTCTAGATTTCCAGGAGCCAGCAGACCCCAGCTGTTACATAAAATGAATTTCTTTGAGGGTTCAGAGGCTAGAAAGTTTACTTCCACCCAGAAGGACAAGAACAAGGCTCAGGAAGAGGAAACAAAGCTGGAACATAAAGGACAGGTGGGATTTCAAATGATGAGGAGGAGAGGGGTACAGTCCAACAGGAAAGCAACCATATGTTGTCCCCACAGAGAGTCAGAAGAAAACCTACACTGTGTATTGGAGAAAGTGGTTTCGTGTAAATGGTAAAAGGTGGAAAGGCAGCTAGAAGAAAGCACTGAGCTAAGAAAGTTGAGGTGGAACTCGAGTTTAAGTTGCCACTGGGAAGCCTTGGAGATTTTTACTCAATTCTGCATTCTGGAAACCATCTAGTGACTTATCATTACAACAAAATAGCCACAAATAGAAATAGACCCACACAATTATGCACTGAGGACTTTGCAAACAAAGGACTTTGGGATGTGAAAATAGATTAAATAAATAAAACAAGATGAGTTTGGAAAAACAGCAAAATAGGTTATTACTTCAGCTAATGCTTCTGAAGTAAGCTGGGGGAGAAACTGACCAACTCAAAGTAGTAAAAATATGGAACACCTACTTCTCTTGGAAAGAAAAATGTAATTTCCCCTCTCTGACCTCCCCTGTTATCCTATCCCTATAAACTAGGGACAAAATCCTTAACTAATACCTCCAAGCAATTTAGCAGGCCTCTGAAATACAACAAAATATCTCATTTATTTTCCATATATGGCCCTTGACTATCTCAGTGTCCCTGCCTTCATGCCTTTGAGAATTTTAAGATTAGAATATCTCATCTTTCCATGACCCAGCTGCCCTCCATCAGTCAAACAGACCTGCATTATCCTGAAATTATAAGTTCTTTGTCGGTTTTCTGTAAACCTGCTCTGGTCAACCTCCAAGCACACAACTTGCCTCTCACTCTCTACCCTTCAGTTGTTTATGCTTGATTCATGTACAACATTGACTCTTGATTATTATTATTTTTATATATTGTGCTGGCCACATTTCAGCCTTCTTCTATGTGAATATCCCATTATCACAGCGCCATTCGTTGAGATTTTTTGTTTTCTGTTTTTTTGTTTTTGGCATGCATGGGCCAGTAATCAAACCCAGGTCTCCCTCGTGGCAGGTAATAATTCTACCGCTGAGCTACCCATGCGCCCTGGCAACAATAACTCTTTTTTTTTTTTTTTTTTTATTAACGGAAAGAAAAAAAAGAAAAAAAAAGAAATTAACACAACATTTAGAAATCATACCATTCTACATATGTACTCAGTAATTCTTAACATCATCACATAGATGCATGATCATTGTTTCTTAGTACATTTGCATCGGTTTAGAGGAACTAGCAACACAACAGAAAAATATATAAAATGTTAATATAAAGAAAAGAAATAAAAGTAGTAATAGTAGTAAAAAACAACAACAACAAACAAACCAACAAGCAAACAAAAACAAAAAAAACCCTATAGCTCAGATGCAGCTTCATTCAGTATTTTAACATGATTACTTTACAATTAGGTATTATTGTGCTGTCCATTTTTGAGTTTTTGTATCTAGTCCTGTTGCACAGTCTGTATCCCTTCAGCTTCAATTACCCATTGTCTTACCCTGTTTCTAACTCCCGCTGAACTCTGTTACCAATGACATATTTCAAGTTTATTCTCGAATGTCCGTTCACATCAGTGGGACCATACAGTATTTGTCCTTTAGTTTTTGGCTGGTCTCACTCAGCATAATATTCTCTAGGTCCATCCATGTTATTACATGGTTCATAAGTTTATCTTGTCTTAAAGCTGCATAATATTCCATCGTATGTATATACCACAGTTTGTTTAGCCACTCTTCTGTTGATGGAGATTTTGGCTGTTTCCATCTCTTTGCAATTGTAAATAACGCTGCTATAAACATTGGTGTGCAAATGTCCGTTTGTGTCTTTGCCCTTAAGTCCTTTGAGTAGATACCTAGCAATGGTATTACTGGGTCGTATGGCAATTCTATATTCAGCTTTTTGAGGAACCGCCAAACTGCCTTCCACAGTGGTTGCACCCTTTGACATTCCCACCAACAGTGGATAAGTGTGCCTCTTTCTCCGCATCCTCTCCAGCACTTGTCATTTTCTGTTTTGTTGATAATGGCCATTCTGGTGGGTGTGAGATGATATCTCATTGTGGTTTTGATTTGCATTTCTCTAATGGCCAGGGACATTGAGCATCTCTTCATGTGCCTCTTGGCCATCCGTATTTCTTCTTCTGGTAGGTGTCTGTTTAAGTCTTTTTCCCATTTTGTAATTGGGTTGGCTGTCTTTTTGTTGTTGAGTTGAACAATCTCTTTATAAATTCTGGATACTAGACCTTTATCTGATATGTCGTTTCCAAATATTGTCTCCCATTGTGTAGGCTGTCTTTCTACTTTCTTGATGAAGTTCTTTGATGCACAAAAGTGTTTAATTTTGAGGAGCTCCCATTTATTTATTTCCTTCTTCAGTGTTCTTGCTTTAGGTTTAAGGTCCATAAAACCACCTCCAGTTGTAAGATCCATAAGATATCTCCCAACATTTTCCTCTAACTGGTTTATGGTCTTAGACCTAATGTTTAGATCTTTGATCCATTTTGAGTTAACTTTTGTATAGGGTGTGAGAGATGGGTCTTCTTTCATTCTTTTGCATATGGATATCCAGTTCTCTAGGCACCATTTGTTGAAGAGACTGTTCTGTCCCAGGTGAGTTGGCTTGACTGCCTTATCAAAGATCAAATGTCCATAGATGAGAGGGTCTATATCTGAGCACTCTATTCGATTCCATTGGTCGATATATCTATCTTTATGCCAATACCATGCTGTTTTGACCACTGTGGCTTCATAATATGCCTTAAAGTCAGGCAGCGCGAGACCTCCAGCTTCGTTTTTTTTCCTCAAGATGTTTTTAGCAATTCGGGGCACCCTGCCCTTCCAGATAAATTTGCTTATTGGTTTTTCTATTTCTGAAAAATAAGTTGTTGGGATTTTGATTGGTATTGCATTGAATCTGTAAATCAATTTAGGTAGGATTGACATCTTAACTATATTTAGTCTTCCAATCCATGAACACAGTATGCCCTTCCATTTATTTAGGTCTTCTGTGATTTCTTTTAACAGTTTTTTGTAGTTTTCTTTATATAGGTTTTTTTGTCTCTTTGGTTAAATTTATTCCTAGGTATTTTATTCTTTTAGTTGCGATTGTAAATGGGATTCGTTTCTTGATTTCCGCCTCAGCTTGTTCATTACTAGTGTATAGAAAAACTACAGATTTTTGAATGTTGATCTTGTAGCCTGCTACTTTGCTGTACTCATTTATTAGCTCTAGTAATTTTGTTGTGGATTTTTCTGGGTTTTCTACAATAACTCTTAATCTTTGACTTCTGAGTTACTTTGGATGCCAAGCATCTGAGCCCCATTCCTAAATTAGGGGAAATCCCCACTGTATGTGTTTGGAGGGCAGGTAGGGACCACCTCCCATTACCCAAGCAGATTTTTGCTTCATTCCTGCCCCAACCATTAGTTTGTTGACACATGGATTGGTTTGGCAAATCAGACATTCCCACACACAGCTTTGAATCTGGAAGCTGGAGGCAAAGAAACAGAGAGAAAAAAATATCCTTTAAATAAATTCCTTCTCTGCTAAAGTCAGTAATAGTTGGCTCCCATTTGCTTGCAAAGTCAAGATGTTTAAGGTTGTCCTGGGAAGGCAGGCAGGGACGCAGCCCCAACCACAGCTCTCCGTGGCCACTGAGAGCCGCTATGGGCTGGCCAAACAGCCGGCTTTCCCTGGAACAAAGGGCTTTCCCTCAAAGGTGACTCTCAGAGCTAAAACGGGGCTGTTCTGAACAAACTGGGATAGCTGGTCACGCTGATCTGAGCCCTGTGGGCTTAAAAGATTTTGGCGCTTTACTCAGCTATAAGTAACTGAGGAATCATTGGCTATCTTGGAGAAAAGGAAGGACCCAGAAATGTCTTCTCCAGAGACAGGCTTCTGAAATCAAAGCTCTGAGGAAATGCTCAGTGGAAATCAGTAATTTTATAAGAAACTCATTCAAAATATTTTGGTGTGAACAGAGGTGGATTTACTGTGAAGGACGGAAGCTTGACCTTCAAAGCCCCTCATTTGCCCTGATGGATCCTGGGAGGGGCCCAGTCAATGGTCACAAAATCATATGTTTTTGCTTATTTTACAAAAGTAAGATTTTTTTTTACTGCAGTAGGTTAAGATGCCTGTATCTTTCCTTTCTTACTTCTCTTCCCCATTAACTATGGATATTGGAGTGTCCAAGCCATTTTTGGAAATTCTGCTAAGGAACATTAAGCTTGGGATACATTTAATTTGGGTTTATTGGAATGTATTTATGTAGGTACAGTCACTTGGTGGTGTAGTTAATTCATTGCTGGCTGTGCTGGTGTGGAAAATGCACATGCCGGCCTTGAGCATTTTATCTAATGTCACATGCAAGGTGCTTCTTGTACACCCAGGGAAGATGTATTGAATTATCCATAAATTTCAAAGCCTGAGAGAGGATGTGGGGAGGGAGCTAACAGAACACACTGAGAAAAGATGGGAACTGCTTGAAAAGACAACTGATGATCTCTCACGAAAGAGGAAAGAGCTGGAACAATAAACTATTTCTATCTACACAGGAAGAGCTTTTGGGAGCAGGCACATTCCTGTTTTGGATCCTTTATTTTGATCTCAAACTAGTCGAACTTGAAACTGCATTCTAGTTGGGAGTTGCAGCACGTTTGGTGGCTTGAGAGTACAATAGAAGCTAGTTACACGTGAGATAAAAGTTTGAGCAGTGTCCATCAATAGGTGCTAGGTTTATGATGTCAGAAATTATACTAGGCGACAGAGCATGTTGCAGTGAAGACAGGGCCCCTCCCCCCAGATGAGCTCATGCTTCTCACATCACATCCAGCATACCCCTACACTGCTAACAAAAACGGCGTTTATCACATTCTCTGTTCTTTGCTGCCTGGGAGCTCCTCAATGGCAAGGTCTTACTGATGTGTTTATATCAGCAGCGCCTGGCAGAGTGCCTGAACCCAAAGGTAGATGCTCAAGAAATGTTTGCTGAATTTAATTAAAATATCCCACTGGTTCTCTGGCCACTGTGACCTCCAATGTCCTAACTACTTAATCAAGATTAATGACAATAAGGTGCTCCTGTTTTAAAAGGCTTACAGAGATGCCCCCCAGTGCCTGGCCATCTTCCCTGGGTGGGGGGGGGGGGGGGGCTGGGACAGACACCTGGATATGGCCAAGGCTGGGGGCTTGTGGGCAGTGCCACAGAGGTGAGTGGCAGGACTTGCTTCCTTGTGTAGACGCCAAAGGAAGCAAGGTCAGTGCTGGGGAAAGGGGAGGGGAGGGGAGGAAAGGGCAAGCAAAAGAGAGAAAGAACAATTGTACTGAAGTTAAATACATGTATATCATCATTTGTGTGCATTTAAGTAAAATTGTATATAAAGATATCAAAACAAACAATTTACAAAAGCTCTTAGAGAATAATCCTAATGAATAAGTGGTGAGGAGAGCCCTTCCTAGGTGAGCTAACCAATTGCAATCAGTGTATGAAAACTACTGGAGTTACAGCTGAGGATGTGGGCTGTTAAATTAACTGTGTCCCAGGTGGGACATCGAGAGCTGAGGGCCTGGGGATCAGATCTGGGAATCGGCTGAAGAGGTGAGCCACGCCTTATTTAGAGCAAGAAGAGGTGTAGCCTAACTATAACACAATTATGTTAAAACACTGAATGATATAGGTCAAGCCTACTTAAAATTAGGCCTAAGAGTCACTCCCAAGAGAGCCTCTTTTGTTGCTCAGATGTGGCCCCTCTCTCCAGCCAACACAACAAGCAAACTCACCACCCTCCCCCTGTCTACATGAGACATGACTCCCAGGGGTGTGAACCTTCTTGGCAATGTGGGACAGAAATCCTAGAATGAGCTGAGACTCAGCATCAAGGGATTGAGAAAACCTTCTCCACCAAAAGGAGCAAGAGTGAAATGAGACAAAGTGTCAATGGCTGAAAGATTCCAAACAGTCGAGAGGTTATCCTGGAGGTTATTCTTACGCATTAAGTAGACATCACCTTGTTGTTCAAGATGTAGTGGAGAGGCTGGAGGGAACTGCCTGAAAATGTAGTGCTGTGTTCCAGTAGCCATGTTTCTTAATGATGATTGAACAATGATATAGCTTTCACAGTGTGACTGTGTGATTGTGAAAACCTTGTGTCTGATGCTCCTTGCATCTACCTTGTCAACAGATGAGTGGAACATATGGAATAAAAATAAATAATAGGGGGAACAAATGTTAAAATAAATTTAGTTTGAAATGCTAGTGATCGATGAAAGGGAGGGGTAAGGGGTATGTGTGTATAAATTTTTTTCTGTTTTCATTTTATTTCTTTTTCTGAATAGATGCAAATGTTCCAAGAAATGATTATGATGATGAATATGCAACTATGTGATGATATTTTGAATTACTGATTATATATGTAGAACAGAATGATCAAAATAGGAATGTTTGCATTTGCTTTGTTTTTGTTTTTTTTTTTGGTATTAAAAAAATAAAATTAAAAAAAAAGAAGAAGAGGTGTAGCAAAACGTCAGCCTGGATTCAGTTAGGAAACTGCTGGAATATAAGTAAGAAGACAAAGTGAGGGCAGTGAGAGTTCTGAGGGCCACCAAGGGAATGGATGGGGATGACGATGGTGACAGATAAAGTCAAACCCTCTGAAGCATGTTCTGAAATGGGACCATTCCTTAGGCTACATTCTTAGGGATTCATTAAAGTCAACTTCCTAGCTTTCTTGTCTTTCCTGAGGTTTTTCTATTGCTCTCTTTTTATTTCTATTATTATTTTTTATTTTGAAATACTTTCAAATTTACAGAAAAGTTGCAAGAATCATACCACAGTCATCAGTTGTCATTTGCCAAATTTTCTTTATCGTTTTCCCTCTTCATATACACACGTATTTGTTTCTGAACTGTATGAGAGTAAATTGCAGACATCATGTCCCTTAAGCCCCTGGACACATCAATGTGTTTTTCCTGAGAAAAAGGACATCATTCCACATAATTACATTGCAAGTATCAAAATTAAGAAAATGAGCATTGATACAATGGTGTTATCAAATACACAGTCTATCCCAATTTTGCCGATTACCCCAAAATATCCTTTATATTTAGCAGCACCATCAAATAGAACTTTCCACAATGATGGAAAAGGCTATTAAGCCCTTAAAATGTGACTCGTGTGCTGAAGAAGTCCATTTGTAAATGAAACTTAAATTTAAATACTGGCATAGCTAGCAGTCAACATGCTGGGCAGGGTAGCTGTATATCACATTCTCCCACCCCTCTTGTTGCACCTTCCTAGGTTTTAAATTAAAAATTCTGAAACTCAGAGACCTGTCAGGACAGTTTTCCTTTCTCAGAGATCACCAGCTGTTGACCCACCAACAGAACAGGAGCTGGTGTGTTTTTATCTAGCCTGTATGGTATTTTCTTTAAAAACTAAATAAGTTGACTGAGTTGTCTACATTTTAAAGACTGCAATTTCACCTAACATTTGGGATGTGTGGATCTTGTGAAGGGTTAGAAGGCTGAGTGACGCGGCCACCTCCTGCCCACATGGCTCTGCTTGTCCTTCGATGACGTTGTCTTCCTCAAGGCCCTTCACTGCCCCTACCCCAGGCTGGGCTTCTGCATTCAACCTGGTGCCCGCTGAGGTCTGATCCACGGTTGCCTTCATTTGGGCCTCATCGCCCTCGTCGGAACCTCACTCGGAGGGAAAGGCAGGTGAAGGCCCTGCCAACCTGCCGCAGATGCTTCCAGGTGGTGGTGCTGGCTTTTCCCTTGGAAAGGTGAGAGTGTGGATGTACCTGCTTCCTTCTGAGTGAAGTGATGTTCTTTTCTCTAAGGAGTCTCTCCACTCAGGCTGAATTACAGTAATTCCCTGTTACACAGACTTCCCCTGGGATTGAGTGAAAGGTCACATTTCGACATCTTGGTCAGGTAAGAGCAACACCTTCTTTTTAAACAGCGTCATGAGCTTGTCTGAATTCTGCTCCTGAGATGGTGCTCAGAACCCAAGTGTGTTCCTGGCAGGCTGCAATGCAAGATTCCCCTCTGAACACAGGCCTGAGACATGGAGGCGATGTTTGTTTGTTTGTTTGTTTGTTTGTTTGTTTGAAGGAACTTTTACTTTCAAAACATTTTTAGAGTTACAGAAAAATTGCAGAGTTCCCATACAGCTCACACCCAGCTTCCCCTATTATTATTTACATCTTCCATGAGTATGGTACATTCTTTATAGTTAATGAACCAATATTGAAACTTACTATGAACCAAAGGCCATTCTTTATTCTCATTTCCTTTGTTTTCCCCTAGTGCTCTTTTTCTGTTGCAGGATCCCATCCAGGTTCCCACATTCTACTTAGTTGTCCTATCTCCCTAGGCAAATCTTGGCTGTGGCAGTTTCTCAGGCTTTTCTTGTTTTTGCTGACCTTGACAGGTTTGAGGAATACTGGTCAGATATATTGTAGAATGTCCTTCAATTAGGATTTATCTGATGCTTTCTTGTGAGTAGACTTGGTTTATTTGGGGGGGGGGGGGGCGGTATGAAAACCACAGGGTTAAAGTGCCATCGTCATCACATCATCTCAAGGGCACATACTCTCCCCATGACTTACCTTGACCTCCTGGCTGAGGTTGTGTTTGACAGGTTTCTCCACTGTTGAGTTACTCCTCTGCCCCCCTTTCCATAGTGTTTACACGTGGGAGGAAGTCACTATGTGCCACCCACACTTAAGGATTGGAAAGTTATGCTCCCCTCCTCCATCAGTCATTCTGCATGGGAGATTTGTTTCTCTCTCCCATTCATGTATTTATTCAGTCATTTATATCAGTTTGGACTCGTTTATAACTCGTTCGGTTATAATCCCCTTCTACTCTATGTCCTTGCTCAGATCATGCCAGCGTTGGCCTCTGGGAGCTCTCTAGGTTGGCTCCTGTGTCTCTTTGGCATTACACTGTCATTATAAGGTTGTTTTGTTTTCTCTTGTTTGAGCACATCCTTTCACGCACTGTTCACCTTATTTCCTTCTCCAGCCCTCAAATCAACCACTTTTCCAAGGAGGCCTGGTTCCTTTCTAGAAATCAAGATCTGAGCACTAGGTGTGTGTGTTGGGTGTCTCTGCTTCTAGGCTCTCTCAGCTGTCAGAGCAAGAAAATGTGTGCATTCTAACCCCATGTATATGTGAATATTTCTAAAAGAAACCCTCCATATCTATATTAAGCTGGTAGAAATTTATCTTGTGAACTTTGAACTAATAAGCATTGGATGACATGAAAGACGGTGTCTTTAACCACAGTTTTATATTGGTAGCAACATGCTTCAAGCAGAAGTTCCTTATCCCTGCCCTCTGTAGAAGCTGCCCTCCACAGAATCAGCCACCTCTTCTTTCTAAAAGTTGTGGATAGCTGAAATGTGTTATTGAGAGGATCAGAGTGTCTTTCTCTAAAGAATGTTAGAATAGTCATAATGATCTGGGTATATTACACCCTGAGTAATGCTTATGAATTAATTTGGATGAAGACGGTGTAGACACCATCGTACTTGACATTGTGTTGGCCTGGTTGGCTTCTCCCAGTGATTCCCAAATCCATTCTGGTTCTCTCATAGTGACACTCATCTTCTGCAACCCCAGGAGATTTCCTTCCCTTCTGGCTCTAATGAGAAATTTTCTTTTGCTGTGCTTTGGAGAAAAATCTAATTTTTACTACTTTTTTTTTTTTTTTTTTTTTTTTTAAGCATAATGGTGCATCTCTGCTGTATAGAGACTCCTGGATTTGAAAGAATTTTTGAAATTGGAACCTCCTCACTCTGGGTTTTATTTTGCGATGGCTGTGCTGTGCGTACAGGAGTCATTGCTATGCAATTACCACTCACCTAACAACTGTGGAATAGAGAGCCAGGTGTTTGGAATGAATAAGTACACTAAGGCATAACTCCTTTACGTGGAATTAAAGGGAGCAAAAGGTTCTTGATAATATTTCAAGTTAATTTTCCACAGTGTCACTTAAAGACAGGAGAATAGTAGAAGAAAATGCAGTGGTCTGACAGCCTATTTGCCTGTCTCAAGGGCGAGATGGAGAGAAGCAAGTGAATTTGTACTTCTGTGCACCCGCATTTTTATAAAGCCATATTATGCAGGGTGCACTGTAAAAAAAAAAAGTCAAAGAGTCTTAGTAGCTGTTTAGACAGAAAGACAGCACTCCTTCCAGAGTGTCCATTTACGCCAATTTGCTGTGAAACTTTCCAAAGCGAGTAAGATATTTAATATGTTTTGTTGAGGAACGAAGCTGATTTGGTTTGATTTTTAATGTAATTGGCAAAGAAAGTAGACGGCTTACATTTTCCATTCAGAGCCCTGTGAAAACATGATTTGGGTCGCGAGGGACGTGGAGATCTGTGCCCTCTTGGCTGGAAACTCACAGCAGTTGTGTAGTGTAACTTCTCCTCTGGATTAGGCTCAGCAAATGTCCTTTCCTGGTGCTTGTTAGGGGGAGCCCCTCATTTACATCCCTGAACATTTTATTTTCACATATGGCCATCATGACTTTCAAAGCTTGTTCTCTTCTGGGAAAATATATAGAACTTGGGACTTTTCAGACACCCTTTGCACATGACTTATGCCAACAATCACTAGTCTAAATTAAACCTTAGATAGCCAGTATTGAACTGTATTTTATGTAATACAAAAATCTGACTGATGTAGGACATTTGGCTTTATGGAACCAAGGGATCTTTAAAGTCTGTGTGAGCTGTTCATTTGTAAATAGCACCAAGCCAAGCTCTTATCTCCCCATTTGAAGAGGGTGAGTGGGGAGACACTTTGAAGACTCCAAGCTTGGTTCAACCTGGGTGGGCATGGAAAACACAATGATATGACCTTTAGAAAGAGGGTTTCACAGTAGCCATATTTGGACGATTATAAGGTTATATATTTTTTGTGGGTAAAATTCCTATTTTCACGGGATACTAGCTGCTTAATTCAAACACAGGTTAGCTAGATATTCCCTAGTTGCTGTTATGTCTTTTTTTAATTTTTAATTTTTAATGCAATACTCTTGTTTAACTTCAAAATCATTTCAGCTTTCTAAACACACCAAGAAATAGCAGAACATTGCAAACTGTATTTAAGTACCGAAAGTCCTTGAACTTTTCATTGACACAGTGACTCTTCATTTTGCAGACAATGAAGAGTTCTAGTTTATTTTGAAACAAAATTTAAAAACTACAGCACAGAGGAGTGCAAGGGTGACTCGGTGGCAGAATTCTCGCCTGCCATGCCAGAGACCCAGGTTTGGTTCCCAGTGCCTGCCCATGCAAAAAAATAATAATAATAATAATAATGCATAACTAAAAAGAATCCAAGCACTTCTTCTACCTGCTTACTCCTTTTTTTCCACAGTTAAGAATGGCAATAGAACTGTCATGTCTTTTTAAATATAGCTAGGTATTTAGATCGTCGTGTGGCAGATTAACCAGGTAAGAATAAAAATAGAAATGCATCTGAGAGAAAATTAAAATCACTTCTAATCAGCAAACCTCGCTACGCATCGGAGGAATTGTATGAAACTAGTGATCATAGATGACACAAATGTCAGAATCCAAGAAGAAACATGTAGTGTGACATTCAACAACATCTTGACATGGTTAAACAAATGGGGGAAAAAACAGGAAAAAAATGCCAGACTACTTGAAGTAGAATGTGAGGAGCAGACAGATGCAAAACCAGATGCACTCTGAGGCCAACACAAATGTTTGAAGTAATAAGCGTAAGAAAGTAAGAGATGAACTGGAGGGTAAAAGCCTGCCTGGGGGCATTCAAATAAAAAAATATTAATAATCCACTGCCTGTTACCTCTCTACTGGCTGTGTTTGGCCAGAGAGCCACCAGCTGCAGCGCGGGGAATAGAGGAATAGGAAATAAAGGCAAATGCTTCAAGAGTCCTGTAGGCTTGTGTTCAAAGCCTCATTGCCCCATTCCCTGGCTACGTGACCTGTGGAGAATTACTTCTCTAAGTCTCAGTTTCCTGTCTGTAATTTGGAACTAATAATCTTTCCAAAATCATAGGGTCATTGTGAGGATTAAATGAGATAATACCTATAAAACATTTAACTTAAAGACCACCACAACAAAAAACAAACCTAGTTTGTGATATGAAAAAGGGAAATGGTTTATTTTATGCCCTAATCAAATTCTTCAAGCAGACTAAAAAATAGATTTTTTTTTTTTTAATTTAAAAAACTTCTCCTCTGATGGATGCCTTTTGATTGAGGCCAAGAGGAAGAGTTGGGTGTACAGAGTGTGTATGAACCAGGAGTGAACAGGCAAAACTTTCCTTCCTTGCTCTCAGAAGGGAAAGAAACTCTGAAGCATCTTTCAGCTGTTTAGCAGTTCCAAACCAAGTCCTAGATGTACACAGCCAACTGGCTGTGGGGCTAAGAAGCCAAACTCAGACCTGGCTGTGGTTTCATTGAATCCTTTGTTAATGCTGACTTTTCAAAAACTAAGGGCAGTTTGCTCAGTTAAGCTGTGAAGGCTTTGTTCTAATATCCACAAAAGAAAAGTTCAGCCTAAAACGAACATCAATAACAGCTACTTTGTAGAAATAGACCTTTAAGCCATTCTTTAGGCAAGAATTTCTGTGATATCATCAGTCCCTAAAATGATTATGTGTCTATGGTTTTCTTACTCCTGAATGATTTCTGGAGAATAATAAATATGTTCCTAAATATAGGATATTATTCACCTAAAAAGTTGATATACTGTATCGAGAATTTTTTGTACTGCGTTTTAAACATTTTTTTAAACACTATGAGTAGGAGTTTTCTGGAACTCTTCCTTTCTCACCCCTCCCCACTACCCAACTGAGAATTGATGAAATTTATTTTGTTTTATTATCTGTGCTTGTATGTATAGTCTCTGAGAACTATATTTTCATCTCAAGGGTAGGTACTCAGTGACAGGTGAATGAACAGGAACTTATGACATTCATCTTCAAATTGCCTTCATTTAACCATAAGCCTTGACTGAGGGTTTACCAAGTGTCAGGTACTATGCCAGGACTGGAAATACAAAGATTGAATAAAGATCTGTCTTTGTCTTTAAAAAAGATATTCTAGGGCTGAAAACACTCAGTCCCAAAACACTGTGATGAATGCTTCACACCTGTGGTTTCAGAGTTTCCTGTACATCAGAATCATCTGGAGGGCTTGTTAACCCCCAGATTGATTGCTGAAGCCCACCCCCAGTGTTACTGCTTGAGAAAGCCTTGAGCAGGGCCTGAGAATTTGCCTTTCTAACAAGTTCTCAAGGGACGTTGATGTTTCTGGTTGGGGACCACACTTTAAGAATCACTGCTCTAAGAGAATGATTTTAACGTGCTAGATGGGAAAGAGCCAAAGCACCCCAGAGGAGTGATATTTGAGCTAGATCTTGAAGGATGAGGAGAGGTTTAGCTCCTAGCTGCTTAAACAAATGCCATACCATGGGTTGTCTTCACAATGGGAATTGATTAGCTCACAGTTTCAGAGGCTAAAAGGCTTGTTTCTCCCCTGGGTCAGTATCTGCTGGCGGGCCATCTCTGGGATTCCTTAACTTTTCTGTCACCTGGCAATGCACATGGCAGCAGCATCTTTTCTCTTCTGGTTTCTGTTGACTTCCAGTTTCTGGCTGCTTCCCTGGACTTCTCTTCTGGGTCCAATTTCCTTTGCTTATAAGGACTTCAGCCACATCAGATTCAGGCTGTTCTAGTTTGCTAGCTGCTGGAATGCAATACACCAAAACGGAATGGCTTTTAAAAGGGGTAATTTAATGAGTTGCTAGTTTACAGTTCTAAGGTTGAGAAAATGTCCCAATTAAAACAAGTCTATAGAAATGACCAACCAAAGGCATCCAGGGAAAGATACCTTGGTTCAAGAAGGCCGATGAAGTTCAGGGTTCTCTCTCAAGTGAGAAGGCACATGGCGAACACGGTCAGGGCTTCTCTCTCGGCTGGAAGGGCACATGGCGAACATGGGGTCATCTGCTAGCATCTTCTCCTGGCTTCCTGTTTCATGAAGCTCCCTGGGAGGCATTTTCCTTCTTCATCTCCAAAGGTCGCTGGCTGGTGGACTATGCTTCTCATGACTATGTCATTCTGCTCTCTCTGAATCTCTCACTCTCCAAAATATTTCCTTTTATAGGACTCCAATAAACCAATCAAGATCCACCCAAATGGGTGGAGACATGTCATCCCCTAATCCAGTTTAACAACCATTCTTGACTAAATCACATCAATCAGGGAGATCTCATTACAATTTCAAACATACAACATTGAGTACAGATTATTCTACCTTTATGAAATGGGATTTATATTAAAACATGGCTTTTCTTAGGGGGCATACTTCCTTTCAAACCAGCACAACAGGCCAACCTCATTCAGTCTGGTCATCTCTTAACTAATAACATCTTTGAAGTTCCTATTTACAAATGGGTTCACACCCACAGGACCAGGGGTTGGGACCTGATATGCCTCTTGTGGGGGACATGATTCAATCCCTGAGGGTAAGAACTAGGTTGAGAGATTATTCTAAGCAGTAAGCATGGTTCGTTCTAAGGGCCCCACGCATTCCTGCTCCTCACCCTCCAAGACAGAACACAGTGGAAATCACTGCCCTGGGCATGGGAACACCATTGGAGATTCTTGATGGGGGATGGCCTGTTTGAATGTCTGATTTTAACCATTGAGTGTATAGCATGAACAGTACTGGGGAGAGAATAGAGGAGTATCAACAATAAAGGCTAGGGGGATGTAATCAATCGATAATCTAGGAGAGATTGATCCTTCTCAGTTTCAGGATTTATCTGACTTTACCCTGGATGTTTTGTGGCTACAATACATCTAGGTAGATGCAATATTGAACTCCTGATTTCCCATCCCTCAATCTATTCTTAACCAGTCTTAGCACAGCAATCTTATCTCCATTGCTAGGTCTCACCAGAAGCCTAGGTATTGTCTTTGTATCTCACTCTCTTCCCCTACCTTGCAAAGTTCCACTAAATCTGCTCCACCTCTTACTAGGCATTCCTTTCTTCCACCCTTCCTTCATTTGCCCTGCCAACCTGGACTTTCTCTCAGCCCCTGGCACCTCAGGGCCTTTGCTCATTCTACTCCCATTACCTGTAATGCTTTGCCCCTCTGTCTTCATCCTAAAGTCAACTTAAGAATCATATACCCAGAAAAGTCCAGCTGAGTTAGGACCCTCGACATGACCCTACCTGGCTCCCTGTATTTTTTTCTTCTCTTTTGAAAATATGAATCCTTATAATGAATTGCTTCACGATATCCCTGTTAAATTAGAAACTCTTCATGGTATCCTAGTGTTCTCACAGGGCCAGGTACATAGTAAGTGCTCATGAAAACGTTGTGGCCTCTGATATAGAAAACTGGAAGCATTCCCAGAGAACCTTATGTACAGGTAAGGAATTGGAGGCCCACAGAGGGCAAGGAAGCTCACTTCACTATGTTCAAACATCAGGATTTGAACCCAGGTCTTCTGACACCAAACCAGTTATTCTTCTCCCTGTACCTGTGGCTTCCAGGTTCCCTCCTGAGTTTTAGGGCAGAGCCCCAAGTGTCCCATTCTGAGCTGACTGTCTTATTCTGCCTCATGAAGAAAGTTAGAAAGCTCTCTGACCCTCAGTCTCCAAACTTATAAAACAAAATTCATGGAAGTAGTTCCCATCCCACTCAAGATGGCAGAGTGAGATGTGTCAAGGCTCCATTCCTCCAAAGAAGCTTTGAATAACCAGCCAAAACTGGCAGAAACATCTTTCTTGATGTTTCAGAAAGCAGTTCAAGGATTACAGTAACAGGGACAGTGCAGAATAAGAAAAAAGCATCTTAAAAGCAGTAGACCTTCATGCACCCTGACTGACCCCTCCTCCTTCCCCTCTCTGGTTCATTAGGGGACCAACCCATGCTCTCAGTGTCGGAATAACCCCTGTGCAAATACTGGGGGTATGTATGTCTGGCCCAAACTGTCTGGTGGTGGGCTGAGGGACTCGCTGTCCCAGAACTTGCCCTAAGGGTAGAAGGCGCTCACTGAACTCTCCTATAGAACACTGTGAGAGAGCAGGCAGGTGGCTGACTAGGGCAAGGGATTCCTAATGGTACAATATGCAGTACAGTGCCCGGACTGCGAGGAATCTGTTTCCTACTGAAGAGGGAAGATCAGGAACTGCGTGAATAGGGGAATTCCTAGGGCGTCAAGCACGTGCTCAAGACAAGAGACATGTGCAGGAAGGATCAGGGAGGTCCCTAGGCGTTGGCCTGCAGCTATTCTCTCCACTGAGTGTACAGATAAATGCTGAAGAAGAGCACTCTCGCAGGTTGTGATGATTAGTTTCTGCTGTCAACTTGACCAAATGATTATGCCAGATTGTCTAGTCAGGGAAGCATTGGCCTGTCCATTGCTGCAAGTGTATTTCCTGGCTGGTTGATTAAATCATCAGTCAGTTGATTACTTCTGTGGCTGATTACATCTGAGATCAACTGAGGCCTCCGACCGTGAGATAATCCCATCTGTTGGAGTCTTTAAGGAAGAAGAGACTCCTTTCTCTGCTTCTTCAGCCAGCAAGCCTCTCCTGTGGAGTTCGTCCAGACCCTTCATCAGAGCCACCAGCCTCACAGCCTGCTCTGCAGATTTTGGACACTTCCATTCTGATGGTTTATAAATCTCATATTTATAGCTCTCATCTGTTGTTTCTGTTTCTCTAGAGAACACTAACATACAGGTCAATCTGAAAGACTGAGAAAGGCATTTTCTTTTTTCTCTCTCTCTCTCTTTTTTTTTTTGCTTCTCCTGGCAATTGAGGAAAGCTCTGTAATAATAACTGGATACACACTAAAAGAATAGATGCCTTGGAGTCTAAATTCCAACTAAAATAGCAAAATGTCCAGTTTTCAACAAAAATTCATAAAACATACAAAGAAACACAAAGTGAGAGTCCAGGCAAAGGAGATAATTAAGGCATTAGCAACCATCAATGAGGTAGACCAGAGCTGGGACATAACCAACAAAAATTTTTAAAAATAGTCCTAAATATGTTCAAAGAACTAAAGGAAAACATAGACAAAGAACTAAAAGAAATCAGGAAAATCATAGGTGAACAAAAAGATGGAAATGATGAAAAGGAACCAAACAGAACTGAAAATGACAGTAACAGGAATTTAAAATTCCTTAGGGTTTAACAGCAGATTGGAACTGGCAGAAGAAAGAATCAGAGGACTTGAAAACAAGACAATTGAAATCATTCCATCTGAGGAGTAGAATGATGAAAAGTCAGCAGAGCCTAAGGAACCTGTTGCACATACACATCTAAGCCACTCGATAAACTCCAAATAGGATAAACCCAAACAGACCCATATCATGGCATTCAAAGTGGCAAATGCCAAAGATAGAAAGCTGCAAGACAGATGCTATGTGTCACATACAAGGAAGCTTCAATAAGATTGAGTGCCAATTTCTCAGTAGATGCCATGGAAGCAAGAAGGCAGTGAGATGACATGTTATTAGTGCTGAAAGCAAAAAAACTGTCCTTCAAGAATTCCATATCTAGCAAATCTATCTTTTAAAAAAGGGGGAGAGATTAAGACATTGCTATATAAACAAAGCTGAGGGAATTCATCACCAGTAGATCAGCCCTTCAAGAGATGCTAAAAAGGGTTCTGCGAGTTGAAAAGAAAGGACAATAGAAGATGGATGGAAGCCACATGAAAAAATACAGATCTCTGGTGAGGGTAATGACATGGGTAAATATAAATACCACTACTATTGTATTTTTGGTTTATATCTCTACTTTTTACTTCCTACAGGATCTAAAAGACTAAAGTCTTCATTGTAACGATAAATCAGTAGGTTTGTATGCAATGTATGAATATGTCATTTATGACAAGAGCTACATAAAAGTGGAAGGATGGAGGGGTATAGGAACATAGTTTGTGTATACTATTGAAGTTAAGTTGATATCAAAGCAAACAAGATTGCTATAGATTTAAGATGTTAAATTTTAGCCCCACAGTTACTGCAAAGAAAACATTAGAGAATATGCAAGCTCAGAGAGACAGAAATTAGAGTTCTAGTTACCAGGGTGGGAGGTAGGGGGAATGGGAAGTTATTGTATATTGGGTGTAGGGTTGCTATTTGGGGAGATGGGAAAGTTTTTAGCAATGGATGGTGGTGAGGGTTCCATGATATTATGAATGTGATTAATCTCATTGAATGGTATGCTTGAGAGGGGTTGAGATAGGAAAAAATCTACATTGTATATATGTTCCCACAATTTAAAAACAAAAAGAGCAAGCAACTAGAGAGACAATAACAAGAAAACACAATACATGATCCTGGATAGGATCAATCAAGGGAGGAGAAAAGGCTCGAAGGGACATTACTGGGACATAAGAAAAAATTGGAATAGAGCCTGTAAGGTTTATATCAATGTTAAATGGCTTGAATTTGATTAACTACTCTTAAGGGTCCTTGCTCTTTGGAAATGTACATGGCAGTATTTCATATTCAAGGACTATGATATATACAACCTACACTCAAGTGTTCAGAAAATGGATTGACAGAATGACATGGCAAATGTGGCAAAACATTAAATTGGTAGATCTGGGTATGTTGGAGGTCTTTATTTAGGGTCTGTATTACTTTTATAACTATTCTATGAGTTTGAAAGTATTTCAAAATAAAAAGTTTAAAAAAAATCATGGGAAGAGGGAACTGCTTCTCACCAGTTGTGGCAGGGTCAGTGCATCAAAGGCAGATGCGAAGAGCTACACTCTCCATGCCCCGTACCCCCAGTGCCTCTTTGTCTGCCTCAGTCTTTTGAGAGATTTTTAACTTTCAGTCTCATATAACAAAGGCAGAAATGCATCACATGCTTACTATGTGCCAGAAGCTGTTTTTTGTGATTTGGGTGCATTATCTTATTTAAGTTTCACCTCCTTATATACTAATATCAGCCCCATTTTAAACATGGGGAAACTAAGATATATGCAGTGTTTAAGTAACTTGACCAAATCCTACAGCCAGTTTATTACAGTTCCAGGATTTAAACTTAAACCATCAGGATCCAGAGACTGTGTTTCCAACATCTCTGCTTCTAAGAGAGGTGAGCCTTGAATGGGTCTAGAGAAAGGCTGTCCAGTAAAATAAAATGGGAGCCACATGTGAGTCACACATGTCATTTTAATTTTAATTTTTCTAGTCATCACACTAAAAAAGTCAATGAAATCAATTTTAATAATTATATTTAACCCAATAGATCCAGA
This sequence comes from Tamandua tetradactyla, assembly GCF_023851605.1. Taxonomy (NCBI): domain Eukaryota; kingdom Metazoa; phylum Chordata; class Mammalia; order Pilosa; family Myrmecophagidae; genus Tamandua; species Tamandua tetradactyla. The sequence continues at coordinate 64,650,995 of NC_135341.1, read as the reverse complement.
ATTTTACCACTTCAACAAGTAATTAATGCAGACTATCATCATTCATTTTTTATTTTATTTTTTCATCCCAAGTCTTTGAAATCTGGTGTGTATTTTATAGGTCTCAATTCAGACTAGCCACATTTCAAGTGCTTATTTGCACTTGAGGTGAGGGACTACTGTATTGGACAGCATGGATCTAAAGTACCTCTCACTGTTGCCCCTAGACACTCAAGTAGCCTGGCTTCTCTTATTTCTTATTGACAATAAAGCTCACTGTCCCAATGAGGGACAGCCAAGCTGTGCCCACTTTAGGATGCCAATCAATGAAAGCTCCCCTCTCAGCTCAGCCCTGGGGGGTTGGGGGTGGGGGCAGGAGATAGGTTGCATATTTGTCCTCCATAAACTGCAGATACCCAGAGATTGATGAAAAATCCAGATTTCACGGTCCCTGTCTAGTTTGAGATCTTGGTTTGGCATCGGCTGGGCGACGGCTTCTGTGAACTCACCCTGAGCCTCTTGTTCCCCCTCAGCCTGGAAGAAGTCCAGCCTAGTGAGTCAGGGCACACGTTATGAAGAACCCAGGAGGCCCTGGAACAATTGTCTTCCTGCCTAGCGTTCAGTCACCCAATCCTCTCAGGGATCAAATCAAGTTGAGGGGGTTTGTTCTGCTCAACAGACCAGGGCTCCCTGCCGAGTTTTCTCGCCCAGCTTCTCCTTTCCTTGTTGGCTCCCGGACAGTCCAGGCATTTGGCAGAGGGACGCTCCAATTTTCTGGAATTGCTTTTGCAGGGAATTTAGAATAAGCTAATCAGCCCCCTCACATGGCTTGTGTTCTCTCAAGATTTAGCTCATTGGCGTTTTTTGGTTACTATGTGGGGTCAACTTCTTACCTGATGCCAGTCTCGCCATCTGAATCCTCGTTTGGAAGATTTTGCCGGTTCTACTTCCAGGCCCTTCTGCCCATGGGATTGTCAGACTCTTGCATGCTGGTGCAAATTTTAATATGCTTGCAAGAGAAAGAAGGGCCCCAATCCTCAAGGGACTCTAATGTTGAAAACAAAATATTAACAATGGAGTTAATTAGCATTGCATGGCTCACAAAACCCCCTTGAGGGGCTCCTTCTCAGATTTAAATCAGGGCTTGTGTGGGAGATGGAATAACTCCCACGGAGAGACCCTTCCACCTACTCTAACTACTCTGACCACCGTTTGTCAGCCTTCTTTTTTGGCTCTGGGAGAAGCAGCAGCTGAGGCTGGCTCTCTGGGCAGCATTTACCAGCTGCATGCTAATAGTGCCCAGCACGGACCCCTTCCCCAGCTCACCTCCCGGCTTGCTTTCCTGGCAGCCCTTTGCTTCTTCCAGACCTTCTTAACCCTTTAATATCACAATTAGACCAGGCCTGGGGTGGCATCAGACCTATTCCTGGCAGCCTTTAGAGGAGGTTGGACTTTTCCAGGTGGGGGAGGAAGGTGGGGAGGCCATTGACCCAAGCTCTCCTTCCACCTCAGCTTAAAGAGGAGGTATCCCTGCCATTTGTTTGCACATTGGCCATGAGCTAGATGCTTCATAAATTCCCTCCATGCTTATAACCGCCCTGCCTGGAAGTCCCCGTTTTACAGGTGAGAAAACTGAAACTATGAGAGAGTAAGTGATGTTGGAAGGCTGAACTGATATAAGAGGTAGCCCTGAGATTCCAGCCCAGACCTGTCTTGCTCCAATAGCCCTGTGCCAGGCTTGTTGCTCCTCACCCCTTCCCAGGCCCACTTGGTAGAAAGGACACTGCCACTCCGACTGCTACTAACGAGAATCATAAAAAGAGCAGCTGATACTGTGTAACAGATTGTATTTTCCAAAGATGGATAAATATATGAATATAGCACAGAAGGCCCTGGTCGGAGCTGTTAGGAGTTGGTGGGAAGGGTCTGCTCTGCGGCAGCTGTTCCATTTCTCACACAGACCCTGATTTAAATCCAAGGAGTTCCCTGAGGGGGTTTGTCAGCCGTGCTATTAAACACAGATATTGCAATCCATGGCAAGCCCTCTTTTGACAGTGTGATGATGCCTCTCCCACTGAGAGTCTATTTCCCTTGGCCTTGAACCTGGATGTGCTTATGACTGCTCCAAACAACGGAACATGGTAGACATGATGCTATGAGGCTTTTGAAGTTAGGTCATAAAAAAAGCTCTCACGAGGCTGCAGTCAACTGCGGGCTGGACCGGGATTGGATCCACGTCCAGGCTCACCCACGTGGCCCAGACACCTCAGTTCCTTGCACTGTGGGCCTCTCCATAGGACAGCTCACAACACAGAAGCTTGCTTTCCCCACAACAAGGGCTGAGAGAGAGAGCAAAAGAGGGTAAGCAAGATGGACATCACAGTCTTTTTGTAACCAATCTCAGAAATGGCATCCCATCATTTCTGCCATTTTCTACTTGGCAGTCGCTAGGTCCAGCCCATAAGCAAGGGGAGGGAAGCTGAAGGCCAGGATGTGGGATCACTGAGGGCCATTTTTTCCTTTTCTTTCTTTTTATTGAGGTGAAATCCACAGAACATAAAACTAGCCATTTCAAGATGTTCCGTGGCATTTAGAACATTCACAGTGTTTTATAACTACTACCTCTATCTAGTTCCAAATCACTTCCCTCACTCCTGGAGGAGACCCCCTACCCATTAAAGCATCGCCCCCTATTCCGTGCTTCCCCCAGCTCTTGGCAACCACCCACCTGCCTGCTGTCTCTCCATATTTACCTAATTGGGGTCATTTTAGAGGCTGCCTGCACCTCAGCCTTCCAACCGCTCTGGGCCCATTGCACAGATGTTAACACTTAGGCACACAAGCTAAAAACATTGTATGGGGTTATCCACGGCAAACAGATGGTAGAACATAGTTCAATGTTAGCATTTTGGCTGCTTTGACTCCTTGGGAATTTCAATTGCAGGAGTGATTTGCCACAGAAGATGCGGATTCCATTCAAGTATTTTTAACTCTCAATCACGATTCCAGATTACTTTGCATTTAGTTGTAAGATCCTAGGTTTGTATAGTCCTAAGCCACCCTCCCTCTTCCCTTCTTGTTAAGGCTACAGGAGAGTGAATAGCACTGATGGAATTTCCAGGCTCTAGACCACTTCTCCACTCTCGCTGCACCTGAGAATCACCTGGGGAGGTTTAAAATATCTCCATGCCCAGGCTACACCCCAAGCCAATCACTCTGGAATTTCTGGAGATGGGACCCAGGTATTGAGGTTTTCTTTAAGATCTTCTAGAGATTCCAAAGTGCTGTAAATGTGATAGGGATTACCAGGGGATCTTGGTGAAAATACAGATGCAACAAGCTCTTAGGTGCTGCTGCCGGTCCAGAGACTACACTTTGAGGATATCACTGTTTTAGAGCAGTGGTTCTCAATCTTAGCTGCACATTGGAATCATTGTGGGCATCTGGAAAATACTGCTGCTTGGGTCTTGAAGTGTCTCAGAAATGCCCATTCTATTGATCTGACCTCAGCATCAGGAGTTCCCCAGGTAACTTTAACATGAGAGTCTGTGCTCCATTGCTCTGGATTCTCTCCTAGTGCCTCCCCCTACCTCATCTCTCACTCCAGCTCACCATCCTCCACTCCTAAACTGCATCCTTACAACCCACTACCCCAGTTGTTGTTTTTTTTTCACGGATACTGTTCCCTGGATGAAGGCAGCTGTCTCCACATTGTGATTTGGCACCAGTAGGGAAGATATCCAAGCTTACAAACATCTCTCTCCAGATGCAGAAAATCCCACCATTAGAGGTTCACCTCTGTGTGTTAGGCATCACTGTCTCCTTGAAACTCTTTTAAAAATATAATAATCCTGAGATTGGTAAATTAAATCTCTAATGAACCTTGCGCAATACTCCTACATAGCCTCCTTACTTCCAACAGATACCCCTCCCACCCAAACTCCAAAATGGAGCCAGGAAGCTCTTTTTAAAATGTGAAAATCAAATTACACCCTTGCTTAAACCTAAACAGTGGTACCCCATTGTTTGGGATGAATTCCTAAGTCTTTAGATCACTCCAACCCATCTCTACACTTTCACATCCATCCCAAACCCTTCACATTTACTGGCCACATCCAACCACTGGATTCTGTGCAATCCCAGAATCTGCCCAGCTCCCCTGGTCTCTTCCCCTGCTCCTCCCTCTGCCTGAGTCCAATGCCACCTCCAAGACTCAGCTCAGCTGGCCCATCCAAGGAAGTTTCCTTGACTCTATTCCTCCAACCCATGGACCTTAGATGGCAGGTTCCCCACTAACCTGACCCACTGTGTCCATAGCACTTCACACAATAACTACTCAAAAACTGCTCAGAAAGAAAGGGAGAAAGGGAGGAAGGAAGATAAGGAATAAATTGGGCACTTGAATGGAGGGTGAGGCCAGGGCTTGTTTTAGTTCCTAGGCAGCTCAAGCCAATACCATGCAATAGTTCAGCTTAAACAAAGGGAATTTATCAGCTAAAGTTTTGGATCTAAGAGAAAGTCCAAATCGAGGCATCATAAAGGTGAGACTTTCCCCCTGAAGACCGTGGTGTTCTGGAGCTGGCTGCCTGCAATCCTTGCTCCTGGGCTCCTCTGTCACATGGCGATGCTCATGGCAGTCTCTCCTGGTCTCTCCCTTTTCCTCTGTTGACCTTCAGTTTCTTGCTTTGGGTGGCTTTCTCTCTGTCTGTCTGAATTTCATTCTACATATAAAGGATACCAATAATGGATTAAGACCCATCCTGATTGAACTGGGCTACATCTTAACTGAAGGAACCTTATCAGCAGGTTCTACTTACATTGGGTTCATACCCACAGGAATGGATTAAGTTTAAGAAAATGTTTTTCTGGGGCACATACAGCTCGAAACCACCACAGGGGGAATTAGTAGAGGAAAAGAAAAAGGAAGAACGGGAAGTGAGAGGCTCACCCTATATAACTCTAATTCAGAGTTTTGTAAGGTCATTCCATTTTGGGTCTTCAGGATTATAATTCTTTCTTTGCAAAACATCTTACAGAGTAGACAGTCACTCTGGCCTTACACTCCTGAGGTTTTCTTGAAGGGTCACTAGAAAATGAAAAGGTAATTAAACAACCTTACTTGCCAAATGTATCTATCTGGTAACTCTCAAAAGACCCTAGTCCTAATTCAAAAAATAATGACTCTGCTTCATAAAGTAAAGATTGGAAAAACTTTTCATTGGAAACAAAAATGCAAGTACCCCACTATGATGGGAAGACCATCAAACCCCTACTTTGGGGGCTGGATCTCTCAAAGACTTAGTCTTTGTTCTAGTTTGCTAGCTGCCAGAATGCAATATACCAGAAACAGAATGGCTATTAAAAAGGGGAACTTAATAAGTTGCTAGTTTACAGTTCTAAGGCTGAGAAAATGTCCCTATTAAAGCAAGTCTATAGAAATGTCCAATCTAAGGCATCCAGGAAAAGATACCTTGGTTCAAGAAGGCTGATGAAGTTCAGGGTTTCTCTCTCAAGTGGAAGGGCACATGGCAAACACAGAGTTCTCTCTCATGTGGAAAGGCACATGGCAAACACAGTGTCATCTGCTAGCTTTTTCTACTGGCTTCCTGTTTCATGAAGCTCCCCGGGAGGCATTTTCATTCTTCATCTCCAAAGGTCACTGGCTTGTGGACTCAGCTTCTTGTGGCTACGTCATTCTGCTCAGCTCTCTCTGAATTTCCTTCATTCTCCAAAATGTTTCCTCTTTTATAGGACTTCAGAAACTAATCAAGACCCACCCAAATGGGTGGAGGCACATTTCCCCCAATCCAGTTTAACAACCACTCTTGATTGTGTTACATCTCCAGGGAGATGATCTAATTACAGATTCAAACATATGGTATTGAATAGGGATTATTCTGCCTTTGCAAAATGGGATTTAGATTAAAACATGGCTTTACTAGGGGACATACATCCTTTCAAACCAGCACAGTCTTCCTGCCATATTGGAGTGACATCCCAAAGGTAGATGAAGCAGACATTCTTTCCTCTCTCCCTTTTCGCTCTCCCTGCACCAGATTAACTATCCTCCTTTCTCTCTCCATTCTGCTGGCTTCCTTTTTAAGTTTCTTGGTGTAACTTGATTTAATTAGAGCCTTTGCCTTGCTTTTACAAATGGCCACATGTTCAACTTTGAGACACCCCTCTCCCAGCAAAGTGAGCTGCGCTTGCCTGTTCTTCTACCCAAAGTGCCACATGATGGATGAGAGTGAGGCTTGTTCTTGCCACCGTCCCACACCGTATCTCGGGGCCATAGCCTGTTCCCAGTGAACACATTGTAACATATGCAAATGAAAGTGACATTGAGTTCTCCTTCTATGTAAAAAACAAAAGCCAATCATTTATCATCTGTGATGCTTTAGCCGTCAGTGGTGATGGACTACCTATGACTTTCCTTAAAGTGCATAGGAAACACCTTTGAAAATGTCCTTTAATTAATGCTGTATTTCCCTAGTGGAGGGGCTTGCTTGGGGTAGACATGCCTTTAAAAACAAAATCTTTTCTAGATTTTAATACAAGTTGAGTACAGGATATGCTTCCTTTTCTGAGCAAAATGTAGAACTGTGTGCTCATTAGTGATTTATTTAATAAAATAATTCACCAATGTGGGTCTGTGGGGGGGGCAAGTTGCATAGCTGTCACATAGCATTGTGATTTGTTGGATATTTGTGTCACGTGTGAGCTCCTGGGGATTGCACCATAGTGCTTGACACACAGTAGGAGCTCAGCAAATGTTTATTAAACTGAATTGCTTGTTAGATGGTTGCTGCATCAGTCAAGCAGATATCAAAATAAATAATCCCACTCTTTGGGTTGTAACAACGTCTCTATTTCAGCAATACTATCAGGATTAAAAATACGCTTATTTACAGGAAAAAAATAAATATAAAGTCACTGTCTCTTTTTTTTCATTGTGTTTTTAAGGAAAAGATCTGAAATCCTCCTCTGCCATTTCTTATCCATCAGCATTACATTAATGTGATGCATTGTTGTGAAATGCCTTCCTTAAACACATCAAATGGATTAATGCTGGCACTTTATCAGGTACAATTTCTGTTTCCATAGAACATCTTTAGACACATAAAAACAACTTAAATAAGGAGAAAATCCTACCCTTCTCCCATCACCTAGTGCACTTGGCTGAAATTTCTAGAGCTCCGGCTTTGTTCCTGCAGAAGCCATCGCTTCCTGAAGAGGCCAGCTCTCTCACTGTGAATCCCTCTCTACTTAAGCTCTGCAACAGCCTGGAGAGCATAGCTGGCTGGCTGCGATGCCTTTAGTAAGAATGGGCCAGGTAGAGGAGAGGAGCAAGGGCGCAAGGGAGGGGCCACAGTGGCTGAGCAAGATCAACTCCTGGCAAGTTGCTTGGAAAACCTTCCTCACTCCTGTCCTTGGAGGACAGTGGAGAAATAAGACAGAAGCTAATGTGGTGATCATCTCGCTGGATACCCCAGAAATGCAGCCAGCACACCTGTGTAAGCCATTATTTCCTGGGCATGCCCTCCTTTCCCCACCCGTGTTAATTCTTAGCCTCGGAAGCACAAGGAATGCTCTATGCTAGTGGTTCTCAAAGTGTAGTCTCTGGACCAGCATTACCTTGGGACTTGTTAGAAACACTAATTCCCAGACGTGCCGCTTCAGCCATCTACATATTAACAGGTATGTTCAAATTTGAGAACCATTGTGCTAGGCGAGACCTGGAAGGAACAGTTCTCCTTCCTCTCTTCAGCTAGCAAGGATCCCTCTCAGTGCTTCAGATTCCCTTCTTGTCTCCACCAGCAGAGACTAAGTCCATGCTTTGTTATAACTCTGAAGGGTTTTAAGTTCAAGGGAAAGAAAATAACATTTATTGAGAATCTGCTATGGACAGATAAATGTCATGCTCCCTTTAATCTTCAAAACAACCTTTTCAGAGAGAGATTCCCCATTAAAAAATATATATATATCCAGACACTAAAGAGAGCTGTACCTAACCCTTATCCAATAGTCCCTCTCACTTACATTGCAGTACCTCATTTATTGTGTTGGTCTCATTAAAACCCCATTGTGTAAAGATAAGCGCTGAGGTTGAGAGAGAAAAGTGGCTGCCCAACTTGGCCCATCTGGTAAGTGGTAGAGAAGGATTTTGAAGTCAAGCAGGCAAACTCCAGGGCTCCTGTCTCGTCCCACCCCTCCTGAGCTGAGCGCTTCAAGTGCATTAGTGTTTGCAGCAATTCATGGGCATCTGCTGCAATCATTATCCTGCTTTAAAGATAAAGGGGATTTGCCCAAGGCCACACAGCTACGTTGCCGAGCCCAGAAGTAAACCTGAGCCCCCTTTCCTTTCACTGTACTGACTCCTACCAAGGAGTCATTTTCCCCCAGGTATGTTTGTGTTTTCATAGGACATTCCTGAGAGCCTTCAAGACTCAAGGGAATGCATCTCTGATGAACGAGTTTAACAGGAAGCTGGAAGATGGGCATGTTAAGAATAAGATACGATTGTGATGATGTAACACGTGACTCCCGTGTGCCAGGCGCTGAGCTGGGGCTGGATTCCCGCACAGGGTGTCCCTCAGACACGCGCTGCCCGCGCTCCTGCCCTCTCTGTAGCTTCGAGAGGCGCGAGCAACGATAGCAAGGTGGCAAATCCTGGCTCCCTGGCACACGAGCTGGAAGATCTGGACAACTTATAGAACCCCTCTATGCCTCAGTCTCCTGATGGGTAAAGTGGGATGAGTGTGATGATAATGTGCCCGTTTCCGGGAGTCCTTGTGAGGAGTGCACGAGTGGCTGTGTGCCGAGCACTTGGAATTGTGTCTGGTGTGCAGTAAAAGTTTTCATAAGTATTTCCTGCTATTATTATGAGAAAGACAGAAAAATACCTCTGGTCTCTTGTCAGACGAGTTCTCAGTGTCTTCAATTCAGCCTCAGGTTGCCGAGGAGAACTGCTCCAAAAACAAAGGTTGAGCTTTATGCAAGCCCATGTAAACTCATTTCTGAGAGCCGAAGGGGAGGTTGAGAGAAATTGGCTTTTAAAACCTGCACAGTGTGTCTTAATTATCCCTTGCAAACCCAGCCTTTACAATTGTAAATAATGTTCTAGTAAAATTAAACTACAAAAAGCTCCCCATTTTTCCGTTCTGAGTTACCATGATGAGCTAAGCCCCCATCATAATGCTTCTTGGTACTGTTAACAATTATTATAATAATTACAAGAATGATAATGTACGATTTATACAGTATATGTTAAAACTATAAGCTGATGACAACAGAAGAGTGTGGAGGTGTATTTTGCAACCCCATGTACATGTTGATGAGTCAGTGATGTTGTTATTGACATTAGGTGAGGGGAAGATCCATACTCCCAGGGAAGGAATAGGATTTGTGGGGCAAGGAAGAGAAGTATTAGAGAATTACTTGGGCATGCACCAAGAGCTACACCCAAGCACATTCATTATTTATTGCAGCACCAGCAGCATCTTATATGGCCATCAGTATAGGACTGAATAAATGCAATTATGGTACATCCATACAGTGAATGATATGTAGAAAGAGAAAAGAATAAGATGGTGAATTCATGCTACTATGGACCTGAGATAAATGATACAGTAAAAAGCAAGGCGCACTTTAAGTGGGTGGATCGTATGGCATATGAATTATATGTCAAAACTGTTATATTAAAAAAAAGGCATAGGAGGGTATTGCATGCTATCATTTGTCTTTTTAAAAGTGTCTATATTATATACAGTATATGCTATACATTCAAATGCATATTGATAGCATTCTCTGGGAGAAGAAATGGGGAAAAGGGGGTTCGGAGTAGACAGAGAGTTTCTTTTGACTGTAATCCGTTCGTAAGTTTGATTTTTTTTAAAAAGTCACATTCGTGTAATTCCTATTCAATCAATCAGTGAAAAGAGTAATTTTGCAAATCCAGAGTATTGGCCCCAGCCTTCCGGGAGACCTGGTCCTTGACTCACAGAGACAAAGAATTGAAACTCAAGTAGAAGTTGGGAGAGCAAGGTGGTTTACTAAAAGCAGCGAGTAGAGAGGAAGAAAACCTGGCCAGGAGTGAAAGTTGGGAGAGCAAGGTGATTTGTTAAAAGCAGCGGGTAAAGAAAGGAAGAAATACATCCTAAAGAAGGACAGGCTCAGTTAGTGAAGAACCGACTGGCCCCGATTACAGTTTGGTTCAGGGTTTTATGGGGCCAGCTGATGGTAGTACTGTGCACAGGTTACATTAGGGGCTTTCTTGGGGGTTTCCTTTGTGGCTTTGTTTCTTGCTTTAATGGGGTGTTCTGACCACACCAAGCTCAATTTAACCATTTAACCATTCGTTAAAGGTGGAATGTTCTGACTGCAGTTTGCTCAAGGTAACCATCTGTTAAAGGTGGTTTTAGCCTCCCGGGGGCGGCCTTGGGGTGGTCCCCTTTTTCCCATGTGGCAGGCTCATGACTACCACCTACAGAGGGGGTGAGAGGACATTTATTGAATGATACCATGTACCGTTCTAAGCATACGCTGTTCTAAGCACTTTACGGTATAGATCGCCATTCAGTTTTCATCATGCACAGATAAGAGTTATTATTACTATTCCTGTTTTTCAGGAGAATTGAGTAGCTCCACCCAAGGTCTCACAGGTTGATTTTCAACCAGCAAAGTCTGCTGAAATTTACCAGTTCCCTCCTCCAGCGTCCTTTGATTTCTGAAATCCTAGCGAGAATTTGAGATTCCCCTAGGGAGTCATGCAGGCGTTTTCTCAAGATGAAAGAGACTAAATTATTTCAAAAGACAAAAGCATTTCACAAATAATCCTAGAGCCCCCAGTTGAAAGTGACCAGCTGTATCTAAGTTGTATTTGCTCAGGAAACCACACTCCAGGGCCCCAGCAGGCTGACCTGGCAGCGTCCCCTGAGCCCCTTCCAACAATGGCAGGGGGGCCGCCCCAACTGTTCAGTGGAATCTTCTTGCCAGGCCCTTAAAGGAAGTTTGCCTGAAAACTTGCTGTCAGCATGGTACAGTGTGCCCCTCCTTCCTCGGAGACCATAAATGGGTGCTTAATTACAAAGCAGGTGGAAAAACTTCAGATTAAGGGGTCAGGCATTTCCATTGTTTAACTTTACATGAGAACCACTAGATTACACCGCAGATTGGCGGCTCACCGAGCTATTTACATTTCCTCTGCTTGAGCTGAGTTACCACCCTGTTGAGAAAAAAGGGGACATTTTCTTAAGAAAGAGGAAATGCCTGGGCCCAAAGCTGACAGTAATTCTGAGAAAGTACAGTTTATCAGTCAGTGGCAATGTATAGCAATTTCTTCAGGAAAAGCAGGTATTGGGCTGGGATGATGGGGTCTTGGACTAATTTCTAGGACTAACATTCATTGAAGACCTAAGGGTCAGATGTTTTGTGCTTCATATGCACATGACACCATTTAATTCTTACAATCTGTAAGGAGGCGTTGGGGATTGAATCATGTCCCTCACAAAAGGCATATTCGGGTCCCAACCCCTGGTCCTGTGGGTGTGAACTCATTTGTAAATAGGACCTTTGAAGATGTTATTAGTTATGATACGACCAGACTGAACGAGGTTGGGCCTGGATCCAATGTGCAAAGAAAATTGGGCACAGAAGAGACTCCGTGGGGAGCAGCCAGAAGTTGCAAGTCAACGAAACCCAGAAGAGAAAGGAGAAGCTGCTGCCATGTGCATTGCCATGTGACGGAGAGGCAAAGGAAGCCCAGAGACGGCCAGCCGGTCCGGTCCGCAGATACTGACCCAGGAGGAAGCAAGCCTTCTAGTCTCTGAAACTGTGAGCCAATAAATTCCTCCTTGAAGCCAAATCCATTGTATGGTATTTAGGAAGCTAAAACAGAAGGTGTTAAGAAAATGGCTGCTTTCTGCAAGTAAATTCAAACTCTGGCCACTGCTCGCAGGTTGGTTCTGGACAGAGGGGCCCCTCCACCAGGATTAGCAACTCACTAGCTATGTCGCCACCATGCTGGCGTCTGGGGAAAGCTCCTCTGAGCCTCAGCCTTTCTCTCATTACTCTGTAGAACTGCGGAGACAAGGCTGGAAGGTTTAAACAAGAGTCACTGAAGTCAAGAGAAGACAAAGGGAAAGAAATAAAATAACATGAACCAAAAATTACAGTTTGCAGAATGCAGTCTATTCATTCTGGTTCTCATGAGTCTCTCTGCCTCCACAGAGGACCTCGGGAAAAGATGATCCCCATTGTATTCCCTTTTATTTCCATCTTGGGTCCCCATTTGTTCATTCATTTATGCAATCACTTATTCAAGAAATATTCACTAAGAAGCTATGATGATCTAGGCTCTAAAAATAAAGATAACCAAGACATGAGTCCCTCCTCTCCTGGAACTTTTAATCTGGTGGAGAGATGAATAAGTAAGAGTTATCACTACATACATAAAATAATTTCAGGTGGTGATAAATGCTATGCAGAAAATAAAAAAATGTCCAGATGGTGAAAAGCAATCCCAGAAAGGCTTTATTAATTAGCCATTTAAAGCAATGTCCTCACAATATACATGTTATAATGTTATACATTATATAAGTGCAGAAATTGAGACTCATATAGGCTATGACTCAGTTGTGACACTAAGATCCAAATCTCTCTGGAACTCTAGTTTTCCTCCCTACATTCTGCTGACCAGATTGTCTTGTCAAGGGTGCATTTGAAATCCTCCTGCTCTGTGGGGCACAACAGATGGATTAGCACTGAACCCATGGCAGCTGGTTCACCGAGGAATGATGATGAAGCTTCTTGATGTGGTAACATCTGCTGGGGACTCACCCATGCCATGATAAACCTGAGGTGGGAGGACGGAAGAAGTCAGACACTCATAGATGTAGTAAAATTGCTTATACCAGAGCCTTATGCATAACCCTTGTTCAGTAGAACTTCAGTAGAAGTTGGTGATGCTTATATGTTCCCTGTCAGGATCATTAACCTCCACCCCCACCTCCCTTCTGATAGCAACATAACAGATTGTGTTCTTGACCTCAGGCTGGGCCCATCATGAAAACTCATCCACCTGTCCATGGGCAGAAACTCAACCCAACCTGACCTATGAGATTCTTTTTCCCAGGAATCTAAAGTGAGTAGAGGCTCATAATTTCTAAAGCGGCAGAAATTATGGGGCAAGGTCTGAAAACTCCTACAGCATTCATCTTTCCTGTCCTTGCTGAGACCTTGGGGTACAGCATTTTCTTCAATTGCCTCAAGCCACCCCCTTTTTATAGCTTATACCAGCCAGTGGGGTTTCTGTTGCTTGCAGCTAAAAAGTACTAAATAATATATGAAGCAATAGTCTGGTGGCAAACAAACAAGGAAATCAATATATGATTACAAAATATGATTAAGTGCCATGACAGGAAAGAATAAGGAACATGGAGAGACCAACAATGGAGGCCAATTTTAGATGGGATGTTCAGGGAAAAAGAGCCTTTGGGGAGATTATATTTAAGAGGAAATCTTAAAGATGAGGAGGGAGCCATTTGAAGAGCGGAGGAAAGATTATTAGACAAAGGGAATTGTGAAAATGCTCTAGAGTAGGGAAGAGGAAAGAGTATCACAGGCAGAGGGAAGGCATGAGAGACCCAGAGCAGGGAAGAGCTGGGCACATTCTAGAAACCTGAAGGAAATAAGTGTGGCTGGAGCAAGTGGAGAGAAAGTGAGAATTATTCTCTGATTCTAGTCCAGTTCAGCTTTCTTCCTTTTGGTTAGAGTGGCAAATGTCTGTCGTTTTCTCTCTTGAAAATGGACAAAATACATTTTGGCATTTAGTTGTGCCATAATGGTATGTGCGTTTTGCACAATAATATGGAATTTTGGGAATGGGCAAGTTTATTCTCCATAGCGCTTGATTTTATGGGAACTCTCTTGGGCTAGGAACTTGATTTCCTCAGGATTCACTTCAGTGAATCAGATAACAGAAACCGTGTCCTGGGTTTTGGCCTTTATGGGCCAGGCATCGAAGGGTGTGTATGCGGGGGGGGGGGGGGGGGGGGGGTGATGGGGGAAGGGGGAGGGTAGAGGCTTGAGAGTGGAGAGAGCTCGGTTATCTCTCTGATTACTCTGCCCACTCCAGGCCCGGTCAATGCCTGGAGATGGACAGCAGTTATATGTCTTGTATCAAATTACCAGAAACTTAGTGATTTAGAACAACGCCTATATTTTGGCTTACGATTCTATAGTTCACATCTCTGGTGAGGTGCAGGTACGTTCTTGCTCCACGTATCACACAATTGAAATCTAGGCATTGACCAGGGCTGTGATTCTCCTCTGGACCTCACAGTCCTCATCCAAGCTCACTGGTTGTTGGTAGAGCCCATCTCCTTGCACCTGTAGGTCTAAGGTCCCTGTTTTCCTGCTAGCTCTGGTTCTGCTAGTGTGGAAACATCCGCAGATCCTAGCTGCTACCTCCTCTGTCTGCAGTTTGTAATGTGGGTGTTTGCTTTCTTCCAGGCCAGCCAGAGTGATCGGTCTGACTTTTTCTGCTACCATTTGGGGAACAAACAAACTAACTTCTGCTTTTAAAGGGCTCCTGTGATTAGGCTAGTACAACCAGGATAATCTGTCATAAGGTCACCTGATTAGTCACCTTAATTATATCTGCAGAATCTCCTTTGCCCCATAATGTAACACAATCACAGGAGTACCCCAGGGGGCAGCTTGGAAATCTACCTGCTACAGGATGTCATTGCTGTAAACCAGCTCCCAGAATCTTTGTACAGTGATTTAACTCCTAGTGGAGGAGGACAAGGAGAAGGAAGGATCAAGCCTCCTTGGGAATGCAGCTTAAAGATAATTCCCTTTCCTACTTATCTCTCCCCATACCTGTTACCCTAATGTATTAGTTTCCTGTGGCTGCTATGACAGTTACCACAAACTTGGTGGCTCAAAACAACAGAAATCTATTCTCTCGAAGCTCTGGAAGCCAGAGTTCACAGTCAAGGCATGGACAGGACCACCCAACTTTCAGAGCCTCTACTGGGGAATCCATCCTTGCCTCTTCAAGCTTCTGGGAACTGCTGGCATCCATGGCTTGTGGCCACATCACTCTAATCTCTGCCTCCAATTTCACATCACCATTTCCTCTGTATGGGTCTTTCTCAAAACTTCTCCCTGCCCTTCTTTTATAGGATACGTGGGATTGCTTTTAGGGGCCACATGGATAACCCATGCTCTCTCAAGATCTTTAGCTTAATCATGTATTTTGTCACATAAGGTAATAGGTTTCAGGGGTTAGGATAGGGACATATACTTGGGGGGCTGTTTTCAACCCACCACATACCCTGTGCCCATTCCCAATTCCCATGACCTGGGTACTATATATCTAATTATCAGATGACAGGTGTTTGTGACGTCTTTGCCCATTGCTCACTCCGGGATGCTGAAGGTGCTTTGTTCTTCACTTTACTGTGAAAAAGAAAAAAAAAAAAAAAAAGGCTTGATACCAAATATGATGTCTGTCTGTACTTCTGCAACCACCCAAATTTGTTGGCAATTTCTGAGGACAAGTCACATCAGGTTCCAAAGCCCTCTCCCTCGGGAGGGCTTTATGAACCTCCACCACAACTCCTTAGGACCATATATAACCTGGAGAACAGACATCTCCCTGGACCATGAAAGTTCCTCAGTGGGTTCCTATATAACTACAAGGTGATTTGGTTGCTGGACTCGGAATCGAACCAGGTCTCTGATAAGACAGGCGAGAACTCTGCCTGCTGAGCCACCGTGGCCAGCCCTAAGGGCTCTTTTTGAAATGCAAAAACAAAAAACAGAGTTAGCTACAGGCCTAACCGCCTTTTTTTTTCTTTTTTTTTTTTCTTTTTATAGCCTTCTAACTAAAAGAAATCTGTTGTGGTTTCATTTAAAAGCTATTTCTTAAGGTGGAAAAAAGGCCTAAAATTCAAAACATGCACACAGATTACTTTCAACTCATTTCACAAGTGGTTTGTAAAAACTCTTAAAATATGATGATGCCTAGTTAAATCTGAGGTCTGATTATCCTTATCTACCACCTGGAAAATCTCTCTGAAGAAAAACTGTAAGAATAATGAGAAAAATGAGTCCACACTGAATTAATTACCATGTTCTACAAAAACAACAAACTTGTAAGAAGCGATCGTTGGAAAGAATTTTGGAAAGGACAGGGCCTTTATATTAAATTAAGGCAGAGTGGTATTCAGGAAGAATGTTCCTTGTCAGCAGCAACCGCCTGTTAGATTCACCTGTCACAGTATCATTTTCAATACTTAAGGCATATTTATTTTCAAGACAGAGTTTAAAACAGTCTTTGAGGAACAAATCATACAAAAAGAATGTATGCAATATAGAGAGAGCGCTTAAGATTAATAAACTGAACATAAGGCAGTTTTTAAAAGAAAGTAGCAGTAAGCATATAAAGGCTCACTATCATAGGGGTATGAAATATTTGACATTCTCTTGTGGAAATGCCAACACACAAATTATCCTCGTTCATTTTTATTGCTGTGGCTCGACATTTCCCCATATAATGCTATGAAAACATTTTATCAGAAATGGTGGAGCAAAGAAAACCCATTGTTAGCCACACCTGATAAAGTAATTTGGCTGCTGATATAACAGCTTTTTGCAGCTGGATGGATTTGTTGTTTTCTATATTCAGCAAGGGGCAAGAATAACATATTGAGGTGGTTATAAAGAAGCCAAGTGGAAGTTAAAAAGGCACTATGCCATAATATTTTCACCTCCTGGGTTTCTTCCATTTGAAGCCCATTAGGAAAATAGTATAGCAGCGCAGCTCACAGACGGTCTGGGACTTTGTGAGCACTGGGGCCCGGTGGATCTTGGACAGGCAAGTCCAGCAGGGAGATCACAGTCAGGGTTTGGCACCAACGTGAATCAGACCCCAGTGCCCCTCTGCTTAAAACCTGCAGCAGTGGGGGAAGGGTCAAAGGGGCAGCTGGCTGCCTGGGTTTGAAGCCTGACTTTGCTATTCAAGGCTCTGTGAACTTAGGGGAGTTCTCGCTTGTGCCTCTCTGTGCCTCAGTTTCTTCATCTGTAACAAGTTTTGGATAATGATAGGAGACTACCTCTGTTGTAAGGATAAAGTGAATTAACACGGTAAGGTGCCTAGGCTGGCATCTGAGCCATAGTCGATGCAGGTAAGGGGTTGCCGCATTCGCCTTGTTAAAGTCACAGCTCCTCTCCTTGGCCCCTGCCAGCCTCTCTTGAGCTTCCCTTTCTTCCATCACACCACTCCAGCTTCACTGGCCTTCCCTCTTGACCTCAAAATTCCCTAGTTTGTCTCATTCTGGGACCCGTGGCCTCAACCTGCACATTCCTTCTTGGACCTTCAGGCCTCGGTTCCAGGGTCACCTCCTCAAGGAGGCCCTTCGATCATCTACCACCAAAATCCACCTCCCTACCTGCCTGACCCCCAGTCACCCAATTCCACATGACCCTCTATTGTTTCCTTCCTTGCATTTTTCACTAACCGACAGTATTTTATTTATTGGTGTATTGTCTTCCCAGGTAGGGTGACCAACTTGTCCCAGTTTGCCTAGAACTGTCCCAGCATTGGCCTTGAAAGGCTCACCATCTGAGGCCCCTTTCATGCCCAGGGAAACCCAGGACTGTTGGTGGCCCGCATAGAGTGTAAGCTCCATGAGGGCAGGCACTTTGCCTTATTCTCCTCTCTACCTCTGGTGTCTAAGCAATGCCCAGCACATAAGCAACCCCTTAATAAATGTTTGTGGAAGGAATGAGTGAATAATTAAGCAATTGGATGAAAATGGAGGCATAGTAGAGGAAGACTTGCTGTAAAGGTACTGTTGTCCCACCTGATAAAGCAGAAGCCTGGGAATCCTGCTTTCATCATGTGGAACACATACCAAGGATGCCAAATCAACTCTGCTGGTGTTTTGACTCCTCAATCCAGCCGCCTGCTTCCTGACATTCTCAGTGATGTTTATATTCATCTCCTGTCTCCACAGTGACTGAGTGGCCTCAGAAGCCAGCAGCTGTTTTGCATCCCAAGATCAACACACACAAGTGTCTGGAGACCCCTGGTGATCAAGGCCAGGTGGATGTTTTGGAAGCTGACACGGTTGCACATGTCATTTCCTCAAGGACCAAATGCCTGGAGCCATCTTGTCACTGAATCAAACTCAGCTTGTCGGGGCGCTGCGCTCTCCCTCAGCCTGCAAACTGTAGACACAGAAAGGACTTACAAAGAATTATTCTATACAAGAGCAAAAGAGGTTGGAAGGAAGAAAACAGGCTGCCAGGTGTTTGGAAATGAGTGGGGAAAACTGCAAAAGCAGATTTCTTTTTCCCAATGATAAAGAAGCCCTAGTGTTTGGCTTCCACTTGAGGGAAAATGTATGTGTAGAGATGCAAAGGAAGTCTAGAGTTAATCCTATTCCAAAAGCGACCCTCCTTAGGAAATTTGTGAAGGATGATCTGGTGAACACATTATTAGGCTAGAAATTAGGACCACACAAGTTTTGTGTGGCTACAAAACTTGTACTTAATTTTCTCCATTTATTAAGTGGGGATGGTAATTTCTACCCCAGCTTACTCATGAGGATGCCACATGATTATGTGATAATCAGCCTGATCCTATGGTTTGAGTGAAGTAAACTGCTCCCTCTCAGGGGATGTGTTAAGTGGGTCGGGTCATTCCAGTTGAGTGAATAAATCAATTTCAGTTGACAGGTTGGTTTCCTGCTGCTCCAAAAGTTTTTGGAGTAGGGGAGAATTTACTTTCTCTTTATCAACAGAGACAGCTGGCAATCAGAACTACTTGAGGTCTTCCAAAGAAACAGCCTGAGGAATAGTGATTAAACTTAACATCGGTACGCATAAGATTCATCGTTTAAGCTATTAGAGTAAAATATTTTAGAACCTAGCCTTCTAAATCAGAGGGCAGGGGGAGCAGGACTTTGAACTGTGCAATTGGGGACACCAACCACCGTCTGGTTACTCTCCCAAGGAAGTGCTTCCGAGGCTCTGATTCCTCATCTCACACAATATCATGACCTTCTTTCTCCTCCCCTACACAC
This sequence comes from Tamandua tetradactyla, assembly GCF_023851605.1. Taxonomy (NCBI): domain Eukaryota; kingdom Metazoa; phylum Chordata; class Mammalia; order Pilosa; family Myrmecophagidae; genus Tamandua; species Tamandua tetradactyla. The sequence continues at coordinate 64,631,919 of NC_135341.1, read as the reverse complement.
CCCATACTCTGAAGCTACCCTCCCTGCACACCTTTGCTCATCCTGGTTCCTAAACTCCCCTGACCTCTCTGAAGCCATTACTGAATGAAACCCTTTATAAATCAGCCCAAAATGCCACCTCCTCCATGAAGCCTACCAAGACTTCTCCTGCCAAGGTGCATTTCTCCTTATCCCCTCCTCCAATGGCTGCTACCACCATGCTGGGCTTTTTGGGTCTCTTCTCACATTATAGCAACTTGCACATGTCCTTCCCTTCTAAGCAGCGAATGTCCTGACCCTGTGCATCATTTATTATTGTACTTCCCTGGAGCCTATCACGGTGTGATGAGCACAGCAGGGGCGCAATGATTACTCATTGGATTGAATCCAGATGGAAGGGAGCCTGTGAAATCTACAAGAAACGACTGAGCAGGAGCGTGGGTCAGGAAAAGGAGAGTTCTGGCAGCAGCTAGGCCAGAGTTAGCAGTGGTGAGGTCAGCACAGTGGTCAGAGGTACAGGCCGTGGATTTTTTGCCCAAACTTTTCTGCATCCCATGACTACATCAGGCACATTTGGTTTTCATGGTCTCATTTATCTGGAGGTGCAGGCAATCTATTAACTGGCCACTGTCCCTTTGGAAACTTGCCTTTGCACCAAGGTCATTCTTAGGACTGAGTCCTGGAAAGTGCTCAGGAACTAGGCCTGCTTAGGTTCCATCTTGATGTCAGGGAAAAGGGAACCAGGGATGAAAGTAAATCAAGAGCCCTAGGGATTTGTTTGATTGTAAAAAATCACATGGGAGAAAACATCTCCCCTATCTCCATGGAAAAACTTACACTCTTCCCCAGCCAGCTGTGTGAGTGGAGGAGCCACAGGGAAATGTGTAATAGTTTGCAAGTTTGGCCTGAGGATAGAGTTGTGTCATTTTTCCTGCAACAATCTGTGCTGCTGGCTGACAGCATGGAATTTCTTCCTAGATTGGGTTGACATTTACTCATGAAAATAGCCAATTAAGCTGCCCCACGCCAAAAACAGTGGCTTGCCTGATTCTGCTAAAGTGAGAGATGAAGTCGGGAGTGGACTGCAACGCGGCAGTTCTATGCTCTGACCTCCTGCAGAGTTTGGTTTATTATCTCTGATTTCATCCAGCCTGCTGGCTTCACTGGTCTCTCCAGCCAGCCCGACCTCTTGACAAAGAGTCTTTGGACAACCCCTTCCCGGGCCCAAGGCTGCCTTCTCTACCCTCCCCCACATCGTGCCTTTCCCTCACGGGCGTCTCAGAGACAGATGGTGCAGTAACCTGGGAAACTCTGCCTGGATCCAAGCAAAAGGGATGCAGGTTTCGAATGGTTCAGAGTGGGGGTATCCAGGGCATTGAAACCAAGGAAGCCGGGGTGGCCCAGATGGATTCTGATTTTAGAGCCATTAAATAATAAAGCTGAAAGAGACCTCCTCCAACCACGGGCAAGCCTCCTCTTGAGCCGCTGAGCTGTCTAGCTCACTGCCCCTTTCTTAATGTTCTAGGCAGATTTTTTCTTTGACTCAGTCTCTCTAGAAAGGCTACCTCAGAAATTTAAAGCCTGCCATGTAAATACACTTACTGTCTGATGGAGAGTAGAGAAAATGACTTCTTGTTTTCATAGCTCTGGTTTTCTAGGCTAGTTGTCTTTTACACAGGTGTTTTCTGCACACTTGGCCCCTTGCTGATCTGCCAGAACCAGGGTTGGGTAAAATACAGGATACCGAGTTAAATGTGATTTCAGATAAATATTGCATGGGACATTCTTATACTAAAAAATTATTTGCTGTTTATCTGACATTACAGTGTAGCCAGGTGTCCTATGTTTTTACTTGCTAAAGCTGGCAGCCCTAGCCACACAGATCCTGGGCCTTTTCATTCCCCAATTGTCAATCATCTGTTTATTTATCTTGATGGAAAGAGCTTCTATGGCATGGTATGTCAGTTAGCTGTTGCTGCAGAAATGCTGGAAAACCACCACCCTGAGATGCAGTGGCTTAAATCAATGATTTATTCTCAAGGGTTTGCAGGCCTGCAGGGAGTTGGCTGATCTAGGCTGGCTTGGCTGGCGTTTCTCTGCTCCATGTCTCTCGCTCTTCATGAGACCCATGGCCTATCCTTGTCCTAGTGATAACAGGGGTGCAAGTGAGCAAGACACAATGTGCAAGCACTTCTCAAGCTTCAGGCCACATCACATATGCTAACATTCCTTTAGTCAAAGCAAGTCACATGGACAGTTCAATTCAGGGCAAGTCACTGTAGAGGGTGTGGACACAAGGAGGGGTGAAGAATTGGACTATTCAGTCTCATATTTGGAAAAGGCATAGTTGGAAGCCATGTAAGCCTGAGGTCTGACCTTACTTTGCCTCCTACCAACTGTGAGACCTTGGAGAAGTCACTCTCTCTGAACCACCATTTTTCACACCTATAAAAAGGGCTGAGGTGAGGGTTAGAACAATTTCATTGGGCGATCGCTAAATGATAGCAGCTATTCTGATCAAAAACAGATTTAATATGGAGAGGCCATGGCATAGCCGCAACTTATAGCTTCTAGCTCCTAACCCCTAAACTTCTGGTTTTCCTCCAAAGATTCCGTGACAATGTAGCCAATGGAAAACACTGAGGAACTGTGGGGAGTGGATGCAATTGTGAAGCAGGTGAGTACCAAGCCACTGTTCTGTGGGTGCCATATCTGCCTCACCCTGTATGTTTTCTCTCTATTATTGTAGGCACCATTGGCTTACCAGGCATTGCAATGCTCCACCCTGACCCCATTGCAAATGTCCTGATGAGTTTCTTACAGTTGAATCTGATTCTGAAGTCAGTGCTCTTTCCTTTTCTCTAAAGGGATCTGTTTTCAGGATCTGAAGACTTCTTCTCTAAGAGCTCTGGCTCTGGGTTCAACTCTAGGCTTCTCCACTTGCCAGCCGTGACCTTGGAGAATTTACTTCATGTCTTTGTAAAATAAACATAATAAGAAAATCCACTTCCCAGGATGACTCTTTTGAGGAGTGAATGAGTTAATAATGTACAGTCCTTAGAATAGTGCCTAGTATATCATACAGGCTTCATAAGTGTTGGGGAAGAGGTGGTGGTGGTTTGTTGTTATTTTCATTATCACTGTTATTACATCTTGTTTCATGGCTGTGATACCTTCTCTTCTCCCTCTGAAGATTTAGTTCCATTTTTATTTAGTTTCCTTCTGCTTCCTGCATTTTCTGTTTTCTCAGAATTCCTTTGTTTGTTTCAGTCTCTGTTTTCATGTTAGAACTTTCCTTTAATGCCTGGTGATTTTTGGCTCTATAATCATATAAAAGAGAGAGACACTAAATAGAATATTAGAAGCTCCTGGGGTCTGGCACAGGCTTAATCAATAGGTGGTTGTTATCTTAGGGGGATCAAGCAGGAGCCTAGCTGTTTTATTGGGGGATATCCCAAATGTCTGTGGATCTCTCCTCTGTAGCTGGTTGGCATACCCAAGGTAGAGTTCTGAAGTGCCCCAAATGGGCTGCCAAGCTTTGGGGCTGAAAAAGGGAAGTGGACTGAGGGGGATTGGGTCTCAGTGTTAAGTGTGGAGACTTGGTACTTAATCTCTCTATTTCTACTAGAGCACCATTCTCTCCTCCACCTTGGCTATGTTTCAAGTAAACTGTTTCCCACCCAGATGAGGGAGATATAGTAGCTAGTCTCCAAGAAGATACCCAATGTTTCTTGCCCCCCAGTATTTGGGATGCTGTGTAGTCCTCTCCCATGTTGAATAGGGCTGGTCTGTGTAATTAACATGATGTTACAGAAATGATGGTGTGTGACTTCCAAGGCTATATCATAAAAGACATTTCCGCTTCCACCCTGCCATCTGGGACCACATGCTCTGGGTAAAGCCAATTGCTGTGTCATGAGGACACTCAAGCAACCCCATGAGAGGTCTGTGTGGTGAAGAACTGAAGCGTCTTGCCAACAGCCAACACTAACTTCTTTCCAGGTGTGTGAGGAGGCCACTAGGAAATGGATCTTCCAGGCCTAGTCAAGCCTTGAGATGACTGCAGCTCCAGTTGACATCTTGACTGCAACCTTATGAGAGACCCTGAGCTAAAACCACATCGTAAAGTTACTCCAGAATTCTTGAATCACAGTAATTAAGGTAATAAATGCTTATTTTTGTTTTAAGTCACTATGTGTCGAGGTACTTTTTAAATGCATCAATAGATAAACTAAATACAGGAAAAGTAGTTGACTAGATTGAAAGAGGTAATCTGATGTCTACTCATCAATTAAACTTTCCATCAATCCTGGTTTTAGCCTCACCCTACATTGCAGAATTTTGAAGTACCTGGTCCTCCAAATCCTGAGGCAATCTGGAGTTCTGCCAAGCTAGTCTGCCCTCACCGTTTACGAGAATTAGGTTTCACTGTGGCTGTTCTGCTGAGTCAGTTATCAGTCCTCCATTTGCTTGCCCTTTTCCAAACTTTTATGGACATTGTTTATCTGCTGCTGACTCCTCTCTTGTTCTCTTTGTCCTTGTGGGTTTATATTGTTTTTCATTTACTGTCAGTTTAGCAGGGTTTGGGAAAAGGGGTAGAATTAATGTGTGTGTTCAATCTGTCACATTTAATAGGGAGCCAGAGGTGTCTTTCATCATTTGGCAATCTTCCTTGGCTGCTAGAGAACACTGCTATGGAGGCTCCATTTTTAGAAGGTTGGTTATGTAGGCAAACAGAACTGAGAAGGTGTTTAAAGGATGAGGCAAACCTCAGGGACCTCTGTATGTCTTTGGTGGCTAGGAGAAGGGAGAGAAAAAGATCTACCCCAGTCCTTTATCTCCTCATCTTTAATGGACACTTGGGTTTGGATGGAGCTTTTTAAAAGTGATAAAGCCTCCTTTGGATACCAGCTGGGGTCTGCAGGCTCCACTGCCGGGAACTATGTGACTGAGTCCCCAGGAGGGAACTCACTCACCAGAGTAAGTTCTTTTCATGGAGCTCAAGTCTTCTGACTCTTGGGCAACACCTGACCTTCTGCGCCCTCTCCTCATGCACTTGTCTGAGTAGATTTACACTGACCAGCAATGAAATCACAGCTGATCCAATAGGAACTGAAAGGTTCAGGAATAGAAGGTTCTTGGACATTGTGCCCCTGTGCTATATATACTGGCAGTAAAAACATTAATTCTCTGCTTGGCATTTGCTGGAGTTGAAATATTCTAAAGGAAAAGATTGGAAGCAAAGCTACAAAGTCTGGAGGCTGAATAGAAGGAGCAATCAGAGAAGAAAGATAACTAAAGGGAAATCAAAGATTATGCAATTTAAATGTCAGCATGAGTGGACTCCAGATGAGAAGAAAGATTTAGTTATTGAATAATGTGTCAGAGGATAAACTTCCAATCTATAGCTTTAATTGAAAATAACATGCCTTTTTGCATGCTTTTAAATGCAGTAGTATTTTTGTTTACTTAAAATAAAATCATTGTTTAAAAAAAAAAGTGATAAAGGACCAGGGCAGCAGGCACGTTTATGGGGAGGAAACTGTCTCCCCCAGGGGGCTGTGGGAGCCTGTAATTATTGTCAAGGGCGTATCCACTCATTCTGCCAGCCTTGCAGTCCAGCTGAAGGTGTGGCAGCCATGGCACCCCAAGGCCTTAGACCCACTGTACTGATCAGTCAGTGGAGGGGGACTGTGAAGGGGGGTGTCTTGGGCTGGGCAGAGGATGGTGGAATTGGGTCTGTTCAAATGCAAACTGCTGCTGAGAAATGGCTGAAATGTGCCAAGCCAATTCAACTGTGATTATTATGCAAGGCATCGAGTTCACATTCAGTCTCTGGGCTTGTTTATTTGATGAAGCAACTGAAGGCTTACATCTCATTTGCCTTGTGTTGTCAAGTGGGTTCCAAGCAGGTCGCCTGCAGGACTGAAGGTACCAAAGAGAAGAAACACATGACAGATGAAACTACATCTCCAGCCTTCTCTTTGTCAACCATATTGAACATATAATGTTCCTTGAGGCATTTAATTTGTTACAGCACTCCCTCTTTTCTAAGAGAGATGGGCTGTAAGAAATCTCAAGTTCAAGAGGAACCACATCAACCCCAAAAATGTCAAGTAAATGATTTTGGAGAGTTGAATGTAAATAACCTAATGATACTGCAAGTGGTTCTACCCCAAATACTGTCAAAAGTTTTCTCCTTTGTCCATCCCTGTCTTTACAATAACTCTCATTCTTCCAAATAAAAGAAGCCCACTTCTAGAGGAGCTCCATGGACAATTAAATTAAAGGGTGAAGTGCTGGAGAAGTCTACAGCACTATTTTCCAGTTGTTAATATTGCTCATCCAGTTTTGTCAAACCGTTTAAAATTAGTTTCTAGATACCATTCACATAGAAACTTGATTTTATAAATATAGCAAATGTAAGAGGATGTAAAACTAATAGAGCAGGGTGCAAGGGCATGTATGTTTGCACACATTTAATTCTGGAGAATTATGATAACATTTCCATTTTCTGACTCAAACATGATTAGAAATACAAGTAAATTTGACAGGATTTCTTGATAACTAATTTTTTTCTTCTCAAGAGTGTATTTATTATAAATTAAGAATGTAAATCACACTTATGTGCCCTGTTTTGTTTTGTTTTTTAACTTTTTGGGGTTTTTTTGTATAGTATAACATATGTACAAAGCAAAGAAATAAAAAAGCAGTAGTTTTCAACGCACTCTTCAACTAGTAGTTGCAGGACAGATTCCAGAGTTTGTCATAGGCTACCACACAATCCTCTCATATTTTTCCTTCTAGCTGCTCTAGAATATAGGAGGCTAGAGGGCTTAAATATTTTATCAACACAATCGACTTTTTTTCCTTCTTTTTGTTTGAAAAATAATGTATATAGAAAAAAGCTATAGATTTCAAAGCACAGCACCACAATTAGTTGTAGAATGTATTTCAGAGTTTGACATGGGTTACACTTTCACAATTTTAGGTTTTTACTTCTAGCTGCTCTGAAATACTGGAGTCTAACAGATATCAATTTAATGATTCAGCATTCATATTCATTTGTTAAATCCTATCTTCTATGTACAACTCCACCATGACCTTTGATATTTCCATACCTCGCTTTAGGATTGTTTGGGCTATGGCAATTCTAAATTTTTGCTATTAGAAGGGTCTGTCACTAATATGGTGTGGTAGTTAGATTCAGTTGTCAACTTGGCCAGGTGAAGGCACCTAGTTTTGTTGCTGTGGACATGAGCCAATGGTACGTGAACCTCATCTCTTGCTACTTACATCTGCAGTCGGCTAGGAGGTGTGCCTGCTGCGATGAATGACGTTTGACTTAATTGGCTAGTGCTTAAATGAGAGAGCGCAATGTAGCACAGCCAAAGCAGCTCGGCGTACCTCATCTCAGTGCTCTCAGCTCAGCCCAGGCTTTTGGAGATGCAGAAAGGAATCACCCCGGGGAAAGTTGTTGGAACCCAGAGGCCTGGACAGAAGGCCAGCAGAGACCATCCTGTGCTTTCCCACATGAGAAAGAACCTCAGTGGAAAGTTAGCTCCCTTTTCCTCTGAAGAACTAACAAAATAATCCCCTTTTATTAAAAGCCAATCCATCTCTGGTGTGTTGCATTCCGGCAGCTAGCAAACTAGAACATATGGGGTAGGGAGATGGAACTATTTGATGTTCTGGAGAGGTTGGGCTAGGTTTCAGGACTTATCTGGACCGGGGAGATAACTAATTTCTCTAACTTAGAATAATCTGGAGTATCTAAAACCTATTTTAGCCCAACATCAGACTGATTTTGCAAGAGTGATTGTATGTGTGTATTGAGTATGTCTGTATATTTATCTTTTAGTTTGGAAGTGAGTTAGTTTACCATGAAATTACTGATATCATTGGTAAGGACAAAGCTGTAAAAATTAAATGTATATTTTTTTTAAATAAACTCATGGTTTGTGGGGAACAAAGTATAATAAATCAGCCACCATTTGCATAATTGTATACAAATTAGTGTTTGGGGAAAATGATGACTTTTGTTATAGCTGTGACAGGGAGTAAATTTTGCTAATCATTTATAAATTTCAGAACTTTCAACATCTATATTCAAAAGCAGTTTCTGTACTAACTTTCCAAGCAATCCGTTGTTTTAAGAGAAGAGCACAAGCTCATATGTAGTTGTTCTGGAGAAGACCAGCATTCTTTAAAAGGTTTGATAAGGGAAATAGTTGCTTTGTGAACTGTAAATATATGTTAGATAATATAATTTCTCTTTGAATATACATTCCTAAGCCTGTGGAAACTTAACTTGCATAATATCTCCCTTCAAGTCATTAAAATTTATAGCCTCTCCAGAAACGTTTGCCTGGATCTTAAAAGCAACTCATTACTGAAGTTTTATTTCTCCTCTCATAAGTGTGGCCAAGTCCCTACACTTGGGCTGTCAACAGCCATAAGAAGCATTTGGTGCATTCCTCAGAGTCCCTGACTATATCTAGACCTACATAGAAAAACTACAAGATTCTTAAGTTCACTTCTACTTGGCACTTCTTTTGGGTAAAGCTCTGCTTTTTCTGGTGATCTTCTTGGAAATGCAAACATGCCTGGGAGAGAGGGTAATCGGCTTGCTGTCCCATCTGATGGATTTCGTCCATGGCTTCCAGGATGAAGGTGGATAGGGCAGGACTGCTTCATAGGTAATTGTCAGCAAAAGAAGGAGAATAGGGAAGCTTTGGCTTGTGTATCAATTAGGATTTAGATTTGACCACATGAAACAGGAAACTCTGAAACAAGAATGGCTTAGGCATGATAGAAACCTATTTCTTCCTCACATGAAGGAAGTCCAGAGGCTGGCATCCAGAGCTAGTGGGACCTAGGCTCTCTTTGTCTTTCTGCTGCTCAGTCCTAGTGTATGACTTCCATCCTCAAGGTGATCTCATGGTCCAAAGTGGGCTGCTGGAGTTGAAGCCAGAAGAAGTTAAGACAAAAAGGAGCCCCTCCCTGCTGGGTCAGCTCCTTTTAAATTTCCTTCTGGAGAATCATAGAGAATTTATCTTATCTTCAAGAAACAAGTCACAGGGGCAGATTTAGCAGCAAGGAAAGCTAGGAAGTCAGTATTTTATTCCTGGTAGCAATGGGCCCTACTGAAAATTGGAGTAAGTAGAAAGGAAGTGAAGAGGAAGTAGAGAAGGGACACTGGGTGTGGCAGCTAGTCATCTCTATTTGGTAATACACAAAGTTCAGGACTGGCCTTGAAACAACACTTAAAACAACTGGAGTTATCATGTGCTCTCTGAAAAATGCTGCTCTGCCCTGTTCCATCCAGGCTTTTTTCTGGGTGGAACACAATTCTAAGGGTGGGAATAACCTGGTACTGACAATTGCTGTTATTTGTCCAAAGACCTCAGACTTGAAATCAATACAAATACAAAAGGATTCTTTGAGAATAATCTAGGTGGGCTGCATTGATGCATAATAACTCAGTGGGGCTGGGGATTGGGGTAGGATGCTCTTCCCTGAGTGATTTGTGAGCTGAGAAGATAGCTAAGAACAGTGCTTCCCAAACTACTTTTTTTCCCAATCCATGGCCAACTGATACATGGTCCTACCGTGATGACCAAGAGTTCAACAATACCCAACCTAGTCTATTCCTTGTTCAAGAAGACAAGTCCACTGATCATGCACTTGGATGTCACAGCAATGTCAGCTTGCTATAAAAGTGTTTTACAGGTTTGCTCTCAATTTCTTTTCTTATCTCATTGTGACCAGTAACAAAGGTGGACTAGCACTTGCCTCAGACCACACTTTAAGTAGCACTGGCTAGAAGAGATTGTCCTGCTGATAGAGCCAAACTCGTTAAGACAAACTCCTCAGAACTTTTCTAACTTTTCATTCGTGGTTTCAAATAATGTTTGAAACACGTGGAGCCTGAAATAGTTCTATTATACAGATATTTTTATTATAATGATATTAATGGTAAAGATATTTGACCAGGAAAGCACTGTGTTATCAATTGGTGATAAGAAAAATACCGCATTTTTAAAACATTTTTGTTGAGGGTATAGCTTACATGTACTAAAATATACAGCTTTCATATGTTTAGTTTTATAAGTTTTGCAAAATGCCTGTACCTCAGTAACTACCTCCCTAATCAAGATATGAGCACTTCTATCACCCCAGAAAGTTCCCTTATGCCCCTTTCCTGGTAATGCTCCTGGACCCCTGCCCCAGAGGCAACCACTGTTCTCATTTCTACTGCCATACCCCAGATTTTTCTAGATCTTATCAATGGAATCATACAAAATATATATGTACCTTTTGTGTCTGGTTTATTCAATCTAATGTTTTGAGAAACATTTATGTTGTAGCAATAGTTGATTCCTTTTGTTTGCCAAGGAGAATTCCTTTGTATGACTCTTCCACAACTTGTTTACCCATTAATAGCGGCTTCTATTTCTTGAGCATTCACTAGTACTTCCCAGGCCAGGTCTCCTCACAGCCAGTGGAGGGTAAGTGTGAGAAATTTTATTTGTGATTTTTGTCTTTTCCTGTCCAGTACCGGCCCATGGTCCTAAGAGCATCTGGATGTCTCCTTCTGTGAGGTCTTGGTGGGAAGTGGAGCACAAGAAACCAGACCTGCCTTCTTTGTGCTAAAGCTGCAGTGAGGGGTGACTTTGGCCTGGCAGTCAGACACTACCTCAGAGACTCAGGGGACTGAGTGACGTAAGGTCCCAGGTATGATTGGAGATGCTAAATGTAGGGGGATCTGCAGTGTGCACAGAAGGTTATTCCTGCTGTATGGCTTCTGCTGTGGCTCCTGCCTCAGCCACCCAAGCATCCCAGCTTTCTGCCTGCTTTCCACACCTCCAGGCTTCCATCCATTCCAGTAGCTTCGCTTTCTGCTTATAGGCTAGCTTGGTTTCTGTTACTTGCAAACAAGATCATTACTACTAGACTGGGTGTTATTCCCATTGTACAGATGAGCAAACTGAGGCCCAGGTCGGCGGCTGTCCCAGGGTCCTGCATGCTACCATCCAGCGGGACAAAGATGAGAGCCCTGCCAACCTCATTGCATGTGCAGGGTAAGCCAAAGTAGAAGCTAATCATGGTAGTGCCTCCCACCTGCCCCATGACTTTGTCTCCACCCTTTTGTAGCCAGGGGAGTGAACCTGGGCAGAGAAATTCACAGATCCCTTTCACAGCTCTCTGCTTCTCTCTGCAAGGCCACCTAGGAGCTTTAGATTGTTTCATTTCCCCCTCCCCCCAGCTGAATCCTACATACATCCCACTCACTTGACCATTTCTCTCTTTTTCAAACCAGAAATAAAAACCCACTGCAGAACGCAGGACCACCTTCCATGCCTTTCTCTGGCTTAGCTGAGCATTACTTTTAAACCCTTATTCTGATCTTTGTTTCATGTTTACAGAAGTGGATTCCTTTTATTCCTTTTCCCTGACAGAAATAATCCCTTTGGAATGTAAGCTTTTAAAGAGTAGCTTCTTGGGTTATTTGAAAGGCAGCCTTTGGGGCCTCCTCCTGCAGAAAGGAGAGTCTGGGTCCAGGCCAGGGCTGCATGGAGACGGAGACGTACATCTGGATGAATGGTGAGGTGTGGTGAGCTCAGGCAGCCCTAGGGAAGGGTGTGCTGATAGCTCAGCTCAAATTGAGCTTCTTCCTCTCCTTCCTTCCCCTCTGGGTCTAGCTGGTCAGCCACTATTGAAAGGAAGAGAGAGTGGCTGGCAGGGGGATGGGAGGGTGGGCAGGAGGTGATGACCTTGAAATGTCACCTGCAGACAGGGAAGGGAGGTATATGCCACAGTCGGCCACATTAGGAGACGGCCTCTCATATTTGGAGGTTCCCTGGACATTGAAACACGAAGGCATGCTCGAGTTGGATTACAGAGTGCTCTGAACATGGAGATGTGCCCAGATAACCCTTCAATGAAGAACCTGTAGCCCAGCTGCTGGGAGGCAAGTCAGTGGACAGCCTCAGCTGTCAGCCCCCCGACAGGTTGCTCAGTTGCAGAGAGCACCTGGACCAGGGAGCACATCCTGTGGCTGATTGCCACAGCTCTATAAATACCTGGCCCCATCAGCCCAGCGATTCCAAAGGGTCATTTAAGGCTCCCTGGGGAGTGAAAAAGGCTAAGATTGGACTGTATCACAGCTCCGCTTCTCACTCTGCCCCTCCTTTTGCCTTTTGTTCCCTCCCAAGGTAGGGAATCCCAAGGGCATTCCCTAATAACCATCCTGCATCTTAACTCCATCTCAGAGTCTGCTTCCCAGGGAACCCAGCTCATAAAAGGAGATTGTTTACGTATAGGCTAACACTCCTAACTCATAAAATTACAATGCAATAGAGTTGTGCTTTCACGTGATAATTGTAATTAATTTTTTAAAATGTTAATGTGTTGTGTATGGCATCCGTGAATTCCTTCAGTCCTCCATGCGTATCTCTGTGTATATCATTTGGAGATAAAAAAAAAAAGCTGTATGTGGTAATTACTATTATTATCCCTACTTTACAGATGAGGCAGCTTGAGGAGCAGATAGGACAAACAACTTGCCCAAGGTGACACAGGTACAGCAGGGTCAGGATGTTCTAGAGTCTGTCTTTTAGACACTGTTCTCACTTATCTGTCATCTTTTACACATCTCTAGACTATTTCTTCCTGCAGGGCTGGGTCATGAGATCAGGTACTGTCTCTCAGGTAAATACGTCAGGGTCAGGAGGGTTAAAGAAAGGGGGGTGGTGAATAGCACAAACTTGAATATAAACAGCAATTCTCAGAGTAAAATTTTTAAAAGTTAAAAATGTGGCTCTTGTAGAAATATAAGATTAAAATATTCTAAATGTTTGTTGAACTCATGGAATTAGTTTCCTGTGGCTGCTTTAGCAAACTCCCACAAACTGGGTGGCATAAAACAACGAAATGTATTATCTCACAGTCACAGAGGCCTGGAGACTGGGATGGCGGTACCAGTGGGCTGTGCGCTATAGAGGTTTCCTCCGCTCTCTTGGCTTGTGTCCACGCCCCTGCTTTCTGCCTCCAGCTTCATACTGATTTCTCCTCTTCTCTCTCTTATAAGGACACTTTTCACGGGATCTAGAGCCCACCCTGATAATCCAGGATCTCACCTCAAGATCATTAACTTAATTACATCTGCAAAGACTCTTTCTGCAAATAACGTCACATTTGCAGGTTCCTTGGATTTGGATGTGAACATAATTTGGGGGGACCACTATTCAATCCACTACGCTCGTTAATAAGGGACATAGCGGGATGGTAAAGATAATTTAAAAGAGAATTCAAGGAGCAGAGGTTTGTCTAATCATCCAGGAAAGGCATGCTGAAATAAGTTTGCTGAGTTAAGGAGCGTAGAAATTTGAGGCAGGAAGTGAGTGAAAGCAAGAGGAGGTGAAAGTAGAAAGGAAGCAAGAGTCAGATAATGGAGGGTGTGATGGTCTATGATTGAAGGATGTTTGATCTCTGGTTAATCAAGACTTTGAAATCAATGAATGGATGAATAAATTCATTCAACAAATGTTCCCCATTGTTTGGCACTAAAGACAAGGGGGATAGGTAGCAAAATAGTGAGGCCTCTTTTCACATTCTAGCTGGGTGAGACAATTGGTAAAAAAGAAAACAAATGCATAAATAAGATAATTCTAGATAGACTTCCTCAGCCTGGAAGAAAAGGAAAACAGCACGTGGGGGGACATGATTGGGAGCTCAGGGAAAGCGATATGTTAGCTGACACCTGAATGTCAAGAAGGAACCAAAGGCGGGGACGTGGTGGCTCAGCAGGCAGAGTTCTCGCCTGCCATCCGGAGACCCAGGTTCGATTCCCGGTTCCTGCCCATTGAAAAAAAGGAGAAGGACCAACAATACACTGACTTAGATTCTAGAAGAACAGCATTTCAGGTTCATAGCTAAGAATTATTTAGTAAGATTTGGGATAGCAAATTAAGAAAATCAAAATAGCAAAATAAAGAACATTTGAAAACAAAAGAGAAAAATCACCCATAATCTTACTACCTTTATACCACTTCTGTTTTTAATTAGAGTGTATTCCCTTCGATATGAGCCCACATGCATATATATTTTAAATAACTGATCATAATCAATCAAATACACAATTTTGTAGTCAAATCTTTTCTTTAACATAAGCATTTTCTTTATAACACATTATCCTGACCATTATAATTTCCAATGTCTGCGTTATAGTCTACCAAGTGGGCCAAACATATAGTATTTAATCTTTCCTTGTTGTGCGTTTAGTTTGTTTTAAAAATTTTCATGCTTATGAATATAAGCAACTTTGCACCCATGTATTTTTCCTCTTTAAAAACAAACAAAAAAAAACTTCCTTAGGATAAATTCCCAGAAGTGAGGGATTCCTGTATCAAAGGAAATATTTAAGCTCAGAGTTTTTTGTTACAAGTTGCCGAGTTGTTTTCCAAAAGGGGTAAAAAAAAAAAACAAAAAAACGGGGTGTGTGTGTGTGGTAAGAAATACAAGCAGGCAAAAACACAAGTCTCTGAGAGTAGGGACCTGGCCTATTTTGTTCATTTTTGTGTATGCAGCTCCTGGCACATAGGAAGAGCTCAGTAATGGAGTGAGTGTAGTTGACTTCCAAGCTCATGTTTTGCAGCTCAAGATTTGCTGCTGAATTTGTCGTTCTCCAAAGGACATAGATTTGCCAGTTAGGGGCAAATATTTTGCACCCTCTACTTTTGCAGTTTTTGTTTTGGGTTAAAAAAAACCCCAAACAACAAACAAATGAAAACACCAAATAGATGTTTAGGGAGCTGGGCCTAACCATCTTGAGCCTCTTGGCTCCCTAACCAAGAGGGCCTGCAAGACACATTTTCCAACCTCTCCCTCCTGTTCCAGAATCCCTGGAAGGACTTCAAAGATCTATATGTCTTATGTTAGCTCTCCATTTCTATGTGTGTGTGTGTTCACACATCTCGTTCAGCCTCTGCCCCATCACTGGGCTCAGGCTGTGGTAAAGAAATAAAGTATTCACAGGAGCTTCAACTTAAAGATGAGCAGTCAGGCTGGGCTCCTATAAACAGCCCCTGGAATGAAGATTTATGGGAAGCTGATTTTTATTCCCCGGAAGGGCATGCAGGGGAGTGGAGCCAGGAGGGGCAGGAGGCCACCCAAGAGAGCAGTAGCAAGGAGAGTCCTCAGGGGATAGCTTCAGCTTAATCCGGGGAGCTCAGACGTGCCCCCAGTAATGGGTGAGGGAGCCAGAGAATTTATACCCCAGGCACTTCTGACTCTTGTGTGCACTGGCAAAGTGTGGTCCAGCAGACCAAGGGCCGGCCTGTGACGAAGACGTGGGAGCCGGCTGATGGGAGCGAAAGTCTGCAAGGAGGGGTGTGTTGGAAACCACGTGGTAATGGTTGATGGTGATGGCAGTACACACTTGTAATGTACTTAACCTGAATTACCTATCTGAATGTGATTATTATAGTGTCATTGTCAAGTTTAAACACACCGTGTTGGTAATTACAGATTTTCACCTAGGGAACATACAAAACATTTATATCTCATTCCTTCTCCTTATTTTTAAACCTCTCAAGCATGCCAAGTAAACATAGCTACAGTGTATGTGAAGAAAGGGGGGAGGGAGAGGGAAATGGGGAAGAGGAGAATGATGATGCAGGGAGGTCATTTAATTTAGACTGTGATGGTAAAGGGATTGAGGGTGGGTGGATGGAGCCCTGACAGCTCCTTCCTCAACTTCACAAGGCTCTCCATGAAAACTAACCCTATGAAAGGAGACGTCAGTCCCACAGATGAAAAAACAAGCTTTCCAGAAAACGAGTTAATTGAAAAAGACAGCACATGACTATAGAATCATTCTAAACAATATCTTCATGGACAGGGAAGCAGGCATTTCCTCCATAAAACTGAATCCTTTGGAGATTTTGAAAGTAAAGGTTTTGATTACTGGCATTAAAAAAAAAAATAGATGGACTAAGTAGCAGAATAGGAACAGCTGAAAAGCAAATTAGTGAGCTAAGATTAAACTGAGGAATCCCCCCGCAAAGAGAAGAAAAGTTCAAAAGAAAAGTTAGGAACATGGAAAATAATTGCATAAGCTCCCATGTCCAGCTAATAACATTTTTCAGAGTGGGAGGACAAAGAGAATAGATGGGAGGAAATACTTAAAAAGATAATAGAAGAAAAGTTTTCAAAGTTAATGAAATGAATCCACAGAACAAAAGTGCTCATCAAGACCAAAGCAGAAAAAATTAAAAATTCCAGTCATAGTAGTGACATCACTGTGAAATTTCAGAACATCAAGGACAAAGAGAAAGTCCTAAACCTTCCTAGGAGAGAAGCAGATCATGCACAGAAAAGAAAAAAGAGAGTATCACACTGACCTCATACTTTTCATCAGCAACAGATGAAAGAAAATAATGTTTTCTTTATTTTAATGCCTGCGAAGTACTAAAGAGAGTGAAATTGTATCTTCACAATTCTGATGGAAAAGAATTATGAACATAGAGTTCAAGTGAAAATATCATTCAAATAGGGAAGAAATATGGGCATTTTCAAACAAGCAAGAACTAAATATATATATATATACACACACATACCATTCACGAACCCTGAGTGAAAGGAGTAGAATAAAATGGGCCCTTCTACAAAACAGCAAAAATTAATGTAAGAAAAGCAGCAGAAAAAAAAAGCAATAGGAAATCGTAGTGAGAAAATAAACTGGTAAAAGGTAATGTTAAGAAAAACAAGTAATAATGTGGACCCCCATTTTCTGATCATTTATTGTGTAAGCACTTACTTGACTTTGTAAAGTGTTCAACAAACAGCAGCTTTGCACTTATGATCATTTTCAAAAAACATATGCAAATGGATAGCATCTGTAGCATTTAATAAATTTCACAGAATATTAGTAAACCGGCAGAGAGAGGTCCCACATCCTTGGAATAGCTGGTATATTCTCGAGTATGTAGTCACGACATGATGCACTGAATTCCTATGGGAATGCGGAATTAGGATGCGTGTGCAGGTTTGTCCTCACTGGACCAGCAGTCTTTATCCATTGAAAAACCTCCTGAACTCACACGCACTCCCACTGCTACGTATTCTCTCTTCCCCAACCTCAGCTTCCCTATTTTGTAAGACTTCTGGTTGATTCAGAATGAAGTTGTAAAATTTGTCCTTCTGGTCTTTCTATTAGAGCATTTAAATCATACCACTGAAACCTGCCCAAAGCTTTCAGACCTTTCGCATTGACTGCGAAGTGGAAATGAATAACAAATGAGCTCAAGTCATAAGGGGAAACTCTGGTTTAAAAAGAAAGGACCGCTCTGCTTTTTAACAGTTTTGCTTCACTCCCCCTTATTTATAATACCTCTCAGAAGTTAAAAAATATTTGTTTTCCTCGGGTAGATTTGATCCTTTTGAATTTAGCTGCCTTCTTCCAGGGCAGGCATTGGGAGGAGGATGACTGTCTTTGTTTCCAGGGCAGGCTCCCCTGGTTAAAATAGCGCATCTTTGTTTCTGTATGGGGAACTTCAGTGATAGCTGTTCTCCTGAGGGATCAGAGATTGTTAATTACTTTCTATAAAAGAGGGAGCCCGCAGCCCTGCAGCCTGGCAGGTTCTCTAAAAATAGAGGCTATAGGTTATTTTTAAAAACCTCATCGTGGGATCATGACCGTGAGTCACATTTATCTCGGCGTTTGCCTGCTGAAGGAAAACCACATGGCTGTAGAGGTGGACGTTTTAAACCTTCCTGAAAGGTTGCTACCTCTGCAGAACAAACAGTGACATCAACCCACTGATGAGGAATAGGAGACGAATTTGTGCAAGCGGAATTTTAAGACCCAATTTAGTTTAAAATAGTCTGTGTCCAAAGGATAAGAAGTAGTTTCTCAGCACTAGCTTTTACTGTTTGCCAGGCTTCTGTACTGTTCTTTTTACTTATTGTTAGCTTTGTTCGTTTCCCTTTCCAGGAATACTCATAACCTAATGAAGAAATATTTGCAGAGGAGGGGTTCCATGGCAGGGGAGGTAAGAGTCTTCTCATAGGCATCAATTTCATTTGCTTACAGAACATTAAAAAGAAATTTTAAGTGATAAATGCATTAATCTGCAGCTACTTATGATTAGGCTGTTCTGGCTAAAATGGAATACATTATCTGTAAGACATCTTTCATACTCCCAAGGCACTTTAAAATAATGAAAACATATAAAATGATATCTAAGTAATTAAAATAATGGCAAATAAAAACTTCGCATTATATGGAATTGCCTATTGGAGTAATATATCTCCTTTTGCAAGGCCTTTGTGATATTACTATTAATTTTTAAGTAACAAAATATTGCTCTTGAACCAAAAATGGGATATTAACTAACACATGCACTATTAATTGCTTTGCAAATGCAAAGTACTAAATTCTAGTTTATAAAAATAAACCTGAGCATTTAATAAAATCCATACTCAATGCCCACTTCTCAATCATCTCAGCAGGGGAGGAGACTCCCCAGTATGAAGCCATAACAAGTGCTTCATAAGACACCGGATCACATCTACAAGCTGATTTTTGTGCATTAGGAAATCTGGTTTTGTGTGTCCTTTCTCCCCACCTCACTTAGTCATTCTTTCCTTTAAACCCAACCCCTTCCTTGATGACTCATAGTTTTTCTCCCATCCCCTTCAGCTAATGGGTTCTCTGAACCACAAAGTAACACCATGCTAGCTAGCACTTCTTAAAATGATGTCACCTTCTTGTAGATGATATTCTGTCATCAGAACCAGTCTTTTCTCTCGGTAACTTCCTGCCATCATGATGTCTTTAGCCCCAGACAGTGTCCTGTGGAATTGTCCCATCAGCCTGACTTTTCTCTATCTGCCGGAACGTGACTTAATAAGTAAGGACTGGGACCGAGACCCAGGCACATAATTTAAGGATGCACTCACTCTTGAGTCTTGGAAGTACAGAATTAGCACTTGCATGGTGCTGTGACATGGACCTGCTTGTGTGAGGGGCATCTGTTGCTATCATATACAAGTAGTTCTGAGGAATTCAGGTAGAATAGATCAGGCATTGGCTAGGATGGGAGACTTGGTTTCTAAGTCTGCTCAGGAATAATGGCATTCTGGGCTCTTATTCACTCTGTTCCCAGATTTGTAAACTGATGGGGTTGAACCAGATAAAGTCCTCAGCTGTAAAATGCAAGCTCCCTATGACTTATCTCCTCCTTCACTGGTGACCTCCCCCACCCCCACCCCCACCCCATGAGTCCCAGTGGGGAAGGAAATCTTTGTCTACAAATGTATACAGCTGTAGGTCAAGAGTGAACTTTGAAGTTTCATTTCAGGAGATGTTCAAGGAAACAACCTCATGCAACTTGCTCTCCTTAAATACATCAGAAATTTATGTAGACTCAAACAGTGGATCTCAATAAAGTTGCATTAAAAAAAAATCAAACAGTGGAGTAACTGGGCTGTGCCATCCCCTCAGCTAGCTAAGAGGCTGAGAGGTTTCTCAGGGGCTCCCAGGATGAGAAACTCAATAGCAGAAAGACCTACCAAGGCTGCAACCTCTTAAGCCTTTAAGTAATTTTGATAAGGATCAGGTTTCTGAGGCTGCATCAAACTTTAGTGACTTCAGTTAATTCCAGCTTCAAGCAAAACTTGGATGTTAACACTGATTGTCAACCTAATCTTTATTCAAATACATCAATACTTTTAAGGCTAACATAAAAAGGCAAATATTTGCCTCTTGTGGTAAAGTAGCCAACTTTTAAACAATAAATAGACTTTGCTTGAATCACTAATGACCACTTTTTATCATTTTTCTCCCACGTTCTGAGATCTTGTCTCCCAAACCATATTTACTAAGTAATCATTAATTTGTTTTCCCTTTTAAAATATTAATCCAAAACACATATCACTTGGCTGTCTTCCCTGCCAATAGCAAAGATGCTTGTTATCTGAGTTATACTTATGCATTGTTTTAAAACTTTTTGTTTATTCTAGTTTATATCTCTGTAAGAACTTTTATGGGTCTGTTTAACAAAATATCTTTTTTGTTATTCTGTTATGAAAGCTAGTGAATGCTGTGCTGCTGCTGCTAACAAAGGCTTGGGGGTGGAATTCAAGAACATTTTTTTAATTCATTCACTCATTTTAGAGGATACCGTGGGACCTTTCCTGGAAAGAGTTCATGTCCCATGGAAATTTCCTATTCTTGATGTAATAAACCTTCACCAAGATCCAGAATTAGAAGCGAGCGCTAATTAAATGCAGATCCACGATGCTCTGCAATAGCCCAGCCCAGAGCCTCCAGGCTGTGTCCCTGGTAGGGTGGTGGTTGGGTTGGCAAGTTTCCCCAGAGCAGAGGAACCCCCTCTTGTACCCAAAGGCAGGGGAATACAGATATGAGCCCTTTGGAATTCAGGGTTTTCCTTTATAAGGAATCAGATCTATTTCTTTTCCCCCCAAACCAGTTAGCTAGTAGTACTAAGTGTCAAGGAGATACTAAAGACAAAGACATGGTCTCTGGTTCCTCTAGACCCTACTTGGGGAAAGAAACTAATTTAACCACTTGAGGGATTGAGAAAAGAGACAAATCAAACAGGTCAGTGCCACTACTATTGAAGTAGGATAATATTTCTGAGCTACTAACCGTTTTCCCCCTCTGAGTTCACTCCCCCTCCCTCTCATTCCACCAAATCAAGCGTGTTCTGCAGCTGTGAGATCATTGCCTCAGGGGAGGGATGTGCCTGGGCAAAGAGTAGAAACAAAGGCATCTCCCTGCCTACCTCCAGGAGCTGACAAAATGTTTGCGAGAAGCAAAATGTTAGAGAAGATCGATGCTTGAAAGAAGAGTTCCCTGTGAGCTGGAGAGAGAAGCTGCATATCCTGCTTCCTAGAAGAACCCCAGGTAGGAAGAAAAAACCCTAAAGAGGTTTATGGAATCCAAGAGTTAGGGGCACATTTGCTCCGCTTTCTCCAGAGCCCCACATCGGTTTAAAGACCCCGAGGAGGGACCGGCTCTGTGTCCAAGCAGAGAAGTCCTAGTGTCTCAGGTTTCTGCCCCATGTCGGGCACAGAAACAGCAGAATGAGCCCGCCACACCAGCCCAGCACCCTCAGGGTGATCGTTGGGGATCCCGTGAGGCACTCCCCCATACCTTGACAACACATAAGCCCCCTGGGGATAGGAGGAAATCTGAGTAAGATTGAGCTTCTACCGCTCTAGGAAGAATGGAGGCTTAAAGAGGGAAATTAGTAAAAAAAATTTTTTTTTTAAATAGTGAATTCTTTAAAAATTAAGTTATGTTAATTTTGTATCAGGATTCTGGGCTGAAAGTTCTACCTACCTGTGCTGGAGATATGGGGGGATGTGGCCTCACCCTCCCTTCTTTCTCTTTACCCCTTCCCACCTGTCTCCTGCCCACTTTCCCAAACAGGTGAAACCCTTGTCCTCTGAGAAGCCACAAGCCTGCCTCTCAAGGGTTCAGTGTGAATCTAAAGCTGAGGGTTAGGATGAAGGCAGGGTGGACTGATGCCAAGCACTTCATTCCAAAGACTAGCTGTAATTAACTACGAGAAGGACCAGAGAGGGAGGGCTGCGATTCTCCAACCCTGGACCAAGCCGATTATTGGGACGCAAGTGTGTGCAGGGATGACTGCAGGTAAATACACGCGATGGGACTATCTTCTACTTTTTCCATTCACTCCATACCAGTCTTTGCTTTCTTTAAGTTTCTGGGTGGTAACAAATTAAGAAGAGGGGAGAAGAAGAAAGGTTTGATTTCTTTGAACACATTATTCCCTAACAAAATTATACACACTAACAAAATTTCATAGTTAAACAGATCAAGCTCATCTTTTTACAAAAGTGGAAAATGAATGGAATTTCAGAATTGATCGTATCATTTCACTAAAATCCAGTACTCTACAAATATATTTTGGGAGACTTCTTTTCTTTGGAGAGGAAAGCATGCTTTAAAACCCAAATATCTCAATTTAAATTGGAGATTTTCCTTGGATCGTTCATTCTCCATTGGTTATAGATTCCCTATTCTCCCAGCTCTGTCTGTGATACCCCTCAATTGTTAAAATACTGACTCCAAGACATGAAGAAAAATATAAAATATATCAAATTGTCCTATCTCCTGGTTGATCGGAAATAGAGGTAGATTGGAAGACCCCAAGTTCAGTTTTTGTTCTCTGTCATTTCTACTTCTTCGCCAGCCTCCTCTCATCTCATCCAGGTCTGGCTCCCCTCAAGTCATTTGAAATAGGGAAACTTGGTTCATAAGGGCCAATTCCCAATAGTCTACCCTGCTAAAACAATTTTTTTAAATGTGTATGTGGAAACCTGCGATAATCCGAATAACTAATTCTAGCCATTAATCTCACCTTCCTCCTTGCTGAAAGATTCAGGAGCTGCTGAAACACTAAGAAATGAGTTACTGAATTGAGTTTCACTTCTCATGGGCTACCATCTGCTGAAGGTGCTAATGAGCACGATGTGCTCCACAGGAAGAAAGAAATTAGGGGAAGTAGGAGTGGGGCAGGAGTCCCACATGCACTGGTCACCAAACCCTCAGGGATGCAAAGTTGCCTAGGCTTTTAAACAAATCAGGCTTGGGTTCTACTTTTCCACGCTTCATTAGCCATAAAAAGTGAAAATTAGGCTCCTCCAAAACATTTCTCTCTCTTTCTCTCTCTCTCCCCACCCCTCCCTCCCTCCATCCCTTCTATCTTCTTTCCTTTCTATCTTCTTTCCCTTCTATCATCTCTTTCTTTCCTTCCTTTCCTTCCAGTTCCAGAAGCATTGTTGACCATTTATGGAGTACCTGTTACACCATCAGTTTACACTGCAATGCCAGGGGCCTGAAAGAGGGCATGAAAGTTTCCAAAGTTACCAAGTAATAAAGCTCTGGGATCTTATTAACTTCCAGCAGGAAAAGACAACTCATAGGTAGCCCAATTTGTCTTTGTTTGTAGCTATTAATAATTTTTTTAACAACTAGACTCTCTGTACTGTCTCCATTAGAACGCTTGACCTTGTCTCTTTCAGTATGTTGGTCACTAAAATATGAGCAAAGTGAAACTGCCCATCCAATAAGTATTTTCTTAAAAAGCAAAGCGGAGGATGCATGGGTGGTTTAGTGGTAGAAGACTCACCTTCCATGCGGGAGACCTGGGTTTGATTCCCGATCCATACACCAAAAAAAAAAAAAAGCACAACAGAGAGGGAGCAGGAGCATTAAAGGTAGATTTCTTCAGGTAATGTAAGTTGGGGGTCCATAAAACCAAGTTAGAAAGTGCAGAACAGCGAAATACATTTGATATGAGGCATTTGGCAATTTTATTACATTGTTACCAAAAGGTAATAATGGGAAAAGATTTGCCTTGCTGTAGAAAACAAACAATTTTTTATTTCCAGATATTTGTTTTGATTTCTGCCTTAGCATTTCATTATCAGCAGTTGTAACTCTGAAAATGTGTTGGAACAACATTTTGCTTAACTAGAATAAAAATATTGCTTCGCCAGATTATGGGTACAAGATAAAAAATAGCAATCCTGTCCACTTTTATATGCAAAGCTGTATTAATACTCCCCATTTTTTTCTGGGTCTCTTCTTACAAGAAAGGAAAATGCGGGGAATGTTTTCCTGTCTTCTTTAATTCAGTATTAAATAATAGTATTGGAACTAGGTTCTGGGAACTTCAGCCAATATTATGTTTTGTACAAATACACTTAGAAAGTCAGTTGAAGAAGATATGTTTTTGGTAGAACATGATAGCAGAAATATAGGATCAGCATTAGGTGAAACTAGGAAAGTGGTCCTTTAACTTCTCATTTTCAACTCATTCCATTTGCTTCTCCACCATTCCTCCCATCCCTTATTTTGTTATAAAGTGCTGAATCTGGGAAATACTTGAAATATCAAAAAGCTTGATAAACATATACAAAAGTAGTTATGGAAGAGAAGAAAAAGTGTGGAAAGAAGAAGAAAAAAGGAAACCAGATAATGGAACAGAAAAGATACAACTTAGAGTCAATAAACCTATGTGGGAATCCTAGTTCCGCCGTTCAATAATTGTAGGACGTTGGACCAGTCACTTAATCTCTGTCTCTCAGTTTCCTCATCTGAAAAACTGAATAGTAATATTTACCCCACTGGATTGTTATAAGAATTAAGCTTAGTGCTCAAGTACCAGTTTTTCCCTGATTCACCCAAGTAAGTTAAGGTTTAAAAGCTCTATGTGTTATTACTTTTCATGGATATCTTCATGTTTTTATAAGAATCTCTGATGCTTTAACTGCAAAGAGGAAACCCTGTGGGGAATTTCCCACACTGCAGCAGATCAGTTGAGAAAGATATGTTTGAGACATCAGGGCCATTGGGAAGTTTATCCAGTTATGCCACCAAGGATATTTGGTATTGCAAATTAAATTCACCCTGAATCCAGAGCCACCAGTATCACGAATGAATTCCTACCTGCTCTGTTTGTGATGTCATCATTTGTCCTATCATTAGCACATGTCGCAAGCTGGGGCAGGGCACCCAGAGAAGTCTAGGGATGAGTGTCTGTGAGGTGAATGACATGCTTCGCTCTGAACACTCTCAGGGTTAGGATGACTGCACATCTGCATGCCCCAAACAGTCCCAGCTTACACCTGTTGTCCTTGAGTAATTAAAACGAGCACCTCCCTTTTCACTCTTAAAATTAACCCAGTGTGGATGATGTATTATTTCACTTAATCCGAGTGAAGTTTAAATGAACAAGAACAAGAAGTCACAAAAGGGAAAATAATGAGGGACCCTAATTCATAGAATCTGTGTCACCATCAAATGTCAGATGCACCAACACGTTATGGACCATTAAATTCTGACATGCCATGAATTGTTAGATATATCCTGATGTCAGAGATATTAAAATGTGGGAAAACTGTGCATCTTAAAACTGATAAGACTGACAGATGGAAAGATGAATAGATAGAATGATACAGCCTGAATGTTGCAAAGCGTTAAAAGCTGGTGGATATGGGATTCACGGGCAGGGAATTATAAGTCTCTTCTTTTGAAACCGTCGCTCTCTACCCTTCACGCTCCCGAGGGACCTGGGAAAGGAAGGGAGAGCAAAGCTGCCCAGATCGTCATCTTGATTCTTCCCCTCCCCGGTGCCTCACTTCCTGCCAATTCTTCTCTTGTAACAGTGCCCGTGACTGCCCTTTCCTTTCTCCCTGCCCACGCCCTCAGCCAGCCCTTAGCTCATACCTGGACGGTTTCCACCGTCTCGGAACCAGACTTCCCACTTCTAGTCCCCTTTTTCTCTTCCTAATCTGCCCTGACACAGGCATTGACCTGCAAGGAGCCTCTCCACGCTGCAGCCTAGATCACACCATGCCCCGGACCAAAAGCCTCAGCTGGCTGTTCATTCCTAAAGAATAAAACCCAAATATGTCTTAGCCAAACAGCCGGGTCCCCCAGGCTCAGTGTGGCCCCCAGCCTCCCCATCCAGCTGTACCCCTGGGACCACATCCACGAAAGATCAGGGCCTACCTGCCTTTTCTCGTCCGGCCTAGGCCCACAGCCAGCATTCCAACTCCAGCCACTTGTACACTCTGTGCCCCGAACCTGGCAGGCCCATTCTCTGTGCCTGCCTGAGTGCTACTGTGTAATTATTACATGTAGCTATTTACGTTTGACTCCCCAGCTAATAGCTCTCCAAATTATCCAGACTGTAATGTATTCCATTAACCACCTTGGCTGAGGAAGTTGTTTCTCATAGGCTCCTCCAGAAAGAATGAAAAGCATTCGCCCCCACCCCCTCCCAGTCTCCTGAGAGAAGGTAGCCAGGCCTTTGTGTCCTTGAAGTCTGACTTCCCTTGGTCCTGGGCAGAGGGAACAGTCTTTTTGGGTATTTTTTATGGGAAAAAGAGAAGTCACTGAGCAGGATAAACTGCCCTTATGTTTTCCTGAAGCCTCGCTCACAGGTAGAAAATTGGTGACCCAGGATACCTTTTCGTTGGCCTAGAAACCAACACGTCATGAGTTTTAAATATTGTAATTTTCACAAATTTATGGATTTCACCTGAAAATTTAGATTTCTGGGTTTCCTTGAAAAAAAAAAAAAACAACTCAAAGGTTTGGTATCCCTGAGACCATATTTTCCCAGGGGCTGAGTCATGCTGATCCCCCTTAGACAGGGCATACACTTTCCAGCTCACCACACTCCTCACCACTCCCTAAGGTCCTACACCACCTGCAGCATCCATGTGTTACCCACAGTTCTTATACATCCTGAGCTTTCAGTTCCTGCTTGGACCTGCCAAGGGGATTGATCTGAGAAGGGAAAGGAAATGTAGCCTTGAGCAGAGCTTCAAGAGTGAAGGAGGACCTGGCGGCTCTAGGAGTCTTCAGAATCCGGGTCTCCTCTGACATGCCCTTCTGAGGGGCGGGGCCTGGAGTGGACATGGCCAAGTGGGTATCTGTAAGGAAGAGGCTGTAAGACTGTAAGCTGCGTTTACTTAGAGCCGGTGGAGAAATCCCCATGACTCTGCTGGGCCAAGAGGAACTTAAGCCATCCCCAGAGTTGACAGCAGAGATACCCACCTCCAAGCGGACATGGGCAGGGAGCAGCAGCATCAGGGATCACATCAAGAAAAGACCCAGGCCTCCCTCCCTTTTCTTGCCTAGCCTAAGCCTCACAGTTCTTGTATAGCCAAAGTGGGGTGGGGGACATTGCACTGCATTGCAAATCCAAAGGGGCCATTCACATCAGGGGGAGTGCATGTGTGTGTATGTGTGAGACCTCTCAGATTTACTCATGTTCAGTGTGCTGTTTTGTAAAGGATTTTAGGTACCCTAGAAAAGCTACATTTTAATCCTAATCAATCTTGTGGAAGCAATGGTTTCTTCTAATCCTTATTCAGTACTTAAGGTTGGAAACTTGATTAGGTTATCTCCATGGAGACATGGCTCAATCAATTGTGGATATTAAACTTGATTAGATGGGGACAGGTCTCCACCCCATTCTACGTGGGTCTTGATTAGTTTACTACAAGCCTATAAAAAAGGAGAAAGTTCCTTTTTTTGAGAATGAGGAGAGAGCAAAGAATGATGACAGAATGGCAAGAGAGAAAGCCATGAGATTCTGAATGAGACAGAGTCTACCAGCCGGGACCTTTGGAGATGAAGGAGAAAACCCCTGGGGGAGCTTCACGAAGCAAGAGGCCTAGAGAGGAAGCTAGAAGACATCACCAAGTTTGCCATGTGCCTTTCCAGTTGAGAGAGAAACCCTGATTTCCTCAGCCTTCTTGAATCAAGGTGTCTTTCCCTGGATGCCTTAGATTGGACATTTCTATAGACTTGCTTTAATTGGGACATTTTCATAGCCTTAAAATTATAAACGTGTAACTTATTAAATTCCCCCTTTTAAAAAGCCATGCCGTTTCTGATATATTGCATTCCAGCAGCTAACAAAATGGAACATTGGGTTTCTTGTGAACCTTAAAAGTAGAGGCCCAGAGCTTTAATTTCATTTTTAAACATATATGGGACATGTCTTGCTCTCCAAGTATAGTTTTGTAATCTAACTGTTATAAAAATGTATACTTCTCCAGGACAGAAAGCATGTTTTGTTCTTCTGTACTCTTCCACAAAGTTTTGCAAAATACATATATTGACTCAGTATAAGTCTGAGGACTGAATCACTCCCCCGAGTAAAACTTAATTTTTCCATTTTTCTGGGATGATCAGTCCTAGGCAAGACTGACATATACCATCAAACTTACTTGAGGCTAAAAGCCATGTTAATGTTTTGCAATGAAAAGTTTAATTAACAAGCAAGTTTCCATTTATATAGATCACTTGGTATGTGATCTTTCCAGGAGGGAATCCAAACAAAGCTCTCTGCCATTAATATGTTTCTGCAGACTTAAAATTTTTAGTCCCTTTGATCTAGAAATTCCACTTCTAAGAATTTATCCTAATAGGAAATGTAAGCCAAGATATATGTGCATAGATGTTCATTGTAGTATATTAATTATAGCACCAATAAAGAGTAGCAACCTAAATATTCAACCACTGCGGATTGATGAACTATGTTTGACCCATTTATATGACAGAGCGCCATGCAGCCTTTGGAAATGTGCTAAATGTATTGAATAGAATGGGAAAACCCATCGTATTTTTGTAACACCTCTAAATATGTCATTATGTTTGGAAAGGGATGTGGTGGGTTAGATTATTGTTTAAAATATTCACTCTCTTCCCCACCCCTTGACTCTGGGTTCAGCCATGAGGCTTGCTTTGACCACTGAGTTATAAGCAGATGTAATGCAAGAAAACCACTGAAAAATATTTACGTAATTTGGTTTGCTCTCTTGACCCTTTGCCTTTGCCATGAGAAAAAAGTACCCCAGCTAGCCCAGTGGTCCTAGAGAAGGATGACATGTGCAGACAAAGCAAACCACCCACTGAGCCCAGCTTTGTTCAGCTGGCCCCCACTGGACCTACAGATTCATGAGAATAAATTATTGCGAAGCCCACTGATGGGGGCTTATTATGCAGCATTTTCGCAGCAGTGGCTGACCAATACAGAAGGAAGAGATACTCTAATACTAGAAAAATCTTTTATCCGATGATAAAGCATGCAAAACTTGTACAAATAATCATCTATTTTTCCCTCCAAGTTGCCCGTTTGGTCTGTGCTGAGTTCACCTCAAATGGGAATCTGTTCTAGTTGTCTATCATTTCATAACAAAGCACCCCAAGCCTTGGTGACATAAAGCAACTCCAGTTATGTTCATGGATTCTACCATTCAGGAATCTGATCAGGTCACAGCAGGCTTGGCTTGTCTCTTTTCTATGATATTTTGATCCTCAGCTGGAGACACTTGGATGGCTGAGGGGGGTGAATCAAATAACTAAGGGCTGAAATCATTTGGAAGCTTCTCACATGTCTGGTGCCTAGACTGAGGTGACTGTGAGGTTGAGCTCAGCTGCTGCTGACTGGAATGCCCACACATGTCCTCTCCATATGGCTTCAGATGTCGCAGAGCATGGTGACCTCCAGGTAGAGAATCAGGTTTATATGATGGCTCAGGGCTTCAAGAGTGAGTTTTCCAGAAAACAATGAAAAAAAGAAAAGGCCAAAGTTTTGTGCCTATTATCACCTGGCCATGGAATGCAAAGGTTGTTGCTTTTGCCATATTCAACCAGCTGAGGCAGGCACAGGCTGAAAAACATCCCAAGGTGTGGGAGAGCATCCTGTGCTCAACGGGAGAAGTGCTGAAGAATTGCAGCCAGGTTTTACAACGGCCACAGCATTCTTCTCTTTATGTTCTCCTCTGCTCTTCCCTTCTCCAGCAGGGTCCTCTCAGAAAATGTTTTCTTCTTCTTACCCCCCCCCCCCCCCCACTCCACTCCACCCCAGGTTCCTTCTTTTTCTTCCTCTCAACCTTACTCAGGCTGTCCGAAAGTGAGTTCAACCAGATTGTCCTTCAATGAAAACTCAATAAGGAACTCCAAATCTATCAGGGCCTTCCTGTTTCTCCAGGGGATGTCAGAACGTGGTCCTTCCTAGTCCAGCCCCAGAGTAGAACATCTCCAAGGCCAGCACGCTTTTCCTTTGCTGATACTGACCACATTGTACAGCATGTCTCTAGTAAATTCACCTGCTAGCAAGCCTCAGTCTCTTTTCTCCAACTTAACTCTTGCTTTATTCTTCCTATTTGAAATGGGCTAAATCTCTAGGAGAAGAATGAGTAATGGGGATATAAAACAGCCATCTTGTCACCTGTTGTTAAGTTTTGTAAGCAGATTTTCAAAGAGTATGTGCAGTACAGTCTCATTATCATACACGTGTATTAATGCCTAGAGAAAAAAGACGAAGGATATCTACTGAAACTTTAACAGTGGTTACTTCTAGGCACAGAGTTCTGGGTAATTTTCATTTTCTTTTTACTTTTTTGCCATTTTCCAAATTTTCTATAATGGATATATGTTACTTTTATACTTTGAAAACATAATGCTTATATTTTTGTTTTATTTCTTGCTTCTATGAAATGTTTAAAAAGATATATTTCAGTATCTTTGCTACTAGTTAGCTTTGTGATCCTGGTTAAGGCACCTAAACCCTGATTTATAAACTCAGAGGTTGAGCTGGGTAAGAATCTCCTATGCTCTGAATCAGCTCTGCATTCTGTGATGACTGAAGGCTGCCTCGTGTGTGCGTGTTTGTGTCTGTGTGTCTGTGTGTGTCTCATCAGAGCGAGAGAGATGCCCACAGCCCACCTGGAAAGCTGGGCTGGTTGGGCACCTACCTGTCCTCATTACAGCCAGGATGGAAACAAAATGCTTCCCCTCTTTCCCTGGTCTCTTTGCTCAATGCTGCCTCTTCTATCCCTCTAATTAAATCAGACTTGTTCTCATTGCCTCAGGAAGTGAGTCTCTAATAAACAGTAGGGCTTTCTTATTTAGCTGTGTCTTCAGATTAACTCTTGCTTACAACTGCTCTTCTGACAAGCGAAACACCCAGAACTTGATATCACCCCAAGTTCCCACAACTTAAGAATCACAATCACACACACCTCAGATAGATATCTTACCAATGCAAAGCAAAACAAAAAAACGGACAAGAGCACACATACACACATACACAAAAAGAAGGAAAACACATATTCACGAGTTTCTGGTACCCATGTAACCAAACCTATGGGAAAAGATACAGTAAAAGATTATAATTTGCAAAGTCTCCTTGGGGTAATGGGGAGAAAGGGGGAAATATTCAACTTCCCCATTTGGAGAATTCCTGATATTCTCACAAGCAGTGGGGATCACCAAATCAATAGGCCAAGCCCTAGATTTCGGGGTTCACCCCTATGAAATTTATCCCTGCAAAGGATAGGCTAAGCCTACTTAAAATTAGGCCTAAGAGTCACCCCCTGAGAACCTCTTTTGTTGCTCAGATGTGGCCTCTCTCTCTCTCTAAGGCAACCCTCGGCAAGCGAGCTCACTGCTCTCCCCCTCTACATGATACATGACTCCCAGGGGTGTAAATCTCCCTTGCAACATGGGACAGAAATCCTGGGATGAGCTAGGACTTGGCATCAAGGGATTGAGAAAACCTTCTCAATCAAAAGGGGGAAGAGCAAAATGAGACAAATTAAAGTATCAGTGGCTGAGTTATTTCAAACAGAGTTGAGAGGTTATCCTGGAGATTATTCTTATGTATTATATAGATATCTGCTTTTTGGTTTAAGGTGTATTAGAGAGGCTAGAATGAAGTGCCTGAAACTGTAGAGCTGTGTTCCAGTAGCCACGTTTCTTGAAGATGAATGTATAATGATATAGCTTTCGCAATGTGACTGTGTGATTGTGAAAACCTTGTGCCTGATGCGCCTTTTATCTATGGTATGGACAGATGCGTAAAACATATGAATTAAAAATGAATAAATAATGGGGGAACAAATGTTGAAAAAATATATATATATTGGGTAGATGGAAATACTAGTGGTCAAAGAGGGAGGGGTAAGAGGTATGGTATGTATGAGTTTTTCTTTTTTATTTCTTTTGCTGAAGAGATGCAAAGTTCTAAAAATGATCATGGTGATGAATACACAGCTATGTGATGATATTGTGAGCCATGGATTATATACTTTGGATGGACTTTGTGGTGCGTGAAGATATCACAAACATAGTTTTGTTTACTTTTTTATTGTGAAATATAACATATATACAAAAAAGCAATAAATTTCCAAGTACATTTTAACAGCTAGTTATAGAACAGATTTTAAAGTTTGGTACGAGTTACAGTTCCACAATTTTTTGTCTTTTATTCTAACTGCTCCAAGACACTGGAGACCAACAGAAATATCAATATAATGATTCAGCAGTCATACTCATTTGTTAAACCTTATCTTCTCTGTTATATTCCTCCTTCTCTTTAACATATATACATAAAAGCAATAAATTTCAAAGTACATCACAACAATTAGTTGTAAAACAGATTTCTGAGTTTGGCATGGGTTACAGTTCCACAATTTTAGGTTTTTATTTCTAGCTGCTCTAAGGTACTGGAGGCTAAAAGAAGTATCAGCATAATGATTCAGCAATTATACTCATTTGTTAAACCCTACCTTCTCTGTACAATATCTCAAACATATTTTTAAAAAAGTAAAAAAAAGATTATTGTCCCTTTGTAAAGCCAGTTCCATTTTCTGAACTACCTCCTTACTTCCTGCCTCCCCTCAGACTCTGCTCTATCTGTAGTGGGAAGAGGTGATCTGTGACAATTGTAGGGAGGAAAACTTCCGCATCATCCAGGCTCCTAGGACCCCCCAGAAGTCTTTCCTCTGGCTTAAGTCCTCAGGCTCTTGTGGCACTAGCAACTCATGTATTCTTCCTTCCTCCCTCCCCCCTCCCTCCCTCCCTCCCTCCCTCCTTCCTTCCTTCCAGTATAATGTTTAAGAGCACCTCAATTCAGGCTCTGCCATTTACTAACTTTGTGACATGTTAGTTTTTCTCTGACCTGGAACACATAGGAATGGTAGTAAGACCCATCCCCCGCCCCCCATCTGGTTATTGAGGAAGATTAAATAAGTTAAGATATAGTAAAGTTACTATTGCTATTTAACAAACCATCCAAACATTTAGTGGCATAAAACAACCGTTTATTTTGCTCATGCATTCAGTGGGTCAGGTATTTGGGAAAGGCACAAAAAATTTGTCTCTGACCCATGTTGTCTGGGGCCTCAACTAAAAAGACTCGAAGGCTAAGAGCTGGGATCATCTGGGGGCATCTTTACTCATATGCCTGATGGTTGATAATAACAAATGGCTGAGATTGCAAAGAGGTGTCAGCTGGGACACCTACATGTGGCCTGTCCACATGGGCACGTTTGGCTTCCTCAGAATATGGCAGCTGGGTTCCAAGAGTGAGTGGCCCAAAGGAGAAAGGCAGAGGTGCTTGACATTTTTATGTCAAGACTTGAAAACCATATAGAGTCAATTTGCCACATTCCCTTGGTTGAAGTTTCACCAGGCTCAAAAGGAAGGGGAAAAAACCCACTCCTCAATGGGGAGAGTGTCAAGGTCATATCCTAAGAGGAGCGTGTAGGATGGGAGATAGTTTATGGCCTTCCACGGAATATATAATCTGCCACATAAAACTCTCAGAACATTATTTTATAAGCACTAAATATGTGTTAGCTATTTTCATTCAACAAGTAGAGAGTGAACATAGTACCACTAGTTACTATGCTAAGAGCTGGAGGTACAGGCTTGAACTTCACAGAGGTGGCCCCTCCTTTCAAAGGCTAATCAAACAAAAACTGCAGACTAAAATCTAAGAACCCCTTA
Organism: Tamandua tetradactyla; assembly: GCF_023851605.1. Taxonomy (NCBI): domain Eukaryota; kingdom Metazoa; phylum Chordata; class Mammalia; order Pilosa; family Myrmecophagidae; genus Tamandua; species Tamandua tetradactyla. The sequence goes on along the minus strand of NC_135341.1, from coordinate 64,598,561 downwards.
GTAACTGACCAGATGAGCTATTGGGTTGGATGGTAATTTTATAGCCCTAAAGGACCAGAAAACAGTACTTGCCACAGAAGTATTTTGCTGCGAGTGTGTGTGTTGGAATGGAGTCTTCCATAGCAGCTCCTCTGAGTGGGGGACGAGGCGGCCAGGGCTCCCCATGGGCTTAGAGTCCAATTCCATTTCATCCAACCAGTTGCTGTAGCTTTAATGCAAAGCAGGTGCTGGGCTTGTAGAAAAAGAAATAAAGGAGCCTGGCTCTGCTTTCTAGTACCTAGCAACTCAAAGGGTGATCCTCTACAAAGTGTGGTGCAAATTGCCCTGGCATCCCCTGGGAATTTGCCTATCTCAGGTCCCACCCCAGAACCACTGAATCAACATCTGCATTTTAACAAGATGGTCAGGTCATGCGTATGTGCCTTAAAGTTTCTGAAGCACAGTTCTACTAGATTACTGGGAGCTAATATGGAGAGTAAAGTTATCCCAAGAGGACTGTCCTGGCAGGGAGTAAGGCTTTCCTTATTCCTGCTAAAGCCACCTGCTTTGGGATAAGCTCCATGTGTGTGAGGGCAATTTTGGATCCCTGAGATTAACCACTTAGACTCCAGTCTCTCAACAAATGGATGGCTAAACTGGCCTCTGCGCATTGAGAGTCTGAGACCTACAGGAAAGACTCTTGCAAAGATACAGCTTGTACCGGACTCACTAATAGCGATGGCGGTTAGATGTCTGTGGCTGGATTGCATAGAGTTAGCATCCCATTTAGGATCAAAATTTAAGGCTAACATCTTCTGTGGAAATTGAACAAGAGAGAATTATATATATTGCAACTTTAATTGCAGGGGTTGGTTTATATATCTATAAGAAAACAGAAAATAGAATATCTGAGAATAAGTAGAAAATCTTTGTGATCTGCTGAATTTTTTCTCAATAGGGCAGAAGAGATTTTGGTCCATGTCCATATCACTAAATAGCTAGACAGACTGCTCTCCCTCCCACGTCCCAAGTCTCACCATCTCTGCCTCCTTCTTAGATTCCTTTTTCTCTACTTCTGCAAAGCCTCGCTTCCTTCATCTGCATGCTCTCTCTCTCTCACTAACCTCAGCTGTTCTCCTGGCTTCCAAGCAAATAACCCCCAAATCTGTGTCACTTGGTGTGATCTTTCTTCCTGATTCCAGATCATATTTCTTTGTTTCCTGGCGTCTCCGTGAGAATGTCAAACCAATCAAATTCCACATCTGGGAAAATGAGCAGCATTGGGTGATACCCTGGAAAGCAGTGGGAGGCAGTATCACAGCCAGATGCCTCTCCCACCCAGCCTGCCCCAAACGGCACCGACATCTCCCTGTCCAAGCCCACTCCTCATGCCCCCATCTCCTTCCTGACCCCACATCATCCTCTCTGTGAAGGTTCGAAAACGTCAGCATCATCTCCTCCTCCCTTATTGTAAGTGAATTTTAAAGAGCCTCCCCCAAGTCTTGGATCTGTCTTCTGTTTCACATTTTGCCAGTGTCCAAGGTCGAGCCCTTGTCATCTGCTTCCAGCCCCCTTAGCCCCTCCTCTGTCTCCCCCCTCAACATGCATCCCTGCGCCCAGCACACAGGGGTCTTCCCAGAGCACAGATCAGCTTGTGCTTTTTTTTTAAGGATAAAATCCCAATCAAATATTGTGTTCACCACCCTTCAACTCTGTCTAGCATCTTGAATGGATTTGCCAACTGCTCAGTGAAAATGACCTTCTTCCTTGCTCCTTAAAAAACAAAACTCAGGGTGGGCCGCGGTGGCTCAGCGGGCAAAGTGCTTGCCTGCTATGCCGGAGGACCTCGGTTCGATTCCCGGCCCCAGCCCATGTAACAAAAACGGAGAAACAGAATACAATAAAACAAGAAAATGTTTAAAAAATGTTTCCCTTTCTTCCTTCCTTCCTTCCTTCTATCCTTCCTTCCTTCTATCCTTCCTTTCTTCTCTCTGTCTTTCCTTTAAAAAAAAAAAAAAAAAAAAAAAAAAAAAAAAAAAAAACAAAACTCAAAGAAAAGTTGCAAATACAGTGATCAGCATTTTTGTCATGTTGGTTCTTGAACGACTTGAGAGTAAGTTGCTGACCTGATACTCTGAAAACTTTAGAATACATTTCCTACAAACAAGGACACTCTCCTACACACACAAAGCAAATATTTTTTAAAATTAGAAAATTAGCACTGATACATCACTACCATCTTATCACCTGTCCTATTCAAGTTTTTCCAACTATCCCCATAGTGTCATTTTAAAGCAGAAGGCTCCAGTTCAGAATTGCATGGTATACCCAGTTGCCATGCCTTTTTAGGCTCCTTCAATCTAGAACAGTTCCTCATTCTTTCCTTGAGTTTTATGATCTTGACATTTTTTAAGGCTACAGTCCAGTCATTTTGTAGAATGTCTTTCAATTTTGGTTTGGCTTGACGTTTCCTCTTGATTAGATTGTAGGAATCTTGCATCTTTGGTAGGGACATTGTAGAAGCAGTTCTGGATTCTTCTCTTTGCATCCTATTGCTTAGAGCACGATTTCAATTCATCCTTTTCTTGACAGTATTCGCTTGTCTCCCTTGATTACAGTGGATAGGCTTCTCATCTGTATAGTGGCTGTTTTGCCTTTCCTAGGATTTAGGTACTTTGAAACTAAGTAAATATCCTGTCATATCAGAATGGGTTAGAGGCTTTCTATTTTATTCAATGGGCTCTAATCTGTAACCATTATTTCCTTGCTCTTTTTGACATCTCAGCTACATGTTGCTACAAACCACAAAGGTATGGGTGTGATGGGTGGATCTGGCTGCATTTATGTATTCCACTGCACTTATGTATTTAAAAAGGTTTCTACCCATGTCTTTTAGCCACAGATCCCTGAGTTTATAAAAAATTTGTGTTGCATTCCCTTACAGGGGTTGTTACCTAAGTGCCTGTTACCCAACTGTCTACAGCTATGACTTGTTTATAAAACAAAAGTTGTCATAACATGAAACTATTTACTAATGGGCCATAGCACAGTTCACACTCAAACAGCCTCCCTCTACGTCAAACTAGCAGCCAGATTCACACATCACATCCATACCTTTGTGGTTTCCAAAATTACAATGCAAACGCAAAGCAAATTGGTTTACAGGGTAAAACTGCGAATCTTACAAAGCTGCAGATTTCATGAAGTCCATGAAATTCACACGAACTGCTCGAGGCATTGAGGGAGCCCAGTTAACAGCTACCAAAGAGAAAACAGACAAGGAAGGTGAGAAGATATGACTAACAACGGACTCAGAAAGGACCTTAAGAAAGTGTTAATATTTTTGTGGGTGGAAAAATGACCCTCTTTGTGAATGAGATGTGAAGATCAAAAATGGAAAGAAAAAAAAAAAAGGAAAGTTAGGTTCTTTGTTCTCAGAATCAGCACATAGTTGAAAGCCATAACCTGAGTTTTGCTAGAGGGTAAAATTATTTTCATAATTTTGGTGCTTGCTTTTAGGATGAAATCCCAGGCAAATATCGTGTTCAGTATTTACTGTAAGGTTTGTGTTTCTTCTGTGAGCAGCCTTGTCGTGTTATCAGTTATCATAGGTCATCAGTTCCTCCTCCCAGAACAGCAGAGAAACTCAAAGCTGTCCCATGAGGTCAGCTTGCATTTGTTGCCCCACCTCCCAGTCCCCTGAATAGCTCTTCTTTCTCTTCTCCCTTGGCCCTCCCCCTCCGTGCTTGTTCTTTACTTTCTGATTTCACTTTTATCCTCATTTATCAAAAGAAGAAAATATCCCAGCCCAACCCACTTCTCAAAGGGTTTTTCTTACAGTCAAAATGAGTTTGTGGATACTAATAATAGTAGATCATATGTACTGAAACTCTGGTCTGTGTGTCACCATGTGCTAAGATGCGGATTATCACAGTGAGCTCTCCCCAGACTTGTGAAGGTAGAGGCTGCTATTATGTTGTATATAACAGATGAGCAAACTGAGGCCCCAGGAGGTTAAGTAATTTATTGAAGCTGCTTCAGTCATTGGAGGAGTCAAGATTTGAAGCCAGTAGTTCAAGCTCTTCACCACTAAGCTATCCAAGATGTTATTAAAAGGCTTCAAAGACTGTAAGATGCTTTATGAATATAGGCATCATTATTATTATGCTTTCCAGCGGACGCTCTGAACTCCCAAAGACATTGACTGATGGAAGAGAAATTACTAAAAGACTTGCCTTGTGTGTGAGATTGATTGTGTGGATCCCAAAATACTCCACTACTGGCACCCAGTGGCACCCATAGGCATTGCTTAACCCCACCCAGGCCAATGACCCTAATCTAGAGGCCTTGGAAATCCAATTTGGCTGTAAGTAGTAAAACAGAAGCAGATCAACTCATTCCTCACATGGTTTCCATACCCTTCCCCAGAAGCTGGCAGAGGCTAAACTAGCTCCCTCTGCCCCATCTCTCCCCGGCCTAAGTGGGTAGGACTGGGCAAAAGTACCTAAAAGAAAGTTTGGGTTTCTGTTAGATAGAGTTAAGATGTTTGTCAGGCTCTGTGCTGGGCACTAGAATTTACCCTTGGCAAATGGAAACAGAAATGCTTAAATGCCTTAATCATGTAAAATGATTAAGAATCCATCCACGTTTTTTAGACTGTTTTCAGCACCCTGGTTGACTACCTGGGACAAGCAGAGGTAGGCTTTACAGTGCTAGGGTCTCTTCCTCAGCTGCAGACACACTCTGTTTAAGGGTACACCCTCTGCTCAGGCTGATCCTCACAGGATAGGAGTGGGCCACTGCTGTGCTTTGCATTTTTTCAGACACCCTGAGTTTGTTGCAGGCAGATTCTGCAGGGCCCTACCTTGATGAGTGGGTGCTAATTTGCCTAACAGACATAAAGGGTGGTTTTGTGCAACCAGTGTCTTATGGGAGGGAAATTATAACTTGAGGATGCCCTAGAGGTGTGTGGATCTCAGCTGAGGGAGGTAAAACTGTCAATTTCACATGCTGGGGGAGGCGACGGGGTAGAAGAATTGTATTTGTAGACACAGCATTGGGAGACTGGGAGAAAAGACGCCTAAACCACCAGACCTTTTCCCAAGCAAGACTTTTGGTGGCAGGAATGGTTCTTGGAAGGATCGTGTTCTACAGATGAGAAAATCGAAGCCAAGAACAGGACAAGTGCGCTCAGGTGGTAAGGGACAGAGCTGGCAATCAAACCCAAGTCTCCTGAGCCTCAACTCTTCCACTCCAGCACTCCCTCTACAGATTGGCATCACACACCCAGCCACTTGAACAAGTGCATGTTTTTCAGGCACAGCTTAAGCACATCATGCAAGAAAGCTTGGGCCCAGGGGTCTATTTTAAGATGGTTTGGAATGGGTGTTGAGACAGCTGAGGCTTCTGCCTGCCCCCATGCCACCATTTACAGTTGTTCAAGCGTCACCCTGCACAAGGGTGTCCCGCTGAGGAGGTGAAAAGGCTGATATCCGGCTATGGCTCTGCTCACTCACCCTTGTGTCCTGGTTAGAGGGCTGCCTCTGCCCAGGGGAGCGCATGCCACGGAGACCATCCGCACAGTGAGAGGTGGGTGTCCGGGGCCCATTAGGAAGATCAGGCAGTGCAGGCCTGTCCCTCACCCATGTATGTTATGCTGAGGTTTATTAACACACACCTGTAATAGCTACCCTTTGTCTTCTCTCGGTTCTGGAAAAGGTTGGAGAACTTATCTCTCACTTCACCAAAGTACTTTCAAGCAAAGACCTGCATTTTAAATTTCATTTATGATCTTTCTGCAGAGCTGGGTAACCAAAGGAGACGGCCATGGAAAATATATGACTTTCATTATTATGACATGGAAAGCAGAGCTGTCTAATTGCTTTTGTCCATTGGTGTATAAAGATTGAGACCAGATGTGTTCTTTACAAAAAAAAAAAAAAAGGAAAAGAAAGAAAAGGCTTGTGTTGGCCATTGCTTTGAGCAAAGCGGTCTGATTTCCTCTCTCTCCTTCTCTCTCTTTCTGTCTCTCTCTCAGGGAAGAACAGGAAAGTGTTTCAACTGTTTATAATTTTTCATAGCCTCGTTGATTTTGCTTTTCACAGGAGATGAAATGGTGAGATTGGCCTTGAAAACTTTATTTTCACTTTCCTCAATTCTGAGAGACATTTGTGGAAATAAAGAACTGAGCTGCTGGTAAGAGCCTGTGTGCTGTTTCTCTGGCAGCTGCTGCTTTGCAGAGGGCCGTGGGAAGAGGTGAGTCCCCAGGCGCATCGGACCTCCTCCCTCAGCTGGCGGGAGAAAGAGTCTCCTCGCGTAATCCACTGGAATGGATGCGATGATGATCATCTTTAAATAGAACCACCCAGGGCTCAGCTTCTGTGTTTCATTTTCCAGAACAACCCCTAAGCCTGCTTCAACCTTTTTTTGTAGGTCTCCAGTTATTTTTAGCACATCCAGCCAACAGAGCTCAGCAGGCCCGTGGAGGCGCTCACAATGCCCCAGAGTTGGGCTGGTGGCATTCGTATCTGCTTCCAGAATAAAGGGGCATTTGAAGCATCCAAAGAAATGGCGCTGGCCCAAAGAGGCGATGATTCTGAGGCCAGGTTAAGTGGCCCTGATGCGTTTGTAGCCAACCAATGGAAATAGAATTTCATTTAATGATTACTTCATAATTTTCAAAATTAATTTTTCCCCTGAAAATGAAGAGCATGCGTGATGGATTAGGAAGAAAGGAAGCTCCCAGAAAGGCCGTTTCCTAAGGGTTCTAGTGAGTCACAGTGTTGGACCAAGTCTGGGAAATGGGAAGAAATGGAAGGCAGACTCCGCCAGGAGACCTCAAAGGGGCTCCTTCAGCCGCGGCCACCAGTTGAGTCACTTTGGCAATTCACAGCTCCCCTATTGCGAGGCTTCCTTCCCACTCTGCGGCTGAAGCTGCATTTCAGAAAACTGAAAGGGATCGCATGGTGTCAGCAACGTCCTCTGCACTCTATGCGGGGTCCCCCTATGATTAGTCCTTGATTGGGGGAAAATAAATAACTTTAATTAATTTCCCTCACGTACTTTATAGGCAGCAAGCCCTCAATGATCATACCAGAAGGGAGAAAAAATGATTGTGTGAAAGAAAGAATATGAGCTTTTAAATCCTTTTGCTGGAGTGGGCAACATTCCCCTGCACTTATCTTTCATCCATCCATCTGTGTGTGTGTGTGTGTGTGTGTGTGTGCATGCATCCATTCCAAACCACAGTTCCACAAAATTCAGGCCCTCCTTTTCTAATGTGGTGCACTTTGCTTTACATTAATTGCAACATGATTTCCAAGGGAATGACTAATATGTGGCATTAATGGGAACAGCCATTACAGAGAAATTGCAGTGGAGAAGGCTGTGGACTTGTTCTGGTACTGTATTTAGGAGCCAGGTGACCTTGGGCAAGTTGTTTAGTCTCTCTAAGCTTTGATTTGTCCTCCATGATAGATGCAGCAGCAGGGCTGAGGACTTCTTGCAGCATTGCTATAAAGATTAAGAGAGAAAAATAATGAATGGGACTGCTGCTATGAATATATCATAACCACAGCCTTCCTATAATGTGACTCCAGGATTCATGCTGTATGTCCACCCCAAAATGGGAATGACTTATAAGGAGGAGTTTGGCACTTCAGTAAGTGGGGCGCAGGCTCAGGTGTAACATAGAACCCAGGATGCCACACAATTTTCTCCGAGGATCTGTGCAAGAAGAGTCTCCTCAAATGTCCCCCTTTTAAGGGAGATGATTGTGACACCAGCCCCACTACAGGGAGGCCATGTCTTGAATCATGGACTCCTCTATACATGTGCTCCCCCACCCCCAAGGCCACTAATGACTAGCACCTGACCTAAGATTAGCCCACCCCCAGGCTGGGCAGCAACCTTCTTAGGATTTTGAATTGGAAAAGCTGGAAGGACCAAGGCAGTTGCGGTAGAATCTGAATTGATCACAGAATTGAGAGAAAAGGTAAATTGGGAAGCAGTAGCCGCTAGAGGAAGGAGAATGGAGCAGACCCATTCTTCATTTCCTATCTTCAGGTCTCCTCACAATCTTACTTTCCCCTGGGGTGAGGGAAATGAGAGGAAACTCATATATTTTGCAAACCAAAACTACCAAAACATACCTGAGTGTTAGTTTCCCTTTGAGAAATTTTTGCCTACTCTAGACAAGTAGGTACCACAAACTAACATCTGCTTACTTTTCATGTTTTTGTTTTGTTTTGTTTTACTGCCACACCTAAAATAAAATAACAGAAATAGCTACCATTTATGGACCACATATTACATACCAGGGACTTTAATACACATATTATGCTTATTTTTTCTTTAATATTCACAATGCCCTAATTCCAGTGATAATGTCATTCCCATTTTAGTAAAGGTATCTGAGGTTTAGAGAAGCGAGGTGACCGAACTGGAAGCCAGACTAAGCCCCGCCGGTGTAAAAGAACGGGAACGTTCATTGTTTCTGTATCCAATGTGGCAGAGGCAGAAGAGAGGAAAGGGCTGGGACGTCGAGGGTTTAGGGAGGGGCTCACGCTGCCCCATTAGATCAGGCATGTCTGCGTGATGGAGCCAGGCTGCTGGGCTTCAAGATGGGCAGAAAGAAAGAAAGATATTCTGAATCCAGGTCCCATCACTACTTACTGGCTGAGAGCTTTTGGGTCCCCTACTTACCTTCTCTGAATCTGTTTCCTCTTGCACTAAAGGATTTACAGTGCCGCTCCTTCTCTAGTATTAGGATTAAGGTAAACAAACATTGTGTGGGACAGAAATTCAGCAATGCTTTGTCTATAAATGAGGCATATCTTCAGACCCTGAGGCCGGCGGTTCCTCGTGCAGCCCCAGGACTTTTTGGGAGACTCTTGAATTAACACCCAACCTCCAAAAACAATTTCTCTCTCCAGAATGTAGATTTCCCCTTTGTCTTTTAATCAATGCATTTAAAGTATTTTACCAAATTTATCTGATCAGAAGACCCACCTGGAGGCTTGTTAAAAATCCACCTTCCAGGGCCTCACCCTAAACTCATTGAATTAATCTCTACTGTGGTGAGCCAGGGAACCTGAATTCTTGAATAAGCAGCCCAGATAATTATTACAATTAGAAAAAGTTAGGAATCTCTGCATTACAGCTGTGCTTCTCAAACTTTGATGTGCATTCCAGTAACCTTGAGAATCTTGTTGAAATGCAGATTCAGGTTCATGCTAGGGTGGGTCTGCACGTCTACATTTCTAGCAATTTCTCAGGGATCCCAGTGCCACTGGTTGGGGGGCTGGTTCTGAGTGAAACCAATGTGAAATGAATGTAGAGGTCTTCCTTATAATCCGAAGAGTCTACCAGTGCTTTGTGGTCTTTGCAGGACTTTCACATTCATATTCTCACTTAACCATCGATCCTATGAGGTGAGCATCGATCCTCCTTTTAAATGGGAGGATCCCTGCAAAGTGGCTTTCAGGCAGAGTTCTGTAAGAGAAATTGTAGTTTCCTGTGGATGCACATCTATAAAAACAGAGTTCTCTGTCCATGCTCACTCTGCATTCAGGCAATGAATGGGTTATGCACCAATAGAGCTGCTTATGATGCCCCCAAAGGAGAAGAGAAAGGCTGGACCATGGGCTCTCTGTTTGTCTAGGGCTGGGTTTCTGGTCATAGAAGTACTTTGACAGCACTTTCAAAATGTGTCATCCCTGACAGAAACTCCCACTGTGGAATCTCCCCTTAAGCTGCCCCTGCCTGTCATTCTAACCACCTCCATTCACGTGCTTGCCTCCCCTGTCGGATGAAGTTTGGTCATAACTTCCCCACTTGGGTTTTCTCTTCCTTTTTGTGCTGGTTTGAAGCTGTTATGTACCCCCAGAAAAGCCATGTTCTTCTAATTCGGTCTTGTAGGGGCAGACCTACTGTGGGTGGGACCCCATGATTAGGTTGTTTCCATGGAGATATTACGCCACCCATTCAAGATGGGTCATAATCCCTTTACTAGAGTCCTCTACAAAGAGAATAAAAGACAGAAAGCACACAGAGAGCTGAGAGCCAACAAAGAGAACAGAGATGAGACTAAGACACAGATGTTTGGAGATGCTAAACTAAGGGATGAAACCCAAAGTTTGCCCTGGACAAGCCAAGTGAGGACCCATGGATGCTAAGAGAGAAAGCCTCTGGAATCAGAAGTTGAAGACAACAGAACTGGGAGTAAAGACAAGCAGACACCAGCCACATACCTAGCCAGCTGATGGAGGTATCCAAAATGCCTGCAGCCTTTCTTCAGAAGCAAGGTATCTTTTTCTGGATGCCTTTGTTTGGACATTTTTATAACCTTTAGAACTATAAACTTGTAACTTAATAACACCCCTTTCTAAGAGTCAGTGTATTTCAGGTATATTGCATTCTGGTAGCTTTAGCAAACTGAAATACTTATGCTACTTTTTTTTCCCTTAACTTTTTACTGTGAAATAATTACAAACTTCAAGAGGAATTGCAAGAACAGTACAAGTAGTAAAATGACACAGCCACTTTGGCAAACAATTTGACAGTTTCTTAAAGAGTTAAACATAAATTTACCATATGACAAAGCATTTCCACTCCTTAGTATCATCTAAAAGAAATGAAAACACACATCCCCATGAATGTCCATAGCAGCATTATTCATAATAGACAAAAAGGTGGAAAAAAACAAATACCCGCCAACTGGTGAGTGGATAAACAAATGTGATATATCCATACAGTGAAATATTATTCAGCGATAAAAAGGAATGAAGTACTGATACATGTTACAACACAGGCGAACTTTGGAAAACAATATAGGAAGTAAAAGAAACTGGTCACAAAAGATATCATATTATATGATTCCATTTATATGCAATGTCCAGAAAAGGCACATATATAAAGACAGAAATTAAATTAGTGGTTGCTTCAGTGGGCTGAGGTTATATATGGATACCAGGATCTTTTTGGGGTGATAGAAAGTTCTAAAACTGGATTGTGGAGATGGGTATACAATTCTGTAAATATATAAAAATCATTGAATTGTATACTTAAAATGAGTGACTTTAATGGAATATAAATTTTACCTCCATATAACAGTTTTCAAAAATAGTACTGAAAAATACTATTCTTGTATACCTTCACCCAGATTCAACAAATTTAACATTTTTTCATAATCGATTTTTCTCTCCCTTTCCCTTGCTCTCTCTCTATTTTTTAATCTTAATTTTTTCACTCTCTGATTGAAAAGGGCAATCATGTTTTGGTATAAACTGCTATTTTTGTCACTCATTCACTCATTCATTCTCCCTCAATGCAGGGAGGATAGAAAGATGTATTTAAAATAGCCCCTGCTGAGTTTGTCACCACTAGACCTGCCCTAGAACCAATGTAAAATGGAGTTCTTCAGATTGAAATAGAAGACAAGACATGAGATAGTAGATCAAAGCTGCATAAACAAAGATCGCCATTAAAGGTAACTATATGAGTAATTGTAAGGCCAGGACTATTGTATTTTTTGGTTGATAGCTTCACTTTTTACTTCTTACAGTACCTAAAATGCAAATGCATAAAAATAACAGTCTATGGTATGACTTTTTAAATATATTTTTATTGAGAAATATCCACACACATACAGTCCAACCATATTATACAATCAGTGGCTCACAATATCATCACATAGTTTTGTACTCTTCACCATGATCATTTTTTATACCATGTGCATCACTCCAGAAAAAGAAAGAAAAAAAAAAACTCATACATCCCATATCCCTTACCCCTCCCTCTCATTGACCCACCGTATTTCAATCTACCCAATTTTTACCCTTTATCTCCCCCATTATTTATTTTACTTTTTACCCCCCCCCTTTTTTTTTTTACTCATCTGTCCATATACCTGGATAAAAGGAGCATCAGACATAAGGTTTCACACTCACGCAGTCACATTGTAAAAACTATATAGACATACAGTCTTCTTCAAGAATCAAAGCTACTGGAACACAGTTCAGCAATTGCAGGTACTTCCTTCTAACCACTCCTGTACACCATAAACTAAAAAGGGATATCTATATAATACATAAGAATAACCTCCCAACTCTATTTGAAATCTCTCCGCCACTGAGACTTTATTTTGTCTCCTTTCTCTCTCCCCCCTTTTGGTTAAGAAGGCTTTCTCATTCCCATGATGCTGGGTCCCAGCTCATCCCTGGGATTCAGGTCCCACATTGCCAGGGAGATTTACACTCTCTGGGAATCATCTCACATAGGGGGAGGGCAGTGAGTTCACCTGCCAAGAGGCGTAGAAAGAGAGCAACAAAAGAGGCTCTCTGGGTGACTCGCAGGCATACTTTTCAATAGGCTTAGCCCAATCTATGGTATTGGAATCTGGTATATAAAGATGTAATTTATGACAAGAAACACATAAAGGTGGGGGAATAGAAGGGTCAAGGAAAATAGTTTGTACATTGTATTGAAGGTAAATTGGTATCAAATCAAATGAGGTTTTTATAGATACAGGATGTTAAATTTAAGCTACAGGATAACCATGAAGAAAATATCAGAACAGTATGTACAACCTGCACTGGACAAAGGCAGTGACAGCCGTTGTTTCAACCCCACCCTGGACAAAGAGCAGCGGCCGCCATTGTTTCAGCCCTCCTTGGACAGGCATAGAGGCAGTGGAAATTTAAAGATACAGTGCTTTCTCAAGGCTGTGGAGGAAAGTTAGCTGAAGGGCTGGATTTGCTGGGCAGGCCAGGAAATCTCAGTTTTGGGGAGCTCTCGGAGGAGATTTTGGCATCCTTCCTGATCCCCTCCACAGTACTTTGGAGCTGGTCTGAGCCCCCTTCATTAGTCACTTGCCCTGTTTTGTCTGAGAAAGACTGAATTGGGAAAGCCCATGTTGGGGTGACCCTTCTCCCAGAATTGCCTTCTAGGCAAAAGCATCATGAGACAACCAAAGGAGTATTTAAAAAAAAAAAAAAAAACTATAGAAGCAAACAATATGGGACAAAGGCCTGCTGGTTTCAGATACTTGAAAGAGGGAGGTTTATCCCCTGGAAAACAGAAGGTACAACCAAATTCCTGTAAGCGGTGGAATTCCAAGACAACTAACAAGTAAAAGCTCAGAACAAGCCAGAAGTTCAGTAAGACAAGGAAAACCCTGCACTGAGCATTCCCCCTTTGCAGACCTTGATAGGAGGCTGAGACTCAAGAAAATTTCTGTCTTATTCCAGATAATTAAAAAACCAGGAAACTAAAATGAATAAAATAAAATTAAAAAACAGGAAACAGACATTCCCAGGAGTAAATCACAGTGTTAACATTTTAAAACATTAAAATATACAGGGGGCAAGAAAAGAGTACAAGAAAAACAAACAGGAAATGATGGCCCATTCAGAGGAAGAGAATAAAAATACAGAAAACATCCATAAAGGGGACAATAATTTGGAAATACAGAACAAAGCTTTAAAAAAATAATCCTAAAAATTCTTAAGGAGATGACAGAAAATACAGAGAAAGAACTACAGGATAACAGGAAAACAATGAATGAACGATATGAGAGTCTAAGAAAAGAGACAGAAATTTTTAAAAGGAGCCAAACACAACTACTGGAGTTAAAGACCACAAAACTAAAATGAATAATGCCTAGGAAGATTTCAAGAGAAGAATGGTGCTGGCAGAAGAAAGAATTAATGAACTTGATTGAATATAAGACACTTGAATCTTATATTCAAGTGTCTTATATCAGATATAAGATATCTTATGTCAGGCTGAGTAGCAGAAAAAAAAAGGGGGTATTAAAAGTGAAAATAGCCTATTATTTCTACTGATAGAAGAATAAGTAGAAGATTCTCAACAAACCAATTATTAGAAAAGAGATTGACTCAGTAATAAAAAACCTCCTAACAAAGAAAGCCTAGGACCAGATAATTTCACAGAGAAATTCTAAACTTTCCGAGAAGACAATTCCAATTCTGATCAAACTCTTCCAAAACATTGAAGAGGAGGGAACACTCCCTAACTCATTCTATGAGCCGACATCACTCTCAGACCAAAACTGATAAAGATAAAACAAGAAAAGAAAACTACAGACCAATATGTCTTATGAATATAGATGCAAAACTCCTCAACAAAATACTAGCAGATTAATTCAACAGCATATTAAAAGAATTATACACCACAAATAAGTGGGGTTTATCGCTGGTGTGCAAGATAGGTTCAACATAAGAAAATCAACTAATGTAATATACCACATCAACAGAATGAAGGGAATAAAACACATGATCATCACAATTGATGCAGAAAAGGCATTTGACAAAATACAGCACCCTTTCTTGATAAAAACGCTTAGAAAACTAGGATTAGAAGGAAACTTCCTCAACACAATAAAGGGCATATATGAAAAGCCCACAGTTAACATTCTACTTAATGGTGAACAACTGAAAGCTTTCCCTCTAAGATCAGGAACAAAATAAGGATGTCCATTGTCACCACTGTTATTCAACATTGTACTGGAAGTTCTTACCAGAGCAAATAAGCAAGAAAAAGAAATAAAAGTCATCCAAATTGGAAAGGACCTCATCAAAATAAAAAAAACTTTTGTGCCTCCAAAGACTTTATCAAGGAGGTTAAAAGACAACTGGTACAATGGGAGAATATTTGGAAACCACATATCCAATAAAGGTTTAATATATAGTATATATAAAAAATAATTCAACTTAAAAACAAAAAGACAAGCAACCCACTACACAAGCAGTGAACCCTAAGTTAAACCATGGACTTTAATTAACAGTACATTATAAAAATGTGCTGTCATCAGTTGTAACAAATGTTCTATACCAGTGCAAGATGTTGGTGGTGGACTGATATATGGAAATCCTGTATTTTATGCATGATTGTTCTGTAAATCCACAACCTCTCTAATAAAGGAAATATACATATAAATGGATTAAGATGTCCAGTCTGAAACCAGAGATTAGCAGAATGGATAAACCAGCATGGCCCAATTATATTTCATTTACAAGAGATTCATCTTAAATTCAAAGATACAAGCTAGGTTGAAAGTAAAAGGATAGAAACAAATATTCCATGCCAACAGTAACCAAAAGATAGCTGAAATGGCTATACTGATTGTCTTAGTTTAACAGGGATGCTAAGACAAATACCATGCAGGGGTTAGATTAAAAAATAAGTATTTATTGACTCATGGTTTTAGATGCCAAAAGTTCCAGATCAGGGTGTCAGTAAAACCATGCCTTCTCTTGGAATCAGTAGATTGTAGCGATGGTAGTCTTCTTTCATAGGTAATGTTCTTGGTCTCCTCTTGTCTTTCTCTGACTTCTCTTTATAAGGCCTCAGTTAATACAAATTAAGGTCCACACTGATTAACTTTAACTATACAAAATTAGGACCTTAGGAGACCCTATTAATAAACAAATTCACACCTTCATTAATAAATACATCTTCAAAGGCTTCTATTTAAAAATGGGTTCACACCCACATGAAAGCAGATTAAGATTAAAGAGCATGTCTTTTGTTGGGGTACAGAACTCAATTTACTGCACTAATATCGGATGAAAAAGAATTTAAATAGAAAACTATTACAAGGGAAAAAGAAGGTCACTATATACTGATAAAGGATCAATTCATCAAGAAGATATAACAATTATAAATATAATGCACCTAACAGCTGAGCCCCAAAATGTGAAGCAAATATTGACCATTTTGAAGAAAGAAAAGGACAGCTCTACATTAATAGTAGGAGATTTCAATACACCACTTTCAATAACGAATAAAACATCTGGACAGAAGATCAATAAGGAATTGAATGTCTTGAACAATACCAAGTAGCCATAACAAACGTATAAAATACTTCACCTAACAGCAGCAGAATACATGTAATTCTCAAGTGCACAAGGATCATTCTCTAGGATAGCCCGCATCTTGGGCCACAAAACAAGACTCAATAAATTTTAAAGATTGAAATCATAAAAAGTATCTTCTCTAATCACAGTGGAATGAATCATAAATCAGTAACAGGAAGAAATAGAAAACTCAGAAATGTATGGAGATTAAACGATGTACTACTAAACAACCAATGGGTCAAAGAGAAAATAATCACAAGGGGAATTAGGAAATATCTTCAGATAATTGAAAAGGAAAACACAACATACTGAAAACTTATGGGCCTCTTCCCATAAGCGGCCTGAGATGATCTCTGGAAATAATTCACTACTCACTTGCCCAGAAACCCTACAAAATCATGCAAATCAAGAGGTTCAAATTTTTGTGTTCACTTTAAGAACACCTGAGAAATTGCTCAGGCCATCAAGGGTATGCATATTTGAAAAGCCATCAAGTATCTGAAAGATGTCACTTCATAGAAGCAATGTGCTTGTTTCAATGGTGGTGTTGGTAGGTATGCCCAGGCCAAAACTCTGGGGCTAGATGCAGGATCGGTGACCCAAAAAGAGTTCTGAATTTTTTCTGCACGTGCTTAAAAATATAGAGAATAATGCTGACCTTAAGGGTTTAAATGAAGATTCTCTGGTCATTAAGCACATCCAGGTGAACAAAGTCCCTAAGATATGCCGCAGGATTTACAGAGATCATGGTTGGATTAACCCATGTGTGAGCTCCCCTTGTCACACTGAGATAATCCTTAATGAAAAGAACAAATTGTTCCTAAACCACAAGAGGAGTTTGCACAGAAGAAAAAGATATCCCAGAAGAAACAAAAACTTATAGCTTGGGAATAAATTCATCTTAAAATAAATGCAAATTAATGTTAAAGCTGAATGTTAGCTGTCTTATTAGTTAAACAGGTTAAACATTTACCTTGTCTTTGTGTTGGTTCATAAACGTGGTGTTAAAAAAAAAAAAAAACACTTATGGGATGCAGAAGAGGCCATGCATAGAGGAGAATTTATAGGTCTAAATTTATAGATTAAAAAAGAAGAAATCTTAAATCAGGGACATTACTTCTACAAAAGGATCTATGAAAAGAAGAGCAAACTAAACCAAAGTGAGTGGAAGGAAGGAAATAAAGATTAGAGTAGAGATAAATAAAAAAGAGAATAAAAAACTATAGAGAGTATCAACAAGACAAAAAACTGATTTTTCAAAAGATCAATAAAATTGACAAACCCTTAGCTAGACTGACAAAGAAAAAAAGAGAGAAGACAAAAATAACTAAAAATTAGAAATGAAAGAGGGACCATTACTACTGGTCCCACAGAAATAAAGATTATAAGAAGATATAAGAAAAACTTCAAGGCAACAAATAGACAACCTAAATGAAATGAACAAATTACCTAAACTGGCAAGTAAAATACAAGACATCAACAGACCAACAATAAATAAAGAGATTGGATCTGTAATCAAAAGCTTCCCAACAAAGAAAAGTCCAGGACCGTATAGTGTCACTGTGGAATTTTACCAAATGTTCCAAAAATAACTAACACAAAGCCTGCTCCAACCTTTCCAAAAAATTGAAGAGGAGGGCATACCCCCTAACATCACTCTGTTACAGGATTAAGATACCATAATGAAACAAAATTACAAACCAGTATCCCTTATAAACATAGATGCAAAAATCCTTAACAAAATACTGGAAACCAAATCCAGCAGCAATTAAATAGTTATACATCACAACCAAATGTGATTTATCCAAGTTATGCAAGGGTGATTCAACAGAAAAAAAATCAATTACTGTAATACCTTACATTACATTAATAGAACACAGGATAAAAACACACAGTCATCTCAATTGATGCAGAAAAGGCATTTGAGTAAATCCAGCATCCCTACTTGATAAAAACATGTAGAAAACTAGTAATAGAAGGAAACTCCCTCAACATGATAAAAGGTATATATGAAACATCCACAGCTTACATGATACTATGGCGAAAGACTGAATAATTTCCCTCTTAGATCTGTCACTACTGTTATTCAACATTGTCCTGGAAATTCTTGCCAGAGCAATTAGACAAGAAAAAAAAATGTAATGTATCCAAATAGGAAATGAAGATGTAAAACTTTCCCTGTTTGCATATAATATGATAAACACACAGAAATATGAAGAATCTACAACAAAGCTACTGGAGGTAAAAAAAAAAAAAAAAAACAGATTCAGTAAAGTGGTGGGGTACAAGATTAACACCTTGAAATCAGTAGTGTTTCTAAACATTAGAAATGAACAATCTGAAGAAGAAATCAAGAAAAAAAGAACATAACAGCAACTAAAAGAATGAAATATTTAGGAATAAATTTATCTTAACAAAGGTGTAAAAGAATATGTTTTAGTGTCCTAGGCTGCTTAAACATATACTACTGCAAAAAGATGAGTTTAACAATGGGAATTTATTAGCTCATAGTTTTGAGGTCAAGATAAAGACCAAAAAACATATGGATTAAAAATAAATAAATAATAGGGGAAACAAATGTTAAAATAAATTTAGTAGATTGAAATGCTAGTAATCAAAGAAAGGGAGAGGTATGGGGTATGGTATGTATGAATTTTTTTCTGTTTTCATTTCTTTTTCTGAATTGATGCAAATGTTCTAAGAAATGATCATGATGATGAATACACAACTGTGATGAAAAAAAGAATGTTTATATTGTATGTTGACTGGTTTTATTAATAAAAATTTTAAAAAAGAGAGAGAAAGACCAAATCAAAGTGTCACCAAGCATCAAGGTGATGCTTTCTCTCTGAAGACTGGCATTCTGGGGTTGTCTGCTGGCAAATCTTGGTCCTTAGTATGTCATATGGCAAGGCACATGGTGATATCTCCTAGTCTCTGCCTTCTCTTCTGGGTTCCATTGATGGTCAGCTTCTGGGTGCTTCCACTGTGGTTTTATCTCTTTTCTGTCTGAATTGTGTTCTGTTTGTAAAGGACTCCAGTGTTAGTCTTATGACCCATCCTGATTGAGTTTGATGAAGTAATCTCATAAAAAGTCCTGCTTACAATGGGTTCACACCCAAGGAATGGACTAAGTTTAAGAACATGTTTTTCTGGGGTACATACAACTCACAGAGTTGTATATGGAAAACTAAGAAATCAAAGAAGACCTAAATAAATGGAAGGACATTCTGTGTTCATTGATTGGAAAACTGAATGTTGTTAAGAAGTCAATTCTATCCAAAGTGATTTACAGAGTCAGTACCATCTCAATCAAAGTTCTAATTGTCTGCTTTGCAGAAATAGAAAAGCAATCATCAAATTAAATGGACCCTGAATAGACAAAACCATCTTTAAAAAAAAAAACAAGAATGAAGTTGGAGGACTCACAATTCCTGATATTAAAACTTACTAAAAACTACAGTAATCAAAAGTGTAGTTGCATGAGGACAGACATACAGACAAATGGAATCAAATTGAGAGTTCAGAAATAGACCCTCATATCTATGGCCAACTGATTTATATATATATATATATTTTTTTTAATTTATTTATTAAAAAAATAAAGAAACAAAATAAAACAACATACATAATCAGTAATTCACAATATCATCACTTAGTTGCATATTCATCATTTCTTAGAACATTTGCATTAATTCAGAAAAAGAAATAAAAAGACAATAGAAAAAGAAATAAAACGAACACAGGAAAGAAAAAATATATATTATACCTACCATACACCTTACCCCTTGCTTTCATTGATCACTAGCATTTAAACTAAATTTATTTTAGCATTTTTTCCCCCTATTATTTATTTTTATTCCATATGTTCTACTCCTTTGTTGACAAGGTAGATAAAAGGAGCATCAGACACAAGGTTTTCACAATCACACAGTCACGTTGTGACAGCTGTATCATTATTCAATCACCCTCAAGAAACATGGTTACTAGAACACAGCTCTACATTTTCAGGCACTTCCCTCCAGCCTCTCCATTACATCTTGAATAACAAGATGATATCTACTTGATGCATAAGAATAACCTCCAGGATAACCTCTGGACTCTGTTTGGAATCTCTCAGCCATTGCCACTTTGTCTCATTTCCCTCTTCCCCCTTTTGTTCGAGAAGGTTTTCTCAATCCCTTGATTGAATGAGTCTCAGCTCATTCTAGGGTTTTTCTCAATCCCTTGATGCTGAGTCTCTGTTCATTCCAAGATCTCTGTCCCACGTTGCCAGGAAGGTCCACACCCCTGGGAGTCATGTCCCATGTAGAGAGGGGTAGGGTAGTGAGACTGCTCGTTGTGTTGGCTGGAGAGAGGGGCCACATCTGAGCAACAAAAGAGGCTCTCTTGGGGGTGACTCTTATGGCCAACTGATTTTTGAGAAGGGAGCTGAGTCCACTCAATGGAGAAACAATAATATCTTCCACAAATAGTGCTGTGAAACCTGGATATCCTTTGCAAAAGAATGAAGGAGAACTCCTGCCTCACACCATATACAAAAATGACCTCAAAGTGGATCAAAGACCTGGATATAAGAACTAAAACCAGAAAAATGCTAGAGGAAAACATAGGGAGGAATCTTCAGGACTTTGTGTTAGGCAATGATTTATTACACTTTATACCAACTGCATGAGAAACAAAAGAAAAAATAGAGGTGGGACATCATCAAAATTGATAACCTTTATTACATATTTGAATGTGGTTAAAAGGGGGATAATTTAGATTGTATATATGGTACTAGAATAAAGTTTTGTTTTTGTTTTTTGTTTTGGAAGCGAAATTTATTGCAAGTACATACATACTTCTCTTTACCTAACAGTGTACGGTGGTTCGGTAAACAATAACAGATGCTTTTCCAATAATACAGTCTTGCTTTGGGGTTCATAATAATTGGGTAGGAAATGGGAGATACATTTTACTACATTTTAGAAATTTCTTTACCTCTCCTAGACTACTTTTTGACTCTATTTCTCTTTCACGTAATAATAGAGAGGGTCCAAATTGCTGATTACTGAGATTGCCTTATATAAATAGGCAAATTTTATAGTAGAGAAAGATAAGAGAAAATTGGGTTGGAAAAAGAAAAGAGTGGCAACACAAAACTGGATGAGGATTTGCATACTGGGCCTCCTATCCACAGGCCTCAGCAACGCTGCCACGGATCCGACTGATTCTTTCCCATCAAGAAATTGATCTTATGAGCCATTTCCATGTTGTAGGTTTGCATCAGGTTTCATAGCTTTCCCGCTGTTGCAGGAGGCATGGCTTCTCATAGTTCTGTCTTCACTTAATAACCTCAAAATGAGCCCATCCAAGGTAAGGATTCTGTTTAAGGTCCTATATGTACCTTCCACATTCCTTCCTGTACCATCACAATCCTGGCAGTGAACTTCAAATGTTTTGCCATGACCTTGAATTTAAGTCTTCACTCTTCCTTTCTCAACGTTGGGTCAAAGGTCCTCACCTTTGAGGTCCAAGGGGCTTGAGGCTAGCCCTCAAGCCTCTTGGACCGAGGCAGTCACCTAAAATAAAGTTTTTACAAAAAAAATCCATTGAACTGCACAACACAGTGAGCCCAAAGTTAAATCCTGGACTATAATAGTACAATTATTAAAAATGTGCTTTCATCAATTATAACAAATGTTCCACGCCAAGGCAAGTTAATAATAGGGTGTAATATGGGAACCCTAGATTTTATATATGATTGTTCTCTAATCTACAACTTTCTGACCAAAAAGTCCTTACCAGGAAAGCAAAATTAAAAAGTCTTGTGCATCAAAGGACTTCATAATGAAAATTAAAAGACAGCCTATAAAATGAGAGAAAATATTTGGAAACCACATATCGGATAAAGGTTTAATATCCAGAATAAGTAATGAAATCCTACAATTCAACAACAAAAAGACAAGCAACCCATTCAAAAATGGGCACAAGATCTGAATAGACATTTCTCCAAAGAAAATGTACAAATGACCAAAACATATATGAGAAGAGGCCCGATATTATTAGCCATTAGGTAAACGTAAGTGAAAACCACAGTGAGATACCATTTCACACCCACTAAAATGGCTATATTTTAAAAATGAAAAATTAAACATGTTGGAGAGGATGTGAAGAAACAGGAACACTCATTCAGTGTTGGTGGAACATAAAATGGTACAGCCACTGTGGAAATCAGTTTGGCAATTCCTCAGCAAGTTAAGTATAGGACACTGGAGTTCCACTTCTAGGTGTATAACCCCAAAAATGGAAAGCAGGACAGAGTGCACCAGTGGTCCAGTGGTAGAATGCTGGCCTTCCATGTAGGTCACCTGGGTTCAATTCCTGGACCGTGCACCCCACCTAAAAAAAAAAAAAATTGAAAGCAGGAACTTGAACAGATATTTGCACAGTGCTGTCCATATTGGCACTATGCACAGTAGATAAAAATTGTAAACAACTCAAGTATCCATCAACTACTGAATGGCTAAACAAATTGTGGTATACATGTACAATGGAATGTTACTCAGCTGAATAAATGAATGAAGTTCTGATACATGCTACAGTGTGGATTAACTTTAAAGACATCAAGTTGATTGAAATAAGCCAGACGCAAAAGGACAAATACTGCATGATTTATCTTATGAAATGCTTAGAATAGGAAAATTCATGGAGACAAGGAGTAGATTACAGAGTATAGGGGTAGGGGTGGGGATGGAGAGATTAATTTGTAATGGGTACTGGGTTTTTGTTTGGAGTGATAGAGAAGTTTCTAATGGTTAGTGTTTATGGTAGCATGACATTATGATTGTAATCAACACCATTGAATTATAAACTTGAAAGTGGTTAAAATGGTGACTTTTATGTTGGATGTAGGTTACCACAGTGAAAATAATTTTTAAAAACTACCCTTGCCCTCAAAGAACTCACTACTTTTAGGGGGAGACAGGTTCCAGAGTCCCTAAATATTGTAGTACTGATTCTGTTCATTGTTAGTTTTTCCTTTTATATACTCTGTAAGCTGAACAGAAGAGAGAGCTGTATGAGATCCAAGGACAGAATATAATCATTTTGGCCACAAAAATGCAAGTGGTTGTTAAGCTTTCCCACAAACACTAGGATTAATAAATCTAGTATATTCAGTTTGATCAAGAAAAAGGCTGAAATAACAATATATAGGTGAATGACAAAGTTTTGTTGTCAAACCTGTTTCAATATTTTGTGCTTTTAAAATGATAATTGCTTTTTCTTTTAATTTAATACTTTTAATGGACTGATTTTTTTTTTGTAATTGTTAGAGAAAAACTTGAATTACAAGGAATACTGAGAGTGTAATGACAAGTAAGTACCCAACCTGGAGGTGTAAACTGCTGTTATGTGAACTACAAATGTACTTGGTTTCACTTATTCATTTTCCCTTATGTGATTAATCTGTATTGTCCCCAGTGTGAATTGTCAAAAAGAGGCAGAAAAAAGCACTTTGACAAAAATATATTGCTGTGCAACTTCCAAGTATTTATCATACTGTGTTGCTTTATTAATTTTGAGTGCTAGAAAAAATGGTAAGAATATAATGTAGAATAAAGGAACAAAGTATATAAAAAAGACAAATATCTAAAAAATAGTTCTTGCTCTATTATTTGCTTGATTTGTATAATTTCAAATTGATTTTACTATTAAAGCTAACAATAAACCTTATGTAACACAAACCAAAAAAAAAATTTATTTATTTTAATCTATCTTGAACACATAAAGGAATAAATATTAGAGGCTCAGTGTATAACCGGTTCACTGTAGCCTATATTAAGTGCGCTGGTCCAGTCACATTTTCAGTGCCTTTTCTAGAAGAGATCATGCACACAAGTCACAGCATACCTGATAAAAGCACAGGTGTTGCCCAGAGGAGAGTGGTCAATAGGTATTTTAGGTCATTGCTTTTAAATTTTAAACAGTAATTCTTATTTGTTCTTAGGCCTTGTTATATATCTAACCCCACCAGTAGTGATGAGGTTTTTAAAGCATTCATTACTTTGTGTTATCTAAGTAATGTTTTCTCACCAAAGGAGATATAAAACACAGCATATAAAAAAATTGCTCACAAATCCTGTCAAGAAATAAATATATACAAATAATTGTATATAAAAATTTTAAGGCATGTTGGGTTCCTTTTCACATGTATGAACATGTACGTATGACACACAAACACACTCATGATGTTTCAGCCAAGGGCTTCACAAGCTGCGCTGTGACAAAACTAACAATACCCATTGCAAATGTAAATCCCACCTCCATCCCCCTGGCCAAAGCTCTGTGAAGATTCCCTAAAACCCTCTGTTGTTTGGCAGCAAAGACAGCCTTTTTTATGCTTTGATTTCCCATGCTTTGTTTCCACCTTCCCTAAGCAGGACCTTCGCTCAACCTGTCCCATGGGCAAGAGGAAGGGGTGCCAGAAAGAAGCATCCACTTGCTGTTTGCTAGTTTGTGTTTTTGCCTTGCTGCATCTCAGTTCAACATGGCCACAGGGATATCTTCAAAAGTTTTTGGACAACCAAAAATGAGGCACGGGTCTATTTTTTCAGACTGCATGTTTGTGCTGAGGTGCAAAGGCTCAGAGACTCCCAAGGAAATAAAAGAAACAGTGGAACTGCCAATAAATCCTAAGACAACAGCTTCTAAGGCAAGTGTCCCACTGTGAGTGGTCACCATGTAATAGGTGCTGCTAGAGTAGCATGCTGTGTTGAGGTCCTAGGGGGCCTCCTTTCATTCATCCTATCGACAAGATAAGCACTTTCACTTTTCAAGCTAGTATATAAAGCTTAGAGAGTGTGGCAGATACTGCCATGCTCCACCCATATCCTCTTATCATTTTGGTGGACCCAGCCTGACCCCCAATGGCCCATCCCTGCTTCTTTGCAAGAGTTGCCCTTAGGCTACAGGAGTGCACTTTGCCCATGAACATAACAGGACAAAAGTGCCTGATACCACTTCTCTCTGGATGTCCTTAACATATGCCTGGCAGGTGTTGGGGTATAAACACCCTAGTTCCCTCACCCCTGGACCTCAATGATTGTGAGGTGTGTGCTTACTGCATGTTTCCTGCAGGTTTAAGCCTCCTTTGCCTGCTCATGTAGCCAACTTAATAATGCACCTTTATTGGCTTCTTTCCCTCCCCTTTCTCTGGCTGGTGTCCCTGGGTGAACTTAATTTTCATCATAGGGTTGGCTTCTGTGGGGGGGCCCAGTAAAAGAAGTAGAGTAACTTGCTGCAGAAGTAGCAGATAAGAGAGCCAAGACTGGAACTGGGAAGTCTCTCTCCAGAGCCAGTTCTCAGAATTCCTCAGATGTGTCTCCTTCCCAATTTGGGAGCTTCTGGGGATCCTGAACTTTGTGCTGGCAAGGATTCTAGGAGGTGTGGGGTAGGGAGGTAGCTGTTATCTGGTGCTGTCACGAAGACCCTGCAGCTCAGCCCATAAAACACACCGCCACCTCCACAGCTACCCCAACAAAGGAGACATTCCTTGTCAGCCCTGCCACCCACTTGTCAGACCACACATACTGTGATTTTGCCTGTCAAAGTAGGTTACCTGTACTGGCCTTTTAAACCTCACTCCACTGTATATAAGAAGTGTCAAGGGTCAGGCAGCAAGTCTGGCATGTGCTGGCCTGAAGCTCGCACCTGGACAGCTTGCCTGCTGCCTGGGAGAGGAGCAATGGCTGTCTTTGTTCCCGAGAGAGACACTGTCCCGGCCTTGGTTGGCAGAAGCCAGGGCTTTGCCCTCCTTGTGGCAGATGGGCAGAAATTTTGGGCAGTCTGCAGGGCTGGCACCCAGCCCCAGAAGGACACACAAATGTCTTTGTGGTGGACGCCAGGGCTGAACCGTGCCCCAGAGAGTCTTGTTATATCCTTTAAAAAGGATGAGGCATCTTTCCTTTCAAAGGAAAACCCATGTTTCGGAACTGCTAGGGAGTAAGTAGCCAGACTACATGAAATCATTATCCTTTGTCCCTTTGGGAGTGAGTGTGAAGTTGCAAATTTCCCATGAAAAGCCTGTGATTCCTTTCTCTAAGGAATGGATTCATTCCAGAAAAGTCCACTTTGTTCTCCTGGGGACAGGGAATTAGACTCAGTATCTTGAACACAATAAACAGAAATGACATCCCTATCATCACATAACAAAAAGAACCCAATTCTATAAGACTCAGTAAAATAGGAGAGATAATGCTACTCAGAGTTTTCCACTACAGAATGGTTTAAATATTTTCCTGTTGCTTAACATAATGTCAACTTAATCATTAAAAATCAGATTTGCTCATTCTGAAATGACGATCTGTTGCTACTGTGTTTTACATTGCTAGCTCAGTTCCTTCCCACAATCTTCATTTTAGCTTCAAATCTCCTTTAGCCCTCATCCTGAACCGACAGGTTATTATCTAAAATCGGCTGTGGCAACCCTGAGCCTGAGGTGAGCAGGAGGCAGCCCCACCTCTTTCCCAGAGGTTCAGCTGGATTTACAGGAAGGAGCCTGGTCTGTGTGCAGTGGGACACAGCCTTTCACTTAAAGGAGCGAAGGCACCTGGGCAGTTCTGTGACCAGCTGTGTTCAGGATAACCTTAGCTGAAGGATACTCAGGCCTTCCTCTTAGGAAGAGGCCACCTCTCCTTTACTTTGCCCCCAGATCCCACCAACTAAGACCACTTTCCTTTCTTCTCTACCCCCACCCCAGCACCCTCCTCTCCAGCTCTTGAGGGATTCCCTTCTCCAAGCCTTGTTTCGTCTTCTCAGTTTCCCTTTCCTTTTAAAGCCCATGAGCTCTTTTCACTGAAGGCTTTTACCAATATTTGCAGGGAGACTGACCAAGAGAAAGAAAATCAACAAATACAGGGAAGAAAACTTTTTTAAACACTCATAAAAATGCTGAATGATTATCGTGAAGATTAAAGGAGGTCATACAGAAATATCCAACCTAAGGGAATAAAAGAAAGGGAGTTGCAAAGCAAAGTTCTAAGATGGGAGGACACATTAATCTGAGCTGTCCTAGTAATAATGATGTCTCTTAATGGTCAGACACTGAGCATCTAACCCAGCCCTGTCCAACAGAAATGTAACATAGACCACATGTGTAATTTTTAAGTTTTTCGTAGCCACATTTTAAAAAGCAAAAAGAAAGAGGTAAATTTAAAGAAGTCACATATCTCATTTAACCAGATATCATTTCAACATGCCATCAGTATAAAAACTTATTAATGAGATATTTTAAGTTCTTTTTTTTTTCACTAAGTAATGGAAATGGTATGAGACCACAGCCTCATGTGGCCATACTGGTCGACACAAGTCTAACATGTCTTATTATAGTTCATCCTCTCCACAAGATGGGAACTATTACTATTCCCAATTTACAAATGGGGAAACTGAGGCTAAGAAAAGTTAAATAACTTGCCAAAGTAATCAGTAGTGAATGGTAGATTTATTAGCAAACAGAATCCACTTTGAATCCTGGTTTTGCATTTCCTACTTCAGTGACCTCTAGCAGGTTGCTTAGAGTCTCCTTGCTTGAGTCTGAGTTTCCGAGAGAGAAGAAAGATAGAATAATACTATTAGAAGAGTGGTCGCAGGGATTTGAGATCATGTTGGCCATTTTGATAGGAAGGACTTGGCAGAACTTCTTACTCAGAGTAAGTGAATAGCTGGTTCCCTGAGTCCCTGAAGCTAGAATGGGAACCTCCCCGTGGTTTCAACAATCTTTTCCCTGTGCCCAGCACCCTCATGCCCTCCCTTGGCCACCCCCAGATCCATGGTGTCCAGCCTACCAGTTCCTGCCTCCCAGGGCAGCGCCTCCTTCCTCCAGTGAGACCCAGGAATCTCTCCTGCCTCCCTGCCTTCTTCTCTATGAGACCTGCTTTCTACTGGGTGACTGGTAAACTAATGGATCATTAGCTATCTATTACTGCATAAAATGACCCTAAAACTTAGTGGCTTAAAACAACACCATTTATTTTGTTCACAAATCTGCACTTTGGGCATAAATTCAACTCCCAAATGTGTAACTACTTGGTGCCAGGCACTGTGCAGTTTCTGTAGATGTGGGTATGAATCTGATTTAGAGTCCCTACTTCTCAGGCAGCCAAGAATCTGGTGACAATCCCTCCTTCCCCCGCATTAACCATTCTGCTCCTCAGGGAGGTCATGCCTAGGGAATTCCTTGTTGGCTGGTTGGGTGGAGTTTTTAAATCCAGGCAGCATCAGTGTCTGTACTTCCAGGGTCTTGAGAACCAGTGGTGAGGCAGGGGGACTATTAGGAAAATAAGGCTTCTGGTGTGATACCCATTTGGAAATGCCTTAAAGGAGGTTTCTATTGATTCCATGTTATTCCTAAAATCAGAATTATCCTAAGTTAAAAAAAAACTTCACCGTGGTTAGGCTTCTCCATAATTGTACTTTTAAATATTTCCCTATTCTAGTTTAAGTAAAAATGGTTCAGTTTTAAAAGTTCAACATCTTTCAG
Source organism: Tamandua tetradactyla (assembly GCF_023851605.1). Lineage (NCBI taxonomy): Eukaryota > Metazoa > Chordata > Mammalia > Pilosa > Myrmecophagidae > Tamandua > Tamandua tetradactyla. The sequence continues at coordinate 64,570,181 of NC_135341.1, read as the reverse complement.
GGGCTTTTAGTTTAAGTCGACTGACTAAACATATGCCTTTATATCTTTTTGCTACCTTAATCTCACCGAAGTGGCAGAAGAAATGTATAAATCATATAAGCCTGCAGTAATGTTGGGAGTTGGCTGAAATTTGTCAAGAGACATAACAGTGATGAATTCTGAGGTGAGATAAATAGTAAACTCTCATGAAGCTGAAGGACTCACCCTATGTAACTCAGAGAAAATCTGTCCCCAAAAGTGAAATTTCCCAGCAGAGCTATGAAAGACTCCCAAGAATAGAGGCAGCAGAACCTGGGAAAGGTGGTCCACCTGGATAGTTAAAAGGGCAGAAAAACTAAGCTAACTCTGGAATTTGCCCCTGAGGGTGGAAACTGTGAGAACCTGGTTAACAAAACAAGTTTCTCCTCAGGAAACTCCCTGAATGAGTATTGGGTCAACTACTCCCTGGGTAGTTTCCCAGGTAACCTTCGCTGCCACGAGGAACAGGTAGCTACACATCTAGAAGACATCGGAATGGAAGGCCACCTGGTTGCAGGCACCACCTCCCTTGTCTCCCAGCTCCTGCAGCCAAGACTTGCATTGTCTGAACATGCACAGACTGGCAGGAGTACAGGGAGAGCACCTCCAGCCACCAGGATGGTGAGGTCTAGGCCACCATCTGCAAATATGGACAGACAACCAAGCATCATCAGATACTTGAGGAAAATCAACATCATGGAAGAAAGTCATCCAAATTAATAAGGAAACAGAAGAAAGCCTGAAAGTGTATGCCATAGCTTCCTCAGAGAAAGCAAAAGTTAGAAGACCAATAGCAGAGCAGGAGAGAATATTTGCAAATTATATGTATTTAAAAGAATTACCAAACGTATAGAGTTTCTACAAATCTGTAAATGAAAGACCAGCATTCCAATAGAAACACAGGCAAAGGATAAGAATAGGCAATTCAAAACAAAAACAAACAAAAAATCTCACAGAAGACTATGAATAGAAATGCTCAGTTTCATTGGTAATCAGGGAAAAGTTTATTAAAAGAGATATATTTTGCTCCTCAGATTAGTAAATTTAAAAGACTGATATAATACAGTATTGATGAAGATATGAATAAGCAGCAGTTATCATATATTGCTGATGGCCTAGGATAGTAAAGTCCTTTTGGGAAGGCAATTTGCCAATACCTATCAAATTTTTAAATGCTCATAGTCTCTGATCTAGCAATTCTACTTCATAACTCTAGTCTACAGAAATATTTGCATGTATGCACAAAGATACATGGAGAAGAAAGTTTGTGTCGGTTTTTTTTTTTTTTTGGCGTGGGCAGGCTCTGGAAATCGAACCCAGGTCTCCAGCATCGCAGGTGAGAATTCTGCCGCAGAGCCACCATTGCATTGCCCTGTGTCTGTCTTTTTTTAAAAACATTTTTTATTGTGAAATATAACATAGAAAAGTGATAAATTTCAAAGGACAGTTTAATAAGTAATTATAGAACAAATTTCAAAGTATCAAATGGGTTACAGTTCTACAATTTCAGGTATTTCCCTCTGGCTGTTCTAATACACTAGAAACTAAAAAGATATATCTCTATAATCATTCAGTAGTCACAATCCTTTGTTAAATCCTAATATCTCTGTTACAACTCCTCTCACTTGGCAGTTCTCTCAGTCTTCAGGGATATTTAGCCAATGACCATTCTAACTTCTTGATGTTGAAAAGGAATGTTAACATTATGGGGTAGGGGGATGCAACTAGCAATGTTCTGGAAGAGACTGGGTAAATCTAAGTTTCAGGGTCTATCTAGTATAGGAACAAAACAGAGGCCTTAAGCTTTTGAAAAATAAACTTAATAAATAAAACTTTTATAGAGTCTTAGATAGAGCCCTGGGTTTTCTTTAGGGTTTTCAGGAACACTGTTTTTGAGGCTTGGCATACAGTGGCAATTTGTAATATCTGTGTCAATCTTTTCAATAGTAAAAAAAAGCAAAAAGAATTGGAAACAACCCAGATGCCGCACATAACAAGCATGATTGAACACATGCAATAAATACAGTGTGCATGTACAATGTGGTCTTTTAAAAAAGTAGTTGAGCTATACATTCTTATATTAAAAGATCTCTAGATTATATTTAGTAAAAACAAATCGAAAAAGAAAACTATGTATGGTATGATCCCATTTCTCTACTCATTCAACAAATGTATGGACCAATCACTGTGTGGTTGGTATACCCCAGGAAAGGCTGAAGATTTAGCAGTGATACTAGTAGGAGAGAGAGACAATGAACAAGTCAAGGAATAAATAATATGACAGATTGTGATGCTAAGCATTATGAAAGAATAAACTGGATGATGAGAGAGAGAGTGTTTAGGGAAGTGACTTTAGGTAGGATGGGGAGGTTTCTCTGATGGAGTGACATTTTAAAGAGATACTGAAGTGAGGAGCTGGATGACTTTCCCAGGCAGGGCAGGATTTGAAATGCAAAGGCTTAGAAGAGGGAAAGGGCTTGATATGTCCAAGGAAGAGAAAGCAGCAACAGAGTGAAATGAAGTATCGTAGGAGAGAAGGCTGGAGAGGACAGGAGTTGTTGGTCCCAGAGTAGAATATTTTAAATTGATATTTTTGACATGGTACAAATAATGGTACTGCCAAATCAAAGTTGTAAGCAGGGGAATGGGTACAGGACAGGGAGTTGGGTAGGTGGGGGCAGGTTACTGACAGGCTGATAGACTAAGATATCCTTGATATGGTTGGTGACATGACCAAGTACAAGGTTAGGAGTCAAATGAAAAGGAAGTCAGAGAGCTGGAAGAGTAAATACTCAAGGAAAAAAGTGAAATGAGAAGACACTTTGTTGTTGACTGCATGGAAAGATGCTGGAGACAGAGTGAGCTGTCAAGGCCTTCCAAAGCCGTTTAGGTCTTTCAAAAAGGAAGGAGATGGAATGGTTTGGCAATAGCTCTGGAGTGCAAAGTGACATATATTCTCTTCCTGGCCCTTATGAACATGGGCTTGGGGACTTTTTTTTTAATTATAGAAAATGGTCTGGAATGATATGCCCTAAGCCAGTAATCAAGATAGTAACTTTGGGACTGGGACTAGAATTGGGAAGGGGATTGAAGTGGATGTTCTCTTTTGACTTTCGTTTTGTTAATGGTTTTTTTGTTTTGTTTTGTTTTATTTTTAAATAATGAGCATGTATTCATGATTTGTGCATTTTTAAATCAATAAAAATGGAGGATAAAGATCTCTGAGAGAGCAGAGAATGACATAACCACGAGAAGCAGAGTCCACCAGCTAGCGAACTTTGGAGATGAAGGAGGAAAATGCCTCCCGGGGAGCTTCATGAAATAGGAAGCCAGGAGAGGAAGCTAGCAGATGACACCGTGTTCACCATGTGCCTTTTCACTTGAGAGAGGAACCCTGAACTTCATCAGCCTTCTTGAACCAAGGTATCTTTCCCTGGATGCCTTTGATTGAACATTTCTATAGACGTGTTTTAACTGGGACATTTTCTTGGCCTTAGAACTGTAAACTAGCAATTTACTAAATTCCCCTTTTTAAAAGCTGTTCCCTCTCTGGTATATTGCATTTTGGCAGCTGGCAAAGTAGAACAGATTTGAATATCAGGAGTGGGGTACTGCTTCGGTTTTCCAGATACCAAAGATGTTGAAACAGCTTTTTAAATGGATAAGAGAAAGAATCTGGAAGAGTTGTGAGAAGCCTGATAGACAAGGCCTAGAATGCTTTGAAGAGACTGTTGGTAGAAACATGGACACTTAAGGTACCTCTGACCAGCCTCTAGACAGAAATGAGGCATGTGCTATTGCAGACTGGAAGGAAGGCAATCCTTGTTTTAAAATAGCAGATAATCTGGTAAAATTGGCTAGTGGCTTTGGCTGGAAGATAGATTTTAAAAGCCATGAACTTGGGTATTTAGCAGAAAAGATTTCCAAATTAAATGTGGAAAGTCTAGCCTGGTTTCTCCTCGCAGCTGATAGTGAAATGCGACAGGAAAGAGATAAGCTGAGAACTGAACTCTTGGATACAGAGAAACCAGCAATTGAAGTTATGGAAAACTCTGGCCTCCAGGAAGGCAGACCCCAGAGAATAGTGCCCCACATGAGGTCTTGGCCAAATGTGGAACCAGTCAGCCATTTCAGAGAAAGCCAGGATTGGACATGAAATTATCCAGGAAGGATTTGTGGAAACTCCTTATGTCTGATGGGCATGAGCCAAGGCTACTGCTTAGAAAGCCAATGAGAGTGCTGTAGGACCTGTATAAACAGAGCTGCTGCCAATCTGGACTGGGGGGTTCAGAGAAGGGACACATTGGAGGAAAAATAACTTCAGAGGCAGAACCATGGAGGCTGAGGTCTGAAGTCAAGAAGCCTCGGGCCAGGAGAGCGGACCCACCCAAGCCCGTGGAGAGGGTGAGTTTGCCCCAAAGACAGAGCATGGGTCCTTCGATGTCATTGCAGTGGAAGAGTCCTGCCGCCTCAGGCCCTGGAGAGGGTGAAGCACATTCCCTGGGGTTTGGGGAGAGCCTGGCTGCCACCACATGGAGGGGTTGAGCGTGTGCCCTGGAAATGGTAGAGAGCCCGGGTGCGGCCCCGATCCTTGAAGAGGATGGAGCCGAGAAAAAGGTGGTCTCCCCAATATCCCCCAAGGTTGCATTCAGAAACAGGCAGGCCTCCTTGGAAAGGGTGTTACTGCCGCTTTCAGAAGCCCCAAAGATAAATGACTTTCACTTTGAAGGCTTAGGGCCTTTACTCTGGATTTTCGAAACTGTATAGGTCTGGTGACCCCTGTGTTCCTTCCTCCCTATGGAAATGGGTATATGTATCCTGTGAATGTTCCTCCTTCGTATGTTGGCAGCAAATAACTTGTTTTGAGTTTTTATAGGTTCAAAGCCAGGGGAGAACTTTGCCTTAGAACAGACCATGCCTATAACTAATTTTGATAGAAGTTTGTATTATTTCTAACTTTGTATTTCACTTGTATTGCTACTGAAATGGTTTAAAGATTTCTGATATTGTTATGAAATTAATGTATTTTGTATATGAGGAAAACATATCTTTTTTAGGGTTCAGAGGGTGGAATGTGCTGTTTTGAAAGGATGTATGGACCCTAGAAAAGCCAAGTTTTAATCAAAATCCCATTTCATAAAGGCAGAATAATCCCTATTCAATACTGTATGTTTGAATCTGTAGCTAGATCATCTCCCTGGAGATGTAACCCAATCAAGAGTGGTTGTTAATGAGGAAGAATAAAGGAATGTCACTAATGGAGGGTGTTGAAAAGAGATGGTAATTCATATTTTAAAACTTTAACTTATGTGTGAAACTAAAGCAAAAAATATTTGATACAAAATTTATATTTTGACTAGTGCATTTCCTAATATAACATATGTGGACAGCTTAATTGAACATCATAAGTACGTGGAACCTTGAGTAGGGCATGAGATTTTGTAGGTTTGTCCAGAGTGATGCCTCAATAAATCCCAGGATTTGAACAGTGAATAAAAAAGTATTTGCAAAGTCCCCTTGGGGGAATGGTGAGAAAGGGGGAAAATTCGACTTCCCCAAATGGAGAATTCTTGGTATTCTTATAAGCGGCGGGGACAACCAGAGCGATAGGCTGAGCCTCCAATCTTGGGGTTTGTTCATATGAAACTTAACCCCACAAAGAAGAGGCTAAGCCTACTTAAAATTAGGCCTAAGAATCACCCCCCAAGAGAACCTCTTTTGTTGCTCAAATATGGCCTCTCTCTCTCAGCCAACACGACAAACAAACTCACTACCCTCCCTCTCTCTGCGTGGGACATGACTCCCAAGGGTGTGGACCTTCCTGGCAACGTGGGACAGAAATCCTAGAATGAGCTGAGACTCAGCACCAAGGGATTGAGAAAACCTTCTCGACCGAAAAGGGGAAGAGAGGAATGAGACAAAATAAAGTGTCAATGACTAACAGATTCCAGAGTCGAGGTTATCCTGGAGGTTATTCTTACGCATTAAATAGATATCACCTTTTTAGTTAAGGCGTAACAGAGAGGCTGGAAGGAACTGCCTGAAAATGTAGCGCTGTGTTCCAGTAGCCATGTTTCTTGAAGATGATTGTATAATGATAAAGCTTTCACAGTGTGACTGTGTGATTGTGAAAACCTTGTCTCTGATGCTCCTTTTATCTATCTTATGGACAGATGACTAAAACATATGGATTAAAAATAAATAAATAATAGGGAGAGCAAATGTTAAAATTTTAGTAGATTGAAATGCTAGTGATCAATGAAAGGGAGGGGTAAGGGGTATAGTATATATGATTTTTTTTTCTGGTTTCTTCTTATTTCTTTTTCTGAATTGAAACAAATGTTCTAAGAAATGAGCATGATGATGAATATATGACCATGAGATGGAAAAAACAAAGTGGTTGTTAAGGTGGATTAGGGGAGATGTGTCTCCACCCATTTGAGTGGGTCTTGATTGATTTACTGGAAAAAGAGGAAACATTTTGGAGAATGAGAGATCTCTGAGAGAGCAGAGAATGGCATAACCATGAAAAGCAGAGTCTACCAGCCAGCGACCTTTGGAAATGAAGAAGGAAAATGCTTCCCGGGGAGCTTCCTGAAACAGGAAACCAGGAGAGAAAGCTAGCAGATGACTCCATATTCACCATGTGCCCTTCCAGCTGAGAGAGAAACCCTGACTGTGTTCGCCATGTGCCTTCTCTCTTGAGGAAGAGGAATCCTGAACTTCATCAGCCTTCTTGAACCAAGGTATCTTTCCCTAGATGCCTTTGATTGGACATTTCTACAGACTTGTTTTAACTGGGACATTTTCTCGGCCTTAGAACTGTAAACTAGCAACTAATTAAATTCCCCTTTTTAAAAGCCAAAAAAAAAAAAAAAAAATGGAGGATAGAATTAATGCATACACAAAAAGTCCAAGACCACATTGCATCTCCCTCATCATTATTAACACTAATAATTCTCACAGGTAATAACAAGTCTTGGGGTACACAGATTGACATTGCTAGGATACCCCAAATCCTATAAAATCAGCAACTAGAAACTTCTTTGACAGAGGAGTTATGCTTATCTTCCTAATCATGTTAATAATACCAGATGTGAGCAGTAAGAAACCATAATGGGTCCAGAGGAGCCATTATAATTGATTGGGTAGCACAGGATTCTTTTAAAATTCTCAAATTTTAAAAGAAGCGTCATTATCAATCTATCATTCTAACACTCGCTTTGATAAGATTAAAAGGAATATCTTTCAAAGCTGATAATTAAAAAAGGAGCACTTGTGACACATCAGATGGTTCTGAGTCCAACTCTATTAAAGTACAATAACGTTGGGTGTCTGCTTCTCTCCAACCCCCTATCTGTCCTCCTTTCTGAAAGGAGAGATTTCTGTGTTGGGTCCCGATAGAACATTCCAGGAGAAAGAATAGTCTCAGCAGCAACAAATTATTAAGGAGCCATCTCTCTGGGCAGAGCCACCTCCCTGACAGGGCTTATGGTTCAGGTTGGGTTTGGTTCTTGCCTGTAGGTGGTTTGCATTCTAGTACTGTTTCTCAGGAGGGGACTTCACCACAGACTTTTAATGCAACTCTCCAGCCCCTCCCCAAATGTACTGAATCAGAGTGGGATTCAGGAATTTACAATTTTAAGACGATTCCCCAGGTGATTCTTCTGCACAATAAAGTTTGAGAAGTGACGGAGTAGGGGCTTGACTGAGGGTGGGTAAGACCATTTCAAAGGCATAGTATAAGGACGTGTGCAGTTTATGGAGCACACTCCCTCCTTGGGCAAAAGCTCGGCAAGTGCCATTCATTATATTGTTATATACCTAATAAATATAAAGATGTAAAGAAAATTGCCAGGTCAGAGTTGTTGCATTGTCATTAAAGTTGGACAAATTTAAAGAAAAATGTAAGCCAAGCTGAAATACTGTATCTCTATGTCAAGTTCTGCATTAAATTATGGATTTCCAAATATTTTAAAAAGTCATCCCTCAAATCCCTGAACCCCTCTGTGCTCTGGCATTTAACTCTTAGATCCTCGTACACTTTCCCAATGCCCAGTGTCTAGACCTGAAATGACAATGCAAGATATTCTCCAATACACACACTTAATGACATATTTTCTCTTTAAGATAAACTGGGAAAGGCAGGCACATGAGGCAGAATCAGATCCCAGCTATTACGTAGTCTTGTTTGTGGAGGAAATGAAAAAAGCAGTAAGTGTTTTATCATACTTCAGAATCTATTAACAACTGCGTAGCCATTCTGAGTTTAAATTTTCCTTTGAAATGAAAAGGCATGTAATAAAAAATAATAGATGGGGTACAAGGGTAGTTCAGTGGTAGAATTCTTGCCTGCCATGCAGAAGACCTGGGTTTGATTCATGGCCCATGCACTCCCACCCCTGCCCACCCCACCCCAAAATTCAACAAATGGTGCTGCAATAACGGGATAGTCACGTGGAAAAAGAATGAAATGTGACCCCCACCATACAGCATACAAAATAATAATAATAATAATAGGGAGAGATGTGGTGTTAGAAGAATGGTAATGGAGCTGTAAAAAAATCAAAATAAATTATATGACAGTTTTTCTTTAAGATTCATTCAAAATTCACTTTTTCAAAAAATACTAGGATCCAGGTAACTTTCTAGGCACTCAACAATAGCAATGAATAAAGCTAAACCCATATTCTGTTCTCATGGAGCTTTGATTCTAGTTGGGGAGGAGACAAATACATACATATAATGCCATGTGGTGAGAAGATGCTAAAAGAAAAATAAGGCAGGGTTAGGGGCTGGAGAGTGACTGCTATGAGGGAGGGGAGAGACTCACCGTTTTTAACGGGCCATTTGGGGGGTAGGGGGGGTGAGCCTGTCTGCTGAAGTGATGTTAAAGTGGCAACTGGAAGGAAGCAAGGAGTGGAGCAAGCAGATAGATAGATAGCAAGGAGGGGAGAGGGTGGCAGGCAGAGCAATTAGCAAGGGCAAAGGCCCTGGGGCAGGAGAGTTCTTGGTGCATTTGAAGAACAGCTTGGAAACCAGTGTGGCTGGAGTGGTGTGAGCAAGGGGAAAAGAGATGAACTTGGAAAGGCATTAGGGAATGCCAGATCCTGTAGGACCTCATAGATTTAGATTTTGATCTCATTCAGAATAAACTGGAAAACCACTAGAAAGTTTTGAGCAGAGCAGTGATATGATCTGATGTATGATTTGAAGATAATGTGCTGTAGGAAGCCATGGGTGAAAGACAAATTAGGAGACCACTGCAGGAATCCCAGTGAAGAACAAAGACAGTTTGGGCTAGGAGGGCAGCTGTGAAAGTGGTAAGAAGTTTTGGGCCCCTCTCTTGCTTCCTCTTGTTGTCAGCTAAAGAACTGCTTTGTAGATTTCTCTACCAAGAACTGGCCTGGAGCAAACCCAAGTTTACTGAGCCATCTTTCTGTTCAGGTGTGCTCTCTGTCTTGCCTCACTCTGTTCTTCACTAGCCCGTTCAAGAGCAAAGTCTCCAAGTTGTGGGAGTCACACTCATCCCCACCCCAGATTATTCCATCCTTGCTAGGGAGTTCAATATCACTCGGCCATGGTCAGGCTCATGTGTCAGCTTAGCCAGGTGGTGGTGTCCAGTTGTCTGTTCGGGTAAGAACTGGCTTATCTGTTGCTATGAGGACATTTCATGGACTTAAATCATGACCATGTTGGTGGCATCCACAGCTGATAAGGGAAGTATCTTCTGCAATGCATGAAGCTTAATCTAATCATCAGAAGGCTTTTAAGGAGGATTCAGAAGAGGCAATCACTCTTCCTGCTTCAGCCAGCCAGCCCCTCCTGCAAGTTCATTGAGGACCTTCATTGAGAAATGAAGGCCAGCTTGTGGCTTGCCCTACAGACCTTTTACTCTACATCCCCATGGTTACATGAGACATTTTTATAAACTTTATATTTGCAGATATCTCCTGCTGATTCTGTTTCTCTAGAGAACCCTAGCTAATATATACCCCCATAGAGCTTTCATTGGAAAGATTCCTTTGACTTCTCTACTCTCAATTCCTTTGAGTTTCAAGGGCAAAATTTCCTTTCTCCTGGGGAAAACACCTTTAATGGGTACATGCTTTGTAAATCTTGAAAGGGACAGAGAACTCAGCTCAGGAAGCTGATTAACCTAGAATATTATTATATTATGCTGACCTATAGGAAAACCTTTTCCTAAAATCCCAGCATTGACATTTTGCAAAAGCTATTAACTGAAACAGATACCCCTTCCAGGCATGCTTGCTTTCAGAAATAGGGTTCCTTGAGACTGATGCAAAAAAATGTTCATATGGTTGGAACTGAGGCAGAAAGAGATGTTTGGGACCACGGTGTGGTCAGGCAAGATGTGTAATTTATATCATTAGGTCGCTGTCCACCTTCTTCTATGCATTCATTCATTCATCATTCACTTACTCATATATTGATCCTTTCCTCCAATTCATTCAGCAAAAATTTATTGGATACCTATTATGTACCAGTCATAGTTCTGAGTCCTGGGGAATAGAGATTTCAAAACAAAAAAAACTAGACAATTCATAGTTTGCAGGTGCTTACGCAGTTGGAATGACACCATTCATTCTGTGTGCCTAAGATCAAAGCTGCCAGAAGAAAGGAGCTGCAATGCTCAGAACAAATGCAGGGTGTCTGTAGGGCTGAAGAACCCCCGTGGTCTCCTGGGCCTACCGTCAGTCCCACCTACTGCAGCTATTCCTTCAAATGCAGGAAAATACTTATGCACAATTCTGATCTTAATCCTTAAATTGTAGCTGCAGGAATTAAATCTAGATGGAAGGAAGAACTTTCTGACCCAGACTTTGAGCCCTGGAAAGTAGCTTATGTATCCACTGTTTCAAAATATTTCAAAAAAGCTCATTCTGTGAACATGAAGGGAAAAACTTCACGGTGCAAAAATATACATGCAGAATCATCCCAGTTTGGCAAAAAAATCATATATTTATAAATACATATGTATGTGTAGAGAAAACACTGGAAGAAATTGCAACAAAAAGTCTCTGAGTGTATGTCAGGGTGGTAGAATGGGGGAATTTTTTATTTTTAAATTCTTTTCTTTGTTTTCAAAATTTCCTACACTGAGTGTGTATTACTTTTATTACCATTACAAAGCTACTGTTTGAAAACAAATTCTTATTATTGCTATCATTTATGCAGTTCCCTTTACTCAAACCTTAAGAAAGCCTTACAGAGATATTTGGAAAGCTGCTGCTCAGTTTCAAGCCCCTTGCACATTTTAGTGCATTCAATTCGCAATAACAATCTTGAGGCTATCTTCATTTTATGGATGAGCAACTGAGCCTCAGAAAGGTAAAAAATAGAATTTCACAGTGTCAGAAAAAGAACAAAGGCTCAGGATGGCAGTATACTTAGTGATTTGGAGTAGTGCTAGATTGTATACACTGATCAATTAGGGTAAATGCAGATTCTGACTCAGTAGGCCTCTGGCGGGGCCTGAGAGTCTACATTTCTAAGAAGCTTCCTGGTGAGGCCAATGCCACTGGTGCATGGACCACAATTCAGTAGCAAGGGTCAGACCCTTGGAGTCAGGCTACCTGTGTTAGAATCTCATCTCTGAGACATATTAGCCATAAGACTTTATCCCCTTGTCTCTCCATGTCTGTTTCCTCAGCTGTAAACCAGGGATATTAGTTTCTATCTTATAGGGTGGTTATGAAGATTAAATGGGAAGGTGATACCTGTAGAGCATTTAGCACAGTGCCTGTTCCATCCTGAGTGCTCAGTAAATGTTCAACATTTTTCACAAACCCAGTGGCCCCTCCCTGTGTTATGCCATACTGACCCCTCAATATGCGCCAGCCTTACTGGAATCTATCAATGCCTCTCTTATTCCAACTGCCCCAAGCACAGTCCCAATTCACCCACATGTAGTTGTAAATATTGTCTGAAGGGCCTCTGTTTGCAAAAAGGCCCAGGAAAATACTAGGTCTTTGCTGGAGAAATTTACTTTACTCTTTTTTTAAAAAACCAAGGATATGTGGCAGAAATGTTTGCTTGGGGGCTTAGAATTAAAATTTATGTTCCTGAACCCACTGAAACAATATTCTGTGAAAATGTGAGTTTTAAAAGTTAGTGCAAAGAACCTAGAAGGAAGAAAAGAGGAAAGTTTTTTTTATTTCACAGATACTTCAAAGGGTTTCCTCTTACACAGATGGAAGGGGAGGGTGGTGACAGGAGGAAAGGGGAGGGGAGAAGTAGAGGAGACAGGCAGAGAGGCGAACTAGCTGGCTCACTGTGTTTCTCTAAGATTCAACTGTTGGAGGAATAGGATTTCCTGGAGTTAATTGTCTAAATTGCTGGGGTAAATCCCAACCAGGAAGAGGAAGTAAATTAGGATAGGGTGTGGATCGAAGAACATTCACCCCAAGTTTTGTTTTCCCCCTTTTTTGCCCCAGTGGAAGATGAGTGGGGAGGGGAAGGGGTTGCTGCCTCTTGATGGTTGCTGGAACGTGCCCACCTATGGCTTAAGCTCAGCATTTTTCTTTGTGAGGACTATCTCAAGGGCAATTGCATGGCTTAAGTACACAATCTGGTTGTGGGCTGTCAGTCTAAACAGAGCCCTGATTGAAAAGAAGCTATGACTGAGAATGAGACAAGGAAGGGCAAGGCTATTCCAAAGGCAACTGAGGTCTTTCTGCTCAAGGTTTAGTGGAGTTGCTGACCTTCCTTGCTTCATGGGTCCAACTATAACTGCCTGTCCTCATGAAAGTCCTTCTTTTCAAACTGTGGTTTGTTTTGTTCCAGTGAGTGGCATCTGGGACCCTGGAATTCTCCCCACCCAACATCATCCATCTTGAGCAATGCATTCAGGTCCCTCAACTAAATGCACAAAGGCTACAAATGGCAGGTGGCCAATAAATGAACAATGATGACAGCATCAGAAGGCACTGTATAGTTTACAGAGCACGGCCACCTGGGAACTTATTTGATCCTTCTGGCAACCTTTGAGGTATGACTTAATAGCATCATTTTATTATATATGAGAAAACAAGGATCAGAAAGATTAAGGGACTGGACCCAATCACACAGAAAGTGAAGTGTTGAATAATATTGAGGTAATCAAGCATGAAACGTGAAGTAAATAATATAATATCTAGTACGGAATAAATGTTCCCCAACCTAATATGAAGTTTAGTGGAATTTATATTCTGGTCAGGCTGAGGCTATTTTAGGCAAACGACCAAGTATTTATGCACCTCTGTGTACTTTTCCATCTGTGGCTGGTTTTACAGCTGTTTGTTCATTCACTCATTCATTCATTTATTCATTCAACAAATATTTATTGATTGACTGTGGGGTGAAACCAGAGGGAAGGTAAAGAAGACAAACTGCCCTCTGGAGCACTGAGAGGAGGCAAAAAGGAAAGGGATGTCAGGGCGGCTGCAGACACCCTGGTGGCTGTGAGGGGCTTCCTGATGGGGGTGGGGGGGCAGAAGGAACCCCAGGGGGCAGTGAGAATCCTCTTTTGCTGCTGATGCAGGAAATGTGCGTTTGCGTCCCATTTTATAAAACTTCATTTTGCAATTCAACTTCTTACATTGAATCATTCAAAAGTTCAGCACAAGGCCTCCTGCTAAGTTTTGAATTTGTACATTCTTAGGGTCTGATTCAGTTGATGAAAATTAGAGCCCATTATTTATTGTCCATCTATGGGCAGCCAGGGGGGATTGTGCTTTGGAGTCAGACAGTCCTGGCTTGAATTCTGCCTCTGCTATCTAATCAGTTGTGTGACTCTGTTCAAGTTCTTAACTTTTCTAAATCTCAGTTTTATCACCTATGAATTGGGGATAATAAAAGCACCTACCTTAAATGGCTGTTGTGAGATTAAATTAAATAATGCAAGCAAAGTGTTTAGGACATGTAAGCAAACAATACATGTCAGCTGGTTTTAATAGTACTGTATAATCTCCCAAAAGAAGAATTTTTAGGAGCTTTAGAGTGGAAATTGACTATGTGAAATTTTCATGAGACCAGTTTTTTCTTTTTATCACCATCCAGGCATGATCAAAGATAATTATAATTTTTCAATTTGGAGACCTAGTTATCTTTCCACAGATTGCCGAGATTTGGGTTCCCACCCCCTTACTTTGGGTTGATATTTTTATATACACACACCCATATACGCATATACATATATATATTGAATCTATTTCAAAGACCTTACTGGCCTTCAAATAAATATTTGGAATAATAAATATTTCCAGGGTTAGAATTATTATAGTTCCAAACTTAAACATATTTTATTTTTGATTTGTGAAGCAGAATGGAAAGGCAGGAGGAAAAATAGTGACTTGAGTAGCCAAGATCTTTTGAAGAATGCATGTAGTTTTCCCAGCTCTCTTTACTGTGTGTGGACATAAAATGTGATGGTGCTGACTGAGGGTTGTGGGCCTCAGATGCAGTTTGTCAAGTATGATTTCACACCTTGGAGAAGACAGATGCTCATCTGAGAGGTTTAATACAGAGGACTCACTAATAGCTGTACTCCTTAACCATGGCCTTTAAAGAAGGATTTATACGGTCACTGTGTTTGGGTATAATTGACAAACTCACTCCCCTGATGACAAGTCCTGGGGCGGTGTGGGGGAGTGGGGGAGTGGGGGATGGAGAGGAGAGCATTTTTAACGGAAATAATAGAACAGATCCTTCCAGAAACCACGTGGTCCAGTGATACTGTTTTTGGACCAAGTGAAGCTATTTGGAAAGCAATATTTAAACATTTTTATGAAGTGAGCCATATGTCAAATTAAACAGGACAAAACAACTAAAATTGTGAAGAAGAAACTATAAAGTGTCAGTTTATGGTGTCACTTCATATGTCTATCTCCCTCTAGGCAAAGTTTTTTATTGTTGATGTGATTTCTTTTAGTCTGTCATTTTCCTTAAAGCAGGCTCTTCTTAAATGTGTCTGACTGTTATTTTGTGTCCATATTGCATGTCTTACTCGCAAGCACCTATTTTATTCATTTGCAGAAACGCAAGAGAAAGTCTGAAAAGTAGAAAAACCAAAACCATGAGCCAACAATTGGTATTTCTGTGTCAATATTTTCCTTTTGTATAGAGCTGAGGATGGTTTCCTGTGGCATCTCTGCTGTCAGACTGGTTGGGCTTACATCCTACTGATCTCTCTCACCAGTTCTTCAACCTGGGCCAAGTTGCTCAAAGGCTCTGGGCCTCAGTTTCCCCACGTATACAACGCAGACAATACTAGTACCTATCTTTCATGACTGTATTAAGGATTAACTCAAATAATAAATGGAAAGCTCTTGTACAGTGCAGGAGATGGTAGTTACTGTTGCTGATATAATAATAATTATTATCATTTTCTCTAGCAGTCCTTAACACAGCCCTGTAAAGTTTGAGAGACTAATATTGATATTGTTTCTCACAAGAAAACTGAGGTTTGGAGAGTTTAAAGACAATACTCAAGTTCTGGCTTCAAGTCCAGTGGTGCTTTTTAAGACAAGCGAGGAATGGTTCATGTGTCTGCTTCTTAGGAGTCATCTTTTAAGGGGCAACCAGTCATTGAGCACCTCCTGATGTGATGCAATGGAAAGTACTAGCATCACCTATGACTTGACTGTTTGGCCAAACATCTTCCACTGGAATTGATTCACAACATTCTATGAAACCTCAAATTGATACGACCCAGAGAGGATAGAAAGGTCACATTAAATGGTAGCATGATGAGAAACAACCAAGCAGATCCAGAATGTGAGACCTTCTACAATACAAGCTGGCCAGGTCTTTTCAACAAGTCAATGCCACAATTCAAAGAGAGACAGGCTCTAAGGCAACTCTGCAGGTGAACCTACTGCCCTCCCTGCTACATGGGACATGGTGTAAATCACCCTGGCAATGTGGGACATGATTCCCAAGGATGAGCCTGGCCCTGGCAATGTGGGCATGAGAAAGCTTCTTGATGAAAAGGGGAAAGAGAAATGAAACAAAATAAAGTTTCAGTGGCTGAGATATTACAAATATAGTTGTGAGGTCACTTTGGAGGTTATTCCTATGCAATATATAGATATCCTTTTTCAGTCTTTGTTGTATTGGAGTAGCTAGAGGGGAATACCTGAAACTATTGAACTGTAATCCAATAGCCTTGATTCTTGAAGACAACTGAATAACTAGAGAGCTTTTAAGGCCTGTCCCTGTGATTGTGAAAACCTTGTGACTGACACTCCTTTTATCCAGTGTAAGGACAGATGAGGAAGAAAAAAAAGACAAAAAATAAATAAATAATAGGGGGAGTTAGGAAGGATGGATGTTTTGAGTATTCTTTTTACTTTTATTTTTATTTTCTTTAAAAACAATGTACAAAGCTCCTATTTGGAACAATGGAAATGTTTTGGTAATGGATGGTGGTGATTGATGGTAGGATGACATTGTGAACATAATTATTAGCACTGAAATATATATCTGAATGCGGTTAAAGGGGAAATATTATATTGTATATATGATAATAGGATAATTTTTTTTAATCTATGAAACTGCACCATACACACAGTGAACCCTATATTAAGCCATAGACTATAGTTAATAGTACAATTATAAAAATTTGCTTTCACCAAATGTAACAAATGTACCACACCAATACAAGGTGTTAATAATAGGGTGGCATATGGGAATCTTGTATTTTATGAATGATTTTTCTGTAAACACACAATCTCCCTAATAAAAGTAATAATAATAAAAAAGAGGCAGGATGGCAGGCAGGTAGGGGATTGTCTCCATTAAAAGAGACATAACAACGACAGAGTGCATGATCTTTAATGGGATACTGACTTGAACCTAAAAGAAAAGTAGTGGATTATATATGTACAGAATATTTAGACAATAGTAGGGAACTATGGCTAGTTTTGCCAGATGTCATAATGGTATGTAGTTATTTTTTTGGAGAAGCATACTGAGGAATTTAGAAGTAAATTATCTTGATTTGTGTAATTTACTATAAAGTGATTTAGCAAATTTAGACTAGACTACCTCTCCATCTAAAGAGAGAAAATTAATGCCAGGTAATGGACACAGATCCTCCACACACACACACATGAAAGCAAATATGATAAAAATATTACTAATTCTTGAATTTAGGTGGTGAGGTACGTATACGGGGATTCTTGTACATTCTTTCCACTTTTATGAATGTTTCAAAAATTTCATAATAAAACAAACAAAACAAAATCAAAAAATCAAAACCAAAAAAAAGGCCCTTTCTAGAAGTCAGAAGCTGTGTGTTTAAGTTATTCCAGACATGGCCTAGCACAGCACCAGGTCCAAATGTCCCTTCAGTAATGTTGACACACAGCACAGGTCTGCCTTCCACATCTTTTACAATTGGGAGTGTCACGTGTATTCATAAGGAAAGGACACAAAAGTCCTATATACAAAAAAGCAAAAACACCCTATGCTCCTAAGCAAAACCTCTCTAGCCATTCCTATGAAGGACCAAAGACTAAATGATCAAGTTTGGGTGCTATGCATTTAGATGTGCAATAAATAAATGATGAAATGGCATAAAAATAATATGTATTTATAATATAGACACATTGGAATTTTAAGCCCAGTTGCTTTTTGTTTTAATAAGAGAATGGTTAATGATTTTGATAAGTATTGATCCATAGCAGGAACAAAGTTAAGAAAAGTTCATAGAATTTGTATTTCCAACTCTGGGCTCTGCTCTAAGCCACTCATTTACAAATGAGAGAGTTGGAGGAGACCAAATGTATTCACCTCCAAGCTCACTAAATCTTTGTTTCACTTTCAAGTCAAGTTCTAGGAAAATCACGCTTTTATTTCATACTCTAGCAGTTTCTAAAAACAACATCTTAAACATACCTCTTAAACCAATCCACCCCCCCACCCCCCAAGGATTTATTTTAAGCTAAGATATAACTGGAACTGAAAAAATTCTAAATACTGGAATATAAATTTCAGTGTTAGGAAGGATTTTCCAATCTACCTGCCTGGGGCATTCAAGATACCGTGGTGCCAAGGAATCACCAAGAATTGTGGATAGCTGGGTTGTTCACTGTTTGAGGGTCTCAATATAAACCTTTACGTTTTTTTTAATAATCATAGGGAAAAAATCTCTTTCAAGAACAGCTATGTCCCTCAACCCATCTATAGAGAAAAACTTAGAATTCAAAGAAAAGACAATTATTATTCCCAATTATCCAGTTCTAAATCTCCCTCCTATATTGGACATAAGAACCTGGAATAGGTAATGGTGTTAACAGAAAATGACTTTTTCACGCAAAAAGTGCTGATATTGATCATTTTATTGCTTCCAGGAATCCAGTGTGCTAATCTTATAGGTGAGAATAAGCATGTTAAGGAGCCTAAAATTTTTCTCCTCCATTTTCACACTTGCTCATCTTGTGATTGAAAAATTTCCAGAAGTTCCTTATGTTTTAAACATCTTTGAAAGTCCCAATTTTCCCACAGCTTGTTTTCTCTTAAATCTCGTGATTTAAAGCTTTTAAGAGACTGGACTACCTCCCCATCTAAAGAGAGAGAATTAATGCCAGGTAATAGACACAAATCCTCCGAAATGATCCTTCACCTGACAGTTATCCGAACAATTTAAGTAGAAGTGTCACATACTTGGGCTATTCTGACTCACTCTTTTGGAAAGAAACATTTCTGGGCAAAGCCCAGCCGTTTTCTGACTTACCTGTTTGTTCATGCTCTTTCAGAGGCTCTCACTGCTGTAGCAATCAATCAGCAGGTGGTTACTCAGCTCCTAGCCTGAGCTTGGCATTGGGCTGGAGCTAGAATAGAGCAGGGACCCTTCCCCTTCCTTTGCTTGCAATTTTTCTGGCCGACAGGAAACATCACCAAGTTGTATGTTATGAGGTTTGGCTGCATGCGCTATTCTACTTTATTATTCTGGAACAGCTAAAGAAAGCCTAAGGACCCTGAATTGAGTCCTGAAAAATAACAGGTCAGAATGTGTGCTAAACTTAACTGATGATAACTACCATTTTGTGGGGACATAGGATATGCCAGGCACTGGGCCAAGAACTTTTTAGACATCATGAAGTGAGTTTTATTATCCTATATTTACAGAAGTAGAAAAAAGATTCAGCAGGTTTAAGAACTTTCACAAGATCACACAGTGAGGATGGAAGCGCAACTCTATTCATGCTCTTAACCTCTCTAAACTATACTCCTGCCCATGATGGAGGAAAGGGGGAGAAAGAGGCCGTGGGAAAAAGGAACAAGGACACTCCCCATTCTTAGCCCTTCTCAAACTGTGGGGAGCCCCATGGTGGTACAGCTAATGTTAGCAGGAAGCTGAAGTGATCACCTCACACCACTTTCATGCTTTCTACTTTACCAACATCTAAAAGACTTCTGAAGTGGCTGTAGTCAAGGATGTAGAAGGGGACCTGGGAATCTCCACTTTTGCCTTCACGGTCATTGGGCAAATATCTGTACCTGCCTCTCACCCCGCCTCACTATGAGATTTAGGATTACTTTCAAGTAATTGAATGCAATTCAGAGAACAAGGTGCGTGTGTGTTTGAGTAATGAATCTGGGCCCAGCTCAGTGCCCACTGCTGAGAGGATATCAAAGTCTGACATAGTCCAGGAAAACAGTGCTGGGTAGAACAAGAGCATGCTTGTCCCTTACGGAGGTTATTCCTTGCCCACCACTACAAGTCTGAAGTCGAGAGATATGGATTCCACAAGTCCCCATATAATCAACAATAATTCTTCCAAGGGAAATGTTTTGTTTCTGCAGCTAATTAGTTGCCTGATCTCAGAAAAGTTATCTCCCGTCTCTGGACTTCCGTGTACTCATCTGTTAATAGAATGGGGCACCCCTGATGATCACTAGATCATTTTCCAATTTGGAATTCCGTAATTCTGATGTCAAAACTGGGATTCTGGGTGGGCCACAGTGACTCAGCAGGCAGAGTTCTTGCCTGCTAGGCCAGAGACCTGGGTTCATTTCCCTGTGCCTGCCCATGCAAAGAAACAAACTAACTAACTAACAAAACTGTGGGATTCCTTTCTATGCTGTGGAGCTGGGGATCACTTGCGGCCTCCCCACGGGGTCACCCATGCTCCTTTAGGAACAAGAGCACATAGCCGTGTTCCTTGTCAGCGGCTTGATAGTGCAATCATGCATGTGTGAACAATGGCTCAGCAGAGGAGCCAGGAAAAGGGAAAATGGTACTGCTAAAGGCATTAATTATTTATTGAGTACCTATTAAGTGCCAATCATGTTCTAAAACAGTTCTAAACAGACAAATTCTCTGTGTGGTGGGCTTTAAATTTCCAGATCCTCAGCATTAGTAATTAATTAAAATAAGCATGGAGAATTAGGAGTTAGGAGCTGCTGCCCTAAGCCGAGACTCCTCCAGCAGCTTCCCCTGTGCTTTCCTGGAACCTTTTCTCTCCTTTCTTTTCTATCAGCTATCAACGCTATCAAACTGATCTTCTTAAAATACCCCTTAGGCTAAAATGCTTCTAATGTCATTCCCTTGTACCCTTTATCCTGTAATGAAATCCAGACTGCTTAACTCACCATTGATCCCCTCCACAAGCCCCTGCTCTCTACTTTTCATCCTTCTACCCAACCCTTCACTTCTCAGAGTCCTTCAACCAAATGAGTCTATTCATGGTCTCTCCAGTCACTTGCTGAGTTTTTCTGCTTCCATATCTTTTTTTGTTCTTTAAAGAGTTAATGGTTGGATTATTAAAATTTACTAAAGAATGCACACCATTTTTTTAAGAAATGAAACAATACAGAAATATATTAGCAATCTCTCCCCCATCTGCTCCCCACCGCCACACCATTTTATTCGCTTTGCGGTAACTAATTTTTTTTTTTTGGTTCAAATTTACAGGAAAGTTGCAAAAATAACACAGAGAATATCCATATACACTTTACCCAGATTCACCATTTTAAAAAACATTTTGTTACATTTGTTTTATCATTCTGTCTCGCCACATAAACACGCACACATTGTTATTTATTCTTCTGAATTATTTGAGAATAGGTTGCAGACATCATGCGCCTTTATCCCTTAATATTTCACTGTGTATTTCCTAAGTACAAGGATATCCTCAGTAAAATTGTCCAATTCAGGAAATTTCACATTGATAACAATAATTTTATCTAGTCTAGTTTCCATAGCCTTATTTTTTTCATTTGGCCCATTTATGTCCTTTATAATTTTCTTCCCTTCCATTATAGGATGTGGTCCAGGAACACATATTGCATTTAGTTCTCATGCCTCTTTAGTCTTCTTTAAACTGAAATTTCGATTTTGTTGTCTTTCATGCCAGTGACATTTTTCTAGAATAAAGGACAGTTCCTTTCTCCTTCCCTCCCTCCCTCTCTAAATAAAATACTCATCATTTTGGATCTGTCTGATGTTTCCCCATATCTTCCCCCCACCCCCCCATGCCTGGCAGGGACAGGCACTGGGAATCAAACCCGGGTCTCTGGCATGGCAGGAGAGAAACCTGCCTGCTGAGCCACCATGGCTCACCCTCCCCACACCTTTTTAAATGTCATTTCAGTACCCAGGAATGCCTTTCCTTCCACCTAAGTTCTATGTGTCCTTCCAGGCTGTTATAGTCCTTTCTCCCCTGGCCTTTGGTGGAGGCCAGAAAGTACCTCTTAGACTTCTTTATATCTGCCACAGCTCTAAGCGCTATCTTAGGACACACAGGGCAATTAATAAATATTTGTTGATTAATTGATTTGAGGTTCAGACATGAATACCATTTGCTGCAAAGACAGAAGTCATCAGCTATGATTAGCAAGACCAGATTGGTATCATTGCTTTTGATTGCTTTTTGGGTTTGCAATTATTGAGGTAAATTTTGGGGAAAGGAACTTACTTTTTTTTTTTTTTTAATTTTTATTGATAAAACAACATACATGCACATACATTCTTAACATACAAACATTCCATAAGGAAATTACTTTATACATTCAAAATTGGGTCTCTGACTATAGATTTGCCATACCATGGAACTATGTATGGATGAGAGTTAATATTTAAAAAAAAAATGTATCACAATAGCTAAGAGCATGGAAGGAAAGTAATTTTTTCCCAATTGTTTCATGCTTCGAAATTTCAGAAAGCTGAAAAAGTTTTCTGGAAAAGCTTTCAGTGGCTAATAAACCAAACTGCTCAAGCCGCAATCCAATATATTCCAATATAGTTTGTTATCAATGTATAGAAGGTTCAGGTTTAGTTTGTTTAGAGAATAGTCCTATGGAGGTAATGCTAAATTATAAATGGAGAATAATGCTTTCATACTAACCACTATCCATTTGTGGACATCAAACATCAAACGAGCCTTTTTGCCCTTGACTGTAAAAGCATTTGACTTTTATCAAGTCTTGGTAAATTTTGAAAATCACATGGTTGTTCAATGCCTCCATGTGGCAGAAAAAAATTTAGCTCTGTCCTAGCTTCTTGCGATACTAACATTAAGAACCGATAAAGTCTGACAACACTTAAGATCCTTCAAAGAGATCAGTGTTTTTTAAAAAAGACCCCAGAAAAAATGACCCAAATCGAAGATAAAAGCCCCAGATCTCATTAGGCCTCATGGAATTGACCCTTCCTTCCATATCTTTCTGTCTGAGGAATGGATTTTCCGGCCTAAGGGGTATTATAAGATGAAACGAGTGGACTGAAATCTGCCATGAATCTCTCTTTTCAGAAAGGCTTTATAGAAATTCTTTTTTTTAATTCCAAACACAACATGCTGACGATGCTGCTGCTGCTGCTGATTTTGACAGAGAAAGGACATTTTTCCACTCAGCTGTAAGGTAGATTAAAAACAACAAACAAAACAAAATATATTGACAAATGTTAATTTGCTTTGAGAATCTTTGAAATTGACCAAAAACAACGATTGCCTTTATGAAACACTTAGAGTTGAGTATAAGCAACAGGCCAAAAAATAGGAGTGTTCAAAAGTTAGATGGGACTTTGAAGACTTCAGGTTGACTGAAATAAGCCAGACACAGAAAAACGAATGTTGTATGATCTACTTTATAGGAAATAGCTAGAATATGCAGAATGATAGAGACAGAAAGTAGATTATAGTGTCTGGGGTGGGGCCAGGGGTGGGGAATGCTGAGTTCATGCATAAAGGGCTTGAAGTTTCTGCTTGGGAGATGGAAAAGTTTTGACAGTGGATGATGGCGATGGTAGCACAACACTGTGAATAATAAGCATTATTGAACTGTGTACCTGAAATTGATTAAAATGGGATATGTTATGTTCTATATATGTTATCGCAATAAACTTTAAAAAACATCAAAACCAAACAAAACCATTACCAAAAAAGTTATATTAGGTCTCTTTCTTTTGAATCAGTTGTAACCATTTCCTCCCAAAAATGGAAATTCCTATTGCTTTCCTCCTGAAGATCAGCTTAGGTCTGTAAGCACCTTGATCTTGAAGTGCTTCTACTTAAAGGTACCTGATACTCTAAAGATGACTTGGAGAGCTGGATCATTCTGAGAATGAGGAATAAGTCCTCGTAAAAACTAGAGCCTTCTTCCTCAAAGCCCATAGATATCGCAGGACTGCAGCACTTGGGGTTCTGTGGCTGGATGCATCTTTTAAACTTAAATTGAGAATTCCTATCAAAGAACTCGGTGTATGTATACGCATTTGCTTTCACAAGTATAGACTACATCAGGAAGTACCCACAGAAAACTGCTTTCAGGGCTGGGGAATTGGGAAAAGGGCAAAAGGATATTTTCTTTGTATATCCTTTAGTATCTTTTAATACAGCACAAAAATAAATTACCTATTTAAAATATGTCCATAAATGTAAAATAAATAATGAGGAATATTCTTGGGATGGGGGCAGGAAGCTTCAATAAAGGTCATTGATTGCTTCAAGTCAATATTATAAATTCAGAGATTATTTTAGCTTGCCTCCACCTTTCTCCTTCCCAAGTATGTCTTTATGGTTAATATATTCCTGAAATTATTACCAGAGGTTTTTTTTTTTATATTGAATACGTTTTTCTCCAATGTCACTGAGCTTCTCTCCTACCCCACTGCCATTCCCCCAATCTTGCCATGACTGACAAAATCATCTATGAGCAGCATGGGCCATTGCCACAATTTTGCCACCGACTTACTACATGACCTTGGACAAGACTTTGGCTTTCTTTGCCTTCATTTCTTCATCTCTGATTTGAGGAATTTAAACTAGATGAAATTGTAGGCCCCATCAAGTAATAAAATCCTAGGATTTCTTGACTCTTTCTCCTTAGGAGTTTTTTAGATACTAGTCATTAATTATAAGTCATAAAGACCCTGTGTCAACAACATTCCTGAGAAGAAGGACCAGAGTGGAATTATAAATAATTTGTTTTGTGTTACTGTTAATAAACCACCTTCACTTGGCTGATCCTTTTAACAATTTTGTTAGGCAGCACAGTGGTGCTGTTATGCTTGACCTTTATATTTGAGGAAACTGAGGTTCAGGGAAGGCAATTCAGTTTGTTAGGCCTTGTAGTTAATAAGTAGAAGAACTGGTTGCAAATGAATTTTTATGTTTATTTTTCTGACTAGTACAACTGCATATTTAAAATCTGACCTAAAGATTAGACTTTTGAGAGGAGTGGATTCTTTTCTAAACATTTGGAGGGTTTTATTCCCCCCTCAGAGGGTCCTTCCCCCAAGCCATGAAGCATTAACCAGGGCTAGTGCGAATTAGAGATAAGAAGGAGCAGTACACAAGAGACAGCGGGTATCTTCTGAGACACGTGGTTGAGAGAACACTTCCCCATTTAGGAGGAGCCTTTAGATTATGTTTTATATCCCCAGGGACCAGCACAACCCAGGTATCAACAATGAAACACAAAATGCCATGTTCATTTTTAAAAATATATATATTATTATAGTTAGCATCCAAGTATACAATTTATGCAAATCATAATTAAAGGAAAAAAAAAATCCATCCACCATCCAGGTCACTTCAGCAAATCAAACTTCTAATTTTCCTGTGATCTCTACTAGCTTTTATCTTTATGATACATTAATGATTTTTTTACTGGTAGAAATCATAGCACAGATATGTATTTTTAAATATTTGAAATCCAAATGTTCATAACAGGGAGTCTATATTTTAATAACTGCATTTATGTTATTTTCCTTACCCAAACTGAGTTTATTTAATCTGTTTGCTGATTGTTTTCTCTTGGTTTATATCGTTTTCATTAGAAGTACAAAAAGTATACAACTTATTTTCAAGATTTTTTTGTTTGCTTTCAAATCCAAACAGCATGAATGTCATTCTTTTTTATATGCTCTACCCGGACTCCTGAAACCAAACTCTGAGAAAGGTTATCTCTGGAAAACGTTTTCAAATCTAGTATATGCCTTAGGGTGGTTAAGGGATAGCTCTGTCTGGAGTAGGAGACTGAAATGATGACCTACAAAGTCTCTTTCAGTTTCTGGACTCCTAGATTCTATGACAATTCTTGGTAGATAAAGGTTTCCTGGTAAGGATTGAGCAAGAAGCATACCTTATTGCTTTATGAATCTTGATAAAGTTGGAGTTTCAGGTTGAAGGCTAGAAGAAGTAAATTAGCTGGGTAATGAGAATGCTTGTTTTCCTGATTCCTATGCCATGGGTTTCTACATTTTGTTGTGGTGTCCTGTGGTGAGTGAAGCCACTGTTGCCATGGAAAATGATGGCAATTTGAATGAAGTAATTCAGAGTGGCCCCTGGAAAACTGGACTGGGCTGTCTACTTCATGTATAAGACCTTGCACAGCACTGTTTGTTGTTATTTAGATGGAAGACATCTCTTCAGTTCCCTTCAATTGAAATGGCAAATAGGTGAGAAACTAAACAGTAATTTGATGGTTTAATACTAAAAAAATAGTCTTGGTAAAAACGCAAAGTAAGGATTAATGCAGAAAAATTACTAAGTGATTTTTCTAAAAATATTATTATTATTTGAATAACATTTAAAGTTGAGGCTGAGGAGGTACAAGGGACCCCAGAACTTTGCATCTAATTTCCCAAAATCAAACTTTCTATCTAATGTAGGTTAACACCAAAAATTATCAATCTAGTCTAAGTACCTGGCTTATTCTCAGTGATTTCTTGCATTTGCAAACCTGTCACACTTTGGTTTTACCTGTCATGAAATCCTTTGTATCATTAAAAAAAAGTCACATTGATTTCTATTAAAAAAAAAAAAAAACTGGAAGAATCCTCAATTTTAAATATCATGTTCCTCGTGCCCTGAACAGAAAACTCCCAGTTTGGGATTTTTTTCTCAAAGGCGTGCGTGCCTAAACTCTTAGCAAGTAATTTGCCACAGGGAGAAGCAAGTGTTAGCCCAAAGGAAAACCCCTTCTATGGGGTTTTCTTTTTTCCCTTTAAGCTGATCACTTTTTAGGAGGAGTTCCCGCTGCATTCTCTAGTCCAAAGTCCTTGCCACCAGATTACCATCTTTTCCACCAATCTGCCAAAGCCTTCATTGGAAAAAACTTCCTCTCTAGTGTCCCCATATGCATTCAGTTCCAGTAGCTCCCTGCGCCCCCATTTCGGACTGGCTTTCAGGATCCAGTTCCCCAAACCACTTCAGGGAAAATTCACACCCTTAGCCCCCTTCCCGGGTGTCCGGAGGAGGCGCCGGGGTGGGAGTCGTGTGGACCGAGGGGGCCGGGATTTTCCGGGGTCCCCGGTGTCCTCCTCGTGTCCCCCACCCCGAGGTGTGCAGGGGGGAGGGGAGCGCGGGTGGGTGGGACTGGGCCGTGTGGGGGAGGGGTGAGGGCGAGGAGGAGGAGGAGTGTGTGTGCGAGCGTGTGTGGCTGGGGGAAGCCATTGCCTGTTTAATAGTTGCTGTTGCTGCACTTCCGCTTCTCTCCCAGCGAGAGAGACACGAGTGGCCAGGCCCAGCCGCAGCCGCAGCAGCAGCCGCCGCGGCGGCACGGAGGAGCCAGACACAAAGAGAGGTACGGGGATCCCCCCGCCGCCTGCCGCCCCCTGGCCGCGCCGCGGGGCCTCGGGGACACCCCTTGCCGCCTCTCCCGACCCGCGCCGCCGGGACCGCCGGGCACGGGGTTGGAGGGGGACGGCGAGGGGCCCAGGAGCCCCAGGGGTCCGGGGCCCGCCCGCGGGGGATGGGTAGGGACCCCAGGCCGCGTGGGGTGCGGGGGCAGCCCGCGTCGGGGGCGGGGGGGGGCATCGTGGCTCGAACTGTCAGCGCTGCCCCGGGAGCCCCCCACTGGCCGCCGAGGGGGCCGGGAGCGGGGGGAGGGGAGTTGGGGGAGCCCAGTTTTCCCCTGGGGTGGGGGCCCGCGGGGATTAGCCCTCCTGGGAGGGCGGACTCATTGTTATTCCTTCGCTGCGGAGGCCGAGTTTCCCCCCACCCCCACCTCCCCAGGGGTGGCGGTCGGGCGTGGGCTCGGGACCCTCAGCCGCGGCCCTGGAGCCCGACTGGGGTGGCCCAGGGGCAGGCCAGCAGGGAGGGGCGTCGGGGCGCAGCGCGTGGCGGGGGGGGGGGGCTTGGGCCTCGTCGCCCCTGCCCCCGCCGGCCTCTCCCTTCCCCCACCCGGGCACCAGCTCCCCGCCTCCGTCCCCCCGTTTCGGCTTCCTCTCTTACTCCTCCCTGCCCCTCCTCTCTTCCCGACCTCGCTAAACTCCGCTCCTGGCCGCAGCACCTCGCTCCGGCCCCCGGCCCCCCGCGACCCTCGAAAAGCCGACAAAAACAGCCCCGAGGCCGAGCGGCCGTCGGGACCTTCCCCCCTGCCCGGCCGAAGCGCCCAGTGCCCCCGCCCTGTCCTGCTCCTCCGCCTACTCGGCCTCTCCCCACCCTGCCCCGAGGGGAGCCCCGGGGGGCGAGGGAGGGGCCGCTTGCTTTACTGCAGACCGTTTTCCCACCGCGTCTCCGACTGGAGCCAAAAATAAACAAACCCGCCGTATCGGATTTGCAAAAGCCTTAATGCGGCTGGAGACTTCGAAAAGCGAGTGGAGGCCGGTGGGCGCCCGGGGGTGCACTCCTTGGCCCGTGCTCTCCTGACAGCGCCCGAGTTCCTTTATTTACACCGGCTGTATGGTTTGTTTCTGTTTTGTTTCCCTCACCCTATAGGGGCTGTTTGTGGGGTGGGGTGGGGGGGTTCGCTATGTCGGATGACGATTCGAGGGCCAGCACCAGCTCCTCCTCATCTTCGTCCTCCAACCAGCAAACCGAGAAAGAAACAAACACCCCCAAGAAGAAGGAGAGTAAAGTCAGCATGAGCAAAAACTCCAAACTCCTCTCCACCAGCGCCAAGAGGTACGGTACTCTTCCCACGCCCCCATCCCACCCCCACCCCGGAGGCTTCCTATTTTCTGAACCTTCTCGGCTTGGTTTGGTCTGCCACCCAAGTGAAGGCAATTTAAGTGTCCTTCATGGTTGTTTTATGTGTTCTTAAAATTGAGAAAAGGGCCTTAGAAGCCCTCATTACTTTCTCTCTGGCTTCTTCTTTTTCTCTTTTAATTATTGTCCATATGTAGTTTCTGTGGTTTGCCTCTCCTATATCTTATTGAGGTTTGTAAGAATCCTCATTACCTTTAACAGTGACCCCCAAATCTGATTTCATATTACTTGTCCTCTTAATCACTGATCTGTCACCCTCCCTACAGCTGTCATCCCTCTTGTTAATTACTAATACCTGCCTGGACAACTCTGTATCACAGTGAGTTCTATTACCCTCTCACTTCCTCCTCACCTGTTGCATGTATGATCTTTTTTGAATAGAGCTTTTTCCGCAAATTGCATAAGGAACAAATAACTCATATCAGTAAGGTAGAACATTTAGGAGGTGAAAATATGTTTTTAAAAAGAGTTTTCTGTTTGGAGAGTTGAGGGAAATGAGTGAATAGATGATTGTAAGATGGTTATTGTAGGTTGTTTTGCTATTTTGTTCTTGTTAACCACATTTCGGGAAGACTAAACGTTTTTTTTCATGCTGTTTGCTCTTGTGCTGCTGTAAAAGATTGCATTTTTCCCCAAGTTGAGTCTCTCATGTCTCAACTTATGTCTCCTCTTATGTCTCTGGAACTAGCTACCTTTTACCTCTGTCATCCCTCAGTAATGTCCTCTGATTCTCATGACCCTTACAATAATCTGGGAACCGCCAGACACCCTTTCATAAGTCTTCTGTTCTCAGTCGTTAAAATATAAAGTGGTAAACCAGAAAGACTTTAAGGAATCCCAAGTGGTAAGTTATATAGGGGATTTCTTTCTTAAAGGAATTTAAAATAAAATGGAACATGAAGCTTTAGATCTTTCTGCTGAGTAGTCAGCCCAGAACTTGGAGTTTGAGAGTTTGTTGTCATTCTGCCTGACTTGAAATTTGAAAAGTTGGTAAAGCACTTTGGTAATCTAACCATGGGCTGATGAAGGAAAGACTAGCTTGTTTTAATGGTGTGTATGTCTTGAGTTAAATGGTAAAAAAGATGCCTATGCAAGATTGTTCCCATTTTCAGAGGGTTGGCTTGATTGCATCTCAGCCTCCTACAAGTCTTAATGGGCCTTTATTGATTAGCGCTGTTGCTGGTTCTCTCAGAACCCCGGACATCTACCGTGCCCAGTTTGGATGGGTCTTCCTTGACCCTGGACAGCTTCTGGGCTCCCTGATCCTCTCTCAGGCTGTCTTTGGCCTGATCTGCCTGAGGCAGGAATCTTGCTTTAGGTCATTAGGTGTTTTTATATTTTGCTGGATATTTCTGTGTACATGAATATATTTGGGGTAAAGGCACAGGTACCAAATGTAAAATAATTTCCTTTATGTCAGTAAATTACAGAA
Source organism: Tamandua tetradactyla (assembly GCF_023851605.1). Taxonomy (NCBI): domain Eukaryota; kingdom Metazoa; phylum Chordata; class Mammalia; order Pilosa; family Myrmecophagidae; genus Tamandua; species Tamandua tetradactyla. Next base: position 64,540,289 of record NC_135341.1, on the reverse strand, counting down.
AGGGAGATTTTTCACTAGACACAGTTTGTCCATTTGTATTAAGGAAGTTAAAAGCTTATTTGGAAATGGCTGGAAAAGAGGTAGGTGTAGAAAATGAAAGGTGGGAAGCCTCAAATAGTAATTTTACCCGCAAAGATAGCATTAGTGTTTTTTTTTTAACAATGATTTTATTTCTCTGGATATCTTGCTGAAAGAGTGGCTAATAATGTTAAAACAGAACCAAGGTTAGTAGTAATGGTAAAAAAATGAGCTAGGGTGAAAACTGATGTTAGTGGGACCCTGTAGAGATTGCTCTGTGAATATATTGGTTTGGAAAGTATGTGTTGCCCATAGACTCAGAAGAGGCAAGTATGCCAGGAGATAGAGTGGAAAAGAAGCCTGAATTGGCAGACAGGAGGTTATTAACTGCACATTGGAAAGTGATTTCTAGTCTTTAGGTAGAGGAAAGTCCCCATTACTTTGTGAAACATAGGTATGAATTACTCTTGAAAATCTTTGCCCATTCTCTGGAAATGATGCAAATACTTGTTTTAAAGTTGAAGTGGATAAAGCTGTCTGGTATTACACTCTTCAGGCATTAAAAAAGCAACTACCTTTTCAGTGAATAGTGTACAGGAGAAGTTGAACTGACAAGTAGAAGTGAAGTCATTATGTACTTTAATGTGTGTTGTGCTCAGAGATTTTTGCCTGTGTACGTGTGTCTTAACAGTTAAGATGCAGGTAGAGAATCAGGAAGCGAAGTTTCCAAACTTTCAGTCTAACATGTAATATTGAGTCAAACAGCAGGCACGGCAATGAATGTCTTAGAACTCAAATACTTATTGGTAATAGTAGAATTTAGTATAAGGACACAGATAAAGAGATGTCAGCAGAGATGGTGAACAAACACTTCTCTTAAGTTGACCAGATTTGTAAGGGTCTGAAAATGTCCTCAAATACGAAGGCTTTAAAGAACTTACTCAATTGCCATTATTAATTTCTCTGTACTTATAAATAGGAAAAAAAAAGCCTTTTAAAAAACCTATTTCCCCAGAGCAGCCAGCCACCCTTTCTACCCTCAGGAAACCTTTGGAAAGAGAAAAGCACCCATTGTAATTCAAATTGTGTCATGTGCGTGTGTGTTTAGTTTTTTATTTTACTGCTGCCTCTGCGAGATTTCAAGTTGTAACATAGCCTTGTAGAGCTTTGTATATTAGGAGGAGGAAAGGTTATAAAAATAGAAGGCACTGTTTAGAAGCTGGAAGAAGCTTAAAGGCCCCAAACTTTGTCGTCTGATGCTCCCTGAGCGCCTAGGTAAGCGGAAGACAAAGGCCAGAGCTTGGTGTAAACTGCCTGGTGGCTTCGGCCTAAGAGTGGGGGATGGGACGCTTTGTGAAGTCGAGGGCCGGTACTGAGAGAAACTGAGGCTCCTGGGTTCTGTGTCGAGTGTGGGATGGCGAGGGAACCATGGAGAAGGAAGCGGGGAGACGCTGGGGGAAAAAGCAGGTCCGGAAAAGTGGTTTGAGAGTCCGAGCGAGTTTGCCGGGCGGAGGCCGGGTGCACCTGTGCGGCCGGGGGGCTGGGGGCGGGCCCTTCGGGAGGGGGCGGGCGGTGGAGTTCGCGGCCGGGGCCTCGCGCGGCGTGGGGGCCAGAGGTTCCGCGGCGCCGTGGGAGGCGGGTGGGGAGATCGCGGAGCGCTCAGCCGTTGGGCACCCCTTCCCTCCCTGGCCGCAGCCTCACCCGGGCTGCCCCGCGCTCGCGCCGAGGCTCAGGGAGGCCTGGGCGGCCGCGGCCAGGGCGCGGACTGCGAGGGTTCGCCTTGCTGCCTGGGCTATGCGGCCCCAGCCACGGCGGCCAGGTCAGTCAGGGCCAGAGGGGCCGCGAGGGGAGCGGCCATGTTGACTTCGTCCCCGAGGACTGGGGAGGCCGTGGGGGGCGGGTGTCGGCGCGTCCTGGGACCCTCAGCCAGGGGGCTCCCCGCCTGGGATGGGCGTGAGGCGCCTGGGAGCGCAGCCGCAGCCCGGGGCGGACTTCGAGGGGCAGGGGTCCGGAGTCCATCCCACTCGCCCCACGGCCCTGGTGTTGTTGGTCCAGTGGAGAGGAGGTGCAGGGGAAGAGAGAATGTACCCCGATACATTCTAATATAATTCAGGCAACTAGTCCTTTAAAGTGAGAAACCTTAAGGTGATTCGCTAGGTGGAAAACACCGAGAATAGAAGTGTCTTCGTGTGTGAGGCAAGATTCGAACTCAGACGTTGTAGAAGAGGCTCCGGAAGGCAACTCGTTACCTCCATGAAGCTCGTTTTCCTCCGCGGACCTGAAGCTTTTGATCTGTAGCTTCCCTATCCCTCAGTAGAATCCAGTTGTTGTGGCGGGTGGTTGGATTTGTGGGCCAGACCTATCTAGGTGTTTCATAGGTGGGAAGCTACTAAAGCCTAAATGTCTCTTGTGTTTCTGTCCTTTCTCTGGCTCTAGAATTCAGAAGGAATTGGCAGATATCACTTTAGACCCTCCACCCAACTGCAGGTGAGCTTTCTTAAATATTTTTTTTCTTAAGATTCTAGTAACCTCTATCGTGGCCTTTCTTATTACAGATTTTTCTTTTAGTTAATGCTTGTTTGGTGCTAACATGAAGTAACAGCTGAAATTTATTAGCCCAAGTGTCATGTTTTGAGGAGCTCTAACAAGCTTGGTACTTTGTTAAAACTAAAAGAGAAATAAATGGATTTATTTGTGTGGACACTTTTACTATAAAACAGAATTGCAAAATAAAGGTGTACCTTGCCTGATTGTGAGTCTTTGACATGTCATTGAGGACGATGGAAAGCCTTTTAGATTTTGGTTTAGAAAACTGCTTTGCTATGTTAATCTCTTATTAAAACTCTACTCAGCTAATAGAGCGTAGAGGTAAATCAAACACTGGGTCTTTAAACTTATTCCAATGTGTATAAATTTGTGTTGGATATTTGGCAGGCCAATTCAGGAAATAATTTATGGCCTTGATAAAAAGATTTGTTTTAAATTATTTTATAGATTTAAATCCTTCCACCAGCGTGTTTTTCCTCTAGATTGTTTTACTCAGACCATATGCATGTGTGTGTTTCAGTTTCAAAGCAATTTGAGCCTGCTTTCAAAAAGTTTGTTGATCAGTTAATTTTATTTAGAATAGCCATTTTGCTATTGCTGAGCCAAGGTGGAAGACTTGATGACTTTACTAAATCAATAATGAAGTAAGGAAGGAGTCATTTATTTAAGGGAGATTAATTGTTCAGCTCTATAACCCTGATAGTTTAATAATTAAGTATAACATTTACCCTAGTTCTCTTAAATGATTGGCATTGGAATGGAATGTGAGAATTCAGAAATGTTTTAAACTTACAAGTAGAGGTAAAAGAAGTTATGAATAAGAAAATATTCAGTGGCCATTTGCAGAACTTAAGATGAGTATATGGAAGTGTGAAGGTTAAAGAACTAAATGAAATATTTTGCTTAACACTGAACTTTCCAAGCTGATTAGTGGATAAAATGAAAACTTTAAAATCACCATTTTGGTTATATATGTTTTTAAAGTAAATGTGTTTTACTTTAAGGATGTGGGATGCTTTTTGGTGAATCTTGCCCTGTCTTGTAAGGGAAGTTATTTTGAGTTTGAAGTGCTCTTGAACTATAGTTTGTAACTGAACCACTTAATCATTCTTGAGAATTAATTATTCTTATTTATGGCTAATAAACATAATAAACATTGTTTCAGACTGTTGAGAAAGTGGATAATTGGGTTTGATTAGGCTTAGGGTTGTGATATTTTTCTCTTTTATTTTTATAGAACAGTTGAGACTGGAAGCCTTTAACTTATAGTTCCCCTTGGTTGTTTGTATTGAATCCATGAACATTCCCCATGACAGATTGGTGCTGTTTAGTTATTGCTCCTGTTTGGAATGGTGTCTCTGTGCATTTCTTGTGAGTTCATACAGCTTTCTCTGGTGAAATTATAGAGTTTTTTAAAGCACAGTTTCAAAACTTACAACATTTATTAAAACATTTAATGGCTTTCTTGTGACTGTCGATCAGTTTAAAATTGTAAACAATTTTGAAGATTTTAATGGGTTTAACCCCTTAAAAAATCGGTTGTGAGAACTCGATTTTATGCATGATTTTTATGTAAACCCACAACTTCTCTAATAAGAAAAAATTAAAAAGGTTGACTACTTGCTATTTCAGTTTCACACCATTTTAGCTGCTTTCACATGTTAGAGATTTCTGTTGCTGAGGCCATGTAGAACTTTTCATGTTTGGAACACCCTCCTTAGTTACCCCTTCAAGCTGTAACCCTTGAACATTCTGGGGAATTACCAAACTTGATGACTGTTGAGGGGAGTGGGATGTGATGAAACTTGAATATACATAAACATTTCGAGAAAAATCTCTTCAATTTAAACAAAACAAAACACGAGACATCTGTATGTTTCAGGAGAAGGTAATTATGTTGTCTTTAAAGATTGCTTTATTTTCTGAAGGCATTTCCCAGTGGTACCATTTATGTAATATGGATTATAGCTCCTAGTTTTGGTTGGTTTATTAGTGTTATTGTCTTAATCTTATACAGTAACCCCCAAGAGTCAGCTTACTTAAATAAGTAAATTTTGGGTTGGTATCTATGGGATATGTCTATGGGATGGAGTTATTCAGTAGCTTAATGTACTTTATTGCCAGAGATGGAAATAGATAACTTAGTTTGGAGATACTTTTTGAAGTTGGCTTCTCACTGAAATGTGTGAGTTAAATGCATGAATGTTAATATTTTTATGACCTTTTTCTCTGTTACCCATAGCTTGGTTCTTTTTGGCATTATAATTTATCAACTATAAATTAGTTATAGTTGTAATCAACTATAAATTATATTTTGAATGAGTTTAATAGTTTTCAATTAATATGTCATATGCATTAACCCTTTTTAGTACTTTCTTTCATCAGTCAATATCAATATGTGTCTTTTATTTAAATACATTATTAAAATATAGCACCTGGAAAATAGTAATCTCAATAAATGGTTGGTTATTGCAAATCAGTTGGGGTATTGCTTAAAGATGTACTTTTTTGTGTTCACTAATTTAACTCTTAGAAAAAAACATTCTAATTTGAGATTACTGAACAAAACTGGGAGAGGCAGTTACTATAAATATGTTATACTCTATGAAAACAGATATAAAGTTAAATCCTTGATGTTTATTATGTTGAGTAGAATTTTTTAGAACAGAATGCAGAATATATTCAGTGATCAAGCCAAAAGTATTTTAAGTACCTTAAAATTATATTACCATATAAATTAAATTCTTAGTTTTGGTATCTGAATTATTTGGGAGGGGGTTTACAAAAGAAAGTCTCCCGATTCATTGTGCATTTGGTTAGGGTTTTTTCCCCCCCTTTCTATTTTGGCTCTATTCTTTTATGAACAGAAATATTGTATTAACTAAAGTAATCGCTCCTTAAAGCATTCCCTATCTTGGATTGTAAAATTATGGCTTTTAGATAGCTGATGAACTCTGGGCCAGGAAAGTCATTTTGTGGCCGTTATTTATAGCTTAGGGTTCAAGCTTTTCTAAATTGACTAGTTATGGCAATATAACTAGCCTGTAGACATAAATGTGTGTAGACAATATGTCTATACATAATAAATGACATATTTTGCTCAAGCCCTTTAAACTTGAGATTTTACATATTGGATACATTTGTATTAGTAAACTACTTATATAGCAACTTGAATCCAGAAACCTTGAAACCTAAGGAAAAAATTCATTGTGGTTTTTTGTTTTTGTTTTGATATATCTAATTTAGGATAAAATATATCTGAGAAATCATTAAACATTACAAGCACAAGGGAGAATAATAATTTAAAAAAATGTTTTCTTTTTATTTAATTTTATTGCATTTTGACCATTATTTTCTGTTTCTTGAATATGAAAACTCAAATATCTAAATAAATGCTTAGGTTTAAAAAATTTTTTTCAAGCTTTTTTTTTTGGAGAACTGTATTGTGTAATTAGCTACAGTTTGTTTTGTAGTTTACGGGTGAGTTGCACTTTTACAGATTGATTTAAAGGTAAAAGTGAAGAACATTTAAAAATCTTTAATGCCATTTTCTGAGAAGTTAATTTTCTCCCATTTCTTTTCCTTGTCTATTTAAAGGGCCTGAACTGTCTACCTCATTAGTGTTGTGAAGTTCAAATGTGATTAGACTATACTGTTTGAATTAGATGTGATATTATTAGAATTTTCTCACCTATTTAGCCTCCTACTAAAAGCTCATCTTTCTAACTAATGTTGTCTTTTGTCACTTGTATTTATTTTTTTGGATGCATAGTCTGGGAATGTCACTTGTATTGTAAATGTAGTTTCAACCCATTGACAGTAGAACAGAAATGCATGTTTTAAAAACATTCAAATGCAGAAGTTTGTGGCTTTTTTTGATCCTGCTCCTTGCACTTTATATTAATTCTTCCAGATAGTTTCTGTGCACTTATACACTGTTGTATTTTTCTAGCTCAGCCTCCTGAGTTGGTGGCAGTAGTAATGAGATGTTAATGTAGAAGTGGTAGGCTGTTAGCCGGTTTAGAATGAGAAGAGACCCTTTTCCTTGCGATCATAGAGTTCAGTTTGTTATGATTGCTTGTTTGCATAAAAGAAATGGATTCAATGGAACTCACCCTTAACAAAATCCTGTATCATCTTATGTGCTGTAAAATGTTCTGCCTTTAAGTCTTTTATTTGTCTGATATTTTTAAATGCACTAAAGATGTAAGTATGACTTAAGCATCTCAGGGATTGTTTTGTGTGCCTTTCATCTGGAGTGTTACTGCAGTGTGTGTGCCTTTATGTGTGTAAAAGCGATGTTGAAAAATAGAATCAGAAGGCTGAAGTGATGATACAATCAAAATAGCACCCAAACCGTCAGGATCAAGTTCTTGGAAATGAGATCATTACTTGGGGCCTTATTGAATGGGGAGGAAGGAAACCTATCCAGAAGTGAATAGATTACCATATGAGTACGAACTCTTATGGCTGTTAGGTTTTCGAAAAGACTGTGCCCTGGGTTGTAACACTATACTGTTATTAAAATATTGTTATCAGTATTTTGAGAATAATGCTTATAGCTTAGCTAGCAAGCAGCACTTCACTTTAATGATTCTTGTACAGAATGCTGGTCTTAGAATCCTGATACAAGTCTTGAGTGCCTTTGGGCATAAAAAGGCACTGCATTAAAAGAAATGTATAATCTAGTAAGGGCAGTGAGAAATAGACAACAAATTTGAATACTACTTGGAAATATAAGTATTATTTGAAAAGTAATAAATGCAAGTACTATGTTATGAAGGTTCAGAGGGAGAGATTACTTTCTTCTGGATGTGAGGGGTCATAGTTGGAGCCACTTAGTGATCTGGGAAAGCTTCATGCAGGACATGAGGAAGTGGAGTGGGGAAGAGTAGGGGGAAGAGTTTCGTGGAGGAAACTGAGCAAACACAGCAGAGGAAAGGTAAGGGACACTATTCAGCAAAAGTGAATAAATCTTTGGCTGAAGGGTAAGACAAGAGGGAGGATAAGTAGGAAGTAAAACTTGTGTTTCTCAGTGTCAGGCTAGGGCTTTGAAGAATCATTGAAACCTTTTGAGCAGGAGTTGTTTTGTAATTAGAGTTGAGTTTCTGGATAGAGACGAATTGAGGATTGATTAGAGTATGGTGGAAACCAGGAAACTTTGAGATTGCTGCAGTAGCACAGGTGGGAGGCCACGAGGGCTTGGGTGTATAGATGGTGGCCATCAAGAGTGTAGAGGTGAGAGAAGTAGAAGAATGCAGAGAACTTGGCCAATGATTTTGATATGGAGAACTTAAAAAGGAGTCAAAAGTTATTTCAGATGTTGGGTAAAATGGTGGTGCCAATACCAAAGTAGATAAAGCAGGAAGGTGAACTGGCTTGAGGGAGTCAGGTTTAGACTGCCCCCCTCCCATTAAAAGCACATCAATTATTTACTTTGTTTGTAATATACAAATGCTGAGCATATTGCTACCACTTAGTAGGCACTCTGTGAATATTTGCAGTTTGACTATATATTTGAGTTTATTAATCATTGAACCCTCAGATTTACCTAGTTTAGATTAGATTAGAAAGTACAATATAAACTTCCTAAAAGGCAAGGGCCATGACTTCTGTCTTTAATCCTGACCATAAATGTCTTTTTCCCCCCCAATTTCTTTGAAAAATACCAAACCTACAGAAGAGTTGAGAGAATAGTATAGCAAATACCCATTCTTCACCTAGAGTAACCATCTGTTCAAATATATATATCTTTTATACATTTATTTTGTTGAATGATTTGAATGTAAACCACAGACGTCATGATATTTCAGTGTTCTTAGGTTTAAACACGTTGAATTTGAGGTGGGTTGATGGGAAATCCAGGTGCTGAGGCTGAAATTGGCTTTAGGAGTCCAAATTAGATTTGAAAGTTTGGGTGGTAGGTAAAGTGCATGAGATTGTCAAGGTGAAGAGGAGGATTAAGAAGCATGAGAAAATAAAGAGGAATGTTAGAAGAAAGAAGCAGAGAAGTAGGAGGAGAGCCACAAGGTCACAGAAGTCCTAGGGAGGCTAACAGAATTTTCTCCTTGGGCTTTAAAAGTGTAAGAACTTAGGGCGGGCCACGGTGGCTCAGCAGGCAAGAATGCTCGCCTGCCATGCCAGAGGACCCGGGTTCGATTCCTGGTGCCCGCCCATGTTAAAAAAAAGTGGAAGAACTTATAAATATGCTTTGTAGGCTGAGAGTTAGAAGCAAGTAGAGAGGAAGAGAATGGAAATGCAAGAGGGGAAGATGTAATGTTTTAAAACTCTACCTTAAAGAAGGGCGTAGAAGTAGGCTTGAGGTCTTAAGTGGAGAGTATATGCTTAGAAAGATTGGTAGCTTGGAACTTTGACATAATGATAATATCCGAGAGGATTGGAAAGATTTTTGATGCTTGAGTAGCACTCCAGGAGGCTTCTTATTTATCACTAAAGAAATAACATCTGCTCCCAGAGTTACTCTGTTCTTTCTTTCCCTGTAGACTTTAAATTCCTTGAGAGCAGAGATTATGTGTTTGCACACCCCCTGTCCAAGAATGAGTAGGTAAACAATACATATTTGTTTAATTATAACATAAGCAAGAAAATCTAATTTGTATCTGTTGGTTTAATAGGACATCTTCATTACCTCCATTAGAAGATAACAGAAAGTGTGGGGGAATTTCTGTAGCATTTTACAACTGTCTGTTTCCGGCAGTCTTTCTCAGTTGGCACCCAGTTTTGGCAATTTTCACCTTCCCAGACTCTCAGAGGAACTCTGGACTTCAGTGTGATAGACATCATCTATTCTGCAGGATAGACTGAAAAGATCTATAACATAAATATAAACGCCTCTAATTTGCATGTTTTGATTTTATAAGATCACTGTTTTGCCAGCAACTAGCATGGGTCTAGTGAGGGTGTTAAATTTGGTTTCCTGGACAAGTTCTCCAAAGTCCTAACGCTGTTTCAGATAGTTATGTTAGTGATGCTGGCACCCATCTGAGACATATGACCCATTCCCCAGTGGAGAAAAACAGCATTTCATAATAAGCCCATTCTCCTATGCTGCTATAAACAAATGACCTAGTAACTGGTGTCAGAATATGCTTCTAATCCTCTGGGAAACTTCCTACTCTGTAGGCTTTGTAAGAAGCTCATCAGAATTTCTTGCTTGAAAAGCATAATCCAGCAACTGTTGTGTGTTAATGGCTCTTCTGTTGGAACATATATGTGAGTGATTATGTATTGATTTGTAGAGTCCATGATACACTGCATAGGTGATAAACCTGTAGAGGGCCAAGGTGATGTAGTAGGAAAAGTACTACGCAAAGTCAAAGATTTTCATTAAGAACAGCATAATTTAAAGTTGTCTCTGGGTTTTACTATTTGGGGCAGCATGCTATCCACAAATACTTTAATAAAGTAGTCAAAATCTGAATTCTGTCTGCTTTCTCAAGAAGTGCTGACCTGAATGTTACAGAATAAAGTGAAATGCCAGGGCAAAGTAAAGGGACTGGTATTATCCAGCTCTTCACATAGCATTCAAAAGAGAATTTGCCACAGGTGTCCCGTCTGACTTGTCTGTGGTGACCTGTGTCAGAAATAAATTTTGAATAGTAATGATCAAGACATCCCAGTAGGGTCTATCACCATTGAAATGGTGATCATTATATTTAATACCTGGACATAAGGCGTTTGTATCAACTTAAATTCAGACTGTTGATGTGGGGTGACCACCACTAAGTTTCACACAAAAAGACACCAAAGCACATTTTCGAACAGGAATAGAGCAGCTTAATATGATCTTACTTGGGGAAAAGTTTTAGATATGATGCAACTCAGGAAGTCAGGATTATGATTAGGAAGCAGTGTTGTACAAGAATGACAGCACCGTTAATAAATCAGCTCAACATTAATTTATTTAAAATATTAGTGTCTGCTGTGCCAGGCATTGCTGTGTGGATGATAAAAAAAAAAAAAAACAGACCTGGCCTCTGAACTGTGGAATTTGAATTTTAGTAGTTAATACAGACAGCAACCAAGTAACTACAAGTTGTGTTGGCTAGAAAGAAAGAAATTAGGGTGCAGTAATGGAGAATAATTTTGGGGATATGTGGGTGGGGTGGGGTAGTGGTACTTAGAGACAGCTTCCCTAATAAGACATTAAAACAAAGACCCGAAAGATGAAAAGGAAAGTATTACCTTTGTGAAAACCTTGGAAAGCATATCCCAGGGGGAAACACGGAGAACCCCCACCCCAAATGGAGGGGAGTGGGGTGATGCAGGATCATGTAAACCATGTTTGGATTTCATTCTAAGAACAGCAGGAAAGCATTCAGGGTTTTGAAGCGAGGAAGTGACACTATCTTAGTAATGATTTAAGGATTTTTCCACCTTCCCTGCTTGTGTGGGAAATAGCTAGAGTGTTAGAACACGATATTTGAAAGAAAATAAGCGTTCACCCGATTGTGGAGAAGAAAAGAATTTATTCACAATCTTGCAAGAAGGGATGTCCACCTGAAAAATGGTGGTCTGCGCCAAATAGAATGCCACAGGTATTTATATCCTAAGCCTAGCAGGCAGGACCCTCCCCTGTTTCTTTGCTGATTGAATATTCCAGAAATTACAGCCTATCCAGATTGTCTAATTTGAACTTCCTGCCAAAGGTTCCCTCTTTGTTTACACCTTACATTTCAATGACCTTGACCTTTCTTATTTAAACTTTGTTTCTACCTTTTTCATGTGTCAATTCTAGGCCTAAGTCACAGGTGCTTTCCTTACCTGCTTGCAAAACAGTTTGAGTTATTTTGCAGCCCTTTCCTGAGCCATATTATGTGAAAGCTAAACTTAATTTTCTTACATAGAGGAAGGCAAGAGTGGAAGAAAGAAGACAAAAATGAGGTATTACTCTTTTCCAGGTAACTGGGATTATGGTGTTAGAACACGTGGACCTGTTGATAGATTGTGTGTGAGAGCTGAAGGAAAGGAACAAGGATGACTCCAAGTTTCTGTAAGATGATGGTGACATTTTGTTGATATGATGAAGACTGGAATAGGACCCAGGGTATGTGTGGATGTGTTGGGCTGCAGGAAAAGACTTTTGTATATAGGTTAAGCTTGAGATAAATGCCCATGAGACATGCAAATAAAGTGTCACAAGTTAGATATGCGTAGTTGGGACTCAGGAATGTTTTGAGATCAAGAAAAATGTATATTTGGGAGTCATCACCGTATAAGGGCTCATGAGTGTCTTGGGAATGCCTCTAGCTCACCTAAAGAGAAAAGATGTTAAGTGAGAAGAGGATCCATCCTGGGTTCTACAGACCAGGGCAAGCTTGCAAAGGAGACAAAGATATGTGAGGAAAAAAAATCAACAGAGTGCAGTGTCAGAAAGCAGTGAATGCAAAGTGTTTTGAGATGGTGATCATTAACCCTAAAGTGATTCTGTAAGGTGGAAAAAGATGAGGACCAGCAAGTAGCTATTGAATTTTACAATTTGAACTTTGCTTGTGGTCTTCACAGGAGCAGAATAAATCTAGAGGTGATACAAGAAAGGTAATGATTTTCAAGAGGGAATAGGTGTGTTTATGTTATTCTTCCTTGTTAGAATGTGTCATTCTATTTATCCAGGGAAGTGATTTGGTATTATCTAATTTTTCCACGTTAGGGCATGATTTCTTAACATTGTGTATATTATTTTTTTCTGGGGAGAAGGCAGAAAGGTTAGCTTCTGCTTTACTTGGTTAAAGTCCTTCGTGGTCTTTATGGCTGTTTTGCTAAAGCTGCCGAAATGTAGTATACCAGGAATGGGTTGACTTTTATAATGGACATTTATGAGTTTACGAGTTTACAGTTCTAAGGCCATGAAGATGTCCCAGTTAAGGCATCATCAGGACTATACCTTCTTTGTCATTGCTTTCAGCTCTTCTGGGTATATACCAAGTAGTGCTATTGCTGAGTCATAGGGCAACTTGGTATTTAGTTTCCTAAGGAAACACCAGTCTTCCATAGTGGCTGCACCATTATACATTCCACCTATACCTTCTATGAAGAAAGGCCTCTGGCATCCGGAGTTCCTCTGTCAGATAGGAAGGCATGTGATGGGCATCTGCTCGTCCTTAACATGGGTTTCGTTACTTTCAGCTCCTAGTTCCAGTGGCCTCCTCTCAGTGCGTCTGTGGGTCCTCTCAGCATCTCCGGGGATAGCAATAAAATTTCACAGTACATTGTAACAAGTACTTAGATTTCAGAGTATAGATTTCAGAGTGGTATGGGTTACAATTCCACAATTTTAGGTTTTTCCTTCTAGCTGCTCTTAAGACACTGGACATTAAGAGAAATATCGATTTAATGATTTAGCCATCATACTTACTTGCTCAATCCTATCTTCTCTTATAAATCTTCCTCATTGCGTGTTTACTTTTAACATTGCATAAGTTATTTGTCATATTCAATATTTTTTATCCTTTTAAGTTGGCTTAAAAGGATTTTAAGTATTGTGTTAATATTTTTTGATGTACCTGGAATTCTTAGAGTATCATCTTGCAATCATTTATCAATCACTTAATTTAATTCAGATTATACTAGATACTCTTGTTTCTACTTGAGTAATTGAGATTGTCCCTGTTGCTAAGATTTTTTTTTTTTTTGTCGAGACACAGACTTGTAAATTACATGCATTAAGCCAGGGGGCAGTAAGATACTTAGAGTTATTGCTGAGTGCATTTAACAGTTTTAATCTAGGAGAATGTCCCATGATACGAATGTTTATTTTAGTACTTCCCATCAGAGCAGTGTGTGCGCATAGCAGTTTATGCATCAAAACACAGATACTAGATCCCTGTTCAAATGTGTAGGAGGGATTGGAGGAAATGTTGAGCAAACATCCTAAGTGATGTAGCTGGTGTCTTTTTATTTACACCGCAAGAGTTAGCAAAGTGCTACATTTTTGGTAGTCTCAAAAATGTGTATATATTTTCAAATTTATTTTATTTATTAAATGTACCAACATAGAAACACAAACATTCTTATATAATCATTCCATTCTACATATATAATCAGTAATTCACAGTATCATCACATAGTGGTATATTCATCATCATGATAATTTCTTAGAACATTTGCATCAATTCAGAAAAAGAAATAAAAAGAAAACAAAAAAACTCATACATACCATACCCCTTATCCCTTCCTTTCATTGATCAATAATATTTCAATCTCCTAAATTTATTTTAACATTTGTTTCCCCTATTTATTTTTAATCCATATGTTTTACTCCTCTGTCCAAAGAAGCATCAGACACAAGGTTTTCACAGTCACATAGTCACATTGCGAAAGCTATATCATTATACAATCATCTTCAAGAAACATGGCTACTGGAACACAGCTCTACATTTTCAGGCAATTCCCTCCAGCCTCTCTGTTACACCTTAACTAAAAAGGGAATATCTATTTAATACATAAGAATAACCTCCAGGATAACCTCTTGACTCTATGTGGAATCTCTCAGCCATTGACACTTTGTCTCAAAAGATATGGTATATTTTGTTGAAATTAACTTTGTTTAGGAGTGATTTCTTTGGATTATGGTAATTTTTCATATTTTCAAACAATAAAGAGATTATATTCCAAAATGTATGAAAGTAAATGATTGTTTGGAGAAGAAATTATTTATGGTATTTCATTCTAAATAGCTTTTGCATAATGTCTAAATTAAAATTGATTAACAAATAAGAAATTGTTTTTATTTGTGTGACATGAAACTTCAGACTTAGAATTCTGGTGCTGGATATCACTGGGTGAGATAGAGGCAGCCAGTGGATCATTTTGCTCGACTGAGTCAGTGATGCCGAGCTGTCAGGGAAAGGGAGGGGTGGCAGAGTTCTGGGAGAACTGAGGGTAGAATTAAGGAATTTTCGGGGTTGGGAGACATTTTTTTAGTTAAGAATATTGGTTGGGATCACAAAAGTGTTAGCTACTGCCGTAAGGAAGTGAATGCTGACATGTGAAACCAAAGTTTTCTTGAGCATAGGGAACTTTGCTCCTCAAATGATTAAAATTTCTCCTAGCACTACCTATAACTTTTCCTCCTCTATGGGAGTACATCTTAGCTTTTAAAGGTAATTTATATGAATTGGCTTTATAAACATTTATTTCTCTGCAGACTGGTAGCCCCCCCCCCCAAAAAAAAAAACCAACACAATTTTTCTTCTTTAGAACTTAGTATTTTGAGATGTTGTCACATTCAAAGTCTATTATATAGTAACTATTGTCAAGTGTTACATAACAGTTCTGAAATTAATCACATATCTAGGACGCAATTCTTTTTCTTTTTAGAAATATTTTTAAGAAATATCCACACATATACAGTACAGCCATATTATACAGTCATTGGTTCACAACATTGTCACATAGTTGTGTATTCTTCACCATGATCATTTTTAGAACATTTGCATCACTCCAAAAAAAGAAATAAAAAGAAGGAAAAAGAACTCATACATCCCATACCGTTTACCCCTTCCTCTCATCGACTACTAGGATTTCAGTCTACCCAATTTTTACCCTTTAATCTCCCCCTATTATTTGTTTATTTTGTTATCCTTTTTTTTTTTTTAACTCATTTGTCCATACCCTGGATAAATGGAGCATCAGACACAAGGTTTTCACAACCACACAGTCACGTTGTAAAAGCTAGTTAGTTATGCAGTCTTCTTCAAGAATCAAGGCTGTTGGAGCATAGTCCAGCAATTGTAAGTACTTCTTACTAGCCTGCCAATACACCATAAACTAAAAAGGAAATATCTGTATAATGCCTAAAAATAACCTACAGACAACCCCTCTGAAAGTTTCAGCCACTGAAACTTATTTTATTTCTCTCTTCCCCTTTCTGGTCAAGAAGGCTTTTTCATTCCCATGATGCTGGGTTCCAGCTTATCCCCTGGAGTCAGGGCCCACTTTGCCAGGGAGGTTCACACCCCTGGGAGTCATGTCCCACATAGTGGGGAGGGCAGTGAGGTCACCTATCAAGTTGGTTTAGAGAGGACACATCTGAGTAACAAAAGGTTCTCTGGGAGTGACTCTTAGGTATAATTATCAGTAGACTTAGCTGCTGCTTTGTAGGGATAAGCTTCATAGGGGCGAGCCCCAAGATTGAGGGCTCAGCCTATTGAATTGCTTGGCCCTACTGCTTGTGAGAATATCAAGAATTCCCCAGATGGGGAAGTTTGATATTTTCTCCGTTCTCCCCAGTTCCCCAAGGGGACTTTGCAAATACTTTTTGATTCTCTGTCCAGATTACTCTGGGATACATCGGGGCATCACATTAACCTGTACAAACCAATGATCTCACGCCCTATTCAAGATTGCATGTAATTATGGGGTTCAAGTAAACTGACCATACAAGTTAAATTATTTTGCACCAAATAAATCGTCTCTCCCTTTGATCTTGCACAGGGATTGAAGTTTGAAAATAAGGGTCATATCATCCTTTACCCTTATTCTGAGTTACCTTAGTCCTATCCAGATCAGCTTCATTCGTATCTCTAGACGAAGTCTGATCACTTTTTCAGCTTTTTACACAGTTACTGAATAGGGTAATGCTGACTTTCTTAGCTTGAGAGCGCTAAACGCTTGAGTCTCAGATGTCACATAACCACCCAAAGTTTCAGGGAACAAGCACGTTATATACAAATAGCTCAGTATCTCAGAATTTAAAAATAAAAATGTGTGTTACAGCTTCTAAATATATGTGACTGCTGTAAGAGCTTACAATCTAGGAACCGTTATAATAGGTCCCAATCTGATAACCCATGCTCTTGACTTCCGTTCTTTGAGTTTGTATATTATAGTTGCTCCGTATGAGTGAGGCATGATAACATTTGTCTGTTTGTGACATTTTATTCAACATACTGTCCTTAAGGTTCATTGACCTTTTGCATGCCTCACAACGTCACTCTTTTTTTTTTATTAGCAGAAAAAAAAAAAGAAATTAACACAACATTTAGAAATCATACCATTCTACATATGCAATCAGTAATTCTTAACATCATCACATAGATGCATGATCATTGTTTCTTAGTACATTTGCATCAGTTTAGAAGAACTAGCAATATAACCGAAAAAGATATAGAATGTTAATATAGAGAAAAAAAATAAAAGTAATAATAGTAAGAACAAAACAAAACAAAACAAAAACCTATAGCTCGGATGCAGCTTCATTCAGTGTTTTAACATGATTACTTTACAATTAGGTATTATTGTGCTGTCCATTTTTGAGTTTCTGTATCTAGTCCTGTTGCACAGTCTGTATCCCTTCAGCTCCAGTTACCCATTATCTTACCCTGTTTCTAACTCCTGCTGGACTCTGTTACCAATGACATATTTCAAGTTTATTCTCGAATGTCCGTTCACATCAGTGGGACCATACAGTATTTGTCCTTTAGTTTTTGGCTGGACTCACTCAGCATAATATTCTCTAGGTCCATCCATGTTATTACATGGTTCATAAGTTTATTTTGTCTTAAAGCTGCATAATATTCCATCGTATGTATATACCACAGTTTGTTTAGCCACTCTTCTGTTGATGGACATTTTGGCTGTTTCCATCTCTTTGCAATTGTAAATAACGCTGCTATAAACATTGGTGTGCAAATGTCCGTTTGTGTCTTTGCCCTTAAGTCCTTTGAGTAGATACCTAGCAATGGTATTGCTGGGTCGTATGGCAATTCTATATTCAGCTTTTTGAGGAACCGCCAAACTGCCTTCCACAGTGGTTGCACCATTTGACATTCCCACCAACAGTGGATAAGTGTGTCTCTTTCTCCGCATCCTCTCCAGCACTTGTCATTTTCTGTTTTGTTGATAATGGCCATTCTGGTGTGTGTGAGATGATATCTCATTGTGGTTTTGATTTGCATTTCTCTAATTGCCAGGCACATTGAGCATCTCTTCATGTGCCTCTTGGCCATCCGTATTTCCTCTTCTGGTAGGTGTCTGTTCAAGTCTTTTTCCCATTTTGTAATTGGGTTGGCTGTCTTTTTGTTGTTGAGTTGAACAATCTCTTTATAAATTCTGGATACTAGACCTTTATCTGATATGTCATTTCCAAATATTGTCTCCCATTGTGTAGGCTGTCTTTCTACTTTCTTGATGAAGTTCTTTGATGCACAAAAGTGTTTAATTTTGAGGAGCTCCCATTTATTTATTTCTTTCTTCAGTGCTCTTGCTTTAGGTTTAAGGTCCATAAAACCGCCTCCAGTTGTAAGATTCATAAGATATCTCCCTACATTTTCCTCTAACTGTTTTATGGTCTTAGACCTAATGTTTAGATCTTTGATCCATTTTGAGTTAACTTTTGTATAAGGTGTGAGATACGGGTCTTCTTTCATTCTTTTACATATGGATATCCAGTTCTCTAGGCACCATTTATTGAAGAGACTGTTCTGTCCCAGGTGAGTTGTCTTGACTGCCTTATCAAAGATCAAATGTCCATAGATGAGAGGGTCTATATCTGAGCATTCTATTCGATTCCATTGGTCGATATATCTATCTTTATGCCAATACCATGCTGTTTTGACCACTGTGGCTTCATAATATGCCTTAAAGTCAGGCAGCGCGAGACCTCCAGCTTCCTTTTTTTCCCTCAAGATGTTTTTAGCAATTCGGGGCACCCTGCCCTTCCAGATAAATTTGCTTATTGGTTTTTCTAATTCTGAAAAATAAGTTGTTGGGATTTTGATTGGTATTGCAGTGAATCTGTAGATCAGTTTAGGTAGGATTGACATCTTAACTATATTTAGTCTTCCAATCCATGAACACGGTATGCCCTTCCATCTATTTAGGTCTTCTGTGATTTCTTTTAGCAGTTTTTTTTTTTTTAGTGTAAAATCTAAGTATATTGAAAAATATAAAGATATATAAAAGGTTCCCATAATGCAATCATGCAGAAGTAAACTGCTTTCATTCAATTACACAAAAGTGATTCTGTACAGTTATCTACATAGCTCCACGGGAATCTTGTTCAATGAAATTAATGAATATCCTTATTTTTAATTAAATTAATCAACATGTGGGAATTTAAGCATAGAACTGACTTACTAGATCTCACAGCAATTTTCAAAAAGCACAATGATCTTAATGAGAATCAAATTATCTTGGCTTCTGATTTTCCGATAGCATGTTCAATTTTGCTTTTAATTGAAAAGCAAGTAATAAAAAAAAAGAAGACAAACAAAATAAAGCTTAGGGTTCTGGTATGTGGTCCACATCTATTAATCAACCAAAGTTGTTAACAGCAAGTACCATCTCTTCAGACAATGTTTTTTGGGTTATAGAGGCAGAGAATTTTTCCTTGAAAAGAAAAAGGACCAAACTAATCTGGCAAAGTATGAATACCTTGAAAAGAAAAAGTACCAAACTAATCTGGCAAAGTACGAATAACCCACAGCTATTTGTTACTTTGAAGATTTTTGAAGATCTGAACTCCCCCTCACCCCAAAAAAGACAATTAAAAATGTGAAGTTATTAGGTCATAATTATGTTAAAAGACCTACCAAATGCACACTTTTCCTTTAAATACAACCTAGGTGTCCAACTGGTATGGATTAACACAGATAATTTACATTATGACAAATATGCTCACTATATTCTTTTTATTTTTCATGAAGACAAATGCAATGTATTTTCAAGAAAAAAAAGAATTTGCAGAATAGTCAATTTTGCATAAAAAGGTGAAAAATGAGCACGGTTGGATGGAACTAAAAAAAATAAGGGTGAGTTGAATCAAGAATATTTTGGACTTTATAATCAAGAGTCGTTACCAAGCATGAGTTCCAACTTCTCAAATGCCTCATGAAAATCCATGAGGAAATACTCAGAAATTAACTTTGTGAAAACTTTTTTATGGTTTCCATTATAAAAAGGATACTTGGGGTGAAGATTTAGGATGAGATTTAATCAGTCCTTATAAATTAACTTTAAACCATAAGTAATTTGGACATTTTTTTTAAAACAGGAAAAAATATTGTTCTAGTTTGCTAGTTGCTGGAATGCAATATACCAGAAACGGAATGACTTTTAAAAGGGGAAATTTAATGAGTTGCTAGTTTACAGATCTAAGGCTGAGAAAATGTCCCAATTAAAACAAGTCTATAGAAATGTCCAATCAAAGGCATCTGGGGAAAGATACCTTGGTTCAAGAAGGCCGATGAAGTTCAGGGTTTCTCTCTCATCTGGAAAGGCACATGGCGAACGCAGTCAGGGCTTCTCTCTCGGCTGGAAGGGCACATGGCAGACACGGCGTCATCTGCTAGCTTACTCTCCTGGCTTCTGGTTTCATGAAGCTCCCTGGGAGGCATTTCCCTTCTTCATCTCCAAAAGTCGCTGGCTGGTGGACTCTCTGCTTTGTAGTGTTGCAGCATTCTCTGCCCTCTCTGAGTCTCTCATTCTCCAAAATGTTTCCTCTTTTATAGGACTTCAGAAACTAATCAAGACCCACTCAGATGGGTGGAGACATGTCATCCCCTAATCCAGTTTAACAACCGTTCTTAACTAAATCTCATCAACCAGGGAGATGATCCCATCACAGTCCCAAATACACAGCATTGAATAGAGACTATTCTACCTTTAAGAAATGGGATCCATATTAAAACATGGCTTTTCTTAGGGGGCACACTTCCCTTCAAACCAGCACATTCCACCCTCTGGCCCCTAAAAAAGACATGTTTTTCCCAAATACAAAATACATTAATTTCATAACAATATCAGAAATCCTTAAACCTATCAGTAGCAATACAATGAAGTAAAAAGTTAGAGACAGTATAAAATCTCATCAAGTCAGTTACAGGCATGGTCTGTCCTAAGGCAAAATTCTCTCCATTTGCTCTGAACCTTTGAAAACTCACAAGTTATTTGCTGCCAACATACAAAGGAGGAACATTCATAAGATATGTATATGCATTTCCATAGGGAGGAAGGAACACAGGGGTCACCGGACCCATACGGTTTCGAAAACCTACAGGGCAAAGTCCATTAGATTTCAAAATCTGAGAGTCATTTATCCTCAGGGCTTTAGAAAGTGGCAGTCCCACCCTATCCAAATGCCTACGCCTGCCTCTCTCTGAATGCAACCTTGGGGGATATTGGGGAGACCACCTTTCTCTCGGCTACACCCTCTCCAAGCATTGGGGCCGCACCTGGGCTCTCTGCCAGCTCCAGGGCACACACTCAACCCCTCCATGTGGTGGCAGCCAGGCTCCCCCCAAACCCCAAGGAACGTGCTTCACCTTCTCCCAGGCCTGAGGCGGCATGACTCTTCCACTGCAACGAGGTGGAAGGCCCATCCTCTGCCTTTGGGGCAAACTCACCCTCTCCACGGGCTTGGGTGGGTCTGTTCTCCTGGCCTGAGGCTTCTTGACTTCAGACCTCAGCCTCCACGGTTTTGCCTCTGAAGTTATTTTTCCTCCAATGTGTCCCTTCTCTGAACCACTCAGTCCAGACTGGCAGTGGCTCTGTTTATACAGGTCCCACAGCACTCTCGTTGGCTTTCTGTGCAGTAGCCTTGGATCATGCCCATCAGACATAAGGAGTTTCCACAAATCTTTCCTGGATAACTCCATGTCCGATCCTGACTTTCTCTGAAATGGCTGGCTGGTTCCACATTTGGTTAAATCCACACTATACTCTGTAGTTTCCCTTTCTGTAGGCCCAGAATTTTCTGGGACCTCAATTTCTGGTTTCTTTTTACTCAAGAGTTCAGTTCTCAGCTTATCTCTTTCCCGTCGCATTTCACTATAAGCTGCAAGGAGAAACCAGACTGCACTTTCGACATTTAATTTGGAGATCTCTTCTGTTAAATATCCAAGTTCATGACTTCTAAAATCTGCCTTCCAGCCAAAGCCACTAGTCAATTTTGCCAGATTATCTGCCATTTTAAAACAAGGATCACCTTCCTTCCAGTTTGCAATAACACGTGCCTCATTTCTGTCTAAGGCCTCATCAGAGGTATCTTTAGAGTCCACATTTCTACCAACAGTCTCTCCAAAGCATTCTAGGCCTTCTCTATCAAGCTTCTCACAACTCTTCCAAAATATTCCCTTTATCCATTTAAAAAGCTGTTCCAACATATTTGGTATTTGCGAACTGCAGCAGCAGCACCCCACTCGCCGGTACCAAAATCTGTTCTAGTTTGCTAGCTGCTGGAATGCAATATACCAGAAACGGAATGGCTTTTTAAAAGGGAAATTTAATGAGTTGCTAGCTACAGTTCTAAGGCCGAGAAAATGTCCCCATTACAACAAGTCTATAGTAATGTCCAATCAAAGGCATCCAGGGAAAGATACCTTGGTTCAAGAAGGCCGATGAAGTTCAGGGTTTCTCTCTCATCTGGAAAGGCACATGGTGAACACGGTCAGGGTTCCTCTCTCATCTGGAAGGGCACATGGCAAATACAGCATCATCTGCTAGCTTTCTCTCCTGGCTTCCTATTTCATGAAGCTCCCCGGGAGGCACTTTCCTTCTTCAACTCCAAAGGTTGCTGGCTCGTGGACTCTGCATTGTGGTGCTGCAGCATTCTCTGCTCTCTCCGATTCTCTCATTCTCTTTTTATAGGACTTCAGAAACTAATCAAGACCCACTCAAATGGGTGGAGACATGTCATCCCCTAATCCAGTTTAACAACCATTCTTAACTAAATCACATCAACCAGGGAGATGATCTCATTACAGTTTCAAATATACAGTATTGAATAAGGATTATTCTACCTTTTAGAAATGGGATTTATATCAAAACATGGCTTTTCTTAGGGGGCATACTTCCCTTCAAACCAGCACAAATATAAAGTCTTCAACAATGTTAGACACACACTATTTCTCCTTGCTTTTAAGATTGTCTTGACTGCAAGTAAAGGAAAACATGGAAAAACTGCATAAATCTGACATTTAATAGACACTTCTTTCAATATTTATAATCCACAAATCATCAGTTATTACTCGAAAGGCAAGAAAAGTACTCTCCTTGTTGGTTTTGAAGAAGTAGGAATTTTTTTAAAAAGTATTCAGGTCAGTGGCCTTGGCAATTACTTCAATGTGTATAATTAGAAGAAAAAGCAAGCTACTACTATATGTAAAAAAGTATTTTATCGTCTGTTCAGAATTATTTTAAGTGGCTATCCTAAACCAGAAATCAACTCCAACGCCCAGAAAAATTAAAACCAAACTTAATTTTTAAATCATTTTCTTAATTCTGAATTTTTCAAGGTAATGAACACAGCATCATGGTTTTACAGATTCCCTAGACACAATCATCAATTTGGCTGTGAATGAACTTAGCTCATATTAGGAAACCAAGAGGCCTTGTTCCTTCCTAAAATGTCTAAATAACAAATGGTTATAAAGGGGGGAGAACATTTATGAATAATGTCAGACAAAGCACACACTCAGATACACTTCTGGACTTAGATGTACCCTTAGAGAACTGAAAAGATAAGATGCTAATTATAGTACATGTAAACATCTATTCTAATTGAAAAAGGGCAAACATAAAATGGTAAGATGATGTTATTGTAACAGTCATCTCCAGACAGGATCAAGGTCTTGCTGTTGTAGTCACAAGGCTAAATTCAGGCAATGATGATCTCTCTCTGCTGTTTGGTGTAAAGAGAAGAAACGTGAGCCTCTGCCAATTTGGCACCTTTCACGACTACAAACAGTGTTTTCCTAAAGTAGTATGTATAGTACATTTCTTTATTCATACATCTTCAAATGGTCAAGTGTTCTTTCATACATCCAAAATGTAATGTGATGTTTTCTTATTCATCAAATGTTAGCTCTACTTGATTTTAGCAGTTTTTTGTAGTTTTCTTTATATAGGTTTTTTGTCTCTTTAGTTAAATTTATTCCTAGGTATTTTATTCTTTTAGTTGCAATTGTAAATGGGATTCGTTTCTTGATTTCCCCCTCAGCTTGTTCATTACTAGTGTATAGAAATGCTACAGATTTTTGAATGTTGATCTTGTAACCTGCTACTTTGCTGTACTCATTTATTAGCTCTAGTAGTTTTGTTGTGGATTTTTCCGGGTTTTCGACGTATAGTATCATATCGTCTGCAAACAGTGATAGTTTTACTTCTTCCTTTCCAATTTTGATGCCTTGTATTTCTTTTTCTTGTCTAATTGCTTTGGCTAGAACTTCCAACACAATGTTGAATAATAGTGGTGATAGTGGACATCCTTGTCTTGTTCCTGATCTTAGGGGGAAAGTTTTCAATTTTTCCCCATTGAGGATGATATTAGCTGTGGGTTTTTCATATATTCCCTCTATCATTTTAAGGAAGTTCCCTTGTATTCCTATCTTTTGAAGTGTTTTCAACAGGAAAGGATGTTGAATCTTGTCAAATGCCTTCTCTGCATCAATTGAGATGATCATGTGATTTTTCTGCTTTGATTTGTTGATATGGTGTATTACATTAATTGATTTTCTTATGTTGAACCATCCTTGCATACCTGGGATGAATCTTACTTGGTCATGATGTATAATTCTTTTAATGTGTTGTTGGATACGATTTGCTATAATTTTATTGAGGATTTTTGCATCTATATTCATTAGAGAGATTGGTCTGTAGTTTTCTTTTTTTGTAATATCTTTGCCTGGTTTTGGTATGAGGGTGATGTTGGCTTCATAGAATGAATTAGGAAGTTTTCCCTCTACTTCGATTATTTTGAAGAGTGTGAGGAGAGTTGGTACTAATTCTTTCTGGAATGTTTGACAGAATTCAGATGTGAAGCCGTCTGGTCCTGGACTTTTCTTTTTAGGGAGCTTTTGAATGACTAATTCAATCTCTTTACTTGTGATTGGTTTGTTGAGGTCATCTATTTCTTCCTGAGTCAAAGTTGGTTGTTCATGTCTTTCCAGGATCCCGTCCATTTCATCTAAATTGTTGTATTTATTAGCGTAAAGTTGTTCATAGTATCCTGTTATTACCTCCTTTATTTCTGTGAGGTCAGTAGTTATGTTTCCTCTTCCATTTCTGATCTTATTTATTTGCATCCTCTCTCTTCTTCTTTTTGTCAATCTTGCTAAGAGCCCATCAATCTTATTGATTTTCTCATAGAACCAACTTCTGGTCTTATTGATTTTCTCTATTGTTTTCATGTTTTCAATTTCATTTATTTCTGCTCTAATCTTTGTTATTTCTTTCCTTTTGCTTGCTTTGGGATTAGTTTGCTGTTCTTTCTCCAGTTCTTCCAAGTGGACAGTTAATTCCTGCATTTTTGCCTTTTCTTCTTTTCTGATAAAGGCATTTAGGGCAATAAATTTCCCTCTTAGCACTGCCTTTGCTGCGTCCCATAGGTTTTGATATGTTGTGTTTTCATTTTCATTCTCCTCGAGGTATTTACTAATTTCTCTTGCAATTTCTTCTTTGACCCACTCGTTTAAGAGTGTGTTGTTGAGCCTCCATGTATTTGTGAATTTTCTGGCACTCCGCCTATTACTGATTTCCAACTTCATTCCTTTATGATCCGAGAAAGTGTTGTGTATGATTTTAGTCTTTTTAAATTTGTTAAGACTTGTTTTGTGACCCAGCATATGGTCTGTCTTTGAGAATGATCCATGAGCACTTGAAAAAAAGGTGTATCCTGCTGTTGTGGGATGTAATGTCCTATAAATGTCTGTTAGCTCATTTATAGTAATATTCAGATTCTCTATTTCTTTATTGATCCTCTGTCTAGATGTTCTGTCCATTGATGAGAGTGGTGAATTGAAGTCTCCAACTATTATGGTATATGTGTCTATTTCCCTTTTCAGTGTTTGCAGTGTATTCCTCACGTATTTTGGGGCATTCTGGTTCGGTGCGTAAATATTTATGATTGTTATGTCTTCTTGTTGAATTGTTCCTTTTATTAGTATATAGTGTCCTTCTTTGTCTCTTTTAACTGTTTTACATTTGAAGTCTAATTTGTTGGATATTAGTATAGCCACTCCTGCTCTTTCTTTTCTGGTTGTTATTTGCATGAAATATCTTTTCCCAACCTTTCATTTTCAACCTATATTTATCTTTGGGTCTAAGATGTGTTTCCTGTAGACAGCATATAGAAGGATCCTGTTTTTTAATCCATTTTGCCAGTCTATGTCTTTTGATTGGGGAATTCAGTCCATTAACATTTAGTGTTATTACTGTTTGGATAATATTTTCCTCTACCATTTTGCCTTTTGTATTATATATATCATATCCGACTTTCCTTCTTTCTACACTCTTTTCCATACCTCTCTCTTCTGTCTTTTCGTATCTGACTCTAGTGCTCCCTTTAGTATTTCTTGCAGAGCTGGTCTCTTGGTCACAAATTCTCTCAGTGACTTTTTGTCTGAGAATGTTTTAATTTCTCCCTCATTTTTGAAGGACAATTTTGCTGGATATAGGAGTCTTGGTTGGCAGTTTTTCTCTTTTAGTAACTTAAATATATCATCTCACTGTCTTCTAGCTTCCATGGTTTCTGCTGAGAAATCTACACATAGTCTTATTGGGTTTCCCTTGTATGTGATGGATTGCTTCTCTCTCGCTGCTTTCAAGATCCTCTCTTTCTCTTTGACCTCTGACATTCTAACTAGTAAGTGTCTTGGAGAACGCCTATTTGGGTCTATTCTCTTTGGGGTGCGCTGCACTTCTTGGATCTGTAATTTTAGGTCTTTCATAAGAGTTGGGAAATTTTCAGTGATAATTTCTTTCATTAGTTTTTCTCCTCCTTTTCCCTTCTCTTCTCCTTCTGGGACACCCATAACACGTATATTTGTGCGGTTCATATTGTCCTTGAGTTCCCTGATCCCCTGTTCAAATTTTTCCATTCTTTTCCCGATAGTTTCTGTTTCTTTTTGGAATTCAGATGTTCCATCCTCCAAATCACTAATTCTATCTTCTGTCTCCTTAAATCTATCATTGTAGGTATCCATTATTTTTTCCATCTTTTCTACTTTATCCTTCACTTCCATAAGCTCTGTGATTTGTTTTTTCAGTTTTTCTATTTCTTCTTTTTGTTCAGCCCATGTCTTCTTCATGTCCTCCCTCAATTTATCGATTTCGTTTTTGAAGAGGTTTTCCATTTCTGTTCGTATATTCAGCATTAGTTGTCTCAGCTCCTGTATCTCATTTGAACTATTGGTTTGTTCCTTTGACTGGGCCATATTTTCAATTTTCTGAGCGTGATCCGTTATCTTCTGCTGGCATCTGGACATTTAGTCAGATTTCCCTGGGTGTTGGACCCCACAGGTTGAAAGACTTTTCTGAGAAATCTCTGGGTTCTGTTTTTCTTATCCTGCCCAGTAGGTGGCGCTCGTGGCACACGTTTGTCTACGGGTTCCACCAGTGAAAGTTGCTGTGGGTCCTTTAACTTTGGAAAACTCTCGCCGTAGGGGAGTTTCGGCAGCCGAAGTGTCTTGGAAGAGTGCCAGCCGGCCCGGGGGTCCGAACGCGGGGAGGGTCGCTGGCCACCGCAACATGGGAAAGCACCCGACCGAATTTCCTAGTTGGCCCGGGGCGCCAAGCGTGGCGGGAGGGCGCCAGTTGCCGCAGACCGGGGAGTCACGTGTTTGGAAGGGACCCCCCGGTCACCGTTCTCCGCAGTCTGGGGATTTCCGACCCAACTCTCTCAGTTGGTCCGGGGGACCTCGCGTGGTGGGGGCGCCAACCGCCGTGGCCCGAGGGGACCGCCTGCCCAATTCTGCCAGCTGACCTGGGAAGGAGGAAGGGAGGGACTCCGGCTGCTTGCCACCCCGCCCGGGAAAGCCCACGCCCCTCGGCGATCTCACTGGAGCTGGTTCTCCCAGACAGTCAGCCGTTCCAGGATGGGGTACGCCGTCCCTTTGATCTCCGTCGTGGCTCCGGGAGCTGCTCTGTATTGTCTCCACTCCCCCAGTAGCTGTTCTGGAGGAGGAAAGGTGAGGGTGGCAAGGCTGTCTAGGCCGGTTGTGGAGGAGCCGGTGAAGGCGGAAGAGGGCACGGTAGTGGTTGTAGAGCCGCTGGAGCAGGAGGAGAAAGGGAAGGATAAGATGGCGGATGAAGCGCCGCCGGAGCAGAAGGGGGAAGAGGGAGAGGAGGGTGGGCTGGCTGGCTGGCTGGCTGGCGGGGTGTGGGTGCCGCGCGCCGGGCCGGTAGACAAAAAGGGAGAGGAGGGTGGGCGGGCTGGCTGGCTGGCGGGGCGTGGGCGCCGCGCGCTGGGCTGGCAGACAAAGAGGGACAGGAGGGCGGGCGGGCTGGCTGGCTGGCGGGGAGTGGGCGCCGTGCACCGGGTCGGCGGACAAAAAGGGAACGTATTCTTTCTTGCAGCTGCTTAGTAGTCTGTTGAATGCATACTCCACAGTTCCCCCTTCCATTCCTCAGTCATTGTACACTTAGGTCACCTCCATCCATTGCCAGTCAGGGAATACTGCTGCCATAAACACCAGTGTGCAAATACCCATTTGAGTCCCCACTCTCAGTTCCTCCAGGTATTTACCTAGCAACGGGGTTTCAGGATCATATGGCAACCCCCATCCCAGCCTCCTGTGGAACCACCATGTTGTCCTTCAGAGGGGCTGCACTGTTTTTGCGTGAGGGAGGACAAATGAATGTCAGCATTGCAAGGTGTTGAAAGTGTTTGGTATGTAGGTAAAAGTACAGTCAGTGCAAGCTAGGATCTATATGTCAACAGTAATGTTGTATTATGCTTCCACTGAGTGTAACAAAGGTGTTACTGCCAAAACTAAATGTTGTCAGCTGATGGTGGTGGCGGGGAGGGGAGTAGGAGGTGGTATGGGAGAGGTATAGGGATTCTTTGTGGAAGAAAAGGTAATGTGTTCCTATAGATTAGGTTGGTGAAGGCATGTCTGTTTATTTAGGTTGGATTGTATGATGTATGAATAAAACTGTTTAAAAATGGACAGAGAGAAACCATTACTAGAGAAAATGTAGAGAAAGAAATATACTTATTATTCACTGTTGGTAGGGAAGCTGAGAGGTGCCTGATTCTCTAGCTCCTCCCTACCGCTTTTCTTGCTGCTAAGAGGCAGATAAACAAAGCTTGATGCTTCATTATTGCCAGATTTCTTCAGCAGCTTTCACATCAGATGGACAGTTAGGAACATAGGCAAGAAAGCTACAGAGGCAGCTAAGTTGATTTTTTGGTTCATTTTGAATGCTGTATACGTATTACAGAACATGCACGCATACACACACACCCCACAGCTATTATATCAAAACAAGGTGTTACTCTACTTACATTTACAGGGTAAGATACAAATTTTGGGCAGCATGGCTTTAATTTTGTACAACTTTATTTGTAGATGTACTAGAACTGCTACATAAAGAAATGTCAGTGAACCCATCCATAATGCCAATAATGAAATTTTCAGAGTATCTCCATAATCTGCCTTTTTATTGGAAATTTTATGTGAGATAGTTTTCAAGTAAAGGCCAACTCTGGTAGCATATCATGCCTCTACTTAAAACTCTCGCATGGCTTTCTATGCAGTTTAAGAATAAAATCTGACCCCTACCTGCCTCGTCTACTCTCACCCTCAACTCGCTATGTACAAACGCACTGACCTCCTTCACTCAGTGCCTTTTTATTTGCTGTCTTTTGGCCTAAACTGCACTTCTTATGCCTGGGCCCTTGTCATTATTCAGAGCCATTTCCCCAAAGTGTCCTGACCAGTGCCCCAACCACCCCAGTCACTCTGTATGCTATTGCCTCATTTAGTTTTCTTAATATTTTTATCTGAAATTACTTTTGTATTTATTTTATCGTCCAGCTCCCTTCCATCATATGAATGTTAGCCCATAAGAGCAGGGACAAAGTCTGTATCACTGCTGTATCTTCATAAACCAGGCACAACAATAAATGATGAGTATGTTAGAATAGATGACTGAATGTGGTGAGGAGAAGGTTATAGTTACATCCTAAGTTGAAGGGCTACAGGACCAGAAAAATCAAGAGCAGGCACGGCCTAAAGTATTGGTTGTGGTTTGTATGGCTCAGTGTGGGTCACAGTGATTGAGAAGCACAGGTGGGGCAGGTTGGAAACTGCCCAACTAACCTCATCTGGTCACTGATAACTTGGCCACAGTTATAAAATTAGTAATAAAATTTAACTGGAACAAGCAAAAATTTTTTAATGCAGAGGATTCTCATGATGCAAGTTGATGTGTGTTCAGTATAATATATATATTAAAAACTCATTCAGGAAACCTAATTAGTAATCCTACCAGACTTGGTAAATAGCTGTGGGAATGAATCATAACTTCAAAGGTTAGGCCTGTAACAATTCATGTGTATAGTGAGGGTACGCACAATCACATTGCCTTTTTGAAAAGTCATGTGTCACAGACTATCCATTTTCTGTCTCGAGTATCCAGAAGAAATTTGTGAGAAAACTTCACCTGCCTAAATGGTGATCCCTTTTTTTGTTCTTGAGGGGTAGATTGGAAGGAGTATGTATGTGAAACTCCAGTTATATTAAAAGTCTTATATTTATATTTTCTTGAAGGGACTTATAAAATGAAGTATTAATTCCAGAATCTCTTAATAAGCTGTTGCAGGAGGTTTTTAGAAAGTATATAATTTCTTATTAAAAGGTTATTTTTCTTAGCGAAGGACCAGTTTCTCAGGTTTTTTTCCCCCGAGTTACTAAGCAGCAGAGGCTTTTTTTTTCCCCCCTCACTTATCCATTATAGAAAGTTTACATGCCATTCAAAATTCTTAAGGGGGCAGAATATCAATGCAAATATTGCTCAAGGGGAAAAGTAACCTCAATAATATAAATTAACTAAATTCAGAAAAAAACACAAATAATATATATTTGACTTTGAAGTGAATTTTGGTAGTTACATTTTTAAACGATATGAATGAATGTGTTCAGTAGTCTGGGTATTTAGTTTATACAAAATAATGAACAGAGAAAGCCTGGTTTATAATAGTCTGAACAGCTCTTCAGACTTACCATGTAAATCTCAGCTCAACTTCTTTTTTCTTCATTTTTTGTGCGGTGGAAATTTGAAAAATAGAATAAAAGTGATGATAGCAGCTAAACCTTATGTAGTATGTCAGTACATTTGTTGTTCTCATTTTCCAGATGAGGAAAGAGAAGCTTAAAATGGTAAGTACCTTGCTGAAGGCCATTCATTCAGCTCTTAAGTGGTGAAGCTAGTGTTTTGGTCCTGGCCTTTGAAGTCTGTATGCCTAAAAATTATGCTCTACCCCTTGTAGTAGCTCTATGAATTGTAGACTTCACTTTGAGATATTGACAGTTAAATCTTATTCATCTGCAAAACTGTATTTAAACTTAGCACAAGGTTATTTCACAGCTTAGACACTGGCATTGTTGTCCGTCATCACCTGTTCTCCAGTGCAGGTTTGCTTATTCTGGCATTCCTGTTTAAAGATTGCAGGCCTCTGATGCTCCTAGAATTAAATTCTCAAAATCTTTCATATGCTGTACAAATCCCTTTATAACCTGATTCCAGTCCACTGTATCTTCATCTAGTTATTCCTCCCCACTATAATTTACTATATTCAATCTATATCCTAGATTATTCCCTCTTCCAACTTCTATTCTTATGCTTGAGAGCACAGATAAAAATGAGACCCCCAGCTGGCCCTCTCATCTGTGTCCCTGTGGCACTTTATATATGCCTCTTTACGTTTATTATATTCATTTACAGTTGAATTTGAGGGACATTTATATCTGTCCCTCCAAAAAACTAAGATCTTTAAACTTTGTTTTACTTTTATTTCTTGTATATACCATACATAGATGCTCAAATAGTCTAATGAATTACTGAAACAAGTTAAAATGGAATATTTGATTAATAATGTAATTTGATGTAAGTGTTAAAAGTTTGTTTCTGTGGAAGTTAACAGCAGTCACTGGGAGATATGGTCAGGTTGAAGTGATGAAATTGCTAAGTCTCTTCAGTAAAAAATCCATTTCTGCCGTTTATTATTCTTCCCTAACACTTAGTTTTTTAAAAAGTAAGCATTATGTGCCATACTTAAAAATTGAGATCAGCTTTGAAATGAGAAAATGGGATTATTTAGATATTTGCCAATGCAATTGTTAGTCAAGGCATTTGAGTTGCTGCATTACGGGCAGATAAAAGTTACTTAGGCTATAAAATGTTAGGGTAAGAGCCACCATCAGAAAAAAAAGACTTGAAAATTTTTATATAACTGAAATTACAGGCTGAGCATTAAACATGTATCTGTGTTGTGTGCATAGCACTGAAATAGATCATGTGGAGATATAAAAGTATGGTGGATGCTCTTAATATAAAGTGAACATAAAACAGCCAGTGAATAAGACACTTTATTAAAGTTCATTAGCAACCTATGATACAAATTTGTTTGCAATTTTTATCATAGTTCCTTTCCATCTAAACTTTGTCATGTGATTGTAGTGGTTTCCTTAGATATGTCTCATTCTCCAATCATTTCCCTGTCTAGGCCCACCTGAGGAGTCCAAGAAATAATGTCCATCAATAACAGTCTTACTGTGCAGTGATGAGGGTGGCATGGGGGAAAGATCAGTTAGTTTGGGGGTGGAAATAAAAGTCCTGTGGTGATTCTGATAAGCTCTAGATAGCTGGAGGGTAAGTCCTTCCCTCTTTTCTTAGAGCAGAAATTAGGGAAAGAATGCTCAAGTGGAAGGGTTTACAGATTCAGGGAGTAGGAGGGAGAGGTGAAAGAAAAAAGGAACTAAGAAAAGAAGGGGATCTAGAAGAAAGATTACTTGTTTCTTGAGGTTAGAAATAGGGTCTTACTTGTTTTTTCCCACAGGCTTGGTTTCCTACTTTGTACAAATAAGAAATGTGTGAAAGAGAAAAAGGAAAAGGAGAAAGCCTTTGGAACACCGAGCTTGTGACCATTAAGGTGGATTGGTTGATTTTGTTGGTCCAGCTGGGTTCTTGGGAA
This sequence comes from Tamandua tetradactyla, assembly GCF_023851605.1. Taxonomy (NCBI): domain Eukaryota; kingdom Metazoa; phylum Chordata; class Mammalia; order Pilosa; family Myrmecophagidae; genus Tamandua; species Tamandua tetradactyla. The sequence continues at coordinate 64,507,789 of NC_135341.1, read as the reverse complement.
GAAGATACCATTTATTTCATTTATTTTAGAATTTCTGTAGAGGAGCCCTGAAGTTGTCAGGATATGGGCTTTGTACATGTTTCCCTTCCTCTCCCCTCCCACCACCCCCATCTTTTTTTTTTTTTAATGCAAGTTTGAGATATATTCACATACGATGCAATCCAAAGTATATAATCAGTGACTCATGGTATCATCACATAGCTGTGCATTCATCACCACAATCAATCTTAGAACATTTTTACAACCCCCAAAATAAATAGGCCCTATTCCTCTCCCTCCCATTATTGACCCCTGGTATTGGTGTGGTACATTTGTTACTATTGATAAAAGAATATTAAGATGTACCCATTGCTAATTACAGGCTATACTTTTTCCCAGGACTATAGTTTTCCCCCATGTATCACTTTTATTAACTCCTTGTAATAGTGTCGTATGTTTGTTCTAATGCATGAAAGAACTATTTCTATTTGTTTCAGTCTTCATCCACCACAAGATTCACTGTGTTATATACTCCCCAGTCTTTTTTTTTTTTTTGCAGTTTGTATCCCCGCTGTTTATAACCTAGCTAACTAGACACCTGGTATTTTGGCTCCAGAATAATTTTTAAAGCTTTCTGATGAGGAAATATCTTTGGAGAAAATCATGTATGTGTTTTAAAACAAAACAACCCCCCCCCCCCCCACCCCCGCTTCCTGGCCCTTTAGAATCCTTCATTTCTTAAATTCACGTGCTTGATCTCTGGGTGAGGCTTACTCCTGGGTCTGTAAGTCTTTCAGGATGGTGTTCAAATTTTTGCTAAGCTCTTTACATGAAGTCTTCTTAAATCCTCCTGATAAGACTATAAAGTGATCAGGGAGTAGAGTCTCAGTCGTTAGATTTAGGTTTCACGAATGCCAGTAGCCTCCATTTCTTGCCCTACTTCCACCACTCATAAAAATAAAAATCACAAATATGAAGAATTATAAAGTTGAGAATACCAGTCAGGATCTAGAATGGTTATTGGCAAGCTGAAGTCACCTGTTTGAATCTAAAAGCTTGTAAAAATTTATAGGTTTAGAAAAACATCCCCCAAAGGAGAATAATGTGACTAAATATTGGGGTAGGGACATGCTTTGGGTTTTGGTTGTTTGGAGTTCTTTATGAGAGAACAATGTGGTACTGAAGCTATTTTTCTCCCCTTTATTACCCTGCTCCGTTCACCTTGATGTGGAACCTGTCTCTGCCTGGACCCTTGCCGATGCTCTGTTGCTCTTGGATGTCAGGCAGCAGAGAATGTGCTGAGCCAGATTAGTGGTCACAGTTGGAGCATCAGCAGTAGAATTACATCCCCATGAGGGTGGTAGGAGTAGAACGACAAAAAGAGTAATAGCTAATTCCTGTTGGTGTTTACTAAGTCAAACTATGTTTCAGGGGCTTTAAATGCAGAAACTCTTAAACCATCCCTGTTTGTTTGTACTGTCATCCCGATTTTACACATGATGCAGTCAAAGCATAACCTTATATAACTGTTAAATGGAGGAGCCAGCAGAGAAACTCAGGCAGTCTAGCTCTTGGGCCCATTATCTTAACCACTCTACTTTCCAGAGAAAAGAAGTTTAAGTTTCCACTGGTTTTTACATTGCAAATTATCAGAAAGCTAATATTAACACATTTAAACACAAAGGTGACTCTATTATAGGGATGTGAGAGTATGTATCTGATAAACCCAAGTACTGAATTTTCTGGATCACGGAAATAGCAGTAGCCAAGGATTCTTTGCAACCCTTATTTCTGCTTCTCTCTGTAAAGTGTGCTTTATTTTTTTCTCACATTGTAGATTGCTTCTGGCTTCCCCACAACCTTCCTTAGAGGAACATAACCACAGATACCAGAGAGAAACTGATTATCCTTTCTGTGCCAATTAAAAAACTTCTCGGTGAAGGACTAGTTGGGCCAACTTGGTTGGTGCTTGGGACCATTTAGCAGTTTTAGTAAATAAAAGTGAACGGGTCCAAATGATACTAATATTGATAATTTAACATAGTGGAAGCTATTTTCTAAAGGGAAAATGTTTATTTAGCTTTTTTCTAAAGTTTTATTGTGGTGACACATACAAGATAACATTCCCCCCTTTTAACCACTTTTAAGTATAGAATTCAGTTGTTAATGACATTCACAAAGTTGTACTACCATTACCATAATTACCAAAACTTTCCCATCACCCCAAATAGAAATGCTATACCCATTAAGCACTAACTCCCCCAGTCCCTACTCCTACTCATTAAATTTTTTTTTGCATTTAGTTTTGATATTTTATTTATTTTAGTAAATAAAGGAGGTTCCTTATATCAACATCACTCATTTCTTTTTACACTGGCATGCAACTGCTACATAAATCCTCCCTCCCCTAAAGAAGGTTTACCAACATCCACAAAAGTTGTTTATAATTTGTTGCCTCTGAATAATACCATTTTTAAACAAAAATATTGTTGAAGTATAAATTCCGTATAGAAAAATAAACACAAGTGAATTTCATACATGAACATATCAAGGAAACCAGCACCCAGATCAAGAAATAGAATATTATTGTGTCCTCAAAAGTCTTGCTTGTGGACCCCATCTACAAGGAACCCCTTGCTGTTCCTGATTATCCTAACATTATAGATCATGCTTGTCTTCTTTTATTTGTTTATTTATTGATAAATGTTATATATCACATATCATGTAATATTATGATATATTCATATATCACGGAATCATCCAAAGAGTGCAATCAGTGGTTCACAATATCATCCTATAGCTCTACATTTATCATCACAATCAGATTTTTTTTCTTTTTTGTGAAAAATAACGTATACAAAAAAGCAGTAAATTTCAAAGTATATCACAACATTTAGTTGTAGAACAGATTTCACAGTTTGATGTGGGTTCTAGTTCCACATATTTAGATTTTTACTACTAGCTGCTCCAAGACACTGGAGATTAAAAGAAATATCAATATAATAATATCAACAGTCATACTCATTTGTTAAACCCTACCTTCTCATTATATAACTCCATGATCACGTTTGATCTTTCTCCTACTCTTTAGGGGTATTTGGGCTGCCCATTCTAATTTTTTCATGTTGGAAGGGGCTGTCAATAATGTGTGATAGGGATAGAACTAGTTGATGTTCTGGATCATTTAGTTTTTAATAATTGACCATTTCAGTTTTCTTCAGCACTCTGAGCTCCATGAGAACAGTGACTGCATCCACCACCTAGTACCATATTTGGCAAATAATAAATGCTGAAATGTTTTCTGAATGAATGAAGAAATAATAAATGAATTACCTGGAAAGAGGAAACAGGAAAATAGAATTCAGTTTTCTGGTTATAGCTGTTAGTTAACCACTGGGTTTCAGGAGCAGTTGTGTAATGTTTTAACATTTTTAGATTTTAGCTGTTAACCTGACCACTTGAGGTAATCATTGAAAGCAGCCTAAGCATTAAGTGAAAGAAATCTAGCATTAAGTGTTCATTTAATACAGTGGTTCTGAATCCTGGATGCTATCTCAGTTACATGTAGTATTTAAAAAATATATATATAGATACCTGAGCCCCACCCCACTGAATCATTATTTCCAAGGAGCAGCCCAGCCATTTACATTAGAACAAAACTCAGAAGTCAGAGGTGAGAACCAAGAAATTAAGGCATATTTTGCATATACCTTAGTATGCGAATAATAGACACATTTTATATATTAATAAATACATATTTAGTATATATTATAAATATAACATAAACACATTAAGGCATATTTTGCATATATAATATGCAAATAATAAATATGTATTTTATATATTAATTGTATCTGTATTTTACTTCAGCCCTATTTTTTAATGCTTTTATGATCTATAATCATACTATTTAAACAGAACAAAATAAAAGTCATTCAATTTTATAAACTTTCTTTATTCATTTTTCATAATGTGTAAGTAAAACCTCAGGGTAGAGATGAGTGTAGCTACATCAATACGTAGATTATTGTTTGAAGAACCCTCATGAATTGAGACTGCATTAAATTTCAGTGTGTTAATCTGGATAATATACAGAAAATCCTCGAAATAAAAGATTCATTTAAATAGACAGTAGCTTTATACTTTTAAAGACTTAGGAGAAAAAGGTGACGTGGGAAGTCAAATGTATCTCTTTCCTTTGAGTGTCTAAAATGTTTTTAGTTGCTTTTATCATCACGTTATAGCACATACAAGATATATATGTTAGGAAAGTTTTATGTTAAATGGGACTTTTGAAGCAAGACCCTTTTGGTATATAGGTAAAATACATTGAAACAGCAATAGCAAGAAGTTAAAGCATTTTAAAGTCTTGTGAATAAATCCTTAAAGCAAAATTTTTATGACTAAAATGAATGTATCTAAAATGAATGCTCAGTTAATAAAATTATCCATCCATTCATGGAATTAAGGAAATAACTGATTTAATGTTACATAAGAAATATTTTTTCTTTTGGCTTACTGCACACAAGTTTTCACCTATAATGCAATTCACTCATTGAACATCGGATGTCTCCCACATGCCACGTGATCTATTGTTGATACAGGTAAACATGACAGATTCTCTTGGATCCCAGGGGAGCAAGGGATGTTAAACAAGAAGTAAGAGGGCTCTAAATACTACTGTGAAAAGCTGCAAAATGTTTCTGTTCCAGTGATCAGTGAGGTAGCTTTTTTGGCTCTTTCACTCAAAAGAGTGAATGGTATTGGCTTTTCTTAGAAAGTTTAGAGCTGAAAGGGAACTTGATCTGGTTCAATTCTTGATTTTACAAATGAGACCATTCAGATCCAAGGAAGTCATGTGACTTTCCTAAGATGGCACAGTTGAAAACTGGTATAGTTGGGGAATAGAATGTGGGTCTGTGAATTCCTAACCATGTACTCCTTCTACCCTGCCCATAGGACTTTGTAATAGTAAGTGACCTATGACAGTTAGGATCATGTCAAGAATCATTACTCAAAATGAAAACGATAGAGCCCTTATTGTTAAGTAATTCACAGTCTAGTGAAAAAAGACAGGCAATTTGGGAGGAAAAAACCTATAAATGAGTTATTTGTTTAGCATATTGATAAAGGAGGCAGGTCTGTAGCCAGACTGACTAGGTTAAAATCTTAGCTCCCACTTAATAGCTTTGTAAATTTGGGAGAAACATTAAGTCTGTGAACCTCAGTTTCCTCATCTGTGAGATGGATGTTACCTATCTCAGGGTTTTTAGGATTTAAAAATGTATGTATGTAAACCATTTGGAATGGTGCCTGTTAAGATAGTTAGCACTCACTACATAGTAGATATTACTACAGATATATATCTTTTTTTTTTTTAAGTTAGAGTATTCTGTCATACATAGTTCTACAAATGAGAAAATTGAAGAATAGAGAGGTTAAGTAATTTGCCTACATCAGCCCTTGTGCCCATTCTTTTAATTTCTTGTCTGCCCTTACACGAGCATTGCCTGTCTTCTTAGTTTGGCCAGGTGTTTACTTGAGTGCTCTCTTCAGAATTTGGGTCTGAGCCAGAGAGTATGTTCCGAACCTACCACCAATGCTAAAAATCTCTTAAAATCACAAGCATTCCACAGTATTGGTGTCTCAAAAAGATAGTAATTTGTTAACTGTAAAATCTTTAGTGACACATTTGTTTTTTCCTGAAGAGAGGACTGACTAAATTTGGGGAATGTTGCCTGCTTCATGCAGGTCCTAAGTCCATTTATTTTCATTTTTAGTCCTTGGCTGATCCCAACTTGAAATTCAAAGTATTTGTGATATGTTACAATTACAAGTTTCTTACTGCATTTTAAAAGTGGTTTTATTGAGATAAATTCACATACCATACAATCCATCTAAAGTGTAAATTCACAGATTCGTGCATTTACCATCACAGTCAATTTCTAGAACATTTTCACTCTCAAGAGGGTTAACTATGTTAAAACAGTACCATGTTTCATCCTCTGGCTTTCCCCAATGCCACCTAAAACTTTCCCTTTTAACTGTTATTGCATCCACATATCATTAATTATGCTCACTATAATGTGCCAACATTATCTCCATCCATTTCCAAACATTTACAATCAACTTTATTACATATTCTGCACAAATTAAGCATTAGCTCCCCATTCTGTATCTTCTGGTGACTCATGGTCTAGACATTAACACTTAGATAGTGTTAATGTCAGGTTCAGGTGTCACTTTGGCCTAGTGATGATGCCCCATTGTTTTCACATCATCAGCATGTGAAATTCCTCTGTGTCTGAATGCATTTGCGTTTGGCTAAGGGGGAGTGCCTTCCACAATGAGTGGGATTTAATTTGCTGGAGGTTTTTAAAAGGCAGTGGTCAGAAGAGAACTCAACAGCTCAGCACACCTCATCTCAGCATTTGCAGCTCAGCCTAGGCATTTGGATTTGCAGAAAGGAATTGCCCCAGGGAAAGCTGTTGGAATCCAGAAGCCAGGAGAGAAGGCCAGCAGACGTGGCTGTGTGCCTTCTCATGTGACAGAGAAACTCAGATGAAACCTAACTGCCTTTCCTCTGAAGAACTATACATTTCTAACTAAATCCTGTTATTAACAGCTGATCCAGGGTGGGCTGCGGTGGCTCAGTGGCAGAGTTCTCACCTGCCATGCTGCAGACCCGGGCTCATTTTCTGGTGCCTGCCTGCCCATGAGAAAAAAAAAGCCAATCCATCTGTGGTATGTTGCATTCTGGCAGCTTTAGCAAACTAAAGCAGATATTAACACCTAGCAAGTTATATTTAGCGTGTTAGTGAGGTCATACAATGTTTTTTTTTTTTTGTTTGACAGTTTCACTCAACAAAATGTAAGATTCATGCATGTAATCACATGTATTATGACTTCATTTTTTAATAGCTGCAGAGTATTCCATCATGTGTATATACTGTAATTTGTTTATCCATTCATTAGTTGATGGACACCTGGGTTGTTTCCATCTTCTGGTAATTGTGAATAATGCTGCTGTGAACATTGGTGTGCAAAAGTCTGTTCACATCCCTGCCTTTTGTTCTTCTGAAGTATATACCTAGTAGAAGGATTGCCAAGTCATTTAGCAGTTCTATGCTTAGCTTGTGTTGTTGTTTTTTGCATATTATCATCATGATCATTTCTTAGAACATTTGCATCAATTCAGAAAAAGAAACAAAAAGATTACAGAAAAAATTCATACATACCATACCTCTTATCCTTCCCTTTCACTGACCACGAGCATTTCAATCTACTAAATTTATTCTAACATTTGTTTCCCCTGTTTATTTTTATTCCGTATGTAGGAGCATCAGACACAAGGTTTTCACAATCACACAGTCACATTGTGAAAGCTATATCATACAGTCATCTTCAAGAAACATGGCTACTGGAACACAGCTGTACGTTTTCAGGCAGTTCCCTCCAGCCTCTTCATTACATCTTGACTAACAAGGTGATATCTGTTTAATGCGTAAGCGTAACCTCCAGGATAACCTCTTGACTCTGTTTGAAATCTCTCAGCCATTGACACTTTATTTTGTCTCATTTCACTCTTCCCCATTTTGGTCAAGTAGCCTTTCTCAATCTCTTGATGCTGAGTCCCAGCTTATTCTAGGATTTCTGTCCCATGTTACTAGGAAGGTCCACACTCCTTGGAGTCATGTCTCACGTAGAGAGGGGGAACTTTTGCCCATTTTTTACTTGGGTTTGCTTTTTTTTGTGTGTGTGTGTGTCATTGAGTTATAGAATCTCTTTATAGATCCTGGATATTACACCATTATCAGATACATGGTTTGCAAATATTTTCTCCCATTGTGTAGACTACCTTTGCATTCTCTTGAAAAAGTTCTCTGAATCACCAAAGTATTCGATTTTGAGGAGGTCCCATTTATCTGTTTTTTTTCTTAGGTTGCTTGTGGTTTGGGTGTAAGGTCTAAGAAATCACCTACTGCAAGATCCTGAAGATGCTTCCCCGTGTTTTCTTCTAGGAATTTTATGAGTTCTGGCTTTTATATTTAGGTCTTTGATCCAGAGGTGTGAGATAGGGGCCCTCTTTCATTCCGTTGAATATGGGTATCCATTTCTCCCAGAACCATTTGTTGAAGGTGCTGCTCTGTCCCAGTTGGGTGCATTTAGTAAAACCTTGTCAAAAATCAATCCACCATAGATGTGAGAGTCTATTTTATTTTTTTATAGTTTTAAAAAAAATTTATTTAAAAAATTAAGAACAAACAAAAACATTAACGTATCATTCCATTCTATATATATACTCAGTAATTTTCAATATCATCACATAGTTGCATATTCATCATTTCTTAGAACATCTGCATCAATTCAGAAAAAGAAATAAAAAGACAACCAAAAAAGAAATAAAATGATAACAGAAGAAAAAAAAAGATTATACATACCATACCCCTTACCCCTCCCTTTCATTGATCACTAGCATTTCAACACTAAATTTATTTTAACATTTGTTGCCCTTATTCCTTATTTTTATTCCATATGTTCTACTCGTCTGTTGACATGGTAGATTAAAGGAGCATCTGACACAAGGTTTTCACAGTCACACTGTGAAAGCTATATCATTATTCAATCATCATCAAGAAACATGGCTACTGGAACACAGCTCTACATTTTCAGGCAGTTCCCTCCAACCTTTCCATTACATCTTGGATAACAAGGTGATCTCTACTTAATGCATAAGAATAACCTCCAGGATAACCTCTTGACTCTGTTTGGAATCTCTCAGCCACTGACAGTTTATTTTGTCTCATTTCTCTCTTCCCCCTTTTGGTCAAGATTTTCTCAGTCCCTTGATGCTGAGTCTCAGCTCATTCTAGGATTTCTGTCCCACATTGCCAGGAAGGTCCACACCCCTGGGAGTTGTGTCCCACATAGAGAGGATTCCCCTCATTTTTTTTTAACATGGGCAGGCATTGGGAATCGAACCCGGGTCCTCTGGCATTGCAGGCAAGGATTCCTGCCTGCTGAGGCACCATGACCCACCCTCCCCTCATTTTTGAAGAACAATTTTGCTGGGTATAGAATTCTTGGTTGGCAGTTTTTCTCTTTTAGAATCTTAAAGGTATCATACCACTGTCTTCTTGCCTCCATGATTTCTGCTGAGAAATCTACACATAGTCTTTTTGGGCTTCCCTTGTATGTGATGGATTGCTTTTCTCTTGCTGCTTTCAAAATTCTGTCATTCTCTCTGACATCTGACATTCTGATTAGTAAATGCCTTGGAGTATGTCTATTTGGATCTGTTGTGTTTGGGATACACTGCACTTCTTGGATCTGTAATTTTAAGTCTTTCATAAAAGTTGGGAAATTTTCAGTGATTATTTCCTCCATTAGTTTTTCTCTTCCTTTTACCTTCTCTTCTCCTTCTGGGGACACCTACAACACATATATTTGTGTGCTTCATGTTGTCATTCAGTTCCCTGAGTCCCTGCTCATATTTTTCCATTCTTTTCCCTATATTTTGTTTTGCTTGTTGAATTTCTGATGTCCTGTCCTCCAGTTCACTAATCCTATCTTCTGCCTCTTGAAATCTTAACAATGTAGGTTTCTCTTGTTTTTTTCATCTCTTCTCCTCTGCCTTTCTTTCCCGTAAGTTCTGTCATTTGGTTTTTCAGACTTTCGAGTTCTTCTTTTTGGTCATCCTTTGCCTTCTTTATATCCTCCCTCAATTCATTTTTTTTAAATTTTTGATGAGATTTTTCCTTGTCTATTCGAACATCCTGAATTAATTGTTTCAAATCCTATATCTCATTCAAATTGTTGGTTTGTTCCTTTGACTCGGCCATATCTTCAATTTCCCTAGTATGATTTATTTTTTGCTGGTGTCTAGACATTTAATATCCATACTTTTTTTCTGGAGATTGTTTTCACTTAGGATTTTCTTGCTGGATGACTTTGTTGTCTTTCTGTTCTTTGGCATTCATTTCAGCTTATTCTAGACCTCTAGGTTAGGTTTTGTTTAACAGATCAGAATTTTTCAGTTCTTGTTTCTTGCCCTCCCTGTATGATGACTTTTTTCTTTATTTCTTTCTTTTTTACCGTAGTGGGGGTCGAGATTTTCCCAGGCCAGACTGGCCTCCTCTCAGGAGGAGTCACCTGCCTCAGTTTTCCCTGAGGGTGAGACCCAGCAGATTGAAAAACTTTCCTATGAAGCCTCTAGACACTGTTTTTCCTATCCTGTGCAGTATGTGGTGCTTGCCTGCCTGTGGGTACCACCAGCATAAAGTAATGGGGTACCTTTAACTTCAGCAGACTCTCCTTGCTGGGGCATGATTGAGACAGAGGGGAGGTTGTAGGCTGGCTTTAATGCTTCTGTTTTCAGATCCTGAGGTCTCAATTCCTTGAAGAGGAGGCATTCCACCTAAGATGGAATCACTTTCCTGGGGAATGCACAGCCTCCAGGGAATTACTTCTTTCACCTGACCAGCCTTTTTGTTTCTCAGACAAGCTTAATTCTGCCCTTGCCTGGGGCATTTGGAGCCTGAGAAGATTTACACTTTTATGCAAAGAGTAGTCAAGCCTTGGAAACACAGCCACAAAGAAGAAAAGAAAAAAAAAATCCTTTTCAGAGCAGTTCCCCCTCCTCCGGTTTGCCAGTCAAGAGCTTAAATTGGTACATTACTCTGTGTAACTCTAGGTCCTTTGTGCTCCCTCCTTTCCTTCAGGGCCCAGAACTTTTCAAGTATTTCGTGCTCTACAGTCAAAAAAAAAAAAAAAACCTGTTTTTTCTTTTTCCGTCATCCCTGCCCAGTCTGTGCCAGGGCAAAAACCAGCAACCTCACCTTTTTCTGAAGGTTCAGCTGAGCTGGGCATCTATTTTTAGTAGTCAGAATTTGTTAATTCCACAATTGTAGCTTGGTTGAGCTCAGCCTCTTGCTGTTAGGAAAGTCTGTTTTCCCCTCTGGGAAGCAGCCTGTGGGGGAGGGGCACTGGCCTCTGCAGCTTGGGGTATTCTGATGGGATTGCAGCTGGTCCAGCTTGTCCAGACTGGTCTATGCTGTATGTCCGATCACTAATGTAGCCCCAGCAGTTGTTATGTATTGTTCCTGGTTATTTACTAGCTGCTCTGGAGGATGAACTAAATTCCACACCTTACTAAGCTGCCATCTTGGCTCATCCAGATTTTATATTTTTTGAGGGAATGAAGATTCTTCATTGCAGAGTACTGCATGGGAATAGATAGAACCTAGCTGTACTCTTGTGGAATAGATGCTCAGAGGCTCTGTATTTCTTTACCAGATATCTAACTGTGGGCTGCTGAACACCAAGTCTACAGCAGTCTGGCTTTAATACTGTGAGGCTATGATCTAAGTCACGTGCCTCTAAGGAGGGTAATGGCTTGTTTTATTTGAATAAAGAGCCCTTTAATAGTATGATTATACTAGTTATGGTATAACTTTATACCACAATTTGGACCATAAACTGTTATGTATTATATTATATGTACTACATATACATATATATATAAATAGTACTAGATAGTATAATTATTTAATATAAGACTGCTTCTCCGTCCGGAACATAGTTTGAGAAAAACTCTCTTCAGAGTTCCCAGAATAGTGTGTGATCCCAGAGTAGATTTTGTTGTATGGAGGGAAAGGTTGACAGAGAGGAGGCTGTTATACCCTGACTTAGTCACTGTAATTTATGAGGTTAATACTAGTCTTGTTTACCATACACTCTGTAATTCCTAGAATATAGCAGGTGTTAAATATTTACTGATTGCATTATGAACTGGGTAGGGTACTTTGCTAGTAATAAAAATTGGGCTGGAGGTGACATGAATTGGCAAATGATTCAAGATGAAGTTAAGGGCATGACCTACATTTTCTGGAATCCCCCTCATCACATGTTTCTCAGTTAGTGTCTTCAGAGATGGAAGAAAAGGAAAAGCTCCAAAGTCAGCTGCTTCCAGAAACCCATAGCAAAGCGATGACAAAGTAATTTGGTAAAGGTGATCATCTTGAGAAGATAAATGGACTCTAAAAGTGTTGTCTGAAAATCAATTCACTTGTCTGTGGGCCTCATGGGAGGAAATCACCTACCTTTGCTGAGGAAAATATTATGTTGACTCCTGAAAGGATCAAACCAACAGCATGGAGAAAGGAAGCCTTTTTTGAAGTTATTCCCTCCAACTAAGAATGGAATTTTACAGATAAATAAGGTATAAATACTTAATTTTCTAAGCATTACATTGAAACATTGCCATCTTTTATTGCCCTCTCAGCTACAAGGCATTACTCACTTTGGTTTATACGTTAGAGAGGCAAAAGAAAATGGAACAAGACAAACTGTCTCCATGCTGTGTGGGCAAAAGACTGGTGTCCTGAAGAATAGGTAAAAAAGAATCTTTGAAGGTGAGAGAAGACTGGGAAGGAAACATGCAGAAAAACAAGGAATTTCTGGAGGAAGGGATTAGGTTTGGAAAGGTCAAAACTTAGTTCACCTGGTCCAGTAAATGAAAACAAATTGAGTCCTAAAATCAGCTGAATGTTTGATGGAGAAGGAGATTAACCCCTGTAAGCTCTCCTTTTTGCAAGTGCTATACTTTTCTCGTTTAATCTTAAGACTATCCATGTGACATAGGTATAGCCATTACCATGTTATAGATGAGGGAACAGATTCAGAGATGGCAAACCTTCTGCCTCTTGTCACACAGCTAGTAAGTAGCCCACCTTTATCTTTTCCAAGGCCTATGCTTTCTACCATGCCAGGGCATCTCTATCTTCTGGGTTAGCCCAACTTTACCATTTAGCATCTTTTCTCTTTAACATTTCAAGAATTCCTTTCCTCTTCTTCTGCCTCCATTCTCCATTAACCTGACTTCGGTTAGGTAGCTATCATTTCTCTCCATTTTTATAGAAAAGAAAAGAAGGTCAATTTAGTGGCAAGAAGTGTTGTTTGCATGTTGTGCTGGTTTGAAACTGTTGTGTACTCCAGAAAAGCCATGTTCTTTAATCTTCTATATTGCTGGGTGAGATATTTTTAATTAAGTTGTTTTCCATGGAGATGTGACCCACCTAATTGTGGGTGGGACCTTTTGATTAGGTGATTTCCATGGAGATGTGTCTCCACCCATTCAAGGTGTGTGGTTGCTTATTGGAGTCCTTTGAGAGGGAACCATTTTGGGAAAAGCTTTAGAGCCCTCACAGCCAGAGACCTTTGGAGATGCAGGAAGAAAACGCCCCAGGGAAGCCATTTGAACACTTTGGTAGAGAAAGCTAACAGATGTTGCCATGTGCCTTCCCAGCTGACAGAGGTGTCCAGAAGCCAAAGACCCCAGCAAATGCCAGCTGTATGCCTCCCCAGTTGACAGAGGTATTCCAAACCCTGTCGGCCTTTCTTGAATCAAAATATCCGTCTGGCTGGCTGCCTTAGTTTGGACATTTTAATGGCCATAGAACTGTAAAGTTGCAACTTAATAAATTCCCTTTTTAAAAACCTTTACATTTCTGGTATGTTGCATTCCAACAGCTTTAGCAGACTAAAACATGTCCACACAAAAACCTGCAAGTAAATATTTATAACAGCTTTATTCATAATAGCCCAATTATTAGTGATCAGGATGCCCTTCCATACAGGAGTAGATAAACTGGCACACAAATAAAATGGAATAGTATTCAGTGATAAAAAGAATTAGCTGTCAAGCCACAAAAAAGAAAAAAAAAACATGGGAGAAAACTTAAATACATATTGCTAAGTGAAAGAATCGAGTCTGAAAGAATCTAGTCTGAAAAGGTTATGTATTGTATGATTCCAATTATGTGACACTGTGGTAATGGAAAAACTATCAAGACAGTAAAAAAATTAAGTGGTTGCCAGAAGTTCAGGGCAGTACATAACCAGTTCAACAGTTTGTCACTTTCCTCCAGCCACTCTTATACGCCGTAAACTAAAAAGGGATATCTATGTAATGCATAAGAATAACCTCCAGAAAGATCTTTTGACTTTTTAAAATCTCTCAGCCACTAAAATTTCATTTTGTCTCATTTCTCTCTTCCTCCTTTTGGTCAAGTAGGCTTTCTTAATCCCATGATGCCAGGTCCTGGCTCATCCCAGGAGTTCTGTCCCACACTGCCAGGGAGATTTACTCCCGTGGGAGTCATGTCCCAAATAGCAGGGGAAGACTGTGAGTCCACCTGCTGAGTTGGCTTAGAGAGAGAGGCTACATCTGAGCAACAGAAGAGGTTCTCTGGGGTTGATTCCTAGGCATCATTATGAGTAGGCTTTACTTCTCTTTTACAGGAATTAGTTTCATAGGGGTGAAACGCAAGATCAAGGGTTCAGCTTATTGATTTTTTTGTCCCCTCTGCCTGTGAGAATATCAGGAATTCCTTAAATGGGGAAGTTGAATATTTCCTCCTTTCTCCCAGGTTGGCAAATACTTTTTTATTCTCTTCCCAGATTATTCTGGGAATATTGGGGCACCATGCTAACCCTTACAAATGAGCAAAATCTCACACCCTATTCAAGATTCCATGTACTTATGGTGTTCAAGTAAACTGACCATACAAGCTAAATAGGTAATGCACTACACAAAATATAAATTTTGCATCAAATAAACATCTCTCCCTTGGGCTCACACAGAAGTTGAAGTTTTTAAAATATAGATCTTATTCCTTGGATATTTTAGATATTGAATCTTCATTCCAGATTTTGCAAATATCTCCTCCCCCTCAACCACTGTCTATTAATTTTATAGGGTAAATATTCTCCCCATTATAAATTAAATATAATCCTAGTCTAAATTCCAGTTGAATTTTTTGATGGAGCCCTATAAATTTAATCTAACTTTCTTAAATGTGGAGAAATAGAAATCTGTGGATAGCTAAGCTAGGTTAGGCTTAGAAAAAGAAATGTAGGGGATGGAATGTTCTATCAGATATGGAGATGTGCCCTGATACCACACTTTTATTATCTAGACTTTGTAGTCAGATAGCCAGACCAGTGAACAGACTTAAGAAGGCTCAGAGATAAAAACATGTATACATAGGATTTTTTAAGTGATTAAGGTAGCACCAGAAAAACAGTGGGAGAGAATTGACTGTTATATTTGCCTCATCATATGGAGGCAAAAAATTAGGATCCTTTCCCTACCTAATACCATACATGAAAGTAGACTCTAGATCAATTAAAATAAAGACCTGTATGTGGAAAAGTAAAATGATAAATTTAAAAAGAAGATGTAACACGTAAGCTGGGAAGGACATCAGAAGCACAAATCTTGAGGCAAAAAATAAAATTAGTTTTATCACATGTGATTATAATTTTTTGCTTAATGAACGATCGTTTTCTTTTTTACTTTTTACCTCAGGAGCTAAATTTCTAGCATTATACATTCCATGCCATTTAGGAGAGGGGAGGCTGAATTGGCTGGGCACATTTGTCTTGTTGTTGGCAAAAGAGAGGAAGCCTCTTTTTACTAAATTGCCCTGATTTTACTCAACTATGAAACAAGAAGCCTCCACATAACAATTTCCCCTTTTCCTGACCATCTGTAAGGTAATAGAGTCTAAGTCAGTGTTTTCTGAATATATCGTCTACTTTGGAATTTCTTGAGTGCTTGTTAACAATGATGGTTCTTGTTTTCGCCGTTTCTCCTACCCTCACTGTATGAAGTAGGGAGAGAATCTGCATTTAAGAAAAAAAAAAATAACCGTAGTTCAGGGATCAGCAGACTTTATTTTTCCAGATCAAATGTGTCTATTTTGTAGTGTGAGTCGATTGGTCTTTTTATGGGCCAAGCAAACTAATTAAAGGTGAATGACAACAGTTATATAACTCAGGGATTCTCTCTTTTTAAGTTTATAACTTTTTAAATTGTAGTAACATAGACAACTGAGAATTTGCCATTTTAACCAATTTCAGATGTACAATTCTGTAGCATTAATTACATACACAAGATTGGAACTGATATTCGTTACCTCAGCCTTTTCATCTCCTCAAGCAGAAACTCTGTACCTATTAAGCAATAAACTCCCCCATTTCCTATTCTCCATAACCTGTAATTCACTATCCATCTCTATGAAATTTGCTTCTTCTAGGTATTCTAGGTATTTCTTGTAGGTGAAAGCATACAATATTTGTCGTTTTGTGTCTGATTTATTTCACTCAACATGATGCCTTCCAGGTTCATTCATGTAGCATGTGTTAGAACTTAATTCCTTTTTATTGCTGAATAATATTCCATTGTGTGCCTATACAACAAGTTGTATATATGTTCAACTGTTCGAAGGACAGTAGAATTGCTTCTACCTTTTGGCTATTGTAAATGATGCTGCTGTAAACGTTGTGCACAAATATCTTTTTGAGTCTCTGTTGTTAATTATTTGGGTAATGTAGAAATGGGATTGCCAAGTTATGGTAATTCTAAACTTTCTGAAGAATGCCAACCAATTTCTGCAGCGGTTGCACCATTTTACGGTGCTACCAGTACTGTGCAAAGGGTTCCTATTTCTCCAAATCCTTGGCATCACTTACTGTTTTCTGTTCCATTGTATTGTGTTGTTTTTTGCATGGGCAGGCACTGGGAATTGAACCTCCATCTCCAGCATGGCAGGTGAGACTTCTTCCACTGAGCCGCTGTTGCACTGCCTGTTTTTTTTTTTTAGTAGCCATTCTGTTGAGAATGAAGTGGTATCTCGTTGTGGTTTTGTTTGCTTTTTGCTTTTCATTGGCCATTTGTATATTTTCTTTAGAGAAAATCAACTTAAGGCCTTTGCCCATTATTTACTTGGGTTGTGTTTTTGTTGTTCATTTGTAGCAGTTCTTTATATATTCTGGATATTAAGCATTATGGGATGTATGGTTTCCAAATGTTTTCTCTCACTCTGTAGGTGGATGTTTCACTTTCTTGATAATGTCCTTTGACATACATAAGTATTAAATTTTGATGAAGTCTATTTTATCTGTTATTTTCTTTTGTTGCTCATGATTTATATTTTCATATCAAAGAAATCAGTATCAAATCCAAAGTTTCTCCTTATTCTAGGAGTTTTATGGTTTTAGCTCTTATATTTAGGTCTTTGCTCCATTTAGAGTAAATTTCTGTATACAGTGTGACGTAGGGACTCAATGTCATTCTTTGCAAGTGATAATTCAGTTTTCCCAGCACCAATTAGTGTCCTTGGTACCGTTGTCAAAAACCAGTTGGCCACAGGGGACCTGGATTCCATTCCTGGTGCCTGCCCACGTTAAAAAAAAAAAAAAAAATCAGTTGGGCACATGCATTGGTTTATTTCTGGACTCTGAATTCTATACCATTGTTTAGTATGTCCTTTAATGCCAGTATCACACTGTTTTCATTACTGTGATTTAGCAGACTTTTCAGTAAAGGTCCATATGGTAAATACTTTAGGCCTTATGGGCCATATGGCCTTTGTTGTAGCTATTCAGCTCTACTAAATAGTTGTAAGGAAAAATGAATGAGCATGGCTGTGTTCCAATAAAACTGTATTACAGTCACTGATATTTAAATTTCATGTAATTTTCGTATGTCACAATTAGTAATATTTAAATGTTTTTGAATGTAAAAAACCAGTTTTAGAAACTGGGATGCTTAAACTATATTTATGTCGTGAAGTGTGCCATTTGAGATGGAATTGTTAGAGGTGAGAAATAGAAAAGTCCTTGTTGTATATAAAGTTAATGTAGCTGGATGTGTAGCTCTTTTTTTTTTTTTTTTTTGCCTTAATTGATTTTCCAGGTTGAATAAATAATTGCTGTTTTGAAATAGTCTTAAGGGCAGGGACCAAGTGTATGAGTGAGATCAAAATACTAATCATGTTGTTAATCTTTTTAATAAGATAATGGCCAATTCTTGAAACCTCCAAATCAGAATTTCCTATACAGAATAATCATAGTTTATTACTTGTTTGTTGATGGAGTGGTCTTCCTGAATGATGCTACAAAAAGAATAAGCTTCTTTTCCCTTTGGTTCCTCAGTAGTATAACCATATAATTATCATTAATTATCACACTGGAGAAATAGGCAAAAATGAGGATTTGCTGGGCAAACCAGGACATGCAAGTGATCCTGTTCACTATACATGTACATACTTTCAGCTATATAATTCATTGGCACATACAGGATTTTAAAAATAAAGGATAGATCAGTCTTTCAGCTTCCTAGATGAGAAGACAACATCCATTAATGTCATGCTTCAGCAAAATAGGATGTCACAGTGAAGAATTTCAAAGAAAAATGGTGGTAATAAAAATTAGTAAAATGGATATAACTGAAATGAACTTTATTTTTATCCCCAAAGGTAGAAATACCAGTGGTATTAATATGTGTATATTTTAATTTTATTGACAAACCAAAACAACATACAAACATGAACATTCTTAACATATGAACATTCCATACATGATGTACAATCAGTGGCTCACAATATCATTACATAGTAGCATATTCATTGCCATGATCATTTTTTAGAACTCTTGCATCACTCCAGAAAAAGAAATAAAAAGAAAAACTCACACATACCATACCTCTTACCCCTCCCTCTCGTTGACCACTAGTATTTCCATCTACCCAATATATTTTAACCTTTGTTCCCCCTATTTTTTTCTATACCCCTTACCATTTCCCTTTCATTGATCCCTAGTATTTCAGTTTACTCAGTTTATCTTAACATTTGTTCCCGCTTTTATTTATTTTTAATCCATATTTTTTACTCATCTCTCCATACCGTAGATAAAAGGAGCATCAGACACAAGGTTTTCACAATCACATTAATACCGGTGGTATTAATATTTAAAAAAAAACATTTTTCATATCACTTTATGTGCACACATATCATTTTTAAAGTTATTTTGGAGGTAATGAAGGCACATGTACAATTCAAACAGTACAAAGGGGGATATATAGAAAAAATAAGTTTTCCATTTCCAGTCCCAAAGGCAATTGCCATTGCCAGTTCCCTGTGCATCCTGTCAGTTTCTTTAGGTATATAAATCCATAAGAATATATACACTTACCCTACTGTCATTTTTTTTTTTAATAAGCACAGGTGGTAATATGTCATAGATAATTTTCCATTTATTTATTCACCTCAGATATCTTAGACTTTTCCCATTTCAGTTCATACAAGTTGGTTGTTTTAAAATTTTTGCTCCTATAGTGCTACAGTGTCATTATGTATACTTGTGGAAGTGTATCCATAAGATATGACCCAGAAGTGGTATTTTTGGATCAAGCAGAATACGTATTTTCATATTAGTTATTACTAAATTATATACCAGAGGATGTACAGAAATACGCTTTCACCAAAAATGTACATGTGTCTACTTTCCCCCTTACCAAGAAAACATTAACAAATTTTTGGTCTATGTCATTCTGATAGTGTGTTAGTTTAGAGCCATTATGTACCCCAGATAAGGGCCATGCTCTTTTTTTTTAATGCAATTTTATTGATATATATTTGCATGCCATGTAATCATCCAAAGTGTACAATCAGTGGTTCACAGTATCATCATATAACTGTACGTTCATCATCACAATTGACGGGTTTTTTTTATTTTTGTGAAAAATAACATATATACAAAAAGCAATACGTTTCAAAGCACATTACAGCAGTTAGTTGTAGAACAGATTTCAGAGTTTGGTATGGGTTACAGTTCTACAATTTGAGGCTTTTACTATTAGCTGCTCCAAGATACACTGGAGACTAAAAGAAATGCCAGTACAATGATTCAGCAGTCTTACTCATTTGTTAAACCCTACCTTCTATGTATAACTCCACCATCTCCTTTGATCTTTCTTCTGCTCTTTAAGGTTATTTGGGCTATGCTGATTCTAACTTTCATGTTGGAAGGGGTTGTTATTAATATGGGTGGGGGGTGGAGCTAATTGGTGTTCTGGAGAGCTGGTCCTCTGTGTTTCAGAACTTATCTGGCCTAGGAACCCATCTGGAGGTTGTAGGTTTCTGGAAAGTAATCCTAGTTTATGGAACTTTTGTAGAATCTCAGATAGAGCCCTAGGTGCTCTTTTTTTTTTTAATTTTAATTTTTTTGACTTTTACAAAGGGGGATTTATTAAGTTGCAAGTTTACAGTTCTAAGGCCATGAAAATGTCCAAATTAAGGCACCATTAAGAAGTTAACCTTTATTCAAGAAAGGCTTATGCCATCTGGAACACGTCTGTCAACTGGGAAGGCGCGTGATGATATCTGCTAGCTTTCTCTGCTGGCTCCTGCAATGGCTTCCCCAGAACCTAGGTATTCTTTAGGGTTGACAGGAATGATTTTGGTTGTGATTTGGCAAAGTATGATAGTTAGCAATGTCTAGCTGAAGTTTGCCTAAGTTACGTAGCCTCCAGAGTAGCCTCTTGACTTTTTTTGAACTCTCTGAGCCACTGGTACCTTACTTGTTACACTTCTTTTCCCTGTTTTGGTTAGGGTGGCATTGTTGATTCCATGGTGCCAGGGCCAGGTTCATCCCTGGGAGTCATTTAACCCCTTCCTGTGGGTGTAGGACTATGGTGAGTGGAACCTTTCAGTTAGGTTATTTCAATTGAGATACTACCTAAGCTGATTCAAGGTAGGTCTTAATCCTTTTACTGTAATCCTTTATGTGAGGATAAAAGAGGGAAGAATCCCAGAGAATGCTTAGAGAAAAGCCCCAGAGAAGCTGAGAGAGGACCCACAGAGGCTCAGAGAAGAACCAGAAGCTGAAAGCAATGAAACCCAGTAGCGACAGTCCAGCAGATGCCAGCCATATGCCTTCTCATGTGACAGAGGTGCCCTGGATGCCAATAGCCTGTCCAAGTATCATCATGTTCATGTCTTGCGTTGGGTATTTTCTAAGAACTGTAACTTGTAAGGTAATAAATCCCCACTGTAAAAACCAACCCATTTCTGATACATTGAATTCTGACAGCTTTAGTAAGCCAAAACAGATTAAAAGGAAAGTGTCACATTTTAGTTATAATTTGCATTTCTTTTTGGTAGGATTGAGTTTGAGCATTGAGTTTAGAGGGTTTTAGCAAATACACAGTGATAACAAAAATTAAAATCACGTGTTGGTAGAAACATGTTTAGACACTGTTGTGTGCCTGGCTCTTGTCACTTAAGCTATTGTGGACTTCATTTACTATTTTCACAACAGATTTATGTTTTACTATCTCTGTTACAAGTGAAGAAATTCAGGCTTAAAGAGTTTAAGTGACTTGCTTTAAGGTAATGTATATTAAGTATTTAGCTAGTAGGTACTTAATAATGTTAGGTCTCATCCTATTCCTGTGCTCAAATATCCTTATATTAAAGTGGTTGGAGGGAAATAATTACAACACAGCTTCAGGAAAAAATAAGACAGTATAATTAAATGCCAAAATGTGATACAATCAGTAACTGCATTGGCAGGTTAGATACAGGAGAAATCAGTGTGTTTTGTTGGAGTCTTTTTCCTTTATTTGGTGTTAACTAAGAAGTGTCAATATTCAGCCTTCTATAAGATGTACTTCTTGCTGTATTCCAGTAGCCATGTTTCTTGATGATGATTGAACAATGATATAGCTTTCACAGTGAGACTCTGTGAATGTGAAAACCTTATGTCTGATGGTCCTTTTAGCTACTATATCAACAGAAGAGTAGAACATATGGAATAAAAATAAATAATAGGGGGAACAAATGTTAAAATAAATTCAGTTTGAAATAGTGATAAATGAAAGTGAGGGGTAAGGCGTATGGTATGTGTAGTCTTTTTTTTTCTCTATTATCGTTTTATTTCTTTTTCTGTTGCCTTTATTTCTTTTTCTAAATCAATGCAAATGTACTAAGAAATGATGAATATGCAACTATGTGATATTAAGAATTACTGATTGTATATGTAGAATGGAATGATACCTAAATGTTTTGTTTGTTAATTTTTTTAATTAATAAAAAAGTTTAAAAAAAGATGCACTTGTATTCTTCATTTATATTTTTAAATTTAAATTGCACTGAATTTACACATCTTTATAATTGATATGAGGCAAGTTAATTTTTGTGATAATTTGATTTCATTATTATACCTTCATTAATGATATGGAATTTTACTGTTTCAGTTTGTACCTTTAAAGTAAGAAGATTAACTGTTGATTATTGGAAAACCAAAATGTAGCTTTGGATTTTTATGACAGTGGTTATCAGTACTCAATTAAGCAGTTGTTATTTCTATGAAAGAGTTAACGCTTGTTGCTTTCAAAATGATTCTGTGCATTTATATAGTGGCTTAGGGTTCACAAGCACTTTATGTAGTATTTTCTTCAGGTCTTGTAACAATTCAGTGGTATATAGAATATCTAGCCAAACTTTCCAGATTAGAAAAATGAGGGCTGAACTGAAATTTGTACACTGTTGTGATCTTCAAGTTCACTGTGCTGTTCGTTATCTGTTACTATTAAGTGTACTTTTTAAAGTGTTAGAAAGCAGTGAAACCCTCTTAAAACAGATTTCAGGGAAATCACTTATTTAAAACATTAAAGCCTCTCTCCCCATGTGAAATATATTTTGAAAATTGTTCCTGGTAGCCAAGGCTCAACAACTGTTAAGACTGCAAAATAAGATTTCTTACTAAATTTGTGTCCAGAACTCCTTCCTTTCTCCTCCCTTTAATGTCCAGTAAAGCCACTCTGGCCCTCGTGTATATCCAGACTCCTTCCCTGAAATAAGTTTCTCTCTTTATACCTTTTCAGTAGGAGCTACTATCAGATCTGTCCCAAGGCAAGAAATGGGCTTTGGGGGGCGGAGGTTGGGGGCATCACAGGAGAGGTGAGAATCAGAAGTAAGGGGAGAATCAGAAAATTAATATTATGATTGTCAAAGGAAGAAAGTTTTGAGGAGGTGGGGCTGGTAAGTCCTTGACAAAGGCTGATGAAGAAACTAACTAGAAAATGCTATTTAATTTAGAGAATGGAAGATCTTTGCTGACCTTTAAGAGAGTGGTTTACTATAGAATGTTGAGATAAGCAGTATTGAGTGGAGGTAGAGGGGTGTGTGTAGGTAGACGCAGCAGAAAGTTGACATCAAAGAGCAATAGAAAACTGGAGCAGTTGCTTGAAGATGTTTAGGATTATATTTTAGGCTTCCACTGATTTTCTTTTTCCTTTTCTGTCTGCATGAAGTTTGCACTTTTTGTAACCAAATGTTAGATTCATTGATAGAAAAAGTAAGAAAAAGAATTAAAGACAACTTGTTTGTCTTGGAAAGGACATACACTTCTGAAATGAAAGAGAAAAGGAGTAAAGGTAGAAAGTTTTGTGTTGGGGGAGCAAAGAATACTAGGTTAAGTGAGAATGTTTGCCTTATAAATAACACGTTCAGTACTTTATGATATTATTTCTAAAATCCAATTTTTTGTGTGTGTGTGCCAGTATTAGGATTCTCTAGAGAAATAGAATCAGCAGGAAATATCTGTAGATATAAAATTTATAAAAGTGCAACTTTTGAGGAGCGTAGAGTCCAAAGTCCGTAGGGCAGGCTGTGAAGCTGAGGACTCCGATGAAGGGTCTAGATGAACTCCACAGCAGAGGCTCGCCAGCTGAAGCAGGAAGAGAGACTGTCTCTTCTGAATCCTCCTTAAAAGGCTCCCAGTGATTGGATTAAGCATCACTTATTGCAGGGGACACGCCCCTTGGCTGATTACAAATGCAATCAGCTGTGGATATGGCCAGTGTGATCGTGATTTAATTGTATGAAATGTCCTCACAGGAACAGACAGGCCAACACTTGCCCAACCAGACAGATGGGCACCACCACCTGGCCAAGTTAACACTTGAACCTGACCATGACAGCACTAATGAACTGGAGATATGTATCTTTCAAGTAAAAATTACACTGAATTTATCTGGGAAATAGTTTGGTACTCTAGTTTCTTTTACTGTACCCACCACTTGTCTCTGTGGATGTGATGTCATCCTGGTGAGAAAGGATTAGTTGGTGATTTGGAGGCTATCTGTAGGCTTCTGTTCTCTTTGGCCTCTTTGTGGACCTTCTGTTTTGTGCTCTGGAAACTGGTTCCATTGCACGGTCCTCTCCAGAATGGCCTGAGTGATAGAGGTTCTAGTGGGCTCTGAGAGGGCAGCAGTGGCCTGGCCTCAGCTCTGGAGCAGCTGGTAGCCTCTTCAGAGTTGGAGAGGTGCTGGGCCAGGTGAGTAGCTGGGAAAAGAGTTCAATCTCTGTTCCTACTGTAGTCCTTTCTTGATCCTGTATGGGAACTATTATGGCAGATACCTGGGCTACAGAAGCTCTTAACTACAGTAGGAAATGATGGATTTCAACATAGGGGGGCTGATAAAAGGCTGCTCATTTGATTTTATCTTGCAAGGACATTGAGAAAACAAAATCACCATCTACTATATCAGCATTTTATAAAAAGGGTATTATCACAAAATAGGAAAACTTTAGAATGAAGGACAGACTTTTATATTGAATGATTAAATTTTGTGAGAAATGTAATAGTTATCATTTTTCCCTTATTCTATACCATTTGGTGAAAACTATGTGCTTGATATATGTGTAAGAATCACTGACCTACAAAGCAATGAGGCTGTTCTTTTGGGGGAAACGTGTTCCTAAATACTTGTCCTCTTTCTCCCCTCCACTCTAAAAGGAATTTCTCTTTGCTTAGCTAACCCACTTCCCATAAGTGAAAGAAAGGGAACTATTCTTATGGTTGAAAACTGGTGAGTGTGCATGCACAAGAAAGGGGAGAGGGAGAGAGAAAATTTTTATACTTGAGTTCATATTCACTCAACTTTCCTTATACTGATCCTGACATTTTACCTTACATTTTAATACATTGTCATGCCCACCCCCACCTCAAGCTGAGAGTTTTATGAGAATAGGCACTTACTATCAATGTTTTTGTGTATCTTGTAAGACTTTTGCAGTAGAAGTTGAATGAAAGTGAAACGGATTCCTAGCCTAAACCTGTTGCCACAGTTACATTAGTAAACACTCCTGGCCGAAACAGTACCTCATGCTCCTATAGCTCAGACTCTTGCCTGTGGCCATACTTTTGTTCTTGTTGGTGTGGGGAATGATGTTTAATCCTTGACCTACTTTTCATCGTTCTAGCTGGGCTGTTCACAAATAGAACCGTTTCTGCAGCTAGCTGTCTTTTCACTTGTAAATTCTTCCTTTCCTTTAAGGAAGAATGAGGCATGGAAATTTTCCTCTATACCCAGTGCTACCATTTTCTCATTGAGCACATGCCTTATATAAGTTTCTCCATTTTTCCTACCCTTATCCTTGTGACTTAAATAGCTATGTTAATGGCTCGTATCTGTCTGTGCTTACCAGGTACTTCGCTCAGATACATTACCCCAAATGAAGCTTCACTCTCCTTTGAGGAAAATAGTCAGGCATTCTGTTTGAATCCAACATCTGCTGCTTAGTAGCCAAGTGACCTTAGGTTAGATTTAATTATGTTTCTGATCTCAGTTTCCTGTAATGCAAAATAGGTATAGTTATTCTCTCTCAAACTACTTTTAAAGAACTTGCTCTGGATTTACTTTACCCAATGCAGTGAATGCAAACTTTTCTCTCTGGATTTTCGGGCCCTTCGTCATTTGACCTTAGCCTACTCATCTAGCAAGGAAAACTTCTTTTATGCTTAGCACAATATTGAGGTCTAAATTTTTTTAAATTTAATTGTACTATTATAAAATACATTGGGATTTATTTTGTTTTATACTCTCACTACTTTATGCCTAGCACTCCCAACTACCAGAGCCACTGAAATTTTACTCTACTTTTTGAGGAGGTAGTTATCTAGAACCATGTACTGTGTTTAGGTTTTGCAAACAGCAAATATGTAAGGGTCTCTTGAACCGAGAGGATGATTCTAACATTATTACTGCTGAAGGATAAAGCCATTTCTCTCCCCCAGACTGAAACTCAGAGGCTCATCCCTTCACTGACCTGCTCACAAACTTCTCCTTGGCTTCTGAGTGCTTTCACCTTGGCTGAATGAAGATCAAAATTCTGTCCCCTGATGAGATTTCTGTGGGGTTGGGGCTAGTGCTGCAGTTGCTCCTTCTGTGGTGCTGTTGACTACACCTTAGTTGCTTTGCTAAACAAATCTTTATTTTATTCTATTTATTAAACATACCAACATACAAACACAAACATTCTTACCATATGATCATTCCACTCTACATATATAATCAGTAATTCACAATATTATCACATAGTTGTATATTCATCATCATGATCATTTCTTAGAAAATTTGCATCAATTCAGAAAAAGAAATAAAAAGAAGACAAAACAATGTGAAAAGTGATCCCTTTCATTGATCACTAGCATTTCAATCTACTAAATGTATTTTAACATTTGTTCCCCCTATTATTTATTTTTAATCCATATGTTTTACTCATTTGTCCATAAGGTAGATAAAAGAAGCATCAGACACAAGGTTTTCACAATCACAAAGTCACATTGCAAAAGCCTATATCATTATATAGTCATCTTCAAGAAACATGGCTACTGGAACACAGCTCTACATTTTCAGGCAGTTCCCTCCAGCCTCTCCATTACACCTTAACTAAAAAGGTGATATCTTTTTAATGCGTAAGAATAACCTCCAGGATAACCTCTTGACTCTGTTTGGAATCTCTCAGCCATTGACACTTTATTTTGTCTCATTTCACTCTTCCTTTTGGTCAAGAAGGTTTTCTCGATCCCTTGATGCTGAGTCCCAGCTCGTTCTAGAATTTCTGTCCCATGTTGCCAGGAAGGTCCACCCTTGAGAGTCATGTCCCATGTAGAGAGGGGGACGGCAGCGAGTTTGTTTGTGTTGGCTGAGAGAGAAAGGCCACATCTGAGCAACAAAAGAGGTACTCTTGGGGTGACTCTTAGGCCTAATTTTAAGTAGACTTACCTATCCTTTGCAGGGTTAAGTTTCGTATGAACAAACCCCAGTATTGGGGACGTAGCCTATTGCTTTGTTTGTCCCCACTGCTTGTGAGAATATCAAGAATTCTCCACTTGGGGAAGTTGAATTTTCCCCCTTTCTCAGCATTCCCCCAAGGGGACTTTGCAAATACTTTTTTATTCACTGTTCAAATCCCATTTGACTGGGGCATCACTCTGGACAAACCTACAAAATGGTTCAATAGACTATTTCATATAGAGTGTTTAGGAAACGTCTCTCTGATATGATGCTTCTGAGCAGAGAACTTTGCAAAGTAAATGGGTATCTGAGGGAAGAGGTCTACCCCACATAAAAAGACCTTGAGGCAGGAGTATATTGAGTGTGTTTGAGAAACTGCAAGAAACTTACACAGAGAGCCTCTCCAGCTTTCCAAATGGGGAAGTTGAATTTTCCCCCTTTCTTCCCCTTCCCCCAAGGGGACTTTGCAAATATTTCTTTATTCACTATTCAAATCAATCACCTATCTTCCCTTCTGGTTTCATCTGTGCCCCTAGCCCTCCTCCCTTTAACAACATACAAACATTCCTAACATACAAACATTCCATACATGGTGTACAGTCATTGGCTCTTAATATCATCACATAGTTGTATATTCATCACCATGATCATTTTTGGAACATTTGCATCACTCCAGAAAAAGAAATATATATATAAAAAAGAGAAAACTCATATACCATACCCCTCACCCCTCCCACTCATTGACCACCACTATTTCCATCTACCCAACTTATTTTAACCTGTTTCCTATCTCTCAGCCAACACGGCAAGCAAACTGACTGCCCTCCTCCCCTCTATGTGGGATATGACTCCCAGGGCTGTAAACCTCCCTGGCAACGTGAGACAGAAATCCTAGAATGAGCTGGGACTCAGCATCAGCGGACTGAGAAAACCTTCTCGACTGAAAGGGGGAAGAGAAATGAGACAAAATAAAGTGTCATGGGCTGTTTCCCCTATTTGTTTATTTTTAATCCATATTTTTATTCATCTGTCCATAGCCTAGATAAAAGGAGCATCCAACACATGGTTTTCACAATCACACAGTCACATTGTAAAAGCTATATCATTATACAATCATCTTCAAGAAACAGGGCTACTGAAACATAATTCTACAGTTTCAGGTACTTCCCTCTAGTCACTCCAATACACCATAAACTGAAAAGGGAATATCTGTGTAATGTGTAAGAATAACCTCCAGGATAACCTCTTAACTGTGTTAGAGATATCTCAGCCACTGACACTTTATTTTTTCACATTTCTCTCTTCACCAATTTGGTCAAGAAGGTTTTCTTAATCCCTTGATGCCAGGTCTCGTCTCATCCCGGGATTTCTGTTGCACGTTGCCAGGGAGATTTACACCCCTGGGAGTCGTGTCCCATGTTGAGGGGGAGGGCAGTGAGTTCACTTGCTGTATCGGCTTAGAGAGAGGGGCCACACCTGAGCAACAAAAGAGGCTCTCTGGGAGTGACTCTTAGGCCTAATTATAAGTAGGCTTAGCCTGTCCTTTGTAGGAATAAGTTTCACAGGGGCGAACCCCAAGATTGAGGGCTTGGCCTTTTGATTTGATTGTCCCCACTGCTTGTGAGAATATCAGGAATTTTCCAAATGGGGAAGTTGAATATTTCCCCTTTCTCCCCATTCCCCGGAGGGGACTTTGCAAATACTTCTTTATTCACTATCCAGACACTGAGATTTATTGGGATCACACTAACCTGGACAAACCAACAAAATCTCACGCCCTGTTCAACATTCCATGTACTTATGGTGTTAACTAAACTGACCATACAAATTAAATTAGGAAATGCACTACCCAAAATATAAATTTTGCACCAAATAAACATCTCTCTGTTTAGAAGTTTTAAAATATGGACAATATCATCCTTTACCCAGTCTTCTGTTTTACCTTGGTCCTAGTGTGGTAGTTAGATTCATTTGTCAACTTGGCCAGGTGAAGGTACCTAGTTCTTTTGCTGTGGACATGAGCCAATGGTGCATGGACCTCATCTGTTGCTCATTACAACTGCAGTCGGCTAGGAGGCGTGCCTGCTGCAAGAAATGATGTTTGATTTAACTGGCTGGTGCTTAAATGAGAGAGCGTAACATAGCACAGCCCAAGCAGCTTGGCATACCTCATCTCAGCACTGGCAGCTTAGCCCAGGCCTTTGGAAATGCAGAAAGGAATCACCCCAGGGAAAGTTATTGGAACCCAGAGCTCTGGAGAGAAGGCCAACAGAGATTACCCTGAGCCTTCCCACATAAGAAAGAACCTCAGATGAAAGTTAGCTGCCTTTCCTCTGAAGAACCAATGAAATAAATCCCCTTTTATTAAAAGCCAATCCATCTCTGGTGTGTTGCATTCCGGCAGCTAACAAACTAGAACACCTAGGATCGTTGTTTTTAAAAATTCCAATATTCCAGATCCATTTCAAGAAGAAAATTAAATCCCCTGCATTGTATCCTGCAGATGTAACCATTTTAATGGTTTCTTTATATTGTATGCCTTAAAAAACAGCATTGTTTTATACACAGTTATAGAACTTGCTTTTTTTTAATTAACAGTACATTATGGATTTCTTTCAGTGTTCAGAATATAGACCTCATCTCATTTAAGAGCTGCATAATATATTATTGTATATACTATGTGCCATGATTTATTTAACCTATCTCCTATAGGGTTTATTCCAAAAGTTTTTCATCATACATAAGAGTCTTATAAATAACCTTATACTACAGCCATGTGGACATGTCCAGTTACTTCCTTAGACTGAGTTCTGAGAAGCAGAATTTCTGGATCTAAGAGTGAGGTTTTGGGGGGTATATATTACCTCATTACAGTCTAGAAAGATTCCCACCAGCAATGGAAGAGTGCTTGTTTCCACATGTAATTAACACAGAGGATTCTGCCAGTTTTTAAGACCATTGCCAGTCTCATAGGTAAAAGGTAGTTCAATGTTTAATTTGCATTTCTTGGACTATAAGTTAGATTGATAATTTGCTTATTGACCATGTGAGCTTTTGAGAAATGACTGTACTTTATTCATTGTTAGAATGTTTAAAGTTTTTATTGTCAAGATATTGACAATATTACTTTTCAGAAATAGAAAAACCAATAAGCAAATTTATCTGGAAGGGCAGGGTGCCCCGAATTGCTAAAAGTATCTTTTTTTTTTTTTTTTTTAAAGGAAAGACAGAGAGAAGGAAGGAAGGATAGAAGGAAGGAAGGAAGGAAGAAAGGGAAACATTTTTAAACATTTTCTTGTTTTATTGTATTCTGTTTCTCCGTTTTTGTTACATGGGCTGGGGCCGGGAATCGAACCGAGGTCCTCCGGCATAGCAGGCAAGCACTTTGCCCGCTGAGCCACCGCGGCCCACCCGCTAAAAGTATCTTGAGGGAAAAAAAACGAAGCTGGAGGTCTCACGCTGCCTGACTTTAAGGCATATTATGAAGCCACAGTGGTCAAAACAGCATGGTACTGGCATAAAGATAGATATATTGACCAATGGAATCGAATAGAGTGCTCAGATATAGACCCGCTCATCTGTGGACATTTGATCTTTGATAAGGCAGTTAAGCCAACTCACCTGGGACAGAACAGTCTCTTCAGTAAATGGTGCCTAAGGAACTGGATATCCATATGCAAAAGAATGAAAGAGGACCCGTATCTCACACCCTATACAAAAGTTAACTCAAAGTGGATCAAAGATCTTAACATTAGGTCTAAGACCATAAAACAGTTACAGGAAAATGTATCTTATAAATCTTATAACTGGAGGTGGTTTTATAGACCTTACACCTAAAGCAGGAGCACTGAAGAAAGAAATAAATGGGAACTCCTCAAAATTAAACACTTTTGTGCATCAGAGAACTTCATCAAGAAAGTAAAAAGACAGCCTACACAATGGGAGACAATATTTGGAAACGACATATCAGATAAAGGTCTAGTATCCAGAATTTATGAAGAGATTGTTCAACTCAACAACAAAGAGACAGCCTATCCAATTACAGAATGGGAAAAAGACTTGAACAGACACCTATCAGAAGAGGAAATACAAATGGCCAAAAGGCACATGAAGAGATGCTCAACATCCCTGGCCATTAGAGAAATGCAAATCAAAACCACAATGAGATATCATCTCACACCACCAGAATGGCCATTATCAACAGAACAGAAAATGACAAGTGCTGGAGAGGATGTGGAGAAAGAGGCACACTTATCCACTGTTGGTGGGAATGTCAAATGGTGCAACCACTCTAGAAGGCAGTTTGGCGGTTCCTCAAAAAGCTGAATATAGAATTGCCATATGACCCAGCAATTCCACTGCTAGGTATCTACTCAGAGGACTTAAGGGCAAAGACACAAATGGACACTTGCACACCAATGTTTATAGCAGCATTATTTACAATTGCAAAGAGATGGAAACAGCCAAAATGTCCATCAACAGACGAGTGGCTAAACAAACTGTGGTATATACATACGATGGAATATTATGCAGCTTTAAGACAGGATAAATTTATGAAGTATGTAACAACATGGATGGACCTTGAGAACATTATGCTGGGTGAGACTAGCCAAAAACTAAAGGACAAATACTATATGGTCTCACTGATATGAACTGACATTAGTGAATAAACTTGGAATATGTCGTTGGTAACAGAGACCATCAGGAGATAGAAATAGGGTAAGATATTGGGTAATTGGAGCTGAAGGGATACAGACTGTGTACCAACCAGGACTGGGTACAAAAACTCAGAAATGGACAGCACAGTACTACCTAACTGTAATATAATTATGTTAAAAACACTGAATGAAGCTGCATGTGAGAATGATAGAGGGAGGAGGGCTGGGGACATAAATGAAATCAGAAGGAAAGATAGATGTTAAAGATTGAGATGATATAATCTAGGAATGCCTACAGTGTATAATAATAGTGAAATGTACAATGTACAAATTTTAAAAATGTTTTTTGCATGAGGAAGAACAAAGGAATGTCATTATTGCAGGGTGCTGAAAATAGATGGTAATTAATATTTTAAAATGTCACCTTATGTGTGAGACTAAAGCAAAAAATGTTTATTTGTTACAAAATTTATATTTTGACTAGAGCATTTCCTAATACAACTTATGTAGATAGTTTGATTGAACGCCATAAGTACTTGGAATCTCAGGTAGGACATGAGATTTTGTTGGTTTGTCCAGAGTGATGCCCCGATGAATCCCAGAGTGATTTGGTCAGTGAGTGGAAAGTATTTGCAAGCCCCCTTTGGGGAATGGTGAGAGCGGGGGAAAACTCAACTTCCCCAAGTTGAATTCTTGATATTCTCACAAGCATTGTGGACAACCAAAGCTATAGGCTGAGCCCCCAGTCTTGGGGTTTGTTCATATGAAACTTAACCCCACAAAGGATAGGTAAAAAAAATATATATATTAATCATGTAATCTTTATACACGCTTTTATAAACTTTGTTTATGGTGTCTTTCTTTTAAGATTTTCAGTTTTTATGTAGTCACATCTGTTCATCTTTTCCTCTGTGGGTTTGTTTTTGTTTTTAAACTTCAGTGTAGTCTCAGTTTTGGCTGCCCCAGAAACTTTCTTTTTTTATTTTTTATTTTTTATTTTTTATTACACATACTAACAAACATTCTTACCACATGATCATTCCATTCTACATGTATAATCTCACAATATCATCACATACGTGTATATTCATCATCATGATCATTTCTTAGAACATTTGCATCAATTCAGAAGATGAAAACAAAAAAATTCAAACGTACCATACCCCTTACCTTTCCCTTTCATTGATCACTAGCATTTCAATCTACTAAATTTATTTTAACATTTGTGCCCCTTATTATTTATTTATTTTTTATTCATATGTTTTACTCATCTGTCACTAAGGTAGACAAAAGGAGCATCAGACACAAGGTAGAAACTGATTTCTTTTTTTAAATTATTTTTTAATTTTTTAAAATGATATGACAAGAGGGTGGGCCGCGGTGGCTCAGCGGGCAAAGTGCTTGCCTGCTATGCCGGAGGACCTCGGTTCGATTCCCGGCCCCAGCCCATGTAACGAAAACGGAGAAACAAAATACAATAAAACAAGAAAATGTTTAAAAGATGTTTCCCTTTCTTCCTCTCTTCCTTCCTTCTATCCTTCCTTCTCTCTGTCTTTCCTTTAAAAAAAAAAAAAAAAAAAAAAAAAAATGATATGACAAGAAAGAAACATACTCTTAACATATGATCATTCCATTCTACATATATAATCAGTAATTCACAGTATCATCACATAGTTGCATATTCATCATGATCATTTCTTAGAACATTTGCATCAATTCAGAAAAAGAAATAAAAAGACAAAAGAAAAAAAACAACAAAAAAATATTGTACATACCATACCCCTTACCCCTCCGTTTTATTGATCACTAGCATTTCAAACTAAATTTATTTTAACATTTGTTCCCCCTGTTATTTATTTTTATTCCTTATGTTCTGCTCGTCTGTTGACAAGGTAGATAAAAGGAGCATCAGACACAAGGTTTTCACAATCACACAGTCACATTGTGAAAGCTATTATCATTATTCAGTCATCATCAAGAAACATGGCTACTGGAACACAGTTCTACATTTTCAGGCAGTTACCTCCAGCCTCTCCATTACATCTTGAATATTGTGATATCTACTTAATGCTCAAAAATAACCTCCAGGATAACTTCTCAACTGTTTGGAATCTCTCAGTTGTTGACACATTGTCTCATTTCACCCTTCCCCCTTTTGGTCGAGAAGGTTTTCTCAATCCCTTGATGTTGAGTCTCAGCTTATTCTAGGATTTCTGTCCCATGTTGCCAGGAAGGTCCACACCCCTGGACAGGGAGAGGGTGGTGAGTTTGCTTGTTGTGTTGGCTGGAGAGAGAGGCCACATCTGAGCAACAAAAGAGGTTCTGTTGGGGGTGATTCTTAGGCCAAATTTTAAGTAGGCTTGACCTATATCCTTTATGGGGTTAAGTTTCATGTGAACAAACCCCGAGACTGGGGGCTCAGCCTATAGAGTATCAAGAATTCAACTTGGGGAGGTTGAATTTTCTCCCATTCTCACCATTCCCGGAAGGGGGCTTTGCAAATACTTTTTAATTCACTGATCAAATCACTCTGCGATTTATCGGGGCATTACTCTGGACAAACCAACAAAATCTCATGTCCTGCTCAAGGTTCCATGTACTTATGGTGTTCAATTAAGCTATCTACGTAAGTTATATTAGGAAATGCACTAGTCAAAATATAAATTTTGTACCAAATAAATGTTTTTTGCTTTAGTCTCACACATAAGTTGAAAATTTTAAATATTAATTACCATCTATAGAAACTGATTCTTGAGATGAGGATTCAAATACAAGTAATTTATTTAGAGGTGCAAGGAATAGGTGTAGCAGGAAAGTGGGACAGGGAAGGAAAGACAAGACAGTCAGTAACTTATTAAACCAGCTCCCACAGTCAAGAGTGCTTAAGCAAGGAAACTCTGGGATATTGAGTAAAGCATTTACCGCAGAACTATCCCACTTGGGGATAAGTTACTGCTTGGTGGCTGCCCTTGGGGAGTGTTAACAAAACACCCTAAACTGAGTGGTATAATACAACAGCCAGTTATTATTATTATAACTTCTGGTTCTGGGGGTTGGTTGGGGCTGTGCTCTATTGGGTGGTTCTTACTCTTACTCAAGCCCTCTCTTAACTGCAGTCAAAAAACTGGGACTGGAGTTACCTAAAAGCTTCCTCATTCATTTATCTGGTGCCTGGGCTGAGAACACTCATATAGCTGGGGGCTGGGGCACCTAGGGCTTTTCAGGGTTCTCTCTGTCTCTGTCTTCCCTCACTCCATATGGCGTCTGCTTCGTGTAAGCTTCAGTAAAGCACGAGTTCATGGTGATGTCAGGATTTCCGAGGTGCATGGAAAGAAAGTGAGAGGCACACATGAACCAGGGGAAGACCATCTCACATTTAAAAAGGACCTGTCTTGGGAAGTCACATTGCATCGCTTAGAGGTTTTTAAAACTCATATTCAGAGGGAGAGAAATTAGACTCCACCTCCTGGAGGAATGTCAGAGAATCTGTGGACTATGTTGTAAAACCACCACAGGGAGTAATTTACCTGCACTTCCAATCTTTTGCCGCAGGCAGAGCAGCTGTCAGGCACAGAGATGTAAATGGGGCCGCTGGAAATTTCTCGGAGCTTGCCAGAAGTGTAAGACTTAAGGGAAATGGGTGTGTGTATCGGCAGCCTATCTGCTCCAGGTTGTCAAAATAAGAATGGCTTCCCCTACTCCCAGGAATATATAAAACTGTTCAATTATATTTTCTTTGAATAACTTTTTGAGGTTTTTAGTTTTTGTTTTGTTTTTGAGTGTCTGGTATAAGTGTGAGTCTAATACTATGGTTAGTCAATAGGTGCATATGCCATTTAAAAATTATCCTCCTAGCAATTCTCAAATATTTTGGTTTCAGGATCCCATTATACTATCAAAAATTGACCCAAACTTGTTTTCTTTTAGATGGTTTATAATATGAATTTTTACTGTATTCAGAACAAAACTGGGGCATTAAAATATTTATAATTTACTTAAAATTAATTAAAATAATAAAACCTATTAATGTTAATAACATTTAAAACGAAAGATAATTTTCCAAAACTAAAAAATTTAGTGAGTTGTACTGTTTACATATTTACAAATTGCTTCAATGTCTGAAATACTAAGAAGGCAGCTTGATTTTCATATCTGCTTCTACATTTAATCTGTTGCTATATCACAGCTCATGTACACTCAGAAAAACTTCACAATACAATTATGAGAAGATGAGAGCTAAAAAGGTAAATAACATTTTGGATTTATGAAAATACTTTTGACTTTGTGGGCTCCCTGATTAAGATCTCAGGAGAGATCAAGCCTTTCCCTGATGATTTGAAATGCCAGCGTTTGCTACAGGTATCTTTATCCTCTAAATCAAGTTCCATAATGAACGTGGTATAGGTAGCTGGACCTAGGATGAGAGATCCCTTCTTGGGGGATCTTTATCCAAAGCCCTGGAAGGGAGGATGCAGTTTGAGGATGAAGAACTAGCAACTTCGGCAGAGTAGTTCTAGGCTGATTGTGCAATGCGGGAAGATGTCCTAAGATCCCCCTATAAATGCCTTAACCATGTCATGTCCATTCAGAACACTTGAGAGTGAAAGGGCATGATAAAAAAAGTTTAAATTATTATTACAAAATAAAATTAAAAATTTACTAAAATTCTCAATAGATTCTTAACCATTTATAGTGACAAAAAAAAATTCACTGCAGCAAGAGTTCAGACAGGGTACTCTATAGCAAGATACCGAACCTCTATTTCTTATTATATACAACTTGTGTTACTTCCCCTGTTTTCCACCAACCACACAAATAGCCACCTTTGCCATCCCCAGTCTGACGTCAGCCGCAGTTGCAGTGTAGAAGCTGCTTAGGAGTGAGTGAGCAAATAGGACATCTTTAGTTATAATAAATTCAATAATCAAAGATGTGTTCCAGAATATTTTCTTAGAATTAAGTAAAAGCCATGGTCAATTTCTTTTTGAGAAATTTGGTATCATGTAAATAGCCTTCCTTGTTGTGTTGGGTTCTCTAGAAAAACAGAACAAAATCTGTATGGCAGGTTGTGAGCTGGCAGCTTTGATGAAGGGTTTCAATGAACTTCATAGGAGAGGCTTGCTGACTGAAGAAGCAGTGAAAGAGTCTCTGTCCCCCCTTAAAAGCCTTCAGCTGATTGGATTATCTCATTGCGGGAGCATAGGCCTTGGTTGATCGCAGATGTAATCAGCCATGGCTATAATCAGCTGGCTGGTAATTAATCAGAGACAGAGAGAACCCTGAAAAGCCCTAGGTGCCCCAGCCCCCAGCTATATGAGTGTTCTCAGCCCAGGCACCAGATAAATGAATGAGGAAGCTTTTAGGTAACTCCAGTCCCAGTTTTTTGACTGCAGTTAAGAGAGGGCTTGAGTAAGAGTAAGAGCCACCCAACAGAGCACAGCCCCAACCAACCCCCAGAACCAGAAGTTATAATAATAATAACTGGCTGTTGTATTATACCACTCAGTTTAGGGTGTTTTGTTAACACTCCCCAAGGGCAGCCACCAAGCAGTAACTTATCCCCAAGTGGGATAGTTCTGGGGTAAATGCTTTACTCAATATCCCAGAGTTTCCTTGCTTAAGCACTCTTGACTGTGGGAGCTGGTTTAATAAGGCACCCGTTACTGACTGTCTTGTCTTTCCTTCCCTGTCCCACTTTCCTGCTACACCTATTCCTTGCACCTCTAAATAAATTACTTGTATTTGAATCCTCATCTCAAGAATCAGTTTCTATAGATGGTAATTAATATTTTAAAATTTCAACTTATGTGTGAGACTAAAGCAAAAAATTTAATCAGCTGGCCACAAAACATCCTTGCAGCAATGGTCAGGCCAGTGCTTGCCTGACCAGACAATTGGGCATAAGCATTTGGTCAAGTGATGCAAGAACCTAACCATCACATTTGTGATACCATTGCTTTTGAAGGTCAGCACTGGATGTGTGAAAGGTACAACTGTTAACAGTATATTCTCCCAGCTAAAAGTCTGAACCAGGTGGTCTCTGCCCACCCTCCCACCCCCCCACCTCTCACTTCACACTTGTACTTTGGATAAAGTACAATTATCATATGTCCCAATAGAAGAGCTGGTCGTGTTTAGTTGACCCCATGAACTGATTACTGAGAGAACTATAGAGACTAATAATTTATTTCTATTTGCTTATTTTGATAGCTGTTTTCTGTATGCTAATATAAGTGTGCAATTTTAAAAATTAGGATTCATCCTGGTTCTTGATTGGGAGTAGAGGCTTAATTAATAGCAACCTTACAATTTGATTTTGCTCTGATCCTATTTTTCTAACTTCTTGGGGGAAAAGAGCAGGTTAGAATTATTCTAAGTCAGGTTTGTGTAGTTCATGCAAAGAAGAGTTGTCTTACCCACCCTTATCTTAATACCTGCCTGTTTGACCTTGTTTAGGAAAATGCCGTCCGCCACCCCCAAACAGTTTTATTCACGCATCATACAATCTATCCTACGCGTACAACCAATGGCTCTTGGTATAATCACATTGTGCGTTCACCACTATAATCAATTTGAGAGCATTCTCATTTCTTCTGAAGGAAAAAATCCCATACCCCTTAAACTCTTTGTTACTGACATTAAGCTTTGGTATGGTGCCTTTTTTTTTTTTTTTTACAATTAATGAAAGAATATTACAATGTTACTGTTAACTATAGACCTTATAATTTGTATTTTCTGCCCATATAACACCCTTTTGTTAATACCTTGTAATAATGGCATATGTTTATTCTAGTTCATGTAAGACTTCTCTTACATTTATACAATTAACCACCATTATTGTCCACTCTGGGTTTCACTTAAGCTATATAGCCCCACTTTTTATCCTCTAGCTTTCCTTTGATGACATAGGTGATTCTGGCCTTCCTCCTTCAATCATACTCATACTTACCTTTGTTAATTACACTTACAGTATTGTGCTATTCATTTCCAAACCATCATGATGTATCTTACTGAACATTCTGTACTCCTTAATCATCAATTGTCTAGTCTCTGCCTTCTTTCTATCTCCTCGTAACCTATGCTCTCAAATTTAATTCTTAGAGTTTGCTCATTATAGTTAGTCCATATTGGTGAGAGCATACAATATTTGTCTATTTGTTTCTGACTTATTTCGCTCAACAGTGTCCTCAACGTTCATTCACCTTGGTTGCATGTCTCACGACTTCATTTCTTTCTGAAGCAGCACATATTCCATTATGTGTACAGAACACAGTTCACCCTTCTGCTCATCAATTGATGGACCTTGGGCCACCTTCATCCACTGGCAATCGTGAATAATGTTGCCATAAACATCAGTGTGCAAATGTCCATTCGTATCCATACTTCCTGTTCTTTCAACGGAGTTCCAGGATCATATGACATTCCTATACTTAGCCTATAATTGTCCAGAGGGGCTGCACAATTCTGCTTCCCTGCTTCCCTAACCAGAAGTAAATAGTTATACCTCTTTCTCCAAATCTTCTCCAGTACTTATAGTTTTCTGTTTACCTTTAAATTTTATTTACACACCATACAGTCTATCCTAAGGGTACAATCAGTGGCTCCTGGTATAATCACCACCACAATCTACATGAGAAATAGGAAAATGTCTTTTGAGACATAGGGAAGCTGATCTTTTATTTTAATTCTCCTTAATGCTTCCTATATTTTCTCCACTTCCCACCCATTCTCAGGCCCTTGATATTGTTATTTTCATTTGTTTGCTACATACTTCTACCACTATACTGCTAGGCCAGCAGTTAAATCATGATTCCTTAGTGCTGTTTACTGAAAACTCTTCACACCATTCAGCCATCCTTAGTTGAGAGAGTAATGACCTCCTGCTCCCCATATTCCCTTCTATTATAGGTTGAGTACTGGTTTATGAAGGAATGCTGAGGGTAGAAAGGATTTTTTCTTTTTAAGTAAAATTCCTCTGGATGTGCTAAGTAAAGTTCATGGAGGTGACTTTTTACCCCCCTAGAGAGAATATATGAGGATTCCTCTAGTAGAGTACTACTTTCATACTTTAAAAAATCATATTCTTGTTGAATTTCTAGCAAAAGAATAAATTGAAGAATGGATTTTGAGTACTGTGAATTTTGTCATAGGGAATATAGATTTTATTGTGGATTTCTCTCTCGTAAGCATTTCCTAAATTCTGTGTTTGATACTGATTTTTTAGTCTTAACAGAGCCAGACATTACCAGGGTTGATTTGTTATTGCAAAGATTTGCAGATAGTGGAGAAGAGAGCTAGATAATACAAATAGTAATTTAAATTTAGAAGATCAGAAAATTGAGTTGGTATTCATTGTTACTTAATATCCTCCATAGAAGATTTCTCAAGCTTTAATGTGTATAGGAATCATTTGGGGATCTTGTTAAAATGCAAATTACGTGGCTTTAGGTCTGGGATGGATCTGAGATTCTGCATTTTTAACAGGTTCCCAGGGGATGCTATGCTGGTGTTGCTTGCCAGGAACCCTACTTGGACCAGCAATAGTTTATGCAACATTTACAGTATATGCAAATCTAATTTTTAATAACAATAGCCATGTATATTGAATAGTTTTTCTTTAATAGGCACAGAGCAATAAAACAAAGATAAAGAGAGTGGGCATTGGAGACTGATAAGAAGGGTTCAAATTGAAGCTTTTTTTTTTTTTAAGTTCAACCTTGAGCAAATTACTTAATTTCTCCAAGGCAGAGTTTTTCAGTACCAGTGACATTTTAGGACAGATAATTCTTTATTGTAGGGTCTGTCTGTCCTGTGCATTGTAGAATGTTTTGGAGCGTCCCTGGCTTCTACCCACTTTCCCCAGTTGTGATGACCAAACATTCTCCAAACATTGCGCATTGTCCCCTGAGGTGGGGGAGAACAAAGTCATCCCTAGTTCAGAACCACTGCTCTAAGGCTAGTTTGAAAGGTTAGATTTTTGTGGAGTTTTATGGGTATTGGGATAAGAGTGATATAATGCTTTATATAAATAACTAATTTGCTTTATCATGACTTACTCTCAGAGAACTTCTAAAATTGCTTGTGCCATCATTTGGAAAACTTTTGTATAGTTAAAAAGATTTTATTATGGCAACATAAAAATACAACATAAAATATCCCATATTAACCATTTTCAAATATTTCAAGTAGTGTAAATTATATTTATAGTGCTACCATCACCACCATCTATTACCAAAACATTTCCAGCACCCCAAACAGAAACCCTGTACTCAGTAAGCATTAACTCCCCATTCCCTACTCACACCTGGTACCCTATAATCTACTTACTGTCTCTATGAATTTGCATGTTGTAGTTATTTCATATAAGTGAGATCATGTAATATCTGTCAGTTTGTGTTTGATTTCACTCACCGTGATGTCTTTAAGGCTCATCCATTTGTAGCATATATTAGAACTTCATTTTTTTAATGGCTAAATAGTATTCCATTATATGTATACCACATTTTGTTTATCCATTCATCTGTTGAATAGACACATGGATTGCTTCCAGCTTTTGGCTGTTGTTACTAATGCTTCTCTGAACATTGGTGTACCGATATCTACCTGAGATTCTGCTTTCAATTCTTCTGTGTGTATACCTAGAAGTAGAATTGTCAGGTCATATAGTGTAATTCTGTACTTTCTGAGAAACTGCCAAACTGTTTCTCTGTATAATTCTTTATTTGAGCAATAATCATTCCTCTAGAGAACTAAGTACAACAAGATTCAAGTCAGCTGTGACTGAAAGCCCAAAATGATTACTTGAACATACGTTACACTTAAGTTTATTTCTTATATAAATTCAGTGTTCCTTGTAGTCATTAAGAGATAAAGGTCTCTTCTGGCTCATGACTGCCACCATAGGCTATGGCCTTTGTCCTCGATGCTCCAGTAGTTCCAGAAAGAGGTAAGAAGCAAAGGGCATACTTCACTTATCTTTAGGTCACTCAGAAGCTGTGACATAATTTATGCCTAGGTTACCCAAAACTTCAAACTCATCTGGCTGAAATGGAAGCTTAAGAAATGTAATCCTTATTTGGAATGGTCAAGTTCCAAAGATTGAAGTTTCTACTAAGGAAGAGAATAGACAATTGGTGGTCAGCTGTCTTTGCCACATTTGGCTTCTTGGGGGTCATGATAAGCTTACCCCAAGTGCCAATATTTATCAGACATTAGTCATTGTACTGTGGTACCAGAGGTTGCTTAGGTAGAATTCCAGTTCAGTTGATCCTAACCCTGCCTGGTGTTTGAAACAAGCTAGCCCACTGTTGCTCTTCTGCCCCTTTATTCCTACTCATGTTGATGTTTGTGTGCCTGTTTATTAGTCTTCCTATCGTCTCAGTCTCTCATCCACATTTTCTGGGGGGTAGGATAATTTTGCCTAAAATAATACCTGAGTTAGGTCCTACATATTCATGTGCATTGGTTATTTTTCCTAATAAAGTTTCTAAAAATTGATCAGAGAGAAATATAATTTCTTTAATGATGGTTATAATTTTTACTTTGCTTCCAGGATGTTCTTTGTAAGAAGCCATTGATACCATTTGCAAACTAAAGTGCAACTTTGATTTCTGCCTGTTAAAACGAAGAACAGTAGTATGTAATAAGCCAATATGGAGGATCAGAATTGGGGAGGACTCACAAAAGCATAATTTTAAGACAAAATGAAGTTTCAATATTACTTTGTGGAGTTATACTAAGTTAAAATTAGTTATACTAATTTTACTTAATAAAATTTAAAGTTAATCCAGAGAGCATATCAAATTCTGATAAGACTGCACGGATGATAGTTTTAAAAAAATTGCTTTTGTTGGTAATTTTTCAGGATTATATCTTAAATTGACTTGTGTTGATCATATTTCACATGGCTTTGAACACATGCATTAAGCAGAAGTTACTACCAATTGATAATTTTTTGATTTGTATAATCATCAATATAGTTTTAATGAGGCATAAGAACTATGACCTGGGGCTGCCCTGTCCAGTGAGC
Organism: Tamandua tetradactyla; assembly: GCF_023851605.1. Classification (NCBI taxonomy): domain Eukaryota; kingdom Metazoa; phylum Chordata; class Mammalia; order Pilosa; family Myrmecophagidae; genus Tamandua; species Tamandua tetradactyla. Next base: position 64,465,191 of record NC_135341.1, on the reverse strand, counting down.
AAAGGAGAGAAGACAGAGTTTCTAGGATTATAGGATGAGACTGTCAGAGGTGAGAGCCCTAGTCATTGAGTTTACCTAATTGAAATGGTCCCTGACAGTCCGCAGATCCTTCTGTACAGACAGAAGAATGTGTAGCTCATGACAGACTCTACTCTTAATGTTTATGTACTTGTCTGAAGTCAGAAGTCATTATAGAATTAAAATACTGTGTGTCAAAGGAAGAAAATGACCATCATGTTTCTTAAATTGTTTATCGTAGCAGTATTTATTTTGATTAGAAGGGAGAAAAATCTGAATTAAGGGCACAATTCATTTTTTGGGTGGGCACCTTGTATAAGACTTATGTATTTTCATTACAAATAAAATGTAGACATCTGTTTAAGAAAATCTGAATGGCACAGGCATGTATGTTCTTTATTTGCCTTCTAAGTCACAGTCTCATGCAGATTCTTATCATTATCATCTTCAAACAGGGATATAAATGTTTAATAAAAGAAAGGTGTGATTTATACTAGTTTCTGTAACTCCAGTAATACTTTAAATAGTTGGCTATTTAAAAAATCCTATCATGCAAAACTGAAGTAACACGGTTTAGAACACCCTGATTAAAATAAGTGCTCCATCAGTATGATAGACATACAAACTTGTGAAGATATAGTTTTTGTTCTCAACCTAACACCTTAATTTCATCCTTTCACCCCCCAATTCAGGACTTTCCATATGTATTAATCATTTGGATTAATATTTTAACTAAATTACATGCAATTCTAAAGCATGTATTTCAAATCAGCTTTTGAAATTGAAGTTGTATTTCTTATTGTGGAACCTGAAAGTATCTTCTGTTAAGGGGGGAGAAGGGGGTTTGGTAGAAGGCTGGAGTTCTAGTTTGCTAGCTGCTGGAATGCAGTATGCCAGAAATGGAATGGCGTTTTAAGAGGGAAATTTAATAAGTTAACAATTTTTAGGCCATGGAAATGTCCCAATTAAAGCAAGTCTATAGAAATGTCCGATCCAAGGCATCCAAGGGAAAATACCTTGATTCAAGAAGGCCGATGAAGTTCAGGGTTTCTTTCTGTGCTGGAAGGGCACATAGCTCACACCATCACCTGCTAGCTTCCTCTCCAGCTCCCTGGGAGGCATTTTCCTTCTTCATCTCCAAAAGTCAGTGGCTGGTGAACTCTGCTTTGTGGTTCTGCAGCATTCTCAGTTGTGACTTTCTCATGGTGGTGGTTCTTCTCTGCTCTCTCTTTTTATAGGATTCCAGTAAAGTCATCCAGACCCACCTAGAATGGGTGGAGACACAGCTTCACCCAGTCAGCTTAACAACCACTCTTGATTGAGTCACATCACCAGGGAGATGATCTAATTAAAGTTTTAAGCATGCAGTGCTGAATAGGGATTAGAAGAAAAAGCTGCCTTTACAAAGTGGAATTAGGATTAAAACTAATGGTTTTTCTAGGGTACATACATCCTTTCAAATCACAGCTGGTAAAGACATACTCTCCTGACCCGAGGCTAAACTTGGTTAGTCATTTTATAAGAAATGGTAGAGGAGTGCTTGCTTGAACGGACCTTTCCTAGAACCAAGCCCTGTTTGCACACTGGCCTGCCCTGCTGAGAGTCATACACATTTGTCCTCCCAATCCCTCTAGAACAGGTCTGTCTGTCCACTTCCTAGATCAATAGATCCTAACTTCTCCAGTAAGAACTTAAAAGCAAAAATTTTGCAGGGCCCAATATCATAATTTTCTGTTTTATTATTCTCTGATTAAGAAAGCGCGTATGACAAAAGCCTGCATCAATTCATGCAGTGGCAATTATTTTTAAATGAGTATCTAAAGGCTTTTTACTCAGGCAAAAAAATGCTTGGTCTTTCCAGTGGATTCTCAGTTCCTCACAGTAATTCCCAAGTCCTCTGGTTAAGGGCCCACAGGTTAGGGATCCTTGCTTTTGAGTCTTCTCCAGGGCTTCTGTTTTGTATTTTATCATTTCAGCTACATTTAATGTTATTTCATTTAGTATTATTTTTCTCATAACCCACTCAGGTTATTTTCTGTAATTAAAGCTTTAAAAAAGGGTAAAACATCCTTTGTTTCTCATTACATAATTACGTTTATATTGTGTGCTTGATTCCTTAACACCCAACCCCACCCTACCCCACACTTTTTTCTGAACTTTCAGAAAAGTTTACACCTGAATTGAAAGCAGATTACAAAGTGACAACTTTAATTTGGATTTCTAATTAAAGGACAAGTGACAAGCTGAAAAATGTTAAAAGCTTATGTTCCTAAGTGGTTGTCCTACTTCCAAAAACAACCTGTGTGAGTAGTTCTTAAACTTCTACCTGGGGAGCTTTTTATATGCATGGATTCTTGGGTCCCCATCTTTGAGTCTTGCATATATATAGAAGGTCTGTGGAGTGACCCAGAATCATTTTAGTCCCATAGATTGTGTTGATGAGCAGTGAAATTTGGGAACTGATTTCTATGTAATACATAAAATCTACTTGTAGATGCATATTGTTAAAGAAGCTATGTTTTTCTGTTGTCCTTTCTCTATACTAAGGGGCCAGTAAAATTGGGGCCATGCAAGTGTGTCGCATCTAGGGTTAAACTGACCTCATCTTTTTCTTTTCTGGGGAGGTTTCTTAGACATGGTGTATGGACATTTTGCTCAAATACATATGTTTGATGCAAACATGTAGGCAAACTTCAGGTGTCTAAGGACTAGTTCTAACTTCTGGAAATGAAGATCAGGGTAATAATTCCTTTCACTAGAAAGGTTACTGTGTGTTCCTGTGCTGGTTTAAAAGGATGTATGCCCCCTAGAAAAGCCATGTTTTAATCAAATTCCCATTTCATAAAGGTAGAATAATCCCTATTCAATACTGTATGTTTGAAACTGTAATCAGGTCATCTCCCTGGATGATGTGATTTAGTCAAGAGTGGTTGTTAAACTGGATTAGGTGGCGACATGTCTCCACCCATTTGGGTGGGTCTTGATTGGTTTACTGGAGTCTTATAAAAGAGGAAACATTTTGAAGAATGAGAGATTCGGGGAGAGCAGAGAATAGTAGCACCATGAAGCAGAGAGTCCATGAGTCAGCGACCTTTGGAGATGAAGAAGGAAAATGCCTCCCGGGGAGCTTCATGAAACCAGAAGCCAGGAGAGAAAGCTAGCAGATGACACTGTCTTCACCATATGCCCTTTCAGTTTAGAAGGAAGCCCTGACTGTATTTGCCATGTGCCTTCTCACTTGAGAGAAACCTTGAACTTCATTGGCCTTCTTGAACCAAGGTATCTTTCCCCGGATGCCTTACATTGGACATTTCTATAGACTTGTTTTAATTGGGACATTTTCTCGGCCTTGAAACTGTAAACTAGCAACTTATTAAATTCCCCCTTTTAAAGGCCATTCTGTTTCTGGTAATATTGCATTCCAGCAGCTAGCAAACGAGAAGAGTTCCTTAGAGGGAGAGGGCTGATTAAGAGCTCTGTGTAAAAAAGCAGGAAATCTTTTCATTTTTTTTGTAATTCAAAGATGGTCTCTGCCTGTAAGGATGACTTTGTAGTGCACACAATGTTAAAACTTTTTTCTCCCCATATATATTTAGTATCTACTTTTTGGGGGGTGGGGGGGGGGAAATCAAACGAGGTCTCCCGCATGAAAGGCAGGTATTCTAACTACTGAACTACCAGTGCACCCTGTCATATCCACATGTTTTTAAACAAGTGTCTAAAGGACCATACTTTTGAACCAACAAGAATTAATAATGGTAATCACTACTGTTTAATGAACGGCTTCTGTAAGTCTGTTGTGCTGCAGAAGGTCTCCTATTTAAATTTTCAAAACATTCCTGTGAAGTAGGTAATTATGAAGTTGGGTTTATTAGGTTGTAGTCACGTGTTCAAGTTCACACAGCTGGTAAGAGCTGGAATCAGAGCCCCCTTTTTGGCCACTTTGGGCCATAGCTTTTACTATTGGCTCCCTCTTCTTTTGTCTGGACCTCCCCCCTGCTGCTTTTTTGGGGTCACATCATGTCCCACCCCCCAACTTTAGTTTCTCTATGGTATTCTTTTAATTTCATTTCCCACACCTGCTTCTGTTGTTCCACACAGACTGAAATCAGCCCATGGTGGAGATAAGGATAGGGCCACAGGTAGAATCCTCCTCCACACCTTTTCTTTCTTTATTCTCTCTTAAATGAAGGACTTTAACCAGTTAGCAGAGGACATCTTAAAAACAAAGATTTGTCTTGTTCAGGGTCGACATCCCTGATATTTTGCACTCCACCTAGTATATGAGCATTGAATAAGTGAATAAATCCAATTTACACCATCCATTTTTTTAAAAGAGCAAATGTTTGCCTGCTCTGTAGAAGTAATTCCAACCAAATTAAGACTTTTTGTTGTTTGGGTGACATACATTATTGTTCCTGAAGCAGGTATTAATATAAGTCTCAGGGATGAAAACTTTTAAGTTAACCACTCTACACCTTTACCCATGTAAAAACCATTCTCTGAGAAGGTATTTTAAAATTAATGACCAGAGGCTTTCTGTCTTTCTCTCTTCTTAATACCAGAGTGCCACAGTTACTATTTGGGTGGTTTATAGGTTTTGAATTGGGAGGGTAAATTATTTAGAAAGTTGCTTATTAGTGTATTTGAATAAAAAGTACTAGTTGTGAGGCCACCCCAACTAATAGAGCAAATGCTTTGGAAGGCATTGTGGCCAAGTTATAATTCAGTGTAAATAACAATGATTTAATAGAAAACAGATGGAGTAACACCCCAGTTGTAATAGTTAGACAACCTGATCACAGAGTTTAATACATATATTGAAATGAAAATTGAATAACTTGAATACTTGTCATCCTTCTCCTCCCACTTAACCTGGCTTATAATAAAAAGTACTGCCATCCATTAGATTCTTTTTGGGGTGAGATAGAAGTACATTGTGGGAAGGAAGAGCCATGGTCAGTGGAGCAGGTATGATACTTTTTGTGCTTGGAATAGGTTGCCAGAAATATAGCTCCAAGCATAAACTACTCTCATTGGCACTGATGTAGGTTTTCTGTTCTAAGAAATGTTTGTTTAATACTGTTTGTATGTTTCTTACCATGTAAGTGATGTATAAAGGAGAGCTTTGAGAATTGAAGTTTCTTGCTTATTCATTGCTAAAGTAGGTTTTGAATGCTTTAAAGTTCTTTTATCATCCAATTCATTTGATGGATTTTCTAGTAGTCCTGCATCAGATTGTCTGAAAGCTACTTCTCTGTTTTTGTGAAGAGATTCCACGCATTAAACCAACAAACAAAAATATGAGGAATGACCCTCCCTTTAATGCACTATAAAAATTGGGATGGCATCTTCTTATCTGTTATTTCACAGTGCTGGTCCCAAAGGTGATAACATCTATGAATGGAGATCAACCATTCTAGGGCCTCCGGGATCTGTGTATGAGGGTGGTGTATTCTTCCTTGATATCACTTTTACACCAGAATATCCCTTCAAACCTCCAAAGGTAAGAAATTTCCTTGATTTTTGCTAAAATTTACTAATTCCCATGAGAGACGGTTGTGATTTATTTAAAGTGAGTCTTAAATCACAAATACTAGCAGATTTCTATAATGCCTCAATGAATCTAATTACATTTGAACCTATGCAAAACACTCGATTGGATTGATTTTGTCTCATTTGACAGAGACCATTTCTAAGAGTGAGTGCTTTGTTTTTTAACATTTTTATTGTGAAATATAACATATACAAAAATGCAATAAATTTCAAAGTACATTGTAAAAAGTAGTATAGAACAGATTTCAGAGTTTGGTATGGGTTACAGTTCCACAATTGTAAGTTTTTCCTTCTAACTGTTCCAAGATACTGGAGACTGAAAGAAATATCAACATGATTCAGCAGTCATACTCATTTGTTAAATCCTATTGTCTGTCTTATGATTAGTCCTACTTTGATCATTATCCCAGTCTTTAGGGTTATTTGGGCTATGTCCATTCTAACTTTCTCATGTTGGAAATGGATGCCAGTAATATGGGACAGGACGGTAGAACTAGTAGATGTTCTTGGAGAGGCTGGCCCCTCTGGGTTTCAGGAAGTATCTGACCTAAGAACCCTTCCGGAGGGGGTAGGTTTCTGAAAGTAATCTTAATATGTGAAAATTCTGTAGAATCTCAGATAAAGCCCTAGGTGTTCTTTAAAGTTGACAGTAGTGGTTTTGATGGAGTTTGGCAAGCCCTGGAAATTAGCCATATCCAGCTAAAGCTAGCTAAGAGTAGCCCCCCAGAATAGTCTCTTGACTTCGATTTGAACTCTCTTAGCCACTGATACCTTATTTTGTTACATTTCTTTTCGGCTTTTTGATCAGGAAGGCGGTGCCAGGCCCAGGCTCAGGCTCATCCCCAGGCTCATCCCTGGGAGTCATGTCCTATGTTGCCAGGGAGATTTTCATTCCTGGATATCATTCATGTCCCACATAGCAGGGAGGATAATGATTTATTTGCAGGATTGGGCTTAGAGGGAGAGAGGCCACATCTGAGCAGCAAAAGAGGGTTTTTGGAAGCTACAAAAATAGGCTTCACAAGACCAAGTCTCAAGATCAAGAGCTTGGCCTATCGAGTTGGGAGTCCCTAATGTTCGAGAAAGTATGAGGGGTTTTCCCTGGTGGTAAAAGCTGAATAGTTATTTTTTTCTTCCAGATCTCAAGGGACTTTGCAATACTTTTTAATTATCTGCTCAACATACCCTGGGATATATCTACATACTACATTAAGCTATACAAAATAACAAGCCCTAATTCCCATTCTGGGCTCCATGTGTTTGGGTTGTTTAAATGAGCTATCTGGACAAGTTGAGTTAAGACTATGTGTTACAGAACATTTAGATTTTGGACAACATCAAAACCTTTCTTTCTTTGGTCTCAATACAGTAGTAGTTCTAAAATACAGTGTCATCCTTACTCCTGTATTCTGATTTACCTTAGTCCCGGTCTGATCAGCTTCATTCTTATCTCTAATTGAAGCCTGATCTCTTTTTTGGATTCTTTAAACAGTTGTATGTAGCAGTGCTGACTTTCAGAGCTGCAGAAGAACTCCAACAGTCCCAGAGAGAAGGTGCTTTGTTTTGATGATACCTAAAATGATGTTATTCAGAGGAACATAGTAACCTAGAATTAATTCTACCCTATAGGAAAAAAGTTTGACAGTTAAAAATAGTGACAAAATAATCCTTTTATTAGACCTATTGGAGTCAGAAGATCCTACCAAAAGCCTTGGGATTCTGCTGCCTGTCATCTTGTTCAAATTCTTAACTCCTGGTTTCAGTTTTATGATACAGGATAGGTAGAGACTGCCCAAATCACCCGTATCTCATAACTCTTAAACCATCTGTGATTCTCATTCACACCTTCAGAAGGAAAGCTTCTTCTCAGGGATGGGTAGACTACTGACTATAGGTACATCTGTAGAAGCAAGAAGTAATTGAAAGCCTTATTTTTTTTAAAAAAATGGTAGGGTTTTAGGTAATTTCTACTTTGTATATTTCACAAATAAAAATTAGCACAAGCTCATGTGGATTGTCTTCCATTTATCCTTACTTATTACTGAAGACCATTATAGCAGATTCTGTGACTTAGGTAGATAGGATGGATCTGAGGTATAAAAAGCCTTTCTACAGCTTTTTGGGTGTGTAGTCAGTGTTTTTTTTTAAATACCCAATATATTGTACTTCTGTTTGAATTTGATTGTGAAGCTTACTTTGATGCAGTGTAATACTATCAGCTAACACAAGAGGTCAGTAAACAATTAGCTATTCAAACTTGGATGTGTTAGGAAAACATTAAAACCTGCTGAAGATGAATGTGAGAAGTTACCTTGCTTTTTGTTCACAGATATTACTTAAAAATAAAATTGATAATCCTTGAGATGATGTCTGTGAATAATTTCTTTTCTCAAATCTGTTAGTCTTTTGTCAGTTTTATGGTCTAAAATAAGTTAAACCACAATGTTTAGCTTTTACTTTTAAAAGCTAAATATCAGGGTTTTTTTTTTGTTAATTTAGGGCCATGCAATTGAAAAGTTAGTAAAAAGTTTCATTGTTTGTTGATTAATATTGGTTAACATTACCTTACTTTTTTAGGTTACCTTTCGGACAAGAATTTATCACTGTAATATTAACAGTCAAGGAGTTATTTGCTTGGACATATTGAAAGATAATTGGAGTCCAGCACTAACCATTTCTAAAGTCCTTCTTTCTATCTGCTCACTTCTTACAGACTGTAATCCGGGTAAGTTAGTAGTCCTTGTTTTGTTCTTCCTCACCTTAAAAATATTTGTTTTTCTAGATGAACTAAGGTCTCATTTTTCTAAGTGTGTTCAAAGGAAAAAACCTAATTAGGTTTTCAGAAAGTTTTAATCAAGAGAAAGTTCAAGCTACTATAGTTTAAAATTCAACCACTTCACCATTCATTGATAGATTCTAGAAACAAGGTGTAGTAAACTAAAAACTTTGTCTTAGATTTTTACATTTTCAATGATCCTCCCCTCATCCCGCCCCCAACTCTTCTTAATATTTCCCATACGGTTCTCTTAAACCACATATTTCTAAATGTTGAGTCATCTGACTGACCTCATCTATGCCTGAGTGCTTGCCTCATAGTTTGCCAGTTACTTTGGTGGTGAGCAATTTTGAAAATGGCATTGTTTGCTAAATATTTAGCTATAATTGTCACTTTATTGGGACTCTGTTTCCTTGAATTTTTTTTTCCTAGAGGAACCAAATATAAATTTGGTTATTCAAGATTCTATTTAAGCTTCAGAGAAATACTACACTTAATTGGAGGGCCAGGTTTTGACCTGTTTTTTTCTAAGTGAACAGTGTGAAAGATAAATAGTGTTACATTGCAGCAGCCCTGAGGACTTCATAGTATTATCATTGTATCATAATATGGTGCCACTGAGTCAAAGGTCGTATGAACACTGCTCTGGAGTCTTGAATATTCCAGGTTTTGTTGAATATATATCCTAATCTATAAAAAGCAAAGAAACTCCAGCAGGATGGTATTTTTTAGGAGCAAATAAAATGAATTAAGGAGATGAAGGCAGACCAGTACTAAAACGCCTGAGAACTCTTCTGTGGCAACTGTTTCTCCCCCATCAGTGGCATGCGTTTACAGTCTAGACAGAAAAAATGGAGACAGAAGGGAGGGGCGGTGGTATGTCAGAGATGGGTTTGATCACAAAATATTTCATTGTACATTTCTCACACACCATTAGTAATTTATTTGCTAAGGCTTAAGGTCTTCTTTTCCTTTCTAGGTAATTAATCTACATTCTTTTCTTCCAGCTGATCCCTTGGTGGGAAGTATTGCCACTCAGTATATGACCAACAGAGCAGAACATGACAGAATGGCCAGACAGTGGACCAAGAGATACGCTACATAAATTGGGTTTTCACAATTCTTACGTTATTTGTCTGTCACAGAAGAGAGCTGCTTATGATTTTGTGGGGGAGGGTGGGAGTTGGTAAAGAGTAGGGTATTTCTATAACAGATATTATTCAGTCTTATTTCCTAAGATTTTGTTGTAACTTAAGGTATCTTGCTACAAGTAGACAGATATTGGTAATAGCATCTTTTAAAACTGTCATTAGTTCTGCAATATTAGCTGAAATGTAGTACAGAAAAGAACCTACATTTAGACATTTGGATTCAGTTTCTTATAGTACATAAATTAAAAACAGCCTAATTTTGTACAGGTTACCCACATGGCCATTTATGTAAAAGTCCTTCCAAGACTACACACTTTTTTTGCTTAAAAAAAATTGGAATTTGTTTTTCCTTCTTGGGAGGGAACATTGGTATTTAATAGAGGTTTTAAAAAACAGTCATCTCATATATATAAAACGGACACATGGCTGTAAGACACCATATAGGAAATGAGTAGTTGTGTATTATTTTATATGCCAGTCTACTTTATTGTGAAAAGATTAATAAAGGTTTGAATCAGGACTTGTGAAACCTGTAGTGAAATACCTTAAGCTGTTAACTTTAAGGTGTGGAATAGGAGTTGCTCAGTGGATTGGTTATATATTGTGGACTACTTAAGTCTGCATTTGTTACTGTGCTAATAAACAATATTAAAAACAACCACTCAGTACTGCTGTTCTTAGCCATCTTTACTACTAATAAAATAACCTTTAAATAATGCAGACTAAATAAAGGATTGGTACGTTGCCTAAATTTACACGCAAAAAACATAACTTACAGATGCTGTAGTGGCAAGTACATGGGGAAATTGGTTCTATATATCCAGCTGGTGGATATATAAACTGGTATAGCCAGACTAGAGGGCAATTTGGCAGAACGTAAGTGCACATACCCCCATATCCCAATAAGTTCTCTTTCTCTTCCAGAGAAACTCACCTGAGGTTGAAGGTCCATGCAGATTTATTCTGGAATTTAAAAGGAATGTGGTTACTCTATGTACACTAACATAGTTCTAAGGCACATTGAATAGGAAAAAAGCAAAATGCAGGATGATCTGGGTATATCATTTTTTAAAAGTAAATTTTAAAAATATCCATGAAGTAAAAAGAATAGAGGCAACAACCATACTGAGTGATGACTTTTTTGGCAAAAAGTATTTGTATATTGTAGGGACAACAGGTGATTTATAAATTCCTTACCTTTTATATGCAGTAGTTCTTGGCTTGAACTCACTGAACTCAACCACCCAAATTAGATGTTTTATAATATGTTTTTTGCTGAATAGCTTTTTCATATTTTATGTTTAAATTAGATAGTTAACCGCTTTCATGGTTAACCATTAAGTAGCTTGCGCCCCCTACTTTTAAAATTAGTTATCATGCTGTCAACTTTTTAAACAGTTAGCTCAAATCCTGGCAAACTCTTCAGCAACCACATAGCACAACCTCAAGGTATTTTAACTTTTTGATTACCTGTAGCCTAATACAAGTTGGGTGGGTACCTTTTATTTCAAATGACTAGGTATCCAGAAAACTATACTAGAAACTTTACTGTCCTTAAGTTTTAGCCATTTCCAAAAGAAGGCAGAAACAACTTTGCCCTCTAGTATTTGGCTTACCAGTAAGGGGTCCAGCAGAAGGAAGAAAAAAAAAGTTAATGAGTGATGAAATTAACTTACACTACAAGAGAAAGATTAGCTTACTTGGTACCCAGATTGTTTACTGTGGTTGATCCACTATGGACACTCAGAAAAGTTTAAATAGCCTTAGTTAGTAATTAACAAACTTAAAAAAACAACTTATGTTTGCACTAAGTTGTTTAATGTGCCACATAGAATTAGGATAGCTTCTGAAACAGCTCAAAGGGAAAAAAAATTTACACATACATGCATTTGCATACTACCCAAACTTTATTTTAGTATTTTAACAAGTGCAAAAAATATAAATAACAAAGGTTATTTGTTAGTTGACAGAAAGGGACAAGTTTCAAACAATGGGAATGAGACTATATCTCATTTCATATCAGGCAATGATAAATACAGCCCATATATTTTTTGTTGTTAATTACAAGTTTTAATTTTAACCTCAAGTGTTTGAAATTACATTCTCACAGATTTTCCTAAGGACCACAGATTAGATACAAACAGCCTATTTTAAACAGTAATCTTACTCCATGGTCATGGACACTTGAAGGCAATCATTATTCAATAAGCAATTATGGAAAATTTACTGACTTTTAGTTTTCGGAGCTATTCCCTTTGTTCTTCCTCCCAGGCAAAGGAAAACTCGATTTGCTCTGGGGTTGGGAAAGTTTGCTGGCTAATAAAGTGAACGGCTCAATCAAGGTTTTCCGATCTGTAACAGTTACCTCCCACAGTCTCACTTTCTCACTTTTTGCCCACTGTTGGGCCACTTCAGCATCCACTTGTCTCTGCTCAGAAAGGTCGATTTTGTTTCCTAATACAACAATTGCTACCTGAAAGAAAAATTGATTAAAAAGGTCATACTAATACTCTGTCAAAGGCAATCCTAGGGAAACTGGAAAAATAAGTAAAGCTGTCCCACTTAAAACACTTGTTTCATCAGGACTGGCTTTCAGATGTGAACCAAACGATAAGTCCTATGTAGGCTAGCACCTCACTTCTTAAGGCATTTTTCATCAAAATGCAGATGCTTCATGGGTTGCTAACTAGAAGGTTTTTTAAAAAATAACAATGAGTTCACTCTGGTATTAATGGAAGATAAACTTGGGACATTCATGTCTAATACATGAATAATGGTGTGACAGAAATGTATTCACATTTGAGTTTGACTATGATTTATGTTTGAGAGATTGGCAATACAATACTCAGAACAAGACAACAAGCTTAGCTAGGACTTTTCTACAGTGAGAGATCTGTACCCTTCTTATACCATAAAAACAGTTTCTTTTTTTTCCGTCATATTCCCAATTCCAGAAAAGTACCTACTGTAAGGTAAGCACTCAAATATTTGTTAAATGTTTAAATCAACTGGAACAGTTTATACTAAATGCAAGTCACTCATTCATTCATCTAAACTTGAAAGTTTACTATCTCACCAGACACTTGTGAGGTGATGAGAATCACAGCAAATACAACAGTCAAAAAACCTAGGAAGGTAGGGGTGCAAGGGTAGTTCAGTTGGTAGAATTCTTGCCTGCCATGCTGGAGACCTGGGTTCAATTTCCGATCTATGCACTTCCCCAAAAAAACAAACAAGCAAAACAGACATATTCAACAGAGGTGCTGTAATAATGGGACACATGAAAAAAGAATGAAATGTGACTCTGCCACTACAGCACACAAACAAAACAGGGAGGAGGTAGAGGGGAGAGATACCCAGAGTTTCAGAAAGTGACTTTAAAGGTGATACAACACAGGATGGTGTGACTGGAAGAAGGGCAGCAAAACCGCCAAGAGATGGCACCTCAGGAGCAGCACTGAGCTAAAGACTTCTGAACCATAGCTGTGTGCCTGCCTTTAAGTTAAATAACCTGTGCTCTAGGGGAAGGCCATGCCATTTGCCATTTCTCTTGGCAAGTTATACTTCACCATCCTTCAGCAGGTGCTATCCATTCAAGCTTTCCCATCATTTTTTTAATGCAATTTTATTAAGATATTTTCACATAGCCCATAATCATCCAAAGTGTACAGTGATTCACAGTATCATCATATAGTTGTGTACTCGTCACAATTTTTGAACATTCTCAGTACTCAAAAAATATATACATAATAGAAGTAGAAATGAAAAAGAACTCCCAAAACATTTCATAACAGTTATCCTCCCCCATCATTTATTTTTGTCCTTATTTTTTTACTCATTTGTCCACACTGGTTAAAGGGAGTGTCAGCCACAAGGTTTTCACAATCACACAGTCACACTGTAAAAGCTAGTTATACAATTGTCTCCAAGAAGGCTACTTGAATACAGTTTAACAGGTATTTCCTTCTAGTTATTCTAATACACTGGAAACTAAAAACGGTTATCTATATAATGTATAAGAATAACCTCCAGGATGACCTCTCGACTCTATTTGAAATCTCTCATCCACCAAAACTTCATTTTTCATTTCTCTTCCCCCTTTTGGTCAAGAAGGCTTTCTCAATCCCATGATGCCGGGGCTAGGTTCATCCCTGGGAGTCATGTCCCACACGTTGCCAGGGAGATTTCACCCCTCCGACTCATGTCCCATACAGGGAGGAAGGCCGTGGGTTTAACACCTGCCAAGCTGGCTTCAAGAGAGACTATTTCTGAGCAACGAAAGAAGTCCTCTGCAGGAATAAGTTTCATAAGGGCAAGCCCCAAGATCAAAGGCTTGGTCTATTAAGTTGGTAGTCTCCAATGCCTGCAAGAATATCTGGAATTCCTCAAGTGGGGAAGTTTAATATTTCCACCTTTGCCCCCAGTCCATCAAGGGGACTTGATAAATACTTTTTTTTTTAATTCTCTGCCCAAATATCTCTGGGATGTATTGGGGCATCACACTAACCTGTACAAACCAGCAAGATCTCACTCCCTATTCAATATTCCATTAGTTGTGGTGTTCAAATAAACTGACCATACAAGCTAAATTACATAGTACAGTACAGGAAATACAAATTTTGCACCAAATAAACATTTTTTCCTTAGGTCTCACACAGAAGTTGAAGTTTTAAAACACAGTCAATATCCTTTTCCCTTTAGTCTGATTAACCTTAGCCCTAACCAGATCTGCTTCACTCATATCTCTAACTGAAGTCTCTTTTTCAGCATTTTTTTTTTGCATGGGCAGGTACTGGGAAACGAACTCATCTTTTAAACAGTTGCTGTGTGGGGTAATACTGACTTTCAGAGTTGCAGAACTCTAGCTCTGCATCTCAGGTTTCACACAGATACCCAAAGTTTCAGGGAATGATCCGGTTATCCATAAAGCTCAACATTTCAGAATTTAAAAATAACCATTATAAACACAAGAATAGTTCCAGGGAATGATCAGGTTATTCACAAAACTCAGCATCTCAGACTTTTAAAAATAACCATTACAAACTCAGGAATAGATGTGATTGCTGTTAAGAGCTTACAGTCTAGGAACCTTTACAATAAGCCGTCCCCTGATAAGAACTGAACCCGAGAGCACAGCTTAAGAGTTTGCATATTATAGTTAGTCCATATTAGTGTCTGTCTTTTTGTTTCTGACTTACTTCATTAAACATCCTGTCCTGAAGGTCCATTCACCTAGTTGCATGACTCACAACTTCATTCCTTCTTCCAACTCAATATTCCATTATATGTATAGATGATGGTTCTGTCCTTCTGTTCATCAGTCAGTAGGGGAATTCCTACCAAACATTCCAAGAAGACTTAATTCCCATTCTGCCCAGACTCGTCCAAAAAAAACTGCAGAGGAAATAACACTCCCTAACTCATTCTATGAGGCCAACATCCCTCTCATACCAAAGCTGGATAAAGATAACACAAGAAAAGAAAACTACAGACCAGTATCTTTTATGAATATAAAGCAAAAATCTTCAACAAAAAATACTAGCAAACCAAATCAATCTATCAGCATATTAAAAGAATTATAAACCATGATCAAGTGAGATTTACCCCTGGTGTGTAAGGTTGGTTCAACATACGAAAAGCAATTAATGTAATACCCCATGTTGAATAAAGAAAAAAAAAAAACATGATCATCTCAATCATTGCAGAAAAGCATTTGACAAAATTAAGTATCTTTTCTTGATAAAAACACTTAGAACACTAGGAATAGAAGGAAATTTCCTGAACATGATAAAGGGCATATATGAAAAACCCACAGCTAACATCCTGCTTAATGGTAAATGGCTGAAAGCTTTTCCTCTAAGATCAGGAACAAGACAAGGATGCCCACTGTTATCACTGTTATTCAACATTGTATGGAAGTTCTTGCCAGAGCAATTAGGCAAGAAAAAGAAATAAAAGACATCCAAATTGGAAAGGAAGAAGTAAAATTTTCCCTATTTGCAGATGATATGATCCTGTATACAGAAAATCTTGAAAAATCCATAACAAAGCTCCTTAACTAATAAATGAATTCCACAAAGTAGCAGGGTACAAGATTGACACCCCCAAATCAGCAGTGTTTATGTGTACAAGCAATGAACAATTAGAATGAAAAATCAAGAAAAAAAATCCATTCACAATAGCAATTTAAAGAATCAAATATCTAGAGGTAGAATCTAGGATGTAAAGGACATGTACACAGAAAACTACAAAACACTAAAAGAAATGAAAGAAGACCTAAATAAATGGAAGGCTGTTCTGTGTTCATGAATTGGAAGACTAAATGTCATTAAGATGTCAATACTACCTACAGCAATTTATAAATTCTATGCAGTCCCAATCAAAATTCCAAGAATCTTCTTTACAGAAAATGGAAAAGCCAATCATTCAATTTATTAGGAAGGGTAAGCCATCTTGAAAAAGAATGAAATTGGAGGACTCACACTTCATGATCTTAAAACTTACTACAAAAGCCACACTAATCAAAGTAGCATATTATTGGCATGAGGACAGACATTTATACCAATAGAATAGAATTGAGAGCTCAGAAATCAATCCTCACATTTATGGCCAACAGATTTTTGACAAGGCAACAAAGACTACTCAGTGAGAAAGAACAGTCTGTTCAATATTTGGTGCTGGGAAAACTGGATCTCCACTTGCAAAAGAATGTAGAAGGAGGAGGACCCCTACCTCACACCAATTACAAAAATCAACTCAAAATGGATCAAAGACCTAAATATAAGGGCTAGAATATAAAATTCCTAGAAGTAAACATAAAGAAGCATCTTGAGGACCTTGTGGTAGACAATGATTTCTTAGACTTTACACCCAAAGCATAAACAACAACAAAAAATAATACATAAATGGGGCCTCATAAAAATAAAACTTATTCCTCGAAGAACTTTATCGTGAAAGTAAAAAGACAACTTACACAATGATGGTATGGCAGCCCCTGACAAACTCTGGGATCTGTCCTGTAACTACTTGTTGAAGAGTGCTTTGAAAACCATTGCTTTTTTCTTTCTTGCTTTGTATATATGTTATAGTATACAATAAAAAAGTTAAAAAAAAAAAAAAAAAGAAAGAAAAAGATGACCTACACAATGGGAGAAAAATATTTGGAAATCATATATCCAATAAAGGATTAACATCCAGTATATAGTTTGAAAAATCCTTCAATTTAACAATAAAAATCAATCCAATTAAAAACTGGGCAAAAGGGCGGGCCACGGTGGCTCAGCAGGTAAGAGTGCTTGCCTGCCATGCCCGAGGACCCGGGTTCGATTCCCAGTGCTTGCCCATGTAAAAAAAAAAAAAAAAAAAAACTGGGCAAAAGACTTGAACAGACATCTTTCCAAAGAAAATAGACAAATAGCCATAAAGCACATGAAAAGATGTTCAACATCATTAACCATCAGGGAAACGGCAAATTCATACACATCAGAATGGTTGCTATTAAAAAAACAGAAAAGTTTTCAAGAGGATGTGGAGAAATAGGAACAATCATTCACTGCTGGTGGCATTGCAAAATGGCGTAGCCACTGTGGAAGACAGTTTGGTTGTTCCTCAGAAAGCAAAGTACAGAACCACCATATGACTCAGCAATCCCACTACTATGTGTGCACCCAAAAGAACTGAAAGCAGAGACTCAAAAGATATTTGCACACTGATATTCACAACTGACAAAAGATGGAAGCACCCTAAGTATTCATCAACCAATGAAGGGATAAAAAAAATATGGTATATACATACAATGGAATATTATTCAGCAGTAAAAAGGCATGAAGTCCTGATACATGTGACAACTTGAATGAATCTTGAAGATACCATGTTGATTGAAATGAGCCAGACACAAAAGGACAAATATTGTATGATCTCATTGATTTGTAACAATTAGAATAAGCAAAATCATAGAGTCAAATCTAGAATACAGGTTACCAGGGAATAGGGTAGGAATAGGGAATGGGAAGCTAAGGCTTAAAATGTACAGGGTTCCTATGTGGAAAGATGGAAATGTTTTGGTTATGATGGTGGTGATGGTAGCCCAACATTGTGAATGAAATTAACAGCACTGAAATATATATCTGAGTATGATTGAAAGGGGAACTGTTAGTGTATATATGCTAACAGGATAAAAATTTAAAAAACAATCCAAGGAACTGCACTACACAGTAAACCCTAAGTTAAAACATGGACTTTAATTAACAGTACAATTATAAAAATGTGCTATCACCAGTAACAGCAAATGTTCCACACCAATGCAAAATGGTGGTGGTGGTGTGGTATACGGGAATCCTCTATTTTATGCATAATTGTTCTATAAACCTATGTCTTCTTTAATAAAGGAAAACAAAACTAACAAAAAGCAGGCTTGAGGTAGAGGAACTGGATAGTTCAGGATGAGGGGTGGGGAAAAATAGACTTCACTGTAGTCTTCATATATTTTTATTTTGAACCATGTGCACATGAGAATAAATAAATGCAAGTTAAGGCAGAACACAGCATTTCTTTTCTCACAACCTTTCAGTGGCTCCCCATATCAGAGTGAAAGCCAAAGTGTTGGCTTCATCTCCTACCACACTCCTCCCAGCCCATTATCTTTGGCCTCATTGCTGTTTCTTGAACATTCCAAGTAAACTCCTACCTCAGACTCACTATTCTCTCCACTTGGAACACTCTTTTTCCAGTTATCAGCTTGGCTCCCTCTCTCACTTCCTTCTAATCTGCTAAAAGTCATCAGAGATGCTTTCCCACATCACTTCACAGAAAAAAGTACCCTCACTCCCCACCCTGCTTTTCTACATAACGTCACTCTTTATAGTTGTATACTTATTTGTTTACTGAACTTATTGAACAGGGACTCTGTTTTGTTCTCTACTCCATTCTCTGCATCTAGAACAATTCCTGGCTCACAGCAGGTGCTCAGTAAACATCTATAGAATGAATATGCTCCTTAGACCCCTACAGTAACTGTGTGAGGAACGTACAGTTATTATTCCCCATTTTACACAGAAACAAGTGGTAAAGTTGAGAAGCAGACCCAAGTCAAGTATATGAGAGTTCACTAAACTACTCTTTCAACTTTTCTGAGTTTTCGTCTCCTTTTTTGGGGTGGGGAGGAGAGTCTGGAAAGATAACCAGGAAGTTATTACCAGCACTTACCTCTTTAAGTGGAAAAATGAAAGGTGGGAGGCGAGATTTTCATTATTTGCCTTTTTAATATCTTTTGAAGATTGAACCCTGTGAATATTGTACCTACTCATAAAGTATATAAGTATTCAATAAATAAATAAATGAAATAACAACCCAGATAGCCTTCAATAAGTGAATGGTTAAATAAAATGTGGGACATCCATAACTATTCAGCAATAAAAATGAATGGATTTTTGATAAAAACAAAAATTTGGATGAATCTCCAGAGAATTATGCTGAGTGAAAAAAGCTGATCACAAAAAGTTACATACTCTTAGAGCATTTAGAAGAAAAATCCATACCAAACTCTGAAATCTGGTCTATAACTAATTGTTGTGATGTGCTTTGAAATTCACTGCTTTTTTGTATATATGTTATTTTTCACAAAAAAGAAAAAAAAGGAATTGTCTTTTGTAAGAATGTTGGCTTGAAGACTGATTTCAAGACCTTCTTCGGAGATTTTAATATGTAAAGTATGCAGGAAGTGTTTTTATTAAGGAAAAAGAATCCTGTTTCCCCTAAAATAAAATAACTGATTGTTGAAGAATGAGAAACAGGAATGTGTAGGACAACAAGGATGGTTATACAAAGTTGTAGAAGTCTTGTTGGAAGTGAATTTTATTGGTTCTGGTTAAGGTTGGCTAAGATTTTATAGCTTTATATAAGATTTTTAATAGTTTTCTTATCAGATGTATCTTCATGCAAAACAAGAATTTGGTTTTCACTCTGTTAAAATGTCAATTTTTTCGTAGATTAATCTCTTAGTGAGAAGCTATAAAATGTTTTTAACCATCTGAGTAATCTGCCTAGATGACAAAAATTCTATGTCTTATCAGATCAATCTACTTTTTGATATATATATATATATTTTTTTTTTTTTACATGGGCAGGCACCAGGAATTGAACCCGGGTCCTCTGGCATGGCAGGCATGCATTCTTGCCTGCTGAGCCACCGTGGTCCGCCCGATATATATCTTGACCATCTCCTTCCTTATTGTTTTAGACAATGCTACCTCACTTTAAAAAAAATTATGTCTTTTCAAAATCATGTTAACTTCTCTATTTACTTTAATAAATAGAGACCCCCCCCCAAGAAAAGGTTACATACTATATGATTCTATTACAATGTTCTTATAATGACAAAACTAAAGAAATGGAGAGCAAATTAGTTGTTACCAGGCTACTTAAGGAGGGCATGGGGGTAGAAGGGAAGTGTGTGTGCTATCAAAGGGATCTTTGTGGTGCTAAAAATGTTCTATATCTTGACTGCATCAATGTCAATATCCTGATTATGATATTTTACTTGCGTTTTGTAAGATGTTAACATTGGAGAAAGCCTGGCCCTCAATCTCTCTGTATTATTTAATACTACTACATGTGAATCTAAAATTAGCTCAAAATAAAAAGTTTAATACAAAAGTAAAATATAAAAGCCTAGGTTAAGGCCATCTAGCCAACGCTTTCAACCAGTACATTACATAGTTGCCAAATGATGAGTCTATGTGAAGGTCTAGAGAAAGATCTGAGATAACTGTTCCAGGCAGAGAGTCCTAATGGAGGAATAAAATTATCATTCTGGAAAAACAGAAGTAGATCAATGGCATTAGAGTATAGTGAGAGAGAAGCAAAATGATAAAAAATGAAGGGAAAAGTATAGGCAGGGGTCAAGTGATATGGTACTTTATATGCCACTGTAAGGCATATAGATCTTATTTTGAAGCGGTAAATGATTAGGATACTATTACTATATATTGATTTTCTTTTTGTAAAGCTGAAAACAAAAAACCCTATCTAGTCAATTCAACATTAAAGAATCTTAGGATTCAAGATGTAGTGGAGAGGCTGAAGGGAACTGCCTGAAAATGTAGAGCTGTGTTCCAGTAGCCATGTTTCTTGATGATGATTGAACAATGATATAGCTTTCACAATGAGACTCTGTGAATGTGAAAACCTTGTGTCTGATGCTCCTTTTATCTACTGTATCAACAGAAGAGTAGAACATATGGAATAAAAATAAATAATAGGGGGAACAAATGTTAAAATAAATTTAGTTTGAAATGCTAGTGGTAAATGAAAGCGAGGGGTAAGGGGTATGGTATGTATAATGTTTTTTTTCTGTTATCGTTTTATTTCTTTTTCTAAATTGATGCAAATGTTCTAAGAAATGATGAATGTGCAACTATGTGATGATATTAAGAATTGCTGATTGTATATGTAGAATGGAATGATATCTTAATGTTTTGTTTGTTGTTAATTTTTTTTAATTAAAAAAAAAAGATTCTTAGGAAACAGTAACCCCAAACAACATGACATGAACCATGCAGTACTCAAGATATGGAGTTATTAAAATCCAACTTGTGCTCAGTAAAAAACAAAAGCGAAAAAGTCAAATGATCATCCCGACTGAACTGAGTTAGTCCTATATTTCCTACACTAAGAAAAAAAAAAATCAAGATCACACATGCTCTGAACACAATTTAGTGCTTTTAAATATTTAAACTACCCCAAAGCCCATTCTACAGTTTAAATCTTATTATAATTCATTTTGACATTTTTAACATAACCTCTTACCTCTTTTTTGTCCTTGAACTTATCGATTTCTTTCTTCAGAAGCTCCACTCTTTGAAAGGATTCAAGGTTATTCACACTATACACAAGAACAAACCCATCAGCAAATGAAAAATAATGCTTTGGTAGCTCCACACCTTCCTGTAAACCTCTGGTATCATAAAGATGTAACTGTTCCTTTACTCCTCGATCTGTTTCCACTGAAGCCATATACACATCTTCCACTGTCTCACAATCTTCCATCCCTAGGAATAAACAGAAATTAATATCTTTAGATAACTCAATATCAGTTGTTATTTTACTCACTTTCTTGTCCTTTAGCAGCTGGCTTTCTATGTTTCCTATTTACCATATATAGTAACCACATTCCTACTTTACCTTTTAAAAGGAAAGACAGTTATAAAATGAACAAAGTACTTTTTGAAAGAATTTCTTTGGCATAGAAATAAAGGTAGTAAAAATTTGGCAATGATATTTACTATTATATATATTTTTAAGTAACTATTATAACCATGGTGGCAAAGAGAGAGGCTTCAGGGCTCTGTTCTCCAAAAGAATCTTTAAACAGCAAGAAAAACTTGCAGATTTGTATTTTTCAAACTCTATAAAACAAAGAGTTGCAGAGATTGGACAAGTGCTGAATAAGAAAAAGGCAACCTAAAAAAGGCAGGAAAATCATGTAGTGCCCTTGCTGGCCCTCAACCCATCCTCTCACTGGCCTAACCCACAATGGGCCAGCACTTCAGTGCAGCATTCTGATACTGGTTCTGGAGGGAGTAGAATAACCTTCATGTACACACTGGGTGCATGCATGTGTGTACCAATTTCTATGATGGCATCCTTAAGAATTGAACCAGTACCCACATCACAGGCTTGCCAACCTAGAACTTGTGAAGGCTTGCCTGCTTTAAACACCTGGAAGAGGGAGGTCTGTTTCTTGGAAAATAGAGAAGAGTCACACTGCAGCTGCCTAGGACAAAGGGGTTTCCACTGTGGGACAGATTCTAGCTCCCAGAAACATGAGGAAATTGTTTCTGACAAGAATAAAGACAATCACATCTTTGTTAACTAGGGAATTTCTAGGGCCACAGATACAAACCAAGGATGAAATGGAAGCTCAGAAAAAACTAGGGAGAGTCCTACGTATTTCTAAACTCATTGTTAGGACAGTCAAGCCTTGAAGGAATGCACTAAACAGACACCAATCTGCAAAGACCAAGAAAGATGCGTATGTTTATGTAAATATATATATATATATAAATTTAAAAAAATATATATATATATTTATCAACTCCTGGCATCAAAGGAATTTTGTCACATTACCTGGATACAATCTTAAAAAACAAATGTTTCAGTGTCTAAATACCAGGATATGCCCTCCAGGCAAAACCAGCTTGAGGCAATGAAATGAGTTTTAGAAACTACAGAGGCAGACATTCTGGTGCGAAGGCTTGCCTGCTTTAAACACCTGGGAGAGGGAGGTCTGTTTCTTGGAAAATAGAGGGGACATTCAAACTCCTATAAATAGAGGAACTTCAAACAAACTAACAAGTGCATACTCAGAATGAGATACAGGCACAGAAAAGACCCTGCACACAACATTTGCCTTGAGCAGACGTTCCTGAGGGCTGAAGCTCAAGAAAATCTCTATCTCATCACCAGCTAGGTAGAAAATCAAGAAATGGATATTTAGGGGAATAAATACCAGGGTTAACATTTAAAAATTTTAAAATACAGCGGGCAACAAAAGAGCACAAGAGGAATGAAGAAACAGGACATAGTGGCTCATCCAACAGAACAGGATAAAAATCCCGGGAACATCAGGAAGATCAAAGTGTGGACATATCAAACATGTCTTTAAAAATAATTTTAAAAATTCTCAAGGGATGAAGGAAAAATACAGAGAAAAAAGTAAAGGATATCAGGAAAACAATGAATGAGCAATGAGAATCTCAGTAAAGTATGGTAAGGATCACATTTTATTCTTTTTCCATGTGACTACCCCATTATTACAGCATGCCTTTGTTGAATTTGGGGGGCAGGGGGGCAGGGAAGTGCATGGGCCAGGAGTCAAACCCAGGCATCCTGCATGGCAGATGAGAATTCTACCACTGAACTATCCTTGCACTCCCAAGAGATAGAAATTTTTTTAATGAATCAAATAGAACTTATGGAGTTGAAGACCACAATAACTGAAAAGAAAAATTCCCAGGAGCATTTCACCAGCAGACTGGAGTTTGCAGAAGAATCAGAAAACTTGAAGACAACTAAGATGTGTTAGGCTGAGGAACAGAAAGGAAAAATTATAAAAAGCAAAAATACCCTAAGACATCTCTGTGACAACAGGCATACCAATATATGCATCATGGGACTCACAGAAGGAAAAGAGAGAAAGGGGCAGAAAGAATATTTAAAGAAATAATGACAGAGAACTTCCCCAAATTAAAACAGATCCAGAAATGACAGCAAGGACCCTGTACTTTGCATTTGCTTTGGGTTGACCTTCTTGAGAGGAGGGCTGAGCTCCGGTGGAGAATGCCATCCAAATGCAAAGCCAATTTGCAAAGATGGTGAAAGGTGTTTTTTGCTCAGGTTTGCTTGGTTTTGCTAGCTCCCAACACTCATGAAAATCTCCATCATATCACCATCTAAATATAAATTCAAGAAACAGACACAGGAAATAATTCCCAGAGTTAATATTTTAAAATATTAAAATGTACAGTGGATATGCTGGTTTGAAACTACTATGTACCCCAGAAAAGCCATGCTCTTCTAATCCAATCTTGTGGGTGCAGACTTATTGTGGGTGGGACCTTTTGTTTCCATGGAAATGTGACCTATCCGATTCAAGGTGGGTCTTAATCCTTTTAGTGGAGCCCTGTATGAAGAGACTAAAAGGCAGAAAACAGAGAGAGCTCAGAGCCCACACAGAGAATCATTTTGAAACCAATCCAGGAGAGAAGGGCCAACAGATGTCACCATGTGCCTTCTCATGTGACAGAAAAACACCCTAGACATGATCAGCCTTTCTTGGGTGCAGATATCCTCTTACTGATGCCTGCATTTGGCCACTTCCATAGCCTTAGAAATGTAAATCTGTAACCTAATAAATCCCCCTTGTACAAGCCAATCCTTTTCTGGTAGACTGCATTCCAGCAGCTTTAGCAAACTGAAACAGTAGGCAACAAAAGAGTATAAGACAAAGAAATAAGAAAGGATGGCCCATCCAAAGGAAGAGGATAAAAATTCAGAAAACATCAACAAAGACCAGACTGCAGACATAACAAAGACTTTTTTTCATTGATAAACAATATACAAACACAAACATTCTTAACATACAAACATTCCATACATGGTGTACAATCAATGGCTCACAACATCATCACACAGTTGTATATTCATCATCATGATCACTTCTCAGGACATTGGCATCACTCCAGAAAAAGAAATAAAAAGAAAAAACTCATACACACCATATACTCCACTCCTCTCTTTCATTGACCACTAGACCTCCATCCACCCAATATATTACAACTTTTGTTTCCCTTATTATTTGATTACAGAGTTTCTTATCCATATTTTTTACTCATCTGTCCATACCCTAGATAAAGGGAGCATCAGACATAAGGTTTTCCCAATCACACAGTTACACTGTAAATGTTATATCTTCATACCATCATCTTTAAGAAACTAGTCTACTGGAACACTGCTCTACAGTTTCAGGTGCTTCTCTCTTAGCCATTCAAATACACCATAAACTGAAGGGATATCTATATAATACATAAGAATAACCTCCAGGATAACCTCTCGACTGTTTGAAATCTCTCAGCCACTGACACTTTATTTTTTTCTCATTTCTCTTTTCCCTTTTGGTCAAAGTTCTCTCAACCCCTTGATGTCGGGTCCCAGCTCATCCCTGGATTTCTGTCCCAGGTTCTCAGGGAGATTTACACCCCTGGGAGTCATGTCCCACATGGTGGGGAGGGCAGTGAGTTCACCTGTTGTGTCAGCTTAGAGAGAGAGGCCATATCTGAACCACAAAAGAGGCTCTCTGGGCGTGACCCTTAGGCTCCATTCTAAGTAGGGTTAGCCTGCCCTTTGCAGGAATAAATCTCACAGGAGTGAACCCCAGGATCGCGGGCTCAGTCTATTGATCTGGCCATCCCCACTGCTTGTGAGAGTATCAGAAATTCTTCAAATGGGGACATTGACTCTTTCCTCCTTTCTCCCCATTTCCCAAAGGGGATCCTGAAAGTACTTCTTTTACTCACTGTCCAAATCACTCTGGGACTTATTGGGGCATCACACTAACCTGGACAAACCAACAAAATCTCATGCCCTGTTCAAGATTCCCTGTACTTGTGGTGTTCAACTAAACGGACCATACAAGTTAAATTAGGAAATGCACTATCCGAAATATAAATTTTGCACCAAACAAACAACTTCCCCTTAAGTCTCACACACAAGTTGAAGTTTTAAGATATGGACAGTATCATCCTTTACCCAGTCTTCTGATATACCTTAGTTCTATCTGGATTAGTTTGACTCTTATGTCTACTCAACGTCTGATCACTTTTTCAACCTTTTTTTTTAAACAGTACTGTATAGGGCACTGCTGACTTTCATAGCTTCAGAGCTCTGACTCTGAGTCTCAGGGGTCACATAAATACCTGAAGTTTCTGGTAAAGACCAGGTTATATACAAACGGCTCAGTATCTCAGTATTTGAAATTAAGAATTATACTTCCTAAGTATATGTGACTACTGTAAGTGCTTACAATCTAAGACCCTTTACAATAAACCCTCACCTGAAAACCCACGCTCTTGGCTTTAGTTCACCTAATTTTTGATGCACGAAAATGTTTAATTTTGAGGAGTTCCCATTTATTTATTTCCTTCTTCAGTGCTCTTGCTTTAGGTTTAAGGTCCAAAAAACCGCCTCCAATTGTAAGATTCATAAGATATCTCCCTACATTTTCCTCTAACTGTTTTATGGTCTTAGACCTAATGTTTAGATCTTTGATCCATTTTGAGTTAACTTTTGTATAGAGTGTGAGATATGGGTCTTCTTTCATTCTTTTGCATATGGATATTCAGTTCTCTAGGCACCATTTATTGAAGAGACTGTTCTGTCCCAGGTGAGTTGGCTTGACTGCCTTATCAAAGATCAAATGTCCATAGATGAGAGGGTCTATATCTGAGCACTCTATTCTATTCCATTGGTCGATATATCTATCTTTATGCCAATACCATGCTGCTTTGACCACTGTGGCTTCATAATATGCCTTAAAGTCAGGCAGCGCGAGACCTCCAGCTTCGTTTTTTTTCCTCAAGATGTTTTTAGCAATTCGGGGCACCCTGCCGTTCCAGATAAATTTGCTTATTGGTTTTTCTATTTCTGAAAAATAAGTTGTTGGGATTTTGATTGGTATTGCATTGAATCTGTAAATCAATTTAGGTAGGATTGACATCTTAACTATATTTAGTCTTCCAATCCATGAACACGGTATGCCCTTCCATCTATTTAGGTCTTCTGTGATTTCTTTTAGCAGTTTTTTGTAGTTTTCTTTATATAGGTTTTTTGTCTCTTTAGTTAAATTTATTCCTAGGTATTTCATTCTTATAGTTGCAATTGTAAATGGGATTCGTTTCTTGATTTCCCCCTCAGCTTGTTCATTACTAGTGTATAGAAATGCTACAGATTTTTGAATGTTGATCTTGTAACCTGCTACTTTGCTGTACTCATTTATTAGCTCTAGTAGTTTTGTTGTGGATTTTTCCGGGTTTTCTACGTATAGTATCATATCGTCTGCAAACAGTGATAGTTTTACTTCTTCCTTTCCAATTTTGATGCCTTGTATTTCTTTTTCTTGTCTAATTGCTCTGGCTAGAACCTCCAACACAATGTTGAATAATAGTGGTGATAGTGGACATCCTTGTCTTTTTCCTGATCTTAGGGGGAAAGTTTTCAATTTTTCCCCATTGAGGATGATATTAGCTGTGGGTTTTTCATATATTCCCTCTATCATTTTAAGGAAGTTCCCTTGTATTCCTATCTTTTGAAGTGTTTTCAGCAGGAAAGGATGTTGAATCTTGTCGAATGCCTTCTCTGCATCAATTGAGATGATCATGTGATTTTTCTGCTTTGATTTGTTGATATGGTGTATTACATTAATTGATTTTCTTATGTTGAACCATCCTTGCATACCTGGGATGGATCCTACTTGGTCATGATGTATAATTCTTTTAATGTGTTGTTGGATTCGATTTGCTAGAATTTTATTGAGGATTTTTGCATCTATATTCATTAGAGAGATTGGCCTGAATTTTTTTTTTTTGTAATATCTTTGCCTGGTTTTGGTATGAGGGTGATGTTGACTTCATAGAATGAATTAGGTAGTTTTCCCTCCACTTCGATTTTTTTGAAGAGTTTGAGGAGAGTTGGTACTAATTCTTTCTGGAATGTTTGATAGAATTCAGATGTGAAGCCGTCTGGTCCTGGACTTTTCTTTTTAGAAAGCTTTTGAATGACTAATTCAATTTCTTTACTTGTGATTGGTTTGTTGAGGTCATCTATGTCTTCTTGAGTCAAAGTTGGTTGTTCATGTCTTTCCAGGAACCCGTCCATTTCATCTAAATTGTTGTATTTATTAGCGTAAAGTTGTTCATAGTATCCTGTTATTACCTCCTTTATTTCTGTGAGGTCAGTAGTTATGTCTCCTCTTCCATTTCTGATCTTATTTATTTGCATCCTCTCTCTTCTTCTTTTTGTCAATCTTGCTAAGGGCCCATCAATCTTATTGATTTTCTCATAGAACCAACTACTGGTCTTACTGATTTTTTCTATTGTTTCCATGTTTTCAATTTCATTTATTTCTGCTCTGATCTTTGTTATTTCTTTCCTTTTGCTTGCTTTGGGATTAGCTTGCTGTTATTTCTCCAGTTCTTCCAAGTGGACAGTTAATTCCTGCATTTTTGCCTTTTCTTCTTTTCTGATATAGGCATTTAGGGCAATAAATTTCCCTCTTAGCACTGCCTTTGCTGCATCCCATAAGTTTTGATATGTTGTCTTTTCGTTTTCATTCACCTCGAGGTATTTACTAATTTCTCTTGCAATTTCTTCTTTGACCCACTCATTGTTTAAGAGTGTGTTGTTGAGCCTCCACGTATTTGTGAATTTTCTGGCACTCGGCCTATTATTGATTTCCAACTTCATTCCTTTATGATCCGAGAAAGTGTTGCGTATGATTTCAATCTTTTTAAATTTGTTAAGACTTGCTTTGTGACCCAGCATATGGTCTAAATGATCCATGAGCACTTGAGAAAAAGGTGTATCCTGCTGTTGTGGGATGTAATGTCCTATAAATGTCTGTTAAGTCTAGCTCATTTATAGTAATATTCAGATTCTCTATTTCTTTATTGATCCTCTGTCTAGATGTTCTGTCCATTGATGAGAGTGGTGAATTGAAGTCTCCAACTATTATGGTATATGAGTCTATTTCCCTTTTCAGTGTTTGCAGTGTATTCCTCACGTATTTGGGGGCATTCTGGTTCGGTGCGTAAATATTTATGATTGTTATGTCTTCTTGTTTAATTGTTCCTTTTATTAGTATATAGTGTCCTTCTTTGTCTCTTTTAACTGTTTTACATTTGAAGTCTAATTTGTTGGATATTAGTATAGCTACTCCTGCTCTTTTCTGGTTGTTATTTGCATGAAATATCTTTTCCCAACCTTTCACTTTCAACCTATGTTTATCTTTGGGTCTAAGATGTGTTTCCTGTAGACAGCATATAGAAGGATCCTGTTTTTTAATCCATTCTGCCAATCTATGTCTTTTGATTGGGGAATTCAGTCCATTAACATTTAGTGTTATTACTGTTTGGATAATATTTTCCTCTACCATTTTGCCTTTTGTATTATATATATCATATCTGACTTTCCTTCTTTCTACACTCTTCTCCATACCTCTCTCTTCTGTCTTTTCGTATCTGACTCTAGTGCTCCCTTTAGTATTTCTTGCAGAGCTGGTCTCTTGGTCACAAATTCTCAGTAACTTTTTGTCTGAGAATGTTTTAATTTCTCCCTCATTTTTGAAGGACAATTTTGCTGGATATAGGAGTCTTGGTTGGCAGTTTTTCTCTTTTAGTAACTTAAATATATCATCCCACTGTCTTCTCGCTTCCATGGTTTCTGCTAAGAAATCTACACATAGTCTTATTGGGTTTCGCTTGTATGTGATGGATTGTTTTTCTCTTGCTGCTTTCAAGATCCTCTCTTTCTCTTTGACCTCTGACATTCTAACTAGTAAGTGTCTTGGAGAACGCCTTTTGGGTCTAATCTCTTTGGGGTGCGCTGCACTTCTTGGATCTGTAATTTTAGGTCTTTCATAAGAGTTGGGAAATTTTCAGTGATAATTTCTTCCATTAGTTTTTCTCCTCCTTTTCCCTTCTCTTCTCCTTCTGGGACACCCACAACACATATATTTGTGCTCTTCATATTGTCCTTGAGTTCCCTCATACCCTGTTCAAATTTTTCCATTCTTTTCCCGATAGTTTCTGTTTCTTTTTGGAATTCAGATGTTCCATCCTCCAAATCACTAATTCTATCTTCTGTCTCTTTAAATCTATCATTGTAGGTATCCATTGTTTTTTCCATCTTTTCTACTTTATCCTTCACTTCCATAAGTTCTGTGATTTGTTTTTTCAGTTTTTCTATTTCTTCTTTTTGTTCAGCCCATGTCTTCTTCATGTCCTCCCTCAATTTATCGATTTCGTTTTTGAAGAGGTTTTCCATTTCTGTTCGTATATTCAGCATTAGTTGTCTCAGCTCCTGTATTTCATTTGAACTATTGGTTTGTTGCTTTGACTGGGCCATATTCTCAATCTTCTGAGTGTGGACCGTTATCTTCTGCTGGCCTCTGGGCATTTAGTCAGATTTCCCTGGGTGTCGGACCCAACAGGTTGTAAGATTTTTCTGTGAAATCTCTGGGTTCTGTTTTTCTTATCCTGCCAAGTAGGGGGCGCTTGTGGCACACGTTTGTCTCACGTGTTTGGAAGGGATCCCCCCAGTCACCCTTCTCCGCAGCCTGGGGATTTCCGATCCAATTCTCTCAGTTTTTCCGGGGGGCCGCGCGTGGTGGGTGCGTCAGCCGCCGTGGCTTGAGGGGACCCTGTGGCTCCTATTATTAATGCCCCTATTGGTGTTTGGTTGGACCCAGTCCCTGCCACTGTCGGAAATTCCCTCCTCTCCCTGGAGGGGTGCCGGTCGCCGGCCGCTGCGGCCTGGGGAACTCGCCACCGGACCAGGAAGCCGCCCGCGGGGGAGGGGCGCCGGTTGCCAGCCACCGCGGCTTGGGTAGCCCTCTGATCCGAGACTTGTAGCCGGTCCAGGAAGCTGCCTGCAAAGATGGGCACCGGCCGCCGCGACTTCGGAAACTTGCCTCTCCAAGACTCCTAGCCGGCCCTGGAAGGAGGGAGGGAGGTGCCCCGGCCGCCAGCTGCCGCTGCTCGGGGAATTGCATGCCGCTCTGGATCTCACTGCAGCAGAGTCTCGCAGTCAGTCTAGCCAGTCCAGACTGGGGTACGCTGTGTGTCCATTCCCTGCCGTGGCCCCGGGAGCTGTTCTGCACTGTTTCTGTTCACCTAGTAGTTGCTCTGGAAGAGGAACTAAGACGCACGTATCTTACTAAGCCGCCATCTTGGCCCCGCCTCCCTAAACCTCACCTAATTTTTATATTATATTTAGTCCATATAATTGAGGCATGATAATATTTGTCTTTTTGTTTCTGATATTTCAGTCAACATACAGCTCTTAAGGTTCACTCATCTAGTTGCATGCCTCACAACTTCATTCCTTCTTGTGGAGGCTCGGAAGTCCATTGTACCCTTAGGCCACCTCCATTCATTGTGGATCACTGTGGATCACAATTACTGCCACCAAGAACACCAGTGTGCAAATGTCCTTTCATGTCCCCGCACTCAGTTCCTCCAAGTATATATATACTGAGCAACGGGGTTTCAGGGTCATATGCCAAACGCACCCCTAGCCTCCTGTGGAACCACCCCACTGCTCTCCAAGTATGAGGGAAATTCACCTCTCATTTCCCTACTAACAGTGAATAGATACATCTCTTTCTCTGCATTTTCTCTAGCACTTGTTTCTCTCTGACCATTTTTAAATAGTTTTATTCACACATCATACAATCCAGCCTAAGTGTATGGACATGCCTTCACCACCATGCCCTATCTGAAGACATTCCCTTTTCTTCCACAAAGAATTCATAACCATTTCCCAATCCCCCTGCCTGCTGACATTTAGTTTTGGCATAAAGTCTTTGTTACATTCAGTGGAGGCATATTACAATGTTACTGTTGAATGTAGACCCTAGCTAACATTGATTGTACTTTTTTCCATATATCATCTACTTTCAACACCCTGCAATACTGACATTCCTTTGTTCTTCCTCCTGCAAATAGATTTTTTAATTTGCACATTTAATCACCATCATTGTACACTCTAGGCATTCCTAAAGTATACCATCTCAGTTTTTATCCTCTATCCTACCTTCTGATTTCATATGAGCCCCCAGCCTTTCTCCCTCAATCATACTAATATTCAGCTTCATTTAGTGTACTTACATTACTGTGCTACAATCAGGTAGTACTGTGCTATCCATATTTGAATTTTTAAAATCAGTCTTGTTATACAATCTATATTCCTTCAGCACCAATTGCCCAATTTCTACCCTATTTCTATATCCTGATAACCTGTGTTCTAACTGAAATTACTCCAAGTTCACTCATTTTGTTAGTTAGTTCATATCAGTGAGACCATACAGTATCTGTTCTTTTGTTTCTGGCTACTTTCACTGAACCTAATGTCCTCAAGGCCCATCAATGTTGTTACATGCTTCATGACTTTATTCTGTCTTAACAGCTACATGATATTCTATCATATGTATATACCCACAGTCTGTTTAGCCATTCATCCATTGATGGAAATGTGGGTTGTTTCCATCTCTTTGCAATTGTAAGTAATGCTGCTATAAACACTGGTGTGCAAACGTCCGTTTGTGTCCTTGATCTCATGGCCTCTGAACAGATACCTAGCAATGGGACTGTTGGATCACATGGCAATTCTATACTTAGCTTCCTGAGGAACCGCCAAACTGCCTTCCAGAACCATTGTACCATTTTACATTCCCACCAACAGTGGATAAGTGTGCCACTTTCTCCACAAACTCTCCAACACTTGTCATCTTCTGTATTTTTGATAATGGCCATTCTAGTGGGTGTGAGATGATATCTCACTGTGGTTTTGATTTGCATTTCCCTAATAGCCAATGAAGTTGAGCATCTTTTCATGTGCCTTTTAGCTATCTGTATTTCTTCTTCTGAGAAGTGTCTGTTCATGTCTTTTGCCCATTTTGGAATTGGGTTCTTTGTCTTTTTGTACTTAAGTTGAAGAATCTTTTTATATATTCTGGATATTAGACCCTTATCTGATAGGTGGTTTCCAAATATTGACTCCCATTGCGTAGGCTGTCTTTTCACTTTCTTGACAAAGTTCTTTGATGCACAAAAGTGTTTAATTTTGAGGATTTCCCATTTATCTTTTTCTTTCATCAAT
This sequence comes from Tamandua tetradactyla, assembly GCF_023851605.1. Classification (NCBI taxonomy): domain Eukaryota; kingdom Metazoa; phylum Chordata; class Mammalia; order Pilosa; family Myrmecophagidae; genus Tamandua; species Tamandua tetradactyla. The sequence goes on along the minus strand of NC_135341.1, from coordinate 64,432,260 downwards.
GCTTATGCTTTGGGTATAAGGTTTAGGAAATCACCTCCTATTTCAAATTTTATAAGATATTTCCCTGCATTTTCTTCTAAAAGTTCTATGGCCTTAGCCCTAATGTTTAGGTCTTTGATCCATTTTGAGTTAATTTTTGTGAGATATGGATCCTCATTCATTCTTTTGCATATGGATATCCAGACACAAATAGACATACTCCAAGACATTTACTAATCAGGCTGTCAGATGTCATAGAGAAAGAATTTTGAAAGCAGCAAGAGAAAAGAAATACATCGCTACAAGGAAACCCAATAAGACTGTGTGGGTTTAGAATCTTTAAGATTCTAAAAGAGAAAAATTCCCAACCAAGAATTCTATATCCAACAAAATTGCCCTTCAAAAATGATGGGGAGATTAAAACATTTTCAGACAAACAAATCATTGAGAGAATTTGTGACTAAGAGACCAGCTCTGCAAGAAATACTAAAGGGAGCACTACAGGCAGATAGGAAAAGGCAGGAGAGAGAGGTGTGCAGAAGAGTGTAGAAATGAAGACTATCAGTAAAGGTAAAAAGAGAAAAAGACAAAAAAAAACCCAACAAACTAAATAGGACATATAAAATCTGCATGGCAAAATAGTAGAAGAAAGTACTACCTTTAAAGAAATAACACTAAATGTTAATGGATTAAACACCCCAATCAAAAAACATAAAAACATAGGCAGAATAGATTAAAAAACAGGACCCATCTATATGCTTTCTATGGGAGACTCATTTTAGACCCAAGGACAGAAACAGTCTGAAAGTGAAAGGTTGGGAAAAGATATTTCATGCAAACAACAATCAGAAAAGAAAAGGAATAGCTAATATCTGACAAATTAGACTTCTAATGTAAAACAAAAAAGGACAAAGAAGGACACTATGTATCAATAAAAGCAACAATTCAAAAAGGAGACATAACAACCATAAATATTTATGCACTGAGCTACAGTACTCCAAAATACATGAGGCAAACACTGAAGAGGAAAATAGACACCTCTACCATACTAGTTGGAGACTTCAATTCCCCACTCTCATCAATGGATACAACATCTAGACAGAGGATCAATAAGGAAACAGAGATTTGAATAATATGATAAATGAACTACATTTAATAGGCATTTACAGAACACTTTACCCCACAACAGCAGGATACACCTTTTTCTCAAGTGCTCATGGATCATTCTCAAGGATGGACCATATGCTAGGTCACAAAACAAGTCTCAATAAATTTAAAAAGACTGAAATCATACAACACACTTTCTCGGATCCTAAAGGGGTGAAATTGGGAATCAATAACAGGCAGAGGGCCAGAAAAATCACAAACATATGGAGTCTAAACCACACACTCTTAAACAGCTATTGGGTCAAGGAAGAAATTACATGAGAAATCAGTAAATATCTTGAGGCAAATGAAAATGAAAGCAAAACATATCAAAATTTATGGGATGCAGCGAAGGCAGTGCTAAGAGGGAAATTTATTGCCTTAAATATCTATATTAAAAAAGAAGAAAGAGCAAAAATAGAAGAATTTATTCACTTTGAGGAACTAAAGAACAGCAAACTAACACCAAAGCAAACAAAAGGAAAGAAATAACAAAGATCAGAGCAGAAATAAATGAAATTGAGAACATGAAAACAATCAAGAAAATCAACAAATCCAGAAATTGGTTCTTTGAGACAATCGATAAAATTGATGGATCCTTAGCTAGGTTAACAAAAAGAAAAAGAAACAGGATGCAAATAAAGTAAGGAATGGAAGCGGAGACATAACTACTGGCCCTTTAGAAATAAAGGAGATAATGAGAGGATACTATGAGCAACTTTATGGTAATAAACTAGACAATGTAGATGAAATGGACAACTTCCTACTAGGGTATAAACAACCAACACTGACTTGAGAAGAAATAGATGACCTTCAAGCCTACTTAAAATTAGGCATAGAAGTCACCCCCAAAAGAACCTCTTTTATTGCTCAGATGCGACCTCTCTCTCCAGCCAACACAACAAGCAAACTCACCATCCTCCCCCTGTCTATGTGGGACATGACTCCCAGGGGTGTGGAACTTCCTGGCAGCGTGAGACAGAAACCCTAGAATGAGCTGAGACTCAGCATCAAGGGATTGAGAGAACCTTCTCTACCAAAAGTGTCAATGGCTGAGAGATTCCAGAGTAGAGAGGTTATCCTGGAGGATGTTCTTACACATTAAGCAGATATCACCTTGTTATTCAAGATGTAATGGAGAGGCTGGAGGGAACTGCCTGAAAATGTAGAGCTATGTTCCAGTAGCCATGTTTCTTGAAGATGATTGTATAATGATATAGCTTTCACAGTGTGACTGTGTGATTGTGAAAACCTTGTGTTTTACGCTCCTTTTGTCTACCTTATCAACAGATGAGTAGAACATATGGAATAAAAATAAATAATAGGGGGAACAAATGTTAAATTTAGTTTGAAATGCTAGTGATCAATGAAAGGGAAGGGTAAGGAGTATGGTATGTATAACTTTTTTTTTCTGTTTTCACTTTATTTCTTTTTCTGAATAGATACAAATGTTCCAAGAAAAAAAAATGATCATGCTGATGAATATACAATGATGTGATGATATTGTGAGCCATTAATTGTACACCATGTATGGAATGTTCGTATGTCAAGAATATTTGCATGTTTTTACAATAAAAATATTTTTAAAAAAACACTTCAGAAGTTAGGAATCTAAGGTAACTTCTTCAATATGATAAAGGGTATATATAAAAAAAGAAATAGATGACCTCAACAAACCAATTACAAGTAATGAGATTGAATTAATCATTAAGAAGCTCCCCAAAAAGAAAAGTCCAAGACCAGATGGCTTCACATGTGAATTCTACCAAGCATTCAAGAAAGAATTAGTACCAATTCTGCTCAAATTCTTCAAAAAAATTGAGGGGAGGGAAGGCTACCTAACTCATTCTATGAAGCCAACATCACCCTCATACCAAAGCCAAAGATATCACAAGAAAAGAAAACTACAGACCAATCTCTCTAATGAAACAAATCCACAAATCCTCAACAAAATATTTGCATTGAATCCAGCAGATCATTAAAACAATTATACAGACTTCTGGGTCAAGATGGCGGCTTAACAACATGCACGTTTTAGTTCGTCCTCCAGAACAACTACTAAATAACCAGAAACAGTACAGAACAGCTCCTGGGGCCATGTCAGTAACCAGACACACAGCGTACCCCAGTCTGGACCAGCTGGACTGGCTGCGAGCACCCCCCCAGAACTGAGTTCCCAAAGCTGTGGCAGCCAGCGCCCCTCCCCCACAGGCCGCTTCTCAGAGGGGAAAGGAAAGGACTTTACCAGCAGCAGGGACTGGGCACAACCAAACACCAACTGTGGAACTAATTAACAAATTCTGACTACTAAAAATAGGCCCCCAGCTTAGGTGAACCTGATCAAAGCAGAGGTTGCTCATTTTTGCCCCGGCGCCAAGGGGGCAGGACTGACAGAAAAAGGGGGGAAAAAAAAGAAGGAAACAGAGGTTTTTGAGGCTGTGTATCTACAAAGGCTTGACTGCCTCTGGATACAGCGGCAGGACTTTTCAGGCTGCAACTGCCCCAGGCATAGGCAGAAGTGAGCTCTTTTGGGGGCTTGTCTGGAGCCTGTGCCTTCCCTAGGGGAGGGGTGAAGCCCAACTCAGGTGGAATCCCTCCATCAAGGAATTCAGACCTCAGGGCTTGGTAATTTGAAGCCATTAAAACCAGCCTACAACCTCTCCTCTGTCTCCACCACGCCCCCAGCAGGGAGAGTCTGCCAAAGTTAAAGGTACCGCATCATCTTATGCTGGTGGGACCTGCAGTCAGACGCGCCACACACAGGGCAGGATAAGAAAAACAGAGTCCAGAGACTTCACAGGAAAGTCTTTCAACCTGCTGGGTCTCACCCTCAGGGAAAACCGATGCAAGTAACTCTTTCCTCCTGATAGGAGGCCAGTTTGGTCTGGGAAAATTTGGCTGGGGTCTATAATATCTAAGTAGACCCTACTAAGTGTAGGGTGGCGGGGGAAGGCACCACACAAGCAGGGCAAGAAACAAGAAAACATGAACTGAAAAATTCTCCTCTGTTAAACAAAACTTAAGCTAAAGGTCCAGATAAAGCTGAACAGAATGTCAAAGAACAGATAGACAACAAATTCATCCAGCAAGAAAACCCTAGGTAAAAGAAGTGAAAGCAATCTCCAGAATAAACTAATTAAGGTAATTAAATACCTAGATGCCAGCAAAAAATAACGAATCACACTAGGAAAATTGAAGATATGGCCCAGTCAAAGGAACAAACCAACAATTCAAATGATGTACAGGAGTTGAAACAATTAATTCAGAATGTACAAACAGACATGGAAAACCTCATCAAAAACCAAATCAATGAACTGAGGGAGGATATAAAGAAGGCAAGGAAAGAACAAAAAGAAGAAACTGAAAGTCTGAAAAAACAAACCACAGAACTTATGGGAATGAAAGACACAGTAGGAGAGATGAAAAAAACAATGGAAACCTACAATGGTAGATTTCGAGAGACAGAACATAGGATTTCTGAACTGGAGGACAGAACATCTGAAATCCAACGCGAAACAGAAACTATAGGGAAAAAAAAGGAAAAATATGAGCAGGGACTCAGGGAATTGAAGGACAATATGAAGCACACGAATATACATGTTGTGGGTGTCCCAGAAGGAGAAGAGAAGGGAAAAGGAGGAGAAAAACTAATGGAGGAATTTATCACTGAAAATTTCCCAACTCTTATGAAAGACTTAAAATTACAGATCCAAGAAGTACAGCATACCCCAAAGAGAATAGATCCAAATAGACATACTCCAAGACATTTAATAATCAGTATGTCAGAGGTCAAAGAGAAAGAGAGGATCTTGAAAGCAGCAAGAGAAAAGCAATCCATCACATACAAGGGAAGCCCAATAAGACTATGCGCAGATCTCTCAGCAGAAACCATGGAGGCGAGAAGACAGTGGGATAATATATTTGAATTATTAAAAGAGAAGAACTGCCAACCAAGAATTCTATATCCAGCAAAATTGTCCTTCAAAAATGAGGGAGAAATTAAAACATTTTCAGACAAAAAATCACTGAGAGAATTTGTGACCAAGAGACCAGCTCTGCAAGAAATACTAAAGGGAACACTAGAGACAGATATGAAGACAGAAGAGAGAGGTGTGGAGAAGAGAGTAGAAAGGAAGACTATGAGTAAAGGTAAAAAGAAGGAAAATTAGATATGACATATAAAATCCAGAAGGCAAAATAGTAGAAGAAAATACTACCCATGCAGTAATAACACTGAATGTTAATGAATTAAACTTTCCAATTAAAAGACATAGTCTGGCAGAATGGATTAAAAAACAGGAACCATCTATATGCCGTCTCTACTCAAAGGACACGAGGCCAAGGACACAAATGGACATTTACATACCAATGTTTATAGCAGCATTATTAACAGTTACCAAGAGATGGAAACAGCCAAAATGTCCATCAACAGACAGCTGGCTAAACAAACTGTGACATTTACATAAGATGGAATATTATGCAGCTGTAAGACAGAATAAAGTTATGAAGTATGTAACAACATGAATGGACCTTAAGGACATTATGCTGAGTGTGATTAGCCAGAAACAAAAGGACAAATACTGTATGGTCTCACTGATATGAACTGACATTAGTGAATAAACTTGGAATATGTCGTTGGTAACAGAGACCATCAGGAGATAGAAATAGGGTAAGATATTGGGTAATTGGAGCTGAAGGGATACAGACCGTACAACAGGACTGGATACAAAAACTCAGAAACGGACAGCACAATACTACCTAACTGTAATGTAATTATGTTAAAACACTGAATGAAGCTGCATGTGAGAATGATAGAGGGAGGAGGGCTGGGGACATAAATGAAATCAGAAAGAAAGATAGATGTTAAAGATCGAGATGGTATAATCTAGGAATGCCTAAAGTGCATAATAATAGTGAAATGTACAATGTACAAATTTTAAAAATGTTTTTGCATGAGGAAGAACAAAGGAATGTCATTATTGCAGGGTGCTGAAAATAGATGATAATTAATACTTTAAAATGTCACCTTATGTGTGAGACTAAAGCAAAAAATGTTTGTTACAAAATTCAGATTTTGACTAGAGCATTTCCTAATATAACTCATGTAGATAGTTTGATTGAACGTCATTAGTACTTAGAATCTCAGGTAGGACATGAGATTTTGTTGGTTTGTCCAGAGTGATGCCCCGATGAATCCCAGAGTGATCTGATCAGTGACTGGAAAAGTATTTGCAAGCCCCCTTCGGGGAATGGTGAGAGCGTGGAGAAATTCAACTTCCCCAAGTTGAATTCTTGATATTCTCACAAGCATTGTGGACAACCAAAGCTATAGGCTGAGCCCCCAGTCTTGGGGTTTGTTCATATGAAACTTAACCCCAGAAAGGATAGGTCAAGTCTACTTAAAATTTAGGCCTAAGAGTCACCCCCAAGAGAGCCTCTTTTGTTGCTCAGATGTGGCCTCTCTCTCCAGCCAACACGACGAGCAGTCTCACCACCCTCCCCCCTCTCTGCATGGGACATGACTCCCAGGGGTGTGGACCTTCCTGGCAACATGGGACAGAGATCCTGGAATGAGCTGAGACTCAGCATCAAGGGACTGAGAAAAAACCTAGAATGAGCTGAGAATTAACATCAAGGGATTGAGAGAACCTTCTCAACCAAAGGGGGAAGAGTGAAATGAGACTAAGTGTCAACGGCTGAGAGATTCCAATCAGAGTTGAGAGGTTATCCTGGAGGTTATTCTTATGCATTAAGTAGATATCACCTTGTTGTTCAAGATGTAGCGGAGAGGCTGTAGGGAACTGCCTGAAAATGTAGAGCTGTGTTCCAGTAGCCATGTTTCTTGATGATGATTGAACAATGATATAGCTTTCACAATGAGACTCTGTGAATGTGAAAACCTTGTGTCTGATGCTCCTTTTAGCTACTATATCAAAGAAGAGTAGAACATATGGAATAAAAATAAATAATAGGGGGAACAAATGTTAAATTTAGTTTGAAATGCTAGTGGTAAATGAAAGCGAGGGGTAAGGGGTATGGTATGTATAATCTTTTTTTTCTCTATTACTGTTTTATTTCTTTTTCTGTTGTCTTTTTATTTCTTTTTCTAAATCGATGCAAATGTTCTAAGAAATGATGAATATGCAACTATTGATGATATTAAGAATTACTGACTGTATATGTAGAATGGAATGATACCTTAATGTTTTGTTTGTTAATTTTTTTAATTAATAAAAAAATAAAAAATTCCATTTCATAAAGATAGAATAATCCCTATTTAATACTGTATGCTTGAAACTGTAATCAGATCATCTCCCTGGAGATATGATTTAATCAAGAGTGGTTGTTAAGCTGGATTAGGTGATGACATTTCTCCACCCATTTGGGTGTGTCTTGATAAATTTCTGGAGTCCTAAAAAAGAGGAGACATTTTGGAGAATGAAAGAGATTCAGAGAGAGCAGAGCAGAATGACATAGCCACAAGAAGCAGAGTCCACCAGCCAGCGACCTTTGAAGATGAAGAAGGAAAATGCCTCCTGGGGAGCTTCATAAAACAGGAAACCAGAAGCTATCAGAAGACACTGTGCACGCCATGTGCCCTTTCAGATGAGAGAGGAACCCTGACTGTGTTCACCACGTGCCTTTCCAGATGAGAAACTGTGATTGTGTGCACCATGTACCTTCTCACTAGAGAGAAACCCTGAACTTCATCAGCCTTCTTGAACCACGGTTATCTTTCCCTAGATGCCTTTGATTGGACATTTCTATAGACTAGTTGTAATTGGGACATTTTCTTGGCCTTAGAACTGTAAATTGGCAACTGATTAAATTCTCCATTTTAAAAGCCATTCCATTTCTGGTATATTGCATTCCAGCAGCTAGCAAACTAGAACACCCTCCTTTCATGTGGGAAACCTGGGGTTCAAATCCCAAACCATGCACCCCCCCCAAAAAAAACAATGCAGGGCAACGGTAGCACAGTGGTAGAGTTCTCACATGCCATGCCAGAGACCCAGCTTTGATTCCCAGTGCCTGCCTATCCCCCCACCCCCAAAAAGCAATGCAGCACTCCATAGACTGATGTTAAATATTGTCTGAAGTACAAAATCCACGTTCTAACTTATGGAATAATTTACAGGAGTACAGTGCTCTTGTTGATCTTGTATTCAGTCAGGTTATAAGAACGGGCAATAAAAGAACACACACACAATAAACAAGTAAATAAACTTTAAGTAAAAAAAGATTGTAAGAGACAAAGAAGGACATTATATATTGATAAGTTTCAATCTAGCATGAAGATATACTGATTATAAACAAATACACACCAAACAACAGAGGCCCAAAATATATGAAAGAAATTTCACAGATTTGAAAGAGAAATATATAGTTATACAATAGCTGGAGAGTTCAATATACTACTTTCAATAATTGATAGAACCTCTAAACAGAACATTAATAAGGAAACAGAGAACTTGAACAATACAATGAACCCATCAGATCTAACAGACATAGAACACCGCAATCAACAAAAGCAGAATACACATTATTCTCAAATGCACATGGAATATTTTCTAGGACAGACCCCATATTAGGCCACAAATTAAATTTCCCACAAATTAAATTTTAAAATATTGAAATTATACAAAGTATATTCTTGAACAAACAATAAAATAAAGCCAAAAATCAGTAACAGAAAGAAAACTGGAAAATCTGCAAATATGTAGAAATTAAACAACACACTATGAAACAACCAATGGGTTAAAAATAATCACAAGGAAAATCAGGAAATATCTTGAGACAAATGAAAATAAAAATACAACATACCAAAATTTTTGAGATGCCGCAAATACAGTATTCAGCAGGAAATTTATAGCTCTAAATGTCTTATATTTAAAAAGAAAAATCACAAAGCAATAACCTACCTAACTTCACACCTAAAGAGAGTAAGAAAAGCAAACTAAACCTAAAGCTAGGACGAAGGAAATATTCAAGTTAAGAGCAGAGACAAATGAAATACAGATCAGAAAAACAATACAGAGCTTCAATAAAACCAAAAGTTGGTTTTATGAAAAGATCATTAGACCAACAAACCTTTAGCCAGAGTAACAAACAAAAAGAGAGGACACAAAAAATTAAGACTGTGAAGGAATAAAAGTGAAGGCATTACTACTGAACTTACAGAAATAAAAAGGATTATAAAAGGGTTCTAGAAACAATTACATGCCAACAAATTAGAAAACATAAACGAAATGTACAAATTCCTAAAAACATACAAATTACCTAACCTGATACACAAAAAATTTCTTTAAAAATTTTAAAAAGCGCTCACTTTGGTAGCACATATACTAAAATTGGAATGATACAGAGACAATTAGCATGGCCCCTGTGCAAGAATGACACGCAAATTTGTGAAGCATTACATATTTTTGTCAATATTGTAGGGTGTTGAAAACAGATGGTAATTTATATTTCAAAACTTTAATTTATGTGTGAGACTAAAGCAAAAAATGTTTTTTGGTACAAAATTTATATTTTGACTAGTGCATTTCCTACTATAACTTACATGGACAGTTTAATTGAACACCATTAAGTACCTGGAACCTTGAATAGGGCATGATATTTTGTAGGTTTGTCCAGAATTATGCCCTGATAAATCCCAGAGTGATTTAAACAATGAATAAAAAAGTATTTGCAAAGTCCTTCTAGAGGAATGGCAAGAAAGGGGGAAAATTCACTTTCCCCATTTGGAGAATTCCTGATATTCTTGCAAGTAGTGGGAACAACCAGATCAATAGGCCGAAACTCTCAGTCCTGGGGTTTGTTCATATGAAACTTATCCCCACACAGGATAGACTAAGCCTACTTAAATTTAGGTCTAAAAGTCACCCCCCAGAAAACCTCTTTTGTTGCTCAGATGTGGCCTATCTCTCTCTCAACCAACACAGCAAGCAAACTCCCTGTCCTTACCCTCTCTACATGGGAAATGACTCCCAGGGGTGTAAACCTCCCTGGCAATGTGGGACAGAAATCCTAGAATGAGCTGGGACTCATCATCAAGGGATTGAGAAAAACTTCTTGACCTAAAGGGGGAAGAGTAAAATGAGACAAAATAAACTGTCAAAGGCTGAGAGATTTCAAGCAGAGTCGAGAGATTATCCTGGAGGTTATTCTCATGCATTTTATAGATTCCCCTTTTTTCAGTTTAAGGTGTATTAGACAGGCTAGTGGGAAATGCCTGAAACTGTAGAGCTGTGTTCCAGTTGCCATGTTTCTTGAAGATGAATGTATAATGATATAGCTTTCACAGTATGTTGACTGTGTGATTGTGAAAACCTTGTGTCTGATGCTCCTTTTATCTACAGTATTGACAGATGAGTAAAAAATATGGATTAAAAATCAGTAAAAAATAAGGGGAACAAATGTTAAAATAAATTGAGTAGATTGAAATACTAGTGAACAATGAAAGGGAGGGGTAAGAGGTATAGAAAAAAAAATAGAGGGAACAAAGGTTAAAATCTATTGAGTAGATGGAAATACTAGTGGTCAATGAGAGGAGGGGTAAGGAGTATGGTATGTGTGAGCTTTTCCTTTTTTCCTCTTTATTTCTTTTTCTGGAGTGATGCAAATTTTCTAAAAAAAATGATCATGGTGATGAATATACTACTATGTGATGATGTGAGCTAATGATTTTACACCATACATGGAATGTTCGTATGTTAAGAATGTTCATGTTTATATGTTGCTTTGGTTTGATAATACAAAATAAATTAAATTTTAAAAAATCTTCAAAAATCTATAACAAGTAAAGAGATTGAATCAGTAATTAAAAACCTCCTAACAAAGAGAATTCCAGGACTGGACGGTTTCACTGCTGAATTCAACTAAATATTAAAAGACTTAATATCAATCCTGCTCAAACTCTTCAAAAAAAAAAAAAAAACTCTTTCTGTGAGGCCAATATTACCCTGATCACAAGAAAAGATAATTACAGATTAATATCCCATATGAATATAGAAGCTGTTTAGTTTCCTTGGCTGCTCAAACAAATACCATGCAATGGGTTGGCTTAAACAACAGGAATTTATTAGTTCAGTATTTGGAGGCTAAAAGAATGTCCAAATCAAGGCATCATGAAAGTGATGCTTGTTCCCTAAAGACTGGCATTCTGGGACTGGCTGCCAGTGAATCTTGGTCTTTAATGGTTCCTCAGTCACAAGGCACATGGTAGCCTCTCCCATTTTCTTCCAGGTTTTGTTGAATTTCAGCCTCCAGCTACTCCCTGTGGCTTTACTCTCTCTCTCTTTCTAAATTTCATTCTACTTATAAAAGACTCCAGTAATAGGATTAAGGCCCATCCTGACTGAGGTGGGCACACCTTTAACTGAAGTAACCTCATCAAAAAGTCCTACTTACAATGGATTCACAGCCACAGGAACAGAATTACATTCCAGAACATGTTTTTCTGGGGTACCTACAGCTCCAAACCACCACTAATCCAAAATTTCTCAAAAAAAAAACAGCAAAGAAAATCCAACAATATATTAAGAGGATTACACACCATGACAAAGTAGGGCTTATTCCAGGAATGCAAAAAATGATAAATCATCAGTTTAACATACCACATTGATAGAATGAAGAAAAATCACCTGAGCATCTCAACTGATGCAGAAAAGGCAGTTAAAAAAAATCCAACATACTTTCCTAATAAACCACTCATAAAACTAGGAATAGAAGAGATCTTTATCAACACAGTAAAGACCATTTATGAAAACCCACAGAAAGAATGGTGATGTTAACAAATGTGATTTGGAAGAACTGTTTATCTTAGTATAACCAATATATGATGTTAAAAAATTGTGCTAGTTCACTGATTGTTTCAGACTCTACATTGCAATAACCTTTAGGTAACCATTACTTGTCAAGATTTAGTGAAATACCAAAGTATATTCACAATTACACTGAAAGGCTATTAAAATACCCTTCTGATCTCTTTCAACTACATTTATATCTGTATGAGGCCAGCTTTCTTTCATATATTTCTACCAAAACAGACATAATGGACTCAACATAAAAGCAGGCAGACAGGATGACCCAGAAGCATTCTATTAAAGCCGACATTAAAAAGATTTTCAAAAATTTAAACAATGATAGTCTTCAAATTTTTATTATTTTGGAAATACAATTATTTTTCATAATGATATGTTATATAAGTTTATTACTGTTATTTTAAAATAACAGACATTTAGAAAAACTTTTCCATTCCTAATACAGTAAATAACAAAAGACATACCCAACTGTGTTCGCTTAAAACTGTTTTGTACCCCCAGAAAAGCCATGCTCTCTCTCTTTTCATTGTAATATTTATTTATTTAATTATTTTTAAAAATTTTATTAATAAAACCAATCAACATACAATATGAACATTCTTTTTTTCATCACATAGTTGTATATTCATCATCATGATCATTTCTTAGAACATTTGCATCAATTCAGAAAAAGAAATAAAAAGAAATCAGAAAAAAATTCATACATACCATACTCTTCACCCCTCCCTTTCAGTGTTCACTAGCATTTCAATCTACTAAATTTATTTTAACATTTGTTCCCCCTATTATTTATTTATTTTTAATCCATGTTTTACTCATCTGTCCATAAGGTAGATAAAAGAAGCATCAGTGTTCTAGTCTGCGAGCTGCCAGAATGAAATATACCAGAAACGGAATGGCTTTTAAAAAGGGGGGAATTTAATGAGTTGCTAGTTTAGAGTCCTAAGGCCGAGAAAATGTCTCAATTAAACAAGTCTATAGAAATGTCCAATCCAAGGCATCCAGGAAAAGATACCTTGGTTCAAGAAGGCCAACGACGCTCAGGGTCTCTCTCTCAAGTGAGACGGCACATGGCGAACACAGTCAGGGCTTCTCTCTCAGCTGGAAGGGCACATGGCAAACACGTCATCTGCTAGCTTACTCTCCTGGCTTCTGGTTTCATGATGCTCCCCAGGAGGCATTTTTCTTCTTCATCTCCAAAGACTGCTGGCTCATGGACTCTCTGCTTCGTGGTGCTGCAGCATTTTCTGCTCTCTCTGAATCTCTCATTCTCCAAAATATTTCCTCTTTTATAGGACTCCAATAAACCAATCAAGACCCACCCAAATGGGTGGAGACATGTCGCCCCCTAATCCAGTTTAACAACCATTCTTGACTAAATCACATCATCCAGGGAGATGATCTGATTACAGTTTCAAACATACAGTATTGAATAGGGATTATTCTACCTTTATGAAATGGGATTTATATCAAAACATGGCTTTTCTTAGGGGGCATACTTCCTTTCAAACCAGCACAATCAGACACAAGGTTTTCACAATCACACAGTCACACTGTGAAAGCTATATCATTATCATCTTCAAGAAACATGGCTACTGGAACCCAGCTCTACATTTTCAGGCAGTTTCCTCCAGCCTCTTTGTTATGCCTTAACTAAAAAAGTGATATCTATTTAATGCATAAGAATAACCTCCAGGAAAACCTCTCGACTCAGTTTGAAATCTGTCAGCCATTGACACTTTATTTTGTCTCATATCTCTCTTCCCCCTTTCTATCAAGAAGGTTTTCTCAGTCTCTTGGTGCTGAGTCTCAGCTTATCATAGGATTTCTGTCCCATGTTGCCAGGAAGGTTCACACCCCTGGAAGTCATGTCCCACATAGAGAGGGGGAGGGCGGTGAGTTTGTTTGTCATGTTGGCTAAGAGAGAGGCCACATCTGAGCAACAAAAGAGGTTCTCTTGGGGGTGACTCTTAGGCCTAATTTTAAGTAGGCTTAGCCTATCCTTTGCAGGGTTAAGTTTCATATGAACAAACTCTAAGACTGGGGGCTCAAAAGCCATGCTCTTTTAATCCAGTCTTGTGGGTGAAGAATTGTTGTGAGTAGGATCTTTTGATTAGTTTGTTTCTACAGAGATGTGACCCACCAAACTGTGAGTTGGACCTTCTGATTAGATTATTTTCATGGAGATTTGATCCCACCCATTCAAGATGTGTCTTAATTAATTTACTAGAGTATTTAAAAGAGCCCAAGGGGAGAGAGCTCAGAGCTGACAAAAGATGCAGAAGGATGACATCCTAATATCTCTATTTCATTTATCTCTGCTCTTAACTTTAATATTTCCAGAAAGACCCACAGGAGCTAAGAGAGTTGTCTGAAACCAGAAGCTGGGAGAGAAGGATAGCAGACATCGCCATGACAGAGAAACCCCAGATGCCACAGGCCTTTCTTCAGAGTCAAGGTATCTTTCTCTAGATGCCTTAGTTTGGACATTTTTATTTTGGAACTGTAGGCTTGTGACTTAATAAATCTCCTTTATAAAAACCAATCTATTTCTGGTACCTTGCATCTCAGCAACTTTAGCAAACCAAAGCACCAACATAAACAAAAGCTGTTTGAGGTCTCTTATAAGTTTTAAGAAAGTAAACGGACTCAAAGACTTTGAGAATTGCTGGCATGGGCATAAAAATAAACACTAAATAAAGATTTAACCAAAAGTGTTAAATAATATTTTGGGAAGGTGAAAGAGAAACAGAGCTCATCAAAATGACTAATAAAAGTAAGTACTCCAAGCTACTTGCCTGAGGTGACTGTTTGAAGACATGTGACTTTCTACCTACCTCACTAACATCAACCTCATTTCATCTAACCTGGCACATCTGTCTTTCTTACCAAACCATCACTTCTTAAAAGTTGAGATGCTTTCTTCTTTGCCTCTGTATCCTCACAAGGCCAAATTGCAGCCTGGATCATATAGTATTTAATAATTATTTGACTCAATGATCAAATAAATGAATGAGGTAATCCAATTGACAAAATTAGGTCATACAGCAGCAACCAGCTGTTTCTTCCATTTTTAATATCTACACAGCAGTACTAGAAAATCAACATTTGAAATGAGAATTCAAAGTCATTTGGTGTATTTTTTTTTTATTAACGGAAAAAAAAAAGAAATTAACACAACATTTAGAAATCATACCATTCTACATATGTACTCAGTAATTCTTAACATCATCACATAGATGCATGATCATCGTTTCTTAGTACATTTGCATCGGTTTAGAGGAACTAGCAACACAACAGAAAAAGATATAAAATGTTAATATAGAGAAAAGAAATAAAAGTAGTAATAATAGTAAAAAAAAAAAAAAAAACAACCCTATAGCTCAGATGCAGCTTCATTCAGTGTTTTAACATGATTACTTTACAATTAGGTATTATTGTGCTGTCCGTTTTTGAGTTTTTGTATCTAGTCCTGTTGCACAGTCTGTATCCCTTCAGCTCCAATTACCCATTATCTTACCCTGTTTCTAACTCCTGCTGGACTCTGTTACCAACGACATATTTCAAGTTTATTCTCGAATGTCCGTTCACATCAGTGGGACCATACAGTATTTGTCCTTTAGTTTTTGGCTAGACTCACTCAGCATAATGTTCTCTAGGTCCATCCATGTTATTACATGCTTCATAAGTTTATCTTGTCTTAAAGCTGCATAATATTCCATCGTATGTATATACCACAGTTTGTTTAGCCACTCGTCTGTTGATGGACATTTTGGCTGTTTCCATCTCTTTGCAATTATAAATAACGCTGCTATAAACATTGGTGTGCAAATGTCCGTTTGTGTCTTTGCCCTTAAGTCCTTTGAGTAGATACCTAGCAATGGTATTGCTGGGTCGTATGGCAATTCTATATTCAGCTTTTTGAGGAACCGCCAAACTGCCTTCCACAGTGGTTGCACCCTTTGACATTCCCACCAACAGTGGATAAGTGTGCCTCTTTCTCCGCATCCTCTCCAGCACTTGTCATTTTCTGTTTTGTTGATAATGGCCATTCTGGTGGGTGTGAGATGATATCTCATTGTGGTTTTGATTTGCATTTCTCTAATGGCCAGGGACATTGAGCATCTCTTCATGTGCCTCTTGGCCATCCGTATTTCCTCTTCTGGTAGGTGTCTGTTCAAGTCTTTTTCCCATTTTGTAATTGGGTTGGCTGTCTTTTTGTTGTTGAGTTGGAAAATCTCTTTATAAATTCTGGATACTAGCCCTTTATCTGATATGTCATTTCCAAATATTATCCATTTGGTGTATTTTTAAGTCAGTAATTCCATGACTTCTAGATAATTATTAATTATGTAAATACACAGGAAACCGCATATATGCGAAGGAATATATATATTAGTTAGCCATTTTTTTCTTATGTCCTATAACTTACAGTAAATGTTCTTGAATTTCAAATATAGCACGATGTTTTCCCCTCCCCTATTTTTCTTCCCCTATCAATCTCTGTTAATTTCTATGAACCTTTTGTTCCTTCTGGATTACATTTCACTTTTGTGTATCATCACCTACCTTTATGTTAAGCATGACCAAGAAAAGATCTCCCTCCAGTAGCTCAGAGATGCTATAGAGAAACTAGAGAAAAATAGGCTTACCAATAGTATGATTTCCATAAAGAAGCTGCTCCAAAATCGCAGTTTTACCCACAGATAACAATCCACAAACCACGACCTTGCAGCCCTTTCCCATCTTCTCTCAGGATCACTGTGAAGAGAATAGAAAGTCTTTAAAACCTTTTATTTTTCTTTCTTTCAGTTTTTAAATTAAATAAGTAATTCATACATAGGGGAAATTTTCAAATATTAAAAAGGTATATCCTGAAGATTTCTGGTTGACCAGAAATTTTTGTGGCAGCATAAGATGCTTGAGGTTGCAATTTCCCCACAGTCTTTGAAAAACTAGCAAACATGGCAGAGCTATTTTCCTCAAAACTTCAGAAAAACAGTTAAAGGGTTGCAGTAATTGCGCAAGTGTCAAATCAAGAAAATGTAGTTTTAAAGCCAGTTAAGAAAAGCTCAGGCGCACTTGCTGAATCCTCTCCTGGTATGGTGTGGAGCCAGTCTGTACACTCATTGTGGGGTCCTAACACTATTCTAGAGGAGCAGCATAACCCCTTTGCATGTACATGGGTGCCTGCATGTGTGCCTGTATGGTGTCTTTGCCAATCTTTGGGGTGGAAGCCTGAAAAAAACGAACCAGGAAACATCTCTGGATCACCCTCCCACAACCTGGGCAGCAGACAAAAACAGCTTGCTAACAACTAAAACAGTAAAGAAATAAGAAATCAAAATGGCCTGGGGCAAAGGATTAACTGCTTTAAGTCATACAATAGCGCACCCAGGAGAGTGAGAAACTATTTCACAAGGAGTATTCAAATTTCCATAAATAGAGGAACCATTTAGGACAGGAGAAAGCAAAATCCCAAAATAAGACACAGGCTAGGAAAATACACAGAGTACCCTATAACGTACACTTTCACCTGGGCTGATCTGTTTGCTAAGGAGGATTAAACTCTGAAGGAAAGTAGCAGCCAACACAGAGCCAATTTTCAAGACTGTGAGAGGAATTTTTGGCATTGATTTGTCTTTGTTAGTGTGCTGACTTCAAAGTGCTGTGTACCCCAGAAATGCCATGTCCTTTAATCCTAATACACAACTGCAGGGTGGAAACCCTTTTGATCAGACTATCTCCAGAGATGTAGCTTGCCTAATTGTGGGTGTGGCCTTTAGATGTGACTCTGCCCATTCAGGGTGGGTCTTGATTAGTTTACTGGAGTCCTTTAAAAGAGGGAACATTTTGGAGAAAGCTCAGAGCAGATGCAGACACGTGGAGAACAGATGCTTCAGAACTGATAGTGACAACTCAATACCCAAACGTTTGGAGATGCAGGGCCCAAAAGATGTTGCTATGTGCCTTTCTATGAGATGCTAAAGCAAGCCAGAACCCAGAATTGTGTCCTAGGGGAACTAAATGAAGGCCCACAGATGTCAACTAAGAAATCCCCACAGAAAACAGAGGCTGAAAGCAACAGAGCCCAGAAGCAAGGGACCAGCAGAAGCCAGCCACATGCCTTTCAATTATGGAATTTATTTGGAAAGGTAAGAGACCCTGAATAGCAAAAAAATAAATAAATAAATAACACCTTAAAAAAGAAAAATTGAAGTTAGAGGACTGTAACTTCCTAACTTTAAAGCCTATTACAAGCTACAGTAGTAAAAACAGCATGTTATTGACATAAAGATAGATATTGACAAATGGAATTGAACTAAGAATTCAGAAATAGACCTTAACATCTGCAATAAATTGATTTTTGACAAGGCTTCCAAGTTCATCCAACCGGGACAGAGCAGTGTCTTCAACAATGGTGCTAGGAGAACTGGATATCCATAGCCAAAGGAATGAAAGAGGATCCCTATCTCATACTGTGCTGGTCTGAATCTGTTGTGTGCCCCAGAAAAGCCATGTCCTTTAATTCTCATTCAATAGTGTTGAGCGGGAGCTTTTTTTTTTTTTTTTGCATGGGCAGGCACCAGGAATTGTACCCGAGTCTCTGACATGGCAGGTGAGAACTCTGCCACTGAGCCACTATGGCCCACCCGAGTGGGAGCTTTTTCATTATCCACGGAGATTTGGCACACCCAACTGTGTGTGGTAACATTTGATTAGATGATTTCCATGGAGACACTTCTCTACCCATTCTAGGTGGGGTTTGCTTACTGGAGCCCTTTAAGAGGGAACCATTTTGGAAAGAGCTTTAGAGCCCACACAGCCAGAGACCTTCGGAGATGAAGAAGGAAAATGCCCCTGGGGGAGCTTTATGAAACAAGAAGCCTGGAGAGAAGGCTTGCAGATGTTGCCATGTTCCTCATGTGCCTTTCCAGTTGAGAGAGAAACCCTGAATGTCATCAGCCATACTGAATGAAGGTATCTTTTCCTGGATACCTTAGATTGGACATTTTTATAGCCTTGCTTTAATATGGACATTTTCATAGCCTCAGAACATGTAAACTTGCAACTTAATAAATTTCCCTTTTAAAAAGCTATTCTGTTTCTGGTATTTTGCATTCTGGCAGCTTGCAAACTAGAATGCATACCTTATACAAAAATTAACTCAAAATGTATACAGAGATGATAGGATTTAACAAATGAATCTGAATGCTGAATCATTAAATTGATATCTCTTTTAGTCTCCAGTGTTTTAGAGCAGCTAGAAGTAAAAACCTAAAATCATGGAATTGTAACTCATGTCAAACTCTGAAATCTGTTCTACAACTAATTGTGGTGCTGTTCTTTGAAATTTATAGCTTTTGGGTATATATGTTATTTTTCTCAAAAAAAAAGAAGGAAAAAAGTTTATCATGATGATAAAAAAATATTTAAGCTCTCTAGCCTCCTATATTCTGGAGCTAGAAGGAAAAATATGAGAGGATCATACGGTAGCCCATGACAAACTCTGGGATCTGTCCTGTAACTACTTGTTGAAGAGTGCTTTGAAAACTATTGCTCTTTTATTTCTTTGCTTTGTATATATGTTATACTATATAATAAAAAAAGTAAAAACAAACAAACAAACAAAAAACTCAAAATAGATCAAAGACCTAAACATAAAAGTCAGAACCCAAAAAACTCATGGAAGAAAATGTAGAGAAGTATCTTCAGGATCTTGCAGCAGCAGGTGACTTCTTAAACCATATATCCAAAGGAAAAACCCAGGAAAAAAACAGATAAATGGGATTTCTTCAAATCTGAAGACTTATATGTTTCAACGAAGTTTTCAAGAGGGTGAAAGGCAGCCTATTCAATGGGAGAAAATATTTGGAAACCACATAGCCGATGTGATGGTAAGGTTCTGGGGTCAACCTGACCAAGTGATTATGCCCAGTTGCCTGGTCAGGCAAACACTGGCCTGACTGATGCTGCAAGAATATTTCATGGTTGGCTGATAAACCTAGAGGCTGGTTTATTCAACCATCAGTCAGCTGACTGCATCTCTGGCTGATTACATCTGCCATCCACGAAAGGGTATCTCCCACAATGAGATAATTCAATCAGCTGAAGGCTTTTAAAGAAGAAGAGAGATTCCACTGCTTCTTCAGCCAATGAGCCTATCCTGTGTTCACTGAGACCTTTCATCAAAGCTGCCAGCTTCACAGCATGCCCTATGGATTTTGAACTCTTCCGTTCCCACGGCTGCCTGAGACCACTTTACCAATCTCATATTTACAGATCTCTCCTGTTGGTTCTGTTTCTCTAGAAAACCCTGACTAACACATCTGGTAAGATTTTAATTCCAGAATATACAGAAAGATCCTACAATTCAAGGATAAAAGACAAAACAATCCAAGTAAAAAATGGGCAAAGATAAGAATAGACGTTTTCCCAAAGAAGATATACAAATGGCTAAAAGCACATGAAAAGATGTTCAACATCACAAGTTATTAGGGAAATGCAAATTAAAACTACAATGAGGTTTTATTTTACACTTCCTAGAATGGACACTATTTAAAAAACAGAAAATAGTTTTCTATTTTCCAAGTGTTGGAGAGGATGTGGAAAAACAGAACACTTATTCACTGTTGGTGAGACTGTAGAATGGTACAACCCCTGTAGAAGAGAGTTAGGTGTTTTCTTCAGCAAGCTAAGTATAGAACTGCCATTTGATCTGGTAATCCTGCTGCTAGCTATATACTCAGAAGAAATGAAAGCAGGGACACAAACAGACATTTACAAACTAATGTTCATAGCAGCATTATTTGAAATTGCCAAAAGTTGGAAACAATCTAGTTGTCCATCAATGATGAATGGATCAACAAATGTGGTATATTCTATGATGGAATATTACGCAGCTGTAAGAAGAAATGGACTCATGACACATGTGATGACATGGATGAACCTTGAGCACATTTATGTTGAGTGAAATACATCAGACACAAAAGGCCAAATACTATATGACCTCACTAATATGAACTGAATATAACTAGCAACCTCATGATGTTAATATCTAGGACATCAGAAGATAGAATGAGGGCAGAGAATGGGAAGTTGATGCTTAATTTATGCAGAATACATAATAAAACTGATTTTAAATATTTGAAAATGGATAGAGGTGATGGTGGTACATTACAGTGAGTGTAATTAACAGCAAAAATATGTGGGTGCGATTGTGGTTGAAAGGGAAAGTTTAGGGTTGTGTATGTCACTAGAAAGAAAGCAGAGAATGGAACTTGGAACTGTATAACACAGTGAACCCTCTTGAGGGTGAAAATGCTCTAGAATTTATCGTGGTGTTGAAGGCACAACTCTGAATATACTAGCAAAAAATGATTGCGCACTTTAGATGGATTGTATGGAATGTGAATTTATCTCAATAACACTGGTTTAAAAAATAAAAAAAGAGTGTGTGGCAAATTAAAAAGACATTATTTCCACAAAAAGATACTAGAGCTACTAAATCAATTCAGCAAAGTGGAGAGGCACAGATCAACACCCAAATTCCTAAGTGTTTATACACAAGCAATGAACACTGAAAAAGAAATCGAGAAAAATATTCCATTTACAATAGCAACTAAAAGAACCACATTTCTGGGAAGAAGTCTAACCAAGATGTAAAGGAATTGTACACACAAAAACTGTAAAACATTGCTAAGAAATATCAAACAGACCTAAATAAATGGAAAGACTTTCCATGCTCATGGATTGAAAGCTTTAGTCTTGTTAATTATACCCTAAACAATTTACAGATTCAACACAATTCCAAACAAAACTTCAACCACATTCTTTGCAGAAATGGAAAAACCAATCATCAAATTTATATGGAAGGGTAAGGGCTCCAAAGAGTCAAAGCCATCTTGAAAAAGAACAAGTTGGATGACTCATACTTCTCAATTTTAATACTTAATACAAAGCCACAATAATTAAAACTCCACAGTACTAGCAGAAGGATAGACAGACAGATCAACAGACTAGAATTAAGAGTTCAGAAATCACCCCTCACATTTACAGCCAACTGATTTTTTAACAGGGGATAAAGACCACTTAATTGGGAAAGAATAGTCCCCTCAACATATGGTGCAGGGAACACTGGATCTCTCTTTGCAAAAGAATGAAGGAGGACTCCTACCTCGCACTATATACAAAAATCAACTAAAAAATGAACCAAAGACCTAAAAATAAGAACCAGAACTATCAAATTTCCAGGAGAAAACCTAGAGAAGTATCTCAGGACCTTCTATTAGGTAATGGTTCTAAGACTTCACACCAAATGCACAAGCTACAACAACAAAAAAACTGATACATGGAACCTCATCATGGTTTAAAACTTTTGTGCCTCAAAGGACATTATCATGAAAATAAAATGAAAGCCTACACAACGCAAGAAAATATTTGGAAACCACACATCCAAGAAGGGTTTAAAATCCAGAGTATTCTTTTCCTTTTTATTCATATATCTATTTTTTTTTTGGAGTAATGAAAATGTTCAAAAATTGATAGTGATAAATGCACAACTCTATGATGCTACTGTGAACCACTGATTACACACTTTGGATGATTATATGGCATGTGAATATATCTCAGTAAAATTTCATTTAAAAAAGATATACAGCAAAGCGGCCAGTAAAAGGTAGAAAATGATATATCTTGTAAACATTTTAAAAATATTAAATCGTATTTCACTTTGCCAATATAAAATAAAAGAGATACTAAAGGAAAAAAACCTCCAGAATATATGGAGAAATCCTTTAACTCAACAATAAAAAGACAAACACCCCATTAAAAAAAAATGGGCTTAGACTTGAGTAGACATTTCTCCAAAGAAAATATACAAATGGCCAAAAAGCACATGAAAAGTTGCTCAACATAATTAGACATCAGGGAAATACACATCAAAACCACAATGAGATATCATTTCACAGCCACTTGAATGACTACTATTTAAAAAATGGAAAATTATAAGTGTTGGAAAGCATATGGAGAAATAGGAATACTCATTCATTCCTGATGGGAATGTAAAATATTGCAGCCTATGTGGTAGACAGTTTGGCAATACCTCAGAAAGTTCAGGACAAATACTGGAATCTCATTGATAAGAAATAATTAGAATAAGCAAACTCAGAGTGAGAATCTAGAATATAGGTTATCAGGGAATGGGATAGGAATAGGGAATAAGGAGTTAAGGCTTAAAATGTACAGAGCCTATTTAGAATGATGGAAATGTTTTGAGAATGGATGGCGGTAATGGTGGTACAACACTATGAACATAATTAACAGCACTGAAATATATATATCTAAATATGGTTAAAAGAGGAAATATTAGATTGTATATATGGTACTTGAACAAAAAAATTTTTTTAATCAAAGGAACTACATAACACAGTGAATCTTAAGTTAAACCATGGACTATAGTTAACAGTACAATAAAAATGTGCTTTCCTCAATTGTAGCAATTGTACCACACCAATACAAGGTATTAATAATAGGGAGATATATGGGATTCCTGCATTTTATGGATGATTGTCCTGTATGACTTCTCTAATGTAATCATATATATATATTATTATGTACTTGTGCACATTTGTGTATAAATAAATAAATATTAAACAAATGGGGGGGTCCATTTCAGTTCTATCAGATAGTTCTCTATGAAAAACAAACAGTAAAAGTAACTAAATAGAAATAGATCAAAATACTAGCTAAAAATTTGAATATTTTTAAGAAGAGTACAGAAGGGATTAAACAGAATAGACCTCATTCAATACACCATCAAAAAGAAAACAAAAATTAAAGGGAGTAATTAATCCAACATTAGGTATGGCTGAATCATTCTAGGTTTCTGGGTGTCCTTCAAGTGAGATACTCCACAAAGCAAAAGACTAGTGGCCTGCTACCATACAACAAAAAGTATTAATTCTTTAAAAAATTACTATCTCATGAGAAGTTTTATATGAATAACATTACAGTCTATACAAAAACACTTCCTATATATGATGATGAAGATAAGGTCTAACATTACATATAAATGGTGCAAACACTTAAATAAACCCAAATTTACAAACAGAAACTACTAAAAACTTAGTTCTGTAAGTATTACAATGTTTTACATTCTCAAACACAAGAAATATGTATCATTTCCTTCCAAATACAAAAAGAGGTCATCTGCAGTATCCTGAACAGACAACCAATTATGAGTTACACAAAGAGATCCTCGGCATGTTCAAGACTCTTAAAGTCTAGATTTCAAGGAGTTTAAAATGCTCGAAGTATATGGGTGACCTTTAAGGTTCCTTTCAACACTGAGATGCTATGATAGTAGAAACTACTTATCCAGAAAATGAATCAACACTGAGGATAATGCAAGAAGCAGTAATTATAGCTACCTGTTTACAGTCTGTACTCTAAGAAACTGCTATATGATAAAATTCAATATGAGACCTAATTATCCTCATCTAATGTATGTGTCTAAGGAAAACAGGGAAGAGCCAATGCAGTCTTAAATACATATTGCTTTGCTTACACAGCTAATCAATGCTGTTAGAGAATAAATACAATTTGGTTCATCCCTGTGGAAAACACTGAGCTTGGCCAATATTCTCTCTGAAGAGCAGTCAGAAACAGCTTCCAAAATTGTTAGTACTTCTGTCTATGTCTAAGAGGATCATTCTACTTTCATAAGAAAACATGACTTTTTTGAAATCAGAAAAACATTAATACCAACACACAAATATTATAGGAGAGACATTATAATAGATCTTATCAAAAAATGAGCATCACATATGTGGAAAACCACTGTATTTGTTAATGTAAGCATTTAAAGTTTGTAAGGTATGCAATACTTTTATTTATCCATATATGAATAAAATTTACATATATAAACATATATTAAAAGGATTTTTCAGGCCACCGTCCTCAACAGCCTTGCCATCCTCACCTTTCCTCTTCCAGACCTGCTACTAGGGGAGTAGAAACGATACAGAACAGCTCCCGGAGCCACGACAGAGATCAAAAAGACAGCGTACCCCATCCTGGAATGGCTGACTGGCTGAGAGAACCCGCTCCGGTGAGATCGCCGAGGGGCGCGGGTTTCCCCAGGCGGGGTGGCAAGTGGCCGGAGTCCCTCCCTTCCTCCTTCCCGGGCCAGCTGGCAGAATTGGGCAAGCGGTTCCCTCAAGCCGCGGCGGCTGGCGCCCCCACCACGCGCGGCCCCCCGGACCAACTGAGAGAATTGGATTGGAAATCCCCAGGCCGCGGAGAACGGTGACCGGGGGAGTGTCCCTTCCAAACACGTGACCCCCCGGTCCGGTTGGGAACGGTGCACTCTCCTGGGCCGCAGTGGCTGGCGCCCTCCCGCCATGCTTGGCGCCCCGGGCCGACTAGGAAATTCAGACAGGTGCTCTCACGGGCTGCAGAGGCCGACGACCCTCCCCACGTTCGGACCCCCGGGCCGGCTGGCACTCTTCCAAGCCGCTTCGGCTGGCGAATCTCCCCACCAGCGAGAGTTTTCCAAAGGTAAAGGACCCACAGCACCTTTTACTGGTGGGACCCGCAGACAAACGTGTGCCACGAGCGCCACCTACTGGGCAGGATAAGAAAAACAGAGCCCAGAGATTTCACAGAAAAATCTTACAACCTGTTGGGTCCAACACCCAGGGAAATCTGACTAAATGCCCAGACGCCAGCAGAAGATAACGGATCATGCTCAGAAAATTGAAAATATGGCCCAGTCAAAGCAACAAACCAATAGTTCAAATGAGATACAGGAGCTGAGACAACTAATGCTGAATATACGAACAGAAATGGAAAACCTCTTCAAAAACGAAATTGAGGGAGGACATGAAGAAGGCATGGGCTGAACAAAAAGAAGAAATAGAAAAACTGAAAAAACAAATCACAGAACTTATGGAAGTGAAGGATAAAGTAGAAAAGATGCAAAAAACAATGGATACCTACAATGATAGATTTAAAGAGACAGAAGATAGAATTAGTGATTTGGAGGATGGAACATCTGAATTCCAAAAAGAAACAGAAACTATTGGGAAAAGAATGGAAAAATTTGAACAGGGTATGAGGGAACTCAAGGACAATATGAACCACACAAATATACGTGTTGTGGGTGTCCCAGAAGGAGAAGAGAAGGGAAAAGGAGGAGAAAAACTAATGGAAGAAATTATCACTGAAAATTTCCCAACTCTTATGAAAGACCTAAAATTACAGATCCAAGAAGTGCAGCGCACCCCAAAGAGAATAGAACCAAATAGGCGTTCTCCAAGACACTTACTAGTTAGAATGTCAGAGGTCAAAGAGAAAGAGAGGATCTTGAAAGCAGCAAGAGAAAAACAATCCATCACATACAAGCGAGACCCAATAAGACTATGTGTAGATTTCTCAGCAGAAACCATGGAAGCGAGAAGACAGTGGGATGATATATTTAAGTTACTAAAAGAGAAAAACTGCCAACCAAGACTCCTATATCCAGCAAAATTGTCCTTCAAAAATGAGGGAGAAATTAAAACATTCTCAGACAAAAAGTTACTGAGAATTTGTGACCAAGAGACCAGCTCTGCAAGAAATACTAAAGGGAGCACTAGAGTCAGATACGAAAAGACAGAAGAGAGAGGTATGGAGAAGAGTGTAGAAAGAAGGAAAGTCAGATATGATATATATAATACAAAAGGCAAAATGGTAGAGGAAAATATTATCCAAACAGTAATAACACTAAATGTTAATGGACTGAATTCCCCAATCAAAAGACATAGATTGGCAGAATGGATTAAAAAACAGGATCCTTCTATATGCTGTCTACAGGAAACACATCTTAGACCCAAAGATAAACATAGGTTGAAAGTGAAAGGTTGGGAAAAGATATTTCATGCAAATAACAACCAGAAAAGAGCAGGAGTAGCTATACTAATATCCAACAAATTAGACTTCAAATGTAAAACAGTTAAAAGAGACAAAGAAGGACACTATATACTAATAAAAGGAACAATTCAACAAGAAGACATAACAATCATAAATATTTACGCACCGAACCAGAATGCCCCCAAATACGTGAGGAATACACTGCAAACACTGAAAAGGGAAATAGACTCATATACCATAATAGTTGGAGACTTCAATTCACCACTCTCATCAATGGACAGAACATCTAGACAGAGGATCAATAAAGAAATAGAGAATCTGAATATTACTATAAATGAGCTAGACTTAACAGACATTTATAGGACATTACATCCCACAACAGCAGGATACACCTTTTTCTCAAGTGCTCATGGATCATTTAGACCATATGCTGGGTCACAAAGCAAGTCTTAACAAATTTAAAAAGATTGAAATCATACGCAACACTTTCTCGGATCATAAAGGAATGAAGTTGGAAATCAATAATAGGCCGAGTGCCAAAAAATTCACAAATACGTGGAGGCTCAACAACACACTCTTAAACAATGAGTGGGTCAAAGAAGAAATTGCAAGAGAAATTAGTAAATACCTCGAGGTGAATGAAAATGAAAACACAACATATCAAAACTTATGGGACACAGCAAAGGCAGTGCTAAAAAGGGAAATTTATTGCCCTAAATGCCTTTATCAGAAAAGAAGAAAAGGCAAAAATGCAGGAATTAACTGTCCACTTGGAAGAACTGGAGAAATAACAGCAAACTAATCCCAAAGCAAGCAAAAGGAAAGAAATAACAAAGATCAGAGCAGAAATAAATGAAACTGAAAACATGAAAACAATAGAGAAAATCAATAAGACCAGAAGTTGGTTCTATGAGAAAATCAATAAGATTGATGGGCCCTTAGCAAGATTGACAAAAAGAAGAAGAGAGAGGATGCAAATAAATAAGATCAGAAATGGAAGAGGAGACATAACTACTGACCTCACAGAAATAAAGGAGGTAATAACAGGATACTATGAACAACTTTACGCTAATAAATACAACAATTTAGATGAAATGGACGGGTTCCTGGAAAGACATGAACAACCAACTTTGACTCAAGAAGACATAGATGACCTCAACAAACCAATCACAAGTAAAGAAATTGAATTAGTCATTCAAAAGCTTCCTAAAAAGAAAAGTCCAGGACCAGACGGCTTCACATCTGAATTCTATCAAACATTCCAGAAAGAATTAGTACCAACTCTCCTCAAACTCTTCAAAAAAATCGAAGTGGAGGGAAAACTACCTAATTCATTCTATGAAGCCAACATCACCCTCATACCAAAACCAGGCAAAGATATTACAAAAAAAGAAAACTACAGGCCAATCTCTCTAATGAATATAGATGCAAAAATCCTCAATAAAATTCTAGCAAATCGTATCCAACAACACATTAAAAGAATTATACATCATGACCAAGTAGGATTCATCCCAGGTATGCAAGGATGGTTCAACATAAGAAAATCAATTAATGTAATACACCATATCAACAAATCAAAGCAGAAAATTCACATGATCATCTCAATTGATGCAGAGAAGGCATTTGACAAGATTCAACATCCTTTCCTGCTGAAAACACTTCAAAAGATAGGAATACAAGGGAACTTCCTTAAAATGATAGAGGGAATATATGAAAAACCCACAGCTAATATCATCCTCAATGGGGAAAAATTGAAAACTTTCCCCCTAAGTTCAGGAACAAGACAAGGATGTCCACTATCACCACTATTATTCAAAATTGTGTTGGAAGTTCTAGCCAAAGCAATTAGACAAGAAAAAGAAATACAAGGCATCAAAATTGGGAAGGAAGAAGTAAAACTATCACTGTTTGCAGACGATATGATACTATACGTCGAAAACCTGGAAAAATCCACAACAAAACTACTAGAGCTAATAAATGAGTACAGCAAAGTAGCAGGTTACAAGATCAACATTCAAAAATCTGTAGCATTTCTATACACTAGCAATGAACAAACTGAGGAGGAAATCAAGAAATGAATCCCATTTACAATTGCAACTATAAGAATGAAATACCTGGCGGGCCGCGGTGGCTCAGCGGGCAAGAGTGCTTGCCTGCCGTGCCGGAGGACCCCGGTTCGATTCCCGGCCCCAGCCCATGTAAAAAAAAAACAAACAAACAAACAAAATATAATAAAAAAAAACAAGAAAATGTTTAAAAATGTTTCCCTTTCTTCCTCCCTTCCTTCCTTCCATCCTTCCTTCCTTCTCTGTCTTTCCTTCCCTTCCTCCCTCTCTCTAAAAAAAAAAAAAAAAAAAAAAGAATGAAATACCTAGGAATAAATTTAACTAAAGAGACAAAAAACCTATATAAAGAAAACTACAAAAAACTGCTAAAAGAAATCACAGAAGAACTAAATAGATGGAAGGGCATACCGTGTTCATGGATTGGAAGACTAAATATAGTTAAGATGTCAATCCTACCTAAATTGATTTACAGATTCAATGCAATACCAATCAAAATCCCAACAACTTATTTTTCAGAAATAGAAAAACCAATAAGCAAATTTATCTGGAACGGCAGGGTGCCCCAAATTGCTAAAAACATCTTGAGGAAAAAAAACGAAACTGGAGGTCTTGCGCTGCCTGACTTTAAGGCATATTATGAAGCCACAGTGGTCAAAACAGCATGGTATTGGCATAAAGATAGATATATCGACCAATGGAATCGAATAGAGTGCTCAGATATAGACCCTCTCATCTATGGACATTTGATCTTTGATAAGGCAGTCAAGCCAACTCACCTGGGACAGAACAGTCTCTTCAATAAATGGTGCCTAGAGAACTGGATATCCATATGTAAAAGAATGAAAGAGGACCCATATCTCACACCCTATACAAAAGTTAACTCAAAATGGATCAAAGATCTAAACATTAGGTCTAAGACCATAAAACAGTTAGAGGAAAATGTAGGGAGATATCTTATGAAACTTACAATTGGAGGCAGTTTTATGGACCTTACACCTAAAGCAAGAGCACTGAAGAAGGAAATAAATAAATGGGAGCTCCTCAAAATTAAACACTTTTGTGCATCAAAGAACTTCATCAAGAAAGTAGAAAGACAGCCTACACAATGGGAGACAATATTTGGAAATGACATATCAGATAAAGGTCTAGTATCCAGAATTTATAAAGAGATTGTTCAACTCAACAATAAAAAGACAGCCAACCCAGTTACAAAATGGGAAAAAGACTTGAACAGACACCTACCAGAAGAGGAAATACAAATGGCCAAAAGGCACATGAAGAGACGCTCAATGTCCCTGGCCATTAGAGAAATGCAAATCAAAACCACAATGAGATATCATCTCACACACACCAGAATGGCCATTATCAACAAAACAGAAAATGAAAAGTGCTGGAGAGGATGCGGAGAAAGAGGCACACTTATCCACTGTTGGTGGGAATGTCAAATGGTGCAATCACTGTGGAAGGCAGTTTGGCGGTTCCTCAAAAAGCTGAATATAGAATTGCCATACGACCCAGCAATACCATTGCTGGGTATCTACTCAAAGGACTTAAGGGCAAAGAAACAAACGGACATTTGCACACCAATGTTTATAGCAGCATTATTTACAATTGCAAAGAGATGGAAACAGCCAAAATGTCCATCAACAGAAGAGTGGCTAAACAAACTGTGGTATATACATATGATGGAATATTATGCAGCTTTAAGACAGGATAAACTTATGAAGCATGTAATAACATGGATGGACCTAGAGAACATTATGCTGAGTGAGTCTAGCCAAAAACTAAAGGACAAATACTGTATGGTCCCACTGATGTGAACCGACATTCGAGGATAAACGTGGAATATGTCATTGGTAACAGAATCCAGCAGGAGTTAGAAACAGGGTTATATAATGGGTAATTGGAGCTGAAGGGATACAGACTGTGCAACAGGACTAGATACAAAAACTCAAAAATGGACAGCACAATGATACCTAATTGTAAAGTAATCATGTTAAAACACTGAATGAAGCTGCACCTGAGGTATAGGTTTTTTTTTTACTATTATTATTACTTTTATTTTTTCTCTATATTACATTCTATATCTTTTTCTGTTTTGTTGCTAGTTCTTCTAAACCGATGCAAATGTACTAAGAAACGATGATCATGCATCTATGTGATGATGTTAAGAATTACTGATTGCATATGTGGAATGGTATGATTTCTAAATGTTGGGTTAATTTTTTTTCCGTTAATTAATAAAAATAAAAAAATAAAATAAAGAACATTAAAAAAAGGATTTTTCAAACAATGTTGCACGTAATAAAATACAATAAAGCAGATGCCACCTTACTAATCTTCTATTCATTCAGCAAATACACTTATTGAAGACCTACCATAATGTCAGACATTAGGAATAAATTAAGCAGCCAAAACAGACACGATTCCTGCCCTCAGGAATCTCAAAATCACTGGAAATAAAAACTTAAATCTCGCAAAACATAGAAATTAGCAGTAATTATTCACATTAGCAGAATCTTCCTTCTAAATGATTCATCCAACTTTGTAGTAAGCCATTCTTGACTCCTTTCTTTTATACCCTACATACACAAATCTTGTTAGCTCTACCTTCAAAACACATATACGGTTGCACCACTTAACTTTTATCATTAACTGAAGGCATCTGAGTACAATCTTCTCTCACCTGTTTCCCTTCCCAAAGATATGGAATCCTAATCCCCAAAACATGTTATTTTATGTGGTATAATGGACTTCGCAGATATGATTAAGTACCTTCTGTTGGGAAAATTATCTTGGATTATTCAGGTGGGCCCAAGGTAATCAGAAGGATCTTCATTCTTACAAAGATTTGAGGTTGCCAACCTGCCGACTTTGAAGATGAAGGGCAGGATTGGGACCCAAGGATTGCAGGTGGCCTCTAGAAACTGGAAAATGCAAGAAAACAGATTCTTTCCAAAAAGCTCCAGAAAGAATGCAGACCTACTGACACTGTGATTTCAGCTTTGTGAGACCTCTGACCTACATAACTGTTGGATAATAAATTTGTGTTTTTAACCAGTAAATTTATTACAGCGGCAATATGGAACTAACACAACCTCTTAACAGGTCTCCCTGTTTGAACTCTTTTCCCCTTCATTTTAGGGCCAAAGCAAAATACTTTTAAAACGTAAATCACATGAAGCCATTCTTCTGCTCAAAACCTTCCAAAGGTTTCCAATTTCATAAACACTCAAAATCCTTTTAAGAACCTTCACCTCTCTGAGGGAATTCTCTACTTTCTCCTACAGTTGAGAAAGCCAAATCACCTTCTTATTCCTCTGTTAATCCTGGCGTGCTCCAGCTTTGGCCCTTTCCCCCTGCTTGACATTATTCCCGCTCTGTCAAGGCTCACATCCTTGAAGTCTTCTCAAATGTCATCTTCTCAAAGAGACTCACTCCAAACTCTCTATCTAAACTTGCTAATCCTACTCAATACCCCTTATCCCTGCCCCACCTTAATTTTTTTTCCTTAGCACTTAACCACACACAAACACAACACATATCTAATTTATGATATTTATATTTAGTGCCCGTTTCCAAGGCTAGAATTTCTGTCTGCGATGTTCACTGCTGCATTCCCAGCAGTTAGGACAGATCCTAGTACACATTAAGCACTTAAAATACATTTGTTGAATGACTAAATGAACCAGGTGATAGCTCTTAGAATGAAAAAGCTGCGATTAAAATAAGATAAAATATGACCCACTAATGGAGAAAAAAAAACGAAAACTGTTAATGATTTCGAATATAAATATGACTCTCTTAAACACTGACCACATTTAAACCTATAATTTGATAGGGAATTAAAACCGCAAGCCTACAGCAAGAACGAAAATATTCCGGAAACGCAAAAAAGGCAATAAACTATTTTTCAGTTAGGAACGCAGCGGCGTTTGCCAGCATTTCAGGATTTTCTCGACGTTTTTTCCGAACACACTCGCACTTGCCTAACAGGTTTGGCAAATAAAACATTTTGCTCTTCTAAAAAACCGTAGTTGTGAGGTAGCAAATCTGGGACCAAGTCCGAAGGTGCCGAGTCGCCCTTCCCCGGCTCCCGGAATCTTTTTCGAATAAAATTCCCCCGAGCCGGGGCCTGCGGGGATTTCAGCCTTGGAAGACCGCAAGAGGCACAGCCCGCGGGCCTCAGTCCCACGAAGGCCTCGGTTAGGGGCTGGAGAGGCGTCGCGGGCGTCTGTCAGAACCCCGTGAGACCCCAAATTTCGGCGCCCGTCCTGACAGAGGAAAAATCACACCCGGGAGACCGGACCTACGTCTCAAGTGAGGAGTCCGCGATGCGTGAAACGGCTTCGCACACCTCTGCGGAACCTGATGACAGCGGCAGGCACCACCTCACGGTGCTCAAAGCCCGCGGGCTTTGGAGCACCGCCCCCAACTTGCCTCTTCCCAGCGGCGGGACTGTCCCGCACTCTAGCAAGCCGAGGCCTTACCACCAACACACCTTTCGCAAAGCCGCGACCTCTCAGGTTCGAATTCTGCGGAGCAGGGGGCGGGACGATAGGGGACGCTACGCCCAACCCGGCAGAGCTCCAACCATAAGCTGAAGCCAGAACTGCATTTCCCGTGAGGCTCTGGGCCGCCTCAGCCTTCCACCGGAAAGAGGTTCGCTGCTGTGGGGGGAGGAGCCTAAAGGGAATTGTGGGAGAAAGGCTACTTCCTTTCCGTCTGGCGGCAGCCATCAGGTAAGCTGTGGCCCGGAGGAACGCTTATCCATCCACCGCTAATCTCTTTTCGCCTCAGCCATCCAAACTCTCCTACCCTGCGTCCTCGTAGCTCCTCCTGCTTCCTGTGCGGCGCGAGTTCGGTCAGGATGCGGGGCAGTGCGGAAATGGAGAAGAATCCCCTGGGCAGGCTAGGGGTAGATGTGATGGCGGAGCGAGTTCGCGCTGGGCCCGGAGCCTGAGGGAAAGGGTGATGTCAAACTGGGGAGTGGGAAGCCGGGTCTGAGGCGCCGTGAGGCTAGAGCGATTGGTGGGGGTGGGGTAAGTGCTTTTTCTCGAGAGTTAGCGCGCGGCGGCGTCAGTATCTTCTTTGGTATCAAACCCTGGTTTACGCTGTAGCCTACCACTCCCGTTGTTACCCGCCCCTCAGTCTCCAAGCAAAGCTCCATTCATTCGTTTAGCAAAAACGTGCCTAGCGGCTCTTCTAGGACGCGGAGGTGGGGGTTGGCCTGACTCTCCCCTTCAGATCGTGAAGAGCCATTTAATTCCACTGACTTCCTTGTGCCTGGTGGGGAACTAAGATGGACGGGTGGGGGCTTCTAAATGGATGCATATTTTCTAATACCCAGTTTTATCTCAAAGGTAAGCCAAGATGGGTGCCTATAAGTACATACAGGAGCTATGGAGGAAGAAGCAGTCCGATGTCATGCGCTTTCTTCTGAGGGTCCGCTGCTGGCAGTACCGCCAGCTCTCTGCGCTCCACAGGGCCCCCCGTCCCACTCGGCCTGATAAAGCGCGCAGACTGGGCTACAAGGCCAAGCAAGGTGTGTGGTCTCTGTGCAGATGGTTGGGTGTAATTTCTTGAGAAAAGCTAGTAACTGGGGATTAGTACGAAGCACCGTCGCACAATGTCTTCACAAAAGGCTTTGGCAAAAGCCATCTTCTGGTTCAGCTAGATCCAGACTAGTAAATGACTGAACACAATTGTCTAAAATGGTGTGCCAGAGTTTATAAATCTGTATTAGACTGGTCTAAACCAACTAATGAGTGGGAGGGAGAAACTTATCTACTTCCCAAATGATTAGTAATATCCAACTCAATAATATATAGAGAACTTTGCAAGATACTGGGATGTGTGTTTTGTTTTTTATTTTTAAAGAAAACTTCATACCCTGGTTTTGAGTAGTTTTATTTCCGTAAAAGATGAAATCTATTTGGTGTTGAAGCTTTAGTGACAAGTCATTGAGTCTCCCACCCTTGAGACTTTCTTTAAAACCATAATGATCCTTTCTGTATAGGTTATGTCATCTATAGGATTCGAGTGCGCCGTGGTGGCCGCAAACGCCCGGTTCCTAAGGGTGCAACCTATGGCAAGCCTGTCCATCATGGTGTTAACCAGCTCAAGTTTGCTAGAAGCCTTCAGTCTGTTGCTGAGGTAAGTAGTTTTTATTTCAGGTAGTATTGTTAGATGGTGAGGGAGAAGGACTTGAGCAAGTTTTCTGATATTTATTTGTATAAAATAGGATTTTGGGAGCTTTACTAAGTAAAAAGCAGTTGCTGTCAGCATATGAAGACTCTGTCGCTTACCTTTCTGGTCTTAATATATAATGGGAATGTTGGGTTTTTCAATTAGTGTGAACCTGTGGAACCTTACCTTTTGAAAGATAGGAAACTGTCTTGAATAGATTCCGAAGGTCTATAGAGTCTGCATTTATTCATGTCTCTGGTCTTATTTTTCAATATTTTTTTCTGGCTTAGTCAGTTAAACTGCCCTGCTGTAGGGGTTGGCAAACCAGTGTGTGCCCCCGCCCCCCCCTTGAGCTCCCTTCTTGAAGGGTTGTGTTTTTGTTTTGTTTTTAAAAGGACAGGGGGCAATGAAGAATATGCAAGAGACCAAATATGACCTGCAAAGCCTAAAATATTTTCTGGCCCTAAAGATTTGCCAACCTCTCCCAAATTATATTAGAAAAAGATAAGGTTCCAGAATCCTGTTTTTTAGCCAGTTATTGGTACCTTTACATGCTTTAGTTAGGGAGGAGATTTTTAAATCTAAGGATGTTAGTCTGCCATACTACATTGTCACTGAACTTTTTTTTATTTCATTTTAAGTATGAAATAAAAAAGTGCTAGTCACTTGGGGGATACTTAGTAAATATTTGAGTAGCCTAGTGTACAATTGCAGTTTCTTGTATAATGGTAAACTAGTTAGAATTCTAGCTTTCTAATTGCCACTGTGAGATATGTGAGTAACCTTGTGCCTGTTTTCCTATTCTAGGAGCGAGCTGGACGCCACTGCGGGGCGCTGAGAGTCCTGAATTCTTACTGGGTTGGTGAAGATTCCACATACAAATTCTTTGAGGTTATCCTCATTGATCCATTCCATAAAGCTATCAGAAGGAATCCTGACACCCAGTGGATCACCAAGCCAGTCCACAAGCACAGGGAGATGCGTGGGCTGACATCTGCAGGCCGCAAGAGCCGTGGCCTTGGAAAGGGCCACAAGTTCCACCACACAATTGGTGGTTCTCGCCGTGCAGCTTGGAGAAGGCGCAATACTCTCCAGCTCCATCGTTATCGCTAATATAAGTAAAGTTTGTAAAATTCATACCTAATAAACAATTTAGGACAGTCATGTCTACTTAAAAGTGTTCTTTGTTAAACAGTAGTTGTCTGCAGATTGTTTCATGAATATATATATATTGTCAAATTATGAAAGTTAAAGTGCAATAATGTTTGAAGACTATAAGGTGATGGTGTATCTTGTTTCTAATAAGATAATCAATTTTGTTTTTGCGTTATCTTATTAGGGAGTTATATGTCAGTGTTTTAAGATGCCATGCTGTGTGGTATTGGTGTAAAATAAATACTTTGAAAGAAGAGCACTGAAACTAGCTCTTTATATAGATTTGTTTGGTGCATGAAAACCTACAGCTTTATTGGGGGGATAAAATACTCACCTGGTTTATTTTCAAGTGGCTATTTTTTGGAGTTTGGTTATAAGGAAAATTAGGAAAAGTTGTTTTTTTTTTTTTAATTGGAATTTGCTTGAACTCTGTAGGATGGGAGGATATCCTGACTATTCATATGCAATAAAGTAGATCTGGACTAAATTACACATTTTTAGATTGAATCCCGTATTCCATTCATGTAACAATGGCTGTTTAGAGGGAAAAAACTTGAAAAGAATGCCACCATTTCTAGAAAAATTGAAAAAATGAGTTCTCTTAACAATTGAAACAAACCTGGGTTGAAAAATCTTAATTTCTTGGTCTCTACTGTACCATTAAGTTCACACAGAAGGTGAAACTTGTTTCAATTCCATACCACTGTTTATGGTATCTGAAGAATCTTATTAGTCACCACTGGTCTTTAAACTTATATATTGGTACTGGTGCAAGTTGAGGGTTAGAAAGAAACAAGTGAGTTAACCTTCAGGTTTGTAAGCTAGTAGTACATGCTAGAGTGAGGAAGCCAGTGGCCATTAGTACTTTCAAATTTGTAAGGGTAGGACATTAAAACCTTTAATCAAGATTCTACTGTAAAAGTACATCATGTAGTCCAATCTAAATTTAGAAATAGGACTAAGTTTAGAAACTGTCTGGTCCCATAGGCTACTGAGAAAAATATTCTTGATTTCAGCAAGAGTTCATGGTTTCCAACCTAGCCTAAAATGTTTTCTCATCTAATCAAACTACCTTTAAAATACCAGTTACAAACTTGGGCCACTGCTAGTGTATCCACCTTAACTAAGCATATTACCACATTCTTTTGCATTCTGTATACATCATGTTTTCCGCTAGATGAGATGTATGTAAGAAATGATGGAGGAGGAATTAACCTTGATTGAAATCCTGAGTTTGGTAAGAATGGGTAGTTTCATTTCATGCTCTGCTGACTTCCCAAAGCCAATTTGTATTCTTTGGAAGTTTCAGAAGGCTTAGTTAAAAATGATTTCCAGAAAGCACTTTTAGCACAAGGTCATAAAACCTTGTGACCTAAAATCCTTTCTACTAAAAGTAAAATTATTTTTGGTAAACTATGCATAATGATGTGTGTAGGAGTGATTCAATGGAAGGAATAAATAATAAACATCTGATATCTTTTGGTGCTAATGTGCTTTAAAGCAAACCAAAAACCATAATGTGCAAAAAGGTGTCAAAATTTGATTACTAAAACTGGCTATATAATTTAAGGAAAAATAAAATGTATAGTATTGTCTTTAGAGCTTTTCACTCTTGGCTATTTGGGCAAAAGTTTATCTTACAAAGGGGTAAGGGTTCAGGCCAAAGGTTGGCATCACCTGTCTTCAAGGAGGCCTTGCTTGCTCCTGTCCTACATACTCTATTTAGTCTTTACCTCCACACAGCAACTAGAGGGATCCTGTTAAGTCCATCATGTCATTTCTATGCTGGAAACCAAAGTCAATAATTTTCCATGATCTTCCCATCCACCTAGTGATCTCATGCCTTACGGCTGTCTTCCCTCAATCTTATCCCAGTGTCCTTGCATTTACTGTCCTCTATGATGGAAAAATTCTCCAGAGTAGTGTCACCTTATTAGAGAGGCTTTCCCTGCCACTCCACAAGCCATTCCCATTCGCTTCAAGATTTCTATAGCAGCATGGAAGTCAAACACATCAAAATTGCATTTTCTTAAATACTGCAATTGGTTTCTCACAACCCCATGAGGTATAGATACTATTATTCTTTACCTCTTTTTGTCAATGAGGAGAATGAGGTAGAGAGAAGTAACTTACTCAAGGTTGCACAGATGATGAGTGGCTAGCTGAATCCCTCTCTCTACACTTAATTTGAAATCTTCCTAAGGTAATTAACATTGTTCAAAATTCAAAACATACAATAGATTCTACAGTAAAATGTCTCCCTGCCCCAGTTTGTCCCTGGGGCAAGATCAGTTTCTTGAATTTTCATTAGATGTTTTTATGAATGTACAAATAAGTATTTTTTCTTGTTATTTGTTACCCAAATATCAGTATGTTAAATACATTTTTTCACTTAATTATATATTAATTTTCCATATCTTAGAACTTGTTCATGAAGAGCTTCCTTATTCTTAATACTACATAGTATCCATTATATGGATATATACTAATTGGTTAAATATGGCCCCTATTGATAAATAATTATGATTTTTTCCTAATCTTAATTACAACAAAAAATGTTTTTGCATATGTCTTAGTTTGTAGGACAAATTCCCAGTAGAATGGCAGGGTTAAAGATTATGTGTATTTTAATTTTGGTAGATAGTGCCATATTGTCTTCTATAGAGATGGCAAAAATTTACATCCACCAGTAATGAGTGAGATGATCTGTTTACCCCACACCCTTGCCAACGCATTATCAAAATTGTTTTTATATCCACCAATGTGATAGAGGAAAATGGTATTGCTGGATAGTTTTATTTTGCCTCTGAGTATAGTCGAGGCAAAGCTATATACATATGTGCCGGTTTGAAAGGATTATGTACCCTAGGAAAGCCATGTTTTAATTCTGATCCATCTTGTGGAGACAGCATTTCTTTTGATCCTTATTCAGCACTGTAGGCTGGAAACTTGATTATATTATCTCCATGGAGATGCAACACACCCATTTGTGGGCATTAACCTTTAATTAGAAGGGGATGTGACTCCACCCATTCCAAGTGGGTCTTGATTAGTTTACTGGAACCCTTTAAAAGAGGAAACATTTTGGAGAAACCTTTACAGCCACGAGAATCACAGAGCCCAGGCAGCCAGAGACCTTTGGAGATGAAGAAGGAAAACACCCCCAGGGAGCTTCATGAAACAAGAAGCCTGGAGAGAAGGCTAGCAGATGGACATCGCTATGTTCGCCACGTGCCTTTCTTGTTGAGAGAGAAATCCTGAACACCACTGGCCTTCTTCAACCAAGGTATTTTTCCCTGGATGCCTTAGATTGGATATTTCTATAGTCTTGCTTTAATTGAGATATTTTCAGGGCCTTAGAACTATAAACTAACAACTTAATAAATTCCCCTTTTAAAAGCTGTTCTGTTTCTGGTACATCACATTCCGGCAGCTTGCAAACTAGAACATATACCATAGCTTTTTTTCCCCCTCTGGATGCACAGATAAACTAACCAGGGTAAATATGAGAGGGTAAATATGCTTAGGTTCCAAAGGTTAACTAAAATGGGATTTTTCATTTAGCAGCAAGGAAAATTTTTTAAATGTACCATCTATATAAAAAAAATCTGTCCATTGGCCCCCAGTTTGATTCTGTAGGTAGGACCTATGAGAAACACTGCTATCAACATTTAAACATATCCAGCGTTAATACTAAGATTAGAATGAAAATTTTAAAAATGTCCTCACCTCCAATTTAGTGGTTCTTTAGTTAAATCTTATTTATTTTTTTGTATAATGACTGCTCAGTAGACTTTCTCCTCTATATCCTCCTCTACCTGTGTCCTTTCACCCTTCTTATAGTAAGTGAGAAGAGAGTTGGAGGCCTGCCAACATAAGATCAACTCTAAAACCTAGCGATGAGATCAAGAAGTGCCAGCCCCAAAGATGGGAACTGCTACTCAAGATGTGAGCTGCCAACTGTAAAGTTTTCCTAATATATCCATTTTATAACATAATCTAGGAATTAAGATGTCTAAGGCCACCATGTAATTGATTGTTTTCATGTAAAATAGTTCTGAGGTTTTGAAAATGCTTTGAGCAATAGTATTACCATTGTTTCAAAACGGTATGTTTCATTAATGTCACCAAGTGTTAGAAAGGTGGTGCCTGTTTTTAAATAAAATGAAACTGTCATCTCAAGGTCTGTAGAGATAGGACAGTCTCCAGTGGGGTTGGGCAGCTGTACTATTCAAGACTCCCTTATCCCGTTAGGGCCTTCGTCATTACTGCCAGCACCACGACTTTCCCTTAATCCTCTGGAATGTAGCTAGGACCAGGAGAAATCATTTAAAGAGGACTTTACTCAAATTTAGAAGATAATAAGAGGACCTTCCCATTCATCCAAAGAGATAATCTGGCTTCACAATATAAGGATCCCCCTCTGAGATTTGCTCCAGATCATCAGGCAATCTTCTTACTCTCTCATACCTGTTTTCCATCTTAAAAATGAGAGATAATCTTGTGCATTATCTAGTAAGTAGTTGTCATGGTCAGGTTCATGTGTCAGCTTGGCCAAGTGGTGATACCTGTTTGTCTGGTTGGGCAAGTGTTGGCCTGTCTGTTGTGATGAGGACATGTCATAGAATTAGATAATGATC
This sequence comes from Tamandua tetradactyla, assembly GCF_023851605.1. Taxonomy (NCBI): domain Eukaryota; kingdom Metazoa; phylum Chordata; class Mammalia; order Pilosa; family Myrmecophagidae; genus Tamandua; species Tamandua tetradactyla. Next base: position 64,391,346 of record NC_135341.1, on the reverse strand, counting down.
ATGTCAGCTGTATCCGCAGCTGATTCCATTTGTAATCAGCCAAAGGGGAGTGTCTTCTGCAATGAGTGATGCTTAATCTAATCACTGGAAGCCTCTTAAGGAGGATTCAGAAGAGACAGACTCTCTTCCTGCTTCCGTTGGCGAGCCTTTCTTGTGGAGTTCACCCAGATCCTCTATCGGAATCATCGGCTTCACAGCCTGCCCTGCAGATTTTGGACTCTGTGTTCCTGCAGTCACGTGAGACACTTTTATAAATTTTATATTTGCAAGTGTTCCCTGTTGACTCTGTTTCTCTAGAGAACCCTGACTAATACAGTAGTGGAAGGTAGGGATGCTGGAATCCGATTGCCCGGGTTCAAACTCCTAAATTCCTACTTCTCTCGAAAGAACAGTCTTGGGCAAGTGTTCTAGTTTGCTAGCTGCTGGAATGCAATATACCAGAAACAGAAAAGCTTTTAAAAGGGGAATTTATTAAGTTGTAAGTCTTCAGGTCTCTGGCTACACAGGCTCTGTAGCTCTTTCCAAAATGGTTCCCTCTTAAAGGGCTCCAGTAAGCAACCCCACCTTGAATGGGTGTAGACACACCTCGGTGGAAACCATCTAATCAAAAGTTACCACCCACAATTGGGTGAGTCACATCTCCATGGATAATTTAAAAACTCCCACCCAGCAATACTGAATGAGGATTAAAGGACATAGCTTTTCTGGGGTCCACAAATTCAAACCAGCACAGCAAATGATCTCAAGTCTTTAAGTATAGATTTTCTCTTTTTTTAAAAATGGGCAAAATTTAAACCCTGCTTCCCAGGGTTTGTCAGTATTTTTTCAGTCCTATCGGGGGAAAGGGAGTGTTCTGAGAGCCCAGATCAGATTTTTTACAGAGAAATATCTCTCTAGTGGAACAAAGGAATCTACAGGCCATGAGACCTTGAATGAAATTTCTTTCAATAATCAATTCTCTTTCCTCTAATTCTACACTTATTATCCCCAAGCATCTACTTAATCAATACTTTGCTCTTCCAACCAGATCAGGAATACCGCTTTTTCCATAGACTCTAAGTCTGAATTATCAGATTATATATTACTGATGTAGAATGATCTCATTTAAAATCTGTTAGTGCTTATTAACCTACACTATGCCTAATAATATCTTAATGAACCAATATTGTAACATGTATTATGTAAAATGTATTTAGTTTCCATGTACATCATATCTGACTTGTACAAAAAAATCCTGTTGTACCTTGACCATGATTGTGCTGGTTTGAAACTGTTATATGTATCCCAGAAAAGCCATTTCTTCTAACTCAATCTTGTGAGTGCAGACCTATTGTTGGGTGGGACCTATTGATTAAATTGTTTCCATGGAGATGTGACCCACTCAATTCAAGGTGGATGTTCTAGTTCGCAAGCTGCCAGAATGTGATATAAATCACGACTTTTAAAAAGGGGAGTTTATTAAGTTGCAAATTTACATGTCCTAAGACTGTGAAAATGTCCAAATTAAAGCAAGGCTATAGAAATGTCAAATCTAAGGCATCCAGGTACAGATAACCTTGTTCAAGATGTTCAGGGTTTTTCTGTCAGCTGGAAGGGCACATAGTGAAGTCTACTAGCCCTCTCCTGGCTTCTTGTTTCAGGAAGCTTTCCCGGGGGCATATTCTTTCTTCATCTCCAAAGGTTTCTGGCTGTGTGGGCTCTAAAGCTTTTTTTCAAAATGGTTCCCTCTTAAAGGACTCCAGTAAGTAACCCCAACTTGAACAGGTGGAGACATATCGCCATGGAAACCATCTACTCAAAATTACCACCTGCAATTGGGTGAGTCATATCTCCATGGAAACAATAAAAAAGATACCACCAAGCAATACTAAATAAGGATTAAAGGACATGGTTTATCTGGGATCCACAACAGATTCAAACCAGTGCAGTGGATCTTGATCCTTTTGTAATATCTTTGTCTGGTTTGGGTATAAGGGTGATGTTGGCTTCATAGAATGGATTAGATAGCTTTCCCTCCTCTTCAATTTTTTTGAAGCGTTTGAGCAGGATTGGTAATAATTCTTTCTGGAATGTTTGGTAGAATTCACATGTGAAGCTGTCTGGTCCTGGATTTTTCTTTTTGGGAAGCTTCTTAATGACTGATACAATTTCTTTACTTGTGATTGGTTTGTTGAGGTCATCTCTTTCTTCTCAAGTCAAAGTTGATTGTTCATGCCTTTCTAGGAAGTTGTCCATTTCATCTGCAGTGTTGTATTTTTTAGCATAAAGTTGTTCATAGTATCCTGTTATTACTTCCTTTATTTCTGTGAGGTCAGTGGTTATGTCTCCTCTTCCATTTCTGAACTTATTTATTTGCATCCTCTCTCTTCTTCTTTTTGTCAATCTTGCTAAGGGCCCATCAATCTTATTGATTTTCTCATAGAACCAGCTTCTGGTTTTATTGATTTTCTCAATTGTTTTCATGTTCTCAATTTCATTTATTTCTTCTCTAATCTTTGTTTTTTCTTTCCTTTTGCTTGCTTTGGGGTTAATTTGCTGTTCTTTCTCTAGTTCTTCCAAGTGGACAGTTAATTCCTCAATTTTGCCCTTTCTTCTTTTTTGATATAGACATTTAGGGCAATAAATTTCCCTCTTAGCACTGCCTTTGCTGTGTCCCATAAGTTTTGTTTTTTTTTTTTTAATTTTTTTTATTAATCAAAAAAAAAGAAAAGAAATTAACACAACATTTAGAAATCATTCCATTCTACACATGCACTCAGTAATTCTTAGTATCATCACATAGATGTATGATCATCATTTCTTAGTACATTTGCATCGATTTAGGAAAAGAACTAGCAAAACAGCAGAAAAAGATATAGAATGTTAATATAGAGAAGAGAATTAAAATAATAATACTAATAAAATATATATATATATAAAAAGGAAAAAGAAAAAAACAAAAACAAAAGATGCAAACACACAAACAAACAAACAAAAAACCATATTTCAGGTGCAGCTTCATTCACTGTTCCAACCTAGTTACATTACACTTAGGTATTATTGTGCTGTCCATTTTTGAGTTTTTGTATCTAGTCCTGTTGCACAGTCTGTATCCCTTCAGCTCCAATTACCCATTATCTTACCCTGTTTCTAACTCCTGCTGGTCTCTGTTACCAATGATATATTCCAAGCTGATTCTCGAATGTCGGTTCACATCAGTGGGACCATACAGTATTTGTCCTTTAGTTTTGGGCTAGACTCACTCAGCATAATGTTCTCTAGGTCCATCCATGTTATTACATGCTTCATAAGTTTAGTCTGTCTTAAAGCTGCATAATATTGCATTGTAGGTATACGCCACAGTTTGTCTAGCCACTCGTCTGTTGATGGACATTTTGGCTGTTTCCATCTCTTTGCAATTGTAGATAATGCTGCTATAAACACTGGTGTGCAAATGTCCATCTGTGTCTTTGCCCTTAAGTCCTTTGAGTAGATACCTAGCAGTGGTATTGCTGGGTCGTAATCCATTCTGCCATTCTATGTCTTTTGATTGGGAAATTCAGTCCATTAACTTTTAGTGTTATTACTGTTTGGATAATATTTTCCTCTACCATTTTGCCTTTTGTATTATATATATCATATCTGATTTTCCTTCTTTCTACACTTTACTCCATACCTCTCTCTTCTGTCTTTTCGTATCTGACTCTAGTGCTCCCTTTAGTATTTCTTGCAGAGCTGGTCTCTTGGTCACAAATTCTCTCAGTGACTTTTTGTCTATAAATGTTTTAATTTCTCCCTCATTTTTGAAGGACAATTTTGCTGGATATAGGAGTTTTGGTTGGCAGTTTTTCTCTTTTAGTGATTTAAATATATCATCCCACTGTCTTCTCACTTCCATGGTTTCTGCTGAGAAATCTACACATAGTCTTATTGGGTTTCCCTTGTATGTGACAGATTGTTTTTCTCTTGCTGCTTTCAAGATCCTCTCTTTCTCTTTTACCTCTGACATTCTAACTAGTAAATGTCTTGGAGAATGCCTATTTGGGTCTATTCTCTTTGGGGTGCGCTGCACTTCTTGGATCTGTATATTTAGGTCTTTCATAAGAGTTGGGAAATTTTCAGTGATAATTTCTTCCATTAGTTTTTCTCCTCCTTTTCCCTTCTCTTCTCCTTCTGGGACACCCACAACACGTATATTTGTGCGCTTCATATTGTCATTCAGTTCCCTGATTCCCTGCTCAAGTTTTTCCATTCTTTTCCCAATAGTTTCTGTTTCTTTTTGGAATTCAGTTGTTCCATCCTCCAGTTCACTAATTGTAGCTTCTGTCTCTTTAGATCTACCATTGTAGGTATCCATTGTTTTTTCCATTTTTTCTTCTTTGTCCTTCACTCCCACAAGTTCTGTGATTTGTTTTTTCAGATTTTCTATTTCTTCTTTTTGTTCAGCCCATGTCTTCTTCATGTCCTCCCTCAATTTATTGATTTGGTTTTTGAAGAGTTTTTCCATTTCTGTTCGTATATTCAGCATTAGTTGTCTCAGCTCCTGTATCTCATTTGAACTATTGGTTTGTTCCTTTGATTGGGCCATATCTTCAATTTTCCGAGCGTCATCCATTATTTTCTGCTGGTGTCTGGGCATTTGATCAGATTTCTCTGGGTGTGGGACCCAGCTGGTTGAAAGGTTTTTCTGTGGAATCTCTGGGCTCTGTTTTTCTGTTCCTGCCCAGTAGGTGGCGCTTGTGGTGGTCGTTTGTCTGCGGGGCAGTCGGCCCGGGAAACCGCGCGTGGAGGCGGGGGTCGCTGGCCGCAGCTTGGGGGAGCGCCGGTCCAAATTGCCCAGCTGGCCCGAGACGCCAAGCGTGACGGGAGGGCCCCGCTATCCAATGTTCCCAGTCAGACCAGGGAGCCACGTGCGTGGAGGGGACCCCAGTCGCCAGCCGCCCCAGCCGGGAAAACGTGCGCCCCTCGGGTATCTCACCGCAGTGGATTCTCCCTACTCGTTCAGCCGTTCCAGAATGGGGTACGCTGTCTTTTTGGTCTCTGTCGTGACTCCGGGAGCTGTTTCGTATTGTTTCTGTTTCTTTAGTTGCTTTTCTGGAGGAGGAACTAAGACCCGCGCGTCTTACTAAGCCGCCATCTTCTCCGGAAGTCTGTCCCATAAGTTTTGATATGTTGTGTTTTCATTTTCATTTGCCTCGAGATATTTACTAATTTCTCTTGTAATTTCTTCCTTGACCCCTGGTTGTTTAGGAGTGTGTTGTTAAGCCTCCACATATTTGTGAATTTTCTGGCACTCTGCCTATTATTGATTTCCAACTTCATTCCTTTATGATCTGAGAAAGTGTTTTGTATGATTTCAATCTTTTTAAATTTGTTGAGACTTGCTTTGTGACCCCGCATATGGTCTATCCTTGAGAATGATCCATGAGCACTTGAGAAAAAGGTGTATCCTGCTGTTGTGGGGTATACTGTCCTATAAATGTCTGTTAAGTCTAGCTCATTTAGTGTAATATTCAAATTCTCTGTTTCTTTATTGATCCTCAGTCTAGATGTTCTGTCCATCGGTGAGAGTGGGGAATTGACGTCTCCACCTATTATGGTAGATGTGTCTATTTCTCTTTTCAGTGTTTGCCACATGTATTTTGGAGTATTCTGGTTCGGTGCATAAATATTCATGATTTTTATGCCTTCATGCTGAACTGTTCCTTTTATTAGTGCATAGTATCCTTCTTTGTCTCTCTTTTTTTTGGTTGTTATTTATTTATTTTTTTATTAATTAAAGTAAAAAAAGGAAATTAACCCAACATTTAGAAATCATTCCATTCTACATATGCAATCAGTAATTCTTAATATCATCACATAGATGCATGATCATCATTTCTTAGTACATTTGCATCGATTTAGAAGAAGAACTAGCACAACAACAGAAAAAGATATAGAATGTTAATATAGAGAAAAAAATAAAAATAATAATAATAGTACAAAAAAAAGACAAACAAACAAACAGACAGACAAAAAAAAAACCTATAGCTCAGATGCAGCTTCATTCAGTGTTTTAACATGATTACTTTACAATTAGGTATTATTGTGCTGTCCATTTTTGAGTTTTTGTATCTAGTCCTGTTGCACAGTCTGTATCCCTTCAGCTCCAATCACCCATTATCTTACCCTGTTTCTAACTCCTGCTGGACTCTGTTACCAATGACATATTCCACGTTTATTCTCGAATGTCGGTTCACATCAGTGGGACCATACAGTATTTGTCCTTTAGTTTTTGGCTAGACTCACTCAGCATAATGTTCTCTAGGTCCATCCATGTTATTACATGCTTCATAAGTTTATCCTGTCTTAAAGCTGCATAATATTCCATCGTATGTATATACCACAGTTTGTTTAGCCACTGGTCTGTTGATGGACATTTTGGCTGTTTCCATGTGTTTGCAATTGTAAATAACGCTGCTATAAACTTTGGTGTGCAAATGTCCATTTGTGTCTTTGCCCTTAAGTCCTTTGAGTAGATACCGAGCAATGGTATTGCTGGGTCATATGGCAATTCTATATTCAGCTTTTTGAGGAACCGCCAAACTGCCTTCCACAGTGGTTGCACCATTTGACATTCCCACCAACAGTGGATAAGTGTGCCTCTTTCTCCGCATCCTCTCCAGCACTTGTCATTTTCTGTTTTGTTGATAATGACCATTCTGGTGGGTGTGAGATGATATCTCATTGTGGTTTTGATTTGCATTTCTCTAATGGCCAGGGACATTGAGCATCTCTTCATGTGCCTTTTGGCCATTTGCATTTCCTCTTCTGGCAGGTGTCTGTTCAAGTCTTTTTCCCATTTTGTAATTGGGTTGGCTGTCTTTGTTGTTTAGTTGGACAATCTCTTTATGAATTCTGGATACTAGACCTTTATCTGAGATGTCATTTCCAAATATTGTCTCCCATTGTGTAGGCTGTCTTTCTACTTTCTTGATGAAGTTCTTTGATGCACAGAAGTGTTTAATTTTGAGGAGCTCCCATTTATTTATTTCCTTCTTCAGTGCTCTTGCTTTAGGTTTAAGGTCCATAAAACCGCCTCCAATTGTAAGTTTCATAAGATATCTCCCTACATTTTCCTGTAACTGTTTTATGATCTTAGACCTAATGTTTAGATCTTTGATCCATTTTGAGTTAACTTTTGTATAGGGTGTGAGATACGGGTCTTCTTTCATTCTTTTGCATATGGACCATTTATTGAAGAGACTGTTCTGTCCCAGGTGAGTTGGCTTGACTGCCTTATCAAAGATCAAATGTCCATAGATGAGAGGGTCTATATCTGAGCACTGTATTCAATTGCATTGGTCGATATATCTATCTTTATGCCAGTACCATGCTGTTTTGATCACTGTGGCTTCATAATATGCCTTAAAGTCAGGCAGCGCGAGGCCTCCAGTTTCGTTTTTTTTCCTCAAGATGTTTTTAGCAATTCGGAACACCCTGCCATTCCAGATAAATTTGCTTATTGGTTTTTCTATTTCTGAAAAATAAGTTGTTGGGATTTTGATTGGTATTGCATTGAATCTGTAAATCAATTTAGGTAAGATTGACATCGTAACTATATTTAGTCTTCCAATCCATGAACACGGTATGCCCTTCCATCTATTTAGGTCTTCTGTGATTTCTTTTAACAGTTTTTTGTAGTTTTCTTTATATATGTTTTTTGTCTCTTTAGTTAAATTTATTCCCAGGTATTTCATTCTTTTAGTTGCAATTGTAAATGGGATTCGTTTCTTGATTTCCCCCTCAGCTTGTTCATTACTAGTGTATAGAAATGCTACAGATTTTTGAATGTTGATCTTGTAACCTGCTACTTTGCTGTACTCATTTATTAGCTCTAGTAGTTTTGTTGTGGATTTTTCCAGGTTTTCGATGTATAGTATCATATTGTCTGCAAACAGTGATAGTTTTACTTCTTCCTTTCCAATTTTGATGCCTTGTATTTCTTTTTCTTGTCTAATTGCTCTGGCTAGAACCTCCAACACAATGTTGAATAATAGTGGTGATAGTGGACATCCTTGTCTTGTTCCTGATCTTAGGGGGAAAGTTTTCAATTTTTCCCCATTGAGGGTGATATTAGATGTGGGTTTTTCATATATTCCCTCTATCATTTTAAGGAAGTTCCCTTGTATTCCTATCTTTTGAAGTGTTTTCAACAGGAAAGGATGTTGAATCTTGTCAAATGCCTTCTCTGCATCAATTGAGATGATCATGTGATTTTTCTGCTTTGATTTGTTGATATGGTGTATTACATTAATTGATTTTCTTATGTTGAACCATCCTTGCATACCTGGGATGAATCCTACTTGGTCATGATGTATAATTCTTTTAATGTGTTGTTGGATTCGATTTGCTAGAATTTTATTGAGGATTTTTGCATCTATATTCATTAGAGAGATTGGCCTGAATTTTTTTTTTTTGTAATATCTTTGCCTGGTTTTGGTATGAGGGTGATGTTGACTTCATAGAATGAATTAGGTAGTTTTCCCTCCACTTCGATTTTTTTGAAGAGTTTGAGGAGAGTTGGTACTAATTCTTTCTGGAATGTTTGATAGAATTCAGATGTGAAGCCGTCTGGTCCTGGACTTTTCTTTTTAGAAAGCTTTTGAATGACTAATTCAATTTCTTTACTTGTGATTGGTTTGTTGAGGTCATCTATGTCTTCTTGAGTCAAAGTTGGTTGTTCATGTCTTTCCAGGAACCCGTCCATTTCATCTAAATTGTTGTATTTATTAGCGTAAAGTTGTTCATAGTATCCTGTTATTACCTCCTTTATTTCTGTGAGGTCAGTAGTTATGTCTCCTCTTCCATTTCTGATCTTATTTATTTGCATCCTCTCTCTTCTTCTTTTTGTCAATCTTGCTAAGGGCCCATCAATCTTATTGATTTTCTCATAGAACCAACTTCTGGTCTTATTGATTTTCTCTATTGTTTCCATGTTCTCAATTTCATTTATTTCTGCTCTGATCTTTGTTATTTCTTTCCTTTTGCTTGCTTTGGGATTAGCTTGCTGTTCTTTCTCCAGTTCTTCCAAGTGGACAGTTAATTCCTGCATTTTTGCCTTTTCTTCTTTTCTGATATAGGCATTTAGGGCAATAAATTTCCCTTTTTAGCACTGCCTTTGCTGTGTCCCATAAGTTTTGATATGTTGTGTTTTCATTTTCATTCACCTCGAGGTATTTACTAATTTCTCTTGCAATTTCTTTTTTGACCCACTCGTTGTTTAAGAGTGTGTTGTTGAGCCTCCACATATTTGTGAATTTTCTGGCACTCCACCTATTATTGATTTCCAACTTCATTCCTTTATGATCTGAGAAAGTGTTGTGTATGATTTCAATCTTTTTAAATTTGTTAAGACTTGCTTTGTGACCCAGCATATGGTCTATCTTTGAGAATGATCCATGAGCACTTGAGAGAAAGGTGTATCCTGCTGTTGTGGGATGTTATGTCCTATAAATGTCTGTTAAGTCTAGCTCATTTATAGTAATATTCAGATTCTCTATTTCTTTATTGATCCTCTGTCTAGATGTTCTGTCCATTGATGAGAGTGGTGAATTGAAGTCTCCAACTATTATGGTATATGTGTCTATTTCCCTTTTCAGTGTTTGCAGAGTACTCCTCACATATTTTGTGGCATTCTGGTTCGGTGCATAAATATTTATGATTGTTATGTCTTCTTGTTTAATTGTTCCTTTTATTAGTATATAGTGTCCTTCTTTGTCTCTTTTAACTGTTTTACATTTGAGGTCTAATTTGTTGGATATTAGTATAGCCACTCCTGCTCTTTTCTGGTTGTTATTTGCATGAAATATCTTTTCCCAACCTTTCACTTTCAACCTATGTTTATCTTTGGGTCTAAGATGTGTTTCCTGTAGACAGCATATAGAAGGATCCTGTTTTTTAATCCATTCTGCCAATCTATGTCTTTTGATTGGGGAATTCAGTCCATTAACATTTAGTGTTATTACTGTTTGGATAATATTTTCCTCTACCATTTTGCCTTTTGTATTATATATATCATATCTGACTTTCCTTCTTTCTACACTCTTCTCCATACCTCTCTCTTCTGTCTTTTCGTATCTGACTCTAGTGCTCCCTTTAGTATTTCTTGCAGAGCTGGTCTCTTGGTCACAAATTCTCTCAGTGATTTTTTGTCCGAAAATGTTTTAATTTCTCCCTCATTTTTGAAGGACAATTTTGCTGGATATAGGAGTCTTGGTTGGCAGTTTTTCTCTTTTAGTATTTTAAATATATCATCCCACTGTCTTCTCGCTTCCATGGTTTCTGCTGAGAAATCTGCACATAGTCTTATTGGGTTTCCCTTGTATGTGATGGATTATTTTTCTCTTGCTGCTTTCAAGATCCTCTCTTTGTCTTTGACCTCTGACATTCTAACTAGTAAGTGTCTTGGAGAATGCCTATTTGGGTCTATTCTCTTTGGGGTGCGCTGCACTTCTTGGATCTGTAATTTTAGGTCTTTCATAAGAGTTGGGAAATTTTCAGTGATAATTTCTTCCATTAGTTTTTCTCCTCCTTTTCCCTTCTCTTCTCCTTCTGGGACACCCACAACACATATATTTGTGCGCTTCATATTGTCATTCAGTTCCCTGATCCCCTGTTCAAATTTTTCCATTCTTTTCCCAATAGTTTCTGTTTCTTTTTGGAATTCAGATGTTCCATCCTCCAAATCACTAGTTCTATCTTCTGTCTCTTTAAATCTATCATTGTAGGTATCCATTGTTTTTTCCATCTTTTCTACTTTGTCCTTCACTTCCATAAGCTCTGTGATTAGTTTTTTCCGTTTTTCTATTTCTTCTTTTTGTTCAGCCCATGTCTTCTTCATGTCCTCCCTCAATTTATCGATTTCGTTTTTGAAGAGGTTTTCCATTTCTGTTCGTATATTCAGCATTAGTTGTCTCAGCTCCTGTATCTCATTTGAACTATTGGTTTGTTGCTTTGACTGGGCCATATTTTCAATTTTCTGAGCATGATCCGTTATCTTCTGCTGGCGTCTGGGCATTTAGTCAGATTTCCCTGGATGTTGGACCCAACAGGTTGAAAGATTTTTCTGTGAAATCTCTGGGTTCTGTTTTTCTTATCCTGCCCAGTAGGTGGCATTCTAGGGGAGTAGAAAGATACAGAACAGCTCCCAGATCTATCATTGTAGGTATCCATTGTTTTTTCCATCTTTTTTACTTTGTCCTTCACTTCCATAAGCTCTGTGATTTGTTTTTTCCGTTTTTCTATTTCTTTTCTCTTGCACTCGTTTGCCTGCGGGTCCCACCAGTAAAAGGTGCTGTGGGTCCTTTAACTTTGGAAAACTCTCGCCGTGGGGGAGGTTCACCAGCCGAAGTGGCTTGGAAGAGTGGCAATCCAAATCTCCCAGCTGGCCCGGGGATCTGAATGCGGGGAGGGTCGCCGGCCGCCGCAGCCCAGTATAGCGCCCGTCCAAATCTCCTATTTGGTCTGGGGCACCAAGCGTGGCGGGGGGGCGCCAAGCATGGTGGGAGGGCGCCAGCCTCCACGGCCCGGGAGAGTGCACCGTTCCCAGCCGGACCGGGAAGTCACGTGTTTGGAAGGGACCCCGGTCACCGTTCGCCGCAGCCTGGGGATCTCCGATCCAATTCTCCCAGTTGGTCCGGGGGGCCACGTGTGTGGGGGGGGGGGCGCCAGCCGCCGCGGCTTGAGGGGATCGCCTGTCCAATTGTCCCAGCTGGCCTGGGAAGGAGGAAGGGAGGGACTCCGGCCGCTTGCCGCCCCGGCCCTGGGAAGCCCGTGCCCCTTGGCGATCTCACCACAGCACGTTCTCTTAGCCAGTCAGCCATTCCAGGATGGGGTGCGCTGTCTTTTTGATCTCTGTTGTGGCTCTGGGAGCTGTTCTGTATCTTTCTACTCCCCTAGTAGCTGTTCTGGAGGAGGAAATAAGATCTGTGTGTCTTACTAAGCCGCCATCTTCCTCTAGTTCTTTGTCTCTTTTAACTGTTTTACATTTGAAGTCTAATTTGTTGGATGCTAGTATAGCTACTCATGCTCTTTTCTGGTTGTTATTTGCATGAAATATCTTTTCCCAACCTTTCACTTTCAACCTATGTTTATCTTTGAGTCTCAGGTGTGTTTCCTGTAGACAGCATATAGATGGCTCCTGTTTTTTAACATTCTGCCAGTCTATTTCTTTTGACTGGGGTGTTCAATCCATTAACATTTAGTGTTATTACTGAATGGGTAGTACTTTCTTCTAACATTTTGCCTTTTGGATTTTACATGTCATATCTAATTTTCCTTCTTTTCACCTTTACTCTTAGTCTTCCTTTCTACACTCTTCTCCACACCTCTCTCTTTTGTCATTTTGTATCTGTCTCTAGTGCTCCCTTTAGTATTTCTTGCAGAGCTGGTCTCTTGGTCACAAATTCTCTCAGTGATTTTTTGTCTAAAAATGTTTTAATTTCTCCCTCATTTTTGAAGGACAATTTTGCTGGGTATCGAATTCTTGGTTGGCAGTTTTTCTCTTTTAGTAATTTAAATATATCATCCCACTGTCTTCTCGCCTCCACGGTTTCTGCTGAGAAATCTACACATAGTCTGATTGGGTTACCCTTGTATGTGATGGATTGCTTTTTCTTGCTGCTTTCAAGATCCTCTCTTTCTCTTTGACTTCTGACATTCTGATTAGTAAGTGTCTTGGAGTACATCTATTTGGATCTCTTCTCTTTGGCTGCATTTCTTGGATCTGTAATTTTAAGTCTTTCATAAGAGTTGGGAAATTTTCAGTGATAAATTCCTCCATTAGTTTTTCTCCTCCTTTTCCCTTCTCTTCTTCTGGGACACCCACAACATGTATATTCATGCACTTCATATTGTCATTCAATTCCCTGAGTCCCTGCTCATATTTTTCCATTTTTTCCCTATATTTTCTTTATCTTGCCACATTTCAGATGTTCCATCCTCCAGTTCAGAAATCCTATGTTCTGTCTCTTGAAATCTACCATTGTAGGTTTTCATTGTTTTTTCATCTCTTCTACTGTGCCTATCATTCCCATAAGTTCTGTGATTTGTTTTTTCAGACTTTCCATTTCTTCTTTTTGTTCATTCCTTGCCTTCTTCATATCCTCCCTCAATTCATTGATTTGGTTTTTGATGAGGTTTTCCATGTCTGTTCATATATTCTGAATTAGTTGTTTCAGCTCCTGTGTCTAATTTGAATTGTTGGTTTGTTCCTTTGACTGGGCCATATCTTCAATTTTCCTGGTGTGATTTATTATTTTTTGCTGGCATCTAGACATTTAATTACCTTAATTAGTTTGTTCTGGAGATTGCTTTCACTTCTTTTTCCTAGGGTTTTCTTGCTGGATGAATTTGTTGTCTATCTGTTCTTTGACATTCAGTTCAACTTTTTCTGGACCTCTAGCGTAGGTTTTGTTTAACAGAGGAGAATTTTTCAGTTCTTGTTTTCTTGTTTCTTGCCCTGCTTGTATGGTGCCTTTTCCCCCCCACCCTTAGGAGGGTCTCTGTAGGTACTATACACCCCCACCAGTTTTCCCGGACTAAACTGGCCTTCTGTCAGAGGAAAGGGGTCACCTGCATCAGTTTTCCTTGAGGGTGAGACCCGGCAGGTTGAAAGACTTTCCTGTGAAGTCTCTGGACTCTGTTTTTCTTATGCTACCCAGTATGTGGCACTTGTCTGCCTGCGGGTCCCACCAGCATAAGATGATGCGGTACCTTTAACTTTGGCAGACTCTTCCTGCTGGGAGTGTGGTGGAGACAGAGGAGAGATCTAGGCTGGTTTTAATGGCTTCAAATTACCAAGCCCTGGTGTTTGAATTCCTTGATGGAGGGTTTCCACCTGGGTGGGGCTTCACCCCTCCCCTGGGGAAGGCACAGGCTAGAGACAAGCCCTGAAACGAGCTTGTTTCTGCCTATGCCTGGGGCAGTTGCAGCCTGAGAATTCCTGCTGCTGAATCCAGAGGCAGTCAAGCCTTTGTAGAAACACAGCCACAAAAACTCTCTGTTTCTTTTCTTTTTTCCTTTTTCCTTTAGCCCAATGAGCGATCTCTGCTTTGACCAGGTTCATCCGAGCTGGGAGCCTATTTTTAGTTGTCAGAATTTGTTAATTAATGCCACAATTGGTGTTTGGTTAGGCTCAGCCCCTGTTGCCTTAAAGTTTCTTTCCTTTCCCCTCTGGGAAGCAGCCTGTGGGGGTGGGGCGCTGGCCGCTGCACCTTAGGAAACTCACAGTTCTGAGGAGGCCCGCAGCTGCTCTGGCTGTTCCAGACTTGGGTATGCTATGTGTCCGGTCACTGAAGTGTCTCCAGGAATTGTTCTGTACTGTTTCTGGTTATTTAGTAGTTGTTCTGGAGGACGAACTAAAATGTGCACATTGCCAAGCCACCATCTTGGCCCCTCCCTTGATCTTAGTCCTTTTACTGGAGTCCTCTATGAAAGGATAAAAAGCAGAAAACATAGAGCTCAGAACCGAGACAGAGAGCAGAGAGATGACAGACAGACTTTTGCAGACAGAAAATGCCCCGAGAGAGAAATGCTAACCTAAGAGATAAAATCCAGAGTTTGCCCTGGAGAGGCTAAGAGAGGACCCACAAATGCTTAGAAAAGGAAAATGCCATAGGGGAATGCAGAAGGACCCACAGGAGCTGATGGAAACCAACCCAGGAGAGAAGGGCCAGCAGATGTCGCCATGTACCTTCCCATATGAAAGGGAAACTCCGGATGTGATCAGTCTTTCTTGAGTGAAGGTATCCTGTTATTGATGTCTTAATTTGGACATGTTCATGGCCTTAGAACACTAAATTTGTAACCTAATAAATCTCCATTGTAAGTTCCAATCCATTTATGGTATATTGCATTCCAGCAGTGTTAGCAAACTGAAACAATGATCTAGAAAAAAATTTTTATACTAATGTTTTCCCCTAGAAAATGTGTCATTTGAGGATAATGCCATATATAGAAGCAAACTCCAAGACAATGATTTGTATGCAAGTGATTTATTACAGAAATGGTCTCAAGGGAAACTGACATGGTGGGGTGGGGTGAGGTTAGGGGAATGGATAAGGTGAAGTGGGGGGTGGGGTGAAGGATTGGGCCTGCAGGAAAATTGGGAAGGAGCTGGGCAAGGAAAGAAGCCAATCTAGTGTGTGATTTCAGTTAAAGTACTACAGGGAGTTTTTTTGCTTGACCCCACAGGAGAACTCTGGAATGTAAGTTATGTCTCAGAGTTTGTACCAACTTGTGGTAAGAAAATTGGGCTTTCATACACTTGATCTAATTAGTCATGGGCTAAGCATCCTTGGGAGGATGTAAACTCCCAGCCATTTGTGGCTCTGAGCTAATAGGCAAAGTAGCTCCAGTGGCTCAAGGGTAGTCCTCTCTTAAAAGTCATGGTGTCAGCCAGCTGCCCACTAAAAACAAAAGCACACCTAAGCTGGAGGAGGAGATCATAGAAGCAGAAAAAGGATCTGAAGGGATCTAGGCTGAGCACCCACAGAGTCTGTCTCACAAAATCACAGCTACCCCATTATCGTCTCCCTAGCTGGTTTCTTTCTGAAAGCATTTTCATTATCAATAATTTCATTGGCCCACATTTTAAGTATAGTAAAACCAGTGAACAATTTTGCATTAATTACCTAGCTTTGGATGTTTTCAAACTATTCTTAAAACTTAACCAGCTTGAGAGCCTCCTTTCTTGTGTCTATCTGCTCAGCAGTGGAGGTGAAGTGAGGGCATGGGCTGTGGGGCTGGGGGTCCAAAGACAATTATCAACAAGTAGGTATTTTTTTCTACTGTGCAAGGTAAATAGACAAAAGCCCAGCTTAGGCAAAAAGGAAAATGTCTTATAGCCAGGGTCTACACTCCAGATAATGGAGCATGTTTTGAGTCCCTGTGAACTCACCACAGCCCTGCTAGTATGTTGCACTCTTAAAGAATACCAGTGCTTTACCAGAGCTATTCCAATTAATCCTCAGCACAACTTCCTGAGCTTGTGAGGAACTTCCAGGGAAGATGGCAGAGTAGGGAGCCCCAGGACTTATTCCTCCTCCAAAACAGATGGTGGACGTGCAGGAACTATCTGAAATAACTGTTCTGGGGCTTTGGAGATCAGAGGAACACTGTACAGCATCCAAACAGCAGGAAGAAGGGCTCAGAAATTGTGATATACAACTGTGAGTAGTTTGATCACAGCAGCAGCTGTCATCCATCCCCCACTCCCAAGGAGGGCTCCCTCAGTGCCTGGTCCCTGAGTGGCTACTGCAGACAGAGAGGAATGTGGAGGTCCTCTTCTCCAAGAATAGGGCAGGGAAGGGGCATGACCAAGTACTGATTATGGCTTTTGATCAAGGGCAGAGGTGGTAGAAGTTTATAGACACAGAGCCTCTTTAGGACTATGGGGAACAGTTTGCTGAAGGGCATTACCTTCTGGATTGGCTAGGAAAGCACAGCTTCAAGGAGTCATCATAAAGTTTTCTGGACTCTCTCCAAGACTCTTGGAGATTTCTTGTCCATATTTTAGCTGAGAATACTGACTTGGGAAAGTCCCCCTGGGGTGACCTCCACCCAAATTTGCTCTCCAGGCAAAAGAAGCTAGAAGCAACAAAGCATCTGTTAAAACAAAACAAAATAAAACAACACAAAAGGCTATAGAAACAAAATGAAAATAAATAGAACAGATCAAGATTCTCAGAGAAAGAATAGAGGAAAGGAAGCTTTCTCCTGAGAGTGAGACAAATAAACAAAAAAATGCAATCTTAAAAATTGTACCACATATCCAGGGCAAGAATCAGATGAAGAAGACATGAAAAAATCTGATCAAACACAGGCAATACTAAAGGGCTAGAATAAGTTGAACCAGTCAAAGAAGAGACTTAAAGTCAATCAACAAGAAAGCTCTAGGCAAAAAAGAGAAACTGACCTTCAGAGTAAACTCATCAAGATAATCAGTTGCCTAGACATCATCAAAAATTATAAGCCATGTTAAGAAACAGGAAGATATGGCCCAGTCAAAGGAAAAAATTTAAACTTCAGAGGAGATGCAGAATTTGGAACAACTAATCTAAGATGTTCAAACAAATCTTTTAAATCAATTCCAGGAGATGAAGGAAAATATGGCTAAAGATATAAGAACATTAAGAAGACATTAGGTGAGCATAAAGAAGAATTTGAGAATATAAAAAGAAACATAACAGAAATTATGGAGATGAAAGGCACAATAGAAGAGAAAGGCACTCTAGAGGCAGTGCAAGGGTAGTTCAGTGATAGAATTCTTGCTTGCCGTGCAGGAGACCTGGGTTTGATTCCCAGCCCATGCACTTCCCCAAACAAACAAATGTTAAACAAAGAAAAATTCAGCAAATGGTACTGCAATAATGGATATCACATGGAAAAAGAATGAAATATGACCTCTGCCATACAGCATACAAAAAAAACAAACAAACCAAAAAAACCCCACTAGAGACATACTACAGCAGTCTTGGACAGGCAGAAGAAAGAATCAGTAAACTGGAATTCAGGAGACTGAAATCTGACAGGCAGAAGAACAGATAGAGAAAAGAATGGGAAAAATTGAGTAGGGACTTAGGGATTTGAGTGAGCACAGCACTCAAACATATACATCATGGGTGTTTCTGAAGCAAAAGAAAAGGGAAAAGGGATTCTAATTTGAAAGCTGCCAGAATGTGATATACCAGAAATGAAACAGCTTTTAAAAAGAGGAATTTTTTAAGGTGGAAGTTTACAGCTCTAAGGCCATGAAAATGTCCAAATTAAGGCACCAATAAGAGATTATCTTTACTCAAGAAAGGCCAATGAAGTTCAGGGTTTCTCTCTCAGCTGGGAGGGCACATGGTGATGTCTGCTAGCTTTCTCTTCTGGCTTCTTGCTTACCTTCAGTGGTATTCACTCTTCTGCTTTGCTTGCTTTATATTTTTCTCCATAGCATCACCATCTGGAATTCTCTATATTTTACTTACATATTATTTATCTAGCCACTCTCCTCACTCAAGGTTTTAAGCTTGATATAGTCAGTTTTTTTTTTATGTCCTCACTATTATGCTCAATGAATATTAGTGGAAGGGAGGGAAGGGAGGTAAGCAGGAAGAAAGAAAGGCAAGGAGCAAGGATGGGTTTCAAGAAATAGTAAATGGTCATAAGACCCAGATTTATCTTCTTGTCCTCAACCAGTGAGTTCAGATCCCTGGAACTGGCTGTTAGTTCCTTGCCCCAAAGACTGTCCTTTTTCCTACTCCTAGGAATTGGACAGAGATGGGGTGTTTTATCAATCCCAGGACCAAGATGCTGATTATTAGACAGGAGGTCCTGCTGCTATTTTTCGATTTTATTTTTTTTGGAAGTCTGTGTGAATGGAGAGGTTGATTGTGATGGCTGAGTCAGTAAAAACCGCTATAAGTTATTTTATCTCCAAGTCAACTGACTGCAGATTGTTAGAAAGGAATGTGGCTTGAAGCCCTTAACTCTCCTTCTAATGAGATGCATTTATGGCCCTGAAATGGCACAGCTAAATGAAAGAGTCAGAAGAGACTAAGGATGTCGCAGAGTTTGCAAGGGGTGTTCTGAAATAGTCATATGAAGGCAATCTTTAAGCAATTGCTACTGTGAGACTGCCAAGAAAATAGAACTCAGTAAAAGTGTATTCAATAAACAAAGAAATGACACGATGAAATTCCAGTCATTTGCATAAATTGCTATACTAAATGATATCCAGGGGTCCCTGTTTTAACCTGTATTTCAAGAGCTGAAGTGTAGTTTGTTAACAAAACAATCCCACATAAAGATCTGCCACAAAATAACTTTTGTTGTTTTAGAAGGAGAACTGGCAGAGAACATTACTGGTACCTGTCATAGGAAACAGCAAGGACTACAGTTTTCCACTTTTACTTCTTTTGTTTGTTTGTTTTTGTTCCAGGCATATGTTTATTTTAATATTTGAATAGATTCTTCTGCAAGATAATTGTTTACTTGCCAATATAGCCACTCACCACCTCTCCTACCACTATGACATTCACTCTCTTTCAGTGATAAAGGCAGAGAAAAGGGTGATGCATGCCATTGACTATCAAAATCTATCCTCTGTAACTTCCTTTCCAATGTGCTTTAGATCTTTCTGAAGAATGCAATTGCTCACCATTTGGCTAACTTACCACTGGAAATATGCATAATCATAACTAACTACAAAGTACTTATAATCTGATAAGTTCATCCCTCAAGGTTCCAAAAAAAGAAAGTACAAGGCAGAGAATAATAAACAGAAGACTAGATCCCTGAATCAGTCCAGCCAGTGCCACCAATGAGAAAAGTCTACCAGAATTCCTTGTGACTCGCCCCCTCAGCTAAATTTCTTCGAAAATCAGAATCCAAATGTCCCATGACCTCCTTCAAATTTGCTTTTTTTCCTCCCACAAATCATAGTCAACATTTCCTTAGAAGAATACATAGCTTGTGCCTCTAAATGAGGACTCTCTAAAACTTTACAAGCAGCAAAACTAAGAACTTCTTTAGAATATTTTTTAAGCTGAGAGAAGGGATAGTTGTAATGTCCTCTTCTAGTTCACAGGTGTTTATCTTGCTGTTTCTTTAAAAGTAAACTTTCATTTTAGCTTTAGGCTTATAGAAAAATTGCTCAGAAAGTTCAGAGTTCCTTTATTATTCCCCCCCCCCCCAGTTTCCCCTATTATCAACATCTTGGATTAGTGTGGTAGATTTGTTACAATTGAATAAATATTGATAAATAACCATGGACTAAAGCCCACAGCTTACATTCGGGTTCACTCTCTGTGATGTTGACTCCTGTGGGTACTGAGAAATGTGCAGTGTCTTTTCTTCACCTTAATGTTATCTTCCAGAGTGGTCCTGCTGCTCTGAAACTCCACTGTGCTCCACCTATTCCTCCCCCTCTGCCCCTCTCCACTGGCAACCACTGATCTCTCCATTGTCTCTATAAATTTGCCTTTTCCAGAATGTCATATCACTGGAATCGTACAGCCTATTTAGCTAGTGTGTGTTTGTTTTGTTTTACTTTTTTATTGTATAAGGTAACATTTACACAATGCAAGGAAAGAAAAAAAGCAATAGTTTTCAAAGCACTCTTCAACAAATAGTTACAGGACAGATCCCAGAGTTTGTCATGGACTACCATACCATCATCTCAGATTTTTCCTTCTAGCTAATCCAGAATATAGGAGGCTAGAAGGAATATTTTTTTTATTATCACAATCAATTTTTTTTTCTTTTTTGTGAAAAATAACATATATACAAAAGCCACAAATTTCAAAGCACAGCACCACAATTAGTTGTAGAACAGATTTCAGAGTTTGGTATGCATCACTATTCCACAATTTTAGGTTTTTACTTCTAGCTCCTGCAAGATTTACTAGTATTTTTTTATTTGAAGAGAGGGTGCCTATTTTATGGGTTCTATAAACTAATTTATTTCAGGTAGAACAATGATTAGATGTCATTAAGATATGATTTCTGGGCCTTTCTTAATTTCCTTGAAAAAGGAACTACATTGGAAGCATGCAACACTTGCTTATTTAATTAGATATGAAGATGTTCAAGAAAAGATCAGAAGGCCGTTACCTTATGTCAAATCATATATACTGCTTGGATATGAATAATTAGCATATTAAATGATTGTGCTAAATAATCTGAGATTCTAAAAATTAAAGACAATTATATACCAAGTTGATAGGCAAATATGGTGGTATAATTTTAAAGTCAGATATATATTTTTGAAGATCATATCCAGTTCAATAAGTGAATTACATATTGATGTAACATCGAAATAAGGACAATGAATAAAAAGGCACACTCTAAAAGAAAAGTCCAAGAGTAGAAAGAATGGAAGAGTTTGCTTTGTTTTGTTTCTAAGCAGACATATTAATATGATCTTTCAGGTGTAGGTTTCTTTCTGTCAGTTGAAGGGGGCAGTTATGCTGGCTTCTTTCCACCCTCATCTAAAGCAGTCTCTTCTCTGGTCGGCATCTGAGAAAGCACTTAGTCTTCTATGGAGAGTTAATACATCAGGGTTACAACCAGTGCTGAGATGACTGGGATTACCCACTTGGTCCACCAGCTGGAATGAGAACCAACTGTTGTAATAAGAGTGTTCAAAGGTTTGATTATCTTTGAAGGGTCATCTGGATGAAGCTCCTCAGTGATAAATGTTTTAGATAGTTCTCAAACATCTAAAGAGTGCCCAGTAGTCTCAAAGTTTTCTGTGGCATCACCTCCAGCTTGTTTCCTTAAGACTTCTTCCCCACCGAGTTGCTCCTCCGGAGACTTGGTCAGGTTGCACCTTGCGGTAAAGATGAACCAGGTGCTCTTGCTGTGTGGTTGTGCTTCCAGATCTCCTCCCATGTGTAGTACTCTATGACCCTGTCTGATGGCTAGGCCATCTCCACTTGCAGTGAGCCTCAGGAACTGGGCGCACTCACACTTCTTCCTGTCTCTACAAAACAAGGATATTTTTTTCTTTGTTTGGAGTTAGTAATGTCAATAAACAATGGATCATTCCATAAGTATTTGTGGTAGGCAGAATAATGCCTCCTTCCCCCCAAAAAGATATCTAGCTCCTAATCCCAGAACCTGTGAATATATTGTCACATGGCAAAGGAGAATTAAGGTTGCAGATGGAATTAAGCTTGTAATAAACTGACCTTAATTGGGGAGATTATCCTGGATTACTCAGGTGAGCCCTATGTAATCAGGAGGATCCTTTAAATGTGGAATAAGGAGGCAAAAAGCATGAAAGTTAAAGGAGATGGCGACATGAGGACTTGGCCTGATGTTGCTGGCTTTGATGATGTAAGAGGGCCACAAGCCAAGGAGTGTAGCCAAACTTAAGAAGCTAGAAAGGGCAAGAAAATGGATTATCTCTAGAACCTCCAAGGGACACACCCTTGTTGGTATCTTGATTTTAGCCCAGTGAACCTCTTTCAACTTGTGACCTCTAAAACTGTAAGATAATTTTGTCTTAAAGCACTTAATGTGTGGTAGTTTGTTTTAGCAGCAATAGAAATGTCTTAAAGCACTAAATGTGTGGTAGTTTGTTTCAGCAGCAATAGAAACTAATACAGTATTGTTCTGCTGCCTGAATTGGTCATTTAATCTCACATATAGAAGTTGCTCTCCCACCCAGGACCTTGAGGCATCCAGTTCTCCTCCCCACTATTGCCAGTTTCTTCTGAATCCTCCTTTGCCAATGGCTCTTGCTGGTAGTGATTTTGCCCCCTAGGAGACATTTGGCAATGTCTGGAGACATTTTTGGTTGCTGCATCTGGGAGCGGGATGTGCTATTGGCATTTAGTGGGTAGAGGCCAGGAATGCTGGTAAAATTCTATAATATCCAGAACAGCCCCTACAATAAAGAAGAATTCAGCTCAAAATGTCAAAATCACTGCTATTTAGAAACCCAGCTCTATGCATTTATCAGCTCATATAACATATGGGGTTGAGGGATAAGTGCCTACATGGAAAGATTTCCTTTATCTTTGCCCCTCCTTTTCCACTTTTTTTGGTCCTTGACTTTCTTTACACCAAAGGAAAGAAAATTGGTTCTTAAAGGGCAAAGAAATGTTAGCTATTACAATAGTTTGTACCCCTCCAAAGCTATCTCCTAACTGATAGAATCTTACTCATAAGTATTTGATTAACATGAGAGGGAATTTCAATTATATTTACTTTTTTTCCTTTTGGGGGTAAGATGGTCAGGGTTCTCCAGAGAAATAGAACCAACAGGAAGTATCTATCTATCTCTATATATGGCTCACACAACCATGGGAATTGGTAAGTCTGAATTCCGTAGGGCAGGCTGCAAGTTGGGAACTCAATGAAAGTGATGATTTATTACCCAGGAGAAGCTGGTTGTCTGAAGTAGAAACAGAAATTCTTTCTTACTGCTCAACTCATCAGTTCTCCATTTAAGGCCTTCAGTGGACTGGATGAGGAGCCTTCTCTCATTGCTGAAAGCAATCTGCTTTGTTGATTGTAGATGTAATTAGTCATAGATGCAGTCAACTGACTAATGATTTAAATCCATGAAATACTCTCTCAGTAATAATTAGTCCAGTGTTTGCTTGACCAAACAACTGGACATCATAAACCTAGCCAAGTTAACACATGAAATTAACCGTCACAGGAATTGAGGATGAAAAAAGTTGCAAAAACAATACTTTTTTGTCAGACCTTTTTGTTGGGTTTAAGGAGAACTTACCTATAAGCTATTAGAGTATTTGTATTGTTTAGCCCAGTGATAGACAAAGAGAATTAATGGATGAATATATATTTTTTAATTAATTATTTTTATTTATTTTTTTAAAATACCAAAAAGCCCCCACCAAACAAACGCAAATATTCGTAACTTTTTTTTTAAGAGTAGCCTCCAGAGCTAACATGGATTTTTTTTTAATTTTTTATTAATTAAAAAAAAAAATTACAAGAAACAAACATTCCCAACACATACACTCAGCAATTCACAATATCATCACATAGTTGCATATTCATCATCATGATCATTTCGTGCAACATTTGCATCTATTCAGAAAAAAATAAAAAGGAAAAAAATTCATACATACCATAGCCCCCACCCTTCCCCCTCACTGATCACCAGCATTTCACTCTAAATTTATTTTAACGTTTGTTCCCCCATTATTCATCTTTATTCCATATGTTTTACCGTCTATTAAAATGGTAGATAAATGGAGCATCAGACACAAGGTTTTCAAAATCACACAGTTGCATTGTGAAAGCTATATCATTATACAATCATCTTCAAGAAACATGGCTACTGGAACAC
The DNA here is from genome assembly GCF_023851605.1 of Tamandua tetradactyla. Taxonomy (NCBI): domain Eukaryota; kingdom Metazoa; phylum Chordata; class Mammalia; order Pilosa; family Myrmecophagidae; genus Tamandua; species Tamandua tetradactyla. The sequence goes on along the minus strand of NC_135341.1, from coordinate 64,367,510 downwards.
AGCTCCACATTTTCAGACAGTTCCCTCCAGCCTCTCCACTACATCTTGACTAACAAGGTGATATCTATTTAATGCGTAAGAATAACCTTCAGGATAACCTCTCAATTCTGTTTGGAATCTCTCAGCCATTGCCACTTATTTGGTCTCATTTCACTCTTCTCCCTTTTGGTCAAGAGGGTTTTCTTGATCCCCTGATGCTGAGTCTCAGCTCATTCTAGGGGTTTTCTCAATCCCTTGATGCTGAGTCTCAGCTCATTCCAGGATTTCTGTCCCATGTTGCCAGGAAGGTTCATACCCCTGGGAGTCATGTCCCATGTAGACAGGGGGAGGGTGGTGAGTTTTCTTGTTGTGTTGGTTGGAGAGAGAGGCCACATCTGAGCAACAAAAGAGGTTCTCTTGGGGGTGACTCTTAGGCCTAATTTTAAGGAGACTTGTCCTATCCTTTGTGGGTTTAAGTTTCATATGAACAACCCCCAAGATTAGGGGCTCAGTCTATAACTTTGATTGTCCGCAGTGCTTGTGAGAATATCAAGAATTCAACTTGGGGAAGTTGAATTTTCCTCTTTTCTCACCTTTCCCCAAAGAGGACTTTGCAAATACTTTTTTATTCACTATTCAAATCACTCTGGGAGAATAAATATCTATTTTAAGCTATTGAATTAATTTTTAAATTTACTTGCTTATAGAATTTTTAAAAATGTACATAAAGACATGTAAAATTACTATTCAACTGCTAACATCCAGTTTAGGTTGTTCTGTCCTGTCTTTACTCTTTTGTTTTTCTTAGGACAGGTCATCAGTTTGAAGAAGGAAACTCTATTAGTGTGCCACAGTCACAAACATATAACCATGCATTCTAGAAATTCCAAAATAGATTATTTTTAGTTTCCCATCACGTAATACTTTGCATTTCCTATTAAGCGATATTTCAGAATGGTTTATATGGTATATAAGAGCAGCTTAATAAATACTTTTAAAAGAATGAGATTCTTAGCCTTTCTTATATATTTATATTATAAATGTTAATAATGTCTAAAAGAAGAAGTTTTTAAATTTAGCTCATCAAAAAATGACAAAGTGATGAACTGAACTTTATGTCGCCTAAAAGAAATGGGCGACATAAATGGGTGCACATGTGTTTATCACTTGCTCCTTCCTTCTTTCCTTCTGTCCTTTTATCTTCCTTCCTTTCCTATCACATATGTACAGAAGATTCTTTTCACGAAGAAAAATTTAAATGTGTTCTCACCTTTCCTTAACTCCAAATAAACTATGCCGATAAACCAAACACCAAACTTAACTGTGTCCTTAAGTTTGTTTGCTTATTATTATTATTTTTTAGATTAAGCAGATAGAAAATTAGGTACATATGTGAGAGAACATGTGGGCACTCTCGCAAGGACAGAGGTGAGAAAGATGACAGCCAAGGCCTGATGTGGGGCCACTTGCTTTTTTTTTTTTTAACATTTATTTTTATCATGAAATATAACATATGCAAAAAAAGCAACAAATTTCAAAGTACCTTTTAACAAGTAATTTTAGAACAGATTTCGAAGTATGGCATGGGTTTCAGTTCTATCATTTCAGGTGCTTCCTTCTAGCTGCTTTAAGACACTGGAGACTAAAAAATACCAATATAATGATTCAGTAGTCATACTCATTTGTTAAATCCTATCTTCTCTGATACAACTCCTTCTCCTTTGACCATTCTCCTATTTAGGGACATCTGGACAATGGCCATTCTAACTTCATGTTGAAAAGGGGTGTGATATTATGGAGTAGGGGGATGCAACTAGTTGATATTCTTAGAGAGCCTGGTAGCTCTGGGTTTCAGGACTTATTTGGCCTAGGAACCATCTGGAGATTATAGATTTCTGAAAAATAAGCTTAGTGAGTGAAACTTTGTAAGTCTCAGATAGAGCTCTGGGTATTCTTTAGGGTTTATAGGAATATTGTTGGTTAGGGGCTTTGCTGTACCCTTAAGTTCTGTCATGATATAAAATAAGAAGGAAGCATGCATTTTAGGTAGCAGTGGGCAATGCTGTTATAATGATATGTCTCTGGTGATATTGGTTCTTGAATGATTAAAATGGTTATTCAGTTACTTGAATGATGTCATGCTGTTGCAGTTCCTCTGGATATTTTGCTTTCAGACTACAAATTGTTAAAAATGTAAATCCCAGCTTGAACTTTATGCTGAGATCAGCCCAGTGGATTGCCTCATTAAACAGTGCCTGCAGAGGTGGCACTTCTAGGCAGGCAGCCAGCACTCTCAGGTCAGCAGGAACTACTTCAGCTCAATTTATGAAGAAAAAGGACAGGATCAGGTTGACCTATAAGAACCAACTCTGCAAGAATAAACACTAGCCACAATGGTGATTATTTACAACTTGCCCATCTTTCTGAAAAATAAAACAATCTTCTGGGATTTCCCCACTCCCAACCCCTTCTTAAAAAGAAAAACTCTCCAGAGACTGTCAGACTTTTTAATAGATTTAGAAAAATCTATGAGATTGCCGAAGAGATCCATGTAATTAATGCTTCCCAAATCCTGAAAGAATGACAAGGTACAGCAGTGATGATTGCTCAGCAGGAACCACTCTCAATTAATTCACCCACTTTTCCTTTTGTACCTTGAAGGTGCTCTTAAAGATGTCCCAGGTCTTCAGGTTGTTTCTCCCATATTATGCAAATAAAGATAATATGTGTGAAGTTAGCGTTCCAACAGGGGTGGAATTCACTTTATCTACTGCTTACCAAATCTTTCCATACACTAGTCCATTAATTTAAACTAACTGTAAACTTTTTATTTTCTCATTTTATTTGAGTGGCTGGTGTGTGTGTGCATGTGTGTGTGTCTGTATTTTCTATTGCTGTTGTAACAAGTTACCACAAACAGTGATATAACAACTGAAATTTATTATTTTACAGCTTTGGAGGTCACTGATTTGAAATCGGTCTCACTGGGCTAAAATCAAGGTGTTAGCTGTTTTCTTGTCTTCTCCAGCTTCTAAAGGTTGCTGGAATTCCTTGGCTTGTGGCCCCCTCCATCTTCAAAGCCAGCAATGGCTGGTTGAGTCCTTCTGATTGCTACCTCACTCTGATACTGACCTTCTCCCTCCCACATTCACATTTAAAGGACCCTTGTGATTACACTGGACCTTTCAAGACAATCCAGGATAATCTACTCATCTTGAGGTCAATTGATTAGCAAACAATTTCATCTGCGTCCTTAATTCTTCCTTTCCTCGTTGCATAAAATAATCATGGGTTCCCTGGATTAGGACATGAATATCTTTAGGAAACCATTATTCTGCCTACCACAGTGTCTTTGACTGTCAGGTAGTGAGGAAATAATCAATGTAGGTTTCAACCACATTGATCTCACTGCTTAGTAAACCTGCTCCTTCCTTTCACATTTGTATACCTTTGAATAGATTTTATCTTCCAGGACCTCTTGTGCCTTCTCCATCCCCCACTTGGCTCCCTTTCAACTGCCTTGCCCTTACAATATGAATTTCTATGGATCACTCAGTTCCCTCTTTTGTGATGACATTTATGACTTGTCCCATTTTTACATCCCTCCATTTGTTACATTCCTCCAGTTGACATTTTTTATATTCCTCTAATATAGCTCTTGCTGCACAGCATTCATGTATTCATCCATGTCATAAATATTTATTGAGAAATAATCGCATTTCAGGCAAATGGAACATGCCAGTGAAGAAGATGGATGGGGTTCCTGCTCTCATGGATCCCACATTCTAGCAGAGGAGACAGACAATAAATAAATGAGTAAAACAATTTCAGATACTGACATGGATTGTGGAGTGAGGTGATCCACTCACCCACTATAAATAGAATCATGGAGGCCTTCAGAAGGTTAAATAGAGATAAGATGTGGCAGATAAGGAGAAGCCTGGTGATGATCTGTGGGAAACACATTCCAAGCAGAAGGAACAGCAAACGCAGAGGCCCTGAGTTGGAAATGAGAATTGTAAACCTTGGTAAAAGATTATATTCAATCAGTCATTAACAAACAGATTATAAATACTGTGTAATAATCTTTTCCCTCTTTAGAAGCCCTTGAGTGCTCTGAGAGTGGAGACTGGCATCTTTCATCCCCAGAACCTAATACAGTGCCTGGTACATATTTGGTACCTAAAAATGCCAAGTGACAAATATAATCTTGTCATCTCTAAAAAATGCTGAATGACAAATATGATCTTGTCATCTCTATTTGATTTTTATTAAGTAGGACATTTTTTAAATTAATTTTTAAATTTTTAAAAAATATAACAAACACAAACATACTTAACATATGATCATTCCATTCCACATATATAATTAGTAATTCACAATATCATCACATAGTTGCATATTCATCACCATGATAATTTCTTAGAACATTTGCATCAATTCAGAAAAAGAAAACAGAAAAAAATGCATACATACCATACCCCTTACCCCTCCCTTTCATTGACCACTAGCATTTCAATCTACTAAATTTATTTTAACATTTGTTCCCCCTATTATTTTTTTTATTCCTTATGTTTCACTCGTCCATTGATAAGGTAGATAAAAGGAGCATCAGACACAAGGTTTTCACAATCACACAGTCACATTGTGAAAGCTATATCATTAAACAATCATCTTCAAGAAACATGGCTACTGGAACACAGCTCTACATTTTCAGGCAGCTCCCTCCAGCCTCTCCACTACATCTTTTTTTTGTTTTAATATTTTTATTAAGAAATCTTCAAGCACATACAGTCCATCTACAGGATACAATCAGTGGCTCACAGTGCCATGACATAGTTATGTATTCATCACTGTGGTCATTTTTGAACATTTCCATCACTCCAGAAAAAGAAATAAAAAGAATACAGAAAAACTTATACATCTCATACCCCTTGCCTCTCAACACAAGATTATTTACAAAGCAGTTCTTCTGTGGTTCAGATGTTTTTAATATCCAATCCATGATGGATGACAAAGAAAGTGCTTTATAAAATGTTATCATTTAACATCAGCCACTGTAAGAAATTTTGCAGATCAGTTACTTTGTGTATACATAGAAAAAGTGGTACTTTTGATTGATCTGTTTTGATTGACAGTTTGTTTGGATCCAGTTATGAATTAATCTGTGTCAAAACCAATTCCAAGTACATTATTGCTACATGGGTTTCTTAATTTAGTTTGAATGTTATTTTTACCAAAATATGTACCTGCCTAAATTTGTACTATTATAATCAAGTCAAAAGCAATTTTTCCTTCAATGTTGAATTCTCCACTACATCTTGACTAACAAGGTGATATCTATTTAATGCGTAAGAATAACCTTCAGGATAACCTCTCGACTCTGTTCGGAATCTCTCAGCCATTGACACTTTATTTTGTCTCATTTCCTCTTCCCCCTTTTGGTCGAGAAAGTTTTCTTAATCCCTTGATGCTGAGTCCCAGTTCATTATAGAATTTCTGTTCCACATTGCCAGTAAGGTCCACACCCCTGGGAGTCGTGTCCCACGTAGACAGGGGGAGGGCAGTGAGTTTGCTTGTCATATTGGCTGAGAGAGAGAGGCCACATCTGAGCAACAAAAGAGGTTCTCTTGGGGGTGACTCTTAGGCCTAATTTTAAGTAGGCTTGACCTATCCTTTGTGGGGTTAAGTTTCATATGAACAAATCCTAAGACTGGGGACTCAGCCTATTGCTTTGGTTGTCCCCAGTGTTTGTGAGAATATCAAGAATGAGGGCATTTTGACATGGGCTTTGTCTCTTTGCTCCATCAGCATCTTGGATACTTGATATGAGGTAGGAAAAATCATTAGACTTGGCTCAATGAAGCAGTAGCCCAGCCATGGGCTCTGTATCAATCCTGAACCATCCAAAGGGAATTGATCATACTTTTTCATGTTTCAGATAAAAAGGAACAGGAATCATCAGGCTTTTTTTAAAAAAAAAAATTCATAATGAATATTACTAGTAAAAAGAAAACAATGGCTAAAAATGAATGAAGTAAGATGTGGCACTGACTGAAAAATAATAGAATTAAACGATGACAAAATTAAAATCTGCAAAATTTGGCAGATGGACTTGGAAGAAATAAGTCCATGAGAGAACGTTGTTAATGGCTGAAGCTCTAATTGTTCCCCCCCAAATAAAATCAAAGAATCCATTCCTTTTTATAGTATTTTCAGGGAGAAGTTTAATTTCTATGAAAAAAGTTTCAAAAATGAAAACGGGAACTTCTGAAATAGCTTAACTTGCTCACATACAAAACTGATTTATATATTGAGTCATTCAACAATGAGGTTTTCAAGTCAAATTGGCCACATAAATTTCTTCAGGTAATACTTTCTTGATGGAAATGTATCAATATAGAGATAATTTTGATTAAAATGTTTGTATTCACAAACTTGCCAAAAGTCAACTATCTTTGGGTTTGAAATGACAGCCATTAAAAAATCCACTGTATGAAAACATTACATTCAAATTGGCAGAATCAAAATGGTAGGATCAAAAAAGTTTTTAACATAAAAATTGATTTTACTTTATATTTTCAAGTATTTTTCACTATAAAAACTAACATTAAAATTAACATTAAATTTTGGGTTTTTGAAAATCCATAAATTAAAAGGAAGAAAAATAATCATCCATAGTATCACCTTTGAAACAAAACCATTATAAACCTTCTTGTTTAGTCTTCTAGTCTGTTTTTCCTTTCTTTTTATTGAGATATTTTATATATTCACATACCATATAAACATCCAAACTATATAATCAGTGTGATATTCATCATCACAACTTATTTTTTTTGAGATTGTACCTTAGTGTTTACTTTTTAAAATTGAGATATAATTTACATACAATAAAATTCACCTTTTTTATTTATTATTCTGATTAAAAAATATTTTTATTGACAAAACAACATACAAAAACAAATGTTCTCAACATACAAACATTCCATATTTGGTGTACAATCAATGGTTCACAATATCATCACATACTTGTATATATATCACCATGATCATTTCTTAGAACATTTGCATCACTCCAGAAAAAGAAATAAAAAGAAAAAAGAAAAAACTCATACATACCATATCCCTCCCTCTCATTGACCACTAGTACTTCCATCTACCCAATTTATTTTAACCTTTGTTTCCCCTATTGTTTATTTTTTATTCATATTTTTTACTCATCTGTTCATACCCTAGATAAAGGGAGCATAAGACACAAGGTTTTCACAATCACACAGTCACAGAGTAAATGTTATATCTTCATATAATCATCGTCAAGAAACAAGGCTGACGGAGCACAGCTCTACAGTTTCAGGTACTTTCCCCTAGCCACTCTAATACACCATAAACTGAAAAGGGATATCTATATAATACATAAGGATAACCTCTTGACTCTCTTTGAAATCTGTTAGCCACTGACAATTTTTTCTCATTTCTCTCTTCCCCCTTTTGGTCAAGAAGGCTATCTCATTTCCATGATGCCATATCTTGGCTCATCCCCAGGAGTCATGTTCCATGTTGCAAGGGAGATTTACACCCTTGGAAGTCATAGGGGAGAGGGCAGTGGGTTCCCTTGCTGTTTCGGCTGAGAGAGAAGCCACATCTGAGCAACAGAAGAGGTTCTCTGGGGGTGACTCTTAGGCCTAATTAGTAGGTTTGTCTTCTCCTTTGCAGGAATAAGCTTCATAGGTTTAGCCTCAAGATTGAGGACTCAGCCTATTGAATTGGTTGTCCCCTCTGCTTATGAAAATATCAGGAATTCCACAGATGGGGAAGTTGAATATTTCCTCCTTTCTCCCCAGTCTCCCAAGGGGACTTTGCAAATACTCTTTTCATTCTCTGCCCAAATGACTGTGTGTGCCAGTTTGAAAGGATATATGTACCCTAGAAAATCCATGTTTTAATCCTAACCCCATTTTGTAAAGGCAGCCATTTCTTCTAATCCCTATTCAGTATTGTATGTTTGAAACTGTAATTAGATCATCCCCCTGGAGATGTGATTTAATTAAGAGTGGTTGTTAAACTGGATTAAGTGGAGGCATGTCTCCACCCATTGAAGTGGGTCTTGATTAGTTTACTGGAATCCTATAAAAGAGAACAACAAGACAGAAAGCCAGGAGATTTTGAGAGAGCAGAACAATATAGCCATGAGAAGCAGAGAGTCTATCAGCCAGTCACCATTGGAAATGAAGAAGGAAAACACCTCCTGGGCATCTTCATGAAAGGAAGCCAGGAGAGAAAACTAGCAGATGATGCTGTGTTCACCACATGCCTTTCCAGATGAGAGAGAAATGCTGACCTTGTTCGCCATGTGCCTTCTCACTTGAGAGAGAGACCCTGAACTTCATCGGCCTTTTTGAACCAAGGTATGTTTCCCTGGATGCCTTAGACTGGACATGTCTATAGACTTGTTTTAATTGGGACATTTTCTCGGCCTTGGAACTGTAAACTAGCAACTTCTTAAATTCCCCTTTAAAAGCCATTCCATTTCTAGTATATTGCATTCCAGCAGCTAGCAAACTAGAATACTCTGGGATATATTGAGGCATCACACTAACCTTTACAAACCAACAAGATCTCAAGCCCTATTCAAGATTCCATGTAATTACAGTGTTCAAGTAAACTGACCATACAAGTTAAATTAGATAATGCACTACCCAAAATATAAGTTTTGCACCAAATAAACATCTCTCCCTTTGGACTTGCACAGAGATTGAAGATTGAACTATGGACCATATCATCCTTTAACTTATTCTAATTTACCTTAATCCTATACAAATCAGCTTCATTCATATCTCTAAACAATGTCCGATTACTTTTTCAGCTTTTTAAACAGTTGCTGAAATGAGGTAATGCTGACTTTTATAGCTTCAGTGCTCTAATTTGGAGTCTGAGGTGTCACATAAATGCCCGAAGTTTCAGGAAATGTAGAGGTTATATACAAATAGCTCAGCATCTCATAATTTAGAAATAACAGTTTGTGGTAGTTAGATTCAGTTGTCAACTTGGCCAGGTGAAGGCACCTAGTTTTGCTGCTGTGGACATGAGCCAATGGTATGTGAACCTCATCTGTTGCTAATTACATCTACAGTTGGCTAGGAGGCATGCCTGCTGCAATGAACGACATTTAACTTAATTGGCTGGTGCTTAAATGAGAGAGGCAATGTAGCACAGCCCAAACAGCTTGGCATACCTCATCTCAGCACTCGCAGCTCAGCTCAGCTCAGCCCAGGCCTTTGGAGATGCAGAAAGGAATCACCCCAGGGAAAGGTGTTGGAACCCAGAGGCCTTTAGAGAAGGCCAGCAGAGATTACCCTGAGCCTTCCCACATAAGAAAGAATCTCAAATGAAGGTTAGCTGCCTTTCCTCTGAAGAACTAACAAAATAAATCCTTTTTATTAAAAGCCAATCCGTCTCTGGTGTGTTGCGTTCTGGCAGCTAGCAAACTAGAACAGATTTGGTACCGGAGAGTGGGGTGCTGCTGTGGTTTGCAAATACTAGATATGTTGGAACGTTTTTTTGGATGGCTAAGGGGAAGATTTTCGAGGAACTGTGAAGAGAATGATGGAGAAGTCCTGGAGTGCTTGAAGAGACTGTTGGTGTAAATGGAACCACTGCCAACCTGGACAAAGGTGGATACAAATGGGAGAAATTGGAGTTTGCAGAATGAGAACCATGGAAGCTTGGGTCTGAAGCCAAGAAACCTTGGCCAGGAGAGTGGACCCACCCATTATATAAAGAGGGTGAGTTTACCCTGAAGGGTGAGGATGAATTTCCCACTTTACTGCAGTAGAAGAGTCGTGCAGCCTCAGGCCTTAGAGAAGGTACAGCATGCTCCTTGGGGGACTAGAGAGAGCCTGGCTGCCACCACATGGAGGGGTTGAGTGTGTGCCCCGGAAATGGCAGACAGCCCGGGGTGGCCCTGATGCCTGGAGAGAGTGAGCCGAGAAAAAGGTGGTCTCCTCAATGTTCCCTGTGGTTGATTTGGAAAGATGCAGGCCACTGCATAGGCCCTTGGAAAGGGTGGGACTGTCACGAAGGATAAATGACTTTCAGACTTTGAAATCCAGTGGTGTTTGCCCTGCAGGTTTTCCTTCCGATTTCTCCTTATGGATTCTGTGACTGTCCCTACTTTGCATATTGGCACCAGACAACTTGTTTTGAGATTCATAGGTCCACAGCCAGAAGAGAATTATTTTTTCACCTTAATATTGCTTAAGGCGATGCGTGTAGTTGCCAAGTTGACAAGGGGTGGACATGTGGTAGTTAGATTCAGTTGTCAACTTGGCCAGGTGAAAGCACCTAGTTTTGCTACTGCGACATGAGCCAATGGTACCTGAACCTCACCTGTTGCTAATTACATCTACAGTTGGCTAGGAGGCGTGCCTGCTGCAATGAACGGCATTTAACTTAATTGGCTGGCGCTTAAATGAGAGAGGCAACGTAGCACAGCCCAAGCAGCTTGGCATACCTCATCTCAGCACTCGCAGCTCAGCTCAGCCCAGGCCTTTGGAGATGCAGAAAGGAATCACCCCAGGGAAAGGTGTTGGAACCCAGAGGCCTTTAGAGAAGGCCAGCAGAGATTACCCTGAGCCTTCCCACGTAAGAAAGAATCTCAAATGAAGGTTAGCTGCCTTTCCTCTGAAGAACTAACAAGATAAATCCCCTTTTATTAAAAGCCAATCCATCTCTGGTGTGTTACATTCCGGCAACTAGCAAACTAGAACACAGTTACAGCTCCTAAATATATGTGGCTGCTGTAAGAGCTTACAATCTAGGAACCTTTACAATCATAAATATTCTTTTTAGAGGCTAAAGACAATTCACTTATCCTTTCAAAAAGACTGATTTTTGGCAGTTAAAAATTTCCCAATTTTTTTGTAATGTATAAATAATGCTAGACATCATTTCACATAAAGATTTTTTCCCCTATATTTAGGATTACTTTGCTAGGAGAGAGCCTCTGGAATGAAATCATAATGTCAAAGAGATTTTTTTTTTTGTCAGTAGAATACTACTGATATTCTCATCAGTAGTATTCTGACCAGAAATGGACCAGTGAAAAAGCAACTCAAACACCTACAAACAGCCCTCCTGTAATTCAACTTACATTTTCCCTACCAGTTATCTGGGAAGACTGAGGTGCTTAATGGGAGTTGGGCAGTATTTTTTTTAATGTTTATTTTAACCAAAGTAATAAATTCACATCATTTAAGAAATCAAATAAAACCACAATGCTTATGACGAGAGGCAGTGGTACTGTGCCCTATCCTTCCCCATCCACCCCAGCTTTAAACTCTTAATATTTCTTGCGGTGTTTGCTTTTTTTTTCCACCTGTTTAACTTTGGTTTTATTTTTCATAACTAGTTTCTGATGCTTCCATAGGAGTGAAAACCTCTTGCAAGCTTGACTGTGATTCTCTTGTGATCTCACCATGCAACAATCATAGGTGTCAAGTCATTGGCCACATCGACACCACCAGTGACTAGAAGCAAAAGAGCTGCTTTCAGAAGAAAGCTGCAAATTCCCTGATCTTCAAATTCAGGCATAGTATTTGCTTTTATATTATGAAATTATATCCTTAAATGCTATTATTTTATTCATAAGCTTTATGCATTATCCATTTCCTATTATTGAAGATGTGAATTTAGATGCCACTTCCCTGCCACGCACATCCCTTCCATTTGTATCCTTCTTGTGTAGCTGTATTGAACTGTCACACTCACATGAATAGGCGCATACATACACTTGCACTTCTCTCTATCCTCCTAATTTATGTTAATTTACTTTTTTTTCCAAGCACATCCTTCAGCAGTTTCATAAGAAAGGATGTAGAGAAAGTGAATGTTTTGAAATTTTGATTGTCTGAAAAATGTCTTTATCCTACACTTGATTGGTATGGCTAAGTTTTGAGATTTAGGGTACAATTTTTTTTTTCTCAGAAATTTGCAGACATTCCTTAGTTGTTCAGCGTGGCTGTTGAGAAATCTGTTGATATTCTGATTTCTGTTGTTTTCTATGTGACCTGATCTTTCTCTCTATATGTTGTTATGATCTCTTTATCCACGGTGTTTTGATTTCGTTATGATCTTTTCTTCATCTGTGGTGTTTTGAAATTTCACCATGACCTTGAAGATTTTTTTTTCATTCATTGTACAGGATAATCCATGGGCCTTTTAATCTAGAAACCATTTTCTTTAATTCCAGAATAATTTTCTTAAACTATTTCTTTGATCATTTTCTTTTGGAAATTCCCATACTACCTCTGAGAATGATTCTCAGGTTTCAAAAAAAAAATCTTCTAATGTCCATCTTTTTTCCTATTCACTTTGCTTTGTGGTGATTTGCTTGACTATCTTCCAATTCTTCTAATACATTTTTCATTTTGTGCAGTGTCTTTTTAATTTTCAAGAACATTTACTTGTTCTGTGTTCCATTTTTGTAGCATCCTGATTCTATGGATTCTCTATCTTTTCTTACCTCTCTGGTAATACTGAGCATGTGTTTCTTGCTCCTTGTATTGCTTGAGTTTTCTTTCTGTCATGGTGGAATCTTCTCTGAAAAATCAAATGAACATCACTACCTGTTTATATTTGGATAAAACATTAAAAAGCTGAGTTGTCACTGTCTATGAGGGCAAATGGAGAGCAAGGGGGAGCCATGATGAGTGAAGGGCTTTACAGTAGGGTGTTGGATGGGACCTGCTAGCCCACTGGGATTCTCAAATGCCAGTATTTGTCACCTCTATTCTGAAGAGAAAAATTCTCTCATCTTCTGCTTGAGGGAAAGTGGACTTGAAATCTCATTAAGTATGCAGAGGTTTTTTTCTTTTTTTAAAGATGCTGTATTAGCTTGATAAACTGCCAAATGCAAAATACCAGAAATAGAATGGCTTTCAAAGAGAGAATTTTTACAGGGATGCTTACAGTTCTAAGGCCCTGAAAATTTCCAAAGTAAGGTACCAACAAGAGGTTATCTTCACTCAAGAAAGGCTGATGCTGTCCACAATACCTCTGTCAACTGGGAAGACACGTGGCTGGGTTCTGCTGGTCCCTTGCTCCTGTGCTCATTGCTTTCACCCTTTGTTTCTCATGGTTTCCTCTCGCAGTGTCTGTGGGCCTTCACTTAGCTGCTCGGGGACACAACTCTGGGTTCTGGTTTGCTTAGCATCTTCTGGGAAGTCACGTGTGATGTCTGCTGGGCTCTGCCTGTGTCTAGGCATCTGGTCTCTGTTGGCACTCCAAGCATCTCTGAACATCTGTGTCTTTCTCAGCTCTGAAATAACTGTTCCTCAAACATCTGCATCAGCACTGAAGTTTCTCCAAAATGTTTCCTTTTTTAAAGGACTCTAGCTAACTAATCAAGACCCACTTTGAATGACAGAGTACATCTCCATTAAATCAAATGTTTATACCCACAAATGGGTGTGCCACATCTCTGTGGAGATAATCTAATAAAAAAGTTTCCACCCTTCAATATTGTATCAGGATTAAAAGAAACCATTGCCCCACAAGATTGAATCAGGATTAAAAAATGGCTTTTCTGGGGTACATAATAGATTCATACCAGCACAGATGCCTTTTTTTTTTTTTTTAGAATTTATTCTTTTTTAAAAATATTTTTATTGAGATATTGAGATATCTTTATAACACATAAAGTCCATCCAAAGTATATAATCAATGGCTCACAATATCATCACATAATTGTGTATTCATTACCATGATCATTTTTAGAACATTTACAACACTCTAGAAAAAGAAATAAAAAAGAAAAGAGAAAAAAACTTATATATACCATACCTCTTACCTCTCCCTCTCATTGACCACTGGTATTTCAATCTACCCAATTTTTTTTTTTACTCCTTACAACCCTCCTACCATTATTTATTTACTTTTATCCTTTAAAAAAAAACACTCATCTGTCCATACCCTGTATAAAAGGAGCATCAGACATAAGGTTTTCACAATCACACAGTCACATTGTAAAAGTTATATAATTAGACAATCATCTTAAAGAATCAAGGCTACTGGAATACAGCTCAACAGTTTCAGGTGCTTCCCTCTAGTCATTCCAATACACCATAAACTAAAAAGAGATATCTATATAATGTATAAGAATAACCTCCAGGGTAACCTCTCAACTCTGAAATCTTTCAGTCACTGAATCTTTATTTTGTCACATTTCTCACTTCTCCCTTTTGGTCAAGAAGGCTTTCTCATTCCCATAATGCTGGGTTCTGGCTCATTCTGGGAGTCATGTCCCATGTTACCAGGAAGATTTACATCCCTGGAAGTCATGTCCCATGTAGGGGGGAGGGCAGTGAGTTCACCTGCCAAGTTGGCTTAGAGAGGGAGGCCACATCTGAGTAACAAAAGAGGTTTGCTTGGGGTGACTCTTAGGCATAATTATAAGTAGGCTTATCTTCTCTTTTGTAGGAATGTTTCATAGGGGCAAACCCCAAGAGCGAGGGCTCAACCTATTGGTTTGTCCCCACTGCCTGTGAGAATATCAGGGATTCCCCAGATGTAGAAGTTGAATATTTCCTCCTTTCTCCCCAGTCTCCGAAGGGGACTTTGCAAATATTTTAAAAATTCTCTGTCCAAATTACTCTGGGATATATCGGGGCATCAGTATCCCAGAATTTAGAAATAACAGTTATAATTCCAGAATAGATGTGACTGCTGTAAGAGTTTACAATCTAGGAACCTTTACAATAGTTCCAAACCTGATAACCCATGCTCCCGACTTCAATTCTCTGATTTTGTATATTATAGTTACTCCATACATGTGAGGAACGATAATATATGCCTTTTCATTTCTGACATTTCATTCAACATACTGTCCTCAAGGTTCATTCATCTAGTTGCATGCTTCATGACTTCATTCCTTCCGTTCAGTAGTCCGTCGTATGTATACATCACAGTTCCCCCTTCCATTCCTCAGTCGATGTACCCTTAGGCTACCTCCATACATTGCAAATCATGAATACTGCCATCATAAACACTAGTGTACAAATGTTCATTCATGTTCCCATTCTCAGTTTCTCCAGGTATACACTTTCTAATCCCTCCATTTTCATGACACGTGACTACATAGATGAACTGTGAGCACATTATGTTGAGTGAAATAAGTCAGACACAAAAGGCCAAATATTGTATGACCTCATTAATATGAACTAAATATAACTAGCAATCTCATGGTGTTAATATCTAGAACATAGGTCATCAGAAGATAGAATGGAGGCAGAGAATGGGGAGCTGATGCTTAATTTCGGCAGAACATATAATAGGGTTGATCATAAATGTTTGGAAATGGACTCACTATAATGTGTGGTAGCACATTATTGTGAGTATGATTAACAGTGATGATATTTGGGTGTAATTGTGGTTGAAAGGGAAAATTTAGGGTTGTGTATGTAACTAGAGGATGAGACATGGGACTGTATAACAGTGAACCCTCTTGTGGGCAATAATGTTCTAGAATTGATTGTGGTGATGAATGCATAACTCTGTGGATATACCAGAAAACACTGTACACTTTATATGGATTGTAAGGTATGTGAATTTATTTCAATAAAACTACTTTAAAAACAGCAACAACAAACACCTGAGTTTCATAAGCACACATCTGATATTATAGGCATTATTATGGAATAGAAAGTCTACCTTGTAATGGCTTTTTGGCTCCATTCTTCCTAAAAGTATTCTCTTTTATGATTTCTTTTCTGCTTTCTAGATTACTCATTTTAGCCACGTTTTACCTGTGAAAAAGCAGATAATAGTTGATATATAAAATGAAAAAACAAGCTACAAAGTGTGACCTGGGATTCTTGCATCAGTATCACAAAGAGTGATAAAACCCTGAGGCGGGAAAGAAAAGACCACTGTGATTTGAATATTATGATTAGAGGGATTAGGATGTCAGGAGTGCTACGAGATAGAGAAGCAGGACTCATAAACTGTGCAGGGTTTTGCAGGCCAGGGTAAGTCGTGGGAGTTTTTTCAAAGTTTAATAGGAAGACATTGGAGGGTTTTGAGCAGAGTAATCAGATCCCATTTACATTTTTTCTTAAATAGCACTCTGACCTGAAAAAGTGACTATAGCTGGACCCAGTAGGGAACTATTGCAGTAGCTCAGGCTAGAGATATGGTGGTTTCGTCTAGAGTAATAACAGGGTCAATGGTGAGAAGCATAGGGATTGAGGGCATTTTGAAGGTAGAATATTGTTAATGAATCAAAGGGGGTGTAAGAAGTGTGTGTGTGTGTCTGTGTGTAGAAACCCAATTTGCTAGCTTCAGGAGCTGGCAGATTTATGGAAATAGTTAAGACTGAGATAGGTAAGGAACTTGCATGTCAGAAAGTAGGAGAGAAGAGGGAGCACTGCACATGTTAAAGTATCTTCCAGGTTGCATTTCCCCTCAAATATTTCATACTGAAAATTTTCAAAGAGCAAATTGCTGAGAATTTTACAATGAATACTCAATCATCCACCACCTAATTTCTACAATTAACATCTTACTATGCTTCTATCCATGCCTCTATCCATCCATCTATCCATCTTACTTTTGGAATACATTTTCGAAGTAAATTGCAGACATAAATGTATTTCCCTCTAAATACGTCTGGATGCATGCCATTTGTTTCCATTTTTTTCCTTTGATGAAAAATTTGCATACAAGGTGAAACGCACAAATGTATATTTGCTGAGTTTTGACACATACGTACACCTGTCTATATCTTAAATTTGAGATGCCTGCAGGTCATTCATGAAGCATAATCAAACGGGCCGTGGGACGGAGGAATCTGGAATTCCAAGGAGAAACCTCAGATGGAAATGGAAATGTGTATCACCAAAACACAGCTTAATTTAAAACTATGGTTCGATTAGGTTATCTAGGCCGCGTAGAGGCCAGAGAAAGGGGCTGTGCCTTCAAAGAGTCCAATCTACCGAGGTCAATTGGGTGGGAGAGCAGGACCTGAGAGTAGGTAAGGGGTTGGGCTGTCCAAACAAGCTAGCCCAACCCAGGGTCCTGGATATCACTTCTGTTTGGCTTGACGTAACTGGTGGCTCTCGGTAACCATCCTAAGTGACCTGAGGTGTCACTGGGGCACGTGGAGGGGGTTCCCAGCCTGAGGCGGAAAAGTCAGCCATGCAGGCGTAGGGGCAAGAGGAGAAAGGTAAAACGGGAGAGGGGAGGGTATGGAGAGAGGAGAGATGCGGAATAGCAGAAAGGATAGGGAGTGGAGGAGGAGGTAGAGGAGAGGTAAGGGAAGAAGGGGAGGAGGGAGAAGGGTAGGATGAGAAAGCGAGGAGGGGGCGGAGTCGTCGCTGCGGCCCGCCTAGGGGCGGGCAGAGGGAGGGGGGAGTGTGTGTGCGCGGGTCACATGGTCGCTGCTGCCCTCCCAGTCTGCCGCCCTCGCCGCCGCGGTGCGTTGGTTGCAGGAAGCCGCTGCGCCGCCGCTTTTGTTGTTAGGGTCTCCGCGAGGATCGCCACTCGCTGCCGCGCTCTCCGACTGCAGCTCGCTCTCCTACTGCGGGTCCCACCGGCGCCGCGCCCGCCCTGCCCATGAGGGGGCCCTGCGACCACCGCAGCCTCCAGCCCTGGGTGGCGCGGCGCTGAGGCGGCTACAGCGCTGCCCCTTCTGCGGGAAGCGGACAGGCTCGGCTCATTTCCCGAGGGCACTATGGAGGTGAATGCGGGTAAGAGCCGGATTGCGGCGGATGGTGGGACGGCGGAGGGGCGCTTGGAGCCCGTTGGGACACTTAGGGGAGTGGCGGCAGGCGTATCTCCAGGGCGGGTAGGGTGGGCTGCTGCGCCTTGTTTTTCCGCCTGGAGCTCGGTTCCCATAGCCCGGGTGGCCCCGCACCCTAGCTCCTGGCACTGCACTACGCCGCAGCGAGGCCCTACAGCGCCCGGCCCGGCCCCCCCTCACATGGCTGGGCCGCGCGAGCCACGTGCGCGCTGTGTTTACGTTCGGCGGCACGCGGGCGCCGGTTGGCTGGGTGGCGCGTGACGCGGCATTACATAATGGACGCTGAGGCGGTGGTGGCGGGTGGGGACACGTGAGGCCGCTCGGCTCCCTGACCCACATTCCGCGAGGCCGCAGGGACACGTGGGGGTGCGTGCGCGCGCGCACGCGCTGGCTGGGAGCTCCGCAACCCCCGGGAGGTCCCTCCCCTTTGGAACCCTCCGGGCTGTGACGTGGCAGCGATCCCCACGCCCCCGCGGGGTTGCACACTGCGGAGGAGCTCGCGCGTGCGCGTCGGGTGAGCCCAGCCGAGGGGACCCTGAGGCGCGCGCGGACGTCGCAGTGCACCGGTTGCTGCTCGCTGGGTTAGGAGGTGACCCGGCCGTGCGGCGATCTAGGACGCTGGCGGCCGCAGACCTTGCAGTCTGTAGAAGAAATACAGGGCGAGGGCGTGCCGCCGATGGAGGGCGGTGCCTCGAGAAAGGCGAGGGGCTTCCTGGATTCCGAGACTTCTCCACCGAGCTCTGAGGTGTTTACCTGTCGGAAGCAGCCTTTAGACTGAACGACACACGCCGTTTTGATGCAGTGTCACTATTTGCCAAAAAAAAAAAAAAACAATTTCATCCAGGATGCGACCTATCTTACACATCTTCAGTCATAAAAATAGTTTGAAAATCCCCTAGGGCTTGGAGCTTTACCGAAAACGGATCACTCCTGTAACTAATCGCTCAGCTCAGGTATGATCAGGATGACTCAGGTGATCATAGGTGACTCGGAGACGTTTATAAGGCTGGTCATTGTTCATTTAATTTTTTTTTATACATACGGTTCTCTGACCATTCCTGAAGCTGATTAAAAGAATTTTGGTTTTATAAATATTTGTTTCTTGTTATATTTCACAAGGATATTGCCAAAGAACAGTACTTTTAATTTTCCCTGCCCACAAACAAGTCATGACCCTCATATCTGAAGCAAGTGAAGTTGCAGAAGCCAGTTTTTATCTTTTAAGATTAGTATATTCTCCTCCAAAAACCATACCTTGCTAACAAGTTTTGAATTTTTTTTTTCTCCACATGGGCAGGCACCGGGAATCGAACCCGGGTCCTCGGGCATGGCAGGAAAGCATTCTTACCTGCTGAGCCACTGTGGCCAGCCCTTGATGTGAATTTTTGACTACCCTGCAAAAATCAAGTCATTTTTTCGCTTGTTTTAAGTGTGTTACCTATGAGGAGGACCTGCTTAGCCTTTGAAGATATTTTTAAAAAAATGGGATAACTGGGGTGCACTGGTGGTTCAGTGGTAGAATGCTCGCCCGCCATGGGGGAATCCGAGTTGGATTTCTGGATCACACCCCCACCCCCAAATAAATGAAATCAGAAACTTTTGCATAGTAGGAATTTACAGGTTATCTGGTTCAATCTCTTCTATTTCAGCTTTTAACATCAATCTTCCTGCTTTGACTCATCGGTGCACCGGCTTAGATAGTTAGAAAATTTTTCTCTGACTTAAGCCTTCCTGCTTTACAAATTTGTATTCTATTTTCTCCCAAACTTGGGGGAAAAAAAACTCAGAGGAAGGTAAGGGTAAAGCAATCTTCACTTGGCAAGAGACACTGCAAGATAATAGGAAGAATCAGATGTGAAGTAGAAAATTGGTTGGTCACTGGGTAGAGCGATTCAAAGGTAGGGTGAATATAAGAACTTATATAGAAATCTCTGGGTCCATATGACATTCAAAAATGAAAGAAAGAGGAATGCATAGGAAGGGTTGGTTTTGTATATTCTGATTGAACTATTCCAATATAATGATGGGAAAATAATCATCACCAGCGTTTGTTGAGCATTTTTATGTGCCAGTCCCTTTAGTTGTCTGACTACTTTACATGTGATTCCTCACAGTTATATGAAGAAAGGTACTATTGCCACTGTCTTACAGCTGAGGTTGAAGTTAAGCAACTTGCCTAACTAGTGCTTGAGCCAGAATTTTTTTTTTTTTTTTTACATTGGCAGGCACCGGGAATTGAACCCGGGTCTCCGGCATGGCAGGCGAGAATTCTGCCACTGAGCCACAGTCGCACCGCCCAAGAGCTAGAATTTTAATTCACAGAGTCCACTTGGGAAGCACAAGCTATTAACTACTATTAATGACTATGCTGTAATATACTTAAGAATATATAGCATTTGAGGGTTTACACAAAGCTTAGTGGTCCTGTATTCTTGGGTATGAAGGGAATAGTGTATGGATCTGCTCAGTTTGTGGTGGTGTAGGATTATAGCTGATAGAAAGGGACAGGTGTCTTCATAGAGTCCCAGTGTCATCATCCCTTTCCTTTTTAATCTTGTTTCTTGTCGATTTTGGTTTTTTGTTTTTACTGAACACTAATTTACCTTGGCTGTTCCTTACCAGCAGTCTGCATTAAGTTGGAACATTATTTTATAAAATGACATTTTTTTCTTGTCCACCCCCCCCTTTTTTTTTTAGTATTCTTATATATATCACCTACGTGGTACATCATTTAATAATTTACACATTCTTCAAGAGCTCATTCAGATATTATGACCTTGGTTATGTTTTTGCTCTTCTTAATCTCTGCCCTCTGTAGTACTTCTTGTAGATCCTTAGCAGTTTGCAGTCAGTTGTATGAAACATTGCTCACATTGCATTGAAATGAATGGTTAACATAGTTGTTTGGCATATAAGGCTTTTTAGGGAATGAATCATACTGTTTCCTAGAGCCCTGGCCCCAGGACACAAATGGAAGTTTAGTATTTCAATTAGAGGTACTCTACCATCCTGTGACTGGAAATTATTAATAACCTACATTTAAAATAAGAAATTTAAAGCTCCTTGATAATAAAGATGTTTAGTTCTAAGTAATGCAGCAAAAATGTTCAGTTATGACTTGAAATCGAGCATACTTTCCAGGGTGGTGAACAGTGAGAGGGGAAGGGTTTTGATGAGGTCAAGCCTGGAATTGGGGTAAGAAAACCCCCAAAACATGTAGAGACAGTGTTTCCCACCAGTACAAAATTGGATATTGACTACTACTGGCTTGGCTGTAGTTGACTGCTAGGTAAACCCTAGCCTCAGAACCTAGCCCAGATCCAGGGTCCTTTCAACTGAAAATAGAGAAGAGTGGTTTAGCTAATTTTAGCTTGAGGTGCCTAAGAAGTAGGTTCTGCCTCTTTTTTGGAAGTGTTGGGACTTGCTGGTTTGGGGATTTTACCTTTCCTGCTTTATTATTCAAAAGTAGTATTTGCAAAAAGTTATTTAATAGTCCCTTTTATGAGCACCATTTCAGTTCAATCTTGTAATAATTTGGGGCAGATATTCCAATTTTATACCAGATGACTCGAGTTTAGAGAGATTGAAAGTGACTTACTTACCCAGGTCTTCTCAGAAAGAAATAATAGACCATACACTAGAATTAGACAGCCTTGATTTTTAGTGCCGACTCTGACACTTAGTAGCTGGTTATTTATCCTCTTTTGAGCTCTGGGTTCTTCATCTATAAAATGAAATAATAGACGCAAAGTTGTTGTGAGGATGAAATGTATTGTGAAAGTTGTGTCATTATTGGCATTCTGTAGATACTGGTGACTTATAGTTTTCATCAATCTGGTTACATTTCATCAGGTGGAGGAACTACTAGATATATTCCTTAGCTTCTAGGAAATTAAAATTTAGCGTTATTGGGATTGCTAATTACCAGGTTGATAGATTACTCTGTGCTAGCAGCTAAAACAAGTGTATCACTGCAGAAGGTCTTGATAGAAGAATGCAGTTGCTTCTCTATTGGTCATCTTAGATTCCTTGGTGCCTGGCACAAACGGTTGTTGTAAATGGTTTTTGAACTTTATTAAGATAGAATTGAATCTCAGCAATTAACAAGATTGATAATAACCTTGTAATTTTTCTTAGGTTTGTTTTTAAAGCTTTTGCAAAGGAAGTTGTATGTGGTTACTTAAAATACCTTCCATTGCTTAGTCAATGATTTTAGCTAGTTCTTAAGTCACTTGGAGAGCTCAAATTTTTAAAAGTTTATTTCTGAGCTGAGGTAGTCTGAAGACCTTGTGAACATAAATGGCTGACTCTGAATATTGGCCTCAGGAAAGTTCTACTTCTAAGAAAAACTATCACTTTCTCATCTTTTATGCTGAGGTATTAGCGAGTGAATTTAATACCTAGGATAGTACTTTAGGAAAAGACAAGAAGCTGCAAGACCTTCATTTGGGAACTTATTGAGGTCTAAGAATAAGATAATATTTTTCTTTGTGTTCTTCTTCTTCTTTTTTTTTTTACATGGGCAGGCACCGGGAATCGAACCCGGGTCCTCTGGCATGGCAGGGAAGCATTCTTGCCCGCTGAGCCACTGTGGCCCTTTCTTTGCGTTCTAAGTGGTGAGTCTTGAAAAAAGTAGCTGTTTGCTATCACCTGGGTTTTTTTTATGTGAACCACAAATCTCCAAAAAAAAAAGGTAGAAGATGGCACAGTTGTTTTACCAAATGACATGATATTAAGTGGGCTACCAGGTTAAAATGATTTCTTTTGGATTCAGAGCATATTGGATTCAGAGCATTCAAGCAGTTTTGTCAATAAAAATACTAACCTTTTAAACTGTCGGCTAATTGGAGTTTGAATTCACTGATTGTAGTTATTTTTTAAACTGAAGTGTACAAACTTGTTAAACATGCACATTCTTGAGGATATCTTCTCTGAACTTGACAGGGCCTTGGAAACATGGACTCTGTTCTGAAGGTACTGAGTAGTTGATTTATATTTTACATTATCTCCCTGGGTGATAAAGTCAAAGTTAAGAAGCGTTTTTTTTTAATAATTAGAGTTTTAGGAGCTTTTAGCCTTTAAAATCAGTGATACATGAAAATTCCTATTGTAAAACTTACCTTGGTCACTTTTTCTTCTGTTGAGGACAGATGAAATAGTTGGCTTGTGATTCTTTGACTTTAGTGTGTTTTCGAATCACCAGGAGAACTTATTGAAGTTCCTGATACAGTTTATTTGGGGTGGAGCCTGAGAATTTGCATTTCTAACATTTCCAGGAGTTATGGGAGTTCTGGTTCAGGGACTACACTTTAAGAACAACTGGTCTGAGTTAGGGACTGCTTTGTAGAAAAGATAATCATCTTAAAGCACTAGCTTCACTCTGGGCAGGTGAGATAGCATTTCAGAAGTGAATTGACTCTGGGGAGGACGTCAAGACTAATGCCAGGCATACGCTTAATGAGTAGAATAGTGGGTGAAAGTGTTTGTATTAGTTACATTTTTTGTCTTTAAAAATTATATGCATATAGTTGATTTTATGCATTTTAAATTTGTGTATGATGAGTTTGTTCAGGCACCTGTTTTCTTTTCTGGGTTGTAAGGTAGCCCCTTTAGAGTTATGATTGCACTTTACTCCTCATGGTTTCTCCAGACTGGATATATATATGATTGATTTAAAAATACGTATCTGGTACCTAATTTCAACGTGATAGACTAAAACTGACTTAAAATTCCTCTGCCTGTTTTTTCTTATCTGTAAATAGAAATGTCTTTCTGTTCTTTGGATTTTTTTTTTTTTGGCTTTAGTATTTGGTTCTGTGGTTTGTTGGTGGCTCCTATCTAAAATAAGACTAGGGAGCCGTTTCCCTTTAGCAGATGAAATTTTCATATCAGAGTGAATGCGTAAATTGCAGTTGCTACTTTGGGAATGTACAAAATTCTCCACTCAGCTACTCCAGTGTAGTCACCTAGATTGTTGTCAGAAATATTGTCTCTGTTTTACTCGTGACTTCCTTGTAATGCTTTGTACTGCGTGGGGTCTGTCCATGTTATTAGATGTGGGCTTCGCGAAGGCAGAGGAATAGGTCTTAGAAAATTTTATGGCAGTCTTATTGCCTGTATAGCAGATGTACAGAGAATTAGGAGACACTGTGCTCCCAGGTGATCATGGTCTAGTTGAGAGATAAGATGGAAAAAGGTAAAAATTAGAAGGGTTTAAATAAGGTTTCAGGGCAGTGATGGAAGAGCTATAATTAACCTTTGGGTCTAATGCACACTGAAAAAATTCAATAAATATTTTTTCATGATGGAGGGATGAAGAAAAGAAACCACAGTAGACCTTGGCAGAGAGAATGAGAGTTACTTGCTTGGTCTGAGATTTGGAAAAATAATATAGTATATTTTACTGTGAGGTCACTATTGCAATGTTTATCTTTTTGAAGGAAGAGCTTGAAATCATACCCTGAAAATAATTTTAAATGCTGTTTCTTAAGCAGGGAGGTTTTATAGTTTGTGAGAGGTCGAGGTCAGTTTGTGAGTTATGAATTGTAATTTGGTAGTAATTCTGTGAAGAGAGAATTAGCTTCAGCTTTATCTTATTCTCTTCTAGCATGTGTTCGCCCTTCCAGCCTCTATTACATGTACTGTAAATAATGAGTCAGAAGAGCAAATAGTGAGTCTGAATTTCTGTTTAGAGACAAGTGTCTTCAAGTCCAATGGCAGAATTGACTAGAGAAGGGGTAGTGTGTAGCAGGGGATTAATGGATAGTCACAGAAGTCTTTGGAGAGCATCGAAATGGAAAGGGTACAGGAGCAACAGCTATGAATGCCTTCCCATTTTTTAGATAACTTACTTTATCTGCCGTACCATATGTTACATCTGTTCTTGATTAGCCTGCGTTTTTAGCCATGTGCTGTAGGAGGCAAACGATCAGCTCTCTGTTTCTAGGATTGTGTCATATAAAGGTATAACAGAGGAAGCAAAGAGAGGATTAGAATCAGATTTCTTCATGGCCACAAATTTGTTTAAACTATGCAGTCCTTTTAGGAGATTAGAATGAAAATTTTGTTGTGTTCCAAACAACTAAGCCAGGAAGTGCCTTCTTACCTTTTAAATCTGTGGGTGTTACGTGCACTTTTTTTTTTAACATGGGCAGACACCGGAAATCGAACCCGGGTCCTCTGGCATCACAGGCAAGCATTCCTACCTGCTGAGCCACCCACCGTGGTCCGCCCTGTTATGTGCACTTTGAGCTTTGTGGAAGCAGGAAGAATAACTTTTTACTTTTGGTTAATTTTGCTTAATATTGGTAGTCACTCAAATTTACAAAAACAGAAACTATATTATCTTGTTTCTAATTATCTGATTCCCCCCCTCTTTTCTAGGAGGTGTGATCGCCTATATCAGTTCTTCCAGCTCAGCGTCTAGCCCTGCCTCTTGTCACAGTGAGGGTTCTGAGAATAGTTTCCAGTCTTCCTCCTCTTCTGTTCCATCTTCTCCAAATAGCTCTAACTCTGACAACAATGGTAATCCCAAGAATAGTGATCTGTCCAATATTGAAAGCATCCTGAAGAATGATCGAATAGATTGTTCTATGAAAACAAGCAAATCAAGTGTACCTGGAATGACAAAGGGTCATACTGGAGTGACAAGTAAGTTACTTAGGTTTCTAAAAGTTTCTACCATTAATTTCAGGTGGAGCATAATTTGTTAACTTCATTTGTGACCATTATGTGTTTTCACTTCTGATAATCAGAGATCAGTAGTTAGTAAGAAATCAGTGATGATCTTAAAAGTACAGTCTAATGGCTGTCATAATTGATTGATATCCCAGAGCAAGATATGTGGTTATGTTCTCTGCCAGACCATATTTTCTACAAAGATTATTCCCTTTTACCACAGTTGCATAGTTACCTTTCTTTTGGACCCTTCAGTTTTGAATCCAGCAGAGAATACTTGCTTGTTTTGGTAAGAGTTTACTTTCGTGAAGTTGGAACTAGGGAAGCAAAGCAGGACTGGGATAACTGAATAAGTGGTAGAGGGGTTTGTATTTCTGATTGAGTATAGAGGTAAGAAGGCTTGGTATAGGGGAGGCCCTGGAAGGAATTGCCCCTATCTGAACTGAACTGAATTTTTTTTTCACTAATTAAGATTTAATACCATAAAACAAATTAAAAAAAATAAAAAAAAACAATTTTAAAAAACTATTCGCAGTTAAAGTAGAAGCAAAATTATAAGGCAGCCATTCATGGAATGACTTCATGCTTACAAAGCTGCTTGTAGGGACACCTCTTCGTACCTTTTATTAAATGACCTCTCTGCCTGACTTCTTAATACCTATCGGTGAGGTTTGCTTGCTTTGTTCTGATTGCATATCTGATTTAAATAAAGTAATTTCATATTTACAGAATTTCAGCGTATGTTTAAAATCATCAGGAAAGGAAAAAAATAGAAGACCTGTGAGATATTTTTGGCAGTTCCATGAGTTGTGTTTAAAAGAAAACAGTGATTTCCATGGATTTGATAATTTGGCATAAAGACTTTTCTTTTACTTTATAAAAGTAGATATGTATTTTTTAAATACTTGCAAGTTGAAAGAAATAAAATACTCATTCGGAAAGAAAACAAACAATTGAAGTGCTTCTTCCAGCTTTTCACTTCATATGTCTGTTTGTGCCCTAGAATTTAGTGGCATGGTTCTACTGTGTAAAGTCTGTGGGGATGTGGCGTCAGGATTCCACTATGGAGTTCATGCTTGTGAAGGCTGTAAGGTAAAGCATGCTTTTGTTTCTTTAAGCTTGAAGAAATTAAATATTGGGGAAATTGAGATTAGGTTTTCTAATTTCTTTATGTGTCTGTTTGAAAGGGAGAGAGAAATCAGCTGCTCTTTTTAGCATTTTATGCAATGCATGAACATAACTTGTTTTGGAAAACATTATTCTTATTTCAGTGAAATTATTCCTTTGTAAAGACTTTGATTAAAATAAATTTGTACTTTAGTCAAATGTACTCAGGGTATGAAACCAAGTGTACAAATACTCTTTCATTAATATGTCAGGCACTCTTCTAGGAGGTGGGGAAACAGCAAGGAGAAAAACAGACAGGGCACTGTTGCCTTGTTGGAACTTAGTTGAAATGAAACTTTGAATTAAGTTTCATCAGCTACTTTGACATTCTGACATGTCAGGTACTATGAGTTGGAAATAATTCCTAGAAATTTATAAAAATGTGGTATCTTCAGAGTAATACCAAGTGAGTAAAACAATCTTGAATATAAATTGAAAACTTGGGAAGCCACATTTTATTTATAAGTTTCTTAATTATCGCTATTAGAATGTTCAGATAATTCCAAATAAGATAATCTGTACCTCTCTATTTATACCTAGACCATCTCATTTTTATTTGGCATAATCCTTTCTTCTAAGTATTAAAACTCAACATGATCAAGGCACATGTTCTTGCTGTTTTTTGACATAAAACTAAAAGCAGGAATCCAGTTTGATAGAATATGGAGGTTGAACAAGATCACGAAAGAGGAAATCTTTCCAAGGGTGGCTCTGAATGAATTGTGAGTTTGGTAGTTCTTGATGGTTGGGTCACTTTGCAAGACTAGTCAGCATTTTAGATAAATGTGTAGCACTTTCCCACTGTTTCAAACATTATATAAATAGTTTTTTTTTTCCTCAAAACTGTGGGGAAATTGTGGGGCAGGCATTGTTCTTACTTTATACCTAGAGAAACAAAAGTACAAAGCAGACGGAGCCTAATTGTGCATCTGATAAACACAGATCTGTTCTGTACCCTTTAAAAATCTGTGTAGTACAGAATGTCTAGTGTTCAAATCAAATATAGTACCCTAGTAATAAAATATAAAATTGTTGTATCCCACAACTACTTTAATATAAATTCATGAAATATATGGTTAATTATGACATTTAAGGAAAATACAGTTTGATTCACAAAATGTATTCAAAAAATGATTTTGATAATTGTATTCTTGAGTTTACTCATATTTCTGGGACCATTAACTTAGAGATCTTTGAACACATATTGCAGAGCATGTATTTAAATTGTTTTATAGTAAAGGCAGCCATTTGTAGCCATCTACCTTCTGGGAACTCTTTCCTTAGATAATTAATAATTATCTAATTAGATAATTAATTGGTTTGTGGGTATATAATACGTTTACCTGTTTCTGCCTTGTAGCAAGGAACAGCTGGCCTAAATAAGTAGGACTTGCTGATGTCAGCAGGCAAAGATCCAGGAAAGACTGAACTCTATTAATGTAATTCTGAGTTCTACTGAGGGAATTATAGCTATCAAGCATATTTTATGATCAATTCTTTTAAGAACCAGTCATTCATATTTCAAGAGTTTTGGAATTTTTATGTGATTAAAAGTATGAGATGGAAAATACAGCTGCTGGCAGGGTCTAGTAACAGTAAAGTTTAGTATAAGGTGTGCTTAGGGCAAACACAAAGAATTTCCAAAGGGAGAGGAGTTTTGTTTGATTAGTAGGCATAAGATGTTTACCAATACCAGTAAGAATCCAGTTAAATTCTGTATTTCAGTGTAATATTTCCTTCTCTTCCGAGCTAAATTTATTTCCCAGGTAGCTGATAAAATACTGGATAGTTAGGCATGGGGCAGTGCTTATAAGGAGTTCATCTGGGAAATTTTGAATGGGTAAGTACCTTTTCCTTTGTTCGTAGGGTTTCTTTCGGAGAAGCATTCAGCAAAACATCCAGTACAAGAAGTGCTTGAAGAATGAAAACTGCTCTATAATGAGAATGAATAGGAACAGATGTCAGCAGTGTCGCTTCAAAAAGTGTCTGTCTGTTGGAATGTCAAGAGATGGTATGTTTCCAGTTTAACAATTGCTCTTCTTAAAGGATTTGGGGCTTGAATTTTATTCCTTAGCATAAACCAGAACTGTAAATCAGTTTCTAGTGATTGTCTTGTGCTTATTGTGAAGCAGAGTTCAACAAACACATCTTGGTGTTTCATAGGATGTCAGATTCATTAAAGTCAAATTTTAGCATCATCAACTCAAATAGGTTTTGGTTCGACTTCCTTTTTTGCTGCTGCTTGTAAAAAACCATTTTTTCTGTAAAATTTTATTCTTTTTTTTTTAAATTAAAATAAAAGATTTAGTTTTTCTTAATGTAGGAATTTTTGGCTATTTCTCCTTAATTTCTTAGCATTATGGTGGAACCCATTTTTCCTCACATGAATCATTTCCCACCTTCTCAGTCCTAAGATGATAATTTGTTTTTTGGGGTTCACCTTCTGAGAGTATGGAAAGGAAATGAAAAATTGAAGGAAACTTCAGGGTCTGGAGTGAAGATGGTTGTTCAATTCTGGCATGATCTATTCCCATGGAAAATAAAGGTTGTGGTAATTTGTAGGTCTGTTAATATCTGTGTATGACATCTTTGGAAGATTTAACTCTTCTGTTGTGCTTAGGGAGATCATTTTTGAATAGCCTTATTTTGTTGCAGGTGACATAACAGAAGAGTATGATGTTTCAGAGGAAGTAGTCTAATGCAGTTAGTTAAAAATAGTTAAGGATGGACCTGATAATTTTCTATGGAAAGGTCATTTAAGCAGTCCCTTATTTTTCTCTAATTCTAATATATAACTAATACACAAATAGTGTATTGCAGTAAGAGATTTCTTGAATAACAAATTTCGGTAAGTGATGTTTTGGATTTTCAGTTACCTGAAACTTTTTTTTTACAGCAGTAGAAATGCTAATCTAAAGTTGATGGGTGTAGTGCATACGTCACAAGAATAAAAACAGCACTCCTTTTGAAGGAGGGAGTAGAGGTGGAATGTGAAACATTAAATTGTTTGTCTTCGATAGTGATTATGTCAGAGGCTACAATTAGATTAGTAAGACTTTCTTGCTGGTAGTGTATATTGATTTTTTTTAAATCTCTGTGTAAACATTAGAATAGAAAGAGGCTCTCCTTTTCTTTCCCTCAGGGGTCAGGATTGTTAGAAACAATGCATTCTAAGAGTATCTTTTAAAAGAATGGAGGAGGGACAATTTCATTTCAATTTTATTTAAAATCTGGCATGCTAATGTCCCAATAACTGTATTTCTTTGATCATGGTTTGTTGTTTGTTTGTTTTAAAGATATCCTTCCTTAAGATCAGAAAAGAAGAGAGCAGCTCATTTAGTAGTTGTTGGATCTTGAGAGTAAGGCTAAGAAAATGAATTGCCATCGGTCAGCTGTTCAGGGAGTGATTATATCTGTTAGGTTCCTTTAGCAGTAATGGATGTGGGTAGCTGAATTTCACTTGTCTTTTTGGAAACAGAGCCCTCTGCTTTGTTAATAAGGTGCTATGTAATAATGCTGGTCTACTTCAAATTGCAGTTTTCATTAAGTAATTTTATATTTTTCTCTTAGGTTTAGCTTATAAAATATCCAAGATACAGATCGTCTCCTGAACTTTATTTTGGGAGACAAATGAAAAATTCTGTCTTCCCCACCCTTGTTGGTACATCAAAAACATAACTGGCAAGTTTAGAATAATTTGGGCCAGAGATATGTAGACATTCTTTACTTGTGTGACTAGAGGCCATAGCTATCAAAGATAATTTTACATTATTCATTTATACTAACAGGTCTTATTTAGAATATGCTTATTAAACTTTTTTTTTAATGGAGTCACTTAGCCATATGAATATTTTTTTAATTGTGTAAACATATATACAAAAAAGCAATAAATTTCAAAGCACAGCGCAACAATTAGTTGTAGAACAAATTTCAGAGTTTGGTATAGGTTACAATCCACAATTTTAGGTTTTTACTTGTATCTGCTCCAAGACACTGGAGACTAAAAGAAATATCAATATAATGATTCAGTAATCATACTCATTTGTTAAACCCTACCTTCCCTGTATAACTTGACCATCTCCTTTGATTGTTCTCCTAATCTTTAGGGTTTTTCTGGGCTACGCCCATTCTAACTTTTTTATGTTGGAAGGGGCTGCCAATAATATGGGATAGGAAATGGAACTAGTTGTTGTTCTGGAGAGACTGGTCCCTCCACATTTCAGAACTTATGTGGCCTGGGAACCCATCTGGAGGTTGTGGATTTCTGGAAAGTAATTGTAATACATGGAACCTTTGTAGAATCTCAGATAGAGCCCTAAGCGTTCTTTAGGGTTAGCAGAAATGGTTTTGGTTGGGGTTTGGCGGACTGATAGGTACAAATGTCTAGCTGAACCTTGTGTAAGAGTAGGCTCTAGACTCTATTTGAACTCTCAGCCACTGATACCTTATTTATTATACTTCTTTTCCCCCTTTTGGTCAGGATGACATTGTTGATCCCACAGTGCCAGGTCTAGGCTTATCCCTGGGAGTCATATTCCTTGTTGCCAGGGAGACTTTAATCCCTGGATGTCATGTTCCGTGTAGGAGGGAGGATAATGATTTCACTTGGAGAGTTGGACTTAGAGAGGCCACATCTGAACAACAAAAGAGGTCCTCTAGAAGTAACTCCTAAGCATAACTATAGATAGGCTAAGCTTCTCTGCCTCATAAATAAACTTCACAAGAGCTAGCCTCAAGATCAAGGGCTTGGCCTATTGATTTGGGAGTCTCTTATGTTTGACACAGTATCAGGGGGTTCCCTGGTGGTAAAGTTTAATATTTCCATTATTCTTTCTCCCATCTTAGTTAAATATCTTTTTCATCTTTAGCTGTTCGGTTTGGTCGTATTCCTAAGCGTGAAAAACAGAGGATGCTAATTGAAATGCAAAGTGCAATGAAGACGATGATGAATAGCCAGTTCAGTGGTCACTTGCAGAATGACACAATAGTAGAACATCATGAACAGATAGCTTTACCAGCCCAGGAGCAGCTGCGACCCAAGCCCCAGCTGGAGCAAGAAAACATCAAAAGCTCTTCTCCTCCCTCTTCTGATTTCGCAAAGGAAGAAGTGATTGGCATGGTGACCAGAGCACACAAAGATACCTTTATGTATAATCAAGAGCAGCGAGAAAACTCAACTGAGGCCATGCAGCCCCAGAGAGGAGAACGGATTTCCAAGAACATGGAACAATATAATTTAAACCGTGACCATTGTGGCAGTGGGCTTAGCCATTTTCCCTGTAATGAGCAGCATCTCAATGGACAGTACAAAGGGAGGAACGTAATGCATTACCCAAATGGTCATGCCATTTGTATTGCAAATGGACATTGTATGAACTTCTCCAATGCTTATACTCAAAGAGTATGTGATAGAGTTCCGACAGATGGATTTTCTCAGAATGAGAACAAGAATAGTTACCTGTGTAACAGTGGAGGGAGAATGCATCTGGTATAGTGAAATCAGTTTTTTGCTCACCTTGAATCAAAGAAAGCTTTGAAGGTTTTCTTTTATTTGGGGGATATACCAACTTGATAGTAGGGTGTCAGAAAACTTAAGAGATTTACAGAATCAATTTTGTGCAGAATTTTAGGTCAAATAATTTTAATAAATATCAGTTGTTGAATTACCTAAGAATCAGGTACAAGTGTATGATAAGATTGGGATTAGAATTTTATATAAAGTAGAAGTCATGTATAATTAGTCCTTTAATTCTTGGAAATCCCTTTCAGAATTTGAGCATTTTGATTAATCAGTGCCTTACTAGCTTTGGGATTTTCTCAAAGGGCTGATCTTTTAGTTTGCCACAGTCAGTAATTCTTTGATTCTATGGAAGGAGTTTTCTTTAACCATTATAATACAAAAAAGTCTTTGGACATAGAACATATATGTTGTATTGTTTAAGAATTTAGGAATATTTTAATTTAATAGGCTAGTTTATAAGGATTTTCTCAGACTTGGTCCTATGAGATGAGTTAATATTCATTTATTAAAGGTTTTTTTTTAATCAAATGCTTGCAACATTATACATGAAAGTATAATATTCATATTTAGCTACAATTTCACCAAAAACAGCAGTACTGTACCATTTTTAGTTTAAGCCACGAGTTTCCTTGATAATAGTGGTTACGATGTTCTACAGACAGGTAATTAAAATTTTTTTCTCTTCATTTTCAGAATAGTCTATTCTAGCCCAATCTTCATGTTAGATTTTTTTTCTCTTGTAAATATTTGATACCATGGATCTGAAAGGCAAGTTTGTATTTTATTAGATTTAGTTGTTGCCTTGGTATGGAAAATCTGTTAAGATTGAGGTTCTGATTTCATAATGTTCTTCACAGCTATAGAAGCATCCCATTCCTGGATTTTCTATGAATTTAGTGAAAATTTTAAGGCTGATTTTACTAATAGAGTATAGTGGTGCATGTTTCATGATCTTTTTATTTTTCTTCAACTTCTTTGACTTTCTATTTTTCCCTCACCCAATCCTTCATTTAGAAGGTAGACGTTGTATCTCCAGCTATTGTTTCCTAATTGAACAAATGGAGTTCATTGGTCATACCATTTTTTTTTTTTTTGCATGGGCGGGCATTGGGAATTGAACCCGGGTCTTTGGCATGGCATGTAAGAACTCTACCTGCTTAGCCACCGTGGCCCACCCAGGTTATGCCATTTTTATGAAATAAATGGGTAGTGGCCTTTTTTAAAAAAGTGAGACGCCTCATTCTCCTTTACTTCCTCTTGAAAATTACAATATGTAATTCTGCCTATTTAGAAAAAAGTAGTGGTTTTGAAATATTAACTAAATATGGGTTTGGGTCCTAGGCCTGTGACTTCTAGCTGTTTGGATAAATCACTAAACCTCTCATAGGAGCTATCATAACTTAGAGAGTTGAGAGTGAAATATGTGCAAATTTGTTTTGAAAACCATAAAACACTGTATACCAGCATAAAGTGGCAGAGTTATAAAATAAACTCTTAACCTATACAACAAGTTTTTCATGTAGCTTATTATGGATGTAATTTTTTTGCTGAGGCTACCTCTTTTACAATTAGTTAATTGCTATTTAACTTAGGTTACTTAAGGCTTTCTGTAGTAAGGGGAGTAGAACAGAGAAAGTGCTAATTCAGTAGATAGTGCTTGGATTTGGGAGTCATTTTCATTATGGAGTTTTAATGGTTGAGATACTGATTTTGAAATTTCTTTACCACTTCTCACAATTTAAGAATTTATGTGTTTTGTTTACACTAGGTTTGTCCAATGAGTAAGTCTCCATATGTGGATCCTCATAAATCAGGGCATGAAATCTGGGAAGAATTTTCTATGAGCTTTACCCCAGCAGTGAAAGAAGTGGTGGAATTTGCAAAGCGTATTCCTGGGTTCAGAGATCTCTCTCAGCATGACCAGGTCAACCTTTTAAAGGCTGGGACTTTTGAGGTAGGTTTTATTTATCCTGAATATTGATGCAGGGCCTCTAGTATTTTATTTTCATGAAACTTTTCGTTATTTTCTAAATAAATATTTATAGTCCAGAGGCTAGAACTACCAACACAAGAGTGACCATTTTGGGATCGTGGGAAGAGACAAGGTAAATCCAAAATTACTTATGTCTTGAAATACAGGTGTTCTGTATCCTAGGATCCCCGCAAGTTCTGGTATTGCTTTCAGCTATGGTCTGAGCAGTTTCTGTAGATTGTCAGACACCCACTGAAAACCTTGCCTGGCATTTATTATGCTCAGTATAGAAGTAAGAAGGATGAATAGAATGTGTTTTTTGTCTTTTAGGAGAGTATAGAATATTGGGGGGGAGATGTATCAGATATGTCTTATGTGCCACCACGGATCCTTTGAGCTACACCTTATTCTAGGATCCTTGGCTACTTTTTCTACTCTGGCTTTTTTTTTTTTTATTAATTAAAAAAAAATTAACACAACATTTAGAAATCATTCCATTCTACATATGCAATCAGTAATTCTTAATATCATCACATAGATGTATGATCATCATTTAGTACATTTGCATCGATTTAGAAAAAGAAATAGCAAGACAACAGAAAAAGAAAATGATAATATAGAGAAAAAAATAAAAATAAAAAATACAAAAAATATATATAAAAAAACAGAACAAACAAACAAACAAAAACTATAGCTCAGATGCAGCTTCATTCAATGTTTTAACATAATTACATTGCAATTAGGTAGTATTGTGCTGTCCATTTTTGAGTTTTTGTATCTAGTCCTGTTGCACAGTCTGTATCCCTTCAGCTCCAATTACCCATTATCTTACCCTGTTTCTAACTCCTGATGGTCTCTGTTACCAGCGACATATTCCAAGTTTATTCTCTAATGTCGGTTCACATCAGTGGGACCATACAGTATTTGTCCTTTAGTTTTTGACTAGTCTCACTCAGCATAATGTTCTCTAGGTCCATCCATGTTATTACATGCTTCATAAGTTTATTCTGTCTTAAAGCTGCATAATATTCCATCGTATGTATATACCACAGCTTGTTTAGCCACTGGTCTGTTGACGGACATTTTGGCTGTTTCCATCTCTTTGCAATTGTAAATAATGCTGCTATAAACATTGGTGTGCAAATGTCTGTTTGTGTCTTTGCCCTTAAGTCCTTTGAGTAGATACCTAGCAATGGTATTGCTGGGTCGTATGGCAATTCTATATTCAGCTTTTTGAGGAACCGCCAAACTGCCTTCCACAGTGGTTGCACCATTTGACATTCCCACCAACAGTGGATAAGTGTGCCTCTTTCTCCGCATCCTCTCCAGCACTTGTCATTTTCTGTTTTGTTGATAATGGCCATTCTGGTGGGTGAGAGATGATATCTCATTGTGGTTTTGATTTGCATTTCTCTAATGGCCAGGGACATTGAGCATCTCTTCATGTGCCTTTTGGCCATTTGTATTTCCTCTTCTGAGAGGTGTCTGTTCAAGTCTTTTTCCCATTTTGCAATTGGATAGGCTGTCTTTTTGTTGTTGAGTTGAACAATCTCTTTATAAATTCTGGATATCTGGCTTTTTTTGAAGTGGTGCATTCTACTTGGGCCTTGGGCAGCCATTTCTACCAATCAGACAGTACCTTTCTTTGGGCTTAGCTGCCTTTTACCTCCTGTCTGCCCTAGGGGCTTCCCTGTTCCTGCTGAGGTGTGGGAAACCTCAGAATCTGCTCACAGCTCACTTATGTACAACCCAGGAATAGATGATGGTGGTGGGAAGTTGATGCCCTGAGGGCCAACATTTAAACCTTTGATCAAAGATGGGAGGGAGCCAGGGACAGTTTCACTTTCTCTCTGGATAGTTCTGAAAGGTTGAGTGATCAGTTACTCTTTTTTTTTTTTTTAATTAAAAAAAAATTTTTATTAATCAATCAGCATACAATACGAACATTCTTAACATATGAACATTCCATGCTTGGTATGCAGTCAGTGGCGCACAATATCATCACATAGTTGTGTATTCATCACTATGATCATTTCTTAGAATATTTGCATCACTCCAGAAAAACAAATAAAAAGAAAAAAGAAAAAACTCATACATACCAGACCTCTTACCCCTCCCTCTCATTGACCACTAGCATTTCCTTCTACCCAATTTATTTTAACATTTGTTCCCCCTACTATTTATTTATTTTTAATTTATATTTTTTACTCATCTGTCCATACCGTAGATAAAAGGAGCATCAGAACAAGGTTTTCACAACCACACAGTCACTTATAAAAGCGGTATCATTATACAATCATCTTAAAGAAACATGGCTACTGGAACACAGCTCTACAGTTTCAGGCACTTCCCTCCAGCCTCTCTAATTCACCTTAAACTAAAAAAGGGAGGTCTATATAATGCGTAAGAAAAACCTCTAGGATGACCTCTTGACACGATTTGAAACTCTCAGCTACTGGCACTTTATTTTGTCTCATTCCTGTCTTCTCCCTTTCAGTCAAGAAGGTTTTCTCAGTCTCTGATGCTGAGTCCCAGCTCGTCCTAGGATTTCTGTCCCACTCTGCCAGGGAGATTTACACCCCTGGGGGTCCTGTCCCATGAACAGAGGGGAAGGGCAGTGAGTTTGCTTGTCTTGTTGACTGAGAAATAGGCCACATTGGAGTAACTAAAGAGGTCCTCCTGGGGTGACTCTTTAGCCTAATTTTAAGTAGGCTTAGCCTATCCTTTGCAGGGATATGGTTCATATGAACAAATCCCAAGATTGAGGGTTCAGCCTATTGATTTTGTTGTCCTCACTGCTTGCAAGAATATCAGGTCTTCTCAATATGGGAAAGTTGAATTTTCCCTCTTTCTCACCATTCCCCCAAGGGGACTTTGCAAATACTTTTTTATTCACTGTTCAGATCACTCTGGGATTTATCAGGGCATCATTCTAGACAAACCTACAAAGTCTCATACCCTACTCAAGATTCCATGTACCTATAGTGTTCAGTTATGTTAGGAGATGTACTAGTCAAAATATAAATTTTGTACCAAACAAACATTTTTTGCTTTAGTCTCACACATAAGTTAGTTTTTTTTTTATTAATTAAAAAAAGAATTAACAAAGCAATTAGAAATCATTCCATTCTACATGTACAATCAGTAATTCTTAATAACATCACATAGTTGCATATTCATCATTTCTTAGTACATTTGCATCGATTTAGAAAAAGAAATAAAAAGACAACAGAATAAGAATTAAAACAATAATAGAAAGAAAAAAACAAAAAACAAAAAACCTATACCTCACATGCAGCTTCATTCAGTGTTTTAACATAATTGCATTACAATTGGGTAGTATTGTGCTGTCCATTTCTGAGTTTTTATATCCAGTCCCGTTGTACAGTCTGTATCCCTTCAGCTCCAATTACCCCTTCTCTCTTTTTTTTTTTTTTTAATTAATGGAAAAAAAGAAATTAACCCAACATTTAGAAATCATACCATTCTACATATGCAATCAGTAATTCGTAACATCATCACATAGATGCATGATCATCATTTCTTAGTACATTTGCATCGGTTTAGAAGAACTAGCAACATAACCGAAAAAGATATAGAATGTTGATATAGAGAAAAAAATAAAAGTAATAATAGTAAAATCAAAACAAAACAAAAACCTATAGCTCAGATGCAGCTTCATTCAGTGTTTTAACATGATTACTTTACAATTAGGTATTATTGTGCTGTCCATTTTTGAGTTTTTGTATCTAGTCCTGTTACACCGTGATCAGTTACTCTTGATATCAAGTGTAGCCAGCTCAGTAAAGCACCCCCTAATATTAGCTCTTCCTCCATTCCTCCCTCGTTTCCTTTTTCTTCACGCCTGCTTTTACACATGTAGTTCATTTCTCTCAGAAGCTTCTCCCTAAGGCTCTGTTTTCTAGGGATTCTGTTTTCTAGGGATCCTGTTTTAAGACAGAGAGCAAGCCATATTTGTAAATAAAATAGCTATGGCATAATAAACAGATAACATCCAGCAATTAGAAATTTCAGTTTAAAGGAAAACATTAGATTTCAGATTTAAAGCCAAAAAGCATATTAGTGATCAAGATCAAGTCATTCATTTTGGAGGCTAGATAACTAAGGCTCAGAGAGGTATAGAGACTTTCTTGGGTTATCAGTAAATCATAACACGTGCAGGACTAGAACACAAGTCCCTGGTCTCCAGGGCTTTTATTCTTTCCACCTTGTGATTTGTCATGAGATTGCTGTTTTAGACTTAGCTCCATCTTTATAGAAAGCTCACTCACTTGGATCATCTTGAGTGAAACAAGTCTTTGCTTGGGAACCATTGCAAAGGGAAGGTGTTTGTTTAGTGTTCCTCTGGTTAAGAGAGGAATGTGTGACAGATGCCACCATTCAGTATAATGGAGTACTGTAGATAAGTAATATGTAATTGTTGACTGGTTTGGTTTGGATTTCAGTTATGACTTGTTGTTAACACTTTTATTGTAATAGTTCTCTTTGGGTTATGGGTTTCTTGAAATATTCTATTGGGGTTTATGTGGTAGTTTTGCCTTGGCTTTATTTGGTGTTTTGATGTTTCCATATGTTGTTGTATTGAAATGTTGCTGAAAGAGTTGGTAGCCTAAAGAGTTCCTTTAATGCCTTTGGAGCCAAGTTTTAAACTTTTTGCTATTATTGCCTGCTTTAGTTCTATATTTTCATTTCAGAATCTATTTTTATTAATAGAGTTTCAGAGTATGATAGGATTCAACCATTCTGTCATTGGTGGCTGAAATTTCTTTTGATGTTCTTCTTGAGATATTTATTTCTTTGGAAGAGAACTTGCCTTAAGAAAGTGGCTCTGGATAAAAATAGACTCGATTTTTTTTTTATATGTAGGATATTTCTTAACTGACTTGAATACTGAATTATTTCTTTAGTACTGTTATTGAAATTCTCCCAATACATTTAAGTCTTTTTCTTTTTCCAGGTTTTAATGGTACGGTTTGCATCATTATTTGATGCAAAGGAGCGTACAGTCACCTTTTTAAGTGGAAAGAAGTATAGTGTGGATGATTTACACTCAATGGGAGCAGGGGATCTGCTAAACTCTATGTTTGAATTTAGTGAGAAGCTAAATGCCCTCCAACTTAGTGATGAAGAGATGAGTTTGTTTACAGCAGTTGTCCTGGTATCTGCAGGTAAGAAAGCTGGTTCAAAACTATAGCACACCTAGAATATAATGACCAAGAGGGGAGAAGGAAGCAGTTAAGTATGTTGCAATAATCTGTACAGAGGGGAGAACGTCCTTAGGAAGCTACTACATTATATGAACCTATTGTTTTTGCAAAGTTAATTTTTTTTTCGTCATGACAGTAAAGTCGAAGTATTATAGTAAAATAGTGTTTAGACCTGGGCCTTGCATTTACCACTCCTGGTGTTTAGCATTTTTTTCATTGTTTTTGAAAAGTCCAAATCTTTATTTCATAAGTTTATTTTTTGGGCAACAGTGTAAATCCAGGTAAGCTATTCTAATATAAATCTAACTCTTAATTAAAATGATGCAGGTTACTTGAAATATTAAGAGTATCAAAATGGAGTAGTATGTTTTGTTACAAGGATTGGGGAACTGTGAATTGTGGTCGTTAGCCTCGCTCTGCCACTAAATTTTCTGTGTGACTTGGAAAAGTTATTTTATCCTTTTACGTCTTGGTTTTCTCATCCTGTCAAATGAAGGGGTTGTACCACATGAGGTCAGCATGCTGTCAGGCACAGAATACATATTGTGAATGAATGACGAAGACTTTTGAATCCTAACATTTAATGTTTCCCAATTTCCCTGCCACCTTGCATTTATGTTGCAGTTATTTCTTACCAAAGTATTTTAATTCACACATAACCATTGCAGTAGAGATCATTACTCTTAACAACACTGAGGCACAGTGACTTTCCTGGGACATCTGAGTAAGTGCCAGACATTTTTTAGGTATCACTAACTTTATTTTAAAACATTTGTTGAGAACTTTATAGTATTTTGACTTGCATTGTTCCCATTTGAATGCTTCTTACTGTATAAAGGGCATTGTAAGGGTTATAAAATATAATTTATGGTCCCTGCTTATGTGGCTAACCCATAAATAATAACTCTTAAGGAGTGCAAGTCCTTTGTATATCTTAAAGGATTTGTACACTAGTGGTATAAATAATAAATCATGCCACCTAAGAGCATAATGTGGCTATTTTTCTTGACCATTTCTATGTAGGACCTAAAAATTCATCTATGACATGGTAATAGTATGAAAGGAATATGTCAGTATGGGATACCTGTTTACCTGTTTTCTTAGTAAGCTTATAATGCCCCTTCCATTTTACCTGCAAGTTTTGCAGAATCGTTTCTTCTTCTTCTCTTTTTTTTTTTTTTTTCATGAGCAGGCACTGGGAAACGAACCCGGGTCTCTGGCATGGCAGGTGAGAATTCTGCCTGCTGAGCCACCATGGCCCACCCCAGAATCGTTTCTTGATAAGTATTTAGTATTGGTTTGAATTGAAATATTATTGTGAAATGAAAGATAATCAGTACTTGTCATATCCTTATTTCATAAATATGCATTATGTACTAGGTGCTCAGAAGGAGACAAAAATGAAACCTTAAGGCAAAGCTTACTCTCAAAGTATTTGCATTCTATTCGGAGATACAGAACTAATACAAAAAACCTTATGGGGCTAAACCTTGTGATTCAGACTGAAGTAAGTAGGAATTATGAGTCGTCTGAGAAAGCTTTGTGAAAAGTATGGGAGTGGAGTTGGGATTTCAAGTATGGATTGTTAGATTTTCCTGATGAAGAAAAGATGGAGAGGCACAAGTTAGAGTAAGGGAAGAAGCAGGTGGTCAGAGCTTCATGTTTATGTCAAGCAGCAGGGGAATTAAAGGCTTGGGAGTTAGGGAAGCACAAGGTTATGGACTGAAAGCACAAGCATAAGCAGAATTTTAACTGAAACACAAGGCAGCAAAATTTAGAAATAACTTCTGAAGTAAGGGAATGATTGGGCATTTAACATTGGTTCTGCCTTTTTGTCCTGGGTAGATTAGGCGACTATTCATTAGAGCTGGAGTCAGATTGAGAGGCTGTTGAAATAATGTTAGGTATGAGTCAGTGGAATAAACTCGGTTGTGGCAGGGGAGATGAAGAAGGGACTATGTCCCAGAGATCATTTAGAGGAAGAAATGAAGGAGAACAGAGTGAAGGGAAACTCTAGGCCAGCATCTATATTATACTCACTTCATTTATATTTTCCACTAGTATCATGATTTTTATTTTGTTTTAATCTTTTGAAAAAAACAGCTTTTCCCCTGATTTTAAGAATAATATGGATTCTTTAAAAAATTAGATATTAGGAAGATGAAAACAAAGATTATAATAATCACTGCCAGAAGAAAACCATTATTAACATTTGGGGTTGCTGTCAAGCCATATTTATATGATACATATGGTGTTTTAGTTAGCTAAGGCTGCCAGAATGAAATACACCAGAAATGGAATGGCTTTCCATTCATTTAGTTACAAATTTACTAATTTGGAGAGGCACACAGCAACTTCTGCTGGACTTCTCTCCCAGCTTCTGGGTTCAAATGGCTTTCCCCGGGGTGGTTCTTTTCTGCATCTCCAAATGTCTAGGTCTGAGCCAGCTCTGAGCTCTCTTCTGACTTTGCTTTGAAGCCTCCAGCTAATGAAATTTAAATGCCACTCATTGTGGAAGGCACTCTCCTTAGCCCACCGCAAATGTAATGAGCCATACATAGATTTCCCATGCTGATGTTTAAAGCTACAGCAGCATAACAACTGGGTACTGTTACCTAGCCAAATTGACACCTGAACCTAGCTACTGCATGTGGCATATGAAAAAATCTTTGAAATATTAAGTGGAAAGGACTAAGTATAAAGGAGTAAAATTCTCATTTTTATTGTGTCTATATATTAAGATATACAAGTGTATACACATGTACATGTACAATTTTATGCATTTTTAAAATGTTTTCACTTAAATATGCAGTTTTCATGTCAAATTAAAAAAATTTTTTTTACATGGGCAGGCACCGGGAATAGAACCCGGGTCTCTGGCATGGCAGGTGAGAATTTTGCCACTGAGCCACAGTTGCACTGCCCAAATTTGAATTTTTATCACTTAAAAAGGACTGTTATTTTTAAAGCAATATCTAGACACAAAAAAGAAATTCATTGAAGTACTCCCTGTCTTATTCTTCAGAGAACTAGATGTTTAACCATCTTTTTAATTGTTCTGATAGCTGCCTACCCAATTCTAAGTGATACGTTTATATCTCTTTTTCTTTAGTAGACACTTATCTATCATTTACCATCCCAGGTTTTATAACTTGTATTTTCTCAGGTATTTTATTGGTTATATTTATAATTTGAATATATTTACATTCTTTGATCTTTTAATTTTACATAATTTCTCTTGGAAATTATGTATTCTACAGGAACACAGTATCCTCCTTCCTCCATATCCTGGCTTCTTTAGCTATTCCATTTCATTTACATCCTCAAGAATGTAACATTTACATTCTGTTTTATATCTGTGATTGTATTCCATGCTTTGTTTTAATTCTAAAAATTGAAAAGTCAAAAATCAGCATTTACTATACTGATTATGTAAATAATGTTCACTGTAAAACCATGC
The DNA here is from genome assembly GCF_023851605.1 of Tamandua tetradactyla. Lineage (NCBI taxonomy): Eukaryota > Metazoa > Chordata > Mammalia > Pilosa > Myrmecophagidae > Tamandua > Tamandua tetradactyla. The sequence continues at coordinate 64,324,712 of NC_135341.1, read as the reverse complement.
AGTGGGATTGTATTGTAATGATTGAAAAGGCTATGTAAATCTCTGTGCTAAACTTGTGCCATCTGAAGGAAAGTGTTTGAAGCATCAGATAATAAATGGACTCATTCTCTGTCAGTTGCTTGGAATTCAGCTAAATTTTGGTTTACTTCTAATTTAAAGTAGCTTTTTTTCCTTATAGTCTCTAGTTCGCTTCTTTTTTAGCTTATTATAAGAAATGCTAGTTAATTTCAAGGTCTCATTATTTAATTTTACTCTCATAACAGACCTCTGATGTGAGCTAGGACATGTTAACCTGATTAAACAGGCAAGGCATTTGACGAACAGAAGGGTTAAATAATTTTCCCAAGGCCACATTATTTTTTATTATTTAAAAAAAATTTTTATTGACAAAAGTTGACATACATTCTTAACATATAAACATTCCATATATGGTGTACAATCAGTGGCTTATAATATCATCGCATAGTTGTATATCATCACCATAATCATTTTTTTGAACATTTGCATCATTCCAGAAAAAAAGAAAAAGAAAAAACTCATACATACCATACCCCCTACCCCCTACCCCTCCCTCTCATTGACCACTAGTATTTCCATCTACCCGATTTATTTTAACCTGTTTCCTCTGTAATTTGTTTATTTTTTTATCCATATTTTTTACTCATCTATCCATACCGTAGATAAAGGGAGCATCAGACACAAGGTTTTCACAATCACATAGTCACATTGTAAAAGCTGTATCATTATACAGTCATCTTCTAGAAACAAGGCTACTGGAACACAGTTCTACAGTTTCAGATACTTCCCTCTAGCCACTCTAATGCACCATAAACTAAAAAGGCGATTTCCATATAATGCATAAGAATAGCCTCCAGGATTAACCTCTCGGCTCTATTTGAAATCTCTCAGCCACTGACACTATTTTTTTTCTCATTTCTCTCTTCCCCCTTTTGGTCAAGAAGGTTTTCTCAATTTCTTGATGCTGAGTCCCAGCTCATCCCAAGATTTCTATCCCGTGTTGTCAAGGAGATTTACACCCCAGGGAGTCATGTCCCACATCGAAAGGGGAGGACAGTGACTTGTCATGTCAGCTTAGAGAGTCCATATCTGAGCAACAAAAGAGGTTCTCTGGGGGTGACTCTGAGGCCTAATTTTAGGTAGGTTTAGTCTATCCTTTGCAGGAATAAATTTCATAGTGGTGAACACCAAGAGTGAGGGCTCAGCTTATTGATTTAGCTGCTCCCGCTGCTTGCAAGAGTATCAGAAATTCTCCAAATGAGAAAGTTGAATATTTCCCCCTTTCTCCCCATTCCCCCAAGGGGACTTTGCAAATATTCTTTGTTCACTGTCCAGATCACTCTTGGATTTACTGGGGCATCACACTAACGCTTACAAACCAACAAAATCTCATGCCCTTTTTAAGATTCCACGTACTTATGGTGTTCAACTAAACTAAACTAACCATACAAATTCAGTTAGAAATGTACTACCCAAAATATAAATTTTGCACCAATAAACATCTCTCCCTTTAGTCTCACACAGAAGTTGAAGTTTTAAAATATGGACAATATCATTCTTTACCCAATCTGCTGATACACCTTATTCCTTTCCAGATAAGCTTCATTCATATCTCTACTCAATGTCTGATCAATTTTTCAACTTTTTAAACAGTTCTGTATGGAATACTACTGACTTTCATAGCTTCAGAGCTCTAACTCTCAGTCTCAGATGTACATAAACACCCGGTTTCTGGAAAAGGCAGGGTCACATTATTAGTAGTTGTTTGAGCAGTTATCTGAATACCCATTGGTGTAGCCGCTGTCTTTCCACTACACCATTACAGAATAGCTCGAGCTGCTAAGGGAGAGAGAAATCTCAAAGATGATGTTTGCCTGTGAGAGTGGAAGCATCCTGATACCATGGAGAAAAGGAGAATTATTCCAGGAAAGTAAATTATTTTCAGACAGCTTGTGTGAAGTGACATCAGCCACTTCCATTTAAAGATTAGGGATTGCTGTGTAGATGTGAGACTAAGACTCATCTAGATAGGGATTTTGGTTGTCCTTATAGAGGTTTTTTTGAAGAAATTTAATTTTCATCTTTTACAGGATGAATTTACATAGAGGAAAGATTTGGAGAAGAGTACAGGCTTGGGAATAGGATGGAGGACCAATTAAGGAAATAGAAGATATATGTGTCATAAATTAGGCTGTGCAAGTAGTGAAACATTTAATGCACCATGTAGAAAATGAGTTTCCACTTCATTCTGTGCATTTTAATTTTGCAGTGTCCAGAAGATTTATGATCCAGCTAAATTTGAAAGTATGTTCTTTGGACTTGAAATCATGAAGACCATGGCTTTAAAAGTGGAGATTTTAGAAACATTTATAGTGCTTTGCATTTTTAGTATGGGCATCCAAGTCCCTGAGGTCATGAGGAGCATATTATCCAAACACAAATATTCACCAAAGGACCAAGCATTTATAATACCAGTTCCCACTCAAATATCCTTTCCCATTTCTTTAAAGTTTCTTTCTTTGCCCATGTAGATGACTTTGTTGCTGGGATCACTGTTAACTTTCTTCCAGTTGTTATTATTAATAACTGATGTGGAACAAACCAGTTATTTTCTTCTGTCAAAATATAAGCTCCCCGAAGGAAGTAATTTTGGTTTGTTTTGTTCACTGCTGATTCCCAAGCACCTAGAACAGTAACCAGCACATATATCTAATAAGTATGTTTGGTGAATGATTAATGAATTGCAGGGATGTTTGAAAATATAATTACTTGAATTTCAAAGACTCTTGGAAGCTTTATTAAAAGCTAAATTTAAGTATTTTTGCAAAGGTGGCTCTGTGGTTGTGTGGTCAGAGTCAGATGTCAAATGAAGTCTTTTAAACAATTTTGTTTTAAAAATTATGACCCCCCCCCCCAAAACCAGTAGCCATGAATGGTCAGAAAGTTTTGCTTACTTGTAGAAATCTTTTTCTCATCAGTTATAGCCTCCCTGTAATGGGGACCATTGATTGTTTTTTGTCCACTATTGCCTTTTTTTGTAAAGGAAGAAATTGGCCCTGCTGATGAAAATGTACATGGGCAAACTGTATAGGTTTGGCTGATTATAAGATGCTTTCCTTTATTGTTGGTTTATGCTAAACCACTGATTTATTAACATTTTATGTGATGAATTTAATCAAGAATGCTAAGTGAAAGTGAATGCAGAGTAATATAAAGAGTGAAATAAACTTGTATATACTGTACATATATATGTATATATATGTACATATATATAGTACATAACAAATTATTCTAAGACTTAGCCAGTGGCTTAAAAATGCAAACATTTATTATCTCAGTTTCTGAAGATTAGGAATACAATTGTAGCTTAGCTGAAGATTTCTTAGGAAGTGGTAGTCATATTGTCGGGGAGGGCTGTTTTTTCATATGAAGCCTTCACTAAGGAAGATCTGCTTTCAGGCTAGTATCGTTGTTGGCAGAATTCACTTCCTTGTAAGCTGTTGAACTGAGGGTCTCAGTTCTTTGCTGGCTGTTGGCTGGAGGCCACCTCAGTTCCTTACCACATGAAGTTCACAAACATAGGGACTGGCTTTTGTCAGAGTAAATAAATGAGAGAGCACCTAAGAGGGAAGCCACAGCTTTTTTGTAACCTGCTGTCATTTCTGAGACATAATTTATTCATTAGAAACAAGTCAGTAAACAAGCCCACCAAAAGGGAAGGACCATGAATACCAGGATGAAGGGATCATTGGTGGCCATCCTAGAGGCTTTCTGCCAAACATATAACATAGAAATGTGGCTACATTCTGTATGCAGTAAAAAATATATGTTATTTTCGTATTTCTATTTTATTCATCTTATCTTGCCAATTAGAAGCAAGTGAAATCAGTGCATGGCATCCATTTAAAAAAACCCGAACCTCTAATTTTTGTAAACAAAAATGCCGAAGCACTAAAAAATACCAGGTGTTATTATGTGATGTATGTATTTTATCATATATTTTATAATATAAAATTTTGCCCATTGAGATTTTAAAAATTTTGTCGATTATCTTTTGCTTTTGTCCCAATTATAAACTCTTGTTTCGAATTCTTCAGTAAGATGGACATGCAGGAAATACATATTTATATTTAATGTTCATAATGTCCTCCCCTTCATATTTCTCTTTTTTTTACTCCCCATTAGATCGATCTGGAATAGAAAACGTCAACTCTGTGGAGGCTTTGCAGGAAACCCTCATCCGTGCACTAAGGACCTTAATAATGAAAAACCATCCAAATGAGGCCTCTATTTTTACAAAACTTCTTCTAAAGTTGCCAGATCTTCGATCTTTAAACAACATGCACTCTGAGGAGCTTTTGGCCTTTAAAGTTCACCCCTAAGGCCTTTGCTTGTCTAAATCTGAACTGGTCATGCTAACTGTACATTTTATGCTAAAATACTTATTTATATTATATAGCCTATGTGGAGATAGAAAAGACCTTTAAGACATTAACAAAACTGTAGGCTATCTCTGTTGTAACCATGCAATAGCTGTTTGGATTGAAAAATCTTCAGCCATGATTAGATGTGGACTGCATCTCCCCAATAGACCAATCAGCTGTGTCACACTTAAACTGGAGAAGTTATACTGAGTTATAATCACACTGAATGTTAGACTTTTTCATCTGCCAAAACCAAAAACATTTTGATCTCCCTGTGGTATAAATAGAATGCACAATCACAATTACATGAGGACCTAGAAACTAATTCTGTTGTAGAAGTTCTGGTGAATGAAAAATTAATCGGTTGTTACAGAAATTTTCTTGAATAAAGGGTACCTTTTCCTGCAACCAGTTATACTGAAGACCTTCACAAGACCATTTGATGTGGTAATTGGAGACTTCGGGATTTAGGAGAACTCTTTCTCTGCTCTGTTCATGATCTTGGGCAGGTTACTTGGTTCTGGAAAATGAGAATTGATACTATTGCCAATGCCACACCTCACACAGATACTAGAAAATGTCTATAAAGCATATTTACCTCTTGGGAGATAGGCACTATGTAAATAGGTAAAGTTTTTGTTATTATAATTATTTGTAATATTTTTTCTTATTTTTAAGCATTTTTTTGAAATCATTTCATAGTTCACACACCAAGGTGTTATTCAGGGTTTCCTGCATCTGTGTGGGATAGCCTGCTGAAACATGTATTAAATGTTTATGGGTATATCAAGTACAAAAAATGTATATATAACATGTATGTGAATATAGTTATACATAAATATATTTCTTCACAATATTTTAAACTGTGAAGGACTTTATCACACAATAAACTTAAGACAAGAGGTGTCAAAAGACCCAAATTAGGTGCATATTACCTGTTGATGACATAACCATTGCTTTAAAATGTTTAGAGAGTAGAATATTGAGTTTATGCTCTATTTTTGTTAATTTAAGCAACACAATGTAAAAGTACACCAGACAGTTTGAGTCCAAATTAATAACAAAAAGGTATTTTAGAGTTCATCTTGGTAAAAATATTGTTCAAGGTACTAGTTGTTTAAAAGTTCATTCTGATTGTTTAAAAAAAGGTTGCATTGCTGCCCCTTATATACATGCTATAGCTTGGTGGTAAAGAATTTTGAGTCTTTCTGGAGAATTAATATTTAAGGACACTTAAATATGTTAGTGTGTGTATACATGTATGTTTGTTCTGAGTCATCTTTTCCCCCTAAATAACACTACAGGGATTTTGTCATGTTAGATTTTTATCTATAATTTGAAAATCATTTAGTGTGTAACCTATAGGCTTAGGAATGGTATAATCAAAGACATTCCATTCACATTTCTAATATTGGGCTTTATTAAATAGATAAGATCAACCTCTGTTTGTGACAGTAGGAAAAGTAGCAAAGTTGAAGATTTTATGTATGCTTTTCTGTTTCCCTGAAGAACAGCAATTAATTGGATTTTTGGTAATGATTGTCTTTTTGAATTATATAAAATTGTGAAAAGATATAGACCCCATGTTACTATACCAAGCTTGTTTCTTTGATGACTTGTGAGCAGAATGCCTTATTTTGTAAATCTTGTTTAACTTGTTGCTATTGGGATTTGAATTTCTATGGCACTAGTTAAGTAAGTTAAAAAAAAAAAGTTAAACCCTTTCATTATTAAAGAGGAAAGATGATGGTGATGTCTGTAATACACTATAAACCATAATTGTGATTTACCTTAAGTAGGTATGACTTTTATGGGACATACAGCATAGTTTTGGTGAATTCGTTACATGATAGCATTATCTTTTTACAATTTTTTTCCTAAGATAAACAATTATGTAGTTTTCTTCTACAGGGGATAGAAAAGCTTTTTGAAGTAATGTTGAAAACCTCAAAGATAATGTTGATTCTTAATTTCGCCTTTTGCCTGTCTCTTTATAACATGTATCTAAAACAATTGCTAAGTCTTTGAGAATGTGTAATCAGAACTATGTTAGTATTGCTTATAATACTTTGGTTAGGTTCAATATATACATGTGTACATCTATATATAGATATATAGATTCGCATTTTGTCTTGTCAAATTTATTTGAATGAATTCTTCCTGTAGGTAATGGGAAACAAAATTAATAGTTCATATATCACTCATAGAATTTCTATATTTGAAAATAGCCCAATATTGAAAATTTAATTCTAAAACTAAACCAGCAGCCTACTTATAAGCACATTCTTTGAGTCGTTGGTTATAAACTTACTCAATTCAGAGAAGACACAACCAGTTTAGGAAACTTCTGAGTTGGTGGGACACTGTTGATTATTTAATAATGTACTGTATGGATTAAGTGATAGCTTAACTCTGATTTTATATTTTTGAAGTTAAAATGTGGGCATTATATGTCAGCAAACTTAAGGGCATTATGTCAGCAAACTAAAAAAAAAATTATATACTTTTAGTATATCTCTTTACATAATCTGAGAGAGAAGTCAGGCTTTTAGAGAAAATAGCTGAGAGAAAGAGGAAACATCTTGAAATGACACTTTTCCTTATGGTGATGGTTTAATTACAGATTTAAAAAGTAGATGGAAATTTCAATGGATTAAGTGTATAGCTTTCCTATCTACACTTCAAGAAATTACCATTGTAACTTGATAAGATGATTTACTTTATATAAACGGCATTGCAAAGCAAGGTGTAGATGCTCAGCTAGATGTACTACTGTGTTCAAAAGTAAGGAAAATACCTATCTCAATTCTTTGTCTTTTCCAATGTAAAGTTTGCTGAATGTACAAGAAGAGTTTATCACTTAGGATATAGAGCTTTTTTTAGGGGTTGTGGGAGGGGCCTCTGTCAGGAAATTGATACCTATAAACAAAGATTGTCTTGAATTGATCCAAAACATAAAACTTGAAGCTATTCTTGAGCTAACATGGAAAAATAAAATGGCTATTTTTAAAAAATGGTAGAAATACATATCATTGACAGGATAGGAGTTAAATTTATTTTCTACAAACTGTAATTAATGAAGACATGGTTAATAGCCCCATGTTTCTGAAAAGTAATCTGTACATGGGGGGAGGGTATAATAAATAATATTTCTAACCAGGTGTGGATTTTTGGTGGCTTTCTACTTCAACGTTGTTCAAAAACCATTTATAATTTAACTTACTGTGAATTATTTTTTCCCTTGGGTGTAGCAGGATCTCTTACACAAATCTCTGATTCAGCATAGAGGAATATATACATCCAGATTTTTTTATACAAAGGAAGATTTTAGATAAAGGTTGTTTAGTAGTTCCAGCAAGGACTGTTGTTCTTTTTATACTCTCAAGTGAATAATGATTCACTGTAACTGTCCTTTTGGAAAGGAAGTGGCAAGAGAGGAAAGGGGTACTTCATCTAGCCAAGAATTGGCTTTGACAGTGAATGGGATAAGGCACCTCACCAGAACCACCTCCTCGGTTTCCTAGTGATTGAATGTATGCTGTTAGGCCATTAATTAAATTAGCATTACCTGTGGTGGTTCTCAGACCAGTAATATCTACTATTTTTCTGTAGATGTGTTAGGTGGGAGAAATGGGTTCCTTGACTAAATAAATTTGGAAATTCTGTGAAACAAGGTTACTGAAATGTCTATGTCAGGCCTGTTCTCTAATGAGCTAATGTGCATTGTGAATCATTTAAGGATGGGTTTTCAGTTTAGTTTCCCCAGACTTCCTCTACCAAGTAGCACTTTTATTTCCCCCTGAACTGAGTACTTTGTGGAGCTCATGGGAAAGTGCTGTGTAAGGAGACGACCATGTTAACCTAGTATACACTTGGATTAGGATGTTGATCAAATACAGTGGTTTATTAACAAATTTACTTATTATTTTGCTCCCCCCCCCCCCTTTTTGCACTGGAAGTCTAATAAGAAACTCAGTTTGAAATAAATGGGTGATTGCTGACAGAAGAAATGGATTAAATTCCTTTTAAATTTTGGAAATGCCGCTTGTGAGTAAAACAAAGCCAATACATATATCTGGTTTTATTTTTTACACTCAGCTGGGCCTATGTTAAAATATGTCACATTTGTTTTTCTTAATTCTAGTCTAATAGTTTAGGAACTGCTATGGCCTGTGTTTAATCATTTCAGAATTGCACTCCACTATATGAGCATTGTTTGCTGTGGGGTTATTTTTAGGTACCAGAGAAATCAGATTCATTGATAACAACACTTTGATCTAATGGGTATAGGGAGTCACAAGGCTAGTCTTAGAGGAAGCTTAGATCTTCTCCCGACTGCTCTATATGGGGGACAAAATAATGAAGAAAGTCTCCAGAATGTAAGCATGCTCTCAAAGTTAGCATTTCCCATGCATTTTAATGTTACTTCTATTAAAGAGAGTGGGATCAGTATTTTTTTTAAAAGATTCAAATACAAACATTCAAGATGAATATGAGGTTCCTAAGCTTTTTTTTTTCTGTGTTTTTTCCTACTGAAGTCCATGGTGTTGAACATGATCTTCTAAAGTCTCTGAGGTAGGTTCTGCACTTACTTTTCTATTGTCTCTGTTTTCTCCAAATTGCTTATCCTTAACCCAAGCAGATTCTTTCTCTAATACTTTGTTGCTTTCCTTGTAAATTTCTAATTTTTCTGCCTACAAGATCAATTTCATTTCCTGTTCAAGATCTGCTTTTAACAGATGCAAGCAAGGTCTCCAAAATGGAAATCACCTATTTTCATTTTCTCTTGATGATTTTGCTCTCTACAATGGCTGCTTTTTTTTAAAACTATTTTATTTGATGAGATGTTTGAGAACTACCGATGGTTTAGTCATTAATTGCAACCGTATTACTGGACATCTGTGTGTCAAGATTTTTTCTTTAATCCAGATACAGAATGACTGGTTCCACAAAACTCCAGAGAACTAATCCAGATAGTGTGTGGAAATTGTGCATACATGGAGCACAAGGGCCACCAATTATAGTATCTTTAAAAATAATTGCCAGGGATTGCTTTTCTAGCCATGGAGTGCTGGAGCTTTGGAAGAGCTTATAAGAGCCAGTTGTAAACAACCATTATTGGTAATTGAATTATATAAACTTACAATTAAGTATATTTTATATTAAAGAGCTAATACTCAAAATATCAGTTCCTAGTTCTTTTACTGTATGTGTGCTTTTGAGGTAAATTACCTTCATTTTTATCTGTATGGTGTAAATACTTCATAATGGTATGCTACTCTACATCTCAACTTCCCCAGGAGTGGCAGCACGTTGGTAGCTCAATAATGGTTAAGTTGGGAATATTTATATCATGGAAGTATGCAATTGCTATGAATCAGGGCTTGGTTTATTGTTTTGTTGATTGTCTAGATTTAAAGTGATGGAGAAAATGTTAATAATGCAGATTAAACTTAAAAGTGTCGTGTCTATAGCTGTTACATTGTGAATAGCACAGAAAATTGCAGAAATATTCCAGTATTTAAAACCTATTAACTGATTCAGCAACCAAATCACATCATTGATGAATAAAGTTCTGACATGGTCTTAATTGTTTTATTTTTATTAACATAAAATATCAACCAGAATTAATGTCAGAACTTCACATGTTCATCAATTGCAATTTGGGCAAAAATCAAGGAAAGTGTTTTCTGAGAATTAATTAGTCATGTAGAATTTGCAGTAAATGATAATATGTATTTTATGAATTGTGCACTGCACGTCCTTAGAGTAAAATTAGTAAACACACATGCTTTTCCTACCCAGGTTGCTGGTTGTTAAATATTTACTAGCACACTGCTATTTTCATCTATGAATTCAATTGATCTTAACCCAATGAGATAACTTTGTTTTCTAGATAAGGACACCAAGGCTCTGAAAGTTTAGTAGCATACTCAAGGTCACACAACTACTAGGTGAAGGGTTGAATTTCAGACCCAAATGTTTGGGCTTCAGAGTGTGCTCTAAAGTGCTTTGCTGTAATGGAAGAGCATTGAGCTTGGAGTCTCTCCTTTTTAGCAGAGTGGTTTTGAGCAAGTATGCTTTCTCTGATCTGTATATACATGGAGGTAATAATATCCATTTCATGGGGTTGTTGAAGAATGGGACAAAGGGGAAGCTCCTGGTCAAGGATTCAGTTCATAATAGGAACATTATGTTGTCCCCCAGTCCCTAAATAATTTTTTCTCATCTGTAAGAAGGATCTGAGATGTATTCAAAGACCTTTTGCAAACAGTAAAGCCTTATACAGACATTATGTAATTGTTTTTCCTTAGAAAATGCTATAAATAGAAGAAGAGGGAGGAGTTAGGCAGAGGCCCTAGGTGAGAAGTAAGGTGGAAAACTGAATGTAAAGCTTTTTTGGGAGGTGGGTCTCTTTACCTGTGTTCAGTCTGTGTGGCTTGGTCTCTCACAGCACCACTGGATGAAGTGACGGGACCAGTAACTGCTAGGTGAGGTGGCAGTTCCGAGTATCGTCCCTTCTCAGCTGGGTACTCCACTGACAGCTTTGACTTACTCTGTTAATGACATTTAATAATCTTTAGATGCCACTGATTTCCATTAAGGCCTTGAAAATCTGAACAAGTGGCAAAAAATGAACAAGTTCATGCCCCAATATCAATAGCTCAGACAAGTATATATGGAGGAAACAACATAAGCAAAATGGAAGAATAGGTAGTGCCAAACTTCAGTCTCTCTACATCAACACTGAAGAATTAACAGAAACTGTTAGAATCAATTTTAGGAGCTCTGAAAACAGTCAAAGGTTTATGCTAATTGGAGGAATGAGTAATCAAGAAAAAGTCAACTTAAAAATGGTACCAGGGTGGTGCAATGGTGGCTCAGTGGCAGAATTCTTGCCTGGCATGCTGGAGATCCGGGTTCAATTCCTGGAGCCTGCCCACGTCAAAAAAAAAAAAAAAAAAAAGGTACCATAGTGGCCAAGATGACAGCATAAGATACTCCATAATGCTGTCCCCCCACAGACCCTTTGAACAATTAACAAATACAGGCATAGTTATCTTCCTTAAACCTCTGGAAAAAGTTAAAGGGTTGCAGAAACTGGGCAAGTGCCAAATTAAGAAAACATAACTTTAAAAGTGGTAGGAGAAGATTTTGGGGGCCAATGCTGGCCCTTCCCCCACCCTATCTTTGGTGTGGAACCAGCCTGGCCCTATTCTCTGGGAGCAGAGTAACCCCTATGCACATACTGGGGTGCCTGAATTTCAGTGCCAATCAATTAGGTGGCAACATGAAGGACTAAACTAGGAAACTCCTCTCAGGTATGTCCTTCCAGAGACTTCCCTGCAGGCAGAAGCAGCCTATTGGCAGTAAAAAATACTGTAAGAAACAATTAAATAATTTGCCCTAGGTATGCCTTTAAAATGCTGGAAAAAAAATTGCCAATCAAAAATTGTATATCTTTGGTTTTTATATCTTTGGAGACTGTCTTTCAAAATTGAGGGTGAGATTAGGACATTTCCAGATGTACAAAAGCTGAGGGAGTTCATCACCACTAGGCCTGTACTGAAAGCAATGCACTAGACAGTGGATCAAAGTGGCATAAAAAATAAATATCTCTGATAAAATTAACCATGTGTATAAATATAAATGGCAGTAATATTGTATGTTTTGGTATATAACTCCACTTTTTACTTTTTTATTGGTTTTCAAATGCAAATGCATAAAAGGAAATGATAAATCTATGGCTTTGGACATAAAATGTGTAAAGATAGGATTTGTAACAAGTGCAACAAAAGTTGAGGAATGGAGGGTATAGGGACAGTGTGTGTATGCTTTTGAAGTTGTTGGTATCAAATCATATGTGATTGTTATAGATTTAGGATATTACATTTTAGCTTTATGGTAACCATAAAGAAAATACAAGAGAAAAAATACATAGAAAGAAATAAGAAGGGACTCAAAGGGTGCAATACAAAAATCAAATGATTATGAAAGCAGTTATTAATGGAAGAATTGAGGGATAAAAAAGGTATAAAACTTACAAAGAACAAATAGCAGAATGGCAGCAGAAAGTTCTGCAATTTCAGTAGTTACTTTAAATGTAAATGGTTTAAAATCTCCTGTTAAAAGGCAGAGCTTAGCAGAATGGGTAAAAAAAACATGACCCAACTATATAATGTTTAGAAAAGACTGATCTTAAATTCAAAGACAGAAGTAGCCTGAAAATGAAAGGATGGAAAAATATATACCATGCAAATAGTAAACAAAAGAGAGGTGGGGTAGCTGTACTATTCTTGGGTAAAATAGACATCGTTAAAAACTGTTCAAAAAGTAGGGTGCATAAGTGGTTCAGTGGTAGAATACTCACCTTGCATGTGGGAGTCCCGGGATCAATTCCTGGGCTATGCACCTCAAAACAAACAAACAAATGAACAAAAACTTGTTCAAAAACTGTTATGAAGGGCAAAGAATGTCCCTATATACTGATAAAGGGATCAATTCAACAAAAACAAGTGACAATTATAAAAATTATACATCTAATGGCAGAACCCAACATATATGAAGCAATTGTTGACGGATTTGAAGGCAGAAGATGATTCTACATTAATAGTTGGAGACTTCAATATACCACTTTCAAAATATTTAAAACATCTAATCAGAAGATCAATAAGGAAATAGAAGACTTGAATATATTGTAAACTTAAAGAACTTAACTGATGTATGAAGAACACAACCTAATAGTGGTAGAAAACATTCTTCTCTAGTGCTTATGGATTATTCTCTAGAATAGACAATATGTAAATTCATAAAAAAAATCTCAATAAGTTCAGAAATACTGAAATCATATAATGTATCTTCTCCAACCACATGGAAAAAGTTAGAAAGCAATAATCAAGGAAAAATTGGAAAATGCACAAATATGTGGAAATTAAACAATGCACTTATATTAAATGACCAATGAGTTAGAGAAGAAATCATAGGATAATTAAGAAATATCTTGAGTGAGAATGAAAACACAACATATTAAAATTTATGGATGCACAAAGACAGTGCTGAGAGGAAAATGTATAACTACACACTTACATTTGCTTTTTTTAAAAATTTTTATTAATAAAACCAATCAACATACAATATGAACGTTCTTTTTTCATCACATAGTTGTATATTCATCATGATCTTTCCTAGAACATTTGCATCAGTTCAGAAAAAGAAATAAAAAGGAAACAGAAAAAAAAATTATACATACTATATCCCTTACCCCTTCCTTTCATTGATCACTGGCATTTCAATCTACTAAATTTATTTTAACATTTGTTTCCCCTATTATTTATTTATTTTTAATCCATATTTTTTACTCATCTGTCCATAAGGTAGATAAAAGAGGTATCAGACACAAGGTTTTCACAATCACAGTCACATTGCACAAGTTATATCATGCAATCATCTTCAAGAAACACGATTCCTGGAACACAACTCTACATTTTCAGGCAGTTCCCTCCAGGCTCTCTGTTATGCCTTCACTAAAAACGTGCTGTCTATTTAATGCGTAAGAATAACCTCCAGGAAAACCTCTGACTCTGTTTGGAATCTCTCAGCCATTGACACTCTATTTTGTCTCATTTCTCTTTTCCCCCTTTCGATTGAGAAGGTTTCCTCAATCCCTTGGTGCTGAGTCCCAGCTCATTCTAGGATTTCTGTCCCACGTTGCCAGGAAGGTACACAACCCTGGGAGTCATGTCCAACATAGAGAGGGGGAGGGCGGTGAGTTTGCTTGCTGTGCTGGCTGAGAGAGAGAGGCCACATCTGAGCAACAAAAGAAGTTCTCTTGGGGGTGACTCTTAAGTCTAATTTTAAGTAGGCTTAGCCTATCCTTTGAGGATTAAGTTTCATATGAACAAACCCCAACAACATTGGGAGCTCAGCCTACTGCTTTGGTTGTCCACACTGCTTGTGAGAATATCAAGAATACTCCACTTGGGGAAGTTAAATTTTCCCCCTTTCTCACCATTCCCCCAAGGGGACTTTGCAAATACTTTTTATTCACTGTTCAAATCCTTCTGGTATTTATCAGGGCATCACTCTGGATAAACCTACAAAATCTCATGCCCTACTCAAGGTTCCATGTACTTATGGTGTTCAATTAAGCTGTCCGCATAAGTTATATTAGGAAATGCACTAGTCAAAATATAAATTCTGTACCAAATAAATATTTTTTTGCTTTAGTCTCACACATAAGTTAAAGTTTTAAAATATGAATTACCAGCTATTTTCAACACCCTGCATTACCAACATAGCTTTTTTCTTCCTCATGCAAAACATTTTTAAATTTGTACATTTAGTCACTAACATTACACACTCTAGGCATTCCTAAATTACATCATCTCAGTCTTTATTGTCTATCTTTCCTTCTGATTTCATTTGTGCCCCCAGTCCTCCTCCCTCTATCATTCTCACATTCAGCTTCATTCAGTGTTCTAACATTATTGTATTACAGCTAGGTAGTATTGTGCTACCAATTTCTGATTTTTTACAATCAGTCCCGTTGCATGATCTGTATCCTTTCAGTTCCAATTACCTACTATCTACCCTATTTCTATCTCTTGAGGACCTCTATTCGTAACTGAAATTATCCAAGTTCATTCATTAATGCTAGTTCATATCAGTGAGACCATATAGTATTTGTCCTTTTGTTTCTGGCTAATCTCACTCAGCATAACGTCCTTAAGGTCCATCCATCTTGTTACATACTTCATAACTTTATTTTGTCTTACAGCTGCATGATATTCCATCTTATGTATATACCACAGCTTGTTTAGCCACTCGTCTGCTGATGGACATTTGGGCTGTTTCTATCTCTTGGTAATTGTAAAAAAGCTCCTATAAACACTGGTGTGCAAATGTCCATTTGTGTATTTGCCCTCATGTCCTCTGAGTGGATACCTAGCAATGGTATTGCCGGGTCATATGGCAATTCTATACTTAGTTTCCTGAGGAACGGTCGAACTGCCTTCCACAGCAGTTGTACCATTTGACATTCCCACCAACAGTGGATAAGTGTGCCTCTTTCTCCACATCCTCTCCAGCACTTGTTGTTTTCTGTTTTATTGATAATGGCCATTCTGGTGGGTGTGAGATAATATCTCATTGTGCTTTTGATTTGCATTTCCCTAATAGCCAGGGGAGCTGAGCATCTTTTCATGTGCTTTTTGGCCATTTATATTTCCTCTTCTGAGAAGTGTCTGTTTAAGTCTTTTGCCCATTTTGTAATTGGGTTGTCTGACTTTTTGTTGTTGAGTTGAACAATCTCTTTATATATACTGGATACTCGACCTTTATCTGATATATTGTTTCCAAATATTGTCTTCCATTATGTAGGCTTTTCACTTTCTTGATGAAGCTCTTTGATGCATAAAAGCGTTTAATTTTGAGGAGTTCCCATTTCTTTCTTTCTTTTTTCAATGCTTGTGCTTTGGGTGTAAGGTCTAGGAAACTGCCTCCTATTATAAGATTGATAAGATATTTCCCTACATTTTCTTCTAACAGTTTTATGGTCTTAGATCTAATGTTTAGGTCTTTGATCCATTTTGAGTTAATTTTTGTATAGGGTGTGAAGATATGGCTCCTCTTTCATTCTTTTCCATGTGGATATCCAGTTCTCTAGGCTCCATTTATTTAAGAAACTGCTCTGTCCCAGGTGAATTGGCTTGATTGCCTTATCAAAGATCAACTGTCCATAGATGAGAGGGTCTATATCTGAACACTCTATTCAATTCCATTGGTCAGTTTGTCTATCTTTATGCCGGTACCATGCTGTTTTGATCACTGTAGCTTTGTAATACACCTTAAAGTCAGGTAGCCTGAGACCTCCGACTTCATTTTTCTTTCTCAGGATACTTTTACCTATTCAGGGCACCCTGCCCTTCTAGATCAATTTGGTTATTGGTTTTTCTATTTCTGAAAAGTAAGTTTTTGGGATTTTAATTGGTATTGCATTGAATCTGTAAGTCAATTTAGGTAGAATTGACATCTTAACTGTATTTAGTCTTCCAATCCATGAAAACGGTATGTCCTTCCATTTATTTAGGTATTCTGTGATTTCTTTTAACAATTTCTTATTGTTTTCTCTGTATAGGTCTTTTGTCTCTTTAGTTAAATTTATTCCTAAATATTTTATTCTTTTGGTTGCAATTATAAATGGAATTTTTTTCATGATTTCCCTCAGATTGTTCATTACTAGTGTACAGAAACACTACAGATTTTTCAGTG
This sequence comes from Tamandua tetradactyla, assembly GCF_023851605.1. Lineage (NCBI taxonomy): Eukaryota > Metazoa > Chordata > Mammalia > Pilosa > Myrmecophagidae > Tamandua > Tamandua tetradactyla. The sequence goes on along the minus strand of NC_135341.1, from coordinate 64,308,000 downwards.
CTGATCTTGTAACCTGCCACTTTGCTGTACTCATTTATTAGCTCTAGTAGTTTTGTGTGGATTTTTCAGGGTTTTCAACATATAGTATCATATCATCTGCGAACAGTGAGAGTTTTATTTCTTCCTTTCCAATTCTGGTGCCTTGTATTTCTTTTTCTTGTCTAATTGCTTGGGCTAGAACCAACACAATGTTGCATAACGATAGTGATAGTGGACATCCTGGTCTTGTTCCTGATCTTAGGGGAAAAGTTTACAGTTTTTCTCCATTGAGGATGATGTTAGCTGTGGGTTTTTCATATATTCCCTTTATCATGTTGAGGAAGTTCCCTCTATTCCTATCCTTTGAAGTGTTTTCAACAGGAAAGGATGCTGAATTTTGTCAAATGCCTTTCTGCATCAATTGAGATGATCATGTCTTTTTTCTGCTTTGATTTATTGATATAGTGTATTACATTAATTGATTTTCTTATGTTGAACCATCCTTACATACCTGGGATGAATCCTACCTGGTTGGTGCATGATTTTTTAAATATGCTGCTGGATTCGATTTTCTAGAATTTTGTTGAGGATTTTTGTATCTATATTCATTAGAGAGACTGAGCTGTAGTTTCCTTTTTTTGTAATATCTTCGTCTGGCTTTGGTATGAGGGTGATGTTGGCTTTGTAGAATGAGTTAGGTAGCCTTCCATCCTCTTCAATTTGTTTGAAAAGTTTGAGCAGAATTGGTACTAATTCTTTCTTGAATGTTTGGAAGAATTCACACGTGAAGCCATCTGGTTCTGGACTTTTCTTTTGGGGAAGTTTCTTAATAACTGATTCAATTTCTTTACTTGTGATTGGTTTGTTAAGGTCATCTATTTCTTCTCAAGTCAGTGTTGGCTGTTCATGTCTTTCTAGGAAGTTGTCCATCTCATCTACATTGTCGAGTTTATTAGCATGAAGTTATTCATAGTATCCTCTCATTACTTCCTTTATTTCTGTGGGGTCAGTGGTTATGTCTCCTCTTCTATTTCCGATTTTATTTATTTGCATCCTCTCTCTTCTTCTTTTGTCAACCTCAATAACGGTCCATCAATCTTACTGATTTTCTCATTCTTCTGAAATTTTGAGCATTATAGCCCCTCCTCACAGACTTCACGGACTGCTGCCACACTCGGCTCCTCCTCAGGTTCCATGCCTCCTCCAGGGACAATCCATCGGTCTGGATGGCGACTACCGCTCAAGAGTAGTACCTCCTCCTTGCTCTCGCTGCGGAAACACAGGCACGCGGCACGCTTCTTGTAGCCGTCACCGTCATAGGTGCAAGTCTGGTTCGACTTGAGCGTCATCATCCTCCGGGCCCGGATGGGGGTGCTGGGCGGGTCGCGGGAGTCGAGGGGTGGGGAGCCGGCTCCGGACCTGCTTTTTTTTTTTTGAGTAGGGGGTGCATGGTCTGGAAATCGACCCCGGGTCTCCCACATGAAAGGTGAGTTTTCTACCACTGAACCACCCATACACCCCCTCATGCTTACATTTAAAAAGGAGAAATATCTTAAACCAGAGACCCAACCTCACAACTGAAGGAGCCAGAAAAAAAGAACAAACTAATCTCAGAGTGAAAGGAAGGAAACAACAAAGATTAGGTTGAAGGTAAATGAAATAGAGAATTAAAAACTGGAGTCAATGAAGCCAAAAGTTGGTTTTTTGAAAAGATAAATAAAATTGACCAACCTTTAGCTTGACTGAGAAAAAAAAGAGAATGCAAATAACTAAAATCAGAAATAAAAGAAAGTCATTACTACTGACCCCAGAAATAAAAAGTATTATAAGAGGGCACTATGAGCAAATGTACACCTATAAATAAGATAACCTGGATAAAATGGGCAAATTCCTCGCGACAAAAGCTACGTACTGACTCAAGAAGTAGATTTTTAAATTATTATTAAAAAAATTTTTATTAATAAAACCAATCAACATACAATATGAACATTCTTTTTTATTACATAGTTGTATATTCATCATCATGATAATTTCTTAGAACACTTGCATCAATTCAGAAAAAGAAATAAAAAGAAAACAAAAAATTCATACATACCATTACCCCTTACCCCTCCCTTTCATTGGTCACTAGCATTTCAATCTACTAAATTTATTTTAACATTTGTTCCCCCATTATTTATTTTTAATCCATATGTTTTACTCATCTGTCCATAAGGTAGCTAAAAGAAGCATCAGACACGCGAGGTTTTCACAATCATACAGTCATATTGCAAAAGCTATATCATTATACAATCATCTTCAAGAAACATGGCTACTGGAACACAGCTCTACATTTTTAGGCGGTTCCCTCCAGCCTCTCCATTACACCTTAACTGAAAAGGTGATATCTATTTAATGTGTAAGAATAACCTCCAGGATAACCTCTTGACTCTGTTTGGAATCTCTCAGCCATTGACACTTAATTTTGTCTCATTTCTCTCTTCCTCCTTTTGGTTGATAAGGTTTTCTCAATCCCTTGGTGCTGAGTCCCAGCTCATTCTAGGATTTCTGTCCCATGTTTCCAGGAAGGTTCACACCCCTGGGAGTCATGACCCACATCAAGAAGGGGAGGGCAGTGAGTTTGCTTGTCATGTTAGCTAAGAGAGAGAGGCCACATCTGAGCAACAAAAGAGGTTCTCTTGGGGGTGACTCTTAGGCCTAATTTTAAGTAGGCTTAGCCTAACCTTTGTTGGGTTAAGTTTCATATGAAAAAACCCCAAGACTGGGGGCTCAGCTTATTGCTTTGGTTGTCCCCACTGCTTGTGAGAATATCAAGAATCCTCCACTTGTGGAAGTTGAATTTTCCCCCTTTCTCACCATTCCCCTGAGGACTTTGCAAATATTTTTTATTCACTGGAAGAAGTAGATCTTAACAAATCAGTAGTAAAATATAGATCCTGAATAAGTCATCAAATACTTCCCAACAAAGAAAAACCCAGAACCTGATGGCCTCACTGGGGAATATTACCGAATATTCAAAGAAGAAGTAACTAACCGGTCAAACTCTTTCAAAAAAATTGAAGAGAAGGGAACATTCCCTAACTCACTATATGAGGCTAAAATCACCTGAATGCCAAAGCCAGATAAAGATACTGCAAGAGAAAAAAGTTACAGACCAATATCACTTAAGAATACAGATGCAAAAATCCTCAAGAAAATACTAGCAAACTGAATGCAACAGTATTAAAATAATTAAAACAAAACACTCAAGATGAATTTATTGCAGGTATGCAAGGGTGGTTCATCTCTATACACTATACCATATTATTAGAATGAAGGGGAAAATGTATAATAATCTCAATCAACGCAGAAAAGGCATTTGAAAAAATTTAGCGCTACTTCTTGATAAAAATACTTAGAAAAAGAGGAATAGAAGGAAATATCCTCAACACAATAAAGGACATATATGAAAAAACCCACAGCTAGCACCATACTCAGTGGTGAAGATTGAACAGTCTCCCTCTAATATAAGAAACAAGACAAGGATGCCCACTGTCACCAGTGTTGTGCAACATTATACTGGAAATCTAGCCAGAGCCATTAGGGAAGAAAAAGAAATAAAGAAAATTCAAATTGGAAAGCAAGAAATAAAACTGTCAGTATTTGCAGATGATGTGAGCCTATATATATAGAAAATCCTGAAAAATCTACAACAAAGCTGTTAAAGCTAATAAATGAATTCAGCAAGGTGGGGAGGTGGAGGTGGTGGTGGTGGTACAATATCATTACACAAAATTTGGTAGTGTTTTTATATGCTACCAACGATCAATCTGAAGAGAAAATGAAGGAAAAAAATCCATTATCAATGGCAACTGAAAGAATCAAATGCCCAGGAATAAGTTTCATCCATTGTAGTAGTTAGGTTTAGGTGTCAAATTGGCCAGGTGATGTTACCCAGTCCTGTTGCTTTGCACTTAAATAATCAGCATGTGAATTCATCTAAGGCTTATTACATCTGCAGTTAACTAATGGGAGTTCTTTCCACAATAAGTTCTTTGGCATTCAGTTAAACTTGTTCTAGACCTTTAGCATAGGGTCTGTTTAACTGATCAGAATTTTTCAGCTCTTGTTTTTCTGTTTCCTGCCCTGCCCATATGGAACCTTTTTTTGAGGAGGGTCTTCTCAGATATGATTTGACCCTAATCAGATGTTCTCAGATCAGACAGACCAATGTCTCAGTAGGAGAGACTATCCAGTGTCACATTTCCCTGATTGTGAGACCCAGAAGGTTGTCAGATTTTCATATCCTGCTCAGCATGAGGCACTTGTCTACCTACCACTTCCCACCAGCTTAAAGTGATGAGGTACTTTTAATTTCAGGAGCCTTTCCCTGCCAGTGATATGGTTGAGACAGAGGCTGAGATAAAGGGTGGTTTTGGTTGCTTCTGTTTTCCAACCTCTGGGGCTTGAATTCCTTGAAGGAGGGAGCTGCCACTTGACCTGGGGCCTGTCCCTCCTTTTCTTGGGGAAGATATACCCAGATAGAAAGTATCTGACTATTTATTTCGTCTTTCAGACGTGCCTTAATTCTGCCCATACCTGGCGCGGTGCTGAAGCCTGAGAGTGCTCACAGTTCTATCTACTGAGCTGTTAAGAAGTACACAAACAAAATGACAAAAAATGGCTTTTCAGAGCATGATCCCTCCCTGGGTTTGCCAATCAAGAGCTGGAGTTGGTATGTGACTCTATGTGTTCCCAGGCTCTATGTGACCCCTTTCCTTCCTTTTCTTGGGGTTCAGCTGTTTTCCAGTATTTTGTACTATCCTACTCAAAACGCCTCTGTTTTTGTTTTGTTTTCCCTTGCATCAGCTCTGCTGCCTCTCTGCCAGGGCAAAAACTCCTGGTTCCTTTAGTGCTTACTCTAAGTTTATCTGTGCTCAGGGTCTGTTTTCAGCAGTTGAGTTTGTAAGTCAATTCTGCAATTGGAGCTTGGCTGAGCTAACTTCCTTGCTACTAGTAAAGTCTGTTTCCTTTCCCCTCAGGGAACCGGCCTGCCATGCCTGTGGGGGAGGGATGCCAACCTCTGTGGCTTGGGAGACTTACAGTTCTGTTTGGCATCCTAGCCATTTCACCCATTCCAGACTGGTGTAAGATGTGTATCTGGTCACTTATGTCCCTCCAACAGCTGCTCCATACAGTTTGTGGCTATTTATTAGCTGCTCTGGAGGACGAAGTAAATTCCATCCTTCCTATGCCACCATCTTACCCTGCCTCTCTACAATGATTCTGATCATGGATGAATTTTGAAAACATTATGTCCAGAGAAATAAGTCAAACAAAAAGGACAAATGGTTTGGGAAATCATAAAAAGGACTGTATGATTCTACTATATAAAATAGCTAGAAAAGATAAATTCACAGAGATAGAAAGTTGATTAGAGGTTATCAGTTGTTGAGGGAGGAAGAGATGAGTGGTTATTGTTTGATGTGTACAGAGTTTCTGTTTAGGGTGTTAAAAATTTTGGAATTAGTGTTGAAAGTTGCCCAATATTGTGAATGTAATTAATGCCACCGAATTGTCTACTTAAAACCAACCAAAATGGCAAATTTTATGAATATACACATATATATTCACCACCATAATAAAAAGAAGATTGTATTGGTAAGGTCCTTAATATTCCAGTGCATACTATCAGTATTTCAGTATTTCAGGCCTACATCTTTCAAAAAGGGGCAGAAATAATTGGCTTAAGGCTTCTGGACAGTAAAAATAACGTAAGATTCCTGTAAGGGAAGGAAGAATTCATGTAGCTGAGTTTTGAATACTCCCAACTTTTACTGAGATTTGTGGATGGATACCTTTCTAGATGCCACACTACCCTTCAATGACCTTGGGAAGTTTCCTCCTCCTTTTTGGGCTCAGTTCCCCTCTCCAAAGGGCAAGGATTCTACTCTATGCCCTCCAGCATACAGAGTGCAGCCTTGTGATATATGTAAACAACACTGTTAAAGGAAAAAAAAAAAAAAAAAAGAAAAGCCAGAGAGTGGAGAACATAAAATGAGGGGCAGAAAACATGGTTCCTGCAGTTGAAAGTCTCCAGATCTCCTTGCCTTAGTCTGATGTGACACTGTGCCATTGCTGGTAGGTTGTTAATCTCTCGACAAGCACATTCAGGCCTGCTCCCTGCCTCGGTGCTCAGGGGTTCCTATGCTCTCAGCTCAAATTTACCTCTCAGGGGTCAGAGATAGGAACTGTGCTGGGGTGGGGGTGGGGGGATGGATGGTTTGGGGATGTTCCGATTCCCGAAGTCCCCTCTGCCCAGCAAAAGGGGCAGCTGAAAGTAACTGAAGAAAGGCACAAAAAATGAGGAGCACAGGGAAACCTCTAGCCCAATCGAAACAGGGCTCACCCAGCAGTGCTCCAAAAGTGTTCTTTTGAAGGTTGAGCATTTTTTTCCCTTTTAAAAAAAGTCTATAATTTGGTGGTTATTAGTATTTTTGCAGAGCTGTGGGACCAATACCACTGTTTCATTTTTTTTTATCATCACAATCAACTTTTTTTTCTTTTTTGTGAAAAATAGCATATATGCAAAAAAGCAATAAAATTCAAAGTGCATTGCAACAGTTAGTTGTAGAACAGATTTCAGAGTTTGGTGTGGGTTACAATTCCACAATTTTAGGTGTTTACTTCAAAGTGCTCTAAGATACTGGAGACTAAAAGAAATAGCAATACAATGATTCAGTAGTCATACTCATTTGACATACTCATACCCTGCCTTCTCTGTATAACCATCAACTCTGTTCTTTCTCCCCTTGTTAGGAGTATTTGGGCTATGACTATTTTAACTTTTTCATGTTGGGAAGGGGCTGTCAATAATATAGGATAGGGATAGAACTAGTTGATGTTCTGGAGAGGCTGGGCCCCCTGTATTTTGGCTCCAGAAGTTTTACATGAAATGTTAGGTCAACAGTTCATCACAAAGTTGAGATCCTTCCTGTATAGTAGCACTTTCCAGTTTTTTTATCCTAATGAAAGTGTAAAATTTTGTACTAAAGGTATAAAAAAAGTAAAATTTTCTGTAGCTGAATATTTATTTAAGTTTATTCTTTTGATATAAAATTTACGTGCAATGAAATGCACAAATCTTTAGTGTTCATTCACTCTGTTTTGACAAATGCATACCCCTTGTGTAACCTAAACTCCAACTGAGATATAGAATATTACCATTTCCCCAGAAAGTTCCATCATATCCCTTTCCAGGCAATCCCACCTCTACAAAGACAAGAACCATTGTTCTGAGTTTTTCCGCTATAGGTTAGATTAGCCTGTTCTAAAATGTTATATAAACAGAATCGTTACAATATGTACTCTTTCATATAAGGCTTTTGAGATTCATCTATGCCATCGTATGTCTCAGTAGTTTGTTCATTTTATTGCTAAATAGTATTCCATTGAATGGATGTACCACAGCTTATTTATCCATCTCTTGTTGATTGAATATCTCAGTTGTTTCCAAGTTTTGGTTATTATGGATAAAGCTGTTATGAATAATCTTTTGTATTTGTTCTTGCATTATGTTGTGATTTAACCCTGGGATAGATCTGTGCTACATTCCAAGAGAGCAGGTTTTAATGCCTCATGTTGCTATAGATTTCAGAATTGCTTAATCCTATTTACTTCTTTTGTGCAGTGCATATATATAGTGGGAATATTCTTTCGTCAGAGAAGAGGTTTGGCATTTAAACTCCTTTAGAAAGTTGTTTGCTTGTTTGTTTTTTTTGTTCTTTTCTGTCTGAGAGCTTTTGAAAATAAAACAAAAAGTAGCCCTATTTCACTTCAACAAAGCAAAGGTGCGTGTATTTTTAATCTCTCAAAGCCAGACTGTAATAAGCAGATAATTGTCATTGAGTGGTATCACACTTTATATGCTGGTGCTTTTCTATTGTTGCTTTTCAATCTAATAGACAACTGAATTACAAGTTGCCATGGCAACCCATCCATTGAAACTGCCTGGGCCTTACAAAGAAACCATATTTGGTTTTATTCCATAGATCTGACACTGTTATAAAACAGAGGAGAGCAAAGTGAATGCTGAATTAGAGCAGACATCCTGCTCCTGCCTTCTTTCCCTTTCCCTCCCTCTTTTGGTTTCTGTGTTTACCAGGCCCCTGAATAGCCCAGTGTTAGAAACGGTATAATTTGGTCTCTGGAGATCTTTCAAGAAAGCAATCAGATTACTGTCTTTCTGAAGTTTTTGTTACCTCTGTTGGCAACATACTGCGGGAGTTAAGAAGCTTTGGGGATAGTTGGCATATGTGTAATTAATAAACTGCTACTCAAAACCAAGGTTTGACAAATAGACAAACTTCTGTCATTTCTGTAACCATACTGCCTTCATTCAGGTGGGGCATCAAAAGAAGTTTCTGAAGCAACAGAAGACTGGTTCTTGAGACACTTCCAACTTCAGAGAAGCCAGAAAATATTGGCAGATCTGGATATCCATTTTTGGTTATGCCAAGAAATTAAATTAGCAGTCTAAGCTTGAGAAAACACTGAAACTTGCCTTTGAAACTTTGTGATGCTGGGTGAGAAGTCAAGCTACTGCCTTGTTGGTGAAGCCATGTGTAGGTGCTCTGGTGGGCAGTCCCAGCATTGACCACCACCCTGTGAATGAGCCACCTTGGATGTCCAGCCCAGTGGACCTCTTAGACATCTGCAAATCCAACTGACAACAGACTGTAACATCTTGAGAGACCCTACATGACAGCTGACCAACAAAGACCTGCCTGAATTCCTCACCCACAGAATCTGTGACCAAAGTAAATGGATGTTGTTATATACCTCAAGTTTGGCATACGTTGTTATACAGTAGTACTATCTGGAAAATGTATACTGGTATACAGGGTACTCTCGCTTTTCCTTCCCAATTAAGAAAATGCTGCTAAGGGTATCATTTTTTTTAGGGGTAACCTCTAATCCACTTTAATTCATATGTGAAAAATAAATTATTGAAATGCCTCCATACTCAATTATTAGTAACATCTGATGTGATACTTTCTACAACTGATGGCCAATGTAATCCTTCTACACTCTCCTTTTCAGATTTATTTTATCCAATTGGTAAAACCTTTTTAAAAAAAAAAAATCATCACATTTAAACACTTTCCTTTCTCCACAGTCAGATATCTAAAAGACATTTCCTATCTTCAAAACTATTCCCTTTCAGTGTCACCATCTGTTTTGATCAAGCATGGAGCACTCAGATGCCCAACATATGATGAACATGTTGAAGAAACACTCAGTAACCCTGGACTTAGTGATGCCCTTGGTTTGAACTGGTGGACACATTTCTGGATTCATGATAATCTCCTGGGGAAAGGGTGGACCATCATCTTTTCAGAGAAGCTACTGGAAGTCCAGTGAGGACCCTTAACTAAAAGCTCAGTTTGATAGTCTTTTCCCCAGCTGTACGGTTAACAATTCTTGATCCACCTTCTGGGGGATGCTGCAATATTAAGAGATAATATTTTGAAATGGGCTTTGTGAAAAGTCAGGTAGCAACTTGTATTCATTCTGCATCTTTTATTTCTTTACTGTGGAATTCTCCAACATTACCCTGTTCCATTAAGTTACTTAGAGGGTTGCAAGTTTGTAATTCATAAAGAAATCATTTCTTTTTCTTTCTTTTTTTTTTTTTTTTTTACCAAAGTAGTTAGAATTAAGGACAAAAGAGTCCTTTCATCATATGGACTAAAACTTTTAAGAACATGATATTTCAGGTTAGGGATCGAGTTTATAAATTACTAATTTTGAGGCTCTTTGAGGGGATGGGACAATAAATTTCTCTGAAATTTTAGCCTCAGAATCATTTGGACCTTGAAATACCTGCTGCAAAAGAAAATGCCAATGCTGTGTAATGTAATGTAATGTAATGTAATGTAATGTGTCTAAATACATTCAACAGCACATGGATTCCATTTGCCCCTGATAATACATTTGGGTTTTAAAAAGAAGGAGGAAAGCCTTAAGAAAATATGCTTTGGGTTTTTGAAATGTATTAGTTAAAAAAAAAAAAAAAACCTTTCAAAACCCCTAACCATTCCAGATACCAGATGAACCCAAAATCCTGTCATAGTGCAGACCTCTAAGGCTGATTTATTACCTGCATCTTGCAGAAGTTGATAATAAATCCTTCTTTATGTTAGTAAGGATAAAAGTTTTGAGGTGAAAAAAGGTTGATCTGACAATTTTCCCTGACTCTGAATGAATCACAGGTTCTGCACCACTGGACTCTAGAAACTGAATGTTAAAATGGTCCTAAAATCTATTTAATTGTGGAGTGAACAATTCAGAGACTGCATATAGCCAAATTTTCATCCTAGATTCTAAAGTAGCCGGACTTCAACATTCCTACAATCCTTGTAATGCAACTTCATGTCTTCTGTTTACACTTGAGCAATGGGTTTGATCATTAAAAAAAAAATCTTTTTTTTATACTAATGTAGGGTTTAGGCACAGGTGAGGGGAAGTGCTGGAAATATGTCCACCAAAGTTTCTCAGGGTGTTCTCTAACTTAAAGCACTAAAGCAAGAGTATAAATTGAAGTGTGTATAATGTGTACCTAGGTTGTGTGTGTGTATGTTTATTTATGTATACCTTGCTTCATTCTGAAACAGAAGTTACCATGTTCCTCTATCTCCTTTATTTCCCAACTAGAAAGTAGGTCTAAAAGGCAATTACTTATGACTAGAAAACACTGTAGGTAAGGTTGTGACTTCATATAGCATCATATCCATATTCATATAATAGCTGGTTGTCCCAATATTAGTGATACTAATATTTATCTCTAGACTGAGTATGTGATAGCTAATCTCTCCATTGCAAAGTTATGTTTTCCTCCTTACAATCAGTGGGAGTTTATTAAGTTAATAAACCATTTAAAATCTAGTGACTGAAAACAGCAAGCATTTAGTCAGTTCATGATTCTGAGGGTCAGTCTTCAATTTGGGTTGGGCGCAGCTGGGTAGGTGTTCTTGTTGAGGTTGGGCTTGGCTGATCTTGGCTGCTTCAGGTCAGCTGATGGGTTGGCAGGAGGTGATTATAAGGTGGCTTATAATGGCATTACCTTGAATGACTGGAATGACTGGGACTTCTCCATGTGATCACTCATTTTTCAGTATGCTGGTTTGGGTTCATTCCATGGCGGCTCAGGGTTCCAAGAGCGAGAACTGAAGCATGCAAGGCCTCGTAAGGGCTAAGTTCAGAACTTGAACAATATCACTTCTGTCAAAGCAAATCTCAAGGTAAGTCAGATTGAAGAAGTGGATAAAAACACTCTACCTCTTGGCGGAAGTTGCTACAAAGTCACATTGCCAGTGGATCCAAGCAGGGAAAGAATTTGTGGCCATTTTTGGAAATGTGTCCACCAAAGTTTCTCAGGGTGTTCTCTAACTTAAAACACTAAAGCAAGAGTATAAGTTGAAGTGTGTATAATGTGTACATAGGTTGTGTGTGTGTATGTTTATTTATGTATACCTTGCTTCATTCTGAAACAAGTTATCATGTTCCTCTATCTCCTTTATTTCCTAATTAGAAAGTAGATCTAAAAGGCAATTACTTATGACTAGAAAACACTGTAGGTAATGTTGTGACTTCATATAGCATCATATCCATATTCATATAATAGCTGGTATGGTCAAGGTACCATACCCGAATTTGTAATTTTTGTCAGTGCATGCTTTTCTCATCTTGGTTGTGGGTTACCAGCAGGAAGACTTTGCTGGCTATGGTTGAATATATGTTTTCTGAGAATCCAGGTACCTAAAGAATGTGTCTGCGCAACTGAGAAGCCCTGAAAATGTGGGTTTTAAGTTCAGTTCTGATGATAAATCAGCTATGGGTAAGGAGATTTTTCCAAGAACTGTTGTAGCAAAATTTTGCTGTGAGATTTGTCTTTGTGAATCTTTTTTTTTTTTAATGGCCTTGCTACCATCAGAAATCATGGTCCAAAATAGTTAGGCCCACTTGATCCTGCATCAAACAGAGGAATAAGTCTCTTTATCTTGGTGAGAAGGTGAGTTTATTGACCGTGCATCATCAAGGAGTTGGAGCAAAAACTTCCCAAGACCAGTTCAGAGTGGGAAAGGTGGTTTAAGCTTTTATAATCCCAGACAAAGAAATGCCAGGATCCAGAAGAAAGCAAAAGAGGAAAAAAAAAGAAGAGGAAAAACTGTTGGGTCAACATGCTCTGTTATCTTGGAAGTCCTCTTATTGTTGACTAGTTGGAGTTTTGATACTGTCTTTCAAAAGGAAGGAAGACGCTGATTTTAGTTCATATGATGTGCCATTACTACGAGCAGAGCAAGGGTGGGCTTCTGGAAACAGAGAGTACATTTTTTTTTTTTTGAGATTAGTCCACCAGCAAACTATTTCACCAACAGCGTTTTATGCTTAGAATAACTTAAAGACTGCTTGAGTGAGGTGATCATAAAATTTTTTTTTTCTAACTACTGAAGACTATAGAACTTCAGCTAAAGGATTATATTGAGTATTTTTTTTCCTATCTATCCAGCTATCAGCTTCAGTTTCTCAGCTGGGGAATAGGGACATCTGGTGAGCTCACTTGAATATGTAATTACCAGGAAATAAAACTTGTAGAGTATACAATATCCTGTGGACAATTTTATTCTACATGGCGAGTGCTATGTAGAGTAAAATCATTTTGTAGCCTTTTTAGTGGCTGGTCTGCCATCTGCTATATAAACCACACACCAAGTCAGGCTTTCTACTGTACTGGTTTATATTTTAGGTGGTATAGGCACCAGTTTGATTATTGACGGGAGTATGGTAGCACATTTCAAATATTTGGAAGGTTTACATGTGGAAAAGTAAATAAACCTTCTGATGTCTCAGAATTGGGAATTATAGATAAAAGCTATGGAAAGCTGCTTTCAATTTAATGTACAAAAAGGCCTTTCAAATCATCCAGGGTCTTGGGGGTTGGGTGGGGGGGGAAGTAGGCTGCCATGTAGCTTTACAGGTTTCCTGTTATTGGCTGGTTCAGAGTGAGGCCCCATCCCACTTGTTGGCAATTCTGTGTGTGTGTGTGTGTGTGTGTGTGTGTTGTGTTTGTGTTTACTGGGAGGGCGGATGTTCTTCTATGTGTGATGATGGTCGTGATAGGGATTGGGGAGTTGCTGTAAGGTCCCTTTCCAGGAATATTCTATAATCCTAGTTACGGCTTTGGAGCCATGAAAGGTGGCTGGTGAAACGGAAAGGCTGGGGTTTCACAACCAGATTCGGGTGTTTTTCTGGTTTCACGATCTTGGGTTTCATGATCAAGGACCTCCTTGATCCTATTTCCGCTCTGTAAAATGGGTGAGTTTTAGGGATTAGAGAAAATGTTGGACAACAAGAAGAGTTCTGAGTACATAATGGGTGCTCAAAAATGATGACTAGTATATATTTGGAATTATATAAGCCAATGCAATCAGTACTGATTCTGTAAATATATTTTGAGTGCTTTTTTATGAGATCTTTGCAAAGTGCTGAGGTCCAATGGTAAAATATATACGTTTTTTTTTCTTTTTCTCTCAAGGAATTTAACAGTTAGCGAGAGAGAAAGAGAAGTAAACAGTTAACATAAAGTTTGAAAAACATTTTCACAAAGTATTAGTTAACTATCCATCTACAAATATTTATTGAGGACCTATTCTGTGCGGAGCATTTTACTACATAAAAATATACTGTGGTGTAGTTCTACTAGGGACAATGACCAGAGACTTCTGCAGGATAGTTAAGGGAGGGAATATATCAAGAATGTCACCCCAGTAATTTCTGGAGACTGTACCTAGGATGAGAAAATGGTTATACAAATCCAATTATTCTATTACCTGCTTAGCGAGTGGTAGAACATGCTAATTCTCATTTCTTCAGCAGGTGGCGCTGTAGCACTAGCGATTACTTTAAAAGACTCAATTTAGCGAGAAGAGGGTGTTTTTGGCAAATGTTTGTTTTTCAGGCTAAAAAGGAAAGCTGTTAAGAAAAATAAACAGTTTATCAGGCATTGTGACAAAGACACTTGAGGGGAAAGATAAGCTGTTGCTTCAAGGACAGGAAGAAAAATCCCTGCATCTGTAGAAGCAGCAGAAGCTGCCTGAGTGCCCGTTAAGAAAAAACAAAAATCATGAACTGAGGAAAGAAAGAAAAACAACAGAGATAAAAGAGAAGATTAAGAAAATAGAAAACAATTGAAATCATCTGCAGGCAAGGAGGAGTACAGCATTGGGGGAGAGATGCAGAATATTGGAGCAATTGGAAAAAATTAAAACAAGTGACACATAATTGAGAATCATCCTGTGTTCAGATGTACCATTTACTTTAGGTGCCAAATTTCCTGCGTAATTGGTTTCAGCTGCCCAGCCCACAGCCAGTTCTTGTTTTGTAACTTTCAATATTTTGAGGTCTTCAGCACATAAACTTAAAAAAAAATTGTTTATTTTACTTTTTTTTTAGCACATAAACTTTTGCACCTAGTAAGTGCCTGATTTCTGGATCAAATTGTTTTCTAAAATCTCAAGTTAAGAAAACAGAACAGTTGAATTAGGAATTAAACTTTAGTTAAAGGGACTGGAGTAGAACAGCTGAACTAAAAAAAATATTCACAGTGAAATTGAATTTTTAAAGTTGTCATTTGTGCCAACCTTATAAAGATGTTCTCAAATTAGACTGCTCTCATTCCACTTGGCTATTAAAGTGACTTTCCCAAGGGCTTCTCTACATTTGTCTTTCTGTATCGACTCAATAGTTTAGGAGTGCCTTTTTTGTAAGGTTTTTAACACAGCATCGTTTCATTTAGTTACTCTCTCCTGGAGAGAGATTTAATCAGAGTACAATGAAGTAATCTGAAAACAATTCATAAAGCACAAAAGGAAGAGCAAGTGTTAGTTTGGTTATTAGTACCTCTCATAGTCTATGCAATGTTTGATTTAAATTAATGCAATTAAAAAAACATATCAATGGCTCTCAAACTTTTGTGTGCATAGAAATCACATGAAGAGATTGCAGGACATCACTCCCAGAGATTCAGATTCAGTAGGAAAATGTGGCATATCCGACAGCTTTCAATGATGCAGATGCAACTGGTCCAGGGACCTTATTTTGAAAACCACTGACTTAAACATTTGCTGAAGAAATTTTCTATTTGGTTTAGTTATGACTTTGATGTACTCCATATTTCAGTTATATAAGGTCAGAAAGATATTTAATAAGGAAGACAGAGTGTGCAGATATTTATTGAACACGGAATAGATGCCATTTTCTATGCTGGGTTCTTTACATACTTCATTTTCTCATTTAATCTTCTATATGACAATACAAAGTATGATCTACTCTCCCCACTTAACATATGTAGAAACTGAGTCTTGATGCATGTGTGTGGGGAACTTATCAAAGGCAAACAGCTGGTTGAGCTGAAATTTGGACCCAGGTCTCCTTGACTGCAAAGACTACACTGCACAAGAGAACTTCAAAGGACTCATCAAAGTTTGATTTAATGAATTCAGTTCGCACAGACCTTACCTGATGGACCACAAAAAAATTCCTTAATTTCTGGGTAGTGTTTTAGTTTGCTAAAGCTGCCAGAATACAATATACCACAATTGGATTGGCTTTTATAAAGGGGATTTATTTAGTCACAATTTTACAGTTCTTCAGAGCAAAGGCAGACTGCTCTCATCTGGGTTCCTCTGTCACATGGGAAGGCTCATGGTGATGTCTGCTGGCCTCTCCGGCTTCTGAGTTCAAATGGTTTTCCCCAGGGTGTTTCCTCTCTGTGTCTCCAAACGTATGGGACTATGTTGTCTCTGCCTTCTGAGCTGAGCTGTGCTGAGTTGCTTCTCTCTGTTTTGACTTCTCCTTTAAGCCTCCAGCTGATTAAGTTAAACTCACACATTGCAGAAGGCACTCCCCTTATTCGATTGCATATGTTTTCAGCCATAGATGAATTTCATAAGCTGATGGTTTAAGTTCACAGCAACAGAACAACTGGACACCATCACCTGGCCAACTTGACACCTGAACCTAACTATCATGCTGGGTCTCTGTGTTCCTATTTCGTCAACAGTAGATACCATACCTGTCTCTCAGGATTGGTAGGATTAAGTTAAATAACATCTGTGAGAGTAACTAGCACAGTGCTTGACACTGAGTAGTCTTTAAAGATGAATTCCTTATTCTTTCTTTAGAAATGCAAACATTTAATCCTTGTTCATATAAGAAATAGGGGAACAATCTGTAATTATGACAGAGACACTCAGATTCTGGCTTGTCTCAGCGACCTTGAAGAACTTTAAATAACCAAAGCAACAGCCTTGGCACAGCAGATGGATGCTGTCTTGGGGTGTGAGAGGTGGCCACAGTGTGGCATGACCGTGTAGGGTGGTGAGCAGTGACTATGTCACAATGGGCTCCTCTCACCCTTAAGTCAGGGTCAGAAGTCATGGCCATGGGATTAGGGGAACCAGAGAGGACGTATCAAATAGTGATGCCTCACTAAGTCCCAGAGACCCCAGCAAGAGAGCTAAGTCAGCTATGACTTATGACTAACTGTTCTATTTGTCAGATAATAAAACCTATGTGAGTCCTCTAGATTTCCACAAACAGATCTTACCACTCACTAACTTTGCCCCATTACTCCCAGCCCTCTGATGATGGTGGGTGTTTCCAGAGAGCAGCCTACTCTCACCAGTGTAACCAAAAGGAACTGGACATGCCCCTATAACCTACTCAGAAGTCCTGTGTGTTCCAATTTTTCTTGGTTTGGAATTCCATCACCTTCCCTTATGCCTTCACTTCATAATTCCATGACCTCTGTTGATTTTCAGTCTATTTCTGACTATTTTTGTTCCTGAATATGGGTCACATTTTGCTGCTTCTTTGCATATCTAGTAATTTTTAATTAGATGCTGACATTATGAATGATATTTTGTTGAGCGTTTCCATTGTGTTGTCTTTCTTAATAGAGTGTGGAAGCTTGTTTCAGTAGATAGTAAACTTAGCTCCAAATTAGCCTGATCCTTTCCAGACTTGTTTTATTTCTTAATTGTGAAATATAACATATACAAAAAAGGAATAAATTTCAAAGTACATTGTAGCAAGTAGTTACAGAACAGATTTCAGAGTTTGGTATGGGTTACAATTTCACAATTTTAGGTTTTTCCTTCTAGCCGTTCCAAGACACTGGAGACTAAAAAATATTGATATAATGATTCAGTAGTCATACTCATTTGTTAAATCCTATCTTCTCTGTTATAACTCCTTCTTATCCTTTGATCATTCTCCCAGTCTATAAGGGTATTTGGACTGTGCCCATTCTACATTTTCATGTTAGAAAGTCTGTTGATAATATGGGTTAGAGGATGGAACTACTTGATGTTCTGAAGAGGCTGGCCTCTGCGTTTCAGGACATATCGGGCCGAGGAACCCATCTGGAGGTTTTAGGTTTCTGGAAAGTAATCATATGCATAGAACCTTTGTAGAATCTCAGATGAAGCCCTAGGTGTTCTTTAGGGTTGGCAGGAATGGTTTTGGTTGGGGTTTGGCAAACCCTGATAAATAGCATTATCTAGCTGAAGCTTGCATAAGAGCAGCCTCCAGAATAGCCTCTTGACTCTACCTGAACTCTCTTAACTCCTGATACCTTATTTTGTTACAATTCTTTTCCCTCATTTGGTCACGCAGGCATTATCAATCTCACAGTGCCAGGGCCAGGTTCACCCCAAGTTGCCAGGGAGATTTTCACCCTTTGATGTTATGTTTCAAGTAGTTGGGGAGGTCATGATTTTACCTGCAGAGTTGGACTCAGAGAGAGAGAGAGAGAGGCCACATCTGAGCCACAAAAGAGGTCCTCTATCTCCAGCCTTGTTTTTGTGTCTACCTCTACTATTAGGGCATGGCACTTCTAGGGTCTCTACTGAATGCCTTGCATTTAGTGGACCTTATCCACTCTGGACAGAACTCAAAACATCTCCAGCCCTAAACAGTCTCTACAAATTATTCAGCTTATGGCTACTCTGTACTTGCTCTTTTTTGATTTTTGGCTTTGTGGGCTTTGCCTTATGTTTATACAGATTAATGTTCAGTTAAAAACTTGAGGAGGCTCATATTTCTGAACACTTTCTCTGCATAGCTCCTTCCTTTTCATTACCTTGTCCCATAAATTCCAGCTGTCTCAGCCTCCCTGCTGCCTTTCTTTTTATCCACAACTCAGTTAGTTTCTTCTTGGGTTTCCTTTCCTGTGCTAAGGCCCAGAAATGACCTTGAGGCAGAAAACCAGGGCAGTTGAAGGGAGGGTACCCCTTGTTTGTTTTCCTTCTCTCGGGGATCACAGTCCTGCTCTGCCTGATGCCTGTGGTCTAGAGACAACTGTTTATATATTTTGCTCAGTTTTCTCATTGTTTGTAGTTGGAGGGTGTATCTGTTACCACTTACTACTCCATGGGTGAAAATGGATCTACACACCTTCACTTGTTAATTCTTACTTGCTCCACTTCTGAGGCTTAATTCAACCACCATTTCCCTTGGGAAACCTTCTGGATGCTACCAATTTAAGTTGTGCTCTTTTATCTGCTTATTTATTCCTCTCTTCCCCTTTCCCCTTGGTCTCTCAGAACTGTTAGCTCCTCGAGGGCATGGATTGCAATATCTCAGTATATTCAGCCCCTAGCATGGAATGTGTAACATAGTAGGCTCTTAATAAATGCTCATTGGCTAAATGGATAAAGTGCATGGAATTATGCAAGGTATTAGTTTCCTGCTTAAGGTCTGTCAAGATATTCTTCATTCACCTTCTGCTTCTAAGCTTCCCTCATCTCCTAAATTCAAGAATATGTTACTGCGTCACTCCTCTCCTACACCTATTGCCTGTAAAGGAAATATGGGGGAAATCTGCTCTAAGTTATTTGTATTCAGTGGCAGAAATGACTAACTGTTCACCAAAATGTATGATTCCTTTGCCACAGTATAGGGTTGTCCCTGAAAAAGGATGGCCAAATTTAGCAAACAAGCAAACTATGAAAAACAAGACACTCAGTGTTCTAGTTTGCCAGCTGCTGGAATGCGAAACACCAGAAATAGAATGGCTTTTTTAAAAAGGGGAAATTATTAAGTTGCAAGTTAACAGTTCTAAGGCCATGCAAATGTCCCAATTAAAGCACGTCTATAAAAATGTCCAAATTAAGGCACCAACAAGAGGTTACCTTCCCTCAAGAAAGGCCAACGAAGTTCAGGGTTTCTCTCTCAACTGGAAAAGCATATGGCAAACATGGTGACATCTGCTAGCTTTCTCTCCAGGCTTCTTGTTTCATGAAGCTCCCTGGGGGTGTTTTCCTTTTTCATCTCTAAAGGTCTCTGGCTGCATGGGCTCTCTGTTTCGTGGCTCTGTTTCTGTCTCCAAAATGTTTCCTCTTTTGAAGCATTCCAGTAAACTAGTCAAGACCCACCTGGAATGGGTGAAGTTCATATCTCCCTCTAATCAAAGGTTAATACCCCCAATTGGGCGACTCACATCTCCGTGGAGGTAATCTAATCAAGTTTCCAACCTAAAGTGCTGTACAGGGATTAGAAGAAACAGCTGCTTCCACAAGATGGATCAGGATTAAAACATGGCTTTTCTAGGATACATAATCCTTTCAAACCAGCACAACCAGTTAAATTTGAATTTCAGATGCAATATTGGGGACTTACAGACATGAAAAAATTATTCACTTTTTAATTTGAATTTCAAATTTAGCTAGGAGTCCTATATTTTATCTAAACTCTACACTGGAAAGCAGTTTCTCAGTTAGGGACAATATTTGTCAGTTTCCCTTGCATGTGACTAGTTCTCACTAATGGAATATGGAGAAGTGACGTGTAATGTGTGATGTGTGTCACTTCCTGGCTAAAGTGGTTAAGGATGTGTGTTCTCTACCCTCTCTCTCCACTTTTGCCTGAATAGAGGACTTCGAGGCCCTAGGGAAGGAGCAAACCACAAGAAGCAAGAGACCTAAGTCTCGAGATT
This sequence comes from Tamandua tetradactyla, assembly GCF_023851605.1. Lineage (NCBI taxonomy): Eukaryota > Metazoa > Chordata > Mammalia > Pilosa > Myrmecophagidae > Tamandua > Tamandua tetradactyla. The sequence goes on along the minus strand of NC_135341.1, from coordinate 64,287,983 downwards.
GCACATGGATGAGAGATGCTAATAGGTTGTTTTGGAGTTTTGTGTGAGTGAGAAATCAACTTCCCTTTGTGTTATATCAGTGTTGGGGATTGAATCATGGCCCCCACAAAAGGCATGTTCAGGACCCTCTTAGGTGTGAACCCATTTGTAAGTAGGACCTTGGAGGATATTATTAGTTAAGGTATGCCCACACTGAATGAAAGTGGGTTTTAAGTCAATATAGCTGAAATCCTTATAAGCAAAGGAAATTGGACATGGAAAGAGAGAAGCCACAGGAAAAGCAAGAAGCTGAAAATCAATGGAACCTGGAAGAGAAGAGAAGATGCTGCCATGGCCAGCAGGAAAGCTGACAAAAAAACCGTGGACTAAGGATTATCAGCAGCCAACCTTAGAATGCCACAATATTTGAAGGGAAAGAATTGCATAGATGAAACCTCAGTTTAAGAATTCTCCTAGCCTCAAAACCATGAAACAATCAATTCTTGTGGTTTAAGCAATCCATTGAATAGGAATTGTTTTAGCAGCTAGGAATCCAAAACAGTCAGTAAAACTGTGGGATTTATTTATTATGGCAATTAATGGTACCCTATTCCATGTTCCATTTGAAAAGTGAAATGTGAATATTTTTACTAAGGGTCTACTCTGCCTTTTTGATATTTCCAGTTATATATCTCAAAGATGCCTCAAACTCTGAATATCCAAAATTAAATTTGTGATTTTCCCAGTTCCAAACTGGTTCTGTGCGCTTTATCTCAGTGAAAAGTATAACCATACATTCTTAATACTTCCTTCTCTTTCACCCTCTGTATTCAATCCTTTATCGATTTGCATACATTTTACCTTCTAAATATATCTTTCATCTGACTACCTCTCTCTATTTTCATTGTCAGTGCTCTAATCCAAGCTGTTCATAACTTTTTCATGAGCTACTGCTACAGCCCCTGATGCAGTCTGGCCCCTTAGCTATTCCATTTTTCTGCCTTGTAGCCACAGTTGATCTTTTCAAAACCTGAATCTACTCTATCACTTTCGTGGCTGAAACTCTCAGTGGCTTCCCCCTGCTTGAGTATGGGGACTAGAATGTTTAACGTGGCCTCCAATACCCTGCATGATCGGGTCTCTGCCTGTATTTCCAGGCTGACTTTGCATTGTGCTCCCTCCTTATTACTGAGTTCCAGTCATAATGGCCATTCTCACTTCACTTGAGAGCTCCCTACATCCTTTTTCCCCCTTCCTATTTGTCCTATTCTGTGTATATTGCCCACCAATTTTTAGACTAACAATTCTCTATTCCTTTTTCAGGTCTTAGGACATAGTCCAATCAGTACTTCTTTTTAAATTTCCTATTCTCCTTCATTTCTCTCTTTATTATTGCACAAATGACACATCTTAAAATGTTTTGATATTTGGCAGATCAAGTGTCCCTTCTTGTTCCTATTTAAAAAAAATTCTTGGCTATCCTTGAACATTTTTCTCATTCAGAGGACATTTATAGTAGTTTGTCAGGTTTTGTTAAATTAAATACAACAAATAGAGTTTCTATGGCTAAGATGGAGTTGAGAGGTCATTCTGGAGGTTACTTTTATGCAGGTCAAAGCCAGGTATTATAAACTGCCAAAGTATGCAAAGCTTCAAGCAACAATGTTCCTCAAAAGCCTAAGAACATCCAGACACCATAAACAAATGCAAGATAAAGAACTCAATTGTTTCAGTTTGCTAAAGCTGCCTGAATGCAATATACCAGAAATTGATTGGCCTTTACAAAGGGGATTTATTAAGTTATAATTCAAAGACCTATGAGAATGTCCAAATTATGGTATCAACAAGAGGATAACTTCACTGAAGAAAGGTTGATTGCATCTGGTTTCCACTGTCATATGGGAAGGCACATGGTAATGTCTTCTGGCTCTTCCCTCCTGGGTTGATTTCTTCTTCCTTTCCAGTTTGGATCCCTCTTATTTCTTTTGATTGTCCAACTGCTCAGCTAGAACTTCCAGCGTAATGTTGAATAACAACAATGATAGTGGGCATCCTTGTCTTATTCCTGATCTTAGAAGGAAAGCTTTCAGTCTTTCTCCATTGAGTATGATATTAACTGTGGGTTTTTCTTACATTCCCTTTATCATGTTGAAGAAGTTCTCTTCTCTTCTTATCCTTTGAAGTGTTTTCATCAAAAAAGGATGTTGAATTTTGTCAAATGCCTTTTCTGCATCAATTGAGATGATCATGTGGGTTTTTTTTTTTTTGCTTTGATTTGTTGATATGGTGTATTACATTAATTGATTATCTTGTATTGAACCATCCTTCACGTTCCTGGAATAAATCCCACTTGGTCATGGCATATAATTCTTTGAATTTGCTGCTGGATTCAATTTACAAGGGTTTTGTTGAGGATTTTTCCATCTATATTCATTAAAGAAATTGATCTTTTATTTTCTTGTAGTATCTTTGTCTGGCTTTGGTATTAGGGTGATGTTGGCTTCATAGAATGAGTTAGATAGCTCTCCATCCTCTTCAATTTTTTTGAAGAGTTTGAGCAGGATTGGTGCTAATTCTTTCTGGAATGCTTGGTAGAATTCACATGTGAAGCCATCTGGTCCTGGGCTTTTCTTTTTTGGGGAACATCTTAATGACTGATTCAATCTCTTTACTAATGATTGGTTTGTTGAGGTCATCTATTTCTTTTCAAGTCAATGTTGGTTGTTCATGCCTCTCTAGGAAGTTGCCCATTTCGTCTACATTGTCAGGTTTATTAGGATATAATTGCTCATAGTATCTTCTCATTACTTCTTTTATTTCTATAGGGTCAGTGGTTATGTCCCCTCTTCCATTTCTGATTTTATTTATTTGCATCCTCTCTCTCTTTCTCTCTCTCTCTCTATTTTGTCAACCTAGCAAAGGGCCCATTGATTTTGTTGATTTTCTCAATTGTTCTCATGTTCTCAGTTTAATATATTTCTGTTTTAACCTTCATTATTTCTTTCCCTTTGTTTGCTTTGTGGTTAGTTTGCTGTTCTTTCTCTAGTTCTTTCAGGTGAACAGTTAATTCCTAGATTTTTGCTCTTTCTTCTTTTTAAATATAGGCACTTAAGACAATAAATTTCCCCCTTAGCACTGACTTTGCTGCATCCCATAAATTTTGATATGTTGTGTTTTCATTTTCATTTGCTGCAAGTTATTTACTGGTTTCTCTTGTAATTTCTTCTTTGACCCACTGGTTGCTTAAGAGTGTGTTGTTTAGCTTCCATATACTTGTGAATTTTCTCACCCTTTGTGAATTTTCTGCCCTGTTATTGATTTCCAACTTCATTCCATTTTGATCTGAGAAAGTGTTTTGTATGATTTCAATCTTTTAAAATTTATTGAGATTTTCTTTGTGACCCAGCATATGGTCTATCCTTGAGAATAATCTATGAGCACTTGAGAAAAATGTGTATCCTACTGTTGTGGGGTGTAATGTTTTATAAATGTCTGCTAAATGTAGTTAATTTATCATATTATTCAAATTCTCTTCTTCATTGATCCTCTGTCTAGATGTTCTATCCATTGATGAGAGTGGGGAGTTGAAGTCTCCAATTGCTATGCTAGAGCTATTTCTCCCTTCAGTGCTGACACTGTTTGCCTCACATACTTTGGAGTACTCTGGCTCAGTGCACAAATATTTATGATTGTTATTTCTTCTTGTTGAATTGTTCCTTTTATTAATACATAGTGTCCTTCTTTGTTTTAGTTGTCTAATTTGTTGGATATTAGTATAGCTACTCCTGCTATTTTCTGATTATTGTTTGCGTGAAATATCTTTTCCCAACCTTTCACTTTCAACCTATTTTTGTCTTTGGGTCTAAAATGAATATCCCATAGACAGCATATAGATGAGTCTTGTTTTTTTTAATCCATTCTGCCAGTCTATGTTTTTTGATTGGGGAGTTTAATCCATTAACATTGAATGTTATTATTCTAAAGGCAGTACTTTCTTCTACATTTTTGTCTTTTGTGTCATATTTAATTTTTTTTTCTCTTTTTACCTTTACTGATAGTCTTCATTTCTACACTCTTCTCCAGACTTCTCTCTCCTGCCTTTTCCTATTTTCCTGTAGTGCTCCCTTTAGTATTTCTTGCAGACCTGGTCTCTTAGTCACACAATCTCTCAGTAATTGTTTGTCTGAAAATATTTTAATCTCTCTCTCATTTTTGAAGGACAGTTTTGCTGCATATAGAATTCTTGGTTGGCAGTTTTTCTCTTTTAGAATCTTAAATATATCATATCACTGCCTTCTTGCCTCCATGGTTTCTGCTGAAAAATCCACAGTCTTATTGGGCTTCCCTTGTATATGATGTATTGCTTTTCTCTTGCTGCTTTCAAAATGCTCTCTTTCTCTTTGAAATCTGACAGTCTGATTAGTAAGTGTCTTGGAGTATGTCTATTTGGATCTATTCTATTTGGGGTATGGGTATTCTATTTGGGGTATCCACTTCTTGGATTTGTAATTTTATGTCTTTTGTAAGAGATGGGAAATTTTCAGTAATCATTTCCTCCATTAGACTTTCTCCTCCTTTTCCCTTCTCTTCTTCTTCTGGGACACCCACAACACAGATATACTTGCGCTTCATATTGTCTTTCAATTTCCTGAGACCCTGCTCATAATTTTCCATTCTTTTCCCTATATTTTCTTTTGTGTTTTGGATTTCAGATGTTCAATCCTCTAGCTCACTAATCCTTTCTTCTGCCTCTTCAAATTTATTGTTGTGGCGTTCCATTGTTTTTCCATCTCTTATATTGTGCCTTTCATTCCTGTAAGTTCTGTGATTTATTTTTTCAAACTTTTGAGTTCTTCTTTTTGTTCACCCAATGTCTTCTTTATATCCCCCTTCAACTTGTTGATTTGATTTTTGATGAGATTTTCCATGTCTGTTTGAACATCTTGAATTAGTTGTTTCAATTTCTGTATCTCATTTGAAGTGTTGGTTTGTTCCTTTGATTTGGCTATTACTTCGATTTTCCTAGTATGACTCATTATTTTGCTGGCGTCTAGGCATTTGATTTCCTTAATTATTCTGGAGGTTGTTTTCACTCTTTTACTTAGGATTTTCTTGCTGGATAGCTTTGTTCTCTATCTGCTCGTTGGCATTCAGTTCAACTTATTCTAGACCTCTAGCATAAGCTCTGTTTAGCTGATCAGAATTTTTTACTTCTTGTTTTTCTGTTTCTTGCCCTACCTATGTGGAGCCTTTTTTTTTTTTTTTTTTTTTTTTGAGGAGGGTCTCCTTAGATATTATAGACCCCAGACCAGACAGGCCCATAGCTAAGGAACTTTATAAGGCCGTAAGGTCATATCTACAATTTCACCCAAATTACTGATTGGAGAAAATCCACCAATATACCCAGAAACTTGATGGCCCTATATATGAATCTTATAACAGCGTAAAAAAACCTTTGAACAATTCTTGGGTCTTGACCATTTTAACTCTGAAACCCCTACCTTATTTAAATCTACTCTTATTAGCAGCTTTTCAGGAGAACTAAGCACCTCTCTAAAACCTAAACAACTAAATTGGGCCACAGTGAAATCTAATGGTTTAGTAAATCTTACATTTTGATTTGATCAATTCTTTCAAAAGGCTGAGAAAAAGAAATCTTCTCAAGCTAAAACAGCAGCTAAATAAGCCCCAACAAATACCCTAGGTACCAGAGAATCAAGGCACTGGAATTCGCAATTACTGTAAGTAACCTGGACATTGGAAAGGAGACTGCCCAAACTTCCTGAAACAGAAATGATTCCCTTAATTCTCTTTGCCCTCTAGCAAAGCAAAGTGATTTTCAGTGTGACTGTCAGGGTTGAGCCACATGACTCCCAGCTGACAGAGGTGTTCCTGACTCATTGGCCTGCTTTGAATTAAGGTATCTGACCCTGGATACCTTAGTTTGGACATTTTTATAGGCTTAGAACTGTAAACTTTGGAATTTATTAAATTCCCTTTATAAAAGCTGTTTCAATTCTGGTGTATTGCATTCCAGCAGCTTATGAACTAATACAAGAACATAAAAAAAAATCACTCCTCAACAAAATATTCCTTCTCAAGAGATAAAAAAAGGAAAAATGCTGGCTTTTATAAGCCTGCAATTAAATCAAGGTTTAGTACTAATGGTAAACCAGCCCTCCCTATTTGCCTCCAGAAAACTGTTTTGGAAATTATTCATAATATGTTTCACTGGAATGCTGATAAAATGGTAAACCAAGGAAAACAATATTTCTGGAAACCATCTGTTTTAGTTTGCAAGCTGCTGGAATGCAATACCAGAAATGGAACAGCTTTTAAGAAGAGAATTTATTAAGTTTATAGCTCTAAAGCCATGAAAATGTCCAAATTAAGGAACTAGCCAGAGGTTACCCTCACTCAAAAAGGCTGGTGCTGTCTAGAACACCTCTGTTAGCTGGGAAGGCACATGGCTAGCATTTGCTGGGAAATTTGGGTTCTGTACACCTCTCTCGGCTGGGTACACAGCACAAAGTAATGTCAGCTAGCTTTCTCTCCTCATTTTATAAGGCTTCCCTGCATGTGCCTTCCTTCTGCATCTCCAAAGTTCTCTTTGTTGGTTCTGTTGGCTTTTGGCTGTAAAGCTTTATCCAAAATGATTCCCTCTTAATGGGCTCCAGTAAGCAATCCCACCTTGAATGGGTGGAGATACATTTCCATGGAAACCATTTAATCAAAAGTTACTCCCCACAATTGGGTGGGTCACATCTCCATGGAAACAATAAAAAAGATCCCACCCAGCAATATTGAATGAGGATTAAAGAATTTGGCTTTTCTGGGATACACAACAGATTCCAACTGGCATACCATCCTCTAAAATAACTATGAAAATATGCCAAAATTGATGAATTTGTCCCAAGCGTAGTTCAGGAAAACCTTTCCATAGCTCTCAAGGACATTTTTTTACCCTTATCTACTGGGCTTTTTGAAAGTTGGCATTAGGAGTTTATTCAATTGCCGTCATCCCAAGGCTAATAAATATGTGTTAATAGTGATTTGTGTGTACTCCTGTTAGCTGAAACCTTCCCCTGTAGACAAACTACTGTAGCTATTGTCACAAAGGTATTATTAGAAAAAATAATTTCAGATAGAGAAATTCCCTTGGAACTTCACAACGACCAAGGAGCCCACTTTACAGGACAAGTTATGAAAACAATATGTAAAACCTGGCCTATTTTGCAACATTTTCATTGTGTTTATCACCCCTCCCATCTTCAGGTTTAGTAGGAAGACCAAATGGTGTAATTAAAACTCAGCTACGTTCATGGAATCCCTCAATCTACCATGACAAAAAGACAAAATACCTATAGTATTATTAAATCTAAAATCTACTCATTTAGAAAAATAAGTTATCCCCATTTGAAATTATAATAGGGAAACTCATGAAAAGAAACTCCGTAATATATCAGAATGCCTCATAAAAGGAAATATGCTAACCTATTGTCAGGAACTACTCAAAACCCTAAGTGAAATGAAACTTTGGTAGAACAGTCTTTTCACAGTTTGCTCCTGGAAGATGAAGATATTCAGAACCATTATCTTCAGCCTGGTGACTTTGTATATTGTAAGAGACATCTCCATAAAGATGCACTCTAATCACACTGGGAACAATCCTATCAGGTTCTTTTAACTAACACATGTGCAGCTAAATTAAAAAGTATTGATTCTTAGATTCATATTTTTCATTTAAAGAAAGCCCCCAGCCCTGCTTGGAAATCCATTCCTCCTGGAGACCCAACGCCCAAAATTACCAAGGATGAGAATCTGATAGAGACAGCTAGCTATCCCAAGGCCCAAGACCAGACCTATATTATTAATACTTACTGGTGATCTTATGCTTAAGTCACCCCAAAGTAGATGGCATCTGATACGAATGGCTAACCCAAGAACCAGACCAGGCCTGATTTTCATCAGATTGAAATCAATTCAATAACACTGCTATAGTCTTCATTATTATCCTAGTGTTTTCCTTATTCACATTTTTATTCCTTGCTTATCCTTGCTTTGTACCCCAGTCCGCCTCTGCCCCTCCCACAATGAATCCTGCCTTTTCTTATTCATTCTCAACCTTACCCTCCCTTCCTGATGAGTTCCTTGCCACTCATCATTCTTTTTTTCCCTAGCCATACAAAAAACTGTTGACCTAGTCGGTCTATTAAATTGCTGGGTCAATGCTAATTTAGACTCCACAGAAAGGCCACAGTTATTGGCCACATTGATAGGCACTTATTCAATTGGCTAAATCTTAGAGCTTGGGAAAGACTACATTTGTAACATATTTCAAAACTTGCTAACCCTTTTTATTTTATGGTCACTATAGTATCTCTTATTTGCTGATGCATCTCCAGAATAACACACAATTATCTTCCGGAGTTACGCTAATGAGCCAAACACTTGATCTTGAAACTTGCACTTATGCAACATTTCTGTAATGATGAAACTAAGCCTGATTATAATTAATACTTAAGAGTCACCCCTTGAAAACCCTCCTTGTTTCTCCAATGTGGCCTCTCTCTAAGTCAAACTCTGCAAATAAACTCTCTGCCTCCCCTGCTATGTGGGACATGACTCCCAGGGATGAACATCCCTGGCACCAAGGGGTTAATACCAAGTGTTGATCAGTGATGCTTTAGGAAAAAGATCTTGATCAAAAGGGGGAAATGTTAAAAGGAAATAAAAAAGAGTTTCTATGGCTGCGAGATTTTGAATGGAGTTAGGAAGTCATTCTGGAGGTTACTTTTATGTAGGTCACAGCGAGATTTCACAAAGTGCCAGGGTATGCAAAGCCTCAAGCAACAATGTTCCTCAAAACCCAGAGAACATCCGGACACCATAAACAAGCAGGAGATAAAGAACTCAGTTAACTGTCTAATTGAAAGGACAATTAGATTACCCAGAATATCTACCAACCACAAACAAGTTGTCTAATCTTTCTCTATTCCTTTAAAAACCCTTGCCTGGAAATGCCAAGATAGTACATGATTTGGTTACTACCTGAATCTGTGCGATTCTATGACCCCCAAATAGCTGCCTTTCTTTTTTTTTTTTAATTTTTAAAAATATTTTTACTGACAAAACTAAACATACAAACACAAACATTCTTTTTTTGCATATTCATCATCATGATCATTTCTTAGAACATTTTCATCAATTCAGAAAAAGAAATAAAGACAACAGAAAAATAAAACGAAAACAGGAAAAAAAATTATACATACCATACTACCCCTTACTTCCCCTTTCATTGATCACTAGCATTTCAAACTAAATTTATTTTAACATTTGTTCCCCCTATTATTTATTTATATTCCATATGTTCTACTTGTCTGTTGACAAGGTAGATAAAAGGAGTAGCAAACACAAGGTTTTCACAGTCACACAGTCACATTGTGAAAGCTATATCATTATTCAATCATCATCATCAAGAAACATGGCTACTAGAATTCAGCTCTACATTTTCAGGCAGTTCCCTCCGGCCTCTCCATTACATCTTGGATAACAAGATGATATCTACTTAATGCATAAGAATAACCTCCAGGATAACCTCTCAATTCTGTTTGGAATCTCTCAGTCATTGACACTTTGTCTCATTTCACTCTTCCCCCTTTTGGTCGAGAAGTTTTTCTCAATCCGTTGATGCTGGGTCTCAGCTCATTCTAGAGTTTTTCTCAATCCCTTGATGCTGAGTCTCAGCTCATTCTAGGATTTCTGTCCCACGTTGCCAGGAAGGTCCACCCCTGGGAGTCATGTCCCACATAGACAGGGGGAGGGTGGTGAGTTTGAATAGCTGCCTTTCTTGTCTTGGCGCTTGATTAGTTATTTCTCAGTTGATAGTTTCATTGAAACATCATATTGGGATTTTGATTGGGTTTACATTTGAGAATTTATGGATTAATTAGGGAGGGAAATGGCATCTTCACAATAATGAGACTGTCAACTTCTATGTCTCCAGTAAAATTTTAATAGTTTGGGCAATATGTTTGATACTTTTTTTCAAGTTTTATCCTAAGCATTTTATAATTTTTATTGCTATAGTGAATGGGATTTTTAAAAATTACAATTTCTAATAGCTTATTTCTAGTAAATAAGAAAGTTCTTGGCTTTTAGTAGCTTGTTCTTTTATCTATGGTTTTAATAGTTTTTTGGTTATTTTGAATTTTCTAGGTTGCTCTCTAGGGTACTTTTTCTAGATATTTTACCATTGCATCTTTATTTACACCATTTACACATTTTATATATTTTTCTTATCTTATAAAATTGGCCACCATCTCCATCCATGCAATGTTTAACTGCAGTGGGGTTAAGGGATGCTAAATGAAGCACAGTGGATATTACCTGATATGGTAAGGCTTATAATATATGCAATGAGGAGAAACTGTTCCCTTCTTTCTACCTCTATCCTGTTTTTCAACTCCTTCTCTGCTGTCTTTACTTTCTTCCTCTATGTTTTTCATTTATCAGTTTGATTTTTAGATGCCCAACTTAGTTTACTATTTTCTTCTTCTTTTTTTTTTTATTAATTAAAAAAATTAACTAACACAACAATAGAAATCAATCCATTCTACATATGCAATCAGTAATTCTTAATATCATCACATAGGTGTATGGTCATCATTTCTCAGTACATATGCATCGATTTAGAGAAACAAATAGCACTACAACAGAAAAAGAAATAAAGTGATAACACAGAGAGAAAACACAAATAAAAATAAAAAGTACAAAAATATATAAGAGAAAACAAACAAACAAACAAACAAAAAACTATAGATCAGATGCAGCTTCATTCAGCGTTCCAAGATAATTACATTACAATTAGGCAGTATTGTGCTGACCATTTTTTTTTTTTTTTAGACGTCATACCATTCTACATATGCAATCAGTAATTCTTAACATCATCATATAGATGCATGATCATCGTTTCTTAGTACATTTGCATCGGTTTAGAAGAACTAGCATTATAACAGAAAAAGATATAGAATGTTAATATAGAGAAAAAAAATAAAAGTAATAATAATAAGAACAAAACAAACAAAACAAAACAAAACAAAAACCTATAGCTCGGATGCAGCTTCGTTCAGTATTTTAACATGATTACTTTACAATTAGGTATTATTGTACTGTCCATTTTTGAGTTTTTGTATCTAGTCCTATTGCACCGTCTGTATTCCATCAGCTCCGATTACCCATTATCTTACCCTGTTTCTAACTCCTGCTGAACTCTGTTACCAATGACATATTCCAAGTTTATTCTCGAGTGTCGATTCACATCATTGGGACCATACAGTATTTGTCTTTTAGCTTTTGGCTAGACTCACTCAGCATAATGTTTTCTAGGTCCATCCATGTTATTACATGCTTCATAAGTTTATCCTGTCTTAACGCTGCATAATATTCCATCGTACGTATATACCACAGTTTGTTTAGCCACTCGTCTGTTGATGGACATTTTGGCTGTTTCCATCTCTTTGCAATTGTAAATAACGCTGCTATAAACATTGGTGTGCAAATGTCTGTTTGAGTTTTTGCCCTTAATTCCTTTGAGTAGATTCCCAGCAATGGTATTGCTGGGTCGTATGGCAATTCTATATTCAGCTTTTTGAGGAACCGCCAAACTGCTTTCCACAGTGGTTGCACCATTTGACATTCCCACCAACAGTGGATAAGTGTGCCTCTTTCTCCGCATCCTCTCCAGCACTTGTCATTTTCTGTTTTGTTGATAATGGCCATTCTGGTGGGTGTGAGATGATATCTCATTGTGGTTTTGATTTGCATTTCTCTAATGGCCAGGGACATTGAGCATCTCTTCATGTGTCTTTTGGCCATTTGTATTTCCTCCTCTGAGAGGTGTCTATTCAAGTCTTTTTCCCATTTTGTAATTGGGTTGGCTATCTTTTTGTTGTTGAGTTGAACAATCTCATTATAAATTCTGGATACTAGACCTTTATCTGATATGTTGTTTCCAAATATTGATTCCCATTGTGTAGGCTGTCTTTCTACTTTCTTGATGAAGTTCTTTGATGCACAAAAGTGTTTAATTTTGAGGAGTTCCCATTTATTTATTTCCTTCTTCAGTGCTCTTGCTTTAGGTGTAAGGTCCATAAAACCGCCTCCAATTGTAAGATTCATAAGATATCTCCCTACATTTTCCTCTAACTGTTCTATGGTCTTAGACCTAATGTTTAGATCTTTGATCCATTTTGAGTTAACTTTTGTATAGGGTGTGAGATATGGGTCTTCTTTCATTCTTTTGCATATGGATATCCAGTTCTCTACGCACCATTTATTGAAGAGACTGTTCTGTCCCAGGTGAGTTGGCTTGACTCCCTTATCAAAGATCAAATGACCATAGATGAGAGGGTCTATATCTGAGCACTCTATTCGATTCCATTGGTCGATATATCTATCTTTATGCCAATACCATGCTGTTTTGACCACTGTGGCTTCATAATATGCCTTAAAGTCAGGCAGCGTGAGACCTCCAGCTTCGTTTTTTTTCCTCAAGATGTTTTTAGCAATTCGGGGCACCCTGCCTTTCCAGATAAATTTGCTTATTGGTTTTTCTATTTCTGAAAAATAAGTTGTTGGGATTTTGATTGGTATTGCATTGAATCTGTAAATCAATTTAGGTAGGATTGACATCTTAACTATATTTAGTCTTCCAATCCATGAACACGGTATGCCCTTCCATCTGTTTAGGTCTTCTGTGATTTCTTTTAGCAGTTTTTTGTAGTTTTCTTTGTATAGGTCTTTTGTCTCTTTAGTTAAATTTATTCCTAGGTATTTTATTCTTTTAGTTGCAATTGTAAATGGGATTCGTTTCTTGATTTCCCCCTCCGCTTGTTCATTGCTAGTGTATAGAAATGCTACAGATTTTTGAATGTTGATCTTGTAACCTGCTACTTTGCTGTACTCATTTATTAGTTCTAGTAGTTTCGTTGTGGATTTTTCCGGGTTTTCAACGTATAGTATCATATCGTCTGCAAACAGTGATAGTTTTACTTCTTCCTTTCCAATTTTGATGCCTTGTATTTCTTTTTCTTGTCTAATTGCTCTGGCTAGAACCTCCAACACAAGGTTGAATAATAGTGATGATAGTGGACATCCTTGTCTTGTTCCTGATCTTAGGGGGAACGTTTTCAATTTTTCCCCATTAAGGATGATATTAGCTGTGGGTTTTTCATATATTCCCTCTATCATTTTAAGGAAGTTCCCTTGTATTCCTATCCTTTGAAGTGTTTTCAACAGGAAAGGATGTTGAATCTTGTCAAATGCCTTCTCTGCATCAATTGAGATGATCATGTGATTTTTCTGCTTTAATTTGTTGATATGGTGTATTACATTAATTGATTTTCTTATGTTGAACCATCCTTGCATACCTGGGATGAATCCTACTTGGTCATGATGAATAATTCTTTTAATGTGTTGTTGGATACGATTTGCTAGAATTTTATTAAGGATTTTTGCATCAATATTCATTAGAGAGATCGGCCTGTAGTTTTCTTTTCTTGTAATATCTTTGCCTGGTTTTGGTATGAGGGTAATGTTGGCTTCATAGAATGAGTTAGGTAGTTTTCCCTCCACTTCGATTTTTTTGAAGAGTTTGAGGAGAGTTGGTACTAATTCTTTCTGGAATGTTTGATAGAATTCACATGTGAAGCCGTCTGGTCCTGGACTTTTCTTTTTAGGAAGCTTTTGAATGACTGCTTCGATTTCTTTACTTGTGATTGGTTTGTTGAGATCATCTATCTCTTCTTGAGTCAAAGTTGGTTGTTCATGTCTTTCCAGGAACCCGTCCATTTCCTCTAGATTGTTGTATTTATTAGCGTAAAGTTGTTCATAGTATCCTGTTATTACCTCCTTTATTTCTGTGAGGTCAGTAGTTATGTCTCCTCTTCCATTTCTGATCTTATTTATTTGCATCCTCTCTCTTCTTCTTTTTGTCAATCTTGCTAAGGGCCCATCAATCTTATTGATTTTCTCATAGAACCAACTTCTGGCCTTATTGATTTTCTCTATTGTTTTCATGTTTTCAATTTCATTTATTTGTGCTCTAATCTTTGTTATTTCTTTCCTTTTGCTTGCTTTGGGGTTAGCTTGCTGTTCTTTCTCCAGTTCTTCCAAATGGATAGTTAATTCCTGAATTTTTGCCTTTTCTTCTTTTCTGATATAGGCATTTAGAGCAATAAATTTCCCTCTTAGCACTGCCTTTGCTGCGTCCCATAAGTTTTGATATGTTGTGTTTTCATTTTCATTCGCCTCGAGGTATTTGCTAATTTCTCTAGCAATTTCTTCTTTGACCCACTTGTTGTTTAGGAGTGTGTTGTTGAGCCTCCACGTATTTGTGAATTTTCTGGCACTCTGCCTATTATTGATTTCCAACATCATTCCTTTATGGTCCGAGAAAGTGTTGTGTAAGATTTCAATCTTTTTAAATTTGTTAAGACTTGCTTTGTGACCCAGCATATGGTCTATTTTTGAGAATGATCCATGAGCACTTGAGAAAAAGGTGTATCCTGCTGTTGTGGGATGTAATGTCCTATAAATGTCTATTAAGTCTAGTTCATTTATAGTAATATTCAGATTCTCTATTTCTTTGTTGATCTTCTGTCTAGATGTTCTGTCCCTTGATGAGAGTGGTGAGTTGAAGTCTCCAACTATTATAGTATATGAGTCTATTTCCCTTTTCAGTGTTTGCAGTGTATTCCTCACGTATTTTGGGGCATTCTGGTTCGGTGCGTAAATATTTATGATTGTTATGTCTTCATGTTTAATTGTTCCTTTTATTAGTATATAGTGTCCTTCTTTGTCTCTTTTAACTGCTTTACATTTGAAGTCTAATTTGTTGGATATTAGTATAGCCACTCCTGCTCTTTTCTGGTTGTTATTTGCATGAAATATCTTTTCCCAACCTTTCACTTTCAACCTATGTTTATCTTTGGGTCTAAGATGTGTTTCCTGTAGACAGCATATAGAAGGATCCTGTTTTTTAATCCATTCTGCCAATCTATGTCTTTTGATTGGGGAATTCAGTCCATTGACATTTAGTGTTATTACTGTTTGGATAATATTTTCCTCTAACATTTTGCCTTTTGTATTATATATATCATATCTGATTTTCCTTCTTTCTACACTCTTTTCCATATCTCTCTCTTCTGTCTTTTTGTATCTGACTCTAATGCTCCCTTTAGTATTTCTTGCAGAGCTGGTCTCTTGGTCACAAATTCTTTCAGTGACTTTTTGTCTGAGAATGTTTTAATTTCTCCCTCATTTTTGAAGGATAATTTTGCTGGATATAGGAGTCTTGGATGGCAGTTTTTCTCTTTTAGTATTTTAAATATATCATCCCACTGTCTTCTAGCTTCCATGGTTTCTGCTGAGAAATCTACACATAGTCTTATTGGGTTTCCCTTGTATGTGATGGATTGTTTTTCTCTTGCTGCTTTCAAGATCCTCTCTTTCTCATTGACCTCTGACATTCTAACTAGTAAGTGTCTTGGAGAACGCCTATTTGGGTCTAATCTCTTTGGGGTGCACTGCACTTCTTGGATCTGTAATTTTAGGTCTTTCATAAGAGTTGGGAAATTTTCAGTGAAAATTTCTTCCATTAGTTTTTCTCCTCCTTTTCCCTTCTCTTCTCCTTCTGGGACACCCACAACACGTATATTTGTGCGGTTCATATTGTCCTTGAGTTCCCTGATACCCTGTTCAAATTTCTCCATTCTTTTCCCTATAGTTTCTGTTTCTTTTTGAAATTCAGATGTTCCATCCTCCAAATCACTAATTCTATCTTCTGTCTCTTTAAATCTATCATTGTAACTATCCATTATTTTTTCTATGTTTGCTACTTTATCCTTCACTTCCATAAGTTCTGCGATTTGTTTTTTCAGTTTTTCTATTTCTTCTTTATGTTCAGCCCATGTCCTCTTCATGTCCTCCCTCAATTTATCGATTTCATTTTTGAAGAGGTTTTCCATTTCTGTTCGTATATTCAGGATTAGTTGTCTCAGCTCTTGTGTCTCATTTGAGCTATTGGTTTGTTCCTTTGACTGGGCCATATTCTCAATCTTTTGAGCGTGGACAGTTATCTTCTGCTGCTGGCATCTGGGCATTTATTCAGATTTCCCTGGGTGTTGGACCCAGCAAGATTGTAAGATTTTTCTGTGAAATCTCTGGGATCTGTTTTTCTTATCTTGCCCAGTACGTGTCGCACGTGGCACACGTTTGTCTCAAGTGTTTGGAATGGGTCTCCCCCAGTCACTGATCTCCGTGGCCTGGGGCTTTCGGATCCAAATCTCTCCGTTGGTTCAGGGGCCGCACGTGGTGGGGGCGTCAGCTGCCGCGGCTTGAGGGGACCCTGTGGCTGGTTGCGGGCCGCAGCGGGCCTGGGGGTTTCCCCACCGGACCAGGAAGCCTCCCGTGGGGGGGGGCTTCCGCGGCTTGGATAGCCCTCCTATCTGAGACTCGTATCCGCGGACTCGAAGCAGAGACTCGAAGCCGCCCGCAAAAGAGGGGTGTCACCTGCCTCGGCTTGGGAAACTTGCTTCTCCAATACTCTCAGCCGGCCCGGAAAGGGGGGAGGGAGTAGCTCGGACCACCGCAGCTGCCGCTGATCGGGAGATCACACGCCGCTCGGGGGTCTCACTGCAGCCGAGTCTCGCAGTCAGTCTAGCCAGCCCAGACTTTGGATAGCCCTCTGATCCGGGACTCGTAGCCGCGGACTTAAAGCCGAGACTCGAAGCCGCCTGCAAAAGAAGGGCGCCACCTGCCTCGGCTTGGGGAACTTACTTCTCCGATACTCTCAGCCGGCCCGGGAAGGAGGGAGGGATTAGCTCGGGTCGCCGCAGCTGCGGCCGCTCGGGGGTCTCGCCGCAGCCAAGACTCGGAATCAGGCTTGCCAGCCCAGACTTTGGATAGCCCTCTGATCCGAGACTTGTAGTCGCGGACTCGAAGCCGCCCGCAAAAGTGTGGCGCCGGCCGCCTTGGCTGGGAAGCTTGTCTCTCCGAGTCTCTCAGCCAGCCCCGGAAGGAGGGAGGGATTAGCTCGGACCGCCGCAGCTGCGGCTGCTCGGAAAATCGCCCGCCGCTCGGGGATCTCACTCACCGCAGCTGAGTTTCGCAGTCAGACTAGCCAGCCCAGACTTGGTTACGCTGTGTGTCCATTCCCTGCTGTAGCCCCGGGAGTTGTTTTGTACTGTTTCTGTTCACCTATTAGTTGATTTGGAGTCGGAGGAACTAAGACGCATGTACCTTACTAAGACGCCATCTTGGATCCATCACTATTTTCTTCTTTAACCATCATTTGAAGTTTTCATGTCCAAGGAGAAAGGGTTTTTTATTTTTATTTTTTATTATTTATTTATTTTTAATCCATATTTTTAATTTCTCTGTCTACTGTAGATAAAAGGAGCATCAGAACATGGTTTTCTCAATCACACAGTCACTTTGCGAAAGCTATGTCATTATGCAATCATCTTAAAGAAACATGGCTACTGGAACATAGCTCTACAGTTTCAGGTCCTTCCTTCTAACCTTTCTAATACACCTTAAACTAAAAATGGGTTATGTATATAATGTGTAAGAATAACTTCCAGGATAACCTCTTGAACTGTATTTGAAATCTCTCGCCACTGACAGTTTATTTTGTCTGATTTCTCTCTTCCCCCTTTCAGTTGAGAAGGTCTAAGGAGAAAAGGGATTTTATGTAAATGGTTAATTCTCCTCTTGAAACTTTGGTCCATCATGTTATAGCATATAATTGGATATCTTTATGCCTTGTACAATAGCATGTGCTCATTGGACCAGAACAGCTCTTCCTTTATTGGTGCAGTCCCACTTTTCTTGCACCTATCTGGCCTATGCCCAATTCTCTGTTCCCAATCTTCTATACTTATTCAGACAGATAAGAACACATGGGTATTCATTTTATAGACAGATAGGTAGCAATAGTAGATGACACATATGTCTACCTGGAATTCTTTTCCTTTCTTACTTCCTTCCTTCTTTCCTTCCTTACTTCCTTCTCCCTTTTTTGAAGCCTGCCTCCCTTTCTCTCTTTCAACCCTCAGGCTTTTAGAATATTTCTCTTTTTCCTGGTGGTTCTGAACTTTCCTTAGAAAGTGTCTAAGGTATGGGTTGTTTTCATCACTCCTTCTCAACACTTGATGGCAGATGCTTTCAAATGAAGTTTGTCTTTTTTAAGCTTTGAGAATGCTCTTTAAAAAAAATAATTTAAAAGTCCTCTCCATTTTTTCTTCTGAATTCCTTATTAGATAATTATTAGAAATTCCAGATATGTGTTTCTTAATTTTTCTCTTGTACATTCAATCTTTTGCTCTTTTGCATTGAGTTCTGGGAGAATCTCTCAGCTAGATAGTTCAGTCGCTAATTCAAGCTGCAGTTTTTTTGTTATTTGTATCATTTATTAAAATATGAACATAAATATGATAATCATATTTTTAGGTGAAACTACCAATTTTATGACTCAAATATCCTCTTGAATCTTTATGAATGTAATATTAATTAATATTTTTTTTTAAGTTTTATTTCTTTGGGAATTAGTTCCATTTCTTGTTCGGCACTTTTCTTTCATAGTGTTGATTTTCCTCAAATATTTGGTTGGTTTTTGTATTTATAGTTGATGTCTAGACTGAAGAGTGTATTGATTTCCACAGCCCAATTGTGTGCAAGCGCAATTGTGTCTACTATAGAAACCTTTTTTTCTGGTGATTGCATGGTAGGGGTTGGTCATTTGACTGGATGTACTGTATGTGGGCTTCTGGGTGTGGGGAGTCTTAAGTTTCTCCGTGATGATGGAAATTTCCAGGTTCACCACTTGGCTTTCTGATCCCAGCTCCCCTCCCCCTATCATAGAGTCACTGAGGGGTTGATCCATTTTTCTCCTAATCTCAGGAGCCCTCATTTGGAAGATCCTTCCCTTTGATAAAGAGATTAATTCCTGAGATTTTTCCTAGGACAAATACTGCTATCAGCTGCTCAGCAAAGACAAGGCTTAGGGTGGAATCTGTCTACTCAGTTCTTTCAAATGTAGATCCTTAATTTTTTATCTTGATAATTGATCATTGCTTCCTCCAATTTTTTATATTTTTAGACTCTGAATTTGGATTTCTGTGGGGATTCTAAAAATTGCTCTTATTTCTATAATGAGTTTCCTTTTTTAAAAATATGAGATTATTATATAGTCAAAAGAGTTTAATATTTGTGTGAAGTTTTCATAATAATAGTGTGATGGTTAACTTCATGTGTAAACTTGGCTAGGTTATGAGGTCTGGTTGTTTGGTCAAGTATTGGTCTGCTTGTTAAGATGAGGGTATTTTGAGATGGAATTTGCATCTATATCAGTTGATCACATCCATGATCAACAAAGGAGATTGCCCTCAGCAATGTGCAGAGTTTCCTCATCCAATCAGCTGGAGGTCTTAAAAACCAGAGCTGAGGATTTCAGAAGTTAGAAGTGGAATTTGAATTCGACCTTCAGCATGGTTTCTGGTTGGAATTTCCAGCCAGTCAGCTTCCCCTGTAGAATTCAAACTGAGAATTTCCAGCCCCCCAGTTCAGACTTACCAGTCCACATGACCACATGAGCTGATTCTTTATAATAAAATCATATTGATTTGAAGAAACAGGGTTCTTCTGTTTCTCTGGGAACCCTGACTAATACAAATAGCAAAACAAAAAATTCTATGTATCCACCACCCTGTTTAAGAAATAGAACATTCCTAGTATCTTTGAACCTACCCATGTATGCCCTCATGAATTTTGAGTTTATTCTCTTGCTTTCATTTAAACTTTTCTTAGATGGAGTGTTGGTTAGGTTCAGGTGTCGAGTTGGCCAGGTGATGATGCCCAGTTGTCTGGTCAGGCAAGCACCAGCTTAACCATAACTGCAAGGATATTTCATGACTGGTTGATAACCCAGAAAGGTGGTTTATCAAACCATCAGTGAATTGATTACATCTGTGGCTGATTACATCTATGATCAATTAAGGAAATCTGTTTTTCCCACAATGAGAGAATCCAATCAGTTGAAGACTTTGAGGGAAGAAGACAGACTGCTTCTTCAGCCAGTCAGCCTCTCCTGTGGAGTTCAGTAAGGACCTTCATTAGAGTTGCCAGCCTCATGGCTTGCTCTAGGGATTTTGGACTCTTGCATCCCTACAGTAGCGTGAGAAACTTTTACAGATCACATTTACAGACATCTCCTGTTGGTTCTGTTTCTCTAGAGAACCCTGACTGATGCACATGGTACCATTTCACCCTGATATACTGTATTTTTGTATGTTCATATTCATATTTATACATTTTATATGCATATATTTATACATTTTTTATAACTTGTTTTTTTCTTGCTCAAATTATGCATGTGAAGTTAATTCAAATTGATGCATATAGCTATAATTTTCATTTTCATTTCTCTGTAATTTGTTTGAAGACGTTATAATTTATCCTTCCTATCACTGATGGTCATTTTAGTTTATTTCCTTTTTTTGTGTATGACTATTATGAGCAATGCAGTTATGAACATTCTTACATGTGCTCCCTAGTGCACATGGCAAGAATTACTCTAGGGTACAGACTCAGAAGCGGAAGTCTAGGTCATAGGTTCACACATCTTCAATTTTATTAGTTAATGTCAAATAGTTTCCTAAGATGGTTTACCAAATTTTACTCTACTTGTGGTACACAGTTCATTGTTCCATTCTCTCTGACACTTATTATCAGACTTAAAAAAATTTGCTGATCTTGTTTATGTGTATCATTGTGGTTTTAATTGCATTTTTCCAATTACTGCTGAGGTGGACCATCATTCCCAACCCTTCCCAAAAGAAAATATCAGGCACTAAATCCTACTGTGCTGGTTTGAAACTGTTGGGTACTCCAGAAAAACTATGTTCTTTAGTCCTGATTTAATATTGTAGGGTGAAATCTTTTTGGTGAAGTTGTTTCTGTGGAGATGTGACCCACCCAATTGTGGGTGGAACTTTTGATTAGGTGGCTTTCATGGAGATGTGTCTCTACCCATTCAAGGTGAGTTGCTTACTGGAGACTTTTAAGAGGGAAACATTTTGGAAATAGTTTCAGAGTCGACACAGAGAGAGATATTTGGAAATGCAGAAAGTAAACACCCCCAAGGAAGCTGTTTGAGTCTAGAAGCCAAAGGACCAGCAGATGCCAGCCACGTGCCTTCCCAGATTGGCTTCCTTGAGTCAAGTTATCTGTCTCTGGATACCTTCGTTTGGACATTTTTATGTAACTTGCAAAACTTATAACAATAAATTCTGTTTAAAAGCCAAGCCATTTCTGGTATATTGCACTTTAGCAGAATTAGCAAACCAAAACATCTAGGGAAAGCTAACCATCTGCCTTGCTGAAGAACATTAAGTGACAACTAGAGTAAGTATGTAGGTCCTCACCTATAGCATGGAAAAAAGCATGTGCTACAAGCTAAGTGGAGCTGCTTTTGCCTCTTGGGAAGTAAATGAAGCATATGCCCACCAGGGCTTAAAACTAAAGGGGGAAACGTTTTGAAAACAAAATTTTGTTTTTCTCCCTACCTCTTGAAGTAAAATCAACAGCAGAAAAGTCATTCTAAAGTTAATTTACCTTATCTTCTATAAAAATACACTTGTCATCCTGCTTATTTTTGGTTCAAGAAGAATAGTTCATGAAGCTTATACTTGTTTATGTTACCATTGGGCACTGCTGTACACAATAAACCCCACCACAGCTAGATAGGTTTATGAAGCACCGAACCTTCCACGTTACTTGCTAGCATTTCCTCAGGACCACAGCATTCTAGTGCTATAGGGTAAGTAATGAGAGCTGTTTGATTTTTGTCTTCACTTCACACATCCACGTGATTAAATTATCCAAGCCATGCCTCTGTACCGTCCCTGAAAATAATCTGAGCCTGCTGACTAAACTGACTGGTCAGCTTGGCTATCAGTCCACTTCATGAGAGGTGGAGCTGGAAAACCAGAGGGCTAATGTACTTCACCAGCGGCTATGCGTGTATGGGTAACTAAGAGTTCATGTTTTTTGCAATATCTGTGGTTTTTGCAGTATCTGTGGTTATGGGAATAACTCACATGAAGAATGCTAAACTGAAATTGCACAACCTGTAGGACTCTGTGGAGGGAGAGGAAAATAGGAGGATCCTCCTTCCCCACATAATTCAGTATGGGGTTTCTTTTGCCCATTTTAAAAACTGCTTTGTTTATTTTTTTGTTGTTGAGTTGTAGGATTTATTTATATATTCTGGATATTAAACCCTTACAGCTATGTGGTTTCCAAATATTTTCTCCTGTTCTGTAGGTTGTCTTTTTTTTTTTTTTTATTTGTAGGTTGTCTTTTTATTTTCATCATGAAATTCTTTGATGCACAAAGCTTTTAATTTTGGTCAAGTCCCATTTATCTATTTTTTCTTTAGTTGTTCTTGCTTTTGGTGTAAAGTCTAGACAGCTATTGCCTACCCCAAGGTCCTGAAGATGCTTCCCTATGTTTTCTTTTAGGAGTTTTATAGTTTTGGTTACTATATGTGGATCTTTGGTCCATTTTGAGGTAATTTTTGTATAAAGTATGAAGTAGAGGTCTTACTTTAGTCTTAGAATATGGATATGCAGTTTTTCCATCACCATTTGTTGAAAAGACAATCTTTTCCCCATTGAGTTGAATTGTAAAAAATCAATTGGCCATGGATATGGGGGTCTATTTATGAACTATCTATTTGATTCTATTGGTCTATATGTCTGTCCTTGTGCCAGTACCACACCGTTTGATTATTGTAGCTTTGTAGTAAGTTTAAAATAGAGAAGTGTAAGTCCTCCAGCTTTGTTCTTCTTTTTCAAGATGATTTCAGCTACTCAGGGCCCCTTACCCTTCCATATAGATTTGGTGATTGGCTTTTCCGTTTCTGCAAAGATGGCTGTAGGATTTTTGATTGGGATTGTGCTGAATCTGTAAACTGTTTTGGGTAGACTTGACATCTTAAAAATGTTTAGCCTTCCAATCAATGAACATGGAAAGTCCTTCCATTTATTTAGGTCTCTTATTTTAGCAGTGCTTTGTAGTTTTTCATGTACAAATCTTTTTTTTAAAACTTTTTAAATTGTATAGTATAACATATATACAAAATGAAGAAATAAAAAAGCAATAGTTTTCAAAGCACTCTTCAACATGTAGTTCAGGACAGATCCCAGAGTTTGTCATGGGCTGCTGTTCTAGTTTGCTAGCTGCTGGAATGCAATATACCAGAAACCGAATGGCTTTTAAAAGGGGAATTTAGTAAGTTGCTAGTTTACAGTTCTAAGGCCAAGAAGATGTCCCAATTAAAACAAGTCTATAGAATGTCCAATCTAAGACATCCAGAAAAAGCTACCTGGGTTCAAGAAAGCTGATGAAGTTCAAGGTTTCTCTCTCAAATGAGAAGGCACATGGTGATCATATTCAGGGCTTCTTGCTCAGCTGGAAGGGCACATGGCGAACACAGTGTCATCTGCTAGCTTTCTCTCCTGGCTTCCAGTTTCATGAAGCTCCCTGGGAGGCATTTTCCTTCTTCATCTCCAAAGGTAGCTGACTCGTGGACTCTGCTTCATGGTGCTGCTGCATTCTCTGCTCTCTCTGAATCTCCATCTTTCTCCAAAATGTTTCCTCTTTTATAGGATTCCCGTAAACTAATCCATACCCACCCAAATGGGTGGAGACATGTCGTCACCTAATCCAGTTTAACAACCATTCTTGATTGAGTCACATCTTCAGGGATATGATCTAATTACAGTTTCAAACATACAATATTGAATAGGGATTAGAAGAAACAGCTGCCTTTACAAAATGGAATTAGGATTAAAACATGGTTTTTCTAGGGTACATACATCCTTTCAAACCAGCACAGCTACCATACGATCCTCTCATATTTTCCTTCTAGCTGCTCCAGAATATAGGAGCCAGGAGGGCTTAAATATTTTTTATCATCACAATCAACATTTTTTCCTTCTTTTTTTTTTTTTGTGAAAAATAGTATATATACAAGAAAGCAATAAATTTTGAAGCACAACACCACAATCAGTTGTAGAACATATTTCAGAGTTTGACATGGGTTACAATTTCACAATTTTAGGTTTTTACTTCTAGCTGCTTTAAAATACTTAAGCCTGAAAGAGATATCTGTTTAATGATTCAGCATTCATATTCATTTGTTAAATTCTGTCTTCTCTGTATAACTCCACCATCAGCTTTGATTGTTCCATCCCTCTCTTTAGGGGTGTTTGGGCTATGGCAATTCTAAATTTCTCATATTGGAAGGGGCTGTCACTAATATGGGGTAGGGAGTTGGAACTGTTTGATGTTCTGGAGAGGTTGGGCTAGGTTTGAGGACTTATCTAGGCCAGGGACCCATCTGGAGGGTGTAGATTTATGGAAAGTCACTCTAGTGCATGGAACCCTTATGGAATTTTGTATATTGCCCTAGGTGTTCTTTAGGATTGGCTAGAATGGTTCTGGTTGGGGGTTGGCAGATTATGATAGGTAGTAATATCTAATTGAAGCTTGCCTAAGAGTAACCTCCAGAGGAAGCTCTCTACTCTATTTGAACTCTCTCTGCCACAGATACTTTATTAATTACACTTCTTTTCCCCTTTTGGTCAAGATGGAATTGTTGATCCCATGATGCCAGGTCTGGATTCATTCCTGTGAGTCCTCTCCCACGTCACCAGGGAGACTTGTACCCCTGGATGTCATGTCCCACGTAAGGGGGGAGGGCAATGGTTTCACCTGCAGAGTTGGGCTTAGAGAGACTGAGGCCACATCTGAGCAACAAAAGAGGTCCTCCAGAAGTAACTCTTAGGCATGCCTATAAGTAGTCTAAGCTTCTCTGCTACCTACATAAGCTTCAATTTTTCACGTACAAGTCTTTTACATCTTAGGCTAATTTATTCCCAGATATTTTATTCATTTAGTTGCTATCGATAGTAGAATTTTTCTAGATTTTCTCTTCAGATTGTTCATTACTAGTGTATAGAAACACTACTGTAAGTTTTGTGTGTTGATCATTGTCATGGTCAGGTTCATGTGTCAACTTGGCCAGGTGGTGGTACCTGTTTGTCTGGTTGGATGAGTGCTGGCCTGTCTGTTGCTAAGAGGACGTTTCATAGAATTAAATCATGATCACATCAGCTGAATCCACAGCTGATTCCATTTGTGATCAGCCAAGGAGGGTGTCTTCTGCAATGAGTGATGTTTAATCTAAGGAAGGCTTTTAAGGAGGATTCAGAAGAGATATCCTGCTTTGGCCAGTGAGCCTGTCCTGTGGAGTTCATCCAGACCCTCCACTGGAATCATCACCTTCACATCTTTCCCTAAAGGTTTTGGGCTCTACATAACACAGTTATGTGAGACACTTTTATAAATTTTATATTTATGGATATATATGTTGATTCTGTTTTTCTAGAGAATCCTAACTAATACAGCTTGGTACCAGGAGTGGTTCTTAAGAAACAGAATCTTAAAAATGGGTTTTTACAATTGGTTATCTACTCTGACTGGACTCAAAGACACTAAAGACTCTGATTCCTGTAATCAGAATGATACTGCCAATCCATGGGGTGAGTTGGCAAAAATGATAGTCAAAATATCACCATTTGATTCTTCTGAGGATTCGCTTGTATGGAGCCAGGCTCTGGGGGATAATGGTTTTGACACCTTTGCGGAGTTTTGTGGAAATAGGAGGTATAGAGATGTTGGCTGGTTGTTGTTAGATACACTGTATGCATTAATGACTGAAAGCTATGGGCTTAAAGCTTCACATGAGAAGCTTACACACTGTCTGACAGATGTAAATGCTTATGTAAGTGTCCTGAAGGAAAATCTTATTTCGTGTAGCTTGTAGACTTGAGATCTCTGAAAATCAGACTCAGAATCTTATTGT
Source organism: Tamandua tetradactyla (assembly GCF_023851605.1). Classification (NCBI taxonomy): domain Eukaryota; kingdom Metazoa; phylum Chordata; class Mammalia; order Pilosa; family Myrmecophagidae; genus Tamandua; species Tamandua tetradactyla. The sequence continues at coordinate 64,262,011 of NC_135341.1, read as the reverse complement.
TAGAATAGCAACTTTACAACATAAATTGAAATCTCAATCTTGCTTGGTGTCTGCTGTTAAAGTGAGGGCATTGATTGGAAAGGGTGGGGCCCTGAAAAATGGAATGGTGACATATGGATTGATAATGATGCCGGTGGTGAGGTTGAAACCCTAGGTCATGCTGAGTCTTCCCAGAAAACCCTGTAATAGTCTGCCCTGAGGACATAGCCACCCCACCTCCAGCCTGCCTTGAGGAGTTGGCTACCCAATGTCCACCTGAAGGGATTAGCCCTAGAGTGACTAATCTTGTGTCACCAGATGAAACTGCTTATGTATGCCCTGAAGCAAATGGCTTGGAAGATACTTCTGATTCTTTGTATGACCCCTCCCCACCATCCCTCATTTCTTCCAGGCCTATAACTAGACTAAAGTCTCAACAGGCCCCTAAAGGTAAAGTACCAAGTATCACACATGAGGAGGTACATTATACTTCAAAAGAACTGTGTGAGTTTTCCAATTTATATATACATAAATCTGGGGAATAAGTGTGGCAATGGATTTTAAGAGTGTGGGATAATGGTGGGAGGAATATAAGGCTGGATCAGGCTGAATGTACTGATATGGGCCCCCTAAGCAGAGATTCTGCATTCAGTGTTACAGCTTGAGGGGTTAGGAAAGGCATTAGCAGTTTGTCTGGATGGTTGGCTGAAACATGGATCAAAAGGTGGCTGACGTTACCTGAGGTCGAAATGCCAGAACTGCTGTGGTATAATGTTGATGAGGGATCCAGAGGCTTAGAGAGATTGAAATGTTAGAGTGGATTTATCATGCAAAGCCTGCTCTTACACCCTAGGAATGTCTGGAGGATGCACCTTTTACCAGAACAGTGAGAAATAAATTTGTGAGACTAGCGCCCTCATCCCTGAAAAGCTCTGTAGTTGCATTTCTCTTTAGGTCAGATATTACTATGGGAACTGCTGTCACTGAGCTGGAATCCTTAAACATAATAGAGATGACCAGATCCCGAGTTGGCAGAAGCCAGGTGGCAGCACTTAATCGCCAAAGACAGGGTGGACATGACTATTATAATATACAGCAAACTCAAAGCAGGAGTCAAAAAAATCTGACTCACAGAGATTTGTGGTGTTGGCTAGTAAATTATGGGTTACCTAGATATACAATAGATGGGCAGTTTACTAAATTATTGTTTGAGCTGTATAAACAAAAGAATTCTAGGTCAAGTGAACAGAAGTCTAACTTGAATTACAAAAACACAGAGTCACGACCCCTTAATCAATTTCTAAACTTGAGACAGTTTACAGACCCAGAGCCCTTTGAATGAAATGGAGGCCAGGTCCCTTTGGGGGAGAACTCTGTTACACTGCCACATATTTATACTCTTAATCTTCCTCCAAGCCTTCCCCAAGGAGACCAATAGCCTTTTACCAGGGTAACTGTGCCTTGGGGAAAAGGAAATGATCAGATATTTTGGAGATTACTAGACACTGGTTCAGAAGTGACATTAATTCCAGGGGACCCAAACGTCACTCTGGACCACCAGTCAGAGTGGGGGCTTATGGAGGTCAGGTGATCGATGGAATTTTAGCTCAGGTCCATCTCACAGTGGGTCCAGTGGGCCCCCGGACCCATCCTGTTGTTATTTCCCCAGTTCCAGAATGCGTAATTGGAATAGACATACTGAGCAACTGGCAGAATCCCTGCATTGGCTCTCTAATTTGTGTAGTGAGGGCTATTATGGTGGAAAAGGCCATGTGGAAACCACTAGAACTGCACCTACCTAGCAAAATAGCAAATCAGAAGCAATACCGGATTCCTGGAGGGATTGCAGAGATTACTGCCACTCTTAAGGACTTGAAAATGCAAAGCTGGTGATTCCCACCACATCCCCATTCACCTCTCCTATTTGGCCTGTGCGGAAAACAGATGGGTCTTGGAGGATGACAGTGGATTATCATAAGCTCAACCAGGTGGTAACTCCAATTGCAGCTGTTGTTCCAGATGTGGTATCATTGCTTGAGCAAATCAATACATCCCTTGGTACCTAGTATGCAGCTATTGATCTGGCAAACACTTTTTTCTCAATAGCTGTTAGTAAGGACCACCAGAAACAGTTTGCTTTCAGCTGGCAAAGTCAGCAATATACTTTCACTGTCCTACCTCAGGGGTATATTAACTCTCCAGCCCTATGTGATAATCTTGTCTGTAGGGACCTTGACCATTTCTCCCTCCCGCAAGACATCACACTGGTCCATTATATTGATGATATCATATTGCTTGGACGTAGTGAGCAAGAAGCAGCAACTACTCTAGACTTATTAGTAAGACATTGCGTGTCAGAAGTTTGGAGATAAATCTAAGAAAAATACAGGGGCCTTCCACCTCAGTGAAATTTCTAGGTGTCCAGTGATGTGGGGCATGTCGAGATATACCCCTAAGGTGAAGGATAAGTTACTGTATCTGGCCCCTTCCACAACCGAAAAAGAGGCACAACGCCTAGTTGGTCTCTTTGGACTTTGGTGACAACATATTCCTCATTTGGGTGTGCTACTCCAGGCCATTTATCGAGTGACCAGAAAATCTGTTAATTTATTTTTTTAATTTTTATTTATTTAATTTATTAAACATGTGAACATATAAACACAAACATTCTTACCATTTGCTCATTCCATTCTACATATATAATCAGTAACTCACAATGTCATCACATAGTTGCATATTCATCATCATGATCATTTCTTAGAACATTTGCATCAATTCAGAAAAAGAAATAAAAAGAAAACGGAAAAAAATTCATACATACCATACCCCTTACCCCTCCCTCTCATTAATCACTAGCATTTTAATCTACTACATTTATTTTAACATTTGTTCCCCCTATTATTTATTTTTAATCCATATGTTTTACTCATCTGTTGATTAGGTAGATAAAAGGAGCATCAGACACAAGGTTCTCACAATCACACAGTCACATTGTGAAATTTGTATCATTATACAATTATATTCGAGAAACATGGCTACTGGAACACAGCTCTACATTTTCAGGCAGTTCCCTCCAGCCTCTCCATTACATCTTGACTAACAAGGTGATATCTATTTAATGTGTAAGAATAACCTCCAGGATAACGTCTCAACTCTGGAATCTCTCAGCCATTGACACTTTATTTTGTCTCATTTCGCTCTTCCCCCTTTTGGTCAAGAAGGTTTTCTCAATCCTTTGATGCTGAGTCTCAGCTCATTCTAGGATTCCTGTCCCACATCACCAGGAAGGTCCACATCCCTAGGAGTCATGTCCCACGCAGAGAAGGGGAGGGCAGTGAGCTTGCTTGTTGTGTTGGCTGAGAGAGAGAGGCCATGTCTGAGCAACAAAAGAGGTTCTCTTGGGGGTGACTCTCAGGCTTAATTTAAAGTAGGCTTAGCCTATCCTTTGCAGGGTTAAGTTTCATATGAACAAACCCCAAGATTGGGGGCTCAGCCTATTGAAAAGCTGCTAATTTTGAGTGGGGACCTGAAGAAAAGGAGGCTCTGCAACAGGTCCAGGCTGCTGTACAAGCTGCTCTGCCACTTGGACCATATGATCCAGCAGACCCAATGGTGCTGGAAGTGTCAGTGGCAAACAGAGATGTTGTCTGGAGCCTTTGGCAGGCCCCTATAGGAGAATCACAATGTAGACCCTTAGGATTTTGGAGCAGTGCCTTACCATCTGCTGCGGATAACTACTCTCCTTTTGAGAAACAACTTTTAGCCTGCTACTGGCCTTAGTAGGGACTGAATGCTTAACCATGGGCTGCCAAGTTACCATGAGACCTGAGTTGCCTATCATGAGCTGAGTGCTGTCTGATTCATCAAGCCATAAAGTTGGGTGTGTGCAGCAGCACGCCATCATAAAATGGAAATGGTATATATGAGATAGGGCCAGAGCAGGTCCAGAAGGCCCAAGTAAGTTACATGAGGAAGTGGCCCAAATGCCCATGGTCTCCACTCCTGCCACATTACCTTTTCTCTCCCAGACCAGAGCTATGGCCTCTTGGGGAGTTCCTTACAGTGAATTGACTGAGGAAGAGAAAACTTGGGCCTGGTCTACAGACGGTTTTTCACGATATGCAGGTACCACCCGAAAATGGACAGCTGCAGCACTACAAACCCTTTCTGGGGTGTCCTTGAAGGACAGTGGTGAGGGAAAATCCTCCCAGTGGGCAGGACTTCAAGCAGTGCACCTGGTTGTTCATTTTTCTTAGAAGGAGAACTGGCCAGAAGTGCATTTGTTAACTGACTCACAGGCTGTTGCTAATGGTTTGGCTGGACGGTCAGGGACTTTGGAAAGACCATAATTGGAAAATTGGAGACAAAGAGGTCTGGGGAAGAGGTATTTGGATAGACCTGAGTGGGCTAAAAACATGAAGATATTTGTGTCCCATGTACATGTGCACCAGAGGGTGAATTCAGCCAAGGAAGGATTTAATAAGGATAAGATGACCTGTTCTCTGGATACCAGTCAGTTTTTTCCCCCAACTTCTATCAATTGAGTTTCAAAAGGCCAATACCTTGAAGGGCTGTGGTAATGTTCTTCAGGAAGCTGTGTATGCTATGAATCAGCCTCCACTGTATGGTGCTGTTTCTCCTATAACCAGGATCCACGGGTCCAGGAACCAAGGGGTGGAAATGGGAGTGGCACCACTCATTATTACTCCTAGTGATCCACTAGGAAAATTTTTGCTTCCTGTCCCTGCAACCCTGAGCTCTGCTGGTTTACAGGTTTTAGTTTTAAAAGGGGGAGTGCTTCCACTAGGAAAAACAACTATGATTCCATTGAACTGGCAAAGTGCCACCTGGTCACTTTGGGCTACTCATGCCCCTGGATCAACAAGCCAAGAAGGGAATTACATTATTGTCTGGGGTGATTGACCCTGACTATCAGGGGGAAATAAGACTGCAACTACACAATGGAGGTAAAGAAGAGTTTTCCTAGAATATAGGAGATCCCCTAGGGCATCTTTTAGTACTACCATGCCCTGTGATTAAAATCAATGGAAAACTGCCATAACACAATCCAGGCAGGACTACCAATGGCTCTGAAACTTCAGGAATGAAGGTTTGGGTCACTCCACCAGGCAAAGAACCATGGCCAGCTGAAGTGCTTGCTGAGGGTAAAGGGAACATGGAATGGGTAGTGGAAGAAGGTAGTGATAAATATAAACTTCGACCGCGTGATCAGTTACAGAAATGAGGACTGTGATGCTGTTTTGTTCATGTAATAGTGTTTAAGTTGTAAGGTATCAAGTTTAAGAATGAATATTACCCAAGGACTTGCACCATATTCTGGGGAGATTTAATGTGTTTCGGTTATATGCAGGACAGTTGAGTATTGTTAGGTGAGGAAAAAATGTGTCTTTTATTGTTTTCTATTTAGAAATCACGTATGGTTTATGGTGATGCACATAGCTGCCAAGTTGACAAGGGGTGGACTGTCATGGTCAGGTTCATGTGTCAACTTTGCCAAGTGGTGGTACCTGTTTGTCTGGTTGGACGAGTGCTGGTCTGTCTGTTGCTATGAGAACATTTCATGGAATTAAATCATGATCATGTCAACTGCATCCACAGCTGATTCCATTTGTAATCAGCCAAGGGTAGTGTCTTCAGCAATGAGTGATGTTTAATCTAATCAATGGAAGGCTTTTAAGGAGGATTCAGAAGAGATAGTCTCTCTTCTCTTGCTGCTTTGGCCAGTGAGCCTCTCCTGTGGAGTTTGCCCAGCCCTCCATTGGAGTTGTCAGCTTCACAGCCTACCCTATGGAGTTTGGACTCTATGTTCCCACAGTTATGTGAGACACTTTTATAAATTTTATATTTATGGATATTTCCTGTTGATTCTGTTTCTCTAGAGAATCCTAACTAATACAATCATGTACTACTTTGTTGAAATCGTTTATTAGCTCTAGTAGCTTTGTGGTAGATTTTTCAGGATTTTCTATATTTAGGATCATGTTATCTGCAATAGGTAAAGTTTTATTTCTTCTTTTCTAATTTGGGTGCCTTTTCTTTCCTTTTTTTTTTTGCCTAGTTGTTCTGACTACAACTTCCAGGACAATGTTGCATAACAGTAGTGACAGTGGGCATCCTTGTCTTGTCCTTACCTTAGAGGGAGAGATTTCAGTCTTTCACCACTGAGCATGATGCTAACTTTGCATCTTTCATTTATGCCCTTTATCATATTGAGGAAGTTTCCTTCTATTCCTAGTCTTCTATGTGTTTTATCAAAAAGAGTTGCTGGATCTTGTCATATGGCTCTTCTAAGTCAATTGAAATGATTGTATGTTTTTTTCCTCCCTTTGTTCCATTAATGTGATACTTTATATTAATTGATTTTCTTATGTTGAAACACCTTGCATATCTGGGATAAGTCCCACTTTATTATGGTGTATAATTCTTTATGTGCTGTTGGATTTTGTTTATTAATATTTTGTTGATATTTTCCTCAAAATTCTTAGGGATATTGTCTGTTATTTTTTTCTCTTGTGTTTTCTTTACCTGATTTTGGTATTAGGGTGATGTTGGCCTCATGGAATGAGTTAAAGAGTGTTCCTTTATCTTCAATTTTTGGGAAGAGTTTGAGCAGGATTAGTGTTAATTCTTCTGGAATGTTTACTAAAATTCTCCATGAAACCATCTGGCCCTGAGCTTTCTTTTGTCGGGAGGTTTCTTGTTCTTGGTTTTTGTTTGTTTGTTTTTAATTACTGATTCAGTCTCTTCACTTGTTAAGGGTCTGTTGAGATCCTCTATTTTCTTTCCAAGACAGGGTAAGTAGTGTGTGTGTTTCTAGGAAATTACATCTAGGCTATCCAATTTGTTGGTATGCAATTGTTTGTGGTATTCTGTAAAATCCTTTTTATTTCTGAATGGTAGTAGTAATGTCCCTCCTTTCATTTCTGCTTTTAGTAATTTGGGTCCTCTCTCTTTTTTCTTTGTCAGTCTGCTTATATTGAAAAGATCAATAAAATTGGTCAATTTTATTGATCTTCTCAAAGAACCAATTTTGGTTTTTGTTGATTTTCTCTATTGTTTTTTATTCTCAATTTCATTTATCTCCACTCTAATTTTAGTTATTTCTTTCTTTATGCTTGCTTTTCATTTAATTTGCTCTTCCTTTTCTAGATATTCCAGTCTGAGGTTAGGCCTCTGACTTAAGATCTTTCTTCTTTCTAAACGTAAGCATTTAGAGCTATCAATTTCCCCCCCAGCACTGCCCTCACTACATTCCATAAATATTGGTATATTTTATTTTCATTTAGCTTCAAGGCATTTCCTCATTTCGCTTGTGATTTCCTCTTTCATCCACTGGGTGTTTAAGATTATGTTCCTTAATTTTCACTTATTGGGAATTTGCCATTTCTCCTTCTATTATTGACTTCCAGCTTCATTCCATTGTGGTCAGAGAAGACATATTTTATGATTTCAACATATCTTAGTTTATTGAAACTTTTTTTCTGACCTAACCTGTGTTCTATCCTGGAGAATGATCCATGAATAACAGAGAAGAATACATATTCTGCTGCTCTTGGGTGAAGTATTCTATATATGTCTGTTAGGTCTAGTTGACTTATAGTATTAATCAAGTCTTCTGTTTCCTTATGAATCTTCTGTCTAGAAGTTCTATCTATTATTGAAAGTGGTGTATTGAACTCTCCTAATATTAATGTAGAACCATCTATTTCTTCCTTCAAAAATGCTAATATTTACGTCATATATTTTGGACCTCTGCTGATAGGGGTATATACATATTTATGTGTTATGTCTTCTTGTTCAATTAACCTCTTTATCAGTATATAGTAGGCTTCTTTTCCCCTATAACAATTTTATTTTATTTTTGGCTTTTCAAATATATATTTTTTATTGTGAAGAATAACATACATACAAAAAAAAAGCATTAAATTTCAAAGCATACCACAACAATTAGTTATAGAACAGATTTTAGAGTTTAGCATGGGTTACAGTTCCACAGTTTAGGTTTTCCTTCTGGCTACTCCAAAACACTAGAGACTAAAAGAAATATCAATATAATGATTCAGGAGTCATACTCATTTGTTAAATTCTGTCTTCTTTTCATAACTCTACTTTCTCCTTTGATCTTTATTTAAAAATTATTTATGTTTTTATTGATATTTATTATATATTCACATACCATGTAATCATCCAAAGTGAACAATCAGTGGCCTTGTAGCAGTTTTTAACTTGAAGTATTTTATCTGTCATGAGTATAATTATCCAAGGTAACTTTTGCTTAGTATTTGCATGGCATATATATATATATATATACACCATCTGTTTTTGAATTTTACCTTAACCATGGTCATAAAAGTGGAATCAGGCAATATCTATCCTTTTGTATCTATCTACCCTGGCTTATTTCACTCAGTATTATGTCCTCAAGGCTCATCCATCTTGTCATGTGGTTCAGGACATTATTTCATCTTACTGCTGTATAATATTCCAACATATGTATATACCACATTTTGTTAATCCACTTGTCTGTTGATGGGCATTTGGTTTGTTTCCATCTTTTGGCGATTGTAAATAATGCTGCTATGAACATCGGTGTGCAAATGAATGTTTGATTCACTGCTTTCAGTTCTTCTGGGTATATACCAAGTAGTGCTATTGCTGGGTCATAGGGCAACTTGATATTTAGTTTCTTAAAGAACTGCCAAACAGTCTTCCATAGTGGCTGTGCCATTATACATTTCCACCAGCAGTGCATTTGTCCTAATTTTTCCACATGCTCTCCAACATTTATATTTTCCTGTTTGTTTGATAGCAGCTGTTCTTTTTTTTTAAAACTTTTTTTATTAATTAAAAAAATTAACAAACAAAACATTAAGATATCGTTCCATTTTACATATACAATCAGTAATTCTTTTTTTTTTTTTTTTTTTTTTTTTTTAAAGAGAGAGGGAGGAAAGGAAGGAAAGACAGAGAAGGAAGGAAGGGAGGAAGAAAGGGAAACATTTTTAAACATTTTCTTGTTATTATTATATTTTTGTTTGTTTGTTTTTTACATGGGCTGGGGCCGGGAATCGAACCGGGGTCCTCCGGCACGGCAGGCAAGCACTCTTGCCCGCTGAGCCACCGCGGCCCGCCTACAATCAGTAATTCTTAATATCATCACATAGTTGCATATTCATCATTTCTTAGAACATTTGCATTGATTTAGAAAAAGAAATAAGAAGACAACAGAAAAAGAAATAAAACGGTAATAGAGAAAAAAAAGATTATACATACCATACCCCTTACCCCTCACTTTCATTTACCACTAGCATTTCAAACTAAATTTAACATTTGTTCCCCTATTATTTATTTTTATTCCATATGTTCTACTCTTCTGTTGATACAGTAGCTAAAAGGAGCATCAGACACAAGGTTTTCACATTCACAGAGTCTCACTGTGAAAGCTATATCATTGTTCAATCATCATCAAGAAACATGGTGTCATGGTTAGGGACAGGTGTCAACTTGGCCAAGTTGTGGTACCTGTTCATCTGATTGGGCAAGCGCTGGCCTGTCTGTTGCAATGAGGACATTTCATAGGATTAGGTCATGATCACGTCAGCTACATCCACAGCTGATTCCATTTGTAATCAGCCAAAGGGGAGTGTCTTCTGCAATTAGTGATGCTAAATCCAATCATGGGAAGCCTTTTAAGGAGGACTCAGAGGAGACAGGTTGCATTCCTGCTTTGGCTGGTGAGCCTCTCCTGTGGAGTTCGTCCAGGCCATCCATTGGAGTCATCGGCTTCGCAGCCTGCCCTGTGGATTTTGGACTCTGCGTTCCTACGGTCACGTGAGACACTTTCATAAATTTTATATTTGCAAGTGTTCCCTGTTGGTTCTGTTTCTCTAGAGAACCCTAACTAATACATCTTGGTACCGGGAGTGGTTCTTAAGGAACAGAATCTTAAAAATGGGTTTTTATGAATGGTTTTCTACTCTGACTGGGCTCAGAGACACTAAGGACTCTGATTCCCATAATCAGAATGACACTCCCAATCCATGGACTGAGTTGGCAAAGGAGATAGTCAAAATATCATCATTTGATTCTCCTAATGCTTCGCTTGTACGAAGCCAGACTCTGGGGGATAATGTTTTTGACACCTTTACAGAGTTTTGTAGGAATAAGAGTTATAGAGATGTTGGTTGGTTGTTGTTAGATACACTGTCTACATTAAAGGCTGAAAGGGATGGGCTTAAGGCTTCAAACAAGAAGCTTAAGTGCCGTCTGAAAGACGTAGAGGTTTCTATGAGTATCCTGAAGGAAAATTTTATTTCCTGTAGCTGTAGACTTGAGATCTCTGAAAATCAGACTCAGAATCTTATTGTTAGAGTAGCAACTTTACAACGTAAACTGAAATCTCAGTCTTGCATGGTGTCTGCCGTTAAAGTGAGGGCATTGATTGGAAAGGAGTGGGACCCTGAAAAATGGGATGGTGACATATGGATTGATAATGATGTTGGGGGTGAGGTTGAAACCCTAGACCATGCTGAGCCTTCTTTAGATAACCCTGTAATAGTCTGCCCTGAGGACATAGCCGCCCCACCTCCAGCTTGCCTTGAGGAATTGGCCACCCAACCTCCTCCTGAAGGGATTAGCCCTAGAGTTATTAATCCTGTTTCACCAGATGAAACTGCAAATGAAAGCCCTGAAGCAAATGGCTTGGAAGATATTTCTAATTCTTTTCATGACCCACCCCCACCACCCCTCATTTCTTCTAGACCTATAACTAGACTAAAGTCCCAACAGGCCCCTAAAGGTGAGGTACAAAGTATCACACATGAGGAGGTACGTTATACTCCAAAAGAACTGTGTGAGTTTTCCAATTTATATAGACAGAAATCAGGGGAATATGTGTGGCAATGGATCTTAAGAGTGTGGGATAATGGTGGGAGGAATATAAGGCTGGATCAGGCTGAATTTATTGATATGGGCCCACTAAGCAGAGATTCTGCATTCAATGTTATAGCTCGAGCAGTTAGAAAAGGTGTTAACAGCTTGTTTGGGTGGTTGGTTGAAACATGGATCAAAAGGTGGCCAACATTACCTGAAGTTGAAATGCCAGAACTGCCCTGGTATAATGTAGATGAGGGGATCCAGAGGCTTAGAGAGATTGGGATGTTAGAGTGGATTTATCATGCAAAGCCTGCTCTTACACCCCAGGAATGTCCAGAGGATGCACCTTTTACCAGAACAGTGAGAAATAAATTTGTGAGACTAGCACCATCATCCCTCAAGAGCTCTGTGGTTGCACTTCTCTGTAGGTCAGATATTACTGTAGGAACTGCTGTCACTGAGCTGGAATCCTTAAACACAATGGGGATGACAGGATCCCGAGTTGGCAGAAGCCAGGTGGCAGCACTTAATCACCAAAGACAGGGTAGACGTGGGTATTATAATAGACAACAAACTCAAAGGAGGCATCAAAATTATATGACACGCAGAGATTTGTGGCATTGGCTAGTAAATCATGGGGTGCCTAGAAATACAATAGAAGGGCAGCCTACTAAATTCTTGTTGGAGCTGTATAAACAAAAGAGTTCTAGGTCAAGGGAACAGAAGTCTAACCTGAATTACAAAAACACAGAGTCATGGCCCCTTAACCAATTTCCAGACTTGAAACAGTTTACAGACCCTGAGCCCCTTGAATGAAGGGGAGGCCAGGTCCCTATGGGGAAGAAACCTGTTACACTGCCACAAATTTATACTGTTAACCTTCCTCTAAGTCTTCCCCAAGGAGACCGATGGCCTTTTACCAGGGTAACTGTGCATTGGGGAAAAGGAAATGATCAGATATTTCGGGGATTATTAGACACTGGTTCAGAAGTGACATTAATTCCAGGGGACCCAAAACGCCACTCTGGACCACCAGTCAGAGTGGGGGCTTATGGAGGCCAGGTGATCAATGGAGTTTTAGCTCAGGTCCGTCTCACAGTGGGTCCAGTGGGCCCCCGGACCCATCCTGTAGTTATTTCCCCAGTTCCGGAATGTATAATTGGCATAGACATACTGAGCAACTGGCTGAATCCCCACGTTGGTTCTCTAACTCGTGCAGTGAGGGCTATTATGGTGGGAAAGGCCAAGTGGAAGCCACTAGAACTGCCCCTACCAAGCAAAATAGTAAATCAAAAGCAATACCGCATTCCTGGAGGGATTGCAGAGATTACTGCCACTCTTAAGGACTTGAAAGATGCAGGGGTGGTGATTCCCACCACATCCCCATTCAACTCTCCTATTTGGCCTGTGCAGAAAACAGATGGTTCTTGGAGAATGACAGTGGATTATCGTAAACTCAACCAGGTGGTAACTCCAATTGCAGCTGCTGTTCCAGATGTAGTATCATTGCTTGAGCAAATCAATACATCCCCTGGTACCTGGTATGCAGCTATTGATCTGGCAAATGCTTTTTTCTCAATAGCTATTAGTAAGGACCACCAGAAACAGTTTGCTTTCAGCTGGCAAGGTCAGCAATATACTTTCACTGTCCTACCTCAGGGGTATATCAACTCTCCAGCCCTATGTCATAATCTTGTTCGCAGAGACCTTGATCGTTTCTCCCTCCCACAAGACATCACACTGGTCCATTATATTGATGATATCATGTTGATTGGACCTAGTGAGCAAGAAGTAGCAACTACTCTAGATTTACTGGTAAGGCATTTGCGTGTCAGAGGATGGGAGATAAATCCAACAAAAATACAGGGGCCTTCCACCTCAGTAAAATTTCTAGGTGTCCAGTGGTGTGGGGCATGTCGAGATATCCCTTCTAAGGTGAAGGATAAATTGCTGCATCTGGCCCCTCCCACAACCAAAAAAGAGGCACAACGCCTAGTGGGTCTTTTTGGATTTTGGCGACAACATATTCCTCATTTGGGTGTGCTACTCCGGCCCATTTATCGAGTGACCAGAAAAGCTGCTAATTTTGAGTGGGGACCTAAACAAGAGGAGGCTCTGCGACAGGTCCAGGCTGCTGTGCAAGCTGCTCTGACACTTGGCCCATATGATCCAGCAGATCCAATGGTGCTGGAAGTGTCAGTGGCAAATAGAGATGCTGTCTGGAGCCTTTGGCAGGCCCCTATAGGAGAATCACAACGCAGACCCTTAGGATTTTGGAGCAAAGCCTTACCATCTGCTGCAGATAACTACTCTCCTTTTGAGAAACAGCTTTTGGTCTGCTACTGGGCCTTAGTAGAGACTGAACGCTTAACCATGGGCCACCAAGTTACCATGAGACCTGAGTTGCCTATCATGAGTTGGGTGTTGTATGACCCACCGAGCCATAAAGTTGGGCGTGCACAGCAGCACTCTATTTTAAAGTGGAAATGGTATATACGAGATAGAGCCAGAGCAGGTCCTGAAGGCACAAGTAAGTTACATGAAGAAGTGGCACAAATGCCCATGGTTTCCACTCCTGCTGCCACATTACCTTCTCTTTCCCAGACCAGAGCTATGGCCTCTTGGGGAGTTCCTTGCAGTGAATTGACTGAGGAAGAGAAAACTTGGGCCTGGTTTACAGATGGTTCAGCACGATATGCAGGTACCACCCGAAAGTGGACAGCTGCAGCATTACAACCCCTTTCTGGGGTGTCCTTGAAGGACAGCAGTGAGGGGAAATCCTCCCAGTGGGCAGAACTTCGAGCAGTGCACCTGGTTGTTCATTTTGCTTGGAAGGAAAACTGGCCAGAGGTGCATTTGTATACTGACTCATGGGCTGTTGCTAATGGTTTGGCTGGATGGTCAGGGACTTGGAAAGACCATAATTGGAAAATTGGTGATAAAGAGGTCTGGGGAAGAAGTATGTGGATAGACCTTTCTGAGTGGGCTAAAAACATGAAGATATTTGTGTCCCATGTGAATGCACACCAGAGGGTGACTTCAGCAGAGGAAGATTTTAATAATCAAGTGGATAAGATGTCCCGTTCTATGGATACCAGTCAGCCTCTTTCCCCAGCAGCTCCTGTTATTGCCCAATGGGCTCATGAACAAAGTGGTCATGGTGGTAGGGATGGAGGTTATGCATGGGCTCAGCAACATGGACTTCCACTCACCAAGGCTGACCTGGCTACAGCCACTGCTGAGTGCCCAATCTGCCAGCAGCAGAGACCCACACTCAGCCCCCGATATGGCACCATTCCCCGAGGTGACCAGCCAGCTACATGGTGGCAGGTTGATTACATTGGACCACTCCCTTCATGGAAGGGGCAGCGATTTGTTCTAACTGGAATAGACACATACTCTGGATATGGGTTTGCTTTCCCTGCACGCAATGCTTCTGCCAAAACTACTATCCGTGGGCTTACAGAATGCCTTATCCATCGTCATGGTATTCCACATAGCATTGCTTCGGATCAAGGAACACACTTCACAGCAAATGAAGTGCGAGAATGGGCACATGCTCATGGAATTCTCTGGTCTTACCATGTTCCCCATCATCCAGAAGCTGCTGGATTGATAGAACGGTGGAATGGCCTTTTGAAAACTCAATTACGGTGCCAACTAGGTGGCAAAAACTTGAAAGGCTGGGGTAATGTTCTCCAGGAAGCTGTGTATGCTCTGAATCAGCGTCCACTGTATGGTGCTGTTTCTCCCATAGCCAGGATCCATGGGTCCAGGAACCAAGGGGTGGAAATGGGTGTGGTGCCACTCACTATTACTCCTAGTGATCCACTAGGAAAATTTTTGCTTCCTGTCCCTGCTACCCTGAGTTCTGCTGGTCTATAGGTTTTAGTTCCAAAACAGGGTGTGCTTTCTCCAGGAGAAACAACAGTGATACCACTGAACTGGAAGTTAAGATTGCCACCTGGCCACTTTGGGCTACTTATGCCTCTGGATCAACACACCAAGAAGGGGATTACATTACTGTCTGGGGTAATTGACCCTGACTATCAGAAGGAAGTAGAACTGCAACTACATAATGGAGGTAAAGAAGAGTTTTCTTGGAATATAGGAGATCCCCTGGGGCGTCCATTAGTACTACCATGCCCTGTGATTAAAATCAATGGAAAACTGCAACAACACAATCCAGGCAGGACCACTAATGGCTCTGAGACTTCAGGAATGAAGGTTTGGGTCACCCCACCAGGCAAAGAACCACGGCCAGCTGAAGTGCTTGCTGAGGGGAAGGGGAACATGGAATGGGTAGTGGAAGAAGGTAGTGATAAATATGAACTTCGACCACGTGATCAGTTACAGAAACGAGGACTGTAATGCTGTTTTGTTTGTGTTATACTATTTAAGTTGTAAGATATCAAGTTTAAGAATGAATGTTGCCCAAGGATTTGCACGCTGTTCTGGAGAGATTTAATGTGTTTCCAGTTATATGCAGGACAGTTGAGTATTGTCAGGTAAAAGAAAAAATGTGCGCTTATTTGTTTTCATTTGGAAATTAAGTATGGTCTAAGGTGATATATATATATATGTATATATGTGCCAAGTTGACAAGGGGTGGACTGTCATGGTTAGGGACAGGTGTCAACTTGGCCAAGTTGTGGTACCTGTTCATCTGATTGGGCAAGCGCTGGCCTGTCTGTTGCAATGAGGACATTTCATAGGATTAGGTCATGATCACGTCAGCTACATCCACAGCTGATTCCATTTGTAATCAGCCAAAGGGGAGTGTCTTCTGCAATTAGTGATGCTAAATCCAATCATGGGAAGCCTTTTAAGGAGGACTCAGAGGAGACAGGTTGCATTCCTGCTTTGGCTGGTGAGCCTCTCCTGTGGAGTTCGTCCAGGCCATCCATTGGAGTCATCGGCTTCGCAGCCTGCCCTGTGGATTTTGGACTCTGCGTTCCTACGGTCACGTGAGACACTTTCATAAATTTTATATTTGCAAGTGTTCCCTGTTGGTTCTGTTTCTCTAGAGAACCCTAACTAATACACATGGCTACTGGAACACAGCTCTACATTTTCAGGCAGTTCCCTCCAGCCTCTCCAATACATCTTGAACAACAAGGTGATATCTACTTAATGCATAAGAATAACCTCCAGGATAACCTCTCGACTCTGTTTGGAATCTCTCAGCCATTGCCACTTTGTCTCATTTCACTCTTCCCCCTTTGGTTGAGAAGGTTCTCTCAATCCCTTGATGTTAATTCTCAGCTCATTCTAGGGTTTTTCTCAGTCCCTTGATGCTGAGTCTCAGCTCATTCCAGGATCTCAGTCCCACATTGCCAGGAAGGTCCACACCCCTGGGAGTCATGTCCCACACAGAGAGGGGGAGGGTGGTGAGACTGCTTGTTGTGTTGGCTGGAGAGAGAGGCCACATCTGAGCAACAAAAGAAGCTCTCTTGGGGGTGACTCTTAGGCCTAAATTTTAAGTAGACTTGACCTATCCTTTGTGGGGTTAAGTTTCATATGAACAAACCCCAAGACTGGGGGCTCAGCCTATAGCTTTGGTTGTCCACACTGCTTGTGAGAATATCAAGAATTCAACTTGGGGAAGTTGAATTTCTCCCCGCTCTCACCATTCCCCGAAGGGGGCTTGCAAATACTTTTCCAGTCACTGATCAAATCACTCTGGGATTCATCAGGGCATCACTCTGGACAAACCAACAAAATCTCATGTCCTACTTGAGATTCTAAGTATGACGTTCAATCAAACTATCTACATGAGTTATATTAGGAAATGCTCTAGTCAAAATATAAATTTTGTAACAAACATTTTTTGCTTTAGTCTCACACATAAGGTGACATTTTAAAGTATTAATTATCATCTATTTTCAGCACCCTGCAATAATGACATTCCTTTGTTCTTCCTCATGCAAAAACATTTTTAAAATTTGTACATTGTACATTTCACTATTATTATACACTCTAGGCATTCCTAGATTATACCATCTCGATCTTTAACATCTATCTTTCTTTCTGATTTCATTTATGTCCTTAGCCCTCCTCCCTCTATCATTCTCACATGCAGCTTCATTCAGTGTTTTAACATAATTACATTACAGTTAGGTAGTATTGTGCTGTCCGTTTCTGAGTTTTTGTATCCAGTCCTGTTGCACAGTCTGTATCCCTTCAGCTCCAATTACCCAATATCTTACCCTATTTCTATCTCCTGATGGTCTCTGTTACCAACGACATATTCCAAGTTTATTCACTAATATCAGTTCATATCAGTGAGACCATACAGTATTTGTCCTTTAGTTTTTGGCTAGTCTCATTCAGCATAATGTTCTCTAGGTCCATCCATGTTATTACATAATTCAAAAGTTTATTCTGTCTTAAAGCTGCATAATATTCCATCGTGTGTATATACCACAGTTTGTTTAGCCACTCATCTGTTTATGGACATTTTGGCTGTTTCTATCTCTTTGCAATTGTAAATAATGTGATAGCAGCCATTCTTATAGGTGTGAGGTGGTATCTCAGTGTAGTCTTGAACTCCAGTTCCTTTATAACCATCTGTAAAATGATACATCTCTTTATGTGCTTTTTAGCTATCTATATTTGCTCTTCAGAAAAATGCCTATTCATATCTTTAGCCCATTTTATAATTGGGTTCTTTGTTCTTTTGTTGTTGAGTTGTATGATTCCTTTATGTATACAGGATATCAAATCTTTGTCTGATGTGTGATTTCCACATATTTTCTCTCATTGAATTGGTTGCCTCTTCACATTTTTGACAAAGTCTTTTGAGGTGCAGAAGAATTTGATTTTGAAGAGTTCCCATTTATCTACTTTTTCTTTTTTTGCTTATACGTTGAGTGTAAAGTTTAGGAAGCTACCTACTGTTACCAGATCTTGAAGATGTTTCCCTACATTTTCTTCTAGAAGCTTTATGGTGCTAGTTCTTATATTTAGGTGTTTGGTCCACTTTGAGTTAATTTTTTTGTAGGGTGTAAGGTAAGGGACTTCTTTTATTCTTTTGGCTATTGATATCCAGTTCTCCCATACCCATTTATTGAAAAGACTATTTCTTTCCAGTTCAGTGAATTTGGGGGCCTTGTCAAAAATCAGTTGACCATAGATTTGGTGGTCTATTTCTGCACTTTTGATTCAATCCCATTAGTCAATACTTCTATCTTTGTGCCTGAACCATGCTGTTTTGGCCACTGTGGCTTTATAATAAGTTTTACAGTCAGAAAGTGCTAATCCTCCCCACTTTCTTCTTTTTTAGGATGCTTTTAGCTATTCAGTGTCTCTTTATCTTCCAGATGAATTTGGTAACTAGCTTTTCTAAGTCTTCCAAGTAGGTTGTTGGAATTTTGATTGGTACTGCATTGAATCTGTAGATCAATTTGGGTGCAATTGACATCTTAACTACATATATTTATCTTAACTATATTTAACCTTCCTATCAATGAGCGGGGAATGTCTTTCTACCTATTTAGATCTTTGATTTCTTTTAGCTATGTTATGTAGTTTTCTGTGTACAGTCCTTTATGTCCCTATTTAAGTTCATTCTTAAGTACTTGATTCTTTTAGTTGTTATTTTGAATGTAATTTTTTCCTTAACTGACTCCTCAGTTAGGTCATTGCTTGTGTATAGAAATGTTACTGATTTTTGCACATTAATTTTATATCCTGCCATCTTGCTAAATTTGTTTAGTAGCTCAAGTAACTTTGTTGTAGATTTCTCAGGATTTTCCAAGTATAGTATTATGTCATCTGCAAAAATGAAAGTTTTACTTCTTCCTTTCCAATTTGGATGCCTTTTATTTCTTTGTCCTGCCTGATTGCTCTAGCTAGAACTTCTAGTGCAGTGTTGAATAATAGTGGTGACAGTGGACATCCTTGTCTCATTCCTGATCTTAGGTGGAAAGCTTTCAGTCTCTCTCCATGGAGTACGATGTTGGCTATCAGTTTTTCATATATACTCTTTATCAAATTGAGGAAGTTACCTTTGATTCTTACCTTTTGGAGTGTTTTTTTTATCAGAAAAGGATGTTGAATTTTGTCGAATGCTTTTTCAGCATTGATCAAGATGATCATATGATTTTTCCCTTTTGATTTGTTAATATACTGTATTACATTATTGATTTTCTTGTGTTGAATCATCCTTACATTCCTGGTATAAACCTCATTTGGTCATGGTGTAAAACTCTTTTCATGTGTTGTTGGATTCAATTTGCTAGTATTTGTTGAGAATTTTTGCATCTTTGTTCATTATCTCCCTCAGTTTTGAAGGACAATTTGGCTGGGTACAGAACTCTTGACTGGAATATTTTCACCTTCAGGATCTTAAATATATCATACCACTGCGTTCTCGCCTCCATAGTGCCAGTTGAGTAGTTCAAATTCAGTCTTATGTGGTTTCCCTTGTATGTAGTAGATTGTTTTTCTCTTGTTGCTTTCACAATTTTCTGCTACTCTTCAATATTTGACAGATGGATTAGTATGTGTTTTGGAGTAGACTATTTGGATTTATTCTGTTTGGAGTTCATTGGGCTTCTTTGATTTGCATACTTATGTCTTTTATAAGGGTTGGGAAGTTTTCTCTCATTATGTACTCAACTAATCATCCTAGCCCTTTACTCTTCTTTTCTCCTTCTTAGACACAAATGATTCTTATATTTGCATGCTTTCTTTTGTCCATCATTTTCCAGAGATCCAATTCAAAATTTTCCATCTTTTTGCAATTTGCTCACTTGTGTGTTCAAAATCATTTGTCCTTTCCTCTAGTTCACTTATTCTTTCTTCTGCCTCTTCAGATCTGCTATTGTGTGTCCCTAGTATATTTTTTATTTTGCCTGCAGCACCTTTAATCTCTATGACATCTACTATTTTTCTGTTTATTTTTTCAAACCCTTCTTTATGCTCTTCTAGTGTCTTGATCTCCTTTATGTCATTAGCGATCCATTGAGTTTTATTTACTAGAGTTATATGAACATCTCTCATTAGTTGTTCCAAAGTCTGTGTCTCCTCTGGTATTTTAATTTGGTCATTAGGCTGTATTATATCTATCTGCACCTTGATATACTTAGTGATCTTCTGTTGCCTTAGAGGCATGTAGATATCTTGATAGAATTACTTTAGAAGTTGATTTCCTTCAGTAAGCTAAAGCTTTGTGTTTGAGGGATGGATGTGGAGCAGGATGCAGGGCTTGGGGCAAGGCACAACAGTGTGGTGATGGCTTGTGGTGCTGGTATAGGCATAGGTTGGGGATGCTATACTGGTGCGTGTGAGCAAGGGGTTTGGAGTGCAGAGCTGTGGAAGTGTGATACGTGGGCTGTGCATGGAGGTGCAGCTCAGGCAGGCCTTGGAGCACAGGAGCAGGATGAGGCATGGGGAACACAGAGGTAAGGCCTGGTGGGAGGCAGAGAGGGAGCCTGTGTGGCTGCACAGGGGCTGGTGCACAGGCAGCATGTGGGTATGGGTACAGAGGTTGGGGCACAGGGACAGTAGGGCATAGGTGTGTCCTTGCACAGAGGGAGGTGTCTAGGGGGTTTGAGATGTGGATGCATGAGTATATAGGGGGCAGGCACAGGTGGCAGGGTTGTGAGATGTGGGTCGGGGTAGGTGAGGTCAGGTGGATGGGGGACCCTGGCATGGATGTGCAGATGTGTGTGGGGGGTTTGGGTAGGGGTGCATGCGTGTGCAGGGCAGAGGTTTGTAGCACAGATGCACACGTGAGCACCTGCCAGGCATGGGAGCAGGGGACTTGTGTCAGGGGGGTGAGGCAAGGATGTGCAAGTGTGCAGGGCAGGGGGTTGAGGTGCAGGGGTCAAGAGGTTGGTGCACAAATGCGTGGGCACCCAGTGGGAAGGGTATGGCTGTACATATAAGGGTCTGGGGGACAGGACTCTGGTGTGCGAATGTGCAGAGCTCAGGAGCAGAGTGTGGGCTGAGGGCGGGTGTGGCCCGGGTGTGCATGTCAATGCTTGACCAGAGCTGGGGGAGCGGCAGGGTGGGCGTGTGCTTGTGTGTGAATCTGGGGGTGGGGGGAGCCCAGACACCAAGGTATGTGTGCACAGAACTCAGGGGTGGTGTGGCCGAGTTGTGTGAGTGTAGGGGCTCCGGGCGGGTGTGGCTGGACATGAAGGTGAGCGCCTGCAGCCTGGATGTGGAGGCGACTGCTTGCAGAGGGCAGGGAGGTGGGGGTCTAAGGACTAGATGCAGTGGGAGGGCTAAACTGTGCGCTTGGGTGGGAGTGGTGTCAGGCTGGGGCGGGGTGCTCGCATGCGTGGGGAGGAGTATGGATGGGGACTTGTGGGGTGAGGTCGACATGCGAGGGCTTGGAGTGCTGGGAGGGGTGGTGGGTGAAGGGGTTCAGGTGTGTGGAGTGGGGTGTCATGGGGCACGGGTGGCACATGTGAAGGTAGCATGTTTAAAGACCGCAGCTTGGCTTACCTCCAAGTCCCCTTCTCCCTGCCCTTGAACTCCTGAGGGCTCCAGGCTTCTTTTTGGAAAGGGGCGCCTTAGGCTCCTTGCATTAGCTGGGTGGTCTCTGGTTCTCTGTGTCTTAATTCTTCAGCTTTTGCAACCAGGGCTCCCTATGTGGTGTAGAAGACCCTCCTAGGTCACTTATACCCTGGAATCACTGTCACAGTCATCTTCCTGTCACTTCTCTAGCTGTTCCTTGGAGCAGGGGTGAACCTGACCTACACTATTCAGCCATCTTCCCAGAACTCTCCTACTGTTTTCTTTTCTTTTTGGCATGGGCAGTCTCCAGGAATCAAACCTGGGTCTCTGGCATGGCAGGTGAGAATTCTGCCACTGAGCCACCTTTGTACCGCCCTCTCCTACTGTTTTTTTTTTCTTTCTGAGGTGATGGTGCATGGTCTGGGAATCAAACCCAGGTCTCCCACATGGAAGGTGAGCATTCTAACCACGGAACTACCCATGCACCCTCTCCTACTGTTTTTAAAGCTGTGTTTTCTTGTCTTGGCACTTGCCCAATCTTTTACTTGTTTTCTGGAGTTCTAAAAAGTTTTTTCTGTTCTGTCAGTTTTTGCTACTTGTTTAAAGATTCTATAGGTGGAATGGCACCCTAGAGCATCTTATACCACCATCTTGGTTGACTGGAAGCCTTCTCTTTATCTCAGTTTTAAAAATAAATTTTTTTCTTCCTCTGCCCTAGAGAAATTTTTTTCTTCTGCCTAAATTCTGTTTTTTCCCCTCTAATCATATTCAATCTGGATGTATTTACTATTGCAGGAGCCAAATCTGATTTTGAGGATAATCTCAGAGATGAAGATAGATTCTAGGAAGTTCCAAGTTGACATTTGGGGAAACATCCTATTACTTCCTCAGGAGTTTTCAATCCACTGCGTTTAAAAGTATACTAACATCAATCTTGCTGTAAGGAATTTTGCAGTTAACTGAATTTCCTGTTTGACTCCAGGTTCTGTTGAAGCTCTTTTCATGCCAAACCTTGCTGTTGAACAATTCTATTGACAACCATTAGTTCGTTTTCTTGCCTAAGTAGAGTAGATTAATGAAAATATGTAAATTATTAAAACTATCCAAGGGACACCTAGCCTTCCTTGCTCACCTAGGAAACTTCCACTCATTCTTCTATAACTTAGCTCACCAATTTCTTCTGCATTCTCTTCCAAACCCCCACAAAACTAGGCCTTCCCTCTATGCACCTGGGTGTCCCATGTGTTATTTTGCCAGAGCATCCACTGCACAGTACTCAGGTTAATTTTTACATATTTGTTTTCTCCACCAGACCAGAGAGTTCCGGAATGTGCCTTAGTCATTTTCATTTCCAGTGACAGCATAGAGTAAGACCTAATATAAATGTTGACTGAATTGATCAATGAATACGTGATTAATATACATTAATTCTTAATGTATATAACTATCGGCAACATAGGTATCAGGGACTGGACAGAGATCCACTGTCTTAACTAGGGTGAATTTGTTCTTGTTTGCCTTGGCCTTTCCTGGTGTTAGCACTGAAAGTCCCATATCCTGGGAAATGCCTTAGTCCTGGGAAAACTGGGACAGTTGGTATTCCTCACTCTCAGTTTGAGTAATTCCTGAAAGCTTAGCCTGAGACAGAGACTGGATGCAGATGGCTTATGTGGGAGGGACTGCCAGGGAGCAGAGGTGAGGAGCCAGCAAGAGTGAGGGAAGAAGGAAAAGGCGCATTGACTAGGTTAGTGCTGAGAGCAAGTGGGGCTTGGTCCTGCCCAGGACCTTCCGAGGGGTGTTCAGAAAACTTCTCGGAACAGTGTACCTGAGCATTGACTGGAAGAAGTATTTATCCATCCGCTCCTTTCCCTCATAAGCTGAGGTTTGCCCCACATGAATGCTTGATGGATCCTCTGGGGCCCAGAGAGCTGGAGAAGTCCCAGCCCATGCTTGACATGAGGCACTGCCAGAGTGAGGTGCGATGAGACCCAGAAAGTCCTGAGGTGGGAGAGGAGGCCCAGCGTTGTGGGCTGGAGTACCGCAGGGCTTCCTAACGTGCACTAACCTCAGGGTTTGTCTTGAATCTTGCCTTCTGGGATTCTTTCTCTAATATCAGCTCTTCCTGTGGGTGTGATAGATCGTGCAATTTCCTCTAAAAAGTGGAGCACAGAAAAAAAAAAAGACTGGTGATTTGCCCATTCCAGTCAGTTAGCTTTTTGTTAATCAAAAATTGATTTAGATAGATAAGAGTTTCACCTTGAGGCCCCTCATGGGCTGATAGATTGCTTTCTTTCCTCTTTTGCAGAGTGGGAGTAAGTGTTTACAAGTATATTGAAAGCCAGAGAGTAAATCTCTGTCCAAAGAAGGCTGACTAAATAATTGTGAAAGATGAGACACATGAAATTAAAGTGCAATAGTGTCATTTATTAAGACTGAACTTGAAGAAAGCACTTGAATGCAAGTGTGTGCCAGCACAGCTGTTAATTAATTTGAAGCTGGGCTTTGTTTTGAAGGGAAGATGTTGATTTTCAAACACAGCCCAGAAAAAGAAGAGTCCGTAATTAGACTGAATTGATACTACTCTCTCGGCTCTATTTGGTTGAGCTGGGGCAATGATGTCTTTATCTTCCCCAAAGAAGTCCGGCTTCTATTTACTTTTAAAATTTAAATATATTTGATTATCAAAGTTAAAGAAGCCAAATAGGGTGCAAAATTTTACAACAAATAGTTCCCTTCCTTCCAACCCCCCCCCCCCCCCAATCCTGCTCTTGAGAGGCAGCCACTTTCCATTCATTTAACTTTTCCTTCTGGGACTTTAAACACTCATATTTCTCAATACTCACGTTGGTTCATTTGTCTCTGGGCTCATCAGTTTTAAACATTTTCTATTGATTTATTGATTTCCTCTATGATAGATAAACATTGAGCCCCCACCCCACTCTGCCATCCAATTTCCTTGCTTTCCTCATCCTCCTCTTCATCATAGCTTTTCTCCAGTCCCTCTAGGGACTTTACCAATACTTTTTAGTGATCTGTCCAACATACTCTGGAATGTATCCAAGTATTTTATTAAGCTATACAGAATTGCAAGACTTCATTCCCAATTCTAGGCTCCATGTGTTTAGGTTGTATAACCAAACTGGCCAAACAGGTTATTACATTGTATGCTACAGGAAATTTATGTTTTGGACAAAATAAACCTCTTTTTCTTTGGTCTCATGCAGTATGTGGAGTTCTTAAGTACAGATAATATCATGCTTTACCCTGTATTCCGTTTTGCCTTAGTCCCAACCAGATCGATTTATGTCTAATTTAGGCCTGATCTCTTTTTTTTGGCTTCTTTAACAGTAGCTGTATGTAGGAATGCTGACTTTCAGAGCTGCAGAACTCCAGCTCTGAGTCTTAGGTGTCAAACGGGTACCCAAAGTTCCAGGAAATTACCAGGTTATATACATATAGCACAACATCTCCGAATTTAGAAATAATACTTAAAGCTCAGGAATAAATGTGACTGCTGCAAGAGCTTACAATCTAGGCCCCAATTTTCTTACAGGTATTTTCTAAAAGAGGCCATGAAATATTTGTCCTTTGGCTTATTTTTCCCAACATAATGTCCTTATGGAACTAATAAACTTTCCCACCTGGGAAATCGCTGATACTCTCTCAAACATTAGGGACTCCTAAGTCAATAGGCCAAGCCCTTGATCTTGAGGCTTGCTCATATGAAACTTATTACTGTAGCAGAGAACCTAAGTCTACCTATAATTATGCCTAAGAGTTACTTCTAGAGAACCTTTTTTATTGCTCAGATGTGGCCGCCCTCTCTCTCTAAGCCTAACTCTGCAAGGAAAATCATTACCTTCTCCCCTACATGGTACATGATATCAAGGGATATAAGTTTCCCTGGCAACATGGGACATGACACCCAGAGGTGAGCCTGGCCCTGGCGCTGTGGGATTGACAATTCCTACCTGACCAAAAGGAAGAAAAGAAATGTAACAAAATAAAGTATCAGTAGCCAAGAGATTTCAAATAGAGTTGAGAGGCTATTCTGGAGATTATTCTTATGCAAGCTTCAGCAATATAAAAAAAATGCTAATTGCCATATATGCCAAGTGTATTAGTTAGAGTTCTCTAGAGAAACAGAATCAACAGGGAACACTTACAAATATAAAATTTATAAAAGTGTCTCACGTGACCGCAGGAATGCAGAGTCCAAAATCCGCAGGGCAGGCTGTGAAGCCGACAACTCCAATGGATGGTCTGGATGAACTCCACAGGAGAGGCTCACCAGTCGAAGCAGGAATGGGACCTGTCTCCTCTGAATCCTCCTTAAAAGGCTTCCTGTGATTAGATTAAGCATCACTCATTGTAGAAGACACTCCCCTTTGGCTGATTACAAGTGGAATCAGCTGTGGATGCAGCTGAGTGATCATGATCTAATTCTATGAAATGTCCTCATTGCAATAGACAGGCCAGTACTTGCCCAACCAGATAAACAGGTACCACAACTTGGCCAAGTTGACACATGTCCTTGACCATGGCACCAAGTCCCAACCAACAGTATTCCTGTAAATTCTAAAGGATACCCAGCGCTCTATCTGAGACTGTATAAAAAGTTTCACTCACTAAGTTTATTTTTCAGAAACCTATAATCTCCAGATGGTTGCTAGGCCAGATAAGCCCCAAAAGCCAGTTACCAGTCCCTCTAAGAGCATTAATAGGTTACATCTCCCTACCCCATAATGTCAACACCCCTTTTCAACATGAAGTTAGAATGGTCATTGCCCCCAAATCCCTAAAGACTGGGAGAAGGATCAGTGAAGAAGGAAGAATTATAACAGAGAAGATAGGATTTAACAAATGAGTATGACTACTGAATCATTATATCGATTTTTCTTTTTAGTCTTGGGTGTCTTAGAGTAGCTAGAAGAAAACACCTTATATTTTGAAACTGTTAACTCATACCATACTTTGAATTTGTTCTATAACTACTTGTTAAAATGTACTCTGAAATGTATTGCTTTTTTGTATATATGTCATATTTCACAATAAAAATGTTGAAAAAGAACTAAAAACAAACAAAACAAGACAGCAGCCTACCTTTGGTTCAAGAATGTGACAATGTCTCATAACTTTGGCATATCAATTTTAAGGTTTTTCAAAAGTCTTACATAGCTCAGTTTCTTCTGTTTCTTTTTGCTATTTGTTTGCTTTGTTCTCTGTATTTTATATTGAAGGCTATCCCCTGCTTTGGTGATTCTCTAGCTTGATTGTGGAAGTTCTGGGAGGTTGGCTGAGGAAGGAGGGTATCTCATTCAGGAGCCAGCCTGTGACTAAATCCACTGCCTTTAATCCAGTGCCTCACTCTAACTTTCCGCCATTCCTGGTCTTCCAGAGCTGGAGCCTTCCTGGTACGTTTCTCAAGAGGGCAAATCATTCTTTTCCTCCAGGAGTCAGGAAGAGGTAGAACCCTGAGATTTTACCATCCCTTCTGTGGACTTTCAATCAAATCCCTGTGTTTGGTTTGTGATGGACATAGTGATATGCCACATAAATCTCCTGTCAAGGAAGTACTTGTCCCATTATTGGGAGTGCTGTCTGCAGACAGTCTTCAGCTGTCATCCCCTTCAACTATTGCCTCAGTTTGAGGGCATACCTTTTCCTGGAGGCCCGTATCCAATGGCAGATGGAAGAGGGGATATTAAAGCTTGGCCATGCCAGCCCTAATAGGACATCTCTAATGGCCCATCTTAGCTCCTGGGCTCACTTTGGATGTGGCTGAAGATGTCGTTGGGCCTGCTTTGTACCTTCACTTCTACCTCTGCTCCACTGCTTCCTCACTCCCTCCTTTCCATAGGTATTACTCCCCAGGCTGTGCCCTATCGAACATTCTGCACACTAAACTCCATCTTGGCTCTGCTTTCTGGGGAGGCCAATAGGTGACACTACTCTGTTTAGTCTCCTCCGTCACCCTTATCTCTGAAACTGAGGCAATCCATGAAGCAACGGATGGTTGGAGGCTGTTGGCTGACAGCACTCCCAGCAGCTGGACAATGCATCTTCCTTGAAGGGACATCGTTGTCAGATATAGTAACAGGATTATGCTACCCTTGAAAAATGAGTGAGGAGGATTCTTATGGAAAAAGACAAAGGAAACTATGTTTTGGAATAGGGTAATATAATGCAAATCTGTTATACCACTCCTCTGCTTAAAATTTTTCTCTAATATTCCCATGCCTTCAAGATAAGTCTAAATTTCTTGGGTGGGTTTACAAGGTCCTTTGTAATTTGCCCTCTTTTTTCTCTGTAGCCTCATCTCTCTCTATACCCACCTTTGCTTCATATTTTTCACTTAATAGTAAGCATTGTTAAGGGTTGGGATTTTTGTGGTGCTTTGATCTCTGCTGTAACCTTCAGCGCCTATGAGCATGCCTAGCACATTGTAGATACAAAATATTTGCAAATTATTTTTTTTCATGTGCAGGCACTGGGAATCGAACCCAGGTCTCTGGCATGGCAGGTGAGAACTCTACCTGCTCAGCCATTGTGGCCCGCCCTGCAAATGTTTTTTTTGAAGTAAGTATTTGAGGTAAATATTTGTTGAAAGAATGACTTGCAATTCTTGAAAAGAATCACTTTCTCTCTCTCCTCCAAACTTCCACATGAGTCGTTTTCTCTCCTTAGCACATTCTCTCCAAACGCTATGCCTAGATAAACCCTATTTGTCCTACTGGACTCAATTTAGAAATCACTTACTCTGGGGACACTCCCTCAAGCCTAGGTTAGGGATCCACAGCATATCTCTATTGCACTGCTAATCATGCTATATTTTAATAAATTTTTCCCTTGTGCAACAGGAAGCTGAGAGAGACTTCTTGTCTAGAATTTTCAAGAAGGGCTCAATATGTCTCATAGTTTAAGGTTGCTAACAATTGGACCTAATACCACACCCCAGTGCTTGCTGGGGGGTAGCTGACTTGGAAATGCTACAACCAAGCATGTTTTAGAGGGGGCCACTTTTGGAATCACAGGTTGTCAGTCTGGTGGGAAGTACTGTGACTATTCTTATCCCCTCCCATGGTTGCTCCCCTTTTCACCCAAACCAAATAAGGATGCAGCTCCAAGAGAATCAAATACAGGGATTGGAGGTGTCTGTAAGAACAGGAGCTTGGCTTCCCATTCCTCAGATGGGATGCTGCTAAGGGAGTGGAATGGATGACGAGTCTTGGGCTTACCTGAGCAGGACAAAAGAAAACTGGAGAAAGATAACAGTGGCATGAAAGATAAAGACAGCAGTGGCATGAGTTTCCTTTGGCTCAAGAGGACCCTGTAGAAGGTCCTTGGATTTGAGGCAGCTTGCCCATATTCAAGGCAAGAGAGATGCCTGCTGGGCAAAGAGACTCCAGCTAAGAGCTGCTTTGGAGGCACTGCCACAGGTAATTGCTGAGAGGGGAAAGGGAGAGGCTGAGTTGGGGCCAGAGCTTCCAGGTTAGGAACCTGCAGCGAGGAGGTCCTCCCAGGTCCCTCTAAGACTGTGTCCCAGGGGTGCCATGAGCTACTGAGCATCTGTTGTAAGAGATACTGTTCTATTTCCTTTTCTTTTCCACCCCAGCATTTAGGAGGGAGAGAAAGGAGGTACTCCAGAAGCAGATCACTGGGTGTGGTTGCCTGGGATTGCTTCTCATTCTGTCTACACCAAGATGGCAGAGACAAATTCTTCAGATTTGACTCGGTTGAGCTGTGGTGCCTGGCTTGGTGGCCTGCTAAGTACCTTTCAGCATTAATTCTAGGATCTTCTCTGCTGCAGAATCTACAAAGGCCTGAACTTACTTGAATATGTATGTGGAAATGTATAAATGGATGGAGATACCTGCTATGAGTGTGAAAAGGAATGTGACATTTCTTGTCTTTGCTGGATTGTGAGAACAGGAAAGAACTTGAGAACAGAATAAAATGTCCTTAATCTAGTGAAACAAAGGAAGTGATTATGTTTCCTGAACTAGATTTTCCTCCTTGGTGTGCAGTAGATACAGAACTCATTCCTTTCCAAAAAAAAAAAAAAAAAAAAAAAATTGCTATGGAAAGAAAAGAACACTTCCTTTTACCCACTGCTCACTGAATATAAAGTCTGCAGAAGGGAATTTTGCCTAATCAGCCTTGCTTTCTGAGCTTTCACACAATCAGCAACATTGGCTTCTTCTGAGACCTCATTTTAATTTTCATGGATTGCTAAAAACCAAATCTATGCCCAGACGGAGACAAACAACTCCATCCTTTCAAACGTTAATTTATTTTTTATTTTGGGTTGACTATTTCCAAACATAGACTACTTTCTGCACTGCTTGTCCTTGTAAAAGGGTGTATAATTCTCTCATAGAGGGTTTTACACGAAAATGTCCATATGCCATCGCTTTGGAAAAAAATATTTTGAGCAGTGAGATGAGACTGGATTATATCCAAGTCCTACTGCAGTCTGAGAATTCCACTTTTAAAATAGGCTTGTTAGAGGCAGTATGGCAGAGAAACCCAGTGTGTGAAATCTGTAGTCAAGCAGACTTGAATTTGAATCTCATTTTTATTATTTGTTATTCATATTTATTAAGTCACTTACAGTCCCTGAAGCTCAGTTTTGTTATCTGTAAAACGGATATAACCGCTATCTCTTGTTGGTACATGTTGTGGTACAAAACGAGGTAAGAATTATTTTATCAAATTGAACGGCTTTGATCACCTTTACCCGTTCCCTGTGAAAAGTGTCTATGGCTGATGTCTGATCGCCTTTCTAGACCGACTATCCATTCTTCTCCTCCCTGCTCAGAGCCCAGTGAGGCTGATCTTTATGGAAAGCAGCAATTCTCCTCCCTCAGGCTCCTGTTGGATTTAGCTGAGGGGAAGCCCCAGAGAGTTGGAGGGTGGAGGACAATGAAGACAGGGTATTTTTTCTGCCTCTTTCTCTGGATTCTGATACCTGCTTCTTTCCCTTGCCCCTTGAAGGGTGGTAATGAAACATATCTCCAGTTAATCCAGTACACTCAACCCTTTTTGGTTTCTCTTAAACCCATCTACATCATCTTTATAAATACTATAGTGTCTTTAGTAAACTCCCCTCACTTGGTCCATTTGAGGTGCTATCAGTTTCCTGCTGGGACCCAGACTGATAGAGAGCCTTCCCCTGTGAATCCTAAAGGACCCCTAGGGACTACGCTCTCCATTCCAGATGCCAGTACCGGATGCTATCGTTTGCTCAAAGAACCAGATTTGGTTGTTGCTGCTTCCAACAGATACTGCTATTGAAGCAGAAGCAGTCTGGTTGCTCTGGTGTCTTCCTTCCAGTTTACTCCTTGGTTATCCGGGACGAACTGCATCATCCCAGTCATTCTAGTCCACACCTGTGGGGGCAGGTGTCATCCCATAGGCCCTTTAATCAAAGGAGGGAGGCCACAGATGCTGCCTGGGGATAAGGCTAACAGTGGCTTTCCACCTGCTTGGTCTTTGGCCCTTGGATGTCAGGTGTACATAAATGACACAGACTAGTCCCCACTCTTTAGTTACTCAACTCATTGGGTTCTCTCTCTCATACACTGTCATTTCGCCCAGTGCATGCCAGCACTGTCTGGGTGATTGTGCAGCAAATGGTGTTTCCTGTTCTAAACACATGCTTTTATGGAACCATCTTTCTCTGTCTACCAGGAATTCTTAACTTGGTTCTTTGGGGTCCGTGGACAGGACTGTGTTTAAAAAAACTGGTTTCTTTTTTAGCCACATATATTTTATTTTATGCATTAGAAACATATTCTGAAGAGCTTCTGTAGGCTTCACAAGATTGCCAAAGGGGTCCATGACACAAAGAAGTTTAAGAACTGCGCTAGCTTAGCAGGCTGTAGTCTCATCTGACGAACAACATGTCATTCTGAAGGTGTAAAAAAGACATATTAATACTCATTTGCAGTATAGTTATGGGCCTTCAATGAGATGCAAATTGAAAGCACTTGGTTTCCACTTGCTTAACATGGCCAGTTATTTAGTAACTGTGTTATTATCATTTTGGCATTATATCAAGATTATAAATACCTGAGGCCCCACTTGATTAAGAACAAGAACCTCTTTCAAATATTAGAAAATGGGAGAAAGATTCATCCCCTTCTCCAATTTCCAGGCTTTTTTTTTTCTTCCCATATTGACATACTCTAGTTAGGCATTACTATAGACTTTTGGTCCTAAGAGTGGGCAGTGTTTAAGTTGGATCTCCCTTCTCTTTCTCAATGCTAATATACAACTTCCAAATTCTACCCCTGCCCTGCCTTCCAAGACTGAAATGCATATGTGCCAGATATGAAAGTAGTAAGGCAATGGGTTATGGGAATGGATGCACAAGTTAATCTTGCTGTTTGTCATTCATTTGTGCCTAGTTTATTCCAGGCATTGTACATATATGAAATGAAATGCCTACATTTCATTATTGCGATATTTTATCCATCTGAATTCAGCTGCCAGATTTTACTGTATTTTTGCCTTGTTATTTTGAGCCAGAATGAGATTCAAAAAGAATAATGAAATATACTCAGAGGAAAATGAATCAGTAATCTAGGAGAGAGGATGATTAGTTAATAAAAGGAGAAGGAGAGGAATTGAAATTGATTTCAACTTGAGTTAAATAAGGGATAGGGAAAGTGGTTTTTGAACCTTGAATGAGTTCGTTTTGTCTGGTTAGAAATTTTACTGTTGTTTTTATAGTAATTATTTTGTTGTGTTTTATTTCCTTGAAGTTAAAGGACAGATTGAATGATGTGTTGTGAGTCAAGAAAATGGAAACTGAATATTGTTTAGATAGTTGATACTGAAGAAGCCAATTTTTGTTGTTTTAAACTTTGAAACACATTATTACAATTGAATAAGATACCTTGGAGTTGATGGAAAATATTTGCAAAGTATCTTGCCCTTTGAGCAGAACCTTTTTATTGGCAGAGCAAAAAGCATTAATGTTCTTTGGTGCAAGACTTTTTTTGGGACCCATTATCTTAATATTGACCTCAGAATCCTCTATGATTGAACTCCAGTAGCTTTTACATTAAAACTATTGGGCTTAATGAGCTTTTAGTAAACCAGGTAGCATCCAAAGATGAGGAAGTGTCTCTTGGGCCTTTGAAATTTCCTGCATACTCATGGGCAGCGCTGGGCCCACTCTTCTTTACTGTTTGACTTAGTTTGCCAGGCTACTATGACAAAAACCACATGCTGGTTGGCTCAGGAATTTATCGTCTCATGGTCTCAGAGGCTAAAAGTCAAATGCTTTCTCCCCTTAGCCTATGGTGTTCTGGTGCGAGCTTGTCAAAGTCTTTGGGGTTCCTTGGCTTACGTCTCTGCCTCCTATCACGTGGTGATCTCTGCCTCCTTGTATCTGCTCTTCCGGTTTCTACTGACCTCCAGCTTCTGACTCCTCCTTATGACCTTCTCCTTATAAGGCCTCCAATAATAGGGACTAAGACTCACTGAGATTCACTTATGCTACTCTTGAGACTAATAACATCTTCACAACATCCTATATATGGATTAGTTCACACCCAAAGGAATATGGATTAAGATTAAGAACATTTCTTTTGCTTATAATTTAATCTACCACACCACTCAAAACATGTGCATCACACAGAAACAACTGTGGCCCAGCCTGGGCACTCTTCTCCATGGCTTCTGATGCTTATAAGCACCAATTGAGGAGCCTGCTGGAGAAGATATGGAAAGTGCCCTGGAAGTTGGCTCTTCTCCTGCCTTTGATCAGAGAGTGGACTTCACAAATTGAGTAGGTTCTTGGATTAAGTTGTGAAATAATGATTTGAAATAAAAAAGAATGATAACACTCTGTGGTTAAGAATTGGAGAAATAGGCATTTTTATACCCTGCTTGTAGAAATGTAAATCATGACAGCCTTTTTTGGAGGTCAGTTTGACACTGTGTGTCAACATGTACATCCCCTTTGACTCAATAATTCTTCCTTTAGGAATTTATCATCAGTGAGTATTTAAACAATGGTAAAATATGCATGTACGTATGTATATGGAAATACATGTTTACATAATAAAATAATGAGAACCTAAATATCAGAGGTTATTCAATAAATTATGGTTTGTTCATATAATAGAATGTCATGCAGCCAGTTAAAATGTGATTGAACATTTATATTAATCACATGTAAAAATGTTTATGTTATTTTAAGCTATTACAAATATGCGAGCCATGTACTTAGGAAGGTGAAAAAAATGGAATTCCTCCCTCCATTTTTTAAAACGAACTCAACTTCATCTAAACTTTGAGCTCCTGTCTCAACTTAACTATAAACAATTTAGCAACTGATTTTTTTCCTCAAGTATAGATGTGTTTTCCACAGCCCTTTCAGATTTACCAACGGTAAATTCTGAATTCCTTTCCCTGTCCCTGCCCAGCCTCTCACCCTAGGGAGCATCTAAGTTTTGAATGCTGTCTTAGTTTGCCAGTTTGCTATGAAAAATACCACACAATTATCTGGCTTAAACAGCAGGAATTTACTGGCTCATGGTTTTTTTTTTTTTTTCAGAATCTAAATTTTGTTAACTCTAATGTGTCAATGTAATGAACTTAATTTAAAATTTTAAATCATTGTTCATTATATAGGTAGGCTCTTTACTACTATCTCTTGAATTGAAAGCACCTTCCCTTATAGGGTCAGTAACTGTCCTGTAATGAGGTGCTTATAAATGGAACAGATCCGCAGCCTAGTTTTACCACAATCATTAGCATCTGAAAATTTTCTGAAAGCTACTTATCCTTTCTATTCTAACAATATTCTCTCTATTATACTATCTTGGATTTTGCATGTAAATAGCCATAAAAATTTAAATTGTAAATGTGAATGTAATGGTAATGCAAATTGTCAAAAAAAATTTCATTGAACATTTTGTAACGTAGTCATTGCAGTTTCACTAAATGCTACCATAGAGCCAAGTCAGAGAAGGTTATTTATGTCAGCATTAATTTCACCAAACTTATTTTAATATGTCAAAGTGATTTACTGCACTATACAAATTTAAGGAAAAATACAACTAGAAACAGACACCTCATCAGGGCACATTATTGAGCCCAATGTGCCATAAAACATCTTAGCATGTTACTAGCACTTTTAATACCCAAAGGGCACATCAATTAAGCTAAAATTTGCCCTTATTTTAAAAAAACTTTTACTAGATTTATGATTAAACTGCTGTTAATTACTAAATACATTTCTGGAGTGACATTTGAATTTAAATGGAATTAAAATAAGGTTCAACCCTAAGTCTTCCTTTGCTTGATTTTATAGGTTTTAATTGATCAAATTTCCTTTTTACAAATTGGGGTCAGGGAAATAAGGCAAGCTTTGAGTTTTCTAGTAAGGTTGAAAAACTGCAAATATTGGCTATTTATATTATTAGCCATAACTTAATGAAAAAAAAACTAAGGTATCTATGTTTTAATGAAATAAAAAAAGCTGCATCTCTTTGTTTTGTAAATCATCTCAGGATACCTCTTTTAAGTAGTTAAGAAGAAAAAAGAGAAATCTGCTACCTACTCTGGATACAGTTTGAACCTCACAGAGAGCTTTTGATACCCCTGAGGATGGGAAAATGGAAACGAAGTAGTTAAGGACCTGGACTACTCTGGTTTAGCGGAGCTGCTCCAAATTAAGAAGTAGGGATCAGTTTTCCTTGGGCCAGCAGATTTTTTTTTTTATTATTAATTAAAAAAAAATTAACTAACACAACATTTAGAAATCATTCCATTCTACATATGCAATCAGTAATTCTTAATATCATCACATAAATATATGATCATCATTTCTTAGTACATTTGCATCAATTTAGAAAAAGAAATAGCAAGACAACAGAAAAAGAAATAAAATGACAATATAGAGAAAAAAATAAAAATAAAAAATACAAAAAAAAACTATAGCTCAGATGAAGCTTCATTCAGTGCTTTAACATAATTACATTACAGTTAGGTAGTATTGTGCTGTCCATTTTTGAGTTTTTGTATCCAGTCCTGTTGCACAGTCTGTATCCCTTCAGCTCCAATTACCCATTATCTTACCCTATTTCTAACTCCTGATGGTCTCTGTTACCAATGACATATTCCAAGTTTATTCTCTAATGTCGGTTCACATCAGTGGAACCATACAGTATTTGTCCTTTAGTTTTTGGCTAGTCTCACTCAGCATAATGTTCTCTAGGTCCATCCATGTTATTACATGCTTCATAAGTTTATTCTGTCTTAAAGCTGCATAATATTCCATCGCATGTATATACCACAGTTTGTTTAGCCACTTGTCTGTTGATGGACATTTTGCCTGTTTCCATCTCTTTGCAATTGTAAATAATGCTGCTATAAACATTGGTGTGCAAATGTCCGTTTGTGTCTTTGCCCTTAAGTCCTTTGAGTAGATACCTAGCAATGGTATTGCTGGGTCGTATGGCAGTTCTATATTCAACTTTTTGAGGAACTGCCAAACTGCCTTCCACAGTGGTTGCACCATTTGACATTCCCACCAACAGTGGATAAGTATGCCTCTTTCTCCTCATCCTCTCCAGCACTTGTCATTTTCTGTTTTGTTGATAATGGCCATTCTGGTGGGTGTGAGATGATATCTCATTGTGGTTTTGATTTGCATTTCTCTAATGGCCAGGGACATTGAGCATCTCTTCATGTGCCTTTTGGCCATTTGTATTTCCTCTTCTGATAGGTGTCTGTTCAAGTCTTTTTCCCATTTTGTAATTGGGTTGGCTGTCTTTTTGTTGTTGAGTTGAACCATCTCTTTATAAATTCTGGATACTAGACCTTTATCTGATATGTCGTTTCCAAATATTGATTCCCATTGTGTAGGCTGTCTTTCTACTTTCTTGATGAAGTTCTTTGATGCACAAAAGTGTTTAATTTTGAGGAACTCCCATTTCTTTCTTTCTTTCTTCAGTGCTCTTGCTTTAGGTTTAAGGTCCATAAAACCGCCTCCAATTGTAAGATTCATAAGATATCTCCCTACCTTTTCCTCTAACTGTTTTATGGTCTTAGACCTAATGTTTAGATCTTTGATCCATTTTGAGTTAACTTTTGTATAGGGTGTGAGATACGGGTCCTCTTTCATTCTTTTGCATATGGATATCCAGTTCTCTAGGCACCATTTATTGAAGAGACTGTTCTGTCCCAGGTGAGTTGGCTTGACTGCCTTATCAAAGATCAAATGTCCAAAGATGAGAGGGTCTATATCTGAGCACTCTATTCGATTCCATTGGTCGATATATCTATCTTTATGCCAATACCATGCTGTTTTGACCACCGTGGCTTCATAATATGCCTTAAAGTCCGGCAGCATGAGACCTCCAGCTTCGTTTTTTTTTTTTTTTCTGCATGGTTTTAAAGGACTGAAGCTCAGAATCAAGGCAGTGACAAGAAAATGCTTTCTCCTCAAAGTCTGGTGCATCCTGGTGCCAGCTTGCCACAATCCTTGAGTTTTCTTGGTTTGCATCTCTGTCTCTCATCACATTGATACCAGACAAACGTTGTGGATTCTCTGCCCGATGCACTCAATGACCAAAACCTGAGACACCGGGTTTCAAAGAAAGAGCTTACTGATAGGGGCAAAGCAGGAGATCAGATGGTCTATCGGCCTAAAAGTCTGTCTCCCTGAACTGCAGTAATTCTGATAGTTTTGTAGTATCAAAGGATGAGCAGGTTTTAGGATAATGAGCACAATGACTCTAGATGATGTAATTAGAGGTGATCTAATTATTGAGCATGCACAGATTGCATGCTTAGTCACAGAACGTATGTAAGAAAATGGCTGCCTTAATATGATGATAGGCATGATTTGTAGTATTATAATAGGTATAGGTAACTTATAGGTTAAAGTTCAAGCTACTGAGCATGTCAGGTGGGTCCATTTTGGTTAGCTCTAGCTTCGGTTTTCAAGATAACTTTGGACTTGGGATGGGTTAGTTCTGGGCTGACCAAGACCCTTCATTAACAAACATTAGGGGCTGTCTACTGATCACAAGACTCCAAAGTTGAAAAACCAGATAAAGTGGGTACAAGTGAATTTGAGTTGCAAGGTTTTTTTACAATGGTAAAGGCACAAGATAAAGGGCAATCATCATTAGTGATCAAGGCAGCTGGATTATAGTTCAGAGATTTCAGGTATTTCCCTCTGTCTACTCTAATATACCAGAAAGTAAAAAGGAATATCTATATAATGATTCAGTAATCATAATCATCCCTTAAATACTAATTTCTTGATTATGACATGGTAATCTCTCTCTTTTTGGGTCTGTTCTTCTGGTTTCTGCAGATTTCGGGATTCTCCTGTGTGGCCTTCTCTGACTTCTGGCTTCCACTTTCTTTTCTTTATAAGGCCTCTAGTGCTATGATTAAGAATATCCTGAATCAGTTTGCTATATCTTAACTGAAAATATCCCATCTTCAAAAGATACAATTTGTAAGTGAGTAGACACCCACAGAAATGTGGGTTAAGAATAAAAATGTGCCTTTTGTTGGGGTACATAATTCAAACTATAACAGATGTGTGTATGTAGAGTTGTTGCCTTAAGGGAAGAATTTTGGTTGGTGACAATTCTGTTTCCCTTTTCATCTGCAGACCAGTGACACTAGAAAACAAGTTATCTTTTGCATGGACCACTGGCTTCCATTTCCCAACTGGCCACCATCAGGAAAAACCCAGGGTCTGGGATTCCACACAATATTGAGAGCAGGTCATTTCACATGGCAGCCTACATGACTGGGACAGACTTTAAAGGTCCCCACAGGAGGGAAAGAATGTCATTAAAACTCCCCTCCCCCAATCAAGTCTCACGAGACCCTGCTTTAACTCTGTTGTCACACCTTGTGGACCTCAACCTTTATAAGCCACTCCCAAAGTACTCCTCTCTCTCTCTCTCTTTTGCGTGGAACATTGGCTTCCATTTCCCAACCCACCATCATCAGGAAGAATCTTCACTTGTTTGCAATTCCTGAATTAAACTCATGGGTAACTCTGTGCCACATGTGTTCTTTGATCTTGGAGCTAAGTTGGGTAGGAACAGTCCCCATGTTTGTAAATGAACCATGAGAAGTATGACAAATCCCTTAAAACTGTCAGCTATGTTGCCTGCTCCACCAATTTCCTGGCCCCCTTGTCAAGGTCATCTGTGACAACTTTGGCATCGTGGAGGAACTCATGACCACTGTCCATGTCATCACTGACATCCAGAAGACTATGGGTGGCCCCTCTGGGAAAATGTGGCATGACAGTCATGTGGCTGCCCAGAACATCATTCCTGCATCTCTAGCAACCTCAAGGACCTGGGCAAGATCATCTTGGAGCTGAATGGGAATCTCACTGGTATGTTCTTCCATGTCCCAACCTCAATGTGTCCATTGTGGATCTGACCTGCCATCCAAAGAAAGTGGCTGTGCTGGTTTGAAAGTATTTTGTACCCAAGAAAAGCCATGTCATTTAATCCTGATTCAATATTGTAGGGTGAAAACCGTTGATTAGATTGTTTGCATGGAGATTGACACACTCAAAGTGCAGATGTGACCGTTTGATTAGATTACCCCATGGAGAAGCAAAACACCCAATTATGGGTATGGCCTTTTGATTAGATGGGGATGTGACTTCATCCATTCAAGGTGGGTCCTGATTAGTTTACTGGAGTCCTTGTAAAGGGGAGACATTTTGGAGAAACATCACGTGCCTTCCCAGCTGAGAGAGGTGTTTCAGACCCATCAGCTTTTTTTTGAGTCAAGGTACCTTTCTGATGCTTTAGTTTGGACATTTTTATGGCCTTAGAATTGTTAGCTTGTGATGTAATGTATTCTCTTTTTAAAAGCCATTCAATTTCTGATATATTGCATTCTGGCAGCATTTAGTAAGCCAATACCATGACCAAATGTGACGACATCGAGAAGTTAGAGAAGCAGGTATCAGAGGACCCCTAAAGTGCATCATGGACTACACTGAGGGCCAGGTTGTATCTTGTGACTTTAACAGTGACACCCACTCTTCCACTTTTGATCCTGGGACTGGCATTGCCCTCAACAACTACTTCATCCAGCTCATTTCCTGGCATGACAAAAAATTTGGCTACAGCAATAGGGTGTCAGACTTTATGGTCCACATGGCCTCCAAGGAGTAAGATCCCCTGGACCACCAGTCTTAGAAACAGCATGAGAAGAAGAGAAGCTGTCAGCTCTGAGGAGCCCCGATTTGATCCCTGAAGCTGAGAATCACCTGTCCTCCACAGCTGCCATCCCAGACCTCCTGAAGAGGGGGAGGGGTAGTTCCATTTGTGTAAATATGCATAGTTATATGTATACATAGTTACACATATATATTTGCAAAGTCTGCAAAGGTATATTCCAAAATATTAACATAGTAAAGGAAGTTATCCCTGCAAAGTGGGAGTTTCACTTGTGCTTATCTGTGTTTTCTATTTTTCTTCAGGTGATCACATAATATGTGTGTAAATATTTTTTAAAAAGGAGAACAAAGACCTAATGATTTAACTATTGCAGGGGAAAACAACCTGACTTAAGTGAAGAAGAACGCTCTAGAAACACATATTTAAATGTGAATTGAAGGTGACCTTTCTTCTAAGCTCTAAATCATATATCCATCCTCCTTGAGAGTTCCCCATAGACGTCTAATTAGATGTCTCAAATCTAACGTGGTGTGTTGATTTGAAGCTATTACGTACCCCAGAAATGATCATGTTCTTTTAATCCATTCCTGTGGGTGTAGACCTGTTGTGGGTGGGACCTTTTGATTAAGTTATTGTAATTGAGAGGTAACCCACCTCATTCAAGGTGGGCCTTAATCCTCTTACTGGAGCCCTTTATAAAAGGATAAAGGACACCCAGAAAACCCAGAGAATCTCACAGAAAAAGCCACAGAGAAACTAAGAGATAAAATTCAGAGAAGTACCCAGAGAAGCTGAGAGTTGGAGTAGCCAGAAGCTGAAAGCAATGAAAGATGGGGGAGAAGGACTAGGAGACGTTGCCATGCGCCTTATGATGTGACAGAGGGGCCCAAGCTTGCCAGTAGCCACCCTACATAGTTCAGGTATCATCCTGTTGATGCCTTGATTTGGATATTTTTTACAGTCTCAGAACTGTAATTTTGCAAGCTGATAACCCCCCATTGTAAAAGTCAGCCTATTTCTGGGATATTGCATTCTGGCAGCTTTAGCAAACTGAAACACATAGCCTGTGCCTATTAGCTATCGCCTATAAAATGCTGTATAATAAGCACTGAAAAACTCAGTGGCTGAAAACAGCAACCATTTCCTTGCATGAATTTCAGTGGGCTGTGGGTAGCCTAATCTTGCCTGGGCTCAGCTAGGAGTAGCTCTGCTCCACGAATGTCCTATCCTCTTCCTGGAATCAGCGGGCATGCCAGTACATAGCCTACTCAGGGGACCTGCAGAGACCAGAGAACCTGAGCCCTGGTGCACAAGCCCATTGAAAGCCTCTGATTGTGTCACTTCTTTTAACCAATGACCACCCAATGGCCAGTGCAAGTCAAGAGACTGGGGAGCCCAGAGTTAAGGGGTGAGGAAAAATCCTCTGCCTCTTTAGTGGAAGTAATTGCATAAATTCATATGGCAAAATGTGTAGCTATAGGGAAGTGTGGAAATTTGCGATAATCAATTCATCTACTATATGGATAAAACAATTCTTGATTTCTTCAAACCCTTAAAACTTATCCTTCCTTATTTACTAAATGGCAACACCAATTTGCTGCTAGGCCAGAATCTGCATTTCCAATAACCAACCATGTATAATCATCAGCAAGTTCTTTTAACTCCACTTACAAAATATATTGTTTGTTTAAAATGGAAAGTTTGTTTGCTCAGTACACCAAATAGGATGCAAACACTGTCATGATATACAAAAATATGTAGATTAATGAAAAACAGTAATTTAGTTTAAATGAAGGGAAATCTCTTTAAATATTATGGCGATGTATTCTCAAAAAGTATCTTTTCTTCAGTTAATTATACATGTCAATAAAACAAAGGATAATAATGGATTAAGTGGAAGTTAGCTTGTGTGAATTTTCCTTAAAAATAAACTCCAACTCTAGTAATCTATGTCAGTTAAACATTTAACTAAAACTTTCAAATACGTGAAAAAGGAGAAAAAGGAGTTACTATTTTTGTTTGAATAGTCCAGAGAAAAATGGTTACTATAAATACAGCAAGCAAACTATTAAGATGGACTAATCTAGAACATAATGTAGTGCTGAATTTCAGTCTCCAATTGTGCTAAATGCTCATCATTAGTACAGCACATCACACAATGGGCCCTCAGGTGGCACTTCTTATAAACCATCCAGGGCTCTATATGACCCAGTGTACCTATGGATGGAGAGAGGCCACCGTGGAGGCAGAATATCTGTCCATCTACTAAAGCTGTTAAGTGGAAAAAAAATAAAAAAGATCTGTGAAATGTTTCCAAACACTGGCATTTTCATACTTTTGTAGAGATTCATCATAAAAGCCAGCTAATTGGATCATTTGTCAGCTTTCATGATTTCCTCTCAATATTATAATGCATTCTGGATAACCCACATTTAATGTCACAGTCTCCACTGAATAATAACCTCTGTCAATGCTTTAGTTTGCTGAAGTTGCTGGAATGCAATGCACCAGAAATGGGCTGACTTTTCACAAAGGGGATTTATTAACTCACAAGTTTACAGTCCTGGGGCTGTGAAATGTCCACACCAAGCCATCAGCAGGTGAGTCTTTTACACTGAAGACAGCCTACCCTCAAGGCACAAGGTGACATCCGCTGGCCCCTCCCTCCTCTCCCGGGTTGCTTTGCTTCCAGCTTCTGGCTTCAGTGGCTTCCTTGCTGTTTCTGTGGTCCTACTCTCTCAGCTTCTCTGAATTTCATCTCTTATAAAGGACTCCCATAAGAGGAAGTAAGACCCACCTGAGGCATGCCTCAACTGAAATAGCCTAACCAAAAGGCCCCACCAACAATAGGTCCACGCACACAGGAATGGATTTGCTTTAAGAACATGATCTTTTCTGGGGTCCATAAAAGCACCAAACCATCACAGTCAGCATAGTTGCCCATGAATAGATAATTTGTGTCTGGTGTTTTCTCGCTAATTCTAAGTGTTCCATAACATCCTGGGATTGACCATGTACATCTTCCAGCTCGTAGGACAAAGACCCTCTTGCACATTTGATTCTTTTGTTAAAACTTCGCTAGCCTTTTCCCGCCGGGTCTGCACTCGGTTCTCCTTAAGCTGTTTGCTTCAGTTCAGCCGCTCCCCCCACTGGTCCAGCTCCTCGGCGAATGCCTTGACCACGGCGTCCCCATCCGGCCATCCCCTTCCCCGCCCCAGCGCCGTGCGCTGCTCCCCATCTTCAGCTCCGTCGCCGCAGCCGCCACGTCGGGGCGGTAGAGGAAGTGGTCGGGGAGGGCGGCCCTGCCCCCGGCCCGGCCGCAGGAGGCGCCCTCCACCTACCCTTCCCAGTCCGGCCGCGCCCCGCAGCCAGGGAAGGGCGCGGAGAGCGGGGAGCGCGGCGCGGGCCCTGGGCAGCCCCCCGCAAAGTGGCCGCCGTTGTCGCGCCTTCCGCCCGCCGGTCTCGCTCGCCTGGGCTCTCTTGCTTGTTTTCTCCCCTCCCTCCGGGTTTGTGTCATCGCCGGAGCATTTCCTCCCCAGGAAAACCAAAATAAATCTTTGATCTGACCATTCTCTCTGTCTTCATCTCTTATGTGTGTAATTTTTTCCTTACCTGTTTGAGAATCAATTGCCCTTTTACTGCTAAATAATTTCTTAAGAACACAGACAGTCCATGAAAGCACAGTAGATTATCAAAAGCAGAAAATTAACCAATTATCTAAGCTTTAGTCCTTATTCAAATTTCACTTATTCCCCTCATTTTGTCCTTTGTAGCAAAACAAAAAAAAAAGATCCAGACTCACATATTATATCTCATTGTCATATCTCTTTAGTCACTTTAATCTTCAACAGTTGCTTAGTTTTTCTCTCTTTTATGACTTGTTTTGCTTTAGCCCTATTCT
This sequence comes from Tamandua tetradactyla, assembly GCF_023851605.1. Classification (NCBI taxonomy): domain Eukaryota; kingdom Metazoa; phylum Chordata; class Mammalia; order Pilosa; family Myrmecophagidae; genus Tamandua; species Tamandua tetradactyla. The sequence continues at coordinate 64,218,568 of NC_135341.1, read as the reverse complement.
TCAGTAATGTCCTCGTTGTCTCTTTCCAGTGAAAAGGGCATAAGCTTCTCATGCTTGGGATCTGTTTTGATTTTCTCTTAATGAAATACTGTGCAGCAATGGAAATGAATAAACTACCAGTATATGTGTCAATTTGATGAGTCTTAAAAACATAGCATTAGTTTCTTAAGAGAAGCAAGTTAAGGAAGACTGGTAAGAGTATTGCATTGATAGAAAGATGAGCAACAAAACTAAAGAAGATCTTGTTTAGGAATCCGTCTGTAAGAACCCAGTGGCCCGCCCCAGTTCCCCCTCTATCTTGCAAGCAAGTCATTGCACACCGCCACCCACGTGAAGGGTTCAGACATTAAAAGTCAAAGAATGTAAAATACACCAACTCTCACCAGAGTTGTGCTGAATCACGTCTCCTGAGAGTCTGCTGAAACCACAAACCTAACCTTGCTGGACTCACTTTATAAGCTTGGCACCCCCTTTCACCCTTCCCCCTTTCCCTTTTCTCTTTTGCTCTTGGGGCAGAGTGCTGGCTTTCATTTCCAACCAGCTGCCATTGGGAAGTGTCTTCTGGTCCATAAGCCCCTAATTAAAACTCATGGGTAATCTTTGGTCTGCTGTGTTCTTTGGTCTCGGGGTTGTGCTGGTATGGAACAACATTCGTGGTAAAAGTAGGACTAAAAGCTCAGAAATGATTGGTACGAAATTCCAGAGGGTAGTCCTTGCTGGGCAACTGGGAAAGGAGGAGAGGCAGATTAGGTCAGGCACATGAGAACTGTAAATGATTTATTTTTTCTTTTAACCTGGGTTTTGGATACACAGGGGCTCATTTTATTAATTTAAATAAATTAATATTTCACACACTCATGTGTGTCCCTGTGTGTGTGTGTGTGTGTGTGTGTGTGTGTGTGTATTTAAGAGAAGGACATGGGGCGAAGAAGCCAGAATGCAGGGAGCTGAGGAATGAATGTGGAGACAGTGATCAGAAATCATTTCTTCAAAATAAACAAATCAGTTTAAGGGGCCCAGGTCAAGGGAAAGTTGTTTTATAATGGAAGTGGGAGGAGGGAAGGGTTGGTGGTGTCCGAAGGCTGCAAAGAAACCTTTGCAGTCATAGAGCCTGAAGATGAGAGTAAGAGAGAGGTAATTTACGGAATGGCATCTGGCTTGCGGCTGGAGGAGCCAGCCTTGGAAAGGAGCTGAGACATTTCTAATGAGGGATGATTTGTCCTTCTGTTACGGAGGTACCGGACAGAATCAATGCAAATCTCAAGCACAGAAATTCTTAATTTGATGTAGTAAAATTGACTGATTCCTACAGAGTTAAGCAGTTGCTGTGTCTTATTTAAGAAATCTTTCCCTACCCTAAGGCCATAAGCTGACTTAGTTGTCCTGTCTTCTCAATGATTCATATTTACCATTTAAGTCTTTAATCAAACTGGAATTGATTTTTGTGTATAGTGGGAGGCAGCGATGTGTTATGGGTTGAATGTGTCCCTTCAAAAACACATCTTCAAGTCCTAACCCCCAGTGCTGTGAGTGTGACTTCCTTTGGAAATGGGATCTTTGGAGTTGTTATTAGTTAAGACGGGACCAGACTGGATTAGGGTGGATACTAATCCAAAACGACTGGTATCCTTATAAGAAGGGGAGAGGAGACACAAACAAGCACACAGGAGAAAACAGTACATGAAGATGAAGACAAGGCACATGGAGATGGAGGCAGAGACGCATCTACAAGCCAAGGAATGCCAAGGGTGGCTGGCTCACTGCAGAAGCTGGGAGAGGCAAGGAAAGAGTCTCCCTTACAGGCTTCAGATGGAGCAGAACCTTGCTGATACCTTGATTTCAGACTTCCGGCCTACAGAACTGTGAGACAATACATTTCTGTTGTCTTACGCAACCTAGTTTGTGGTACTGTGTAATGGCAGCTCCAGTAAACATGATCCAATTTTATTTATTTTTCCTGTTTCAATTTCTCTCTGGCAGTATTTATTAAAATAATCCATCCTTTCTTCATTAATTTGCATGATCTATTTCTAGTCTCTCTTATGTGACTCTGGCCTATTTGTCTAATCTGTTCAGCAAAGGGTAAAGGTCATTTACATCATACATTCCACTGACCTTAGGCAATCTATATATTTGCTATTGTAAATACTCTTATTATTTCAAATAATTATATTGTAGATGAAGATAGAAGTTATATTGTACTGGATAATTTTCATTTATGTAAAATGACATATTGCTGAATGCTTTAAAATTAATTTGACAATCTTTATCTTTTAATTGCAATCTTTAATTACGCTTATTTATTATGACTAATTGTATATATGCAAGATATATATGCATGCAAAAGAAACAAATTTTGTTTTTGTATGTATGTGTGTATCTATGCAGTTGATTCTCATTAGTCACAGTAGTTATGGTCTATGAAGTTGCATAAATATTGAATTAGTGAATACTGAATCATTGTTCCTAGCGGAAGTACAAGGTTAGATTCCTGTGAGCCTCTGGCCAAAAACATTTTCATCAACCTATCAATATGTAATCTTGTTATATGTGTATTTCTGTTTAAATTCACCTTATTTAATATATATTATTGATTCATTAACATTGAACTCATGCCTAATAGCACTGAAATTCATGCCTAAAGGAAACTTATCCAACACATGTATTTTTCCTGTAAAGACACAACACAGCCTTCTTGTGTGGGAACACTAGACAGCACTTCAGCACTATGCTCGGGGACCATTTAAAACAACAAAATCACCAACAAAAATTACAAAAATGTGAAAAACCCGTCATTAAATAGATCATAAAAAGGACATTTGAAGCAAGAAGACAGAACGCTGCTGTGTTCGACCTCAGCTGGGAGAGTGTGTGTCAGGTGACTCAAACTTTTCATCACTCTGTGTGTGTCCACTAATGCCTATAAAAATGCTGCAGGTATTGATTTTGGAGTTACAAATCCATTTTAGTGAGTTGAGAATTTGCAAATGTGGAATCCGTGAATAATGAGGATCAAATGCATATGTATGTATATATGTATATGTTCATATTTCCCTTTTCCTCATTCCATTTTCCCCCCTCTATTTAGGAGTCATTACGTCTATTATTTTGGTGGTTACCATTTACATTCTGTTTTGCATGGGCAGGCACTGGGAATCAAACCCAGGTCTCCAGCATGGCTGGTGAGAACTCTGCCTGCTGAGCTACCGTGGCCCACCCTACCATTTACATTTTAACATGCCTATTTAACAAAGTCTAAAGTTAATCAACAATTTTACCTTCCTTCCTAACACTGACCATTGAATATCATAAATCTGATTATTTCTTTATTTTGTTATGGTTTTTCAGTATTTTAATTCTTTCCTGCCCTCCTTTATAGATAACACTTTATCATTGCTACAGTTAATGTTTGTTTAAATTTCTTCATGTACTTATTAACGTCTTTGCCCATCATGTTTCTTAAATTTCAGATCTGTCACTGGGGATCTTTTTCTTTAGGCCTGAAGTACATTCTAGACTTTTCTTTATCAAAGGTCTATTGGTGGTAAACTTGTTTAGTTTTTGTATGTTTGACAATGTCTTTAATTGTTACTTGTTCTAGAAAGATGTTTCCCTGGATATAAAAAAAACTAAGGAGACAGGTATTATCTCTCTTTACATTAAAGATACTGTTTCACTATTTTTTTTAACTTTTAAAATTGTATAGTATAACATGTATATTCAAAGCAAAGAAATAAAAAAGCAATAGTTTTCAAAGCACTCTTCAATAAGTAATTACAGGACAGATCCCAGAGTTTGTCATGTAATCCTCTCAGATTTTTCCTTCTAGCTGCTCCAGAATATAGGAGGCTAGAAGGCTTAAATACTTTTTTTATCATCACAATCGACCCTTTTTCCTTCTTTTTTTGTAAAAAATAACATATATACAAAAAAGCAGTTAATTTCAAAGCACAGCACCACACTTACTTGTAGAACATATTTCAGAGTTTGACATGGGTTACAATTTCACAATTTTAGGTTTTTACTTCTAGCTGCTCTAAAATACTGAAGACTAAAAGAGGCATCAATTTAATGATTCAGCATTCATATTCATTTGTTAAATCCTATCTTCTCTGTATAACTCCACCACCACCTTTGATCTTTCCATCCCTATCTGTAGGGGTGTTTGGGCTATGGCAATTCTAAATTTTTCACATTGGAAAGGTCTGTCATTAATATGGGGTAGGGAGATGGAACTAGCTGATGTTCTCGAGAGGCTGGGCTAGGTTTCAGGACTTAACTGAATCAGGGACCCATCTGGAGGTTGTAGTTTTCTGGAAAGTTACTCTTGTTTCACTATCTTTTGTTTTCCATTTTTGCTTCAACTGTCAGCATAACTGCCATTCCTTTGCAGATCTTTATTACTCACTCTTTTTTTTTTCAGGGTCCAAAAGCTCATTTGAAAACCCAAAGATGATGGCTTCTGGCAGAAGCACTGATGATCTTTCCCAGCTCACCGCGCTGGCAACGCTGCCCTTCCCTGCTCGGTCCTACCTGGGGGAGGTCTTGCTCTCCATTTCAAGTGTCTTCATGAGTCAAAGGCTTGGGACATTTCAGGACCAAACCGCAAGAGGGTTTTTCTTCTCCAGGTAGCTGCACCGCAGTGAGTAACAACCAGCAGTAAAATCAGGCCTCTGCCCCCAGGAAGGCTGGCCATGTGGGCCTTGGGGCTGTCACCACACAGGACATTCAGGAAATCGGCACAATCTCGTCCCATTCACAGTACCATTCAAAATGATATCGTCTGTCACTTTCTTCCACTCTACAAATAATTCGGAGTATGCAGTTAAATTACATTTCTGATCTCTCCCCCCAAAAATGCAGAGAGGTTTGTATATGTCAACAGAAGAACTGATAATGAACCTCAGGTTTTATCCTCAAGCCAGCGAGGGGGATCTGAAAACATTCCTCAAAGTCAGAACAGGAAGGGAGCGGGCACAAAAGGAGATTCTGGAAGGAAGCGACTGCTGTTCGCAAAGCCTCGCATTGCACACCCCGTTGCCCGAGGTCAGCTCTGCCACGCAGGTGCCACACCCACGAGGTGGTGGCCGTCCCGCATGGCCGGGAGGTCAGGAAGCCACAGAAGGGGCGGATCTGAGTTTTGTTCCCTGTCCCGGGTGCTCGTGAGTACCGGCAATGGCCTGATACGGTGCCAGGCAGCCTGGGGTAAGCCACACCCGGAAAAGGAGCACCTGGAAAATCAGGGGCGAAGAGGATCAGGTCGGCTTCAGGGAGGATTCCTCTCTTTTTATGATCTCTTTTACTTTGGCGCTCTGAAGCTTCACTGATTTCGGTAGGTGAGAATTTCTAAAAAAAAACAACAACACAAACAACTAACAAGCAAACAAAACACCCTGGATTTGAAGATTTCTGTCTTTCAACGGTTCTGGAAAACTCTCAGCCATGGTTTCCTTAAATAGAAGTTCTTGCCCATTCTTTTATTATTTCTTCCTGGACCTGTAATTAGACATATTGGATCCTCTCATGCTGTTCTGCTTATCTTCAAACCGCTCTGCCTTATTTTATCTCTCTTTGCTTCTCTGGTATGCATTCTGCATCATTTCTTTCTGTACATCTCTGAATATATAAATTACCTATTTAATGGTATCCAATCTGTTTTTTTTTTCTCATGGGCAGGCACCAGGAATCAAACCAAGGTCTCCGAACTCTGCCTGCTGAGCCACTGTGGCTGGCCCTCCAATCTGGTGTTAAACAAATTTACTAAATTTTTAATTTCAATTTCGTTTTTTATTTCTGGAATTTCTCCCCCCATCTGATTTTTTATTCTATTCTTTCTTTCTTTTTTGGATTTGAGGGAAAATTATATATCTTGATTGAGATATTTTAAGGAGTCACATTTCCAACATAAGAACAGCTTGCATGGTTTCACCTAGTCTTCTTTTTTTTAAGTTTATAATTGTAGATTTAATCGGTAGAACACATGGCACTATACATCCCCTTTCAATCATATTCACCTTCATTATGGCAATGTTACTTTTAACCCCACTAGTTAGTTACCATCACTTCTATCCGTTCCCTTGCATTTAAGTTCAACCTCATTGGGCAACCTTTCCCCTGACTCCAGCTTCTGTGTACCTCTAGGTCTGCTATATTCTACAGTGAAACCTCAGAGGTTACCGTTACCAGAGTCATAATAGCGAAATCATACAGTATCTGTCCTTTTGTGTCTGACTTATTTCACTCAGCATTATGTTCTTAAGGCTCATCCGCATTGTCCTCATTTCATCTTACTGCTGCATAATATTCCATCATATGTGTATATATATATATATATATATACCACATTTTGTTTATTCACTTGTCTGTTGATGGGCACTTGGATTGCTTCCATCTTTAGGGAATTGTGAATAGTGCCATTATGAACATTAGTGTACAAATGTCTGTTCATGTTACTGCTTTCAGATCTTCTGGATATATACCAAATATTGGTATTGCTGGGTCATGGGGCAACTTAATATTTAGTTTTCTGAGGAGTTGCCAAACTATCTTCCACAATGGCTACACCACTGTACGTTCCTACCGACAGTGAATGTGTTCCAATTTCTCCACATCATCTCTAACATTTGTAATTTTCTGTTTCTTTAACAGTAGCCATTCTAATGAGTGAGAGGTGATATCTCATTAAATCTTGGTTTGCATTTCCCTTATAGCTAATGAAAATGAACATCTCTTCATGTGCTTTTTAGGTTTTTTTTTTTTTTTTGGCATGGGCAGGCTCTGGGAATCAAACCTGGATCTCCGGCACAGAGGGCGAGAATTCTGCCACTGAGCCACCGGTGCACCGCCCTCTTCATGTGCTTTTTAACCATTTGTATTTGCTCTTCAGAAAAGTGTCTGTTCATATCCTCTGCCCAATTTATAATTATATTCTTTGTTCTTTTGTTGTTGAGCTGTATAATTTCTTTATATACACAGGATATCAAGCCTTTTTCTGATATGTGGTTTCCAAATATTTTTTCCCATTGAGTTGGCTGCCTCTTCACCTTTTTGACAAAGTCCTTTGAGGCAAAGAAGCTCTTGATCTTAAGGAGTTGTCATTTATCTATTTTTTTCCCCGTGCTTATGCTTTAGGTATAAAGTTTAAGAAGCTACCTCCTAGAAGATGTTTCCCTACATTTTCTTCTACAAGTTTTATGGTACTGGCTCCTACATTTAGGTAAGAGCCTACATGTAAGAGCAAATGTAAATGGCTCTTACAATCCATTTTGAATTAATTATTGTATAGGGTGTAAGGTAGGGGTCTCTTTTTTTCTTTTTGGCTATTGGTATTCAATTCTTCCATACCCATTTCTTGAAAAGTCTGTTCTGTCCAAGTTCAGTGGATTTGGGGCCTTATTGAAGATCAGCTATCCATAGATTCGGTGGTCTCCAAACTCCACATTCTCAGTTCAATTCCATTGATCAATAGTTCTATCTTTATGTCAGAACCATGGTGTTTTGACCATTGTGGCTTTATAATAAGCTTTAAAGTCAGAAAGTGTTTGTTCTTCCGCTTTGCTTTTCTTTAAGGATATCTAGCTATTTGAGGTCTCACTCCCTTCCAAATAAATTTGATAATTTGCTTTTCCAAGTCTTCAAAGTAGGTTGCTGGGATTTCGATTGGTATTGCATTGAATCTGTAGATCACTTTGGGTAGAAATGACATCTTAATGACATTCAGTCTTCCTATCCATGAGTATGGAATGTCTTTCCATCTATTTAGGTCATTTAAAATTTCTTTTAGCAATATTTTATGGTTTTATGTATATAAATTCTTGACAACTTTGGTTAGACTTATTCCTAAATAGTTGATTCTTTTGGTCTCTGTTTTGAATGGAATTGCTTCCTTAATTGTCTCCTCAGATAAGTCATTTCTTGTGTATAGAAACATTACTGGTTTTTGTACATTAATCTTGTATCCCACCATTTGCTGAATTTGTTTGTTAGTGCAGGTAGTTTTGTCATAGATTTCTCAGGGTTTTCTAAATATAGGATCATGTCATCTGCAAATAATGAAAGTTTTGTTTCTTCCTTTCCTATTTGGATGTCTTTTATTTCTTTCTCCTGTTTAATTGCTCCAGCTAGTACTTCTAATACAATGTTGAATAACAGTGATGACAATGGGCATCCTTGTCTCATTCCCAATTTCAGGGAGAATGCTTTCGGTCTCTCACCATTAAATATGATGCTGGCTATGGATTTTTCGTATATGCCCTTTATGATAGTGAGGAAATTTCCTTTGATTCCTACCTTTGGAAGTGTTTTTTATCAGTAACGGATGTTAATTTTGTTGAATGCTTTTTCAGTATATTGATATGATCATGTGATTTCTCCCTTTTGATTTGTTAATGTACTTTATTATGCTGATTGGTTTTCTTGTGTTGAACCAACTTTGCATTCCTGGTATAAACCCCACTTGATCATGATGTGTAATACTTTTTTTAAAAAAAATTTATTTATTAATTAAAAAAATAAAGAAACAAAATAAAACAACATACATAATCAGTAATTCACAATATCATCACTTAGTTGCACATTCATCATTTCTTAGAACATTTGCATTAATTCAGAAAAAGAAATAAAACGAACACAGGAAAGAAAAAAAAAAGATTATACCTACCATACCCCTTACCCCTTACTTTCACTGATCACTAGCATTTAAATTAAATTTATTTTAGCATTTGTTCCCCCTATTATTTATTTTTATTCCATACGTTCTACTCCTTTGTTGACAAGGTAGATAAAAGCAGCATCAGAAACAAGGTTTTCACAATCACAGTCACATTGTGAAAGCTATATCATTATTCAGTCATCCTCAAGAAACATGGCTACTGGAACACAGCTCTACATTTTCAGGCAGTTCCCTCCAGCCTCTCCACTACATCTTGGATAACAAGGTGATATCTACTTAATGCATAAGAATAATCTCCAGGATAACCTCTCGACTCTGTTTGGAATCTCTCAGCCATTGACACTTTGTCTCATTTCCCTCTTCCCCCTTTTGGTGGAGAAGGTTTTCTCAATCCCTTGATGCTAAGTCTCAGCTCATTCTAGGGTTTTTCTCAATCCCTTGATGCTGAGTCTCCGCTCATTCCAAGATCTCTGTCCCACATTGCCAGGAAGGTCCACACCCCTGGGAGTCATGTCTCATGTAGAGAGGGGTAGGGTGGTGAGACTGCTCGTTGTGTTGGCTGGAGAGAGGGGCCATCATGATGTGTAATGCTTTTAATGTGTCATTGGTTTCAGTTTACTAGTATTTTGTTGAAAAGTTTCGCATCTATATTCATTAGGGAGATTGATCTGTAGTTTTCTTTTCTTGTAGTGTCTCGATCCGGTTTTGGTATTAAAGTGATGTTAGCTTCATAAAATGAGTGAGGTAGCATTCCTTTTTCCTCAATTTTTTTGAGGAGTGTGAACATGATTGGTGTTAGTTCTGCTTGGAATGTTTGATAAAATTCCGCTATGAAGCTGTCTGGTCCTGGGCTTTTCTTTGTGGGAAGATTTTTGGTGACTGAATCTCTTTACTTGCAATTAGTTTGTTGAGATCTTCTGTTTCTTCTCCAGTCAGTATGTAGGTGTGGTGTGTTTCTAGGGATGTGTCCATTTCATCTAAGTTGTCTAGTTTGTTGGAATATAGTTTTTCATAGTATTCTCTTATGATTCTCAAAATTTATTCAGGATCCATGGTAACAACTCCCTTCTCATTTCTGATTTTGTTTATTTGTGTCCTCTCTCTCTTTTTCTTTGTCAGTCTAGCTAGTGGTCCATCCAAAGAACCAAATTTTGGTTTTATCGATTCTTTTCATTTATTTATTTATTTATTTTTTGTTCTCTAGCTCATTTATTTTTGCTTTAATCCATTATTTCTCTTCTTTTATATGCTTTGGGGTTAGTTTTATGTTCTTTCTCTAATTTTTTCCAGGTGAGCAGTTTTCCTCACTTTTCGCTCGTTCTTGTTTTTAAATATAGGCTTTTAGGGCAATAAATTTCCCTCCTAGCATTGCCTTTGCTGTATTCCATAAATTCTTGTATGTTGTATTCTCATTATCATTCGTCTCTAGATATTTACCGATTTCTCTAGCAATTTCTTGTTTGACCCACTGATTATTTAAAAGTGTTTTGTTTAATCTCTTTATATTTGTGAACGCTCTGGTTCTTTGGTGATTATTAATTTCCAGCTTCATTCTGTTGTGGTCAGAGAAAGTGCTTTGGATAATTTTGACTTTATTAAATTTATAAAGACTTATTTTGTGTTCAGCATATGATCTATCCTAGTGCTTTGAGGTGTAATGATCTATAAATGTCTACTAGGTCTGATTTGTTGATTACATTGTTTAGGTTCTCTGCTTCCTTGTTGGTCTTCTGTCAGGCTCTTCTGTCTATACTGGGGTGTGGTGTATTGAAGTCTCCCACTATTATTGTTGAAATGCCCATCATTCCTTTCCATTTTACCAATGTTTGTCTCATATACTTTGGACCTCATTGATTGGGAGCATTAACATTTATAATTACTATTTTCTCTTGGTGAATTGTTCCTTTTATTAATATGTAATATCCCTCTTTGTCTCTTATGATGTCTTTTCATTTAAAGTCTCTGGTATTAGTATAGCTACTCCTATTTTCTTTTGGTTACTACTTGCCTAGAACATCTTTTTCCATCCTTTCACTTTCAATCTATTTGTGTCCTTGGGTATAAGATGCATCTCTGGTAAACAACATGTAGATGGATTATATTTTTAATCCTTCTGCCAATCTGTATCTTTTAATTGGTGAGTTTAGTCCGTTAATGTTCAAGGTTATTACTGTAAAGATAATTCTTAAATCTACCATCTTATTCTTCAGGTTTTATTTGTCAGATCTATGTATTCTTTTCCCACTCTCTCTTTTTAGGTTACCCTTACTGGTACTCTTTAATTCTGTGCTCACCTCCAGACCTCCCACTCCTGTCCTTTTTTTTCAGCTGACATGGTTCCCTTTAGTATTTCTTGTAGGGTAGGTCTTTTGTTGACTAGTTCTCTTGCTCTTTTTTTGTCTTTGAAGATTTCAATTTCTCCCTTAATTTTGAAGGATAACTTCAGCTGGCAGTTTGTCTTACTGAGGTAGTTCATTATTGGGCTGCTCAGCAAGTTTGGGGCCAACCAGTGGGAAGAGTCTTGATCATGTCCTCTTCCCCAGCTTTGGATGTTGATCCTAATTGCTCACTCATGTTTCACATGTCTGCGACTTAGCCAGTGAGAAAGAATAAGGAAAGAAGGAACTCGAGGTTCAGCCTCGCAGCTCTGGTTTAGAATGCAGACAATGGGCATTTCTGATCTTGGTTATTTTTTATAATCTGTTGTTTTTTGTTCATATTTTCAAACTTGTTTTATTTTCTTAAACACATAAAATACCATTTTTTATTTTGTATCTTATAGTTCCAATAGCTGAAGTTTTCATGGGGTTGATAATGTGGCCTATTCTTTCTTCTGGCCCTCACTCATGGCACACTGTTTTTAGACTGTGAGCTGTTCATTTTCCTTAAAACTTTATCTGTGAGGCTGAGGTTGATGATATTACTCCAGAGGGAGTTTGTGTTGGTTTCTTTGGCATCTTGCAAACTGTGGAGTAACTTTAAAATAATGGTATACTTGACATGACTGTGTGTGTGTCTCATCACATAGTCAGCATGAATTTGAACCACAAACCCCTGTGGTAATGAATTTTAAAAATTAAAAAAAAAATCTTATGCTGTTTTGAAACTCTTATGTATCTCAGAAAAGCCATGTTCTTTCAATCTTAATCCAGTTTTGGGGGGGCAGACCTATTGTTTGGGTGGGATCTTTGATTAGGTTGTTTCCATGGAGATGTGACACACCCAACTGTGGGCATGACATTTTGGTTAGATGGAGATGTGACCCCACCTGTTCAAGGTGGATCTTAATTAGTTTACTGGAGCTCTTATAAGAGCTGACCCAAAGAGCAGAGGGTTCAGGTGCTTGGAGACAGTGAGAAGAAGCTCAGAGAGGAGACTGCTGGAACCAGGAGGTGAAAGCAACAAAAGCTGGGAGGAAAGGGCCAGCAGACATTGCCATGTGCCTTCCCTTGGGACAGAGAAATCCCGGATGCTGCCTTCCCCCTGAGAAGGTATCCTCTTGTTGGTGCTTTAATTTGGACATTTTCATAGCCTTAGACTTGTAACTTAATAAATCCCCTTTATAAAAGTCAATCCATTTCTGGTATATTGCATTCTGGCAGCATTAGCAAACTGAAGCAATTCCTCTTCAGCCAGTGCCAAGGATGAAACAGGCAAGTTTCCTTTATTTTTTGTTTATTTCTCATTCACCCTATAGTGAAGAGTGTTGTTAAACTTCTCAGCTTGGATGGTTGTAGAGTTTTCTTCTCTCACCTGCATCCCTATGGTCTTGAGTACCAGCATCTTTCTGTTTAAGCCATTGCCTCAATTCAGGTGCTTATTATCTTTCTGGTAATATTATAGTAGCTAATTTGTTTCTTGGTCTCCAAAGCTTTCCCCCTCGCCCTTTTTTTTTCTTTATTAGAGGAGTTTTGGGTTTACAGAATCACATGCATAAAATGCAGGATCTATTTATCACCTATAATTATCATCTTGCATTGACATTTGTTATAATTGATAGTACATTTTTATAATTGTGCTATTAACTTAGGGTTCACAGTTTGTGTAGTGTATTTTAAAAGTTTTTTTTTGAAAAAATTAAGTCTGTTGCTATATACACTACATATGAAACATTTATGTATATTCTGTGGCCATATATACTGAATAAAAAATTATTCTGTTGCCATGATTTCCCTTTTTAATCACATTCAGACATATATTCCAGTGCCATTAATTGCATTCCAGATATTGTGCTACCATCACTACCATCCATTACCAATACATTACCATTGTTCCAAATAGAACCCTGTAGATTTTATTTTTTTATTTTTTGGTCTTGGCATTTCTTTTTTTTTTTTTTTATTAGTTAAAAAATTAACTAACAACATTTAGAAATCATTCCATTCTACATATACAATCAGTAATTCCCAATATCATCATATAGATGCATATTCATAATTTCTTAGTACATTTGCATCGATTTAGAAAAAGAAATAAAAAGACAACAGAAAAAGAAATAAAACGATAATAGAAAGAAATAAAAATAAAAACAACAACAACAACAACAACAACAACAAAAACTATAGCTCAGATGCAGCTTCATTCAGTGTTTTAACATATTTACATTACAATTAGGTATTATTGTGCTGTCCATTTTTTAGTTTTTGTATCTAGTCCTGTTACACAGTCTGTATCCCTTCAGCTCCAATTACCCATTATCTTACCCTGTTTCTAACTCCTGCTGGACTCTGTTACCAATGACATATTCCAAGTTTATTCTCTAATGTCGGTTCACATCAGTGAGACCATACAGTATTTGTCCTTTAGTTTTTGGCTAGTCTCACTCAGCATAATAGAACCCTGTAGATTTTAAGTTTTAACTTCCCATTTCCTATCCCCATGCCATCCCCTGGTAACCTGTATTCTAAATTCTGACTCTCTGAGTTTGCTTATTCTATTTCCTATCGGTGAGATCATATAATATGTGTCCTTTTGTGCCTGACCTATTTCATTCAAAATGATGTCTTTAGGTTCATCCATGCTGTAGCATGAATCAGAACTTCATTCCTTTATACAGCCAAATAATATTCCATTTTATGGCTATCCCAAATTTTATTTATCCGTTCATTGGTTGACTCACTTTCATTTTATACTGCCATCAGTGTGATCGTTCTAAGAAATAATAAATGAATTATATTACTATCAGATAGGCAGAGAAGAGATATATGTTATGCCAGGAAATTCACAGACTAGCTGTAGACTCTAGCTTGAGTATCACTTCACTCGAAGCAAAATCAGCCACTTCATCTACTTTGTGTATTCGCTAGTGAAGCCACACTGAAGTATTCACCAGTTTAGGAAAATGTAATGCATTTTACTGTCTTCTTGCCTTTGTACAAGATGATCCCATCTAGGACACCTCTGTACCCAGGGCTGGGACTAGGGTGAGGCAAATGAAATGTCTAGAATGCAGAATTTAAGGAGGCACTAACTCTGAGCTTCTTGCAAGTGCTGTATGTCTTCTGTCTAATGAGCTGCCTGATTCACTTGTCAAAGTCATGCTCATATGTTACCTGTTTACTGTTCTAAAAGAGAATGGAAAATGTGCTAAATACCATATCTCATCAGAATAGGAACTATGTCTGTTCACCACTGTATCTCAAGTGCCTAGAATAGCACCTAGCACATAGCAGGTGCTCAATAAATATTTGGGGAATGAATGAGTGACTCTGAGCCTCTTTTTTCCCCCCCTATTATTTATTTTTATTCCATATGTTCTACTCGTTTGTTGACAAGGTACATAAAAGGAGCACCAGGCACAAGGTTTTCAAAATCACACAGTCACATTGTGACAGCTGTATCATTATTCAATCATCCTCAAGAAACATGGCTACTGGAACACAGCTCTACATTTTCAGGCAGTTCCCTCCAGCCTCTCCACTACATCTTGAACAACAAGATGATATCTACTTAATGTGTAAGAATAACCTCCAGGATAACCTCTTGACTCTGTTTGGAATCTCTCAGCCATTTCCACTTTGTCTCATTTCCCTCTTCCCCCTTTTGGTGGAGAAGTTTTTCTCAATCCCTTGATGCTAAGTCTCAGCTCATTCTAGGGTTTTTCTCAATCTCTTGATGCTGAGTCTCAGCTCATTCTAGGATTTCTGTCCCACATTGCCAAGAGGGTCCACACCCCTGGGAGTCATGTCCCACATAGAGAGGGAGAGGGTGGTGAGATTGCTTGTTGTGTTGGCTGGAGAGAGAGGCCACATCTGAACAACAAAAGAGGCTCTTTTGGGGGTGACTCTTAGGCCTAAATTTTAAGTAGACTTGACCTATCTTTGTGGGGTTAAGTTTTATATGAACAAACCCCAAGACCGGGGGCTCAGCCTATAGCTTTGGTTGTCCACACTGCTTGTGAGAATATCAAGAATTCGACTTGGGGAAGTTGAATTTCTGCCCATTCTCACCACTCCCTAAAAGGGGCTTTGCAGATACTTTTCCACTCACTGATCAATCACTCTGGGATTCATCAGGACATCACTCTGGACAAACCAATGAAATCTCATGTCCTACCTAAGATTCCAAGTACTTATGGTGTTCAATCAAACTATCTACATAAGTTATATTAGGAAACGCACTAGTCAAAATAAAAATTTGAGGCTCTGAGCCTCTTGATGGCAGAGAATAAGTCATTTTATTATTTTTAAAAATTTTTAAAATTGATATATTATATATTCACATTCCATGTAATCTCCCAAAGTGTACAATCAGTGGTTCACAGTATCACTATATAGTTGTACGTTTATCATCACAACAAACTTTTTTTCTCTTTTTGGGTGCATTGGTCTGGGAATCAAACTCAGGTCTTCCGCATGGAAGGCGAGCATTCTACCACTGAACCACCTGTGTACCCAGTCTGCTTTTGTGTGTGTGAAAAATAACAAATAGAACAAAGCAATACATTTCAAAGCACAGAGCAACACTTAATTGTAGGACAAATTTCAGAGTTTGGTATAACAATTCCACAGTTTTAGGTGTTTACTATTACTGCTCCAAGATACTGGAGACTAAAAGAAATATCAGTATATTGATTCAGCAATCATACTTATTTGTTAAACCCTACCTTCTCTGTGTAACTCCACCATCACCTTTGATCTTTCTCCCACTCTTTAGGAGTATTTGGGCTATCCCCAGTCTAACCTTTTCATGTTGGACAGGGCTGTCAATAATATGGGATGGGGGATGGAACTAGTTGATATTCTGGAGAGGCTGGCCCCTCTGTATTTCAGGATTTACCTGGTCCAGGGACCCATCTGGAGGTTGTAGGTTTCTGGAAAGTTACCCTAGTGCATGGAACTTTTGTAGCATGTCATATAACTCCCTAGGTGTTCTTCAGGGTTGGCAGGAATGGTTTTGGTTGGGCACCCTTCCATCTTATAATTCTTTCCTACTAGACCCTTAAAAGATGTTTGTTGGTTGAATAAATGAGAGCAGTGCCTATTTAGTTATATCCAGGTCTTGGGAAGTTTCTGGCTGAACCTAATTTTCTATTATTCATAATTTGTCTGTTTGCTACAGCTTCTACCTCCTGTTGTTTTATGGTAGGTGTAGGTGCAAATGGGCGGAGGTTCCTGAAGCTGGCTGGTCATCGAGTCACCTGGAAGCTTCTGATACATATATATGAACCCTGAGCCCTACTCTCAGAGACTCGTTTGCAACTTTTCTGAGAAAAATCCCAGGAATCTGCATTTTTACAAACTCCCCAGGTAGTTCTGGTAATCAGCCAAGTTTAGGAACCAAGAGTCCATGGCATCAACAATGTAAGTTTTAATTTTCTCGATAGCCACGTTTTAATTATTTTTTAAGAACAGTGATTGCCATAAAGATTTCAGAATCCTGAACATTCTAAAAATACTTACACATCTGCAAATGTTTCTTAAATGTGCCACAAGGCATCCTGAGAGTGTGGAGTAGGAGGAAAAGACACAGTCACAAATGTACTATTTGTGGGGTTTAAAGCTGATCTCTGTTTCTTCTCCACTTCTAAAAGATTTGAAAGCCATCCAGATGATACCTTCCTAAATGGATGGACTAGAGAGTGTGACCAGTGAAGAAGGCAGAAAGTAGGGAAAGAAAAGGTCTAACTTAATTCCAGCTTCTGTAGAAAATAATTCTTCACTGGGGAATGAATTCCATAAATAATTGAGCTAGCTGATGGAACAAATAGCTGCAGGAAAAACATACACATTCAGTGTGAACCTCAAGCTGTTCCTCCATCCTTCAGTGACGTTTAGATATGAGAACACTGTAGGCTTTTTGGAAATAATGGATGTCACGGAGGCGTTATGTTCAAAGACATTAAAAATAATCCACTCCTTTAGCAATAAACACCTAGCCTAAGTCATTATGAATTCTTAGTGAGAGACAGAAATAGCTAATGTAGTCCCTATTACTCTTTAATTTCTATTTCTATCATTTCATTATTCGTCGTTCCTGTGCAGTGCACTTCGTCTGTTTATTTAAAATGTGGTTCCAGACGACAGAAAACAGTCCCAGTGTTCTCTATTTTGCACAGCCCTTTCCGCCCCGAGAAACAGAAATTATGTAACTTGTTTTCAATTGTGCAGACTGGGGAGGATTCACATGTTCAGTTTGGTGAGCTTCCAGGAAATAATTTTAAAGTGTTTATCTGAAGTTTATCCAGACTTTCTTGATCTAGAAGTTAGACAGAAAGCCTAGCAGAGAATTGAAAGAAACCAGGCTCTGAAGAGAGGGAATGCTAAGTGTAGAGGTACTTAGCCAGAGGGATTCTGAGCTGTGACAACCTCCCTCCGCTCCATACTCTATCTAACCTTGGAAAGCTGAAGGCCAGATTCCAGGGCTTATGCAATTTAGAGACTATTTTAATATTAATATTTGCTGCCATTTACTATTGTCCACAGTTTGGTCACTACTGCTGTGTAACAAACTAGTCCGACATGTGGTGGCATATGCCGTTTTATTTTCCTCATTGTTTTTTGGGTCAGACATTTGGAACGTGTGGGTTGCAGTCCGATCTTTAAATGGTAAAGCCTTTTGAAGGCTTTAGTGGGTTGGGTCTCCAAGATGTCTCTTTTATGTGACTTGCAGTTTATGTTAGCTGCCCGCTGTGAGCTCAGCTAGGATTGCTACTTGGAGCTTCCACTTGTGTCCTCTCCATCACGGTGATGTTAGGTTGGTCAGACTTTTTATATTAAGCTCACGTCTTCCAGAAAGCATCCTAAGATAACCAGGCAGAATCTGTATGGCCTTTTCTGGTCTAGCTTCAGAAGTCACTTCTGTAATATATCCATGGAAGTAGTCAGCAGCCTTCCCTGACTCAACGGAAAGAGACATATACTCCACCCCTCAATGGGGGCCACGGTAGGGAATTTGTGGCGATTTCAAAAAAATCACACACAAAATACCACACATTAAATAAAATATCTTATTTAATCCTCCCAAGAACCCTATGAAGTAAGTACTATTATTATGTTTTTCAGGTGTAGAAATCTAGGCTCAGGGAGGTTAAGTAATTCGTCTTAAGTCACACAGTAAATAAGCAGTTGAGCTGGTATTTGAACCTATGACTGTGGTCAAATGTTTGTTGGCTCTGTTAAGCTGCTTAACAAGTGTTTTAAAATTGTTTGAAAGGCTCAAACTTTGTCTCAAATATTAATCATTGCAGCTCTTCTAGGCAATAACATTGTACATCTGCCCATTGTAGAATGTTAGCACATGAAGTGCCACTTGGGGTATCCTGTTAGCCCTTTCAAAACAAGGCACATCATCTGAGGACACGGCCTTTTGCCCTTAGATAGGGACGTATAGGTTGGGGAGGTTTCAGCCCCTTATCTGGAGATGGAATCTGGGCTGGTACCACACAGCCCAAGACAAAAATGAGAAATCTTTTGTGTAAAAGGGTCACAGTGATTCCTTTGAGAGATAAGTAAATGAAAAACAGATGTGAAAATTTTAGGAGGCTGGCCCTCAGCAAAAATACAAAATGGTCACTGGCCAGGCCTGTGCAAATCTGGCCCATGTGGACAGATGGAGCCACAAAGAGCACTTTGGGTCTACACGGCTGAGAGCAGATGTCATCCTGCAGCATCCCCAGAAACAGGCAGGTCCTGGCAGAGGGAGAGTAAGGGTAGAGCCGAATCCTCAGAGAGGGCAGTGCTCAGATGCCAGGGAGAGCCTCACAGAGCTCCCTGTTGGAGCAAGCAAGGATGCAGGAGGGCAAAGACCTTGAACAAGTAATTCCCCTTCATCCTCAATCCTTTCCTTTTTTCCACAAACGTTTATGGAGCATTTCTAGACACTGTCTTAAACCCTGCCGAGAGAGTGGTGTACTAGATACCCTGCCCTCATAGAGCTTACAGTCGAATGGGGAAGGAGGAGCCATTAAATGAATAATTACACAAATAATTGCCTAATTACCATTGTGATAAATTGTGGCAGAGACGTCTAACTGCCCCCTCCCCATCCACTCTCCTCTTCATTTTAGTAACTATGTCTCCTGGAGAAGTAACCGGGCATGCGGCTAGAAAATACATTTCCCAGTGTCCCTTCCAGTTAGGACCAGTCATGTGATCCAGTTGAAGTTAATGGAAGTCACCCACTCAGTTTACACATCCTGCCCTTAATATGAAAGCAGGTTGCCCTTGAGATTCTGCCCCCCCACTTTCTACTCTGGCTGGTAAATGGTAGCATTTTGAGCAGAAATCTTGAGCCTTGAGATGGAAGTTATGCATTGAGGATGGTCTTGCCGGTGGCCCCCTACCTGCCCAGTGGTTGGGGTAGATTAGCTCTCACCCTAAACTAATACGAGAGAACCTTGATGGAAAGTATAGTGTGCTGTAAGGACATATGACTAGGGAGATTATCTGAGTAAAGGTTAGTTAGAAAGAGCTATTTCTGTTCTCTGGAAATGAAACAAGTAGAAAAAGTCAACAAAACAAGGAAAGCATACTTTTTAATTGTTTCTTTCACTATTTGCTTTAAAGATGTTCTCTGGTGAAAGCCTTTTTTCTTGCAGACAAAAAAGGACCTGGATTAGGGTTGCTAGAGAAAACACAGGATATATTTCACATAAATAACAAGTAAGTTTTAGTATAAATACTCCATAAAGTACTTGGAACATACTTATACTTGAATTCTTTTTCTTTTGTTATCTGAAATTCAAATTTAAATAGGCATCCTGTGTTTTTAATCGCTAAGTCTAGCAATCCTAGCCTGGATTCAAATCTCTGTGGGATTTGGGGAGCTAAATTCTTTTTCCCTAAGATTTATTTGTCTTTATATGCCTGGCACATAGTAGGAGCGCAACAAATAGTTTAAGCATCTGAAATGAATGATAATTCACTCAAAGATCACTGAAATTTGAAACCAAGAAAAATTCAAAATTGTACATTCTTCAGTTTTAATTTGCCATGATCAAGGATGTTTAGAGTTTTGATTCTTTCATAGTTTTTCCCAGATTATCTGTCAGTTCAGGTGTTCTTAAAAAATGGATTAAGATTCTGACAATGCTTATATCTTCCAGTGTTATATGGGGAATAAGAATTCCATTAACATTAGTTTTGCAGGTGATGGAAATTTAACCCTTTTAATGCTTTCAATTTTAAGGTTGTATACATTTTTTTGAGGGGGTGGGTGCTTGGTCCGGGAATCGAGCCTGGGTCTCCCATATGGAAGGCAAACATTGTACTACTGAACCGTGGTTGCATACATTTTTAAAAATGGAAATCTTTAAAAACCACGCTTCGTAGTTTTCTGCCTTCTTAAACAAAGTGAATAAAGCATCAGGCAAACGGGTTGATTTTATTTTACTTATTTATTTATTTTTGGTACATTTTTGGACAGCTATACTGACCTTTATTTTCTAAACAAAAATCAGGGCAAGGGGTTTGATGAAGGATTTTAGTGCCTCGTCTGGATATGCGAGGCAGCCCAGGGAGCCAACATATTGTAATTTGGGAATAGTTATAAGATTAGTAGGACTAGGCCTTCTAAGAACAAAGAGTTCATGGTCCTTTCCACTAGGGATCCAGCAAAACAGATTCCCCTTCATATTGTACATTGGTATGATACAAGCTCTAAGAAGTCCTACAGAAAGGAAGCTCCTTTAACTCTTTTTTTTTCACATGGGCAGGCACAGGGAACCGAACCCCGGTCCTCTGGCATGGCAGGCGAGCATTCTTGCCTGCTGAGCCACCGTGGCCCGCCCTCCTTTAACTTTTTAAAACTTTTTAAAAATTTTTATTGAGATATCATCACGCATCATACAGTTTACCCAAAGTATATAATCAATAGCTCACAATATCATCACACAGTTGTATATCATGATCATTTTTAGGACATTTGCATGATGCCAGAAAAAGAAATAAAAGGAAAAAAAGAAAAAACCTTTACATTTCATACCCCTAACCTGTCATTGACCACTAGTATTGTAATCTATCCAATTTTTAAACTCCTTACCCCCCACCCCCTATTATTTATTTTCCTTATTTTTTTACTCATTTGTCCATACCTTGGGTAAACGGAGCATCAAACACAACGTTTTCACAATAACATGGTCACATTGTAAAAACTATACAATTGTCTTCAAGAATCAAGTTTACTGGAATACAGTTCAACAGTTCCTGATACTTTCCTCCAGCCACTCCAATACCTCATAAACCAAAAAGGTATATCTACGTAATATATGAGGATAACTTCCAGGATAACCTCTTAACACTCTTGAAATCTCTCAGCCACTGAAACTTTATATTGTCTCATTTCTCTCTTTACCCCTTTGGTCAAGAAGGCATTCGTAATTCCATGATGCCAGGTCCTGGCTCATCCCCAGGAATCATGTCCCACATTGCCAGGAAAATTTACACCCCTGGGAGTCATGTGCCACGTGTGGAGGGAGAGGGCAGTGAGTTTACCTGCTGAGTTGGCTTAGAGGGGCCACATCTGAGCAACAGAAGAGATTCTCTGGGGGTGACTTTTAGACATAATTTTAAGTAGGCTTAGCCTATCCTTTGCAGGAATAAATTTCATAGGGGTGGGCCCCAATAACAAGGGCTCAGTTTATTGAATTGGTTGTCCTTACTGCTTGAGACAGTATCAGGAATTTCCTAGATGGGGAAGTTTGACATTTTCATCTTTCTCCCCATTAACCTAAGGGGAGTTTGCAAATACTTTTTTATTCTCTGCCTTAATTATTCTGGGGTATGTCAGGACATTACATTAACCTATACAAGATCTCACTCCCTGTGTTCAAATAAACTGACCATACAAGTTAAATAATGCACTACCCAAAATATAAATTTTGCACAAAATAAACAGTTCTTCCTTTGGTCTCATACAGAAATTGAAGTTTTAAAATATAGACCGTATCATCCTTTACCATGTATTCTGATTTATCTTATTCATATCTCTACTTGATGTCTGAACACTTTTTCAATATTTACTGTATGGAACTTTTAAAACAGTTGCTATATTGGGTAATGCTGACTTTCAAAACTTCAGGGTTCTGTGAGTCTCAGGTGTCATTCAAATACCTGAAGTTCCAGGGAATGACAGGATTATACATAAATAATTCAGCATTGCAGAATTTAGAAAAAACAGTTACAACTTCAGAATAGATGTGACTTCTATAAAAGCTTACAATCTAGGACCCTTTACAATAGGCCCCAACTTTTTAACCCATGCTCTTGACTTCAGTTCTCTGAGTTATATTATAGATAGTCCATAGGAGTGATGCATGATAATATTTGTCTTTTGGTTTCTGAGATTTCATTCAACATACTGTCCTCAAGTTTCATTCATCTAGTTGCATGCCGCAACAACTTTATTTCTTCTTGCAGCTGCTCAGTAGTCCATTGTATGTATACACCACAGTTTCCCCTTCCATTCCTCAGTTGATATACCCTTAGGCTAGCTCCAGCCATTGGAATCTAGAGCATTGCTGCCATAGACACCAGTGTGCAAATGTCCATTTGTGTCCCCACTCTCAGTTCCTCCAGGTATATATCTGGCAAAGGGATTGCAGGATCATATGGCAACCACAACCCTAGCCTCCTATGGAGCCAACACACTGACTTTTGGAAGGGCTGCATCACTCTGCTTCCCAACTAACAGTGAATTGGCACATCTTTTTCTCCACATTTCCTCCAGCATTTGTATCTCTCTTTTCATTTTTTTTTTTAACAAACAAAAAACTAAATTTCAGGTGCAGCTTCATTCAGTGTTCCAACATAGTTACATTACACTTAGGTATTATTGTGCTGTCCATTTTTGAGTTTTTGTATCTAGTCCTGTTGCACAGTCTGTATCCCTTCAGCTCCAATTACCCATTATCTTACCCTGTTTCTAACTCCTGCTGGTCTCTGTTACCAATGATATATTCCAAGCTGATTCTCAAATGTCGGTTCACATCAGTGGGACCATACAGTATTTATCCTTTAGTTTTTGGCTAGACTCACTCAGCATAATGTTCTCTAGGTCCATCCATGTTATTACATGCTTCATAAGTTTAGTCTGTCTTAAAGCTGCATAATATTCCATTGTAGGTATACGCCACAGTTTGTTTAGCCACTCGTCTGTTGATGGACATTTTGGCTGTTTCCATCTCTTTGCAATTGTAGATAATGCTGCTATAAACACTGGTGTGCAAATGTCCATCTGTGTCTTTGCCCTTGAGTCCTTTGAGTAGATACCTAGCAGTGGTATTGCTGGGTCATAATCCATTCTGCCATTCTATGTCTTTTGATTAGGAAATTCAGTCCATTAACTTTTAGTGTTATTACTGTTTGGATATTATTTTCCTCTACCATTTTGGCTTTTGTATTATATATATCATAACTGATTTTCCTTCTTTCTACACTTTACTCCATACCTTTCTCTTCTGTCTTTTCGTATCTGACTCTAGTGCTCCCTTTAGTATTTCTTGCAGAGCTGGTCTCTTGGTCACAAATTCTCTCAGAGACTTTTTGTCTATAAATGTTTTAATTTCTCCTTCATTTTTGAAGGACAATTTTGCTGGATATAGAAGTCTTGGTTGGCAGTTTTTCTCTTTTAATAATTTAAATATCTCATCCCACTGTCTTTTAGCTTCCATGGTTTCTGCTGAGAAATCTACACATAGTCTTATTGGGTTTCCCTTGTATGTGACAGATTGTTTTTCTCTTGCTGCTTTCAAGATCCTCTCTTTCTCTTTGACCTCTGACATTCTAACTAGTAAGTGTCTTGGAGAACGCCTATTTGGGTCTATTCTCTTTGGGGTATGCTGCACTTCTTGGATCTGTAAATTTAGGTCTTTCATAAGAGTTGGGAAATTTTCAGTGATAATTTCTTCCATTAGTTTTTCTCCTCCTTTTCCCTTCTCTTCTCTTTCTGGGACACCCACAACACGTATATTTGTGCGCTTCATATTGTCATTCAGTTCCCTGATTCCCTGCTCAAGTTTTTCCATTCTTTTCCCTATAGTTTCTGTTTCTTTTTGGAATTCAGATGTTCCATCCTCCAGTTCACTAATTGTAGTTTCTGTCTCTTTAGATCTACCATGGTAGGTATCCATTGTTTTTTCCATTTTTTCTTCTTTGTCCTTCACTCCCATAAGTTCTGTGATTTGTTTTTTCAGATTTTCTATTTCTTCTTTTTGTTCAGCCCATGTCTTCTTCATGTCCTCCCTCAATTTATTGATTTGGTTTTTGAAGAGTTTTTCCATTTCTGTTCGTATATTCAGCATTAGTTGTCTCAGCTCCTGTATCTCATTTGAACTATTGGTTTGTTCCTTTGACTGGGCCATATCTTCAATTTTCCGAGCGTCATCCATTATTTTCTGCTGGTGTCTGGGCATTTGATCAGATTTCCCTGGGTGTGGGACCCAGCTGGTTGAAAGGTTTTTCTGTGAAATCTCTGGGCTCTGTTTTTCTTTTCCTGCCCAGTAGGTGGCACTCGTGGCGCTCGTCTGTCTGCACGGCAGTCGGCCCGGGAAACCGCGCGTGGAGGCGGGCGTCGCTGGCTGCCGCGGCTTGGGGGAGTGCCGGTCCAAATTGCCCAGCTGGCCCTAGACGCCAAGCGTGATGGGAGGGCCCCGCTTTCCAACGTTCCCAGTCAGACCGGGGAGCCACGTGTGTGGAGGGGACCCCAGTCGCCAGCTGCCCCGGCGGGGAAAACGCACGCCCCTCGGGTATCTTACCGCAGCGGATTTTCCCTGCCCGTTCAGCCGTTCCAGAATGGGGTACGCTGTCTTTTTGGTCTCTGTCGTGGCTCCGGGAGCTGTTTCGTATTGTTTCTGTTTCTTTAGTTGCTTTTCTGGAGGAGGAACTAATACCCGCGCGTCTTACTAAGCCGCCATCTTCTCCGGAAGTCTCTTTTCATTTTTGAACAGTTTTATTCGCACATCATACACTCCAACCTAAATAAAAACATCAGTGGTTCCCATATAATCAAATAGCCATGCCTATGCCACCACCTTCTATATGAGGACATTTTCTTTTCTTCTGCAAAGAATCCAATACCACTCCTCCATATCTCCTGCTTATTGACATTTAATTTTGGCATATTGCCTTTGCTACTTTCAATGGGAACAAATCAGAATGTTACTGTTGACTATAGAAACTACCTTGCATTGATTGTATTTTTTCCTGTATACCATCCCATTTTCAACATCTTGAAATGTTGAATTTATTTGTTCTCCCTCATGCAAAAAATTCTTATATTTGTACATTTAATTACCATCATTGTCCATGCTAGGGATTCCTAAGTTGTGCCTTCCCAGTCTTTGTCCTTTATCTTTCCTTCTGGTGTATACATGCCTCCAGCCTTTCTTCCTTAACTATACTCACATTCCACTTCATTCAGTGTACTTATATTATTGTGCTACCATCAGATACTTTTGGGCTGTCTGTATCTGAATTTTTACAGTCAGTTCTGTTGCACATTCCGTATGCCCTCAGCACTGAATGCCCAATCTCTACGCTCTTTCTATTTCCTGATAACTTGTATCCTTAATTTTAACTCTCAGAGTTCACTCATTAATGCTAGTTCATATGAGTGAGACTATACAGAATCTGTCCTTTTGTTCACTGAGCATGTCCTCAAGGTTCATCCACATTATTATAAGCGTCATGACTTTATGCTCTCTTACAGCTGCATGATATTCCATCATATTATGTCTTGTTTAGGCGCTCATCCATTGATGGACATTTGGGCTGTTTCCATCTCTTGACAATTATGAATAATGCTGCTATAAACATTGGCATGCAAATGTCAGTTTGGGTCCTTGCCTTCAGTTCCTCTGAATATATACCTGGTAATGGAATTGCTGGATCATATGGCAGTTCAATACTTAGCTTCTTGAGGAACTATGAAACTACCTTCTGGAGTGGTTGTACCATTCTACATTCCCACCAACACTGAATCATTGTGGCTCTTTCTCCACAACCTCTCCAGCACTTGTCATTTTCTGTCTTTTTTTTTTTTTTGATAATGGCAATTCTAGTGGTTGTGAGATGATATCTCATTGTGGTTTTGATTTGCATTTCCCTAATAGTCTGTGAAGTAGAGCTTCTTTTCATATGCATTTAGCCATTTGTATTTCCTCTTCTGAAAAATGTTTTTTTCATGTCTTTTGTCCATTTTTTATTGGGTTGTTTTGTCTTTTTGATGTTGAATTGTAGAATCTCTTTATGTATTCTGGATATTAAACACTTATCTGATATGTGATTTCCAAATATTGTCTCCTGTTGTGTAGGATGACTTTTTACTTTCTTTTCAAAGTTCTTTGAAGCACAAAAGTGTTTGATTTTGAGGAGGTCCTGTTTATTTCTTTTCTTATTGCTTGTGCTTTTGGTGTAAGGTCTAAGAAACTACCTCCTATGACAAGATTTATAAGATATTGACCTACATTTTCTTCTAAAAGTTTTATGGTCTTAGTTCTAATGTTTAGGTCTTTGATCTTTGTTGTATAGGGTGTGAGATATGGGTCTTTTTTTATTCTTTTGTATATAGATATCCAGTTCCCCAAACACTATTTATTGAAGAGGCTGCTCTTTCCCAGTTGGGTTGGCCTGACTACCTCATCAAAGATCAATTGCCAATAGTTGAGAGGATCTATTTCTGAACACTCAATTCAATTTCATTGGTTAGTATCTTTATGCCATACCATGTTGTTTTGACCACTGTAGCTTTGCAATATGCCTTAAAGTCAGGTAGTGTGAGACCTCCCACTTCATTTTTCTTTCTCAAGATAATTTTAGTTATTTGGGGGAGCTCTTTTCCAAATAAATTTGGTTATTGGTGTTTTTCTGTTTTTTGCAAAGTACATTGTTGGGATTCAGTTGGTATTACATTGAACCTATAAATAAGTTTGGGTAGAATTGACACCTTAACCATATTTAGTCTTCCAATCCATGAACATGGTATGCCCTTGCATTTATTTAGGTTTTTCCATGATTTCTTCTAGCAATTTTTTGTAGTTTTCTATGTATAGTTCTTTTATGTTCTTAGTTAAATTTATTCCTAAATGCTTGATTCTCTTGGTTGCTATTTTAAATAGGATTTTTTTTCTTGATTTCCCCCTCAGATTGCTCATTAACAGTGTATAGAAATACTATTCATTTTTGGGTGTTGATCTTGTACCCTGCAACTCTGCTGTACTAATTTATTAGCTTTGGTAACTTTGCTGTAGATTTTTCAGGATTTTTGACATATAGTATCAAGTCATTTGCAAACAGTGAGAGTTTTACTTCTTTCTTTCCCATTTGAGTGCTTTTTACTTCTTTTTCTTGTCTAATTGCTCTGACTAGAGCTTTTAGCACAATGTCAAATAACAGTGGTGACAGGGTGTGTCCTTGTCTTGTCTCTGATTTTAGAGGTAATGCTTTCAGTCTTTCTCCATCAAGTATGATATTGGCTGTGAATTTTTCACATATTCCCTTTATTGTGTTGAGGAAGTTCCCTTTTATTCCTATCCTTTGAAGTGTTTTCATCAAGAAAGGATGTTGAATTTTGTTAAGGGCCTTTCTGCTCAATTGAGATGATCATGTGTTTTTCTACTTTGATTTATTGATGTGGTATATTACATTAATTGATTTTCTTATGTTGAACCAGCCTTGCATACCTGGAATAAATACTATTTGGTCAAGGTGTATGATTCTTTTATATGCTGCTGGATTCGATTTGCAAGTATTTTGTTGAGCATTTTCATCTAATTCATTAAAGAGATTGGTCTGTAATTTCAAGTAGCATCTTTGCCTGGCTTCAATATTAGGGTGATGTTGGCTTCATTAGAATGAGTTAGGTAGCTTTCCCTCCTCTTCAATTTTTTTTGAAGAGTTTGAGCAGGATTGGTACTAATTTGTTCTTGAACACTTGGTAGAATTTATGTGTGAAGCCATCTGGTCCTGGACTTTTATTTTTTTGGAGCCCCTTGAAGACTGATTCAATCTCTTTATCTGTGATTGGTTTGTTGAAGTTGTCTCTTCTCGAGTCAATGCTGGTTGTTCATGCTTTTCTAGTAAGTTGTCCATTTCATCTATGTTGTCTAGTTTCTTAGCATATCATCACTCATAATATTCTCTCGTTACCTCCTTTATTTCTGCAGGGCCAGTGGTTATGTTTCCTCTCCCATGTCTGATTTTATTTATTTGCATCCTTTCTCATTTTTTTTTGTCAACCTAGCTAGAGGTCCATCAATTTTATTGATTGTCTCAAATAATCAACTTCCGGTTTTGTTGATTTTCTCCATTATTTTCATATTCTCAATTTCATTTATTTGTATGCTGTTCTTTGATATTTCTCTCCTTTTGTTTGCATTGTGGTTAGTATACTGTTCTTTCTCTAATTCCTCTGGGTGAAAAGCTAATTCCTTGACTTTTGCTCTTTCTTCTTTTTTATTGGAGGCATTTAGTGCAATAAATTTCCCTCTCACCACTGTCTTTGCTGTATCCCATAAGTTTTGATATGCTGTATTTTCATTTTCATTTGCCTCAAGATATTTACTGATTTTTCTTGTAACTTCTTCCTTGACCCACTGGTTGTTTAAGAGTGTTCTTAAGACTACATATATTTGTGAACTTTCTGACCTTCTGCCTGTTATTGATTTCCAAATTCATTCCATTATGATCTGAGAAAGTACTTTGTATACCTTTAGTCTTTTAAAATTTATTGAGAGGGCAGGCCACGGTGGCTCAGCAGGCAAGAATGCTTGCCTGCCATGCCAGAGGACCTGGGTTCGATTCCTGGTGCCTGCCCATGTAAAAAAAAAAAAAAAAAGATAAAATTTATTAAGACTTGCTTTGTAACTCAACATATGGTCTATCCTTGAGAATGATCTATGAACACTTGAGAAAAATATGTATTCTGTTGTTGTGGGGTGTAATGTTCTGTAAATATCTGTTAAGTCTAGTTCAGTTATCATTCTATTAAAAATCTCTGTTTCTTATTGATCCTCTGTCTAGATTCTATCCATTGATGAAAGTCTCTGAATATTAGTGTAGAGCTGTCTACTTCTCCCTTCAGTGCTGTCAGTGTTCACTTCCTGTATTTTGGGGCACTCTGACTTGGTGCATAAATATTTGTGACTGTTTCCTTTGTTCTTTTTATTAATACATAGTGTCCTTCTTTGTCTCTTTTAATGGTTTTACATTTAAAGTCTAATTTGTCAGATATTAGTATAGCTATCCTTGGTCTTTTCTGGTTGTTGTTTGCATGAAATATCTTTTTCCAGCCTTTCACTTTCAACTTGTTTTTCACCGTGGGGTCTAAAGTGAGTCTCTTATGGATAGTACAAAGATGGACCCTGTTTTTCAATCCATTCTGTCAGCCTGTGTTTTTGATTGGGGAGTTTAACCCATTAACATTTAATGTCATTATTGCAAAGGCAGTACTTTCTTTTACCATTTTATTTTTCAAATTTTATATGTCATATCTTATATTTTTTCCTCTTTTTACCTTTACTGATAGTTTTCCTTTCCACACTGTTCTCCAGACTTCTCTCTCTCCTGTCTTTTCCTATCTGCCTCTAGTTTTCCTTTTGGTATTTCTTGTAGAGTTGGTCTCTCAGTCTCTAACTCAGTGACTGTCTGAAAATATTTTAAACTCCTCCTCATTTTTGAAGGACAGTTTTGCTGGTTATATGAATCTTGGTTGGCAGTTTTTCTCTTACAGAATTTTAAGTATATCATACCACTGCCTTCTCACCTCCATGGTTTCTGCTGAGAAATCCACATACAGTCTTATCTGACATCTGTTGCATGTGGTGGATTGCTTTTATTTTGCTGTTTTCTGAATTTCCTCTTTGTCTTTGACGTTTTACAACCTGATTAGTAATTGGCTTGAAGCTTGGAATATGTCTATTTGGAACTATTCTTTTTGGGGTACACTGCCCTTCTTGGACCTGTAATTTTTTGTCTTTCATAGGAGATGGAAAATTATCAGTGATTACTGCCCCCATTAGTCTTTCTGTCCCTTTTCCCTTCTCTTCTTCATTGGGACACCGTAGCACATATACTCATGTGTTTCATTTTGTCATTCAATTCTCTAAGACCCAACCCATATTTTCTCATTCTTTTCCTTATCCGTTCTTTTGTATATAGGAATTCAGATGTTCTGTCTTCTAGTTCACCAATCCTTTCTTCTGATTCTTCAAATGTGCCGTTATAGGTCTCCACTGTTTTTATTTTTTTCTGATCTCTTCTATTGTGCTTTCCATCCCCATAAATAAGTTCTGTGATGTGTTTTTTCAAACTTTCAAGTTCTTTTTTTTTGTCCAATGTCTTCTTTATATCCTTCAATTCTTTTGCAATATCTTTCCTCAACTCATTGATTTGATATTTGATGAGATTTTGCATGTCTGTTCAAACAGCTTAAATTAATTGTTTCAACTCATTTATCTCATTTGAAATGTTGGTTTGTTCCTTTGACTGGACCATATCTTTGATTTTCCTATATGATTTCTTATTTTTTTGCTGGTGTCTAGGCATTTGATTTCCTCAATTACTTTATTCTGGAGGTCATTTTCAATCTTTTACCTATGGTTTTCTGGTTGGTTGGCTTTGTTCTCTATCTGTTCTTTGGCACTCAGTTTAAATTGTTCTAGTCCTCTAGCACAGCTTCTGTTTAACTGATCAGAATTTTTCAGCTCTTGTTTTCTGGTTCTTTCCCTGTCTACATGGAAGTTGTTTTTGAGGGGGGTCATATGATTGACTCCAGCCAGATTTTCCCAGACCAGACAGAACCATGTCTCAAGAGTTGGGTGTAATCAGCATCGAGTTTCCCTGGTGGTGGGACCCAGCAGGTTGTCAGACTTTCTTATGAAGCCTCTAGACTCTGTGGTTTTCTTATCCTTCCCAGTCTGTGGCACTTGTCAGCCTGCAGTTTCCCATCAGTATTAAGTGATGTGCTGTCTTTTATTCCTAGCAGCCTCTCTTCCCAGGATTGAGTCAGGGGCTGAGGTAGGAGGCTGAATTAGGTTGCTTCAGTTTTCCAGCCTCTGGGGCCTGAAAGCAGGCAGACACTTGAGCTGGGCCCCCTCCCTGTTTTCTTGGGGAAGATACAGCCTTTAGAGAATTAACCTCCCCATTCACCTGAATAGTTGCTTTGTCTCTCAGGCGTGCCTTAATTCTGCCTTTACCTGGGGCAGTGCTGAAGCCTGAGAGTGCTGTTCTATCTAATGAGCTGTTAAGAAGTGTAAAAAAAAGAGGTAAAAAAGCCTTTTGTGCTCTGGACCCTAGCTCCCCCAGTTTGCTGAATAAGAGCTGGAACTGGTATATGGCTCTATGCATTCCCTGGCTCTATGTGCCCCTTTTTCTTGGGGCCCTTTTCCAGTATTTTGTGCTGTCTAACTCAAAAAGCCTCTGTTGTTGTTTTTTCCATCAGCTGTGCCACCTTTCTGCTGGGGTAAAAGCTCCTAGTTCCATTAGTACTTACTCCAATTTTATCTGCGCTCAGGGCCTGTTTTCAGGTGTTCCAATTTGTTAATTCATTCTGCAATTGGAACTTGGTTGAACTACCTTCCTTGGTCTGCTTCTTTTACCCTCAGGAACCAGCCTGCTATGCTTGTGAGGGAAGGGCACTGACCTCCACAGATTGGGAGACTTTTTAAAGTTCTATGTGAGATCTCAGCTGTTCCACAAGTTCCAGACTATGATGTCTATCTTATTACTGATGTCCCCCCAACAATTGTTCCATACAGCTCCTGGCTATTTGCTAGCTGCTCTGGAGGATGAACTAAATTCTATACGTCAGTACCCTAACTGGTTGACCTTAGATTAAAGTTCATGATCTTTCTCCTTGATCAAGCTCATGCCATAACCTGGTGATTCTGGTATTCTTTTGAGTGGCCCTTCTTTACCCTTGAAGCCCCAATCCTCTGTCCTCATAACCCCAGGCCAGTTCATCGTCACTTGAAATAGATACCCCTGCAGGATCTAATACTTGGAATTCTCCTCTTAACCATAGCTATTTTCCATTTCTCTCACAATCTCCTTTCTGAAGACTTTTCTCTGCATCCTCGTTGTGAGTTCTTGACATTAGTCTCTTTCCCATTTCACTAGTCCATTGACTTGCCTATACTGTACTGAGTCAGGCATTTCTATGATGTCACAATGCTTAGACCTGGGTGTACCCCCATTACCAGCTTTAGTGGATGAAGGCATAAGACCACAAAGACTATTTGCATCACAAATGCCTTCTTTCTGTGCTCAGCCCTTCCAACTGTGTCTCTTTTTTCATGCATGTCTTTATTTTATTACCCGTCTACCCCTATAATGGATAAAAGGAGTGTGTCACAAAGTTTTTACAACCACATGGTCACATGACAAAAACTATACAGTTATATAATCATTATCAAAAGCTACTGGATTACAGTGTAACAATTTCAGGTATTTCCTCCTGGCTTTTCTAATACACTAGAAACTGAAAAGAAATCCGTATAATGAGTCAGTAATCATAACCATTTGTGAAATCTTAATGTCTTAATTATACCTACTCCCTCTCATTAGATCATTCTTTCAATCATCCGAGATATCTGAGTAATGGCTGTTTTAACTTCTTTGGGCTGGAAAGGGGTGTTAACCTTATGGGGTAGAGGAATGAAACTAGTTGATATTCTTGGAGAGACGTACCTCTGGGTTTCAGGGCTTATCTGGCATAGAAACAATCTGGAGGCCTTAAGTTTCTGAAAAAATAAATTTACTAAGTAAAATTTTATGACGTCTTAGATAGAGATCAGAGTATTCTTTAAGGTTTTTATGAATTCTTTTAGTTGGGGCTTGGCACATGGTGGCAATTTGCAATATCTGGTTGAAGCTTGCCTAAAGAGTAACTTCCAGAATGACTTCTTGACTCTATTTGAAATCTCTTAGCCACTGAAACTTTATTTCATCTCATTTCTTTTCCTGCTTTTGGTCAAGAAGGCATTCTCAGTGCCAAGATGCCAGGGCCAGGCTCATCCCTGGAAGTTATATTCCTTGTAGGGGGGAACGTAGTGAGATTATTTGCAGAGTTGGCTTAGAGAGGGAGGCCACATCAATGCAACAAAAGAGGTTCTCTGAGGGTGACTTTTAGGCATAATTATAAGTAGGCTTAGCTTCACCATTGTAGAAATAAGTTTCATAAGGGCAAGCCCCAAGATTGAATTAAATTGGAAGTCCCTAATGCTTGAGAGAATCTCAGGAATTCCTCAGGGGGGGAAGTTTAATAGTTCCAGATTTTCCCGTCTCTCAAGGGGACTTTGCAAATACTTTTTTATTTACTGCTCAGAATACTCTAAAATGTATCAGGGTTTTACATTAACCTGTACAAAATAGCAAGATCTCATTCCGTTTTCTAGGTTCCACGTAATTATGGCGTTTAAATAAAACTACCACCCTGGTTAAATTAGATAGTGTGCTACAGAAAATTTGAATTTTGGACCAAATAAACATCTCTTCCTTTGGTCTCACACAGAAATTGAGGTTTTAAGATACAGACAATATCTCCCTTTAGCTTGTATTCTGGCTTACCTTAATCCTAATCAGGTCTGTTTCATTCATATATCTGACTGAAGACTGATCTTTTCAGTTTATTTTACAGTTGCTGCTTGAAATAATGCTAACTTGCAGAGTCGCAGAATTCTAAGTTTCAGGTGTCACACAGATACCTAAAGTTTCAGAGAAACTTTATATACAAAGAACAAAGCATCTCAGAATTTAGAAATAACAGTTACAACTCAGGAATACATGTAACTATTATAGGATCTTACAATCTAGGAACCTTTATAATGCACCTGATTGAATATTCCAGACCCTTTAATTATGGATTGCCCAATCTCTGCATACTTTCTATCCCCCATCAGTGTCTTCTTGATGTTATGTTGTGTTTTCCTCATTGGCTTTTCCAAATCTTTTATAATTTCCATAAACCCTCAGTCAAAACTTTGGCTTTCCCTCTTCTCTCTACTTCTCCTTCTAATACCTATGACTCTCCCAGCATCAACTACCATTTCTGAGCAGTTGACCCTTAAATTTTCTGTTACTATCTTGAACCTCTTTCCCAAGTTGCGAACTCATTTCTACAATCTTTTCACCCCCAAGGCAAATGCTTTTCTTTCTCTTCTGATTTCTGTTGACTGATGTGTTAAAATGCCATCATTTGTAGAGCATAAACCTAATATGTTATTTTTTCCATCACTTTCTGCTCCTTTTTACCTATCCTGAAAAGGTGGCCTATTTTCTGCCTCTGGGCAGGACAGGTCCACAGCTTTTCTATTCATTCTTAGATAATAGAAAACCCTAGTCTCAAAACATAGTTTTGGTACAGAAATTACAAAGTCCAGTCTAATACATTAACATGAAAATATTCAAGGACTCTTCCTTCCTCCAGCTAGGGCCAGCTTTAGGTATAGCCCATGGGCCTCTGGGGAAGGGGTGAAGAAGGCGTACTTCTTTTCTCTCTTACCTCCTCCAGACTTCCTGGCTACTACTCCAGGATTCGCCAGAGTTGAAGGGGACAGGAGAGGAGAAGTAAGGGAAACAGGAATGTTTTTTTTTTTTTTTTTAGAGAGGGAGGAAGGGAAGGAAAGACAGAGAGAAGGAAGGAAGGGAGGAAGAAAGGGAAACATCTTTAAACATTTTCTTGTTTTATTGTATTTTGTTTGTTTTTTACATGGGCTGGGGCCGGGAATCGAACCGAGGTCCTCCGGCATGGCAGGCAAGCACTTTGCCCGCTGAGCCACCGCGGCCCGCCCAACAGGAATGTTTTTACTTGGTGGACACTGCCATATCTTCATGCTCTCTGGGCTAAGCTAATGTTTAAATTTGGCTCTTTTTCTTGTGGGCACTCCTGTGGGCTCTCTGAACATCCCAATCAGCAGCTGCTGATCCCATCTTGAGCTCTGCCTGCAGTGGGACGTTCCTCAGTTTCTTATTGCCAGGGTCCCGTTTGCCACTATAGGCCATCTTCTCAGCAAGATCCCATTTATAATGACCCTGAGCTCACTTTATTGCTGCAGGTTCTACATCTGATCCCCAGAATTCATGTACCTTCGGTCCCAGGAAAATTCAATCATTACCCAGGAATCTCTCTTTACTCTGTTGCCTCAGGCTGCCCTAGTCTTCTCAGATGGAATCTGGAACCTGTGCCCTGTGTCCCTTAACTGCCAGGATCACATGCAAGAGTCTCAAGAGAAGCCATTGAAGCCCCTTTCACTGGGCTTGGGATGAAGGGAAAGTACCCAGTATACCCTTAGAGGAACGTCCGTGCTACTCACAGCAGAGCTTTTTCCAAATTAATTTTCACAAATTTTCTGATTTATACCTTGTTGAATCTTTTATATTTTTGCTCTGTCCCCCCCCCCCCCAAGAGATGTTAACCATTCTTGGCTATTTTCTTTGTAAATTTGTGTATAACTGGTCTATTTCACATATCTCCCTTTGGCATATGATATCTCTCATATCTTGGTGCCTTAGTCGAAATTTCTAATTTAAGATGCAGTCTCACATGCTTTCCTCTGTCCTGCTGGTTTGAAATCTGAGTCATCTTTGAGCCATCTTTCTTTTTACTTTACACATTCAATTAGTAAGTTCTATTGATTTTGCTTCTCAAACCCTCCTTTCCTCTCTCACTGCCAATATTCTACTTTAGACTGTCATTATCCCTTGTTTTTTGGCTAACGGAGAGGTGGCAGTGTGGTGTAGTAGGTAAGTATCTGTGCTCTGGACTCCGAATGGTTTGGTTCCAATTCTAGCTTCACCACTATTAGCTTACTGAGTGGCCATGGCCTAAAAAAGTTACTGAACTTCTTAAGCTTCATCTGAAAAATGGTGTGCTTGTTTGAAAATGTTGTGTACCCCAGAAAAGCCATGTCCTTTAATCCTGATTCAATATTGTAGGATGGAAACCTTTGATTAGATGTTTCCATGGAGACTGACTTGCTCAACTGTGGGTGTGATCTATTGATTAGAAAACTTCCATGGAAATGTGACACATCCAGTTGTGGGTGTGGACTTTTGATTAGATGGAGATGCGACTCCACCCATTTAAGGTAGGTCTTGATTAGTTTACTGGAGTCTTTTAAAAGGGGAAACAATTTGGAGAAAAAAAAATTGCTTCAGAGCTGATACAGAGATGCAAAAAGAAAATGCCTTTGGGGAAGCTATTTAAAATTTGGAGCCAAAGGACCAATAGATGCAAGCCACATGCCTTCTCAGCTCAGCCTCTCTTGAGTCAAGGTATGTTTATCTGGATGCCTTAGTTTGGACATTTTTATGGCCTTAGAACTGTAAATATGTAACTTAATAAATACCCTTTATAAAAGCCAACTCATTTCTTGTATATTGCATTTCTGGCAGCATTAACAAACTAAAACAAATGGGGACACTACTACTTTCACTGGGACACGTAAGAATTAAATATGCTAATGAGTGTACAGTGCATCGAATGTAAGGACTCAATAAATGTTAAGGAATATTGTCGCTATCATAATTGCCTTTGAATTGTCTCCACAGTTAGTCTTAATCCTTCAATTCAACTAAGACCCCCCAATCAGTGGTAGAATGCTTGCAAAATGGCCAGAAAAAATTCCTCTTTCTGTCTCTATATGTTTGTAGTCGTCTCCCACACTGACTTTGGGCTTGGCCATGTGGCTTGCTTTGGCCAATGAGACAATAGCAAATGTGCCACAAGCAGAGATTTGAAAATGTATTCATTGAGGCTTGCTCTCTTTTATTGTTAGGAATCTTTCTGCTACTTTTAGAATTAGCTTGGCTAGCCTGCTGAATACACATAGTTCAGAGAAGATAAGCACTTTCTGTCCCCATCACTGACCACCACATATGTGAGCTAAATCCATCAACTCCCAGACAGCCACCACCTGACTGCAGCTCCACAAGTGAGCTAGGCAAGAACAGCAGAAATGCTCAACACAGTGCAGCCTAAGTTGTTGTCTCATTGAATTGTGAGCTCATACATTATTTTTGTTTTAGACCATTAAATTTTGGGGTTATTTTTTACATAGCAATAGGTAATTGATATACTATCTTATTGATTCCCTTAAAGAACAGCTCTAATCACATTGTCTTTCTGTTCAGGTGACCAACTTGGTTTGCCTGGGATTGACTTGGTTTATATATATGTTCTGTCATAGCAATTAATAGTGCCCTCTTTAACTTTCAAAATCGATAGTTTGGAAATCAAAAGGAAAAAAATCACATGATCATCACATGATGCTGAAAAAGCATTAGACAAAATTCAGCATTCTTTTCTGACAAAAAACACTTCAAAAGGTAAGGATCAAAGGAAATTTCCTCAATGTGATAAAGGGCATATATGAAAAACCCATAACCAGGATCATACTTAATGGTGAGAAACTGAGAGCATTTCCCCTAAGATCAGGAATGAGACAAGGATGCCCACTGTCACCACTATTATTGAGCATTGTACTAGAAATCCTGGGTAGAGCAATCAGGCAAGGAAAAGAAATAAAAACATCCAAATCAGAAAGGAAGTAGTGAAGCTTTCATCATTTGCAGATGACATGATCTTATACTTGGAATATCCTGAGAAATCTATGACAAAGCTACTTGAGCTAATAAACAAAATCAGCAATATGGCAGGATATGATTAATGTGCAAAAATCAATAATTTTTCAATACACAAATGTATTAGTTAGGGTTCTCTAGAGAAACAGAATCAACAGGAAATATTCATAAATATAATATTTATAAATGTGTCTCACATAACCATGGGAACATAGAGTCCAAAATCTGTAGGGTAGATTGTGAAGCTGAGGATTCCGATGGAGGGTCTGGATGAACTCCACAGGAGAGTCTTGCTGGCTGAAGCAGAAAGAGAGCCTATCTCTTCTGAATCCTCCTTAAAAGTCTTCCAGTGATTAGATCAAGCATCACTCATTGCAGAAGACACTCCCCTTGGCTGATTACAAATGGAATCAGCTGTGGATGCAGCTGACGTGATCATAATTTAATTCTATGAAATGTCCTTATAGCAACAGACAGGCCAGCACTTGCCCAACCAGACAAACAGGTACCACCACCTGGCCAAGTTGACACATGAACCTGACCATGACAACAAGTAATGATCTAACTGAGGAGGCAATAAGGAAAAAATTCCATTCAGAATAGCAACTAAAAAGATCAAATATTTAGGAATAAACTTAACCAGGGATGTAAAGGATCTGTACCCAGAAAACTACAAAAAACTGCTAAAGGAAATCAAAGAAGATTTAAATAGGTGGAAAGACGTTCTGTGCTCATGGATAGGAAGGTTAAATGTTGTTAAGATGTCAATCCTACCCAAATTGATCTACAGATTCAGCTTAATACCAATCAAAATTCCAACAACTTACTTTGAAGACTTGGAAAAGCTAGTTATCAAATTTATTTGGAAGGGAAAGAGACATTGAATAGCCAAAAATATTCTAAAATTGAAGAATGAAATGGGAGGACTAACACTTCTTGATTTTAAATCTTCTTATAAAGCCACAGTGGTCAAAACAGCATGGTACTGGCACAAAGATAGAAACACTGATCAATGGAATTCACTTTAGAGTATAGAGATAGACCACCAAATCTATGATCAATTGATCATTGACAAGACCCCTATTCTAGTTTGCTAGTGCCAGAATGCGATATACCAAAAACAGACGGGTTTTAAAAAGGGGAATTTAATAAGTTTCTAGTTTACAATTCTAAGACTGAGAAAATGTCCCAATTAAAACAAGTCTATAGAAATGTACAATCTAAAACATCCAGGGAAAGATATCTTAGTTCAAGAAGGCTGATGACATTCAGGGTTTCTCTCTTGGCTGGAAGGGCACATGGCGAAGTCTGATGGCTTTCTCTTCCGGCTTCTTGTTTCATGAAGCTCCCCAGGAGGTGTATTCCTTCTTCTTCTCCAAAAGTTGATGGCAGACTTTCTGCTTCGTGGTTCTGCAGCATTCTGAAGCTTTTTCCAAAAGAATTCCAGTAAACTAATCAAGACCCACCTGGAATGGGTGGAGACATGTCTCCACCTAATCAAGTTTAATACCCACACTTGATTGAGTCACATCTCCATGGAGATAGTTTAATTAAAGTTCCCAACATATAATATTGAATAGGGATTAGAAGAAACAGCTGCCTTTACCAAATGGGATTAGGATTAAAACATGTCTTTCTAGAGTACATAAATCCTTTCAAACCAGCACGGCTTCCAAATCCAATAAACTGGGACAGAATAGTTTTTTCGATAAATGGGCCTGGGGGAACTGGGTATCAATGGCCAGAAGAATGAAAGAGGACCCTTGCCTTGTACTTTATACAAAAATTAACTCAAAATGGATCAATGACTAATAAATATAAGAACCAGTACCATAAATCTCCTAGAAGAAAATATAGGGAAACCTCTTCAAGACCAAGCAATAGGAGGTAGCTTTTTAAGCTTTATATCCAAAGCACAAGCTATGAAAGATAAAAATGGATAAATGGGAACTCCTCAAAATTAAACGTGTCTGTGTCACAAAGGAATTTGTTGAAAAAGGTGAAGAGGCAGCCAACTCAATGGGAGA
Organism: Tamandua tetradactyla; assembly: GCF_023851605.1. Lineage (NCBI taxonomy): Eukaryota > Metazoa > Chordata > Mammalia > Pilosa > Myrmecophagidae > Tamandua > Tamandua tetradactyla. The sequence goes on along the minus strand of NC_135341.1, from coordinate 64,178,855 downwards.
AAATATTTGGAAACCACATATCAGATAGGGGTTTGATACCCAGTATATGTACAGAAATCATACAATTCAACAACAAAAGAATAAAAAGCTTAACTAAGGAATGGGCAGAAGATATGATAGACATTTTTCTGAAGGGCAAGTACAGATGGCTAAAAAGCATGTGAAGAGATGCTCATTTTCATTAGCTATAAGGGAAATGCAGATCAAAATCACAATGAAATATCATCTCACACCTCTAAGATGGCTTCTATTAAACAAACAGGAAACTACAAATGTTGCAGAGGTTGTGGAGAAATTGGAACACTAATTCACTGCTGGTGGGAATGTTTAATGGTTTAGCTACTGTGGAAGACAGTTTGGTGGTTCCTCACAAAACAAATTTTGAGTTGCTCTGAGACTTGGCAATACCAGTACTTGGTATATACCAGAAGAGCTGAAATGTACAGACATTTGTGCAAATGTACAGACATTTGCACACCGATGTTCATAGAGGCATTATTCACAATTGCCAAAAGATGGAAACAATCCAAATGTCTGTCAACAGATAAGTGGATAAACAAAATGTGGTATATATATATATATATATATATATATAATGGAATATTATGCAGTAGTAAGACAAAACAAGGTCCTGAAGCATATGACAACATGGATAAACCTTGAGTAAATAATGCTGAGTGAAATAAGCCAGACACAAAAAGATAATGTATGACTTCACTAATATGGCCCTGATAAAGGTAAACTCAGAGTCTTATAATGTAGAATATAGGGAACCTAGAGATACACAAAAGCTAAAGATAAGTGAATAGGCACCAAATGAGGTTGAACTTAAATGTATGGGAATGGATAGAAATGATGGCAGTTCATAAGTGGATTTATAAGCAATAGTGCCATATTGAAGGTGAATATGATTGAAAGGGGCTGTATAGAGCCATGTATCTCACTGATTAATACTACAAATACAAATAAGTTTTTGCATGAACCATTTCAAAGGTATGAATCAAGTACAAAGAGTCAATAATAAAGGGGTATAGGGAGAAAATTACTATGCATGATATGGCATATATTTAACAGGGAAATATCACCAGTTCCGCAGCAATACAGGGATAAATAATTGGGGGCAGAAGAGGGACAAGAGTTAAGGGGAATTTTGGATTTTCTCTTGGGTGATAGGGTATTTATCTGTTAATTTTACTCTTTGGAACAATGAAAATTGTTTAAAATTGAGAATGATGATTGCACAACAAAACGAGGATCTTGTGAGACATGGATTATTTATTTTGGACATTATCCATTGATGCTCAATGGATGGAAGTAACTGAAGGGTACAATGGCTGAGAAGCAGAAGGGTGAACTGTGGTGTGTACATAAGATGGAATCTTGCACAGCTACAGGAAAGAATGAAGTTGTGAGGCATATAATGAGGTGAATGAACCTTGAGGACATTACATTGTGTAAAATAAGCCAGAAACAAAAGGACAAATATTATAAATCTCTTTTAGAGAATACTTATAAGAAAAACTCTTACAGAGTCACATTTATTCCTGAGCTTTAAGTGTTATTTCTAGATTTTTGAGATGCTGTGCTATATATATGTATAACTTGGTATTTCCCTGGAACTTTGGGTACCTGTTTGACCCCTAAGACTCAGAGTTGGAGTTCTGCAGCTCTGAAAGTCAGCATTGCTACATACAACCACTGCTAAAGAAACTGAAAAAGAGCCAAGGTGTCAATTAGAGACAAGAACGAAGCTGATCTGGTTGGGACTAAGGTAAATCAGAATACAGGGTAAAGGATGACAGTGTCTGTAATTTACAACTTCACCTACTGTATGAAGCCAAAGGAAGAGAGTTTTATTCTACTTGAAACCTAAAGTTTCTGTATCCAATCTTCCTCTGGATAGTTCAGTTAAACAAACCAAATACATAGAGCAGAGAATGGGATTGAGGGCTTGTAATTCTGTATAGCTTAACATAATTCCTGGATGCATCCTAGAGTATGTTGGGCAGATAATTAAAACATATTGGCAAAGTCTCTTGAGGGACTGGAGAAAAAATTGGAACTATTAAACTTTCCCACCTGGGAAACAGTGGATACTCTCTCAAACACTACGGACTCCCAACATCCTTAATCTTGAGGCTTGCTCTCATGAAACTTCTATCTGTAGCAGAGAAACTAAGCCTACCTATAATTATGCCTAAGAGTTACTTCCAGACAACCTCTTTTGTGGCTCAGATGTGGCCTTTCTCTCTCTAAACCCAACACTGCAAGGAAAAATCATTATCCTCCCTGCTACATAGCACATGATGTCCAGGGGTGAAAGTTTCTCTGGCAACATGAGACATGACTCCCAGGAATGAGCCTGGCCCTGGCACTGTGTGATTGACAACACCTTCCTGACCAAAAAGAGGGAAGAAAGGTAACAAAATAAGGTATTGGTGGCTAAGAGAGTTCAGTTAGAGTTGAGAGGCTATTCTGAAGGTTACCCTTATGTAGGTTTGAGCTAGATACTGCTAATTGCCAAGGCTTGCCAACCCTCAACCAACATCATTCCTATTGACCCTAAAGAATACCCAAGGCTCTTTCTGTGATCCTACAAAAGTAGCACGCATTAAGATACTTTTCAGAAACTTAAACCTTCAAATGGTTCCTAGTCCAGGTAAATCCTGAAACCCAGAGCTGACAGTCTCTCCAAGAATGTCAACCATTTCCATCCCCCATGTCATATTGTGGTCACCACTTTTCAACATGAAAAATGTTAGAATGAACATAACCCAAATAACTCCAAGGTTTGGGAGATAGATCAAAGGAGAAGAGGAGTTATAACAGTAAGTTAGAATTTAACAAATGAGTATTACTACTGAGTCATCAAATTGATATTCCTTTTAATCTTGGAGCAGCTAGAAGGAAAAAACCTGAAATTGTGTACCTGTAACCCATACCAAACTTTGAAATCTGTTCTATAACTACTTGTTAAAACATACTTTGAAATTTATTGCTTTTTTTGTAAATATGTTATATTTCACAATAAAAATGTTAAAAAATGAGGGAGACATTATAAAAAAAAGCTGAGTACAAGAGATTGCAGATTGTAAAGACTTGAAAGGAAAGGACAGTAGAAAATAGATCAAAGCTGTTAGAAGATTTAAGATCTCCAGTAAGGATAATGGCTTAGGTAAATATAAATGACAGTACTATTGTACTCTTGGTTTGTAACTCCACTTTCTACTTCTGTAGGATCTAAAGGGCAAATTCATAAAATGTAATGATAAATATGTGATGTTGGGTCCATACTGGATAAACATGTGATTTGTCATAAGAATTATATAAAGCTCAAGGGAGTGGGTGGAGGAGTATAGATGTATACCACTGAAGTTAAGTTGGTATCAAAGCAAACTAGTTTGTTATAGATTTAGGATGTTAAATTTAAGCCTCGTGGTCACTACAAAGGAAATACCAGAGAATATGCAGGCACAAAGAGGCAGAAATTGCAGGTGTATATAATGAGGTACTACATAGGCACATTGTGGAAATGCAGACAAAGGGCATAAAATTATCCCTTTTTTTCACAGAATAAGGATTTCAGAAAGGATGAATCTCCTTTCAACTTGCACAGAGTCCAGAAGAGCAGGGGGAGAAGCCTGATCATGGCTGCTCTCCCAATGTGGCTGAAAACTACTCTGGGTTGGGGTTGATAAATGACAAGCTCAGCATGCCCCACTTCACCCCAGAGAAGAGATACCAATCTATATTGTTTGAATGTGTTTTTTATCCACCTCTGGGTGAGGGGTCCTGCCAATGAGAATTCCTATTTTGATAAGCATTTGGGGCTGCTAGATCCTGGTTTTTGGGTTTGAGGTGTGGTAGGGCCTTTTCATTAGACTTAATATATTCCCCAGGTTGTGGAAAGGCACATAATAGAAAACGATTGGGAGGTAGTGGATGGCGGGGGGGATGGCTGCTTAACATGTGTTTGTGGCTTCCCCAGAGAAGGAGGTGGGTGTAGATGAGGTCTGGGTGATGGCCCCTTAACAGATGTCTGTGACATTTCTTACAAGGATTAAGGGACAGGGGAAAGGGGGAATTAATTCATAAAGGGAATAGGGTTTCAGTTGGGGGTGAAGGGAAAGTTCTCATAATGAAAGTGGGTGAGGATAATACGATATTGTGAATATGATTAATCGCACTCAGTGGTATGCTTGAGAGTGGTTGCTATGGGAAATTTTCTGTTGTTTATATATTCCCACAATTAAAATTAAAAAAAGAGCAATCTAAGAGGCAATGACAATTTAAATGCAATACATGATCATGGAAGAGATCTAACAAGGAAGGAGAAATGTTTCGAAAGGATGTTATTGAGACATATGAAAAATTTGAGTATTGACTGCTCATTGAAAAATATGAGCTTTACATCATATTAAATTTCTTGAACATAAAAACTACACTTAAGGTGGGTTCATAAATGAGTAGGAACTGTACTTGCTCCTAGGAAATACACATGGCAGAATTAAGTGTTCAAGGGGCATGATGTATAAAATCTAAATTCAAGTGTTCACAAACTGATTGACAGTTGGATAGATGACAGACTGATACAGAATTTGTGGAAAGATGTTAAATTTAGTAGATTTGAGTATCTGGGGGAATAAGGGTATGTTGGAATTCTCTGTGTAGGTTTTGTGTAATTTTTGTAACTGCTCCATAAGTTTAAAAGTATTTAAAAATAAAACATTTTTACACGCCCCCCCCAATTGATAGTTTGGAAGAAAAATTAAATGCTTCCCTACCTTATGCTCAAAATCTTTCCTATTGCTCTTGTTTTAAACAAACTCTTTGACTTGATGTGAGGAGCCTCCATGAGCTGGTTTCAATTTGTGTTTCAAACAAAATCTCCCTCCAGGCTCCAAGCTTCGAACAAATTGGGCTCTAGTTGAATCTCTAAAACATAAGCTGCACTTTCCATTCCTGAATCTAGCCCCTTCCTTATGTTGCTTCCCATGTTTGTTGTTCTGTTCACCCGTATCAAACCCCTCTTCTATCTTAGACACTTGTTATTCTGACCAAGTGCTGCATCCTTCATGACAGCTGGTTATTTCCCTCAATTAGACCTTGATTGGCTTATCCAACCTCCATTCCTAGTTCTCTTCTCTTTAGCCATCTTGTGGTTGTGGTGACAAACCTCATTTTATAATACCTTGTGCAGTTTTATTCTCTCCACTAAATTGTTGGATTCTTAAGGGAAGGGATGGCACCTTACTCACCTTACCCATCCCTGTAACACCTAGTATAGTGCCGGGAACGTAGGAGGTGATTAATACATGCTTGTTGAGATAATTGAGGTTTTGCTTAATGACTTAGGTCAACATCGATTGTCATGGTGCTCTATACATGGTCCTATTGGGTTCTTCTGACACAGTTTTGGGAATGGGTATTTGCATGAAGATTGTTTTGAGAGATATACCTGTAAGGAAGTGAGGAAGGCAGAATTGGGCAGAGGGGCAAGCTGAGCTGACCATGGCTGCAACTGAGGCTCCAGGCAATCCTAGGGGGGAGCTCTGAAGCAGGATTGGCCCTTCAGAGTTGTCTGCCATTGAGGTAAGGGGGAACCCTAAATCCACTTACCTGGTGTTCAGATTTTAGGAGCATCTTTTAGAGTTTTTTGCTCATTTTCCTCAATATCAGGCTGAAAATGGTCACTGCCTATTGAGCTCAGCATGCCCAGCTTTCGGATATTCCCTTCGCCCTGCTGCTTTGCTGTTTCCAATCTACAGTGGTTTGGAAAATATGATTCCCCATTTTTTAAAGAATTTGTTCTAAATCAGAAGTCATCAAACTTTTCATGTAGAAGCCAGACAGTAAATATTTTAGGCTTTGTAGACCATAGAGTCTCTGTCACAACTGTTGAACTGCCATTATAGTACAACAGTAGACATAGAAAATATGCGAATAAATGAGTATAGCTGTGTTCCAATAAAATTTTATTTACAAATTTTTTTTTTTTACAAAAACAGGTGGCAGTCTGGATTTGACACACAGGCCTTAGTTTCCTGATCTTTGTCTAACTTTAGACTAAATCGGTTCCAAGTGAGAGCCTAAAGAATTTTTCCATAAATAAGATATGTGGAGTTTGGGATTAAAGGTTTGGTTCCTCAGAGGAGCTGAAGGGTTTCCTTCTGGGGTCTGCCTTTTCTTTGAATAGTTAAGATTGCTGATTAAGTCACTTACCTCTGAAGAAAGACTGAATTTTTCTAATGAATTTTATATTTTGTGTTTCTGTTTAGTAAGAGTGATTCATAAAATAACTTTTTGTTCAACAACGTTTATTTCAATTCATCCAAAGAGTAGTGTTATAATTTGTTTATAAGCTAAATATGATTGTAATAATTTGGTTTCAGGGTAGGCTTTATATATACATATTTTTATTCTTTTATGAATAAAACATTTACTTGTGAAGAGCAAATTCATTGTTGGCATACTTCTTAGGGAAGGTAAACCAATTGTTTAAGTAATCCTATATTTCAAATCCAATTACTGAAATGAAAGTTTCAGCTGCTGAAATGGAAACAAATGACCAAATCCCACTGAGCTTCTCTGACCGTAGTGAAGGGAGAGTATAGGGTTTAAGGAAACAAGTGTCATGGTTGACTCCAGGTACACAGAACCCTCAGAGAAAAGGGCATTCACATTTCTTTCCATTATGTAGATAATAATGTTAGTTAAAAAAATCAATAGCTTATACTGTATGTGGTCATCCTGAGAGGCCACATAGAGTTTTTTATTTATTTTTCTTTTATTCTTGAATATAACCTATATACAAATAAAAGAAAGAAAAAGCAATGATTTTCAAAGTACACTTGAACAAGTAGTTACAGAACAGATTTCAGAGGTTGTTATGGGTTACCATTCCACTATTTCAGATTTTTCCTTCTAGCTGCTCCAAAACACTGGTGCCTAGAAAAAATATATATTTTCTTTTTTTGTGAAAAATAACATATATACAAAAAAGCAAGAAATTTCAAAGCACATCACAACAATTAGTTGTAGAACAGATTTCAGTGTTTGGTATAGGTTACAATTCCACAATTTTAGGTTTTTACTTCCAGCTGCTCTAAGATACTGGAGACTAAAAGAAATATCAATATAATGATTCAGCAATCATACTCATTTATTAAACCCTACCTTTTCTGTATAACTCCGCCATCATCTTTGATCTTTCTCCCACTTTTTAGGGGTATTTTGGCTATGCCCTTTCTAACTTTTTCATGTTGGAAGGGGCTGTTAATAATATATGATAAGGGGATGGAACTAGTTGATGTTCTGGAGAGGCTGGCCCCTCTGCATTTCAGGACTTATCTAGTCCAGGGACCCATCTGGAGGTTGTAGATTTCTGGAAAGTAACCCTAGTGCATGGAACCTTTGTAGAATCTTTATATATATAATGCCCTAGGTGTTCTTTAGGGTTGGCTGAAATGGTTTTGGTTGGGGTTTGGCAAGTTATGATAGGTAATAACGTCTAACTGAAGCTTGCATAAAAGTGACCTCCAGAGTAGCCTCTAAACTTGAACTCTCTCAGCCACTGACAACTTATTTGTTACACTTCTTTTCCCTCTTTTGGTCAGGATGCCATTGTTGATTCCATGGTGCCAGGCTGGACTCATCCTTTGGAGTCATTTCCCATGCTGCCAGGGAGACTTTCAACACTGGATGCCGCGTCCCACATAGTGGGGAGGTCAATGTTTTCACTTGCAGAGTGGCATTCGAGAGAGGCTGCATCTGAGCAGCAAGAGGTCCTCCAGAAGGAGTATTCAGGCATACTTATAGGTAGGCTAAGCTTTCCACTGCATACATAAACTTCACAAGAGCAAGTCCCAAGATCAAGGGCCTGGCCTATTGATTTGGTGTCCCTAATATTTGACACAGTATCAGGATAAGTAGAGTTTTGATATCCTTAAAGTTATTTGCTAAGTAACCCTGCATTTGAAAAATAATAGCTATGAAAAGTAATTCCCAGACCTTTTTAAGTTGTGCATCTTATTTTTTATTTGATTGTGCAACACCCAAACATATCCTTTCTTTTATTATGTTATAAAGTATTTAACATGGATCAAAGCATTTTAAAAGAAACTCTGATGTGCCATTAGGCCAAGATTTTGTGATTCATTTCTTAGTATGTTGAAGGAAGGCATTAAATATATTGTATTTTTCTAAAGAAGCTGTCTAGAGCAGCAATTCTTAAGCTTTTTAGTCTCAGGAATGCTTTGTACTCTTAAAAATTATTGAGGATTCCAAAGAGCTTTTGTTTATGTGGGTTGCATCTATTGATATGTACTGTATTTGAAATTAAAGCTGAGAAAATTAAAAAGTATTTCTTTATGAATGCATTTAAAAATAACATCTAATAATCACATATTAACATAGATAATATACATTTTTAGGAAACAACTATAATTTCCCCAATTTTTTTTTGTGTGTGAGAAGAATGGCATTGTTGTACACTTTTGCAAATCTCAATATCTTAATACAAGACAGCTGAATTCTCATATGTGCTTCTGCACTCAGTCTGTGTTTATGCTGTCACATGTCATGTGGTCTCTGGAAAACTCCAGTGTATACTAATGAGAGAATGAAGGTGAAAAAGACAAATAATATCTTACAATTGTTATGAAAATAGTTGTGAATTCAAGGGTTCCCCTGAAAGGGTCTTGAGAACTCTCAGAGATCCCCAAGACACACTTTAAAAACCACCTGTCCAATAAAGAACAAAAAGAAAAGCTACTGGTCTAGAGGGGTATTACCAGGTCCAATTTTGCGTATCTGTTATTACAGGTGTGCTTCTCAGCCCCTCATTGAGAAGCCATTTAACCTATTTTACACATAACTTCAACCTTCCTGATTATTTTGTTTCTGAGTCCCCAGAAAATGAGAAACTCAGGTACTGTTGAGGTCTGACATTCTGAGAGCTGAGAAGTGATGGCTGATAACAGGGGAGGGCACAGAAAAAACACAAAAATAGGCACAAAATTCCAAAAGGGACAGCATTCTTTGTATAAGATGGCAAAAAATTTGTCATTTAGAAAAATCGAAGATTCCATTACGATTTCTTCCTGAATAACTCTGCAGGCATCCTGGCATTAAGCCTTCTGTATCCGAGGGACTTTTTTCCTTCCAGTAGGAGGGACTAGACATGAACACAACTTCCCACAGAGTGTCCAAGTGCTGGGCAGCTGATGATTGTGGCACAGCCCAGAAAAAGTGGCACTCAAATTCAGACAGTTTGTCCCCATTGCAAGATAGTTCCATATCTTTTCTATAAAAGGACAGTTAGTAAAGGTTTGGAAGACATCCCCTACGGCACCGCATCAATTTGTATTCATGCTGTTCTTGGTCTAAGTGGGCCTCACCTAAGGATGCTAAGTGAATGATTACTGTGCTCATTTCCTGCCTTCTTGCTAGTGAGTTCAGACTGCACCATGTGATGCCACTGGTGCTTGTTAGAGCCCTCTGCTCCAAAGACGTTCATCCAAATGGATTAAAACTTGTTGTTGGTGGTGCTGGTGGTGTTTGTGTGTGTGTTAAAGCAGTGTTACAGGGATTTTTAATTTATGTGGAATCTATCCTTCTTGAAGAGTCCTGGATATGTTATTATGATACATTCTGTTGCTTGACCAGAATAGAAAGTCACAAAAGCTAATTACTTTAGAGACATTTAAATACAGTGGAGGAATCTGAAGAGTTCTTTCCCCAATACTCTTCTCCCAACACTTCAAATAAATTGGAAATTAAAAAAATGGAGTAAAGAAGTGAGATTGCAACACATATTTAGTAGTTAAGAAAAACTCATAGTACTTTGGAAACATTTTCAGAGTAAATAGTTTTTACTTCTAGAGAGTTTTACAGAGCACTGAGTAAACTTTTATATTTACCTGTAAATATAAAATTAATAAAAATGTCTCACACAACCCTGGGATATGGGTCCAAGATGGTCCTCAGTGAACTCTCAGAAGAGGCTGGCTGGCTGAAACAGGAAGACTGATGGTCTCTTCTGAATCCTTCTTAAAAACCTTCTGGTGATTAGATTAAGCAACACTCATTGCAGAAGACATTCCCCTTAGCTGATTGCAAATGCAAGCAGCTGTGGGTGCAGCCAACATGGTTATGATTTAAGTCCATGAAATGTCCTCATAGCAACAAACAGACCAGTGCTTGCCTGACCAGACAACCAGGCACCACCCCTTGGCCAAGTTGACACATGAACCTGACCATCACAGGTGATATTATCTGCACTAAATGATTTCTTTAGTTTTTGTTAGGCAGTTAAAATCAGAGCGCATTGCTTTAATCTAATTAGTCACTGAGCTGATTTATGTCTCAGTCTTTGTAAAGACTGGTTTTTTAGGTTCAATCTTACTCCTAGCATGAAATCCTTCAGAGGTCCTAATTTACAGCTGTGCATGTTTATCAGAGCTCGTCCATCTTTTCTTTTCATAGGTTAAATTCATTCTTTTTAATCGGTGTATAAAATTCCAAGGCATGTATGCGTCATAATTTATTTAGTCATTCTTATATTGGTGGACACACATTTTATTTTCAGTTTTTTGATGAACAGTGCTGAAATTGATATCCTATTATTATGCCTTTATACATTACTGGAATTGCTGAGTCAAAGGAGAGATATACAAATATAAATATAAATATAAATGTAAACATAGACATAAATCATCTCCAGGTTGCCTTTCTAAAACATTTGTAATACTTCACATCTCCACCATCAATGAGTGGCTTTAATTTTAATTTTATCCGTCTAAACGTTGTAAAGTAGTATGTCATTGTTACTTTAATTTAAATTTCCTAACTACAAGTAAAATTTGATCATCTCATATATTTGTTAACCATTTGGATTTGGCTTTTTGTAAAGTGGTTATTAATAATTTTTCCCATTTTCCTTTTGGATTGTTTGTCTTTTCTTTATTTATTTTAAGGGCCCCCTGTATATTGTAGAAACCTCCATTTTTTTAAATTGGAAAAGTGAAATTGCAGAACAATCATGCATAACATACAGAACTCCCATAAACCAGTCTACCTCCAACATCTTGCATTGGTGTGGCACATTTGTCACTATTAATGATAGCACTTTTTTTTTTTTTTCCATGGGCAGGCACCAGGAATCAAACCCTGGTCTCCAGCATGGCAGGTGAGAGCTCTGCTTGCTGAACCACCATGGCCCACCCGATAGCACTTTTTAAAAAAATAAATTGTACTATTTTTTCTAGTAGTTACCTCTGTTAAGGTAACTGATGAAAGATTATTAAAATAGATTTATTGTTCATTATTTACATTAGGTGGTCTTTTCCCCTATATACCATTTTCCCTTATACACAACCCTATTTTTATCACCTTGTGTGCTGGTTTGAACCTATGGTGGAACCCAGAAAAGCCATGTCCTTTAATCCTCATTGAATATTGCTGGGTGGGAGCATTTTGATTGTTTCCATGGAGATGTGATCCACCCAATTGTGGGTGGTAGCTTTTGAGTAGATGATTTCCATGGAGGTGTGTCTCCAACCATTGAAGGTGAAGTTGCCTACTGAAATCCTTTAAAAGAGGAAATATTTTGGAGACAGTCCCTTTATCGTAGTCACGAGAAAGCCAGCAGATGCTGCCATGCTTGCAATGTGCCCTTCCAGCTGAGAGAGAAACATTGAACGTCATTGGCCTTCTTGAACCAAGGTATCTTTCTCTGGATGCCTTAAATTGGACATTTCTACAGACTTCTTTTAATTGGGACATTTTCTCGGCCTTAGAACTGTAAACCAGCAACTTATTAAATTCCCCTTTCTAAAAGCCATTCTGTTTCTGGCATATTGCACTCCAGCAATTAGCAAACTTGAACACCTTATATTAATATCATATATTTGTTATAATTCATGAAAGAGTATTCTTATAGTTGCACCATCAACTACAGTCCATTCTCCACAATAAGGTTCACTATGTTGTACAGTCATATGTTTTATCTTTTAATTTTTGTTGTAGTAATACATACATCCTAAAGTTTCTCCTTTTAACCATGTTCACCAATGCAGTTCAGTACACTCACTGTAATGTGCTACCATCACCACCATCCATTTCCAAACCTTTAGCATAAGCCTAAACAGAAATGCTGTATAAGTTAAAAATCAACTCCTCATTCTCTAACCCAATCTATTTCCTGGCAACCTATAGTCTAGAATCTAACTCTACAAATTTGCTTTTTATAATTAGTTAATAATAGTGAAATAATATAATATTTGTCCTTTTGATTCAGGTTATTTCACTCAACATGGATGAACCTTGAAGACATCCATATTGTTGCATTCATCAGGACTTCATTACATTCATCAATTCTTTTTTTCTGGTGGAATAATATTCCATCATATGCATATGCCACATTTGGTTTATCCAGTCATTGGTTGATGGACTGTTGGGTTGCTCCCATCTTTTGGCAATTGTGAATAATTCTGCAATGAAATCAGTGTGAAGATATCTGTTTGAGTCCCAGCTTTCAGTTTTTCTGGGTTTATACCTAGTATTAGGATTACTGAATTGTATGGCAATTCTATACTTAGCTTCCTGAGGAACTGCCAAGCAATCTTCCACAGTAGCTGCACCATTTTGCATTCTCACCAACAATGAATGAGTGTTCTTATTTCTCCACATCTTCTCCAACACTTCCAGGTTTCTGTTCTTTTTTTTAAATAGTAGCCATTCTAGTAGGTGTGCAATGATATCTCACTGTAGCTTTGATTTGCATTTCCCTAATACCTAGTAATATTGAACTTTTTTTCATGTGCTTTTTAGTCATTTGTATTATTCTTTGGAGAAACGTCTATTCAAGTTTTTTGCCCATTTTTAATTGTTTTTTTATTGTTATTGATTTGTAAGATTTCTTTATATACTCTGGATATTGAACCCTCATCAGATATATGGTTTCCAAATATTTTCTTCCATTGAGTAGGTTGTCTTTCATTTTGTTGACAATGTCTTTTTACGCACAAAGGTTTTTAATTTTGAGGAGGTCCCATTTATTTACTTTTTCTTTCATTGCTTGTTGCCTTGGGTGTAAAGTCTAAGAAACCATTGCCTACCACAGATTTTGAAGATGCTTCTCTCAATTTTCTACTCTAAGAGTTTTTTTTTTTTTTTTTTTTTTTTGCATGGATAGGCACTGGGAATCGAACCTGAGTCTCCAGCATGGCAGGCGAGGATTCTGCCACTGAGCCACCATCACACCACCCTACTCTAAGAGTTTTATAGTACTGATTCTTGTATTTAGGCCTTTGATTCATTTTGAATTTATTTTAGTATAAGGTATGAGATAGGGGTCATTCATCATTCTCTTGCATATGGATATCCAGTTCCTCAGCACCAATTTTTGTTGAGACTGTTCCTTCCCAGTTGAGTGGACTTGGCAGCCTTGCCAAAAACCAGTTGACCAGGCAGGAAATGATGTCAGCATAGTGAGTTGTGAAATTTAGTTTGTCCTCCAGGGCAGCTAGTAAATAGCCAGGAACCGAATGGAACAACTGTTGGGGGGACATCAGTGATCAGACACATATTATCTGGAACAGGTGGAATGGCTGAGGTCCCACAGAGAACTGTAAGTCTCTCAAGCTGCTGAGGCTGACCCCTTCCCCATGGGCATGGCAGATTGTTCCTGAGGGATAAAGAAACAGACTTTACTAGGAGCAAGGAAGATATTTTATCCAAACTCCAACTGTGGAATTAATGAACGAATTCTGACTGCTGAAAACAGGTGCTGAGCATAGATAAACCTGAAGTAAGCACTAACAAAACAACAAATTTATAAGAGTGGTGCAATGGTGGCTCAGTGGCAGAATTCTCACCTGCCATGCTGGAGACCTGGGTTTGATTCCTGGTGCCTGTCCATGCAAAAAATAAAAATAAAAAAGACATAGACTGGCATCAATTGACAAAATTAACAATTCATTAAGAAGACATAACAGGCATAAATATATATGCACCAAGCCAGAGTGCCCCAAGATACATGAGGCAAGCACTGACAATAACTGGACGGAGAAATAGACAGCTCTGCAGTAATACTTAGAGACTTTCATCAATGGACGGAACATCTAGACAGAGAATCAATAAGGAAACAGAGATTTTGAATAGTATGATAACTGAACTAGACTTAACAGACATTTACAGAACATTACACCCCACAGAAGCAGAATGCACACTTTTCTCAAGTACCAACACCAACACCCCAAAATCAGTAGTGTTTCTATATGCTAGAAATGAAAAATCTGCAGTGGAAATCAAGAAAGCAATTCCAGTCACAATAGAAACCATAAGAATAAAATGTTTAGGAATAAATTGCCTAAGGACACAAAAGACCTATACACAGAAAACTACAAGAAATTGCTAAAAGAAATCACAGAAGACCTAAATACATGGAAGGGCATACTGCGTTCATGCATTGGAAGACTAAGTATAGTCAATATGTCAGTTCTACCCAAACTGATTTATTGATTCAATGCAATACCAAATAAAATTCCAACAACTTACTTTGCAGAAATAGTAAAACAAATAACCAAATTCATTCGGAAGTTCAGGGTGCCCCAAATAGCTAAAAAATATCTTGAGATAGAAAATAAAGTGGGAAGGAAGGTCTCACACCACTTGTCTTTAAAGCATATTACAAAGCTACAGCGGTCAAAATAGCATGGTACTAGTGCAAAGATAGATATACTGACCAATGGAATCGAATTGAGTGTTCAGAAATAAGGCTATTGGAATTTTGATTAAGATTGCATTGATTCTATAAATCAGTTTGGGTAGAACTGATATCTTAACATATTTAGGCTTCCAATCCATGAACAAAGAATGTCTTTCTATTTGTTTAGGTCATCTTTGATTTCTTTTTGCAATGCTTTGTAGTCTTCTGTGTACAAGTCCTTTACATCTTGGTTAAAGTTATTCTAGATGTCTGATTATTTTAGTTGCTCTTGTAAATGGATTTTTTCCCTTGATTCCCTCCTTAGAGTGCTCCTTATTAATGAATAGAAACACTACTGATTTTTGTGTGTTGACCCTGTATTTGTCACTTTGCTGACCTTTTTTATTAGTTCTAGTCACTTTTAAAATAAAGTTTATAAAGCTTAATAAAGCATTGCAAACAGCTGCGCAACAAACACACCAGAAAGAAAAGCTCTAAAATAGCGGGCTAAAGATATCACACTGTGGCCTTGCCACCCCATTCCTTAGATAGAGTGCCTCCAGCTCTGTCCTCTGACTGGCCCACCTCCCTCGCCTGTCAGTCAAGAGAACATGGATGGTTCTGACTGGGAGGACAATCATGCCAATCCCCAGTGGGGAGGGGCCAGGAGGAAGTCTCATTTGTTAATGCTTGTTACTGAAGCGCAGAAAATGAGAAAAGCAAGGGACAGTTACAAGTTTTCCTGTGCGTTCTTCATAACATACAGTCTATGAGCATAGGAACAAAGAGGCTCCTGGCATGAGAGCAACGGCTTGCACTCTCCTCTGTCTTCTCTGATCCACCTTGGTCCAGTGTCACTCTGCAATCCTCATGCTAAATGAAAACTGTAATAGCATCTACGATAGCTAGTTATTGCTAAACCTCAAAATCAGAACACTTTTAATGAAGCTTCTTTAAAAGGAATTTACACATATATTTATACAAACACACGAACACAGGGCACACCAAAAATTATCCAAACACGCACCAAGGAGAGCATGACTGTTTATGAAACACACAATTAGTCTCCGTCCACTCAGTTGGGGACGGCTGGATGCTCATGAACACACCTCACCTCAATCCTACAGCTCATGCCCAGGAGACACAATGAGGCCCCTCCTCGGAATAATCAAGAGAGCAGTAGAGAGGGCAAAGGAAATGAGGCTGGGCTGGGAAGCCTTGAGCCCAGACTCCAGGTGAAAGAACATCTACCTGTTGCTTTTTCCTGAAAAATGAAGTGAATAAACTACTGGGAATTTGTGGACAACAAACAATCAAGGAATATTTCTGTCTAGCCTGCTGAACAGAGAAAAAAGGATGAAAAAGCACAGCGCTCAGGCATCGGCAATCTCTTTAAATTCCAGAAAAGTGCAAAAGTGAACCCTGTCTTAGATTCTCCCCCCAAAAAGAAAAGGGGTAGAAGAGAACTCAGGGGAAATCAGGAGAGGGACTGAGGAGTCAGTAACACTCTGGGAAGGAAGGAAACCCTGATAGTGAGGGGATCACAGAGGTGACAATGAGATTGGCTTTTTATCTGCCTCAGTCACCCCAGGGCTGTTACCAGGATGGGTGCAGACTCCTCGCAGGAAGGAGGCGACGGGGGTGACCATCCCACCAGCTGGGGACAGAGATGGGGACAGAAAACACACAACCACAAGGCCACCCACGACTAGAGGACTGAACATTAGGAGCACTGGTCAGTGCCATTATACACGTTATAAGGATAAAGCATCATAGGCCAAAGGGCATTGTCAGAAATGTGACACCTGCAGGGCTGTGGGATTTTAAACTCCAATGCTTTATGACCTACTTCAATGCCTCCCCTCCCATCTTCTTCCTTGGAAAGCTAATGGGGTGGGCTGTTAGGTGCCACCACGTCTGGGTCATGCACCAATTCTGGAAGCAGGAAGCCAGCAGCTGCAGCAGATGAGAAACAGGGCTGCCAGGAAAACCAAGGCACAAATCGGGTAAGGTTTCTGCTTCAGGAGGAAGCTGAGCAGCTAAAAGCCCATGAACATGGAGAGGCTGAACCCACTGGGTGGGGTTGAAGGGGATGGGTAGTGGCCACTGCAGGCAATACAGGATCTCAACCAGGCAGGGCCTTGACCAAGGCTGCCAGGCACTGCTGCAGGACTTGCCTAATGGGAGCCGGTGAGTGCTGGCAGCTGCCCTCCGCTTTCTTCAGCCCTCACTCTCCAGGAGCTGAGCTGCTATGCTCTTTGGCTGTTAATCTGGATCACCAAGACAGCAGGGGTCCCGCGAGCTCAGCCGGGGGGTTGTGGCCACTGTGGCCTTTGGTGCTGCAACCAGATTCCACCTTCCACCTCAGCTTACCACTGCCACAGCAGGAACGGCTCTAGGAGCTTTGTTGTAGATTTTTCAGGTCTTTCTACCTATAGGATCATGTCATCTGCAAGTAGTGAAAGCTTTACTTCTTCCCTTCCAATTTGAATGCCTTTTATTTCTTTTTCTTGTCTTATTGCTCTGGTTAGACATTCTAGCACAATGTTGAATAACAGTGGTGACAGTGGGCATCCTTGTCTTCTTCCAGATTTCAGACAGAGAGCTTTTGATCTTTTACCATTGAGTATGATGTTAGCTGTAGGTTTTTCTTATATGCCCTTTAACATATTGAGGACATTTCCTTCTGTTCCTATTTTTCAAAGTGTTTTCATCAAGAAAAGTTACTGGATTTTGTCAAATGCCTTTTCTGTGCCAATTGAGATGATCATGTGATTTCCCCCTTCATATTGCTAATGTGGCATATTACATTAATTGATTTTCTTGGGTTGACCCACCCTTCTATACTTAGGATAAAACCCACTTGAGCATGATGTATAAATCTTTTGAAGTACTGTTGGATTGGATTTGCTAATTTTCTGTTGAAGATTTTTGCATCAAAATTCATAAGTGAAATTGGCCTGTAGTATTCTTTTCTTTTAATTTTTTTGTCTGGCTTTGGTTTTAGGGTGATGTTGGCCTCATAGTATAAGTTAGGTAATGTACCCTCCTCTTCAATATTTGAAAGAGTTTGAAAGCCCTTTATTTTCAATGGGTCTTGATTGCTCATAGCTTGTCCACTCCTCCCCACTCCCCCCTCCTTACAGGTTTCTTCTGGGACTTTGTCCTAAATAAATAACTTGCACCTGAATTCTTGTCTCGGGTCTGTTTTTGAGAGAGTCCAAGACAACATCTAAACATAAAGCAAAATTAGATGGAAAGGAAAAAGTTAAGGGGTAAGAAAATCCATCTCTCAATTATACTTAAGCTAAACACATCCCACACATTTTTGTGTTGCATCTTCAGAACCATGAAAAAGTAAATTTTATTTTATTTTTGTGATTTTTTTAGTTGCTCATTTATTTCTGGGCTAAGCAGAAGTTGGAAAAGAGAGAAACAAATGAAGAGTAGTTATACTGCGGATACTTTGTTTCTATTTGGCTCAGCCTAACTCTGGTATGGAAAAGCCACAGTGAACACTTTCTGCTTGGATGTTTTTCCAAAGAGATTGGCTCTAGAAAAATTGATGGGTCTTATTCATAATTTCTTAACCTGCTGTGCACATCTGAAATTTGCTTTTGTATCAGAGTGATTGTTTCTTCCTCATCTGGGCCCACACTCATCTGCCATTGGGCTTCCTGCAGACATGAGACTGACTGAGCGTGGCATTGCAGCAACATGGGGGCACTTTCAAGTTTCAGAACATTTTCTATATTATCTTTAGAGACAAAATACCTTAAGTGAGAGTTTTACCTCTACTTCCATTTTTATCTTAAATAGAGCACAATGGTTTCCTTGAAGATCCTCAAATCTACATCCACTAAAAGATATTTAGAAACAGATCATATTTTTCATCTCCAAATCTTAAAAGGTAGAAGGGCTTTTACAGAATCAATGCTTCACAACTCACAGTGACTGCACACTCACAGCCCTGAGATGAGTTATTTTTGGAACCATTTTGCAAATGCAGAAACTAGTTCTAGAGAGTTATTCCAGCCACTAGTTTGTGGAAAAGACAAGCTTAGAACTCAAGGTTTACTGACCTTTAATCAGCTCTTTCTACCACTGCATAAGCGAAATATAGAGGTGTTATTGTAGATGTAGTGACTTAGGGCTTTGAAATCAGTCTGCATGGGTTTGAATGCCACTTCCCCTGCTTACTAGTTATGGGACTTTCAGCAAGTTATTGAGATTGTCTAAATCTTAATTTCCTAATCTTTAAATTGGGATTTATTTAAAATTCATATGCAACAGAAAAGGCCAAGACTAGACAAAAGAATTTCAGAGATTTTGGGGATAGGGGAGCGATTTATCCAATCTGATGATAAGATTACTTATGAAACTTTTGTATTAAAATGATGTAGTATTAGTCTAGGAATAGCCAACCAGACTCAAAGTGCAGAATACAGAGCCTAGAAACAGATCCCTAATATGTGGAAATTCATGCTAAGTCAAAGATGGCTTTGCCTATTAATGAGTAACACGTACATGGACTGGTCTTAGAGAACTGACTCTAAAATGGATAGGATAAAATCAGATAACTATTCCATATTATATGTCAAGATAAATGTCAGATGTACTAAAAGCTGAATGTTGAAAGGAAAATATTTTGAAGGAAATATAGAAAAGGAGTAGGGAAAGAAGAAGTATAAAAAGGATACATGCACAAAAAGAAGAATTAATGTATCCATGAACATTTAAAATACAAACAAAAATTTCCACTCAGCAACACTACTATGAAAAAGTAAAAGGATAAACTAGACAAGAACAAGATACAGTTTACAATGCATATAACCAATAGAGAAGTGGCATCTAAATATATAAAGAACTACAAATTTTTAAGAGAAGGGCAAATAACTCAATAAATAAGTAGGCGAAGGATATGAATAGGCAGTTCAGGCATGAGGAACCTGAATAGCCAATGCACGTATAAAAAATGCTCAACTGCATTTGTAATTAAGCTTATGCAAATTAGAACATCAATAAGATACTATTTCATCCCCATCAAACTGGCCAAATTTAAGAAGTTCAATAACACCAATGTCAGCAAGGATGTAGAGAAACAGTAACTCATATGTTCTGAGTATAAACAGGTATAAGTATTTTGGAGTAAGACAATGATAGTAACTAACAAAAGTGAAGATGAACATTCTCTGTATTCTGCTTCTAGATATACTGTAAATAAGGGGTCAACAAACTATGCCCCCCTCCTAAGCCAAATCTGGCCCACTGCTTGCTTTTGTATAGAAAGGTTTATTGCAACTCAGGACTCTCATTTGTTTACATACTGTCTAGGGCTGTTTTCACACAAGCATGGCGGAGTTGAGTAGTTACAGCAGAGACCATTGTGATGGTTAGATTTCTGTGTCATCTTGGTCAGGTAATGGTGCTCAGTTATCTGGTCAAGTAAGCGGTGGCTAAACTGTTACTGTGAGAATATTTCAGGGACTTAAATCATAGTTAATTTGATTGCATTTACAGCTATTACATCTACAATCTGCGAGGGAGAATGCCATCAGCAATGAGAGATGCTTCCTCTAATCAGTTGAAGGCTTTAAAAGGAGAAGTGATGACTTCAGCAGGCAGAAGAAAGAGTTTTCATCTCTCCTTTGGCAACCAGCTTCTTCTGGGGAATTTGTGAAAACCTTCATCAGATTTTCCAGCTTGCAGCCTGTCCTAAAGAATTTGGACTTGTGCATCTCCACAATTGCATGAGACAATTTTATAAAATCTCATAATATTTACAGGTATCTCCTGTTGGTTCTGCTGCCCTAGAGAATCCTGGCTTACACAACCATGTAGTTGCAAATATAAAAAAATATTCACTATCTGACCCTTTACAGAAAAAGTTTGCTGACCCCTGCCCTAGATTTAGAAAAACTCTCATATATATGCACGAAGAAACATGCATTAGAACATTCTTTGCAACTGTTTTTTTTTTAATTTTACAGAAGGGGAAACTGAGGCCCAGGTATTTAAAGGGGTTCATCCAAAGTCATCCAAAGTTACTGATGCAGTTAAGTGCCAGATCAGATATTTTACTTCAAGCCTCTCTAATTTTAAATCTTCTGCTTATTGTGATTATTAAAGTCAGGTTTACATGGCTCTGAAAGCCATGTATTTCTTCTCCAGCTTGCATGTTGCCGCTATTTGATCTACTCTTACCGAAAACAATTCAAGTGTCTTAGCATTAAAGCGTCAAGGCCTCTCTCTTAGTGCCACAGAACTATCTCTGAAGTATAAATAACTGAAGATGAGGTCAGAGATGGAGTAATGACAAAGGTAAAGCTTCTTTTGCACAATTCGTTTATTTTAGGCTACATTTAAACCCACTGTAACAGCAAGGACAAAGACAGGTTCAGGGCCAGAACTGCTGCTTTAAAACAAAATGTTCTCTTCAAGAAAATTCCACCGTAGTCCTCTTTCCAATCTCACATCTTTTTGTGAAAACCAGAGTTCAGTTTTAAGGATGCAGGTAGAATTTGCAGTAAGACAATGGCTTTGTTTTTACTATAGCCAAAGTCTGTCATTTACGGTGACCTGGTTCCCACCCCATCATAAACGTGCCCATTGCAAGGCTGAGAGACAGACAGTTGTAGATCATTAGAAATACGAAACAGAGACTGACATACTCAGGGTGGTCTCATGTTTTCCCTGTTGAAATATTCTCTATTGTAGTACCTGTGTGGGAATCTTTAGCAGATAGTGAAAACAAATCAAAGCCACCCTTCCACCAAGAACAACTTTTTGTCTCCTGGCAGGTGGGTGGGAAAAGAGTGAACGAAATTACCTAGAGATGAACCATGGGTAGAAATGGGCAGGAGTCTGCAGAGATGGAATTGCAGGTTATCTTTTCCCAATTCAAACTATTTAGATGAAGGGGTAAATATGTTGGAAGGCATGTGTGCCCTGAAAAAGGGGGGGGTGGGGGTGCACCCACAACTCAGAAGCCAGAACCAGGACCTTAAATCCTGGCAACCACCAATCTGTTTTTCTGTCCCGAGAGTTTTTGCCTTTAATAGAATGTTGTATAATTGTAATCATACAGTATGTAGTCAATGTTTTCAGCCTCTTTTGATCAATATAATATTTTTGAGATTCATCCATGTATTCCATACATCAATAGAATGTTTTTATTGTTGATTTGTACTCCAATGTACAAAAAATTTACAGTTCTTTATATATTTAGATGCCACTTCTCTATTGGTTATATGCATTGTAAACTGTATCTTGTCCTTGTCTGGTTTATCCTTTTACATGACACTTTGCTTATCCATTCACCAGTGGGTAAACATTTGGGTTGTTTCCTGTTTTAGGCTAGTATGACTAAAGCTGATATTATTTTGCTTGCACTTTTAATTTCTTTATATTTAATATTGTGGAATACTAGGCTTTCTGGCTTCTTTTGGTCTCCTTTCATCTTTAATTTGATGAACTTTTCTGAGATCCTTATATTCTTAAAAATAAGGCATTTTCTTCTACTACCTTTTTGCTTCTCTCCATTGTCTATCTTATGATGCTATTGATTAACTCCATAATTTCCTTTTTAATTTGTTATTTATTGATTTTTCACATTCTGATAATTTAATATTTCATACTGAAAGTCAGCACAATGCAGTGGGTAAGTTAATGGGCTCTGGAGCTAGATAGAGTTGAGTCTAAGGCACAGCTTCACTGCTTACTAGCTGGATTTTCTTGGGAAAGGCACTTGATCTCTCTAAACTTCAGTTTCCTCATCTATAACATAGGGAAAACAATAAGAACAGCACCCATCTCGTGGACTTGTGGGGACTAAATGAGATAACACAAATAAAGTGCTTAATGCAGTCCCAGGTGCATAGCAAATTTGCTACTTTTATAGTGGGAGGTGTCACGGTCAAGTTCATGTGCCAACTTGGCCAAGTTGTGGTACCTGTTTGTCTGGTTGGGCAAGTGCTGGCCTGTCTGCTGCAATGAGGACATTTCATAGAATTAGATCATGATCATGTCAGCTGCATCCACAGCAGATTCCATTTGTAATCAGCCAAAGGGGAGTGTCCTCTGCAATGAGTGATGCTTAATCTAAGGAAGGCTTTTAAGGAGGATTCAGAAGAGACAGGCTATTCCTGCTTCGGCTGGTGAGCCTCTCCTTTGGAGTTCGTGCAGATCCTCCATCAGAGTTGTTGGCTTCACAGCTTGCTCTGCGGATTTTGGACTCTGCATTCCCGCGGTCACATGAGACACTTTTATAAATTTTATATTTGTGAGTGTTCCCTGTTGATTCTGTTTCTCTAAAGAACCCTAACTAATACAGATAGTTAGATCTCCAATTTTAATTTATTTCTTCATACTTTTTTTTGAATTTCAGATTTTGTGTGTTCAGCTATTGTTTGGGATATATTAATTCACTGTTAGATTTTTATTTTTTATGGTTTACTGCTTTTAACGACTATTTCATTTCTCAATGCTTTTTTAAAAACTTAATTTTTAAAGAATTTCAGGCTTAGAGGACAGTTGCAAACACAAAACAGATCCCATACAGAGAACTCCAACATACTCCCATTCCTCCAGACACCCAGTGTGATAGTTAAGTTCATGTGTCAACTTGGCCATTTTATGGTGTTCAGTTGTTTGGTCAAGGAAGCAATGGTCTCATTGTTATTGTGAGGATATTCCGTGGACTTAAATAATCAGTAAGTTGATAGCATTTGTGGTTGATTACTTCTACAATCCAACGAGATTGCCTTCAATAATGGGAGAAGTCTCATCCAATCAATTGAAGGCTTCAAATGCAGAAGTGATGACTTCAGCAATCAGGAGAGAGAATGTCCATCTCTACTTTAGCCAGCCAGCTTCTCTTGGGGAATTCACTGAAAACTTTCATTGGAGTTCCCAGCCTGTGGCCTGCCCCTTGAGTATAGACTTACCCATCCTTACGGTCATGTGAGACAACTCTTATAAAAATCTCATGATGTTTGTAGATATCTCCTGTCAGTTCTGTTTCCCTAGAGGACTCTGTCTAATCCACTCAGAGCCATCAATTTTAACATTTTGCCACCTTTGCTGTATCATTGTTTCTCTGTCTACCTTTCTCTACTTCTACTATTTATCATCCATCCATCCATCCATCCATTCATCCGTCTATACATCCAATCTATCACCTATTTCCTGAACATATAAGAGGAGGTTGCACACAGCACAATCCTTGAACACATGTTGTACTTCCATGAACATTTCTTATGAACAAGACGATTATGTAATCATCTTAAATGCAGTTACCAAGTTCAGAAAACTTAACATTGGTATAAAGCTAACATTCTATGTTCCAATTTTTCTTATGCCCCATGTCCTTTTGAGCCTTTTCCCTTTATTCTTAGATCCCATCCAGTATCAGATATTGAATTTAATTGTCAGTATTTCTTTAGTTTGTCTTTCTTTTTTAAAAATTATGGATTTCAGTGCTTTTTACCATGATACTCTAGTTAACTGTTAACCACTTCTTATGACTATGATGATTATTTTTACAATTGCTACAGTCATGCTACTGTAATTCTGCTTTTATCATATTGTCACAGGGTTAGGGGTCCCCCAAATCAAAAGTCTGCAAGAACTATACAGGCAGCCAGCATGTGAGAAATAGGCTAAGTGCAAGGCAATCAGTACTCAGCTGTTTGCCCTGAGTCCAAGTATATCACTTGACTAGACGTATGGCCTTTCAAAATTGCCCCTGGCTGCCAATTTGTGCACTTGCTTCAGATCTTCCGTTAAGTTCTGTCAATTTTTAAAATTTTATTTTAGCAGTATTTATTTTAAGTTTATTATATAATAGTGGGTTTATTATTTCATACAGCTCGCATTTTTTGTGGGCGTTCTGCTTGTTTATAGTTTATTGTAATATCTACCACCTATCACTCAGTTCATCTAAACTATTTTTAGTATCTAGTCTTACTTCTGCTATATGTGGTTTCCTCCTTTAAAATAATCAACATATCCTTTAAAAATTTTAAAGTGTATAAATAATATATGAATATATCATCACTATAAAAGATTCAAACTGTCTAGAGTGTAGGACATGGCAGAGACAGGAGTCAAACCCAGCTAGTCTGGTTATAGGTATCACACTCTTAAACATTATGATATTCTGACAGGTACCACATATTGCTTTGTAATGAATATATGACTCTGACTTTTGCACAAATGGGAAGCTCGTTTTATAATTCCTTGGAACAATGGCAGTTCATTCTGTGTAACCCTTGAAGGTCTTAAAATAACAGCCTTATAATTGACCTCATGCCTCACACTGAATCATAGTCCCACTGCTCCAAGAATGCTCCCTTCCTGTACTTATGAGAATCTTGCTCTGACCTTCAAAATGTAATAAACTCTCCTGGTCCCAGTGCATGTGAAGAATCGTTGTAGGCAATATGACAACCCGGGTGACGTCTATGCTACACATGTATGAATTTTTCCCGGGATGCTTTCCCATTGGGACCCTTCTTAGGGAATCCATAGTTAAAAGCGAGCAGTTCTTTAAACCCTCTTACGATGACAACGATAGGTCAGTGGCCCATCTTTTCTTAAGAATTCCTGATAATACAGTCTCCACCCTGGAAACTGAGCAGACTGTTTGCTTAATATGGCCACTGTCAGTTAGTCTGTCTCACGGAAATGTGTGTGCCGAGAGGTTTCCCTCCTACCCTAAAGCAAAGTAGAGTCCCAACAAGAATTCTTTCAATGGGCCTCTTTACTAAAGTAAATTCAATATATAGTAACCCAGGAAAAGGCCTGGGAAACCACTTTAAGTCACAGAAACTGAAGTAGTTATTGTAATATAAATGTTTTCTACGTGGTGTATAATGCAGGATTAACAAGCATGGGAAATGCATACCAACTCCTCCCCTTGATGGGCTACATATGCTTGTCAGCAGAGTCAAGACTATGGAGAGAGAGAGAGAACAATGAAAGTGGAAGCTGTTGAAACGGGAGCATTTTGGTTACATGCAGAGTGCATGTTTCCAGTAAAAGCAGGCTGGTGCTTCAGCCTCCATCCCTATAGCACGTTGCTTAAAGTTAAAGCTTTGTGGGGTAGGCTAAGGCTTTGGTTGCATCTGCTCCCACATAAAGGAAGTTAACATTCCTCTCAGCATTTACATCACCATGGTTACTGGCATAGAGCGGCTTCTCTTAGAATCTCAGGAACATTCCTCCGATTATTTTTTTTCCCTGATAACGGTAGAAATTAAAACAAAAATTTTAAGTGCCCTATGAATTGGCACTGTTCATTCTCCTCAAAGAGATTTTTCACCTGTAGAAAAATTTAAACTCTTTAGGGAAATGTTCAGGATGAACAAGCTTGAGAATTAGCAAATCTGGGGAGGCTCCTAGAAGTAGAGTATGGTAGGCAAACAATGGTCACTCTCAGAGGCGTCCATGTCTTAATGTCCAGCATCTATGAATATTTTACCTTACTTAGAAAAATGGTTTTTGCAGATATGATTAAGATTAAGAACCCTGAGATGGGGACAGCATCCTGGATTACCCAGGTGGGCCCAATCTAATCACACACGCTCTTAAAGGCAGAGGACCTTTCCTGGCCACAGAGTACCAGGGAGACAAGGTGTGA
Source organism: Tamandua tetradactyla (assembly GCF_023851605.1). NCBI lineage: Eukaryota > Metazoa > Chordata > Mammalia > Pilosa > Myrmecophagidae > Tamandua > Tamandua tetradactyla. The sequence goes on along the minus strand of NC_135341.1, from coordinate 64,152,504 downwards.
GAAAAACTCAAGTCCACCGTAGTTGGAGGTGTGGGGTAAGGGCACTCACAGCCAAGAAAAGCTGGTGGATACTAGAAACTGGAAAAAGACAAGGAAACAGATGCCTTCCTAGAATCTCCAGAAAGGAATTCAGCCCCACTCATACCTGATACCTTGGCATTAGCCTGGTGATACCTGTGTGGGGCTTTTGACTTTGGGACTGTTGAATAATAAATTTGTATTGTTTAAGTCACCAAATTTGTTGTAATCTGTGTTACAGCAACAACAGAAAGCTAATACAGAGAGCAAGATACCTTTTTGTTTCAAGGACTCTAAGCTGTGCTTGGAGGCCAGATGAAAAAGCATCCAGTGAGGTGTGTGTTTTGTTACATCCCTTTGCATCATGGAAATCTTCCCAGTTGTCAGAAAATAATTTTTTTTTAACAAACTCTGTTTCTAAAATGTCCTTCTTCACCTTTCCTGATGTGAAGTGCAGAGGATTCACTGCTGGGACATAAGGGTGATGAAGGTGGCATGTAGTGTTGGGATTTGCAAAGTATAGATGTAGTCTGCCCCACAACACCCCACTCAGGTCTGAAATTCCATTATTAAAGACTTCTGCCTTACATATTGCTCAGTATTTAAGAGTTTTCCCCATTACGAGCACTTATATACCCCAGAGAGGTAACTACTGTAAGTCCTACAGGTGAATATAAATCTTTAGCATGACGTGTTAGAAAGACGCAAGTGAACTTTTATGGGAAAAGTGAATGGTGAAGAGTGGTAAAAGCACAACCTTATTGTCACCAAAATTTTGTCAAAAACTATTTATCTCAAATAATTAAGAAAATTTAAATAAGATGTTAACTTTTGTGTGTGTGTGTGTGTATGTGTGTGTGCATTTAACGCCTACTCTGTGCCAAGTGTTTCATTTAGGGTACATCTTTTAATTTTTCAGCAGCCCTACAAAGTGTTAGGTGTGGGATTTGACTTTACCCTACCTACAAGCTAATAAGTTAGCCTGTTAATGTTTAAAATGGATTTTCTAGTGACTGTTAGTCTGTTATTTCTGATGCTGGTAGAAGACATGAGCCTCCTGGGTCAGAGATAAAGGACTTTACTACTCCTGGCCCAGCAAACAGCATAAGCATCAGCAAATTTGTGGCAGCTCTCTTTGCCACTCAAAGAGAAGGCAACACTCAAAGAGTTGTCACAAGGTGAGACAGTTCTGAACAGATACTATGCAGCAGTAGGTTTGTGTCATAGCTGAGGAAGCTTGAGCTTGCAGAATTCACTGCTTTTATAGCAAATAGTAAGTAAACCTGCTTTTTGTCCCAGAGGGAAACATTTTCTCATCCCTCAGGGTAACTCACTGCAAACACAACCCTGGTAAATGAATCAATGATAAATGAATCAAGATACAAATGCAAACTTGATATTAAAAATTACTAGAAGGTAGTGGGGTTTCTGATTTCTAATGCACATATAAAGATATTTAGTCATTCATTTATTTATAAATATTACTAAAAGTCTTCAATGTATTTGACTCTGGTAGGAATGGATGGAAAGCATGAAGAGAAAGGAAGAGAAAACTAAGAAAAAAGAATATGCCAGTAAGTTGAATCCCTCAGTGCCACTTAGCACAGCAGTGTTGTAAATTTCCAAAATCAAAACTAGAGGCTGTAGAGTTTTGGAATTCAGAAAGTTGCTTTTCTCTGGGAGTTGTGGGAGTAATCTATTTAAACTGAAAGCCACTTCAATCTCTTTTCTGTGGCTTCTCTGGATCTTTGGTTTCATTGAAGTGTAACCTGGTGTTCTAGTTTGCTAACTGTTGGAATGCAATATGCCAGAAATGGAATGGCTTTTAAAAATGGGAATTTAATGAGTTGCTAGTTTACAGTTCAAAGACCAAGAAAATCCCAATCAAAACAAGTCTATAGAACTGTCCAGACAAAGGCATCCAGGGAAAGATACCCTGATTCAAGAAGGCCGATGAAGTTCAGTGTTTCTCTCTTGACTGGAAGGGCACACAACGAACACAGCATCATCTGCTAGCTTTTGCTCCTGGCCCCCTGTTTCATGAAGCTCCCTGGGAGGCGTTTTACCTCTTCATCTCCAAAGGTCGCTGGCTCGTGGGCTCTCTGATTCTCGTGACTATGTCGTTCTTCTCTGCTCTCTCTGAATCTCTCATTCATTCTCCAAAATGTTTCCTCTATTCTAGGACTTCGGAAGCTAATCAAGACCCACCCAAATGGGTGGAGACATGTGGTCACCTAATCCATCTTAACAACCACTCTTGATTAAATCACATCTTCCAGGGAGATGATCTGATTACAATTTCAAACACACAGTATTGAATAGGGATTATTCTGCCTTTATGAAATGGGATTTAGATTAAAACATGGCTTTTCTAGGGGCCATACATCCTTTCAAACCAGCACACCTGGGCAGCTTTTTAAGAAATGTATAATCGCGTTAAGGACAAAGATACGTTTTTATTCAGAAGAAACTCAAACTTTTTAAAAGCCCAAATGTGAAAAGACACTTGAAATAAATTTCATCATGATTCTTTGGAAGCATTCTTTTAATTTGAACTCTCTATCATGAAAGGACAAACATTTTCTCAAATGTCTACAAGGAAGATGGGCTAAATTGTGGTACTTAGATATTTCTGATAAAAGCTGAAAATTAAAAAAAAAACATTTTGACCTCTTTGACATCACTCATCTAAATATATTACTTATCAGAAACAATTATGGTTGTAGACCTTGTTGCAGAGAAATTCTTCTTCCAGAAATCCTAAGGAAAATATTAAGTTTAAACCTTTTCTTTACATCCCATTCTTATCTCTTCTATTGACTTAGTCTTACGATTTTGTATTTCTTATAGATTACCTCCTAGGAATCTATGCCTGAAATCAAGTCTACATTGAAAGTTGAAAAACACTGAATATGTTTGGTATATATCTCTATATAAATAGGTCTGGAAGGATGGTCATACTCCAAAATGTTAACTGATTGTCTCTGGACTGTGGGATTACAGGTGATTCTTTCTTTTGTGTCCTCACCTGTGGTTGGGTTATGTAGGTGAGAAGGAATTCTTTCTTTCTCCTTGGCGTTCCAATTTGCAGTTTGGCTTGCCCTTGTGCTACTACCTCCTTTGCTCTTACAAATCCCATATATACCTCTTTCTTAGTGCCGGTGGGTGGGTGTTTGGGGATGAGCGAGAAAGGGGAAAGCTGGGCATACAAAAGCAACTGGGGGAGCCCTAGTCAGACAAACTTCTCTCATGTCTCTGGGAGTTGTGGGAGTAGGGTTGTTATCTCTTTGGCCTGCTGGGCCTTTCTTTCTGTTCATTCATTTATCAATTATTTACTAAGTGATGCCATGTACCAGGCAACTCCTAGGAACTGGGGATATAGCAATAAAACAAAGCAAATTTCCTTCTTTCATGGAGTGTGCATTCTGGTAGACAATTGCAAGGTAAAAAAAATAAATAAAATAAAGTCTGTCATTGTGATAAGTGATATGAGGAGAAACAATGTGGGACAAGGCATATGGAGAATAATGGGGGTACAGGGGAGGGTGCCTTTTTTTTATTGGGTGAAAAGGGAAATCCTCTCTAAGTAGGTGCCATTTGAATAGAGATCTGAAGGAAGGAAGGGAAAGAGCTGCTATTCCAGGCAGAGGGAACAGCCCAAAAGGTCCTAATTGTGATTGTGCTTGGACTTTTCAGGAGCAGCAGATAAACCACTGTAGCTGGAGCAGGGTGAGTGAGCTGGGAGTGTAGGAAAGGAGGACAGAGGGCTAGCTGCCATGCTGTGACAGCCTTTAGATTTTATTTCAGTTGCAGGAGCACTATTTGGGAATTTTGAGCGGAGAAGAGACATAACACATTTTAGAAAATCATTGTTACCCTGCCTATGATTTATTTAAATTCTTTTACAATAGACAGTGGGTCCCAACCTTCAATGACCTTTTTTTAGTTATTGGAGAACTAAATAACTAATATGTTATTAGGTATAATTAATAATTACATCCACTGCTGCAATACCATAGGAAGTAATGCTTTCTGGAAGAGAAAATAGCCAAATAGAGATTTAGGAGGCCATTGACCTCTACTTGCCATGGTAGATACAAATCTTAGGCCCCACATGCAGGTGTAGGAGACATGTAACTTTATTTTCCCATTAATAAAATTTCTATTATGGACTCCATTATGCTGGAGTTCCTGCTTACATCTGGGTTTCATATAAATTAGGGGGCTAGGAGGCATCAGAGCAGCGGTTCTCAAAATGTGGTTTCTTGACAAGCAGTGACAGCATCACCTGGGAACTTGTTAGACATGAAGATTTTCGGTTCCTATCCCAGACCTTACGGGAAGAATGGTGGGTGGGGGGCAGCAATCTGTGCATTGACCCATCCTCTGGATAGTTCCAAGGGCTATTAAAATTTGAGAATAACTCAGGTAATGAGTAAGGGCAGCTGGTCTGTTTTGTCCTCAACCCACTCTGGCATCTGCTGAGACCTCTGGTCTTCCCTTGTTGATTGATGCAGAACCAGCCAACTTGTCCCTCATTGCTGACTGGCCACTCTTTCCAGTTAATTTCTGGATTTCTATTTCAGTTAATTTCAGCTGATTTCTATGCCCTTCTCAGGTGTGCACACAATGATTCTTCTGCTCCCATATCAAGGTGGGCTACAAAAAAGTTTGAGGTGTTATTTAAACTCAGGCTACTTAGGGGCCTCTCTTAGGGTCATAAAGTTATTCTGCCATTTTCTTGTTACTTTGAGATTTGGGGAACTTCTAAACCATGTGTCCATTTCTCTTATGGGGTTGTGCTGTCTTCATAGCTTCAGCCCAAAAATCGGAGCCTAAGTCCCCCGTGCTCTCAGATTCCCCCAAACTTAACTGAAGTTTCTTTTCCTACACTGGGTTCCTAGATAGGGCAGGTTCAGGATATTTTCTCAGGGCCCAGCAGAGTCTGCACTCATCTTCACTACTCTTTCTTGTCTCAACAATAAAGACAATATTTTCTAGTCTCAGGCAAGAACACTTGTGTTGTTTCAGAAGAATCTTTCCTATAGCACACATTATCCATCATCAAGATAGATAAAGACACCTCGGGTAAAGATTGTAAACATATTTTCTCTTTCACGGACAGAACTATTCTACTTTTTCTTATTATTAATTAAGAGATGTTAAGACTGTAATATATCTTCTTTTAAGAAATTTACCTAGAATTGGTGGTCTGCATGTATATCAAGTGTCTCTCCAGTGCTTCTTAGATGCCCCAAATTTGGTAAGCCTTGGATTACATCCTTAATTGTAATAACTCAAGTTGCCACACCACTACTTTTCTCTAGTTGAGTTACCAGAAAGCTTTTTGAGTGCTCAGTATGCTCATGCTGCTGTGGCTTGGATATGATGCATCATTATTATGTATTAAATTATATATTAAGTCTGCATTTTTTTAACCTCATTAGCTTGCAATAATTAAAGTGTATTACTCACCATCAAAGGCATTGTGTAAGCATGAATGCAAACAAATGGTTGGAATTTTGTATTTAGGTTTAAGCTGATCTAGAGAACCAAAAATAGGCTTTAAGTTTTTAAAATTACCTTTGGGTTGAAATGGGAAATTAAAAAATTTTTAACTAAAAAAATTTGTTGACTTCCAGTGCTCCTTGGGGTCATGTTAATCTCTGGGGTCAATAGTTTGATTTTTATGCCCCATGGATGCCATGCTTTTGGAATTGTGGTGCTATCCCATCCCACCCCAGTACCTCCATCTGTGTGAGATGTATTTCTGCCTTTTTTTTTTCAGGGAGAGAGATTTTTTTTTTTCTGGAGAAAAAAAAAGGCCGCATTTGCTTGTGAAGTGAAAGGATACTTGGGAATGATGAGGCTGATTGCAATTGAAATGTTTTTACGACAAGCAGGATATCATCAATCCCTGTAAATATGTGACTCGTAATCATTATTTTGGAGGAAAAAGTTGTACAAGCACATTTTTAGTCTTGCCGATAATGCGCCATAATTTAGAGTGGTCAGAATCTAATTATGCCTACTTCTGATAGACATTTGAAGTAAGCCCTGTCAGAAGAGGACCACGGAGAAACAGCTGATATCTTATAGCAGAACTTCAGAATATGAGCCCCCTGACTGTTTAAGTCACAGTTTCATCCACAGTGTACTTTTCATTTCCCAGAGTCCTTTCCTCAGTGAATGACCATGGCGTTCTCTAACATTAATTAGCTGAATAAATGCATTCTTAAATGTAGGTGAGAGATTAATTCCTTGCAAAACTTTTTTTTTTTTTTAATTTGTTCTTCTCTAATCTATGAATGTTTGGCGAGGCCTCTCAAACTGCCCCCTGGCTGTGTTTTTGGCTACAGTATTACTCAGTCAAGCTGATTAAGATTAATTTTGATAAAAATAAATTTGTGCCTGGGACATACAACCAACATGCAGTCTCAACTAAAGGCAATTAAACCGAGGTTCATTTTATAATGGAGACTCTTAATTATGACTGCGGTATTGGACGTGATCCTGATGAACCAATGGCAAGGTAATGTTGCCAGGGTGTCAGACAATCTTAGGATGTAGTTGCTATATATTTTTTTCTCACGTAAGATTTGCTCTTTCATTCTGACATATTCTCTCTGGTAATGGCTTCGAATCAGCCTGTCCAATTCAAGGCTACACAGAAAAGGTTTTCTCAAGAGTTAGTAGGATAATTGTTGGAAAAAAATTGGAGAGACAGATGGGAGACTTCATTTTACTGGCTCATTTGCTTTTGCAGGGAATGATAATACATTCAAAGTATATGGCACCGGAAGTCGAAACTGACTGTGGCTCTTCTTACATGTTTCCTTATGGAAAACCTGAAATACAGCACGAGGGGCAACCTAAAGCCAGAGCAAGGGCAGGGAGCAGCGGCCCCAGGATGTCATGCTGTGATGTGGGGCTGGAGCGAATCTGAGAGGTCACTGGCCCTGAGACTTCTAGTCCTCTTACAGCCTCAACATCAGATGAGAATTTATTCTCGACTTGAACACCTCGAATGATGGGGAACTCTCTGTTTCCACTAGTTGATAGTTTCACTGTGACATAGTTCTTCCTTTTTGAGCTGATTTTGTCTTCTTAGTAGTTTCCATTCATTAATCTTGGCTATGATCTTTGGAGCAACACAGAACACGTTGATCTCCTGTTCTACCCGGCAGCTAGCTTTGGTGTGAGCTAGAATGTCATCTCAATGTCAGCTGCTTCTACAGGCTAAATGTTTCCAACTCTTTGGGTTTTCCCCCATATGAAATGATTTGGGTCCTGGTTCATAAGCTCCTTGAATTAGCTACAGGAAGTAGGAAGAGACAGAGACAGTGTAAACTTGTTCAACCTGCTAACATAGCATAAATTGAACATTCAATAGCAGTCTCATAAAAATAAAAAAGGGCTTATTTATTTGGCCTCAGGGGATAAATCAGGAGTAACAGCACCAACAGATCATCTCTTAGGTTCCCCACATTCTTGTTCCAAGCAAAATCCCCTTAGGGTCAGACATAGTATTTCTGCAAATTGTTAATGGATAATAAGGGAGTAGCTCTACCCTTTCCCTTTAAATAAATGTAACCCACCTACTCATCACTTCCTACTTGGCTAATAAATGCAAGAGTTTTTAAAAGAGAGGTTTCCTGAACTCTGGATGGAAGTTTAGGGATCCTAGAGACAGATTTGCTCTAGGAATTTAGGGGTAGTGGTGGGGGGTGAGAGGGGCTGAATGGGCAGACCTATTCAACCAGAGCCTTTCCTCTCCTTTCTCTATAACACATCATATGTGTTGTTTTGAAAGATAGGTTATGTAGCTGGAAGACATTTATCAATCAGGACCACTTACTGATTTCTTTCCCCTTCCCCTAGCCATCTCCAGGCCTTCTTTGATTTCATCTCCCTAATACTGAGGCTGTAGATGATGTCATCGGGATTCTGTTGTTCAACCATTTAACACCCACTGCCCTGTAGGAAACACTATAGCATGGCTGATTCCGGGAAGGAATAGTAAAGAGGTGATTAAAACTTGGCAGCCCTTTGGGGTATCTCAGGTGTAGGCCCTTGAGATAATCACACTCCTCAGCTCATGTTGGCTGAAATCATCAGCCTGTCATGGTTCTTTTGTTCTGGTTCATTTTTTTTTGTCTTCACCTCATCCATGTAGGCACCCTAGGCTAAAGTGCTTGACTGGTGTCCTCAGTTACTTATGCTTCTATGTAAAATATATGGCATTCCTTTTGCATGTGTTTGTTGCTTACATTAGTAGTACTGTGTTAAAGGTCTTGTTTTGTTTCTTATGTGTCACTTTTTGCTGAAAGCTCAATGCTTCTAATCCCTCCACCGAAGGATTCTTCTCCTCTTCCCTGGCTTCAATTCAATTCCATGATAATGCAAGTACTGGGATGCTTGTAGACCTATGTGAGAGTTTCTCTGTGTATGTTGCCAGGATTGGGAAGCCTGGTAATAGCATCATTGGTTATAGGGAAGCCTCAGTTAGTTCAGGACTGTTGAACTCCTTTTTAAAGATGCTAGAGAGGGGCTACGTCAGTTTACACCTCATTAGCAGGATGTGAGGGCCTCCTCTTCTTACATTCTTGCTAACACTTGGTATTTTCTGTCCTCTTAATTTGCGGTGTAAAATGGTGTCAATTTTCCTAGTTCTGATTACTCGTGAGGTGGGATTTCTTCATATATTTGTTGGCCATTTGTGTTTCTCTTCTGTGAATGCTCAATTTTTCTATTGCGTTTTATGACTTTTACTTATTGATTTGCAAAACCTCCCTGTGATGTTTCAGTCATTACAAACATTTTCTCATAAAATTTTTCTCTAAAGTATTTGGACTTGGTTTGCTAATATTTTATCTAAGACTTCTGTTGTTTATCTGTGATTGCAGGTGAGAGTGTAGTTGAGAAAGAAAGGTTTATATTGCTTTCCTGTGGAAAATTCCACCAGGACCTTCAATTTACTAATTTGTTCTCATGTCTATGTGTAGCTTTTTAAATAAATGTATCTACTAGATACCAGCTAGATCTAGGTGAAATTGGCTGGAGAAGACTGTCTTATTTGCTGTAGCTTTGTAGTAATTTTGAAATCAGAAAGTATGAGCCTAAAACTTTGATTTTCTTCTGAAAGTTGCTTTGGCCTTTTTGGATACCTTGCATTTTATATGAATTTTGGGATCATCTTGTCAATTTCTTTAAAATTGTAGCTGGAATTGTGAGAGACATTGCACTGCACCAGTAGATCAGTTTGGAGAGTAGTGTCATCTTAACAATATTAAGTCTTTCAATTAACCAACACAGTATATCTGTTTATCAGGTCTTCTTTAACTTCTTTCAGCAATGTGTTGCAATTTTGAACATATGAGTCTTACATTTCCTTAACTTTATTCCTAAGTGTTTTGTCCTTTTAATGGTATTGTAAATGGAATTCTTGTAAATGTAATTGTATTTTTGTTGAGTTTATTGTTAGCGGATAGAAACACAGTTGGTTTTTGTATATTAATTGTTTATGTTGAAACTATTTGTTAGCTACTCCTTATGATTTTGATTTTCTATATGAGATATTATGACATTGCTGAATAAAGATAGTTTAACTTCTCTTTAAAAAAAAATGGCTGGAGATACGTGAAAACGCTTTGCAAAACTCTTCTCCCAATTATTTGAAACTAGACAAAGTAACTTCCAGGATTCTATGAATTCTTGGCTATCACCAAGATCCCCTTTGCTTTGGGGTTCTCTTGTTCCAATGCCCCCTTCTCATTGATTTCCATAAGAAACTCATCTGCACCATGCATTTGCCTGTTTTAAGTTGATCACCTAAAGTTTAGGGGTTACAGCATGGGATCCCGTCTTAAAAGTGCTTGAAGTGCTTCTGTCATCTCCTTTGCTTTTCCCTCCCCCAACATTCATTGCTGTAAATTCTTCTCCTTCCATTATACAGTGCGATCTAGATCTCCTCCAAATGCCTAGTAAAACGAAATGTCCTCTTGTTGGAATGACACTTGTAGAAGCCAGCTAGATTATAAATAGGCCCTGCAAAGAGAAACTACTCTTTAATCCTGCAGTGCCAATGAGTGATAATGCAATAGACACAGCTGACGTAAGGGATGAGGTAACTTACCTTCAGGATACAAATATGTTTTGCATTAGGGTAGATGATTGTTTTAAGGAAGGGGAATGGTAAACATTACAAGATGGGAGTTGCCTCTTCTCTTTCTTCAGAGGTTAAGGCCTGGTCTTATTGCTGCAGGTTGTAAAAAGAACACAGTTCTTGGAATCCCACGGATTCTGACACATGTTAACTGTGTGATTTTGGAGATGTTGCTTACCTTACTGAGCCTCGATTTCCCGTTGTCAAACCTAGTTAACAGGATTAGGACTAAGGTAAAGCGCCTTGCACGATTCCTGGCATAGAGTACATGTTCATTACACGGTGGGCCGTTATTATTTAGTGCAACATGATTGTGAAAAGCTCTGGAAGGCAGCACAAACACCCACCACCTCCTTTGTGGTGGCCTCAGGGACTCTTGAGTGGCGAGTGACTCAGGAGTAGGATTTTTGTCAAAGTGCTGGAGAAAATGGAGGTGGATTTTCTGAAATTTGATTCTTACAATCAGTTCATTTACTAATGAATAATTGTTGGAGTTTACCAGATTTTTCATCTTTTGATACAGTTTATTGTTACAAAGACACTATCTGGCTTTGACTTTATGTAGTGGAAAGAAATCCCCGCATGTTCTCTGCAAGGCTAAAAATGGCCATTGGAAAAATTATAAAATCCTTAGAATTCAATTGTACCTGCATATCTGTGACAGATTAGATTCAGAGTATAAATGAGGAATGTTTTTCATATCTTTGCATCAATTGTGATTGGTGGGCACCAATAAAACCTTTGAGTGATTTAGAGCCCTGGGCATTGTCCACATTATTCTCTCATGACCTTCAGTTTCCTAGACTTGATGAAGTATAGTGTTCATTTGTATGCTTCTCTACATATGTGGATTCTCTGGGCGTTTTTATTTTGTATTCTATTTTAAAAATATTTTCTGTAGCATTTCCATGTATGGACATAGATCTTATCCTTAGCATTTAAAATAAATACATGATATTTCATGAGGTTAATATATAATATTTAGCTATTTCTTAATTTGTGGGCATTTGAGTTCTCTCCAAAGTCTTACTTTTATAACTATCACATATAGCAATTTTGTATGAGTTCTTTTTTTCATTTCTAGTGGAATTATTTTATCAAAGGACTTAACATTTTTATAGCTCTTGTTATAGTTTGCCAGATTAGTCTCTGGAAGGATTGAACTAATGAACTGGGCAATAGCAAAGTATTCATTTATCTATATTCTAATAGCCTATCCACCATTGAGTTATATTGTATTCTTTTTATTCAGTTCACTAGATACACATTGGTAATCAACCTGTTAATTGAAAGAATGCTCTGTAAGTTCTTTGTAACCTTTCCAAGCCTCATTTTTCTCATCTGCGAACTGGAGCTATTAACTATTTTTTTTTGGGAAATCAGGTTTTTTATTTATTTATTTATTTTTACATGAACAGGCACCAGGAACCGAACTTGGGTCTCCAGCATGGCAGGCAAGAACTCTGCCACTGGGCCACCATGGCCTGCCCTGGAGCTATTAACTATTAAGAATATATACCTTACAGGTATGTTGTGAGGGCTAACTGAGCATATACATGCAAAGTGTATATAGGTAAAACAGGTCCTGGCACAAGACAAATGCTCAATAAATATTAGCTATTTTTATTGTTTTAATTTATATTTCTTTTATTATGAAGCTGTGCATTTCTCTAATTGATAATTTGTTGCCTATCTTCTTTGGCAATATACTGAAGATAGAGTGCCTTTTATCTTTATATATTTTAGATACTAATCTTGTGCCTATAATAATTGTTACATACAGTTCTCTTTTAATATTAGTTCTATTATAATAATTGTGCACGTTTTACATGTTTATTTAAAGTATTTACTGTCATTTTTGATAGTGCTTTTTTGTCTAATTATTAATAAAGTCTATCACTATTTTCATTCATCATTGCTATTTTTAAAAGAATTTTGTATATTTCTTGGATCACCCTGGAGTTGACTACCACTAGTGGTGTTGTCTTAAGTTTCCTGGCTGCTGTAATAAATACTACACAATGTGTTGGCTTAAACATCAGGAATTTATGATCTCATGGTTTAGAGGTTATGAGGCTTGTGTCCAAGTCTTGAGTACTCCCTGGGTCGGTAGCCTTCCAGCTGACTGGGTTCCTTGGCTTTCCCATCAGATGGTGATGTCCTCTTCTTTCTCTTCTGGATTCCATTGACTTCTGGTTGCTCCCATTGCTTTCTCTCTTGGTGTCTGATTTTTTTCTGCAAATAAAGGACTCTAGCAATCCTGACTAAGACCTAACCTCATTTAGTTGGGCCACAGCTTAACTACAATGACATCTTCAAGAGATCCTGTTTACAATGGGTTTATACCCAGAGGGATGCAGATCAAGAAGAAGAACATAAGTAAATTGCGATACATAATTCAACCTATCACAGGTATAAAGCAGAGATCCATTTGAATTCTACGGCAATATTGATTGCTCCCAGTCTTCTGTTACTTGTAGCTTGTTGTATTGCATTGAATCCAAACTCCAGGGTTCTCTAGAGAAACAGAACAAAGAGGAGCTATATGTAAATAGGAGATTTATAAAAGTGTCTCACACAACGGTGGGAATGGAAGAGTCCAAAATCCGAAGGGTAGGCACCCTTTGATGAAAGGTCTGGAGGAACTTCACAGGACAAGCTCACCGGAAGAGTCTCTCTTCTTCCTTAAATGCCTCCAGCTGATAGGATTATCTTATTGTGGGAGACAAACCTTAGTTGATTGCAGATGTAATCAGCCACAGATGCAATGAACTGACTGATGATTTAACACACCAGCCTTCCAGTTTATCACCAGCATGAAATATCCTTGCAGCAATTGTCAGATCAGTGCTTGCCTGACCAGACAACTGGGCCTCATTACTTGGCCAAATTGATACCGGAACCTAATCATCACACTATTCTTATGTTTCTTAGATTTCTAGACCTCCTTACCATACATTTCGATAATTTTTAATATTATGAGTGTTTTAGACATATGGAAATTAAACCATCACACCTCTTTAAAAAATATGCCACATTTGTTTTTGTATTCTTGCCTGCTTATTCCTTTAGGTGACATTCCCCTATCACTTTGAAATGTTCTATTAAAAGAAATTAAGTAATCATGTATTTCCTTTAACCATTGATAAATGTTGTCAATCTTCAAATAATATGATTTCCATTCCTCCTATTTATCATAGTATTGCTTTTCTACTAAAAACTATGGTATTCTTCAGTGATCTTTTAATGAATTGCTAATAGTCAAATATACTTATCATTTATTTCTGATTTCACAAGAAATGAAATTTTTATAATTTTTTTCAGACTCTGGGGTCACTGTTTTAAAAATTAATATTTTAATTTTTGATTTGTTCCCTGATTGTCAAATGTTAAAGTAGAAGAATTTTAAAATGAAGCAGATATAAAACCAGAAGCTCAAATTTTAAAACAATAATTTGACCCACCAAAATATAAAACCTTAAAGATAGATAGAGCAAAAAGTAAAAATATTTAAAAAGAACAATGAAAACATATTAAAATAGAATATGAATATTCAAATAGAAATAATGAAATGTTAAAATAATAAAATATTATTAAATATTATAGTTTACAAGAGTTGAAAAACTACAGCATTGGAGAAAGTGAATGAAATAAAAATAAACAAGGAAGCAACATGATGAAACATCAAATGTAACATAACATACTTCTGGATCCTAAGAGATGTAGTAAAAAATAAAATTAAGAGATTCAAAATGAGAAAAATAGAAACAGAATGACAGTTTGAGAAAGAAAGCAAGTGAAAATAAATTGGAGTAGTACCTCCACTTCCAGCTACAATGGGCAGACCTGTGTCAGACCAGTTCTCTCACCAGGAACAACCAGACAGCTGGATAAAATTAAAATAATCATCTCTTTGAAGTCATTTAAGAGCAATCACAGCAGCTAGGACTTGAGGATCCAAGACACCAAAAAGATGGGAAACTTTTAAGATGAGCTGAAATTCTTTTCTATTTCCCCCCTTCAGGGCATTTGTCTGTTCATAAGTAGTGATGAGCAAAAAGTTACTGCCAAGAGGCAAAGAAGCTGAGAAGAGCTTTTGGCAATGTCACAGGGGCAGGGAGACCAGGTGGAACTTGGGAAAACCAAGGCAGCTAGGACTTTGAGGAGTTAAGATCTTATAAAAAGCAGGGGTAGAAGGATAGTTCAGTGGTAGAATTCTCGCTTGCCATGTGGGAGACTGGGGTTCAGTTCCTGGTCCATGCACTTCCCCCAAAACAAAACAAAGAAGCAAAACAAGCAAAAATTCAATAAATGGTCCTGCGATAACAGGATGCTCACATGGAAAAACAATGAAATGGGACTCTGCCATACAGTATACAAAAAAAAAAATAATAAAGATCTTATAGAAAAGAGAAGTATAAATAAGTGATTTCCCCTTTCAGGCATCCACTGATTTGTTAAGCGGTGCAGGTTGGGAAGTCAAGAAGGCTGTGGAAAGGGACCTCTCATGGGCTGGGAAGGTAAGTGCTGCTACCTTTGTCAAGGTTTTAGGGAGGTGGAAAGTGGAGTTCAGCGTCTGGAAAGGTGGGAGGGCTTCTGTAAATATCCTAGGCTTTGACTTGGGACCCCTGAAGGTTCACACCCCGGGAGGAAAAGCAGGTTATTATTCTTGGTCTCTGTCCCTGTGAGTGTGAACCTGTCATAAAGAGGACCTCTTGAAGAAGTTATTTTTACTTATGATAGGGCCCAACTAAATGAGGATGAACCTTAATCAGGTTACTGGAGGCCTTATAAAGAAAAAGCCATGGGGAGGAGCTGGAAGCAGGAAGTCAAAGGAACCTGGAAAAGAAAGGAGAGGACATCACCATGAGGCATGCGGCACAGATACAAGCCAAGGAACCTTAAGTATTATGGGAAGCCAGCATCAGAGGCTGCTGACTTGAGGAAAAGGCAAGCCTTCCAGCCTCTGAAACCATGAGATAATAAATTCCTGTTGTTTAAGCCAATCCAGTGTGTGCTATTTGTCATGGTAGCCTGGCAAACTAACACAATGTTTCAGGGGTTTGCTATTCCCTCTGTCCAGAAAGCTCTTCCCTGAGATCTTATGAGAGTGGGTCCTTGTCATCTGTGTCTCTTTTTAACTGAGACCATTTCCATGTTTATTTCCTTCACAGTGCTTCTCACAATTGATAATCATCTTGTTTATTTACTTTCTTATTTATTACCTGTCTCCCCTCCGGGAATGTCAGCACCATGAAAATGGGGACCTTGCCACACTCATTCACTGCCGTGTCACAGTGTCTAGAACTTGTCTTGCACAGAGGTGGCATTTAAGAAATGTTAAATAAACGAATGAATTTTTAGTGTTAATAAGAGGCACTCTAATTTCGTTGAAACAGTTGAATTAATGAAAATTTAGATGCGATTTTGGAGTGCTCAGCAAGAGTGTCTTTTGTAACCCTGATTCTTTCTTCTGATGACTTACTTGTGTCTTTGCAGCATCCTCTGCTGTGCTCAGCTTCTATGCACCCTTTTTTTTGAGACTAACAGAACTATCAATATAGTGATTCAGCAGTCATACTCATTTGTTAAATCCTATCCTTCTCCTTTGAACCTTCTTCCAATCTATAGGGGTCTTTGGGTTATGCCTGTTCTGATTTTTTCATTTGAAAAGGGGTGTCAACAATATTGGATAGGGGGATGGAATTAGTTGATTTTCTTGGAGAAGCTGGCCTCTCTGGGTTTCAGGACGTATCTGACCTAGGAACCCTTTGGAGGTTATAGGTTTCTGCTAAGTGGACTTAGTGCATGAAACTTTTATAGACTCTCAGAACCCTAGGTGTTCTTTAGGTTTAACAGGAATGATGTTGGTGGGGGTTTGGCAGACTTGGCAATGAACAATATCCAGCTGAAGCTTGCATAAGAGTAGCCTCCAGAATATACTCTTGAGTCTATTTGAACTCTTAGCCATGCTACCTTATTTTGTTACATTTCTTTTACCCCTTTTGATCCAGAAGGCATTGTCCATCCCAGTGCTGGGACCAGGCTTCTCCCTGGGAGTCATGTCCCACGTTGTCAGGGAGACTTTCATCCCTGAACTAGGCAACTTAAAAAAAATGTTTGATGACAGACGCTTAGATATTTGACAGCCATCTTTCAAAAACTTGAGAGTTTATTTCTTGTCTTCCAATTGTTGTCTATTTCTCAGTCTTTTAAAATGCAGTTTGCTTGCACTCATCTGTGAACCTTTAGCTGGTCTTTTCCAGGTCCTTACCCCACTCCATCCTCCTTCTTCTGGAACATTTTTTTTGTCCTGGGTTGTTCCTCTTAGATTTGATCATTGGTCCTTAGCCTTGTATGAATGTTTTTTGCTTGTTTCACTATACAGTAGACGTCACACCTGTAGAATTTTTTGAGTAGTTTAACCAGGTAACTTTTACTGTTGCTCTACGTTTCTTGAAGTTCTATCCAGAAATACATTAATATATGATTCCCGAAAGGGTAAACTCAGGGTAGAGCACTTGAAAAAAGTGAAGTAAGTCATTTGTAAATGATATCACTGAGGTAAGCTTGTGCTTAATTCCATGATATTTAAATATTTCTTATAACAATTTTCATTGAGAAATATTTTCTCATAAAGCTTGTGAGTTGGGGGTAGGGAAGGATTCAGAGGAATTGTATTGGTTGCTTTCCCGTCTGGAGCCCTCAGTTCTGTATAAGCATCCTCAACTCTTTTAAGATCCTTCTCCCCTCTTCTCACACAAGAATTTCACATTTGCTATCTAGAGGATGGTTTACTCTACATGGATCAGCCTCACTCATCGCAATGGGTATTATGTACAAAAAAGTTGAAAGAAAATAAAGAGGATGTTATCAGGATGTCTTGAAAGAAGAGGGGTGTTCATTACAACGCCACCTGACTTTACTTTTCATATACATTGTTTCCAAAAATGTTTGCCCCAAGTGATGTTTTGTATGAACAATAAAAAATTTCCAGGGACTTCTTCAAAAATTTCAGATAGTTATTTACATAGAAAGCAAATAGGCCCTTGAGATGAAAAACCAATGTAAGAAAAACTAATATGCCATAATTAAATGACTAATCTATTTATGTATTTAATTTTTTCAAGCCCCTGCAAGAAAACGTAACCAAGTGGGCCAACCAGTTTACACAAACAGTTTGCATTAAATTAAAAGTGCCTATACATACAGATTCATGATATACTGAAATATAGCTTTGGTTATTTGTTAAACCTAGTGATTCTCTTTGGAACTTGAGAGCCAGTGACTTTTCTCAATATAATCAGAAGAGCTTGTCGGCTGGAGGCACCCCTGTATCAGATTGCTGTAGCTCATCTGAGCTTCATCTACTTCCCCAGGGCCCATAAGCACTTGTTTTCACCCCACTTGCCACATAATCTAGGTGGGCTCTGCCCAGCTGTGGAATGATGACTGACTATCCCTAGTTGGGGGATTGCCTTTGCCTCTGAAGTGTGAGGCACCACATGACCGCCCTGTGGCCAGGCATGTACAAACTATAAGTGGAGGGCAGTTACCTTTTCTTTGATAATGGGGGATGAGATCCACTAGATAAATTCTTCTTTCCCCACTCCTGGATGGACCAGCCTGAGATGCAACATGATCCATTGCACAATTGAGTGCATAGTTGTGCTTGATACTAAGTGTGGCCTGGTCAGAAATCTATCCTTGAGTTTATTCTTTTGCCCTCCCTGACTCACTGCCTTTCTCCTTCACTCCTGCTTCCACGGGGCTACTATCCCTAATAAAATTGTAGCACATAAGCTCTGTTTTCTGGGGAACCCTAAGATAGCTCTCTTCTCATTTTAACATAATATCCATTTTAACAAGATTTACAGTGCAGAACTCTCTCTCTCTCTCTCTCTCTCTCTCTCTCTCTCTCTCTCTGTATCATCTATCATTCTCCAAAATAAAATGAATAAAGCAATTTCTTGGGTAAGGGAAACTGTTCATTGGGGTGGATTTGGGTGGTACATAATATTGAGAAAAGATAAGTATAAAAATTAAAATAGTTCTTTGAACTAATCTAGTCCAAGGAAATAAAAAATGCTTGCTCCACCTTACCTGGATTGGTCTTTGTAATGAAACAGGGAGGATATAATCAAACACTTCTTTTGGAGATTGTTTATTTGCTCCATGTCCTGGCCAAATCATGCTGAACTGCTTCTATGTAGGGAGACTCCATCACGGTACTGAAAACAAATGTGCTTTCAGACTTACCATTCATTGTCAGCATTTGTTGCTTTTGCTTGTCCACAATTTTCCCTCACTTCTTGCAGTAACATAATTTATAATGTTCTTTGAGCGATTATCCCTGCCCTCTTAGTCTGCAGTTTAGATAAGGCTAATCAGCCCTCTCTTCCCTGACTCAGTTCCAGGATTAAGCGTATTTCCCAGGATTATTAAGCTAATAAGCATGTCCATGCTCCTCGCCACAGTGATTGGTTCAGGAATAAGGCATATGTCTCCAGTTGGGCCAATGAGAATTAGGCTCAGGATTTTCACTGGAACTGTTGGGGTAAAGAACTCTCCACTGGATTTGGAGCTGTGAGGATAAACTCAGAGTCACTAGAGGGTACCATAAAGTGGAAGGCATGAAACCTACATGAAGGAGATCATAACAGAAGAAAATCTACAGGGAGACAAAGAGAGGCACCTCCTGACAATACTGAGTGAACACCCAGATCCAGCCGTGCCTGAAGTAATAATACTCTCAGACTTCCTAGATTTGAAAGCCAATAAATTCCTTTATGCTTAAGCAATTTTGACTTAGGCTTTTGTTATTTGTGGAAAGAGACCTAACTAACATGTTTAGGGCAATGGGAACTGAGCTATATGTTGGTGGCTAATGTTAGTACAATTCCACTAATAATATTCTGGAACATTTTGAGCTGCAAAAGCTTAACTCGTCCTTCTTTCTCATCTCTGTGGCCTCTTCCAATGAGGGAAGCTCCCATCAACCCTTTACTTCTCTCTTCCTCCTCCACCCATGCTCTCCTCCTAAGTAAATTTGCTTTTTCTATTACTTGCTTAATAAACAAATGGCCTTACAGCCCAGTTTCCTTTACTTCCAGCAACAGCTGAAGTGAGAAGAGCAGGTAACCCTGTGCTTATTAAGTAAATAATAATATTTAAAGAAAGAGACAGAAAACTATATCAGTTATAAGCTTTTTCTTTTTTTTTTTCTTTTTTTCTCTTTCAGAATTTAAGCTTAGGAGTTTATCTATGCCCACTATATTCATAATTACAATTTAATATTTGCATACAAAAGCTATGTAAAAATCCATTTTTTCCCAAATATACAAATTTTCTTTTTGGATAGTTTAAAACATTTTAATCACAGATTTCAACAAAGGTTTAGGCTGAAAAAAAAATATTACCAATCTAGCAATATCACTTAACACTGTTTGCAAAATAAAAATATTCCAATGACTGTAACTCTTTTCCTATTCTGTAGTACGTTTCTAATTCTCAGGGCATGAACACATTATGGGGGAAAAAAGTGTTTTCTCTGAAAAAAAAAAGGATGACTTAATTTGGCTCTATAATTAAATAAAAAAATGCTAAGTTAATTAGGAAGAACCAAAAGAAGAAAGAAATGGCATAACGTCAGCTCATTCATGCCCTGATATTTTCCTTATCAACAATACATGTATAATTAAAGTGTCTTCTTTTGTCTTACATTGTGCTCCATAATTTACATGAGTATTATCTGCATCCTGAGGAGGAGCGATTTATATTTGATTGTCTTGTGCATAAGGTGGGTCAGCTTTAACTGTGCAACAGAAAGCCACAAACAGCGTTTTATCTGCACGATATTGCTCTTGAAGACACATTAATCACACTAGAAATGCACACTTTTTGCATTTGCAAACATTTTTACAGCACAGTAAAAATTCTGTGATAAGGCCAAACCTTTTTTTCCCTCTAGTCTGTTTTTTTTTTGTGTGTGTTTTTAAGTTTTTTTTTTTTAAAGATCAAAGTAAAATGTTTCAATTGTAAAAAATACACACCGGGCAGATCCTTACCTGGATAATAAATATCTACATCACAGTACAATAAAATTTCTTCTCTATAAAATTTAAATATGGATTATAGTCTATCACTATCAAAAGAAACACTATGCTAATATTTCCATATTATTAAAATAACAGGAAAAATTATGAGCTTATTTTAAAACCTGATGCCATAGCCATTGGAAGGGGCAAAAGAGATTCAAATGTCTATCATCACTCTCCTTTTGGAGAGGAAATGTGGCTTGGTTATTCACTTAAATTGAGTTCATGAAAAAGGTTTAGCCTTACAAATGCTGGCTACATTTCAAAAACCATAAGACCGATTTCATAATTTATGACTCATGCAGCAAAAGGTCAATATGACATGAATAGGCTAGAGTTCCATAGAATAAAAATGTATCACTGACAATGACATGCTTGGAGGGTGCTCAGCAGTCCCATGGGGCTGAGTCCGTGGAGGGGCTTAGTGTCGGGGGGACGGGGGGGGGCCAAGGCTTGCACACCTGTTCACGGAAGAGCAACTGGACCAGCACTGGTGGGGTGGAAGGGGCCCTGGCTGTCCACCCGACGGCTGCACTGGAGGCTGAAGGGCATCACTTGGGGACAGGTGCGAGAGCATCACTGGCTGAGACGTCAATACATCAATTGAGGACCAAGGCTCGTTTGACTAGAAAAAGCTCTAAGGCGGCACATGGTGTTTTGAGCAGAATCATAAAGAAGAAAAGATCTTACTTTTTTTTTTTTTCACTATTTCTGGAAATACTGAACATCTAAACTGAAGAGCAAAGTACACTTGAGGTCTATAAACACACACACACATACACATATGCACAAACACACACCACTCATCCACCAAAGTTAAGTGATTTGTAAATAAGCATCCCAGTTGTGGGAAATGTTCTCCCTTGCTGGGACATCTGCCCCACTGTGGTGGGTGGGTGGGAAGGGTGTTCCAATGAGGTCCACACTTGACTTGAAAGTCCTGACAATATAAGACAAAAAAAAGTTTAAAAAATTCCAGAGCAAATCCCTCACAATTGAGTGTTATGAGATGGAGTTTTCAGATGTTGTAAGTACCTCAATCCGTTCCAGAAGGAATGAGTTTAGTTGATTTGACTACCAGAGTCACGATCCTTTAAGTCCTTAGAGCCATTCCTTTCTACCTGAAGTACACTAAGGTCTGTCCTACTCCGCATTAAGTATTCATCCAGCAACAAAAGTTCTGGACCAGTGCCTTGCCTGTTTAAGGCAATCATTTAAAGGGTCGAGGATGAAGCAGGACTTATTTGGAGCTGGCTGGATTACTGTAGCTACACTGTATGGTTTCGCCAATTTCCAATCATGGTTGATCCCCAAAGCATATAGATTGGGATCTGTACTTACTTTTGAATCTGGCTATGTCTGATGGACTGGGGATTCTCATCAAACAAAATGATGGAACTTCCTCAGGAAGGTTTGAGGCCCAAGGAATCTGCCACCAAATCTAGTACCCGGAAGTGCTGGACCTTCCTCTTATTTCCTCTGGTGAGAAAATGACCCCTGCCCACCCTCACCCTGCAAAGCCTCTCAGAGTTACCCTGGAGCACAGAAGGTGCTTAAATGTTTATGTCTCATGGAGGTTCTTCAAGGAGAGTAAACAGAGGGAGCTGAGATGTTAAAAAAAATAAGCACTTACGGAGATTGGTTAGAGGCTAATTAGAAAAAGAAAAATAAAAAAAATCTATAGATAAGGTCAAAGCAGATAATCTGCTCATGAACTTCATGCTTATAATTTAATTTCTTCACCTATTTCCTTTCTCTGGTTAGTTAAGTGATGTTTTTGTTTCCTTTTCTCCAGAAGCCTGTAAAAATTGCTTCAGCAATTATATAATCCCCCCACTTCACCCGCCCCAGATTATTTCAATCATGCTTGGATTTTCAAAACTGGTATTCTTCTACTAGTTGAGTACTAATTGACTAGTACTCTATTGACTTATTGAACATTGTATTGACTTATTGAACATTGTTTTGACTCAACACCAAATACAGTTTCCTTAACTGTTAATAGGGCCATACTTTTTGTGTAATAAAGCTAGAAATTTAAACATGAATGAAACCATCAAAAACAACAGAATTTCCTCCTGAAATTAATAGAACATTAGGATGGGAAGGTTTTTGAGATTATCTAATCCAAATGATTTATTCAACAGGCAAGAAAACCAAGCCCCAAATCTACCAGCTGAAAGAGCACAGAATTTGGGCACTTTGACTTTTAGGGCCATTTATGCCCCACCAAACAAAACCAAAATTAGTCAACTTGGTTTTCACAGTGCCTTTCATTCCTTTGTTTTTAGGCGACTCTCACTGATATGGCTTATTTTCCCCATTATTTCCAGGATAAGGCAGTACAAGGCAGGCAAAGGAATAGTTTATGTCTACTATGCCGGTGAGAGATGAGATACATTCAATTGCATGGGTACATTCTTTGCCTATTTTCTAAAGTTGAAGTGACGGGGTGTCAGCATTTGTTTTCTGGGCACAAGCTATTTCAGCATATGCTGCTGGAGAGGCAGTGGGGTCAGGAAGGTGAGTGTGTCTGTGCACCCCGTCTGCAGGCATAGCTGTTGAATATCTGTCAGGGCAATGCTACGAGAGGGGCAGAGGGGTTCAGTGGCAGGACCTAACAGTATCATCTGTCTCTGTAGTCAAGCTAAACGGTGGAGACTAGGAAACATATTGAGTCAAGCAAGGAGCTTGAGGATCTAAGACTGGCTGGAAGCATTCCCAAATCATCAATACCTGAAGGGACCCCCAGAACTTTGCAATTACCCTTCAACTCAGAATGCAAGTACACTAATATATCCTCAGAATTCTTCCAGAGCAAGACTCAGATTTCTGGCCTTGATTAGAAGATATGATCCATTGGGAAATCTGTTGTCAGCTCAGCAAAGATGCAGAGTAAATAACTTCAGGATCCTAGGAGATGACAGATCAGATGTCACTGGGAAGTGACAACACTCTGTAAATGTTTGATTTGTGTGGAAATTTCCTCTGAGCCTAAGCTGTAAAGAAGCCTTCCTATTTTGAGGCGTTTACTGTGAGAATTTTTGGGAAATGACATATCACTGACATTGGTGAAGATTTGAAGTTTCTTTGAGCTCACTGAAAATCTTTTTTTTTTTTGCCTTGTTGGCCTCAACCAGTCCGATACTCTCACAGTGTGTTATGCTCTCGTATAGTTTAAGTCAGAGGGTTATACAAATTATGTTGAAAGGATAGCTGAGTTTACAGGACACAAATCTTCCTGTACATTCCAAGTTATGTTTCTAGCAGAGGGTGAAGCGTGCCCCAAACTGCAGGCCCTTGAATAGACCTCGTTCTAAAAAGCAGAAAGCCACATTTAATCAGAGGATGTTCTGTGCCCTGCTAACTTGAGCCCTGCAAAAATCAAGATGGGATCAAGATCATAATATTATCTTGGTTTTAAGGCTTCCATAGTCTTCTGCAGTGCCATTTTACTGGCTGGAGTCTGACCGGGGACAGATGGGAGCTGGTGATGGCTTGGTGCTGGTGAATGAATGACTGTTCCCCGCCCCACCTCCACAACAGCAAAACCTCCCAAGTATTCACATCAAAGGACTGGAGAACAAAATGCAATAATTACAAGTACCCGCATCCAAGGGGCAATTTCATCCATGTCTATACCAAGGACTGCCTCCCTTTCTCCCCCCAAAGAATCCCCCACCCGCAACACAAAGAAACAAACAATAGAAGAGCTAGGCAATGGAATGAAATGACACCCAGTAGTGCTGAAGGAGTTATGAAGATGAACTCAGTCAGTCTAATCCTCGAACACTTCCAAGAACAAAGGGGGAAAGAGTTCCGTGGGGCATTCCACCTTCATGTGCAGGAAGCGGCTGGCGTGGCAGGCTCCGATCATCCGCAGGTCTGTCACCTTCATGAGGAGTTTTGGCCAAAAGTGGGTCACGTGGTGTTTTCGGTAATTGATATAGTGTTCAAAGGCCAGCAGGAAGCTGTCCTGGTATTTTTCTATTCTTTCAACACAGGCAAGCCCTGGGCGATCTGAGGGGAAGAGAGATGAATGTTAATTCTGAGGAGAAGCTGCACTTGGTCCGATTCAAGCCTTTTAAGGGGAAGGAAGCAGGTCTGGGGACTTATCCACTCCAAGGAATGAGCCTGGATGTAACATGGAAACGCTGGGGCATCAGGGACAAAGATACCAAGGGAGTGGTATCATTTATATGAAGGGAATCAGTGCTTTTTTTCAATAAACATCTTTGGTTTAGACAATCACCTCCTTGGGTTTGAAAGGAGATGCTTCTCTCCTAGAGTGCAGAAGGAGAAGCCTAATATAGAGAGCTGAAAAACCCTGTTAATGATGGGAAAGATTTTGAGTTCCCACGGGTTGCCCGGGGGAGGGAGGGACAGGCATGAGAAGCAGAGAAGGAGCTGTTAGAAAAGGTGGGGAATATCTCAGGAGGCCTGGGACCCAAAGGAGGAAAGTCAGACAATGGGAGATACCCTAGAAGACAAGGGAGCACAATATCCAAGTTTTAGTAGGTTGGCAGTCTGTGAGGTACCAACTCTTCCCTTCCCTCATATACCTTTAGTACAATTGCTACCCTTAGCAGCCTTGTCTGGGTGGTACTTTCGGGAAAAAGGAAAGGGACTGTGAGCCATGCTGGGATCACCGTTAGCAGAGAAGAGGAGAGTCAAAATGGAAAAACAGGCCCATGTTAAGCTCTCTGGTCTCCCTACAACTTGTAGGAAGGGGATTTGAGCCAACTGGGAGAAAAGAATAAAGGGATAACAAGAGAAAGCTGGAGGACTGGGGAACATCCAGGTGGCAACATTTTGTGTTACAAAAGTAATTTGTAAACCTGGATGGATTCCTCATCTAGCTTCATGAACCCCAGCCAATCCCCTGCCCAGGTCTCCCAGCAGTTTGCTCTCTGTAGCTCCAAACAAATGAATTTACATTTCAACTGTCCATGCACTGAAGTATCTAGAAATCTGAGTAGGGCTCTTTCTAATCTGAAAGGAAGGATCCAGGCTGATGCCTCAGTCCCCTTTCCTGTGTTGAAACAAAATAGATGGGCTTTTGGAATTTCTAGACAGCTCAAATTGCAATTTGTGCATTTTTATTTTGTATTTTCCTCCCTATCTGAAGATGCTGCTGCATGGATCTGTTCACTCACTCTTTTTCCCCTCTCCCGTCTCTTCTTTGAGGGTGTAAGAATTATTCACAGGATCCTTTAACTTTCTTTTTTCTGTGTGTGAGAGAGCTTTAATGGCACAAAATGTTTATAGCTAAAGTTTTATATGTACTGTAAACTATATATGATAATACAAAGAGTCAGCTAAATAGATGAAGAAGGCATAACCACTTTGGCTCAGTTAAATCTAATAATTTTAACAATGGTTGTTCTAGTTTGCTAGCTGCTGGAATGCAATACACCAGAGACAGATTGGCCTTTAATAAAAGGGGATTTATTTTGTTAGTTCTTCAGAGGAAAGGCAGCTAACTTTCAACTGAGGTTCTTTCTTATATGGGAATTCACAGGATGGTCTCTGCTGGCCTTCTCTCCAGGCCTCTGGGTTCCAACAACTTTTCCTGAGGTGACTTCTTTCTACATCTCCAAAGGCCTAGGCTGAGCTGCAAGTGCTGAGATGAGGTACGCTGAGCTGCTTGGGCTGTGCTACGTTGAGTCTCTGATTTAAGCACCAGCCAATTAACTCAAACATCATTCATTGCAGCAGGCACGCCTTCTAGCTGACTGCAGATGTAATGAGCAACAGATGAGGTTCAAGTACCATTGGCTCATGTCCACAGCAACAGAACTAGGCACGCTAACCTGGCCAAGTTGAAGACTGAATCTAACTACCACAATGGTTTATCTAAAAAAATCATCTGACTGACTGAATCTTCAATTTCCAATTTTTAGAGTAGTAAATATTTTTACTGCAATAAGGTAACTTGTTGCATTTCAATGTGCAAGTTTGTGCATGTTTGCTCTTGATTCCTTCTGCAAATATTTTAAGCCAGTTTTCTTCAAACATAAAAACGAAGCTGCCTTTTGGTCCCAAACTGTAAACAGATGTAAAGCTCTTAAAATATTAATCTTAAAATTTTCAACTGTTAATTGTTGATTCTCCGTTTCAATCATACAATCTGTTTCTGTTCAATGCAAATCTGGGTAGGAACTATAAACTTTCATCCCATATGTTAGGGCTAGCAATAAATACTGCATTTCATCTTATAAGTTCTGCTGTGATTATGCATTCACATTTTGAATAATGTTCCTTAATTTCACAGTTACTTTAAGAACGGGGCAGAACTAAATTTATTTTTAATTTTTATTTATTTACTTTTTTTGCATGAGCAGGCACCGGGAATTGAACTTGGGTCTCTGGCATGGCAGGTGAAAACTCTGTCACTGAGCCACCATTGCCCCCCAAATTTATTTTTAATGTTGAAAAAAACTGTAAATATACACAAGGTCTGATCACACTACTGATATAATCAGTATTGAGTTTGGAAAGGGGGCAATTTGAAGTCTGCAAAGAGCTGATATTCCTTTAAGTATAACTTTACTTTTCCTTCCCATGATGTCAGTTGTAATACAAAATAAGGTGTAGCTCTGTAGTTCTCTTAACTTTACCAACTTTTAAAATTTTATTCTGGCTTTTCAACATCAGAGCATATCAGATTTACTTTCTTTCAAAAGAAACACAAATATAAACACTTGAAATAAATAGGTCATAGAGGGCAAATCAAGTGTTACCAGATTTAAGATTAAGGTAGAAACAAGGTATAATAAAAAGATGTCTAAAACGATCTGGACATCAAATGCTAAAAAAAAAACATAATTCAAAAAGCAATTTTGGATATGTCATCTTTCTTAAAGGTACCCAGCTATATTCTTGAAGAAGAGTCAGAAATTAATTTTTATTTATCCTGTATGTTATTTTCTACTATAACATCAATTTTGTAAAACTTGATGTGAGTGAGAAAAGAGTTAACTTCTCCAAATCAACAAACCTGGTTGTCATAGTGGGTTTTTTTAAACATTTTTTATTGTGAAATAAAATACAAATATAAAAAAGCAGTAACTTTCAAAGTACACTGTAAAAAAAGTAGTTGCCGAACAGATTTCAGAGTTTGGTAAGGGTTATAGTTCCACAATTTCAAGTTTCCCCTTCTAGCTGCTCCAAGACTCTGGAGACTAAAAGAAATACCAACCTAATGATTCAGCAGTCATACTCATTTGTTCTTCTCTTTTATAACTCCTCCTTCTCCTTTGATCCTTCTCCCAATGTCTAGGGCATTTGGGCTCTGCCCATTCTAACCTTTTATACTGGAAAGGGGTGTTGATAATATGGGATGGGGGATGGAACTAGCTGATGTTCTGGAAAGGCTGGCCCCTCTGGGTTTCAGGACTTTATATGGAGCTTGTATGTTTCCGAAAAGTATAGAAACTTTTGCAGAAACTTTTGCAGAATCTCAGATAGAGCTCTAGGTGTTCTTTAGGGTTAACAAGAACGGTGTTGCTTGGGATTTGGTAAACCATGGTAATTAACAGTATTTAGCTGAAGCTTGTGTAAGGGTAGCCTCCAGAATAGCCTCTCAACTCATCGCTCAACAACAAATGAAGTTGTTTTCATGCAAATCAACTTGATGCAATTTGTTTACTGAATAGACCCCTAGTTTAAAAATTAGCAAC
The DNA here is from genome assembly GCF_023851605.1 of Tamandua tetradactyla. NCBI lineage: Eukaryota > Metazoa > Chordata > Mammalia > Pilosa > Myrmecophagidae > Tamandua > Tamandua tetradactyla. The sequence goes on along the minus strand of NC_135341.1, from coordinate 64,124,542 downwards.
TGGTTCTCTAAATATTCAATTAGTCATATCTATATCACAAACTAATTATTTACACATAAAACATGTAGTATCCTTCAGAGTCATGTGATGTATTCTGAAATCCTACAAAATCTATAGATAACTGGTAATCCTGATGCTTTCCAGCAATTTGTTACTAAAACTTTACATTTTAGAAAAAAAAAATGGTGTCAGTGAAGAAAGAAGTTGCTGAGAGCTCTGGAACTTCAAGATCTTAACATAAGTGAAAAGCTGGTACATGAGAAAATCCGTGTTTGTAGAATCATAAGGTTCACCTTGGGAAAACTGCACAGCAAATGCTAATAAGTGAGAGATCATAAGAAAACAAATGGCATCTTTTCAGAACTTTGTCAACTGTTCCTACAACACAAGTCTGTTTTTCAAAGTTGCACAAGTGCTTGGAATTATTCTGAAACAATAATCTGCAGAGTTTAAAAGGCTTCTGAGTATAAATAATGCTTCCTAAAACAAGTATTTATACTACAAATGTGAACTCATTTCAAAGCCTCTTCTTAGATTAAAAAAAAAAAAAAGAAGTAAATTTAAAGAGAGTCATGAAAAATTCACATGTAGGTAAAATAAACATAAAAATCCCAAACACAAAAATCCCCCAAACAATTTCATGTATTTTTAGGCCTGAGATATTCCTTACCAGGAATTTAGGTTCTACACCATAGAAAAGATGGCATTAAACCTACTAGATTTAAGGCTGCTGCTGATTTTAATTCTTATTCTATCTATCATTTGTACAGCCTGCCTCCTACAAATTAAAAGGTTCTATTAGGAGGCTCAGACAGAACATGACTCCAAGGCTGATTTAAAATAATTTTTCATTGCTCAGAATATTTTTTTCCTTGTGTCTTGTCTTTGTGTGTGCATGTGTGTTCTTTTTAAAGAACTGTAAACTCAGGCTTAAGGAAGCTTGCCTTTGTTTTGACAAAAAAAGCTTGTGTATCATATGCTAACCTCATCTTGTTTTAAGAGAGGAATGGTAGTTATATAGCAAGAATAAAATTTATAAATAAAATTTATACCATGAATGATGAAGGTCTAAGTCTGGTGGTATTAAAAGGAGATAATAGCTTGTTGCCAAAATTATAATCTGTTGGTGGCTTCTGCAGAAAAGAAGCCCTTGCAAATTTCTAAACAGCATTAAACTCTGTTAGGAAATTCTAACGTGTCTTACAGGCCAAAAAGGGAATGAGGTTAGTAAAAGGTCTCAACAGTCTGAATAAAATACTGGATTGAGAGAGTTACTGGAACTTGGGTATGTAAGTTCAGGCAGCAGGTCTCAGGCTCAAATAAACTAATTTGAAAATAAAACCATTTCAGAGGTCACCCGCATTTCCAGGGGCTTTTCTTTGCCACAGTAGCTGCTGGCAGAAGCTGTGTTCAGTTGTTTTCCAATACTGATGCCTAGTCCCAAAGCCAAAACATGAGAAGAGAAGAAAGATGGGATAAACACCTGAAATTCTGCCGAGGAAATACCTCCTTTCTTCAGGACTCCACTTTTTCTCAGGGGTAGAGAAGCAGAATGTTTCGGGTGCCGGAAGCGAAACTCCTTAGGGGGAATGTTTTCAGGTCTCCTGGACCAGCTGCACACCCAGCCCACACTTTCTCCTTCAGAGCCTTGACTTCTTTCTCTCCTCCAAACTTCCGACTGAGCGCTTTAGCCCCTGCTGGTGTGCATTTCCACATGGAACATCATTTGTCCCTCTTCCTGTGGGAAAGGGCTGCCAGATGGCAACTGCCCCTTACACTGCCCTGTCCTGACTCTGGCTGTGCACCCAAAAGAATCCTCTCCATGTCTCCGCTGTGGGTGGAGGATGAGGAAGGTGCACGTTCAAGGTCCCCAGTTTTCCTGTTTGTTCTGCTGCTGCTTACCGGGACCTCTTCCAGGAACTGCTGAGGCCGGCAGAGTGGCAGCGCCACGAGCTGTGGTGGCAGCAGGACCATCTCTGGGTCATGCAGCAACATGACAAGCCAGGTCCTATGCTCCCTTTTTGGCCGGACCCTTTAACTTTTTTTTTTTGAAAATATTTTTTAACATTTTTGAATACACAAGTAACACACACACACACACACACACTATACAAACTTAGACATACCTAGAAGATTGCCTAGACAATGATGGGTCTTTATAGTGAGGGGAATTATTAGGCTCTGGTAGAAGGAGACACCAGCCATGCCAGAGCAGAGGAATGGAAAGAAATAGGATTGTGATGCGAGTGTTGGGCTGCTGGTCAACCAACCCTGGGAGCCCTCTACTCTGGACTTTCTGTTTACTTAAACTGATAAATCCCTCCAACAGAAAAGCAGTCCTAACTGTTTAAACTGGAACTTACAAAATAAAAATAATAAAAAAATCCCTAAATGGTGCTTGAATAAAATACTTATTTTTGGATTATATGATATTACTTTAACAAACAGGAAGACATTAATATTGGACCTTTCAACTTTTGATCCAAGCAAAATATCAACATAATATTTCTCTGGATGAACTCCTTCAGAGGGGAGAAGTAATATGGGTTTCGTGACCTTGAAACTCTATACTTTGAAGAGAAATTAAGATAAGGTGGCTGAATAAATGATATAGAGAAAATGAACTGACATTTAGACAATGCTGAAATTGGACTAAACATGTTTATGAGGAGAAAAAAACATCTTAAAGGTCAAAGATGGGTTCTATTGCCTCATGGTAAAAGTTCTCAAAGAACTATCTTTTGGATCATTTCCATTTTAACTCTCTGCTAATCACTGCAGGACCCAGGAACTTAGAGGTGGTAGCTCCTGGAAGAGGTTCTCATGTAAAGGTCTAATTTACCATGTAACTGAAGCGGCGAACAAAATATGGAGCTTAGAGGACAACTCTGAGGAGGAACTGGAATGCTGGAACTCTGATGGGTCAGTATCATTTGCCAAATGTAAAGTCTCTGGTAGTATTTTCATTGGGCATAAAAGTGTCCAGATCACTTGAGTGGAAAAAATTTTTAAAAGTTATTAAATACCTCATGTGGATGTCAGGCAGCAACAGCCCCATAACATTAGAGATTTGGAAGAATCATTCAGTTAAGGGTTTGATAGTGTTTGGTATCAAATTCACAATTTTTGCCATCTCCATATACTCCTTACTTAGTTTACTGACTTGTTAATTTGTTAAAATGGACTCACTACAGGGAAAATTTCATATGACTCCATTAATAAAAATTCCATTTGCCATAAATAGAGGATAACTGCAAAAATAGATGCATTGCAAAGGATTTTATTAAATTCTAACTAAAGGTTCCTGCTGAAAAGTGTACCTAAGATCCACTCTTTTTGTTTAAAGGGAAGTTAGCAGGAGTTAGGTGTTAAAGGCAGACTAGTACCAGACTGAATGTCTCTCCTTCCCTTTTTAAGGAGATAGAAAAGAAACAGCTTTCTCACTATGTGATTCAATGTTATCTAAAAGTGCCTTTGTACCAGTAAAATCTCTGCTAAAAAAAAGAAATCACCTTGAGACCCTCCAAGATTATAACTCCCACTCAGTTCAATTTATTTATTCTAAAGGAACCTGAAGCCTTGAGAAGCTAAGGCGTACACCCAACGTCACACAAGTGGATAAGCTAAAAGTTTTAATTCCTGAAGAATAATTCTTAGTTCATTAGGAAGCATCAGCTCTACAGAGGATTCCCATTATATCCCTGACTGAAAGTTCGCCCAGACATTCAGTCATTGATCCAGTAAACATTCCTGAATTTCAATTAAATTAGACACGTCTCTGTCCTCAAAAAATAAATAGTCCAGTGGTTCCTTCCCATACTACCTTGGGAGACTGTATAGAGCTTCAGACATCTCATACCCTCCTTCAGTCCCGGGCCATTGGCAACCCCTCCTTACTTGCTGAAGGAGAGTGGGCTGAGGTTCTGAAGCTAAAGGGAGATGGAAAACTCATCAAATGATTTGCGCTAGTACCAGACAAGAAACATCTCTTTTGATGACGAGTAATGAGTCTGTCCAAACTCACCTGAGGACATCAGCAGGACGGCCTGAAGGAGGGCCACTTCAGTGTCATCCAGGTTGAAAGAAGACAGGGACATGCCCAGGTCAAAGATGGCATCCGACACCACCCCAAGGCCTCCGTTTTTCAGCTGGCCCCGCGTCACTGCCATCTCCCCATTCAGGGTTAAAGTCTCACTTTCTGGGTCATAGCGCACGGCAGCGCGAAGAGACATGATCTCCATACAGCAGCCTTTGAGGAGGATGATCTGGTCTTCACATGGCAGCTGAAAAGAATCAGCCCACATCAGCAAAGAACCAGTGGGCAAATGTGAGTCAGGAAGAGCAAGCAGTGTCTTCAATGCAACAGAAACAACATTCTGTGATCAACATTAGTCCTAGATTCCTTGAGCCCATGTCCTTTCCTTTCCTACTTGGCTGCAGACTCTTGGCAACCATTTTCAGTACCTCAAATTCATTGTACTCTTCATCAGTTTTAATCTTAGGAGTCTGCACTCCTTTTATGAAAGCTATATAGCTCCACCTGGAATTGCAGTCATGTGTTATAGCCCCCTAGTTTGGGGCTTGTATTATCCCTGCCTCTTCCTTTCCCTTGATAACTGCTTGAGGGCAGAATTTAGGCTAAGCTTACCTCTATTTTCTCTTATACATGGCACCACTCCTGTTATAGTTGGAATAAAGTGTAGATATATGTTGAGTGAAACATCTGCCATTTTTTTATTCCATTAGGAAGAAATACTCAAAAGTGGTCAGTCTGCTACATTTCAAGACTCTTATAATTGGTAGGAAAAGATTTTAGAGAAATGCTAAATTTTATAGAGTAATTTTTAATCATTACATTGTGTGGACTTTACCGATTTTGAACCCCCACCCCCACCCCCCCACCCCTGCCTCATGTGTACCAGGGTTTATTTTGAGATGCTGCCATTCTGGGATTCTCTGATTTCAACATTTGGCAGAAAGGCCCATAAACTGAGTAAAACTGGTGTCTGAAGTACCGAAAAGAACATCATCCTAGGAGCCAGGAGGTCTGAGTTCTGCTTTCACCCCTGCCCCTAACTCACGTGGTGACTGTGGACCAGCTCTTTAGCATCTTGGTATCTCACGGGTAACAAGCACTTATAAGTGACCTTCTAGTTCTATGCCTTTTACGAAATTCAAGGGGAAAACTTGGTTCAAAAAACAAAGAGAAGCCCAGGTGCCAGCTGAACTGTAAAGTCATCTGTTGGCAACTGGAGCTATAAAACAGAAATATTGGTATGAATAATGCTAATTAGTAGACAATTAGTTTTAACCTTATTTGGTTATCCTGTTAGTTAGAATTTATGACTATGTGATGATAATAATAATAATAATATAGAAAAGGGACTTGATAAGCAAAATAATAAAAACCAAAATATTATTTTTGGGAGGAGGACAATGTTTTAAATAAATGTCCTCATCAAAAGAGTTTCAAAGGCTATTAACTAAATAACACGCTAGGATTCTCATGAATGTTTTGTGGGTGAGGCTAGGATTTGAAGGTTTGATTGGTTAGAATTAAACACCAAGAGAATAAGCAAACAGCAACTTTTGAAGTACTTTAGATATGACTAACTTTCCATAAACAATGAATATGTAAACTACACTTTATTTCTCTCTCTTCATTAAAGCAGGTACAAACCCTTTTTGGAAAAAGCTCTCGGCAACACTTAATTAGTCCAACTTAGGCTATTATATAAACCTGAAAATAATATTACTGAACTACATTTAAAATACTGAGTATTTCATACTTTTCATTAACTCAGCCTAGCCACCTTAGTATTTAATTTCAAATTGCTTAGCTTTTTCTACAGGATAAAAGTCCTTCATATTTGGTTCTGAAATCAGAAATATTAATCTCTGTTTCCTCCTATTTAAAAAAAAATCACTGTGATTTGCATTTGTTTAGCATTCTAGTCTGTATATTTAATTACATCCTTAGACTCCTGCCCCAAGAATGTGGCAGGGAAAAGAAAAGACACACTTGGATAAATCCGCTACAGGTGAGATGGGTAATTGGCTGAAGAAAGTGGCAGAGTATGGCTTTAATGCTGAGGACAGTGGTTCTCACATCAGCTCCATCAGGATGACCTGAGGGCTTGTCAAACACAGAACACCAGGCCCCTCTCCCCAAGCTTTTCCTTTGGTAGGTCTGGGGTGGGGCTGGAGACTTTGCATTTCTCACAAGTTTCCAGCTGATGCTGGGTTCAGGGACCCCTCTCCTGAGAGCCTCAGGCATAGAAAAGCAATGACAAATCACTAATGAGATCAAACCATTTGCTTTTTTAATTGTCACAAAGTCTGTACACTTGGCTAGGCCCCACCTTTGTAGCCAAATCTGATTACAGAGGAAATAGAAGTTTCCTTTTTAAAACCTACCATCTGCTGATAACTAGTTCAAAGCTAAATAAAAGCCAAATAAGTATTTGCCAAGGATCACCAATGGTTTAAAAACTATGCTGGATGCCTTTTCCTTTAAAAGGGGCTTACAAGGCCCAGGTGAGATTTGGCAAATAACGTCTCTGTCACCTGCCAAAATGCTCTCATTGTGGGTGGAATGCTCAACAAAGGCTGGAAAGGCAGAGATGCCGGGATCCTCCACGAACTCTTCCTGTCTCCTAAGGCAGACATCACTCAGGTTGACTAGCACAGACAGTGCCCTGCGGTCTAGGCTGCTTCCCATGGGGTCTTAAAGAGCTGCTTTTACAGGCAGGCCCCATGGCAGATCTCATGTGTGTTTTGGCAGCTCTGACAGCAGTGGGGTTAGAGTCCTGTGAAGCCCTGGGCCTCACACAAACCTTGCTAGGTGGCTGGTGTAGATCTTAGCACAACCATTACCACGGGCACATTTTGAACAGCAGACGCCAGGAATCCCTGGCTCCCGAGACCACCTGGAATCTCCAGCCCACTCTGCAGGTCATTCAGGGGCCTACATGGTTCCTTTCCCCCTTCAGAGTTCAAAAGAGAGTGTAAAAGGCTACAAGTCCCCAAGAGCCACAAACACCGAAAACTCTTCATTTCTGCTGTTAAAAGTTGCGCAAATGACATTGGAAACAAAACAGTACTTTCCATAGTATTTAGACTACAGAATCTCAGGGTTGAAAGAGAGACCAAATCATGGAACGAAGCAGGCTTCAATTTCTGAGGGAAACTTGAAGAGATAAGCTTGCCCCAAGACATGCTTGAAAAGGTTCATGCTGACCCCTCGCCCTCACCGCGGGCACGTTAAGTGCAGGGTGGGGCTGTATGTGGTGGAGGCAGCTTCTGTTCTTTCTTTTTTTGCCTGAAATCTCTCTTCAGTGGTTGGTTTATATTTTAAAAAGCAGGTTTGGTGGGCATTTAGAGGGGGACAGCTGACTGCAGGCTGGCTCCAGTTGCAGGGGTGATAAAAGTTTCTGTTCAGACATTAAGGTCTAGCACCCAAGAGACAGCCCAGAGAAAAAAGACTAAGAAAGGCCCTGGAAAACAAAACTAAGCCAACAAACAAAGAAGAAAGATGATACCTAGAGCTGACTAGAGGGAAATGAGTGCTCTCTCGGTCGTGAGAGGGCACGACCTTTCCTAAGGGCAATTTGTGACACATATGGAAAGCTTGAGAGGTCCTTAAATTCCACTTCTGGGGTTTACCCTTAGGAAATAGTCACTGAGCAAGGCATAGCCACATCTGTATTAGTGCAAGGTTCATTGCAGCACATCTGTATTAGGGAAAAACTGGAAATGAACTAAAGAGCCAAGGAAAACAGAGAACCCAAATTTATACTTTGGCACACTACGTGGTCATTTCAATGTGAAATGAATACTTAAATGATATGTTCTATAGTGGAGGGCAAAAAGTAAGTTACAACGGGGTAGTGGTAACGCTCTGTTTCTTTATCTTGTGCTGATTACATGGGTGTGTTTAGTTTGTGAAAATTCATTGAGTGCACCTTTATGATATGTGATCTTTACTCTTCAATAAAAAAGTTAAAATAAGTGGTTTTATACATAGAAAATATGTGTATGGTATATATTACATTAGAATAATTCATATACATATATATGTATACACGTATCTATATGTGCATACACACATACACACATACACACATGCACATATTTGAAAAAAGACTGAAATAGGCATCAAAATGTTAGCAGTGTTAGGTCTTGATACTGTTACCATGGGTGGTTATTTTTATAATGTATACATTTTCAGTGAACACGTATTATTTCTGTAATATCATCCCAAATGCAATTAAGTGTTAATTTTTCTTTAAAAAAGATCATCCAGGGCACAGAAAGATCAAGTTCAAATATAGATACAAGTGAAAAATTCCTTCATTGAGATTCACTGGCTCCTCTAGGACATATGAGCGGCTCCTGCTGCAGGGCTGCTGGTTGGCATATCAGGTACCCTGGCTCCTGCCACTGTGAAGCTGGGGGTTCCAAGGGAGGAAAGAGCTCTGTCCCAGCTAGGCCCCAGGGGTCAGATACCTGCATCCCGAAGCCCAATGCCCTGTCCTCACAGATATGACTTCTGTGGAGGCTCAGAAACAGTAAATGAGAAAAGTCCTCGTCAGTGTCTGGTGCCGCTGGGCTCCCTTTATTGCAAACTCAAAGACATAACTGACCTGGAAACCAAGGCTGGAAGGGGTCATTCCAGGTGAGGAAACTCAACTACTTTCTAAGTGAGATTCAAACCCACTTATTACCGGGTGTGGTGGGATTGAGTCATCTCCCACAAGAGTCGTGTTCATTCTCAACCCCTGGTCCTGTGGTTGTGAACCCATTTGTAAATAGGACCTTTGAAGATGTTACTAGTTAAGGTATGCCCAGACTGAGTGAGGATGAGCCTTAATCAAATATGGTTGAAGTCATTATAAGCAAAGGAAATTGGACACAGAAGAGGAAGCCATGAGAAGCTAGAAACTGGAAGTCAACAGAACCCAGAAGAGAAAGAAGAGGACTTGCCATGTGACAGAAAAGCCAAGGAACCCCAAATACTGCCAGCCAGTCAGAAGATACCAACCCTGAGAGGAAACAAGACTTCTAGCCACTAACCATGAGCCAATAAATTCTTACTGTTAAGCTATCCCATCGTATAGTATTTGTTTTAGCAGTTAGGAAAGTAAACGAGCCAGTTTATGTAAGAGACTCACCTCTGAAGCAGCCCTCTGTATTTGGGGTCTTTACTGGTTCCCTTGGAGGTGTGAAGGGCAATATATTGGTACTTGATATGGTTTGTCAAAGGGAAAACACGGTCAACCCCACTTAAGTAAAAGAAGGGAAATCAAAGGCAGGATAGAATGCAATAGATGGAATAACAGCAGTATTAGCAGCTAAAATTTATGGAATACTAATAATGACTCAGGCTCTGTCCCAAGCACTTTATATATAATATCCCATTTAATTCTTCCAATAGCCCTAAGAAGTAGATACTAATTTGATTCCCATTTTAAAGATGATGTAATCAAAGTTTGAGAATGTTAAATAATTTGTCAAGCTTGTCCATGGAACTGCTGCAGAGCATGTAACCCCAGCAGTAGGACAGCTAAAATTAGGGATGAAGTGTCTTAAAGGGAAAGTATATGACCTCTGGAGGGCAAAGGCCTTCCTGAAGAAGGGATAAGAAATGGTGAGCTTGTAAGAGGCAAGATTTAAGGAGAAATTAAGAAACTTGCTCCATGAAGGCATCATGATTTATTCTTGAGGTTTAAGAAGTGACCACCCATGGGAGATGACTCCCAGGGATGATCCTGGCCCTGGTACCATGGGATCAACAATGTCATCCTGAGCACAGGTGCAAAATGGTGGCATGAGGGCTTTTTACAGGTGTGTCTCTCCACTAGAAAAATAAATGAGCTGAAAAAGGAATTAGAATTGACCAAGTAGTGACCCTGGAATAATAGTGGACAGCTAGAACATCCACAGGAGGGCCAGAGGAAGTGAGAGGCTGCTGAGATTCAGCTCTTAGACATACAACAGCAGATTTGAAGATGTTGAAGAAAGGATCAGCGAACTAGAGGACAGAGCGACTAAATTAAAATGCACAAAAGAACAAATGGAGGAAAAAAAATAGAAAAATCTGAGCAGAGTCTCAGGGCAATGATTAACAACATGAAGCATAAAAATATACATATTACAGGTGTCTCAGAAGTAAAATTATGATCCAAATCAACAACAAAATAGTAGATGAGAGGGAAACCAACTTTCAAAATAATCTTGTCAACATAGTCTGATGGCCAGAAATCAACAAAAAATTACAAGATACATTAGAAACTAGAAGATATGGCCAAGCCATATGATCAAATGAAGAAGTTTGGAGGAAATACAGAATTTGGTTTATTAGAATTATAAGTAACAGAAATGTATTCTAGGTCAATTTGATTGAAGGTAGTTGTTTAAATTCATGTATGTAAATAAGTTCTTTTATGAAGTACTACTAATGTCAAAAATAATAATAGATGGGTATATGGGAAAACATAACTATTACACAGACTAGAGTTAACAGTAATATTTTAATATTCTTTCATCAACAGAAGCAAATTTACTACAACAATACTATGGGTCAGCAATAGGGGTTGATAAAGGATATGGAATGTTTGGGTTTTATTTTTTATTCCCATTTCTGTTTTGCAGTAATGAAAATGTTGTAAAATCGATCATGGGGATATATGCACAACTATGTGATGATACTGTGAACCATATAATTTGGATGGTTTATACAATGTGTGACTATATCTCAATAAAATTGGAAAGTAACAAAATAAACAAAAAAGGAAAAAAGTTCTAATGAAAACTGTCTGCATTGGAAATGAAGTGAAGTCAGCTGGGCTGATAGATTTTGGGCAAAGAAATAAAATATGGAGAAGGAGCTCTGATAAGTTTGAAGTGTTAGGTAACAAATGAGAGAATAAGGGATATATTCATCAGAAGCAGAGTAACAGATGCTATTGAAGTTTTGGGGAATGAAGCTGTAGGAGACTAAAATATCAAATACATTCCCAGTACATGTTTCTTAAATGGAACCTATGTACAGGTCATTGGATTTAAAAATATCAAGGAGTATCCTATGAGACAGCAGTTTTGGATGAACCTTGTTGGGAGGTGTAAGGAAAGAGGAGAAGTCTGTGGCTAGGTGTCTATATTAATAATAATGGGCAAATATTCACTGGTATTGATAAATGACAGAGTTGATTTTAGGAATCTGGAAGGAAGAATCAAATATGATGAGCAAAAACTGAATAATGTATTCCCAGAGAGTGAAGACATTGTGGTAAGGAAGCTAATTGGGAAAATATTTTCCATCTACTTCTCTTCATCCGCACTCCATTGACCAAAAAAAGTTGATTCAGTCTGGTTGTTAATTTAAGAGTAGCAATGGCTTAATACAAAACACAGTGTGAAGCTTAGTTGATGAAAAAACAAAAACAAACAAAAAAACCTGATGCCATCCTGATCAAAAGGGGGAAATGAAGTGCAACAAATAAAGTTATCAGTGGCTGAGAGAGTTCAAATAGAGTCGAGAGGCTACACTGGAGGTCACTCTTATGTAAGCTTCAGTTAGACACTGCTACCTTTCATAACTTGCCAAACCTCAACCAAAACTATTCCTGCCAATCCTAAAGAGTGCCTATAAGATATAATACCTGTAAGGCATTATATAAGATTCTACAAAGCTTCCATGCACTAGGGTAACTTTCCAGAAACCTACAACCTCCAGATGGGTCCCTGGACCAGGTACATCCTGAAGTGCAGAGGGGTCAGCCTCACTAGAATATAGTTCCATCCGCCTACCCCATATTATTGACAGCACCTTCCAACATGAAAAAGTTAGAATGGGCAGAGCCCAAATATCCCAAGTGTAGGAGACAGATCAGAGGTAATGGTGGAGTTATACACAGAATATCTGATTTAACAAATAAGTATGATTGCTGAATCATTATACTGATATTTATTTTAGTATTCAGTACCTTAGAGCAGCTAGAAATAAAAACCTACAACTGTGGAATTGTAGCCTATATCAAACTCTGAAATCTGTTCAACAACTAATTGTTGCGATGTACTTTGAAATTTATTGCTTTTATGTATATATGTTATTTAAAGAGAAGGAGTATAACAGAGAAGATAGGATTTAACAAATGAGTATGACTCCTGAATCATTATATTGATATTTCTGTTGGTCTCCAGTGTCTTGGAGTAGCTATAAGAAAAAATGAAAAACCGTGGAACTACAGTTTTTATACCAAACTTTAAAAGTGTCCTAAAACTACTTGTTAAAATGCACTTGGAAATGTTTTGCTTTTTTGTATATATATTTCACAATTTTAAAAAATGTTAAAAAAAAAAAAAAAAAAAAAGAAATGACCACACAGCAATCTTGCTGGGATAAAGGAAGTAGGGTTTTGTGGTAGAAAAAATATAGACTTAGGTTCAAGCCATTGTGCCTTGTTTGGGTAAATTAAGTTAATCTCTTTGATCTTAATTTTCCCCATCTGTATAATGAGGTTAATAATAGCTACCCTGAAAAACTTAAAATGATTGGATTTAATGTGGCAACACTATGTATGGTAAATAGGAAGCAGTAGGTTCTGCATAAATGGAAGCTACTGCTATCATTATTTCCTTATGCCTAAATCCATGTGGATGGGTAGAATCTTGATGGATCTTATGTGAATAAGCTAATGAATGATGACTGAAAAGAGACGAAGGGAAAATAAAGATTAAAGAGTGCATTTTCATTTTGTAATGACATTGCTGTCACATGACAAAATCCCTATTAATTAATATTACATTACAAATAATACCCAATGTTCCTGGAAGCTGATGGAACTACAATGAAAAAATAATGCAGAAGGAGAACCAGTTTCCTCACCTCACAAAACATAGGCAACTTTTTGGCAAAATCCACCACTCTGGTAATTGCTGGTGTGATGATTTTTGTAAAATGGCTGAAGGCTTCCAAGTCAACTTTTCCACCTTCTGGGGCATTTACTATTGGTGCTTGTCCAATATCTTCAGGCTAAGGAGGAGAAAGAAGAAAGATTTAAATAAAAAAATGCTGAGGGGTTCTTTATTTATCATATTTCTTGTGGCAGAAAATCTCCTCTGAGTTGACATCCTGTAGAGTTCTCACATCATGTATTTTCCTGAGCAAAGATACAGGTCATGGCACTGTTTTACTAGTTCCCCAGCGCCAATGTTCACAGGACTGTTGCTGCAGAGTGAGACAGTGAGAGCGAGAGTGGAAGTGAGAGTGAGCGTCAACAGGAATTTGGGTTGTTTGGAATGCCCAAAGGGTGGCTACTGATGCCAGGGGAGGTAAATTCTAGGGCCTCTGGGATGGTGTTTTCAGAGCAGTGCCCATTTGGTGTGTGTCTTTGTGTAGGGAGGTGGGCAAGGCGTGGGCAGTGGTGCAGGAGTGTGACTGGGGAGCCCTGGCATACGGTACCCCGAGGATTCAGATGTGCTTTTGGCACAGCTCCTGGGGGCTCGAAGCTCCTCTCTACTCTTACAGACTCCAATGTGAGGTTGTCTCAGCAGACTGAGGGAGAAGATCCCTGGGCCGCCCTATAGGAAACTCTGTTGGGCAACCTTGGCAAATCTTACGGCAGGGTGGGGGATTTATGAGTATTTAATATCCTCAGCGAATCTCTCTGCCATTCACTTGCTCAAGAATAATCCATGAGCAATCCTTCCTGATGCAAGGGTGTGGTAGCAGTGCAGGAGTCACCTCGGAATCTGTCAGAAATGCAGAAGCTCAGGTCCCTCCCCCGAATGGATCAGAATTAGCATTTGAACAAGAGCCCCAGGTGATCCTGTGCAGGCTACAGGTTGAGTGGCTCATGGCTCCCCATGCTCACTGCAGCCCTCTGGCTCCTCAGCCTGGCATCCAGTGACCTGCATGGCATGGTATCTCTCAACGAATCTCCTGCCTTCACCAGTGCTTCACATTCCTCTTCGTTGTCCTGTCTTGTCTTTGTGACAGTGACAACCATCATTTTCTTGTTGCCCTACAAGAGAGTCAGCCTCTCTGCATGGATTAGGTTAAAATAATCCCCTGAGGTCAGTGGGCCAGGACTGGACTCTAGGTTGCCCTTACTCCAAACACAAGCTCTTTGTACCACTAGCAATTTCCCAGGGGCACCATGCTTTCCAATCCACACTTCAAGATTTATTTTTACTTATATAGACTTTACTTTTTAGAGCAGTTTTAGGTATTCAGGAAAAATTGTGCAGAAAGTAGAGTTCCCATTTAACCCTCTTCCTGACCCCCACACAGTTTCCCTTTTATTAACATCTTGCATTGAGTGTGGTACATTGTTACAATTAGTGAAACAATATTTATACACTATGAACTAAAGTCATATTTTACATTAGAGTACATTCTTTGTGTTGTACAGTTCTATGGGTTTTGACCAATGCATAATTACAATATCATATGGAATAATAAGAATAATAGTTTCACTGCTCTAAAAATCCCCTGTGCTTCACCAATTCATTCCTCTCCCTCTCCCTGAATCCTTGGCAACCACTGATTCTTTTATTGAGTCTATGATTTTACCTTTTCTAGAATGTCATATAGTTGAAATCATACTGTATGTAGCCCTTTCATATTGTCTTCTTTCACTTAGTAATATGCATTTAAGTTTCCTTAATCCATGTCTTTTCATGGTTTGACAGTCCTTTTAAAAAAAAAAATCACTGAGTAACATTCTATTGTATGGATGTACCAAACTTCGTTTATCCATTTACATATTGAAGGCCCTCTTGGTGGCTTCCAAGTTTTGGGCAATTATGAATAAAGCCGCATCCTGAACTCTTTTTGACAGCAGGGAACAGAGTTTCAAGAATCTTAATAGTTCCTTTGCCTTCCTCTCCAACTGCCTTCCAACTGGAATATTATTATGGGAATCATGGAGACTCAGGCCTGTGATGGTGACAACCATCTTTGCCTACAGCCAGAGGGAACAGACAGGAACAAGGTTCAGGGGGTGGAGGGTGGCCGGGCTGGAGGGCTGGACGGGCTGGAGGGCTGGATTGGAAGGAAGTGATAGGATAAGCAGACCAAGCAAGGCTGAATTCCTCACTTTCAGGACAGGGAGGGCACTGCCAGTGACAGAACTCTGACTTGGCAAAGTGGTTCCCAAACTCCGTTGTGCATCGGAATCACCTGATTGCAGGGCCCCACTCCCAGAGTTTCTGATGATGCATCCCTCAGGGGTGGAGCCTGAGAATGTGCATTTCTAACATATTTCCAGGTCACGCTGATAATGCAGATCTGGGGACCACACTTTGAGGATCACTGGCCCGCAGTAACCAAATCTAGCTCAGACTAATCCAGTTACCATATTTCTCCCTGCATTTCCCCTAGTACTTCCCACATCTAAATCTTAATAGGAGTAAAAGCAAAAGATGATTGTTTTATTCTCTGATTGCCAGGGTGCCAGGGCAGAATCTGTGGCTACAGCCTCATAGGAGGACACTGAAACATCCCACACAATAAACTCTGGCAGCATTTACCTATTTTGGATTATGCAGCAGGTTCTTCTGTTTATAATTTATTGTTTGTTTTTTGTGGCAGTGAGTGGATGGGAAGGAAACCTGGCTTCTGTTGTGTTTTCATCATCAATGATGATGTTTTGAGGCAACAGTTGGCATGAAAAACCCATGGAAAGCTACTGTTTTTATGGCTTTCTGGAATTGATTGGAATAATCACATGTATAGTTCCTTTCTCTGTGTTTGTCTCTTTCTGTCTTTGTCTGCCTGTCTCTCTCTCACACGTGTGCATGCACACCACTCAGAACTTTGGGTACTGTTGCTCCCTTATAGGAACTGCATCTACTATCCCTGCTCTTTAGAAATTCTTTCTGCTCTTTACATTTCTTTCTCACCCCTGAAGATGAGGCTCATCTAATCTGTAGTACCTACTTTCTGACTCTGTTAAGAAAGTGAACTGATAAAAGGAATGTGAGCATACATTCAAAAAGGTAGGGCATTATATATCTCTATATCTATCTATCTATGTCTAATGTAGGGTGAACATTGTTTTGTAGAGATAAAAATAAAATATGAATATGTTATTTAACATAGTTTTGGCCTTGTAGAATCCAAACATCTCCTCATTGAATACTGAAAGATCTAATCTGATTGTATTTAAATGGTATTTAGTGTCTTCTGAGATGTCAGTGGGTTAATACTGACATTAATAATGTTCATCCACCTGTGGATGCATGGAGGCTATGACTCATGCCTCTAAAATACATGGAGAAAGGAAGGAAATCATGCAAGGAAATGTAGCAATTTTAATTAAAATTAATCCCCCAAATGTAACAACCTCTTAAGTTTTTCTTCTGAAAAATAAATGTCAGAGCATAAAAAAACTTTCCTTTTAAGCCTCTGGGTATTTAATGGCAAATACAATTGTTAGATGTAAATCCATATACAAAGTAAGTATTCTTTTCTGTATCTTTAAGGTTTATCTTCCTAATGGATCTTGAGTAATAGAAATCACAGATTTTACATCTCTATGTTAAATATATGAATTGACTCAAGTGAAGATCAGGTATGAGAACTTAAGGTTGAACAATGCAATTTTGTGACTTCCCTTAAGTTTTTCCACCTGTAAGGATAACTGGGGAAAGCCTGCTTTGTGCCTCTCTGGACTGAACTACCTTTACTTGCTCATGGAGGTACTTTGGATTCTCACTCTGACTTCCTTCCACCCTCATCTTGTCTGTCCTAAATGAACCACCTGAGCCAGCCCAGCTGATCTCTTCATGACTTGCCTTGTACTTTTCAATTTTGTTGCTGCCTTCTTTCCTGCGTTTTGCCTCCTTAAAGCCTCGACTTCAACGTGTCATCTCTGCCCATTCTAAACCACACCCAATCTTCAAGACCCAATTCAAATTCTGTCTTCTCCTTGAAGTCTTCCCAGATGACTTCAGTTTGAAATAATGTCTCCCCATCCTAACATGCCTGATGGTCTGGTTCATGTATATAACTCAATGGCATTTGTTACTACCATTTTTTATTGTATTTATGTGGGTATACATCTAAGGCATAAACTTCTTGTGGAGGGGTGGAATAAACCTTGAGTGTCTTTGCTTGTGTACAATGCATTGGGTCCAACTGGTGGAAGATAGAATTAGTGAATAAATATAGGTTTATATTAATTTTATATGTTTATACATTAATTCAGCCAATATTTATTGAGCAACTACTATGGGCCAGGGCTAGTTCTAGACGCTGAGGTAACAGCAATGTACAATGTGTCCTCAAGGAACTTGCATTGTAGTGAGGGAAGACCAACAATAATTAAGAAATATTCATTCATGGAATGCAATAATTTCAGTTTGTGAATAAGTCTGGGGTGATATGATAGTACTTGGAGAAAAGGTAGTCAGCCAAGGCCCCTTTGAGGAGTGACATGTGAGTTTAGATTGAAAAATTTCAAGCAGGCAGTCTTCCACAGAGCAACTGGAAGAAAACTTAAGGCAGAAGGAAGAGCCAGTGCGAAGTCCTGAGGCTGGAAAGGAGGCTGTCCTAGAAAGACCACGTGGTTGAGCCTTGAGGTGGGGAGTCAGGCAGGGTGCCATGATACTGGGCTTTGCACATCATGGAGAGGAGATGAGCTCATTTAAAACGCAATGAGACATTCACTGAAGGAGTGTTCACTAAACACGGAGTGGCATGACAAGATTTACAGTTTTTGTATGGCGAAGGGATGTAGAGAGTCAAAGAGAGAAAGAGACAGGTGGCAGCAGTAGTTTGGGCAGGAGCTGAAGTGGGCTGCACTATGGGGGTGGTGGTAGAGGTGGAGAGAAGTGGAAGAATTTGAGGCCTATCTTGGAGACCAAAGACTGGGATTTCTGATGGATGGATGTGGAGTAGGAGAAAGTAAAGAATCCAGAGTGATTCTTCTGGGGGAGTGGAGGTGGATGGGTGTGAATGGAGAGATTCAGGTGTACGAGCAGGTGTGGGCACCAACCCAGCTCAGCTCTGGGGGAGGTTGGTGTTACATAAATCACAACTCCTTGGCTTTTTGCTTTGACTCTTTCATCAGTATTTTCAAGGCTAGTGGGAAAAGCTGCCAGTTGATCTCTTCCCAGAGGGGCTGGCTCAGAGCCAGAGACTTCTTGTATGTTTGGCTCATACAGAGAAAGGCAGGGCCGGGAGGGTGCTCCTCTCCCTCAGCTGGTTCACAGGACATCTTGCACCTTTGCAGGGGTGAGCAGGAAGAATTGGACAGAAAGTGACTAGAGGTCCTAGGGCCTTTGGGCACCGCTGCAGGCCCACCCTCTCCCAGGGTGAGCAGGGTTAAGATGATGAGGGTGGTGGTGGTAAGAGATGGTGTACATAGCAACCACTTATGTGGTTGTTAATGATGTGCCAAGCACTGTTAGGCCCCTTACATTTATTACTTTATACTACCTGGTAAGGGCATAAGGCAACTGAGCCTTAGAGGGGTGAAGTAACTTTCCCAACACCACAGATCTAAAAGGCAATGGAAGCAGGCAATAAGCTCAAGCAGTCTTGTTCCAATTTCTATGCAGTTAAACTCTAGACTACCCTGCCTTCTTCTGGTGTCATTATAATAACTTTGGGTGATAGGTGCCTTCTAGACGTAACTGCACTGGTACTGTGACCTGTTCACACAGACTGCACATGGCCAGGTCACCCACCCTACCTGTCCCTTCTGTTTCTGTCCCTTCTCTGAGGCTACCCCAAACATGAATGTATGAAATAAGACAGTTGTTCTGCCAGGAAAAACAGAAAAAAAGAGCAGGTTTGCTGTGGCTCTAGTGGTCACATTTTATACCTCGTTGGAAAAGCCATCCAAAGCCACCTTTGCATGTGAAGGAAGGGAACAGAATAATAACTCAATGGTAGCAGACAATAATGTTTGCTGGTATGGAGTATCAGCCAAACCAAATGTCTCACCACTCCTGGGAGGTGTGCAAGCAAGTTGTCCTTGTTGGAGAGACACTATCTGACCTCGTTTGGCATCAGATGCTACTTTTCAGATGTTCCCTGCCCAACCCTCATCTACTTTTCATCATCCCTGTCATCATCACATGCATAGTGTTGGTGGTTAAATTGGACATTTCTACAGCACCAGAGATTTGAGTGAACTGGAGAACACTAGAAAATTATATTATTTAAATGCTTTTGGCAGTAGTTTTAAAGTGTGGCTTCAGATTTATTATGAAAATCTTCATGGCTTTTGCAAAAGTTCCTCATTTGCCAATGACTTTCATTTTCTCAGACACAAATATTGATTCAAAACCCAGATCAAACCACCAGTCTGTATTTCTGACTTGGATCCTGGTCTTATAGTGAACAATGATGAAGTAGCTCCTTTGGGGGAATAAGGCCCTTACCATTTCAGATAAATGAATACTTGGAGCTTTTATGACAACATATGAGTTTTAATCCCTTAAGACATATCACTATGCTATCATTAATGTACCATGTCTTTTCAAGTTCTTGTTCAGAGCACGATGGGACATCAACACATAGAAATAAAATAATGTGTAGCAGTGTTACAAGCTATTGGCCATATAAGAAATGCAAATCCTAGCATGTAGAAGCCTATTCAGCAATGGAGACTGCTTTAGCAAAGCAGTCTTCCTCAGCTATGGACTCTCTCTTGTCCTTGTAGGAATAATTCACCACTTGAAAGAGTGAAATTTTCATCCTGAGGATAAATATTCAATTAGAGTCACCCTTTGCAAGGGGATGTGTAAATATGTAAACTGGCTGAGACACAGGGCTTAACTGTACTGTACTATGTCTGAGGATGGCTTGGGGTAGGATTGTATGTTCAGTTGTATGTTCAATTTAACAAATATTTATTGAGTTCTGTTTCTATTATCTATCGTCTGTAATAAACCACCCCAAAACTTAGTAGCTTAAAACAATTTTATTAGCTCTCAAAATTCTTGGGATTGATGAGCATTGTTAGGTGGTTCTGATTTGGGGTCCTTCAAAGAGCTGTTATCAATGATGTAACAGTCATTGCTGGTGCCTGGGCTGGTTGGGAATCTCTTTTTCCACATGGCTGGCTTGGACTTCCTCAGCTTGGTGGCTGCCAAGTAGTTGCACTTTTTACATGGTGACTGGCTTCACCTAGAGAGACCAGGTAGCTTCCCCATCCGAGAGACCCATTTGGAAGCTGTAAGGCTTCTTATGACTTAGATTTAAAAGTCACCCAAACATTATTTTGCCAAAATCCATTATTTAAAGGAATTACAGGCCATCCTGTAATCAAGGGGATAGCAAAATAGATTCCATCTCTTAATGGGAGAAAATAGCTTGTGTTTATAGGGAGGAAAGAACAGACTTGGAGACAAACCACCACAAGGTTCAACTATACACTGGATAGATACTGAGGTGATAATGGTGAATTAATATGGTTTTTCCCCTAAAGACACAGTAGTGATCCCAGGCACAGAAAGGGATGGGTTAATAGAAATGGAGTTCACGGTAGAGACAGAAGGGACAGTGAAGATGTTTTTATCTCTTCCAATACTCCTCTAAGAAAAAAATGGGCTAGAGGAGTGGTTATCTTGATAGTTGGATCAATAGAAAGAATTTCTTGAACAGATCAAGGATCTACAAAATATCTATTTCATTTTAGCTCCACAGGGGGAAGGGAGCAGGGATTGGTGGGTAAAACAGTTGTCCTGTATGTGTCACCTACTGAAGAAACTCTCTTGTAAATGAATAATCTCATGACCTGAACAAAAAAATCAATGTGAAATCATTCTGTGCGATAACTTCTCTATTTTTTCCTTCAGATGATTAGGACAATGAAACCATAAGCCTTTGAACTGCAGATGTGGACCTCAAGGATGGTTAAAAATTGTTATCTTTGTTGAAGATACCATGAGGCCTGAGAAGTTTGATGATATTTTTCGCCCTATGTAGTAGTTTCTCAGCTTTCAGACTGTCCAGTGGCTTTCCCTGACCACCCATTTAGAGAAGTGAGGTTGCATTCCCACTTTCAATTCACAATGACTCTGTCCCATCATGATGTTCATTTTTTCCATCACTGTACTAAACCACTACCTGAATTTATCACGTTTGTTCACACTTATGGTCTGTTTCCCTCCTCTGGAACATGAGCTCCAGGGACTATGGCTATATTATTCATTTCCTGGAACAGAAGAGCTGCTTGTATTACTTTCCTAATACTGGGGTAACCAGTTACTACAAATTTAGTGGCTTAATACAATACAGATTTATTATCTTGTATTTCTGCGAGTCAGAAACCAACAGAAGTTTCATTGGGCTAAAATCTGGGTGTTGGCAAGGCTGTACACCTTTCTAGAGGCTCTGGAGAGGATCTGCTTTCTTGCTTTTTCCAGCTTCTAGAGGCTGCCCACATTCCTTGGCTCATGGCACCTCCATCTTCAAGACAAGCAAAGGCCAGCCCAGTCTCTCTGGTTCTAACTCTCCTGCCTCCCTCTTCCCCATTTAAGGACCCTCGTGATTATATTGGGGCCACCTAGATAATCCAAGATAATCTCATTTTAATGTCAGATGACTATCTCATCTGCAAACCTTATCCCCCCTTGCCAAATCTTATGGGTAGAATAATTTCCCCTCAAAACATATTCAAGTCCTAACCCCTAGCCCCATGAAATAGGGTCTTTGAAGATGTTATTGGTTAAAATGAAGCCAAAATGGATTAGGGTGGCTACTAATCCAGTATGACTACTGTCCATATAAGAAGAAGAAACCTGAACAGAGAGACACTGGGAAGTAAACCTTGTATATCCGGAGGCAGGAATTCAAGTTATGTTGCCACAAATCAAGGAACACCAAGGATTACCAGCAACTGCTAGAAGCTAGTGAGAGTCAAGGAAGGCATCTCCTCTACAAACCTCAGGGCAGATGGCCCTGCTGGCACCTTGATCACAAACTTCTAGCCTCCATAACTGTGAGTCTAATTTCTCTTGTTTTAAGCCACCCAGCTTGTGGTAATATGCTGTGGCAACCCTAGGAGACTAAGGCACCAAGTAACATAATATATTTACAGGCTTCAGGGTTAAGAAATGGACATCGTTGGGGTGGGCTATTATTCCATCACACTTCTCAATACATATTTGTGAAACAAAAGAAAAAAGCTTCTTTAAAGTCTGGAAAGAAGCACCTTATTGACCAGTGAAACTGGTTTGCTTAGGCTATTATCACATCTCTCTGGGGAGTAAAGAAAATGAAAGTGTAAATTCCCTAGGAAGAGTCTAGGATGGCCCTGAATCATCCAACTCAGTGGAACTCAGCTTGGTCACTACTCTGAAATCAGAGGGCACAGCCCAGGCCTGGATGTGGTTTCCATAATGTCCATTGATAGCTGACACATTCAGGGAAAGGAAGCTTAGTCCTGGGATTAGGTAAGACTCTATCTTGGTATGCCCCAAGTATACTGTATTAGAACTGGTCTATCCAGAATTCGTGCTTTCCAATCTCCTGGGAAATATACCAGGATGAGGTTGAGAATGCAAGATGAAGGCACTACGAGGTTGCCCCCCTGAAAGGGCTTGTTATCTTCTGGAGGCTTTTTGGGTTTGTGCAGCTGGTGAAGTTGCACAGAGCAGTGGTTGAGGGCCTGGATCTGGAATTGGACTGTACCTATTTCCACCACTTACTAGCTGCGAGAACTGGGGTAAGTTTATTTAACTTCATTGCCTCAGTTCCCTGATCTGTGAAATGAAGATGTTCACAGCATGTACCTATAGGGTTGGCATGGGCTATTAATATATATGCAGAACACTTAGAATCATACCTGGTACATGGTAAATGTTTGCAAACATGATTGTTGGGGGGGAGCATCAACAAGGTACATTAAACTCTACTTCACTGACAATGAAATAGATGTTTGGGGACAGGTGAATTATGAGCAATTTTATTCTTTCAAAGAATTTCCTTTAAGTTTTGTTGTTATAATGATTTTAACAGTTAAAGAACTATTCCATTCTATGGAATGATATGTTAATATTTTTGTTTGTTTGTTGTTAATTTTTTTAAATTAATAAATAAAGAAAAAAAAAAGAATAAATGGAGGGCAGGCCATGGTGGCTCAGCAGGCAAGAATGCTCGCTTGCCATGCCAGAGGACCCGGGTTCGATTCCCGGTGCCTGCCCATGTTAAAAAAAAAAAAAAGGAAAATAAGCTAGAAATCAATAAAAAAACCAAACAAAAAACTATCCATTCTAATGCGATGTGGAGAAACAAAGATAATAATACCACGATGTCTTCTTGTTTTTATAGATACTCTAACGCACCCTGGGGTTACACAAGTCTGCAGAATATCTGAATCCAGAGCTCAGTAAGGTACTCAAAAAGGGGTTCACATAATAATTTCATCCAAGCAAGGCCTGTTTTCTCTACCCTCTTTTTCCATTCCCCTTCCCACTGTCTTCCTGGACTTGAGCCCACTTTTTAAAGTTAAAAATTTTTATTTCTACTGATATAAAAATACATTTGATGCATCTGACATTGCATCTTAGGAGTTACATTAAAAGGTATATTCTGAAGGGAGTTAGGGGAATAAGCATGAATATACTGGGCATCTAAGGGAAGGAAATAGGTATAAAAATGGAAATCAGGCAAGTAAAGAATTTTACTAATTGGTTGGTCTGGGGCTGGCCTTGTTAAACAGCAAAAGCAAACCAAGATAAAGTGGCCTAAGAAACTGCTGAAGAATTCCATGAATCACAAGCAGTAGATGGTAGGAATGGCCTTTGTTCCTATGAAGACCTGGATTCACATCCTGGCTCTGCAGGTTACTTGACCCCTCAGAACTGCGGTTTCCCTATCAGTAAAGTGGGGTCAATGATCCCAGCATCCCAGGGTTGTGGTAAGGACTAAATGAATTCAGGTAGGAAATGCCTGGCCAGCAGCCAATATTCAGTTGAGCAAGAGAGACTTACCAGGAATTTCCGCTTCTGCTTCCAGTGGCTGCCTTGGGCATTGGTGGCCACGTGGGCTTCGGTGACGGTTTTGATGAGCTCCCACTCTTCATCTGTGGGCTCTGGTTTGTGCCCGATGGATTTCTGCAGCTCTTCCCGCCGTCTCTTCTCTCGGTTCTCCTCTATTAGCTTCCGCTTTGCGAGACGCTTGCTATCATCCAGCACCACTGGGAGGAGGAGAAAGATGAGGCAAAACACACAAATACTCCCAAGACACATGGCAGATGCATGTCTTGGAGCCTCAGGGTTGGGGACCACTGAGGGGTGTGGAATCACACTGGGGCATTGTCTCCCATTGCAGCTACTGCCCAACATGGAGCCTGGGTGCTAAATTCCCAAAGCCTAGCCTTACTTTCCAAAAAAAGCCCTGAGGGAACTCGGACACTGGGCACTCCAATTCCACAGAAGGTGGCTCTGAACAAGAGTGAAGCAGAGAGAAGTAAAACCCAACACCAGCCATGACATCACCAATGAATCTGTCTAGTCAGTCATCTGAAGCCATTCCCAGGGGTTCTGCTCCTTCTCTCTTCCCCCTAAATGGCTCTTAGTAAGGAGAATTTCAGGTTAAAGAAAAGTTCTGGAGTGGTACATGGAAGCATGAAGGGCCCCAACTCTTCATGGTTCCCTTAAGGGTTAATATGAATGTGACTGGGTCCCTTTTGGGCCTTACAGGTACTTACTTTCATTATTCTCTCCCTGGTCAACTCTTAATTGATGGTTAAAGAACCTAAGCTTTGGAATCCAGGATATCATTTTGACACTATCAATTTCTAGCTGTGTGACCTCTGACAGGTTATTTAGATGCCCAAAGCTTTCATTTCTTCATATATAAAATGGGATCAATAATACCCCCACTTTATTGGGTATTCAATGCAATAATGCATATGGCGCATCTGGTGCACCACATGTGCTCAGTGACCACAGCCGTAACTTTTTATCATTTATGCAAAAAGGAGGTAAGAAGGGCAGGAAACACTTCTATGGTTAATATCTACAATAAACCATTTCACCAGACTTTTAGTAACTATCAGCAGAATGGAAAGACTCATGTTTTACACCAAGAGTCACAGTACTTTAGAACTGGAAGGGACTTTAGATATTATCTAGTCCAAATCTCTTCCTTCACAGGGGAAGATGTTGGTCCAGAGAGGCTGTGGCTTGCCCAAGGCCACACAGAAAGTTCATGGCAGAGTCAATGCATGATCCAGGACTCCTGACCCAGTCCTACAAAAACCATGTGGAGTCACTGTCCTAGAACCATTTCCTGACAAAGTAGTAACTAGTAGGAAGAGAAAAAAGTAGACAAAGCAGGAGGAAGAGAAGCAAGGTGCCCAGCTAATCTGCAAAGAGAATAAAACCAGATCATCGAGATTTCATTGAATAACCAAAGTCATGTGAATGCTTATAAATGTGGAAAGTGTGAATCCATTCTGTTAAGTCATTTTGATTTTCTTATTAAAGGGAGCAGAGGAAGGGGTATAACAATACTCAGAGCTCCCATTTTTTGGTGATCCCAGCATATTAGGTTTTTCACTGGCCTAAAAACCGCCCTGTGTGGTAGGTGATAATTTCACAGAAGATGAACCTGAGGCTTCATTCAGATGTTCATACAGGTAGTAAGTAGGCAGATCTCAGACTTGAACTGAGATTTCTCAGGTTACAACATTTGAGCTCTTAAAATGCCCCCCAAGCAAGTAAGATGTGTGTGTTTCCTCAGAGACTAGAATTTTAAAATCTCATGGACATGCAGATCTTTAACTTCTCAATAAAATGATGAAAATGAATATTGAATAACAGTTCATTATAGAGACATTTGGTTCGAAGTCAATAATTTTCACATATCCTTATCAGGAATATTGCCTGATATTGCCTGATCCAGGGATAAAAGTCTTTACAAGATAAAGACATACAACATATTCAGCCAGAGGTAGGGATTAACCCAATGTTTCCAGACTAACACCCTAACATAACCCCTTCCCTTTTTAGAGATTTCCTGGGTGAACCAGGAAATTCCATAGATTTCTTGTTCTAAGAGAATCCCATTTATCGCATAAATGTAAGCCCATGATTATTTTCTTTCTTCAGAAAATATCATTTCATTTTCTCTCCTCTCCTTCCTTCCTTCGTTCCTTCTCCCTCTCTGCTTCCATTCTCTTTCTTTTCTTTCTTGCCCTTTCTTCTTTTTGTTTTTAACTAAAAGTTGTAATCCCTCATTGATATTCTAAAAATTTATGTCAGGAGAAATCATTAACATTGATGTCTGGCAAAAGTGAGGCCACACATCCTGAATATCATGATTATTATTTTTTATTCTTAGATTAATTGAAGTGACTGGTATAAATCTCCTTTCACAAGGTGAGGAGAAGAGACAGTAAGGTTCATCTCACTACCATATGCTTCGGCACTTTGAAGACTGGGTGGCAACTACTTCTGTTTGGAATGCCTTCATGGCTAAAAATACAACAAACAGCCAACTGCAGGATGACTCACGCAGTCGTATTCAACTTCACATTCTTCAGAAATTTCCGAACACAATGTTTTCTGCCAGTGTGCTCTATCTCAAAAATGTCCATAAAATAAATTCCTGTTTCTCGTTTGGAAAATTAAGACCAGTCCATGAGGCTCTCACCACATGAACAGCTGTGGGTAAAAATTATACCTTATCAAGGTGAATGGACAGACCTCTCATTTGTAGTCTCTGCTGCAAACGGAGTGTTGCTAACCATCAGTCCTGCAAACATGATAGGGGATAATTTAACTGCGTTCCCTCATCCATCATCTGGGTACTTTGAGAGTTAGGACTTGACAAGGGTGGGAAAATAAAGGAGTTCTGTAGGATGGAAACCATCTAGCAAGGCCTCTAGGCTCCCTTTTAGGGCATGCCTGGGTGCAGGGAGTGAGGGATCTGTGGGAAAGCAGGTCACCTCCCCTCTCCCCTCATGTGCTCCTGCTTTCTTTTCTGCCCAGTTGATTTCCTTGAACCAAACCCTTCCCCAATCTCCTTGAATAAGAAGCAAATGAAGATCTACTTACAATCTGTTGCCATGCCAACATAGATGCATTTTTTAAAGCGACATTCCTGACATTGATTTCGCGTGACTTTGTCTATGACACATTTTCCTTCATATTTACAGGAATAGGATGGATGGAGATTTTTCTGAATGGTTCTTCTAAAGAAACCCTACATGAAAAAGAAAGACCCAGGACAATAGTTTCTGATGTTCTTGAAATGAATGACTCCAGAATTTTGTATCCACATAACTATGAGTGAAATTACTTTGGACTTTACCTGTACATGACCCTCTAGCTCTACCTATTAAATTACAGGGCAATTGGCCCAAAGGGAATCTAAAGAATTCAAAATCTGAGCTGAAGGGGATGTCGTAGGTTTATAGATGTACTATCTTTTGGCATTTATTCAAAGAAAAGAGGCTAATGTGAGAAGCTAGTGCTTACTTTTTTTTTCTTAAACATTAAATAATATAAATAAAGTATAGTATTTTATTTCATAGGGTCCTGTAATTGCATTAAGTTAAGCTATGAAGAAGCTTGCTACTTTATACTGGGAATAAAAGAGCTTGGCAATCATGATATTTTATTAATTAATAATTTAATGACTTACTAATTAAATGGATGCAGTAACTGTCTTATTTAGTTCAATTCTTATTTTTGACTTGAGATGGACATGGCAGCTCAGAAAGCCCTTCAAACAATAGTACGTGGGGATTAGAAAGTTTCAGGTCCTTTATCAAATTTTCTCCACCACTGATTGCATTTGGGTTTGGTTTTTCTAAATTTTTTTTTCTCCAGTATCTGTAGACATACATTCTGCAAGCTCATCTTAAGTCACTTTTAGGCAAATGTGGGTTACACGGTACAGGCTACTCTGGCCAGTGCCACTGTAAAGGTCTCTGAGGACACTATTGAGTTCCAGGTTTGGGAAGCTTATATACATTTATCAACGGTGTGTGATTCTAGAATCTTTCTGGATATGGTCCTCAAGTCTTGGCAACTATTCTTCTGTATTGTAGGAATTAATAATGGCAGCTAGCCCTTATTGCGAGGGGCATCTTGCAAAGTGCTGTAGATGCATTCCATATTCTTCTGTCTTAAGGTAGGTACTCTTAATATTTCCATGGTATGAATTTAAAAACTAAGCTGTAGGTTAAATCATTTGCCCAAAATCACATGGCACGTTCATGCTGGAACTCAGCCTGAAACCTAGCAATCAAACTCCATATCTCTTATTAACTTGACTAATTAAATACTATAAACTTATGCCAATTTTACTGTATTATTTAAATGTTTAAGATGAACAGACTATAAATAGTACCTTCCTTCCTACCTCTCAAAAAAACTTTTGTTCTGTTTGTTTCAGCAGAACAGCAAAACAAACCAAGATTTGAAGAATGTTCTTTATTAAAACTTAAAAGGGGTTTCTAACTTTGTCAGAGAAATGGTGGGACTGAAATACGAACTGACCTAGTTAAGCTGAAACTTTAATGATCTTGTTTAATTTTCCTTGCCCTTGAGCATGTATGTACATACCTACACTTGCATATTCCTCACTCAGACACACTCAGGAGCTCTTCTTTATAATTAAAAGATCAAAGGTAGGATTCTATCTGGGCAAAGCAAAAGAAAATGGAAAAATGCCAGCAATTATGGAGGTCAATAGACTTGATTTTGGGGCATATCTGCAAATTTCTTATTGTTTCCATTGTTTAAGTTGTACAGAAAAACTGTCATATTATATTTGGGTTTTGCTTACTTAAAAATTTGAGTTCATTAATTTGAGTGGTGTTGATATAATAAATCACATATGGTAAAGATGTTTGAGATATCAGCAGTATTTCCCTGGGTATTCTATGTGCCAAATCCTGCCAAAGCATAAATGTAAGGGCATGCCTTAAGAGTGAAGAACCTGCTTCCCTGTGAACCTCCCTTTTTACCACCACTACCCTCTGTCTAATCCACCTCTCAAAGGTTTTGCTTGCCTGGAGGGTCAAAGAAACCCAGAGATTCCTGGCAAGGTGTATGTCACAGATGAAGAGATGGGGGGCAGGTAGCATTCCTCCTTCTGGAGGAGGCAAAACTTTCCTAGAGGTGGAAATTCTGAAGTCCAAGGATATCCAATGAGAATGCTGACAGCTGCTATAAAGATAGGAAAGGTTACTCCACCTGAAGTTGGCTGGACCCTTTCCTCACTCATGCTCTCATACTGACACTTCCAGAGGTGGGTAGCATACTGGAGCATCAGACAAAATGAAAAAGAGAATGAGGTGTGGCATACCAGACAAAAGTGTAACACCCATTTGTCCAAAAGACTACTCAGTGTACTTTTTTTTTTTTTTTCATGGACAGGAACCGGGAATTGAAGCCAGGTCTCTGGGATGGCAGGTGAGAACTCTGCCTGCTGAGCCACCGTGGCCCACCCTTTGTGTACTTTTTAATAGAAAGAATTAAGTAATTTACACTTTGTATATTTCCAAAAAAAGAGTTGAGGTGGCTAGCGCTGCCACCCATAGTGCCCTCTGCTCTGAGACCTAGTTCTCATGACTCTTTCTGGGGGCTTCATGGACAAAATCCATTTTAAGATTTTAGTCTCCTTTAACCCACAATGAAAGCATATTTTACACATGATCCGGTATAACTTCATTTGAGTATATAAATATGCTAGGTCTGCTGTTTATAAAGAGTGACAAAATTTAACTCCTAGAAAGTGAATGTTAATAGAAGACATTTAAAGTAGTCAACCTATAAAAAGGAAATCCTTTAAGAGGTGAATTCATAGACTCTAGTAGCTGACAGAAGAAAAGTCTCAAGAATGAATATGGACATATTTTATTTTACTGATGGTTTTTTGATGACCAGAGGTCTTGCCTTTATAAATCAACACTAGACACGCTGCACTGCGTTCTGAGAACTGGATCGATTTCTTAGTGGTTTTAGAAGATGCACTAGTCAGTGGGATGAGGAAATAGTTACATATTTGGGCATTTGTTTAAAAACTTTGCGTGTCCCTTAAAAAGGTAGTTTGTCGGAGGATGGGATCAGCATTCTTTCCTCAAAACATGCATGAAAACTGGACATATCACCACAGAGAAAACATCTCCAAAAGATTTTCACAGTCTTTAGGGCAAAAATGGTCAAACAAGATTCCTTCCATATACATTACAAGTATGGGGTGGAAATATGTTTAAATTCAGGTTTGAATAAACAATACATGAAGTGTAACTTTTCGCATCTTTGGCTGCTGTTTAAAAACTGCGTTCATTTGAAAAAATCTTTTGTATTTTCCTAATATTCTTTATCATTATCATATCATTAAGTGAGGCAGCATAACCCACCCTAGGAAAGCTCCTTTCTGATTTTATGATAAAGGCAACTGGTTCAGAAACAGGATCTGGTTTGAGAAGAAAGCACAGAAGCTGAGAAATCTAGCTTTTGCCACCTGATTTCTTTTAAGAAAACCACAGCTGCCATCTGGCCCCAAAATCCTGTGTGATCTTGTGACTACAGAAGATAGGCTTGTGGGTTTCTTGATTATTATGGAGACATATGTGACACAGGAACATGGGTAAGAGGCTTGAGTCTCCCCTTGATTAAGTCCTCTGTAGCATATTCAGTCTTTAGTGTCACTTTGGGGAGTTGAGTATGAAATGGAATTTTCATTAGCGTGCCTCCAGAACTCAAAATTTGCCATCAGAAACTGATTAATAAAGAATCTCAGTGCTGAATAATCAGGTAGGTTGAGGCTTATGAATTGGGGCTAATTTAGAAAAAAACCAATTTGTATTACTGAGTTTTTGGAGTGAGAGACTCTATCTATAGAAATGCAATTTTATTACTTTCAAATCAAGCCAATAAAAATGTCTTGATTCAAGAGAGGTTCTGTATCTCTTCATTAACAAATAGCCAGGACTTATTTGTAACTAACTCCATTAAACCCCTCAAATGATTTTTTTTCATAGATGTAATGGTAACCTTGAGCCCTGTCTTTGAAAAAGCGTTATCGATTCCATATCAATGGGTTTGGATGAATGAAAACACACTGCATCTATATTCCAAATAACTGCTTGCAGATATAAGGCTGTGAGGAGCTTAAACATGGTCTCTTTTAATGGATTACCATCGCAACATTTCTAGCAGGCATTTGCTAAATGTTCCCTAATTTCACACATAAAAAGTAGGGAATAGGCATCAAAAACCTGTCACTAGGGAAATGGGGTACACCTTGATTTGAAATGGAGCAAACATGATAATTTTTGGTGTTTGGGATCAAGGGTAGGAGGAAAGGGGGACTGTTTTGTAAATTTTAAAATGATTTTTGCTTTTGCGTTTGGGGTTTAAATCTCGTGAATAATTTAGTTAAAAATATCACAGAAAAAAAAGGAAAAGTCCTTTCTGGACTTTAAATATTTTCTCGTTTTATATTAGCTGGATGCAGTATTGGGTTAAACTTATTTACCTTTATAGTAGAATTTTTTTCTAGGCTAGGCTGTTGGATCAAAAATTATTTTGCCAGAAAGCTCGTCTTGTTCATTTCCATGATGAAGATGGTAAGTAAGCAAATTTAGGCTCACATTTGGGAAACAAACTGACTGTTGATCACTTATGTGCTCTTGTCAAGTGTGCTGAAGATGGGTCTGTAGAGCACACAATTAGCTGATGGATGACCAGAATTTACTTACGGACTGCAGGCTGTGCAAAAAGCCAATTTGGATAATTTCAGAGCCTAAGTGAGCCTAAGTAGCCTCAAAGATATTCCCTAATGGAACCCTTAAAAGTAACCATATTCACTCAGATTAACAGTGCAAAAAAAAAGCCTGCAGCAGAACAAGCTCTGCCTCCTTAAACGCTGTAGATAAAACAGGAGGAGAAACAGTTATTTCTTAGGATGATAACATGCAATAAAATATCTATGTGTCTAAACACAGAGTAAGAATTCTATTAATTTTCTACGTTTTATTGTTTTCTCTCTCTTTTAAAAACAATTGTAGAGGCAAAGAAACCAGACACTGATCACATTCTTGGAAAACCTCGTTTAGTTATTTCTGATTCAGAAAAAAAAATTCATTTCAGTTAAAAATGAAGAGGGTAATCAGACACCAGGATAATTGTGGCCCCAAATATTGGGATTTGATCAGAATTTGAACGTAAAGGTTACATTGTATTCCTACTGTGCCCTGGGATGGGAATGAGTTGAGGGCAGTGGGAGCCCCAGGGCATTTACCTTGCAGCCTTCACAGGTGATGCAGCGGTAGTGATACCCTGTGGCTTTGTCACCACACACGACACATAGCTCGTCCTTGTCTAAGTAACTGGGTATGTACCCTGTGAAGGAGGAAAAAGAGATTTGTGAAAAAAAAAAAACAATAGCATGCTAAAGTCTAGGACACACTATAGCTAAGGTGGAGAGGCCAGAAATTGGTTCTATTTTATTTTATTTATTTATTTTTTGGGGGTGCATGGGTCCGGGATTGAACCTGGGTCTCCCGCATGGCAGGTCAGCTTTCCAACGCTGAACCACCTGTGCACTCCACAAGATTCCTGATAATACAATCTCTTTCATAGGGCTTATTTCACAACTTGTTTTTAGAAGACTTGTTTAACTTTGGAATCAAGACACTATTCAGAAAATTCGGAGAACTTTAGAAAGATCCTGGGAGATCTCAAGTACTTTTTTTTTGTTTATTTTATACTTTTATTTTATGACGCACTTTATTTGTCAAGTTAAAAGCTTACCCAGCTGTTTTTAAAATGGCAATTTCCAAGTTATTGGTGCATCAATTCTTTTTTTTTTTTTAAGCATAACAGCATACAAACATGAACATTATTAACATATGAGCATTCCATTCTTGGTACATAATCAATGACTCACAATATCATCACATAGTTGAATATTCATCACCATGATCATTTCTTAAAACATGTGCATCACTCCAGAAAAAGAAATAAAAAGAAAAAACTCATACATACTATAACCCCTACCCCTCCCTCTCGTTGACCACTAGCATTTCCACCTACTCAATATATTTTAGTCTTTGTTTCTCCTATTTTTTTCTATACCCCTTACCACTCCCTTTCTTTGATCATTAGTGTTTCTTTTTTTAAAATTTATTTATTAATTAAAAAGTAAGAAACAAAATAAAACATACATAATCAGTAATTCACAATATCATCACCCAGTTGCATATTCATCATTTCTTAGAACATTTGCATTAATTCAGAAAAAGAAACAAAAAGACAATAGAAAAAGAAATGAAACGAACACAGGAAAGAAAGAAAAAAAAAGATTATACCTATCATACCCCTTACCCCTTGCCTTCATTGATCACTAGCATTTCAAACTAAATTTATTTTAACATTTCTTCCCCCTATTATTTATTTTTATTCCATATATTCTACTCGTCTGTTGACAAGGTAGATAAAAGGAGCATCAGACACAAAGTTTTCACAATCACACAGTCACATTGTTACAGCTGTATCATTATTCAATCATCCTCAAGAAACATGGCTATTGGAACACAGCTCTACATTTTCAGGCAGTTCCCTCCAGCCTCTCCATTACATCTTGAATAACAAGATAATATCTACTTGATGTATAAGAATAACCTCCAGGATAACCTCTTGACTCTGTTTGGAATCTCTCAGCCATTGACACTTTGTCTCATTTCCCTCTTCCCTCTTTTGGTCAAGAAGGTTTTCTCAATCCCTTGATGCTAAATCTCAGCTCATTCTGGGTTTTTCTCAATCCCTTGATGCTGAG
Organism: Tamandua tetradactyla; assembly: GCF_023851605.1. Taxonomy (NCBI): domain Eukaryota; kingdom Metazoa; phylum Chordata; class Mammalia; order Pilosa; family Myrmecophagidae; genus Tamandua; species Tamandua tetradactyla. The sequence continues at coordinate 64,090,776 of NC_135341.1, read as the reverse complement.
TCTCCACTCATTCCAAGATCTCTGTTCCATGTTGCCAGGAAGGTCCACACCCCTGGGAGTCATGTCCCACATAGAGAGGGGTAGGATGGTGAAACTGCTTGTTGTGTTGGCTGGAGAGAGGGGCCACATCTGAGCAACAAAAGAGGCTCTCTTGGGGGTAACTCTTAGGCCTAATTTTAAGTAGGCTTGACCTATCCTTTGTGGGGTTAAGTTTCATATGAACAAACCCCAAGACTGGGGGCTCTACCTATAGCTTTGGTTGTCCACACTGTTTGTGAGAATATCAAGAATTCAACTTGGGGAAGTTGAATTTCTCTCCGTTCTCACCACTCCCTGAAGGGGGCTTTGCAGATACTTTTCCTATCACTGATTGAATCACTCTTGGATTCATCGAGGCATCACTCTGGACAAACCAACAAAACCTCATGTCCTACCTGAGATCCCAAGTACTTATGGTGTTCAATCAAACTATCTACATAAGTTATATTAGGAAATGCACTAGTCAAAATATTAATTTTGTAACAGATAAACATTTTTTGCTTTAGTCTCACACAGAAGGTGACATTTTAAAATATTAATTACCATCTATTTTCAGCACCCTGCAATAATGACATTCCTTTGTTCCTCCTCATGCAAAAACATTTTTAAAATTGTACCTTGTACATTTCACCATTATACACTCTAGGCATTCCTAGATTATACCATCTCAATCTTTAACATCTATCTTTCTTTCTGATTTCAATATGTCCCCAGCCCTCCTCCCTCTATCATTCTCACACGCAGCTTCATTCAGTGTTTTAACATAATTATATTACAGTTAGGTAGTATTGTGCTGTCCATTTCTGAGTTTTTGTATCCAGTCCTGTTGCACAGTCTGTATCCCTTCAGCTCCAATTACCCAATATCTTACCCTATTTCTATCTCTTGATGGTCTCTGTTATGAACAAAATATTCCAAGTTTATTCACTAATGTCAGTTCATATCAATGAGACCATACAGTATTTGTCCTTTAGTTTTTGGCTAGTCTCACTCAGCATAATGTTCTCGAGGTCCATCCATGTTGTTATATACTTCATAAGTTTATTCTGTCTTAAAGCTGCATAATATTCCATCATATGTATATACCATAGTTTGTTTAGCCACTCGTCTGTTGATGGACATTTTGGCTGTTTCCATCTCCTTGCAATTGTAAATAATGCTGCTATAAACATTGGTGTGCAAATGTTCATTTGTGTCTTTGCCCTTATGTCCTCTGAGTAGATACCTAGCAATGGTATTCCTGGGTCATACAACAATTCTATATTCAGCTTTTTGAGGAACTGCCAAACTGCCTTCCATAGTGGTTGCACCATTTGACATTCCCACCAACAGTGAATAACTGTGCCTCTTTCTCCACATCCTCTCCAGCACTTGTCATTTTCTGTTTTGTTGATAATGGCCATTCTGGTGGGTGTGAGATGATATCTGATTGTGGTTTTGATTTGCAATTCTCTAATGGCCAGGGATGTTGAGCATCTCTTCATGTGCCTTTTGGCCATTTGTATTTCCTCTTCTGAGAAGTGTCTGTTCAAATCTTTTTCCCATTTTGTAATTGGATTGGCTGTCTTTTTGTTGTTGAGTTGAACAATCTCTTTATAAGTTCTGGATACTAGACCTTTATCTGATATGTCATTTCCAAATATTGTCTCCCATTGTGTAGGCTGTCTTTCTACTTTCTTGATGAAGTTCTTTGATGCACAAAAGTGTTTAATTTTGAAGAGCTCCCATTTCTTTCTTTTTTTCTTCAGTGCTCTTGCTGTAGGTGTAAGGTCTATAAAACCGCCTCCAGTTATAAGATTTATAAGATATTTCCCTACATTTTCCTCTAACTGTTTTATGGTCTTAGACCTGATGTTTAGATCTTTGATCCATTTTGAGTTAACTTTTGTATAGGGTGTGAGATACGCATCCTCTTTCATTCTTTTGCATATGGATATCCAGTTCTCTAGGCACCATTTATTGAAGAGACTGTTCTGTCCCAGGTGAGTTGGCTTGACTGCCTTATCAAAGATCAAATGTCCACAGACAAGCGGGTCTATATCTGAGCACTCTATTCGATTCCATTGGTCAATATATCTATCTTTATGCCAATACCATGCTGTTTTGACCACTGCAGCTTCATAATATGCCTTATAGTCAGGCAGCGTAAGATCTCCAGCTTCGTTTTTTTTCCTCAAGATACTTTTAGCAATTTGGGGCACCCTGCCCTTCCAGATAAATTTGCTTATTGTTTTTTCTGTTTCTGAAAAGTAAGTTGTTGGGATTTTGATTGATATTGCATTGATCTGTAAATCAATTTAGGTAGAATTGACATCTTGACTATATTTAGTCTTCCAATCCATCAACACGGTATGCCCTTCCATCTATTTAGGTCTTCTGTGATTTCTTTTAACAGTTTCTTGTAGTTTTCTTTGTATAGGTCTTTTGTCTCTTTAGTTAAATTTATTCCTAAGTATTTTATTCTTTTAGTTGCAATTTTAAATGGAATTTGTTTCTTGATTTCCCCCTCAGATTGTTCATTACTAGTGTATAGAAACACTACAGATTTTTGAATGTTGCTCTTGTACCCTGCCACTTTGCTGTACTCATTTATTAGCTCTAGTGGTTTTGCTGTGGATTTTTCAGGGTTTTCGACATATAGTATCATATCATCTGCAAACAGTGATAGTTTTACTTCCTCCTTTCCAATTTTGATGCCTTGTATTTCTTTTTCTTGTCTAATTGCTCTGGCTAGAACTTCCAACACAATGTTGAATAACAGTGGTGATAGTGAACATCCTTGTCTTGTTCTTGATCTTAGGGGGAAAGTTTTCAGTTTTTCCCCATTGAGGATGATACTAGCTGTGGGTTTTTCATATATTCCCTTTATCATTTTAAGGAAATTCCCTTGTATTCCTATCCTTTGAAGTGTTTTCAACAGGAAAGGATGTTGAATTTTGTCAAATGCCTTCTCTGCATCAATTGAGATGATCATGTGATTTTTCTGCTTTGATTTGTTGATATGGTGTATTACATTAATTGATTTTCTTATGTTGAACCATCCTTGCATACCTGGGATGAATCCTACTTGGTCATGATGTATAATTCTTTTAATGTGTTGCTGGATTCGATTTGCTAGAATTTTGTTGAGGATTTTTGCATCTATATTCATTAGAGAGATTGGTCTGTAGTTTTCTTTTTTTGTAATATCTTTGCCTGGTTTTGGTATGAGGGTGATGTTGGCTTCATAAAATGAATTAGGTAGCTTTCCCTCCACTTTGATTTTTTTGAAGAGTTTGAGGAGAGTTGGTACTAATTCTTTCTGGAATGTTTGGTAGAATTCACATGTGAAGCCGTCTGGTCCTGGAGTTTTCTTTTTGGGTAGCTTTCTGATGACTGATTCAATTTCTTTACTTGTGATTGGTTTGTTGAGGTCATCTATTTCTTCTTGAGTCAAAGTTGGTTGTTCATGCCTTTCTAGGAAGTTGTCCATTTCATCTACATTGTTGTATTTATTTGCATAAAGTTGTTCATAGTATCCTGTTATTACCTCCTTTATTTCTGTGGGGTCAGTGGTTATGTCTCTTGTTCCATTTCTGATCTTATTTATTTGCATCCTCGCTCTTCTTCTTTTTGTCAATCTTGCTAAGGGCCCATCAATCTTATTGATTTTCTCATAGAACCAACTTCTGGTTTTATTGATTTTCTCAATTGTTTTCATGTTCTCAATTTCATTTATTTCTGCTCTAATCTTTGTTATTTCTTTCCTTTTGCTTGCTTTGGGGTTAGTTTGCTGTTCTTTCTCCAGTTCTTCCAAGTGGACAGTTAATTCCCGTATTTTTGCCATTTCTTCTTTTTTGATATAGGCATTTAGGGCAATAAATTTCCCTCTTAGCACTGCCTTTGATGCATCCCATAAGTTTTGATATGTTGTGTTTTCATTTTCATTTCCCTCGAGATATTTACTGATTTCTCTTGTAATTTCTTCCTTGACCCACTGGTTGTTTAAGAGTGTGTTGTTGAGCCTCCACATACTTGTGGATTTTCTGGCGCTCTGCCTATTATTGATTTCCAACTTCATTCCCCTATGATCCGAGAAAGTGTTGTGTATGATTTCAATCTTTTTAAATTTGTTGAGACTTGCTTTGTGACCCAGCATATGGTCTATATTTGAGAATGATCCATGAGTACTTGAGAAAAAGGTGTATCCTGCTGTTGTGGGGTGTAATGTCCTATAAATGTCTGTTAAGTCTAGCTCATTTATTGTAATATTCAAATTCTCTGTTTCTTTATTGATCCTCTGTCTAGATGTTCTGTCCATTGATGAGAGTGGTGAGTTGAAGTCTCCAACTATTATGGTAGATGTGTCTATTTCCCTTTTCAGTGTTTGCAGTGTTTGCCTCATGTATTTTGGGGCATTCTGGTTCAGTGCATAAATATTTATGATTGTTATGTCTTCATGTTGAATTGTTCCTTTTATTAGTACATAGTATCCTTCTTTGTCTCTTTTAACTGTTTTACATTTGAAGTCTAATTTCTTGGATATTAGTATAGCTACTCCTGCTCTTTTCTGGTTGTTATTTGCATGAAATATCTTTCCCCAACCTTTCACTTTCAACCTATGTTTATCTTTGGGTCTAAGATGTGTTTCCTGTAGACAGCATATAGAAGGATCCTGTTTTTTAATCCATTCTGCCAGTCTATGTCTTTTGATTGGGGAGTTCAATCCATTAACATTTAGTGTTATTACTGTTTGGGTAGTACTTTCCTCTACCATTTTGCCTTTTGTATTTTGTATGTCATATCTAATTTTCCTTCTTTCTACACTCTTCTCCACATCTCTCTCTTCTGTCTTTTCGTATCTGTCTCTAGTGCTCCCTTTAGTATTTCTTGCAGAGCTGGTCTCTTGGTCACAAATTCTTTCAGTGACTTTTTGTCTGAAAATGTTTTAATTTCTCCCTCATTTTTGAAGGACAATTTTGCTGGGTATAGAATTCTTGGTTGGCAGTTTTTCTCTTTTAGGAATTTAAATATATCATCCCACTGTCTTCTCGCCTCCATGGTTTCTGCTGAGAAATCTACACATAGTCTTATTGGGTTTCCCTTGTATGTGATGGATTGCTTTTCTTCTTGCTGCTTTCAAGATCCTCTCTTTCTCTTTGACCTCTGACATTCTGACTAGTAAGTGTCTTGGAGAACATCTATTTGGATCTATTCTCTTTGGGGTACGCTGCACTTCTTGGATCTGTAATTTTAGGTCTTTTATAAGAGTTGGGAAATTTTCAGTGGTAATATCTTCCATTAGTTTTTCTCCTCCTTTTCCCTTCTCTTCTCCTTCTGGGACCCCCACAACATGTATATTTGTGCGCTTCATATTATCATTCAATTCCCTGAGCCCCTGCTCATATTTTTCCATTTTTTCCCTATAGTTTCTGTATCTTGTCGGATTTCAGATGTTCCATCCTCCAGTTCACTAATCCTAACCTCTGTCTCTTGAAATCTACCATTGTAGGTTTCCATTATTTTTTTTCATCTCTTCTACTGTATCTTTCATCCCCATAAGTTCCGTGATTTGTTTTTTCAGACTTTCTATTTCTTCTTTTTGTTCATTCCTTGCCTTCTTCATATCCTCCCTCAATTCATTGATTTGGTTTTTGATGAGCTTTTCCATGTCTATTCGTATATTCTGAATTAGTTGTTTCAGCTCTTTTATCTCATTTGAACTATTGGTTTGTTCCTTTGACTGGGCCATATCTTCAACTTTCCTGGTGTGATCTGTTATTTTCTGCTGGCATCTAGACATTTAATTACCTTAATTAGTTCATTCTGGTGATTATTTTCACTTCTCTTACCTAGGGTTTTCTTACTAGATGAATTTGTTGTCTATCTGTTCTTTGACCTTCAGTTCAGCTTTTTCTGGACCTCTAGCTTAGGTTTTGTTTAACAGGGGAGAATTTTTCAGTTCTTGTTTTCTTGTTTCTTGCCCTGCTTGTATGGTGCCTTTTCCCTCCCCACCCTTAGGAGGGTCTACGTAGGTATTATAGACTCCAGCCGGGTTTTCCCAGACTAAACTGGCCTCCTGTCAGGGGCAAGGAGTCACCTGCTTCAGTTTTCCCTGAGGGTGAGACCCAGTAAGTTAAAAGACTTTCCTGTGAAGTCTCTGGGCTCTGTTTTTCTTACCCTGCCCAGTATGTGGCATGTCTGCCTGTGGGTTGCACCAGCAAAAGACGTTGTGGCACTTTTAACTTTGGAAGACTTTCCCTGCTGGGGGCATGGTGGAGATGGAGGAGAGGTTGTAGGCTGGTTTTAATGGCTTCAAATTGCCAAGCCCTGGAGTCTGAATTCCTTGAGAGAGGGATTCCATCTGAGTTGGGCTTCACCCCTCTCCTGGGGAAGGCACAGGTGGGAGACAGCTCTGAAAGCAGCCTGTTTCTGCCTATGCCTGGGGCAGTTGCAGCCTGAGAAGTCCCGCCACTGAATCCAGAGGCTGCCAAGTCTCCGTAGAGACACAGCCACTAAAGCCTCCGTTTCCTCCCCTTTCCTCTTTTTCTGTAAGCCCAAAGAGCGACCTCTGTGTTGACCAGGTTTAGAGTCTCTTTCCTTTCCCTCTGGGAAGCCGCCTGTGGGGGAGGGGCGGCGGGTGCTGGCCCCTGCGGCTTGAGGAACTCACAGTTTTGGGGGCACTTGCAGCCAGTCCAGCTGGTCCCGACTGGGGTATGCTGTGTGTCTGGTCACTGATGTGGCTCTGGGAGCTGTTCTGTACTGTTTCTGGTTATTTAGTAGTTGTTCTGGAGGACGAACTAAAATGCGCACATTGCTAAGCTGCCAACTTGGCCAATCTCAAGTACTTTTGAGTGAAGGAAACAGGCTCTGCCTTCCTCAAAGTCACACTAGAAGTTCATTGCAGAGGCGAAAACCCAGGTTTCCTAACTTCTAGTCAGCCAGTATAAGTTATATGTGTCTTTCTCTAAAAACAGAATTGACTTTAAGTAGGATGAACAGGGCCATCTAAGAAAAGGCAAGTAAACTTGTAGAAATTATGAAACAAAACAACATTGGGTAATGTGAAATAATAGAGTTCTATTTATTGAGAAAACAAAATCTAAACATAACAACTCTATTAGTTTACTAGTGACTTCCTTGACCCAGAAGGTGAAAGTTTAAAACCCAGAACAGAATCAGCCTACTTTCCACCTTCACTTGATGGTGTCCACACACAAAAGACTGATTCAGAAGGGCAAATCCAGTTTCGCAGTTCTCAACAGTTTCCTATATAGGCACATAGCTTTGGATAAGACCAAAAATCAAAAGGAGGCATGATTTGTTGGATGTGAAGAAGGGAGAGGGTGCAATCATTGCTTCTTTTTCCTGACCATGGTCCCTTATGAAGTTCAGTGACTCAGTATTGACTATTATTGGCTTCAGTGAAATTAGCCAGGTTGAAATGAGAGATGATGTAACTGTATGCTTTACCATGACATTTTCACAGGTTTTTAATTTAAACTTGTTCACTGAGGGTTTATTTTTTAGAACAAAGCCATAAGGAATACAAAAGAAAATGAATTATTTTCACAATTTCTTAGAAATTACTTTGCTTAGACTTTATTTTAGGAAAATGTTCCTTCTTGGGTGGGAGATAAATGAATTCAAAGTAAGATTTGGTAATGAACAGGGTTATCTTTTTAAATATCACAGCTTTTCTTAGTTTACTTTTGCATCATGCAACTCATGATTCATCTGTTGAGTTCATTTCAAGGTTTCAAAACATTTGAAAAAAAAAGAATTTGGGGAGGGAGCTGAGCAAGAGAAAAAGGAAACTGGAATGGTTTGTGTGTTGATTCAATCATTCATTTAGTCATCACTTTAGCAAACATTTATTTCACAGCTACTATGTACCTAGCACTGTGCTAGCTGCTGAGGACATAAAAATGAATAAGGCACAGTTCCTTCCTTTGAGACGCATATGTGTAAGCAACTGAGTTCTCTTTCTCAGCCCTGGTCATTCCCCAATGAAAGAAATAGGGAAAATGAAGGAGAGAACACGAAAAGATGCTCAACAACATTAGTTATTAGGGAAATGCAAATCAAAACCACAATGGGATACCACTTCACGCTCACTTGGATGGTTGTAATAAAAAAACAGCACTAGACAATGATAAATGATGGTTAGAATGTGGAGAAATTCACCCTCGTACATTGCTAGACGGAATTCTTCAGCTGTTTTGGAAAACAATTTGGCAGTTCCTCAAACAGTTAAGCACAGAGTTACTATATGACCCAGCAATATCACTCCTGGGAATATACCCAAGAGAACTGAAAATACATGTCCACTCAAAAACTTGTATATGAGTGTTCATAGCAGCATTATTCATAACAGCCAAAAACGAAACAAACCAAATGCCCATCAGCTGAAGAATGGATGACAAAATATAGTGTAACCATACAATGGAACTTTACTGATTCATAAAAAGGAATGAAGTAGTGATATACACTAAAACAGGAATGAATACTGAAAAATATAGGCTAAATGAAAGAAGCCAGATGCAAAAGACCAAATATCATGTGTTTCCATCTCTAGGAAAAGTCGGTAAGAGGAAAATTCATGCAGACAGAAAGTAAATTAGTGGTTGCCTAGGGCCTAGGGGGAAGAGGGGATGGAGAATGAGTGCTCAAGGGTATGGCTTTCTTTTTGGGGATGATAAAAAGTTCTGCAATTAGATAGTGGTAATGATTGTACAACCTTGAATATTCTAAAAATCATGGATTTTGTACACTTTAAGTGGGTGAATTTTATGATATGTGAATTATATCTCTATTAAGCTGTTACTAAAAAAAAAAGAAACCAAGGAAAGAAAACAGGACATTTATATGGATCAATGTGTCAAGGATTTAAAGATATCTAAACTGTAATTCTGGGACGAGGTTTCAGTCTAGTTGGGGAAAAGAGACAATAACAGATAATTTGCATATAATGTGGTAAGCATTAGGGTAGGGCTATGTCCAGGATCCCCCATGGATGTCACTGGGGAAACACTGAGAAGTCTTCCTGTCCCCCACTCCCACCCCAAGTCTGGGTCAGGTGCTTCCATTGCTCCTTCTGTTTCCCCCTAGCAGTCCTTTATTATCTGCACTGCAACTACCTGTGAACTTTTTCCTTCCTTAGACCATAATCACAGGTTCATAGGTTCAGCTACAGGGCAAGGATTGTTATCATTCATCCTGAAACTCCAGTGTCTAGCACCCGCTTCCTTGGAAGGATGGCATTATAGTTTTTCAAAATTGCTGATATTCAACTTGTGAACATAATTAACAATACTGAATTATATGTTTGAATGTGGTTAAAAGGGGAAATTTTAGGTTGTATAGATGTTACTAAAGTAAAAAATTTAAAACAGCTGCTACTGGCCAATTGAGAAGAAGATAAGGGAGATGGGTTATATGTGGAATCTACAGGTGGGCAGGCTTGAAGGCTGGAAGTGTGCCTTTGAAGGCTAAAGACGTTGACAAGGGTTTCTGCAAGAGGTGGTAATGTAGATACAGGTGCCAAAACTTCTGGCCTAATGAAACTGCATTAGGAAGTATGCACTTTGGCACAGAAATCAAGATCCCCTATTCTTGAGGAAATCCATCGGATTCAAGCTCATCCAAGACCTACTGATCTGGAGATGCATGTTCACTAATTAAGTAGATTTGGTTCCATTTTCTTTGGCTCTATTCTCATCACTAGATTTAATACAATGCTGGGCACAGGACTAAGGAGAGCTCAAGGGCAATACCATTTTCACAAATACAGGAGTGAATAATTTCCATGTACAGGCAAGACTGATTAAGACACTATTATCAAAAGCAGATATTTGAGGTCTGCGTTTTACACAACTCGCTCAACTTTCTACTTTGAGTTTTGTAAACTACTGTCCATTACACTCAAAATAGCCTTTGTTTGTTTATATGGTCATGGAGAAATCCCATAGTTGTATACCATCGTCTTCTAGGTAACTCATGGTCCTATGATTCAAAAATTTTTTGTGGGTGTGTATGGGCTGGGATTGAACCCAGGTCTCCTGCGTGGCAGGAGAGCATTCTACCACCGAACTATCCATGCACCATCTCCCTGCTTATGGTTCAAATTTAATAAGGAATAATAACAAAATCTATAGGAAAACTCGGGAATAAATTCATTCCAAACACAGTTTTGGGGGGTCCATCCATAATAAAATACAAAATTAAAAATTCCCACTGGATCTGTATCCAGAGAACTAACTAGTGACCTAGGATGCATAATTGGGTTGGGGTAGGGAGATGGCCAAGTGGAAAGGTTAGAGATGCTCTGGACTAATGGACTTGAATAGTCATTCCTTAGGAATCAAAAACAATGTGCGTCTTAATTACCTATTAAATCCAGAGTTTTAAAATTAAAAAAAAAAACATGACACAAGTAATTTTCATTGTAGAAAGCAGTTCATTTTGGAAAACCTGGAAATAATAGCAAAAAACACAGTTATTTATAAATTCACCATCCAGAGATAACCATTGTAGTATTTTTGTTTCTGTTCATCTTAAATTACTATGAGTGTGGCCATGTGTGTATATGCATCACATCTAAAAACACAAGTAACTTTTAAACAACAAAATAACTCAGTTATTAAAACAAGACCTTCCTTGTAAAGGCAGTTGGAATATACATATCGATATTTTCAGGAAAGTTACATCTTGACCCTATTAACTAGATTAAGTCTAGTTGATCCAACAGAATAAAGATGTTTGTGTTCTTGGTGTCAAGTCCAGACGTGAGAGGTAAGGGAGAAAGATAGGTCACGTCCCTCTACTCTCATGTCAGGGAGCTAACAGTAATACAGTGTGATACTTGTGGATCAATGCCTTGGAAGTGGCCACAATAGTGGGGCCCTAGAACATTGGCCAGGGTGGGGAAGAAGTAAGGTGGTTCCCCCTCACGGCAACACATCTTACTATAGTTAACCACTATCTTTCCGCTTTGGTCATAAGGCATTTAACCTGTAGTTCAGCAATCAATGCCAACTATTGGATAGTCTGACCTTTAAGGTTCACGTGAACTCTGGAACCAGCGATAATTCAACCAGCAAATGGAATGGGCTGCTTCCATTTTCTGACTTCTAGTCTGATAGGTGGTTTGCTTTGCTTTCATTTCTTCTCATTTTCTTCTTGGCGGTGCAGATGAAGAGGTGATTAGATATATCTTTAGTGAAATCATCAAACCTTCTACAAAATATTTCTTAAATTGGTAGCAGTTGCTTACATGAACATTCTAGTTGCTTAGATGAACATGCTGCCCACCTCTTTTTTTTTCTTTAAAATATTAACTCTGAGCCATCTTATTTATCCAAAATAGTACCACAGGTAATGACACATCAATCATTATGCTCGAGTCCATTATTTATCCTTAAGTAACTTCCATCTAGGAATAAGAATCCCACACATAATGAATAGGCAGGTGGGGATTGTCTTAAGGTTATTGAAGATAGTTGACAAATCACATGCTAATCAATTTTCCTAGAGAACTTCGCTATTTCTTGCTTGTCTGCAATTTCAGAGTCTCCACCTCATTCCTTTTATATAGTCAACAAGTAAGTCACATGCTGGCCAATATGCCCAGCTAAGGTAGATGCCCATGCAGCTCTAGTGCTGTTGCCAGGAATGGAACTAGATGGTTGACATATTGTCAGTGTAGGGTTCTGTGATGCTTGTTATCCAGGAACAGAAACAAATAGGAGAGACACAACCCCTGGAAGCTATACTGTGCATCTGAAGAATTGTATCTGCAAGCTGCCCCAGATGATTGGTAAAGAATGTTAATAACCCCCAGCAAATAGTTATGATCCATAATATGTGAGAGTCCAAGGCTGACATATTTTCTCCAGCTCTTACTGGCTCAGATGGATTATTTTTAGGCTAATAAATTATGCTGCCATTAAATCTGGCATATTTTTACAAAAGCAAACTCCAACCACCTGTTTAACAAAGTACTTTGGGATTTTTTTAGGTGACACTTGGCAATGTCTGATTAATTGCTAGGTATTACTTTACATGTAAAATAGGTTCAAACAGTAAAATGTTACTAACTTTTTTTTTTACTCTTAAGTTATAATGGTTATTTTGAGACATAATTCACATACCAAATGCTCACCCACTTAACACATAAAATCAATAGTTTTTAGTGCAATCACAGGGTTGTTGCTAACCTAATATTTAAAAATTGTTTCTCACAGGGACCTGGTGCATGGAGGTGGAAGGTATTGTACATTTGTACTACAAGTTATGCAGAAGGTAATAAGCTTGGCTTCTTGGAACACACTGGGTTCAAGATATTACTGCCTAATATCCTTTCCTTTAATTCTGAAGAATTTCCTTTATAATTGCCTGTAGGCTAGGTGTGGTGGTGGCAAAATTCCCCAGTTTTTGTTTATTTGGGAATGTTTGCATGTTGGTCTTGTACCCTGCCACTTTGCTGAATTCATTTATTAGCAGTTTTGTTGCACACTGTACATTTCAATATTTTAAAGTGTTAGTGCTGGTATTTAGGGTATTTAGTCCCTCAGCTGACTTGTTCCTTGGATTTGTACTCAGATTGTGTTATGACAGATACTGCTTTGAGAGCCAGGAGCTAACAAATCCAAACAAATCAATACAAAAAACATCTCTCACAGTCTTTGCAAATTAGCTTTGAATTGGCCAGTGGTCTCCTTCAGATTTCATCCCTCCTGTCAAGATCAGCGAAATGAGGAAATGCGAAATGCAGGTTCTTCCCTGATTTTTCAGAGTCTGTGTCTTGTCTTGGGCTTCTGCTTGCGGGTGGGTGACAGAATTTCCCTGCTCACAGGAATTCAAAGGTACCCAGTGACTTCAATCACTGGGTGCCTTTGCCCTAGGCCATTTTGACTTACCTGTTTCTTACACTTCTTTAGCTGTTCCAAGTGTCTTAGGGCTGGAGGGTGCATTCTGGGAGGGTGAGTCAGAGGCATTTCCTAGGCCAGTCTTTCAGGCTATCTCCAGATTGACTGGTACTGATATACAGTCACTGCAGTATATGCATGGGGATTACTCTGCTTCTGGGGAATAGAGCCAGGAACCCACAATGGGAGCGCAGGCTGGCTCCACACCAAGCCAGTGAGGGTGTGGGGGAGAGGCCCACGAGGATGCCAGGAACTCCAACTAGGCTTGTGAAGTTGCATTTTCTTGGTTAGGCATTTGCCTGGTTACTACAGCCTTTTCACTGTCTTCTGCAGTTTTGAGGAAGGGTCGTTGCTTTAAGAGAATTGCTGTTTTTGCTTAAGGAGTGATGGAACAATGCTCTCACCTCCCTCGCCCCCATCCCTGGCTCCCAGCAATATGAAGTAGCTGATTCAAAACGCTGATCAGAGCTGAGCCCCCACTCCCCCAGATTATGGAGAACTAAGGCCTTATAGCGCCCCCTAGGACCAGCAAGCTGCACCAGGGGCCCAGGTTGCACTTCCAATCATTTCCTTCCAGGCAGTTGCAGGCTACAAAAGCAATAAACGATAAAGACCCACATCACCGGATCGAAGAAAACTTACAATATAGTTTACTCTGAACCTTATTTAATATTTTTAACAATTTTATCTTAATCCTAAGTCATTCCACAAAGAATTTGAGGCATCCGTATTTGATTGTACAAAGTTTGTATTGTATAAAGTTTGCCATAGTAAGTACCTTATAAAATAGTTTTTTTTTTAAGTGCATGGTCCAGGAAATGAATAAAACAGTTTTTCAAGTGCAATTGTATTGAGATATATTCACACACTATTTATTCCATCCAAAGTATACAATCAGTGACTCACAGTATCATTACATAGTTGTGCATTTATCACCACAACAAATTTTAGAACATTTTCATTACTCCCCGCCACCAAAATAATAAAATATAATAAAAATAAAAAAGAACACCCAAACATCCCATAACCCTTATCACCCCCCCATTATTTATTCTTGTGTGTCTTTATTTTATTACTCATCTATCTGCCCATACACTTGACTGATACACAAGGGAGAAGCAGTCGAAGGTTTTCACAAGCACATGGTCACACGATAAAAGCTATTTAGTTACACAATCACCATCAAGAAACAAGTCTACTGGATTACAGTCCAACTCTTTCAGGTATTTCCTTCTCGCTATTCTAATAATGTTAGAAGCCAAAAAGGAATATCTATATAATGCATAAGAATAACTTCCAGAATGACCTCTAGACTCTATTCGAAATATCTTAGCTATAAAATAGTTTTAATTGGCATTAGTTTCGAAAAACCAAATGACATTTTTGGATAGTCTCATTCTATTTTTTTTTTTATTTTTAGTTTACCATTAAGCGTAATCAATATCACTGTTGAAAGGGTTTGTAGATCTCATACATTTTTATCCTCCTCCTTCATCTTCCTCCTCATTGTTATCACCATCATCATCCCCTTCTTCATTACTGTTATCAATCCCCCTGCCCGCTCTTCCCCACAAATGTCTTAAATCCCACTTTCTCTTCACTGAGGTTGTCTCTGTCATCTTCCTCTGCAACTTCTATCTCAGAGCAGGGTTGTCCCAGAGGCTCCTATTTCACCAATCTTTTCTCAAAACAGCTACTGCTTTCCTGCCCTTCTTACTCCACCCTCATGGAATATCGGAGCAGCTTTGCTTTCTCCTCGCCCTCTGGCTGCCTGAGCCCTTGGTGCTAGAGGATAGGAGACACTGGAGCTCCAACGCTGCGAGCTTCAGAGAAATGGAAGTTGGAGGAGGAAAGGAGAAGTGGAAGAAGGAGCAGGTAAGGGGTGTTAATCCAGAAAGGGGGGAGAACATGATGACAAGAAACTCTGGATTCCCACCATCTGGAATTCCTAGTGCAGAAAGAGGGACAAAACAAGTTTGGGATTATTCCTGCTGACTCAAGAACCCTCCTGAAAATAAAACATATTAATTTTTAAGACCAAGCTTAAAGGCATAATATAGCTTCATGCCTAAAAAGTCTCTAGATAAAGGTCCTTCTCACTGTTCCTGATGACTCGGATTCTTAGTAGCAGACCTAACCTTTCAATCCACAATTAGAGCTAAGAAGCTTGAAGATGGAAATCACTAGGAAAGGAAATAGATTGGTATAATGAGTTTCAGTCAAAATTTTAATCAAACAGGTACATACTGGCAGTGTTTCTGGCTTGCAGACTTAAAAAAATCTGAGCCAATTTTAAAACCAGGATGTTTCATACACAATCCAGACTTCTTGCTTCACTTGAAATATTGGAATATCTAACAATACCAAACCCTAAACCTCACAGGGCAACAAACAGGTGGCCTGAGAAGGGTGTCCCCGCCTTCCAATAAAAAGGTACTAGCTCTCTGCAATTAGCCCCACTCTTTATTGTACCCAACTCTGAGACTAAGCATTGGTTGCATCCTTGAGGAAAATGAGTATCCTAGTGGGGAATGTTTCTTTATCTGAAAAATCCATTTAGAATGAGATTTAAGGTTATAGCTGTAAAAATATGAGTGATCAGCTCTTCAGCCTTATCTTATATTAAAGGAAAGGAGCTGTTCCATTTCTCATCAGGATAACATCATTGTTGTTATCAGCCCTCCAGAGCTCTCTGCAGGTATATCCTGTAGTTGTGGGGGATGAACACTTTACAGTGTGTGAAATAGAAAGGTTCATGGTGCTTATAATTTGGGGAGGTGATGACAAATGGAAAGATAGATTTGACATTAACAAACACACATGATGAAAAGAACCCAAATCTAGACTGCATAAATAATCTACAACATATATATTTAAGTATTGTGTTGCATTTATTTATGTATATGTATGTTCAAGTATACCTCTTTGTGACAGAGCTCAATGTATGAAACACAAAAATCTAAATTTACACATCTGAAAACCAAGAGAGAATGTTCACATTACATAAAGATTCTTTACAAAATGATTTACTTCAGATATCTAAATAGTAAATTCGTCTAACGCGGGGTTCTCCACTGGGGGTGATTTTGCCCCCCCAGTTGGCATTTGGCTATGTCTGGAGGTATTTTTGGTTGTCACGATTTGGAAGGGGGTTTCTACTGGCATTTAGTACGTAGAGGCCAGGCATCTGCTCAACATCCTACAATGCACAGGGGAGCACAACAACAAATTATCTGGCCCAAAATGTCAATAGTGCTGAGGTTGAGAAACCCTTGTCTAATACACTTTATATATAATTTAATTTATTTTAAAAAGATAATTTACACAAACGAGTCAAATCTATTGTGTAAAACAAGGGATTTTGAAGCTAGAGCTGGTCAAGAGTGGGGGGAGGGGATGGGGAGGAGGTAGTGCTGATGAAACAGAAGAGGCTGGTGGGCTGTGAGCTGAGTCAGTGGCCTGAAAAGACACAGGCTGAGAATGACAGGGCAGTACATCGGTATGTGGTTTGCAGTGGGCAGTAGTTGGAAAAGGGCATCATTGATTCAGAGATGGGAGGTGTTGGGCAGAGAGATTGGTATCTGGAGTGACTGGCTAAGATTTCTAGAGCAGAGCAAAAAAGAAACAAGGCAGTAGATCTCTTTAGGGGAAAGAAGAGTTGGTGGAGTTTGTGTTTGCTCTGAAAGGCCCATAAAAGGGTCTAAAACTTTGAGAAGGAGCCAACTGGTAGAGTGCAGAGGGCAGGGAAGAACTGCTACAAGTGGCTGCAAACAGAAGGCACCGAGGGACATGAGGGGTGAAGGGAGAGAACATGGAGAGAGGATGGATAGGACCGCATGGCAAGAGGTATCTACAGATAAGGAAAGGGGGCAGGGTGGGGTGACCCCTCAAAAGCACATTCTGGGAGTCTCTAGAACTGAGGAATTTCTCTAAAGCAGTAGGACGTGAGGAAGCTGAGATGAGACTGGTACCAAGGACAGCGCCCAGAAGGTCAACAGTTCTGAGGCTCGGGAAACAGGGAGGACACAGATACCAAGCAGCACAGGGAAGCAGCGGACATACAGCAAGATGGGGTCACAAAAGCCAGCCCGGGTGATGGTGGGATGGGAAGCAGCTTGAACCCAGGCTGAATGTAGCTAAGTGCTGAGAGCTGAAGAGGAAAGCTTTGGGCTTGGAAAAGCATTCAAGGCGGGATGGGAGGTCATGAAGGAGAATCCAGTTGGCAGGAAATAAACAGCACCACCATTCCTTCCCAAGTCTCCAGGCATCTGACTTCATTTGATCATAATGCCTTGGACTTCTACCATTAACTTTCATTGTGAAGAGAGGAAAGCATCGTGAATGCTTTTGGATGAGGTTTTAGTATCCAGTGAGATCTCTGAGGGACATGCCTTTGACAAGACAGTCACCCAATTCTCAGGAAAGGAAAGGAAACTTCAGCTTATGCTTTTGTCAGCCTTTGGACTTGGTGGAAACTACTACTGTTCCTTATTCTGCTTCCGTTTCTGGGTGCTGAGGGGCACTTGCATTTAACCTTTTGATCCACAAACATGTTCTGTATTTAAGAAAATGATTGTATTATTTTTTGGAGTGGTGTTGTCTCAATAGTATATAGGTAGCAGTGCCTAATTTGAAATCTTAACCTTACATAAGTATCATTACAAATTGCATAAGTATTGTAGAAAATTCTATGATTGCAATAACCATTTAAGTGTTGCAGTTTAAGGAGATGATATCTGTAATACTCAGCAATTCACTGGGTGGATTGATCATATATGTTTAAAGTAAATAAAATCAATTACAGGGAATGAGGATAGGGGAGAGAGAGATGGAGGTGAAAGGAGAGGAGAGAGAGAAACACAAGTTAGGTTGGGAGTGATTGTGCAACAGTGTAATAAATCTTCCTTTTTTCTGGCTCCCTTTCCTGCCTGCTTCTCAGTAATCTGAGCGTGATTCTAGGGTTTAAGGATAACTGTTTCTTACATAAAATTTTTTTTCTTTGTTCTAGGTAGGCTTTGGAATTTTCCTGTTCGAAACTCTACCACATAGCAATTCTTCCCTAACTTTAAAAGAGGCCAAAGGAATTCTAATTAGAGACTGTATTTCTTTGGGGCTTAATTCTTTCATTTTTTTAACCCAATCCTCCTGATGGGGTCACTCAAACACCCTGCAACTACCATTTAATTTTCATTTCTAATGTCTACACAAATTATTCACATGGAAGTCAACAGAGCTACAGAACAGGAGAAAAGACTCAGAATAGTGTCCCAGAGACAGTAGAACCATGGAAGCAGATTCAGAAACTGCCACTGTATGTGGAGTTTCTACTTCAGTTATTAATTTTTCTTTGTGCAAAACTAAAAATGTGGCTGTAGAGAAAGAACATTAGCAATCAACAACAAAACAGTCAGAACAAACACACCCCATATCCTCGATCCTGGCTCAAATTTAGGATATTCTTACTCTCTGGGGTGTGATAGTCAATTCTGATGCAAATACTTGAATAACTTTTTGAGCAAGCAACCAATATAAAGTAAGAGAACATGTGCAATGTCAGACAAAGAATTAAATTAAAATATTTCATATTGCTTTCTAGTGTTCTAGATGAAAAATAAAACAGACACTATAGTCTGCATTTCGGCCCTTCTCAATGTGAAAATTATATTAACTTTTTAAATTTTATTATATTTGTGATTCAATGGACTGGATTCACACGCCTTAGTTTAAGTCTCAAAGTTTCAGGAATTCGATTACTTTTTTCTCTCTTGGCTACAAAGGTGAAAACACAGAAACATAACACAAAGAAACAGAGTCATACTTAAGTCCCACTCATTAAGATAACTACCCATTCACACTGGGTTGTGTGGCCTTCCTGCATTCATCTATGGGTGCCTACACATATAATTATATATATTTTAAAGATTAGGCTGTACATACTAGAAAACTCCATTGGAAGGTTAGAGAATATTCCTTGCTTTAAAAAACAAAGGAAAAACTAAGACAGCTTTATTATTGAAGAGTTTATAGAATTGTAGCAACACACAAACACAGATGAAGCAATTATGAATTTTATGAAAGTAGCTTTAAAAAATTGAAATAATGAGGTCTGCCCCACTGAAAACCTGCTTATAGTCTTAATTTTGCCTTAATGAGATACTACTGAGGTCTTCCAACAACAAAAAAATCAATACTGGATCAATAAGGATAGACATGCTGGGTGTGACCTTTTGTCCTAAGAGACAGCTAACAGCTGGGTTTAGTTTTACTGGGATTTACTTAAAGACTTTTAACAGTAAATAATGGTGCATTTAAGAATATTTGCCTGTTGGATTTAGTGAGTTTGGCAGGTGGAAGTGACCTTTCAAGAGCATATGGCTTTGAGAAATTACATCAATATATTCACACAATGTGTCTTTCTATTTCATGCATCAAACTAATTAGTAAAGAGGCCCTGGATTAGCATTTTATAAGCAAATGTTCCCCTGCACTGATTGAAGAAAATATAGTGAAAAGACAAAAGAGTAAAAGAGCCTGAAATCTTCTGCAGGACATTTTTAAAAATAGCATAAAGCCCAGCATTTTCTTGTGACTCTGCAATGCTATGGAAGACATATCCAGGGATGTCTAATATAGCAATATGGCAATGTTGATTTCTTCTTTTCAAAGATAAATTATTTACAAATATATAATTAAGTGAAACAGCACACACTCAATCTGTCAATGTTCCCTACAGGGGACTTTATACAATGCACTCCTTGTAATAAATGAGAAATTCTGATGCCCTTTAAGGATGTGAAACTAAATGAAAATATAGATGAAAGATTCTGAATATGCTTTTTGCTGCAATCTCCTTCAATTTTCATATTTGCAAGTTATAGCATTGAAAATACAAACGCTGCATATGATAGAAACTAAACAGGGATATTAGGTTTAGTTTGTCTTATTTATTTTATTTCTTCTTTTAATTATAGAGTGACATTTTTTAATGTCAAATGATAATTTTTACAGGAGCCACAATCAAACAAAGCACAGTATGTTTTAAGGTTAATTTCACAGAATAAATTCACCGTTGTAGATCAAAGAGCATCAAATTCTTACAAATAATAGAAATGTATAAATTTGGTTCCCTATGCAATATTCTATAGATCATAAGATGAACAAACGAATTTCTGGCTCTTAAATTTAAACTGTTTCCAAACGCACTGCTGCTACTAAGTTCCCCGAGTACCACCTGTTCGCCTCTTTCTTTTTCTTTTTCTGGTACCACAAGAAATGTTCAGCCGATAGAAAATTAAACAGCAATGTAAGCCAATAGTGTCTATTGAAATAAATGGATATTGCCTTTGAAATAGTTTAAATATTTTGAAGGATATTTCACTTGCTTTCATATAGGGAGTGCACTTGAATGATTCAGACATGTTAAACTTTAGGGACAGAATGGTAAGGTAAAATATATTAGTTCCTTTTGAGTTTTACATTGTTACAGTTTGATAAGGTTACAAATATATTCTTTACAGTTTACGTGGATAAGTAAATATATTCAAATTAACATTTACAGATCCTGATTTATCAATATTATAATACTTTTCAAAAACCACTAAAATATTCTTCTGGTTAACTAAAATAAATGTTGGCTATGCAATGTGAAGAAAAAGTCAAGTGACATTTTAATCCGAACTTTATCCCATTTCAAACACCACAATGTCAACCCACCAGGGGTATTCTTTTACATACTTTCTTTAACAAAGAAGCTGACAACACTCACGTTGGGCAAACTATATACACATGCAAAATGCAGTCTAGGACAGAAACTCAACCTAGCTTTCAGGTCTAAAGAAAAAAAGTGCTTGGAAATCTCTGGGGTTCCCAGATTGCTTCAATCATCTAGCAACCTCTCTCCACTGCTGTTTTAATTTCAAGCATTTAGCCTTCAGATCCAAAGATTTGATGAAGCTGATGCAAACTATAATTTTAGAGCGAAACGGAAACACAGCACTGAGACTTTGAACAAATTTAAGTAAAGTGGTCCCTACCTTTTTTTTGAGAGTACGATGGCGACTGCACTTGAGAAAAAGTAGGCTTTTCTTCAGTGAAATATTCAGGTTGGCTGTATTGATTCAGGGCCATGTCCAAGTCAGAGTCCTTGCTTTTAAACATGTTTCCAGGGTAATTACAGGTATAAGGCTGATTCACTGCCCAGGCCTGTTCCATATATATGTTGTTACTGGGCAAAACCTGAGCATCACAACCAGTGTAACCCGGACTATCTTCAAAAAATGCGTAGTAATCAGTGGACTGCATGTAACAATTGCTGCCGGCAGCTGAGTGCACTTCATATCTTTCCTGCATACAATAGTTCATTTTGTTACCCTGTTTCAGTTTCTACTTTACATACACACACACTCTATGCATGCATTCACCGGCCCTATACACCCAGAGAGCCAGGCATATACACCTAGAAGCAGACATACATACACATGAAATGACAAGGTCAGATGATTAAACACCACCCCCAGCACACAACACAGACTGCTTTACTTTGGAATAGCGCCTGATGTGCTGAAATCCTATTTAGACTGGGGTGTCTTTTGAGCTCTTCTGCCGTTTAAACATACTGAAAAGCAGATTTATGATTATCAGAGGCCTTAAGCTGCGATTGCAGCTAATTCCCAGGAGAGATGGTAGGCAGGTGGGGATGACCTGCACCCAGCGAGAAGACTGACAGCGAGAACGTTCTTGTTACTCCGAGGCTGGGAAGATTCATTTTAGACGCCGTTTTTAACCACTTTCGACATGATTAGAAAATATTACTCCGCCTAGTGCATTGTTATGTCACTTCGGTTGACAATTTAAATACGAAGCTTTATAAAGACGTATTAGAGAATATCCACGGAAACACAGAAAATCCTAAAATCAATAATCTAGTTTATTTGCATGAACCAGAGACAATTCGGTAGTAATGAAGCTGATGACTGACTCCAAAACATTAATCTAGTTGTACAAATGTTAGTGGTTTAATCAGTTGTTGAATGCTACTGATTGGCTTTATTAATAGTAGGATCCAACCATCTTTTCAATGACACACAAATCCCACTCGTTTTAAGAATATGCCAAGGGAAGCTGCATTTATTATATTCCTTGTACCTGATAATTTGCCAAGTCATTAGACCCAAGCTACAAGAGATCTAAAGCTTGAATTAACTTTGCGCAATTCTCTTAATGTTTTGTGTACAAATGCACCAGAGTGTGTGCCAAGGCCCCTGTATGAAGGATGCCACTATACTGACAGCTGCTTTTCCCCTTCATTTGTGTTCAAGAGCCCTCTTATCACTTCTACATGGAAAACTGTGTATGTCTAAAGTTTTATTCCCATTCAAATCTGCTTTTGAGGTTATTCTCAAGCTTAACATGATATAGGTAGGATTCAAGCCCTTGACATTTTAAGATTGTGACCCTAAAGGGAAAAGCATTTTCTATAATAATCACCATATCTTTTAACTAAAAAGCTAACAAATATCAAATTAGCCCATCATGCTTACTAATGGTATGTCTGTTATGTGAATGGCAGTGAATACAAGTGTGCATATGTCCACATAACATCTTTGTGTTCTAGATTATAAAGTAGTAAGGACAGAAACTGCTTTCTTTTAAACTGGAGATTCTTTCTCTTTCTTCTGGAGAGTCAATTTGCAGGGCAGGGCCTCAGGTAGTGAGTGACTTTTACATTTGGGCTCCTGCTGGTCCACACGTGTTGGTATTTCACTTCTAAGGTGTCATGACCAATAAAATATTGTAGCATTCAACAGTGAGAACTCTGCTTTGGACATGAAGCTCCAGTCAACTGCAACATGGAATTCAGGAGAAAGGAGGGTATTACAATCACTTAACAAGCATCTATGGAGTACCTAACGGGTAGAAGCAGGGAGGTGATGGCTACAGAGAAAGCTGTTAAAAAAAACAGTCATAGACTCTCTCACTAAGTAGCTTAATACATATGTATTAAATATGCACAGTCAAGAGGACCATTGTTGTGCAAGTGAGCCTTTAAGTGATTTAGATTTTATAAAGGAATTAAAAGAGCCATCAACCCCAGGGAAGATGGTTATCAGTGGGAAAAGGCCAAAAATAAAACAAAGTCAGGGAAGAAACATAGGCAGACCCATGAGAATGTTTAGTAATGAAAAACTGCAACTTAACTATAAAAAAAACATAAAGAAACTTTCTGAAATTTGTCTATTTGAACCTGGAAAATTAAATGCAATATCCTGGAAAGCATAAAAATTATCATAAGGAGGAAAGAACATAGTTAACATTTTAATAGTGTTTTTATTCTCTGATTACTCTTAAAACAAATAAAAGATTTCTTCACTAGTGTTGTTAAGAGCACTGAACGTAACATTACAATTAACATTTTCTTCCTACTGAAGATGTCAAAACATTTCATTGGAAGCAATGACTATTTTCTGAAAACCCTAGGAAAAAGGGTCCAGGCCTTATGTTTTTTTGTCTAATCTCATTTCTTTATCTCAAATTTCTCAAAACTAATCTGAAAATTACCTCTCAATAAAACAGTTTTCTTTCCTGGCAAGCAAATATGTTTAAAAGCCTATTTTTTTTTTTTCTGATTGGGAGCAGTATGTTAAATCCATCCAACTTTGCAATTCTGCCCAGTGCATTTCCTGCCTCTTGATTTCATTGAAGGCACAAATCCAAGCAATTTCTTGCTTTTCACCAGTAACACATCAATGAAAGCCAGAAGCTCAACTTTCAGTCCAATGGAACACTTGAAAACAATTTTCAGAAATCTCAAAATATGTTTAAAAAATCAGAGTGCTATCCTGCCACCCCTACCCCAACCTCTGGAACTGGACATATATTCTGCAGTGAAAAAGGAAAGAATGGCTCCTGAAAAACTTAATGAAAATACTTATTTTTAGCAAAAAAAAATTTCTCTCATTTTTAATAAACATTTAGAAAATTCCCGAGAGCCTAGAGGATTTTTCTTGAATTCAAAAAGTCCTGATTACTTCAGCAATCTCTGATTAGTATAAAGCTTCAAAACATATTTAAAAGAACTGATTTCCTCCACTAACTTTTATCTTTTTGGAGAAAACAGTACAGTGCAAAACTTTTGAAATTCATACTTCTACACAGTAGGAATATTCCTTACTTGTAATAAATTCACAAAACTCTAATTACTGTTAACTGAAAATGAAGTTCAACACTCACAACGAATTTGAAATATGTCCCCTCATGCCCTGATGGAAGCAATCACATACTGTCACCTGTGATCGATCTATGTGTCACAAAATGAGGTAAGCTTTGGTAAAATTTCCCTCTAATTTAGTTACTTTTAAAGAGAAGCTTAAGAGTTATTTGGCCCATGGTGCACCAAGCTGCTTTAAATAAACTCAGGAAGGCTTTCATAATTCTCATTAGAAGTGTTTTAATCAATATCAATTTGTTATATAAATACATCTTTGTGGCTGGAAGGACAGAACCTAAAAAAGATAAGACAAACTATGCTTGAAAAACCTCAGAGGTAAGCAACAAACCCTCAAGTTCTGTGAAAGGGGAAAACTGTTTCTCTCTCTCTCCTCCTTTTTCCCTTTATTTTCAAGTGTGTTGGTTCTCCAACATGGCTACATATTGGAATCAACTGGAAAACTTTAAAAACCACCAATGCCTCAGTCCCGCTGTTTTGGTTTGCTAAAGCTGCTGGAATGTGATATGCCAGAAATTGATTGACTTTTACAAAGGGCATTTATTAGGTTACAAATTTACACCTCTAAGGCTGTAAAAATGTCCAAATGAAGGCACCAACAAGACCATACCCTCTTGGAGGAAATGCAGCTGGCAGCCAGGATCCTCTGTCACACAGGAGGGCACATGGTGACATCTGCTGTTCTCCTCTCTTAGCTTCTGATTTCAAATGGCTCTCTCAGCTCCTGTGGATCCTTCTTGCTTCTCCCAGGGGGCACTGTCTTTCTTAGCTTCTTTTAGCAGCTCCCTCTCATAAAGGGCTTGAGGAAAGGATTAAGACCTACCTTGAATTGGGTGGGTCACATCTTTATGGAAACAATTTAATCAAAAGGTCCCACCTACAATAAGTCTGCCCCTACAAGAATGGATTAGAAGAAAATGGCTTTTCTGGGGGTACATAACAGATTCGAATAAGCACACCCACCCTCAGAAATTCTGATTTAATCTATATTGGGTGAAAACTGAGCATCGAGATTTTTTTATGTTCCCCAGGTAATTTGCACAGGGACACAAATTTTGAGGACTACGGCTCTCTCTACTGGGTGACTGACCCCAGTCCCTTCACTCTGGATCAGAATATCCTGAATATTTATTCTGTTTTCTTCTTAAGTTCTTTCTTAAGAACTCCCTTAATTCTTAAAAATTCGCTTTCCACATTGTAATATGACTTTGCTTGCTTTTGAACTTAATCAAGAAGAGGAGATAAATCAAGGGGACATGCCAGGAAAGAACTACATACAATAAAGTATGATAATGGTGATATCTATGGTAGCTCCAGCTACCATCTTGGTCCACAAGTATGAGAGCCAGCCTCTAAAGATGGCGGAAGAAGTCTGGGTTGCTGAAGTTCACAGAACTGCCGTACTAGCTCTGGACATTTATTTCTCAAGAGAGAGAAATAGATTTCTCTTAGGTAATAGTTTTCTCATTTATACAATTTGGATAACAGTACCTGCCTCATACATTTGTTGTGAAGATTAAGTGGGTGAATACAAGTGAAGAACTTAGACTAGTGACTGGCATAGTAATATAATTATATGTACATAATAATTATTAATATCAGTGTGCCTTAGGTTCTGTCTTGAGCTACTTTCTTTCCTTAGTCTACATTTTCCCTCTAGGTGAGAGGATAGAACACTACATCATTTCAACCAATATGGCCCATCACCTGTTTTTGTAAATGATGTTTCATTGAAACACAGCTATGTTGATATTTTTGCATATTGTCTATGGCTACTTTTGGGCTACAACGGCAGAGTTGAGTAGTGGCAGCAGAGACTGTATGATCTGCTAGAAATATTTTCTACTTGGTACTTTACAGAAAAAATTTGCCAACCTCTGATCTAGGTGATCTCATCCTGCCTCATAGTTTTTGAGAACATTTACATGCTGATAACATTCAAATATATATCTCCATCCTAGATATCTCTCTGAAACCAGCATTTTATATCTAAGTGCCGACCTGACACTTCCATTTGCACAAACAGCTGGTATTGGCAACTTAATTATTTCTAAAACCCTTTCCTCTCACAGTATTCCCATCTCAATACCACCACCCACCTGTGGGCTTAAACTAAAAACCTTGGCATTCTCCTTGACTCCTTTTTTACCTTCATGACTTATATCTAATCCATTAGCAATGTCTATTGGTTCTTTCTCCAAAACAGATTTTAAATCCAACCACTTCTATCTCTACTGCCATCACCCTAGCCCAAACTGCTCTTAACTGGACCCCCAAATTGGTCTCCTAAACAGCCTTGTCTCAGTTTAATTCTTTCTTGATACAGTGACCAAGGAGTAATGTTTTAAAAATGCAAATCAGATCATGCAACTTTCCTGTTTAAAACCTTTCGATAGCTTACTACTGCATTTAGAATGAAATCCGAACCCTCTACTAAAATTTGTCCCTTTTCCACCTCCCTTCAAACTCTATCTTCCTTTTACACTTGACTCCAGCCAAAACGGCATCCTTGTTGTTCCTTGAACGTCTTAAGTTCTTGCCTGTCTCAGAGACTGCACATGCTCTCCCCTGTCTTAGAAATGCCCTCCCTTCAGCTCTTCCCAAGATGAAGCCCTTTCCATCCTTCAAGACTTAGCTTAAATGGCACTTTTTCCAGATTTCAGGAGCGTCTTGATTCCATTTTAGGCCTAAAGGCCCTGAACACTCATCATATATATAATGACTTCTATTTCTTTCAGAAAAAAAAGGGAAATTATAACTTTGTCTCTTGTTTTGTAAGTTGTACCAAGACTTGTGTGCATTTAAAAATCTGCATATTGCAATAAATGTAATTGTCTGAGGCTTGCAAGTTTCCTGTGAGGCATACATCTGTATAAAATTGAGTCTGTTTGCCTTTTTAGATCATTGCCACTAAAGAACAGAGACAGGTTTGATTATTAAACTTACCCTTATGGAATCATGAATGTGTGTTACCATTGCCAATCATCTCAGCCCCAAAAGAAAGAGCTACCAAAGTACAGGAAAACTCCATTTATAAATATAAAGGTGTGGGAGTCCAGATTTCAAGTCCTAAAAGCATATCTGAATGTATGTAATATATTTTTGTAAAAGAGTGGAAGAGTTACTCTTTGAGCATGTTTTCTTGATCTTTTGAAAGCCTGGATTATTCTGATTCACTGCTTTTTTATTTTAATCTTTGTTTTTTCATTAGGGAAGTTGTAGGCTTACAAAAAATATATACAGAAATACAGAGTTCCCATATACTCCCGTATTATTAAGACTTTGCATTAGTGTGGTACCTTTATTATAACTGATAAAACAACATTATAATTGTACTATTAACTCTAGTTCATAGATTACATTAGGGTTCACTATTTGTGTTGCACCAGCCTATGGGTTTACTTTTTTGAAATTTTTATTCTAGTAACATATATAAGACCTAAAATTTCTCCTTTAACACATTAAGGAACATAA
Source organism: Tamandua tetradactyla (assembly GCF_023851605.1). NCBI lineage: Eukaryota > Metazoa > Chordata > Mammalia > Pilosa > Myrmecophagidae > Tamandua > Tamandua tetradactyla. Next base: position 64,063,131 of record NC_135341.1, on the reverse strand, counting down.
TTCATGGGTATTAATTGTGTTTACAAGGTTGTGCTACCATCACCGCCACTCATGACCTAAACATTTCCATCATCCCCAAAGGAAATTGCACCAATAAAGCACTAACTCCCCATTCCCTACCCCAACTATGGCCCCTGTAACTTATTATCTAGTTTGGGAATCTATGAATTTACTCATTCGAATGGTTTCCTATCAGTGAGATCATACAATATTTGTCCTTTTGTGTCTGGCTTATTTCACTCAACATGATGTCTTCAAGGTTCATCCATGTTGTCTCATATATCAGAATTTCATTCCTTTTAATGGCTGAACAATAGTCCATTGTGCTATCACATTTTCCTTATTTATTTATTTATCTGTTAATGGACACTTGGGTTGCTTCCCTCTTTTGCAACTGTGATTAATGTTGCTATGAACGTTGAAGTGCAAATAATTTTTTGAGTCCCTGCTTTCAATTCTTTTGGGTACAAACCTAGAAGTGGGTTTCTGGGTCATGTGGTAACTATGTTTAACTTTCTGAGGAACTGCCAAACTGTTTTCCACAGTGGCTGCTCCATGTTACTTTACCAACAATGAGCAAGTGTTTCTATTTCTCCACATCCTCTCCAATGTTTGTTGTTTTTCATTTTCAAAAAGTAGCCATTCCAGTGAGTGTGAAATGGTATCTCACTGTAGTTTTGATTTGCATTTCCCTAATGGCTAAAGATGTTGAGCATCTTCACATGTGCTTTTTAGCCATTTGTATATCTTCTTTGGGAAAATATCTACTCGAGTCTTTTGCCCATTTTTAAATTACATTGTTTGTCCTTTTGTTTAATATTGTAGATATTAAAACCTTACTGGTTTCCATGCAGGAGACCTGAGCTCGATTCCCAGATCATGCACCAACCCCCAAAAAAGGAAACACCTTATTGGATATGTGGGTTTCCAAATATTTTCTCCCACTCTGCAGACTGTATTTTTACTTTCATGAAGAAGTCCTTTGATGCACAAAAGTTTTATATTTTGAGGAAATTCCATTTATCTACTTTTTCTTTTGTTGCTCATGCTTTGGGTATACAGTCTGAGAAACCTCTGCCTGACACAAGGTTCTGAAGATGCTTCCTTATGTTTTCTTCTTGGAGTTTGATAGTTTTGGTTCTTATATGTAGGCCTGATTCATTTTGAGTTAATTTTTGTATATAGTGTGAGACAGGGACCCTCCTTGATTGTTTTGCATATGTACATCTAGTTTTCCCAGCACTATTAGTTGAAGAGACTATTTTTTCCCAATTAAGTGAACTTTGTATCCTTGTCCAAAATCATTTGGCCTAAAACAAAAGATTTATTTCTGAGCTCTCATTCAATTCCATTGTTCTCTATGCCTGACCTTATGACAGTACCATGCTGTTATAACTATGTAGCTGCATAGTATGTTTTAAAATTGGGAAGATGAGTCCTGTAACTCTATGCTTCTTTTTCAAGATGATTTTGGATATTTGGGGCCCCTTACCCTTCCATATAAATTTGATGATTGGCTTTTCCATTTCTGCAATGAAAGCTGTTGGAGTTTTGAACGGAGTTGTGTTGAATCTGTGTTCTAGTTTTCTAGCTGCTGGAATGCAATATACCAGAAATAAAATGGCTTTTAAAAAGGGGGATTTAATAGGTTGCTAGTTTACAGTTCTAAGGCCAAGAAAATGTCCCAATTAAAACAAGTCTATAGAAATGCCCAATCTAAGGCATCCAGGAAAAGATACTTTGATTCAAGAAGGCCAATGAAGTTCAGGTTTCTCTCTCATCTGGAAAGGCACATGGCGAACATGGTCAGTTTCTCATTCAGCTGGGAGGGTACATAGTGAATACGGCATCATCTGCTAGCTTCCTCTCCAGCTCCCTGGGAGGCGTTTTCCATCTTCTTCAAAAGTCGCTGGCTGGTGGACTCTCTGCTTTGTGGTGCTGTGGCATTCTCTACTCTCTCAGAATCTCAAGCTTTCTCCAAAATGTTTCCTCTTTTATAGGATTCCAGTAAAGTAAACAAAAGCCACCTGGAATGGGTGGAGACACATTTCCACCTAATCCAGTTTAACACTCACTCTTGAGTGAGTCACATCTCCATGGAGATAATCTAATTAAAGTTTCCAACCTATAGCACTGAATGGGGATTAGAAGAAACCACTGCTCTCACAAGATTGTTTAGGATTAAAGCATTAGTTTTTTAGGGTACATAAACCTCTTCAAACTGGAAAAATCTGTAAATTGTTTTCAGTAGAAATGACATCTTTACCATACTTAGTCTTCCAATCCATGAACACAGAATACCCTTCCATTTATTAGGGCTTTTTAAATTTCTTTTAGTAATGTTTCATAGTTTCAAGACTAAGATCTTTACATCCTTGGTTAAATTTATTCCTAGATATTTGACTATTGTAGCTGCTATTGTAAATGGAATATTTTTTCTTGATTTCTTCTTCAGATTGTTCATTCCTACTATATACAGATCTGATTTTTGCATGTTGATCTTGAAACCCACCACTTTTCTGTTTTTATTTATTAGTTCTAGTAGTTTTGTTGTTAATTTTTCAGGATGCTCTACAGATAGGAGCATGCCTCTATAAATAGGGAAAGTTTGGATGCCTTTAATTTCTTTTTCTTGCCTAATTGTTCTGACTAGAACTTCCAGTACAATGTTGCACAACAATGCTGACTGATTTAGAGGAAAAGCCTTCAGTCTTTCACCATTGAGTATGATGTTAGCTGTGGATTTTTCATGGGTACCTATTATATTGAAAAAGTTTCCTTCTATTCCTAGTTGTCTAAGTGTTTTTTGGAAAGAAGTTGTGCTTGATTTTGTCATATGCCTTTTCTGCATCAATTGAAATGATTATGTGTTTTTTTCCTTCATTCTATTAATGTGGTATATGATATTATATGATTATCTTATGTTGAACCACTTTTGAATACCTGGATTAAATCTCACTTGATCATGATATATAATTCCATAATTTTAAGATGTGTTGCCAGATTTGGTTTGCTAGCTTTTTGTTGAGGACTTTGCATAAATTTTTATAAGGGAAATTGGTCTACAATGTTATTTTCTTGTGGTCTGTTTAGATGGTTTTGGTATTAAGATGATGTTGACTTCACAGAATGAATTCAGTTCCTCTGTTACATGGGAAGGCCCATGTCAACATCTGCTGTCCTTTTCTCCTGGCTTCTGGTTTTAAATGGCTCTTTCAGCTTCTGGCATCTCCTGGGGCATTTTCCTTCTGTATCTTCAAATGTCTGTCACTTGCTTTCATATCTCTGCTCTCTGTATTGCCTCTCTAAGCATCTGTGCTTTCTCCAAAATGTCTCCCCATTGAAAGGACTCTAGTAAACAAATCAAAACCCTCCTTGAATGGGCAGAGTCACATTTCCATCTAGTCAAAAGGCCACATCCACAATCGGGTGTTTAAAATCTCCATGGAGTAATCTATTCAAAAGTTCCCACCCACAACTGAGCAACTCAGTCTCCATGGATACAATCTAATCAATGGTTTCCACCCTACAATATTGAATCAGGATTAAAGGACATGGCTTTCTGGGGTATATAACACTTTCAGACCAGCACAATTGTGGTCAGAGAAGATACACTGTATGAGTTAAATATTTTTTAATTTATTGAGACTAGTTTTGTGAACTAATACATGGTCTATCCTGGAGAGTGACCCATATATACCAGAGAACAATGTGTATAGTAGCATTCAAGTCTTCTATTTCCTTATTGATCTTCTGTCTAGATGTTCTATGCATTATTGAGAGTGGTGTACAAAGTTTCCTATTATTAATGTAGAACGATTTATTTCTCCCTTCAAATCTGTCAATATTTTCTTCATATATTCTGTGGTTCTTTCATTAGATGCCTATATGTTTAAAATTCTTATGTCTATTGAATTGACCCTTTTATCAGTATAAAGTGATTTATTTTATCTCTTATAACTACTGGTAATACAAAACTTTCTGCTGCCATTTTTTTTTGATGTTTGTAAGCCTTTTATCTTTTTTGTCCTTCAATTCCTCTATTAATGCCTACTTTCATTTTTATTTGATTTATTAATTTTTTTCATTTCATACTGTATATATTTTTCATGTATTTTCTTTATGTTTACTATGGGGCTTAAAATTAACATTCTAAATCTATAACAATCATGTTTGATTTGATACCAATTTGACTTCAATAATATACATATATACTGGTCATATGCCTCACTGTCCCCCACCTTTCGTGGTACTTGTTACAAATTATATTTTTATACATTGTAAGTACAAAATGATAGTTTATCTTTACTTTTTAATGCATTTGCATTTTAGGACTTGTAAGAAATAAATAGTGGAGTTATATTTAAAAAATACAGTACAATACAATAATGCTGGCATTTAACTACACATATGGCTACTGTTTTAGTTTGCTAATGTTGCTTAAATACAGTATATCAGAAATGGGTTGGCTTTTACAACAGGGATTTATTAACTTGCAAGCTTTTGAGGTTGTGAAAATGTCCAAATCAAGGCTTTAATAGGTAATGCTTTCTCCCTGAAGACCAATGATTCTCGGCAACTCTGTCACATAACCAGGCACATGGTGCTTTCTGCTGGTCTCCCCCTTATCTCCTGGGTTTTGTTGCTTCCAGTTTCTGGCTTCAGTGGCTTCCTCTCTGTTGCTGTGCTTTGTCTCTGCTTTCTCAGGTTCTCTAGCTTTTCTCTCTTCTATGCTTCTCTGAATTTCCTCTCTTATAAAGGACTCCAGTGAGAGGATTAAGACCCACCTGTGGCACAGCTCAGCTGAAATAACCTAATCAAAGGTCCTACCCATAATAACTATATACCCACAGGAACTGGTTAGATTTAAGAACATGATCTTTTCTGGGGTATACACAATTTCAAACCATTACACTTACCCTTACTGGAGGTTTTCACCTCTTTATGCTGCATTGACCCCCTGTCTAGTGTTCTGTCCTTTTAGACTGAAGAACTCTCTTTATCACTGCTAAAGGTGTAATTGTAAAGAACTCCTCAGCTTCTGTTGATCTTAAACATCTTTTTCTCTCCCTCACTTTTGAAAGACGGTTTCTCTAGATTTAAAATTCTTTCTTGGAAATTGTTTTCTTTCAGTACTTTCAATATTTTCCTCCACTGTGTCTGGTTTTTGATGAGAAATTGTGATTAATCTTATTGGGATTCCCTTGCACATAAAACGTTTCTTTTCTTTTGCAGCTTCAGAACTATCACCTTTCACATTGTATAGTTTCATTACTATGTGTCCGGGTGTGATTCTCTTTGAGTTTATTCTGTTTGCAGTTGGTTGGGTTTCTTGAATGTGCTGATTCATGTCTTTCATTAAATGTGGGGAGTTTTCTGCCATTATTTCTTTAGATATTACTTATACCTCTTTCTCTCTTTTCCTCCTGGGATTCATAGAGCATGTATATTAGTATACTTGATACAGTCTCTTAAGCTCTGTTTCCTTTTCTATAGTTTTTTCTTTTTTCTCCCCAGCCTGAATCATTGTGATTGTTTTGTCTATGAGTTTACTGCTTTTTTCTTCTTCCAGCTCCAATGTGCTATCGAGATCCTCTAGGAAATTTTTCATTAGTGGAATTACATTTAAAAATACAACACAATAATGCTGGCATTTATAATTACCCAATGGTCTTCAACTCCAGTATTTGTTTGGTTTATTTGGTTCCTTTTAAAAATTTCTCTATTGAGATTCTCATATTATTCACTCATTGTTTTCCTGATATACTTTAGTTATTTCTCTATGTTTTCTTTAATCTCATTGAGCAGTTTGAGGATCATTTTTCAAAAGTTTTTGTCTAGTATATCAACAGTCTGGTCTTCTTCATTGACGGTTTCTGGATTTTTAAATAGTCCCTTTGGACAGGTCATCATTTCCTGTTGCTTTATTTTGTAATCTTTGGTTGTACAGTGTACATTTTAATATTTCAAAGTGCTAACTCTGGGTTTTCATCCCTGAGCTGTCTGTTTCTTAAAATTCTATTCAGCTAGTAATGTGATAGATTTCCTTGAATGTGAGGAGCTAATAAAAACAAACAAACCAACACACACAAAAAACATTTTTCGCAGTCTTGGAAATTGGCTGTGCATTGGCTTATGGTCCTCTTCAGAGTTTAACCCTCCTATTTGGAAGATTAACCGAAGATGAAAGTGAAGTGCAGGGCCCTCTCCATCTTTTCTGAGATTGTGTCTGGTCCTGAGATTGTGGTTGTTTCTGGCCTTAGGAATTTCCCATTCATAGGATTTTGAATGCCCTGTCTACTCCCTTTGAGATGGACTTACTCCCGGTCCCAGGTATTCTATTGTTGGCTTAAAGCAGATAATCTTTTGCCCTAGGTCACTTTGGCTTAATAGTTTCTACATTGCTCTAGCTCTGTGCATGCTGCTTCTGCCACAGGGCAAGTTCTGGGAGGGAAGCCAAGCCAACTACTTTGGTCTAGTCTTTCTGATTGCTACCTCCACTCATCCACCCCATAGGTTGGCATGAACTTGCAGGCAACACAGTATATGCATAGGGATTACTGTGTTCCTCTGAAACGGTAGTAAGGACCTATGATGTGAGCTCAGGTGGTTCCATGCTGTGCCAGGCAGGGGGTGAAGGAAAGTCCAGCAAGGGTGCCATGTGTGCCTCCTACCACTTCTAAAGTTGCATTTTCCTGATTTGGTATTTGTCCAGGTACTGAAATTCTTTAACTGTTTTCTGGAATTTTGAGACAGATGGCTTTGCCAGGTTTTGCTAGTTGTTCAAAGATTCTGTGTGGGAATGACACCCTGCAGTATTATACACTGCCATCTTGGTCGACCAGCTGACTGCTTTTGAAAAAGTAGTCCAATTCCAGAGTTTTGAATAAGGGCCAATTTATTTGTACCACTGAAGTAGTCTATCTTAAAATAGCACTCCCCACTTCCCCAGAACTTATCGAAAATTTATGTTCTTAGACCCCTAGCCTTCTTCTCTTGGAATTTTACAGCTGATGTTTCTGAGCTATATATTCCATATTCTTTTTATGTGATTTATGAGGGAACTGAGTCCAGAGTGATAGTGACTTTGAATTACCACATAGCAAGTGGCAGCTATTTTGACCAGAACATACTCTTGCTTTGCCTATATCAGTCTCCCTATTCTAGGAAGGAGGAGATTAAAGGGATATGTCCTGGGTTTGGGCACTGATTCTCCCTCCTCTGAACTCCTGCCAAATTATATAAAACCTTGAGCTTCTAGGATCATGCCAAACTCTAGCCATTTTAGAACCTTTCACTTTCTCAGTCTTAGGTGGGTTAATCAGCATGAATTACTCTTCCCTCAATTACTGTAATTGTACAATTATTATTAAATGAATACTGTGACATGGGATTCATATTTAGACAGTGTTCAAAAAGTGGTCCAATAATACCAGTCCTAAGAGATGCTGTGAAGGAAAAAAAGGACAAAAAGAGGTTCTATATGGTCAAATGGGTTTGGGAAGCAATGCATTGTTTTATCTAGTGGAGATTCACAGAAGAAAGTGGTTGAACTTTGTTTGACTTCATGTAACTCAGTGTTTCCCAAGTTTGCATGTTCATAGCACACTGTGTATCTTGTAACACCTGTTAATAGTTGTTTTAGTTTCCTAGTTGCCAGAATGTGATATACCAGAAACAGAATGGTTTTTAAAACGGGGAATTTATTAAGTTGCAAGTCCACAGTTCTAAGGCTGTGAAAATACCCCAATGAAAGCAAGCCTATAGAAATGTCCAATCTAAGGCATCCAGGAAAGATACCTTGGTACAAGAAGGCTGATGACATTCAGAGTTTCTCACTCAACTGGAAAGGCACATGGCGAACATGGCAGCATCTGCTAGTTTTCTCTCCAAGCTTCTCATTTCATGAAGCTCCCCCAGGGGCGTTTTCCTTCTTCATCTCCAAAGGTCTCTGGCTGAATGGGCTCTGTAGTTCTTGTGGCTCTGTTGTGATTCTAAAAAGGGGGCTCTCTCTGGGTGGGCCATAGTGGCGTAATGGCAGAGTTCTTGCCTGCCATGCCATAGACCCGGATTCGATTCCTGGTGCTTGCCTATGCAGAAAAAAAAAAAAAGGGACTCTCTCCAAAATGTTTCCTCTTCTAAAGGATTCCAGTCAAGGCCCACATGGAATGGGTAGGGACACACCTCCCTCTAATCAAAAGTTAATACCCACAATCGGATGCATCACATCTCCATGGGAACAATCCAAAAACTCCCAGCCAGCAATACTGAATGAGGATTAAAAGACATGGCTTTTCTGGGGTCCACCAGATTCAAACTGGCACAATCGCATTTCATGAAACACACTTTCAGAAACACAGTATTCTGTCCTATTGGACCTATGCTGGAACTAAGGTCATTTGCCAGGAAGGATATATGGCCTGAGAGAATGGTATGTTTTTCAGGTTTCACACTAAGAAAAGAGTGGAGAAGTCTGGGAAACTGCCAAGTGAGAAGGCCGTTTTTTTTTTGGCCATCACCAAGAAGGAAAGCTACTGGCCAGAAAACTGAAACACCTTCTAGGGAAAAAACAGGCTGGGCACACGGAAGTACAAATTCCCAGCAGGCCTAATAAGGCCAGGGCCTTTGGGCTCTGGGGTTTAGTCTATTTTGGTAAGAATAGAAACTTACATACTCAAACCTCTCTTCTTTTAAAATATCTTGTCCACTCTGGATTTGTTTCTAATGTTTAGTATTTAATAAAAGCTCTTTGATAATTTTAGGCTGTTACAGCTCCTTAAAAGTGTATCAAGGACACTTTTGTTCACAGTCCATCACAAAGCAGAATTTGCTTTTATAAAATTGTGTTTGAAAAAGTGACAATGAGGTTTATTAGTATAAAAGAATGGATTCTGATTTGTTCCTATGGAAAAGAAACAGTGCTGATGGGAAAACTGAAGTGGGAACAGGGGCTCAAACTGGAAGCAGCCACAGTAACTGAACTGGGAGATATACAGGAGGAAGAAGGCTCTCATTAAGGCAGTACTGGTGGCCGACTCGATTTGGATGCTTTCCAGGTCGAATGTTTGGAAAGTGTATGTTTTATTTCATTAAGGTGGAAAGGGTGCCCTTGCACATTCATGCAAAAGATACCATAAGCCCAGTTACCACAGCCATTTGCTAAATGACATATGTCACTTTATAGAATGAGTGGGTTAAAGAAAATATTCCTTTGTGATTTCACAAAGATTATAAAATAGATGACCAGCAGCATTCGCATCACCTAGAACTTCTTAGAAAATCAAATTCTTCAGACCCCTGCCCAGACCAACTGGGTCAGCATCTCTGGAGGGTACGGCCAGTAATCTATGTGAATAGTGTTCAGGGGACTGGGATGCTGGCTACAGCTTGAGGACCACTTGAGCCTTTAGAGGAACGCTCAAGTAATTCCAAAGGCTGGTCTCACTGTCTGCCAGCTTTCCCAGACTCACTGTCGCCCACCTTGAACCCGGGCGTCCCCAAACTCCTTTTGTCTTCTTCCGTTTGTATTTTCCTCCTGGTCCCTGGCAGATAGACTGCCTTGGTCCTTGATCCAAAACATTTTTGGCCTAATTAACTTAGGAAAAATAGTGTGTGCCATGTGGTCAGTCCAGCTCAGCTTTCCAGGCCTCTGCTTTGGGTTTTTGGTGATCAAGCATTAACGGTATAATAGTATTTTGGTTCTTCTAAGGTCAGTGTTTAAATTACAGAGAAAAGTGAAGTGTTTATATTCTGGGTATTTACATTAATTTAGGCATTTATGATTTGTTAATAAACAAATTAATAAATGAGAATAGTTTATATTGCTGAAAGACCTTTACTTGCAATCCTCCAGGTTGTTGAGTCATTGTGTACATCGTCCATGTAATCAGAATGACAGGTTGAAATATAAGACATGGCTATAATATATTTCTATTTTGCTGCCCTTATGCCATTTATAGCCCACATTGGGGTGTGGGGTACTTTAGGGGCTGTGAAGACTTAAATGAGGTGATTTTTCATGGGTTGTCATTTGTCCTCCTTGAAAGGTCCAGAAGCCCAGCCATCTCAGACATGGGAATTTTTGCACTCAAAAATATTACTAAAACATCTTTCCTGGATGTTTAGTCCATGAAATTTTCCCTTGCATATTGAGAAATAAAGTATAGTCTTATTTCAGTCTAAAGCGAATATTTGTTCCATTTACATTTTCAAGTAATGGGTTGTAGGGCCTGAAATTCCAGGATATATTTGTGCTGTTTCAAGGATTCTCTTCCATAGCATTTCCAATGGATGGAAGAGTGTTGGTTAATGTCTAGAGTTCTAGAACAGTGTCCTGAATAAAAAAGGCACCCAGAATGAAGATCAAGGGCTTTATTCTGACTGATATTTTCTAAGACTAAAGGTAAATCTTTAACCTCCCTGTGCTTTGAAAGGATGAATCAATATTTAAAAAGGGCTCAGGATCCAGACCAAGTGAGAAATGTGGGCACACAAAAGCGAATACAGAACAGTGTCCCTAAGGTTGTGAATTGAAAGAAACGTATGGCTTTGAAATATATTTCAGACCACTGTTAACATCATCAAATTCTTCTCTTTTCTAAGCTAGACTTTTCTAAGTCTGTTCCTTTTCATGAATGAACATTGATTCAAAGCTAAATCTTTAATGTCTCTAATAGAGCCTGATATAGTTCGGGCAGCACAGCCTAGAAAATATTCAATAAAATTTGAGTTTTTGGGTGGGCCAAGGTGGCTCAGCAGGCAGAGTTCTCGCCTACCATGCCAGAGACAGGGTTTGATTCTTGGTGCATGCCCATGCAAAAAAAAAAAAAATAAAAAATAAAAATGAATAAAAAAATTCAGTTTTGGGGAAACTTTAATTAGAACACTGGTTAAATAATAATGATGTGGTCTATTCCATGGCATTTTCATAACCGAACTATACAACTGGTAGGGGAGTTATTTCCATTCATTGCACAGAGTGGAAAAATGAGGGGTTGATTTTTTTCAAGCTTACACAGCTATTAAGAAGTTTGGATGGTGTTAGTATTGAAAATTAGGTCTTGGAATTTCTATTTTAGAATTAGCTTGTCCCACTTATTTTAATTCTTTGAAAGTTCTGGGTAACTAATCCTTTGCTTCATTACAAATTCAAAAACCACTCTAATGACCTACTTTTCCAAAAATGTGCTTAATTTAATGCCACCATGTATGTCTATTCTGATCATTTTGTTTCCCTCTGTCTCTAGAAAAAAATACATGCTCTTCAATATTTTATGCTTTTGATGTATATCATTCATTTGTGCTTTGTATGACTATCATATAACTATTCATTTTATTTATTTTTAAAATTTAATCACTGATAGCAAGTTGATGCATTTACCCTTAGTTTAATGTGTTAAAGTTAACATTTCATTGTAGTTCACACTGAAGGACTTGATTCACAAGGTTAAGGGGATGTTTGAGTGGAATAATTTTGGTTTCTAACAGCTATAGTATACTTCATTCCAGAATAACAAGGCACAGATTAATTTTAAAACGATTTTCCCTAATTATAGGAATAATGAAAGAGTGAGTGAGTCATCTGCATTAACTTTGCTTTTTCACCTTCAAGAATAACTAGTACAAATACCAGACTGTGCAACAACTGATGTAGTTTTCCAAGATGTATTTTTCATTCATTAACAGCTCCAGTCCTGCACTTATATTTGAAATTGTATAGAATAACTAAAGCTTATTCTTTCTACCTTTTTACCTTTAGTTATTCTTAATGACAATTTCAAGTACAAAAGTTCAAAGTACTGATACATGTTACAACATCAATGAATGGCAAAAACAATATGCTAGGTGAAAAATGACAATCATAAAAGGCTACATATTGAATGATTCCATTTTTGTAAAATGATCAGAAAAGGCAAGTTTGTAGATACGGAAAGTTGAATTAGGTTGAAGGAAGGAATGGGGAGGATTACGAATCAGTACAAGGCTTCTTTTTTGGTGGGATGAGAATGTTCTCAAGTATGATTGTGGTGATGAGTGCAAAACTGTAACTATACTAACAGTCACAAAACTGTACAATTAACACAGGGAGAGTCTTGGATATGTAAATTATACCTCAATGGAACTTTACAAAAATAAATGTGGGATTACAAATAGCTTGAACTAATTAAGCTGATTATCAAGCTAAATAAACTGATTATCAAGCTAAAAAAGTAAAAAGTCCACATCATTGTGTGTCAATAACATGTATATTATTGCCCCAGATCCCGTGTAAAACATGGTGAGAAGACATGGGCTTCATGCTAAAATTTGCAACCCAGTGAAGAAGACATATCAACAAAGGGAAAACAGTATTCTACACGCTGAGTATTTCAAGTGTTAAGTGAACATGGAGTAAAATGAAATAATTATTTCTTAAGATGCATAGGTTAAATTCTTCATTATTCTTGTCTAAAACTAATGCCAGCCAGCCAATAGCATTTTCATCATTGCTTGGTTGTCAACAGAGTTGCTGCTCATTTCAAGTCTAGACTCAAAGCTCTTCCAATCATCTGTTTGAAAGTCCTGTGCAGGGAGAGATGTGTTTCTAACTTATTCTTAGCACACAGTACAGCATTGTGCACATAGAATACACTAAGAAAACTTTTGGTATAAATCAAGATTAATTCACAATCTCTGGTAAATCAAACAGGCATGTTCAGAAGTCACAAAAAACATAAGGTAGAGCACAGCAAATTCTTTAATAAAATTTCATGACAGCATAAACAAAGGAAGATTCATTCTGATGTGAAATGGAGAAAGAAATCAAGAGGAAGTGATATTTGAACTGTGCCTGCAAAGATGAGAAGAATCAAAGAGAATTTTCAAAAATAGGATCTACTTCATGTTGGTGCCCTGAGACTCAAATCTAGAAATAATGATTTGAATGTCAAAATATTCCAGAAAGAGATGGAAGCAAATATCAAGATTTACTTTAACATATGCCCCAATCTCAGTTGTTCTGTATTTGAATAGGACTGAATTGAGGGAAGAAAAAAAAAAAAAAGGAATGTTCAGGTAGAGGGTGGGAGGAGAATAAAGTTTCAGGGTCTATATTTTATCCTCAGAAAAGTCTTTAGACTGTGGAGATTCTGCTTTTGATTCCTGCTACAGAGAATGTATCTCTCCTAGGTATGTATCATCTTGTTATTCCAACCTTAAAACTGTTAGAGAGAAACAAGTTTTTACTCTTGAGACATTCACATTGAAAGCTCTGAATGGACTTTTAGACAATATACATTCTAACAATCCAGTGAGATAATGAACAAGCTCATCAGTAAAGATATAGGCCTTCTTATGTAAAGGTTTAGGTAGTCTGGAAGATTTGGAAATTATTCCCAATCACATACATTCATTTGAATTTTTATAGAGGCAAAGATTATGTGATACAACATTATTCTTTAAGTATTTCTGCAAAAACTGTGTCATTTGAGTCTAATCATGAGGACACATCAAGTCAAACTCAAATTAATGGATATTCTCCACAATAACTGGCCTACATCCTTCATAAATGTCATGGTCAGGAAAGACAAAGAAAAGCTGTGAAACTTCCACAGATTAAAGGAAACTAAAGAGACTAAAGAGATATGAAAGCTAAATGAAATGTATAATCCTGGCCTGGATTGTGGATTAGGGAAAAAAAAAAACAAGTTTGTATAAAGGACAATCCGGGAAATTTAAATAAAGTTGGTAGATTAGATAATAGTATGCATCAATGTTAAACTTTCAGATTTTGACAACTGTTCCATGGTTTCCCAAGGAAATTTCCTCCATGTTAGCAAATACACTGGAGTATTTAAACAGGTATGATTTCTGCAACTTACTCCCAGATGGCTCTTAAAAAAGAGCAAAAATATGTATACATACAAACACGTATACACACCAAAAATACGTATACACAGAAACACACATACCTACCCAACACAGAGAAAGACAAAGCAAATGTTGCAAAATGTTAAGAGTTGGTAAATCCAGGTTAAGGATTTATGGGTGTTCTCTCCATTATCTTTCAACTTTTTTGTAAACCTGAAATTACTTCAAAATATAATGTGGGGTGGTGCGATGGTGGCTCCGGGGCAGAATTCTCGCCTGCCATGCCGGAGACCTGGGTTTGATTCCCTGAGCCTGGGTAGGCTCAGGGAATGATAATTTAAAAATAAAATAATCATAATCTGATGCCTCCAGAGGATGAGCCTGGCCCTGGCCTCACGGATGGGATGAAGAATGCTTTCTTGACCAAAAGGGGACAGAGCAATTAAACAAAATAAAATTTCAGTGGCTAAGAGATTTTAAGTAGAGTGGAGAGGTTATTCTGCAGGTTATTCTTACGCATTATATAGATATCCCCTTTTAGTTTTTAGGGTATTTGAATAGCTTTCAGATGGAAATACCTGAAACTGTTGAACCGTAATCCAACAGCCTTGATTCTTGAAGATGACTGAATAATTACAGAGCTTTTACAGTGTGACTGTGTGATTGTGAAAACCTTGTGATTGACACTCCCTTTATCCATTGTATGGACAGATAAGTAAGAAAATAAAGACAATAAATAAATAAATAATGGAGGTGGGGGTGGGGAGAAGGGGTAAGGGATGTTCTGGGTGTTCTTTTTGTTTTTATTCTTATTTCTATTATTTTGGAATAACGAAAATGCTCAAAAATTGATTGTGGTGATAAATACACAGCTATATGATGATTCTATGAACCACTGATTGTACACTTTGGATGATTACATGTTTTGTGAATATAGCTCAATGAAATTGCACTAAAGATGCATACATATCTTTATATATATATATCGTTAAAGCAATTTTACTATATATGTATATAAAATGTGAAAAGAAATTTATAGGTCTGCCTTAGGAGATCTTCCAGGAAAGTGCACAACTCGCTCAAACTTGCAGAGTTGGTGAGTTCTTTGCTATCAATTTTTTTTTCTAATTCAGCTCTTAAAAACAGAAACAAACTCAAATAGTAGGCAGATTTGCAATATATCTAGTAAAATCAAACAGACTTCTTTTCATTCAAGGAAAGTATCACGTTGAGCCGGGCGCGGTGGTGCGCGCCTGTACTCTCAGCTACTCGGGAGGCTGAGGCAGGAGGATCGCTTGAGCCCAGGAGTTCTGAGCTGCAGTGCGCTATGCCGATCGGGTGTCCGCACTAAGTTTGGCATCAATATGGTGACCTCCCGGGAGCGGGGGACCACCAGGTTGCTTAAGGAGGGGTGAACCGGCCCAGGTCGGAAACGGAACAGGTCAAAATTCCTGTGCTGATCAGCAGTGGGACCGCGCCTGTGAATAGCCACTGCACTCTAGCCTGGGCAACATAGCGAGACCCCGTCTTTAAAAAAAAAAAAAAAAAAAAAGAAAGAAAGAAAGAAAAAAGAAAAGAAAAGTATCACGTTGAGTAGCATAATTTTTCTCATATCTTAGTGATGATCAACAGGCTTAAGTTCTTGATACTGTGAAATGTTTAGAATGGGCTTCCATTTCATTTTTGGGGGAACAAATAAGACTCAAGTATTGAATGACCATTCTAAAGAAAGTTAAGCATGAGCATTTCATATATAACCAGGGACAGAGAACAAAAAAGTGTCATTCTCTATGTCCAGGTATAAATATTAAGTGGGATGAAGCCTGTGCAGACACCTGTTTCCTTGGAAACTTATTCAATTGTAACTGCGGTGAAAATGAACATGTATTTTTTTTCTTGAAGGCTGGAACTTCTTTTACTTACACAGTTTTGACCTTTAATTTTATATTTTAGGCTCATTCTAAGACACTCTTTCCAGAGCTAGGCAAATAAAGAACTGAATAACTAACTGTCTTTTCATTAGTTCTGTGGTTTGGTTTCAGTAGTCTGGCCTTCATAGCTGACATTAAGTGACAACTCTGGGTAGTTAGGGAAAAATTTGCCACTCATCAAATATTGGCATTATATTAATAAACTGGTAACTCACACACAAAATCCAAAATCAAATGTTGAGTGACTCTATAATGTAGAAAATTGAGCTAAACAGACAGACATATTTAGAGTTAAGTAGCAGCGAAGTTTAGTAAAGGTAAGTTTATTATGTAAGCCAATCCTGGTGAATATGATAGAGGTAGAGATTCACCCAAAACAATTCTGTTTCAGGTTAATTGCTGGACCAGGAAGGATTTCTGACTTTCATTGTATTTCCAGAGCTCAGTTGGCTCTAGATTTCTGGTATACCTGCATTGTGGATAGAGGATCCAGGCGATATATATTCTAGTTCAAGTTAAGGAAGTTAAATTGGTTCAGAACCAGAAAGAATCATTTATCACTGCAGAGCATCATTAGCATCAGACACAGAAAGAATAACTTTTTTATTATTCTTAGAGGAGAGAAACCAGACCTCTGTCAAGGTAGTCATAAGTACAGGCGAAATGGTTCCCAATATACTTGTCTACTTTATCTGCCACTATTAGAGGTTATCCTTGACATCGAGTCTCTGTATCTCAAGGGTGCTCTCAAATCCAAAACCTTCCTTCCCTAGAGAGGAAGAGATAAAAGCCCATATCAGTTACTAACAAGTTCAAGGAAATAAGTTTATTATGGCACATGAGTGTGTGTTTAGAAACCAAAGGGGTAGAAGCCTAGACTTACTGGGGAACTGCGAATAGGAGTCTATACAGCTTAAACATTTCTATATTCCAGGGTAAGTGTCCCCTAGTGAAGAAGAGTGTTAGGCAATTAATTTTCCAGTTTATTCTGGAGTTGGTACTATGTACTTATGCTGATCACAGCTCAGATCCTTGGAGCCAAAACACGTGATTTAATGTGCTTTGTCTTGTTTTCTCCACAAAGACACACTTAACTATGAGTGAAGATGCTTCTAATTTTTAATTTGGAAGCATGGTTATCATATTGGAGAGCTACTTTAAAACAGTGTAGATTTATGTCCTTGGTTTCTTTGTGGTCAATTAATCTCTGATTACATTCTTTGTTGGAGAAAGTAAGTGATTTATTCGAGGGCAAATAACTCATAAGTGTCAGTTCCAAAACCAAACCATGGTTTTGCTCTAAAAATTCTTTATGTGCCTCCTATGTGCTGGGCACTGTTTCTAAGATTTGGCATTGAAGGCTCCAAACTGAGGAATATGAATTATGCTGATAGCTTTTGTTGGGATTCTGCTGGCTCTGTGTAATGTGGGGATTCTTGGAATACCCTGAGAGGCCATGGTCAAAAGGCCAGTCATGTACTTGGCCAAATTTGGCTTGAACTTGTTTCCAGTTTCTTCCTGTGTTCAGGGTCATCCTTGGCAAGCAAAGGTGATGTTTGTCTTCAGAGCTCTGTATCACATGCAGCCTTAACATGAGGTACATATGGTTCCTGCTGTGCAGTGAGCAACCTGCACAGAGGTACATGCAGTGCTTCTCTTTATTTTCTCTCTCTCATCCATTTCCCTGCTATCCTCACCCCTGTCATGGTCTCCTTCCAATCCTATTCCTTCCATTGCCTTTATTGGATCCTGTTAAGGGAGAAAGGAATCTGATCTATCTTATTCACTTGGAAATGCCAGTGACTTCATAAAACATCCAGCCAGGAGGTTTGCATTTTGAAAAACCACAGGGAAAGGACAATAATGGAATTAAAGGCATTCAGGGCAACTTGTGGGATATGTCCTGGGGAAGGGAAAGATTTTGAATTCTAGTGGTCATCTACAATGTCTTCGAAAGTTTGACCCTCTGAGCAATAGCTCTTCAACTTCAATGTAAGGCCAATAAGTTAGCCATGCACTCTGTACCCGATTTTGTCTGAAAACAACCTGCTGGAAGCATCAAGGGATTTGGTGATTATGTCTGTGCCCACTGCATCTATAATATTCCTGGTATTAGAAATTTCAGCCCTGCCAGTACTTGATTATTGATTAGTTTCACATGGGCTTCCTACATCCCTGAAATCCAATCTGCTTCTTACACAGTTTTTCCAAGCTTCATTATAATAACAATAACTCCCATTCATTAAGCACTTATTGTATCCCATGAGATGGAGCAAGGGCTTGTTTCCTTCCAAAATCCCACAAGGTAGGCCTCCACTGTACAGATGAAGAGACTGATTCCCATTTTACAGATGAGGAAAGTGAGTCTCAGGCTAAGTGATCTACCTGAGGCTTAATGGCTAGTAAGTGGCAGCACCAGAATTTGACCCTAGACTGTATAACTAGATATGTGCTGAGTCCCACTGCTCCCGTTACAGTAGCTCTAAGTGCCCTGCAGCTTCGCCTGAGTAGGAACTATTGTTAGGGTGCCTGGCACTTTGTTGACCTTTTAGGTAACAGCAGAGTATAAATAGCGAAGAGTTCTGACTCTGGAGCCAGGCTGCCTAAGTTTGAATTCCAGTTCAGTGCTTCATACTTTTCTCAATTTCTTATATAAATTTTTAATTTTTAAAAGGAGTTTGAAAAAAATACTTCAGTTGTTGCTATGGACTTCATTTTCAACTGTATATGCCTCTACGACAGCTGTGTACATGATGTGCTGTTTTGCTTCTCTTCATGTATTTTTATCTAGTTCTTCAACGCATGTCAAGGTCAGAAAAGCTGGAGGAGGGGCTAACATACTGTTTATATTCTAACATTATTGTCCTTTATTTAGCACCTGAGTGCTGGGCACTATGCCATTGTTTCATCTTTACAATAAATCTGAAAGTTGGATTTTATTGCCCTATTTAAAATTAAGTGGCCAGAGATGTTAAAATTTTTTTCCCTGAGCAAGAAGTCAGCCTAAGCCTGTCTGACTAAAAAGCATATAATCTTAACATTAAAAAATTACATTATTCATTCATGAATTCTCACTGTAAAATATTTTGAATGCAGCTGTATATCAAGTCAATATTAGCTTCCTTCTTTATTCTACCTTTCCCTCTTTAAGGTATCTACTTTCATGAGGTTGATGTCCAGGGATATTTTCTACATACTTTTGCACACATAACTGCATAGACTTTTAAAACTATAAAGTGGATCACACTATACTTACTGCATGCTTGCTGTCTATTATGGATCCCTATAATCAACTCCTTTAAAATTTCTTTTCAAAAAACTTTATATTCTAGTGCTTGCTTTAGATGTACCATAATTTATTTGAATAGTGCCCTATGGATGCAAATTTGAATTGCTTCCAATTTTTTCAGTAATGAAAACAAAGCTGCAAAGAACACTTTTGAACATACCTCTTTGTGCCCTCGTGTGAGGGTTTCTATGGGACGGAGTATTGCATGAGGGAACGCTGTCCAAGCATATTTGCATTTTACATTATGATAGACCCTACTAAATTGGCCTTGGAAAGCCTTGAATTTCTGATCTTTGCCTTTCTTTGCCTTGAACTGCTTCTAATTTTTTTTCTCCCCTCCACTCTAGCTGATAGCTTTACTTTTCTTTCTTGCCCTTCTATTTCTATCTGCCCCTGAAGTATCAAATCACACAGTTCTCGTACATATCTGAAGCTGATAGAGAGCACTTATTTTCATGTTGATTGCTAAGCCTCCAGAGTGCCTCTGAGGAGTGTGGATCACGCTGGCGGCTCTCTGCGAGGACAGCCGACCCTGATGTATAGTGAGTCGGGGCAGAGTGGAGAGCGGAGATGGACGGAACAGATGGCACTCCTGGTAGAAGGGCTCAAGCTCTTTAATCCTCCACCTCTAAAATACTCTTCACCTGAAGGTGTCCTTGTATTTACTTAAGGACAAAGACAGTGATCACCCACTGAAAATGTGAATGTCTAACTTGAAGGATTATAATGCATACAACGACTTGACTTTATGCCTCCCATTTTCAGGACACTTTGATATCTTGGTAAATGAGACTTGCGTGTCATTTTAAATTGTCATCATTGATTTGATTCATTTGATCTCTGAACAGCATGAGTTAATAGTCTGCCTCTTGGCTGATAGGATATATTATTTTAAAAATTACTTAAACTTGTCTTAAATCTTGGGGACTGGTTTAATAAATTTTGGTACATCTATGAGCAAGAATAATCTATAGCCAATAAAAATCAGGTTTCAGAAGAATATTTAACGTCATGGGAAAATGTTCAAGATATACTGTTAAGCATTAAAAGCTGGTATATGCATAGAAAAAACCTGAACTATAATAACACTTTTAACAGTGCTTGTCTTTGGGGGATGGCATGATTTTTAAAAATTATTTTTGTTGAAATTTTTGGAAATTTTCATTTTTTCTACACTAACCATATAGGGCTTAATTGGAGAGAAAACAACAATTTGCTATTAAAATTATTTTGACTATTGTCTCTTGTCTTCTTGGGTATCAGACTTAAATTTCTTGATATTAAACATAAAGTGGACTGGTAGGATATTTTTGTGAGATCACTAGATTGCTGTTACACTTTTTCTGATGTGACCAGGAACTTAGGGTCGGTCCCTGCCTTGTTTCTTTCCCAGGTTCCATTGTTTCAGGAAGGTCCTGATCTACATCACAGACAAACTTCAAAGTATGGAGGTCTGACTTTCTGGGTTCAGAAGGACTGGCTAGATCCAGCTCCAGGGGCCAGACATCTGTCTGGGGCCTAACCTCATGGGACCGGTGGTAACCTGTGACTCTCAGAAAGCTGTCAAGGAAAGCACACAGAGGGCAGAGGGGGAGAAGCCCTGTAAGAACTTAGGAGGGCAACTCTGCAGGTAAAACCATTACCCTCCCCGCTATGTAGGATATGACATCCACAGGTGAAAGGTTCCCTGGCGACATGGGATGTGACCCCCGGGGAGGAGCCTGGCCCTGGTATATGGGATCGACAATGCCTTCCTGACAAAAAGGGGGAAAAGAATGGTAACAAATAAGGTATCAGTGGCTGACAGAGTTCACACAGAGTTGAGAGGATACTGTGGAGGCTACTCTTACGCAAGCTTCAGCTAGATACTGCTATTTATCATGGTTTGCCAAACCCCAATCAAAATCATCCCAGCCAACCCTAATGAACACCTAGCTGAGACTCTACAAAGGTTCCATGCACAAGGATTACTTTTCAGAAACCTACAACCTCCAGATAGGCTCCTAGGTAAATAAGTCCTGAAACACAGAGGGGCCAGCCTCTCTAAAACATCAACTAGTTCCACCCTCCTATCCCAAATTATTGACACCCCTTTCCAAAATGAAAAAGTTAGAGTGGGCAGAGCCCAAATACCCCTAAAGATTGGGAGAAGTAATAAAGGAGAAGGAGGAGTTATAACAGAGAAGATAGGGTAGAATAAATGAGAATGACTGCTGAATCATTATATTGTTATTTCTTTTAGTTTAGCTGTCTTGGAGCAGCTAGAAGAAAAAAGCTAAAATTGTGGAACTGTAACCCATACCAAATCCTGAAATCTGTTCTACAACTAATTATTGTGATGTGCTTTGAAATATATTGCTTTTTTGTAGGTATGCTATTTTTCATAATAAAAAAAAAACTTAGGCGAGGATCAGGGCCCCAGTCAAAGAGAACAGTAATCTCAGAAGGGCTTCAAGTTCCAGAAATGGATTACTAAAACAGGTTAATTAAGCAGACCATCCAGTCGGAAACTACGATAAGCCAGGCCTACGGAAAGGGCCAATCAAGAAAGGTAAGAGTCAGGGGGTCCCCAGGTGTAGTCAAGGAAGGGAATAACAATGCATGTTCTTTGAGTGCCCACTAGGTGTCAGATATTTTCCTATATTAAGAATTTGGGAATATTCTCAGGTACTTGCTTATATTCAGGTTTTAAGGATTACTAGATAGGGTGGTTTAAAGAGATTCTTGGGCTTCTCTCCAGAGCTTCCAGCTCAGTACATTTGCAGTGGGACCTGAGATTCTGCATTTCTAACAAGCTCTGGGTGCTGCTAGCACTGGGTGGTGAACTGCATTCGGAGCAGCTCTGAATACATCAGCTCAATTCTGGGAAGGAGGAGGTAGACAGTAGAGTAGGAGGATGAGCATCCGTTCAATTTGTGACAAAAACTCCAAGGAGGTGGAGTGTGGGGTTCAAGGGGTGGGTGCGGAGTGTATACAGGGTGGGCTGAAGAATGGAATGGAATCCTACTTTCGATTGAAATAGCTTTTGGTACTAAAGCAGATTGGCACTGTGGGCTCTGCAGCAGAATGTAAGGGCTCTGTAGTTCTCATTCCAGATAAATGTGTTACCAATTAATCTCCTTAGAATAAGGAAGTGGTAGATATAAACACAGGTACATGCAGATGAAAACAAAACCAGTATTCAGACCACAAATGAAAATAAAAATCTTACATCAGGTACATACCAAAAAGTAAGCCTAAAGGAAAAACATTTAAAAGTAATGAAAAGTGTATATCAGTGATTATTACACTATCTGAGGTAAAAGACAATTAAAAAAAAATATCCAATCCATTATGGACCAATCCATGGTTCTACTGCACAAGACTTTGACCCAGCTCTGGTCACACATAACTTATTAAGTAAGTTGGATGACGCTCAACTCATCCATATCAAGATGAATCCACTAACGGCACATTCTGGATGTCAGTGGCAAAGGCAAGTTGCTATAAAAGTTTCTAAAACATTGCCCTCAATTTCTACACTTGCATTATCAGAGAGTGG
Source organism: Tamandua tetradactyla (assembly GCF_023851605.1). NCBI lineage: Eukaryota > Metazoa > Chordata > Mammalia > Pilosa > Myrmecophagidae > Tamandua > Tamandua tetradactyla. The sequence goes on along the minus strand of NC_135341.1, from coordinate 64,040,522 downwards.
TAATAAACAGGATGCAGAATACTGGTTAAAAAACCGTACTTAGAGGTGCATTGGTCTAGACTGGCTAGATTATTGATTTGGGAAATGGTCTTAGCTTGCAACTGCAAGCAGTAAATTTGTTCCTTTGGAGTCTGCATTTCAGACTTAACTTTTTCTTTCCTGAAGGACCATTTGGTTCTTCATTCCATTTTGGAATGAGCCTCCTTGGATGTCTGTTTGGCCCTGCTGCTCTTTCCCAATGCTTGGACAGCAAGGACAATATCCTGTACATAGGAGACACTCAACAGACACTGACAGGATGAATGAGGGGATTGTAACCCAGGAAGGAGGTATCAAGCATGCTTGAAGTACAAGAGACAGCCAGGAAATACATTCTCAGCATGGACAGACAGCAAAAGGGAACTTTCCTCACAGAAATTATGTAGAGGTGGCAGACAAGCAAAGCAGATGGGGAACCAACTCCAAGAAGAAAAGGGTGACTGACTAATCACATAGTTTCTCTAGCCTCACTGGCACCTCACTAAATACAGGCGCCCATTGTGAATGAGTGAAATTTAGTTTATAAGGTTCCCAGACCATGACAACTTGGGTTTCCTTATGGCAATTTCATGCTGAATCAAGGCATTGCCTCGCAGCCAGGTCAAGGTGAACCCTGGCAGTTACTCTGGAAACTGTGAAAGAGCTGACTCCAGTTGCCATCCTTTTAGTACTAGAATCTTGAAGAAAGACTTGAATTTAACAACTCAATTGTATTTTCTCATTAAATAATTCTTCAACTTTCAGTGAAAGAGAGCTGAATGGATGAACAATGGATCATCAACTCTGATCTCCTGGAAACATCATGCCCCACCCCATATTTACCTGTCATGCTCCCCTTATGAGGCACACAGTGCAGTCCAAGGTATTTATGTGATTTAATGATGCACTGCTAATAATAACGATTACAATAATAATGAGAGCTGCCACTTAGAGACCATAATATGTCAGATGCTATGCTCTATGTTTAACAAGGTTACTTTATTTAATTCTATCAATAATCTTACAAGTTAGTTCATCAAGGACAGAAAGTGGCAGGGTTAGGATTCTAACCCAAATATGTCAAATTCAAAAATGTAGTCTTAACCATTGTACTATACTTAGGGACTTGGATACGAATAGAGACTGTTCCATCTTGCTTTGAGGGTATGCCAACAAACCGAAACGTGCAGTGTCAGGAATTCTAAGTACCAAAGGCTGAGATTTCTTGCAAATGAGAGAGATACAGATCACACAAATGAATGAATATGGGTATCCATTGTGAACAAATCAAAGTTGGTTCATAAGGTTCTTAGGCCATGAGGACACTACAGTTTCCTGGTGGCATTAACACTGGTAATCAAGGACTGATACGGTTTTGGTGTCAGGTCATAAAATTTGAAGATGCAATCTGGAAACATGTTAAGACTAAATCTCAATTGTATTTCAAATACATGTACACACACACACACACACACACACACACACACACACACGCACGCACCTCCTGCATCCTCACTCCTCCCAAGCATCTTATTTTGTTCTTCTTCTCAAAATCCCTTTCAATTTCTCAAATTTCTAAATAATAAAGACAAGAGAGTTCAAACACAGGCATTTTTAAAGAACGTGTATAGTTTTGACTGCATTCAACTCAGAGCTCATACCACTACTTTACTATTTTTGAACAATCCTGTTTTCATCCAAAACAATATGCACATATAACTTCCTATGTCATTTGGTAGATCCACAGAGCTTTTAAAGTGTTTTCAGAAAAGCTAAAGGATCAATTCTTTTGCAAGAGGGATAAACATAATCATGTGTTTATATTCAAGTTAGGACAGTTTGTAAAAGTCCTTCACAGCTCATTTTTGGAGCCTTTAGAAACTTTTCATTAATATACCTTGGCATTTGATGACCAGATTTTCAAATACACATTTTCAAACTTTATCATGAATCAAGTTCCTGAAAGAAAAACTAAAAAGAGCTTTCCTGTTTTTGTTTTTTTTTTTAACTGCTAGATGGCAAAAGAATGGGAAGTTACATGAATATGGACATCTTAACACACAACTTGATTTAAGAAGTAAAGATTTTGGGGGAGCCCTAAGACAATAAAGCGATCAGCACAAGACATCTGTCAGGGTGGAGGTGACCTGAGGTAAAGACCAGTTAAATCTAATACAATCAGGAATTTAGGCCAGTTTACCATTTTTTTTGTTGTTGTTGCTTATGAGGTAACAACCTCCTAACACCATAATCTCTCCTTTCAGGATGATGACATAGGATTTAATGAATAAAAGAAAACAACTTAAAGCCTGTCTTTTGAGCATAAACCATCTATTCATGTTAAAGGTAGGCACTGAGGACCCTTTAGGTTCTGGAACAGTTGAGAAAAGCGGAGCACCCGCCCTCCCACAAATGCACACACACAAACACACACTTCTAAGCCAGTAGTTATATAACTATAGCAATGTCTGTTTCTATTTCGATTCCAAAACAGAATTAAGGCAAAAACGAACAACCCTTCTGCTCATTAGAGAAATAAAAACATCTTCCCCACTTCTCCAATTACACGGAACTGAAATGAACTACTTTCCTTTGGAACCCACTTATTTATTTATGTGTAAAAGAAGATTTGGGGATTAAAAAAACCTCATAACAGAGCAGTTGGGGAAAACATATGGATGCTATATAGCAGAATACATAGGGAATGAGTACACAGTTATAACAGATAGTTTCTCTTTGTTGAAACACTTGGTCTAATATGTTCTAATAAAAATCTGGTTACCTTTGCATTTCTTCTCTTCGGTTTGGAAGGTCTGGGCGCTTGAGACACTCTGATCATTCACATCATCGTTGTCCAGATGGAATATTGAGCTAGTCCAAGTAGCCTGGATGAGATGTGGCGATGACTGTTCATTTTTCAATGAGCTACGCCTATCTGAATGGCTCTTCCTATGTAGGCAGGCTTCAGACATTCCTACTAACTTCCAGTCGTGTTCTCGGTCTGGACAATGCTTCGGTTTGTCCCAGGCTGGAAGGCCATTTTCTGGAGGGTTGAAAAACACGAGATGACGAGCTGTTGGCATTGTCAAGATTTTGTTGAGATGCAGAGATTTGGAAGGCAAGTTGTTTCTCAATTCTTTTGGGCTGACAGTATTCACATGCACCTCCACTTGACAACAGTGATAAGATGCAGAATTTGTCAGCCTTGGGCACTTAGCCACCACAGTTGGATTGCCTGTTGGAGTAACCAACGCATTCCCCCCTTATTTTTAGAACCTAGAAAGACACTAGTTTCTCCATGGGAAGGCTGTACTTTGGCTGGTCTCATTTCCACAGCAATGGTCCAAGAACACATTTACACCAATTTATGCTACTGCTTAGACGAACATTTGAGGTCTTGAGGGTCAGGGCTGGCTATGAACAATTTTCAGATCCCCAGGACATAAAATACCTCTAGGATTCAGCCTTGTCTGACTTGGGTTTTATCACAGCCTGACCTGAGGGACACCCTCTTACTTAAGTGGGACATGCTCACGTGGCCCCTCCAAGGTGATGACTCTGTTCTCCTTACCACCTTCTGTTCCTGAGGCCTGAAAAAAGGGACTGGATCTTACCATGAGAATCTTTGTAAATGGCTTCAATGTCATGCCAAACTGGCAACGAGTAAGTTTGGATGAAGGAAAGTAGACAGTTCTTTGGTTTTGGAGCAAATCAAGAGGGCCAATAATAGAATGAAAAGCCCAAAAGTGATAAAGTGAAAAGCCCCCAAATCTTTTTTGTTGGGGTATCAGGCAGTTAATTATTTATGCATATTTTATTGTTTTTCTATTCAATGTATAGGGTCCTAAAAAACAGGAAAAGTAGAGTGGTAAAATGAAAAGTCTCTCACACTTTCTCTGGTGGCAAATCTTACCTCCTTGAATATCTTTACTGTAAATGGATATAAAGTAGAGAGTAAAAACAAGCAAGCTCATACATATACATACATGTATATATGTACACCTCCATGTATATGTATGTACATGCATAGAATACACATTAAAAAACATTATCCATCTGGTCACCCATATTTCCAGAAATTCACAGGCTACTGTCTTTCAAAATTAGAAAAATAAAATACAAAAGAGTCCTGACTTTTAAAATGACCACATACAGTGAATGAAGGACTATAATTTATGTGTGAATTTTCTCTAATGCTGAAATTGCCAAAGGACCATGGATATCCATATCTGATGCTTGGAGGGACAAAGCCATCCTGAGCTGTGAATAGTACAAGAAATTTTAATTTGCCTTTCAAACTTTCAAAATGATCTTTAAATTAAACATAGGAGATAAAAGTGTTTTAGGTTTTCATAAGCAACCTCTCTGAAGTTACCAGATGTCTAAGTTGATGTTGGTTAGAAAGATTTCTCTAAAAGTATAAAATGAGGGGCTGCACTGGTAGTTCCGGGGTAGACTTGTTGCCTGCCATGGAGGAGACTCAGGTTCAATTCCCAGACACGCACTCCCCCAAAAAACAAACAAAAACATTGTGAACAAAATTCCCTATGAGAAACATATCACATATCTGCTTCTGTGTCTAAGTATAGATAGAGAAATAAAAGTGCAAACTATTCTCAGCCACTTTTGGGAGTTGCATTTACCCTTTTTATTTTTTTGACATGGGTAGGCTCTGGGAAGTGAACCTGGGTCTCTGGTATGGCAGGTGAGAATTCTGCCACTGGGCCACCATTGCACTGCCCTGCATTTACCCTTTCTGATCTTTAGGTTACCATGTGAAAGTTCTGAAGCCCACTTACTTACTCTTATATTTCTACTCCAGGAGAAGAATGTGCACCCCCACAACAAATAATTAGCACACGAATTCTTTGTCACAATATACGGCAGTGCTGTGGCTTGAAATAGCCTAACTTGACTGGTAAGGAAGCCCACCTTAAAAATCCTACAATGCTCTAGCTTTTGGATGTAACACTTGGTCTTATTCAGTGAAGAGCCTTTAAAGTTCACTCTGTGTGAAGGGCTGTGCCAGGCATTATATAAGGTAAGTTAAATAAACATTGGTCCTTTCTTCTTAGGGTTTATATGGTGTTATTCAATGTATGGCGAGTTGAAAAGGCCTGGATTGAGATCTTCCCTTTTCAATTGCGCCAGTTAGTGGTGCATGTTAAAATATAGAAAACAGCAGACTGAGATCTTGGGTGATTGTACTGCATTTCAGACTAAACAAATCTATGTAGAACCCATTCAAGTACCTACTATTCAGGAGGGTGTGAAGTTTCCATGAGCTAACTGAAAAGCTACTGAATGTGATTAGTAACCCGAGTCTAAAGACATTCATTTTATTTCTACAGACATGAAACACCTCTGCACCTATGCATATTTGTATCATGTCTATTTCCAGAGACTCCCCCAATCCTTGACAAATTATATTCTTTAAAGTCCTATCTTAATTATGAAAAAGTTCCCACACTATTTTGTGGAAACCCCAACATTTGAATTTTTGGTAGAAACTCATAAAATTTGATATTAATTCTCCTATCCTAATAGAAATTAAGAAACACAGCCAAACTGGGTAGTCACTGCTTCCTAGTGAAGGGGGTTAGTCAACAATGCTTGGATGAGGGATTCCAGCCCCAAGAGACCATTCCCCCCTTGAAGCACAGCCTATTAGGTTATATTTGAGGTGAGGCAGGGATAGGATTGCCTTCCACTTTCCTAAGAAGGCAGCTGAGATGGTTTGGGAAAAGAGCTCCATTCATGGGAGGTATTTACAAGCTTATAATTACTGTCTGTAATTACATTCATGATAATGATATTCAATTTGCTTAATGGGCAGTTTTATGGGTAGGGGCACTACTGGGAAATCTGGGGATTGAAAGACCCGGTTGGGTCATGGTAAAACACAACAGGGATTTATTCAAGAAGGAATCTTGATTCTTATCCTCCCAAGAACAGGGGGGTGCTTGCAGTTTTGATTTCATTTCCTTGGAGGGCAGTGACACCTTTTACCCCAGCCTTTTTAGCTTAGGCCAACCGGAGGTGCCATGGCCAGTGAGAATAAGTCACCCCCACATGTGTATCATTAGCAAAAATGGTTTTCAGGAATTTTCTTCTATTTCTATGTCTAATATCCATAATGTTTGGTTCCCCCCCCCAACTCAAACCTAAAGTATTAAGATCTCAAAAAGTTAGTCAATGGTTCTCAAACGTCTGTGGTTATCAGAGTCACCTGAGGAGAATAGCCCAGGCTTCTAAAAGTATTCATATTTTTACCAAGTTCTCTAGGTGTCTGATACCTGATAGAGTTTTAGACCCACAGTGTTAAGTAGCAAATCTAAGGTAGGAAAACAAATTATTGGCAGGTTTGGGATATGTGTATAGTCTCCTTCTCAGACTCTGTTTGACACAGCCTTAAGGTGAATTTGCAATATAAATCAAACATTCATTAATTGTTTTGAAGTCTAGTGAGTGAACCATTAAAAGTCAGATGTTAAATGGATGTAATCCTGTAGATTTCAGGTATGGGTGTAAACACGTTTACTCAAAAAGCCTGTTGTTTTGAGGATTACGTGGAAATCAATGCATGCAGTAGTGGAAATACATTTTTTAAAAGGGAGGTATTCTAGAAATGATATTATCTTGTTCTTCACATGAAGTATGAACCCTTTTCTCTTTAATGGATCCCAGCTGACATCTGGCTTGTACTACTTCACATCTGGACATCAAGACAATTAACCAATTTAATTTGTCAGCTATTATGCAAATTAATAAATAAAGAGAATAAAAGAAAATAGCTGCTTAGCTAGGGACATCTGAACTGCTATTAAAATAACTAGATACACATTGGTCTATGTGTCTCAAGAGAGTTTAGATTCGAATGACTAAAATTGCATTTGACAACCAAAATGCTAAGGGCTTTGAATGACACAGCACTGAAGGATTCTTTCGCAAAAGAGAAACAGAAACATAGATCTCGTTAACAGAATTACCTACATCCTATCTCTGGAAATTTCATTAAAGATGATAGAAAAGAAATCTTTCCATCAAAAAGGTGAATTATATTAACATATTCAAGTATTTCAGGGCACACATGCAGACTCATACCTTAGAAAACAGCTAAAGCAGAGGAAATAGGATTATGACGAAGTGGGCAGGGTGGGAGGCGGGTGCTGAGTAGGCTGGGATTTCATGGCATTCATTCTAAGAGTGTTTAGTTTGCATTACAAGGTCATCAATATGAGGCATTGAGCCCTCAAACTATATTCTGTATTAGGGAGCTGCATATATAATGCTTGCAAAACCAGGGAGTGTGTAGAATTATTATTGTATAGCATCAGGCTATTTAGAACAAGTTTTCTAATTTCCACTTTATTGTTTTACTTCAACCCATAAAGTATAGCTTTGCTGAATCTCAGACTATGTACATATCGACTGCTTTTTATTTCTGGAGTCTTGTAGGAAAGACGGAAATTGACATTTGGTTGAGCATTTACTATGGGTCAGATATGAGCTAGACATTTCTATTTCATCTTTATGAATGTCCTGGAAAGTACACATTATTATCCCTGCTTGATTGACAAGGAACCTAAAGTTCACAGAAGCCCTTCATCTGCTCTTTCCTACCTCATTATCTGCCTTAGTTTGATGAGTAGCCATTGATCAGTTAGTAACTATCATTTGATGAGTACTTTGACAATCTTTATAAACTATATTTATTATCTCATTCCATTTTCCTAATTCCCCATTTTTATTCATAACTGTTCTTGCTTTCACTCTCACCCACCTACAATCCATTGTTCACATAGTAACCAGTGTGTGCTTTTAAAAATATAAATCAGTGCATATCACTCTGCTGCTTAAAACCTCACAGTGACTTAAAATCTCTCTTGGAAAAAAAGTCTCAAACCCTTCGTGTGGCCTATCCTGCTGCGCTTCACTCTGGCTGTGCTCCTCTCTGCTTGTGCTGCTCTCTGGCTGTGCTCCTCTCTGCCTGTGCTCCTCTCTGCCTGTGCTCCTCTCTGCCTGTGCTCCTCTCTGCCTGTGCTCCTCTTTGGCTGGGCTCCTCTCTGCCTGTGCTCCACTCTGCCTGTACTCCACTCTGCCTGTGCTCCTCTCGCGTGGCTATGCTCCTTGCTCTCTACCCTCTAGCCACATGGTCTTCCTTTCTTGTCTATTAAAATGTGAAGCTCATTCCCACCACAGGGCCTTTGGGAAAGCTCTTTCATTTGCCTGGACCATCCCAGTATATTTCTAAATCCTTATACAATCCTGCCAATTAGGTTTCAGAGAGAGTTTCTCTGACCACTACTAAATTTAGAAGCAGCTCCCCAACCCTTTTCTATCATGTCATCTTAGTTTGTGTACTTTATAATGCTTATCAGCAATTAGAACTCTCTTGTCTGTCCTCACTAGAAATGCAAGCACTGTGGAAAAGCAACCAGGACTGTTATGGTCAATTCTGTGTCTCGAGCACCTAGCATAGAACCTTACACATACCAAGGGGTGGGCTGCTGGTGGATAGAATTATTAGCCTCATGCTACATATGTGGAAACTGAGGCTTAGAGAGTGGCATGGGTGCACATGGTGGATCTGGACTCCAACTCAGGCTTCTGACTCTAAAACCTCCATAGTTGAGTTAAAGCTGCTTTTCACTGTGAAGATTTTTAAGCTTCAATGTAGTTCAGAAGCTTTTTGGAAGAATGGTTCATCCCTTGTATCTTTCGGTATTTCCATAGGAGGGGGTCATTATAGTAGCAAGGGAGATGGTTTGCTCTGGAAGTTTGAAGATGTGCTTCTCAATATTCTTCTAGAAAAGTAGATTGTTTAAGTAGAGCACCCTTCATGTGTGGGCTCAGTATATTGGCCAGAATTGCACTGACAATATTCAGGTGAGTAGATAACGAGATAGGCAGGTACGAAAGAGACTTGAGCTCACAGGCTAAGAGGCAGGAAGGAAAAATACCCCATGAATCCACACAACCCCTCTATTAGTTCACGAGCCAATACTTATTCAAGGTTTTCAATCATGCAAAATTTAGAAAATGGTTTCTTTGGGGTCTTCTATCCAGTCTCTGTTTTGTCATCATTTCAAAGAAGACAGCCTCTCTCCTGGTGTCTGGGCAGAACCGCAAAGGTTTAATTGAAGCAGCTTTTGAGTCCACTTTTTTTATACCTAAGGCAAAACTAAACAGTCCATTGATAGACAAAGCAACAATTTTTAATCTCTCCAAGCTTCCTCTAGATAACAATTCCTATTCCTACTGTGCTCCCCCATCTAGGACCTTCTCTTCAGCTAAGCCTAAGTCTTACTTGACAGGCTTGACCTTTCTGACTTAACAAGCAGGTCACCATCCCCACTACTGCCGTTACCTTCTAACCTCTGCAAATCTGTTGTAAAAAGCTGCTTTCTCTGCCAAATTCCAAACAGGGAGGCTCTGATCTTCACGACCTCACTGACTCCATCCTCGTGGATGAGTATTAGAATCCTGGCATACCAAGAGTTGTTGTCAGGATCTAAACCCCTACTGCCTTTTTCTTTTTTTTTTTTTGCATGGGCAGGCACCGGAACCGAACCTGGGTCTCCGGCAAGGCAGGTAAGAACTCTATCTGCTGAGCCACCACAGCCTGCCCCTTTCTTGTCTTTTAAAATGCAAGTTGAATTTTTCCTTTTCAAGAACCTATTGGGTGGTATTTCTCAATGAAGATAATTGAAAAGGAAAAAGATAATGGGTTGGAACCCTGTAAGGCCCTGGAGAAAACTCTGTTTTAGTAGAGAGGAGTGGAGGAGGTTGGGAAGTCTGAGTCCCAGCTCTTTTGTTTAGTGGATAAACGGTCAAATTTTGGGAAAATCACATCCTTTCTCTAGAACACTGTTTGCTTTTTCTCACTTGTAAAAGGGCATTATAATATTTCTCATGGGATTTTTCTAAGGATCAAGTGAAATATTGTACGTGAAAATATTTAGTAAATAAGTACTATTCAGGTATAGATAGAGGTGCAACTAATCTGTACCATGTACATGACCATATATATTGCTTTCTATTGAAAGGAAACATAGTATTAATACAACAATAAATTATTCTTATTCATAAAAAATCTGTATTTAGTGGCTATAGCTACCTCATGCTCACCATCAATACTTCTGCCATCATTAGCATCACTGCCATCACCTCCATTACCATCAAAACTTGGGGCTATACAGAATCTTTATGTCAATGGGGTTGCTTCTGATGACCCACCCATTTCCTTTTTGACTCCCTTACCCTCCCCTCTCTTCCTCTTCCCAAGAACTTGCTATTCCCACGTTGGACCCTGGGTGCTCAGTCCCCACTGTGGGGCAGTTCACATACTTATAAATCTCTTTGTGACCTTGGGCAAGCTACTGCCCTTCTTTTCTCATCTATAGGATGGGAATATACTTTCGTTGTGATGTCTAAATATATTAATGCATAAAAAGGTCTTGGAACAGTTCCTGTCACACTGTAAGAACTCAAAGTATTAGGTCTTTACTTATGCAACAAAATTGCCCCTCTTTCCCTTACCCATCCTCCAAACTCAAGTGTCCTCTAAACATGATTTTCAAAGAGCAGGACCAAATGATAGCAGTTTGACAAATGACTTCATACCACTATACTAATGATTGAGGATTTGGAATAAATCAGTCCTCTTTGCAGAAGTTGTGTTTGAAAGAGAATGCCTGGAAAGTGAAGGGATTCAGTCCAACTAATGAATCTCTAATATTGGAATCCTAGCTGTTGTGCAAATCAGGTGGGAGAGGTGTTTGGGTGAATTGGGCATTTCCTTTAAAATTGGCCTTCTGATCATCATATGTGGCTTATCTTGGTGGTTCAAACATCATAATAATGAGAACATGGATTTGATCCTTACTCAGTCTTCAAAGCCTAGCACATCAGTTAAGCTTTTTTGAAGCAATCTGTCCTCCCTCCAGACTCCCATAATACTTTCCATGTAATGCCCTCTCTATATGTGCTACCTGATGATATAATTATTTACATACATGAATCATTTCCTTCTTTTTTTATAACGCAGTGCCTGCATATTGTCCTAAACAGTATTTATTGTGCCCTAACAACTTGGTAGCTTGCAAAGAGAAGATATCTTCCAGGCACAGACTCCATGCCTATTTTCTTATTTAAGAAGACACTGGTCAGTCACAAGGAGGACTCATCACTACTGAAACCAATTCAAAGCAGATATTTTACTACCAATAGTATTAGCTCCCTAAAACTGCTGGTGAAAATGAACTGCTCTGCTTTTTAGATCAGGATAGGACACTGGTTAAGAATATGGACTCTGATGACTAATAGATCAGGGTTCAAATTCTGCCTTTGCCATTTATTAGCTGTGCAACTTTGGACAAATTGATCTATCACTTTGGCTCTTTCTCCTGAATATCTATGATACTTGTCTACACCTCTTCACTAAGGCAAGAAATAACCACAGTCTCCTTGTATTATGTCAATGGTGTACACATCTTTTTTTCCCTTACTGAACTTCAGGCAACTTACCCATCTCTCAATCTCCACAGCTCTCAGCACAGTGCATTAATATGACAGAACTTCAATTAGTAATATTTGGAAGTAATTGAACATAATATAGGCAGATCAAAATATTCCTGAAGTTCAACAGAGCAATGCAGTCTTAAATGTATCCAGGAATCTTTATTCATTGAGCAAGAATGTGTTTGATGCAAAAGACAGAGTCAACTATAAATGCTTAGTATCAACGTTCTGCAACAAAAGGCAGCTCAGCCATAAGCACAGGCTGCAGCAGACATAGATGCATTTTGCGAACAGAGAAGACAGAAAGGGCAGCTAAATGACTCTATTCTTCCCAGCTCCCAAACTTTTTTTACTTTGGCATTTGTACTACATGAGACGGTTTGCCTAAACCACAGGCTTAGCTCATTGTTTGCTGCCCAGACATGCGTCTGGCAAATAGCTCCATAAGGGATGCCAGGGTAAAACTGCTGGTGCCTCATCATCATCTTTCCAGGACCTCTGAAACATTGTCATATTTTTGTTAGTCTAGTAACATCTGGGATGGGTGGGTTGGTCACCAGAGGGCAGGCTGCTGGCTTGAGTTTCTCGATGCTTTGGATCCATCCACAGTGGTTTTACCTTGCCTGGGAAGCTTCAACAGTAGCCTGAAGCTTCAGAGCCTCTGTCACCCTTCCACTTATGAAGGCGTCTCTGGGGATTTTTGGGCAAGGGAGGGAAGACTTCCTCCAAAACAGGAAAAGTCAAATAATAGTTTTTAAAAGAAAATTCACTAGTACCACTTTTTCTTTTTTTGGGAGGTGGGGTGGGGGTGGGTGTGCATGGTCCGGGAATCGAACCCGGGTCTCCTGCATGGAATCACTAGTACCACTTTTAAGAATTGAGATGGCAGAGCTTTGCTGAATCTCATAGTAAACTGGAGTGAAAAGTCTCACACTGTTGGCGTGACGAGTACACTAGATAGCATATATGAAAGGCCTAGACTTGAGCAGAAATATAACAAGTGCTTGAAGTATACCCCTTCTTTTTTTTATTACTGATAGTTATAGAGATCAAATGCATAATTATCAATTGGTGGGAAGGCACCACCCTGCTGCTCCCACCTTTTTTCAACCTACACACACATTATGAACCTCCCAACTCAGTTTGAGTTCTGTCCACACAGCGTTCCCTTGCTATTCCAGTCTGTGGTGAGTTCCTCTTCTTTAGAAAAACACTTATTATATGCAAAGAAAGTATACAATCATGAATCACTTATGAGATCTCATCTGCATATGTCAGTATTCTCAATATGAAGACTCAGCTGGCTCTTCAAATTGTGACCAGATACTACTTTGATATTCCCCATAATTTAACTTGGCAAGATTGAGCGGAATGTTGAACATTATAAGACACATGGAGCATGGGTCACAGTTGGGAAGGAGACCTACCAGGTCACTGACTTCTAAAGAAATTGCTATTAGGGAAGATCAGGAAGGAAGAAAACCTCTATTTATTATTGCGTGCAAGTGACTTTACATGTACAATAACAATAATAATAGTAATGTTAATGACAGCTAAAATTTACTGAGCTCTTACTACATGCCAGACCACTAGACCTGGGCACTATAAGTAAAAATTAGTATTAATTGAGCACCTACTATGTGCCAGGTAGCACCATAAATGTTTTTCATACATTAGCTCATCTAACTGGCATAACAATACCAAGAAATGCATATTGTTTCTGGCATTCTAATAAATAAGGAAATAAGGGTTGGGAGAAGTTAACTGGTTCCTGTGTTTCTATTTAAAATGTGTTGCGATGTACTGTTATTATGGATCGATCTGCTTAGATTTATAGCCCTTGAATAGCTAGGATCAGGACTGGTTTAGCTTTGTGCTCCAGTGTCTAGGATGAGGCCTGATTTATAAATAGATGCTTACTAACTTGAGTGGAATGGAATCTAATCTGAGCTCTTCACTTCTCTTTTCCTCTCCTCCAAACTTCCCTCCAGCCTCTGTCTGTGCTTGTCCTATCCTCCTGCTCTCAGTTAAGTGCCTTTTCTCAGCATCTTCTCCTGGACCCTGCATTGTTTTCCCTAAACTCCTTTTTTACTTCTTCCCCCTTCAAAGTGTTACATGTCTTTACAGAGGACTGTAAAGAAAGATGATACTGATTTGGAAAGAAGATAATGAATTTCTATTTATATTGATATAAAAAATTTAATAAGAAATTAACCTTTATCAATATTGTATTTATGCATGTAATGAATGAATGAACAAATGAATGAATGAAAAATATACTGGGGTGGGGGTAAGTACATGCGCAAACATTTCAATCAGGGTACAACCGTCTAGAGAATAACTCAGCTATTTCACTCTTGAGTTTATAAATCAGGGTCTGACGAGGACCTTGTTCAGCCTTTGTCCAGGTAAATGAAATGCACCCCCAGGAATATCTTCTTGTAGACAGGTCCTGCAGAATTAGCCTCTTTGTTCAGGTGGGATGCCCTTCCACTGCTATATAGTTTGGTTTTGCTTTCATTAAGTACCTGCCCATTAATTTTCCCTCTTTTGAGACTGGACTTCTCTGCTCCTGAGTGCAGGTAAATTGAAGTTTGTTATCACAGAGGGCTTCTCTGATTTCATTGGCAGGGATTCTCAATCCATTAAGTGGGTGAGATCTGGGAGCTGCTAAGAGAAAAACTAATCTTTTCCTTATCAGGCTGCTCCTACTTCTCCAGTTTTCCCGTATATTCCATTAAGCCATGACTATCCTAATGAAAAACAATCATCATGGCTATAGAAACCTCAAATAATTATTCTGAAACCAGAAACTATAATGATAATATCCTGATAATGAGTTAAAGCTATTGCAATTTTTAAAAGTATGCGTTTAGAACATTTAAATGGATACACATTAATCTATTTTGATGTTTGCCTGAAATGAAGCAAAAAACAAAGCAATAAAAGAACCTGAGTCCAAAGATCATGGTAAAAATTCCACTTAGCTGCATAAAAACATGGCAGTGACCAGGTTCATTTACAACATCGTATAATTATTTAACCACATAGGAATACCTGACTTTTGGAACACTGACCAGAGTCCCCAGAGACTTAGAAAGCACTTTCTGGGGGACACAATGGAATCCTCCCCTAGGAATGGTCATCTGGTTTTCCATAATTCATGCCGGATTTAATCAGAGAATCCTCAGGTTGGATGACCCAAACTTTGAGGCAATTACTCTCAAGGCCACAGAGATTCCATTTAGGATATTAGAAAAGCCACAGCTGCTGCAGAAATTTTCATATTAAACAGCCACAAATGCACATAAAAGGGAACAGATATTTATTGCCAGGTTTAGATTTCTCCTGTGCAACAGTTCAGAGCACAATGTTTACTCTTGCTGCCAGCATGGGCACCCACATTTTTGAAAAAAAAGAAAAACAAAACACATAAGGTAGCATGTAAGACTGGCTCCAGTTTATGTTCCCAAATGTGAACTACACCTTCCAAAAACAGGAAATTCATGAGAATCTTTTCTAACTCTGGAAACTGGGACCAGGATATAAATTTGTGGTTAAAGAACACGCTTTGAGATTTACAATTTCTCAACTATAAAGACAAAATGGGACTCTTGGGCAATCAGATCGATTTTATACATCACACTGTAAAAGATGTCTCATTACTTGGCAGTCAAACACATATATCTTTTCAATATATTGCATTCAGTGATTAACAAAATGGACAAAAATATATGCTGGTATTAAAGCAGACCAACTTTAGACCTGCTGGTTGCCCTTTCTCTAGGTTTTCATAGACTCTCACTATCATTTTCCATACTTTTCTGGAAAATATTTTCAATATTTATACACCAGAAATAAGTAACCAGGGTCAAGACCAATGTAATTATTTCTTTCATTTAGAGAAGAAACATTTCAATCTGGAAAAGGTTTTTCTTTTCTTTTATGTACAGTTTTCTTATTTCTGGTTATGATAGCAGATGAGATTTTTCAGATAGATGAGAATTTTTTGAGATCAGGTACTATTGGGAGGTTTCAGATTCTCAGAACACCATTTTATATACACATATATAAATCTTTCACTAAACAGGCCCTACTGATATGACACAATTACCCACAGTGTTTACAGCACTCACTTAAGGAGGGTTTGATTTAACATCTGTACCTCACAGGTCGAGTCCCAAAAGCAGGAATGTTTTTTTTTAAATTGTTTTCTACATGCATGACTTGAAGAAGGTAATTTAGCACTGCAGATGGGTCACCTCGCGTGGTGTGATCTGTTCAATGATGTTTTTTTACAGGTCAGGAAAATCGAGAGAAGTAGGTGGGGTTTCTACTGTTTTTTAAAAATATCTTTTTATTTTTTTTCCTCAAACTTTTCAATGACTCAAAATGGAGTTGACAAGACTGAGGCTAGGGAGGGAGTCTAGAAATGCATTCCCACAGCTCTGCCTGCCTCCATCCTGTTTGTCCTCACCTAAGGCAGGGCTACCCTCTTCCCCCTCCCTCTTAAAATGGGCTGTGAATCTCAAAGGCCTCCAAGTATAGTCAGAGAATCCCATATCCCCTTCTCCCAGCATAAGCATCACCTGGGAGCTTGTTCGGAATGCAGAATTTCTGGCCCGAGAACTGATGAGTTAGAATCTGCATTTTAATAAGTTCCCCAGGTAATATACATGCACATAAACGTTTGGGACACCCTGTTTTAGGGACACAGTCTCCAAATAAAGTAAACAGAATTAGTTAAGTGCATGATTAAAATAGTTAAATGTATGCTACCTAATTTATACTTTGGTGGGCTTTATTATTTACTGTCCAGAGATAAGAGCTATGCTATTCCTATTCAGAAATCAGAAGTGAATGTAGCATTTGAGGGACTACATGTTTGAGAAATTATACATCAGAAATTAATGGAAGGTATTTAATGTCTTTATTTCCTCTGGTTCTTGAAATGGAAAAATTCTAATTATAATTTCTCTTTTTTCCCTAGGTTTTCCTCTCTAGAGATATCCAACAAAATGATAATAGCAGAAGCACTTTACATTAAATCTTCATAACAACCCAATAAGGTAGAAATATTATCTCCATTTCTAGAGATAAGGAAACTGGGGCACAAAGGGGTTAGATAGATTGCCCAAGGTCACACAGCTGGTAAATGACAGAGCCAGAATCCAAATCTAAGTAAGACCAGTAGGTCTAGCTGAGCATGGTATACCTGTATCTCTGTGGAAAATCAATACTGAATGATTTGAGATCATCAAAGGCAAAAGAACTAAAATTTATAGACTTAAATAAGTCATTAGAGGTTCAAAATAAAGCAACTAAGGCTCAGAGAGGTCCTGTTCTTGGTCAAAGTCATGCAGATGGTGGAAGAACTGGGATGAGTCTTCTGATTCTTTGTCCCATGATCTTTTAATTGAAAACATATGTTTTTTGGATACAGCAAAGATTTATTGCTCAATCTCAACAATGTTTTAAATTCTGATATTTTCACTCTATAGCTCAAATTTTAAGAGCTGCTTTTGTAATTAAAGTATTATTTTTTCTTCCAGTAAAATGATCAAACAAGAGACAGCTGTGTAAGGAGGGATTCTGTTTCCCACATTGGCTGTTGGTGATGACTACTCAAATGGTGAATGTTTTTAGAGGTCAGGCTCTGCCTCCAAATGGCCAAAAAAACTTAGAAGCAAAAACCAACAAGCAAACAAAAGAACCAAGGTAATGAAGAAACTGATTTGTTTCTCAGCTGACAACTTGGAAGGTTCAAAGGCCACCAAATAATTTAGAACCAACAAAAGCATAATTTCAATTTAAGTTTATGATATTGGGAGAGGATGCCTTATAAAAGGCGTACCGTGTGCCAGGCACATTGTGTATTACGTCATTTAATCAATGAAATACCTTGTCGGGGAAAAGCTGTTATTATCCCCATTTTACAGATGAGAAAACTGGCTGAGAGAGCTACAGATTTTGCCCCACATGACAGATAGCGAATAGCTAGTCACACAGCGAAGTCACAAAGGAGCAACGCTGCCCTTGGAATTTTCCTCAAGATGGGCCAAGCTTGGCAAGTTGGCAAATGGGATATCCTGAGGATGTATAAGTAGGCCAACTCTTAGCAGAAATACTGCTTTGAGAGGTTCACATATTTATTCAGGAAACACAGCTTCAGGAAGCCACATCTCTCCTCAAACAGAATGGAGGCAAAGAGCACATGTCTTTAGAAATGTAGGAAAGAACTTAATATCCAAATGGACAGGCTGGTCTGATTTTGTCCATGAAGCAATTGTGTCTGAGAACAATGATATTTGGGAATTTAAAAGACATGTTCTTTTGCAATTAAAAAGAAAGTCACAGCTTAAGATAAACATTTTTAGTTTTATGAAAGTCTAGAATAAGATTTTCCTGACTGATTAGTAACCAAAACGAGAAAAAATATAGTGCTTTCAGCAGTTATCTTGCTTGTCCTGGTACATGTCTAGAGATGACAGTGTCTGCAGAGGGGAATGAACTGCTAAACTGGCCATGCCAAAGTGTTCTCCTTTGGGGACCCACTGGTCTAACTGTGGCATGTTTCTCTTGTGTGTTCTCATAGTTATATTTATTTGAGGATAATGTGGCAAGTTTAGTGGAAGGTGTTGCAAAATGATCCAAACTTGTTAGCCTAAGCAGAATAGCCCGTTTACTTCCTGGGGCTGCCCTGTCTACATCTGCTTCGAATTCTAGGGAATTTGCCTGCAAAGATGAGAGGCGGCAGGGAAAGGAGAAGAAAATCGCCAAAGCAGGAAGACATCTTGGAAGAAACGTTTCACGACACCTTGGTAGGAGGGTTATTCATTGGTTCCGTACATTGACTCAAAAAGAGCCAACGAAAACCAAAGTTACCGTGAGTACTTTAGGGCCTGGCCCCCGATCAGAGGTTCAAACCTACAAGGGACGCTTGGCATCGTCTGGAGACATTTTGGGTTGTTACAGTTCTGGAGGGGGAGTATTACCGGCATCTAGTGGGTAGAACTCGGGGATTCTGCTCAACACCCTACAATGCAGAGGAGAGAACCCCCACAACAAAGAATTACCCAGCTCCAAATCTCATCAGTGAGAAACCCTGCTTGGCTAAAACTGTGAGATGGGTGAGATTTCTCTCATGTAGCTTCTGATTCAAAGTGCTTCACTCTCACCCTCCACTGCCTGGCACTAGAGGTCCCTGTTTCTATCTGCCACCACCTCTTCTCAGCTCCTCCCCACCAATCAGTGTGACTGATCTGGAGGGGAAAAGTTTAATGGAATTAATACACTCTAAGGTAGGAATGACTGAGGAATTCAGCTCTAGCAGGAATACCTGTATTTTAAATGACAGACTAATTTAATCTTAACTCCTCTCCAATCTGAAATTTTAGCAAGGGTGGCATAATAACAATGATGCTTGGTTTTGGAAGATGGGAACAATGGCAGAATTTATATAATGTTGCTTACCTTTAAAATCATCATACACATACACCATAATTGCAATTTTGAATATAATAATGAATGATTTTTTATTATAAGCAAGTATTTGCACTTGATGTTGATCACATTGCTTCCCAGTGAGTGCAGAAACAATATAAGAAACTTCCTGTCCTCCAAAGAAGGCTTATTTTCATTTCCTTTCGCTGCTAACGTTAGTGTGTAGGTTTTGATAGGATCGAGCCCATTTGTTAGGCGTTTGAAATGCCACATGACTATAAATCTCAGGCTGGCTTCTCTCTAGACTGCTGTGAACACCTATATTTATATGGTATGATGTGTAGATTTTATCAGTTGCTTTTATCTAAAGCAAGTGAAGCCGACATAGCATGAACCTGCAGGGATGAGCTTCAAATTTCTTCTCACTTT
The DNA here is from genome assembly GCF_023851605.1 of Tamandua tetradactyla. NCBI lineage: Eukaryota > Metazoa > Chordata > Mammalia > Pilosa > Myrmecophagidae > Tamandua > Tamandua tetradactyla. The sequence goes on along the minus strand of NC_135341.1, from coordinate 64,021,109 downwards.
TAGGATTAGAAAACTGGAGGTTTTGCTCTTCTTCATTCAGTTTATGAAGGTGCCAAACAAAGTGAATCTAGTTGGTTAGTCCACCCCGGAATGTCTTCAAAAAACTACTTTCCCTTTTTCTCCAGATCTTTTGCCTTTCTGACCAGCAGATAGGGACACATAGGACAAATTAATGTAGAGCAAGATTCCAAACAACCTGGGTCCAGTTTCACAGCCAAATGAGTTTAACTGGCCCTCATCCAAAGGGCTCTGAATTGTAGAATCAGAGAAGAATGGGTGCTAAAAGGGAACTTACTGCTCACAACAGCTCAACCACTTCCTACAGAGAAAAGGAAATCAGGTCCAGGAAGGTGGCATGGTTTGCTGAAGGCCATTTGCACAGTTACAAGCCAAGCCAAGCCGTGGCCCTCCCAGCTGGGATACTAACTTCCAACAGGATGTTCCACCAGCAGCCTCCCAGGTGATTCAGGGAGAGAGCTGATGGCACAGTCTAGTGAGAAACTGGGTGAAGGCAGCTTGCTCTCTTCCAGATGAAGGAACTTCCTTGTTCCCAGGATTAGCAGCCTCTGGCTTCTGTATCTCTAATTTGTCCTGACTATTTAGGGTCACACAGTATTGGGCTGAACCATTCAGATGATTCCTTATGCTAAGAGAACTGGTAGACGTTCTACATCAGTGTGCCTCTGGGGCGAGGGAATGATGACATCCTCTAAGTGGGTTGTGCGAGTCTAGCAATGTGATATGTCGTGAGCAATGGGGGTGGGAGAACAGTGATGAGTATCTATAAGGGTGTAAACTAGATCAGAACCTTTGATGGCAGTGTATCCTGAGGGGGATGGGGGAAGTATATTTGGTGAAATTATCACCGGACTGGGTCAGTCTGTACCAGGCCCAGGAGCCCATATGCTGGCTAAGTTAAGTTTTGTCCCCTTGGCCAGTACCTACAGAGATCAAAGGCTTTTCTTCAACTAATTTATAGCACATGACACATTTTTGTGAGGGTTTGGGGCTTGACAGGGTCAGGAGGCAAAGCATACTCTTAATCTTGGAAATTTGGAAGCTTACCCAGGCCGCAATTAATTAAACATGCTATGTACTGTGTACTCTGAAAAGAGGAGAAACCTACCATGGATACAACTGTTCCTGCCTGAAAACAGAGATTTAGGCTAATTTCACCCCAATCAGTGTTTGCTGAGTTCTCCTAAGAGAAAAGACTGGGCAACAACCACACATGAAAGGATCTTTAGAAAATACTTGTCTGGAAAGGAAGGAGCAAGGTAATCAGATATGTTGTGGAGGCAGGCCAACAGCAAAAGGATTCTGAAAGCTTTAGTCATAGATTTTCAGTGGTGTCTTCTGCTTCAAACATCCTACAGGGACATTTAAAATAACTGGATATTTCTCAGTAATCAGCTCTGAAAAATTAGCCTGGAATACCCGTTTCTTATAGATGTATGCCTCCTTACATCTTGGGCTGTAGAAGGGGTTGCTCAGGGCAGTTGGATGGTATTTGGTTATGGCATGGCCAAATCCATCCCTGATGTGTTTGAGGCAAGACAACAATATAGCTTCATCTGGCCTGTAGAAGGTGGTGATGGTGAGGGTAATGATGATGATGGTGATGGCATCTGTCAATTTTTTCAGGCTCACTACATGCCAGGCATGTTGATAAACACATTATCTTATTTGATCCTCATGCTAATAGTGAAAGATAATGATTATCCCAATTTTATAGATGAAGAAATTGAGTTTTGAGAAAGGGAAAGCAACTTGCCCAATGTCCCAGTCTAAGGAACAGAGAAACTCTGGACCCTAGAGGATTTGACCATGGACCTGTGTCTTTAGTCACTCTGTCACATTAAAGGGTCAGCAGTGCAGATATGGTTTGGGGCATAAAAACTGGGTTGGTGTTAGGCTAACTGGAGTAAAGTTGATGTGTACTTTCTTGGTTTTCAAGTACTTTCTGTCTTCATTAATTGACTCCCTCCCCCAATCCTAATCTGAATTTGAAAGAAAAAGATAAAAGGGAAACAAATAGAGAGAAAACAGAGCTACATGGTAAGAATGAAGCAAGAGGGTAAAAAAATAGGCAGACTATCAAAGAAAACAAGTCTATTTGGAAATCATAGGGAGCAATAAAACAAGACCTGAGAGACGAGAATGAGTCAAAGAGGGCTAGAGGTGAGGGTTTCCCAGGTTGGGGTCTCTGGAGAGGGTCTCAGCCAGAAGACCACTGTCTCAGAAATGGCTGGATCATTACCCCATACAGGAACTGCTTAAAAAAGTTGAAAAAGTGATCAGACTTTGAATAGAGATATGAATGAAATTGACCTGGATAGGACTGGGGTAGATCACAGTACAGGTAAAGGATGATATGGTCCATATTTTAAGACTTCAACTTCTGTATGAGACCAAAGGGAGAGATGTTTATTTCGTACAAAGTTTATATTTTGGGTAGCACATTACATAATTTAACTTGCATGGTCAGTTTAGTTGAACATCATCTAAGTACATGGAATCTTGAATAAAATGTGAGATTTTGTTGGTTTGTACAGTTTAGTGTAATGCTCTGATACATCCCATAGTAATTTGTGCAGTTTTTGCAAAGTCCCCTTGGAGGAGTGGGGAGAAAGGAGGAAATATTCAACTTCCCCATTTGAGGAATTCCTCATATTCTCATAAGCAGTGGGGACAACCAAATCAATAGGCTGAGCCCTTGATTTTGGGGTTTGTGCCTATGAAACTTATTCCTGAAAAGGACAGGCTAAGCCTACTTATAGTTATGCCTAAGAGTCACCCCCAGGGCACCTCTTTTGTTACTCAGCTGCGGCCTTTCTCTCTAAGCCAGTTTGGCAGGAGAACTCATTGCCTTCCCCCTACGTGAGACATGACTCCCAGGCATGTAAATTTCCCTGGCAACCTGGGACAGAAATCCCAGGATGAGCTGGGACCCAGCATCATGGGATTGAGAAAGCCTTCTTGACCAAAAGGGAGATGAAACAAATGAGACAAAATAAAGTTTCAGCGGCTGAAAGATTTCAAACAGAGTCAAGAGGTTATCCTGGAGGTTATTCTTATGCATTATATAGGTATCCCTTTTTAGTTTACAGTATATTGGATTGGCTAAAGGGAAATACTGAACTTTTGAGCTGTGTTCCAGTAGCTTTGATTCTTGAAGACGACTGAATAACCATATAGCTTTTACAATGTAATTGTGAAAACCTTGTGTCTGATGCTACTTTTACCCAGAGTGTGGACAAGATGAGTACAAAAATACGAATTAAAAATAAATAAATAAATAGGGGGGTAAGGGGTAAAATGAATTGGGTAGACAGAAATACTAGTGGTCAATGAGTAGGAGGGGTAAGGAAAATAGGATGTATGAAATTTTTTCTTTTTATTTCTTTTTCTGGAGTGATGTTCTAAAAATGGTCATGGTGATGAATTCACAACCATGTGATGATATTGTGAGTCACTGATTGAACACCATGTATGGACTGTATGTGTGTGAAGTTTCTCAATTTAAAAAAAAAAAAGAAAGAAATGGCTGAAAGATTAAGGCGAGGAATGCAGTCATAGTGTTATCTGTGTTCCCTTAGAAGGCCTTGTATATTCTACCTGCCGAGCCAGCTTACAGGAGCAGCTGTGGCAGCCTCCCTGGATTTCCAGCTCCCAGGAACCCACGCTAAGACCCTCCTCGAATTTGTAAATGAGGCTTAATAATCTAACAGCCACCAGCCTTTAAAGAGGGCTCTCTGCTTTGATGACTCTGTTTACTTTTGTTGGCACTAGAACAAGTATTTGTTTGTGGCTCTAATCAATATGTTATTAAGTACTTGCAAATTAACCAGGCTTCTTAAAATTTTTACCTGTCATGTCAGTGTCAAATAGGAAAAATTGAAACATTTTCCACTGACTTCTCCATCTTACGGATAAACCATTATTTACTTGTTTATTCTATCTGGAATTTCTAGGAATAAACCTGTCTTCATAAATTACATGCATAGGGCCCCACAATAATCATATTACATTTGCAGAGCAGGTGGTGAATGGTAGTGAGGGGAAGCGAGAGTACTAATGTTTACTGAATGCCTGCAAGTGACAATGACTATAGATACTATTTTTTGATCTAGGCTCAATACCTTTCTTTTGATTTCCGCTGTTTCCCCAAATGGTACCACAGAACTTGACACGGAGTCTCCCAATGGATGTTTATTGAATGATTTAAATTCTCACTACAACTCTAAGATGCTTTCTGTCCTCCTTTACAATAAGTAAATTGTGACTCTGAGAGCTTAAGCAACCTTGCTCAAAGTTGCCAGGTTAATAAATGGCAATGGGAAGTTTAACCCAAGGACACATGACTCCAAAGCCCATGCTCTTTTCACTACACCATGCCAACTCCAGAAGCAACTAGAAAAGATGGGCAAAACAGCTCATTCTAGCCCTGTCTAGAAACACTGATACCACCTGGAGGAGGTTCTGAGGACTGTAACAGACATTTTGAAACAACAGTAAGACCAAGCCTTTCCTGCCCTCACTTGACTGCCATAATAATATTATCTTGCAATTGTATAGCCCTTTGTGACACAGACTCATGATCAAAATTTGTGTTCTCTACTTCCTGGGCACACAGCTAGACTGCATTTCCCAGCCTCCCTTGCAGTAAGACATGGTCACGTGACTGACTTCTAGCCAATGGAGTGAATGGAAGCCATGGACACCATTTTCTGGTCTAGCCCATAATAAATCTCCCAAGTGTTTTTCTTTTTTTCATTTTCTTTTTCCTTTCTTCTGTTGAATAGAGAAAACTGTGAGGTCTTAGAGAAGGATGGGGATCTAAGAAGGAAGGTTCCAGAGTTCCCAACTGCCCATGTGAAATGCCACCTGCTAACCAAGAACATGCAGCACTGGACTTAGCCTGAGCCAGAAATAAAAACTCTGTTGTATGAAATCACTGAGACTTGGAGACTCATCTGCTGCAGCAGAGGGCATTATTTTACAAATAGATCCCTTACGGTTTCAAGTTGTTTTCCCATCTTTTACATCATTAATTTCTTTACAAACCTAATCAGAGTTAATGGAAGCTTACAGAGTGAAAGGTGTGAAGAATCACCTATGAGAACAACCAAATATCTGTGTGGGTGCATTACTGTGTGTTCATACATGCTACTCTAAGTTCATGGGGTTTACTTTCTCCATGTGTAAGTTCAGGATGTTGGATCAGATAGTCTGTAAGATTCTTTCCAACTCTGAAGGTTCACAAGTCTTTCAGATATTAAAAATATATGCATTGGGTGGGCCATGGTGGCTCAGCAGGCAGAGTTCTCACCTGCTATGCTGGAGACCAGGGTTCAATTCCTGGTGCCTGCCCATGCAAAAAAAAATAAAAAATAAAATCATATATATATGTATATGTATTGATGGGCTCAGAAATGGTGATCCCTTGACAACGAGCTCCTCACAGGGAAGGACTATTTCTTAGTCACTTTATGCCTAGCATCCAAAGTATGGTAAGTATTCAAAAAAAGTTGAGTTTAATTTGCATTTTGCTGTTGTAAAAACTCTAAGAATTTACTAATGTTCTGATTTATGCCAATAATTTCTTGAACTAATTTGGAGCACAGTTTCAAATGACTGAAATTTTCATGAATATTTTCATTATGCAACACTGAGAATGATAGGCTATTTTATACTCATTTAAATAAACTTAATTATTGAAGGATAATTTTATAATAGTATTGAGAGACTTTTTTTGACTAAAGGTAATACCAACAGTAATTGTTATTCTGATGGCTTCATTTATAGTTTCATTTAGCTAAATAATATAGGAGTATACTTTCTATTTATAGTTGAGAAATTTGTGATATAAGAATAGTCAGAATTTTCTTATTCAAATGGCTTTTAACTTGAGGTTCATAAAAGTGGCACAGGGGAAACTATGAGCAATTTAAAAAGTTTGAAAAGACTCAGGGGAAATTATACATTGGTATGAGGCAGCCTATGCAGCCTTCATGAAAATGTTATTTTTGCAAAAAATATATGGAGAAATACCTAGGTAGTGTGAAACATTGGTTATTTTACCTTCATCACCAAAAATAGAAGATTAGTAATTATGCATGGCTTTGATTACTAAAAATAGGTCAGTGAACTCAATTATTTAATAAATGCAGTTTGGTAGGTAAAATGTCAGAAAGTCCAGGGTTCAAGGGGTAGGCGGGTGGGGGGAATTAAGAGGGTCTTGGCAAGTACGATGTTGGGAACCACAATTTGACACTGTACAAGGAAAATGAAATCTAATTATTGAATAACAGTCCCTTTTTTAATCTTCTGTTCATGGGCAGCAGAAGGGAGATGTGCATTCCCCTCTTGTTTTCTGCTGTCACTTCACACATCAGTTGTATCATGCTATATATCCTACATTCTGGGAAATAATGAGCATTCAGGAAAACACTGTGTGAAATAGTTCCTTTGGATTGCCTGGCATAGGAACTGCATCAGTTTTAAAATGAAGTAATAATAATAATAATAATAATAATAATGCCAGCAAACCTTTTAAGAATCTTATTTTACTAGGGACTGCAGAAGGGAAGAGACTGTATTAAAAATTACCTACTTTCTTTTGCGTGACTTGCTTGCTTTTATCTTATGTCATAAAAAATTCTTCCATAAAATGATAAAGAAAGAATAACAAAGGCATAGCTTGTCTGTTTGTTTCTCTCATTTTTTAGAAAAGTAAAAGAAAGCCTTAACCTGTAGAAAATTCTTGTAGGAAATCCTAAATAGGATGCTAAATTTAAATATGACACTGAAAGAAGGATATGAATTATGGGAATGAATTAAGCAAAACTATAAAATTGACACCAACAAACAAGCATGTAAACACTCAATTATATCTGGTTTTCTTTTCATGTTAAATTCATTGCAGTGCAATAATTCTATTGGCTATTTTCCACAATTAAATAAGTTAGTGAGGACCTTCTATGTGCCAGGTACCCCCTTTCAATGGCTATTCTATGTTGTATTCCAATACACCAGACCCTATGTTAAGAGATTCACGTAAATCTAACATCCTCCCTACAATCCTTTGTGAAAAGTTCAGCTTTTTCAGTCTTGGGCTTTTTTAAAAGTTACCTCTCCTGAGTTGAACTGACTCAAGTTGAGATGTATAACCCGTAGACACTGCTCACCACGGAGCTGCATTCTTTTGAGGCCTCTAAAGGGAAGTAATTTAAGTTATTTGAAAAGAAAAGAAAAGGAAAAGATGAGAAAAGAAAAGAAGATAAGATCAGAGAAGAGAACAGAAAAGAAGAGATAAGAAAAGAAAAGACAAAACAAAACTTTCTGTGGGGGAAAAAAACCCTCCTATAACCCAAAGCTCCACACAACCAAAAAATACCCACTCAAGAAACCTGACATGGCATTCTAAGCTCAGTGTCTCAGAGAATCATTTACAAATAACTTGCAGGACAGAAAACAAATTTCTTTATGACTGCTCCATTTCTTCAATGAAAAATAGTGCCCTTGGAGTGCATTCCCAAATGACATTTTGATCATTTGAACTGGAAAGATTGCTACCCTAATGTGCCATTTAGTCAAGTGACAATGCTTATGTGTACCAGCCAGAGATGCAGTTTCAGGAATTGTGGCCTGCCCTTCATGGACAAAAGTAACAAAACACAATCAGGTAACCAACTGCAGGACAGGATCATTAAATTACATTTCAATTTGTTACCTGTAGCTAGGGTAGGCCCAGGTTAAAGGGGGCTATTTTAGATGTTTTTTTTTTTTTTTTTTTTTTTGCAGGTATTCAGATGCCCCAAACTAAAATTTCCCAAAATGTGTTACAAAGAGAGGGAAACTCCTCAAAGTTAGTGGTTCTCAAACTTCCATGTACATCAGAGTCATTTGGTGGGCTAACAAAGAACAAGACACCCAGGCTTGTCATTAAGGTATGTCTAATGTAGGACAAGGCCTGTTTCTTTGGTTTTTATTTTATTTTTCACCAAATTCCCCAGTGAGTGTGATACCTACCATCAAGTTTGAGAACAACTGCTTTTTTCTCAATACTGATACACATTAGCTAGAGGTCCCATTCTAGAACAAGTAAATTGGAACCTCTGGGGTGGGACCCAGGTTTTGGCATTGTCTAAGAAGCTCCCCAGGTGACTGTAATGGGCAGCCCAGGTTGAGAATCACTGTGTACAGATTCTAAGCTTGGCCTGCACTTAATCATCACATGCATAGTTTAAAAAAATACTGAAGCTTGGGTCTTCCTTTTGAGATTTTGATTTAATTGGTCTGGGGTGTGTTCTGAGTATCTGGATGTTTAAAAGCTCCTCAGGTGATTCTAATGTGCAGTTAAGTTTGAGCAGGACAGGGCTAGGTCCTCCATCAAAGAGGGGATTCTGCTTTAGTAAGAGAAGATTGCTTAATACACCTTTAGAGAGTCAGTATGCATGAACATTAGCATAATGAAGACTAAGAAGAATGTCAGCTAAGACCAAAAAACTAAACACAATCACTTTTTAAAGTCATTTAACCCATAGTTTCCCAAGTTTTGGGAACTGATGTTCCAAATAGTCAGTAGTATGCCTTGATGACCTTACTTAGCCTCAGGAGTTCTGAAGGATAGTTGTCCTTCGCTTAACTGGATTTTGTGGGATTGTCATTAATTTGACCTCCTACAGAAAGCTCCCTAATTTTTCCATAGGAAGTTTCTCTTCCAAGAGGAGTTTAGGAGGTTAAAAAGGTAGGGGATGGGAGGAGACCAGGATGGCCCGTCCTTCAGGTGGGCTATCTATGGCAAAAGCTGACATCCTTTACCCAATCATACTGTATAAAGGGTCATCGTTCCTCCTATTTTCTGGGGAAAAAGAAGTATAGGCTTTTGTCTTAAAGAAGAGGTGATGTGTTACTGCATAGAAACTTGCCTTTTTTTGTGTGTTTTTCTTGATCTCCCCATTGTGACTGTGAAAACTGGTGAAAAACATGGTCTGAGATGATGGTCTCCTCTCTAGCAGACTGGGTACCTTGGAATAACTTTTACTCTCTTCTAATTTGTGTGTGAAAGGATCAAAAAAAAGGTAAAATCATAAACATTTATGGTTTTCCTTCCCTTGTTTTCCAAGGAGTGGAAAGGAAGATCTGTTTATTGTGCTCAGTGGGCTTTTAGAGAGGATTCAAACATGAGAAGTTGAGAGGGCGAATAATCTAGAAAGCAAAATGAATAGGTAGTTTTGGTGGTGGGAATGAGGAGAAGAGGCAGGGAAAAGAAGGATCTAGAGTCTTTACTGGTGTAGAGAGAAGAAACTGTAAGTTCAGCAGCGACACTCCAGGTTTACCAGTCTTTGGGAAGAGTGGGAGAAAAGGACATAAGGTTTCAGCAGCTTCCATGAGAAGTGAATCCTAAGAGAGGGGAGAGATGTCTGAGGAGAAGTTTAAAGATATCCTGGGTGATGTGTGTAACAGCTTCCTTTCTGCCCTCAAGGCATTTCTGCAAAACCAGTGTTTCTTTTCTAGTCTACGTGCAATGAGATTTGTAACACTGCTGATGAGCAGGCAAAAAGGCCCACACTGCAAGTAGTTAAATACATGGAAAGAACATCAAAGTTCCCTTTTGTAATTGGCTCTATCAATAGTGGTGCTATTGGTATTTTTCTTTTTGCACAACTATTTATGGGAATATCTTTACCTTGTATAGATGGTTCTATGGAATCCAAGGCAATACTTTATTTTTGGCCATAACTAAGGAGAAGCAGGAATCTGAAATAAAGTGAAATAAGTCTCTAGATGCCTTTCAAAACAATTACAGGCACATATAAATCAACCCGGAGCCTCCTAGCTTCCAGAGTCATATATGGGAAAGGAAATGGAGTGCCACATTGGCTCTTTGTGTTGCTGGGTTCCCCTGATGTCTGTTGTCATTTCCTTTGCAGGGGTAACCAGCTCAAAGACCTGGGGGCATCTATGTCCTGACTTCAGTAGAAAAGACACAAGAACCTCCATCACTGTCTGGGATCTGGTTTTGTGACTTGCATTTTGTGTGCGTGCATGTGGGGGTACTTTGGGTGGGTGGGTGGTGCATAGCAGGTAAATGTGAAAGGGCATTTGTTAGGAGACTCTTCAACCCTAACCAAGTCATTCCTGTGTCTAATTAGAAAGAACTACATTATGAAATAATGCTAAACTCTACCCACAGAGTCCATTGAATTCTGTTCCTAAGTCCACATCAGCAGACATCTCTCAGGTTGAAGACAGACATAAATCATAAGGTAACACCTTACTAGGCCTTGCTATACATTATTGTATAGCAATTATCGTAGGTTAAAGATATCATAGTATTATGGCTACAGTATATTTGTAAATGGTTCAAACTGAAAACTGGACAGAGACAGAAAGAGAAAAGAATACAGCAAGTACACAATGTTAACATTTTGAGAACATGAGCAAAGCATATCTGGGAATTCTTTATACTAATTATGTAACTTTGTATGTATTAAATTATTTCAAAATAACTTAAAAAAAAAGACTAAAAATTGCCATAAACAAAAAGAAAAGACAGGTACTAAAACAGGAAAATATTTGTAATATATAGCATAGACAGTGAATTAATTTCTTAATACATAAATCATAATAAAAAGATAAACACTGCAATAAAAAAGTTAAATGAACAGTAAGTTACAAAAAGAAGTATACATGGCCCATCAACATGTGTGTGTATGGATTGGTGGGTTGTATATATACATATATATACTTAGTATATAAGAAAAATGAAAAATTTTGAAAAGATATGATAAAATTTTACCTAATAAATTGCTTCCTCAAAAACAAACAGACTCAAAAGCAAAACAAACAGACTAAGAAGAAAACAATGCAAAATTAGAGGTGGAATCATTAAATGGGTGTTTTGATTTGGTCACGCTGTCAGAACACAATATACCTGAATTGGATTGGGTTATTCAAAGGGGATTTATTAAGTTACAAATGGACATTCCTAAGGCCATGAAAATGTCCAAATTAAGGCATCCAGAGAAAGATACCTTAACTTAGAAGAAAGGCCAATGGTAGCTGTGGTTTCTTTGTCACATGGGAAGGTACTTGGCGATCTCTGCTGTCCTTCTTTCTCGGCTTCTGGTTTCAAACAGTTCTCTCAGCTTCTGTGGGTATTTCTGACTTTCCCTGGGGTATTTTCTGTCAGCATCTCCAAATGTCTGTGTCTTGGTTTCACCTCTCTGTTCTCCACGTTGGCTCTGAGGTCTCTATGTTTCCTGCCTTTTATTCTTTTCATAGAGGACTCCAGTAAAAGGATTAAGACCCATCTTGAAATGGATGGGTCATACCTCCATAGAAAAAACCTAATCAAAAGATCCCACCCATAATAAGGTGGCCCCTACAAGACTGAATTAGAAAAACATGGCTTTTCTGGGATGTATAACAGTTGCAAACCAGCACATTCCATACTCTGGACCCCCAAAAGACATGTTCTTTCCATATACAAAATACATTCATTCAGTCACATTATCACAAAAGCCTTAAACCATTTCAGTAACAATATAAATACAATACAAAGTAAAAAACAGTATAAAATCTCATAGCAAAATCAGTTACAGGTGTGGTTTGTCCTATGGCAAAATTCTCGTCTGGCTGTGAACCTGTGACACTTAGAAGGGGTCATCTGCTTCCAATAAACAAAGGAGGGACAGTCTAAGATAAACATTTCCTTTTCTATGGGGAAAGAAACTTAAAAGGAAAACAGGGGTCACCTGACCCAAACAGTTCTGAAAACCAGCAGGGCAAACTCCATTAGATTTCAAGGTCTGAGATCATTTATAGAATGACATCTCATCCTCAAGGTTTGAGAGAGTAGCAATTCCACCCTTTCTAAGTGCTCATGCAGAGGTTGTGCTCTCTCCAAACAGTGGGATGAGGATTGCAACATCGGTGAGCATTGGAGAGATCATGGTATTCTTGGCCCCACCCTCTTCAAGCATATGGGTAGCACCTGGACAGTCTGTGTGCTGGTTTGAAAGGAAGTATGCCCCCTATAAAAGCCATGTTTTAATCAAAATCCCATTTCATAAAGGTAGAATAATCCCTATTCAACACTGTATGTTTGAAACTGTAATCAGATCATCTCCTGTTGTGATGATCTGAGATGTGATTTAACCAAGAGTGGTTGTTAAACTGGATTAGGTGATGGCATGTCTCCACCCATTTGGGTGGGTCTTGATAAGTTTACTGGAGTCCTATAAAAGAGGAAACATTTTGGAGAATGAGAGATTTGGAGGAGTAGAGAATGCTGCAGTACCATGAAGCAGCCATGCGACCTTTGGAGATGAAGAAGGAAAATGCCTCCTGGGGAGCTTCATGAAACAGGAAGCCAGGAGAAGAAGCTAGCAGATGATGCTGTGTTCACAATGTGCCTTCCAGATAAGAGAGGAACCCTGACCATGTTCACCATGTGCCCTTCCACCTGAGAAAGAAACCCTGAACTTCATCGGTGGTGTCTTTCCCTGGATACCGTAGATTGGACATTTCTATAGACTTCCTTTAATTGGGATATTTTCTCGGCCTTAGAACTGTAAACTAACAACTTATTAAAATCCCCCGTTTAAAAGCCATTCTGTTTCTGGTATATTGCATTCTGGCAGCTAGCAGACTAGAACACTCTGCCATCTCCAGGGCACACACTCTATCTCTTCAGAACAGGGTGGTGGTGGCCAGGCCCTGCCCAATCATCAGGGAACATACTCCACACTCTCTAAGGCCTGGGGCAGCAAAATTCTTTCTGAATATCAAGGAGGAAGGCCCTCTCTCTCCCTTTGGGGCAAACACACCATCTCCAATGCATGGGTAGATCTGATCTCTGGCCCAAGATTTCCTGGCTCCAGACCTTAGTTTCCATGGTTCTGCCTTTGAAGTAATTTTTCCTTCAATTTGTCCCTTTTTGGTCCCTTTCCATCCAGACTTACGTACAGATCTTATAACAAACGTGTTGGTTTTCCATGCAGCATGCAGTCCACAACCGTCAAACAATGGAGTTTCTGCAAATCCTTTCTGGATAATTCCATCTCCAGTCCTGGCTTGTGCTGAAATGGCTGACTGATTCCAAGTTTGGTTAAATCCTCACAGGAGGCTCTATTCTCTGGGGTCTCCCTTTCTTGAAACCCAAAACTTTCCTCAGTTTCTGCTTTCTCTGTACGCAAGAGTTCATTTCTCAGCTTATCTCTTTCCTCTTATATTTTACTATAAGCTGCAAGGAGAAGCCAGGCTGCATTTAGTTTGGAAATTTCCTCAGCTGGGTATCTGAGCTCATCACTTCCAAATTCTACCTTCCAGCCTACTATACTTCTAATTTCGCCAAATTCTCCTCCACTTTTTTTTCTGCTAGTTTTAAACACGGATTACCTTCCTTCCAGTTTGAAAAGACACATTCATTATTTCTGTCTAAGGCCTTATTGGTAGTATTTTTAGAGTCCATATTTCTACCTACAGTTTCCTCAAAATAATCAAGGTCTCCTCTATCAAGGATTTCTTAATTCCTCCAGAATCTTCCCCTTATCCATTTACAAAGCTCTTCTAGCATCTTTGACATTTTCAAATTGCAGCACTCCACCTCTCTGGCCCCCAAATCTGTTTCAGTTTGCTAATGCTGCCAGAATGCAATATACCAGAAAGGGATTGTATTTTTGTTTTGTTCTGTTTTTTTTCAATCTACTAAATTTATTTTAACATCTGTTTCCCCTATTATTTCTTTTTAATCCATATGTTTTTTGTCTTTCAAAAAGGTAGATAAAAGGAGCATCAGACACAATATTTTCACAATCACACAGTCACACTGCAAAAGCTTTATCTTATACAGTCATCTTCAAGAAACATGGCCACTGAAATACAGCTCTACACTTTCAGGCATTTCCCTCCAGCCTCTCCATTACACTTTAACTAAAAAGGTTGTATCTATTTAATGTGTAAGAATAACTGCAGGATAACCTCTCGATTGTGTTTGGAATCTCTCAGCCATTGACCCTTTATTTTATCTCATTTCACTCTTCCCCTTTTTGGTTGAGAAAGTTTTCTCAATCCCTTGATGCTGAGACCGAGATCCTTCTAGGATTTCTGTCCTATGTTGCCAGGAAGGTCCACATCTCTGGGAATCATGTCCCACATAGAGTGGATTGGTTTTTTAAAGGGGATTTATTAAGTTACAAATTTACATTCCTAAGGCCATGAAAATGTCTAAATTAAGGTATCCAGAGAAACTACCTTGGCTTAGAAGAAAGGCCAATGGTGTCGGGAGTTTCTCTGTCACATGGGAAAGAACATGGCGAGGTCTGCTGTCCTTCTCTCTTTGTTTCTGGTTTCAAATGGCTCTCTCAGCTTCTGTGGGTCTTCCTGGCTTCCCCTGGGGCATTTTCTGTCTGCATCTCCAAATGTCTGTGTCTTAGTTTCATCTCTCTGCTCTCTGTGTTGGCTCTGAGGTCTCTCTATGCTCCCTGCCTTTTATTCTCTTCATAGAGGCCTCCAGTAAAAAGATTTAAGGCCCATCTTGAATTGGGTGGGTCACATCTGCATGGAAACAGCCTAATTAAAAGTTCCCACCCAACAAAAGGTCTGCACCCACAAGATTGGATGAGAAGATCATGACTTCTCTGTGGTACATTAACAGTTTCAAACTGGTACAATGGGCATAATCTAGCTATCAAATATTCTTGGAAACAGAAAAAGTTTTAAAAGATGTTCAGTCCTTTCGATCCAACATTTCCTTTTACTTAGTAGGATTTATGCTGAGGAAATAATCAGTGAGGTGCAAAATTATGTATGAGGCAGTTCATTATGACATTATTTATAATAACAATGTGAAAAGTCTAACAAATGGGGATTGCATTGCTGTATCCTCATGATGGATTACTAAGTAGCCATGAAAAAAATTCATGTGGGGAGAGAGTGTTTATTGACAATGGGAAATGTTAACAATATGCACAATGCTAACAATAGTTATCTTTGGGCAGCATCATTATTTTGCTGGTAATAACCTTCTGGCATGAAAAGATATTCTGTGGTTAGTATTGTGATTTTTATTTCTGAAGGTGTGAAATGGGCATAATCAACAAACCAAGAGCTTAAAGAATAGCTGAAGGTCCACCTTTGCAAAATGACATGGGCTTTGCAAAAAAATAATGGGATTTCCAAACAAATGTTTTGCTTGACTCTGAAAATTTTGTTCATTAGAATAGTCTCAAAACACAAAATATATTTCTCCAGAGTTTTTTTTTCTTCATACCTAACCATCAATGTAAGTATGCCTTTATGAAAAAATGATAGATATAAATATCCCAATTTGAAGTATAGATAAAGTTGAAGGGGAGCTAGAGATGAACTGGTCTAATTTTATCATTTAATTGATAAAGAATCCAAGGTCAAGAGAGATTAAATGACTTGCTTAGTTAATATCCTTAATATGTCAAACTCCTCTGCAAATAATGAGAAAAACCTAAAGACCACAATAGGAGATTGGGCAATAAATATGAACATAAAAGTCACAAAAGAAGAAATGCAATTAACCAATTAATATGCATAAAATATTACTTATAAGTACTAAGAGAAACAAATTTTTTTAAAAAAAACCTCTTTAATGTTAATTGTGCCTAACAAATGGATACTCTCCCAAAGCAAGCAGGTAAACAAACTAATAATCCAAAGTGCGCTTAGGATAACACAATAGAAAACACCGTGACAACAGCAGAAACCTCCTGTCCTCTGCCCACCATGATGGTCAGGTTCATGCTTCAACTTGGCCAGGTGGTGATGGCTGGTTGCCTGGTCAGGCAAGCGCTGGCCTGTCTGTTGCTGTGAGGACATTTCATGGACTTAAATCATGACCATGTTGGCTGCACCCAGAGTGTCTTCTGCAATGAGTGGTGCTTAATCTAATCACTGGAAGGCTTTTAAGGAGGATTCAAAAGAGACAATCATTCTTCCTGCTTTAGCCAGCCAGCTTCTCCTGAGAGTTAATTGATGACCTTGATTGGAGCTGCCAGCTTGCGGCCTGCCCTACAGATCTGGGACTCTTACATCCCCATGGTTATGTGAGACAGTTTTATAAATTTTGTATTTACAGATATCTCCTGCTGATTCTGTTTCTATAGAGAACCCTAACTAATACACCATCACGCCCACCAATATTCCTCTCCTGGTACCTAGGATATGGTCAAAAATAATGCCTCAATAAAGAAAAGGACAAATACTACAGCAGGGAAGCTAAATGAACAAGCAAGTAACAAAAAAGCACAAGTTGAATAACTGATTGAGAAATGCATTATTCACATTAAAAACACATTCTTCCTTTTGAAAGGATTCATAAAAGTATGACTCTAAAAAGTGTTTTGCTAACTTTATGATATATACTTATTTTATAAAGCCAGGTTAAGCACATGAACATAATGGATACGTATTCCTGCCTCTTCAAGCAGATTTAGAGGAGTCTGAATTCTTAGTTTCCTTTTCAACTGAGGCCAAAAGTCTCTTTGTAAGTATTCATATCCTAGAACAAACTCTTTTCTCTCGTGAATCATGGTTTTATGCAAATAGAGCTCCTTTTAATGCTATAAATGCTAGCAAAATTCCCCTCAGATTACCTAGGAAGCAGTGCTTAATTCCATACAAATAAAATATAGCATTAAGGAAACTTCCTTACTTTCTTCAAGAATTAGTATTTTTTAGTGACCAATTTTTAGTAATCTTAATTTCAAATTAGGTGGTAAAGCAATGAGAAAACGTTGGCAAGATCTGACTCCACTGGAAACAGAAATTAAATAACCCTAGAAAATAAACAATCTTCTATTTGAATTAACACACAATGCCATAAATTTAATAAGCATTTTGACTGAAAGAGTCTGTATACCAAAATGTGGCTTCTTTATCTGAAATGCTGGCTTACTTGGTTTTAGGAAAATAGATGCAATGTTTTTACTGCTGCTCATTTTTAAAAAATGGATTTCTGTTCTTAAATGTTAATTGATTTCCTGTATTGCACAAGAAATATTATCTATTATGTTTTTCAATGCATAAAATATGCATTTTTGGCCTTCAAATTTTGCTCCTAAAACAAACACTTCTGATGGCTTACAACTTAATGTTTTCTCGGTAGATTTCTTAAAATATGCACAAAGAAAAAAGAGGGGAAAAGGATGCTATTTATTTCATACATAAACAAGTGTGTCTTAAGAATTATATTTTCATCTGAGCCCATTAACGTATACTGAGCAGATGTGTACATGTAGTAAGTTTCTTTTGAACATAGAACTATGCTAGTTTTCACATTATGAAGCAAATGCTGGGAAGCGAAACTTCACTCCTCCACTAGGGGGCACCTGTTGTTCCAGCTCATCCTCGAGGGACAGACTCATGACTTCACCAGAACGGCAGAAAATCTGGCTTAGTCTAAAACTGTTCTGGAGTGAGCCCAGATTCCTAGCTTAGCTTTGGAGCTGACTCAGAGACTCAACAATAGGATAGTCTGGAATTAGAAGGGAACTTTCTAAACCGCCATGGACTCAGAGCAGGGGTAGTCAACTACAGGCTGGCATGCCACCTGCCTTTGTAAATAAAGACTTATTGGAACACAGCCACATTCATTGGTTCGTGTTTTGTCTGTGACTGTTTTCCCGCTACCATGGCAGAGTGCAGTAGTTGTGACCCAGAATGTATGGCTTGCAAAGTAGGAAATATTTACTATCTGGCCCTTTACAGCAAAAGCTTGCTGAGTCCTGCTCTCAGGGAACCTGGGATAGAGGGCCATAACTGCACTCTGTTCAGAACCAACCTCCACAGCAAGCAAAAAATCATGTTATTACCCAATCTTATGCCAAGTTTTGCTATTCTCCTATGTCACAGGAGGGTATGTCCTTTGAGAATCTATCTTTGGACACTATTTCAGGTTGGAAAATTATGTTGGAATACAGAACCACCCTTGCGTACTTCCTGATCCCATAATAACCTTAATTGGAGGGTGACGTTTTCCTTAGGCTTTGCAATGTGGCTACCTGCAGTCTGACGAGTGTGTGCACACATTCATATGCATGCAAAGACATTGAGATTCCCACTCATACACCAGCATAAACATGTACGGATATAGCCAAAGGTTGATCTATACCATTTTTTTTCCATTGAATGAGATGTAAGATATAAGTGGGAGAATTTTGACCTAGTTGGCAGTGGAAGAGAAATGGGAGTGAGTACTTTTTAGCGCTTGTTAATGAGAAATAATATGAGAAGGAGATGAGATGTGATTCTGAGGCCCTTACTTTCTACAAATGTGAATCATTCTGTCACTCATTTGCCCAGGCCCTCTATCTTTCTGCAGCATCAGCAGCTCAAGCACAGGTGGGAGAAAGGCAGGGAAGTAATGCTGTTGAAGCAATGTTCATGTTCATTGGGAGGCTTCCAAACTTCTGGAAGGCTGAATGCCATCTATCAGTTGCTTCATCCTCTCAGGTTGGCTGGGGAATGGGTTCTAGAAGGAATTTTCCTTCGGGTTTAGTCCTTCACTGGGTTAGGAAGTAATACGCATGGATTAGCAAAAGGAGGAACACCCAAGTCTGACTGTACCCATGTCTTGCAGACATCTACTGGTATCTATCTGTCTTGCTGTAATGGAAACCAAAAGGCAGTCATGGGCCTGATGTGAGACTGGAAGTATACAAGTAAGGTCATGGTTTGATTCTAGTGAGCAGACATATTCTGAGTTTTTGATATTTTATAATTTTCATTGCTAACATTTAAAAATTTCCATTTAAAAGCATGATTTCCAACTTCTATTGAAAATCTGAAATCTCTGGACACACTGGGCTTCATTCCAGCTTGTCAGTGCTTGCCTAGGGTGGAGGGATGGCTTCCCTTCAGAAAGAACCTGAGTTTTCCAGTTTTGGTGGATTGCTTGTTTTGTTTTTCTTTGTACCCAGTCTGTTTCAGTCATTTGTGTTATCTGCCTGGCCCCTGGAGCCTTTGAGTTTGCAGCCCTACTCTACCTGTTGCAGAAAGAATTTGTGCTATTGCAGCTTATATTTCTCTGGTAGTCATTCTGTATCTCCTTTGACCCCTGCTAAGAGTCTCTATCTTACCTACTCTTTAAGTGATCTAATCACATGCCATCCTGAGTCTACTACTGAACAGAATAAACAATCCACTTTTGGGAAGATGCATTGCTACATGTGTAGGGTGATTTATTATATTGATCTGAATGACTGCAAAGAGCAAAGGTTTTACTGTAAAAGGGTGATCTTAGCATAGCTAACACTAAGAATGATCAATTCCTTTCCATCACCTTTCTGGTGATGATGCATGCCATAGATTCTGAAGAAGATGGAAGCATATTTGCAGTGCTGCATCCACAGAGTCTAATTATACTTGGTTTGGAAATGATGGTTCCTAAGACTCTCAGGTTGGCCTTTTTGGAACCCTATATTTCACTTTAGATGGAACAAAAATGGCGACACAAAAAGAAAAAAGAATTTTGATACCTGTCATACTGTTGGGAGTCATAGATTAGTAATCATTCTGGATCATTCTGGAAATCACTGACATCTCCTGCAAAGAAAAAAATACCCACAGGTTAAAAGATCACTTGTTATAGTAACAATACCACATTTTTCATGGTATTTGTGTTCTAAACCAATATCACATGCTGTAATTAGCTCATTTGTCTTTATAACATTCCTGAGAGGCAAGATTTGTTAGTCTTAACTCAGAATTGGGGAATTAGAAGTGTAGGCAAGCTATGTGATATGTGTAAGTTTACAAGACTTCTAAATTTCAATCTCGGGGTTCTTTCTATCAGAACTCACTGTCATCCCTCCTTTCTCAGACAGGATTTTTTCTTAAAGAAAGGGCTGAAGACTTGGGTGTCAACTTCTATGTGATATGACTGATTTTTAGCATATTTCTATTTAAACCTATGTGGGAGTCACAGAAATTAAGTATTATGGTCTGTTTCAGAGGCTTATTGATTTAACTTTAAAATTTAGAAATCACATACATATATGTTCTCTATACTTAAAGCATTAAAATAATTATATACTTTCATGTTTTAACGTGTAAGGATGCTGTCTTCTAAATATATTCAGGATAGGTTTTTAAAACAAAAAAGCAGGAGTTCGAGTTTCATCAAATGCAATGTGAATAGATAAGGTATAATAATGTAGATAAGAAACCATCTACTCTTAAATTCAAAATCTATTTTAACAATAAAAAATTAGCAACAGAAAAATTAGAAATTTAGAACTTTTTAAAGATGCATTGGGAAGAAGAAAATGTGCATTATAATTTTTTAAAATAATAAATCTCATTTTAAATGAAAAAAAAAGTCTCATGAGCTTTTTCATACCTATTCGTCTATTAATGGAAAATGAGGCAAGCAGGCTGTTTGGTATGCACGGACTCAGCTGCACAATTTTCACAACTTTTAGTGCTATATTATAACATCCTTTAAAAAATTAGAGTCACAAATCTTCACTTGGAATCTTTTCAACATCTTATATTTTATTGAGTGTTTCAATGCTTGCTAGGCATTTTTAATCTTTTTACTAGAGGTTTAAAGTATTTTTAAATCATTATTTTGTTCTATACACATGTTTAAAAAATAATATATATTTTCCAAGATTGCATACTATTTTTCCATCTCAGGTTTTTAAGAAAGCTACCAGCCCACTGACTTGCTGTTTCTCCCAAAAGTGGACACCATGTATTTGCATCTTCAGTCTAGATCCTTTCAAAATGTGGTCCATGGATCAGATAGCATGTTAGAAACAGAAAATCTTGGGTCCTACTGAATCACAATTTGCACATGGACAAGATCCCTGGGTAATTCACATGTACTGTAAAGTCTGAGACACACTAATCTAAAGAACTGAATCCATATTCTCATCTTCCCTTTTACTTTTATGACTTTTCCTTCCCAGTCTGCCCTGAATTGCTCCCCACGATCACTACATGAATGAGACTGGAGAGCAATAGATCATCTTAGTCCTCAGGCTGGGGAGGGAGGCAAGGTGGCGCATCAGTGACCAGAGGGGAGAACGGCGAGGGACATCACACAATGGATGATACTGATGGACACAGGTCAGAGGCTTTCAACATATCGGTTGGGGTGGGTCAGGATTATTTTTCCTTTTCTAAAGGAGGTATTCTTGTTCAGTTATAAACGGTGGCTGTGGAAGATTGAATTATGTATCCCAATCTAGGCATGTTGTTAATTTGCATTCCTGTGGGTGTGAACCCATTGCAAATAGAACCTCTTGAAAGTGTCTTTTGAGTTAAGGTGAGTTAAGACCCTACTGAAATGAGGGTGGGTCTTAATCTATATTCCTGAAAGCCTTATACAGAGAAAGAATTGGAAGCCAGAAGTTAGAGAAGGCCACATGGGAGGCCCCAAGTCAGCAGAAATTGGAAGAGCAGATCTGTAATGGGAGGCAAAGATATAAGCCAAGGATTGCGAGCAGCCAGCACCAGGACTACAGGCTCAGGGAGATAGCAAGCCTTGCTGATGCCTTGATTTTGGACTTCTAGCCTCAAATCTGTGAGCCAATAAATGCTGGTTGCCAACCCACTGTGTGGTATTTGTCATAGCAGCAGGGCAGACTAAGACAGTGACAGCATGGTGGATTAGGAACAGCTCTGAAGCCTGAAGCATGGGTTTCAGGGTCAATGCTGCCATGGGATCTTAGCTGGGAATTTCACACCACTGCACTCTCAGTTTCTCTGTGAATAAAATGAGGAAAACAATACTTGCTCTATTTACTTCACAAAGCTGACGCTGCTGAGGTTTAAAAATGATGTAAGTGAATGTGCTGGATAAACATTACGTACCATACACATGAAAGCCATTGGACAAGGACGAAATAACTGGATGTAAATAACTGGTTAGAAAAGAGGAAGTACATAGCGTGAGGATTATGTCTACAACATTCATTCTCTGTCTCCATGTCTAACACCATGGCACTGAATTCATACCTTGATTATAGCTCTTATCTCATGGCTGTGTTTCTCACCAGACTATAATCCCTTTATGGCAGGAACTGTGTATTTCTCATCCTTTTATCTGTCACATCTAGCAGGGTGGCAGACACATAACTGGAGCTCAACAAACATGTGTTGAATAAATGAATAAGACAAAATTAATGAAAGCTGATATGGCATGGTATAAACCAACTGAATTGGCATCTAAAAAAAGAGGTAAATATGAGCTACTTTTGCCCCCCTCCTCTAGGAAAATTCATTCTTACTACTACTAAGGATTTCAGGTGTCTCCCCCCTATACCCTCCAAGCCCTTTCTCTCATCTTCATTCACCTGTCCAGCTGGGTTTTGAAGAGTATGGCCAGGTGTGAGAGACCCTCCAGTAAGACCACTATTGTATGTGAAGTAAACACGAAGGAATTGAGTGCCCAGGGCTCTGACGTGTTTCTGAAGAGCTATGCTGCATTACTCACCATCACCACTTCCCCCTCCCCTGACCTGTGGAAGCTGGGATGTTTCCATGACGCTCCTCTCAACGTTCTGGGGAGAAGGAACACCTGGCTCAAGCTGGACCAGTCACCGTGTCCTACCTCTAGCCAGCCAAACTGGTTTGAGACATGGGTGAGGCCCTTCTCCAGGAATTTGGAGAGAGGACAAGGGGGAGAAAAGAGAATGGCTATTTAATTCCTCTTGCATGGCAGAATTTATTGGGAGTTAAAACTCTAAAATGGAGGCCATGCCTGCCTTACCCACATATAAAAAGCCCATCTGAAGGTGAGAGAGGATCAAACTGATGCTCACAGAGAACCTGAGGAGAAAAGAGAATGCTGTGGCCTCAACCCCTGTTCAGTTCTCGCGGGACCCAGCTGCATCTCCCCTGCCCCTACAAGAAACTTGGCAGCTCCACCTTTTCTAGGCTATCTTGAATAAAATATCCCCCGATTACATAAGCTGGTTTGAGCAAGATTTTTATTACTTGCAACCCAAAGAATCCTGACTGATAACACCTTTATTAAAATTTAACATTAATAGAAATGTGTCAGAACAGTTTTGAGTGTTCTTTCTGTAACCTGGAAGATGAAGGTAGAAAATCCCAGTTAGACTCTTGCTACACACATCAACTTTGAAAATATCTTTATTTTCAAAATTTCATTTGAATATGCATGTGGACCGCAGAAAAGTATTGTATGTGAAGGAGCAACTATCCAGGAACAGGGAAACATATCTTATTAAGGGTTTATGAATCTAATAGCTTTATCACTACGAGATTTAGTACCAAAACGGCGATTGTCTTTCAACAACACTGGAGGTTCAAAAAATATAATTCCTGTAAAGTTCCCAATCCGTGGCAGTGGGCAGATGTCACCGAGCCTCATTCCCTAGACCTCCAATAATACACAGTGGGTATCAGTGGGTGGGTATCAGCCGGGTGGTTTGCACTGAGAAGGGGAAACTCAGGGAAAGTCTTCCTCAGAGCCACAGCGGGGACCTGGGCTCTCTGGGCATGAGGTCAAAGAAGAAGGCAAAGTCCAAGAGAGCTTAACGTAAAGCAAGATGAGTTTATTTACTCACCAAGAGAGGAAACACACACAGTGAAGGGCTTTACTGAGTACGCCAGTGAGGAGGAAGAGTCACGGTGTTACGTTTTAGAAAGACTGACAATTAGCACTCTGTATAGGAAGAAAAAGGTAAAGCAGATCCTGAAAGTCTGCAGGACTAGGGGCTGTCAGAGTCCAGCACTTCAGCACACTAGAAGGAGAAAGTGACATTCAGTTTGCTATCTGCACAGCATGCACTATTAAAGTGGAAACTATTCCCTTTCCACGGGTCAGTCATTTGTTCGGTCAGTCAGGAGACCTTGACTGAGGACCTACTCTCTTCAGGCCCTGCCCAAGCACTAAGGATTCAAAGACAATACAGTGGTCTGCCCGCAAGGGGCTTCTTTTTACTCCAACAGGAGGAAAGAATCATGCTAAAAAATAAATGCAAAAATGTGTGCAGGTTTTTTACAGGATGTGTCTCTTCAGAATAGAGTGGAATACAAAGGAAGGAGAGGTCATTTCTACCTGTGGTTGTTCCGAAAGGCTTGTGAGTGGAGGTGACCCTTGACCTGAAGGCCTTATTTCAAATTGGTCCCTCCCCAGTTCATGATTTCATCCTTTATTCTCATCCTTGTGCTCCAAGGGCACATGGACACTCAGTAAGAAATAGAAACTTTGGTTTTAAACTTTAATATTAATACAGGTGTTAAAAAAGTGAGTGATATGATGTAATTTGAGTTTTTAAAGTCTCACAGTGGCTGCAGTATGGGAAGCAGACTAGTTAGGAGGCTATGGCAATAGTCCAGGAGAGAGAAAAAGGGGACAGAACTCAGGGGAGGTGGGTAGCAGGGAGAGTGGAGAGAGGGCGAGGAACTCACGTGACATTTAGGAGACAGAAATAATAAGACACGATGATGAATATGATCTGAGCACTTAATACTGTTGGATAAGCACTGGGGATGCAAATAGGTGAAAATCTGTTCTCTGCCCTCAAGGAATGTGCAGTCCAGTTTACAAGCTGGCTGGGAAGGTAGACAGCACTGGCAGGGAGCAGCTAAGAATATGTCTCGGATGACATGTGCCAAAGGGGCGGTGCTGAGAATCACTTATGGCTGAAGCCTTCCTCTACCTACTCTATCCATTCCCAGTCCAGATGCCATGTCCCCCAAGGGAAATTCATTCCCCTAGAAGAATGGAAAAGTGAGGGGTTCACCTCTCAAACATATACACCACAGTTATTATATTTTAACAATGCAAATGGTGGAAGCACTCTGAAAGTGAACACCAAGTGTGATGATCATCAATGCTTAGGACACAGGTCCAGGGACTTTGCAGGATGTTGGTTTCCACATAACTCACTGTGAGCTGTGGCTGGCAAAAGCTCTCATGCTGTCAGGGTCATGGCCAAAAATATAGTCTGCAGAAGAAGTGCTGGTCAGGTCACATTAGGCTACAATGTTTTAAAAGAGATGGTCTTCTGGAGATTGCCCAGTACGATGGAAACCATGTGTTAGGGAAAGGTTGAAGGAGACAGAAAAGGAAGGAGTCATGTGAAGGTAAGATAGTGGCCTCCAAATATCTGAGGAGCTGTTAGGTGGAAGAAAGTTTAAGCTTGTTCAGTGGAACAAGGATTGGTAGAGAGATGCTGCTGGAGGCTGCTGTGGGGATGGGAGTTTCATTGCTCTTTCTTATGTTTAAGAAGAGGTACATTCTCCTGACCTTGGTGGCCTTTTTTATTCTCTGAGTATATATATATTTTCATGCAGTTTTACTGAGATATAGTCACACACCATATAATCCATCAAATATACAATCAATGGCTCACAGTATCATCATAAAGTTGTGCATTCATCACCACAATCAATTTTAGAATGTTTTCAATATTCCAAAAAAAAAAGAAATAAAAAGAAAAAAGAAAACCCAAACTACACATACCCCATACCCCCTTATTATTATTATTTGTTGTTGTTGTTGTCTTCACCTTAATACTCCTCTACCCATACACTGGATAAAGGGTGCGTCAGTAACAAGGTTTTTACAACCACACCGTCACATGATGAAAACTATATAGTTAGACAATCACCATCAAAGGTCAAGGCTGCTGGATTACAGTTCAATAATTTCAGCACTTCCTTCTAGCCATTCTAATACACTAGAAACTAAAAAGAAGTTTCTATATAATGAGCCAGTAGTCATAATCATTTGTTAAATCCAAATTTCTCAGTTACACCTCCTCCTTCTCATTGATCATTCTCTGACTCTTCATGGGTAATTGGAGAATGACCACTTTAACGTCTTCATGTCTCAGGATATATTAAGTTCTCTGAGAAGAGTGGCAACTTTATTCTGCAATAATACAGGTGCCCATGTGTGATATGGTTCCAGGAACACGATAAAGGCTTGCTCCATCCTCCCTCTTCAAATTCTCCTCTAAAGCTTCATCTTTTAGCTTGACAGATCTCAACTGTTTGGAGGTCCTGGTCTGCGTAAGGAATGTGATGAAAGCTATAGATGCTTCCCTTAAAAATGGGCAAATAACATGGCATGCATTTTAAGGGTTTCTCTCTCTCTCTCTCTTTCTCTCTCTCTCTCTCTCTCTCTCTCTCTCTCACACACACACACACACACACACACATACACACACACACACACCACTCTAACAAAACCCATCTGCAGAGCCAGATTAAGCTTTGGCTACAAACTTTGATCACTATTAAAATACAAATAGCTTGTGGAAAGGATACAAATTGATGTGAATACAGTCTAGTGAATGGAATTAATAGGAGACATGAGAAGTTTTTGGTCAACGACAAAAAGAGGACTCGGAAGCAGTATATAGTTTTGTGGGAAGAAGAGAGATGGATCTCTGAGACTCAATGCTGGAGACTCTAGAGGTATCCAGCAACCCAACAATTTGGTCTAGGGTTGTCCCACTTACTCAGACACTAAACCAGGTGTTGGATCATTCAAGATGACTTACATTGCCCATCCTTCCAGGGCTTAGATGAAGAATCAACTCACAACTCAGGGGCAGATAAGCTGAATAAGAGGGATAAAAGATGCGCTTGGGAACATGGAGGAGGGAGTGATTAATTCTATCTGTATGAAGGGAGATTTTTGAGCTTGTCTTTGAAAAATGAGCCAGGATTTCTTCCAGGTTGGGGATGAAAAGTGTGGTTCAGGAACAACGAAAGAGCAAAAGGTACAGCATCTTGGCACAAGATTTATGATTTGTGTGTGTGTGTGTGTGTGTGTGTGTGTGTGTGTGTTGGGTGGAGACAGGGGCTTCTTGAAGGAAGTGGCCAGGAATGAAACTAAAAGTGAAGTTTGGGGGCCAGGTGATGAAGGGTCTTGAAATGATGCTACAGAATTTGGACTTCATCCTATGGGAAAAGGGAAGCTGTGCAAGGTCTTTAAGGGAATGACCTGATTTGATTTTTGTTTCAGAAAAATAATTCTTCGATAGAGTGAAAGAGGGCTCTTCAGGATGCTAAACCCTTTGGTAGCACCTCTTTGGGTGGGATCACCGTTATTTTTCTGTCTTAGTATTTGAAGTCACAGAGCTTGACCAGTGCCAGAGAGGACACACCAAAGAGAAAATCCAGCATACTCTCCCAGGTGATACACCCTCCCCTTGTTTTTCCTTTTTCCTTATAGAAACTGTATAACATTCTGGGGAAAACTGTAAAACTTATCCCTTGAAAAATTTTTTTCTATAGAGACCTAGCAAGCCATTGTTTATAGAATCTATACGTAATTAAAATGAAATTCTGTTCTCCCCTCACATCTCTATACCAATTTTTTTTGTTTGAGCCTCATTTTGTGGACTTGTTAAGGCTATCTTCCTTAGTTTTCTTCTCCTTGGTTTTCATAGGAGGAAAGGTTTCAGAAGGTGATACAAGCTGACAGGTCAGGACAGTGAGATTTAACAGAGTTTCTCTATAAATACTTCAGCAGACTTCATGGGCAGCCCAAGGAGGCCATGAGTGGCTGGAGTAAGAACCTTTCTAAGCCAATCTCCTGGTTCAGTTTACAGAGGTCAGATGTCCAAGTGTTAGGTTCTAACACACTGTGCCCTGAGGCCATTAACACCAGTGGGGCTCTCAGAGAAGAACAGATCCATCCTCTCTTTTGGCATTGAGCAAATGCGACAAGATGCAGTATCAGTAGCCTCTTCGGACTTCCTAAATAGAAGGATTTTAGAGGTCATGATATGAGAGGAGGGCATAGCTTGGGAATGTACTTTGAAGTTGTATTTACATAGCAAGCAACTGTTTCTACCATGTTCATTTGGTGGAGGGGAGGCATTGGGCACTGCTGGAGTTCATAGGATGGGACCCAAATCCCTCACTCTACCCTACTCCCTTTTGATCTTGCCACTGCTCTAAGGCATCTGGAAACAGAGCTGGGTAAAGGCAAGTGGCTACCCCCTCACAGGGGGCTGCACCACCTGCTAGGTGGGCAATGAGGTTGTGAATCCTTCCAGTATCTCTTGTCCCCCTTGAAAAACTCCTTCCTGGAGTCTCCCCTTCTTTCCACCATCCTCTGTTAGGAAAGGGCCCATTTACATCAAACTTTTGCTCCCACCTTCCTATCTAAAAGTCCATTTGGGAAACAAATTTAAGAACAAATTCAATCCCAGGTATGGGAGAAAGACTTACGGACCTGGAGTCTTTCCAGGTCATTTCGAGGGTCAACTCAGTAGTCTGGGGATCTCAGACATGCCTCTCTGCATTCTGAGCTTCATTTGTAAAGTGAAATCATGGTATTTTCCCTTCTAGGGTTACGGTGAGGGAATTTGAAAGTGCTCTGTAAACTGAAAAGTACGACAGCAACATAAGGTATCGGAAGATTTTTTCATCATTATAGTCACTATTTTTATGATCTACTCATCTTTCACCACAGCCTAAGGTGTGGGGAACTGGGGCTATCACCTGGTCTCCAATTCGAGGTGCCCTGAGGTGGTTTAGAGACCCGAGAGGGCACAGAAGCCCACCTCCCCAGACATTGTCATCACCAGATTAAAATGGAAGTGACACTGCTCCTCCCCACCTGCCATTCTCTGCTTCTCAGACTGCATTTTACCTTTTGAGGAATTGTTTTCAGTCTTCAAGGTTACCTTTCACATTCACTTAAACTCGCTGTGGGGAGTTATGAAGAAGCACATAGATGACTCTGTCCCCAGCTCTAAAGCATGCTAGATGCAGCCCCAGGAGTGCTTCCCTGGTGTCTTTGCGTTTTAATCATGCATCTAGGACCGAATAAAATGAATTAATAACGGTTGAAGAAAGATTGGGGGTGGGACCGGTTCAGAAGGATCAGAAGCGCTATGTTAGTGAATAAAGACCTGGAAAACCAGTAGAAGCTCTGGCCTGTCCTGCGGCCTGGGTCTTAGCAGCGTGGCCCCCATCCCAGAGGGGAAGAGAGAGTCAGAATTCCACCTTGTGAGTGGCGGGAGACTCGGGCCCCACGTAACAGGCATGAGTAACTGACCACTGAATGGCAAAGCCATGGTTTCGTTTCAGATGTTAGGCAACCACTCTAAGTGTTTTACCCTTAGGGAGGGAGACAGTATGGCCAGGGTTTGTGGTTGAACCTGAGCTTCATTTGGTGTGGCTGATTTTTTTGTTCTCCAGTAGAATGATTTAGCCTTCACTTCCATTCCACCCTTTTAAACTCAGTTTCCAGAAATTGGAAAGCCTTTCTACATTTCACTTTAACCCACCTCCAAGCAAACCACTGTCCCCCTCCTCCTTTCCTCCTGCCGTTTCTTCTTCCATCACTCTCTGAGGGCAGCTGACCATGGCATGTTAGAAACAGCCTAGCCCTGCCCCAACAGAATGCTGAGGGGGATATTAAGACTCAGGGGTCACATTCTGAGAATGGGACATGGTCATCTACTGCAAAGGGGTTGAGGAATGGGGGCTGGATGAAACAGGATGAAATGCACTTGATAAATGGAAATATTCTTTCATCCGTATGTGCTAGGCTCTGTGTAGAATGCTGCTTCTGCTTTCAGGATTAATCACCCGTGGCAGAGGTGGGGGGATTCTTGGGGAATGAGTGGGCTTTAAAAACAAACACACAAGCAGCCTGCAAATCTAAAAACCATCAACTACATCCAATTTGTTGTCACACTGGGTGAACCATGGAACGCTTTTTAGTCACAAAATGTAGAGATGGAAGAGTCAAGAAGAAACCAGCCAGTAAAAGTTTTGTGAGGCTGACTCTGAAAGGATCAACTTGACCGCCTGCTATGTTATGTGTATGCCACCTTTTCCTGCATAGCTGCCTTGCTCTACAGATTGCAACTTAAACTGATTTCCTGTGGGCCAAGGCTAGCGGTTAAAACTGACTCTACTGACACCTGGTGGAGAGTGGTGTAGCTTCCCTTTGCCAAGCTTAGTAAAACGTGCGTGCGTGTGTGCGTGTGTGTGTGTGTGTGTGTGTGTGTGTGTGTGTGTGACTGGAAACACATTCATCATGTCAGGGGAATTAAATAACTCCCGAGAAATGAGGGTACCAGGCAGAACTACCAGATGTCTGAATATATAATTGCAGTTGGGTGACTCACTGAGACACATGCATTAAAAAAAAACAAGTGATAAGTGAAAATAAAACATTAGGGCTGAAGCAAATGAATTATTACTGACTTCTTAAGTGTTTGCTGTTCATGAATAAGACAGCAACAGAAAAGGACTCACTCCCTTTTCCCTTCCCCCAAAAACTCCATAAGAAAAGTCGTGATTATTGACCACTTGACAGAGGTATCATCTATGGTTAAAAAAAAAAAATTCAATCTTGTCCTGGGGACCTGGCATCTCCCAGTCTGACTTGTGCTCTGCTGCCTCTGGACTCTGCAGTGCGCTCCTTGCAGACTTTTTAAACTCTGGGATAAAAGGAATAATCTTCCTAAGGGATTGTTAGGAAGACATTTGCTCCTAAAAAGTCATTGAAGATGAATATGAAATTCTCTTAAAAAATATAGTTATAATTGTTTACTAGTTCTGAAGTGACAAATGGTGGTGGGGGAAACTACATTGCAACATTCCTACAGAAATATACTTCAGAAACTTTTATAGTCTCCACTTCCCCCTTCATTAGGTTCTTGTTTGCTCCTGCTTAATAAAGGTCCTTTGGCTCACTTTATCAGCAAATTCAGTGGTTCCCAGTAACGTGTTGGGAGCACAATTCAGCATATATGCAGGCTGGATTTTGTCTCCTAATAAGGTGTTTTAAGAGTTGGTGTTCGGGGCTGCACTGGAGCAACTCTCTCTATACTAGTTTAAATTTATAAAAACTAATCTATTTTTAAGTCAAGAGAAAAGGGCTAGAACACAATGAGAATTTAGGTTGTTAGTTGATACATTTTCTCTAAAAGTCACAGGAAGCCTGTCTCAGCTATGAGTCAGGGAGGTGGGATGGATAGATCTAGGAACGAAGGAGAGAATGAAAAGAAGCCCTCTACCCCAGATGCAAGAGTAACTACAATGCTTTTGTCGATTTTCCCCTGATATTTAACTTTAATTTAGAATGTGTATTTTCTTAAGTATGCAGCCTTGAATATATGCTTCTGAACAGAAAGTGACACTTAATTTATTCAAAATATATCTCTACTTGGAGACAGTGATACTATAAGAGATTCCATCTTTCTCAGTTCATGGTACCCTTAGTGTTTTTCCACAGTTCCCCTAGATCCAAAGAAGTACCCCAAAGTTCTGCTTAAGTAATTAGGTCCAAACAACCTAACAGTAGTAGTTTGCATGGTGTCTGACAGGTGTTGCTGTGCTTCCTTGGAAAATTAAAAACATTCCACTGTGTCTGCTGTGGTACCCCAGGGTGCCGTGGCTCACAGTTTGGGAACCATGGCATACCAGTTTTGGAAATCAGTGAAAAGTTCAAAGGTGTGATTTGCATGATCTCTTTTTGTCCCTCACTTTTGATGAGACTATGGACACATAATTTGACCTTTATGTTTCATACTGCTAATTGGTTCTGCCTGGCTGACTTATTGCAGAGTAGAGAATGAGAGAATGAGACAGAGTGAAATCCTTGCAGGATTTAAGAGCATCTCTGGGAATAAATTGGGTTTGGCTATGCTTCAATAATGTTTTCTGAACCTCTGTCATATGGGGGGTGGGTCATAATGAAATCTATAAAAAGTGAAAGAACACAGCCCCTGCATCCTCTAAGAAGGGAGATGCAATCAATCATGTTGTTGCTGAGAGTTACAGGTATCCAACAGTAGTCAAGAATTTGTGCTGGATACCAAGCGCTTTAAGATTTTAGGTGAAAAACTGACAGTCGAGCATGAGATGTAAAACACGCCAGAACACTTGTATGGATGTCACAATACATTTGCAAATGGCAGGCCACCTAGAGTTCCTGATACATTTCTGACTTATATAGAGCAATAAACAGCATGGTCAGAAGGTCTGGTCTAAACTAGTTGTTCTCAAACTTTTTTGCACCTGGAAGGCTTGTTCAGATTGCTACACCCTACTCCCAGCCCCAATACACACGCCGCCCCGGAGCTTCTGATTCACTCGGTCTTGGGGGCTGAGATTCTGCATTTCTAACAAGCTCCCAGATGATCTGACTATACTTTCCAGGGACCACCATTTGAAAACCACAAGCTTAAGCCATTTAGGAATAAGGAAGAGGAACTGAGATGCCATCTGGGTAGGCTACATTTGATGCGAGGCAGGCATCCCCACTTTCCCATTCCTGATCAGCACACAGGCAGCCTGTCTAGATTTCCAGTATAAAGTGGTTACTCCAGCCCAAGATACCCAGTTCTGTACATGGACAGTTAGCTTGTCTGACGGCCACTACATTTTAAAAGGTTCCCCTAAATTTAGAACACTCAACTCCTGTAGTAATAAAGTTAAAATGAGACATGGTAAGTGAAGGACTTTTGCTATTTCAAAGAGGCTGGCTTTGTACTCTGCTCACTTGTGAGTATGTGGCACAACCATAGAGCCTGCAGACCAAGTGGCTCTCAATTCTGAACTGGAGGTGGGTTCCCAGCAAACTCACCTGGGGAGTTTATCATCTCCAGGGCTGGGGCCCAGCAATGTGGACCTGTGAAGAGCTTTCCCAGTGATGCTGTTGGGAATTTCTGCTGAGAGAAGCACTTGAATAAGACAAATCAGTCGGCTGCTGTGAGCCTTATTAATTCAGAGTTATTGGACACAGT
The DNA here is from genome assembly GCF_023851605.1 of Tamandua tetradactyla. Classification (NCBI taxonomy): domain Eukaryota; kingdom Metazoa; phylum Chordata; class Mammalia; order Pilosa; family Myrmecophagidae; genus Tamandua; species Tamandua tetradactyla. The sequence goes on along the minus strand of NC_135341.1, from coordinate 63,988,356 downwards.
CCTACTGTATTATGCTCTGTTCGATTTCTTCAGACCTGCAGAGAACTCTCTTTCCCTGATCCTGACCACCCTTCCTTGAGTGGTAGCAAAACCACAGCCTGTGAGATTTATCCAGAGCATGCTGCTAAATAAAAAAAAAACATTAGCAATGCACTGGAGAACAGATTTTAAAAGTGGCACCTAGCAGAGATCCAACAAATCAATTGCATCTTTCCAGTGGACTTCTATGGTACATAAACACACCCTCACCTTGCTTTTCTGCCCCCCCCCCCCCACATTGATTTCCTTAGAGCAGGTTTCCAAGGGTGGTCCCCGGACCTGCAACATCATCATCCCTGGGGACTTGTTAGAAATGCAGATGCTAGGGCCCCACCCCAGACCTGCTGAATCAGAAACTCTGGCGACGGGGTCCAGCAATGTGTTTGAAGAAGCCCCCCAGGTGACTTGCTCAAGTCTAACAAGTATCGCCTTATGGAATTTGTGTTCTCAGCCAGCCCGTTGCCACAGATCACAAGGTTCTCAAAAGGCAGGGTCCCTGCCCTTTCTCCCCCACAAGCTAGCACAGCGATTCGCACATAGTAGGTACTCAAGAAACATTTGTTATTTATTGAATCTGGGGCAGTTATACTTCCTGCTTACGAATGTGAAATAAACACTGCACTGGCATGCCATGTCTGAGAGGTTGCCAACACTGGGTCTAAATCATCTCTTGTTTCTTATGGTAGTATTTTCCATATTTACAAATTAGCTTTCCCCAAATTCTTTCCAAGTTTTTTATATTTCTTTTAGCTCAGGAAGCCAAAAAGAAGATGCCATGCTTTAGCTAATGTCTGTTCCTGCTGGGGGAGGGAATTTCTGTGTGATTCTTAAATTCCATACTCCCAGCATCGAGATTATTTTCCAAACAATAGCAGGAGATTGCTGATTCATGTTCAGCTCACAGCTCCAAGCATCTTTTTTTTTTTCCCTGCTGTACTTGTGCCGATGTAACACAATAAGGTTCTATTCATTGCTCCGAATTAAAAATGCCAACAGCTTAGATATGCAACTGGAGGATATCCCACCCCCTTTGGCTTATTTAAAGCCTTCCCACAAATAACACATTTTGAAATATTATATGGCATTCACTTCGAGCCATTTGGCTAGGGTAAGGATGATTAGGCAGGTATCTTTTTTATCAGCGGCTCCTTGTACAATACTTGGCACACGGTCCTTAAAAAAATGTTTGTTGAGTGAATCATATACCCACTTCCTGAGGTTCAACCTTATCCATCAATTCTGCCCTGATATGTTACAAAAAGCCTTCTCTTCGGTGTAGGGAGAAAACCTGACTCTCACATTCAGAGGCTCATGTTTGGGTCCAGCCAAAGAATGGGATTGACCTCCAGCCAGTCCCTCCCCAGTTTGCACACCGTTTGCAGTCCCAGGCCTAGCACCCACTGTAGCAGCGAGACCTTGGGCCCCACCTACGCGCAGTTTTGCCAAGGAGTGGCTGGGGTCTTCTGTGGGTTTTCATTTCCCAGCTGCAAAGTCAAACTGACAAGTTGGTGCGCCTAAAGCTCTAGCTGTCAACCTCGGCTGCAGACCAGGATCACTTGGGCAGTTTTTAAAAATCCCAATGCCCACGCTGTATCCCACACCAATAAGTGTTTCGAAACCCAGAGTTTTGTGGCGCTCCCGGGGTGACCCCGACCTGCAGCCAAGCTTGACAGCCATTGCCCTAAAGTAGTCTCTCAAATAATTTCTGAGATGGTAGCCCTCCTTCTGCTCTTGCCCCTTTATAATGTCTTCTCAACATAGCAGCCAGAATGTCCTTTTCAGAATGTACATCAGCTCATGTCACCCCTCTGCTCAAACTCTGCAAAAGCTCCCATTAGCTGTCCTGTTCGCCATTCTGTCGTGCTAGTTGTTCCTTGAACATGTCATCCATGCTCCTACCACAGAGCCTTTGCACCAGCATTTGTCCTTTGCATGAGGTGCTCGTCCCCCAAATGCCTGCTCGGTTCACTCACTTGCCTTCACTAAATCTTGCGAAGCTTAATTTCCTGGGGACACTTACCCTGAGCACTCCATTCTTGACTGCCTCTTTCCTGTTCGCTGGCCTTTCAAATACCCCATATCCTGTTCAAACTTCTCATTTTTCCATAGCATTTGCCATCTTTTAAAAAACAGTCTGTCCAGTATACTTAGGATTTTCTGTTTATTGTTTTGTCTCCCTCTGCTAGGAATTTCAGCTTCACGAGGACAGCGATCTTTGTCTGGTTCACTGTTTATTCCAAGTGCTCAGACAGTGTGGGCGCACAGTAGGCACTTAAGAAATACTTGTTAAATGAAGGAATGCAGGGTCATCTCTGCAGGTGGTAGAAAAATCAGATGTTGGGAGGGTGGTGACTCGGAAGAAAATGAATTTTCTAAAAAATTACAGATCTTGAGGAAACACCTATTTGTTGATTCTAATTATAAACCAAGGGGAGGGACTGCCAGGCAAAGTATGGATTTTAAAAATCCACAGTTTTAGAGCCAAAAAAGAGATGAGTGGTTGCCTAGGGCTTGGGGTGTGGTGTGGGGACGAGGCACTGTGATGAGTAGGAAAGGGTTTCTTTTGGGGGTGATGACAGTGTCCTAAAATTAGATTGTAGTGATGGCTGCACAACTCTGCAAATACGCTAAAATCCACTAATTGTACACTTTAAATGGGTGAACTTTATGGTATGTAAATTTAGTCTCTATAAAGCTGTTAAAAATGCACACTTAACTGAAGCACCACACAGAACGTTAAAATATAAAGCTGAAAAACAAACATGGGCTTTCATTTCTTATCAGGCACGTGGATATTCTTAGGCTTCGGTTTGTGTTCTCTATTCTTAATCTGGAGTGGGAGAAACTTCCCTAGCCCTGATTTGCTGCCCGAGGCATATATTGGTCAATGAAGAAATGTAATGTAAAATTCTTGATCAAGGCTTAAATTGAGAGTCTTTATTTGGAGTACATGGCTTTCCCTTAATGACCTCCACGCCTCACAAAATTCTGCAATCGTTTTCAGAAACCGAAGGCAAGTCAGAAAACTAAGCAGCCACTTTGCATGAAACTGAGCTTTGTATAGATTTCACGCTTTTGATCTTTTAATGCCAAGAAAAACTCCAGCTGTGTGGACACCAGTTAGCATTTACTGATGGCCATTGTCCCACACGCCACCGAGTTAAAGAAGCCTGCAGCTGTGAACTGAGATGCTGCTTGGCCAGCAGCCCTGTGAACCTTCCCCCGACTGGCTGATATTATGGTTATCTAATAACAGGTATGGAATAATAACAGCACATTACAATTAAAGTGATGGATAACAACACTTCAGTGAGGACTATTTTCCCTTCCATGGAGCATAGCAGCATACTCAGTCGGCCTGTAAAGGGGGAATACCTTTCTCCATCTCTGCCCGTTTCTCTTCTACCCAGAGTCCCGGTTTCAACATTCTCAGGGGGATCCCTAAGGTGTGAGCAAAGCTGTGATACAAGAAGCATCTTGGGGATGGCTGCTGTGTCTCTGGAGAATTCCCAAGAGGAAACAGCCACTGTCTCATCAACAGCCAGAAGTTGCCTGTTGCCACCTTGCTGATGAGAGGGATAAGAGAAGGTGTTGTATGCCAATCCAGAGCGAACGCTCTTAATTGCTAAGTCATGCTGCCTCCCACCGCTTTGTGCATGTCACTCTGTGGGGTTTATGACTGGTACAAAGATGACTAAGTCCTACGCCTTCCCCCCCTGGCACAAGCACTGCCTGGTAGAGATGACAGAACATACACAAACAATTCTAATTAAAGGCCGTTGTATTTGCTACTCTATCAGAAATGCACAGGGCCATGGGAATGTGTGGGAGGGAAAGATAGCTTAAAAAACAATGACAAAAGACTCTATGAAACCCAGATACCCCACAAATCATCACACCATCTCTGCACAGTGCCATGCCAATCTTCTGGTTATGGGTCTTTCAGAATGTGGGTGATGCATAGCGTAGGTGATAGGGTGGAAATCATTCTGGTCATTCAATCAGATGCTTGGACAGAGCATCCACATCAGCTTACTTTAATATCACTTGGACATTTGTCCTAAAAGAAGAAAATAGCATGCCCCTTACAGTGATGCTGTGACGATTAAATGAGTTTATACTGGCAAAGTGCTTAGGACAGTGCCTTGTGCCTGGTAAACGCTCAATTAATGTTGAGTTATCGTTATGCCTGGTGAATTATGGGGTCTGGAGGATTGAGTTCTGGGTACTGGAGACTTAATTCTATAGGGCCCTCGTTATTTCATAGCACAGTGAGAGAAGAGCAGGCATGTGACATTGGGTTCGATTCCCAGACCATGTACCCTCTCAAAATAAAAATTAATGGGGCCCTTTTGGATGGTTTCTGTTGGGACTTCAACTAATGCTTTTTTTTTTCAGTGGGATAACATTTAAATCAATATTTTTCACAACTTCTACTTTCCCTTAGAGAATACAGTTTTGATTCCACAATGTTAGTTTTTTTATGGATGTGACTTGGAATACTTCAGTTGTACCATCTGCAGAGTCAAGAGAAAATTTAGTGTAAACCATTTACCTATCTATTTTCTGACATGAAAAGGAAATGATTTTACATTTGGTCATCAGCTTGTATTATCGATTTTACCTGTCATAAGTAAAAATGAACCATTTGATCATCCAGAAAAAAAATTCATGTGATTGGAAAATAAAGTTTTCCAAAGAAAGAGGAATCAGCCAGTTTCTAAGAAACAAAAGCAATAATGAGGATCCCACACAAAATGCATGACTGTGTACCCAGAGTTACCTTTGCTTCACACCAAGGCCAAGACCAACTAGAAAAAAATAAACCTTTAACAATCTATAAGAAATTTTAACAGTTTCTATTGGTCATGTTCCGTGAAATTGAGTACAGAGCAAAGAAGACAAGGACACTTCAGAGAGATTAATCATCACACATCTTGCACTTGTGCATATGTTTTCTAAAAAGTAAGGATAATCATAATGCTAATAATACAAGAAATAGTAGTACAGCAGCAAAAATGTATTGGGCACTCACTATGAGCTAAGAGTCTGCTAAATGCTCTATGCATACTACTTCATTTATGACTTGAAACGATTCTGTGATGTAGATGGTATCAATCCCGTTTTACAGCTGGGGAAACTGAAGCTAGAGATGTGGTTCCCCTGCCCAAAGTAGCACAGACATTAAGTGAGAGAACCAGGAATTGAACCTAGGTCTTGTGGGCCCAGACTCCGTGCTCTAAATCACATCCCACTTGATTTCCTTCTGCAATAATGATAACGGTTATACACATTTATATTGCCTCTTTACATCCAATATTTCATTCAATGCTCACAACCTCATCTCATTACCTCTGCAGGTGAGAAGCTGACGTCAGACGTTAAATTGTCTTAGGATAGACAATTGTCATGTGGGAGAGCTGGGACTCAAAATGACACGTCCTAACCAACTTCCTTCTCAAAGAACATCTGAGGTTGAAATCCTTCTGAATGGAAGGGTCTGACAAATAATTTTTTTTTGAAAAATAATGTTTTATATTACTACCAGACATATATCTTTGCAAATAACATTTCTAGCTCAGAATATCAAGCGGCTGAGATTTAATGTACAGAGCACAGGACCCTGTCAGACTAAAACAAATGATTTGAAAATCTAATTCTTGATGAGTCTGAAACTCTCACACACCCAGCCCCCATATAAATGAGACACTTTACCTAACTGGCAGACAGACGTTTCTTATTAGACATGATATTTTTTTGAGTTCAATAGAGGTTACATGGTTTTTCAGAAAATTAGAAGTTTTATTAATAATCACTACTCTATTTGATTCAGGATATCATTCCTATTATTTTGGGGTCCGAGTTCATGAGAATAAACCTTGCAAATGGTACCAGTTGTGTAGTAGCATGTAAAATGAACTGTCCTTAAGTCCCAGACCATTTTAATATACTATCTAGCTCAATCCCACACTAATGCTGCCAGAAAAGCTTATAAAGAGATTACTGGTGAATACTCCCCTAATAAAGAAAAGGTTCTTTTCTTGAAAAGCCAGGAGATGTTCAGTAATTTGGGCCATCAGTAGGTGTAAAGGAATAGTTTGGAATTGTACAACGGACAAAGCTGGCTGCTTTCCAATTATAAAACTACCAACTTTCTAACCCCAAAGCTGGGTTCCGCTTAGTTACCTGTTGCCTCTCAGCTCCAAATCCACCCTTCTAATTCTCTACTCTGTGATACTGGGATTGGTATTTTGTACACTATTTCTCAGTCCCTTGCCAGCTGGCTCTGTCCAATTTTGCCTATAGGAGGCAGTAGAGGGAAACTGGAAGGTGAGAAAAGACAGGGACTTCCTTCCCTTCCTTTTTAATGTTCTGGAAAGCATCTTCCAGCAGTGGCTGTTGGCTCCAGTCTCCTGTTACTTTTAGTACTTCTAGAACCAATCTCTTTGCACCCCTCGGAGCTTCTAGCAGCATCTGGTCACTCTCCTTCCTTAGTGTTATTGAGCACCAACTCCACAGGTCTGCTCTTCTGAGCACTTAGATTCTAGTACACCCATCTCTTCCTTTTGTTCCCCAGCTTTAATGGTGACAGCTGCTTCCTGCAACAGGGTTACCTCCAGGTTCCTTTTTGCTTTTTCAGCGCTCTAACACCTGTGCAATAACCAGTTCCCTGTACTAGATTACTCAGTGTGATTTTGTTTTCCTGCCTGGAACACCAGCCATGGTATGTTGGCAGCAGCCTTGCACCATATATCAATACTTACAACAGCACAGCACCAGAAACAATAACACTGAGTGGATACGAACCTGCTCATGCTAAGTGGGAGAGATTATTAATTCCAGCCAAGAACTGAGCATGTGTGAGAAACTACAACCCCCACCTGAAAAGTATTGGAATGGAAGGCTTCAAAGAATCAAAATTTTAAATATTACTTTAGCATAAAAATAATTCCTGCTCACTTTGGAAATGCTTGCAAATACAGCATGTATAAAGTAGAAAAGTGTCCTAGAATTAACCACTGGAAATATTTTGGCATCTTCTTTTTGCTCTTTATTCCACCTATATTACTACATATTTTAAAAGAATTATTATTTTGAAACAACAAATTGGTATTTTCACATGGCCATAGGAGGAGCGCGATTCTAAGAAGTGTGTGACCTTGCTTCATCACAAGGATATGTTGTCTCTATCTCTTTGGGACTGGATCTCTCTAGCAGGGGCTGCTTACCTCTGCCCTAGAAACTAGACAATAGTCAGGGCTACAGGCATCCATCTCTGCTGTATCTGTTGTGCCTTCCTGGTTGGGATCACGAAGTAAATAAGAAATCTGTACCCATTCAGGAGGAATTCTTACTACATTGTAATCTGGCTCCTGGGTAAATTTATGAGCATTTAAACAGTCTGCCATGTAAGGACTGGCATCTTTGGACAGAGAGACAGCACAAATGCTTGTGTTAATTGCCCTGGTCTTCAACACATATATGGTATTTCACTACCTCTGCATTCATTCATTCATTCTTTCCTTTACAACTAATACCAGAGCATCTACAAAGGTGTCAGTTGCTGTGCACACAGATAAAACCCATTTGCTGCCCTTTTTTGCAAAATTCATAGCTGGTAGGACCAAACCCCAGGAAGAAGGAATTAAAAGACCAAGCATGTATATCCTCACACCACTTTTCCTGATTAATAGAATATATTATTATTACATACATTTGTTCTTGGTTCACTCCCTCTATCCCTTGAAAAGTCTCTATCTTTGAGATTTTCTCAAATAAATTGGTGGTACCACTAACTATTGGTCCAATGTTTTAATCTCCATCTGCCTTAAAATTATTTATCTCATGGGAAATAAAACCATTACTAACCTTTCTGCTCCAATTAATATAACATTGGAATATATGAAGTTAAACATCAGAAAAATTCAAGGAAAAGTAAATGGAAACAGGAGAGTAGTTGAAGACTCCAACCTACCTTGCATCTCTTACAAGATGAAGTAGATAAAAATAAGAAATGAAATCTGAACAATATTATTATTAATGTTAATCAAGAATTTTCATATTAAATTTCATAAATGGAAAACAGAATAAAGGAATAATTATAAAATGTGACCAATGATAGATGATAAAGAAACTTGTCAAAGAATAGAAATAATAGAAACCAAATTATCTTGGCACAATATAATTAACTTAGAAATAAAAAAGAAACGAGAAAGAAAAGTAGGCGCATACAAAAAGAAATGCTATAATCACTTGAAAACTAAGAAAACTCTCTCCTACACAACTCTGACAAAGAATAAATAAAGGCACCATTGCCAAAGAGGCAGAAAATAATTATGATATAAATAATAATGTCAAAACCTAAGTGAAACAATCAATGCTGTATTTAAAAGAAATGTCATCGATTTAAATTTTTATCACTTATAAAAACAAATGAGTTAAGCATTTAACATAAGGTATGTTAGAAAAAGAGCAATGAAATAAAAGAATTTTTTTTGAAGAATTAACAAATACAAAGGCAGAAAGCTTATATAATTAGAAAATATCATAACAGGACTGATAAATAAAGAAACCCAGAAGTTGAGTCTTTGGAAAAATTAAAACAAAACAATTAAAAGACTATCAGCTAACCAATTAAGGAAAAAAAGAAAAAGAAATTCACAAAATTAGGGATAAGAAAAGGCAATCAGTATCTGATTTTATAAATACTGAAAATCAGAACAATTATAAGAGACAACTTTGAATAACTGTGAAAATAAATAGAAAACTTTGAAGAGTTGTTTGATTTTCTTGAAAAATATGAAGTAGCAAAATAAATCAAAGAAAAGAAATCCATATAGGCTAATAATCATGGAAGAAAATAGAAAACAATATCAAAGAACTCCCCACCCCCCAAAAATGCCAACTCTAGATGACTTCATGGGTAGATTATTTTTAAAAATATATGTATATGTATATTCTATGACACATAAATATATAGTCTATGAAATGTATACGCACTATGCATATACATATAATATCCATTTAATTTGAAGGCACAAAGAAGAAATGTTCCAAATGTTCCAAATTAATTTGTGAAACCAGGCCAACTCTTATAACAAAAATACAAAATATACAACTTAAAATAGAAATCTGCCCAGATCACTTATTTATATTGAAGCAAAATTTTAAATAAAACATCAGCAAATAGCTTTTGAGGAAAATTGGAAGAACAACATGTCAGAAAAAGTAGAATGTTTCCAAGAAAGGCTTAGTATTAGGAACTTTAATAATACTAATCACAGTAATAAGTCCACTTACTAAAAAAGTATTTGATCTTCTTGATGGTAATCAAATGGCATGTGATAATATTCACGGCCTCTTTTTTATATACTCACACTGAAATAAGATTATATAGATATTATTTAGACATGATGTTAAATATGTGGAAAATTTTGAAAAAGTAGAAGAATGAGGGGAGATTATTCCTATTAGTATTAAAACATAGTAGACTGCCCCAATAATAAAAACAATGTGGTACTGGGACATGAATGGGTAATAGATTAATGGAGCAGAATAGAAGTTCAGAAACAGACTTAAATTCTATAAAAATTCAGAATATGATAGAAGCAGGCTTATTCAGTTCATGGAGATTAGACAATCAAGAAACCATCTAGAAAAATCAGAGTTGGAGTCATAACTCATACCTTATAACTCAATAGATATCAAGTGGAAGAAAGATTTAAATGTAACAAATGAAAAAAGAAACCATGGGAGAATCGTTCCATAGCTTTAAAATAAGGAAGACTTTCTAACTATGACAAAAATCCAGAAACCATCCACAATCCCACTTCTTAAATGTCTGTCATACCCATATCGTGAAAACTACAAAAGTAGGTATATAAAACATAAATGTACACCAGTAGTGACTAGGTAACTAAACTGTATGATAGTCACACAACAGAATGCTATTTGAATGTAAAGAGAATGAGGGAACTGAGTTGATAATAATAATCAGAAGTATAAAGTGAAAAAAAGCAAAGGGCATGACAATGTATATGGCATGAGATGTCTGTATACACAAAGACAAAAGATGAATATGCAAGTACTTATGCAAGGAATATCTATGAGATGGAGAAGGGGACAGTTAAGGGATGGGGGTTGGGAGAAGACTTTTTACTGCAGACCTTTCAATACATTTTGAATTCTGAACCTTGCACAGAATTTAGCATGTTCAAAAGAATGAAACAAACACAATACAACAAAGTGAGCACAACAGAAAGATAAGAAAATTGAGTGAAAACTCAGAAATAGTGCACACTTTACACAATTGTTGTGAAGACTAAATACAGTAACATTTGGGATAGTGGCGTATGATGAAGGGGGGGTGGGAGCTCAATTTTAAATAGTGAGGTCGAGGTAGACAGTAAGCAGTGAGGAACTCTGACCTAGTCATTTCCTAAAGGAGACAGAGGATATTCCATTTCAAGAGGGGACTGTCACGTGGGAGTGTGGAAATAGTTTCGCCAGATCTTCAGATTTTTCAGAGCAGACCAGAAATCCAAATTTGTACTTGAAATCCTTGGTTTTTAAATCCTGACCCAACTTTTAAATAAAACCACTATGTTGGCCAAATAAAACACATCTTGCTGGCCAAAGCTGGCCCTGTGGATGGCCAGTTCAACTCTCTAAAGAAATGAGATTGAGTTTTAAAACAAACACGCCAGAACTTGTAAGTCCTGTCATCTTATGAAACTATGCATGTTTTCCATTTCTCCAAACACTTCTGGAACTCCTCAGTGAGACCCAGTCGGCCCTTCACATCCATTTTGTTCTCCACACAAGACAACCTATTATCATTTTGGAGTTACCTCTTGTTGGAGTCAAATGCTGTTACACAGCTTGATCCCTGACTTTATTTACCAGATTGATTCTTCATAACATTTGGGTTTTTTCCAAAGATCAAATCTATCCTCAAAGAGGCTGAGAATGTGCTTAATAAAAGTAACGTACTCTGGGTCTTGAGGACAGTCTCCAAAGAGGAGCTGCAAATATTCAGAATAAGAGGAGTATCATTAAAATAAGTAAGAATCCTTCCAAGGAAACTGTTTAAAAAGACTTGTGTACAAGTCTCCTAGCTTTATGGGCATTTAGTAAAGGGTTCAATGGTTGGACTCAGGTGACTGCTCTAAGGTGATTTTTTTCAGTGAGGACTCAAGTTCTTTGGACACAATTGACAGCTGTAAGGATTCTAGTGATCCTTGGCACGAATATCCACCCAAACACAGGCTTTGTGCCAAACACAACCAACATGCACACTATTTTTATTTTCCTATGACCAATGGCTCAGTTTCTGTGGTCAGCTAATGACATTAGTCATGTAGAATCACAGTGAGGAAAAATACAGAACTTTTTATGAGCCTGTAACAACGCAGATTTTTCTAACAACACATATGAATCAGACGCCTCAAGTTCGCATTTTGGAAATATTTGTAGTAGGAAATACAAACTGTATTTGTTATCATAATCTTCCCATAGAAATATAGTATCCCTGGGAAAAGTGTAAGAGTGGCATGGAGATATCCACCCAGACAGAAACATCTTACGTTTCCATGTTCACAGTTAATGAGACGTCTTTATAATTGTTCATCCCATCAGTCGACATGCTAAAGCACATGTCTTGGATTAAATATGTTGAACCATCCATCCATCTATTCATCTATTCACACATCGATCCCTGGAAGTAATGTCCCATGATGCCAGGGACACTTACACCCCTGGAAGTCCTATAACCCTTGGAGTTATGTCTCACGTGGGGGTGGGGAGGTTACTGAGCTTTGTTTTCAGAGTTGGCTTAGAGAGAGAGGCTACATCTGAGAAAGAAAAGAGGTTTTCTGGGGGTGACACTTAGGTATAAATGTAAGTAGGCTTAGCTTCACCATTGCAGAAATAAGTTTCATAAGGGCAAGCCTCAAGATTGAGGGCTTGGCTTATTAAATTGGGAGTCTCAAATGCTTGAGAGAATATCATGACTTCCCCAAGTGGGGAAATTTAATAGTTCCACATTTTTCCCAGTCCCTCAAGGGGACTTTGCAAATACCTTTTTATTTTCTGCCCCAAATACTCTGGAATGTATCAGGGTATTACATTAACCTGTGCAGAATAACAAGATCTCATTCCCTATTCTAGGTTCCATGTAATAATGATATTTAAATAAACTGACTACACAGGTTAAATTAGATAGTGTGCTACAAAATATTTAAATTTTGGACCTAATAAACATCTCTTCCTTTGGTCTCACACAGAAGTTGAGGTTATAAAATACAGACACTATCATCCTTTACCCTGCATTCTGATTTGCCTTAATCCTAACAAGGTCCCTTTCATTCATATCTCTAATTGAAGTCTGATCTCTTCTCAACTTCTTTAACTGTTGCTGTAGGAGTAATGCTGACTTTCAGAGCTGCAGAACTCTGCATCTTAGGTATCACACAGATACCCCAAATTCCCTGGAACTGCCAGATCATACATAAAGAGCAAAGCATCTCAGAAATTAGAAATAACTGTTAAAACTCAGGAATAGATGTGATTGCTATAAAAGCTTACAATCTAGGAACTTTTACAATGGGCCTTATTGAACATTTTGCACTCCTTACTCATCAATTGCCCATCTCTGCTCACTTTCTATCCTCTGATAACCTATGCTCTCGAATTCAATTCTCAGAGTTTACTACCTATAGTCAGTTTTTATTAGTGAGCCCATACAATATTTGACCTTTCATTTCTGGCTTATTTCACTCAATATAATGTTCTCAGGGTTCATTTACCTATGCCTCATGACTTCATTCCTTCCTGCAGTTGCTCAATATTCTGTCATATGTATACAACACAGTTGGCTCTTCAGTTCATCAGTCAATGTACCCTAGGCCACCTCCATCTATTGCAAATCATGAACAGTGCTGCCACAAACACCAGTGTGCAAATGTCTATTCATGTACCTGCCCCAAAGTCTCTTTCACAACTATTCAACAATGCTATTTAGCAGGAAAGCAGGCACAGACAATGGTAAGTAAAAATTTACTTATGGAAACAAGTGGTGGGCTAGATTTGACCTGTGGTCTGCTGACCACTGATCTAAAGAGTGAATTACACCAGTTTCTTTTGTTGGGGAATGTCCAATCTTTTTAATCAGCCCCAAGAATGAGGAACTTTCCACAATTTACATGCAATGAACTCTATAAAGCACTAAACACACTAACAAAGTAAGTGAATGCACAGTGCTATAAATAAACGTGGTAATCTCCCATAGTCATGAGTAGGCTTTGAGAGTTACAGCAGAGCCCAACATTCAGCTGCCATCCATCCAACTTCAGCGCAGAGAAGTCTGTGCAATTAGGAGCTCAGTTATGTGGTTTGGCACCTCATAACCAGGGCAACACGTCCAAATCAGACAGTGCACCAACAATAAAGTGATTGCATGGAGAATCACTTGAGGTCAAATTGATGTGATAAATCGAATTAATGTAAAGTGGTGAGATAAACCTCTCTATATTCATTTGTTTACCACGGGTCTGGGGATGGGTTTGTCTGGACAGAGTGGGGAAGAGGAAGAAGGTGAAAGGAAGTGTGCTATGAGGCAGGATTAGGCCTCAAGACTGGGGCCAAGAAATCATTTGGGAGAAGATGGAAAACTTACAAAGGGCACCCAGGGATGCAAGTGATGCCTGAGAAACAAGGCATGGGAGGGCCCAGCAGTCTGAGTCATGGAGACAGGAAAAGGCGGAAGGGTCTGCTGCTCGCTGAGCTCCCCTGGGTGGGCCTGGTTTCAAAACCAAAATAAACTAGGGAGAGTGAGAGGGAAGGAAGGAAGGAAACAAACAAACATGCAGAGCTTCAGTTACGGTTTCTCCTAACCAGCACTCCTCATCCTGTGCTAAGCTCCCTGAAACTCCAGTTTCATTGTGTGTCATCTAAACCTTTTCTGAAAGACTGTTGCTTTGTATTTAGTGCCATTTGGTTAAAAATTTCACATATGCTAGTTTTGTTCCCTGGTGCGTGTGTCTCCTTTGCCTTTGTGTTGAATACAGCTGCTAGATAAGCTTTAGCAACAATACTTTTTACTCTGTCATGGGCCCTGTGATCAGTAGCTTACAGGTTATACCCAGGCAGCAGGTACATTATCCTCTTGTTCGACAGGAAGTAACTATGGCACAAAAAATTTAAAAAACTAGAATGAGGTTACCAGTAAGTAGCAAAACAAGAATTTAAATCAGGTTGCTCTGGCTCTGGGGCCCCAGCTCAGAGTTTAGAGTTGGAAGGAGCCACAGAGATCATTTGATTCAGCTCCTTATTTTTAGATGTGGAAATGGAAAATTAAATGGCTTGTTCAAGGTCACAGAGCCACTGGCTGAGAAGCTAACTTGGCTTCTTGATGCTTCACCCATGCCCTCACTACAGAGTTTCAGGCTGCTCAAGAATATTCAATACCTCTTCCGTTAATATTTATCAAAAAACAGAGAGTGAAGGATCATTGTTGACAAAATTTTTTTTTAGGGCACAGGAAAGCAATCCTCTCCATGGTAGTCTTTGGATGGACTCTTCTCCAAAAAGAATTCTCCATGATGAACGATTAAGGAGCCACTTTAAATCTCCAGGAACATGAGGTAAATAAGTGCCAGCATGTTTTAAAACAGGGACAAGTTGCACATTTCAACTATGGCATGTAAAGAAGTGTGCTCCCTTAGGCTTAGAGCAAAAAACTTAATGCAGAAATGAAACTAAGAACACTGTTCGTCTCAGCCACGAAGCTGACCGAGGAGAAATGAATATGTGCTTTACAGCATATGCCACTTTGAAACGATCATCCAAAGACTCCTAGAAGCATTTGTTTTGAACTGTTTTCGGGAAGATGCAGTTTGAAAAGCAGAATTAACAGCACCGTGTAGTTCAAGTTTTTCACACGAAAGAACTCAGGGGTGAGAAAAGGAGAATTGGCTTTTTTCTTTCCTTTCCTTTCTTTAAATTAAAACCTTAACTCCTGAAAGTTATTTAGTTATTTTTCCATATCAAAGATTACAACTTTTTTTTTAAAACATATATTGGAAAGTTCTTAGCATTTGAAGTAAATTCTTCTATATTTTAAAGCTAGGTGTAAAATAACTTAATCATAGGTTTAAATGATTTGGTTTATTTTCCTTAACAAGTCCTTGATTTTCATCTATGCAAAGAAGTAATTAATTGTGTGGGTGTGCAATTTTTAAAAATTGTGTTTTTAGACAGCTTTTTTGAGATATCATCCACATACCATACAAATTTCCCACATCAAGTGTACAATTCAATATATTCACAATTACCGTATTCACGGATATGAACAACATTGCAGTCCATTTTAGAACATTTTCATCACCTCAAAAAGAAACACTTGTCCTTTAGGTGTCACCCCCTCTCGTCCCCACCCTCCTCTGCCCTAGGTAACCACAAATCTATTTCTGTCTCTATAGATAGGCCTATTCTAAATGGAATCATAGCACATGTGGCCCTTTTGTAACTGGCAAGTTTTTGTTTAAATAATAATTTTGTCCAAAAAGGAGAATATGCCAGGCAGGTGAGGAAGCTAGGGACGGCTCTGTCCTGGCATGCTGTGGGTGCCTTCTTTCCCTCCGACAAGTTTGGCTTCTGACTCGCCACATAGCCCTCTCACTGTGTGTACTGCCTGGACACAGACTGGGTCAGGGTGACGAGACCATAGACCTGACCCTTTCACCAGGAAAGGGTCACCCTTTCACCAGGCTAGGCCTCCAGGCTATACGAATAAGAGGTAAGAGGTAAGGTGGTTGTCAGGAAACAATACAATTTCTGTGCTGGAAAGCTCTGCTTACCTACAAAGCTCATATCTATGAAACGTCACTCATTTTACTCATTCCTCTTTTATCATGTCATCTCCAGCTCGACATGGATGAAAAGACACCATCAAGCTGATGCATCTCACCAACAACATGTGGCTACGAGCCTCAGGTGGGCCCTTAACGTTCCCAGACTCTCCTGCTACGTGAGCATGTGACATCGCCGCTCTCCCATTCTAGATTAGTCTTTAAAGACTTTTCTTTCTCCTCAAGTCTCCAGCAACTTCTCCATTCTCACTCTCAGCTGATGCCCTCCCTTCCTAATTTGCTGAGAAAACAGAAGCAGGGAGAAGAGAATCCCCCTCACTTTCACCACGGCATTACTTCCCCACCAGTGTGCATGGATATGTACTCTGTTACTCGCAACCAGGGCTTCTCCAGCTTTACTGTGCCTCAGAAGCACCTGGAGGGCTTATTAAAAACAGATTGCTGAGTCCTACTCTCAGAATTTCTAATTCAGTACGTCTGGGCTGAGGCCCCAGAATTCGTATTTCTGGGTTCCTGGTGATGCGGATTCTGCTAAAGCTGCTGGATTGGGGACCACATTTTTAGAATCACTGCTATAGGTGCTCTGGCTAGGGTATTATCTAAGGCCAACCTCTCTACTTGCATATTAGATCCCAAACCCTCCCACTCAGGAACATCACCCCAGTAATTCTTCCCCCTCCCTCTTGTCTCATCACTTGTCTCCTCTTTATTCAGTCAGTCCCATCAAATAATAATCATGTCTTGGATCTTAGAAAAAATCTCTCCCTTCTATTGTTCAAGTCCCACTCCATCTATCTGATCCTCTTCACAGCAAAAGAGTTGTCCTTACTCCCTGACTGCAATTTCTCTCTCCCTTTCATCTTAAAACTTCTTCAGTAAGTCTCGCCCCACCACTCCCAGGAACTTGTCCTCCCTAGGGGAACCCATGATACCCACATTGCTAAATCCCATGATCAATTCTTGGGTTCCATTTTATTTGATCTGTCAGCAGCATTTGGATGTGGCTTACCAGTCACTACTTCCTTCTAAGAACACCTTCCTCATTTGGCCTCCAGGACAAGACACTTTCCTGATTTTTCTTCCAACTCCCTGACAACTTCTCAGTCTTTTCTGATTCTGTCTCATCCACCCACTGGAACGTGGTGGGTGGCTCACTCTTTGGATGTCTTCTATTCTCTGTTTGTACTCATTCCTTAGGTGACCTCATTCAGTCTCATGGCATTTAATACCATTCATTTGCTGACACTTCCCAAATTTATATCTGCAGCCCAGACCTCTCCTTGAACTCTAGATTTGTATACCTAACTGCCTACTCTAAAGGGTAATTTAAACTTGGCACATCCCAAACTAGATTATAGACCTTCCCCATACCCCTCAAAAACCAATTTGTTCTACCCCTTCATCCTCACAATCACTATAAGTGACAATTGTAAATGATTCAGAATTAAAACATTCCTCCTACCTCCATCCTGACTGCTACCGTCTCTCACCTGGATTATTGCAATAGCCCGTTCTTCCTGTTTTCATCCCTGCTCCCCAACATTTTATCCTGAATGCATCAGCCAGAGGTGAACCTTTTAAAATTTACATCACATCACATGACTTGTCTAGTCAAATTCTGTGTCAGTTCATTTCACACTTCTGCACCGAACTCAGCACTGGTTTCCTATCTTGCTCAGGGTAAAAACCAAAGTTCTCCGCCACTTGTGACTCCATCTCCTGCTGCTCTTCCTCACTCACCTCACTCAGTCTCACTGACCTCCTTGCTCTTCTTCAAACACACCAGGCTCTCTCTGCTGTGAGGGGCTTTGACCATGAGTGGGCCCTCTCTGCAAAGCTCCTGCCCCAGGTATTGTAAAAATCTTACTGCCACCTTCAAGTCTTTGCTCAAATGTTACCTTTTCAATGAGATTTGACCTAATCACCTATTTCAAATGACGTTATCCCACCCTCAATCACTCTTTCCTACTTTCTCTCCGTAAGTATTTCATTGTTTAACATACTCGATGATTTACTTTTTCATATTATTTATGTCAACTTCCCCCACTAGGATGAATACACAATGAAGACAGGAAATGTTTCCTATTCTTTTCACTGTTCTACCTCTTGACTTACAAAGGTGCTGGGCACATAACAGATACTTAAATTTACTTGTGGTATTTTGTTCTTGCAAATCTTCTTTAAGTCAATTTAGATGGTTGGCTGACCATGAATATGCTTTCTACAATATCTGGGCCTAGAATTGAAAAGCAATGAATATTAGAATGACATATAGGTGCAAAATATTCCATTTTTAGTTTCTAAAATAATAGAAGAGAATACTACTCTTCAGCTTTTAGACTCCCAGCTATTTGTATTCAACGATATTAACAAACCAGGCCATTTTGGCATTCTGCCTACTCCATCTTGTCTGCTGGAGTGCTTCCAATTTTTCATTACTCTCCTTTCCTGTTCTTTTCACCCAACAGCTGCCGTGTGTTCAGTGTATACACCAGACTCTTTTTACACATTTTCTTACTTAATCCTTACAAAACAACTGCAAATTAGGGAGCATTATATCTGTTCATCAAATGAGGAGACAGATGCACAGAGAGGTAAGGCAGCTTGCTCAAGAGATTGAAGGGGAATCTGTCCTACCCCAAAGCCCATGCTTTAAAAACTGTATTATGGGGCCACCGACATACATACTCAAGTGCCTAGCATTTGGATTTTGGAATTTTACTCCCCAAGTATTTATAAAGATGATAATGGAATGACTTCATGACCCACTAGACACTAAACTTCATGACATTTGTAGTTACAGTTGCTGTATTGCTGATATTTCCTCTATGCTGACACCAGGGTCTGGGAGATAGCAGGTGCTCAGTAAATGTGTATGGAATAGATGTTTGTAACACTAAACACAGACATGGATAATTATATTAATATATCATTAATTTCATTCAGAAAGACTCTATCACTCATCGATTAGGATTACCTCTAGAAGCCTAAAAGAAGTAATAATCTTAAAAAACAAGAGGGGCTGCTTCATCTTGAGGCTTACTCTTGTGAAGCTTATGTAGATAGCAGAGAAGCTTAATCTACCTACAGGTATGCCAAAGAATTACTTCTGGAGGACCTCTTTGGTTGCTCAGATGTGGCCTCAGTCTCTCTAAGCCCAACTCTGTAAGTGAAATCATTGCCCCACTCCCTAAGTGTGACATGATGTCCAGGGGTGAAAGTCTCCCTGGCGATATGGAAGGTGACTCCCAGGGATGAGTCTGGCCCTGGCACCGTGGGATCAAACAATTCCATTCTGACCAAAAAAGGGGGAAAAAAGTGTAACTGATAAAATATCAGTGGTAGAGAGAGTTCAAATAGAGTCGAGAGGCTACTCTGGAGGCTGCTCTTATGCAAGCTTCAGTTAGACATTGCAACCTATCATAACTTGCCAAACCCCAACCAGGACCATTCCAGCCAATCCTAACGAACGTCTAGGGCAATATATAAGATTCCACAAGGGTTCCATGGGCTAGAGTAACTTTCCAGGAACCTATGATCTCCAGATGGATCCCTGGACCAGATAAATCCCAAAACCCAGAGGGCCCAGCCTCTCCAGAACATCAGCTAGTTCCATCTCCCTACCACATATTACTGACAGACCCTTCCAATATGAAAAACTTCGAATTGCCCTAGCCCAAACACCTATAAAGAGAGAGATAGAAAGATCAAAGGTGATGGTGAAGTTACACAGAGAAGATAGGATTTACCAAATGAATATGATGCTGAATTATTAAATTGATAGCTCTTTTGGTCTCCAGTATCTTGGAGCAGCTAGAAGGGAAAACCTAAAATAGTGGAATTATAACCCATGCCAAACTCTGAAGTATGTTCTACAACTAATTGCAGTGCTGTGTTTTGAAATTTATTGTTTTTTGTTATATATGGTGTTTTTCACAAAAAAGAAAAAAATCAATTGTGGTAATAAAAAAATATTTATGCCTCTAGCCTCTTATATTCTGGAGCAGCTAGAAGGAAAAATCTGAGAGAATTGTATGGTCGTCCATGACAAACTCTAGATTTGTTCAACTACTTGTTGAAGAGTGCTTTTAAAACTACTGCTTTTATCTTTCTTTGCTTTGTATATATGTTTCATTATATAACAAAAAAGTTAAAAAAAAAAAAAAAAAAGACCAGAGGGGCTGACCACTGACCATTAATACTACCTTGTAATGAATGCATGAGTCCTATGTCATTATCCAAAGTGATGTTAGCTCTTTACTTTGGGGGAAGAATGAAGACACAACATTTTTTTACCCTCTTGGGATTGGCTGGGCATATTTATTGATGCCCGGGTTTTATATGGAAAGACCCTTATATGGAAAGTATTTCACATCTGAAGGGCTCTCAGTATCACTTTATACTTTAGGAAACTAAGGCCCAGAGAAGATAAATAAACTTCTAAATATCACATCACAATTAGGGTCAGAGTTGAGTCAGGAAAAAATAACTACATCATTCCATCATTTCAGAGTTGTTTGCCTGTGTGTATGTAAAATTGCAGAAAAAGCTTAGGCATAGAGGATCAGCTTTATCATGAGGTTTAGGAAAGCTTTCTTTAAAAGTCGCAGATTATCACCTTGTTTTCCAAGTTGTCAATGCCTGAGTGTAATGAGATAATATACGAAAATCCCTTAGCACAATGGCTAACAATGAGAAAATACTCACTAAGCAGTATCCATCATTATTACCCAAATCCATTTCACATTTTAAGTCATTCCTATGTCAGGTAGATTAAAAACTCTAGTTAGCCCGCTACAAAAATCAGCAAGTCTCAAGTATGAGACACGTGGAGAACATCCCCAAACAACAAGCCTGTTTTGCAAAAATTTAACCAGGCTTTGAGCCGTTAGGCGCAATATCCAAAGAGTCCACAAGAGGGCAGTACCCTTCCCAGCAGAAGGCCACCCGAGCAGTAGGAGGGGGAGAAGGGATCTATGGGTGCAATAATACATCAATAAAAGTCATTATTAAGACACTTTTGAATATTAAGTACTGTAAAGAAAATAAAACAGGGTAATGCAGAAGAGAATGACTTGAAGGGGATAGTTAATGGGAACATTAGGGGAGCAGAGAGCTGACTTTTGGATGAGAAAGGGTCAGCCCCGAGTAGCCTGCAGGAAGTGTGTTACATCTGGAGAAACAGCAGGTGCCAAAGTGTACGTGATCGTCACCTACTCAAGGGAAAGAAGCGAGGCCAGTGTGGCTGGAACACAGTGAAGAGGGGAGCGAAGAATGAGGAGTGTGGAGGAGAAGTACATCATGTAAGTGACACAGTGGAGACGAGAATCTCAAGTCTTTCTGACCCCAGAGTTGGAGCTCTGAACTACTACGCTACTCTGAACTACGTGGGAAAAGCCAAAGGGCACCGATCAAGTGCAAAAATGGTACTGCTTGGAAATAAGGTAAACAATTCAGGAGCTGTCTCTATGCCTTTCAGACATCATATGATTTCAGATATCAAATTTACGAGAAAGATGCACTAAGAGTCATATACCTAAATTGATTCAAGATGTTGTGTTCTAAGATTTAATCTGGTACAGGATGCCTCATCTATTTTCATAGTATTGTATAATAATTAAGGTTTATAATAATGCCCCTAAAATTATTTTGCTAAAGCAAAGAATACTTATCTTAGAAATGCCTCTATCATAAACAGTTTTACTAAGATTCATGTGATGTGTTCACCCTACCATTAATGTTAATAAAAGTTATAACGAACTTAAATGTCCAACAATAGGGGATTATGTGAATATAATATGATGGCCTCCAAATGATATAAATCCTCTTTTTAAAGAATATTTAAGGCCATATTAAATATTCCTAAGGTATTTTAGAAGAAAGATGAGCAATAAAATAAAAGCTATTTATGAATTTTGAACCCAATTTAAAAAAAAGCTATATACAGATAAGCAAAATACTGAAAGAAAACACACCAAAATAATATGAAAATGATTATTTCTGTTTTCTCCATAATAGTTTTTCTATATTAAATTTTCTTCAAAGAACACATTTTGTAATCATAAAATCAATAATGAAATATACTTCAAATACTTGGCATGTAAGTTTTCATCTTCACTTAAACTTTCAAAATCGGTTCAGTACTATTTTTTGTATAGAAACCAATGTGGTTTTTGAGATGATGGGGAGAAAAAATAATTGAGTGAATTTAGATTATGGAATCTCCCTCCTTTAATATGTAACGGCACAAACAAAAACATATATTAAAATAAAGCAAAACAACAAAATGCTGCCAGCAGCCATAAAACAAAGAGAAGAGTATAATCCCACATCTTCATTTTAAAAAGTGGTGGCCACAGGAGGCTAGGGGTGGGGTTGCCATATGTTCCTGAAACCCCATTGCTCAGTATATACTTGGAGCAACTGAGTGTGGGGACAGGAATGGACATTGGCACACTGGTGTCTATGGTGGCAGTAATTGTGACCCACAATGGATGGAGGTGGTCTAAGGGTACAACGACTGAGGAACAGAAGGGGGAACTGCAGTGTTTATATGCAATGGACTACTGAGCAGCTGCAAGAAGAAATGAAGTTGTGAGGCATGCAACTAGGTGAACTAATCTTAAGAAGTGTATGTTGAATGAAATGTCAGAAACAAGAAGACAAATATTATCATGCCTCACTCATATGAACTACCTATAATATAAAAACTAGGTGAACTGAATTCGAGAACATGGGTGATCAGGTTGAGGCCTATCCTAGATTGTAAGCTCTTAACAGCAGCCACACATATTCAGAAGTTGTAACTGTTAATTCTAAATTCTGAGAGACTGAACTGTTTGTATATAACATGGTCTTTCCCAGAAACTTCAGGTACTTATGTGACACCTGAGACTCAGAGTTAGAGCTTTGAAGCTATGAAAATCAGCAGTACCCCATACAGGAACTATTTAAAAAGTTGAAAAAGTGATCAGACATCAAGTAGAGATATGAGTGAAGCTGATCTGAATAGGACTAAGGTATATAAGAATACAGGGTAAAGAATGATATTATCCATATTTTAAAACTTCAACATCTGTGTGAGACCAAAGGGAGAGATGTTTATTGGGTGCAAAATTTATATTTTGGGTAGTGAACTTCTTAATTTAATTTGTATGATCAGTTTAGTTGAACACCATGAGTACATGGAATCTTGAATAGGGTGTGAGATTTTGTTGGTTTGTCCAGGTCATATCCCAGAGTCATTTGGGCAGTGAATAAAGAAGTATTTGCAAAGTCCCTTTGAGGGACTGAGGAGAAAGTAGGAAATATTTAACTTTCCCATTTGGAGTATTTCTGATACTCTTGCAAGCAGTGGGGACATCCAAATCAATAGGCCAAGCCTTCAGTCTAGGGATTTGCCCCTATGAAACTTATTTCTGCAAAGGCCAGTCTAAGCCTACTTAAAATTAGGCCTAAGAGAAACCACCAGAGAACCTCTTTTGTTGCTCAAATGTGGTCTATCTCTCTAAGCCAACTTGGCAGGTGAACTCACCGCCCACCCCTCTATGTGGGGCATGATTCCCAGGATTGTAAAGCCCCCTGGCAACATGGATAGAAATCCTGGGACGAGCCAGGACCTGGCATCAAGAGACTGATAAAGCCTTCTTGACTAAAGGGGAAAGAAAGATATGAGAAAAAAATAAAGTTTCAATGGCTGAAAGGTTTCAGAGTCTACAGGTTATCCTGGAGGTTATTTTTATGCATTATATAGATATCCCTTTTTAGTTTATGGTGTTTTGGAGTGGCTGGAGGGAAGTACCTAAAACTGTTGAGCTATGTTCCACTAGCATAGCTTCTTGAAGATGATTGTATAAAGATACAACACTTACAATGTGACTGTGTGATTGTGAAAACCTTGTGTCTGATACTCCTTAAATTCCAGGGTATGGACAGATGAGTAAAAAAATATGGATTAATAAATAAATAGTAGGGGACAAAGGGTAAAATAAATTGGGTAGATAGAAATACTAGTGGTCAATGAGATGGAGGGGTAGGGGGTATGGTACATGTGAGTTTTTTCTTTTTATTTCTTTTTCTGGAGTGATGCAAATGCTCTAAAAAAATGATCACGGTGACAATACACAAGTATGTGATGACATTGTGAGGCACTGATTGGGCACCATGCAGAGAATGTATGTGTGTAAAGATTTCTCGATAAAAATATTAAACAAAACAAAAAAGTGGTGGCCAAAGAAAGTAGGAGTATTTGGACTGCAGAAGTGTGACTCTAACCTCTCCTCCTCCGGGATAATACAAAGGAATGAAGGTGAGTGGGCTGAGTCCAGGGAATCTCTAATAACTTTTGACTTGGAAAGGAGTATTCCGGGGGAGGTGAAGAGGTAGCCTAGGGGAAAGTCATGTAAAACACCTTAGAAAATAGGAGCTCTTGCACAGTTAATTAATATTGTTGGAAGTTGAAACAGGAAATAAAAAGGAATGATCTCAAAAATTAAAAAAAATATTCTTGTAATTTTGCAGGAATCCTTTGAGACCAGAGATTCCTTGAGTGAAGAAACATTTCATGGAAATGCAGCAATTTCTCCCTTCAGTGTTTCTTCTGATAAATTCAAGTAAAATTAAATTTAACATTAACTTTAAGGAGCATTGATAATGTAACCCCAACTTTATAAAATTATTCTACTTATCAATACTTCCTCTATCCTTCTTTCCTCCTATTTTGTACATTTGCATGGAGAAACAGAAATAGAAAGAATGCCCTTCAAGCGTTAATGCTGGCTGTTTCTGGGTGGGAGAACTTGGGTGATATTATGCCTAGTTCTTCTAATTTTTTTCTGTTACATTTGACTTTTAATAGCATGTTACGTTCTGTTATATAAACTATTAAACAATATATATTACTGCATTTTATAAAAATGACATTAGAGTGATTTCTTATATACCTTGATCACTGGCATTATTATTTAAACTCCAGCGGTGAGCAGGGGCCCTGGTGGCACTGACCACCATCCAGGCAGGCAAGGCCCATGGCCTCAGGCATCATCTAGTATGTGTAATGACCTAGTGCCACACAAGGACACGTAAGTATAACAACATCCAAGCAATGCTCATGGCCCATGTATGCCTCGGTCATTTCTCCACGAGTATGAACTACTGACTGCCTCGTCACTCAACAATGTTGTTGATTTGAATTAAAGTAACAGAAACACGTCATACAGGTGGGGGAAGGGAATAAAGTTTTATCGATTTGATAATGCTCTCTCCAGGAAAGGGTCAACAATGCTTGACAGGAGCAGAAGTTCCCACAGGTTCAAGATGGATATTTACATTGTTTCTGATTAAGGGTAACACATCAGCTTCTGTGTACTATCTCTAGTTTATTCACATTTGACAGCGATGCCATTTTATCCATAAGACATTGTGTCAATTTTTTTATTTTTAATATTACATTTATGATTTCTGGTAGGATAGTTTTTGTTCATCCTTATTTGCAACATCTAATGTAGTTAAAGCATCAAACAATTAACGAAGCCATTTAACTTCCTACAAATGGATGGTATTTACTCAGATTGGGAAATGGAAAAGAAACTTAAAAAAAAATTGAGACCATGCAGATCAGAGTTTTATATTTTGGAAACATAGACGGTAACAGATGGTTCTATGGCAAATGGTTAAAAAATAATGATAATAACTGCATCGCTAAAGGGGGAATTGCATCTTTCTTTTTAATATTTTTTTCTTGCTTCACATCTTTGAAAAGCAAACAGGCCATGCAAGGCATGTGCTAGAAACTTTACCAGGTTTATTACTGGTTGGGGTACAGTTTTATAAAACTTTAAACACGTTTTAATGTGCAACAGGTATAGTCTGTTTTGCAGAAGTACAATGGATTGCTCACTCCCTGTCTCACTTTAAAAATGAAATACAAGCGTCAGGTCAGAGATGAGCTGGAAATCCCATCTAATTATCGAAATAACAAGAATGTAAAGGGATCCAAGCTGCTATTTAGTCAAGTGAGCCGGCAGTTTTGGGTGCTAACATTATGAGCACCTGTCTATGATGCCATTACTCAGACTAGTGAGAAATTAGATACTTCCCAACTCATCCAGCTGGGCTTAATAGAAGCATTGCTAGCATCCGCTCAATTCTCACAAGGGTCTGAAAGGAACTTACTCTAAAGCAGCAGCTAATGATGGGTCAATTCAACAGGTCAGGGAGATTCAAACCAGACAGAGCCTGGAAAGTACGCTGGCCTGGGAACCCACAGATGCAAATTCCAGTCTCACCTCTGCCTCTAATGACCCAGGGGCTCTGGGGCAAGTTTCTTTGCCCTTTACCTATCTTTGTAAAATGGAAAAGTTTTGTTAATTTATAACTAAACTCCTTTCCTTCACTAATGTTCTTTAATTATAAAATCCAACCTTGCACAGAAACATTGAAGATTCTGTATTAAGCTTTGTGACTTTTAAACTAATGTTTTCCTATCTAGCCACCCTGACAAGGTTCACTGGTATGAGTCAACGGTGCTAGCAAAGGGCCCCTTTCACCTGAACACTCTGGTTTAAGAAGTTCTTCTGTTAGAGAAACACAACCAAAACACAGCCCTCCCCTGGCATGTGCGGATAATAACTTAAGCATCAGTTTCCTCAGAATAAAAATGTTATTGGATGCTTTACTTATTTGAGGCACTGAAAGTATTTTATGCACTCAAGGGATGTTCAGTCCTGGAATTCAGGTATCCTTCCTATTTTATTTTTTTTAATTAAATGAAGTCATCATTAAACAAAACAAACAAACAAACAAAAAAACACAGGATATTTAGTACTCGAACCTATAAGCCTGTGACTTATGAAAATACCAAGCAAATCAGAAATTGCTCTTTTTTCCCTGTGCATTTCTGATAAGTTCCCAGGTGATGCAGATGCTGCTTGCCCAGGAACCTCACTTGGAGAACCACTGGTGTACAATATTTTCCCTTTATTTCCTTACCTCCCACCTTCTACCTTCTTACCTACACACTTAAAGTGCCTGCCTGCCCATCTGTTTCTCCCTTCCCTTCCTCTCTTCTCCTACCTGACTTTCTCATGTATCAGCAAAGCAATAGAGTGAATATATAGTAAGTTTCAACTCACTGCTGAAACCCTCACCTCATTTAGGGCTTTGAGGGCTACAAAAGTGATCCCCATCAATTCTTCTCTCCAGACTGAAGTTCCTTAGGATAAATAGGACTGTACACAAATAGCCATTCAATACGGTAGAAACAGATAAGCACTCCAGAGGAGATCCAGATAAAGGTATAAAGGCAGAGAGTTGAAAAGGCTCAATTCTCGTATTTAATACAATAAACTGAATCTTTCTGATGTGATTCAGGGTCTCAAAAATGTGAATATCAGAATAATAAATATGCTTAACCATTATCACCGTATTTTCAAGTTCCCTTCTCAGTGAATAAATATAGATGGTACAGAATAGTGGGCTGAATTGCAGTTCTCAAGTTTCTGTCATTTGCTTCTTTTTCACAAAAATTCAAGAGGGGAAATGATCATATGAGAGTCCTAGCTATTTTAATTCTAGGTCACTGAGGCTTTACTGTGTATTGATTGTGGCTTCTCAGTGGCAGTGCAAATGATGTAAAAAATAGGCCCAAGAAAGTCAGGCACTTTGTTATACTATGATGAGGATGGGATCAGCAACTGTGTGAATTTCTTTCCCAATTCACTAGGACATTAGATATTAGCCATTTTAGATTGTAGTTCTGGATAAATTTTGACAAGCCATTGCACAATCTACTCGTAATGAAATGTAGGGAAGAACACACTCCACGGCTAGTTTGGGGGACGGTCTCCTCTGGAGAAGGAAGGAAACTCATTCTGACATCTTTGTCTAGTAGAGCCTTATCGCTTTTCCTTTCCTTCTCCTAGTGGCTGCCAATGTCACCACTCAACCTGCACCAGACCCAACATAACCTTCTGGAACAAAGTGTAAATTACAAAGTCAGGCCCCATGTCACTTTGCCATGCACAGGTCAAAGGCTGTAGAGATAAGTCCTTGAGCAAAACGGCAAAAGGTATATTTAAGACCAATATTTTTGCTGGGCTGTAATCTGCTTGTTAGATGTCCCTCTCACTGCCAGAATGAATATTTGCTCCCAGGAGCCACCCAAGAAGATGTGTTGATGCTAGGCCAGTGCTCAAACAGGAGAGAGTCTAGCGTTTCAGTTACTAGAGAGGACTAGAAGAGTCAGGCTTGAGAGCTCAGCTCAGCATAGAAATAAAAGGGCACAGGCAAAAGGAAAGATGATTCAGAGAGATAAATCAGGAGCACAAACAAAATGCAAATGGTAGAGGAGCAGATACAAAGGAGGAGACCACAGGACCTGAGTCAAATCAGCAGGAGAGAGAAAATAGACGGGAGAGTAGAACCACGGGGGTGGGGGTAGGGTGGGGGGGAGGGGAGTGTGCTTTGTCACTGGGGGCTCCAGGAGTTTCAGCTCTTTGCACAGTCTACATAACCTCTGAAGAAGCCAGGGAATTCCACTGGTCATTGGCGAACTCTCAAGGTCAACAGAGAAAATGTGAATTAATGTAAGTGGGGACGTTGGCTGAGTTAGGATGTAGAGAAAGGCATGACAAAAAAAAAAAAAATCCCGCTGGCATTTTCTTAGCTAACGTTAGCATTGAACAGATAGCATTGTAAAAGATAACTTTTCAAACTGTTATGAAAAGAAACAGGGAAGTCCAAAATACAGTTGGAGCACAGGGCTCTGGTACTGTTTATCTTCCATCTCTGAGCGCTCAAGGGAGCTCACTTGCACTTAAAGGCACCATGCGACACAAAATGCCAGAAAACACGCCTCAGGCAATCTCATGTTACGAAAACTTGAAGCAAAGGTGTTAGTCATTTTTCCTTAAAAAGCCGTGTATTATTTTATTCTCTATGTTACCGAGGTGTTCTACGATAGGAACTAACTGGTTTAACTATTGTTTTAAACAAAACCAAAGTATGCCATTGAAACACAGCGCTGTCCTGGGAAATAAATTTCTAGTTTGCAATGCAGATCTGCTAAATAGCTCTGAGATGAGGACCAGCCCTAGATAACCCTCACAGTTGGCCACATTCATGGAATTTGGAAGCTCTTACAGTTTATCTAGTTCAACCCTCAAACTTTCTACTATAGGGGACTGAGACCTTTAGAGGGTGAACAACTTGCTTGAGTTCAGAGGGCTCGGTGGTGGAAAACAGAGGCTAGAACACTGGCCTTTCAACTTCATTCTTAAACAGAGCATTTCCAAACTTTACTCATTCAAAGTACAGCCTTCATCACTTTGGCCACATCTGAGCTCCACCTGCATTTGATATTTCCCTCCAAATTAACTCACATTTTTAATAAACTTATATTCCTTAAAAAGTCAACTTTATATTATTACTTTTTGTCATTAATATAGAAACTACTATGAAGTTATTACATTTGTGGCAAGATACAGTTGTCTAGTACCTCCAGACCGGATCCCTATTGCAAAGAGATGGTAAGGGACTAGAGTTTTGGAGGGTGATTAGCAAGACACTGTGGCTTTCTCCTGGATGTGATCGGACTGAAAGTGAATTATAAGGGGTGCATCCACGTCAAATACCAAGTTCTCTTCTGCCTATGGCCTTCAGAGCACAACTTAATCATCTTCCAGACCACTTGGAGTGTCAAGTCCTCATTTGGGGAAGTACGGCAATATTCTACATTGTACGTATCTTGTGACGAAGGACACTCTCTAGCCTTTATGGTCTTGTTTCAAACATCAGACTTCTAAAAGCCCTTTTCATTTCAAAGACTCAGGACCTTCTTATTAAATAGAATTGTCTACATGTCACAGAACCTATACCAATGCCCAACACACATCAGGGATACTCAACACATTTGTTAAGGGAATGAACTGATGATTTACAATTTTAATTACATGACTTCTATGGTAAGAGTTCCCATCTTTGATTTGTTCATATGGAGAGTCTTTGTTTATAGGAAGTGTTTGTATTACAGAAATTATGTAATTTTTGTCTGCTGGTACCTGGTAAAACGATAACTCAAAGTCTCATTAAAATACAAAGTAATACTAGAAAACAATTGGACAATTAAAAAACTCACAAATCTATTTCAGAGCTCACACTTTCAAGACCTGGTAAGAAAATAATGGAAAATTGAAAAGATTATTAGCCAAGATGAATTGCTCTTGACTTTAGGGTTTCCATTTGTTAAATTTATTGCCATGAGCAGTGGCAAAAGATGAAAACACTCAACAGAAAAAAATGCATTATAGATAATAATTGGAATTGAACGTTGTAGGGTGGGAGCTACCTTTACACCAGAGAGCTCCATACCTTTGAAGAGTTTCATGCGACTAATATAGCTAGAGGAAGGGTGGAGTGGACAGTATGTGGGCCAGAGAGACCATGATTGAAAGTCCCACTTTGCCACTTAACATGGCAAAAGTTATTTGAACTTTCTGAATTCTGATTGTCAAGTGGGAATGGGGATAGTGACACCAATTTCATAAACTTGTAAAGTATTTATCAAATACCTTGGATAGTGCCTAGTACACGGTAAGCACTCACTGAATGGCAGATCTAATGATAATGATGGTCAGGTGGTCATTATATTTAGAAAGTAATGGCTACTTATTAGTAATTGAGCTCTACAGTTTTTGTATGGACAGTATCTTGGACCATTCAAAATATACCATGGTTGGTAGGTGCCTATAGGATTTTGCATAGTTCTGAAAAAGACTTCCAATAAATTAGATGTATTCACATGTTGCCTACACTTCAAGGTAATGGTATTGCCTTACCCTTAGTCAGGGATGATTTTTTCCCTGGAAAAGAATTTTTCTCATTTAATCACACTTTTGTCAAAACCATATCCATATAAGTCAAGGGAACAGAACCAAACTAACTATTTTCTGGAATAGTATTAGGCCACGACCAAATTAATTTCTTCCTACCATCACTTTTTGCCTAGCCATAATCATATTTTATTGTGATCATACAGACTGAATTGTTCTGTGGTCTCTGAGCAATACTTTTATTTTTAGACTGCAAATATTCGTCTATGGAATTATTTTACTGTGCTCATGGTCTCTTTTCCTATTAAAAGTTCATTGACCTCTTACCTATTTTTAAACCATCTGGATCCAAAGTAGTAAATAAAATTAAATATTCTGTTTAAAAAATATGCCATTAGTACCAAATACTTGTTTGTGTTGACTCAGAGTTTCAGATGATACAATATATGACATCATCTGAAACGTCCCTTAAAATTTAATTTTAAAAAATTTAAGTGAATTCTGTTGACAGCTCATGAACTAGGGTGAAGCACTCACTTATACATGTGTTATTTTTTTCAAATAGATTTTAACAGATTGCTCTGAATTAAGGTATAGATATACACACATAATAGCAACTCAACTCTTCATCTCCATGAGCTGTCAACAATAATTGTAGTGTTTGCTGGAGGATGCTAATTCTAAGTTTTTCATTTCTTGAACAAATACTGAGCACCTATTATGTGCCAGGCACTATTCTAAGTGAACAGAATAGGGAACCCTCAGAGCCAAATGAGAAGAAAAAGGGCTATGAGGGCAGCCAGCACCTCATCACCAAAGGACACAGTTTTGAGATCTGACATAAGATAATTCTCAGACTTGATGCATGGAATGTGTATTTGGCCTCTGATAATATAATTTCTTCTTATTCTCCAATTATAACCACAAATCTATGATGATGATATATATTAATTATTCTACTTGAATTTCATTGACTTCCAAATTGTCACCTGCTAGAATGTAAACTCTATGAAGGAAGGATTCTTAATTTCTGTAAATGACATCATATATAAGTGTACAATTCCTTATGTGTATTCCAAAATCCCAAAAGTTCTGAAAACTGTAAGATTTTTTCATATCTTCTTTAGTGGGAAAACATGCCTGATTTCATAGCGGTTATATTGTTTTATAGTCTTTATTGATTCCTCTTAGTGTGAATATTCATGTTTCACTGCAGGGATATTAATGTATTTGATACAGGTATTACCCCAGATGTCACTGGGGTATGTATATGAACCACACTACACGACCTTTCTAGAATCCTTGCATTCTATGCTCCCCCTCCCCACCGAAACAAACAAGCAAAACCCCCCAAATCTGAATTAGGTAACACATCTGGTAAGGGATTTGCACAAGGGACTGCAGACCTGTATGCAGGAATTTTTGTAAGGTTGTCAACCATATATTTTTGGAAAGGCCTGTCTTTTATTATGATATTGTCTTTTGTGCTTTTTGGAATATTAAAATATTCCTTCTTTTCTGGGATGATAGTAAATAATAAGTTTTGGTTTTGTTCAGTTTCTAAATATCATTATTTGATAAAATAGAAAGACTGACAATCCTAAATTGTTCCCCTATACTTCTTTCTTTTAATCAGAGAAATTGTGGGATTACAGAAAAATCACATAAAAAATACAGGGTTCCACTATACCACATATTTATAACTAACCTTGCATTGGTGTGGTACATTAATTACAACTGATGAAAACATATATATATATATATATATATTTTTTAACATGGGCAGGCACCGGGAATCGAACCCAGGTCCTCGGGCATGGCAGGCAAGTACTCTTACCTGCTGAGCCACTGTGGCCTGCCCTGAAGACATATTTTTATATTTGCACTATTAACTACAGTCTGTGCTTTAACTTGGGTTCACTGTGTTGCGCAGTTTCATGGAATTTAAAAAAAATTATTCTAGTAGTAACATATACACAACCTAATATTTCCTCTTTTAACCACATTCAAATATATATTTCAGTGCTGTTACACGTTCACAACACTGTACTATCATTACCATTATCCGTTACGAAAACTTTCCCTTATTCTCAAATAGTAACTCTACATTTTAAGCCTTAAACCCATATACTCTACAGACCCCACCCCACACCTTGGTAGTCTATATTCAGGATTCTAACTCTACGAGGTTGCTTATCCCAATTATTTCAGATCAGTGAGATCATGCAACATTTGTCTTTTGTGTCTGAATTATTTCACTCAACATGATGTCTTCAAGGTTCATCCATGTTGTTGCATGGATCAGAATATGATTCTTTTTTAGGGCTGAATTATATTCCATTATTTATATATACTGCATTCTGCTTATCCACTCATTAGTTGATTGATACTTGGGTTGTTTCCACATTTTGAAAATTGTGAATAATGCCACTATAAACATCTGTGTGCAAATATCTATTTGAGTCCCTGTTTTCAAATCTTCTGGGTAAAGATCTAGAAGTGTGATTGCCAGGTCATACGGTGATTCTATATTAAACACCTAACTGCCAAGCTGTCTTCCAGGGTGGCTGTACAATTCTACATTCCCACTAATAATGAATGAATATATCTATTTCTCTACATCCTCTCCTACACTTATAATTTCCCTTTTTAAAAAAATAGTAGCTGCGCTGGTTTAAAGGGGTGCATGCCCCCTAGAAAAGCCATGTTTTAATCAAAATCCCATTTCATAAAGGTAGAATAATCCCTATTCAATACTGTATGTTTGAAACTGTAATCAGATCATCTCCCTGGATGATGTGATTTAGTCAAGAATGGTTGTTAAGATGGATTAGGTGATGACATGTCTCCACCCATTTGGGTGGGTCTGATTGGTTTATTAGAGTCCTATAAAAGAGGAAACATTTTGGAGAATGGGAGATTCAGAGAGAGCATCACCACAAAGCAGAGAGTCCATGAGCCAGTGACCTTCGGAGATGAAGAAGGAAAACACCTCCTGGGGAGCTTCATGAAACCAGAAGCCAGGAGAGAAAGCTAGCAGATGACGCCGTGTTCACCACATACCCTTCTAGCTGAGAGAGAAGCCCTGACTGTGTTCACCATGTGCCTTCTCACTTGAGAGAGAAACCCTGAACTTCATCGGCCTTCTTGAACCAAGGTATCTTTCCCTGGATGGATGCCTTTGATTGGACATTTCTATAGACTAGTTTCAATTGGGACATTTTCTAGGCCTTGGAACTGTAAACTAGCAACTTATTAAATTCCCCCTTTTAAAAGCCATTCCATTTCTGGTATATTGCATTCTGGTAACTAGCAGACTAGACCAGTAGCCATGGAGGTGGTGCAAGATGGTGGCATAGTGAGCTGTGGATTTACTTAGTCCTCCAGAGCAGCTAGTAAATAGCCAGGAATGGTACAGCACAAGTGCTAATGGAACATTAGTGACCTAACACATAGTGCACACCAGTCTGGGCAAGTTGCAATGGCAGAAATCCCATACAGAACTGTAAGTCCCTCGAGGCGAGGAGGCTGGTGCCCCTCCCCCATGGGCATGGCAGACTGATTCTCCAAGGGGAAAGGAAACAGACTTTACAAGTAACAAGGGATTAGTGCAAACAAGTTCTAGTTTCAGAACTAATTAAGAAATTCTGACTTACTGAAATCAAGCCCCCAGTACAGATAAACCTGGAATATGCACTAAAGGAACTAGGAGTGTTTGTCCCAGCAGAGAGGGGGTGGGGCTGATGGAAAAAACTAAAACATAAACAATCCAGAGGCTCTTTGAGTTGGACAGCACAAAATATTGGAAAAGGGTTCGAAACCAAGAAAAGGGAGCAATAGAGCCTGGAGATACATAGAACCATGAATACTTGATTGGCACACCTGAGGAACAGGGCTCTGGCTCTGAAAAGCCTTTTTGCATTTATTTTTACTTGTTAAAGAGCTCATGAGATAGAACAGGGAGCACTCTCGGGTTCCAGCACTGCCCCAGGCAAGGGCAAAACTAAAACATGTCTGAGAGACAAAGTAACTAGTTAGGTGGAAAAGGGGTTAATTCCCTAAAGGGTGTATCTTCACCAAGAAAAGGGAGGGTGGGGTCCAGTTCAAGTGGAATCACTCCTTCAAGGTATTCAGGCCCCAGGGACTGGAAAACAGAAGCAATCAAAGCCCACTTACTGCCTCACCTCTGTCTCACACATGTTCCTGACAGGGAGAGTCTGCTGAAATTAAAGACACCACATCACTTTAAGTGGTTGGGAAGCTGTGGGCAGACAAGCGCCATAAGCTGGGCAGGACAGAAAAAGCACACCGTCTAGAGGCTTCATAGGAAAGTCTGACAACCTGCTGGGTCTCACCTTCAGGGAAAACTGATGCTTGCTACTCTCTCCTAAGACTTGGGCCCTGTGTGTCTGGGAAAATGTAATTGGGGTCTTGAATATCTGAGAGGACCCTCCACCTCCTCCTCCTCAAAAAAGGCTCCATACAGGCAGGACAAGAAACCGAAAAATTCTGATCTGTTGGACAGAACCTATGCTAGAGGTCTAGTATAAGTTGAACCAAATGTCAAAGAACAGAGAGAGAACAAAGTCATCAGCAAGAAAACCCTAGGTAAAAGAGTGAAAACAACCTAAAGAATAAACTAATTAAGGAAATCAAAAGCCTAGATGCCAGTAAAAAATGAGTCATACTGGGAAAACTGAAGATAAGGCCCAGTCAAAGGAATAAACCAACACTTCAAGTGAGATACAGGAATTGAAACAACCAATTCAGGATGTTTGAACAGACATGCAAAAAAAAATCTCATCAAAAATCAAATCAATGAGTTGAGTAAAGATATAAAGAAGACATTGGGCAAACATAAAGAAGAAATTGAAAGTTTGAAAAACAAATTGCAGAACTTATGGGAATGAAAGGCACAACAGAAAAGATTTTAAAAAAACAATGAAAACCTACAACAATAGATTTGAAGAGGCAGAACAAAGGATTAGTGAACTAGAGGATTGGACATCTGAAATCTATCACACAAAAGAAAATATGGGGAAAAGAACAGGAAAATATGAGCAGGGTGTCAGGGAACTGAATGACAACAGAAAGTGGTGTTCAAGAAGAAGAGAAAAATAACAGTGGAAATAATCACTAAAAATTTTCCATCTCTCATGAAAGACATAACATTACAGATGCAAGAAGTATAGTGTACCCCAAACAGAATAGATCCAAATAGACATACTATAAGACACTTACTAATCAGATTGTCAAATGTCAAAGACTCTAAAGAGAGAATTTTGAAAGCAGCAAGAGAAAAGCAATCTATCACATATAAGGGATGTTCGAAAAGACTGTGTGTGGATTTCTCAGCAGAAACCATGGAGGGGAGAAGGCAGTGGTATATTTTTAGATGAGCAATCACTGAGAGAATTTGTGACTAAGAGACTGGATCTACAAGAAATATTAAAGGGAGCACTACAGGCAGATAGGAAAAGGCAGGAGAGAGAGGTCTGGAGAAGAATATAGAAATGAAAACTATCAGTAAAGGTAAAAAGAGAAAAGAAAATTAAATATGATATGTAAACTGCAAAAGATAAAATGGCACAAGAAAGTATTACCTTAACAGTAACAACATTAAATATTAATGGATTAAACTCCCCAACAAAAGACACAGATTGGCAGAATGGATTTAAAAACAGAACCCATCTATATGCTGTCTACAGGAAACATACTCCAGACCCCAAAACAACAATAGGTTGATAGTAAAAGTTTGGAAAAGATATTTCATTCAAACAACAACCAGAAAAGAGCAGGGTAGCTATACTACTATCCGATAAATTAGACTTCAAATGTAAAACAATTAAAAGAGACAAAGAAGGACACCATGTAAGGAACAATTCTACAAGAAGATGTAACAATCATAAATATTTATGCACGAAGCCAGAGGGCTGCAAAATATATGAGGCAAATACTGACAGCACTGAAGGGAGAAGTAGACACCTCTACTATAGTAATTGGAGAATTCAATTCCCCATTCTCGTCAATGGATAGAAGATCTAGACAAGGCTCAATAAGGAAACAGAGATTTTTGAATAATATGTAAATGAACTAGACTTAACAGATATTTACAAAACATTACACCCCACCACAGCAGGATACACATTTTTCTCAAGTGCTCATGGATCATTCTCAAGGAGAGACCAGATACTGGGTCACCAAGCAAGTCTCAATAAATTTAAGAAGACTGAAATTATACAAAACACTTTCTGAGATCATAATGGACTAAGGTTGGAAATCAATAACAGGCAGAGGGCCAGAAAATTCACAAATATATGGAAGCTAAACAACACACTCTTAACCAGTGGGTCAAGGAATAAATTACAAGAGAAATCAGTAAATATCTCAAGGTAAATGAAAATGAAAACATCACATATCAAAATTTATGGGATGCAGCAAAGGCAGTGCTGAGTGGAACATTTATTGCCTTAAATGCGTATGTTAAAAAAGAAGAGGGTGTGCGATGGTAGTTCAGTGGTAGAATTCTTGCCTGCCATCTGGGAGACCTGGCTTCAATTCCTGGCCTATGCACTTCCTCAAAAAACAGACAAGTAAATAAACAAACAAAAACCCACCCAAACAAAATTTGAACAAATGGTGCTGCAATAAAGGGATACTCACATGGACAAAGAATTAACTGTGACCCTGCCATACAGCACACACACACAAAAAAGAAGAAAGAGCAAAAATCGAGGAATTAATTAATTGTTTGCTTGGAAGAACTAGAGAAAGAACAGCAACTAATCCCAAAGCAAACAAAAGGAAAGAAGTTATGAAAATCAGAGTAGAAAAAAATGAAATTGAGAATGTTAAAACAATTGAGAAAATCAATTAAACAGAAGTAGGTTCTTTGAGAAAATCCATAAAATCAATGGACCCTAAGCTAGGCTGACAAAAAAAAAGAGAAAGGATACAAATAAATAAAATCAGAAATGGAACAAGGGACATAACCACTTACTCTGCAGAAATAAAGAAGGTAATGAGAGGATACTATGAGCAAATAAATGCTAATAAAATAGACAATATAGATGGAATGGACAACTTTGTAGAAAGGCGTGAACAACAGACATTGACTCAAGAAGAAATAGACAACATCAATAAACCAATCACAAGTAAAGAGATTGAATCAGTTATTAAGAAGCCCCCCCCCCCAAAAAAAAATTCAGGATCAGATGGCTTCACATGTGAATTCTACCAAGCAGTCAAGAAAGAATTAGTACCAATCCTGCTCAAACTCTTCAAAAAAATTGAAGAGGGAAAGCTACCTAACTCACTCTATGAAGCCAACATCACCCTAATAACAAAGCCAGACAAACATACTACAAGAAAAGAAAATTACACAGCAATTTTTTTAATGAATATAGATGCTAAAATCTACAACAAAATACTTGCAAACTGAATCCTGCAGCACACTAAAGGAATTATACACCACGTGCAAGTGGGATTTATTACAGGTATGCAAGGCTGATGCAAAACAAGAAAATCAATTATTATACCATATCAAGAAGTCAAAGCAGAAAAACCACATGATCCTCTCAATTGATGCAGAAAAGGCATTTGACAAAATTCAGCATCCTTTCTTGATGAAAACACTTTAGGGATAAGAATAGAAGGGAAATTCCTCTACATGATAAAATGAATACATGAAAAACCCACAGCTGCCTTCATCCTCAATGGGGAAAGACTGAAACCTTTGTTCTAAGATCAGGAGCAAGACAAGGATGTCCACTGTCACCATTGTTATACAACACTGCACTGGAAACTCTAGCTAGAACAATTAGCCAAGAAAAAAAAAGGCACCCAAATTGGAAGAAGAAGTAAAACTCTAATTGTCTGTAGATGACATGAATCTATATGTCAAAAATCCCAAAAAATCTACAGCAAAGCTACTAGAGCTAATAAATGAGTACAGAAAAGTGGCAGGGTACAAGATCAATACCCCATAATCAGTAGTGTTTCTATACACTAATGACGAGCAATCTGAGGAGGAAACCAAGAAAAAAATTCCATTTCCAATAGCAATGAAAAGAATAAAATATTTAGGAATAAATAGGATACAAAAGATCTATACACAGAAAACTATAAGGAATTGCTAATATGAAATCATGGAAGACCTAAATAAATGGAATGGTATAACATGTTCATGGATTGGAAGACTAAATATAGTTAAGGTATCAATTCTACCTGAATTGATTTATAGATTCAATGCAGTACCAAATTAAAATTCCAAAAACTTACTTTTCAGAAATAGAAAAGCCAATGACCAAATTTATTTGGAAGGGCAGTGTGCCCTGAATAGACAGAATTATTTTAGGAATAAAAATGAAGGAGGAGTCTCACACTACTTGACTTTAGAGCATATTATGACGCTACAGTGGTCAAAACAACATGGTACTGGCCAATGGAATTCAGTTGAGTGTTCAGAACACTCTCATCTATGGACAACTGATCTTTGATAAAGCAGTCAAGCTAACCTACCCAGGACAGAGCAGCCTCTTCAATAAATGATGTTTGCAGAACTAGATATCCATATGCAAAAGAATGAAAGAGAATCCATATCTCACACCTGATATAAAAATGAACTCAATTCTGATCAAAGACCTAACATTAGAGTTAAGACCATAAAACTGTTAGAAGAAAATATCTTATAAATCTTGTAATAGGAGGTAGTTTCTTAGCTCTTACACCCAAAGCACCAGCAATGACAAAAGGAATAGATAAATGGGATCTCCTCAAAATTAAACACTTTCGTGCCTCAAAGAACTTTGTCAGGAAAGTAAGAAGGCAGCCTAGGCAATGGGAAACAATATTTGGAAAGCACAGATCAGATAAAGGTTTAGTATCCAGAATATATAATGAGATTCTTCAACTCAACAACAAAAAGACAAACAACCCAATTTAAAAATGGGCAAAGACAGAAAAGGAAATACAAATGGCTAAAAGGCATATGAAAAGATGCTCAACTTCACCAGCTATTAGGGAAATACAAATCAAAACCACAATGAGGTATTTCACACCCACTAGAATGGCCATTATTTTAAAAAAACAGAAAATGACAAGTGCAGGAGATGATGTAGAGAAAGAGACAAATTTATCCACTGTTGGTGGGAATGCAAAATGGTACAACCACTCTGGAAGGCAGTCTGGAAGGCAGCTAAGTATAGAATTGCTATATGATCCAGCAATCCCACTACTAGGTATATATTCAGAGGAACTGAAGGTAAGGACAAAAATGGACATTTGCACATCAATGTTTATAGCAGCATTATTTACAGTTTCCAAGAGATGGAAATAGCCCAAATATCCATCAATGGATGAGCAGCTAAAAAGCTGTGGTACATATGATGGAATACTAGGCAGCAGTAAGTCAGAATAAAGTCATAAAGCATGTAACAATGTGGATTAACCTTGAAGACATTATGCTGAGTGAAATTAGCCAGAAACAAAAGGATAAATACTGTATGGTTTCACTAATATGAACATTTATTAATGAATAAACTTTGAGAAATGAAGTTAAGGAATACAGGTTATCAGGAAATTGAAAAAGTTTCTAGATTGGGCATTTGGTGCTGAAGGAATACAGATTGTACAACAGAACCCATTGTAAAAATTCAGAAATAGCACACTGCTTGCTACCTGATAGTAACTCAATAATGTAAGTACACTGAATGAAGCTGAGTGTGAGTATGGTTGATGAAGGGCTGGAGGCACAATAAACCAGAAGGAAAGATACACGGTATAAGTCAGGAATGCCTAGGCTGGACAAGGATGGTGATTAAATGCATAAATACAAAAATGTTTTTCGCATGAGGGAGAACAAATGAATGTCAACATTGCAAGTGGTTGAAAATGGATGGTATAGAGGAAAAGATACAATCAATGCAAGCTAGGGTCTATAGTCAACAGTAACATTGTAATGCACATCCACTGAATGTAACAAGGGCATTATGCCAAAATTAAATGTCAACAAACAGGGGGGCTTAGGGGAGGGGTATAGATTCTATGTGGAAGAAAAAGAAGTGTCTTCATATAGACTATGGTGGTGAAGGCATGTCTATTTACTAAAGTTGGATTGTAGGATGCGTGAATAAAATTGGCTAAAAATGAACAGAAACAAGTGCTAGAGAAAATGTGGAGAAAGAGTGATACCTATTCACTCTTGGTAGGGAAGGTGAGAATAGCAGTCCCTCTGGAGGGCAGTGTGGTGGTTCCACAGGAGGCTAAGGGTGGAGTTACCATATGATATTACAACTCTGTTGCTAGGTATACACCTGGAGGAACTGAGAGTGGAGACAGGAATGGACATTCGTGTTCCCACGTGGGTGTTTATGGCGGTAGTGTTTGGGATTCCCAATGGATGGAGGTGGCCTAAGGGTAGAATGACTGAGGAATGGAAGGGGGAACTGGGGGGTTTATATACAAGGGACTATGAGTGACTGCAAGAAGGAATGAAATTGTGAGGCACGTAACTAGGTGAATGAAACTTAAGGACAATATGTTGAATGAAATGGCAGAAACAAAAAGCAAATATTACCATGCCTCACTCATATGGCATAACTATAATATACCAACTCAGAGAATTGAAGTTGAGGGTGTGAGCTGTTATGTTGGGGCCTATATCCTCAAGGGTCCTAGATTGTAAGCTCTTACAGCAGTCACACATATCCAGGAGTTGTAACATATTTCTAAATTCTGAGATACTGAGCGATTTGTATACAACTTGGTCATTCTCTGAAACTTCGGGTATTTATGTGACACCCGAGACTCAAGAGTCAGAGCAGTGAAGCTATGAAAGTCAGCGTTACCCCATTCAGCAACTGATGCTCCTTTTACCCAGGGTATGGACAGATGAGTGAAAAAAAAAAAGGATAAATAAATAATAGGGGGAGATAAAGGGTAAAAATTGAGTAGACTAAAAGGGTTATGGGATGTATGAGTTCTTTTTTTTTCTTTCTTTTTATTTCTTTTTCTGGAGTGATGCAAATGTTCTAAAAATGATCATGGTGACGAATACACAAGTATGTGATGATACTGCGAGTCACTGTTTGGATACTACGGTTGAACTGTACGTGTGTGGATATCTCTTAATAAAAATATTTTTAAAAATAAAAAAAGAAGAAATGAAGTCCTGATGCATGTGACAACATGGATGAAACTTGAGGACATTATGTTGAATCAAATAAGCCAGACACAAACGGATACATATTGCATGATCTTACTAATATCATCTAAGTATAGTAAGTAAACTCAGAGAGTTAAAATCTAGAATATAGGTTACCAGGGGATATACTTGGGTTAGAGAGGTGGAGTGGATGCCGAATTTGTTTAGAATTTCTATTTAGGTTGATTTTAAAGGTCTGGAAATAGATGGCAGTGATGGTAGCACATTTTTGTGCAGTGTTGAATTATGTCCGTAATTTGGCTAAAAGGGGAAAATTTAGGTCTTATATGTTCCTAGTTATTTCATTCAAATGGGCCCATAAATATCCATCCTTCTGCCCAGTTTATTTCACTTAACATGCCGTCTTAAAAAAAAAAAATTAAAAGATAAAACACAGTTCTGAAGATCATATGAACCCTATTATAAATGACAGACTATTGTTAATACGACAAGAATGTTCTTTCATGAATTACAATAAATACATGACTATAAAAGGTATTAATAATAGGTTTAGAATATGGGAAAAACACACCAAAACTACATACACAATTGCTAATACAAATGAATAAAATGCTGAACATTTAAAAAAAATATGTATGGTGTAAACTACACAATGCTAATAAAGAAATCACAGAAGACCTAAAAAAATAGTAGTTGCGCAGGCCACAGTGGCTCAGCAGGCAGAGTTCTTGCCTGCCATGCCAGAGACCCAGATTCAATTCCCAGTGCCTGTCCATGCAACAGCAACAACAAAAAGTAGTCCTTTCTAGTGGTTGTAAACGGTATCTCATTGTGGTTTTGATTTGTATTTTCCTAATGGCTGATGATGTTGAGCATCTTTTCATAGACTTTTTGGCCATTTTTATATTTTCTTTGGAGAAATATCTATTTAAGTCTTTTGCCCATTTTTAAATTAGATTACCTGCTTTCTGTTGTTGACCTGAAGGTTTTCTTCATATATTCTGAATATTAATTGCCTTAAGATATATGGTTTCCAAATATTTTCACCCATTATATAAGTTGTCATTTCACTGTCATGATAAAGTCCTTTGAAGCACAAAAGTTTTAAATTTTGATGATGTCCATTTATCTATCTTTTCCTTTTGATGCTTGTGCTTTAGGTATAAAGTCTATGAAGTCATTACCTCGCACAAAGTTCTGAAGATCCTTCCTTAGGTTTTCTTCTAGAAAGTATGATAGTTCTGGGACTTATATTTAGGTCTGTGATTCATTTTGAGTTAATTTTTGTGTATGGTGTGAGGTTGGGTCCACCTTCATTCTTTTGCAAATGGAGATCTAGTTTTCTCAGCATCATTTGTAGAAGAGACTATTCCTTCCCAGTTGAATGATCTTTGCTCCCTTGTCAAAAATAAACTGGCCATACCTCACTGTCTCTAAGCCCAATTCTGCAAGTGAAATCATTGCTCTCCCTCCTACATGGGACATGACATCCAGGGGTGAAAGTCTCCCTGGTGATGTGGGAGTTGACTCCCAGGGATGAGTCCAGCCTTGGCAAATCCGTTTTGACCAAAAAGGGGAAAAGAAGAGTAACTAATAAAGCACAAGCAGCTGGGAGAGTTCAAATAGAGTCAAGAGGCTACTCTGGAGGTCACTCTTATGCAAGCTTCAGTTAGACATTGCTACTTATCATAACTTGCCAAACCCTAACCAGGAACATTCCAGCCAATCATAAAGAACACCCAGGGCAATATATAAAATTCTACAAAGGTTCAAAGC
This sequence comes from Tamandua tetradactyla, assembly GCF_023851605.1. Lineage (NCBI taxonomy): Eukaryota > Metazoa > Chordata > Mammalia > Pilosa > Myrmecophagidae > Tamandua > Tamandua tetradactyla. The sequence goes on along the minus strand of NC_135341.1, from coordinate 63,944,680 downwards.
ACTAGGTTAACTTTCCAGAAACCTACAACCTCCAAATGGGTCCCTGGACCAGGCAATAACCCAATAACCCAAATACCACTAAAGAGACAGACAGAAAGATCAAAGGTGATGGTGGAGTTATACAGAGAAGGTAGGATTTAACAAATAAATATGGTTGCTGAATCATTAAATTGATATTTCTTTCAGTCTCCGGTATCTTAGAGCAGTTAGAAGTAAAAACCTAAAACTGTGGAATTGTAACCCATACCAAACTCTGAAATCTGTTCTACAACTAATTGTTGTGCTATGCTTTGAAATTTATTGCTTTTTTGTATATATGGTATTTTTCACAAAAAAAGAAAAAGAAAGTTGATTGTGATGATAAAAAAATATGTATTCCTTCTAGGCACCTATATTCTGGAGGAGCTAGAAGGAAAAATCTGAGAGGATGGTATGATAGTCCAAAACAGACTCTGGGATTTGTCCTATAACTGCTTGTTGAAGAGTGCTTTGAAAACTATTGCTTTTTTCTTTCTTTGCTTTGTATTTATGTTATGTTATGCAATTTAAAAAGTTAAAAAAAATCAATTGACCATAAATGTGAGGGTTGATTTCTGAGTTCTCAATTCAATTCCTAGTCTAAATGTCTGTCCTTTTCCCAGTACCATGATGTCTTAATTACTTTGGCTTTGTAATATATTTTTAAAATCAGGAAGTATGAGTCTTACAACTTTATTCTCCTTTTCAAAATGGCCTTGGCTATTTGGGTCCCCTTACTTTTCTATAAAAATTTGATGATCTGTTTTTCCATTTCTGCAAAGAAAGTTGTTGGAATTTTTATTGGAATTGCATTAAATCTATAAATAGCTTTGGGTAGAATTGACATCTTAGCAATATTTAGCCTCCCAGTCCATGAACATGTAGAATGTCCTTCCATTTATTTAAGTTTTCTTTTAACAATGTTTTGTAGTTTTCTGCATACAAGTCCCTTATGTCCTTGGTTAGATTTATTCCTAGATTTTTGATTCTTGAAGTCGGCAATTGTAAATAGAATTTTTTTCTTTATTTCTTCTTCTGATTGTTCATTACTAGTGAACAGAACACTTCTGATTTTGGGGTGTTGATCTTGTATCCTACCACTTGGCTGAATTCATTCATTAGCTCTAGGAGTTTTGCTGTGTATTTTTCAGGATTATCTGTATAAAAGATCGTGTCATCTACAAATGGGGAAAGTTTAACTTCTTTCTTTCCAATTTTGATACATTTTATTTCTTTTCCTTGACTAATTGTTCTGGGTAGAAATTCAAGTAAAATGTTGAATAACAGTGGTGACAGGGCGGCTTCTTTGTCATTTTCCTGATTTTGGAGGGAACACTCTCAGTCTTTCACAGTGAAGTAGGATGTTAGGTTTGGGTTTTTCATATATGCCTTTTATCATATTGAGGGCATTTCCTTCTATTCATAGTTTTCTAAGTGATTTATTAAGAAGTGGTGCTGGGTTTTGCAGTACCTCTTCAGGTCAAATCATATGATCAGAGTTTTTTTCCTTTCCACCTATTAATGAAGTTTATTACATTAATTAATTTTTTATATGTACCCTTGTATACCTGGCATATATCCCACTTGATCATGGTTGCTAGTATTTTGTTGAGGATTTTTAGGTCAATATTCATAAGAAATATTGGTCTATAGTTTTCTTTTCTTGTGGTATCCTTATCTGACTTTGTTATATGAGAGTGTTGTTGGCCTCGTTGAATGATTTAGGGAGTGTTCACTCTTCTTCAATATTTTGGAAAAGTTTGAGCAGGAGTGGTGTTTATTCATCTTGGAATATTTGGTAAAATTTCCCTTTGAGAATGTAAAATGATACATCCGCTGTGGAAGACAGTTTGGCAGTTCCTCAGAAAACTAAATATTGTGTTGCCCTAGGACCTAGCAATTCTACTACTTGGTATATACCCAGATGATCAGAAAGCAGGGATGTGAACAGACATTTGCAAACCAATGCTCACAGGTGTATTATTCACAATTGCCAAAAGATGGAAACAATCCAAATGTCCATCAACAGATGAGTGGATAAACAAAACGTGGTACGTACATACAATGGAATATTATGCAGCAGTAAGAAGGAATGAGGTCCTGAAGCATGTGACAACATGGATGAACCTTGAGGCCATAATGCTGAGTGAAAAAGTCAGACACAAAAGGATAGATATTGTATGATTTCACTAAAGTGAACTAACTAGAATATGTAAACTCAGCGTCTTAAACATAGAATACAGGGTACCTAGAGATAGACAGAAGCTAGAAGGGGGAGTGGTTATCTAATATGTACTGAATTTTTAATGGGGTTGAACTTAAATGTTTGGAACTGGATAGGGGTGAGGGTATCTCATTATTGGGATTATAAATAATAGTACTGTATTGTAACTGAATTTGGTTGATGGGGTTGTTTAAGAGTCATGTATGTCACTGATTAACACAACAAATACAAATTCTTACATGAACTAGTACAAATGTATGACACTTGTACAAAGAGTTGTTAGAGTGGTATGGGGGAAAATTACCTACAGCAAGCAAAGAACTGTAGTTATATTCTTTCATCAACAGTAACAGGTGCACCAAACCAATATTAGGGTTCCAAAAATAGGGGAGGGATAAGGGATTTGGGATGTTTGGGTGTTTTTCTGTGTATGTCTATCTGATAATTTTCTTTTGGGGGCAATGAATAGGGTCTAAAATTAAGTGTGATGATTGTACAACCAGGCAATGATACTGTGAGACTGGTTGTGTACTTTGGATAGAATATTTGGTATGTGAATATATCTCAATAAGATCTGCAGAAGAAATTCCCTTGTGAAGGCAGCAGATCCTGGGCTTTATTTCTAGGGAGATTTTGACGACTGATTTGATCTCTTCAATAGTTATTGGTTTGTTGAGATGTTCTATTTCTTCTTGAGTCCATGTAGATAGTTTTTGTGCTTCTAGGAATTTGCCCATTTTCTCCAGGTTACCTAATTTGTAAGTTTATGGTTGTATATAGTATCCTCTTTTAGTCCTTTTTTTTTCAGTGGGGTTGTTAGTAATGTCCTCCTTTACATTTCTGAGTTTAGTTATTTGTGTCTTCTCTATTTTTTCTTCATTAATCCAGCTAAAGGTTTGTCAGTTTTATTGATCTTTTCAAAGAACCAGCTTTTGCTTTGTTAATTTCCTCTATTGCTATTTTTTCTCTGTTTCATTTATTTCTGCTCTGATCTTTGTTATTTCCTTCATTCTGCTTGCTTTGGGTTTAGTTTTCTCTATTTTCTCTAGTTCTTCCAGTTTTGAGGTTAGGTCTCTGACCTGAATCTGTCTTTTTCAATATAAGATTGGGAGCTATAAATTTTCCTCTCAGCACTGCCTTTGCTGCATCCCATAAGTTTCAGTATATTGTATTTTCATTTCCATTTTCCTTAAGATATTTCCTAATTTTCTGTGATTTCCTCTTTAAAATAGTCGTTAAGAGTACATTGTGTAATTTTCACGTATTGGTGAATTTTCATTTCCCCCCTGTTACGGATTTCTAAATCTATTCCATTACAGTTGGAGAAGATATATTGTATGATTTCAGTATTATTGAATTTACTGAGCCTTGTTTTGTGACCTAAGATATGGTCCGTCCTGAAGAACGATCTCTGAGGACTCATAAAGAATGTGTATTCTGCTGTTGTGTGATGTTTTCTACATATATCTGTTTGGTTTAGTTAGTTTAGAACATTTTTCAAGTCCTACATTACCTTATTAACCTTCTGTCTAGATGTTGTATCAGTTATTGGAAGTGGTGTATTAAAATTTCCTACTATTATTGTAGAATTTTCTATTTTTCCCTTCAAATCTGAGAGTATTTGCTTCACATATTTTGGGGTTCTGCTGTTAAGTTCATATATATTTATAATTGTTATATTTTCTTAAATTTGCTTCTTTATCAGTTTGCAATGCTGCATTTATCACTCATAACAGTTTTTTACTTAAAGTTTATTTTTCCATCCTTTCACTATCAACCACTTATGTCTTTGAATTTAAGACATATCTTCTGTCAACAGCATAGAGTTGGGTCATGCTGTTTTTATCCCTTCTGCCAATCTCTGCCTTTTGACTGGAGAGTTTAATCCATTACATTTAGTCACTACTGATAATGCAGCACTTTTTTCTGCCATTTTGCTATTTAGTCTTCGTAAGTCTTATATATTGTTTTCTCTCAATTCTTCCATTAATGCCTACTTTCATATATTTTGATTTTGTATTGTACCATATTGAGTTCCTTCTTGGTTTTATCTGGATATATATTTTATATCTTTTCCTTGTGGTTTTCATGGTGTTAACATTTAATGACCTAAATATATAAAAATCATATTTGAGTTGATACCAAATTAACTTCAATACCATATACATACAGTGTTCCTATACTCTTCTGCCCTCCCACTTTTTTTGTACTTGTCACAAATTATATCTTTGTATACTGTATGAACAAAACCATAGATGGTTCATTGCTTTTTATGCATTTTAGTACCTGTTGGATGTAAGAAGAAGGTACATACCAAAAAAACACAAACAATAGTTACAGCATTTATAATTACCTGAATTATAATTATAATTCAGGTTACCTTTACTAGAGTTTGTTATTCATTTATGCCACTTTGAACCAATGTCCAGTGTCCTTATTTTCAGTCTGACGAACTCCTTAACATCACTTCTAGGGTTGTTGATGTGATGAATTCCCTCAGCTTTTGTTTATCTGGGAGTGTCTTAATTTTTCACTCACTGGTTATAAAATATGGGTTGACAATTGTTTTCTCTAAGCATTTTAAGTGTTTGAACCTACAGCCTCCTTGCCTCTATGGTTTCTTTTGAGAAATTGAAACTTAATCTAATAGAGAACTCCTTCTACATTACAAGTTGCTTTTTCTTTGCAGCTTTCAGAACTTTCTCCTTGTCCCTTGCATTTGACAGTTTGGTGAGTATTTTACAGACTTTAAGTTTATCCTGTTTGATGTTCTCTGGATTTGTTAGGCATGCATTTTCACTTTTTTTGCTGAGTTGGGAAGTTTTCTCTCCTTATTTCTTTGAATATTACTTCTGCCCCTTTCTCTATACTCCTTCTGGAACTTTCACAATGCATATACTGGTATGCTTGCTAGTGCTCCAGAGTTCTCTTGGTTATTTTCATATTTTACAATTTCTTTTTCTTTCTGCTTCTCAGCCTGACTCATTTCAATTGTCTTGTCTTTGAGTTCATTGATTCTTCAGCCAGCTCCAATATGCTGTTGAAGCCCTCCTGGGAATTTTTTATTTCAGTTATTGTGGCCTTTAAGTCCAGTAGCTCTGTTTGGTTCCTTTTTAAAATATCTATCACTGTACTGAGGTTTTCATATTGTTCATTAATTATCCTTTCAGTTCTATTTCCATATTTTCTTTTATCTCTTTGAGCATACTTAAGATCATTAAAAAAAAGAATCTTTATCAAGAATGTCCACAGTCTGGTCTTCTTCACTGATTCTGGATTTTTATTCTCTTCCTTTGGATGGGTCATCATTTACTGTTTTTCATTCTTTTTTTTTTTTTTGCTCTTGCTCTTTTGATGCACACTGTAAATTTTAATATTTTAAAATGTTAGCTCTGGGATTTACTTCCTGGAAATAGCTGATTCAGACCATTCCTGTTCTGGTGGCAGGAATGATTCCTGGAACTTCCTATTCTGCCATTTTCCCACAATTCTACCTCTCTATTTCCTTTTAAAAATGATGCCTATCTGTGAAACGTGAAGTTCAGGGTGATATAACCTAGTCTTTCAGAACTGCTTCCCAGTCACTCACATTGCATCCTTGATCCAACAGCACTATTATTCTATTATTGTAGTTCACTTATAAAATAGAAAAAAACTTCTTTAAAAAGAAAACTTTAGATCACTGCTGTAAATGGAAAACTAGTATCAGTTGCTATAAATAGGTCACTGAGAAATCAATGTGGTAGAAAGAGAACAATATATGTTGGTTCACCTAAACTACCTAACCAGCTACTTGGAGTATCTAGCACATGTTCTATCCTTGAAATGGGTCATGTATAAAACATTTTAAGTTTCTTCCTATCTACCTGTTATCCTTCATCTCTCCCAAGACAATTCAATTTCCTTTCATTCTGACTTGTAAAGATAGATCACCAACCTCCTTTCAAGTACTTCACATATCCCACAATGATAACCAAATTACATCTTATTTTTTTGTTTGTTTGTTTTCTTTTCTACTTAAGTACTGTGGTTATACTTTGATCTCGATGTTTCCTGTGGAGCCTTGGATGTTTTTCCTCCTACAATGCTTCGCTAAGATGCACACTAATCACCTAAAGATCTTGTTAAATTTTACATTTTGACTCAATAGCTTTGGGGTAGAATCTGAGATTCCATGTATCTTAACAAACTTCCAGGTGATGCTGAAAACTGGTCCAAGAACCACACTTTGAATAGCTTTGGTGTCCCTGACGGCCAGAGTCTCAGGCCGGGCTGGAGGGATGAGGTAGACTAGATTACCTTTGGAGATTTTCTCCATCCTTCTCTGCCCTGTAATTTCAAAAAGCGTTTTTCTAAGAGTGATTAGGGAGCACAGTCTTATGTTATTTTTATTTCCATTCAGTAATTGAGAGTACAGCTAATCAGCTTTTCCTTATCTCTAATTCTCTGCATCTGATGACTCGTACACAAGCCTAATGGTATATACTATACTGAAATTCCGTTTATATGGACCTACTATAGAACTTTCAGAGCAAAAGCAAAGGAATCAGCAATTAAAGTTAACTGGAGAAGCAAATTAGTGTTAATTATTTTTAAGTTCCTCCAGATTTATTTGTGGGACACATACATACATATTATCATTAATTAAAAAAAAACTATCTCAAGAAACTAGGAGTATATAACTGCATAAATAATTTGTAAAAAGCCTTCATAATGGCAGTTTCGTTGACTCATGAATAATTTCTCCTTTTTCTTCTCTCTCTCTCATCTATTTCTCTTTTTTATTATTATAATCAAAAGCATTTACTTGCAATTTGTGACATACAATTCACAGGCTATCTGCCTAGGGAAAGTGAAACAAAGATCATCATACTTAATCCATTGCAAAAATACTACTTTGTTGTTTTCCCAGAGTGGTTTTTGGTTAATTAAATTTTAGGGAACACTGAACCAAACAGAAAAGTTTCCTGCTTGAAAGCTTTCACTCAAATACTTAATATTCTGTTTCCTTTTCCATTTTTTTTCTTTGAGAGAAAGGGTTTCTATGCTGTCTGCATGATCTGGGTTCTATTTATAAAGTGTACAATATCAACGCTCTAAATATATGCATATAAATTAGAATTTAGACATCTCTCTATATCTTTCTTTATCCATCCAATTATTGATTGATGAGGAAGTGAGAAAGAGCAATCAAGCAAGTAAAAGTAGGTTCTGGATTCACACTTTTTAACTTAGCAATGGAGTAGCTGCAATCTCTTTGAGCCTTAGTTTACTCATTTGAAAATGGAGATAGAGTACCTATCTTAATATGAAAGAATTTAACAATATAGTAATGCATGCAAAGCACTTAACACAAGGCCTGGCTCAGCTAGCTCAATAAAACCATGTTGGTCCTCCAATATGCTCTGGGTCTTTCTTCTAAGAAAAATTTGTGTTATTGTTTGCAAATTATTAGAATAATTATTACTTATATATGTGGTACAGTTGTGTTTTAAAAATCAGTTGATTTTTTAAATTTTCCTTTCTCAGTTTATATTAAATAATTGTGTAGCTTTAGGCAAGTCAACCTCTTTTGGCCCATTTTGAACCACTTTTTTCTATCTGTAAACTGAAGGTATGATCTAAAATAAGAAATACATTTTGCATTATGACTCCACAGACACATACACACAAGCATGCTTGAAAACAAAAGTTTTATGAAACAACATTTAACCTTTCTGTAAGTGATATATCCTGATATTTTCTGTTCTAGTCTATTATTATTCATTAAAGCTGGCTGCATGTGACCCCCTATATTGGTTTTTTGACCTACTGTTGGTCACAACCCATAGTTTAAACATCCTGAACCAGGGGATCTACATTTCTGTTTTTGCCAGCAGGAACAATCTCCAAGGACTAAAATTGCTTATAACACTAATATTCTCTAGTCTGGGAAAGTTTAATTTTCATACCAGACTTATTGTTAATTCAAAGAACTGTATTCTTTTGCACTCACATAATTTATTGTTCATGGATTTGTAAACCAAGACTCAAGGAGCCTAAGTGATATGCCCAAATGAGAAAATGTGACTGGAGAACATATCTTCCCTTGCCTTGTCCAGTTCCTGCCTGGTACTTTCCTCTGCAAACATTTTTGAAACTTCGCACCTCAGATTTCCACCCAAATATGAATATTTATTTGGAAAAGGAATATAGAAAACAGCATGTTATTAGTAATTTTAAATTCACACAGTGATAAATAGAATGTCATTTTTTTTGTTACTTGCGCAAAAAGTATAGTCACGGACTAATAAAATTTAAATTAAACTTTATGTTTAAAAATGCTCTTCCAGGTGTGGTGTGATGGTGGCTCAGTGGCAAAATTTTCAGCTGCCATGCCAGAGACCCGGGTTCTATTCCTGGTGGCTGCCATTAAAAAAGAAAAAAAAATGCTCTGCTGGTTTTCCCAAATTATTCAGTAACAATGACTTCCAAATTATTGAAACTTTTTTTTTTAACTGAAACTTTTAAAGTTGCACAACACAGCAAATTGGATCTCACCTTCTTAAGCTACTAAATGAAGAAACTGAAATGGATAATCTCTGAGGACACTTCTGGCTCATTCTAACAATATATGTTTTTTTTTTTTTTTTTTTTTTTTTTTAAAGAGAGAGGGAGGAAGGGAAGGAAAGACAGAGAGAAGGAAGGAAGGATGGAAGAAAGGGAAACATCTTTAAACATTTTCTTGTTTTATTATATTTTGTTTGTTTGTTTTGTTTGTTACATGGGCTGGGGCCGGGAATCGAACCGAGGTCCTCCGGCATGGCAGGCAAGCACTCTTGCCCGCTGAGCCACCGCGGCCCGCCCACAATATATGTTTTGAAAGGTGTTAGCTGGGCACTTTTTTGTTCTACTTAACCTGTTACTGAAAATTTTATTGTCGGATGGTTTCTCTTATAAAAGAGAAGCCATGGCAAAGTTGGTGACATTTGAGGTGATGATTCTGACAGCCTGGTGTACTGACATCATCGTGTCAAACTGTTTTGCCCACATTTCTGTTTCCTATTTGTCTCTGACTGGAGCAGGATGGAAATGTGTGTTTTTGTTTGCGTTTTTGAGAGTGACCTTTTAGACATCTAACTCGGTGACTCCTGCTGACTTCTTTTCTGACCCATTTTGGCTTTATGAACTGCCTGGGTGAAGACAATGCAGTGGTTTTCAACCTGTGGCATGCAGCTGAGTCACCCAGGGACTTCAAACACCACCCGAAAGATGAGGCTATGCTCTGTGAGAGTCTCATTCAATCCAGCAGTGCCTCCCTGCACCCCTCTACATTTTGAAAATGTTCTCTCCACGTGAATCCGAATCATAGCAGAGGCTGAATGACCAATGAAACGAGACACACAAGGGGCTTTGTACTCACTCTAAACTGCCATATTTGCCAAAACCAAAATGTCCAGAGAACTGCAGGAGTAGAAAGAAGTTGGAGAAGTCTCCCTACATGCTTCTGTTTCTTTGATTATGCTCCTCCCCATGCTCTTCTAGACACCAGCCTTCTAGGTTAAGTCACCATCACACTGAAAGGCTCAAGGCCAAATTTACCTATCTTAGTTGTATATGACTCCACTACTAGTAATGTTAATGGCAGTTCCCAAACTATTCCTCCAAATGTTGCCAGTTATTACATGATAATTGACAATCACATTGTTGATGAATGAACTTTTTGGTAACTCATCTGAAAGCATTCACCATTAGCTCTACATAGTCAATTATTCATTCCTTCTTTATCCATCCTTCCTTTACTTAAGTGTGAATGCATTCATCAAACCTTTATGAAGCAACACAATACTGCAGTATCAATGCAATTGTGCAGGGTTCAAAATCCCCAGTGCTCAAATCTGGACTCCAACATTTCTTAACTTTTTGACCTTGATCAGAAGATCTAATTTTTAAAATTTCAGGTTCCTTATCTAGAAACAGGAATAATAACAGAACTTTCCTCTTTGGGGTAGGTGTGATAAAATGAACTTTAAAACATTTAGCATAGTGCCTCAGACATGACGACTGCTTGATAAATGCTAGCCATTGGAATTATCAAAGTGACGAGGCTAGGTTCTGAAGACGCACAAATGGATAGGTTAGATGATTTAAGAATGCAGAAGGAAGTAGGCCAACACCAATATTGTAATTAGTACTTGGGTAATTAGTACTGGTGGATTCACTGTCCATTCTGAGCAGGTGGGAGAGGGAAAGTTGCATGTGTTTAGGGAAGCCTGAATGATATGATATTGGAGTAATGTGTTCTGAAGAAAGATGAAGAATTAACCACACTTTGAAAAATCGTTCTTATTTTTCTCTTGTAAGATTAAATACAAACCATTTATAAAAATTAAATGGGTACTTTCAAATAAAACACATTCAAAATGTTTGAGGTTCCAGTAATCACCTTTTTTGGGGGGAATAAGTTATCTATTCCATGACTTCCAAAGAGAGAAGAGAAGAACTCATACAGTCAAGAATGCAGTCTTGGGGGATTGGTTGGTGTGGTAGTTAGGTTCAGGTGTCAACTTGGCCAGGTGAAGGTGCCCAGTTCTGTTGCTGTGGACATGAGCCAATGGCATATGAACCTCATCTGTTGCTGATTACATCTACGGTTGGCTAGGGGGAGTGCCTGCTGTAGCGAATTATGTTTGATTTAATTCTCCTTATGCTTAAATGAGAGACACCAATGCAGCACAGCCCAAGTAGCTCAAAAAGGAAACACCCAGGGAAAGCTGCTGGAACCCAGAAGCCTGGAAAGAAGGCCAAGCAGAAATTGTCTTGTGCCTTCCTTTGTAAGAGAGAACCTCAGATGAAAGTTAGCTGCCTTTCCTCTGAAGAACTATACATTTTTAACTAAATAAATTGCCTTTTATTAAAAGCCAATCCATCTCTGGTATGCTGTATTCTTTAGCCTTAGCAAACTAAAACAGTTGGTCTAGACAGGGGGATCAATATTCCTCCTCCCAGGGTGTTTGGTAATATCTGGAGACATCTGTCACCAGATGGGAGGGGCGGGGAGTATGCTACAGGCATCTGGTGGGTAGAGGCCAGAGATGCTGCCAAACATCCTACAAAGCACAGTATAGTCCCCCCCCACACCAAAGAATAACTGGTCAGGATTTCAATACTGTTAATCTAGATCATAATTTTCATACTACAGCTTGTTCGAGAATCACCTGAGAGGGTTATTAAAACCCACACTGCTGGGCCCCAACTCTCGAGTTTCTGATTCATTGCTGGGACCTATGAAACTGCATTTCTAACAAGTTTTCAGGGGACACTGATGTTACCGTTAGGGGAACTCCACTCAGAGAACCAGTGGCGTATAGACCCTCTATATTGGTTTTCAAATGTAAAATCTATGAGCTATGTGAATTTGTTTCATTTATATAAAATTTTGAGTAGAATGTTACCAAAGTTATGTTTACGATTACTTAACAATAAGGGCCATTTAAGTAGATTTAGAAATGTGTAGGAGTAGGCTAGTCATTAAATTTGACAAGTAAGTCTTCAATGTGCCACACCAAACTTCAGCTGCTGCCTCTTGGACATCTTTTCCCTCAATGGCTTTCTTGGTCGGGAGTAATCAATGTCATATTCAAAGAATTACTGTCACTTCCTCTAAAATTCAAGTTTGTGACAACAAGTCAGGCATTAGGCATCTGCCACATGATCAATGTTTCCAATTAAGGGGTGATATTAGTAGTGAATTCAGTTAGCAATCTTTATGCTAAGGCTTTTGCACCATGAATGGATATATTTTTATGAAACTTCATTTTCTTTCCAAATTGTAGAAATTTTGTTCTATTCTTCTCTTCTTGAGAAGGATTTGGGGATTTAAAGTGAGTTCAAGGAATTCATAATGATGTTGGGAAACAGGCGATATGCAGAAAAATTAAAGGGACTGGACTTAAATAGAACGATCAAGAAAAGGCTCTTAATGCCTTCCAGGTATATGCATTCACTCGCTCAATAAAATATACAAAGCATATACAAGCTATTATGGTGTCTAGTCAAACTCCATAGTCAGAACTATGAAATGGGCACAAGCTATCTTAAAAAGAAACTGGATGAGAAGTGAGACATAATTTGAGCACTGTTAAGATTGATAAGACTTGTTAAGACAGGTTGTGTAAGATATAAAAATTCAGATTTCATTCTCTTTGTGAAGTTTGAGAACATCTTGACCAAAGGCAAAGGGATAAAAGATTTGGCCTTTAAACCTCTGCTCAGCTACCTACAAGAAAAGCCCACTTCTGCTTCTCATATAGGTAAATAATATTTTACTTTAATCAATACAGAAGGATGGCATATTTTTCATTTAAAAAGAACCCAGAATTATGGAAAAGGGAGGCGCAGTATATAACAAACCTCTAAGTCACAACATCTGGAAAACAAGTTTAAATAAATCACTAATCCCACTGTACTAAAATTGTCATTTTACTTGTCTCTCACTCCCTTCAGATGTTACTTCAAGGCACGGACCTTATTGCAAAGTGCAACCTGCATAGCACCCAATATGGCAGTTACTCAGAAATGCTCACTAAATAAATATGCATCCTCCATTCTTTATATTTATATTTTAACCTTCAACCTTCACAGACCATTATTTGAATAGTACTTTGATTCCAAATGTAGTAAACTGGAAATACTTATAATAAGAAAAGTGGGCATGTCCACTTGCTCAATTGAAAAAAAAAATACTCTAGTTTTGAAAAACATTTAGAAAGTTCTTAAGAAAGAGGAGAGAAGAGAATCAACAAAAGAAGCTATAGGTTCTCTAGTTTCAGCGTTGGCTATTTTTAGGAGCTCTCTCTTCCCAAGCATTACGATAAGCTCTTGTGTTACTTTTAGATTAATTCAGAACTTCATATTTCATCCCTACATTATCTTGTAGGACAATAATCATAACACACTGAAAATGTTGCTTCTTTTCACGTTTTAATTTCATCCTTCTTTACCCATATTTTGGGCTTTAAATATGTGGGGACCTTAATCTGGGGTCCATGAATTTCCCCTCCCCAAAGGGCACAGGGATAAAACTCTATTTTAGCATAATTAGTTTCTTTTGTAATCCTATATATTTTATTTCATACATTTAAAGGCATTTTTCTGAGAAGGGGTCCATTGGTCAAAGGGGTCCATGGCACAAACAAGGTTAAAAACGCCAGGTTGCCTTGGCTGAAAGATGCTATTTATTTTCCTTATAAGCTGTAGAAATAATTTCCTATGCCACATATCTTACTTTCTTGCCAAAAGATTGACCATCTAATCTTAACTGCCTGATTATTTTCTACATCTCAAATGGAATTAAAATGCCCAAGAGAACAGTACTTTTATTATCATATAAACAATTGTTACATTATAACTCCCTTGATCTAGAGTAAAAGCAATTCTGCATTACATTGACCACTGAGGGTAGAAGCTTCTTTTTTTTTTTTTTGTATGCTGTTTGGCAGGGTCACATTTCATTGTTTTTCCATGTCAGTATATCTCATTATTGCAGCATCATTTGTTGAGTTTTTGTTTGTTTTGCTTGTTTTTTGGGAAGCGCATGGACCAGGAATTGAACCCGGGTCTCCTGCATGGGAGGTGAGAATTCTACCACTGAACTACCCCTGCACCCCCTGGTAAAAGCTTTTTAACACCTTCTAATGTTCACCTTGAGAGTTATGCCTCTTTTTCTCATGTAGAAGCCTGTATCAGCAATACAGGGTTCACTGATACCAACACATTGTTAGAAAATATACCTCTCCAAAGAAAGCATTATATTTTATACTATTTTTCAGCTTGATTCTAGAAGATGCCTATAGATACAAAGAAAAAAATAAATCTCAGATGTTATCTATCTCTTCACTGAGCAACTCTGTCACCATCATCAGCTAAGAGGTGAGGGAGGAATTTTGTGTGCAGTAGGCTTAATAGTTTAATGTTTAAATCTCAACTGTTAGGCTTCTCTTCTTTAAATATCTAAAAAAAATCTGCATTTGGACAAACAACTAGATTACATATAGATACAGCTGAAGAATGTCAATCCATTCTTAGGTTAAATGTATTCTGATTTCAGCGTACTTCACCAGCAGTTTTTTTTTATTATTATTATTATTTTTCATGTTGAAACCCAAACCGTTTCAAGGCTTAATGCCTTGAATGTGACTAGAAGAAAGTTTCCTCATTGCAATATGTCTGGCTTCTACTGGAAACACTATTCTTGACATGTTTCTTAACCTTTCTTACATTGGTAAACAAGCATGTTTCAATGAGGAATTACATATTCTACCTATTCTCTCCACTAACCAGTGTGGGATGGTTTGTAGGACTCCAGGAGGAAGATAAGAATACGAATTGAAAAGTATCCTTATTTTCAATTTCAGTGTGTTCTGGTAAATTAAGAAGCTAAAGACGATTTTGATGGAAGCTGAAGCAGGTAAATTCAGCATTCAACAGAAGTAGGTATTCAAGCATCTCTCTCTTACTTAAAAAAAATATTTTTATTGAGAAATAGCCACACACGTACCGTCCAACTATATTATACAATCAGTGACTCACAATATCACCACACAGCCATGTGTTCTTCACCATGATCATTTTTAGAACATTTGCATCACTCCAGAAAAAGAAAATAACTCATACATCCTGCACCCCTTCCTTCTCCCCCTCATTGACCCACACCATTTCAATTGACAATTTGTACCCGTAATTTTCCCCTATTATTTATTTATTCTCCATTGATTCTCTCTTTTTTTAACTCATCTGACCAGACCCCAGACAAAGGAGCATCAGACACAAGGTTTTCACAACTACATAGTCACACTATAAAAGCTATATAGCTATCCAGTCTTCTTCAAGAATCAAGGCTACTGGAACACAATTCAACAGTTTCAGGTACTTTCCTCTAGCCACTCCAATATACCATAAATTAAAAAAGAATATCTATATAATGCGTAAGAATAACCTTCAGGATAATTTCTCAACTTTGTTGGAAATCTGTCAGCCCCTGAGATTTTATTTTGTCTCATTTCTCCCTTACCCCTTTTGGTCAAGAAGACCTCTCATTCTGAAGTTAGGTCCCATCTCATCCCTGGGAGTCAGTCCCACGTTGCCAGGGAGATTTACACCCCTGAGAGTTATGGCCCACGCGGGGGTGGGGGGAGGGTAGTGAGTTCACCTGCCAAGTTGGTTTAGAGAGAGAGGCCATATCTAAGCAACAAAAGAGGCTCTCCGGGGGGTGACTCTTAGGCATAACTATCAGTATGCTTAGCCTTTCCCTAAAGGAATAAGCCTCACAGGGATGAGCCCCAAGATTGGCGTCTCAGCCTATGGAATTGGTCATACCCACTGTCAAGCATCTCTTTAAAGGCCCTACAATTTAAGGTGGAGATCCAGGCTCTTCCTAGGAGCTTCTGGAATATTTTGTATGACCTGTATATGCAATGAGGGGATTCTCACACAGCCACCTTAGGGTTCCTTTCCATCTTCTCTTCTTTGGCACTGAAGACCTCTGCCTGGCTTTCCCTGACCCAGTGCTTTTGGTTTAACTCCCTCTTCTTTATTCAGATCTAAGCCTTGAATGTTTACCATAAAAATCCCAGCCTCCTAGAGCTATGGGACTTGAAAGCGCCTCCTCTTTCCTGCTCCCCACATCATCCACATAACACTAAAAAGGCCATCAAGGGAACTTCTTGATGGTAAAGATACTTGGGCATCCTTGAAGATTGCAGAGGGAAGCTGGGACATCCTTCCCACTAACACTTAGTTCTCAATAGGGTAGGAAAGTAGGTCTGGACTGACTGAAAACAGAAAAGGCACTTAGCAGTTGGACTATTATGCTTCTCAAAGTATTTTCATGTGTGTTATCTTATTTGAACCTCACATCTACTCCATGAACAATGTGTGCCAAGTGGTTTTCCTAGCCTAGAGAAGAGGAAAACATAACCTTTTTCCTAGTGTGTGACTGAAATGAGAGTCATACTCAGGGGTTCCGACACTCTGGTCCAATTCTCTTCCTGAACTGTTCAAGAGATTTGAGAACTGTCAATGGGAGGGATGCCCCAGCTTCTCTCTACAATCTTCGAGAATGCCCAAGAATCTCTATCACTAGAAAGTTCCCTTGATGGCTTTTTTAAGTATTTGTGGAGGGTATGGGAAATGGGAAAGTAGGAAGCAGAACAGCTGCTGTGGACACTTTAGAAATTAAGTTGGACCTTTCATGGTAAGGAAACAAAGCAAATTTAGGCTACAGGACTGGTTACACGGAATCCAACTTCTGACAAATTCCCATCCTACCTTAGCATAAGCTTAAAGGAAACATCAGTTTCCAAAGGCAGAAAGGAGCTACATTTACTCATACAAACAATAAAAACTACCAAGCATGAATTTACTGTGGCACTTGGCTTGGATTTTCTCTACATTTATACCTTTCACAAAAGCTGCAGCCCCCAAACTATAGGATTCTGATTTGGTACTTCAATGCATCTTGGTATCAGGAACACTGATACATGATTTCATTCAAGTTTTAAGAGCATCTTTTAGTTTGCCAGAGTAGAACAAGTTGTGGCCTTAGGTCCTGAAAGGAAAGCCAGGTGACGGCCTGGAGATGGATGGAGAAAGCAGGTGGCTGGAAATCCAGAGAAGGTTCTGTTTGTGGCCCCAACAGGAGACCAAGCATGATTGCAGTCATAGAGTCAGGCTTTTTAAAACAACATCACAATTTTTCTCCTCCACTGCCTGTATGTGAAGTACTTACATTTCCTTACTGCCTGGAAAATAAGGCCAACCTCTTTTGTTATCAGCTGAAAATTCTAGAATTAGGCTCTGTAGGATTGCATCTGCCTCTGAGACTGTGGCAGCTCTCTTTTAACCCCTTGTTATGCTTTGGCTGAGGTCTTCCTCCATTAATAGATTTAATACCTGCTTATTTCCACTGTTATTAAAAAAAAATCATCTGAAGGCTTCTGAAGGATGTTTTCACTACATTCCTAGCAAGGAATAGTTGTGCTTTTTTCTGCTGATAAAAGCAAGCCTGTGATTGGCCGCCAAGACTTAAAATTCCTGGGCCTAATCAAGTTAACTAAGGCAGTGTTTTTCAAACTGTGGGTCCCAACCCATAAGTGGGTTGTGAAATCAATTTAGTGGATGGCAAGCAGCACATTTTAGAGAATGAAACCAAACAGAGTGAAAAGCATCAGCGTTCACTGCTTTGAAGCATAGGAATTGCTCTGTGGAACTTTTGCTTGAGTTACAGACATACACTAATTGTTGTTATGTAAAATGAATTTCTTACTGTGGGCTGTGGTCAACCATTTGAAAGCCACGGCACTAAAACAATTCCAGGAACGCTGAAAGAAGTGACTTGCTTAAGGAAATAAAGCCCTTCTGATTCTGTCTTCCAGAGAGCTAGCTAAGAAAAGGGAGGGGACACAGAGATCCACAAAAAATGGACAAGAGCCCAGTGTGGGGTTTCAAGCCAGAGTCTAGCTGGCCAAATGGGAGGGTTGGCAAGTGGACAAACGAGAACTTTATTGCGGCGCTTATTTAGCTGCATGAAGAGTAAGGAATTTTTAAAGAAACCAAACACAATATTTAAAGTGCCAGCAAGATCTCCAGGTATGCAACTTCAATTTAAGAAAGATTATCATAAACTAGGCGATTTGCGCAAATTTCAGAATGGTTAGTAAATGCAAACAAAAATTTAAGTGGGCTGGAGAAGTATATTCCTATCAGGTTGAAATACAAAAAAATTGCCAAGATCTGGCTATTTTAACTTCCAAAATTGGCAATTTCATACGGTTATGTCTTCAAAGAAATTGCATTCCAATTTTTCTTCAAGTATAAAAGATAGTTTGTCAGTGTATATCTATTTATCTACCTATCTATTCATCTTTCCATTCATGTAGCTATCTAGTTTTGGGGGGAGGGGTAAAGATTAAAATAAAAGTTGTCTTTCAGAAATGAAACTTAAAATATTGTTTGGCTATTTATTTCAGGTTCTACTTAAAGAAAACCCAATTATTGAGGAAGTAATTTCTTGGTTAGTGGGTATTAAATGCAGCCTAGGCAAAACATCTGAAAAATCTCTTACTTTTTTTTTAATGAAATCCCTCTAAAATATTTTATATATCCTGAGACTGATGTCAGTATCCTTACTTACTGACATGACTAAAAATTCTTTCCTCTAAGAATAAATAAATCTAACTCAGAATACTGGGCTATTCCCAATACAATGACACTGACATCTAAAATTTCTCCAACTATACCTATAAATCTCTCCCCACCCCCATTCCCAGCAAAACCCTAAACATGTTTCATAAATAAGTTCCTCATTTTCAAAAGCAATGCTTAGCTTCACCCTCCTGATTTTTCACTGTGCCAGAAAGCATTTACTCTTCTGCATATTATTTCCTTGTAGAAAAGAAATGAACTAGGCTGTGCTTCCTTCGTATTTCCTCAGCTGCCCAGAAATATGTCTGAAAAGCAATAAAGTTTTCCAGAATGTCTGAGCTGGAAAAAACGAGCCAAGAAAAACCCCAAAACACTGGCAGAAAGAAAAATATTGATGCCTAGTTAAGGTTCCTCTCAGATATGGAGCAGAGGAAAGAAAT
Organism: Tamandua tetradactyla; assembly: GCF_023851605.1. Lineage (NCBI taxonomy): Eukaryota > Metazoa > Chordata > Mammalia > Pilosa > Myrmecophagidae > Tamandua > Tamandua tetradactyla. The sequence goes on along the minus strand of NC_135341.1, from coordinate 63,925,816 downwards.
ATTCCAGAAAGGTTAGTAAGTTACTATAATTAAATACAATTCATTTGCTCTCTCCATGAGTCACACAATTCTTGGCGTGCTGTGTGCCATGCTGTGCAAATGACTGCAGAGGTCACTAGTCTGAGCCACTCTCTGGGTCCTTCTAACATGTCTGAACCGACACAAGGCATCCTTTAAACAAAATGTTCTTCTGAGTTAGCTATATCCTAGGCATGTTTGCTGTAAACTTTAAAAACTATATTCAACATTTTGAAACAGACAGATTATGGATCAAAGTTTTCCCTTAGATATATTCAAAGGATTTTAGCCATTAAAAGGGTGATTTTTCTGACAACTGAATTCGGTTTCTGCTCCAAAAGACAAGATACACAATTAAGGGGTTAAATACTCTAATTAATGAGAAATTAGAAAAGAACATTCTTTCTGACACGGGACTGATTTTTCTAACAACTGTTGATCCTGGGCTGGTGTTCAAATCGTTACAGAAGCAGAGCTGCATAGTAATGACTGGCCTTGAAACCTTTCACTCAGAGATCCCAAAACCTTTATCTAGTCCTAGCCACCAGTATTTTTCTATGTGCAGCCAGGCATGGCATAAAAGATCATAAAATGATTCTTGAGATTTTTCTGACTCATCTGGTGGTAGGGAGGTCGCATAAGTTACCCAAGATGTCCTGTTTCCACAAAATTTCACATCAAAAAGGAGTGGTCCAGGCAGATTCACTTTTAACTAAGCCTAGACTCTAGGACCCAACAGCACTGTATTTGGACAATGTGATTAATTAAGCAAAAGACAGCAGTAAATCACCCCTTGTTTTCTTTAAATGTCACCACTCACACCTTACTTAACCTCTTGAGAGTCTTACCTACTAGAGGGATACACAAAATAAAGCTCCTGTTACCCTTTTCCTCCCATTAGAAGCCAAGCTGTACATGAGCCCAAAGTTCAAGGAAACTAAAATCCCATGACAGGGCATTTTAAAGACTTTAGAAGACTGAAAATCGGAGGCACTTTGAATACCGGCCTCTGCCACTTTCTTTTACTAATAAACGACTCAGGGCTTTACTTAACTCTATTTCAAAGATGAGGTGCCAACTTCTCCTTGCTTTCAAAACTCATGATCATACACCCTACGATCATACTGGTGATTCTAAAGAATATTTCCCGCAAAAGAAAACTGTGGCTCTCTTACACACTGTCAATGTGAGGAAAATCAGTCCAGTATTTTGGCAATATCTGTCAAATTTCAAATGCATTACTCCTTGAATCTACAATTCCATATCTTGCAATTTATTCCACATTTCTGTACACAGACATTGTGGCATGTGTACAATTACAAAAATTTGGAAACAGCCTAAATGCCCATTAACAGAAAACCCAGTTAATAAATTATGGTACATCTAACCATCCAATGGACTAATATGTGACTATTTAAAAAAATAAGTGTAACATAGAGTGAAATAAAGTTATATAGAGAGGTATGGAAAAGTGTCAAAGTTTTGCAATTTAGGGAAAAAAATAAGTGATAGTACAAAATATAGGGTCTGAGCCCATCTGTGTAAAAAATATACAGATGTATATATATGCATATGATATAAATGTTGCATTTACAAAATTTCAGGTAAAGCGCACAAGAAAAATGTTACTACTGTTCACCTTTAGGGGGTAGGGTTGGGGGATGGGGCTTCATATTTCATTTTGTGTCCTTCTGAAGTACTTAAAATTATTTTCTTTTACCATAAGCATGAATTGCTTTAATTAAAATATTTCCCATAAGCAAACAAGAAGACAAACAAAAAACAAACAAAAATTCAGCAAATAGTGCTGCAATAACGGGATACTCACATGGAAAGTCATGAAATGTGACCCCGCCACACAGCATACAAAAATAAAAGAATTTTTAAAAGATTTCCATGGATATAGTAACTATAAAGATTATGGCTTTCAGCCCCTAGGGCATTAGGGATATACCTAATTCTAAATACTTGCACTTTGGATGGAAATGAAGCTCGGACTGGGAGGTAGATGCTGACCCCAAACAGTGCATTGCATGGCATGGGCCTTGCCGCCTGCCCATCCCTCTGGTGGAATGTAAGCTTACTGCTTGGGGACACCCATCTTCTCCTTATTAATGCATTCCTGGTTTCTAGTACAGCCCCTGGCAAATATTGGACACAAAGTCAACCTCACTGAATAAAGAAGTCAGTGGCTTCATTTCAAAGACAACTCTACATGGTATCCTTAAATGCTGGATTTCAAAAATCAACATGGGAAGGGGGTAAGCACCTTGCTTTGAAGCAGTTAGTAAGAGTAACCAAGATAACACACCCAGACTAAACATTCAGAATACAGGAGTAGGTTCCAAAGGAGCTGGAGGTCCTTGAACCCACTCTTTGGAAAACTTTTAGTCTCTTGCTTATCTTCATAATTCTCCAGTTGTTAAAAGCCTTCCCTCTCTATTTAGAGATAAGAACAAAGATGATCAGGTCGGGAGTAAGGTAATTCAGAACAGAGGGGTAAGGAAGACAATGTCTATATTTTAGAACTGCACCTACTCTTTGAGACCAAAGGAAGAAAGGTTTATTTTGTCCAGAACCTAAATTTTCTGTAGCACATAATCTAACTCAACCTGTCTGGCTAGTTCATTGGAACAAATGAAACAAAGAGGCCCAGAATAAGAATGAGGGCCTTTAATCCTGTATAGCTTAATGTAATGCCTAGATACATCCTAGAATATATTATGCAGATAAAAAGTATTGGCAAAATCCCTTGAGGAATGGGAGAAAAAATATGGAACTATTAAACTTTACCATCAGGGAATGCCCTGATACTGTGTCAAACATTAGGAACACCCAAATCAATAGGCCAAGCCCCTGATCTTGAGGCTTACTCTTGTGAAGCTTATGAAGGTAGTAGAGAAGCTTAGCCTACCTATAGGCATGCCTAAGAGTTACCTCTGGTGTACCTCTCTTGTTGCTCAGATGCAGCCTCACTCTCTAAGTCCAGCTCTGCAGGTGAAATCATTGTCCCAGTCTCCCCTAGCCAGGTGTGACATGACATCCAGGGGTGAAAGTCTCCCTGGCGGCATGGGAGAGGATTCCCAGGGATAACTCTGGCCCTGACACTGTGGGGTCAACAATTCCATCCTGACCAAAAGGGGGAAAAGGAATGTAACTAATACAGTATCAGTGGCTGAGAGAGTTCAAACAGAGTTGAGAGGCTATTCTGGAGGTTACTCTTATGCATGCTTCAGTTAGACATTGCTATCTATCATAACTTGCCAACCCCCAACCAAAACCATTCCAGTCAATCCTAAAAACACATAGGGCAATTTATAAGATTCTACAAAGTTTCCATGCACAAGGGTAACTTTCCAGAAACCTACAACCTCTAGATGGGTTCCTGGACCAGGTAAGTCCTAGAACTTAGAGGGCCCAGACTCTCCAGAACATCAGCTAGTTCCATCTCCCTACCCCATATTGTTGACAGCCCCTTTCAACATGAAAAAGGTAGAATGGCCATAGCCCAAATCCCCTAAAGAATGGTATAGAAAGATCAAAGCTGATGGTGGCGTTATACAGAGAAGGTAGGGTTTAACAAATGAGTATGACTGCTGAATCATTAAATTGATATTCCTTTTAGTCTCCAATATCTTAGAGCAGCTAGAAGCAAAAACCTAAAATTGTGAAATTGTAACCCATACCAAACTCTGAAATCTGTTCTACAATTAATTGTGGTGCTGTGCTTTGAAATGTATTGCTTTTTTGTACGTATGTTATTTTTTCATAAACAAGAAAAAAAGTCAATTGTGATGATAAAAAAATATTTATTCCTTCTAGGTACCTATATTCTGGAGCAGCTAGAAGGAAAAATCTGAGATGATGGTATGGTAGCCCATGACAAACTCTGGGATCTGTCCTGTAACTACTTGTTGAGGACTGCTTTGAAAACTATTACTTTTTTCTTGCTTTGCTTTGTATATGTGTTATGTTACACAATAAAAAAAAGTTAAAAAAAATAAATTGAGTAGATTGAAATACTAGTGGTCAATGAGAGGGAGGGGTAGGGGGCATGGTATGTATGAGTTTTTTCTTTTTAATTTCTTTTGCTGGAGAGATGCAAATGTTCAAAGAAAAATGATCATGGTGATAAATACACAACTATGTGATGATATTGTGAGCCACTGTACACCATGTATAGAATGTTTGTATGTTAAGAATGTTTGCTAAGGATTGACTAAAAAAATATAAAAAAGAAAGAAAGAAAGAAAGAAAAACCTTCCCTCTCTCGTGTGTTAAAAGATAACTGCTCCTGTAACATGTATTTCATTAGGATTTAAAACTGTGCTTGTTGGAATCCAACTGTTTCTCTGGAAATTCTGGAAAAAGAATTTTGGCAGAATGCTCATTTAGATTTATTAAATTATTTCCTTTGTAGGATTTGACAGGGATGGGGGAGGAATCAAGAGCATAGGGTTAATCAGCTAAAGAACTTAACTACCCTCGTAGCTGACAGCCGGTAGAATGCCCTGGAAAATAGATGTCTTTGTAGCTCAAAGTTCCTGAAGACCTGTGCCAACTAACCAGAGTAAGGGGCTTCCTTTGATCTCCGTTTGAGAGGCAATATCTTGCCGCAGCTTTAAAGTCGGACATTCCTAGGTTTAAATGCAACTTTCTCATGTATTAGCTATGCAACCTCAGTTAATTTACTTAACTTCACTAAACCTCAGTTTCTTTATCAGTAAAACGAGAAACATTGTAGTCCCATCTTATAGAGAGGCTGTGAAGGTTAAAAGAGAAAATATCTGTAAGGAGATTCAAATGGTGACCCATTGGGGGTAACAGGTACTATGTTTAATTTTGTTTTGTAAATAATGACATAAGTGCACCCCAACAAAACAATTCCAGAATACTATAAACATGGGATTTTAGCTACAAATATGGACCAGTTCCTTCCTGCTTCCTGGCCCTCTCACTGATTATCTATGTCAGGGGTTCTGCGGCTACGAAACACTGGTACTCCACAAGCTACATGGAGACATGTCAATGCAGAAGGAGAACTATGGCCAAAGTGAACATTTTAAATTTATTTCAAATTAAGTAAATTTTACTAATTTTCTTGAAAAGAAAAAAACACCATTTGATGGAATTTCTCAGCTGCAAAGTTTTATGTTGTTGTTTGTTTGCTTTTGTACTTTAGCTTGCCTCAGAATCAAGTACAAAATAGTAGGTGATTTCAGCCAAATTTAGGTACATTGCTCTTATATCATTATTTTATAGTGATCTGAAAGAGTATCATGACTTCACTCCTACGCCTGAGTGGATTTGAAAATGTTGAGATGTGTTGTTAATCTAGTTACAGAGCCTTCCACAGAGTTTGGAGTCACACCCAACAGTGTCATGCAACCTTGGCTGTGCCCTTGGGAAGAGAGAACTTTCGATTATACAGAACTCCTGGTCATAGAGAAAGCAATATAAATCACTCGAAATGCCCTTCTCCTTTGCACCAAGAAAACCTGAGCTCACTATGGTACTCTACTACTTCTCTTTAAAATCATATACTATGTCAAAATACAGCAATGCATAGAGGACAATCTAACTAAACCCAAGGACCAAATTCAATTGATTAAAACCTTAACATTTTGCCACAGCTCTAAATTTAGTGTTTATCATTCACATGCACATTTTTATTGTTTACTATAAATGTATGGTAATCTACCCTTTTACCAACTACTTTTAGAGGGGAAAAAAATAAAGCTGGGCTAGCTCAGGTCTCTGAAATGGAATTCAGGCGGTGGGTATCCATTCCTGAGATTGCCAAGACTGGCACTGCGTTCCCAAAGGCCACCTGCAGGGCTTAATTGAAATGGACTGTGTCTGGGCTCTGACAAGTGCAGCAAAGCAGATGGCACAGGGAAGGTTGTTTCAAGTTGAGTGTAGGTCCACTGCTAATTACCCCCTATACAGACTCTTTGCCACCATCCAGTCACTTCCCTCTGTAGAGTCTGCCAGATACCTGTTTTCCCAGGGTGGTACTGTTTCCAGAAATGACTACAACAATTCCTCCCATCCTACCTGTCTTCTACAACGTGACTTTACCACTCTTTTCCTCAAGCGGTGTGGTCTATTTCCCTTCCCTCTAAATCTGAGTTGACCCTGTGGTTTACGTCAATCAACAGAACACAGGAGTGTCACTGTGTGGCTTCTGAGACTAGACTTAAAGAGGCCTTTTAGCTTTCACTTTCACACCTTTTGGAAGCCAGCTACCATGTACGAAGTCAGACTACTTTAAGGCAGGCATGCTGTGAGGAAGACCATGCTAGCGACAAGGAAAGGCCATATGAAGACAGACAGATGTATGGCCAACCACCCGGTATTCTACCACATCCAGGCTGAGGTAAATGACATACAAGTGAAGAAGCTATCTTTGATGGTGGAGCCCCAGTGGATAGCATGTGCAGTGAAAACACCATCTGGCTGAATCCAGCCCAGGTTGCAGAGTCATGAGAGTAACAAACTGTTATTTAAATCCACTAAGTTTTGGGATGGTTTATCAAACATCCCTGAATCACTGAAATGCCAAGCGTCCCTTATAGCTAAGGTATGAGAATGTAGCCCAATTACGGCCAATGACTTTGCTAGAGGTTCAGGTGGTAAGAGCTTCTCGAAGATGTTTTTCTTCCGGTAATGAGGAGACAAGTGAGGAGAAACTCAGTTTCCCTTCCAGCCTTGGATGCACTTATGTGAAGACATGATGCCAAGAGATGTGATGCTGAGGGGATCAGCCTGGGGATGAAAGGCAAATGGGGAGAATGGCAGGGCAACCAGAGGGAAGACACCTGGAGAACCCTGTTGTGCTACCAGATTAACAAACACTGAAATGAATTTCCTCTAGAATTATTGCTTTGTGAGGTAATACACCTTTAAGTCATTTTTGGTCTGGATTCTGTAATTTTCAATCAAAAAGCCTTCTATCTGATACACTCATGTAAGTCAAACACTATCATTATGTGATTCCAGTGAACAGAGAGGAAGCTTCCCCTCAACACTGGCTGTACACAGCTTTCTAATAACAAACTGGCTCTCAGCACAGTCATTCCAGGTGCTGAAAGAAACAGGACATGGAGGCCTTTACTCAAATATAAGAAGATAAATTATGTGATTCCAATAAATTCCTCATCTGCTTTCTGAAATACCATGTCCAAAAAATGTGCCTGTAAATATGACACCAACTCAAATTCCTCAAATACTCATATTTTAGATGCTGTTCCATGTCTGAAAACTTACCACCTTGGTTTCAAGAACCTCACTTTAAATGTAGAAAGGAAGCCAGTGTTTTTCTAGGAGGTCAAACATGGGCACAGCATTATGCTATTGAAGTCAACTCAAGATGTAAATATAAGAAACAGATTGGAACTCATCTAAGTATAAGAAGCATTTTGAAAAGCTGAGACAGTCACATCAGTGGATGACAACAACACTGAGCACTAGCATATACACTCAGAAGTGGTTATACACTGGCCTATTCACCTAGAATTAAGGTCAGATGCACCTCCATTGTCATTCCACCTTAGAGTCAAGAGCTTAGAATTAGTCTCAGAAGATACAAATGGACGTTTTTCATTTAGAACTATTTTATTACACACTAATGCATAACTACTACACAACAGCAGGGAGATACCTAGTTACAGGTGTGTATCTGAGGTTATTGATGATAATGCTAAGTTGATTGGATGGTGCTTTTATGATAACATAGCTTAGTCTTTTGACTTATGCTATAAAACTTACAAGGACAAGTTTTGTCCAGAAGTCAAGTTTCCCATTTAAGACAATTACCATATCATGATTTTTTTACTTACAAATTTTATTTCAGTGAGTTCGCTTAATGTAATAGCATTGAATGGCTACTTTGTGCTTTCAAGTTCAATTGCAACTCATTAGCTTCCCTCACTTCCTTTAGCTTCACAAATTATACAGTGAGAGTGAGCAGATCCCACAGCCTGGTAGTGTTATGAAGCCAGCCTGGGAGTCCTAAGGTTTGGGTCCCAGGCCTAGGTTTATGGCATGTCCTTGGGCAAATCACTGAACTTCTCAAGCTCTCAGGTTCCCTGTCTGTAAAATAATGGGATTTATCCAGTGGTGTCCAGTAGAACTTTCTGTGATAATGGCAATGTTTTATATCTGCACCATCCACAAGAGGCCTTTTAAGTACTTGAAATGTGGCCAGTACTATCCAGTCACTGAATATTCAATTTTGTTTAATTTTATTAATTTAAATAGCCACATGGGACAGGTGGCTGCCATATTGGACAGCACAGATAGTTGATCTAGGTCCCTTCCATGTAAATGTGGTTTGCCCCTCCTACCTTCAATTTGAGCTTGCTTTTCTCTTTCTACATTCACCTCTCTGACAACTCTCCACTTTTTATTTCACTTAGAATTAAAGGTTAGATACATCTCCATTGCCATTCCAGCTTAGAATCAAGAGCTTAGAATGAGCTTGCAGCATTAACCCTCTTCTTGAAATGGATAAAAGGTCCAGGTCTTAAGAGCCTCTTTGATCTTCCATTAGAGTTCAGTTGGAGAATCAGGAGCTATTCGCATAGAATGAGATCTGACATTTATGAAGTCAAAAGGCAGCACTGATGTGGCCTCCTATTTTAGGATAATGTTAGCTTCAGTTAGAAGATTTACTGTCCAAATTATAGCCAGTCTGTTAATAAATATGGCCACATTGTTAAGATGGGCAATTCATTTGCAAAACATTGTCTATGGCAGTTACATGGTACAATCCTCACCACGTGCCAAGGCATAGGACTAAGGTCTGAGACTTGGAATATGAGTACGTTTCCCTTCACTTCAGGAAAAGCCCAGGTCTAGCAGGAGAGATTGGTTAGAGAATAAATCTTTATAATGCATGGTGACACATCCTATAGTCGATATGGGAATAATTGTGCTAAAAGAATATAGAGACGGCAAATCTCCATACCCCTGCCTGGTGACATGGGGACGTTTTTGGAAAGGAGGTGTCATGTGAAGGGTGATCAGGAGTGTTCAAGCGTCAAGAATGGGCAGGATATTTCTGGCAGAAGGCACGGCCTGTACAAAGGCACAGAGACATCAAAGAGCTTCTTCAGGGATGCCCGTTGAATCGGCAGTCAATACAGTTTACAGAGTAGTTTCAGAGAACAAAGCAAGAAATTAGTGCTGACTTCACTCTACACTGCCTCTCACTCAACAACCCGTTAGCTATACTATTTCTCAAATAGGTAAAACAGTTCAATCTTTGGGTTCTAAATCTTCATTTCAAGTATCTACTTCCATTTCCTTAATTAATGCAGAGAGGCCCTACCCCTTCCGATCTCATCCAGTTCCTCCTTTTGGACAAAGTATAGGAAATCATAAGGAGCATCCGAGGGAGACGTATCTCGAAGGTACTGTATACAAGGTGGAATTTCTGGTTTCAAAAGGAGCAAATAATTAGGAAGTGGTAGAAATGGTGAGTGCAGTTATCTGGAGCACTGATTTTCACATCAAAATGGAATAATATATATTTTTTATCACCGGAGTGACTGAATCTTGGAATATTTACTTTACTTCTGAGAGTCTAATGGTAACTTCTGTCAGACAGAGGAAGTCTCCTGAAGTAGTTTATTTTCCTGTGTTTCTTCTCCATAAAATGAAGTCATTGGAGCAGATGAAATGCAAAATGCTGGAGTTTGTCTCTATGCCAAACTGCAGAAAGAATGTTCTGCATTATCGTGATCATCCATTTAATTGCAGCATTAAATTGCTTGTACAAGCAGTTACCCAGCCCTTGCCTCTGCCATTTAGAAATTTACAGGCTGAAAAGAGGATGATGACCCAGACAAGATATTAAGACCTTATAAACATATAAATACTTATTAGAGAAACACACAATAAATATTTGCCTTATGTGGAAGTCAGCCTAGAGTAAATGGTCGGGTGCTGGCAGATTTGACTTGAGGCAGTTAGATGATGCCAAGAAAGTTTCTTGCTGCTCTCACCTGCTGGTGGCAAGCACCTGTAAATAAGAGATCTCCAGTCTCCTCAATGCTTTAGACAGCTGTTCACAAACATTGCTGCACCTTAGAATTACCCAAGGAAATTTTTAAAAATCTGGCTACCCTGGTCATGTCCAAGACCAATTAAATCAGAAGCTCTGAAGTGGAACCAGCTCCAGTAGTATATATTTTAAACTCCTCAGGTCACTACAACATGCAACAAAGCTTAAGAGCTATTGTTTCAGACTTCAGAGCAGGGGTTTCCAATTGTGGAGGTGAAATAACTACAGATTTCTGGGCCCCAGTCCAGATCTACTAAATCATCATCTCTAGAAGGAGGATACTCATCTTTTCTTTTTAAAAACCCAAGACCAGTCTGATGCCCACCCCTTACTGAATACCCCTGTTCTAAAGCACTGAATTTCTATTTCTCCTTTGATTTTGTGCATATGAGATGTGAGAAAGATTAAAATAAAAGAATGAAGTCCATTAAAGACTTTGTAGAGCATTTTAACTTTCTGAGGCAGCTCTTCTTTTTTTCTTTCAACTTTTTATAGCAGTGTAACACACTTACAGACATGCACACATATTTTAAGTGTATGCCTTGATGAATGATTACAAACTGTGTAATCAGCACCCAAATCAAAAACCATTCCCAGAAGTCTTCCCTTCTAGTCACTACGCATGCCCCAAGGCAGCTACAACTAGGCCTCCTAACATCTTTTCTACCTTTTCAAGATTTCTTTGCACTATTATCACATTGGCAGTAAATGGCCTATTTGAATGCAAATAATCATTGACAGGAAATTAAGAGGTCAACAGTATTTTGAGAACAAATGGCCTAATACTTCTTGTTTGGCTCCTTTGTTGTTATTTTAAACATGTAAGAAGAAGAACATGAGACCAGAAAGAAATATTGTCCAAGGTTTTTATATGTTGGCAGTTCCTGGATGTAATTTTCGAACACTTTATAATATTAACCCTAAGCTTTGTAACAACTCTGCAAGGATAAGAATTAACATCATCTCCACTTAGATGAGGCAACAGAGTCTAGAGATGAAGTGACTTGCCAAGATTTGACCTCACGTCCCTCTGTCTGCAAAGGCCTTTCCCTCGGTTCTGCACGCTCTCTCCCGTCTGTAACCAATTAAAAGTTTAATCTCCCATAAATATCAGGGTGAGAAAGTGTCTCTGGGCATTGATGGTGTGAAATTCTGATTATGAATTGTAACTAACTTGGCTCTTTCTTTAACAACGACTTCCAAAAATACAGCAATTCTCAAATCATGTAGATGAGCTTTTAAATATATTTCTGATTAGAAAAGGAAGTTTGTTGTATATGATATATATATGGCATGAAAATAAGAAGAAACTAAGACTCTTGCATAATGCTCAAGAGTTCTTTAAAAATAAGAGCGACCAAAGCCAACAGAACCAACAGAACCCCCAGAGCCAGAAACCTTTGGAGCAGACGGAAAACACCCCCCAGGGAAGCCTTATGAAATGAGGAGACAAAGCTAGCAGACATTGTCATGTGCCTTTCCAGCTGAGAGAGAAACCCTGAACATCATGGGCCCTCTTGAAAGAAGGTATCTTTCCCTGAATGCCTTAATTTGGATATTTTCATAACATTGCCATAATTTGGACAATTTCATGGCCTTAGAACTATATACGTGCAACTTAATAAATCCCCCTTCTTAAAAGCCAAAAAATAAAAAACAAAAATATAAGAGAGACCTTCAAGAATTCGGGCTGTGAAAGTCTCCAGCCTCTCATGGAGATAAGGAGAATGAGTAACTTGATCTTTGGATGCTTTTCAAGAGATTTTAGGTGAGTAACATGATTCTAAGTATTCTGGAGGTGATACAGATCTGATGCTCCATGTCATATAGTATGCAAACAATTTGAAAGGCTCAACAACTGTATCTGATTTCAGGCTTTCACAGATTTTGTGTATAACTACATTTCTCTGCAACCTTTTAAAACAGATCCTATTATCAAAGAATACAGTCTTGCCCTTTATTTCTACTTGTTAGTAGTACTGGCTGAAATTATGGTATAAGAAATTTATCATCCATGCATCTGAATTCTTAACAGAAATTCCAGGAAGCCCTGAGGTTTCTGGGCAAGTGTGCTTTTTTTTTTTTTTTAAAGCAAACATACCAGAGTTTATGCCTTTAAACGCATGTGGTTTTCTCTGGAGGAGGAAGCTGTGTACCTTTTTCAGTGTGTTTCTATTGCTCAAACTATTCTGGGGGGGATTACAGGAAGCAGGAGAAAGACATCTTTGAGCTGCATATCTCCATCACTGACTCTCAGTTCCTGGATAAATTGAACAGAAAGTTTCTCACTAACTCAGCAACAACACTGTCCACTGATTACTTCTCTAGATCTGATCAGTCAAGTCATAAAACAGGATTCTCATTATCTCTCAGGAAGGACAGAAACAAAACACTAAGCTATTTCGGGACTTAGAGCATATACTGACAGAACTGATGGACTTAAGAGATCAGCAGGTACCACCTCTTTACCTGAAGTTGAGCAACTTGAGGCACAGGCTGGTTACACGTGACTTAGTCCGGCGATACCAAGAATTAGGGGCAAAACAGATACACTATTCCAGGTGTTGTGACGCAAAACAAAGCCATCTTTTCTTCTTGAACCTCTAAATGTGAATTCTGGCATGCTCTACTGATCACCCTGCACATCATAAATTCCAATATTTATCCTTCCATATATTTCTCAAATCTCTAATATATTTACTTATTGATAATTCAGGTACACCATAATTTTTTAAAAACTATTCCTCAGGTGCTGGGCACTCACTTTGTTTCCAGTTTCTTCTTTCCCTCACTATAACAATGATACAATAAAATTCTTATATACAGAGTCTCAGACACTAGTGGTGCTTTTATTTTTATAGGTTAGTTTCCCAGAAGCTTAGTCACATAATATATTATTTGTGTAGTTTATATTAATAAAATCTGTTACATTGCTCTTCAAAATTTCACGAGACCACAGTAATATATAAACATTTCCTTTCCTTCCATCTCTTCATTTACTAGAGTGGTGGGTGTTATCACTCTTTCAACGTTTTTACCAGTTTGATGGGAAAGATACAAACTCATCATGGTGAGTTGAATGGTTGCTCCCAAAAAGATATGCCCATGTCCTAGTCCTTAGAATTCGTGGATGTGGCATTATTTGGAAAAATTGTCTTTGCAGACATGAAGGATCTTGAGATGAGATTATCTAGGTGGGCTCTAAATTCAGTGACAAATGTCCTTATAAGGAACACACAGAGGAGAGGCAGGCAGGGAGAAGAGAAGGTCATGCGAAGATGGAGGCAGGGATTAGAGTTATACAATCACAAGCCAAAATACGTCTGGAGTTACCAGAGGCTGGAGGAGGCAAAGGAGGATTCTCCCCTAGAGCCTTCTGAGGGAGCATGGCCCTGCCGACACCTTGATTTTGGAGTTCTCATCTCCAGAAATATGAGACAACAAATTTCTGTTATTTTAAGCCACTCAATTAATGGTATTTAGTTACTGAAGTCCTAGGAAACTGACGTGTTATTGTTATCATAAACTGGTATTTCCCTGAAAACTATTTGCATATGAGCATAACTTTCACATGGTTTTATTGACCATTTGCATTTGATTATCTGTGAGATATCTAGTCATCTCTTTCTCTCATTTTTCAAAGGTGTTTTTTTCTATCAATTCTTAAGATCTCTATAAAAACACAGACATGAACACTGCCTGCCACATGTTGTAACACCTCTAGCCTATAGCTTTTGAGTTTGTTTATGGCGTATTTGCTCATACAATTAAAAAAATATTACATGGTGTGGTGGTTTGTAGCTATATATATACCCCAGGATATATACCCCGGGAAAATATGTTCTTAAATGTAATCCATTCCTATGGGTGTGAACCTGTTGTAAGTAGGAACTTTTGATGAGGTTACTTCAGTTAAGGTGTGTCCCACCTCAATCAGGATGGTTCTTAATACTATTACAAGAGTCTTTACAAAAGAATGAAATTCAGACACTGAGAGAAAGCCATGGAAGCAAGAAACTGAAATGGAACTCAGAAGAAAAGGAAAAGGCTAGGAGACATCTCCTTGGGCCATGTTACAAAGGAACTAAGGATCACTGGAAGCCAGTCCCCAAATGCCTCAGTTTTCAGGAAAAAAACACTGCCTTGATAATGCCTTGATCTGAATATCTTCCTGGCCTCAAAACTATAAGTGAATAAATTCCCATTGTTTAACCCAACCCATTTCATGGTATTTACTTAAGCAGCCTAGGAAACTAAATCACTTGATACAGAATGCCCATCCTTTCTTTTATCTCTTTTAAGTCCTTATTGATTATAAACATTTTCCTGGACATATGGATTATAAAAATATTCTCCTACATTTTCTCTAAAATTTCATTGTGGTAGGCACAAAGATGGCCCCAAGGACTCCACATCCTCATGCCCAGAGCCTGGAACTATGTCACCTTTACCTGGCAAAAGAGGGTTTTCAGGTGTGATTGAGATGGGAGAATATCCTGGATTATCCAGATGGGCCAATCTAATCACACCACTCCTTAAAAGTGGAGGACCTTTCCCAGTTGTGGTCATAGGGAAATGTGACTACAGAAGAATAGTCACAGAGATGCAATGTTGCTGGCTTTGAAGATGGAGGAATGGATGACAAGCCAAGGAAGATGGACTGCTTCTAGAAGTTGGGAATCACAAGGAACCAGATTCTCCCTAAGAGTATCCAGAAAGTACTGCATCCCTGTTGACACCTTGGTTTTAGTCTAACGAGACCCATGTTGGACTTTTTTTTTTTGTTATGTTTTTTATTGTGATATATAACACATATACAAAGTAAAAAAAGAAAAATCAATAAATTTCAAAGTATACTTTCATATGTAGGTGCAGAACAGATGTCAGAGCTTGTTATGGGTTACCATTTCACCATTTCAGATTTTTCCTCCTATCTATTACAAAACACTGGAGGCTAGAAGAAATATCAATATAGTGATTCAGTAGTCATACTCATTTGTTAAATCCTGCTTTCTCTGTTATAACTCCTCCTTCTCCTTTGATTGCATCTTTAGGCAATGCCCATTCTGACTTTTCACACTGAGAAGGGATGTTGACACTAAAGGATAGGGGGATATAATTAGTTGATAATCTTGGAGAGGCTGGTCCCTCCGAGTTTTAGGATTTATCTGCCCTAGGAACTCTCTGGAAATCATAGGTTCCAGGAAAGCAAATTTAATACATTTATAGAGTCTCAGTTTGAGCCCTTGGTGTTTTTAAGAGTTAATACAAGTGATGTTGGTTAGGGTTTAGAAAACCAAGGCAATTAGCACTATCTAACTGAAACTTGCACAAGAGTAACCTCCAGAATAGCCTCTTGACTCTATTTGATCTCTCTTAGCCACGGATGCCTTATTTTATTTCACTTCTTTTCTCCTTTTTGTCAGGAAGGCATTCTCTATCCCACGGTGCCAAGGCCAGACTCATCCCCAGGAGTCAGGCACAACATTGGCAGGGAGACTTTCACCCATGAATGTCATGTCCCAAGGTTGGAAGGAGGTAATGACTTTATTTGTAGAGTTAATCTTAGAGAGAGGTCACATTTGAGCAACAAAAGAGGTTTCCTGGAAGCAACTCTTAAGCCTCATTCTAGGTAGTCTTAGCTTCTTCACTACAGAAATAAGTTTCCTAAGGGCAAGTCTCAAAATCAAGGGCTTGGCCTATTGTCCTGGAGTCCCCAATGGTTGAGAGGGTAGCTAGGGTTTTCCAGAAGGGAAAGTTTAATAGATCCACTTTTTTTTTTTCCTTCAACCCTCAAGGGACTCTACCAATACTTTTTTATTGTAAACTCACCATAGTGTGGGATCCTGGTATTACATTAAGCTGTACAGAATTTCAAGGCCTCGTTCTCATTCTAGACTGCAGGAGTTTGGGTTGTTTAAATGAGCCATCCAGGCAGGTTGATTTAGATTGTGAGTTACAAAAAATTTAGGTTCATACATAAAAAACCTCTCAGCCTTTGGTCTTATACTGTAGGTGAAGGTTTAGAGTACATACACCATCATGTTTTACCCTGTATTCTGATTTACCTTAGACCCAGCCACATTGGCTTTGTTTTTGTTTGTTTGTTTGTTGTATGCTATATGGCGGGGGTCACAGTTCATTTTTTTCCATGTGAGTATTGCCTTATTGCAGCCCCATTTACTGAATTTTTGTTTGTTTGATTTTTCATTTGTGTGCTTGCTTGTTTGTTTGGGAAGTGCATGGGCTGGCAGTTGAGCCTGGGTCTCGTGCATGGCAGGTGATAATGCTACCATTGAACTACCCTTGCACTCCCCTGGCTTTGTTTTTATTTGGCCTGATCTGTTTTTCAGTTATTTTAACTGATACAGCTATGCTAACTCTCAGGGCTGCAGGACTGCATTTCTGGGTGTTAGGTGTTACAAAGTTACTCAAACTTCTAGGGAAATACCAGTTGATACACATATAACTCAGTGTCTCAGAATCTAGAAATACACTTACTACTTCAGCCTAAGTGTGGTGCTATAAGGGCTTACAATCTAGGCTCCAATTTTCTTATAAGTATTTTCTGAAAGAGATGATAGCATATTTGTTTTTTTGTTTCTGGCTTATTTTGCACAATACACTGTCACCAAGGTTTACTTAGTTTGTTGCATGCCTCTCAACGTCCTTCCTTTTTGTAGCCACACCAAATTCCATCATGTAAATACATCACCATTCACTATTTTTCTCAGTCATTGTACCCTACAGCTCCCTCAGTCTAATGGGCTGCAGGGATAAGGTATGAAATAAACAAACCATGTCTTACAGTATCCTTGTTTGGTTGTACAATCAGCAGAACCCTCGGTTTTAGAGAATTTTCATTAGTCTACACAGACAAAGAACCGACAAACACAGTCTCACCAAATATCAGATCAAATCAAAACTCCTTATCACTCGTCCCCCCAATTAATTGCCCCTGGTAGTAAAGATGATGTCTTCTTATTAACTACTGGCCATAGCATGCAATTTTAGTTTTCCCCCTCTACTCTCTACTGTTAACTCATTGTCTAGTACCGTGATAGACTTTTGACCTACAGAATTGTAAGATAACAAAGTTGTGTTGTTGAAGCCACTAGGTTAGTGATAATTTGTTACAACAGCAATAGAAAACTAAAATGTGTTTAATGTTTAATTTTTAAAAAAATTCCATCTATAATTTACTTTTGAATATGTTGGTGTGGAAGACTGAATTACGTACCACAGGAAAGGATATGTTCTTAATTTTAGCCCAAACTCCTGTAGGTATGGAACCATTTGTAAATAGTATCTTTGAATATGTTACCTATATGAGTCAGGGTGTGGATTCAATTGTGAATAGGGTCTTCTAAAGTCCTATTCAGGTATGGCCCAACTGAATTGTGGTGGACTTTAATGTGTATTATTGGAGGCCTATGGGTGAAGGTCACTGGGAGAAGCTGGAGGTCAGCAGAAACCAGAAGAGCAGACACAAGGAGGGAGAGGTCACCACATGACAGGAGGCAGAGACACAAGCCAGCACCAGAATGCTACAGACTTCTGGGTGGAAGGATGGTCTTGCCAATGCCTTGATTTTCGACTTCCAGCCTCCAAAACCGTGAGATGATAAATGCTTGCTGCTATGCCAGCTCATTGTGTGATAGTTGTCATAGCAGCCTGGCAATCTAAGACAATTAGGAAGTCAGATACAATTGTGAGTCTAGATGGATTCTACAATCTCATATCCTTATTGATTTGCTTATTCCTTTGCAATATCATGTTATTTTGACACAGGTCACTTTAGTATGTCCTTATATCAGGTAAGGCAAGTCACCTTTCTCTTTTGTTTTTAAAATAGTTTTCTTGGTTTTATTTTATGGATTTTGTTTTATGTTCTTTAAATTATTATTTATTTTCAAGTATATTCCTAAGAATTAACAATGTGTATTTTTACAGTGACAATTCAATCTCCATTAGTAATTGAGAACTCTTATAAACAGAAGACTGTCTCAAGGCCTTTGAACTTCGGTTCCTGCTATTTGGAACATGCTTGTCCCAGTATGGGCCTTGCATGCTTTCTCACTGACCTCAAGTCTCCAGCCAGATGCTCACTTATTATCACTAGTGAAGCTTCCCTGATTTTCCCATAGAAAAGGGAACACCATCCATCACTCAGAGTCTACCCCACATGCTAAATATTTACTAAACTTCTATTGCTTTATATTTTTCCCGTTAGCATTATCATCATTTGACTTATTATTTACTTATTTGTGGTTTATTTTCCATTTCCCACAACTAGACTGTCAGCTCCATGAAAACAACGATTTTGTCTCTTCTATTCCTTTGGTTTCATTAATTATGCTAATTCTTTCTTGTCCCACTTAATTCATGAGAGATGCTTAGACAATGATGAATAATATTGATGAATAATTCAATTGATGAATAATACGGAAGCAGGTATCTCCAGCTATAGAAGATTGCAAAGTTTTTAGTCCTCCATGTGTCCATGCCCTTTGCCAAAAAACTCTGCAGTACCATCATACTCTGAGTCTGGATTTAGCCATGTGAATGCTTTGGTCAATGGGAGGTTAGCAAACATAATGCAAGCAAAGGCCCGAAAAGTGCTTGTAAGACTGTGCTTTTCTCACTCTTGCTCCTCTACGTCTACCATAAGAACACGGCCAGGATAGCCTGCTGGAAGAAAAGAACATGTTATAAAAGAGTCAAATTTTCCCAGTTGTTCAGCAGAGGTCATTCCAGAAGAGCCCAGAGCCAGCTAGCCCCAGATTAATGGGTATGCCCAGTCAAGATCACAAAACTGCCTAGGCGAACTGCACCTGATCACAAATGCATAAAGCAAGTCCAGCCCAGATCACCTGATCCCCACAGATTGTGAGCTACATTCACGTTTATTGTTACATGCTAGTTTGGTAGTTGTTTGTTATGCAGCATTATTGTAACTGTAGATAACTGATACACTCATGAAGCCTGATTGTAATAGAAATGGCCTTGAGTGTCACTGCTCAAAATTTTATTGTTTGTTAGTTTTTGGTGGATAGTCTCTTATCACATTTAGAGCGAGAAGCAGAATGTGATTAAAGTATTTATTAAAAATGGCTCCTGAATTTTACAAATATTTTCACAATCATATTTTCCTCCATTAGTTTATTGATGAGACAAATTATTTTGATAGATTTTCTGATTTTTAACAATATATATATTCTAGGAATGAGTCCTTGCTTGCAATGTATTACTCTTCTGATATGTCTCTGGATTTTATTCAATAACATTTCATTTTAAAATTTTACCTCTACGTATAAGTGAAATGAATGCTATGCTGGCTTCAGAAAATGATTTCAGAATTGATGAAGGAACCTAAACACAAGGAAGAACATAAAGATTTGAATAACTTAACCCTCAAATTTAGTCTAATAGATTTGAACACAGAACTTGCATCATATGAATTAATGAAATAGATTTATGTTTTTTCTTGGAACTGAAATGAACACCTTATTTTAAAAAGTAATGATTTTAATAGGCCATCATCTTAGATTATAAACCAATAAAATGGATATTAAAAATAAAGCAAGAATGAGAAAATCTTAGCCACTTGAAAAATTAGAGCCATCCTTCAAAATAATTCTAGAATCAAAGAGAAAACCAAAATTGAAATGATAAAACATCTAGAAACAATGCAAAGGAGAATATTTCCTACCATAGCTTATGGAACAAAGCTACAGCTGTTCTCAGAAGAAAAATGTATAGCTTATAAATAGTAGCTTTGCTATTAGAACGACTAACAATAAATGAACATAGCTCTCATCTTAAGAAATACCATAAAGAACAACAATATAAACCTAAATTAAGTAAGAAGAAGGACTAATAAAGACAAATACTGAAATAAATACAACAGAACACTAAAATAAAAGGAAGAGCAAAATAAATTCAAAGGCTGATTCTCTGAAAAGACTGATAAAATATAATTATTTCAAGAGCGTGATTAAGAAAAGAAGAGAAAGACAGGAAAATACATAAGATAGGAGTGAGAAAAAGAAATAATCACAAACATGTAAAAAAGAATTAAATAATTATAAAAAGCAAGACCTATAACCCTATTGCCACAGATTTTAAAACCTAAGGAAATAAAAAATGAAGTAGAAGTGAACTAACCCAAGAAAAAGTTGAAAAATATAATGAAATGAGATTAAAATGGTGATTAAATGTCTATCATTAAAAAGGGAAAAAATGGGACCAGGGAAAAATTGTTTCACATCTGGGTTCCATCTAACTTTTAAAGAGCAGATGATTCAAGGTTATTTAAACTATTCCAGACCACAGGAAAAGCTGAAAAACTCCGAAATTCATTTTACAAATTTTATAGACCAGTGGTTCTCAAAGCATGTTCCTTGGACCAGCTACATCTAGGAACATGAAAGAAATGCAAATTCTCAAGCCCTACCCTGAACCTACTGAATCAGAAACTGTAGGGGTGGGGACCCAGGAATCTAAGGTCCTCTGGGTGATTTAATTACATACTGAAGTCTGACAACCACTGCTGTCAATGAAGCGGGCATGCTTTTTTATACAAAAAAGACCATTCGCTTTCATTTTGGGGAACATGCTTTCTAATTTTGCCTGCTTTCCTTTCTTTTCTTAACATCACAGTCCTCTTCCAAACATATTTCAAAAACTTTTCCATACAATCTTTTGCTCACAGAATAATTGTTTTGCATAACAAATCTTTTTCATGTATAGATACATCCAGACATGTGCTCCTATTTTTTGCCTGGAAAATCACTTCCATGGAGGGAAAAAAGGTGTGGAAGTATGAATTAGCAGATGGAGTATGGGTTTTATATGATAGTGTGGACTGTACATGGTAGCTTCTGAAGATAAGTTGAGCCTCGACTCCCTATTAGAAAGGTCTCAGTTGGCAAAAGAAGTTGTATTTGTTGCGTAGGGTCAAGGCAGATGGTACCGGTATCTACTTTAGTATCTGGCTACATGTGATAGAGATAATTTGTGGTAATAGATCCAAAACTAAGACAGACATGGGCACTTGCAGATTGCTGTATTCTAATTAATTACCAAATGAGAACAAATACATTTTTGTTGTAAGATCAAACTGGTTCCAAGGGTGTGGAAGCATTTTAATATGCTTTAAGAATAAGTAAAGAGGTATATAAAATGCACAGCACAGGAGCCAGGCACTGCACATCCATCATCTCATTCTCCACCCCACCCCCCACCCCCCACCATTGCCACTGTGGAAAGTAGGAACTAGTCATTGCTAGTTCCATTTTTTAGATGAAGAAGGAAAGGCTCAGAACAGTTCAGGAACTTGCCCAAGGACACCAATTCCATGGAGGTTTGCCTTGTTTTAATCCTGCCTTGGCTCCTACTAAATCTCTTACAACTTTTTTTGAAAACCGAGTTGGTTCTCAAGAAATTTGAATCTATCCCCTATTTTAATGGACAAAATCCTTCCCAAAGGGTCTCTTCCAATAGATAACATATCCTTCCCCCTTCCACTGCATGCTAACTTTCACCCCAAAGTTAAAGCCCTTCAATGATGTTTTTATTGCTTTGGCCCAGAGACTAACACATGGTACACATGCTATATAATAGAAACCGTTTGAATATTAATAACCCTGTCGTTTGGAGATTAAGGGTTTGGAGTTTGCTTTGGCATGCAGAAGGAATATTAGTTACCTGTAATTCTGGTTTTCGGGCAGCTCATGTCAATAATAGATAGCAGCTCCCTGAATTTAAATTTCCTGGTACATGGAAGACGTGCTCTGGAAAGCTCAAATTTCCCTACCCCGGACCACCCACTGGGAGAAGGCATGAATCTGTCAACAGTGTGGTTTCCCTCTAAAGCTGCCTTCCACAGACAGCTCTGGTTCCTTACGCTGAGATGCAATCCACAGGTCAAGATATTGAGTTGTCATAAATACAGACTCTCTGAGAGCAGAAATTATAAACGGGCATGAGGAATGGGGAAAATTCTCCTGAAGAAGAGAAGCATGGGTTTTCTTTGTATTTGCCTGCATGTAACTGACTAAATGAGCTCTCGAGAAGGAAGCAGCTGCAGCACCAACTTTTCAAGATGATCAGGATGGCTGGCCTCATTTTTCTAAAGCATAGCAAGTGATATGACAGTTGGGTGAAGGAAAAAAATGGCAGGTTCAAATCCTATGCTTCCAGTCCATTGTTCAAAGTTTCTGAATAGGCACATTACTCTAGCCTGGAGGTCATATTATGCAACTTCACAACCTCTAACCATGATGAAACTTCTAAAAAGAGGTAAAACCTATTTGCACGTATGTGGTTTTCTCCTCACTCTCCTACAATTAATTGACAAAATTTAGTAATCAGTTAGGGAGACACATTACTTATTATGAGGCAACTAATTACCCTATTATTTCTGGTTCTTAAAAATGTCACATTTTAAAAGCAAACCACAATTAAAGTCCACTCTCTTTTCCCTCATATTAGAGAATGGAAGTTTCCTATAAAAGTTCTTGAATTTTTTTTTTTATAACTTACTGACGGTAAGTTATAAAATATTAGTGTGGCTTTATTTCCTGGCAATAGTTTGTGATTAAACTGAACAAGTATACATTTATTGATGTTGGCAAGCTAATTTTGATATTCTACACAGTGCCATATGTATGCTGGATATGATTTGAAACATGAATTATTTTAATATACATTGAAGAGAAATAGCATGGTAATGTTTGAGGTAAACTTTGTTTGTTTAGAACATAAAAAGGAATATGTGCTCACATTAGAAAAATTAAAAATACAGAAAAGTATAAATTAAATAGATGACTAATGCAACTACCCAGATCTCTCAACTGTTAGCTTATTTCCTCCCTAGTTTTTCTATGCATCTGCTTTATATATAATTGAAATTGTATCATAAATGACAATTCTACCCTTTACCACCTAACAGGATAACTAAACCATTTCCCAGTGCTATGCTGTCTTCATAAACAGCACTTTTAATGACTGCCAATAGTCTACCATATGGCTATAATATTATAAATTTAACATTGTCCTATTGAAAGATTTTTGGTTGATTTTCAAATAAAATTAATGCCGCAAATAATATTTCTGTGCCTAAATCTATTTCTGAATTCTGGATTATTTTTTTGGGAAAAATTTTCAGAGGTGTTCCAGAAGATTAAAAAAAATTACTGCTTCAAGGAATATGAACATATGGTAGGCTCATGATACCACTGCAAATTGCTATCCCAAATGGTTTGCTTAAAGGATTCCTTAAGAATGCCCGTGACTTTGCGCTGTCCCTACTCAAAGATTTTTTACTGGGTTCCAGTTCCCTTCAGCGAAGTATTCCAAATTGTCTCCAGAGTTTCAAGACCATCTGCTAATGGTCTGAGGTTGTACAGTTCATTATATTTAGGACTATAAATATATATTGACATCCACTGAAACAGCTTTAGTTGCCATCCCTGTAGCCTCTGTAAATTCTGCCTACCTGGCAAAGAAGGTGGGAGGTTGAGTTTGTTTGTTTATTTATTCATTTATTTAATTTACTTATTTTGTATGCTGTAAGGTGGAGGTCACATTTCATTATTTTTCCATGTAAGTATCCTGTGATTGCAGCACCATTTGTTGAATTTTTGTTTGGGATTTTTTGTTTTTTTGTTGTTCTTTGGGGAAGTGTATGGGCCAGGAATTGAACCTGGATCTCCTGAATGGCAGGCAAGAAATCTACCATTGAACTACCT
This sequence comes from Tamandua tetradactyla, assembly GCF_023851605.1. NCBI lineage: Eukaryota > Metazoa > Chordata > Mammalia > Pilosa > Myrmecophagidae > Tamandua > Tamandua tetradactyla. Next base: position 63,901,975 of record NC_135341.1, on the reverse strand, counting down.
TCGCACCCCAGAGGTTGAGTTTTGAAAAAGCCGAAGTCTCTAAGTTGGCAGAAAAGTAGAGAGAAGGATGCTGTTAGCATTGTAAAAGGATCTCTAGGCAGGTGAACTTACTGAGATAGCAAGGAGTACATTAAAATAATAACAATTACATCAATAATAATAAATTTGTTACAAACATAGGCATAACTACTACCAAAGTCCTGCCTTTTGAAAAGGATTAAATGAAAGAAGAGGAAAGCTTTAGGGTGCCTGATTATGGTGTTATGCAGGTTCTACGTCTTTCTGCAAAGATTAGTTTGAATTCCTAGAATGTGAAATCACCAGTGGGTTCAGAACATCTCTTTTGAGATAAAGCTCAGGGCAGGTAGCTAATTAGTCAGAAACTATTCTGGGGTGAATAAAATCTTTGTTATAAAGCCAAATAGACAAAAAACAAATTTTAGGCATGTGGGATAGGCTTTGTAAAGATGAGGAGAGCCAATGTTTTGTAAACAGGAAAATTATAATCTTTGGTCTTTTGTGTACATGTGTACACATGCATCTTAAAACTCTGGTTCATTTGTAAATTTCCCATAAAGTAAAGTGCTAGCCAAGCTGAAAACTCAATAAATATATTTGCTGAATTGTAATTAAATAGATGTTTTCTTTCTGTGAATTATTTGAATTGGGAATTTCTCATATCTTAGAAGTGAAACCATCAATATCTAAGGAATAGGTTCATACCTCCCTTTCATTTTTGTGCTTCTGACAAACAAAAGTTTGAGAATTTTCTTTCCTAAGTGACCTGTCCATTTCCTCTGCCATTTAGTTTGTCGCCCCCTGGTATTCAGACTCTAAATACCAAGAATCTTTGCACTTGGTTTCCCTCTGCCTGGAAGGCTCTTTCCTACTTTCTCCTGCTGGCTCTCTCTTCCATCAGGTCTTATCTGAAGTGCTATTTCATCAAAGGGAATCTCTGATCACACAGCTAAATTTTGTTCTGCCTCCCAGCACTTGACATTTCCATTATATCTATTTCAGCTCCATTATTTCTATTACAGCATACATTACAATTTGAAGTCATTTCATTTATTTCAGAATTTAAAACATTTTAATATTTCTCAAACTTTTTTGAGTCATACTGGAAAATATTTTACATTGATTTATACTCTCGCACATACATACAACTAAAGCAATAGTTTGATGAAATAACTATTTAAGCAGTGTAAATAGGCCCTGGCTTCTTCATTTTATTTTAATTTGTTCATTAAACAATCATAAAAGCTGGTTGTCATCCACTGAATGTATCTCATATCCCATTAAAAGCATACAATTCAAAATTTGGAATAATGGCTTATTTGTTTTCTCTCTGCTTCTTGCCACATACACAAAATTGTAAGCTCCTTGATGTCAGAGATGTCTTCATCACTAGCACATAGTAGATAATAAATATTATATTTTTAAATACAAATATTTTTAATGACTTAATACATATAAAAATAGAATAAATTAAGAAGCAAATTATTATTAAATTTACTTTCCTTATTTTGGCATACTTGTACTTCTAAGTAAAAATAATGATTTCAATGGAATATCATTTCCTTTTCCAATAAAATGATTTTCTAAGATAAACACTCTGTGTGAATGGCTCTTATATTGTTGCTATGGTTTTCCACTGCTGATTCTTATGAACTGAATTGACTGAACATTTATTGCCTTCTTTTCTCCGGCACTTCCTCCTCCTTTTCAAAATCATAGCTTTCATGGCTTTTTCCATGTTACGATAAGCTGAATTTTTGGTCAGGTTTTCTCACATGCATAACACTTCTAAATGAAACCAATCTAACATTCAGGGACTCATCAGGCATTTCATGGAAGATATCGGCATCATTGAATTGCTTAGCAATTCACAGAAATTGAAAATACACTTCAAGAATAGAAATTTTACCCAAATTTTCATCATTTGTAGGATGCATTTTAAGAATGCTGTTTAAATAAATCAGAAAAATCCCCTCTCTTATTTAGTTCTGTTTTGGGACTGAAAAAGAAGTGGGTGATCAAACAAGTGAAAAAGGAAGTAAAAGAAGAAAACAAAGGAAAGACTTCCCTTATACAGACATCTAACCTTGCTCCCCCAAAGCTGCTGAGTACTGCGGCAGGAAAGCAGACACCTAACCTGAATGAAATCTGTGTATTCATACTGGATATGTCTATCACATATCCCTTCTACTTACACAAAGTTTTTCCAGGTATTTATTTAAAATCTATCACTGTAAATCTCATACCCAATCAATACGATCTTTGTGAACTAAGGTAAAAAAAACTCTATTCAGAGTGACTAAGCTTCATGAGCCTCTTAAATTTTTGTCTATTGATAAGAATTTTCCATAATGGGAAACCATTGATCAATAGTCTTCTTTTTCAAAATAAAAAGGTGTGCTTTCATTTCCTTTCTTGAAGAGAAAAGGAAAGAGAGAAAACTCCCCCATCTCAAAATCATTTTTAACATAAATAACTATTCCTCTTGAAACTTTGACCATTTATTTGCTCTCGAGTATTGGTTTTCAAACTTGAGCATGCATTAGTATCACCTTGAAGGTTTGTTAAAACACAGATTGCTGGGTTCCATTCTCAGAGTTTCTTCTTCAGAGAGAATTTGCATTTCTAACAAGTTTTCAGGTGATGCTGCTGTTGCAGGTATAAGCGCATTTTGACAATCACAGCTCTGAGACAGCGGTTCTCAGTTGGTAGTGATTTGCCTACCAGTGGGCATTGGGTAATGTCTGGAGACATAGCTGACATAAAGAATTGGGGGTGGTAGTGGTTCTACTGGCACTTAGTAGGTAGAGTCCAGGGATGTTGATACACATCTTACAAGGCACAGGACAGTCCCCACAGCAAAGAATTTTCTTGTCCAAAATGCCAATAGTACTGAGGATGAGAAATGCTACTTTAAAGGAACTCTCTCTCTCTCTCTCTCTCTCTCTCTCTCTCTCTCATGTAAGCACATTATTAACAAGAGTTTGAAAAACAAATGGCCACTCATTTCAGAAGCCTTCAACTAAAGTGGGATGATGTCACAGAAATTAAATTAATTGGGTGGTGTCTCAAAGAGATATCTACTGACATCTTTCTTTGTCTGTCTGTCTCTCCTACATTCACATGTCCATTAAGGTTGCCCAGACATTTACTCATCCAAAATGTAAATGAGACCTGTGTGTGGTTGAAGAGGGACGTGAAAGCAGTTGGGATGAGGAAACACCTTAATTTCCCAAGGGATTGCACCACCATGTCCAAAGCAGACAGGATTCTGGACATAACCTCAATGGTAGAAAATGTAAATAACAGGTACCACAGAGTAGTGGAGTTGGAAAGGACCGAAGCTATTACCTAAGGCTCAATCTTTCTTTTAAATGCTATTTTTTAATGGCAGAAGAAATTACTTGGCATCTTGGTCGGGGCTTAACCAAAATTAAGGAGGAGTCAATGACTCTCTTAGGTGCTCTCTGGTCTCTACTCCCCATCTTTCACAGGCTTTTTCATCCATCTATTTTCAGAATTCCCAGACCCCATGCCACACACACACACAAATTCTCTCAGAAAAAAAGAAAGGTATCTCACTTTCAGGTGTGATTTCTTCCTTTGTCCCCTTCCTCATATGTGAGACCCTATCTTAGTAAATGTTACCCTGGAAGAAATTGCACATGGTGGTATCTTATGAATTGCTCTTTTCTCCTCACCCCAACCTCATCCAGTCCATCTCCAAGTTCTGTAGGTTCTTTTTTCTAATTTTCTAATTTTCTCTTCTTAATTTTTCTCCATACTTTTTATTTCATACCAATGTCATTTCTCTCCTGGATTACAGAACAGCCTTTCAATTGGTCTGCCAGCTTCACGACTTGCCCATTCTCATACTCTGTCCGAAGTGAGCTCTCAAAAACATGCATCAGATCATGTTTTTCTATTGCTTAAAATCTTTCATTTGCTACTAAGACTTTAAGACAGCTTATAAGGCTTTACATACTGAGGCCATTGCTTACCTCTCATACGTTCTTTCTTTCCTCTCTACCCTGCTCCCCTTCCTATTAAGTTTGCAACCATCCTGAATGTCTCTGGGTTCCACGAAAATGCCATGCTCTCTCTTACTACCATCCCTGTGCAGTGTTCTTTCCCCTGTTTAGAACCGTTGCCCCTGCCTTCTGCTCTTCTCCCCACTATTCTAGGTATCAGTCAAAATATCACTCCCCCTGGGAAGCTTTCCTTGACCTCCCTAGCTAGAGTTTGGGATCCCACCCAAGTGTTCTCATGGCACCTTGTAAAACTCCACATTGCAATTATCTTCTGTTGTAATTGTCTGTGTTCTCCAGTAGCCTGAAAGCACTAAGACTGTAGGGCCCCCATGTCTATTTGTTTTCAAATTCTCATAGCTCCTGTACCTAGTACAGTACCTGGGTGACAGTAAAATATTGCCTGTGTTTCTTGGTGGGAATTTAATGAAATATATTATCCTGGGGAGAAATTTAATGAAGCTGTGAGGGAGATATATTTTGAGATGCAGAAGGAGCCTTCCTGGGGCTCCTTGAAATCAAAGTACACTCTCTATTCTTCCTATTTATATGCCCATATTTGGTGGTATTGTCATAAAAACAAGCTTCCTGCTAATTTTGAGAAGTGATCTCCCATCATAGCCTTCAATAGTGTTCACATTCATTTGTTTTCTATTGAAAATCTAAATAGAACAAAGACTCATAGGAAGCCAGTGTGGTTGGCAGACTTCACATATATTTTAGAGGTAGAATATGTGGTAGCTGCTGAGAGTTTGGGCTTGGGAGTGAAGGAAAGAAGAATCAAGTCTGATTTTTGGGTTTTGGATCAGACACCTGGATGAATGAATTAGATACCTGATATGAGAAGACAGCAACTCCTACTAATTTTCAAAGCCCAACTCAATACTCCTCTATGAAGGCTGTCATCAACTCCAGCCTAGAACCTTTTCTCTTTCCTCTTAACATCTTGGGAAATCATTGTCTGTACCACTCATCTTTTCGTGTACGTGCTGAACTCCCCCACCAGGATTATGTTCCTTGAAGGTGAGGGCTTCCCCTTCATATCCAGTAATACCTGAGAGAGAACCTTGGACATAGTGGCTGCTCCATATAAACTTGCTGCTTGTTGAATTAAATATGATTCACATGCAGCAAATACTCTGGAGCTGTTTCCTGGAGCTGGCAGCTGCTAAGAATACCCTGCCACCCACGAGACTAAATGTTCATATCCTTTCGTTCATAAACCAATTGGACACTTCTAAAAGCCCATTACAAAAGCCTGAAAACTAGAATCGTAAAGACTGGCATTTAACTTCTATTATAAACTCTATTATTACTTAGTATTATCCCTTTTCACTTGATATATAGTTACTTTTCTTTCCTATTATTGAGTATTACTTAAAAACGCAACCTCATTTCCTCACCTATCAAATAGAAACCCAGGATAAGTTTCTTCTCATTGAAACCACTTGAATTATTTCAAGTACATTTCATTTTCTACAATGCTCATTCAAGTTTGATTTGAAAGTTTTTTTTAACTTTAAGATACCATAATATCACCTTTCAGATCCTTTTAAAAGATTTTTCATATACATCTAGTGCATATTTGGAGATAGACATTTATTGTAACTTCCTACACAAAATAAGACTGCTGCTATAACATTCTTAAAGAGCAAAAAGGGAACATAATTATAAAGAACTTGTGCAGAGGCAGAAATGAGATTTTTTCTTGTTTTACCTTTCAACTTTTCACCTTTGAGAATTACTTAGAAAAGTTTATTTTTTAATAGTCTACCCCTAGCACTGGGATTAGTTTTTTGTTGTTGTTGTTTTATTTTGTTTTTTGGCATGGGCAGGCACTAGGAATTGAACCCAGGTCTCCGGCATGGCAGGCGAGAACTCTTGCCACCGCACCACCATTGCCCGCCCTGGGATTAGTTTTTATATACACTCTGACATTTAATTATCCCAATCATCTTGTGATAGATATTTACCTTCATTTTACAGCTTAGTAAATGGATATTAGCAAGATTAAGTCATTTGTCCAAAGACACACAGCTAGAAGTAGCACCAATCTGCACCAAATCCAGGCCTTTGTGACAACAAAGCCACAATATTTCCCTTACACAATTCATTCAGACCCTAGTGATGGGGAGTGAATCACCTTAAGAAAAACCCAATGACACTGTAAGCACTTTTTTTTTTTTTTTTTTTTGCATGGGTAGGCACCGGAAATTGAACCTGGGTCTTTGGCAGGGCAGGTGAGAATTCTGTCACTGAGCTACCATTGCACTGCCCTGTAGTACATCTTGAGAGTTCTTCCTTAAACCAAGAAAAATCCTGTAGTAGCATATCCAGAACATGAATTCTTTACATGGACTTCAGAGAGTCCTATGACATCCCTGAAATTGTGCCAAATTTGCATTTATATAAATGCATTTTTCTGGGGAGAAGGTCTAGGGTTCTTTTTTGTTTTGTTTTTGGTCAGATTCTCAAAAGGCTATGACCCTACCCTCCCAACAACAGAAGAAACCCCTTTCCCTTGGAAATACTGATAACTATTCTCCTTATTCCATATTTCAGTCCTTCACATATTTTAAAATAGCTGTCATCACTTCTGCTGTCTGTTCTTCTCCGGATTGAGCATTCCAAGTTCTTTTTACTGTTCTTGTATGAATGGGGCAGCCCCTAGCCTCCATGGAGACCTTCTATGGAAGTATACTCTAGCATTCAATGTCCTTCAAAGTATGCCACTTGGGACTGAATGTAATTTTCTATTTATGTATTTATTCAATATGTTAAGAAAGGAGAGATAATTTATTTTCTGTTTACAAGTCTCCTTAAACATTTTGAAGTTTAGAAAACACAGCATTATAATCCTCGCCCTCCTGCACTTCTCCCCCTTTACCATCAAAGAAGGCCATAGACCCAGGAGTTACAGTTCCTTTGCCTTGTCCTTTAACTTCAATTCAAGATATATGAGAATCACTGGAAAAGTACATTTGTGTAATCCCACCCTTAGCAATGACATACTAGATTTCTAGGAGAAGTTGGCCATTGAAAGGCCTGAACATGGACAGATCTTTTCTACAGAGTAATTGTAATGAAAGGTCCTTCAGCATTCACACTTACCCTGCCATCCTTGGGGCTTTCAGGATCTGCTGAAATCTCCACACTCTCAGCATGAGCTTCTCCTGGTATCTGTCCAAGTCAGATAGAATGAAGACTTTCCGAGCAAATAAACTGCTTGGAACCCAAAGCTATGTCCTGCACTTATGTGGCTGAGCTCTCCCAATTACGGACTTTAATGCATCTTAGATGCCTGTGTTGACTAACGCTTCGCTGGCGTCATGAACTGGATAGCTTTTCCCACATAACGCACCCCGCAGACTAAAAGCTCACAACTCAAGGCCACTCTTTCTAGCTAGGGATTCCACCCCATGCCTCCCAGCCATCTACCAGAAGTGAGAATTGCAGCAGGATGATGAGTAAAGCTTTTGGTAACTGAAACCTCTAGTGAAATGAGACTCCTCCAACATCAGGAGCTACCTGGACAGCTAACACCTGACATGCCACCTTATCCGTGTCTACAGGCCCTGTTACTCTTATAACTTCTCCTCCCCTCCCAACTTCAATCCTGATGATAATAATTACAGAGTGAAATAGTTCACTCCCCAATCATCTGCTTGTAACTAGCAAAGAAGGCAGGTACAATCCGGTCCAAAATAATGCTTATGATTCCAATATTTCTGAAGATTCCTTGGGTTTGAAGCTCATCAAGCTTTAGGTCTGATAACTGTAAGGATGCATTTCAAATGTGTTTCTTTTTGGGTAAGAGATTATTCTAAAATTCTCCATGTAGCAGTACTTCTTTGCTGCTGGAACACCTGGCAGCGACTTTAATTTGCTTTCAAGCATTCTTCAGATAACATATTTCTGCTGGTGTGTAAAGTCTGGAAGCTGTCTGCATGCCAAGGCAATGGCCTCTAAATGAAGTCTTACATAAAACTGACAAATTATCTTCAGATAGAAGTAATCTCATTGGGCTATTATAGAGCCATGAAAATAACTGCTGGTGAACCAGCAAAACAAAATCTGGCTGAGCAAGTATTTTAAAAGGCCTGAATCATATGGGTATTTTGCCTGTAATATTTTACCATGAATTTTCTAAGGTACTGGTATATCTTCTTTTCTTTCCTCCTTTCCTCCCTCCTTCCCTTCCTCCTCCCCTTCTTTCTTCCTCTCCTTTCTTCTGACAGACATTTCTCACTTCCTTTCTCTCTCCCCTTCCTTTCTCCCACTCTCCCTCTTGTTCTAACCTGACTGTTTCCCCCCACCACATGCTACGATGCAAACTCTATATTTTACTGAAAACCCACTTGATACTCCTAGACTCCACGTACCTTGCACTAACACTCATCTTCTCTTGCCTAGATTATTGCAATGTCACTCAGGATGCTCTTTCCAGAAGGTGGTTTACCACCTCTCTCCTCTACTTATCCAACCCACAGTGGCTTCTTCCTAGGTACTTTCAGCCAATCTGCCCCAACTATCACCCTCCCACCAAACTTATCTCCTGCCATTCACCACAGAACACCTTAACACCTTCCATCCCAACCTCCCTTGAGTTCTCAAACAAACCTTGCCCCATCAAACTCTGAGTCCATGGGGCCATGGTGGCTCAGCAGGTAAGAGTGCTTGCCTGCCATGCCCGAGGACCCGGGTTCGATTCCCAGTGCCTGCCCATGTTAAAAAAAAGAAAAAAAAAAAAAAACTCTGAGTCCTGTTCCTTCTGTTTACTCCTCTATAAGGAAGGATGACCCTGCCTGTAAGGACCAAACCCTTCCCTTACCTCCTCAGGCCAAGTTAGTCACTTTCCTCCTTGGCTAATATTGTATTGCAAACATTTATTTCTATCTGTCTCCCCAAATAGGCTAAGAGTTCCTGAGGCAAAGGTGTTGCTGACTCACCTACCAGGCAGTTGCTCAATACATGTTTACTGAATGAACTGAAGGGTAATTCATTTACCTTATTGCTCTCCTGGATATTTTACAAGTATTTAGAAGCATCATAGCATAGTGATTACAACCATGAATGTCTGGCTTCAAATCCCAGCTCTGTGTTTTTGAGCAAGTTATTTAACCTTTCAGTGGCCCATATATTTGGAAATAATAATATTGTTCAACTTTAGGGTGGTTCTGAGGATTAAATGAGTTGCTACGTGTAATACAGAGAGAATAATGCCTTGGAAATGTAAGGCATAAATGCTGCATGAGTGTTTGCTAAATAAAATTGAGGCAATTCGAATATACCACATAACTACTTCTTCAGGACTGGGTGGTTTAAATAAACAGATCCTTTAGTAGGATCTGCCTTACTACTCTGATCAAAAAGGACATAATCTAACAATAAGTATAAAACTCAATTTCACAAGAAAACTAGAAGTGGCTCTTATACCATACGCAGGGCTGTTGCTTGGGCTAGGGAGTTGGGTCTGATAGACATAGAAGAAAAAAAATCTAGGTAAGAAGATACAGTTCTCAGGCTATCAGATATGGGAAGTTACACACTGGGTCTAAAACTGTTCAATAGAAGATGTGTTTGCATTCAGAAAAGAAGTTAGGAAGAAGTCTAGCAGCATGCAATTTAACATCAAAAGATGAGGAGAAGTTTAGACTCAGTATCCAGAGACAATAGCCAAAGGATAACCTTGATTCCTTTTGCTTGTAGGTAAACCAAGGAAGAGATTCTTTATGCTGAAATTCAACAAAATATATTTTCATCTAAGAACAGCCTTCATGATTGGCCCTATATACATTCTGGCCTAACTCTTGCCAATTTCCTTCAGTCCCATGCCCCATACTCCAGCTATCCTGGTAATCCTTAGAACTGTCAAAGAGGCTCACCTCCAGGCCTTTGCATCTGCAGCTCTCTTACTTATGATGCCCTCCATCTCCTTCCTGAAATATTCACTCTGGTTATTACTTTTTCTGGGAAGTCTTTCCTTGCTCTTTCCAAGCATTTCTACTCTGGTCCTCAAAGCACCTAAACATACATATTTCTCAAAGTAATTGTCATACTGCATTATAAGTGTATATTCACTACATACCTTTGAAGAGAGAGAGTCACTGCCTAGTTCCCCATTTCTTCCACAGTCCCTAGCATAGGGCCTGGAACAAAGTTGGTGCTGAATGCATGCTCATTGGATAATTATCCAACACAGAGGCTGTGCTGTGTCTGTGGAGGCAAACTAATTGCCAGGTGCCTCCTATGGGAGCAATGCTGGATCTCTGCACCATTCATCAGAATCATACCCTGGGGATACCACACAAGGGGTGGAGTTGCAGAATTTTCACATCTGAAAGAGCTGGAATAGTTGTACAATTAGGTATCACATCTCAGGAAGGAGAAATAGTAAGGATTCTTTAAAGGGACTAGTAACCATTGTACATGTGGCCTGAGCCAAAAATTAAAGGTTCTTGATAAACTTCAGTAATTTTTATGACTAACTTATTTTAGTTGTAAAGATTACCAGGAAGACACACACTAAAGACACAGTGGAATACTACTACTCACCCATAAGAAAGACTTGAAATAAAAAGGCTGATATTGCCAAGTGTTGGAGAGGATATGGAGCAACTGGAACTCTCATACACTGCTAGTTGCAGTGTAAGTTTGTACAACCATTTTTGAAGACTGTTTGGAAATTTCTATTAAACATATACTTATCCTATGACCTAGCAATTCTATTGTTAGTTATAGATCAAAGAAAAATGTCCACCAAAAATAGCCCAAAACCAGACACAACACAAATGTCTACCAACAGAGAGTGAATAACCAAATCTTGGTATAGTCATATAATCAAAATTATTTCTTAAAAAAGAACAAAATGCTGCTAAATGTAATAAAATGGGTGAACATCACAGATGCTATACTGAGCAAAAAGTGCCACATAAAGTTTGAGAGGATGTGGAGAAATAGAAACACTCATTCATTGCTGGTGGCAATGTAAGATGATACAGCTTCTGCGGAAGACAGTTTGGTGGTACTTCATAAAGTTAAGTATAGAATTACCATATGACCTGGCAATCCCACTTCTAAGTATATACCCAAAAGAACTGAAAGCAGGGACTCAAACAGATATTTGTACAGAGATGTTCATAGCAGCATTTTTCACAAGTGCCAATAGATGGAAACAACCCAGGTGTCCATCAACCAATGAATGGATAAACAAAATGTGGTATACACATATAGTAGAATATTATTCAGTTATAAAAAGGAATGAAATTCTGATACATGTGACAACATGGATGAACCCTGAAGACATCATGTTGAATGAAATAAGCCAGACACAAAGAACAAATATTGTATGATCTTACTGATATGAAATAATTGGTATAAGCAAACCCATAGAGTCAGAATTTTTTCATTTACATAAATGATATTTAAAAATTTAAAAACAGAAAATTATATTTAATTCCTTTATATCCAAATAGCAACATTAAGTAAAATTCTGAGACTGATGATGGAATCACAGTGTTTGGGCTTATTTTACCCCAGCATAAAATTCAAGATGGACTTCAAAGGAGTTCATGAATTCCCTGAAATTTTACATAGAATTTTGTGCTAATGGGAATTTTTCTGGAAGGAAAGTCCACATTTGCCATCAGGTTTTCATATGCTGAGATGTGCTGGAAGTATAAAAACTCAGACTTCAACAACTTAACGTGAAAAAGAAAATGTAAAATATCTAAATAATTCTTAGACTGATCACATGTTGAAATGACATTTTAGATGCTGAGTTATATAAAATGTATTATTAAAATAAAAGAAAATTACATAATTACATATGTAATACAGTGCATTTGTGGCTCACATATTTCTAGTGGACGTGCTCAGTTAAAGTAAAGGTCAAGAAAACTAAAATACTCTCAGAAATTGACAAGAAATTACAATTATATATATATTTTTAAAGCACATATATAAAGTAAGAAACTTGAATTTGGCAAAAAAAATGTACTTCTGAAAAATACTGATTTAGAGAAACAATGATGTAAATATAAATTTCACTTTTTCCATTTAGCATTTAGCCAAGGAAAAAACAGCACTAGAAGTCTAAATTCTTTTATCTTCTAAAATCAAAACTGTAGATTCCAGGGGTTCAGACAGAGATAGAAATCAGAATGTTTCAAGTTCCTGGGAAAAGTAGATAAATGGGCTAACTATCATTTTGTTTGTTAATCTAATCTATATCCGCCAACTAACAAAGTGTTTATTGTATTTGTCTTGGACCAGGCCCAGCTCCCACCTTTGTTTTATGACCCCTCACAGGGGTAATTAAAGGTATAAAGTCTTTTAGAGAGACTCTTGATGCTCTCTTCTTTGCCTGGAGCTTTAAAAAGGCAGCTTTTGCCTTTGGGGTCTTTGCTTCACAATCTCTCCTCAGCTTTTCCCTTTGACCCTAAGAGTGACTGCTTCAGGTACAGTTGCCCAGGTACAAAGTTAACTCATTATTGTGATTTTTTTTCCCTCTTTCTTTCAAGGTTCTTTCTCAGCAATAATATTCTAATGAAAGCCATTTCTTATTATAGGAGCTTGTATCTTTTGTGGCTGAACAATGGGTGAGTATAGTCTCACATTTGTTTTATTGCATAGCCTTGCAAAGCCCTGCATCTTATCTATTAAAAAAAAGATCAACGCTTTAGCTTCATTTCCTCTCCCTAATATCCTGATACCTTTGGCAATGTAAGCATTGTCTGGTTGCCCTTTGACAGACCAGTCCCAAGTTGTGCAGATGAAGAACTCATGAGTGAATTTAGTCATAAACACATTTTTCTCATGAGCACTGCATTCATGTCTATTGTCTCCCATTCACTTCTATCCCTGAAAGTACTTTAAGAAGTAGCTCTACTGGTATTCAGGGTTTCCATAAAATGATGCCATTCAGATGAGCTTTAACTAGCCCACAATTACCATCATGTTTTTGTCAACCAGTTGACTTGCTCTGGCAAACTCAGTCCCTAGACAACCAGAGTTCCTAAGCATATTTTTTGGATCCTGCTCTCCTTTTATTTTCTGAGCGTAGTGTGTCTATCCTCTAAAGTGACGACTGCTCTCCAAGACAAGTTGGGAGCTGTTGACAGCTCTGTTCCATTTCTGAATGTTCTCTAGGGAAGCAACATAAACAATCACACCATTGATGCAGTCAGCTAATGTGGAGCTGCAGGAGCAATGAGGATGGACTCAGTTCTTCTCCAATTTGATTCTGCATAGGAATCACCTGGAGATACTATTAAAGTGCAGATTCTGATTTACTAGATCCGAGGTTGGGCCTGCGATTCTGCATTTCTAACAGTAGTAAACACAAAACACAGGCCTTTCTATTACCAGACAAAGGTGGTAGATTCTTTTTCCCTTAATATGCCCAGTGACCAATTCCTGAGACACTGGGGTTTCAAAGAGAGAAAGAGTTCATTACTAGGCATGTAAGTAGGAGAGCAGATGGCCTATTGGAACAAAATCTGTCTCCCTGAGTTTAGGAGTTCCAGATTTTTATGGATTTTAGCAAGGGGAGATGAGGTCATTACAATGTCAAATAGCAAGTTGTGCTGGTTTGAAAGGATGTATGTACCCTAGAAAAGCCAAAATCCCATTTCATAAAGGTAGAAGAATCCCTATTCAATACTGTATGTTTGAAACTGTAATCAGATCATCTCCCTGGAGATGTGATTTAATCAAGAGTGGTTGTTAAGCTGAATTAGGTGACAACATGTCTCCACCCATTTGGGTGGGTCTTAATAAGTTTCTGGAGTCCTATAAAAGAGGAAACTTTTGGAAAAAGAAAGAGATTCAGAGAGAGCAGAGAAGAACAACATAGCCATGAGAAGCAGAGAGTCCACAAGCCAGCAACCGCTGGAGATGAAGAAGGAAAATGCCTCCCAGGGAGCTTCATGAAAAAGGAAGCCAAGAGAAGAAGCTAGCAGATGACATTGTGTTCGCCATGTACCCTTCCAGATGAGAGAGGAACCCTGACTGGTTTCACCATGTGCCTTTCGAGATGGGAGAGAAACTCTGACTGTGTTCACCATATGCCTTCTCACTTGAGAGAGAAACCCTGGACTTCATCAGCCTTCTTGAACCAAGGTATCGTTCCCTGGATGCTTTAGATTGGACATTTCTATAGACTTAATTGGGACATTTTCTCAGCCTTGGAACTGTAAACTAGCAACTGATTAAATTCCCCTTTTTAAAAGCCATTCTGTTTCTGGTATATTGCATTCTGGTAGCTAGCAAACTAGAACACATATTTTTATGGTTTGTCTAAAACTATGTTTACAATTGTGTAATTTCTACTATTTAGTGTTATCTAGAATTCTGAGAGGATGCTAATTTTTTTGCAATGAGAGAAATCCATATTAGTGATGTGTGCACATATATACATATATTCTTTTTTTGGGGGGGGGGTGCATGGTCCAGGAATTGAACCGTGGTCTCCAGGATGGAAGGCAGACATTCTAACCACTGAACTACCCATGTACCCCTTATACATATATTCCTATTACAAGAAATACTAAAAAAAATCTAGAGTCAAAATACAAGTACTCATTGATAGAACTTAGAACTGTAAATGAGCAACTTATTAAATTCCCCTTTTCAAAAGCCATTCCATTTCTGGTATATTGCATTCTGGCAACTAGCAAACTAGAATACAAGTTCTAAGCAGAAAAGGAGATAGTGTTATCATTTCGATAGGAAAATGTAAGTGGAAAGGAGGGGAGGCAGAGTTATCATTTCACTAGTAAAGGTGTACGCAGAAGGAAGGGAAGCAGTTATCTTTTCAATAGCAGAGTCTAGCTGATAAAATTTACAAATATAAGGGGCTAGAATAAGTTAATGACTGACTTCAAGTTCTTCATTAGCATTAGGGCCTTAGCCCTACAACTTACTATAAGAAAATGACCAGATAAAGGGGGTAACAGCTCTTACAATCACAAAGGCACAAGATAAGGGCTTTACAATAATTTCATATAGCAGGACAGAATTATAGTTTAGGGATTTCAGGTATTCCCCTCTGTCTACTCCAATTCATCAGATAGCAGAAAGGAATTTCTATATAACGATTCAGTAATCAAAATCATCCCTTATCCTAGTATTAATCCTAATATCTCGGTTACATTTCCATTAGATAAATCATTTTTCAATTCCAAGTAAGTATGTCTACTGCCACATATTCGATGCCAGTATTCGATTTCATGACATAGGCAAATTCTAAAAAGAAAAAAAAAAGATAAGGTATACTAAGTGGAAGCCAAAATTAATCTTAGAGATAAACTTTTATACATATGATTTTTCTATCTCTCCCAACTACAGGCAGTTCGTTTTGTGCCATATGAACGGAGACCTTTGTGCACACTATGTGCCACAAACTGGCAGTGGGTGTGAGGACTAAGGAGGTAAATGACACCTGCCTCTTCCTGGGCCTGGTTCACAGTCCCAGTCAGGTGAGGAGATTGGCTTGGTATTTATGAGGGGCTACAAATATCACAGAGACATCCATGAACATTTATGCAGCCCAGAGGCAGGACTGGATCGCTACCTGGGTGGTATTTTTGGCTTCTTGGTTCTAAGGAAATGCTTCCTTAGGTAGTCTCAAATTTTAAGGGGAAAAAAAAGCATGCATACCTAGATAACTTTTCAGCAAGTTTTGGAATTTTAACTTACAGCAAAAACAGAAGGAAGTGGATGGGTTTCCGTGCCAGGACCATGCTTGACACATCTTAGAAAGGTTAAGGTCATGGAGGTGGGACTTCACAGTACAAGCTTTTACTGCTGCAATAGACTCATCTCAAGACATTCTCAACTCTTCCCAGGATTGGTTTCTTTATTTCGAAGTAAATAATGATAGCAGCAGCATCTAACCCTTAGATAGCTTTTTTATGTGCCAAGCGTGCACTGCTCTAAGTATTTTATGTATTTAACACATTTCATAACCTGCATAATAACCCAACAAGTTATTGTCTCTATTTTGTGGCTGAGAAAACTGAAGCAATGACAAGTTAAATCATTTCCTCATGGCCACAAAGAGATTATGTGGCAACACTAGAATCAGAACCATGAAATCTGGCCCTGGAGCAACCTTGCTTTCTAATGTGTGGTCTGTTGGTCAGCATTAGGGGCTTGACCCGGGAGCTGGCTAGGAATACTGAATCTTGGGCC
Organism: Tamandua tetradactyla; assembly: GCF_023851605.1. Taxonomy (NCBI): domain Eukaryota; kingdom Metazoa; phylum Chordata; class Mammalia; order Pilosa; family Myrmecophagidae; genus Tamandua; species Tamandua tetradactyla. Next base: position 63,885,734 of record NC_135341.1, on the reverse strand, counting down.
TACCCGAGACCTCTTGATTCAGAATCAGCTGTAACCAAGATTCCCAGGTGATTTATATGATCATTAAAGCTCCAGAAGCACTGTTCTAAACCACCACAGTTGGCAGCATCTATCCATTAAGAACCTTTTACCTTGGTCTGAACCCCCATTCCAAGGCCTCAGACATTCCAGAGCATTCTGAACGATTTCGGTCACCCCCCACCCCCCTTCCTTATGGCGCCCTGGGACACGACTCCTGTGGGCACATGAACCTGCTTCAGTTTCATCCTATGTTGACCTAAGTCAAAGGTAGGTCCTTTCCACCACAGATCTACAAGCATCAAACATCTCAGCTTCTTCACTGGGGACCTGAGAGGTCATAGAGGGGAGTCACTTTACTAACATTATAGCCTTCTGTCATCTCTCTGGGCTTTGTCTTCTATCATTCATTCATTCATTCCCATTCATTTTAAGTCTCCCTTCCCTTTCTCCCTGCCCCGCAGTACCAAAGTCTCCTCTTGTCTCCAGCAGAACAGTTTCACTCTCATCCAAATCCCTTGGCAACTTCCCTCTAAGCATTTCGGTCGAGGCATTTTTCCAAACAAACACATACTTAGTGTTTACTTAGAGGAATTCTGCTGCTAGTTGTTATTAGATATCACTTGCCCATCTTGGTACAGCTACTTCTTCTGCTTTACCTTCATTTTATTCTGAATATAATACATACACAGAAAAATATAGACACATTAACTTTTGCCTTCAACTTTTCCTCTTTGAATGTTAGGGAAAACACTTGTTTTTAATTAGCAATCTAATAAATAAAAATATAAACATGCCATTTAGTAACATGGCCATTGTTGTAAAACTAGCAGCAGGCCACAGGTCCAAGGTATAAATGAACCAAGGCCAAGTTTAAACTAGAAAGCTAAAGATCTATGCAGTTGACTGCTAAATGGACTATGCTGAACTTACTGTCTCTTACTCCAGATTGCCAGAAAATTAAGCAGGCACGTGCTTTTACAATAAGAATATTCCAATGCTGTGTCTATCTAGCTGCAAAATATGTACTATACTATTTCAGGTTAAATAGAAAATGCAAAATATGTATGATAGTACTTTGGATTATATAGTAACAGCTAGATAAAATGAATAAAATTAATAATTGCAATAGTCTCCTGTTTAATCAGGATCTGACTCTTTAGAATATAGATTAAGCTCCTATTTCTTCCTGCTTCCTGTCTGTCTTTGATCCTTTTACAGACAATGAAAAGAAGAGAAAGAAGTCAAATACATAGTCTAGTTAATGAATTCTATGATTTATTAATCACTTTCACAAAACATTTTCTGTGAGAAGAAGGTTGAGCCCTTTATAGTACAGCGGTTTCTGGATTACATGAGATTAAGCAGCACAGCACTGCTCCTTCTGACCCTGCTAACATGGATAAGTCATGATTGGCATGATATCTGCCACATTAAATGCTTCCTCTCAAAGGAAGAAAACCAGCACTTAAAGAAAGTGATACTCCACCTTCTTTAATTGCAAATAGTTTTAAAATAGCAGGGAGCATGCTTGCTGCTGCCTTTTGGTGATCTGTCTAATATAACCATCCTTGCTAGATTTTCCTTATTGATTAATTTTAACTTTAAAGCTATGCTATTGTCTCAACTGTTTAAAGTAGAAATAAAAAAATGTTCAGACATGAATTAAATCATAAGATAGCAATGAACCAGAAATGAAACCACTCATTGCCTAGAACCCCACTACCACCACGACCAAAAATGAAAAAAAACCACGGTTTAATGTTGAAAACAGGTTTAGGACTAGAAACCCACCCTCCCCCTTTCTCTGCTTCTATAAAAGTAAAATTCTGCTTATCCTCTAGACTTGGTCCCCCTCAGCACAGGCTTCATAGGCCACTCCAGCCCACAGCTATCCCTTTCTTGTCTTGGCATCTTGAATATGCAGTATCTGCTCCATTCATTTGGATTTGTCAAAAGACATAAATAATGATGAATAATTAAAAAGAATATTTACTTTTTCCTGTATATGTATCTTGATTCCCCAATTAAGTTTCAGTTTCTTCAGGGAAGAATAAATGACTGCACTTTTTGCATCTTCCATTGGTACTGTGTGGTGCCTTGCACGGAGAAAAGCTTAATAAATACATATTTTTGATAACATATTCGTCCAAAGGGAGCTGGTAACTAGCTGGTTCATGTATCATTTATGGGAAGCACAATCCCAAACCAGAAATTGTTGGTTCCTGGTATGATCTCCTCACATTTCTAGAAAAAGCTGTCCATTAATGGGGTCATCTCAAATGGCAACACAGCAATCAACAATTGCAAAAAATTTTGTTTAAGGTTTTGCAAAAGAGATAACAGTTTTCCTTAAACCGTATTATCTCCCATTTTCCCACCCCTACTGGTATATTTAGAAATGAAGAAATTTGAATTTTGTTTCTAGTTCAACCGAAGACTTGCAATGAAAACTGTTGGCAAGTCCGAATGGCAAGGGTCTGAAAATTCACCAATGGACAATGAAACAAACTACATAGGCTCAAATCAGATCCTAATATATAAATTTAATACAAAATTTTAGAAAGGTAGTCTTACTAACGAGGGAGGGATGAAGCAGTTTGAAAAATGAGAGAAATCGATAATATGGGGGATAATACAGATAGAGCCTCATCACAACTATGCACTGGAATGAATGTCAGATGGTTAAAAGAGTAATTATTTTAAAGAAACAAAAAATAAGAAAACAGCTGAATATTTAATTAATATTTAAAAGGGGAAAATATTTAAATATGAAAACAATGGAAAAAAATCAGAAAGGAAAGAAAAGTAATCAATATTCCCTTAGATATTTATTGAGCCCCTACTATGTGGCAGGCATTATTCTAGGTGCTTGGGATACTTTAGTAAACAGGAAGAAAAGCCCTGTGTTCCTGTTATCAAGTATCTTATATTCTAGAAGATAGAGGCGAACAGTCAACAAAATAAATCATACAGTGTGTGAAAAGTGCTACGGGAAAAAGAAAAGTAGAGTAACTCTGATTGGGAGTGTGAAATATTAAAGAGAGTGGTTAGACCTCAATGAGAGGTGAGGGCATGACATCAGTGGGTATCTTGGGAGAGAGTGTTTCAGATGAAGGGACTCACTTCTTACTGCCAAAGCAAAGGTCCTATAGCTACAGCAAAGACAAATGACAAATTTGAAAAAAATATTTGCAATACATGAGATAGGCAAAGAGATAATATCCTTAATAGAGGAAATCAGTGAGAAAAAGCATTAATACCCTATAGAAAACAGGCACATGACACAAACAGGTAATCCCTAGACACAGGTCAACAAAAAGTGAAATACATCCTCCTTTACAAGTAATCAGGAAACTACAGATTAAAGCAAACTCACTATGGGGATATCCAATTTGTGAATATTAAATAATTTGGTGAATAGGTGGTGAGATATCCACTCTTCTACATAGCTAATGGAAGCATAAAATGACAGAAATTTTGGCTAAAATAATTTGACTATATTTATCAACAGCCTTTCTACAGAAACAAGTCAAAATTAAGACAAAATTAATGTATATTTAATGCAGCATTGTTTGTAATGATATATAAGTGATTAATACCCAAATATTACCCAAACTGAAGTCTCTAGCCCAGGATATATCCGTGAGTATTTGGTGTTTCCACATGAACATTCTGTAAACACTACAAATTCCTAATGTCCAAAGTCAAACTCATCTTCTCTTCTCCTTACCCCAACCCCTAAATCTCCTCCTCCTCTTGTCTTAATTCAGTGAACGGCACCAACATATGCCCAATTGTTTAAGCCATAAACTCACACATCATCCTTGATGACTTCTCTGCAGCTTCCTGAGTTCTATCAATTCCCATATTCCATCATTTGTACTTCTCTAATATTTCTGGAATTCATTCTGTCCTGTCTATTCACACTGAAATTGCCTTAGTTCGGCCCTCAGTTTTTTATACCTAGACTTATTTCTTACCTGGCCTAGTTGCTTTTGCACCTCCAATCCAACTGTCCCATGTATGTAATAAGACTCTTTCTAAAACATAAAACTATATCAAACCACAACTTTTTATACATTTTTAAATGACTTCCATTGCTGTCAGATTAAAACTCAAACACCTTAATTATTTCCATAATCTGACTCCTGCTATTCAGCTCTCTTGTCCTCCCAGCCTATATTCTTTACTCGAGGCACAACAACCTACTTACAATATACAGATCATGTTTCTGTGTCTTTGCACATGCTATTTCCATTGCCTGTACTCTCTATGCCTATTGTTTCCCCAAATTACTTCTCTCCACCTTTTCAAACTCAACTGAGGTGTGACACCCTCTAGGAAGTCTTGCCTGACTCTGCCTCCAATTTATATCGGGGTAAAGGGATCCTGCTTATCTCTCAAAGAACATGGTATATATTAAATCATGACATGTATTATACTGTTGTGTGAACAACATAGTTTCTCTGACTCCCAGTGTTACCACATACAGCTGGTTGTGTACCACAATACTCCGTGGGCACCATTTACACAGTGTCCAACCTACATAACTGTACATGTCAGTCTTGCCTTCTTCCCACCAGATTTTAGTTCCATAAAGACAGAGAACATCTTTTCTATCTCTATGCACAACACCTGATGTAGTTCAAATGCTGGAGTAGGTAGATATTCATATAGCAAACACTTGGTTAATGACTGAAAAAAGTGAGCAGCCAACCAAACTCTAGTTTCCTTGATGAAGAATATTCTTAGGCCAGTGGTTTTCAAAGTATGATTCTTGGAAGAGTGCATCATTGTCACCTTGTGAACTCGTTAAAATGCTCATTCTCAGGCTCCACCCCTGATTTTCTGAATCAGAAACTCTGGAGGTGGAACTCAGGAAACTATATTTTAATAAGCCATCCAAATGATTCTGATGCACACTCAACTTTAAGAAACATTAATTTAGCCTAATTAAAACTAACAGCAAAGATCTCATTTCAGGGGCTCAAACAAATTTGCCTATCTGATAGACATTTGCACAAAATAAAAATAAATAAATAAATTATGAAGCATTTCATATATTCAAAGTGTATATAAAACAATATCACAGACATGCATGTAGCCACCATTCAGATTTGCTTTCTCCACTCTCTCTCTTTATAAGAAATAAAACATAATAAAACACTAAAGACCTATCCCTCTGTGTTTTTCCTCTCCCTCCTTCCCTCTCTCACCAAGCTAACCACTATTTTACAGTTGGTGAGCTTTTCCAATGCATGTTTTATACTTTTACCACGTAAGTGTATAGGCATTTACTTTTTAATGAGGGACTTTGTCCAGAAGGTTACAGCAGAAATTATAACACTTGCCTTGGCAGGCTGCATGAGAAGACACCTGGAGTATCAGGCAGCCAGTACCAACCAAACCTGTCCCTCACTAACATTTGGTAATGAGAAATGGGGCTCACATCATCTTTTTGGGGGAGGGGTGGGGTGGGGGCGGTGCATGGTCAGGGAATTGAATCCGGGTCTCCCACATGGAAGGCGAGCATTCTACCACTGAACCACCAATGCACCCTCATGTCATCTTTTTAAAATGCAATCAGTGGGAGGCTAAAATCAGAAAATCAAATACGCTTACTCAACTATAGCTGATTTTAAAAGTTAAAATACTTTTAAATTGCACATCTAATTAATTAACACTTTTTCCTGGGTCAATTCATTCTTCAAAAATTCTATCATATCCATCTGTCCCTAATGCCTCCTCACTAATATAACGCTTATAACCAGAAGCTGGAGTTCTCAAATCTACCTTCTATTGTTCCCTTTTTTTATCCATTATGCATTTAGCTTTAAGGTTAGTTCCTCTAAAACATCATCCTGATCATTTTCCTCTACAAAAAGTCCCTGATGGCTACCTAATTCCAGTATTCCTTTATGATCAAATCCCAATTTATTCTGAGTACCAAGGAACATCTCCTAGTCTGCTTTGCAAATAGGAGTTGGCAGATGAGACTGTAGGTAGAAGTTGGTGGGTAGAAATTCTGGTAAGGCCCCTTGTTTTAGTTTCCTAGTTGCTAAAAAAAAAATACCATATAAAGGGATGGCTTAACAACAGAATTTATTAGCTCATGATTTCAGAGGCTAGAAGGCTTACTTCCTCCTGGGGCTGGCAGCATTCTGGCTGGCCAGCAATCTTTGGGATTCCTTGGCTTTTCCACCATATGGGGATGCACATACCTCTCCTTTCTCTCCTGGATTCTGTTGACCTCCAGTTTCCTGCTTCTGTCTGTGGCTTTCTCTGCAAGGTCTCCAGGAATAGGATTAAGACTCATTCTGATTCAGTTGGCCACAGTTTAACTAAAAATAACCACATCAAAAGGTCCTATTTACAAAAAGTTCATACCTCCGCTGTGAAGATTAAGAACATGTTTTCTGGGGTACATAATTCAATCTCTGTTGGGGATTGAATCATGCTCCCCACAAAAAACGTGTTCAGGTCTCAGTCTTTGGTTCTGTGGGTGTGAACGCATTTTTAAATAAGACCTTTAGAGCTGTTATTAGTTACAACGTGTCCAGACTGAATGAGGGTGGGCCTGAATTCAATATAGCTGAGCCCTTATAAGTGAAGGAAATTGTACACAGAAGAGAAGCTGTGAGAAGAGCAATAAACTGGAAATCAGCGGAACCTGGAAATGAAAGGTACATATCACCATGTGCACTGCCATGTGACAGACAAGTCAAGGACCAAGGATCAACAGCAGCCAGCTCCAGAATACCAGTCTATGGGAACAAAGCATTGCCTTGCTGATTCTTCAGTTTTGGACTTCTCCTTGCCTCAAAACCATGAGCTAAAAATTTCCTGTTGCTCAAGCCAACCCATCCTGTGGTGTCTGATTTAGCAGCTAGGAAACTAAAAGATGGGGCCTTACCAGAACCACCCAATAACTTCTACCTACCATCTAATCTGACAACTCCATTCTAAAACAATTCCCAACACCCACCAAGGAGGGGAAACACAGTTTGTAATGGATGCTTTTTTGCCCTCCACCCTACTCCATCTTTTTTTTTTTCTTGCCTTGAATTTATGTATGAGTATTAGAGCTCCAGAAGACACCTGGGACCAGGAGATAATCTTGAGGATCAAGCCACACGCTGAGAATATGAATGCAGAAAGAAAGAAGGTGATGAGTCCCTGATGATCATAGAACCATGTCATCTGTCCTCGAGAGGAAAAAGACCACATCTCTTGTGTTTAAGTCACTGTCATTTAGGGTTTTCTGTTATGGATAGGCAAATCTAATCCAAATGAATATGTTTAAGATTAATTCTTAGAAAATCAAGACCAAATTCCTTAGCCTGGCAGTTGAGGGCTTCCATAATCAGGTTCTAACCATCTTGCTCTTTTCTCCACACAAACTTTGAGCTCTTTTAGATTGCTCTGCTCATTTTTTTTTAAATGGGGAAAATAGTTGGAGAAAGAATAAGGTGATAAATCTCAAATCAGGATATTTTTCCCACTTGTTACCAGCTCTTACAAAAAGTTAGTAGTTAAAAAGTGTCAAGTTATTGATTTTAAAGTCAATGGGTATAAAAAAAAGTCAATTGATTGGACTTCAGTTATTGACATTTTATCATCACTCTTGTTCTTATGAATAATTAAAGTCTCAGCACATAGATACTGCATTTTCTTAACACCATTTGATATATAGGTATTTAGATTTATAGATGAATACCTACATACATGCATATTACACAAATACATAAATAAATTTCAAGAATATTGGCTCCATAAGAGTCACTTGCCCAAAGTCACTGGAAGGGAGAGCACATAGACTTTCTATCTTGGTTATTTCCATCTGGATAAGTTGAATTTTAATGACTAAAGAAACATTTCTTGTCAAATGGGCACAGAAATGCAAAGAAGAAAATTATGCTTGAACTCTTACATTGTATAATTGCATTTTGCTCTCATGCACATTAAACTAAGCTTGTTGGATAAAAATCTTTTGCTAAATTAAATTTGGTTTGATTAGGAAATTAGTGTGCATGTCCAGGCAAAGCACAGTTTGCGTGGGTTAAAAAAGTCCTGGTTATTTTTATTTTTATGGATGATTCAGTTTTACCATAGTTCCATTAGGAAAGTAAATTTTTGTTAATGTTCATTTGTGTCATCAAATACGTAGGCCTTGGCCCTTTGTTGGAAATCATTCAAGTAGTAGATGGTCTGTCTTTTGTGAAGAAAATTAATATAGCCTCAAAGCTGCAACATTTGAGCATCTTCAAATCCTTCCTGCTCCAATTCCACATGATCTTCTCATGCCATTTCCTAGCGCTGCCATCAATTCCTTTCTAAAAACATTTTCCTTGCTCTTTCCAGTCCCAGTTTTCCCACCAAATTCTAATAGGTGACTTGGCCACTGAATCTTGGATGCCCTGGTCTATATTCTTAGCTGCACTTCAACCACAGTACTCACTTTCCACCTTCCTGCCCAACTTCTAAATCACACACAGAAACATTCAAATAGGGCTGGATCAAAGTATTTCAGGGGAAGAAAGTGCTTTTTAGAGAGTCAAAAATGCCTTATTATGGGGTTTTAGTTACAAAGCTCATTATCTGATAGTACCTGACACATACCCAAAGCAAAAAAACCAAATCTATGAGTAGCCAGCTTTATAGGTGTCACTTGAGGCCTTTCTTCTAACCTCAGTCACCAGAAGTCCTACTGAGCTAAGATATATGAGAAAGAATCTTGCATTTCATAGGTTATTGGAAAAACATTTAGATGAGTATGAGCAAACTATTAAAAACTGGTGTGACAGATTCCCCCAGTATTACTAACAATACATGTTAAAATAATGCATGACGGAAATGAAAAGTTTACATTTGTGAAACAGAGGTCATAGAACACTATAAAAATCTCAAATTAAAGAACTGTGTCTTCTGGATCTCTTGCAGGATGGGGTCTCACTAAAGTCCCTTGTTTCTCTAGGTAAGGATCAATATGACACTTGATGTAGAGCCCAAGGAGAGTCATTTTCTAGACCTTTTTCTTTTGAACCTACAATGACCATTTATAAGCTGATCACCTCCCAAGTATTTCAAGCTTGTTTTGATCTTCCCTTTTTCTCGCCATATTTGTGATTGGGTCAAATTCTGGAAAAGGGCTCAGAGGGACCCTTTTTGGGGGGGGGGGTTGAAGCCACCAATAATTATTAGTATAATCCTGAAGAACAATCTTAAATGTTCTAAGTTCTTAAATGATCTATGTTTAACATAGATCCATATCTGCCAGCACAATCTCAGGAGCTAAAATCCCAGGGCAGTCAAAAGAGTAGCATTCCAAGTCATTTGGCTGATTGTGTAAATAAATAATATATGCCATAATGTATGTATGTTGTATGTAATGTTCATCATACTGTTTTTTTCACTTGTGGAAGCTTTTATATACATGGAATTTGAAGCAGAAGCCCACAAGCTGTATCTTGGTTGGGGGACCCAGATTCTTTCTATCAATTAGCACCCCTTTAACAGAGGCTTTTAAGGGGCTTCTCAAAACCTCTAAAACTCAGAGGGCTCTATCTGGAAAAGGATTCATATTTCAGGTCTTTTACACTCTATCTGCTACCCAGTAGGAGGGCAATAATTCTTAGCTTCCGTGGTCAGGGAAATCAAGTATAGTCCTTGGGATCTCCGCTCCCAGTACTTAAATGTTTCACATCTTAACCACTTTATAGGCTAGCAGACCCCAAAGGATATGTAGTGGTTCCATTTTCCAGAATTCTCTGTGAATTATAGTTTTGGTGATTATTGAGCAAAACAAAGTGTTGAAGAGAAGCATGATCTATCTTTCGAAAACTCTGTATATTGAAGTTAGAATCAACTCAAAAACTAGTCTACACAGCTTTGAAAAAGTTGATAAAACTCAAATTCTGATCACAGTGTTTTTGTTCACTAAATACCTAATTTATTTATGTTTTATTTTCCCTCTTGGTTTGTGGTGCAATTTGCATGCAGTCAAAAACACAGGTGAATTTTGAAAAATGCACATACCAGTGTAACCTACATGTCTATAAAGATATAGAACATTCCAGAAAGTTTTCTTGTGCCCTTTCCAAATCAATCCTGTCTTCTCCCCAAAGTGACTATTGTTGTGATTTCTATTTCCACAGATCAGTTTTGCTTTTTCTGGAAATATATATAAGTAGATTAATAGAGTACTCACACTTTGTGCCTAAAGTCTCACTTTTGAGCATCTGTTAAAATCTCCTCTTAGCTTCCTTGTGTGTAAATTGAGGGGATTGTACTGAAGAATAGTGTGCAAGCATTTTCTGGAGCTCAAGTTTTCCTGAGGGGGCCTCAGAAGTCACCTTCATTGGGGTTGGGATGTAGAAGAGGCTGAGGTGTAGGATTTATAGCTACCCTTCTCACCTCAAACAAAACAGCTCTATTTTTCCAACTCTTACAAATGGAGTTTCACTGTAGGATTTCATCTGGGGAAAGGGGAGGGGTCTTTATTTTTAAAAAGGTGTGGATGATTCTTGGTGATCCTTTCTCCTTTAATATTCTATAAATTACAACAGTAGTGTTTTCTGATATGAGAGCTGTGATTGGTCTCCCCAAGAGAAGGCTGGGAGACAGAGGCAATCAGACCAACACCCCCCCTAAACCCCCACCCCCACCCCCACCTCCACCCAGTGAGGGCCGAGCATTGAGGGCTGTAATATTAGCACAGTTACAATCAGATAGCACCATCCAATCTGAGGCGCCTGAACAATGGGCCAGAGGCCATGGGAAGGCGAGGCATAAAGACTTCATTCAAAAGACCCAGCTCCTGCAGCCAGAGAGCCTTTCTATAGACTCCACCTAACCCTGGCCAAGCCTGAATGTCACATTACAGCCAGAGAGGCTTTTTCATGGTTAACTTTTAAACTGCTAAAAATAATAAACAGAAAGGAAAGTGCTGACACAACCTTAACTGCAGAGACAAGCTGAAACTGTGTTGTTATAAAAATGTCAACAAACTGGGTTCCAAATTATGACCCAGTGTTCCAAACAGGCTGCTTGATACTACAAAATGCCTTGTGACTAAAGGGAGAATTCAGAGGGCTTCTCAGTAAAGAAAATGGATCTTTGCTGCCACAGGTCCTTATATCCCATTTGCCTTGCTCAATTATCGGGTTATCTAATTTTTATAACTTTTATAGTATTCCAGGAAAAAAGACTGGAGAGGCACTGTTGGATCTTCACCAAGCACAACTTTCCTACACAATGAGTAAAAGAATAGGCTTCTTTCTTTCACTGTCCTATTTGTACTCTTATTCCGCCAAGTAAATTCGTAGCATTTCTTCTTTCCATTGTGTTTTTAGCCCATTTGATGTTTTGTATTAAACATTAAATCTTGATTCCTATAAAGATTAAAACTATGCTAAATAACAATAGCAGCAATCCCACAAATTAAAAGATAATTCCCATAACACACAAAAGATGACAATTAGTGGCAAAGATCATGAGCCTGCAAACAGTAAAAGGCAAGCTTGACATCTGACCTTTTTATCCATTAAATCATGTGTGGAACTTGGCACCCACGCAGGATGGCCAATGGGAGGGAAACTGTAGATCTGGAAAAAAGGAAACAAAAGAAGATAAGTATAAATTGTTGCTGTTTTTTAAGTTCCCTAAGATTTGATTAATCTGCAACTGCTTTTCTTTCTATGTTTAAGTAGGGTCTGGTTTCAGAGCTTTCTCTGATTTTGAATAGCTGCAAATAGACTTAGATGAAATCTCATTCTAAATGGGAGATGGTTTTATAGAAAGGAACTTTAACACAAGGATTCTAATAATACATTATAGGCATGGGACAACTCTTGTAGTTCCGAAAGTCCTATTTTTCTGTGGAGTCTCAGGGACAGGAACTGGGAGTTTTGGATTCCAAGCCTGGGAAGATGACTAAAAGGCAAACATGAATTAAAGTTATCTAGATATTTTGTCCTAAAGAGGGTCTGGTTGCCTTTCAGTGGGCAGTTCCTTGGAAAGGTCTTAACAAATGAAAGTTGCAACAGTGCTGTGGCAGGTGGCAGGGGCATTACCATATGGAACCTGTAATGAAACAATCGGCAGTTCATCAGAGATATATCTGAGCATGAAGCTAGGGCGCTGTCTGGATTTTTTTAAGGCAAATATATTGGGAACACTTCTCACAGGTATAAACAAGACGAAGGAGGTGGCCAAACAGATTGTAGCATCTGTTCATGCAGCAGATAATATCTCCAAGGTTTGTCTGCATCAAGAGCCAGAAGCTGCTTTTCTATTAACTGCGGTTCCACAATTTTTGTTTTGGTTGTGGGGAACTTAGAAATCATGTTTGGGTCCCCATGACTAGAATGGACCATTGTAAACATTTTGTCATATCTATTTTGTGTTTTTTTTTTAATTCTATTTTTAAAAAAAGAGCATACGTATAAGCGCCTGGACAACCTCATTCCAAGCCCAGACCATGAATTTCGTTTGTATCCTTCCAGTACACTTTTTTTTTTACATTTACATATACATAAATATATATATATATAGGCATCTATGATAATAGTGTTCATACATTTTTAATTTACCTATACGATATGAATCTATGTACATATATGCAGAGACACTTTTAGACAATTTTGGCTCAAAATTATATGTCTGCTTTAACCATGTTGATCTAGAATGTGCCACATTGAATAAATATACTTAGTCATTGTCTTTTTGTCCAACATCCAATGTTTATGGTACCGTAAAAGCATTTGTTATGCCATTAAAGGGATTGTTGGTTGTGTGTGTGTGTGTGTGTGTGTGTGTGTGTGTGTGTGTGTGTGAATTTTCTATGCTTCTTGTCCCTGAACTTCTTCAGTGTCTCCATGTCTTCTTGTCATAGTGGCCTTTCCATACTAATGACTCCATGCACCATGGGCACTCAATATGTTGAAAGGCAAAACATATCTGCTAATTAATTTTCCTCTCTTTTTGGACAATATTAAGGAAGACTTTGAAGTTGTGTTTATTTTTTATTTTCTTCGAAGTCCCTCTCCTCTTCTCTTGCCATAAATATTCAAACACCGAACATCAATAATAACGCGTTGCTCACTAGATAGTTGGCGACTCTGATGGTAAGAGGCTGAAGAACAAGACATTTAAGAAGTATACTCAAGGGTGGGCCACAGTGGCTTAGCAGGCAGGAATGCTTGCCTGCGATGCCAGAGGACCCAGGTTCGATTCCTGATGCCTGCCCTTGTAAAAAAAAAAGAAGAAATACACTCGAAAAGTTTTCTCAACAACTAACAAGGACTGAAGATGCTTGCATTTGTTATTGTTGTTATGGCTTTGTGGTGATTATGATTAAATATACATTGCTACCCCTGACACACATATCTAAAAACAAACAGAATCTTATATATAAAAACAATGCTGGGTTTTGAAATATTTTTGAAAATACAATTCTGATAGAAACTTGGAAGAACATATTTGAACCTGATTCAGTGAGAACAACTTAAAATTTCTCAAGTAACAGTTAATAATGTTAAGTACTACTATGCATAACATTCATTAAGCACACATTATGGGCTGCATTGTGCTAATATTTTACTTAATTTAACATATTGCAATCCTCAAAATGATCACAAAATAGGTATTATTAATAATCCTATTTTCCAGATAAGGAATGGACAGGTAGAGAAACTTTAAAGATTTTGCCCAAAGTCACACCAGTGAAGGACAGGCAAGCCAGGAATTTTACCCAGGCAGTTAAATGTCACCAGCCTTGTTCTGAATTACCAAGAAAAGCCTCAGATTTTAAAGATGAAAAGCAGTACCACTCAGGTGGCTATCTAATTTTGATATAATATAAACACACAATACCTCTTTCACAGTATCCCTCAAACCAAGAACAAAACAAATCAGGAGTTCTCTAGGTAGACAAACTCAAAATGATTTCCCAGTGATGAAAGAAATGTAAAGGACCAAGGTCATGGCCCACCCCTCCAACTTAAACATACCCATTTCTTCTTTAGAAAACAGGGAGCTTTGAATTTGCTCACAGCTCAGAGGAGACTGCCCAGTTGTGTTTGTACAAGATTCAAAGCAAAAAATGAGAATTGCTCCCTGAGACAACTTTAGCCTAGAATGTGTGTTCTTTACGAATTTTTAATTGGGGTACAAATATATTAACAGTGTGGTTATTTTGTAGTTTCAAAGGCATGTGTTTTGTAACTGATTCATATTTATATTTGGAATATATTTATTTCTGGGCATGAAACAGTTCATTTTGTTAAGGCATCTGACCTGAGGTGAGGTTGGCATAATTTCCCATGACTATTTCCAATTAATGCAAATTGAAGGTTAAAGGAAAAATAAAGTCCCTTTAACTTGGTTTAGTTTAATATGTTATTTATAAATGGCTCTTTACTTGGTCTTTTTTTTTTTTTTCTTTTGACAGTTAACTAAGTACAAATGAAACTGTTTGGAACAAACCAGCAAATACATAACGTGTATTTAGTTGCAAAGTTTTAGTTATAATAGGGTAAATTTATGACAAAAATGATTGTTTATGCATCTATTTATTTATATTTTTTAAGTCTCTGGCCACTTGTCGAATGTTACAGAATCTGAGATAAACTGATTGTATTGCATCAACGGCCTACTTTCTTTACCCCTACCTGTGTCCATCAGTTTGTCATGAGACTCTTCTCACTAAAGAGGCTGAGGTCTGTTTTCCTGCCCTTTGATTCTGGTTATGGCCATATGGCTTACTTTGACCAATGCAATGTTAGCAGATATGCTGTATGTCATGGTTTGAAAAATTTCTTATGTTTATGCTTTAAATTTTTTTTTCTGAGATTGCCAAGAGACTATGCCTGCACTATCCTGTCAGGGTGAGAAGCATGGAGTGCAGCTGACTCATATTAGTTATCTCCACCAAGGCTACCCTAGACCAGCCGACATCAGCCAAGCTATAACTGTTTGAGAGCCCAGCCAAGATGAGCAGAGCCACCAAGCTAACCTTAAGCTGACCACAGACACATGAGAGAGCCCAGCTGGTACTGGAAGAAACACTTGGCTGACCATCAGACTCATGAACTACTAAACACTAATTGTTTTAAATTATTGAGTTTTGGGGCCATTTGTTACACCTCAGGTAACCCCAAGTAATTTACTGGGAGGTAGATAATTGATACAGGACTTACCCTAATTCATTCATTCAAAAAAAAGAGAGATGCTCACATAGAAATTGGTTTAAAATTAGTCAATAAAATTCAGTAACTGCAGTAACTATCCACCAAATGCCAGCTGTATTGGTCAAAGCTCAACCAGGAAACTATAAGACAGTCTAAATATTTAAACAGAAGGACTTTAATGCAGGGAATTGAAGGAAAACACAGCTGAAGGAAAAGATGTGAAGCCCAAGAAAAAGGTCAAAAACAGCAGGAAATCCCTAAGCTAAAAGGACAAAGAAAAGAGGTGTTGGTACCAGAACCCAGGCCTCGGTTGCCCAGCAGAAGTTGACACTTCACTGGGCCTCGCCAGTAGGAATGAAACCATGCAGGAGACATGACTATGGTCAGAGATATTGTCTGAGGCATAGAGAGTGGGGAAGAAATACTATGGTTTCTCCTCTGCTTCAGTCATCTACTTTCCCTGCAGGACTTACCAGTGGCTGAACCCAGGTGGAGGCCAATTTACTCAGAAACCTGGGCAGCACATCCTTCTGTGGGCAATCCCTAGTGATACCAGGCAGGTCAGGGGAGAGGGAAAAGGTGATTTGAGGGGTGGTGCAATGGTGGTTCAGTGGCAAGAATTCTTGCCTGCTGAGCTATAGACCCGGCTTCAATTCTTGGAGCCTGCCCATGCCAAAAAAATAAAAGCTTATTAAAAAAAAAAAAGAGGGCAGACAGATAAACACCCCAACAGAACACAAGGTGTTACTAAGCACTGAGTGCCACATCCATAAAAGTAACCAAGAATCAGAATAGATATTGGTCTTAAAGATTGGAAAAGGACCAAATAGGTGAAACTGGGAGAGAGAGAATGTTCAGGCAGCAATGACTGTGAGAGCTCAGAGGTGTGAAAGTGCAGTAAATATGGGGGAATAGAAATATTCTGGTTTGGCTTAGAGAGTTGTGTATTTGGGCTGGGGACCAAGCGCTGGAGAGTAAGTAAGGATGGTACAAAGGCCTGAACAAAGCCAGAGCTTGAAAGAGTTTTGGATTCCAATCCAGACAGGTTGGACTTTGTTCTGAAGGCAATGGAAAAGCAAATGGTTCTGAGCAGAAGGTAATATGAGCCAACTGTGCTCTGGGAATATAACTCTGACAGAAATTTGAGGGCTGGATCTGAAGGGAAGGAACTGGACCAGGAGTTATTAATTAAGTGGAGCTCTCAGGGAATTCACAAGCCTCCTGAAATAATTTGCAGAAATGTGTGTAAGCATTTAATTTTCTGAGAGCTGATGCAGAGCTTTCACGTGTTTTCAGTGGAGTCCATGACTTCACACCCCATGAAAAACTTTAAGCACTAGTCAGTGGGGAAACCAGCTAGAGAGCATCTATAATTCCTTTAATGAGGATCAAAAGTGGCAGTGGTGATGGAAAGGAGGAAACAGATGAACATTTATGAGGCAATATACAAATAATCTAGATGAAAAGGAATAGAAATAAAACAAGAGCAAGAGACACTGAAAGGTTCAACTGTGGGCAACATCCATCTGCTGTTCCCTTCACTTTACCTACAAAATGGAGGAAGCAACTCATGTTTCCAAGATCCTGTATAGATCCACTGAAGTGAAAATTTCCAAGAGAAATACCATCAGTTATATTACCACTGCCCCCTGCCCAAGTTCATAACAGATATCACCAATCAAAACATATTTTTAAATTGCTGAGTCCAAATGGAACCTTAAAATTCTTCTCAAATAGCACCCCGGGCAGCCACTGCCAATCGATTTAAGATGAAACTCACACACTATTTCTGCTTTAAGACTTTGCCTAGAGCTACTATTTGTATTTATTGCAATGACTGTTTTTTAGTTTTATAAGGATAAAGTACCCAATGACTGATTGAGTTTATTTGGTAGACTGTATTACATATTAATATGGTATGTATATGTGCATTTCTATGTATATTTCTCATATGAGAGACTTATTTATATATAGTTGGAGGGCCACAGTGGCTCAGCAGGCAGAGTTCTCGCCTGCCATGCTGGAGACCTGGGTTCGATATCCAGTGCCTGCCCATGTAAAAAAAAAAAAAGGCAATTTACATACAGTCAGATCACTAGCTAGATCTTACCCAAGTTCTTAAATCTAGATAATGTTAATTCAGAGGATTAACACCATTTTGCATTTAGCTGAATTAGGGGGAAAACTCTGCATAAACAAAAACTTAATCTATGATCAAATTATAAAGTTTTAAAATTGGCATGTTGTCACAATCACTACTAATGGGTTCACTGTCTGGTAAATTCTTCTTAACAAGTAGATATATAGTGTTACTACTATATTTTCCCTTCAAGGTTTGCATTGAATGTTGTTATGTTAGTTTAAGGACTTTGGGAAATACACCATCTGACATTAAAAAAAGAGGTATAATTATCAGAGTTGCTTTAAAAACGATAATGAAGATAGATTCAGATAAACCAAATTTTATTTTACTTAGATTTTGACCATCTTTATCAACCTGTTGACCTTCCCCGTACCACCAAACTGCGAAGTTTGATCTGTTGAATTCCAAACAAATAACATTTGGAAAATGGTCTATAAAAAGTTATTAAACACTTGATAAATTGATTTCATGACTCCCTGATAGGGTGCATTACACAATTAGAAAACACTACTGTAGCAAATGACCAAAGTCCTCTGATTTTATCCACCAATGTAACCCTTTCCACAAAAGACCAATCCTGTGCGACTTAGGGGGAAAAAAGAGCTCTTGGCTAACTCCCTAGTATCCTGGATGAAGCCGAGGTTTGCTGAGCCAACTTTTGTACTTCGTGGTTGACAATGACTGAAAACTGAAAGGCAGGGATCAAATCCTCACTTTCCCTCCCAACACATCTCTTCCACTGGGTAATTTATACCACCCAAATATCAAGCTATTCAACTTTGCTGTCATTTACTGTTCTTTTTCCAACAGCAGTGGAAACATAATATTGGTTTATTGTCTCCTCTCTTTGGTAGAATTAGATTATTCTGCCCCCCCTACCCCTTAAAACAAGGCTGGTATTCACCACTCTGGAGCATGCCGCCAGAGGATCTCCACATAAAGCGTGGCAGGGAAACCACTACCCGTAAAGAAACAACAGCAGAATCCGGGATTGCGGCTGTAAATCAAGATTACAAACAAGTACAGGCTTTGTAATGATTCTTTTGATTAAGTGAACACAATTAGAATTGGAGTAACACAATTAAAGAAAAAAAAATACAAAAACATGGAAGACTCTATATCTCCAAATTCTGTGGTTTCTACCAAAACAAAGCTATTTATTTTAAAAAAAACTGTATTATATTTTCTCTTTTTTTAAGAGGACAAAAAGACACCATAGAATCGTCATGTCTGAGACCCCTTGGTGGCTTTCTTATCTTCACTCTGGTACTGGAATATCCTTTCATTTAGTACATTGACATCTGCCCCTCCGTCCATTCATCTGCTTACTGTATACCCATCTACCTGCCACTGCCTATCAAACTTGTAAGTGATTATTAAGTGCATTGAAAGCCTTAAGTGTCTCATGTTCTTTAATTCAGCATTTCTACTTCTCGAAATTTATCTTAAATAAATGACCACAGCTATACACAAAGATTCAGTGATTAGGATGTTTATGTGGTGCTATTTATAATAGAAAAAAGGCTAGAAAGGGATTCAATGAAGTGTTAATATTGGTGATCTTTGGGGTGATTGTATTATTAGTGATTTGAATTTTATTCTATATACTTATCTATATTCCCCAATTTTCTAAAATAAGATTGAAAACAACGTATCTTAAGCACATACACAGGCCAGGCACTAGGCTCAATGCTAAGACATGAGCTAATCTCCAAGTGGAAGATGACTGCAAGGCCAAGGATACATGTCTATGGTCATACTCTGAGTCATACTTTTGATGAGCCTCAGTCCCCTTCTCAGGCATGCAGAGTCTACCTAACTACTCTATGCTGTAGGTGCCTTAATAGTAACAGGGGATAATAGCAATATCAAATTCACAGAGTTGACATGAGGATAACATTTAATCAATTAAATACTAACCTTTATTAATAAATATTACTGGGCATGTCAGTAAACTAAAACCAGGAAAAAAACAGATACTACAAAGAGATGTAAATTATCCAGATTTCAGAGTTATCATATATGGACTTAAAGTAACTGTGATCAATATGTTCAAGAACATAGATGAAAACTCAGAGAACTTCACCAAAAAATGGAATTAATAAAAATCAAAAATATAATAACTGATATTAATAATTCAAATGTGGTTTTAGTAGGATATCAGACATAGGAGAAGTGAGACTCTATGAAGTGGAAGATAGGTTAATACAAAATTTAATAATTAAAGCAGAGAGAGAAGAAATGACAGAAATACAAAAAAGAGTATAAGAAACAAATGAGAAAGAATAAAAATGTCTAACATATATAATAAGACTCCAGTAAGGAGAAGATTAAGTTAATGAAACCGAAGTGATATCTGATGAGCTATTAGCCAAAAAATGTCACATAATTAATGAAAGGAATCAAGTCATAGATTCAAGAAGTCTAAGTAGGAGTAATACAGAGAAAATTTTACCATGGTATTTCATAGCCAAGCTGATGAAAACCAAAATCAAAGTGAAAAATCTCAAAAGGAGCCAGAGGAAAATTCAGATTACCTTCAAAAGGGCAACAAAATGACTGAACATTGATTTGTCAAAAGGAACAATGAAATCAGAAGACATGAAATGATGTGCTAAAAGGCAACAACTAACAACTTAGATTTCTATATCCAGTTAAAACATCCACCAAAAATGAAGGTGATCCAGAAATTTGCTTCTATTCAAAATGGAGTATTAGGGACAGGAATTACCCTTCCATTTGAAACTATTGAAAAACTGGACAAAATATATGAAACAAATGGTTCTCAGGTCAATGAAATCAATAAAGTAAGGACAGTGACATCTTAGAGAAAGGAAACAAGCAAGGTGATCCCAGTGACTGCCACAGCTCACAGCATGGAGAAAGTTTCTAGGTTGTAGGAAAGGGAAGGGAAGGCAGAATCCAGTGGACTCTCAGTTAAGAAAACAGCATTGGTGTCCAGGATACCAAGGCAGCTAGAGTCTGCAGGGCACAGAACAGAAGTGAAGAAAACTGGACAGAGAGAGGACTTCAGAGGATCCTTTTCTATTATGCAATTGAGTACATATAGCACATACATGTGAAACTATCTGAGGTGGGGAAAGAACTACCCAAAAAGAAGCAACCCAATTTTTTTAAATCAGCAAAAGATTTGAAGAGTTGTGGATAGAAAATAAATACACAAAAAGACATTCAAAATCATTGGTCATTAAGAAATGCAAACTAAACCCACTATGAGAGTCTACAATACACTCACAAAAATGGCTAAATTTAAAAAGACTAACCGTACCAAGTGCTGGTGAAGATGTCGGAGCAACTGGGACGCTCATACACTGCTGGTGGAAATGTAAGATGGTACAACCACCTTGGAAAACAATTTGTCAGTTTCTTAAGATGTTAAATATATACCCATTACATCATGCTACGGTCCCACTCCTAGATATTTACCCGGGAGAAATGAAAGCATACGTCCACAAAAGATCTGTACATAAATATTCACAGCAGCTTTATTTATAATAACTGAAAACTGGACATAACCCAAATGTGCATCAAAACATAAATGTATAAAAAAGTTTATCCATAAATTGGAATACCACTCAGCAACAAAAAGAATAACCTAAAAAAAGAATAATCTATTGATACATGCAACAGCATGAATGAATACAAAAATAACCATACTGAGTGAGTGAAGCCAGACAAAATATGATTACATATTATTCCATTTATATAAAATTCTAGATAATGCAAAGTAATTATGATGACAGAAAGCACATCAGTAGTTGTCTGCAAATGGGGAGGGGATGGATAGGTGGAAGGAAAGTATTAACTAAGGGTGAGGAGGAAACTTTTGGGGTGACAAATATGTCTATTTCATTGATTGTGGGGATGGTTTAACATTGCATAGATATGTCAAAATTTATCAAATTGTATAATTTAAATATATGTGGTATGCTGCATATCAATTGTACCTCAACAAGGCTGTTAAAAAATAAAGATGAAATAAAAGTTTTTTTCAGTCAAGCAACCATAAGAGAATCTCACCAGTAGACCCATACTAAATGAATATTAAAAGATGTACTTCATACATGATGAAAAAGTTCAGAGATGGAAGGTTGTAAATACAGGAAAGAATGATGAGCACATTTAAATTTAAATGAATATGAACTGTTTAAAAATAAGTACAACATCTTGTGGAATTTAAAACACCTATAAAATTGAATATAAGACAATAATTACAAAAAGGTAGGGAGATAATTTGAATTTAAAGTATTCTAAGTTCCTCATATTTTCTGGGAAGTGGTAGAAGTGAAAATACAAACTAAACAATAATTTATTAATTAATTTGTAATTCCTGAGGTAACAACTAAAGGATTGAAATAATATATGACTAACAAGACAATAGAGATAAGATACTTCATCAATCCAAAATAAGACAAGAAGTAGAAAAGAAACATGAAACACTGGGAAAATTAAAAAAACAAATAGTAATAGATTATAACCCCAAAAGATCAGTTATTGCATTAAACATAAATGGACTAAACACTTCAATTTAAAGACACTATTTTTTAAACAGTTATATGCTGCATAAATGAAATACCCTTTATAGATAAAGTCATAAAAGTCAAAAGAAAAAGGATTGGATGAACCATATAAATTCTAGAAATATCAGACACAGTGGAGTTAATGACAAGAGATAGTTCAAGAGACAAAGGGGGGTAGTTAATAAAAGAATCAATCCAGAAGATATAACAATTCTAGATATGTATGTATCTAATAACCAGGCCTCAAAATATATAGAGCAAATATTGTCAGAACTGAAAAAGAAGAAAGAAGCAAATCCACAATCATTGGGAGATTTTAATATACCTCTTTCAGTAACTGGTAGAACAGGATATTAAAAATGAGTAAGGATAAAAACCTAAACAACATGATTAATGAGTTTGACCTAATTTGCCTATTTAGGATATTACAGCCAACAACTACAGAACACACAGAATGCATGTGGAACATTTACCAAAATGTATCACATGCTGGGCAATAAATAAGTCTGAACAAATTTCAAGGATCAAAATCATATAGATATGTTCTTTGACCACAGTGGAATGAAGGTAGCAATCAATAATAAAATAGTAATGAAAAAATTACTCAAAATTTTGGAAATGAAGCAATACACTTCCAAATAATACACGAGCCAAAGACTAAACACAATGGAAGACAGACAATGTCGTGAACTGAACGATGAAGATGATGTTAACTATCAAAATGTGTGAGATGCAAAAGGAAGTTAGTACATTTAAATGCAGCTGTTACAAAAGAAGAAATTTTGAATTCCAAGGACTTAAATATCCATACCCAGAAGTCACAAAAAGAACAGTCAAGGCATCAATGAAGAACAAGTCAGAGGATTAAACTACAGCCGCAGTATTATAAATCGATGCTTATTATGACAGTATGCTATTGACCCAAGGATAGACAAATAGATCAAAGGAACCCAAAAGAGAGCCTAGAAATGCACCCACATATATACTATCATTTTACTTGTGACAAAGGTGACACTTGATTGCTGTGAAGAAAGGGTAGTGTTTTGAATAAATGGTGGTCAGTCAATTGGATAGCCACATTAAAAAGAAACTGTACCTTAATTAACATCATAGTGACAAATAAAGTCCAGGTGGATTTTTGAGCATACAAAAAAGGTAACATACAATGAATATGACTGACAAAGGAATCATATGTAGAATATGTATTTTCTACAAGGCAGTAAGAAAATAACAACTCTGTAGAGAAATGGTCAAGAGACGAATATCCTCACACAAAAGGACATCCAAGTGCCAATATGAGCACAGGAAAAAATGCTCAACCCCATTATTCATCAGGAGGATGAAAATTTAAAAGACCAAGGAAATATATCTATGCACCCATCAGAATGACTAAAAAAAAAACAAAAAAAAAAAAAACAAAAAACAACCAAAACCTGGTGTTGGGGAAGATATGGAGAAAGTAGAACTCTCATACACTGCTGGTATGAGTGCAATTATTTTGGAAAACTTTTCTACAATATCTACTAAAATGGAATATACCCCTAACCCAACAGAAATGTGTACATATTACAAATGACCTATACAAATCAGTCTATAGCTGCACTTTTCATAATATCCCAAAGCTGGAAACAATTCAAATGTTCATCAACAGAATGGATAAAAAGTTGTGATTGTGCATACAATTGAATACTATGCATAATGATGAATAGTCTCACAAACATAACATTGAGCCAAATAAGATAGATAAAAGAAAGTACATTCCATATAAATCTGTTATATAGATTTCAAAAAGAAAGAAAATCATCTATAGTTTTAGAATCAGGATGGTGACTCTTTTTGGCACGAGGGGGATTTTTCTATCAATTTTCCATTTTGTGATGTGGTTGGTGATTACCTGGGTATATTCACTTTGTAAAAATCTATTACCTGTGTGTTAGTGATTTACATACTTCTCTGTGTGTATGTTTTGATTCAACAAATAAGTTATTTAAGAAATATCATGTGTGTTTCCAACTTAGATATAAGGACATAGACATACATGATAGGAAACTGTAATAGACCTAAAGCACACACATCAGGGTAAATTTCAGGCATCTTGTAAAATGTGGAGTGATGTTGTCACCCTGTATAGGGTGGGAGAGGGAGGAGGCTACAAGAAACAACCTTCACTTACCAATATTTTCTAAAACGAGGCTGTTCAGCATGTTACTCATGTTTCTTTTTGTGAAGAACAGTAGAACTTTTCTTCTTGCTTACAATCATAGGAGCCGAGTGCCAAGAACTGTGTACTAATCAGTTTTCCTTCTTCTCGTTGACTTCTACTAGCCCTAAAATTGGCATACATCCTCAGGCCAGTATTTTTCAAACTTTCTTTACCATGGTCACAGAGGGAAATAAATTTTATATCCTGATCCAGTACATAAACACACATAAATTTGAAGCATGCATTTTATGAAATAATACTCTCACTTCATGCAGTGTCCTTTGATATTTTCTATTCTAGCCTCCTCCATATCCATTAAAAATGGTGACCACTCATTAAGATGGTTTCATGTTACATTTGAGTTGGGCAAACATTGTCTTCCAAAGTTCCTGGCACATAGTAGACCCTCAATAAAAATTTATTGAATGAATAATGGTACGCATTTTGTCTATTAGCCCAATCCCCAGGTCACTGTTAGTGTCTACCACTGTTTTCTGTTTCCTTCACACCTTTTTTGTTCTAATTTATGTTACATTATTGCAGTGTACATATCTTTATAAGTCACCTTTTCCAGAACAAGTTCTTAAAAATCACTTTCAAAGATACAGAGTAAATTAGTCAGGACTGAGCTGCAAGAGAAGAGGTCATCCCAAGGCATTGGTCTGTGCTCTCGGACAGGAAGCTCAACACATGTGAGAGAGATGCTTCCTGTGCCACGTCTGTTACCATGTCTGCAGCACCAGTGCACAGGAAGAGCAGATGGCAACTGTGACTAAGTAACTGGAACTCACCTCTAAACTCACAGTGAGGGGACCGTCTACAGCTTTCAATGAAGTTCTACATTTCCGACAGATGGGAGAGAGTGAGCCAGCTCATTCTGAGAAACACAAAGATACTTTCTGAAAAGGGAACAAAGAGTTCTGCAACTGACAATAAAGAATGGTGTGAGCATCTGTGTGCACTGCTGTGATAAAGGAGTTCGTGGTCTTGAGTTTCCTTTATCTCTCTTTTCAGGGTGTAAAGTCTTTCTCAGTCCATTGAAATTGTTTGTCTAATAGAAGAGAGCTAGCAAACATGTTGGAAGGGGCTAGTTCAGGCATGTGAGAATAAACCTGCTCTTCCCAAAACACGAACAATTTCACCTTAATAAAACTTTTATTTAAAAAACTTCCATCTGTCTCTATCAAACAAAACGTTCCTTACAAAAGGTTCTTTGATGACTTTTGGGCCAATTGCCATCCTGGCTTATCATCAACACCCAAAAAAAAGGAAAACGTGTTGTGGGCTATGCTTGGTGGTACTGATTGATCAGGCTGTCCTTGTGAGGGCAGGGCTGTTGGCTAAAGAAGGGAAATGAATATAACTGGTAATTTCTTTAGCAAAAATGGGTCAAAAATGGCAGGAATGTAACAGGGCTAGAAAGGATCACCTCTTCCCAAGGAAATGTATCCTAAGGTTTGTTTCTGTTTTAGACATGGATGCTCCCAAGGAAATAACAGAAAAAAACAGGCCAGCATTTACATGTACAGAGATCTACTGGAACATTTGTCTTAGTAGTCTCAAACCAAAAGTAGTCTACAAGTTCAAAACTTGGGAAATGGTTTTAAAAAAATTGATTGTGCAGCCATTAAAAATAATGTTTGCAAATTCAGCTTCTAAGAGATAACCACAGTAAAAAAGCAGGATGAAAAATGACATGCACAAATTACGAACTTAACCATGTTTTTCATATATAAAAAAATTTTTTAAATATATTTTATGGCAAAAAATATATAACAAAATTTGCCATTTTTTACCATATTTAAGTGTACAATTCAGTGACATTGATTATACTTATAATGTTGTGTTACCATCATCATCATCTTCCATTACCAAAACTTTTTCATTACCCCAGAGACTCTGTTCCCATTAAGCAATGACTCCCCAGTTCTTCCTCTCCTCAGCCCCTGTAACCTCTAATCTACTTTCTGTCTCTAACAGTGGGATTATTGTTGACATTTCATATAAGTGGAATCACATAATATTTGTCTCTTTATGTCCGACCTATTTCATTTAGCATATTTTCAAGGTTTATCCACATTATATATATCAGAACTTCATTCCTTTTTACGGCTGAATAATATTCCACTGTAAGTAAGTACCACAATTTGTTTATCCTTTCATTTGTGGTTGGACACCTGGAATGTTTCCACCTTTTAGCTATTGTGAACAATGCTTCAGTGAACACTGCTTTACAAGTGTCTGGGTCCCTGTTTCTAATTCTTTGGGGGTATATTCTTAGGAGTGGGAATTACCACATTTTTAAAGCATGTGTATATATATATATTACATATGCATAGAAAAAAATTTGGAAGAAACACTCCAAAATGTTAAGAGGAGCTATAAACACTGGCTAGAGAAATTATTGCTGGATATAAAATTTCCTCTTTATTCTTTTCTTTATTGTTCAAAATTCCTACTCTTGTGAATTGATGACCTTTATGCCTAGATAAATAAGGGCTGTTTTAAAATATATAATGATACAGTACTTTATAAAGTCTAGTTTGCTCATTCACTGATTCATAAATTTCTAGATTAAACTTTGTACATTTTCTCTTTAATGATACTTCAGAAGTTAAATTTCCAACTCAATATGAAGAATGGGAACTCTGGCTGCATTAGTGAATCCTATGCAAAATAAGAGTGAAACATGAGGACATATTCGCATGAAGGAAAATCAGTTAAAAAAATATAACAAAAACTCTTACCAGCAACCCTCTTTTTATTACCTATTTTTTTCATATGGAATGTGTGGGCTAACTAAAACCTGTAATTCATAAATAACATTAAAGGGTTATGTCCTCTATATGAAAATTCACACAAGCATGGAAATGTCACACATACCCATGAATCCCTTGGCATAGTTGCCCTGTCCTACAGCTGGTAAGGTCATCCAGTTCACCACAAACAAAAGTGAGCAGCAGAATAAACTCTATAGATATTTGAAAAGGAAACTGCAAAAAATGAGGCTGCTGCATACAAGCTAAGACCATAGAAGATTCACAGTGAGTTTAGCAGGCACCAGCACATGGTGCAGCATCCTCATTTTTCTTGTTGACTTGTCACTTTACTGAACCATGCCAGTTAGCACAGTATATCACCAAACGCTCAGTGCTGCACCGGCAGATGCAGGGAAGAAAAAAGCGGGCTAATCTATTTTATCATTCATGTCTCTGACTTTATGTATAAGACAGATAATTCCATATGGTATAAAAAAACAAAGAAAATTAAAACTCCCATTACATTTTGTCATTAGCAAGCACTTATTCAATTAAGAGATTTGCTTTTCATCTCTTCTTTTAAATAAAACAAAGCAAAATCCAATAAAGCATGTCCATGTAGGAAATTTTATAGACTGAGACTTTGGCAACAATGCCATCTTCATCCGCTGCTAAACTCCACTAAAAATTTTAGCAGTTTTTCAGTAAGTTGGATGGATAAAATGGCAGTTACGCCTTGCCATAAGTAGTTATGCCATTCATAACTTCTCAATGAAAAGTTTCTAAGTAAAGGTTTTTAAAGGAACTTCAAGTACTATCACAAGTTGAATGGGAAAATGTTTGTTAAAGTGCAGATTCTGACCTGGGAGGTCTGGAATGGGGTCTGAGACTCTGCATTTTTAACAAGTCAAATATAATCTACCTCCTTGGACAGAAACATGTTTAATATTGGAAAAAAAATAACATGAGGCACAAAAAGTCACTAGGACCTACCTATTGGGTTTTCTTGCCTATCATGAGAAGGTAAACTTTTACACCATTTTAGAACATCTTCCAGTCCTTAGGCTAAGATATTTGCTGCTGACTTTTGGAACTGACACCTGAGTCATTGAGTGCAATGAGCCAAGAGAAGGGAGCCTGATCGGAAGCCAAGTAGGGATGGAGATTATGTTCTGTCTAGATTCCTGCTCTCAGAGAAAGGATTATAGTGTCAACCTATTAATTAGTAAAAGTGAAGAAAGCCCAATGGCTACATGAAGAACTTGGTTTGGAAATAAGATTAAGAATCCTCTACAACTGTGAAGTCTTTTCTGCATATTCACCCTCCACACACCCATCCCCAGGCAACTCCAAGACATTACAAGGAGGCTTTGGCCAGTTCTCAGTGATTCCAGGGGGAAAAGATCACAGAAATCTCAAGATCTAAGGGTGAAAGGTTTCCTCTAAGTCCAAATGAACATGAATAAATAGATATGGGAGAAGGGAAAACTCTTTCTTAGAGCAGAATACCAACTAATAAATAGAGAAGGAATGATGAAGTTAGAAAACCTTCAACGAATGCTAAAACTAGTGGGTAAAAATTTTAGGAGGAAAAGAGATATTTGTATAGTCTCAAAGTATTTCCCCCCAAATAGCATATTAATTACAAAGAGGGAAAGAGTAAGTGGGAAAGCTTGGCAGACAGCACCTTAACCAAGCAATCAAAGGGAACCTCAGTAGTGGTGGAACAAACTGACATTCTGCGCTTCCTGATATGATGCACTGAGAAAGGCACATCACTATTGTGCTATTTCCACCAAAAATGCGTCATCCGAATCTAATCATGAGAAAATATCAGAAATCCATACTGAGAGATGCTTTACAAAATAATTGGCTTGCACCCTTCAAAATGTCAACATCAAGACTGAGGGACTGTTTCAAATTAAAGAGACATAACTAAATGCAACATGTGATACTGGATTGGGGGGAAAAAACTAAAAAAGACATTATGGAACAATCGACAGGATTTGAATATAGAATGTTGTTTAACAATCATATCGTACCAGCGTTGATACAGTCTTGATAACTGTGCTGTGGTTATGTAAGAGACTATCCTGGTTCTTCAGAAATACATGCTGAAGCATTTAGGAATTAGGGCAAAAAAACCCCGGCAAAGTGGGTGACAGAAAGTTTTTGGCACAGAAACACCATTTTATTCACCCTGGAATACCTCTGCAGCCTTACCAAAGAGTGAGGCTAACTAGTGATAGAGACTCATATGTTCATTTTAGGAGAGAAAGGATGTACACAGAGCACACGGCATGGACAGCTGGGGGTGTTACGGGAGTTTCTATAATCTCCTAACAGCCAAACAGAAAGATTTCGGACTCCTCACCCAAAGGATTGGCTCTGGGTGCCACAATTCTGAAAGGCCTTCTTGGAAGAAACAGGAAGTTGTTTTTCTTCATGGAAGAATAGAAAGTTGTGTTTGTTCCCAGCTGCTATGACAAATTCCACACAATGGGTTGGCTTAAACAATAGGAACGTATCTTCTCAGGGTTTCAGAGGCTGGAAGATTTGCTTCCTCCAGGGACCATTTGCATCTAGTGGGCTGGCAATCTTTGCTGTTTCTTGGTTTTCCAGTCATTTGGCAATGTTTTTTCCTTTCTCCTCTGGGCTCCCATTGATTTCTGACTTTAGGCCCTCATGCCATAGTGTTAAGGCCTCTCCGGATTCATTTGGCCACACCTTAACTAAAAACATCATCTCCAAGAGCGTCTATTTACAATGGGTTCATACACAGAGGAATGGAATTAAGATTAAGAACTTTTTTTTCTGGGCTCCATAACTCAATCTATTATAAAGAAGTAGAATAAATTACCCTTTGGAAACATGTAGAGGTTTATACTTAAATGTTTTTCAATACCTAGCCACTAATCTCAGTGATCTATTGCCAAAAGTTCAACCAAAATGTAAGGTCTTTATGTGAAGGTACCTCTTCTAAAGATCAAAATCAATGAAAATGGGGTGGTAGCCACAATTCAATTCTGTATACTTTCCCTCTCCTAGTTGGTTTTATGTATTTTTATCTTAGTACAAAATAATTTATAAAAGAATATCTATATTTTAGGCTCAAAACCTAAGAGCTGGAAAGAACATTTAGTGATGATCTAGTTCAATTCCTCTTTTCACAGTTGGGAAAATGGAAGAGTGGAAAGGTGGGGTAACTTTTTTTAGGCTTAAACTGCAAGTCATTGCCTACGCCAGGACTGGAATCCCGGTCTTTTTTTGAAAAGTATTATTTTAGAATAGAAATAAAACATGTGATATTTTAAAATACTAAAAGCTTACAAGAGCATGCCATGTAAAGTGGATCTCCCAAGAATTGTTCACCATTAACCAACAAAGACTTATTTGGCCTATATAGATACATATTTTTCATAGAAGAGAGTTCATTTTATAAACCTATTCTGTTCGTCTTGTTTGGCTCTTAATTTGAACTCTTCATTTCAATAAATACAAATCTAGAGCCTTCTTCTAAATGGGTTACACAGTAGTTATTCCATTTTATAACTTGTGAAACCATTCCCATAATGATACACTTTTAGGTTGTTTGTGGATCTTTGAAATTACAGGCACTACAGTACTGTTTGGATATATTTAACTATGCACATCTTTTCGTACATTTCTGTCCCTTGTTTCTTTTTCTGAAAATGTCTTACATTAGCAAATGCGCCACACAAATTCTTTATTCCCTTGTCCTGCTTTAGCTTCCTTCACAATATGCATGATCACCTGAAATGTGAGGTACTTATTTATTTTTTATTTCTTCTATCTGCCCACTAGAGCAGATGCTTCATGGGATCTGGACTTTATTTTTCCTATATCTTTAGCATGAAGAACAATGCCTGGCTCCTGATAGGTACTCAATAAATATTTGATGAATGCTTGCTGTGCATATTTTACTACTGGATTATTGGTTTTTTCTTATTGATTAGTAAAAGTTCTTTACATATTAATTATATGCGGCTTCATCTGTCATTTGTGCTACCAATATATTTTCCAGTATGGTGTATGTTATTTTGACTTTATCCATGATTTTTTTTTTTGCCATGCAGAAATGTTTCATTATTAAATAATCAAATATAGCTGTTCTTTATAGTTTTTGGGTTTTATGTCTTGCCTAAAAGGGCCTATGTACTTCATATTTATTTTTAGCTGATATTTTAATGGTTTGTTTTTATTTGGAAATCTTTGATTTATTTGGAATTTATTTTGGCATAAGTAGTGGCTATGAATGCAGCTTTGTTATTTTTTTCCCCAAATAGCCAATTGATCCAACATCATCTCAAGAATAATCCATCTCTCCCTCACTATTCTGAATGCCATCCTTGTCATATACTAAATTCTCACAAATACTTAGCCATATTTATGGCCCTATTTTATACTGCTTGTCTACCTATCTATTCCTGTGTCAGTACTAGTTTATTTTAATTCCCTTTGCTTTATAATGTATTTTAGCATCAAAGACTGGGCCCTCCTCTTTACTCCCTTTTCATAGGGTTATTTTTCTATAAGAACATTAGAAGCCCAGAACCAATTATCCCTCTCTCCAAAATCTCCTCTATTTTATTGATTATTTTATAGATGAATTGATAAAATAATGATATCAGTATAAGAACCCAGCTCTCTTAATTCCTGACTGTTCTTTGTGTTCTCCCCACTTGACATATACAGATAAAATTGAACTTTCCTCAATGGGAAGAATTAAGATGATTCATATATGCACAATGAAACTAAGCCTCTGGTCCAGGTATCTGGATAAGCTACCTTCAGTCATCTGAAGTAAACCATTCCCAAACTTAGTGGGTTAAAACAGCAACCATTTTATTACATTTCACAATTTTGTGAAATTCAAGCAAGGCTTAGGTGGGTGGTTCTTTTGCTTTCACGGAGCATGAAGTGAGTTCATTCAGTGATAGTCAGCTGGTGGCCGGGCTGGACAAGAGATAAAAGCCAGCTTCTCCCACATGCCCCACACCTTGGCTGTCAGCAAGGCTGAGCTCAGCTGGGACTATCTCCTGGGGTATACAGAGGAGACCGCGTTAGCCTGGCAACCTCAGTTAGAATTCTTACCAGGTGGCTCAGGCCCTAAGAGCAAGCATTCTAGGGAACAAGGGGGAAACCGCATGGGCTTTTATAATCCAGCTTCAGATGTCACAGTGTCTCTTTTGATGTACTCTCTTGACCAAAATGTTCCCAAGACCACCAAATTCAAGGGAGAGGACATACACCACCTCCCTATGGGAGAGTGTCAAAGAACTTGTGGCCATGTTCTAAAACCACCATACCTTCTACAAGGAGAAAATCAGACAATTTTCTCACTCATCTAATAGCTTATGACTTTTATGACAATCGTCCTTCTACCTCCCTGATTTCTGCCACTGGTGACATTGATATGATGCAGAAGCAGAACAAATTTAAACTTTAAAAAGAAATTTTCAGGCAAGTTGTATTTTTTATCCATGTACAAAAGGGGCAGCCACTGCCCTCAGCATGACTTTGTCTTTACCTGTCCATTCATTCTGCTATCCCTACCTGGCCACTTAACATCTTACTTTTGTCTCCTTTAGGGGAAGAGAAGGTAAACTCTTATTTTTTTTCAAATTGGTTATTTAACAGCAATTTTGATGAAAGGTGGAAAGGAAACTAAA
Organism: Tamandua tetradactyla; assembly: GCF_023851605.1. Lineage (NCBI taxonomy): Eukaryota > Metazoa > Chordata > Mammalia > Pilosa > Myrmecophagidae > Tamandua > Tamandua tetradactyla. The sequence goes on along the minus strand of NC_135341.1, from coordinate 63,853,186 downwards.
ACCAAAAGTGAATGTTTTGAGGATTAACTGCAAAACTCAACCACTCACTACAAAAATCATCCAGAGCTGGCTGTTCTACTGATCCATGGCCTTCTTTCAAGGACTCCTAAAAAGTAACTCCAGTAACTCTCTTGGGAACCTTCTCAGATCATCTCAGTCCAAAGTCATACCTTGCTCTTCCAAATTTCAGTGTTAGCAACATTTATGGACTATCTAGGGTGCTAGGCACTACATACATGTTTATTATGACATTTAACCCTAACAGCATTTCAAGGGGAGGGATTGTTATGCCTATTTTGAAGCTGAGGACACTGATGTTTACAGAGATTAACTGAATTGCCCAAGGGTCAGAGTCAAAATGCAGCTGAGCTAACTCTGTCCCCCCTTGCAAGACAAGGTGTGTTTGGTGAACCCAGGTATCACCTGGGAGGTTATTAGAGATGCAGAGCCTCAGGCTCTACCCCAGACCTGGAAAATGGAACCTGCATTTGAGAAAGAATCCCAATTGAAGCATATGCATATTGAAGTTTAGGAGCACTGCTCTTTATCACTGAAACTCCAATTTCCTCTGAAGACCTTTTTAAAAATTACTCTTGCCTGAGTCAGTCTCCGCATCCCCTCCACTCCCCACCATACTTAATTTAATTGATTTGGCATACAATCTGGGCATCTGGATTTTTCAAAGCTCCCCAGGTGATTCCAAGAGGCATCAAATTCTATGAACCATAGCTTTATATCATTCATTTGAAACTATGCTTCTCATATCACGTATGGTTGTTTTTCATTATTTATATGCATGTCTTATGTCCCCAACATGAATCTATTTTACATGTCAACTCTCTTTTCTGGGGAGTTTCTTGCAAAAAATATGCTCTCAGTAAACATTTGCTGCTATTGCTGTTGTTGAGAATAGTGATTTAATTGATCTGCTGTGGGACTCAGGTATTAGCATTTTAAAAACATACCTTAGGTGATTCTATTCTGTAGTCAAGATTGAGAAATGTTGGGTTGTCTCCTATAGATATTATGGAGAAATTTGTTGCTATGGAGAAATTTGGGTGGAGGAGTGCCAAATGTTCTGATTTTTGAAGACGAACCTTAAACCTGGAATTTTAAAATGAATGTTGACAACAAATTCAGATTTTTGAGAAAACTCAGCGCAAAATAAATCATACCAGCAGGCTGCTAGTGTCTGTGTGTAAAGAAAAATGAGACGCTCATGCACCCCATTAAGGAATGTGCTTTGGAGTCCAAGACCCTTTCAAGCCTGCTCATTACCACTGCCTTTGGAAAAACATGCTATAATCACTGAATAATCATCCCTGCTCTAAAAAGAGTCACTATATCGTTTCCATCAATGCACATAATATATAGTCAAAACTAAAGATTGTGAAATTATGGAGAATAATAATCTGTGTCTTATTTTGTGTTCTGTACAATGCCTAGATGTGCCAACAGAACCAAGGGATGTATAATTGAGCAGGTAGGAGGCATTTTGAGGTTCTGGGAAGAAAGGTACTGCTTGAGAGCAAGGCATTATTGTCATAATTTCCACCCACTTCCTAAGTACCACTCAGTGACAAAGCAAATCCTAGGAAAAGAGACCCAAGAAGGAAGGCTAGAAGCAGAAATAAACATATGCAGAAGAAACACAATGCCCAGAATAAAAGTTTTCCCTCTGGTTTTGGTGGCTCAAGTCTGGACTTGCTTTGCCTGACTCTAGCAAAGCTGCAGCAGGGTGACTGAAGCACACTGGGGGCTTGAACCAGTAGCCGAAGATGTTTTGAACAATACGCCTCAGGTGCTGAATTTGCAGTTAGCAATGTCTCCTGCTGATTTAACATGGGTGCAAGATGGTAAAAAGTCAAAAACCTAATAGTCATAGTTCCATCCTTACATTGGTCTCACTATGATCAAGAAGCTGGATGCAGTATCAACATCAAAATAAATAATAATAATAATGAATATAAGAATGAGAACATCACCACCACCAATAATAAAACCAGTTATCAATTTCCAGATGTTTACCATGGGTCATGCATTGTCCTAAATACCTTACGTGTTTATTCTTAACACAAAGGCCATACTGATTCTTTTAAAAAGGAGTCAGATCCTTGATCTTCTCTCCTCAAAACCCCTTTGTGGCTCACAAATCACTCAGCATAAGAGACAACGTCCCTTTCACAGCCTGCAAAGCTCTATGTCCTCCAAATGCCCATATCTCATCCCTACTCATTTCCTCTCTAACCTCACCTCCTACTCTTCTCCTCACTCTCAATCCATCCCATCCAGCCTCATGAACCTTCAGTTACTAGCTGCTGCCTGGGTTAGAAAACTCTGCTCCCTAATACGCACTAGACTCAATTCTCAGTGAGACTTCTCTGACAAGCCTGCTTGACATTACATCTCCTGGTCCCCATATCCCCCTTTCTTCTTGTATTCCCTCAGTAGCACTTATCACCTTCTAATATCCAGAATTTTTTAAAACTTTTTATTGTAGTAACCATTTTAACCACTTTCAAGCATACAATTCAGTAATAGTAATTATATTCACGATATTATATTAATATCCATTACTCCAACTTTTTTATCACCTCAAGCAGAAACTCTGCACCCCTTAAGCAATAACTCTCTCTTCTCTCCACCCACTCTACCCTTCAACTCTAGTTCTTATAATGTATATTCATGAAATTCCTTCTTCTAGGTATTCTTTCCAAGCAAGATCATCATTAGAGAGAAAAGCTAGGGTTACCTGACTTCAAGCTTGCAACAATTCATGACCCACTCTGGTGTCTTGATTTTTTGCATCTGGCTTATTTCTCTCAACACAATGTCTTCAAGGTTCATCCATGTAATAACATACATCTGAACGTCATTCGTTTTTATGGCTGAATAACAGTCTATTGTATGTATGTACCATATTTTGTTTATCCATCCATCTGTTGATGGAACTTGGACTACTTTCACCTTTTGGCTATTGTGAGTCATGCTGCTTTGAACAGTGGTGTACAAATACCTGTTTGAGTCCCTACTTTCCATTCTTTTAGGTATGTACCAAGAAGTGGAAGTGCCAGATTATATGGTGATTCCACTTTCAACTTTCTGAGGAAATACCAAACTTATTTTCACAGTGGCTACACCATAACATCCGATACTTTGCCTATTTATTTTTTATTGTCTGCCTCATCCACCAGACTGTAAGCTTCATAAAGGCAGGAGGTTTCTTCTGCTCTGGTCACTGTGGTATTCCAGTATATAGAACAATGCTGGCACATAGCTGTAACTCGATAAATATTTTTAGGAAGAAAAAAATGAATGAATTTAATCTTTACAACAATCCTAAAGATAGGTACAATAATTATCCTGTTTCAATATATGCTTGGTGTGAAGTTTGGAGATATTAAATTTACCCAAGAGCACAGAACAGAAATTGCTAGAGAAAAAATGTAGCTAGGGCTACCTGACTTCACCTTGTAACAATTCATGACCCACTTTGCTGTTATTTTTACACTTCTTGGCCTTTCTAGGGGAAAAAATGCAACAATTAGAATTTGGAAGTGGAACTATATTGGGTAGGGTTGGGACGTCTATGCTAAGAACAATTCTTGGGAGCCCATGAGAAAATGAAGGAAAAACTCCAAAGTGAGCTGAGATTGTTTCCTATGTTTAAGGTAATTTCTAGGGGAGTTGATACCATCTTTGGATGATCATTTATTGAGGAGATGAATGTTCTGAAGAATTGATGATGATGGTATATAAATCAAGCAAGATATATTTTCTCGGGTGAAACTAAGTCAAAGGCCAATTTGGTCCTTAAGTTGTTTTAAGAATTTTACCCGATGACAGCCAGATGCAGTAAATTAACAGTCCAAAGACACTGTAGGAAATTACCACTCCACTAGACTCTTAAAGGCTTTTAGTGATAATTCATTAACTCAATTTTTAAAGAACATTCCAACATTTCATCATCCCAGAATAAATCAGATAGACTTCAACTCATGCCAAGTGCTAGTGCCTGAACTGGCAACTGTGCCTAAAACATTGGGGGCACTTGGTAAATATTAAGCAATCTACTCCAGCCTGGGCTTTCAGGGAATCAAAGTGCTTAATACATAAAGCATTCACTGGCGTGGTGTTTGGCCAAACCAAAAAGCGAAGTTCAAGGAAGAGAAGATTACAACATCTCCTGTGGACACACAAAAAATGTTTTCAAACACCTTTTGAAAGATGCCTGAAAAAAAAAAAAAAAGCATGAAGTACCTCTTGGCAACCAAGTGATGTGCTTGAGAGGTGAGATCTTTTAAAGGCCCTTAGTACAATTTAAAGACAAGAAATAAACTAGTGACCTAGCATGTAAAGTTCACTAATTTCAAGTAATAAATTTTGGAATCTCCAGAAAAATCATTTGTGTGTTATTTGTCTAAAGGGTAAGTTTGAACTTCTATGCTAAGAACAAAGAAATCAGGAATATATACTATCATTCTGCTTTCTAATATACCAAAATACTTTTAAAAATTTGATATTATTTTCCATTCCTTATATACATCCCTAATTGTGTACTCTATTACTAAAGATGGATAGATAGAGAGAATTACTATCATGAATTACAAGCATTAAAATTCCATTCAAGCCTTATTGACAATAAATAGATCCTGAGTTCAATTACAAAGCCCTTGTCATTCTTAATGCATTCAGGCTACTTGGCTAACAAATATTTGAAAAGTATATGGCAACAGGAAGAAAAAGGGAGAGAGGATATTTTTAGAAATGGTAACAGGAGTATGAAGAAAATGTACAAGACTAGTAAGAGAGATCAGTTACAATAAAGTGTTCCTATCACTATTCTCAGTGATCTGATATATTACTGGATTGATAACTCAATTTTACCAACCTCAGTAAGATAATGTAACGATTCCAGATGGAAGGAAATCACATTTTCTGAAGACCTATTATATGTCAGTTACTTTATATTTTTATAATAGCTAATATCCAATAAGTGCCTACAACATAAAAAGAACTTCCCACAACTTATTTTTAATCCTTTACGATAGCCTATGAAATAGATATTGTCTCCATTTTACAGATGAGAAGACTGAGAATTGAGAAGTTTAAACAACTTGTTCAACATCACCTGGTTAATAAGTGAATCAGAATTCAAACCTAGTTCTGATTTTGGAGACCAAAACCTTTCTGCTTTGTCACTTGTCTGAAAGAAATAATAATTAGATATGACTTATACTGCTCTCTAGGGAAAGTGCTACCAATGGTGTGTCACACGGAAAAAATACAAAGATGAAAAACATAAATAAAAGAAATCAGTCTATACAGGTTATACCTTTTATACAAAACAAATTAAGGTGAAAAGTAGGCTTCAAAAAGTCTTGATGGGGTTATTTTAATATTTTAAAATTTTATTTATTTATTTATTATTATTATTTTTTTACATGGGCAGGCACTGGGAATCGAACCCGGGTCCTCTGGCATGGCAGGCAAGCATTCTTGCCTGCTGAGCCACCGTGGCCCGCCCTAAAATTTATTTTAGAGAAATAAAAATAAGCAAATTACATCCCTTTGCAGTGAAAAGACAGCTCATAGACATGAACATATCTATATAAAAATTTCTATACTTTCCATACTAGAATGCCTATTTTTTCCTGATCTTATTCACTTTGACATCTTAATTCCAAATATGCTCAGAATATACCAAAAGGGAAGGATTCCTCATCCCTGCATGTTTGAGGTAAATTGCCTCATTTAAAAACATTCCTAAGCCTTGTATTTAAAAGAGAAACCATATACCTACTACATTATTAGCCTGACCATTTGTATCCCGGAGCATTATTTCCTACCACGGTCACCAAGAGTTACTTGAAAGAGTGTACCAATCCACTGAGGGGCAAGTTTACCTCCTACAAATCAGCAAGTGCTCAAGAGTGTACAGGAACAGGCAGGGGACTGAGCAGGTACTCCCTCTGCCCATGTTTGAAAACTGACAGATGGCAGAGAGGAAATGATTAATGCTGCAGAGACTGGAGCCAACTTGGTATCACTGGAGTTTATAAAAAAACAAATAAACTAAATCTTTTTTGACCAGCTAGAATGGCTTAAACAAGTTTAATAATATGGCTGCCTTTTTAAGGTCCTGGGCAGTTTAATCTTTGGAAACTTTGGGCTGCAGATAAGAGAGAATTTGGAAAGGGTAAATCCATTAACACTCATAATTGTAAATAGTGGGAATCACACACACACACACGAAAATACTGTGCCTGTGAGCAAGATTGTCAATTGCCATATGCAAAGTTTTTATCAGCTAGAAAAGTTAATTTGATTTGCTCATAAACGTTCATTTGCAAAGCTTGGAAATTTAAAAGTTGCATGGTACTATCACTTCGGGGCAGTCCCATAAAATAAAATATTTTTCTTTCCTTGGTGACCACTCACTACATTGGTTCTAGAAGCTCATGAGAAATACCAATTCCTTTAGAATATATCTTTCTCTTTATTTCAATGTATTGACAAAGCAATATAAAAGAAACTTCACAATATACAAACTTAGAAGGAAATGATAAGTTTTAACCAAGGGTATTTTGACCTCAACCACATTTTTTGGCTAAATATCTGTGTAATGAATTTGGAAGGCTAGAATTATTCGCCTACTTTGGCTCACGTGGCTACTTCCAATATTAATCAGTTGGTCTAAGTACAAATTATTTGCACATCAAAGCATAATTGCTATTCCCAAACTAAAATGCAGTATGCGTCTGACCAGTATAGGCATACTTAACTACAATGGGATGAAATGTTTGAAATTGGAACTGTCTTTGGGAAATCAGATCAAATTATTATTACAACCATTGTCTTACTCTTATCCAGATATGTTATTCATATTCAAATCCCCTGAAGACCCAGAACCTTACCCAGTTCTAGTTTTCAGCAGTCAATTATATATACAATACATCAATGATACTTGCTATCAACCATGGTTGAGTCAAGTCGATTCACTACATACAAAACAAGCATCTTCCACTTGGCCTAAATGTAGACATTGCCTTACTTGCTGGTGACTTGAACAGAAGTGCCAATTCTAGATTAGGGCTGGGTGAGTCCAGGGTAAACCAGAGCTCCACTTCTACTCAGTTTTCTCCCTGTGCTTAGGTAAAGTCAAGGCCAATTGACAGTAATGGGCAGGAGTGAGAGGCCAAGGCCCAACCTCTGCCCCCTGCTTTCTTCACCTATGTTTTCATCCACCAACCTTGCAGTCTCCCTCCTTCCTAAAGAATGTGAATTCTGATCTTTCTAAGGATCCAGAAGGTAAGTTATTCATACTGCCACTCATTGGGTCTTTTGGTTTAATATTCATTTTCTTTGTGACTATAACCACAGCTGTCCCTTTTCAAATTATGCTAACTAACATTTGCAGAACTGATGACACATTAAAAAAACGTGTACTGAAGGACCAGTTGTTTGCCGGGGATTGAGCTGATTGAGTGGTTTGAGGGGTCACACTGAAAATACTTTCAGCTTTTTGATAGTAAAGGCATGGAATCTTTCACTCTCAGAATACTTTCGGCTTATTGGGTGTAAAGATATGGAATCCAGAATGAATTAGAGGAAGCAACAACAGAGCTCAAAGAAGAAACTGAAAAGGAAGTGAGCAATCACACTTGGGAAGAGGTCAGGGAAGCCTTCAAAATCAGACTATGATTTAACACTTTGGTCAACTCAGACAAAGGAATGTTAAAACACTTTCATATATCAAGCAAAGATGAACAGTTCTTTGGGTTGGAAAGTGCAGCCAGGGAAGAAGAATTTGCAATCTTTATGGACCACACTGAGACATGAATTAGTGATTATTTGGGCCTATTTCCTCAAAGAGTGCATATCAACATTCAGGCTTTACATAGCAGGTTACTATAACAAGAGTATAGCAGGTGAGCCCTTGGGTTCATGACTCAGACTGACTGGGTACAAGTCCTGTTCTGCCTGTTAGAGCTGACAGACAGGCACAAGTTGCTTGATGTTCCTGCCTTCTCATCTACACTGAGTATTAGTGCATGGGACATGTTTTGAAGATTACTTCTGTCGGTATGATAGTGTAGATAATCTAAAGGACTTCCCATGGTGATACAGCTAGATTACAACAAGCAAAACTTTCAAAGAACTGCTGGTCTCAAAGGAAATCTCTAAGGGGCACAATGAACTAAAACAAGAACAGTAAGTGGAAAGCAAATGGGTAAGCTATGATTGCCATAGAAGCAAATAGTGAATTAGCCTTGGGACCAGTAACATTAAGCCTGGGGCTCAATACTGGTGGTGGAGTTAAACATGAGATGACTATATTAAGCCAAAATCTGTAAAGGGGCTAGAGTAGCCTCAGGTTAGCACAAAAACAGGTGGAGAGCCATCTTTGGTCATTAGGCCATAGTTTACTAATCCTTATATAAGATAATAACAATGATTCACATATATAATTGCTTTATGGTTTATAAAATCTTTCCTATATATTATCTAATGTGATCTTTACCCAATTCCTATGACAAAAGTAAAAGACAAAATAGATTTTAGCCTGACTGATAGAATGTTCCACTCATACAACATAAGAAAAATTAATGTTAGGTATAAACCAAAGAAGATTAGACACAATGCTACAACTTGATAGAAAGGTTGAAGAAAAGTTGACACTGTTATTTTGGATGTCACTACTAGCATCAGATGAATATCCTTAAAAAATGAGATGATCTGTTTTGGCTTAATTGTGTCCTTTCTTCCATGTATCTGTGTCCTTCACTGCACAAACCAATAAAAGCTGTGATTCCGCACAGTGTTGATGGCACCTTAACTACACTGTTTCCTTGGCAATGGCCATGAAGATAAGAAAATTCATGTATACCTCAACTCACCATGCACAAGCACTCCCTCTTCCCACTTTGTATGTGCAATTATGACTTCACTCATCAGGGCAAGATTCACATAGCATTTTAGAACTGGAATGTAGCTCAGAAATTCCCTAATTTAACCTTCCGTTTTTGCTGATTTGAAACTGTTATGCACTCCAAAAAAATCTATGCTCTTTTTATCCATTTGTACTTGCATACCTATTGTGGGTGGGACCTTTTGATTAGGTTGTTTCCATGGAGATATGACCCAACAAATTTAAGATGGGTCTTAATCCTTTTGCTGGACTCCTCTATGAAAAGAACTGGGTTGGTTTAAAACTGTTGTGTAGCCCAAAAATCCAGGTTCTTTAATCCTGATTCAATATTGTTGGTGGGATCTTTTTGATTAAGTTGTTTGCATGGAGATGTGACCCACTCAATTGTGGGGGCCCCTTCTGATCAGGTGGTTTTCATGGTGAAGTGTCTTTACTCATTTAAGGTGGATTGCTTACTGGAGTCCTTTAAGAGTGAACCATTTTGGAAAAAACTTCAGAGCTGACATAGCCAGAGACCTTTTCCAAAGAAAGAAAATGCCCCTACAGGAAGCTCTTTTGAAACCAGGAGCCAAAGGACCAGCAGACATAAGCCACATGCTTTTCCAGCTGAGAGAGGTGTTCTGGACCCATCAGCCTTTCTTGAGTCAAGGTATCTTTTCCTGGATGCCTTAAGTTGAACATTTTTATGGCCTTAGAACTTAAACTTGTAACTTAATAAATTCCCTTTTTCAAAGCCTTTCCATCTCTGGTATATTGCATTTCTGGCAACATTAACAAACCAAGACAATAATAAAATGCAGAAAACAGAGAGAGAGTTCAGAACTGACACCAAGAGCAGAGATGCATGAAGTGAAGGATGCATAGAGAAAGAAACTGCCCCAGCAGAAGCCAGAAGACCCACAGGAGCTGAGAGTTCTGGAAACCAAACCAGGAGAGAAGGACCCGTAGATGTTGTCATGTACCTTTCCACATGACAGAAGACATGATTGGCCTTTCTTAGGTAAAGGTATCCTCTTGTTGATGCCTTAATTTAGACATTTTCATGGCCTTAGAACTGTAAATTTGTAACCCTTAAAATCCCCTTTGCAAAAGTCAATCCATTTCTGGCATATTGCCTTCTGGCAGCTTTAGCAAAACGAAATACCCTTTTAAATTGGAATCAAGAGAGGAAGGGGTGGGGCGGGGCAGTTATAAACATGACCATGCCTTAGTTATTGAGCATATAAAGCGTTGTAAATGTCATGTACATATTACTTCAACTAGCCATAATTCTATAATGATAAGACCACTGGCAGGTACGAACAATGCCAGTGCTGGAAAGAGAAGGAGAAGGTGGAAAGGGAGAGGGAAATTCATGTTATATCCACCATGTGAGACACTATGGTGTCTGTTTCCAAACTACCCTAGGTTTAATCATCACAATGACTTGCCAGGAGATTTCTCTCAAAAGAAGAAATGGAGAGGAACATAGGGATCCCAGATCCCACCAGCAGAGCTGAGATTTCAGTTCAGGTCACTAATGGCTTCGGAGCTTTCATTGTACACACTGCTTTCTTAACAGGGAAGTTTGTACTTCAAAAGAGCTGAAGAAAGGGAGGATGAGTAGAAAAAAGTTAACTTTCATTGTAAGACTTCAGAAGATAGAGGTCTATCCATTTGTCTGAAACTAACACTGGAACAGTATTTTACACTCAGGATGAGTCACTTTTTAACAATTTCCTCTGCTATACAATTTTTTTTTCAATAACCATAAACTAAAACAAATATGTTTCATGTCTAACTAAAATTTGCACTTAACAAACAAAAATATTTCATGTCACAAGCCTGAACACAGTTTCACTATTTTAAATTTAAAGCACAAATAAAAATTCCAAGGGTTATACAGTATGACAGAGCTGAAGTAACTCATGATCTATTTCTTTGACTGCACAATCACTGAACTATAGTTGTTCATTTTGAATCTATTTAAATACCCCAGGGTCAGAGACACAAACTAAACCCAAAGCACTGAACACTGTCCCAAACCTTTGGAAATTAACTCTTGAAACTGTGTTTACATGTTCTGGGGCTGACTGGATAACAGGGAGTTTCCAAATTAACTTTCATATGTGATATAATGCTTATTAAAAGATAACTGATAAATTGTGCTAATTTAAAGATGAAATACATACTATTAAAACTGAACAGTAATTGCAGCAATTATTTAGAACTCAGAGCAACAAAATTTTTTTCAGGTATATTTTATTACTGAGACTGTTTAGAATGAGGAATTTTGATAACAAAAAGCCAACTGCATTTTAATCGGTTTTATTATTGTTTTTAAGTTCTCTACAATGTGTGCCCTCATGGCCTCTTGGCACGCGATTGCCCTGGAATCTTTACTTTGATTTTTTTTTTAAATTAAGGATGACTCTTCCTTCTACCATGCACATTACCTCTTTCAGTCCCACTGCAACTAGCTTTATTGCAGAGGTATGTCAAGATGATCACGGCAGGGGTGTGTGAATGTGTACACATAAGTATAATAAAGGAGCAGGAGAAGAATATTCTCTAACATCAAAGGCACCTCTCCACATAGCTAATAATCCATAGAATAACTTCCTGGGAGGGGCAACACTCAATCTTCTAGAATATCCTCCAGTGACCACATGGGTCTGGGAAAGCCCCCTGAACCAAAATTGGAAAATAACCGGAAGTGCTAGGGAACCTCCCAGGGGCATAATGCAACAAAGCACTATATCACTACTTCCTTATCAATGCCCCTTTTACCTCTGACAAATTCAAACTAGCCCCTGGCTCCCAGAGCTGGGTGGTTGCCTGATTGTAGTTCCAGCCACTCTGGCTCCAGCTTCACTTCATGGTGTTGCTGGTCAAGATCCCAACTGAAGTCAGCACCGGCTTTTAGGCCAAGTCTCCATTCATCTCATTCAAAAGGTAAATGACAAGAGGTTAAATGAGCTTTGTTTACATTTAATTCTCAAGTCAGCCCTAGGAAAGAGGAACTATTTTTAACTTCATTTTATGGATAAAGAGACAGAGGCTTAGGGAGGATAAGTAATTCTACAAGGGCAGAGGACCAGTAGATGCCCAGAGCTGGAGCTACAAGACAGTTCTGTGTAATTCCTAAGTCCATTCTGAGCAATAGAGAAGGTAAAAATCCTATCCAAGACAGGTAAACATCCAAAGTGATCAATTTAGCTTGAGAGCAAAGGACAAAATGAAGGGTATGACTTGTCTATCTATACCACTCAAGAAGATATTTTTCCCATCAAGGATACTAGAGGCCCTAGATAATATTCATAGTTAGCCTACTAAAAAGAGAGAGGTTATAACTGAGTATATCTTATTAATAATAATCATTTGCCTGTAGACTGATTTATTTGGGTGTTTAGATTTAATTTGGTGTTCAGATTTAATTTGAAAGCCCCTGTGGAAATTGCCAGCAGTGATATATTTACTCAGGGTTACGCTTCCATCCAGATTGCAGCGTCATGAGTGCTACCCACACGGTCAGAGATTGTCTAGCTTCCAGCATCTTCAGTAAGGAAAAATCCAGCCCCATCTCCTCACCTGCGTTGTGTCACAGGAATATCAGGAGAAGCATCCCCAGGATGGAATCAGGGCACTTCTGAAGCTGGTGCTCATCAGAATCCCTCCAGTAACCAGTGGTCCCAACCTTTAGAAGCACCAAAGACATTTTTCTACGTTAGGCTACAACTCCATTTTAAAGATTGGCTCTAAAATATGCTTCAAGGTAGTTCAACCGACAATTGATATTATTTAAAAGCATATATAGTTTTGTGTTTGTAAGATCTGGTATGAGTGACATTCATTCTAGGTGTTTCATGAAGGAAAAAAGTTCGATTCATGTTCATTATGCTATTCTCTCTCCTTCCCATAAACACTGGAAATAATGATGCTCCAACTTCCACTGGCATTTGTTTTGGTTTTGAAAGGTCTTTCACATCCATTTGGATTTCCATGGCCAATCTGCGGGACAGGCAGAACAAGTATTGCCTAGCACACTTAATAGATGAGAAAATTGAGGCTTAAAATGTTTAAACCTCTTCTACAATTCAAGTCTTTCAACTTAGTGGTATGCTGGTAAAAGAGATCTCCAAAAAAAAAGAGAGAGAGAGCTACAATTTTTAGAATTTGCTGATTTCTAGGTTAAATAATTCTACCATAATCAATCTCAAACTACCAACATGAGGGGTATTAGAGAAGCTAGAGGGAAGTGCCTGAAACTGTAGAGCTGTGTTCCAGTAGCCATGTTTCTTGAAGATGTACTCTTGATACAGCTTTCGCAATGTGACTCTGTGATTGTGAAAACCTTGTGTCTGATGCTCCTTTTACCTATGGTATGGACAAATAAGTAAAAAATATGGATTAAAAATTAATAAACAGGGGGAAGAAATGTTAAAACAAATTGAGTAGACTGAAATACTAGGGATCAATGAAAGAGTAGTAAGGGGTATAGAGAAAAATTAGGGGGACCAAAGGTTAATATATACTGGGTAGATGGAAATATTAGTGGTCAATGAGAGGGAGGGGTAAGAGGTATGGTATGTGTAAGTTTTTCTTTTTATTTCTTTTTCTGGAGTGATGTAAGAGTTCTAAAAAAATGATCATGGTGATGAATATACTACTATGTGATGATATTGTGAGCCATTGATTGTACATCATACATGGAATGCTTGTATATGAATGTTCATGTTTATATGTTGTTTTGGCCTGTCAATTTAAAAAAATTAAAGAAAAAATAAAAATAAGAATGATCAATTTGTCCCTAAAACAAAACAAAACACAACAAAACTACCAACATGATGTTACTACATGAAAAGTTGAAAAGTAACATGCAAAACTGGCTCTTTTGAGCCAGGGCAAGCTAGCTCTAACACGCTACTGGATCTTTCAATTCCTAATCCATTGTTCTTTATATTCTATTAAATTAAACATTTATGGTGTTAATTTAAAACAAGTGCCTAACCTGATGTGCTGAAGAGGAAGTCTTAAGATGCTACGTAATTGCAATATACAGTTTCCTTCTGATGAAATCAGCCATAGATATTTCCTCTGCATACATTGACATACTCCAGGTTTGATGCCCCTACCCAGGTCACAACTGAATGGGCCAGAAAAGCTGGCCCTGGGGATATTCAGGGATATGCCTTTATACTGGGATGACTCAGACATCAACAGTTCCTCTCAGTATAAACCCACTGACATGGTATCTTTTAATCAAAGATCCCCAGGCATTTTCCATGATTGTCTGACACCCCCAGTTTACAGATAGGGAACACTGAGATCCAGGAAATTAAACCTCATGCCAAAAGTCACATAATATATTAGAACTGGAGTCATGACCAGAGATGACTGAGTCATGACTGTGGTACTTTGCTACTGTACCAGGATGCTTTTTCCATCACTTCTGAAAATTCAGGATATGCCTGAAAATAATCTAGAATTTCAGAACTGAGAATGCTGTGGGCCAACAGATATCCTACAAGTTCTGTTTTTGCTGTGGTTTCCGCACTATTCTCCATGGAGCGTCAGGGGATTTTGGGGGGCTCCTCAGGGACACAGGAGGGGAATAGGGCCCATAAGGATAAAACTGTGTACCCCCTACTCAGCTGTGAATTAAAGCACCTGGGCAATCAACTGTCTTATACACTGGGTGTCAGATTAAGATTTCTTTTGAATAAGGGTTCTATATCTTTCAAAGAAAAAACGTAAATTGGAACATGCCAGTAAAGACCAAAGTCTAGATGGTTAATTTTCAAACAAGGCTCCTTGGTGTGAGATATTGGTTGTTTAAATGGAGACTTCTGACTGCTTTATTCTCACGATCTGGCAAGATAATGTGTGTGCAAACACACTGAAAAGGAGAAAGGTGCATAAACTCAAGTCAATACAGCTCCTTTATTCCTAGTCTGATCCTTTCTGAAAACAAGTGGGTGCTTTAGGGCTATGTATGGCAACCTCACTGGTGATTTTTCTATCATATGACCTCCCAAACAACCCAAGCACTCCCAGGCCTCAGCTGACACCTTGGAGGCCAGCCACGATTCCTGGCTGCTTGAAAGGGTGCACAAAGGTAACCACTCTTCCCACACTGGCCAGGGTGACTCTGTCATAGGCCACAAAGACTTCTGACAAGCCTGCCACGAAAACAGACAAGGTGATTAGGATTAACCATAAACAAACAGTAGGTTTTCAGACCTAAAAATCATGCAGTCACCTTATGATGGATTTCAGATTAAAAACTAAGGGAAAAAGTCTTCTTAATTAGCCAAAGCAATCAACTATTTCAAGTGGAATAGAAAGACACAGGGGAGACACTGAATCAAATGGTGTAGATTTAATTTGCACTATACTATGCCAGCTTAGGGTCTGTGCAGAATAAATATTAAAAGCTAAATATTTTCTGAGACAACATTTTATTGTTATTGGCAAGGCAGGCCTATGCTCGAGCACATACTTTTAAAGCAAATTCACATCTTGAACCTATAATGGAAAATTACATAAGAAGGGACCACATAGGCGTGTTCCTGCTATATGTTAAAGTATTTAAATATGTGCATGTACATATAAAGTATTTAAATATATGCGTATTTATGTGTGTATTTATAACGTCCATTTTCAGACTACTTAAATGTTATATCATGTCTTGCTGCAATAAAAAGCCTTTAAGTTTGAAACTATCATTTAAAAAGCAATGAAATAATTATAAAATTTTCAAACCATAGAAAACGAACGAAAGCATTTGTGTAATCAAGGTCCTAATACTGTTATATATTAGGATATGGATTCTTAGATATTTTATATTTCTATAGATTTTAATAAAGATATAAAATCAACACAAAACTGAAAAGTAAAGTGAAGCGAAAATTAACATTTAGATTAAGGCCTCCCTATTTCCCTTTTTATTAAGATCATATGCACTAAGAAAAAGTGATTGAATCACGTTGGCTGCAAATTAATGTAATACATTAAGGATAGGTGTAAGAGTCTTACTAAAAAATTCAGAACACAGCAATAGTAAATAATCCTCTCTATTACTCTCAAAATTTAAATCTTGTCAGGCATATCAAACGTTAATCTTTTGCAAAGCTTAACGTGCTTAAAATAGTCTATTGTTCTCAACAAGTTATAAACTTGGATTATAAAACTGTTAAACACTAAAGATACAAAACGCAAATACACTAATTCCTTGGCACACTTTTTTTTTTTCTGCATTACTTTCATTTGGTGACTGAAGGATTAAAAAAAAATAAAAGAAAAGCAAATTTCTGTAAGGCAAAGCCAAGTGCTAACAGCCATATTTTAAAGTAGCACACTATGCTTTTCTTTTAAATAATAATTTTGGATTTGGTTGCTTTGTCATACTGAAGCACTTCATGTTCACACATTTTAGAATTATTATATTTAACTATGGAAAAAGAAAAGAAAGAAAGCAACTTCAGGGACCATGCTTAAATGCCACTTAAACCTAAATCTGCCTGCTCTCTCAAACAACTACTGATAGAAAATCACAAGAAAAGTTTTGTCAACATTATCATAACAACCTTGAAAAGTTGGTGACTTTATCCTCTTTTTCAGAAGATACTCTCAAGCCCCGGAATGTTGAGGTTTTTTGGAATTTGAACCCATATCTTCTAACATCAAGTCCATTTCTCTTCCCACTACTTTAAAGCTGTTTCAATACAGACCATAGCCCCATTTAAAAGACAAAAAAATGAAATGATTAAATACTAGGCTTTATAGAAATATAAATAAATTCGGAAAGGATCATTAGTTTTTCTCAAAAGATTCATCCCAAAGTAAAAAAATTACTAGCTCCCATATCACACTTTAACTTCAAATTCCACCAAATGAGATGAATAAATATTTCAAACATTAAGCAAAATATGCCAACATTATAATAATGGAAGAGATACAATTTAGTAAAATAATATTTGAAAAATGGTGATCAGAAAATGAGAAATAAAATAATAAAGAGATATAATAATGTAGATTAATTTATCTCTATCTCCAAAGCAGTTCTAGGAGAGGAAAGAAATTCTAGGAGAATCGGACAGATTTTGGAGCAATCTCACAAATGCCCCACAATTCAGAGGGGAACATTCGGAAAGTAGGCAGGGTAAGCTGGGAATGTTTTACAGTGTAAGCCTTTAAAGTAGAAGTCCTGGCCCACCATCACCACACTGATTCACTAAGGCAAAAAATGATGCCTGGGAATAGGAAGCTGTGGCAGGAGAATTAAGTGCATAGAATTCTCTCTATTAAAAGCAAAAGTATCAAAACTCTCTCTAAATTATAGCATGATCTGAAACCCAACAGTTCCCACTGATAAGCTGGAAAATCCCCTTGTCTTAAAATAACGACTCCCAGAATGACATGCTAAATAAAACTACAAAAAAAAGCTGAGCCCAGATTTACCAAATATGACTAATCCAGCTGATTTCTCCCCTCCCTATTCTCAAGAAAAGTAAAATCCCAGTAATACCCAATCCTCAAACTTAAGCTCTAGGAGAAGATAAACTAGTTTCAGAGACAATGGGATGACAATCAGGTCTGATTCACCTATACATAATATCTCAGAAAATAGACAGTAAAGCCACACTAAATGTGAGAAAGACAAAAATGAATCACAGAGCAACTATGCCAAAAAAAAAAAAAAACAGGAATAAAAAAAGGAGAGAAGGAAGGAGAGAGAGAGAAAGGTAGCAAGCAAAGACTGATGTCTTTGAAAAAAAAAAAAGACATCATAAAGCAAGAAAAGGCCCATAAAATACTCTGCACCATAAAAGATATTTAAAAGGATGAGCTTGATGAAAGAATAAAGTAAAGATCAGGTTGAGAAGATTGTAGAATGTACTGGAAAGAGATACTGCAGAGCTCAGGATACAAAAGGAATACCAAAATAATACTTCTGGAGAAATAATAAATAAATTAGGAGGAAAGAGTTATAGTTGGTAATTTTATCAAATGCTTTTTTGGTATTTATAGTATCTAGATATCAAAAAATCCTTAACAAAAATTGTTCACAAATACAGAAAAACTCAACAAACAAATGGATTCAGATTAAGAATCCATAAATAAACTGAGCACTCTAAAAAGAATTTTAAATCGCTGATTATACCAACATACACATGCACATACACATTCCCATATTTTAAAAGAAGGCAAATCACAGAAAGATTTAGTATCAATTAGATTGCCAAAATAATTTACAAACTTCATTATTGATGGCATGGAGAAAGAAGCAATCTCATAAATAACCAGTGATGATGTAAATTGCTGCAACCTTGTTTTACACCCATTTGATGACGTTTATCAAATATTAAGTGTACCAGTTTTGCAACCCAGCAATTACCGATGGGAATTTATCATAAAGATAATTTGCTAAAATCTTCAAATCCACAGTATATGTATACTAACTGTACTATTGTTTGAAATTAAAAAACTACCCTTTCCCCAAATATATACAAATAAACAGAAGCAACCTACTATACCTCATGAATAAGGCACTGGTTAAAAGAACAGTGGCACATTTATAACTTAAAATACAGTGTATTCATTAAAAAGATATTACTGAAATGGAGAAAACATAAAAATATATTATCAAGAGAAAAAAGCAAGGTACAGAACAGTAAGTGTAGGCTAATTCCATATATATTAAGAAAGGAAGGAAGGAAGAAAAGAGAAGGTAAAGGAAAGGAAAAAAGAAAGAAAGAAGAGAAAGAAGAAAGGAACAGAAGACAAAAGAAACATATTTTACTTCCTTCCCCCTTTCTGCTACATCTGACCCACACTAAATCATATAGACTTTATTTCCAAAAGACTCACAAATCTACCCATGTTTCTCCAATGGCATGCTAGCCCAAGCAACCTTCATGATAGCCCAAGCTTCCTTCATCCTTCCACTTGAACTTCTACAATGGCTTCCTAACTGGAATCCAACATGGTACTCCTCCCTCTTCTGTTCAGTCTGCAATCTAGCTACTCAGGGCACCTTCAGGTCCTTGAATAAGCTGTGGTCCTTCTGGTTTAGCCTCTTGCACTGGCCTCTGCCTGGAACATTTCCCTCTAACCCAACATAGTTTTCTTTCATCTTTCAAATTTCAACACAATCATCACTCTCCAGAGAAACTCACATACTTTTTTTTGTGGCACTTAACTTATTAAATGTACATCAATATGTGTGTGATTAATACATATTCCCATCTGTTAGACTATACTCTCCATGAAAGGTGGGGACCATTGAGTCCCCAACAAAGAACCTGGCTCAGAAACCAAATAAATGAATGCATTTCACCTTATGTATCTCTTTCTTTGTCTCTCCATTTGTCAATCTGCCAATTAGCACATCCATCATGTATCTTGTAGTTGCAATAAAAATATCTACAAGAGGGGAATTTCCAGAGAAGACGGCAGAGTAGGGAGCTCCCAGACACATTCCTCCAAAAGAACTAGTGGACAGGAGGAACTATCTAAAACAACTGTACTGGGCGCTGTATAAGAGCCAAGGAAGCACTGTACAGCATCCAGGGAAGAGTAGAGGAAGAGCCTGAGTAGCTCACTCTGAAGCAGTTGCTGGCACCCATCCCCCAGTCTCAAGGCAGGCTGCCTCAGCGTCTGGCCCCTGGCTGGCTGCTGTGAACAGAGAAGGATATGGAAGTCCTCCTTCCCAAGAATAATAGGGGAGGGATCAGGCACCACCAAGCAGTGATCAAAGCTTTTCATTGGTGAATTTGGATTGCTAGTTTCCAGTTTTGAGCTGCTGTTTTAGTCTGCTCTGCAGAGGGATGGCCATGGCAATTGCTTCAACCCCACCCCAAACAGGGCAGAGGCAGTGGAGATTTAAAGACACAGTGCCTCCTTAGGATTGGGGGGAAAAGTCTGCTGAAGAGCACCATCTGCTGGGCATGCCAGGAAAACGCAGCTTCAGGGAGTCATCAAAAACGCTTTTGGCAACTTTCCTGACCCTCTTCCCAGGACTCTTTGAACCTAGTCTCTGCCCAATTCATGGGTCCCTGGCCCTGTTTTAGACGGGAAATACTGACTTGGGAAACTCTTCTCCAGGTTGCCCTTCCAGAATTTGCTCTCTAGGCAAAAGGAGCTAGAAGCAACAAAAGAATTGTAGAAAAAACAAACAAACAAACTATAGAGGTAAGATGAAAACAAACAGAGCATATAAAAAATTCTGGAGAAGGAACAGGGGAAAGGAAGCTTTCTCATGGGGACAAAACTATTATAAAAATAGTGTAAATGCAGGGCAAGAATAGGATGAAGAAGAGCTGAAAAAGATCTGATCAGTTAAACACAGACAATTCTAAAAGTCTCAAATAAGTTGAACTGACTGTTAAAGAAGAGTCTTAGCACAAAGCCAATCACAATAAAAACCTAGGCAAGAGATAGAAACTGACCTTCAGAAACTCATCAAGATAATCAGATGTGTAGACATCAACAAAAAATTACGAGTCATACTAAGAAACAGGAAGATATGGCCCAGCCAAAGGAACAAATTAAAACTTTGGAGAAGACACCAAAGGAAGAATAAGTGAGTGTATCTTTTGATTAGATTATCTCCACAGAGATGTGACACACCCAATTGGGCATGTGAAGTTTGAGTAGATGGAGATGTGACTCCACCCATTCTAGATGAGTCTTGATAAGTTTACTGGAATCCTTTAAAAGAGAAAATACATTTGAGAGACCCAGAAACAACAGTCACCTTAGAGGCAACAGAGCTCAGAGCGGACACAGATTCTGAAACTTGGAGAACAGAGACATGGATGTTTGGAGATGCTTCAAGCCTAGCAGATGATGCCATGAGATGTTAAGCAAGTCAGAACCTGGAGAGAGCCACAGGAAGACAAGAGATGAAAGCCATCCCCAGAGAAACAAAGTGAGGAACCCCCATAGGAACAGAGGCTAAAAGCACGGAGCCCAGGAGCAAGGGACCAGCAGATGCCAGCCACGTGACATCACAGCTAACAGCTGTTCCAGGCCCATTGGCCTTCCTTGAATTAAGGTATCTTTCTCTGGATGCCTTGGTTTGGACACATCTATAGGCTTAGAACTGTAAAAACCTGTAACTTATTAAATTTCACTTCTAAAAAGCCATCCCAGGCTGGGTCATGGTGGCTCAGCAGGCAGAGTTTTCACCTACCATGCTGGAAACCTGGGTTCAATTCCTAGTGCTTACCCTTGCAAAAAAAGAAAAAAAAAAGCCATTCCAGTCCTAGTATATAGCATTCCAGCAGCATGCAAACTAGAACACCCATCAATTAAAATATATAAATTTGCAGAATGGATTAAGATGTTTAATCTGTCTGTATGCTCTTTACAGGAGACACATCTTAGACTGAAGGACACAGATTGAAAGTGAAAGGATGGAAAAAGATGTTCTATACAAGCCGTAACCAAAAGAAAGCAGGAGTAACTATATAAATATCAAATAAAATAGACTTTAAATGTAAAGACATCAGAAGAGACAAAGAAGGGAACTATAAATTAATAAAAGGAACAATTTAGCAAGAGGAAATAATCATAAATGTTTACGCTTCCAATCAAGGAGCTTCAAATACATTGGCAAAACTGAGGGGCATTATAGACGTTTCAGAAATAATAGTGGGAGACATCAATATACCACTCTCCACTATAGACAGAACAACCAGAGAATCAACAAGAAAATAGAGAATGTAAGCAAAATTATAAACAAATTAGACCTAACAGAAATACATAGATAATTACACCCTGTTCCAGTTTGCTAGCTGCCGGAATGCAACACACCAGAGACAGATTGGCTTTTAACAAAAGGGGATTTATTTCATTAGTTCTTCAGAGGAAAGGCAGCTAACTTTCAACTGAGGTTCTTTCTTACATGGGAAGGCACAGGGCGATCTCTGCTGGCCTTCTCTCCAGGCCTCTGGGCTCCAACAACTTTCCCCGGGGTGATTTCTTTCTGCATCTCTAAAGGCCTGGGCTGAGCTGCGAGTGCTGAGATGAGGTATGCTGAGCTGCTTGGGCTGTGCTATGTTGAGTTCTCTCTCATTTAAGCACCAGCCAATTCAATCATACATCATTCATTGCAGCAGGCATGCCTCTTAGCCAACTGCAGATACAATGGGGAACAGATGAGGTTCACATACCATTGGCTCATGTCCACAGCAACAGAACTAGGTACCTTCACCTGTCCAAGTTGACAACTGAATCTAACTACCACAATACCCCAAAACACCAGGATATACTTTCTTCACTAGTATATATGGAATGTTCCCCGTTGCTATTACAGCAATGATACTGTCTAAAATTGAGAGTGCTGCTGATTGTACAACCAAGTGAGGATACTTTAAGACATGGCTTGCTTATTTTGGACCTTATCCATAATGCTCAACAGATTGAGGGAACTGAAGGATACAATGACTGAGAAGCAGAATGGTGAACTATGATACATTTATATGATGATACATTTATACGATAGAATATGGTGTGGCTACAAAAAGGAAGGACGTTGAAAGGCACACAATGAAATGAATAAATCTTGGGGATGATGTGTTGTGAAAAATAAGCCAGAAACAAAAGAATAGATATGCTAAGGCCTCTTTCAGAAAATACCTATGAGAAAATTGGAGCCTAGATTGCAAAACCTTATAGCACCATACTTAATCTGAAGTTGTAAATATCTTCCTTGATTCTAAGTCACTGAGCTACATGTGTATCAACTGGTATTTCCCTGGAACTTTTGAATAACTCTGTGACACCTAAGAACCAGAACTGGATGCTACAGCCCTGAAAGTTAGCATAGCTATATTTAATAACAGTTAAAGAAAGTGAAAAAGGGATCAGGCCTCAATTAGGCTTAAAAACTAAGCCAATTTGGCTGGATCTAAGGTAAATTAGAACAGCATAAAGGATGATAGTGTATATACTCTAGACCTTCACCTACTGTATGAGACCAAAGGCAGAGAGAGGTTTATTATGTCTAGAACGTAAATTTTCTATAACACATAATCTAAATCAACCTGTCTGGATAGCCATTTAAACAACCCAAATTCCTGGAGTCCAGAACAAGAACAAGGTCTTATAATTCTGTATAGCTTAATGTAATACCAGGATGCATCTCAGACTCTGGTGGGCTGATAATTACAAATTATTGGTACAGTCCCTTTTGGGTACAAAGAGGAATAATCTATATATATATTAAAACATATGTACATATATATATATAGAACAATTAAACTTTTCCATCTGGGAAATCCCGGGTACTCTCTCAAGCACTGACTCCCCCCAAGAAAACAGGCCAAGGCTTGATTTTGAGGTTTGCCCTTATGAAACTTATTTCTGTAGGGGAGAAACTAAGACCACCCATAGCAAGGCCTAAGAGTTGCTTCCAGGAAGCCTCTTCGTTGTTGCTCAGATGTGACCTCTTTCTTTCTCTAAGCCCAACTCTGCAAGGAAAATTGTTGCCTTCCACCCCCTACATGGTACAAGCCATTCAGGGATGAAAATCTCCCTGACAACACAGGCCATGACTCCCGGGGATGAGTCTGACTCTGGCACCATGGGATCCACAATACCTTCTGGACCAAAAGGGGGAAAAGAGGTGTAAAATAAGGCATATACTGCCAAGAGAGAGAAATAGAGTCAAG
Source organism: Tamandua tetradactyla (assembly GCF_023851605.1). Lineage (NCBI taxonomy): Eukaryota > Metazoa > Chordata > Mammalia > Pilosa > Myrmecophagidae > Tamandua > Tamandua tetradactyla. Next base: position 63,829,594 of record NC_135341.1, on the reverse strand, counting down.
AGACTATTCTGGAGGCTACTCTTTCTTTTTTTTTAATATATGGGCTATGTTTATTGATATGTACCACATTAGAAATGAAAACTATGAAATTAGACATATTTATTAATTCATTTAAAAGTAGCAAACTCTTATATTAACATACATAACATATTTTTATGAAAATAACTATATTTCCTAAAACAAATATCTATAGTGAGAGAGGGTACATTGTTTACATCTTTTCAAATCTCTTTAATGACTGGCTTGATAGAAGTCAGCTGGATTTTCATATCTGCTTCTGCCTTCAATCTTTTGAGATGGGTTGTTGTGGTTGAAGTATGTTAAAAAAAACAAAACAATAACCTTTCAAAGATATGTACTTGGAAATGGGAAGAATATTTTAGTAGCCTTTTCAGATATTTATGGATTTTTGTCTTTGGTGCTATACTCAAATTCTGCAACTGTCTCTTAAAGGTTAGTTGAATGATAGATTCTGAAACCATATCACTGAACTTTTCATACTCTCTTTTTTTTTTTCAATATTTTTTTATTTTTTTATTAATTAAAAAAAATTAACTAACACAACATTTAGAAATCATTACACTCTACATATGCAATCAGTAATTCTTAATATCATCACATAGATGTATGATCATCATTTCTTAGTATATTTGCATCAATTTAGAAAAAGAAATAGCAAGACAACAGAAAAAGAAATAAAGTGATAATATAGAGAAAAAAATTAAAATAAAAAATACAAAAAATATATAAAACAAAACAAAAAACAAACAAACAAAAAAAAACTATAGCTCAGATGCAGCTTCATTCAGTGTTTTAACATAATTACATTACAATTAGGTAGTATTGTGCTGTCCATTTTTGAGTTTTTGTATCCAGTCCTGCTGCACAGTCTGTATCCCTTCAGCTCCAATTACCCATTATCTTACCCTATTTCTAACTCCTGATGGTCTCTGTTACCAATGACATAATTCCAAGTTTATTCTCTAATGTCGGTTCACATCAGTGGGACCATACAATATTTGTCCTTTAGTTTTTGGCTAGTCTCACTCAGCATAATGTTCTCTAGGTCCATCCATGTTATTACATGTTTCATAAGTTTATTCTGTCTTAAAGCTGCAAATATTCCATCATATGTATATACCACAGTTTGTTTAGCCACTCGTCTGTTGATGGACATTTTGGCTGTTTCCATCTCTTTGCAATTGTAAATAATGCTGCTATAAACATTGGTGTGCAAATGTCCATTTGTGTCTTTGCCCTTAAGTCCTTTGAGTAGATACCTAGCAATGGTATTGCTGGGTCGTATGGCAATTCTATATTCAGCTTTTTGAGGAACTGCCAAACTGCCTTCCACAGTGGTTGCACCATTTGACATTCCCACCAACAGTGGATAAGTGTGCCTCTGGAGGCTACTCTTCTACAAGTTTCAGTTAGTTAGTGCTAATTGCCATGGTTTGCTAAACCCCAACCAACATCACTCTTAAGAACACCTAGGACGTAATGCCTGGAAACATCCCAGAGTATATTAAGCACATAATCAAAAAAGTATTGGCAAAGTCCCCTGAGGGAGGGGAGAAAGACTATGGAACTATTAAATGTTATCATCAGGGAATCCCCTGATACTGTGTCAAACCTTAGGGATACCCAAATCAATAGGCCATGCCCTCAATCATGAGGCTTACTCTTGTGAAGCTTAAGTAGATAGGAGGAGAAGCTTAGATTACCTATAGGCATGCCTAACAGTTACTTCTGGAGGACCTCTGCTGTTGCTAAGAAGTGCCCTCAGTCTCTCTAAGCCCAACTCTGCAAGTGAAATCATTGCCCTCTCCCCTACGTGGGACATGACATCCAGGGGTGAAAGTCTCCCTGGTGATGTAGGAGAGGACTCCCAGGGATGAATCCAGACCTGGCACCGTGGGATCAACAGTTACATCCTGACCAAAAGGTGGAAAAGAAGTGTAATTAATAGAGTATCCATGGCAGAGAGAGTTCAAATAGAGTCGAGAGCTTACTCTGGAGGTTACTCTTACGCAAGCTTCAGGTAGACCTTGCTACCTATCATAACCTGCCATCCCCCAATCAGGACCACTACAGCCAAGCCTAAAGAACACCTAAGGCAATTTATAAGATTCCACAAGGATTCCAGGCACTAGAGTAACTTGCCAGAAACCTACAACCTCCAGACAGGTTCCTGGTTCAGATAAGTCCTGAAACCTAGCTCAGCCTCTCCAGAACATCAGATACTTCCATCTTCTTACCCACATTACTGACAGACCCTTCCAATTATCAAAATTTAGAATTGCCATAGCCCAAACAACCGCAAAGAGAGGTATGGAAAGATCAAAGGTGATGGTGGAATTATAGAAGATAGGACTTAACAAATGAACAGGAATGCTGAATCATTAAATTGATAACTCTTTTAGTCACCAGTACTTTAGAGCAACTAGAAGTAAAAACCTAAAATTGTGAAATTGTAACCCATGTCAAAGCCTGAAATATGTTCTAGAACTAATTGTGGTGCTGTGCTTTGAAATTCATAGCTTTTTTTGTATATAGGTTATTGTTCACAAAAAAGAAGGAAAAAAAGTTGATTGCAATGATAAGAAAGTACTTAACCCTTCTAGCCTCCTATATTCTGGAGCAGCTAGAGGGAAAAATATGAGAGGAACCTATGGTAGCCCATGACAAACTCTGGGATCTGTCCTATAACCACTTGCTGAAGAGTGCTTTGAAAACCATTGCTTTTTTATTTCCTTGCTTTGTATATATGTTATACTATACAATATAAAAAGTTTTTTTTTTTTTAAGAAAAAGAACACCTAGGGCTAGAACTGAGACTCTATAAAGGTTTCATGCACTAAGTCTGCTTTCCTAGAAACTATATTTTCTAGAAGGTTTCTAGGCCAGATAAATCCTGAAACCCAGAGGGACCAGCCTCTCCAGGATTATTGCTTGATTACATCCTCTAACCTTTAGTGTTGAAATGCCATCTCAACATGAAGAAATTGGTATGATTTCTAAGATCTCTAAGTATGACTAAGATCTCTACAGATTCAAAGAGGGATCAGGGGAGAAGGCAGAGGTATAATAGAGAATATAGAATTTAACATATGAGTCTGACTACTGAATCACCATATTATTATTCCTTCTAGTCTCCAGTGTTTTGGAGTAGCTGGAGGGAAGAATCTGAAATAGTGAAATGATAGCCCATGACAAATTCTGGGATCTGTTCTGCAACTACTTTTTGAAGTGTGCTTTGAAAATTATTGGTTTTTCTTTCTTTGTTTTGTATGCTTGTTATACTTCACAGTAAGAAATGTTTTTTAAAAAAGAATGTAAGAGGACCCCATCTCATACAAAAATCAACTCAAAATGGATCAGAAACCAAGATTATAAAATCTAATAACCAAGATTATAAAAATCCTAGAAGAAAATGTAGGGAAGCATTTTTAGGACCTTGTGTTAAGCAATGGTTTATTAGACTTCACACCCTAAGCACAAGCAATTAACAGAAAAAAATAGATAAATGAGTCCCCCTCAAAATTAAAAACTTTTATGTTTCAGATGACTTTGTCAAAAATGTTAAAAGGCAACCTATTCAATGGGATAAAATATTTGGAAACCACATAATTTATATAAGGTTTCAATATCCAGAATATATAAAGAAATCCTACAACTCAACAATAAAAAGACAAATAATCCAATTTAAAAATGGGCAATAGACTTTAGTAGACATTTTTCCAAGGAGGAAATGGCTAAAAAGCACATGAAAAGATGCTCAACATTACTAGCTATTAGGGAAATGCAAATCAAAACCACAACGAGATATCATCTCACACTCATTACAAAGGGCCCTTAAAAAAACAGAAAACTATAAGTATTGGATGGAGAAATAGGAAAACTCACATTCAGTATTAGTGGGAATGTAAAAGGGTGCAGCTGCTGTGTAGACAGTTTGGCAGCTCCTTAGAAAGCTAAGAATAGCTTTGCCATATGATCTGCAATCCCATTACTAGGTATATACTCAGAAGAACTGAAAGCAGGGACTCGAATAGACGTTTCCACACAGATGTTCTTAGCAGCATTATTCACAATTGCCAAAAGAGGGAAGCAACCCAAGTGTCCATCAGCCAAAGAATGGATAAACAAAATGTGGTTTATTCAGTTTATTCCATATATATGATGGAATATTATTCTGCTGTAAGAAGGAATGAAGTTCTGATGCATGAGACAACATGGGTGAATCCTGAGGCCATTCTATTGAGTGAAATAATCCAGACACAAACGGACAAATATTGTTATAATCTTAATGACATGAACTAATTATAATAAGTAAACTCATAGAGCTAGAATCTAAAATATAGGTTACCAAGAGATAGAATGGGGTTAGAGAATGGAGAGCTGATGCTTAATTTATGCAGAATTTCTCTTTAAGTTTATTGTAAATGTTTAGAAATTGATAGTAGTGATGGTAGCACATTACTGTGAATGTAATTAACAGTGTTGAATTGTTTTTCAATCTGGTTGTAAAGGGAAGTTTTGGGTCGTGTATGTTACTAGAAGAAAAGATAAACGTGACTGTATAACATAGTGAACCTTGTTGTGGACTAAGGACTATGGTTGGTGGTAGAAATATAAGAATGTTCTTTCATGAATTATAACAAACCTATGACAGTATTACAAAGTGTAAATAATGGGCTGGCACATGGGAAACAATATACCTAATGCACACTATGAACTATAGTCAATAATACTATTTAATATTGTTTCATCAATTGTTACAAAGGTACCACATTAATGCAAAGTGTCAACGATAGGGAGGTATATGGGAATTTGGTATTTTTTACATGACTTTTCTGTAAATCGACAATTTCTTTAAAAAAAGACTAATTTTTAAAAATATTATGCTAAACAAAAGAAACCAGTCACAGAGTACTACACATTGTATGATTCCACTTATATAAAATATAAATATAAATAAATCTGTAGAGACAGAAAAAAAAATTGAGTAGGGGAGTCCCTGAGGCAGGTTAGAGAACAACAATGTGTGAGATGGTCCTGCAAGATGAAGATATGTCCCTTGTCCTACAAGATTTTCATGGAAGTAAGAAAGCTGTTAATAATTATTTAAGCTTAGAGCCCATTTTCCTTACATCAAGCATTTTTTTGTGTAATTTAAATATACAATAAATTTTCCAGGAATGCAACTGTCGATTGTGCTTTATTTTACTCAGAACTTTACCAAGAGTTGCTTAATCTTTCAAAGATTACAATCACATCAGGATTCTACATATGGGTTCAGAAATAGGACTTTTTCCTTATGTCTTTTAGCATACTCATATCAAAGGACTTGCATTTTGAAATATATAATATTTTATATTATAAAACACTACTGTATTATAAAATACAAAGGTATTTTGATTTATATTAGCTATGATTCTCATTTTAAGATAGTAGAGGGGGCAATACCAAATATTTATATATTTGCTTGTTTATGTTACAGTAATGTATGATCACTATAAAAACTTCAAAAACTTTAAAATAAAGTTCCCTGTAAGCTTGAAAAAAATGTATCTACAAGAAACTATCACCTGTGGTTCATCTCCAGAAACTGGTGTTGTGGGTAGGGATGGGATGGGAGTGGTGGTGGGGAGAGTGGAGGCTTATTTTTTATTTTACATATTTGTATTTCTTGGCATTTTTACTATGTACACTGAATAATTTATGACTAAAAAATAATTTATCACAACAAAACTACTACCTTTTAAATTGATGACATGAGATCAAGTGTATTTTAAAAATTTATCCTTCAGTCCACCAAGGTAAATGACAGTTTATCAATATCCCACCACGAGGACTCTATTTTGATTCTAAAAGACGTGCATACTAACACAGTTCTCTTTTTGTGCCAATTGAATGCAGTTCTATTTCAAGCATAGAGTAAATAGATCTTTTCATGAGCATTCTTATGTGTGTTTGTATACTCATGCAAACACACACTTTTTTTTTCATTAGAGGTGTTAGAAAATTCCCCCAGTAAATTGTCACATTTTTACAGCCTTTTTTACAGAAAGGAACAACGTCTAGGAAACAGATTCCTTTGACTTTGATTAATGAACAAAGAAACCTCGTTAACCTAATTCACCTTAGATCATTTTCCTTTTATGGAACTACCAGCTCCTGCAACACATGGGATAGGCAAGTTCTTAACAATTGGAGACTTTTCTTTTTAAATAACAACCACTCTTGATCCCTATTTATACTTAACCTAACAGCCAGTACCCTCTGGACAAGTGCCTATGGGCTGCCTTTTTAGTTTGCAAAATTCTCTCAGCAACAGGATCAAGAACTGTGCTCCCGGCCACGCCAATTCCTGCTGCTGCGTTATTCCTTTCATTCATCAGATTTAATTAAGAAGTGGGCCTCAGACCTCTCATTTTTAAATGTGACCTTTGATTTTTAAATGTGGGCAACTCTGGCTTAGAATATGACCCTGAGCCCTGTATATCAGAAGGAAAGCAGCCTCTGTAGTTTTCAGCTTTCCTGAATTCTTAAATAAGAGGGATGATTTTGTACGTCCATTTATCACTATTCTCTACTCTTATGGGTTGGATATTCACAACTCCAAGAACTCCTGGAGTTTGAGATAAACCCGGAAGTACTCTAAAGTGTTCCATATACTTATAATAAACATTCTTCTTTAGACCATGTCTTTAACACACTTAGAGATGGGGAAATGGTGAGGTGAGGGGAAAATTTAGTGGGATTTCATTCCGTGAAAATCTATGACCTCTTTTAAAGAAATACATAAAATCACTCAGTATTATTTCCAGCCTTGGTAAAATTCACCTTTAGTATAATTAGAGTGTACAATTTCTGATTACAAAAGTCCAGGGATTAGTCACTTGAATATAAAGAGCTCCTCTTACCCATGACCTCTGGAAAGAAGTCAGTACTTCCTAATTATTCGGTCCACTCCAGTAAATATAACTCAGAATTTATTGATATGGAAATATTGCACTCAAAATACATGTACCCCTGACCAATGTCACAGCAGGCAGACTAGAGATTATCTTTGTGGAGTGGTATCTACTGTTTGAGAGGCCATGAGGGAAGAACTCTTCTAGGTGTTGGAAATGTTCTATCACTTGATTTGGCTGGTGGCTCCTCAGGTATATGCATATGTAAATATTCATTAAGCCATACATTTATGATTTGTGCTCTTCATGAATATACCTTGATTAAAACAAAATTTAAGTCAATGTGAAACTTTTTTTTTTTTGCAAGGCTGGAGGAGCCTGCATTGAGGAGACTATTTTTTAATAAGATAAATAGCACAATCTGAGTGGGGTTCCTAAGGTACAATAAGAAATCTACAGTATAGAAAGAATTCTATTACAAATGATATTTTTCAGAGGTCCTAACGACGGAGATCCAGCAATAACTGCTGGAGAATGAGGATGTAATTTGAAATGCTGAATTTTTATTAATGATCAGAAAAAGAAAACTGGGCATTAGCCTGCTTCTTGGGAGAATAAAATATTTTGAAAATTTCTGCAACAGAAATCTATAAGAAGACCCAGCTTAGTTTTCCAAACTAATCTTCAAACCATGTTCCCTCACCTGTAATGTATATTTTGGTTATAATTCCTGTGTTTCCCCTAAACTCAAAATATCATCCTACCTTTGCAAAAATAGTTCCCTTAGAATGTTAAGGGAGCTTAGCATTAGAATGCTCTCCTCTCCCATATTTATTCCAAGATCAAGTTCAAATGGGAGACAGTATACTTTTATGGTTAAACACCAGACCTTGGCTTTAGAAAACCTGGGTTCAAATCCAAGCTCCACCATTTCCTTGTCATCAAACCTTGGTGAAGTTGCTAAATCTTCCTGAGAGCCTCTGTTTCCTTATCTGTATACAGGGGGATGAAAACAATATGCATATCACAGGGTGTAGTGAGAACTAAATGAGTTAAAGCACAGAAAGCACTTTAACACAGTCCTTAGCATTTAACAAGAGTCATATTAGCTATTAGCATTAATATTATTATCACCACCATTATTATTACCTAGTTCAAGAAGACTATGTTCTCCCATCAATTGGAATTAATGACTTCTCCTCTGCCCTTCTACAGTACCCTGTCTGTGGCTCTAATTATAATATTTATTAAAATATGACATATACAATAATTATTGACTGTCTGCCTTACTTCACAGGGAGGAATAAACTATATAAAGTTATTAATTTGTTTGCTGATGACATGATCTTAGTCATCAGCAGTGTGTACTTGGTGCTTTGCATTTATCTCTTTGGTTATCTCCTCGTTCATCTACATCTTCCTAGTCCATAGTCACTTAAGCCTGCAACCTAAACAACACAGAGTCCTTGCTCCCCTCTACTCTTGACATATACTAATAGTCACTGAATCTTGCATATTCTGCCTCCTTAACATGTTTCATAACCTAGTCTCTCTCCTTGCTTCCGACCTTCACCATAGTTCATCAAGACTATTATAACAGTTCCTAATTAGAGGCTTTTAGTCCAAGTCGCCTCCCAAGACATTTGTGCCCACCCCTATGAGAGCACTCACCACACTATAATTGCTTGCTTATGCATCTGTATTACCACCTAAATGCTAAGCTTATTACATGCAGGGAGCATGTTTTGTTTCAAAAAAGTAGCTCAGTACATGGCATAGAGCAGACCGTCAAAATGCACATGTTGCAAAAATGAGTGAGTCATTACATTCCATTACATCTCCATGCACTTAGGTTGAACCTTTCTCCTTACAAATGCCCCAAATATGGTTTCTAGGCCACACTAATACAGCTCTGAGGTTGGGTCAAGGGGCTAAGAATTCCTCAAGGGGTTCAGGAATTCTGTTTCAATAGCTTCTGTGGGAGGCACACAGGCCTGTAAGAAGCACGGAAGAAGACAAGCCCCAGAGAAAGGACAGAACTGGGGAAAACAATATGAGAACAACTGTCTTTTCTAATGTGTGATATCAGACCAGTTCATATGACAGAGACCTAGTCCTTGTTTTTAGGGACAATAGAGTCCTGGCAGCAAATCCAGGGAGTACTACCTACCACTGTGATGGATGTTGTGATGCACAGATCCATCCAAATCACCTTCAGGAATGAAGGATGGACTTCCTAGATGTGGGAAGACTGCTTTTCTCTAATGGTGATTTCATTGGCTTAAGAGAGTGGCACCACCAAAGTCATGCCCCTTCTTGAGGCAACTTACCATCAAATGACTGGTCCATGTAGAGGTATAAAGGCCTGGCTCCATGGAGACTGCATCATAGTCAACTTCTCCCTGTATCCAAATCTGCTTCCTTCTTTGGTGTTGATCTCAACAATTCTAGCCAATAAACCTCCTGAAGGGTAAACTTTGTTTTAAAACCTGCTTCACATGGAATTCAATCTGCAATAACCAACAATAATGAAGATGGTTTGAAATTTAATGATAGGACATGCTATAACTTTGACGGGAAAACAATTGGCCCATAGGCCAAGTTTGGTCCCTAGAATTGTTTTCAGTGGGCCAGCATTAGCATATGCCACCAAAAGCTGAAGTTGAGGGATGGTGCTCCTTTTTAATGGCACCCACCCACTCCACTTTGCCACAGTCCTTACCATTGTCCACAATTCATTTCTTGTACCTGCCAGGCCCCTGAAGATATTCTGAGATGATGGGCTATAACTGATCCCAGGTTCTAGTTCCTTACCTCAGGGCAAGCTACTTCTTTGGTCAGTCTACTTCTCTCAATAATTTATATCTCTCATCTGACTTTTCCCAAAAATGGTAAACCTCTTTGTAGGCTGGTTCTGTGTGGCAGTCATTTTGGTAGCTCTCTCTCAGAAGATGCCCAGGTTGGTGAAAGTACAGGATAGTCTTCTGGAACTAGATAATAAAAATGATGATGATGATAATATTAATGCTAATAGCTAATATGAAACTGGTTAAGTGCTAAGGACTGAGTCTAAAGTGCTTTCTATACTTTAACTCATTTAGTTCTCACCATACCCTTTGATGTTATCATCTTCCTTTGTATAGAGATAAGGAAACTGAGGGTCTCAGAAAGATTTAGCGACTTCTCAAAGTTTGATGACAAGGAAATGGTGGAGCTTGGATTTGAAACCTGGCTGTCTGAAGCCAAGTTCTAAGCATACTTATTAAGCAAATAAAATAAAAATAGAAGACCTTCTTTGACTCTTTGTTATCACCATAAGCAGTGTCTACTCTTCCAGAATATCCTGAGGAAGACTCTGCATGACCTATTAGATGTATGAAGATGCTTTCTCGACACAGAAAAAGAAGCTGGCTCCCTTTTTCAGACAAGACCATTAGAATGGTTTCAAGGTTAAAGGCTGAATATAGCTTCAGGTTACTGGAGTGATGTAAAACTCAGAGACTATAAGAAGCCCGTATCACAGAACTCCTTTGTGTGGCTGAAGTCAAGAGCAAATGCCTAGCAATGCAGAGGTGGCCCTGGATGCACTGCCCATGTGCAGGTAAACAGCTTAAATAACTGCTGTCCTTGAGCAGTCAATCAAAACGCTGAGTTGAGACTATAAAAGGGCAAGTAATCCCACAGAGGAAAATTATCAACCATTGTTAGATAGAATATGTGACTGCTGACATTTCACCTTTTATCATTATAGCAATACTTTAAGAAAGAAGTGTAGTTAAGGTTGTCAGAATTTCATTTTAACCCCACCTTTGAAGCTGTTAAAAATTCACTCATGCTGAAACTTGCCTTTCAGGTTCCCAGCCAGATTTGTGCTTTGTTTTTAATCCCTCCCTCATTCTCTAATAGAATGCAAAATGTAATGCAGGGGAAAGGGTTTTTCCAAAGATCCTTCTGCGAACTGATTCCTAACTCAATTCCCTTTTCCTCTTCACCCCTCTTACTGCAGTTAATTGTAACAAAAGGTTAATTGTAACAACAACAACAAAACATAAACCAAAAGATACATTCAACTGAGAAACGATTAAAGGCTCTTGGCAGTATTTATAAAAATAATTTTGGCAATAAGCAATTCTCAACAAGGGGGAATCTGTTAAATGGCATTCACTAAGGGGAATTATAATCTTGGAATGCTATAATCTCCATAAGAGATGCAGTTGAATCAACAGCTATTTTTGGAGCACTCACTGACTAAAAGGTAACCAATGGCAGTTCAAGAATTTCTTCATAGATGCAACATAGAGATGACAATTTGGTGAGAAGGAAGAATCAGAGATATTGCCTCAAGACAACATTTGTATAGCAAACCCATTGATTTTATTTAGACTGTGTGCTCTTGGTACACAAAGGTCCCCTTTCCCCTCCTCCCCCACTCCCCGCCCATGCCATGCCCCACTGATAACAATATGCTAGGGGGAAAGGAAAAAATGATTTACTGATCAGCTGTTATGTGGTAGGTTGAATTGTGAATCTGAGTAGGAGAAGGCATATATCCTTAATCTTAATCCATTCCTGTGGGTGTGACTCTAATGTAAATGAGATCTTCTGAAGAAGTTATTTTTAGTTAAGGTGTGGCCCTACTGAAAGGGGCCTTAATCCTATTAATGGAGGCTTTTTGAATATAAAAGGAATAGAAGCTGGAAGTTAACTGAACCTGGAAGAGCAAGGAGAGGACATTGCCATAAAACAGAAAGCTAAGGAATCCCAATGACAGCCAACTTTCCAAAATGCCACTGACTCCAGAAGAAAGCAAGTCTTCTAATTCCTGAAATCATGAGCCAATAAATTCCTGTTGTTAAGACAATCCATTGTGTGCTATTTGACTTAGCAGGTGGGAAACTAAGACATGCTATTTTTCATGTATAGTTCTAAGCATTTTATGATCATAAGGTGCTGTGATGAAACCAACAGGCATAACACTACACCTCCTTACCCTCCAGATGCAACATCCTTTAAGTATAGCCCCCTGTGCATAAATGGTTTTAAAACAATCCCATGCTTGCTTTGTTTATCTTAAACTAAAGCAACTATCCAGCTAGACTTATTATGTTGATTGGCATATGAGATATCACCATATATAAGTGTTTACTTTTGTAGACATCCTGCCAACTCTTTGATAGACATGATAGGTCTTGCATGTACTGTAAGTCCATAAGAACCTGGGAAAGTGCTATAATTAGCCTTGTATTATTTTAAGCATTTCTATAATACATTCCACTTGCAAACTACTAACAATCAACTCTACTTTGTGCATCTCACAAGAAATCAGGTAGCTTAACACTTGTTAGCTCAATTTTATGGTCCTGAATCTTCAGGCCCAAGGTTCAAAGAAATAAAGTACCTGCCGGAGGTTATGCAACCAGCTCAGGCTAAAGAGCAACACAGCTGCTGTTTTGATCCAACTCTCAGCCTAGATGCCCAGCTGTTTTAACATTTCTTTTCCTGAATATATATATATATATATATATTATTTTTAAATTCTTAGAATTAAGACAATTATAGCAAGAATAGTGGTCCCAATTCTCCATTTATAGCATGAACAACTCACAGCCTGCTTTTGACAAGCATTGCTGGAATAAGTTTGGCAGATCTGAGATGGCCTCACTGACTATTTCCCTCAGCTGCTAGAGAAGCAAAGATGAATCTCTTCAGGAAATATCTTGCCCAGTCTGTACCTGTGGCAGCAATGAGGGAAGATGCGCCCAGGCAGAGTTCAATTTCAATATCCAGCTGGGCAGAGGCAAGAGGGAAGTGGGTGGGGGAGGGTGGGGCAGGAAGAGCCAGATATCTTAGGAAGCATCTACGGACAGCAACAGGGCTGAGCAGGGATACATATCACAGACGTAAGAAGATAAAGCCAAGGTAGTTCTTGCTTCCCAGAATGGAATATTGAGCCATTAAGTCTTAGGAAATGGGTGACAAAATATTCTCAAAGGCATAAAGAATAACTAGAATTATTTGGAAAAAGGCCCAAAAAGATTTGGAAAATGTCTTGGGAAGAGATGTCTCTTTCCCCTTGGAGTAGGGCTGCTTTGTCCAGCATTCTTGATAATGCAGTCATCCCATATTTGTGGCAATAATACCTTTTATTATCCCACCTCATCATTTCATAATCTCTACAATGATCACTGTTAAATTCAGAGACAGTGATTCCTTGTTAAATTTTGTTTTAAACTAGTATCTCCATGGTTCCATACTATATGTGCAAAGATTGCTTAAAATATTTTATTTCTTAATTTTTTAATGTCCCTGATAATATTTCTACCGGTGCCAAGATAATTATCTTAACTTAGAACATATTCATGAACTTAGTGTTTCCTTTCAATTCTGGTCCACTCTAATTGGTTTCTAGTGTCCTGTTTATTCCTTTTCAAGCTGATTGGGTAATTGGTCCATTTTCTATTTTTCAAAACATACTTCTTACCCTCTTATTCTTATTTTCCCCAAGGACATCTGCATCATCATCATCACCTTCACCATTATCATCATCACCAACATGCACTAAGCACTTTCTATGTGCCTGGCATTGTCTTGAGAATTTTACATGTGCTGAGTCATTTACTCTTCATTATAGTAATGAGAATTATGATGCTTTCTATTTTACAGATGTGATACTAGGGCACAAATAGGTCAAATAATTTGCACAAGAGCATCCATGTTGAAATTGGAGAACATCAATCTGCTCCAAAGCCATGATCTTTATTATCATACTATATCGCTCCTCAACATACTGTGATAAGTCTGCTGCCATTTCCAAAGCACCCTTATGTGCACCTTTTCATTAAATTCCTGTAACTAAAGCTGTACATAAGATCTTGTTTAGACTGAAGACTCTCATTTTATTTCTTCCAAGTCTAGGGGGAAATATTTAACATTTTATTATTGTTGAATTTACTGTGGTTTAGGTCATCTTGTTCAGATGAAAATTCTAAATTTAATCAAGAATTAATTCTAGATTTAATCTAAAGTAACACTAAGGACTCTTCTACCTAAAAAGTTATACTCAATGGTAAATTGTCCTCGAGTTACTATCCATAGTAGTTACAATCCATAGTAATCTATTTTTTTTCCCATTATAAAGCAAAGTCCTACATTTCTCAAGCGGATATACTGAACTCAAGCAGAAAACAGGGAACATATTTAAATATATCTTAATTTATAACTGACTGCATTTCAAAATCAAATACTTAAGGATTTATATAATTATACTTATATGAGTAATATTTGTACTTAAATGTTTAGATTTATATATATCAGGCCAAATTCCAGAAAGGATTTTAAGAAATTTGGAATACGTATCGTTTGGAATTTATTTATACCTCTGTTCTAATGTCTTGTTATGGAGAATAAGTAATTTTTCCAATTTTATCTACTAATATCCACAAAGTTTTTTAAAAGGATATATATGATAATTTAGCCTAACAAAATAAATGCTAGCTTCATTATTAAATTAGTGTTTCTCTTCATGCTTATTCATTAGTAGTTCTCAAATTTGTAGCCCCCAGTCTTTGACATATTTTCATTAAAGAAGCTTTTGTAGGGAAAAAACAAACAAACATAGGAATACAAATAATTCAAATGCCACGACATGAATCTATACCTTGTCTTTGGAGTAAAGTCCTTATATGCAGGAGGCCCATGGAAGAAAACATCAGCATTTCCATATCATGGAGAGGCATTCCAAGTCCTTGAGAGGATTAAATACTCAAGGTCACTCAAAGAACCAAGCCAGATCTCACGCCTCCTGATAATAACTTCTTCTGTACTGGATCACACATGTCACGGGAAAATGTTCTCTCCTACAAATAAGTTCTAGGGTACCTGGGAGAGGTCAGTGCATAGACCAAAGTCACAATGCATTTCACTGCTTAACTTAGCCAAATGGCATAAATACTTCTCTTGAACAATTCCCCCAAAGGAAAGTGTCTTCGGAAAGCTGGTGCTTTGTTTCAGCTTCATGGGCCATAAGTATCTGCACAAATAAGTTCTAGGGTACCTGGGAGAGGCCAGTGCATAGGCCAAGGTCACAATGCATTTTACTGCTTAACCTAGTCAAATGGCATAGATAAAGAAAGGTTTCCAAAGATAAGCACTTGTATTTCATCTTTGCATAGTTAGACCAAAGAAAATAAATACCTGCTGTTTCAAACAGCTGGGTAGCTTGCTGGGATGCTGATGGATCACCAAAGTCATGGAGAGAAGCAATATTTTTCTTAAGGTGGCCATGAGGTGAGGACCTAATGCCTGCCAAGGAAAAAGGGCTTTAAGACCAGAGAAGGAACAGAATGATACAGGCGTGGGATCTGGTGTGACCAATCATAAATCAACTTCTGTTTTTGTAAAATTATTTGGATTCAGGGTATGAGTTTTGCAAGTGGGGCCCACTATATCTCTGATTGAAAGGGAAAGAGAGGTAAAATATATTGAACACCCAACTTGAGCCAAGGATCTGAAATTTGCTATGCCAGTTTATTGAACAATGACCTTTAATAGATATTTTTATATCCCCATAACATAGAAGAGGGAGATGAGGCTCAAAGAGAAGTAATTCACTGAAAATCACCCAGATTGTGTGGTGGAGCCAAGATTTGGACCCAACTTTGTAAAATTCTATGTCTGCTTTCTTTGCTGCTTCCTTGGGATAAACAGTCATTTGCCTGGGAGGGTTATAGGAGGCGACAGAAGTTTTGATATGCTCCTTCAAAGCATACACTAGAGTGCTCTCCTTAAGCTCAGCAGTACAGAAAGACATTTGTCATTCATGTTCCCTCCTTAGAAGCATGCAGAAGCTATTTGTGGAAGATAACCTACCTATAAAAGCATCAGAGCTTTTAGAACTAAAAAGAAGGAAGGACCCTAACTTGTTTCCTAAACTTGTGCTCTCAGCCTGGTGATTTAATTGAGGGTTTCCCCATTTGTTGGTGGAATTGTTCCTAATCCACCCCTAGAGACTTTAGGACAAAGCGCTCATTTACTTTGAATCACATTTCACTCAAGGACCTTTTGAGGAATGGTTTAACTGCTTTTTTATTTAAGCATCTTCAGAGAAGATTTCTTTTATTTCATAACCTTCCCAGAAGTCATTTCTGACTCACAATATTTAAGAAGAAACCTTCTTTCAATCAAAAAGACAAGAACTTTGTGCAATGAGGCATCACCAAATAGCGCCACACCATTTATCCAAGCACTCCCTGACTGATATACCTCACACTCTAGTTTGTGTTTGTGAGGATCAGTGTAGAAAAGTGAACTCAATTCCTCTAGAAGACTTTAGTGGTTGATATTATTCTTCACTTCATTCCTAAGTGGCCCCTTATGCAGACCTAAACTTACTGACCAGAGGCTGTGTAAACATATTCTTTAGTAGTTCCAGGTGTCTGCGTTTAGACTTTCAATCAGTGTATGGGTTCCCTGGGGGAAGAGCAGAACGAACTGGAACTGTCTGACAATTTGTTTTTGGTGTAGGTGTCCCATGCTCCAGTAAGGTCATCACACAGCTGATTTTCAGCAAGATGTTTACTAACCAATGGTAAGGAGACTATTTTTTTAAAAAAAATCCTTTCTAGGATATCTACACGCAAAAGAAAAAAGTTGGACCCTTTTCTCACATCATACACAAAAATGAACTCAGATGGATCATAGACTTAAATTTAAGAGTTAGAACTATAAAACTCTTAGAGGAAAATATGGGAGAAAATTTTCATGTTCTTGAGTTAAGCAAACTCTTCTTAGTTATGATAGCAAATGTACAAACAATACAATAAAAAATAGATAACATGGACTTAATAAAAATTAGAAGCTTTGGGGTGGGCCACAGTGGCTCAGCAGGCAGAGTTCTCGCCTGCCATGCCAGAGACCCGGATTTGATTCCTGGTGCCTGTCCATGTGAAAAAAAGAGAAAAAAAAAAATTAGAAGCTTTGTGTTTCATAGACATCTGCAAGAAAGTGAAAAGTCAATCCACAGAATGGAAGAAAATATCTGCATATTCTATATCTTGTATCTAGAACATTTAAAGAAAACTTACCAACTCAATGATAAAGAGACAATCCAACTAAAAAACAGGCAAATGATCTAATCAGACATTTCTCCAAAAAAAGATATGCAAATAGATTAATAAGCTCATGAAAAAGTGCTAACATTATTAGCCATCATGGAAATGCAAGTTCAAACCTCATTGGGATATGACTTCACATCCATTTGGTGGCTATACTAAAAAGGATAGATAATAACAAGTGCTGGCAAGAATGCGGAGAAATTCTCCCCTTGTACACTGCTGATGGGAATGGACAAAGGTAAAGTTGCTTCAGAAAACAGTCTGACAGTTCTTCAAAAAGTTAAATATAAAGTTAGCATTTGTCCGAGCAATCCCACTCCTAGGTACATATTCCAAATAAATGAAAACATTTGTCCACAGAAAGACTTATCCACAATAGTTCATAGCAGCATTACACATAATAGCCCAAAAGTAGTACAACCCAATATTGATCAAGTGGTGAAATGACTTACAAAATGTGGCATATCCATACAATGGGATATTATTTGGCAATAAAAAGGAATGGAGGGGTGCACAGGTTGTTCAGTGGTAGAATGCCTGCCTTCCATGCAGGAGACCCAGGTTCAATTCCTGGACCATGCACCCCCCCCCCCCAAAAAAAGGAATGGAGTACTGATACATAACACAGTATGGATGAACCCCGAAAAAATTGTGCTAAGTAAAGAAACCAGTCACATCAACCTCCCCAAGTTGAATTCTTGATATTCTCACAAGCAGTGTGGACAACCAAAGCTATAGGCTGAGCCCCCAGTCTTGGGGTTTGTTCACATGAAACTTAAACCCACAAAAGATAGGTCAGGTCTACTTAAAATTTAGGCCTAAGAATCACCCCCAAGAGAGCCTCTTTTGTTGCTCAGATGTGGCCTCTCTCTCCAGCCAATATGATGTGCAGTCTCATCACCCTCCCCCTCTCTGTGTGGGACATGACTCCCAGGGGTGTGGACCTTCCTGGCAATGTGGGACAAAGATCCTGGAATGAGCTGAGACTCAGCATCAAAGGACTGAGAAAAACCCTAGAATGAGCTGAGAA
Source organism: Tamandua tetradactyla (assembly GCF_023851605.1). NCBI lineage: Eukaryota > Metazoa > Chordata > Mammalia > Pilosa > Myrmecophagidae > Tamandua > Tamandua tetradactyla. Next base: position 63,811,532 of record NC_135341.1, on the reverse strand, counting down.
TGAACATCAAGAGACTGAGAGAACCTTCTCGACCAAAAGGGGGAAGAGTAAAATGAGGCAAAGTGGCAATGGCTGAGAGATTCCAAACAGAGTTGAGAGGTTATCCTGGAGGTTATTCTTATGCATTAAGTAGATATCACCTTGTTGTTCAAGATGTAGTGGAGAGGCTGGAGGGAATTGCCTGAAAATGTAGTGCTGTGTTCCAGTAGCCATGTTTCCTGATGATGATTGAACAATGATATAGCTTTCACAATGAGACTCTGTGAATGTGAAAACCTTATGTCTGATGCTCCTTTTAGCTACTATATCAACAGACGAGTAGAACATATGGAATAAAAATAAATAATAGGGGGAACAGATGTTAAAATAAATTCAGTTTGAAATAGTGGTAGGTGAAGGCAAGGGGTAAGGGGTATGGTATGTATAGTTTTTTTTTTTTTTCTCCTATTATCGTTTTATTTCTTTTTCTGTTGTCTTTTTATTTCTTTTTCTAAATCGATACAAATGTACTAAGAAATGATGAATATGCAACTATGTGATGATATTAAGAATTACTGATTGTATATGTAGAATGGAATGATTTCTAAATGTTTTGTTAGTTAATTTTTTTTAGTTAATAATAAAAAAAAAGTTTAAAAAAAAAAAAAGAAACCAGTCACAAAAGGTCAAATACTGTATGATTCCATTTATGTGACATGTTTGGCACTGGTAAATCCATAGGGACAGAAAGGAGATTAGTGGTTACCAGGGGCTGGGGAAATGGGGAGTAGCTGCTAATGAATACAGGGTTTTTTTTGTGGGGCAGGGGTCAATGAAATGTTCTAAAATTGATTGTGGTGATTATTGCACAACTTTGTGAATATACTAAAAACCACCGAATTGTACACTTTATATGGGTGAAGTGTATGGCATATGAATTGCATCTCAATTAAGCTGCTACATTAAAAAAAAAAAACTCACTCTAGACAGTCAGTGTTTCTTAGCTTTGGATGCCCCTCAAAACACCTGAAGAACCCTCAAATTCCAATGCCTGGCCCACAGCCTAGCCCAATTACATCAGAATCTCTGTGGGTAGGACCCAGAATTACTATTTTTTGCAATCTTGCCCAGGTAATTCCAATGTTCAGCCATGGGTGCAAACACTGAGTTGTTTTTTTAAGGAGTAAAATGTCACTTCACGCCATAGGTGTTTCATGCCTAATGCCCCATTGGGTGATATCTGTGGACTGAAGAGTTATTTCAGACCCTTGACACAAATTGTTTCTATGAGGGTTATTGGCATCTTTAAGGTCACTGCCCAGGTGAAACCAACACTTATGAGAAAACACTGCAGTGTGTCCTTGTCTACTATGGGTCACTGAGGAGGAGAACTGGGCACTACTGGTGGACACTAAGAAACCTGAACCTCTGATTTCCTCTCTCTTCACAGGTAAACTGTTCAGGCTTCTGTTTTCTTACATTGCAATCTTTGTAAAGTAGTGATCAAAAACAGTAGTCTGAAACAAAACACATGGATTCAAATCACTTACCAAATTAGTTGAGGAATTCTGCTTTGCCTATTTTCATCTGAAAAGCCAACAGTTTCACCACTTTTATAGTATTGTTGGAATAATTCAATGCATTGGATACAAGGAACCACCGATAGTGGTTATGACTACATTTTGCTGGTTATCAGTGCCAGATATAAAACTTTGCTGAGTGACCAGTTGCTTCCCTTTTAAAAATTTGCCAATCTTTCCTTTCCTATTCTTAAGGGAAATTGTAAATCAAAGCACTTTTGCTTTTAAAAATACAACAAAAAATGATGTTTCCCAAACTAGAAGTCAGGAGCCATGGCAGCAATTAGAAATCAACACAGAGATTGTCATTTAAATTAAAGTTCATGGAGGAAAAGAACTAATTTAATATCTAGAAACAGTATATTAAAAACATTTTGAATATAAAAAAATGAACTACTATCAATTTTTAAGTAAATGGAATAAAACTTTATGAACTCGGCAAAATGACAGAATTTTGGAAGATTATGAACACTGGACGTGTTCAGGTATGGGTTTGGCAATCTCAATGCTCTAAAAATAGTCACCCTGGAGTGGCCCATCAAAACAATTTCTTGTCACGTGCGATATGTAATTTGTCTGTTCGGTTGTTTAAAGATTTGCTTCAAGTTTCTGAAATCAGATTTATAATATAAAACCTATTCAGTCATGAGTGGGTCCATAGCAACACTCTATCTCTTTTGCTCTTTTGTCCTTTGGCATGCAATAATGTAGAAAACAAGAAAGCATACGTTCCTTGCTTTCACAGAGTAAACTATCATTGCTAACATGCATAATCAAGCTGACCTCTGTATGAGCGCGCCTTTGAGCATATTTAGCAAACCTCTTTTTATACAGAATTTACCCCTCACAGTCCTGGATGGCCATTCTATTCCCAAAGGGGATGAGGTACTCATTGAGTCAGAACAAACCTGATGATGGAAATAGCCCACATTATCTACAGAGACAGAACCCTCTACTGGTGACATAAAACCAAAGAAGAATTCTCCTCCAGTGTCTGCCAAACTGTTGTAATTGCAGCTTCTTCAAAAAATTAAAATGCATAACCATTTTTATTTTTATGGTGATAATTCAAAACCAAAAATACCCTCTATGTTGTACTATAATTGACTAGCAATGGAGACAATGATATTGGGGCAGAGAAAAAATACTTGGTGGAAAATAGCTTTTAAAAAAAATAGGATTGAGGTAGGGCAAGGAAATATAGAGGAAGGAAAATGTAGCACCCCAAAACTCAGATAATTGAAAATGGTAGAAACATCTACATTTACATTTTTGCCAAAATTTGCCTTTCCTTAGTTTATCCCAAAGATACTACTGTGGTAAAAGTGACCAATTTGAGATGATGGCTCCTTTTCTCAACTGGTAGACACACTGGTAAGGAACGTGTCTGTAAAAGGCAGGATCGGGTACATAATTTGCCTGGGCCAAGGCAAAATGAAAATGCAAAGCCCTTGTATAAAAATTATTAAGAATCTCAGGACAGTAACAGCAGAGCATTAAACCAAGAACAAAAGCCCTCCTGAGCGTGGGGTCCTGTGTGACTGCACAAAAAGCATGCCCGGGAGGCCAGCCCTGTCAAAAGGTAAGAAATAAAATGAGGCAAGGGTCCGTCTAGCCCATGCACTGGTTTGCTGTCTTCTAAGTTTAGCTTCTCTTGGCAGAAAGCACACATTTACAGAATCTTTCAGGCGGAAAACATCTTTGGAATTACCTTGTCTCATTTTCTCATTTATAGAATCCACCGCCCAGAGAAATTAATGACTTGTCCAAGGTCATGAGTTGAATGACAGAGCCAGAACTAAATCCCCGGCACTCCCACACCAATGTTCTTTATCCTAAACCATGTTGCTGGTCTCCAGTTTAAGTACAGATCATCAGAAAATATTAACTACAAAAAAGGGGAGGGAGGGAACATTACCTCATCGGACTTCCTTTTGAAGTCTTCGGCTGCACAGAATAAAATAATTTTAAAACTTGGTTTTCAAATGCCTTTTCTGAGGCAACACTTCCAACTCATAGGGTAAAAACATCACATGACAGCTTCAAACACTGAAGTAAACTACCTCTGCCAAGAGCTTGCTTGAACCTGTGGAGTTAACCACCATACAGCAAATGGTTATTAGTGGATGGTTATGAGACAGCAACACGTTAGTAAACTAATCAGTCTTCCTGTACAAATATTTAAAATAATTCCGAGATAATTTGAACTTCAACACTGAGCAGGCCAAATGCATTTGTAATCTGAACCCAAGGTTCTAATAAATTACTGCCTTTTGGATGTCCTTCAGTGTGAGGGACATTTTTAGAAAGATTAGCACTCAACTAGAAACAAAGACTGACATTTTTATCATAAACATAAGGCATAGAAGCAAAATGCACGTATCTTCTTCATTCAGGTGTGCAAATTTAGTATATCAAAATAGCTACAGCCAGGATATAGGAGTCATTTAATCTGTACAGATTAAATACAAATGAAGCTTTAAAAGCTTACAAAAAACACACAACCAGATGATGAAAGAGTTCAAGGTAGGCCAGCAGTAGCACAATTCCTTGAAGAAAACACAATATAAATACAGGGGCCAAGCACCAACCCCCTTCAACAAGACTTGGGGCTATCAGCTTTAGGGACAGTGAGATGTCCAGTTTGAATTCCAACTCCATTTATATTTCATTTTGGTTAGCCTCAACTAATTCATCAGCAAAATGGGGTTGGTACTAAAGTCAAAGGGTTAATTCAGATGCCTTCTAGATATCTCTCTGAGCTTTACACTGCATAATTCATATACCTTTAATTTTATCTTATTGAGTTGTCCCCCAAATTTTCACTGGAGAGTTGAAATTAGTTTTGCAAGTCTAATGCATTCCAGGGCTTTGTGCTCTGTAGGTAGTAATGAGAAAAAAAAAAAGACATTCTCTGGCTCCAACAAATTTTGGCATAATTACAGGTCTGGTATTTGGAAAATGAAGGCCAGTTGCAAATGATGCAGAGACATTGAGTAACCCAAACTGTCTAAGGCTGCAGCACTTACACCTCATTAACTGCCAATTACTGTATTCATAATTTAACACAAAAAGGAAAAACACAAAGGGTATTTTTAAAGTCCCTTTTATTTAGACTGCAGTTTACACTTGGCCTCTAAAGGAAGGATTAATGCAATAGGTTGAGAAAAGGAATAGTAAGGTTGAGCAATAAAAACACTTTGATACCATGTTAGGCTATAAAAATGGTTTGGCTGAATCCATTAGGCGAGGATAAATAACACCCTGCAGGAGGAAAAGAAACAGACTTTTCTGGATCATAGGGTCTGGTATGTTTTTAAAGTATCCATTTAAAGAGATACTTTTGAAATTCATGATTTCATGACATTTTTGCATTCAAAATCATGTCTCTCTGTTCTGGCAAGACCATGTTCAGTAGTTTCTACCAAAACATGGAAAGAAAAATAGTGCTTAGTTATTTATTTTTATTTCATCATTAAACTTACTATTAATATTATTATTTCTATTACTTGTACTATTGCTATTCTTATTAATATCATTATTACTAATAATACTATTACTACTGTTGCTTCCATCTAACAATAACTTCCAATATCCAGCTTCCTTATGAGGATATAGCCTTAAGTTTAGTGGACTTATCACACTAAATGACCCTCAAACAGGAATTCGAGGGAAAAACCTTTGTTGCTTAGCCTCCTTGCATCCCTGGCTGGCTTGCTCCAGTGAGTCTGATCTACTCTACGTCAGTGCTACTCAGAGTGTGGTCCATGGACCAGCAGTAGCAAAATGCAAATTCCTGGGTCCTACCCCATACCTTCTGAATCAGAAATTTGGGAGGAAAGGGGGTGAGTGCAGGAATATGTATTTGAACAAGCTCACGCCAAGACTCTGATACTGAAATTTGAAAAGGGTTGTTTGCCAGAAGAGGTAACCCAGGTGCCGGAGAAGGGAGAAAGAAGGGATGGGACAAAACTGAGGACAAACATCTGGAGCCACCACCTGCAGGTTTCCCCTTGCTGCTTAAGGGCAGGCCGCCAAAGCTAAGGTGAAGAAAGCAAAATCTGAGGCATCACGTTAAGCTGAGGCCAAGAAATCAAGTCTACCAGTTTTTCAGGAAGAAGACTTCCTTCCTTGCCCAAGAATGTGGTTACTGAGACTCCCGCCCTCAGCTTCGGGCCACCACGAGATGCACGACAGGAATCTCCCCCAGCCATTGCTTTTCTCTTTTGTCCACTGAATATTGAAAATTACAAAACTCCATACTTTTCACTAGTGCTGACATATCTGATTAACTATACCTTCTAAGTTCGTATTTTTTAATATGTGAGGCCCATGCACTTTGGGACCTCATCGAACTTCAGTTCCACCACTCCAAAAATCTCTGGGGGTTGCAACAAGCTCTCAAGAGACTTTGAGCCACAATCAAATTTGGGAAATGTTTTACCTTTTTTTTTTTTTTTACATGGGCAGGCTCCAGGAATCGAGCCTTGGTCTCCAACTTGGCAGGTGAGAATTCTTACCACTGAAACACCGTTGCACCACCCTATTCTACTTTTTTGGCCTAATTTAACACTTAGTTTGAGATGAGGTTTCAAAATATATCTTCCAACCCTTCCTTCGTTTTTAAAAAAAATTTGTAATAATATATTACATATGTATATGATATATAATACATTTCTTCTAACAAACACACACTGTCATATTATTGAATGAAAAATGTTGGTAAATATAAATATATATAAATTAAAAAACATAAAGGAAACACAAAAAAATAGTTTTTCTGTATTCCTATCTCCCATTTTGAGAAATTATGTAAAAATAAACTATCGAGTAAATAAAATTAGAGTACATAATGACTACCTAATAGTTCATAAACAGATACCATAATTTATTTAAGCAGTCACCTATCGTTAAACATTTAAAAGCTGGATTTCAGGTTTTCAACTTTTATTAATAGTAAAATATTTTATAAAACATAAACAACTTTGTACAAAAATCTTTGCATTCATTCCAGAGAGTCAAATGAATTTTATGGGCAATTCTTTAAAAGTTGGAATTGCTGACTCAAAAATTATTCCTTGCTTTGAAGTTTTTGATGCATAGTGCCTAACTACCCCCAGAAAGAGTGTACCAATTAAGAACTATGGTAGGTTATAAACTGATAAAGCAACGTTGGAGACAATTTGGCAATATAGATATGTAAAGGTGACTGCACAATTTTAGACCTGGAAACCCCTCATCATGGTACCCAGAGTGACTTTTGTTTCAGGGAATATTCATTGCAGTAAAAAGTTGGAAACAATTCTATACCCAACAATTTAGGAACAAAGAGATGACCATCACATGGTGGTTAAAATAGTTAAACTAGCCCCACTGATCCATCTCAAAAACACAATGTCATGTTGTTGAATGAAAAATGTTGGTAAAAGTTACAGAACAGAATCATTTACATAAATTAAAAAACATAAAGGAGAAATATACAGTTTTGAGTAATTACATAAATAAGGAAAGTATAAATACATGGACAGAAAGGATATACTTATTTCAAAATCGGGGTATTCTCTGGACAAGGAGCCTGGGGAGAAGTTTAGAGGTTTAGTTAGTTGGTGTACTGGTTTGAAAGAATGTATGGACCCTAGAAAAGCCATGTTTTAATCAAAATCCTATTTTGTAAAATGGCAGAATAATCCCTATTCAATTCTGTATGTTTGAAACTGTAATCAAATCATCTCCCTGGAGATGTGATTTAATCAAGAGTGGTTGTTAAACTGGATTAGGTGACAACATGTCTCCACCCATTTGGGTGGGTCTTCAGAAGTTTCTGGAGTCTTATAAAAGAGGAAACATTTTGGAGAATGGGAGATTCAGAGAGAGCATCACCACAAAGCAGAGAGTCCATGAGCCAGCAACCTTCGGAGATGAAGAAGGAAAACATCTCCCTGGGAGCGTCATGAAACCAGAAGCCAGGACAGAAAGCTGGCAGATGACGCCATGTTCACCATGTGCCCTTCCAGCTCAAAGAGAAACCCTGGACTTCATCGGCCTTCTTGAACCAAGGTATTTTTCCCTGGATGGATGCCTTGGATTGGATATTTCTATAGACTTGTTTTAATTGGGACATTTTCTTGGCCTTAGAACTGTAAACTAGCAACTTATTAAATTCCTCTTTTTAAAAGCCATTCTGTTTCTGGTATATTGCATTCCAGCAGCTAGCAAACTAGACCAGTTGGTTCCAGAATATTTTGTCTTGAAGAAACTAAGTAAAAAAAGTGTGTCTGTGGACTCCTAGGGGGGCCCAAGACCCTTGGGGGCCAAAATAATTTTCATAAGAATTCTAAGACATTATTTGTCTCTGACACTGTGTGGCGATTTGTCCTGTTGGTATAAAAACAGTGATGGGTAAACTGTGGCCCCTTAGCGTGAATCAAAGCAGTGGTACCCAAATTTGTAATCATCACAATCTTCATTGCCGCGCACTTGCAGTCAAACAAAACCAAACAAAAAAAGCAGTTTCACTTAAGAATGACCTTGATGAAGCTGCTTAGGTAATTTGAATAAATCTCAACCCTGCAGTACTGTTTTTAAAAAATATTCTAAGTAACAAAATGACAAATACTCATAAAGCACTTCTGTTGCACATTAAGGTACAATAGTCGTCTTGAGGAAAAGCGCTTGTGTGATTGTTTGAGCTGGAGCTGAGCTAGCTGTTTTCTTCACAGAACATCTTTTTTTTTTTTCTTAAAAGAATGCCTGAGAGACAATCTATGGTTATTTAGACTTGGGTGTTTGGTCAACTTTTTCTCAAAAGTGACTGAAGAGTCTGTCACTTCAAGGAAACCAATGGATAGTATTTGTTGCCAAAGATAAAATGTTCAAGTGAAAATTAGAATTTTAGAAACCTATTATATCCACCATTGTGAGCTTGACATATTCCCAATAGTTAAAGGGTTCTTTGAGACCAATGGAGATTTAATCAATAGAATTATGAATATTGTATAATGAAATGTGTCTACATCTGAAAATACTGGTTATTCAGTGAACCAATATTTTTCAAATGATCAATGAATGCATGATGTTACAAATCATACATGGGTAGACTATCCATTCAAAATGCAAGATAAATTGATGGATTTTAATGTAACAGAGTACAAAAAGTTCAGTGATTTCAGATTCCACATTACAGCTATCCTTTTGAAAATGACCACTTGTTGAGTTTTGGTAAAATATCAAAGCAAAATTTCCACAGTGATCTGAAAAGGCTATAAGAATATTCTCCCCTTTTCCAACTACATAGTGACATGAGACTGGAGTTTCTTCATTTATATCAATAAAAAAGAAGCAGATATGAGAACCCAAGTTGACTTCTATTAAGTCAGATAGTAAAGAGACTGGCAAAAATGGAAAAAATGCCACTCAAAAATTTTGTTTTGGAAAAAATCTAGATATTTTCATTAAAATGTTATTTATATTAACATATAATGAGTTTATTCTTGCTATTTTAAAATGAATTGACACATTTTTAAAGTTCCTCTTTTAATTTCTAATATGGTTACTATCATAAATATAAATAAATCTCTTTGGATTCTCAATTTTTTCTTTTTTTTTGGCATGGGCAGGCTCTGGGAATCAAACCCAGGTCTCTGGCATGGCAGGTGAGAATTCTGCCACTGAGCCACCATTGCATCACCCTCAATTATTTTTACGAGACAAAAAATTTGAGAACGGTTGATCTGGGAAGTGAATATACAGATTCTCACGTTATTTTCTACACTTTTCTCTATGCATATAATTAGAAATAAAAGAGTGAAAATGCCATGCCTACCAGCAGCATGTGGGGATATCCGTAAACTTATATCTTTACCAAATTCAAGAATGATATGATTATTAAAGGAAAAAAAAACTTTGTGAATCTGAGAGTAAAAGAATGTTATATATCCTGATTTTAATTTGCCTCTTTTCATTACATAAATTTGAACAAATTTATGTTTACTGGTGATTTAAGTTTTTTCTTTTGTGAATTATTCTCTTTCTATTCACTTATGTACTCTTTCATCCAACACATATTTTTTGAGCATTTTGCATATGCCATACATGCTTCTAGGTATAGCTGGAATTGGGCAGTGAACAAATCATAGATGGTCTCTTGAACGGGTTGCACACTATGGTCCATGGGACAAATTTGGCCAGCTGTCTGTTTTTGTAAAGATAGTTTTATTAGAACACAATTACACCATTTTTTTAATGCATTGTCTATACCTACTTTTGTGCTGCCAGGCAGAATTGATTAGTTGCAGCAAAGACTGTGGGGCTTGGAAAGCCAAAAGTATTTACTATCTGTCCTTCACAGAAAAAAGTTTGTTCACTACTGATCTAGTGGCTTCTAGAAGAATGTCTATATCTTTTCTGCACATTTGTTAACTGTTTTTACATAGTTGTCTTACCTTGCAGATGTTTCCCCATTGCATTTATAGTCTTTTAATTTTTTCATAATTTTTTCCTTGTATAGAGTTTTATATTTTCTGCAACAACTTTAAATCTTTTCTTTTAAGAGAAGTGTTCTTAAAGTGCATTGGTCCTTTGAATAATTTATTAGATTTTCGCTTCTTATTTTTTCCATGTAAATTTTAAAATTATTTTGTCACATTACTGAAAGAATCCCTATATCTTTAGTTGTAGTAAATCTTTGGATTATATAGAGGGAGAAATTACATTTCTAAAATATTAATATTTCCTGTCAATGAACATAGAATGTTTCCCCATTGAAACTCATCTTTTCCCAAATTTTAAATGTTATTTGCAAGGTGGCGTTATACATTTCTTGTTATGTCTGTTTCTACTTACTTTCTATTTTAGGGTTGTTATCATGATATGAGGGTCTCTTCTCCTGTTTGTTTTCTAATTGGTTATGGCTAATAAACACATTTTATTTTTAAGTATTTATTTTTATAAGTAGATACCATATTGATCTCAACAGTTCTTATAATTATTTTCAGTTGTTTAGCTTAAATTTCATGTATAAACTAATGGGGATTTCTTGATTTCTCCTTTCTAATTCCATTACCTGTTTTTTTTTCTTGTCACTATATTCTATTACAATTTTGAGAAAAATAATTAATACATTGGCAATTTTCTTGTTTCTCATTTTAATGTAAATACATATAAAATTTTATAACTAAATTTGATACCTAACTTTTATTTCAGATAAATAATATTTATCATTTTAAGGATCTAGCTTTCTATGTCTAGCTCACTGAGAGCTTTCATCTGCAATGTATGTTAAAACTATTACTAATTCTGGGCAATCTATTTTCATTTGTTTCTATACCTATTTCCCATTTACCTTACTGACAAGATGAATTATAATAACAGATTTTTCTAATACTAAAAATCCTTGTGTTCTTAAAAACAAACACTGTTGGTCATGGTTTGGTATTATTTTTAAGATTTTCTAGACTGAATGTGCTGTCATTTTACTTGGAATTTTTCCACCTATGATGTTGATTTATAGGGGTTCTGTGTCATTTTTATTAGGATTGTCTTATACTGTAAACCAAAAAAAATTGGAAATATCACATCTATTTTCCTATCCCTAGAATAGTTATAGCTGTTAAGATTATAAATTCATACAAACCATAAGTCACAAAAGAGGGATATGTAAAATTCAGGTAATGAGGATGAGTTGTATAAATTTGCCCCACTAAATATTCTAGATATATACCACAATGCTGCTGTTAAAAACAGCAGCAACAACAACAGAATCAGATTTAGACTTTAATCCCTTAGTAAAGAAGGGCAACAGGGAGGTGCCCTGGCCCATTAAAAAATTTGTAGATAAAGGAACAGGGTTTTCCCCAAGCACTGAACTAATGAACAGTTCTCCGAAGTCTGTGGGAATAGCCACTGGATTGAGATCAACTGTGAAGCTTAATCTATGATATTAACACATCCGAAGAAAGAAAAGGTCAACTCCTAGAGCATGGCCACTTTAGATAAACTGAGTTCAGAGAAAAACAAGCTTTGGCAGTGAGAGTCAGGCACTCTCCACAGAAAAGAGGCACAGAGTCCATGAACTACAAGCATCCAGTTATGAGAAATGCATTCTCTATTGGCAGAGGAGGTACTGCCCTAGGCCTTGCCGTACCCTGGAGAAAGGCCTCCAGACCACCGCCCTTTGTTGACTCCATATGCTCTATCAGCTTTCTGCTTATGAATTTAGAAAGGTCTGCTGATCAGAGGGACAGCTGCAGGAGGTGTCTAGATCTACAGATCTCAAATATTTTCTTTTCTTTTTTTTGGCTAGGAAACATCATCTCCTGGGCATCTCCAAAGGACATGTATGCATATCAGACCCACCAGCTGAAGTCCCATTTTTTTCTGACTTGGAATGCCATTTAGTATAGAAGTCATAGAGAGAAAATTTCAAATACATTTTAATTTACAAAAGAAGAGAATAATTTGATAACTTCAGTATGTCCAGCATTTGAAAAATCATAGAGAACATACCTTCCTGCTCATGGCAACCTACCCATGTGTGTCTGGACACTCTCATTAGGTAGCTGTATTAGTTAGGGTTCTCTAGAGAAACAGAATCAGCAGGAGATATCTGTAATTACAAAATTTATAGAAGTGTCTCATGAAACTGTGGGGATGCAAGAGTCCAAGATCTGTGGGGCAGGCCATGAGCTGGCAGCTCCAATGAAGGTCCTTAATGAACTCTCAGAAGAAGCTGGCTGGCTGAAACAGGAAGAATGATGGTCTCTTCTGAATCCTTCTTAAAAGCCTTCCAGTGATTAGATTAAGCATCACTCACTGCAAAAGACACTCCTGTTAAGTGACTGCAAATGTAATCAGCTGTGGATGCCACCAATGTGGTCATGATTCAAGTCCATGAAATGTCTTCATAGCAACAGACAGGCCAGCACTTGCCCGACCAGACAACTGGGCACTACCACTTGGCCAAGTTGCACATGAACCTGACCATCACAGTAGCCAAGAACTGTTTTGCTGGATAGTTGCAATGGCCTTTCCATTCCATAAGTCTATGAGCTATTCCACCCAACTGTAAATTCTGGAACTTTCTAACACAGTAAAGAAGGATTTCCTAAAAATGTTATAATCTTACCACCATTTATTTTCTGTGGGATTATCTTTTGTTCATTAGCCAAAGGTATCAAAAGACATTTAAAAGAATTTTCATTCTCAAGGAGTGATGTCATCAACATGCTAACATAAGGCATTCCCTGAAAAAACTTCCCCAGTGATTGAGTGAATAAAAGGACAAATCCCACTTGCTTAGAACTCTGGAGGAGTGCAGAGACTGGAAAAGGACCCACAAATGCTGAATTAAAGAAACTGAAAAATATAAGGTAGGATTCATCCTGGATGCTGGTTTGTTCCCACTCCCCTCTCCCTCACTCAGTCCCCCACAGCTTGGGAGTCACATAAAGCCAGCACAACCTGGGTCCTCCCAACAGCAGACAGAGACTACAGAATGACTCAGAGCAATAAGTCTGAATTCTAAGCACATCCAGGTACAGGGATCTAAGTTTGAAGAGATCTTGGGCAGAACTTGAACTGCTGAGGAGTTTGCATACAAAAGGGCCACTGGGGGACAGGGAGGTGAGGAAGAGAAAGCCTGTGATAGAAATGCTGGCAAGAACTGTTGTGCCCTCAATCAATCCAGTTTCAGCTGGCTGGACCACCTAAAGGCAAAATGGACTTTTCTGAAGTGGCCTACCTTTCTGGTTTGACCACATCTGGTTCACTAGGTTGGGACACAGTAAAGGACAAGAAATCAGAGGAAGAAAAGAATCGCCAAAAAAAAAAAAAAAGATGGTAGGGGGGAACTGAACTGCTGTAAGATAGGTCAGGTCCCAGAATTGAAAAGTATAAGGTAATGAGACACTGAGTGAGGGAGAGAATTTAAACAAATCACAGGAATTAGGAAGAAAAGTCTGAAAGAAATAAATAGAAATAAATAAATAGACCCAAGACTCCCAGAGAAGGAACAAAGGAAAGGAAGCTATTTCCAGAGGAGGAACAGTTACATAAAAAGTGCAATCTTAAAAACTGCATCAAATATCCAGGGCAAGAATCAGATGAAAAAGAGCTAGAAAAATCTGAACAGTTAAACATGGGCTATTCTAAATGTCTAGAATAATTAGACCAAACATCAAAGAATAGCCTTAACACAAACCTAATCAACAATAAAACCGTAGATAAGAGGGAGAAATGTATCTTTAGGGTTAATTAATCAAGAAAATCAGATGTCTACACATCAGCAAAAAATTACAAGCCATACTAAAAAGCTGGAAGATATGGCCCAGTCAGAGGAACAAATTAAAACTTTGGAGGAGAATCAGAATTTGGAACAACTAATCAAAGATGTTCAAACAAATATTGCAAATCACTTCAAGGAGATGAAGGAAGATATACACAAACAGATAAACAATATTAAGAAGACAAGTGTAAGCATAAAGAAGAATTTGAAAGTATAAAAAAAACATAACAGAAACTATAGGGATAAAGGCAAAACAGTAACATTAAAAATGCACTAGAGGCATATATCAGTAGATTTGGACAGGAAGAAGAAAGAATCAGTGAACTAGAATACAGGGCAATCAAAATCAGAAAGTCAGAAAAACAGCTGGAGAAAATAATTGAAAAACTTAATCAGTGTCTCAAGAATCTGAGTGACACAATGAAGAGCACAAACATATGTGTCATGGATGTCCCAGAAGGAAAAGAGAAGAGACAAGGGGCAAAAAGAATATATGAGGAAATAGTGACCAAAAATTTCCCAACTCTTAAGAAAGACATAAATATACATGTTCAAGAAACACAATTTGTTCAAGAAACACAGAATAAATTCCAATGGACTTACTCTGAGACACATACTAGTCAGAATGTCAAATGTCAAAGAGAATTCTGAAAGAAGCAAAAAATAAAACAATTCATTATATACAAAGATCCTCAATAAGACTAAGTCCCGATTTCTCATCAGAAACCATGGAGGTAAGAAGGCAGTGTATGATATGTTTAAGATACTGAAACAGAAAAACTGTTTCAGCCAAAAATTCTTTATCTGGGAAAACTACCCTTCAAAAATGAGGAATAGTTTAAAATATTCACAGACAAACAGAAATAGGAGAATTTGTCAACAAAAGGCCTGCCCCACCAGAATTATTAAAGGGAGTTCTGCAAGTTGAAAGGAAAAGACAGGAGAGAGTGGCTTGGAGTAGTGTTGAGAAATGGAGATCATCAGTAAGGGTAAGTAAATGAGTAAATGCAAAATCCTATAGTAATGTGTCCTCAATATGCAACTGTCCTCCTTAATGCATTTAAGAATCAGAATACAATTGAACAAGAAAAGGTGTATTGAAACCCAGGTTTCAATTCCCGATGCCTGCCCATGCAAAAAAATAATAATAATAACAATAATAATAATATATATATATGAATAACAGAAAGAAGAAAGGAATTTGTGAGATACATCACAAAAGATCAAATATACAGAAAAGAGGTTTGCGATAAAAGAAAAGGGAGACAAAAAAAATACGACAAATACAAACCAAAAGAGAAAAATGGCTGAGCTTTTGAAAGTACTGCATTGCAAGTACCGCATTTATAGTAATAACATTGAATGTTAATGGATTAAACTTCCCAATCAAAAGATATAGGTTGGCAAAACCTATTAAAAAAAGCATGATCTAACTATATGTTGTTTACAAGAGACTCACCTTAGACCCAAAGACAATAATAGGTTAAAAGTGAAAGGATGGAAAAAGATATTCCATGCAAATTGTAACCAATAAAGAGCTGGGGTGGTACACTAACATTGGACAAAACAGACTTTAAGTCAAAAGTTGTTTTAAGGGACAAAGAAGGATACTATATATTAATAAAAGGAGCAATCCACCAAGAAGAAATAAGAATCATAAATATTTATGCATCTAACCAAGGTGTCCCAAAATACATAAGGCAAGCACTGGCAAAACTGAAGGGAGAAATAACCGTTTCTACAACAATAGTTAGAGACTTGGATACATCACTCTCATCAACAGCTGTAACACAAGATGGAAGATCAATAAGGAAACAGAGAACTGGAATAGTATGACAAATGAAATAGACCTAACAGACATATATGGAACATGGCATCCCAAAACAGGATGCATATTCTTCTCAAGTGCACATGGATCACTCTCCAGGATAGACCACATGTGAGGTCACAAAACAAGTCTCAATAAATTTAGAAAGATTGAAATAATTTTCTCTGTACATAAATGAAATGAAGCTGAAAATCAATAAAAGTCAGAGAACTGGAAAATTCACAAATATATGGAAGTTAAATAGCACCGTCTTAAATAATCAGGAATTAATGGTGACATTTCAAGTGAAATCAATAAATATCTTGGGACAAACGAAAAGGAGAACATGACATAAAACTTATGGGATGCAGTGAAGGCAGTGCTGAGAGGGAAAGTTAAAGCTCTAAATGCTAACATTATAAAAGAAGAAAGAGCTTAAAATCAAAGATCTTACACACTAGAAAATGAACAGCAAACTAATCCCAAAGCAAGTAGAAGGAAATAAATAACAAAGATTAGAGCAGAAATAAATTAAATTGAGAATAAAAAAAACAATAGAGAAAATTAACAAAACCAAAAATTGGTTCATTGAGAAGATCAATAAAGTTGATAAATCCCTAGACTGACAAGAAAGAAAAAGAAACACAAGCAAACAAAATCAGAAATGAGAGGGGTGACATTACTACTGATACAACACAAATAAAAAGACCATAAGAGGATACTATGAACAATCATATACCAAGAAATTAGACAAATTTGGTGAAATGGACAAATTCCTAGAAACACAACAATGTACACTAATCTAGAAGAATTAGAAGATCTCAACAGACAATTTCAAGTAAGAGATTGAATGAGTCATCAGAAACCAAGCGACAAAGAAAAACCTAAGACTAGAAGATGGCTTCATGGATTAATTCTACCAGTCATTCCCAGAAGAAATAATACCAACCCTGCTCAAACTCTTCCAAAATATTGAAGAGGAGGGAACACTTTCTAACTCATTTTATGAAGCTGATATCACTCTAAAGATAAAGATATCACAAGAAAAGAAAATTAGACCAATTGATCTTACTAACATAGATGCAAAAATCCTCAACAAAAAACTAGCAAATCCAATCCAATAGCATATCAAAAGATTTATAGACTATGCTCAAGTGGGTTTTATCCCAGGTATGCAAGTGTGGGTCAACATAAGAAAATCGATTAATGTAATATACTACATCAACAAAATGAAAGGAAAAAGAGTATGATACAGAAAAGGCTTTTGAAAAATTAAGCATCCTTTCTTGATAAAACCACCTTGAACAACAGGAATAAAAAGAAACTTTATCAACATGATAAAGGGCATATATGAAAAATCCAGAGCTGACATTGTACTCAACGGGGAAAGACTGGAAACTTTCCCTCTAAGATCTGGTACAAGACAAGGATGTCCACTGTCACCACTGGTATTCAACATCGTACTGGAAATTCTAGCTAGGACAATTAGGCAAGGAAAAGAAATAAAGGCATCCAAACTGGAAAGAAAGAAATAAAACTTTCACTATTTGCAGATAACAAGATAATATGTATAGAAAATCCCCAAAACTGGCAACAAGGCTTCTAGAGCTCATGAACAAATTCAGCAAAGTGGTGGCTAACAAGTTCAACATGGAAAAATCAGTAGTGTTTTTATACATGACAATAAGCAAGCTGAGGAGGAAATCAGGAAAATAATTCCATTTATAATAGTAACTAAAAGAATAAAATATCTAGGAACAAATTTATCCAAGGATGTAAATTTACCCAAAGATGTAAAAGGACCTGTACACAAAAACTACAAAACATTGCTAAAAGAAATCAAAGACCCAAATAAATGGAAGGATATTTCATGTTTATGGTATGGAAAATTAAATATCAATAAGAAGTCAATTCTACATAAATTGATTTACAGATTCAATGCAATCCAAATTGAAATTCCAATACCCTACTTTGCAGAAATGGAAAAGCCAATAATCAAATTTATTTGGAAGGGTAAGGGGCCCTGAATAGCCAAAACCATCTTGAAACAGAAGAATGAAATTGGAAGTCACACACTTCCTGATTTTAAAGCATATTACAAAGCCACAGTAGTTAAAAGAGCATGCTACCAGCACAAGGAAAGATATATCAACCAACTTCGAGAGTTCAGTAACTGACTCTCATACCTATAGGGAATTGACTTTTTTTTCTTCTTTTTTGTGCATGGGCAGGCATGGGGAATCGAACTCGGGTCTCCAGCACCACAGCAAAGAACTCTGCCACTTGGCCACCGTTACATGTCCCTAGGCAATTGACTTTTGACAAGGCTGCCAAGTCCACTCAGTTGGGAAAGAATAGTCTCTTCAACAAATGGTGCTTAGAGAACTGGCTATCCATATGCAAAAGAATGAAAGAGGACCCCTATCTCACATCTCTTGCAAAAATTAACTCAAAATGATCAAAGACCTAAATATAATAACCAGGGCTATAAAATTCCTAGAAGAAAGTGTAGGGAAGCATCTTTAGGATCTTGTGTTAGGCAATGGTGTCTAAGACAGCCTACTCAAGGGGAAAAAATACTTTGAAGCCACATACCTGATAAACCACATATACTATGTCTGAGTATATACCCAGAAGAATTGATAGCAGAGTCTGGAACAGATATTTGCACACCAAGGTTCATACAGGCATTATTCACAATTGCCAAAAGATGGAAGCAACGGATAAATAAAATGTGGTAAATACTGACATGGATATTATTCAGCTGTAAAAAGGAATGAAGTCTTGATGCACATGACAACATGGACGAACCTTGAGGACATTATGCTGATGAAATAAACTAGACACCAAAGACAAAATTATGATCTCACTGATTTGAACTAATTATAATAAGCAAAATCACAGTGCTAGAATATAGGTTACCAGGGGATAATCTGGGGGGAAAACATGGGGAGTTGATTATTAATTTGTACAGAATTTCTACTGAGGTTGATTGTAAAGGTTTGGAAATGGATGGTGGTGATGGGAGCATATTACTGTGAGTGTAATTAACAGTACTGAATTATGTACGTGAATATGATTGAAAGGGGAACATTTTGGGTCATGTATGTTACTAGTTTGAAAGTTGGAAGATAATACATGAGACCGTATGCCACAGTGAACCTTGCTGTGGACAAGGGACTGGGGTTAATAATACAAGTATAAGAATGTTCTTTCATGAATTATAACAAATCTACAACACTTGTATTAGCAAGGTGCTAATAATAGGAAGGTATATGGGGAAAATACAGCTAATGTAAACTGTGGACTATAGTTAATAGTACTATTTTAATATTCTTTCATCAATTGTAACTAAGTACCATACTAATGCAAAGTGTCAACAATAGGTGGGTATATGAAACCCTGTATTTTTCACATGACTTCTGTAAACCTACAATTTCTCTAATTAAAAAATAATAATAATAATTTGAAAACATTACACCACATGAAAGAAACCAGATGCTATATATTGTATGAAAAGAAAAGTGCTACATATTGTACGATCCCATTTATATAATACATAAATATAATTAAATCTATAAAGACAGAAATAAATTAGTGGTTATGTGGGGCTGGGGAAGGATACAAGGATTGAGAGGTGACTCCTAAAGTGGCATGGGATTTTTCTTTTTCGGATAATGAAAATGTTCTAAAATTGATTGTGGTGATGAATGCACAACTGTGAATATACTAAAAGCTAATGATTGTATACTTTGGATAAATTGTAGGGTATGTGAATATAGCGCAATAAAATCTGTTTTGTTTTTTTTAAGGATTCTCATTCTCATCTTTGGTGGAATCTGCTAGTGATGAATGATTTTAACTGTGGCTCTCAAATGGCAACAAATAGGTAATAATATATTGACAATAGTTGACCCATAAGCATACTGTTCGAACCAGTAAGGTCCATTTTAAAGTTCTGCTTTTTAAATATTATTTAAAATGTCAGTTCTCTAAAAACACAGATACAAAGAAAATTGCAATCGGAGAAAAGAGACTATAGCAAGTACTTTTTGTTAGACTGAACCATATGAATTTGTTGATACCATTTTTGATGAATGATAGATATATTTTGACCTACAGGGCAGAAACTGCCTACAATCAGCAGTTTCATCTAACATATCTCAACCATTAAAATTTTACCAGCCTATTCTCTCTTATAGGAAAACAGAAATTTATCCATCAATTTACCAATGACAAGAAAGTCGCACTGAAACAAAGTGGTCGTATTTTTCCCTCAATTATTCAGACATAACATTTCTGAGAAGGGAATGACATTTGTTTTATGATTTGCTGTCATTTGGCTTCTCTTCATGCACCAGACTGAATGAAATAATATTGTACTCTTGCTGTTGCGATCACACCAAATTTCAACATATGCTTACTATTCTATCTAAGTGCCATGGTGTCATCAGGCTCACACTTAGATCCATGCTTGAGTGTGCGTGAGCACATGCATAAGCATGTGTGTGAGCTGTGTGCAATCACATTTGGACATTTGTCTTCTGCTAACAGAAAGCCAAGCATATGTTTGAGACCAAGCTTCCCTTTCTGTTTGACACATTTTCTGTGATTAGATTCATTAAGAAATACAACAATATTAAAAATTAGAAAGATTGTGTATTTGTAAACATCAACTGTGGTTATGGCAAAGACCTTTACATCAACTAAAATGTGGCTGCTGGAGTCATAATCCAACCAAGAAGACACAATTAAATTCACTTACAGCACAGTTCAAACATGACAGAAGAAAAAAAACCTTTCCATTAAAAAAAAAAAGGTGAAATAACACAGGTCTTATTTGAACATTAAACTAATCCTCTATAAAAATGTCAGCCTAACTAGATTACTTCCATCAATGCTGCAAAAATGGAGTTAGCAAATGAGACTTTGATGGTGGCAGTTGAAAAGAAATTTTTTTTTTGGTGTTTCATTCTTGTGGTTTATGAGGTTACTAAAACTGTCATTATAATTATGGCTTGACACTTTCTATCATTTTTTATTTATAGTCTTCTAAAGGAAGTGGTGTAAACTGCATGCTTTAAAACATCATAGAACAAGTTTCAAGTATCTAAAATGTCACAGTGAATGAAATATAATGACTGAGAACACAAACAGGCCTCTGATTACAAATTGAAGACCCGAGAAAATTAGAGATAAAGGGCCAGCTCTGGGTTAAATTAGTGTGAACAGGATAATGATCTTGTAGGAATCTAGGTTTGGAGGTCATGAAAAATATTTATTTGTGATATAGAAATAAAATCATACTATGATTCCTGGAAGTAAACATTCAAGTCTTTGTGATGATAATTTCTTGGGAGGCAGGTGATTAGAGAATGGGCTCTGTATTTAGACACAGCTAATTCAAGTTTTGGCTTGTGAAGTGCTAGCTGTATGACCCTTGACTACAACTACCTTTCCGCCCCACCCCTGCCCCCTGCCCCGAGTTTTCCCAGCTATACAGTAAGGATAATAGTATCTAGTGTATGTCACAGGGGCGTGGTAAAAAATTAAATGTAATAATCCATGAAAGTACTTAGCACAGCGCTGGACATATAGCGCTCACAGAAGTCCTCATTAAATAAGAGGAGAACGTTATGCATTTTGAAACAAGAGATTCTGAGCATAGCACTCATTGGAACAGAGAGACAAATGGGAAAACCTGTACCCATGCAGTTGCAACTGTAGAACCAATTAAAAAGAACAGGATTCCATAGGCTCCTGAAGTCATTCATTAAGAAACAATCCATGGAAACATCTGTAGGTATTCTTGCTTTTGAGGTTCAATTTGTTTGCCTTGTCTACTGTTACTCATTTGCGCCTCAATATGTTTAGCAGATCTTTGATGAGGCTGGTAAATATCAATTTCTAAAAGCTATTTTCTCCATAGGCTCCTCAAATTATTGCATCTAGAAGAATGCATTTTAAATGGAAGAGCCCAAAATTGAACATCTGCTCATCACCAGACTATACCATCAACGTTGGTGAAAATTGCTGTGGCTTTCTTAGTAAGCCAGAGGAACAATTTAACTAGCATTGAGAAAGGAAACCCATTATACAGATGATACTAAGCTGCATAATAAAACCCACTGGGCAAACATGGCCTGGGATTGGATGAGTTTGATCAGAATTCAAAAATCAGAGGAAAGTGCAAAGAAAAAAATTTGTCTCAATGCTGAAACTGAGGCTGTAAACCAAACCACCCTAGCTTTACCTGCATCCATTAAATTCTACTGAAGCATTTTAGCAGGAGGAATGCAGATATTCAAAAAGCAAACAAAAGTCCTATCTTTGGTATAAAGGAAAGATGCACAAGCAGTGTTTCCAGGTAGTTACATTTCATACAAAGCATAAATTAATATTAAGGAAGTTTGTCACAGGTATCCTTGTTAATACATCTTTGCCAATTCAAAGCCATATTAAATACAACTAAAATTTAATCTCAATTCTGACCTTTATTAATAAAAGTCTTCCTATTCTAATAAAGAACATTGAACATTGCCTAACATAGCCATTATGTTTATGTAGTGGCAGGTAAATTTATACTTATAATGACCCCTCCCTCTAAGTGAACTATTAGAAAATAATTTCATGACTAGATAAAATATACTTACTTGAAGTATATGGTTAAAATTGCTAACTCAAAAACAAAAATAAGAGTTGCTTAAATACTTCATTAAACTGCAGCTCTCCTATTCATTAATTCCAAAAAAAAAAAAAAAAAAGAATTAAAAAGCCCTTGCCTCAATTATCTACATTGGCTATAAAGGCAGCTCCGAATTACTATTTTTTTCCCCAAGTTTCTGCAGTGAATTGCTCTAAGAATATAGCACTGGTGGTCACTCATGATCAAAAGAGATGCTGGTTTTGCTTGTCCAGGCTGGATGGTGTTGGAAGTGCTGGGTTGTCATATTCTGTATGTTCATCTTCCTTTTAGTCAGTGACTGAGGACAGTGGTAGGGGGTCAGCATTCAATCTGCTGCTGGGAAGTTGTTTTTTCCTCTATGAAGCTAACTGAAATTGCAATACTGGCCTCATTCTCATCCTTTAAAACTCTTCTGAGCTAACTGGCTCACTCAGTGATGGTTATAGTTAAAATCAAAGTCAAGATGATTCAAAGAATTGTGGACTTAGAGTTTGGACCATTTTCTATATATCGAATATATATATCAAAAACCAAGTAATATTCAAATTCTGGACCTACTTCATCACATGTATTAATATGGTTATCAAATTGACAACTTTTCACATTTACCATCAGCCCAGGCTAAATGGGGAAGAATGAATCATTAGAGCTGAAATGTTCTACTTTGAGCAATGATAATGACATTATTTTTGTAGACATGTTTAAATTGCAGGGCCAAGCAGAAAGCCCTGGGGTTGATTATTTTTAAGCCCAGTTATTGTGGACCACTTTGCAATTAATTAGATTTCTCTAGGTTCAGCCTGATTATATTACTAAGATTATAAAAAATGATAAATGAATAAACATTAAAATAAATTTATACTGCTCCATGATGTCTGCTTTGATATAAATCAGTGGTTCTGAATGGGAGTAATTTTGTCCTTCCAGGGACATATGGCAACATCTGGAGACATTTTGGATATTCACAACTGGGCAGCAGGGGTGGTGGGATTGAGGGTCAGCTGGGGGTATGCTGCTACCAGCATCTATTAGGGGTTGCTACACATCCTGCAGACCTACACACATCCCAAGAAAGAATTATCCAATCCCAAATGTCAACAGAGCCATGGCTGAGAAACCCTTATCTAAATAACCAAATCAGAATACAGGGATTTGATCGAATGAGTAGCATTTGGTCATAACTATGGCTAGCTAAGGGGTAAAAAAACAAAACAAAAATGAAACTAGCTTGCTGAAAGAGCATTTGTCAAATAGTTTGAAAGTTTCAAGGACATTTCTAAATACAATATATTATCTGGCAATGGGTTTGGTGACAGGATAAGAGCAGGAGAGGGGAAAATTCAAGCATTATATGTAGAGAATACTCCATCAGAATGAGTCTTTTAAAAGAAGATTGGTGTTAATTTACAGCACTATAAGCTAATATAAATTACTGGTAAGATAATATATATGCTAACCAATGTGTTTTTGTAATATACAATGATAGCAGTGTATTTAAGCAAAAGGCTTCTCTGATTAGAGACAAATGATAACTTCATGACCTGATTTGCCTATATATTAAAACATATCTTAAAATTTCATAATTTTAATTTCCAGTATTGGCATAAAATAGACAAACTAATGGAAAAGAATACATATCCTGCAAACAGACCCCAGATTATATAAGCACATAAAATATATATATATATATGCAAAGAAGCCATCACAAGTCAGAAGTAAAGTGAATTATTCAATAAAAATGATTTTTTTTCCCACAATCACACAGTCACATTGTGAAAGCTATATCATTATACAATCATCATCAAGAAACATGGCTACTGGAACACAGCTCTACATTTTCACGCAGTTCCCTCCACCCTCTCCATTACATCTTAAATAACAAGGTGATATCTACTTAATGCATAAGAATAACCTCCAGGATAACCTCTTGACTCTATTTGGAATCTCTCAACCATTGACACTTTGTCTCATTTCACTCTTACCCCTTTTGGTCGAGAAGGATTTCTCAATCCGTTGATGCTGAGTCTCAGCTCATTCTAGGGATTTTTTTCAATCCCTTGATGCTGAGTCTCAGCTTATTCTAGGATTTCTGTCCCATGTTGCCAGGAAGGTCCACACCCCTGGGAGTCATGTCCCACGTAAACAGGGGGAGGGTGGTGAGTTTGCTTGTTGTGTTGGCTGGAGAGAGAGGCCACATCTAAGCAACAAAAGAGGCTCTCTTGGGGGTGACTCTTAGACCTTATTTTAAGTAGGCTTAGCTTATCCTTTGTGGGGTTAAATTCCATATGAACAAACTCAAGACTGGGGGCTCAGCCTATAGCTTTGGTTGTCCACACTGCTTGTGAGACTATCAAGAATTCAACTTAGGGAGGCTGAATTTTCCCCCATTCTCACCATTCCCTGAAGGGGACTTTGCAAATACTTTTCCACTCACTGATCAAGTCACTCTGGTATTCATTGGGGCATCACTCTGGACAAACCAACAAAATCTCATGTTCTACCCAAGGTTCCACGTACTTATGGTGTTCAACCAAGCTATCTACATAAGTTAGATTAGGAAATGCACTAGTCAAAATATAAATTAATAAAAATGATTTTAAGATATTAGTTTAATTGTTTGAAACTGTTTTGATCTTAACCTTTCTATGCAGATGGATTAGTTACAAAAATATTTAGAAAGAAACTAGATGAATGCTTGTCTGGTCCCTGAATATGGGGTGATATTCTAAAATTAAATGCAGTAGGAGAGATAAGAAAGGAACAGTCAATAGAAGGTCCCTATTTAAAAGAATTTTTCACTTCCGTTTGTCAAAGCTCCAAATTATCAAATATCAAAAGTGAACAACAAACTCATAAAAACATTCATAAATATTTAAAGGGTCATCATTTTTTATTATAGAATTCTGACAAGAAATTTCTTTTTAAAAAAGCATTATCCAATAGATAATTGGGCAGAGGGTACAGACAATTTTAAAATGGAAAAATAGTCTGATTTGTATAAAACATATGGAAAAAATTACCAGTGCTTAAACAAAAGGAAATTAAGATATTATTTTCAATTTGCAAAGGTTTTACTCTTAAGTAAGTAAGACCAGTTAAAAAGGCTTTTTCATATTACAGGTACATCTTATAACATGGTACATCCCTTCTGGAAGACGCACATCAAAGGACTTTATAATCATAGCTTTGATCCATTGAACTCACTTCTGAAAATTAAAGGTGGGGGTGATCTCAGAATATGGAAAAAGCAGCTTTCACCCCAAGATATTTATTTACTGTAGTATTATTTTAAATAGAAAATTTCTTTTGAATCCCTTAAATTTCCAATAATAGTGAAAATGATAGCCCATTGTAATGTATCCATTGATGGATGCATCACAATTTTAAAAGATATTTACAAAGAATTTTAATAAAATGGATGCATCCTTGTGTTATAACATGAGGTTAAAAGTTGCTTATGGTAGGTCTCATAGGATTAATAGTGAACCCCACTATTATGGTATACCCATGGAGGTATGGTCACATTTTAATCCCTAGAATCTGTAAATATTATCTTATATGGCAAATGATGAAATGAAAGATCTTGAGAAGAAGGTGGGCCCTAAATGCACATGTATCTCTTAGTAGAGAGAGGAAACATATCCTTAGCAGAGGAAATGTAGATACAAACTCAAAGAAGAACAGAAGTGAATGAGAAGATAGAGGAAGAGATTGTGATGTAACCTCAATTGGAAAAAGGGAAGGAACGTATTCCCCTCTAGAGTATCTGGAAGCAGTGTGACCTGGTCAACCCTCAATTTCGGACTTTGGACCTCTGAAATGTAAGGGAATAAATTCCTGTTGTTTCAAGCCACCAAGTTAATTAGTTGTTATAGAAGTCACAGGAAACACATGGTAGATATGTGTTCACCCTTTTAAGAAACAGCCAAACAGTTCTAAAGGGGTGGCACAATTTTACATTCTCACAAGCAGCACAAGTGTTTTAGTACCTCCACATCTTCACCAACACTTGATATCATCAGTCTTTTTCATTTTAGCCATTCTAACAGGAGTGTAATGGGCTTTAATTTACAATTCTATAATGACTAATAACGTTGAACATCTTTCCATATGCTTATTTGGCATATGTATAGGTTCTTTGGTGAAGTTTGTATTAGAATCTTTTGCATAATTATATTTGCATTGTTTGTTTTCTTACTATTGAGTTTTCAGTGTTCATTATGTATTCTGGATAAACCTATGATGTCACCCAGCCATTCCACTCCCAGATATTTACCCAAGAAAAATAAGAATATACGCCTATATTAAGATTTGAACACTAATGTTCATAGCAGCTTTACTTGTAAAGCCTTAAAACTGAGGAAAATCCTAATGGTTATCAACAGGTAAATGGATAAACAAATTTTGGTGTCTATGCAATGAAAACCATTGAGCAATAAAAATTAAATATTATAATTGATAATAAAAAACCAATGTTGATACATGGAACAACGTGGATGAATCTCAATGAAAGAAACCAGACCACAAAAAAGGCACATTCTACATGATTGCATTTATATAATATTCTAGAAAATGCATATTAATCTATGGCAGAAAGCAGCTCTATGGTTACAGCTAGGTATGGGAGGCTATGGAGTCAGGTGGGAGATATTACAAAGCAGCAAGGGAAAACTTTGGAGTGACAATTATGTTCATCATCTTGACTGTGGATATAGTTTGGGGTATAAACGTGGATAAAAACTTGTCAAATTGTATACTTTAAAAGTTTGAAGTCTACTGTACGCCATTTATCCCTCAAAAGCTGTTAAAAAAAGTTGCTTAATCTTTCTGCACTTCCATTTACTCATCTATAAAAGGGGATAATAGTAGATCCCACCTCATAGAGTTGTTGTGAAGTGAAAATTGGGTTAATTTTGGCAAAGCACTCTGTTCAGAGTCCTGCACATAATAAGCACTCAAAAATGCTAGCAATATTTTTCTAAAGACAGAATACACATTTTTCATACTGGGTGAGAGCCCAGGTTAAAATATGCATAGAAAAAAAACCCACTAGAAATCCCCAAATTACAAGAGTTTGTTTTATTTGGGTTGTAGACTTTGGAGTGAATTTTTTCTTTTTCTATAATGAGCATGTATTGTTTTATCCAAAAAAAAAATTTATTTTAAGAAATGATAATATTAATCTCCTAACAAAACAAAGCTCTGCTAAGCAAATCAAATGGTATGAAACATATTTGTTTGCTGCCTAGCTTTATACCCTGACATTCCTGTAATCATACAAGTAGTTGAACCTCCCTTGGAGAAAACAAGAGCAAGATGATGACAAAGGACTGACGGTGCTCAGCTGCAAGGGTAGCTACACACAAGAATGGGGACTTGGCCAGTCCTGATTTGGATTCAGTTCAAAATTAAGAGAAGCATGGACAGAAGAGGCAAAGAAGGGGTGGGAGAACTAAAAGGAGCAACAATCCTGCTGGGAAGCAGCTTGTCTTATCTTGATACTCCAGAGAAAGTCACCCCTTTCTGGGTAGGAAGTACCACACATCACCACTATCATCTTTGTTTGGATAGCTCCTGTACTACCTAACTGATCTACCCGCTTCCACCCACACCCCTCTCCATTCTGTAGCCAGTATTCATAGACACAAAATGAATGCATTTGTCTCTTGTCTACTGAAAATCTTTCAGACTCCTAGCTAGCCTTTGGATAAAGTTCCTATCTTCTGCATGTGGCCCAGAAGGTCCTGACTGACCTGGTTCCTGCCCAGCTCTAGCCTCATCTTGTGCCACTCTTCATCTCTCTCTGTGCTTCTGCCCCACTAGCCTTTCAGCAACTTCAAGTTCCTTTGGTCCTCCCATTTTAGTGACTTCACATCTGCCTTTCTTTCTTACTAACAAATCATCTAGCTCTGTTGCTTTTTTTTACTTATCAATTTCCTTTTCATTTAAGGCTCAGCTTAATAGGGAAGTCTTCTTAGGGATCCCCTTACTATTCTCTTCCATAGTACGTTCAACAAGTCTTCCAACTGGCCAGCAACCTGAGAGCAGAATCATGCTTATGACGTTCAATGTAGTATTCCCTAGATGGAGCAGAGGTGTAGGCACTTATAAATGGTGATTGAGAAAGAGCTACTCCAGATTCTCTGACAAATGTAAGGAGGTGTCATGGTAGAGCAGAAGGAACATGAAATCTCTAGGACAGGTGCCTGCCACCGGGTGGCCTTTGGCAACTGTTACGTATCCCAGAAAAAAACATTTTCTTTCAATCCTGATCCAACCTTGTGGGGCCAGATCTATTGTTTAGGGTGGGATCTTTGATTAGATTGTTTCCATGGAAATCGACCCACTCAATTGTGGGTGTGGCCTTTTGATTAGTTGGAGATGTGACTTTGCCCATTCAGGGTGGGATCTTGATTAGTTTACTGGATTACTTTAAAAGGGAAACACTTTGGAGTTGCTTTAGGGTTGACATAGACACAGACATTTTGGAGATACCTGGAGTGCTGACAGAGACATTTGGAGATCAAGGATGAAATAGCCCAGGTGCTAAACAAGAACTCACAGAAATAGCCCGAACCCGAACAGAAGGAATTCCTGGCCCCAGGAGATAAGCTAAGAGGTGAAACCCAGAGTTTTGCCCCGGAGCAGCTAAGGATGAACCCAAAGACCTTTATAGAGGAAGTCACTAGAATCAAAAGCTAGAAGTAATGCAACCAGGAATAAGGACCACCAGACACCAGCCACGTGTCTTCCCATGTGACCAACATAGGCCTTCCTTGAGTCAAAGTCCCTTTCTCCGGATGCCTTAGTTTGGACATTTTTGTGGACTTAGAACTGTAAACTTGTAGCTTAATAAATCTCTTTTATAAAAGCCAACTCATTTCTGGTATATTGCATTCTAGCAGCATTAGCAAACTAAAACATGTTCCAAGTAGGCTACATTTGCTTGAACATAGAAGTGCCCCCTAGTGTTATATGTTGCAACAGGCAAATAATAACTGTTAGCATAGAAAATGAGAATAAACATCACCAACAATATATCACTTACTGTTTACAGCCTACCACATAAAAATGAAAACATTTCTGCTTCAGGATGGGCTTAGATGTTCCTCATCTAATTTGGCTTTGAATTTTGTCCTTGAAAATAACTAAACATATAGCAGCCATAAGTTCTTTGACACTAAATTATCAGCAAAGAGGGTAAATAAGAAACAGGCATCTCTTCAGCTATATTCTAAATATGGATGCATTATATTAGGAGGAAAATATATAAAAACAGAGTTCTAGGAACACTGTATTGCTAATGACTCTATCAATGGTATACATTTTTTACAGAAAGAGTGATTTCCCATGAAACTATTATATATAATAGCATGTCAAAAATGAAATGGAACCCAGTGAAGAAATCTATTCCTGAAAGGCTCAAATAAATGTGTTCAAGAGCAAAATATATTCCAGGTAATTACCAGGAAACAATTATCCATGGGTATCTTGAGTTTTTGCACATCTCATGAGCAGTCATTAACTGCTTTTGTTCCAGACAAGCTTTTCAAGGATGTTGTAAAGTGAACAGACTTAGAGGACAGATACACTATCTCTCTTACAGTAAAAAGCAGGCATGCTTACAGTACATTGTAAAAGATTTGGATTCCCTAAACTCAGGCTCCTTTCTGGTAACACAATCCGTTGCATATACAGGTGTCACCTCACCATTTGTGCATAACCCTGTGGGAATCAGCACTCAAGTAATCAGCACAAGAAAATAATGAGACTTTGGCTACAGTTATTAACATGAGGAATAAATGTTCCTTTATCTCTGACCCGAAAGTATCATATTGTCTGCTAGTATTCATGAAACAGTGGTAAGCAAACCACAAGCTTGCAAGTTTACACTTCTTCACAGGAAAGAATAACTTAAGGGATCTATCCCCTTTTTTATTTTGAATGATTAACTCTAAAAACTTAATGCTTTTTAATCAAGTTAACAGTTTATGGCCTATTTACAAGGCACACTTTCTAGAGCCGCTTATGGAATGGATTCATTAAGTACTTACCATTATGTATATAGGCAAGTACGTCTATTAGAACACACTATGAAGTAAAAATAAATAAGGAAGAATAGAATGTCAGTGCCACAAAGCATTGCTCCTGTCTGGCCTCTGGTTTGGGACTCCTGGAAAAGGTACCTAATCCTCCTAACTTCTTGACTTGAAAAGATGGTTGAAGATAAGAAGTTCATGGGAACATTTCCACCATTGGATTGGGTTGCATTTGCAAGGTACAAAACCAGGAATTTAATCATTTCCCTCTCTAAAGAGAAGTTATTCACCCCTCCCCTCCATAGGTCTGCTGTAATTAAGCTAAAATCCAGAAGCCCTGGCTGGCACATTCACCACAAACCAAACTGCCCATTGTCTACAAGTATGGACGAACATCAAGAAATTAACCTACTTCTTCTTACTTATCTCTCAGTTGTTTGTAGTTTACACAAGTGAAAACACTCTTCCCTTTGCCTAACATGCCTTCCCTACCTGGAATCTGTTTGAAAACTACTCTTCATCCTTCAAAACCAAACTCAGATATCTTCTCTTCAATAAAGTCCCCTGCTTTTGGAGATCAGTTAGTTGCCCGTTAGTCTATGTTCCCGTGACATCTGGTTTACAATGCCCACAAGCTTGAGAGCAACTAGAGGGCAAGGACTATGAGCTGACATATAACGACAGGCTCAGACTCAAAACGCATTTCTTAAATGAGTTAACTGATTAATTAAAGGCACACTTTGGGAACATCCAATTTTAGAGAAATAAAATAATGACTCCGCTTCTGGAAGAATCTCTGGACTCCAAGTTATTTCTAGTGATTGATGATGCAAGTATGGAACCCCCTTGCCCTACTTATAGGCTTTCTTCAGGTATGAGCAATTGAGCCTTGGTGAATTTAAAACATGCCTTCACAGGAAGATGACTCCACATTAAAAAAGCAATATCGATTAGCTACACTTCAAAAGAGAAAGTCAATGTAACTTTCTCTTCTATAAATGCTATTACTTGAGTGTTATTTTGCATCAGCATTTCAGGCATGTTTTCTTTGTTTACTGTTACCTCCACTTGTGCCACTTGCTGAGTTGATTCTACCATTATTCAGTTTCACAAATGAGGAATCAGGGATTAAGTAATTTATCCGTAATCACCTAACTGATTAAGAAGAAGAGTCAGATTCAAGTCCAGGTTGACTAGCCCAAAGCCTGTGTCCTGTTAACAATACTGTCCTGCTCCTCTGTGACTGTTTGAGCTGAAGTATCTTTTCTAGGGGACATCTAAACATTTTTCCTAATATTCCCCTATCCTTCCCTGCTCCCACCCACACCGATTGATTGCTGCCTAATTATCTCCCCAAAGTTGTCCATTGCTTAAATTAGATTCCACACTTTAACCTTTTTTGTAGTCTTCTGTGACCTTGTTCCCTTCTATGGTTTGCATATTTGTGTGTATACACACACACACACACACACACACACAAACACACCCATCAAAGATATGGGAATAAAAAAATAAAGACCATATTTCTGTGACCTCACCTAGTCTTCTTGGTCGGGTAAACTGCGATTATGAGATGTTTTTTAAAATACCTTTTATCTGCCCTTCAGTTTTATTTCTCTAAATCCCCCACACCTTTCTTTTCAATGACTAGCTAATTAAAACTGAAAAATTTCTTTAATCAAATTTTGCATTTTATGACCCTCTACTAAATTCTGGCACTGTATGCAAAATGGTTTCTTAGTTGAGATTATGATGTTAAATAAAAATATTGATTTTAAACATGCAATTCTTCTTATCCAATCTTATGAAGCAATGGTTCTTCAATGTCAACACACACATATCTATTCACTGAGGAAACTTGTTTACAATGCAGAGTTCTATGTCTCAGACTCCAAATTTACTAATTTAATAAGTCTGGATGGGGGCCCAAGGATCCATAAATTAAACATGCTCATTAGATGATACTGATGCAGTTTATCAGTGAACCACATGCTAAGAAATATTTATTAAAGAATCTAGAGAGAGTCCAAATTTTTTGCTTACATAAAGCAAGGCCTTAAACTCTCTAGCATCTTCTTAGCCAGCTTCTGGAATGTTCCTCAAATGTACAAGAAACTGAGTGATGATAGCAGTGGCTGTTCAGTTATCCAGGAAATATTTCTAGAAATCCTACCTTGAGCTAGGAAGGACAAATCTCTAATATGTGGGATATGAACATCCATCACTTCCATCAGTGCAGTGCCCGGGACAGACATGATTTATCAATCATAGCACTCCTGCCAGCTAAGTACAGACTCATGACTAGGAACCCCCCCCACCCCAATCAATCCCTCAGCAAAATTAGGGCATGGCCTTGGCAACAGAGAACTGAAATAGAGAGAGGGGAGGTCTGCAGGGAAGGTAGCAGTTTAGGAAGTTGCAGGAATCAATCCCCTCTCCACAACAATTATTGAAGAGGCAGGAACTATCTGAATCAACCATTTTGAAACTCTCGAGTCTAATGGAACACTGTTCAGCATCCAAAGAAGAGCTAGAGGAAGAGGCTGGTAAGTTGTGGTAAATACCAGTGAATTTCATCCTCTGTACAGCAGCTACTATCCTCTATCATCTAGCCTCGAGGCAGGCAGAAGTGGGGTCTGCAGTCCTGACTCATGATACAGCTTTCTGGTGCCAGGGTGTGATATAAAGACCTAGCCCTCCAAAATCCAAGAATGTTTGTCTGATCACTGATCACTGCTTTTGATCAGATATTTCAGATTGCTGGGGGCTGCTTTGAGGGAGGTCATTGTTCCAACCCCCCTTAGGCAAAAGCAGCAAGTTGTCTTAAACACAGTATCCTTCCTCAAAGCTACAGAAAATAGCTAAAGGTATGCAGGAATGGCCAACTGCTGCATCAAAAAAAATGCAGCTTTGAAATCAGTAGGAGAAGCTCCCATCAGCCTTGCTGACCACTACACATCTCCTACCAGCCCAGTGTGGAGTCAGCTTATGCTTCTATTGTAGAACTATCACTGCTCCAGAGGAGCAGAGGAGTAGCCCCTATGTGCATACTGGAGTGCCTGTAGGTCAGTGCCAATCAATTAAGAGGCAGCATGAAAGACTGAACTAGGAAATACTTTCCAGGCACACTCTCCCAGAACTTGCCCTGTAGGCAGAAGAAACTTGCAGACAGATGAAGCAGTATAAGAAAATGATAAGTCAAAGAAGACTAAAGCAAAGGATTACCTGCCTGAAGTTATAAAATAGAGCACCAGGGGAAGAGAGAAAGTCTGTACCACAGAGCATAGAGGGGGCATTTGTATTCTTATAAATGGGGAATTTCCAAGGCCACTAAAATTTACAAGCCCAGGACAAGACGGACCTTATATTTTACATTTACTTCAGGGTGAGCTTTTTCATAGAAGGGCTAACCTCTGAAGAACAGCACTGGTTAATGTAGAGCCAATTTGCTGTGAAAGGTGTTTTAGGTGGTGGGTTGTTTGGTTTTCTTAGCTATTAACACTCAAGGAAATCTATAGTCATAATATGAGCTGGATACAAATTTATGGAACAGACAGCCCAGGGACTAAATCACAGAACCAATACTTAAAAATATTAAAATGAACAGTATACAACAAAAGATTACAAAAAACAACAGAAAAACAAGAAATGATGGCCCATCAAAAAGAACAAGATAAAAATCCAGAAACTATCAATAAAGAAGACAAGACTTCATATATACCAGACAAAAACTTCCAAAATATAATCCTCAATTTGCTCAGGGAGATAAAAGAAAACACAGAGAAAAACTAAAGGAGATCAAGAAAACAATGAATAAACCATATGAGGATCTCAATAAAGAGAGCAATTTTAAAAAGGAACCAGGCGGAAAGTTTGGAGTTGAAGAGGACAATAACTGAAATGAAACATACCCTAGAGTGTTTCAAAAGCATTATTTGAGCTGGGCAGAAAAAGAAACATTCTTTGAGTTCACTCAAAGAGAAGACAATTGATATCCAGGCTGAGGAGTAGAAAGAAAAAGTTTTTTTGAAAAGTGAACACAGCCTAAGAGACCTGTTAGGCACCATCAAGTGTACCAAGTTATATGTTACAGAAGGAGAAGAAACAGAGAAAAGGGTGGAAGGGATAGTCAATGAAATAATGGAAGAAAACATTTCAAACTTATTAAAAGATATGAATATCAATATTAAAGAATCCAAACAAACCCCAAACAGGATAAACATGGAGCAAAACATGCCCAGACATATGGCAGTCAAACTATTAAATACCAAGCACAAGGAGAGAGCTCTGAAAGCAGCAAGAGAAAAGTAATGTGCTATGTAAAGGGATTCCCAATAAAATTAAGTTCTCATTTCCCATGAGAAACCATGAAGGCAGAAGGAAGTGTGATGAAATATTTATAGTGAGGACAGAAAAAAAAAACAACCAAGAATTTTATATACGATGGGACAGCCTTTCAAAAATGAGGGAAAGATTAAGATATTGCCAGAAACACAAAAGCTGGGAGAGTTTATCACTATGAGACCTGCCTTATAGTCAATACTAACAGGAGTTATTCAGAATGGAAAGAAAGGACACTAGACAGTGGATCCAAAAGGCAGAAAGAAATAACAACCTCCAATAAAGGTAGCAACATGGATAATTATAAATGCTAGCAATACTGTAGCATATTTTTTTCATAAGTAACACCACTTTTTACTTCTTATACCTTCTAAAATTCAAACGAATAAAAACTAGTTTTTTTCCCAAATAAATCTATGGTTTGGGAAATATGATGTCTGAAGATATAATTTATGACAAGTACAAAAGAGGTGGTGGATCAAGCGGTATTGGAATAACTAAGTGCATGCTTTTGAAGTTAAGTTGATATCAAATCAAGCATGACTGATACAGATTTAGGATGTTAAATTTAAGCTTCATGGTACCCACATCGAAAATATATGAAAAATAAACAGAGAAAGATATGACAAGGGACTCAAAATGGTACAATACAATCAAATAAATATGAATATTGGCAATAATATAAGAACTGAGGGTCAAAAAAGTATAAGATTTACAAAGACCATGTAGCAAATTGGCAGACGAATGTCTAGTACATTTAAAGGACATTTAAAGGCACCATCAATATCATGCATTTGGCAGAACCCTAAAATGTATGAAGGAATCATTGACAGGTTTGAAGGGAGAAATGGATGGCTCTACATTAATAGTATGAGACTTCAAAATACCACTTCCAATAATAAGACAGAACATCTAGACAGAGGATCAATAATGAAATAGAAGACTTGGGCGATACTATAAAAAACTAGACCTAGCATGTATATATAGAACACTTCACCTAATAGCAACAGAATATATATTCTTCTCTAGTACATGTAGATTATTCTCCAGGATGGACCATATATTAGGTCCTAAATCGAGTCTGAATTAATATATATATATATATATATATATATATATATATATATATATATATATATATTTGCACAGGCAGGCACTGGAAATTGAACCCAGATCTCTGGCACTCAATAAATTTTAAAATATGAAAATCATACAAAGTATCTTCTCTGACCACAGTGGAATAAAGCTAGTAATTAACAAGAGAAGGAGAACTGGAAATGCACAAATATGAGGAAATTAAACAACATACTCTTAAACAAGCACTGGGTAAAAGAAGGTATCATAAGGGAAATTAAGAAATATCTTGAAGTAAATGAAAATGACAAATAACAAAAATTATGGGATACAGCAAAGGATGGAAATTCAAAGCTAAGATGGAAATGTAAAGCTCTAAATGCTTACATTTAAAAAGTAGAAAGATCTTGAATTCTAGACATAACCTCACAACTGGTGGATCTATAAAAAGAAGAGGAAAATAAACCCAAATCAAGAAGAAGGAAGGAAATAGAAAATAAAAAACAATAGCGAGAATCAACAAATCCAAAAGTTGCTTCTTTGGAAAGAGCAAAGAAATTGACAAACTTTCAACTAGACTGACTAAGAAAAAACGAGAAAGATCACAAATAACTAAAATCAGAAATGAAAAGAGGGACATTTTACTACTGGTCCACAGAAATAAAAAGGATTACAAGACAATATTTTGAATGGCTGTATGCCAACAAATTAGAGAACCCTGATAAAATGGGCAAATTAATAGAAATACACAAACTACTTCTTCTGGCTCAAGAAGAAACAGAAGATCTCAAAAGACAAATTACATGTAAAGAGATTGAATCAATCATCTAATCCCTCCCAACAAAGAAAAGCCCAAGACTATGGGCTTCACTAGTGAATTTTAACAAACATTTCAAGAAAAATTAATACAAATACTGCTCAAACTCCGCCAAAAAATTAAAGAAAAGGGAAGACTCTCTAACTTATTCTATGAGCTCAACATCACCCTAATAACAGAGCCAGATAAATATAGCATTAGAAAAAAAAATAACAGACCAACACCCCTAATGAATATAGATGCAAAAATCCTCACCAAAATATTAGCAAATAGATCCCAACAGCACATTACATCAAGTGGGACTTATTCAAGCAGACAAGGATTGCTCAACATTAAGAAATCAATTCAGGTAATACACCATATTAGTAGAACAAAGGAAAAAAACTCATGTGATCACCTCAACTGAGGCAGAAAAGTCATTTGGCAAAATTGCACATCCCTTTCTTACACTAGTTCCTTACACGAATGAGAAGGAACCATCCTCAATGTGCAAAGGGCATAGATGAAAAACCCACAGACAGCCTCATACTCAACAGTGAAATACTGAACAATATCCCTTTAATATTGGTAACAGGACAAAGATGCCTTATGTTACTACTGTTATTCAACATTGTACTAGAGGTTCTAGCCAGAGAAATTAGGCAAGAAAAGGAATTAAAAGGCATCCAATTTGGAAAGAAAGAAGTAAAACTTTTCCTATTTGCAGATATATAATCCAATATATAGAAAATTCTGGAAAATATACAACAAATCTACCAGAGCTAATAAACAATTTTGGGGACTTCTCAAGCCACAAGATCAGCATGCAAAAATCAGGAATGTTTCTATACACTTCTAATTAATAATCTGAAGAGGAAATTAAGGAAAAAATCCATTTGCAATAGCAACTGGAAGAATCAAATAACTACGGATAAATTTAACCAAGAATGTAAAGGACTTACACATGGAAACATTACTAAAAGAAAACAGTAAAAAACTAAATAAATGGAAATACATTCCATGTTCACAGATTAGAATAGTAAATATAGTCAAGATGTGAATTCTACCCAAAATGATTTACAGATTCAATGCAATCACAATAAAAATTCCAGCAGCTTCTTTATAGAAATGCAAAAGCCAGACAGCAAATTTATGTGAATAACCAACAACATTATTAAAAAGAACAAAGTTGAAGTACTCACACTTCTCAATTTTAAAATTTAATATGAAAGTTACAGTGATCAAAACAGCATGGTAGTGGCAAAAGTAGACTTATAGACCAATGGAATCAAATTGAGAGCTCAGAAATAGACCCTCACATCTATGTCCAATGCTTTTTTTTTTCAGATGGGTAGGCACTGGAAATCAAACCGGCCAATGCTTTTTGACAAGGGTGCTGAGCCTCTCAGTTGGGAAAAAATGGCGTTCTCAACAAATGGTACTAGGCAAAACAATATCCATAAGTAAAAGAATAAAGGTGTACTCCTACCTCACACCATATAGAAAAATGAACTTAAAATGGATAAAAGGCCTAAATATAATAACCAGGGCTATAAAACTCTTGAAATAAAGCATAAGAAAGCATCTTCAGTTTCTTGTGTTAGGCCATGGCTTCTTAGACTTTACACCCAAAGCACAAGCATCAAAAAACAGGTAAATGGGAGGTCATCAAAATTTTAAATGTTTGTGCATCAAAGGACTTCATCATAAAATTTAAAAAGGCAACCTACAAAATGGGAAAAAAACATTTGGAAACTACATATACAATAAAAGTTAATATCTATATAAAGAAATTCTACAACACAACAACAAAAAAAAGACACACAATCCAATAAAAAATGGGCAAAAGGCTTGAATAAACATTTTTCCAAAGATTTACAATTAGCCAAAAAGCTGATGAGAAGTTCCTCAACTTCATTAGCCATTAGAGAACACCAATCAAAACCATAACAAGATATCATTTCATACCCACTAGAATAGCTAGTATTTTAAAAAATGAAAAATAACAAGTGTTGGAGATTATGTAGAGAAATAGGAATACTCCCTCATTGCTGATGGAAATGTAAAATGGTGTAGCGTCTGTGGAAAATAGTTTAGTAGTTCCTCAGAAAGTTGATTATAGAATTACTATATAGCTCAGCAATCCCACTTCTAAGTACACACTCCCCCAAAAAATGAAATCAGGGACTTGAGCATATATTTGTGCACCAATGTTATAGCAGCATTATTCACAATTGTCAAAAGATGGAAGCAACCCACATGTTCACCAATAGATGAATGGTTAAACAGAATGCGGTTATGTTCATACAATGGAATATTATTCAGCTATGAAAAGGAAAGAAGTATTGATTTAAGCGACAACATGGATGAACCTTGAAGACATCATGTTGAGTGAAATAAACCAGACCCAAAAGGACAAATATTGTACGATCTTCTTGAAATAAAATATTTAGAATAAGTAAATTCATTGTGTTAGAAATTAGAATAGAGCTCACCAGCAGCCAGGTCAGGGGCAGGGAATAGAGGGTAAATACTTAATTGGTGAAGAATTTGTTTGGGATGATGGAAAAGTTTCAGTAATGGATGGTGGTAATTGAATTATATATTTGAATGTGGTTGAAAGGGGATTTCTAGATTGTATATCCATCACCATAATAAAAATTTAAAACAAAACAACCTAGAAGGATTCTTCAAAAATAACTGATCTGTACTGTGAAGAGTGTTAAGGTCATGAAATGCAAAACAAAAGGGGGGGAGGGGAGAACTGTTACAGATTATAGGAGACTAAAAAAGACATGACAACTAAATGTGATGATGATTCTAGAATCAATTCTGGTTCAGATAAAGAATTCTAGTGAAAAATTTCCAAACTATGAACAAAGTCTGTAGATTATAAAATAAATTAAAAAAAAAAACAGCCGTATGACTGTTGTTGACATGAAAATTCATTATAATATTTTCTCATCACCTGTAACAATGGTGCCACACTAACTGAAAATGTTAATAATGGGGAGGGGGTATATGGGAAACCTGTATCTTCTGCATGACTTTTCTATAAACCTACAACTTCTCTAATAAATTAAAAAAGAAAGAGAGAAAGCAAAAGAGTTAAATAGTGATTGAGAAATATTGGCCAAATTTAGGGTCCCCTCCCTCCCTTTTCCCCCCTTTACAAGCACCCTGCAAACCTCGCCCAGCTTGGTGGCAGCGTGGTTGCTATCCCAGGCCAGCAACTGGGAGTCAGTTGCTGCTGGAGTCAGACAAAGCCAAAGGCCCTAGGACAGGTGAGGAAGCCATCCCAATCAAGGAAGCTTCTGGGTACTAGGAAAGAGGATCCCTCCTCTTTTTCCTTTCCTTTTCTCCCCCTCACTTAAGGTCCCCTCTGAATGGGAAGCTGATTCAGGGCTTTCTGCCCTGGAGATTAAAAAAAAAAAAATCTGCTTGGGATTCTAATTATGATGAAACCATTTTACCAAACCTGCCTGATTCTCCTCTTTCAATTCACAGTTGAGTCTCCAAGAAGTCAAAAGACTTACCCAAGGTTATTTAAAGTCAATAGTAGAACTCAGATTTCTGGACTCCAACTTTACTGCTCTTCATTAATCTAAGAACTCTAAAGCAATTAATTTACAAAGTAACACTACATATTCCTTTGTCCAGTATTTGTGATGATATATCTTGATCATATTTACATAGGAGCTTTGATAATTTCTGAGAACATCTCATTAGGACAGGCTTAACCAGGAATAAATTTTGCAGACAGCAACTCCCCATATTATAAATGATATACCTTTAATAATATTTAACCTATTTCTGCAAATGTGGGAGATCACACCATAATAATACATCCATGAGGAGTAGGCACTTTTCATCTTGATGATGAACCAATCTAGAGGAGTTGAAAGAATAAGAAGCCAGACATACCTGGCCTTGAATCCCAGCTCCACCTGTTACCAGAAGCGTAATGTTGTGCAAATTACTTAATCTACCTGATGTTTCCTTATCTATAAAATGATGAACCTATTCACTTCATAGAGTTGTTATGGAGGTGACATTAGTTACTGGATATAAAATTGTCAAAAGTACATGTCTGGCATATAATAAGTACTCAATAAGTGTCAGCTCCCTCTCCTCTTTGCCTTATATGTGTCACCTTGTGGAAAGAAGACATATTATTCTATTTCTTCCTTTCTTGCTCCTTAGTGTATTCCAGGACCAGCTACATAATTTGTAAGACCCAGTGCAAAATGAAAAGGTGGGTCTCCTACTTTAAAGATTATTAAGGATTTCAAAATGGGTGCTAATGGAATAGTAAACCAAG
Source organism: Tamandua tetradactyla (assembly GCF_023851605.1). Taxonomy (NCBI): domain Eukaryota; kingdom Metazoa; phylum Chordata; class Mammalia; order Pilosa; family Myrmecophagidae; genus Tamandua; species Tamandua tetradactyla. The sequence continues at coordinate 63,770,630 of NC_135341.1, read as the reverse complement.
TTTGGGGCACACTATGAGACTCTGTGGTAAACCTTTTCCAATCTTCTCTTTGGTCTTGCTTAGCCAAGGCTATAGGTTTATGGTAAATAGGGGAATAAAATCACTGACTCAGAGTTGATGGGCCTGCCTTCAATCCTGGGTCTTGCCATTATGAAACTTATCCCTGCAAAGGAGAAGCAAGCCTACTTATTATTATTATTATGCCTAAGGGTCACTCCCCAGAGAACCTCTTTGGTTGCTCAGATGCGGCCTCTCTCTCTTGCTAAGCCAATTCCACAGGTGAATTCACTGCCCTCCCTGCTACATGGGACCCGACCCCCAGGTGCATAAATCTCCCTGGCAACACAGGATATGATCCCAGGAATGAGCTTGGCTTTGGCATCATGGGATTGAGAAAGACTTCTTAACCAAAAGGGGGAGGAGAAATGAAACAAAATAAAGTTTCAGTGGCTGAGAGATTTCAAATAGAGTTGAGCGGTCATTCTGGTGGTTATTCTTACACAACATATAGATATTCCTTTTAAGTTTGGGGAGTATTGGAGTAAGTAGAGGGAAATACCTGAAACTTCTGAACTATAACCTAAATGCCTTGATTCTTGGAGATGAGTGAATAACTATAGAGCTTTTAAGGTGTGACCATGTGACTGTGAATACCTTGTAACTGACAGTCCCTTTATCCAGTGTATGGACAGATGAGTAAGAAAAAACAAAAAGATAAAAATAAATAAACAATAGGGGGAGGGATGTTTTGGGTGTTCTTTTTTACTTTTATTTTTATTTTTGAGTAATGAAAATGTACAAAAATTGATTGTGCTGATGAAAGCACAGCTATATGATAATACTGTGAACCACTGAACAATTTGGTTGATATGTAGTGAATATATATCTCAAAATTACATTTAAAAAAATCACATGCTTAGAGCTTTGTTGGCGTCAAATCCTACTTACTCACCATAACCCTTTGTCAATCTCTCAAGCCTTGGTTTCCTCTGCTGTAAATGAGTGTACTAACAGCCCTTCCTCACAGAACCCAGGGTAGGTTAAGTGACAGAAAGCAGGAAAAGGAACTAGCCCAGTGCCTGGCAATGAGGACTACAGTGTCTGCTGTTGCTATAATGTCAATTTCCCTAGCACATCTCCTAAACCTTCAGGATTCACTAATTCAATATAATCATATCTGTGAGAGTCTCCCCAGAAACTGCTGCTCAGGGCAGTGCCATGGCATCTGTGCCAGTGAGTGAAAAGGCTGTAAAGTGAGCAGAATCTTCATTCTCAGTTACTTTATTGGACAATTCAGACCTAAGCAAAGTGGTTTATTTTACAACATAAAATGATGATGATGCTATTAATAAAATTAAAGAAAGCAAAATATCTGAAGGTTGTAAAGGTGACTCGTTTTCTAACATTTTAACATTCATTATGTCATTCAGTGACCCCTTCCCCTAAAGCACCCTGACTATAGAGCATGTGTCATCCTCTCCATTTTATAGGTAAAGAAACTAAGATTCTAAGACATCCAATGATATGTCCAGTCTCATACTCGCTGGATTTCCAGTCCAATATTCCTTCAACCCCAATCAACTAAAATATGGTTAAAGTAGACTCTATGTGTCTGTTGTTTCTACTGTTTCTGAGTATAAATGCCTCATTCAACCACCAATGATTATGCAAATAATTTAAAGTGGTTTCCATTAAAAAGGCAAATAGAACAAGGGGATAAATAATTCATTTTACATTTTTGTAGCTTTAAGGAGCTTGGCAAATTTTATAAATTTTGACATTGTTCACAAAATCTGTATGCTGTGCTATCATTGTTTCCATAAAAAAAAATGTAGACATTTAGAAAACTTCATGGCATGGATAGAGAATCAACCAGAGTAAAAGGCTCATTAATGAAGAATGTGTGATGTTTTGAACTGGAGATAGGATATGTTTTACCTATGCAATAATTACAGATGAGTTTCTATTTACCAGTTCTGCTTTGGAAGTGGCATTGTGAGCTGAAAGAAAGCTTGACAGTTCTGCCCTGCCTGCCTCTAGACTTGATATGAGAAACAAATAAACTTCTTTATAATTCACTTTTATTTTGGGTTTCTAATACAAGCAGCTGAATCTAATCCTGCCCAATACAGCTACTTGCTCCAATTTTCCCCTCAGATGTAAACTGAGATTTTTTACTTTGTAATGACAAAATGGTAGCTAAGAGAGGGACGTGCATGAATCTATCAATCTTTTAGCTGCTGCTGAAGCTTTTTCACCTCTGTGACCTCCACTTAACTTACATTTGGATGTGACAATATTGGTGGGTCATAGTTTGAAAGTTAGGCCTTTTTATTTCATCCCCTCCAGAATCCAACAGTGAAGGGGAAATCAAGAAGACAGTCCCCAGAGATAGCCCCCATTAATTCTTTCTTTCCCTACACACATAAGCCAACCCCCATGGAGAGATGGAGTCATTTCTCCTTCCTTTGGAACTAAGATAGCCTTGTGACTTGCTTTGACCAAAGGAATGTGGAAGAAGTGATGTCCTGGGTCTCAGGACTTCTTAGTCCAAGGGTTAAGAGGACTGGCAGCTTCTGCTTCTTCCCTCTTGGAATCCAGGTTTCTTGGGAGAACTCTGACTACCCTCAAGCCACCATCTGCGAGAAAGCTCAAACTAAATATGGGATGAGTGCCAGGACAACAGATATTTAAGTAAAACGTCCTTGGACCTTCTAGGACAGCCCAGCCACCAGCTGAATAAGACTGAGAGAGTGGTCTCAACCAGTACCACAAGGAGCAGAGCTGTCCAGCCAACACTTACTGAGGGGCTGACCCAGAGAGTCATAAGAAATAATAAATCACTGTTATTTGAAGTCACTAAATTTTGGGATGGTTCATTATACAGCAATAAGTAACTGAAATAGCTAAAGAAAGGTGATCTATAGTAGAAGGAAGAATACTTTTGAAGTGAAGCTAGAAAGAATTGATGGGCAAAACCTACTCTGCTGCCAATTTCTCCTGGCTCCCACGGCCAGAGTGTGGGGAGTTTTTTTTAAAAGGAACTTTATTATTTCTATAGGTAAATAAATTCTGCATTCCAAAGAATTACCCTACAAGGCACGTTTGAAATCACAACTTGTTCAGAGGTTGGTAACTTATTCAGTGTACGTCAGCACTCATCCCTGACCTACATACGATGTAAATATAAATGTTTACCTATGTGTCAGACTAATGCTTTAGTCTGCTGTATGTAAAGCAAACATGTAATTTAGGGTTAGCCTAAAATGGTAATTCCAAGAAGATAAATTATTTTTGACATATAATTACATGTGTACTTGATTGTATCTTAGCACGGTTGTGGCAATTTTATGTTAATCAATGCTTTTTTGTTTGGTAATTTGTTTATTTAAAATTGTATACTAGGGTATATATGACCTACTCAAAGCCTTTCACAATAAAAGGTTCTTGGCAGAAGTATTCCTGCAACCCAGAGAAGACAAGGTATTTGTGCTTTCTAGGGACAAATTAAGCATGTCAATGGAAAATTATTTTATTAAAACTATCTGGCTTGGTTATTAAGCATCTTCAAAGTATTTACAGTTCAGTTAATATAAGACAGAATGAAATTAATACAGTATTAAAGGGTAGTTTGAAAGTATGATGTGGTACAGTGCAGTGCTTCTCAACCCTGCCTGACCATTAGAAGAACCATTGGAATCCTTCCAGTTCTAGCTGCAGAAGTTTGATTTAATTGTTCTGGGATAGAGTATTGTTTTGCTCCCTAGGTGATTCCAGGGTGCAGGTAGCATTGAGAATATGGCTTTGGAACCAGTCTTGGGTTTTAATTTTAACCACTTGCTAGTTTTATAGTCTTGTCCAAATGGTGAAACCAGCCTCAGGCTCCTTGTCAATGGTCCTCAAAGTGAGTGGCAGCAGCAATACCTGGGGAAATTATTAGAGATGCAGATTCTCAGGTCCTGCCAAGACCTACTGCATCAAAATGTCTAGGAGTGGGGCCTACCTCTAGGCCATTCTGCTGCAGGTTACAGTTTGAGAACCCCTGTGTTACCTGATAAAAATTAAAGGGCATAACTCTTTGTCTCTTCATTCTTCTAATATTGAATTGAATTTCCACAAATCTGGAGCCCTGCTTCTTTCACTTGCCAAACTATCTTGATTTTTTTCACAGTATTGTAAAAGTCTAATGACAAAATTTCAAAAAATAAAATATATTGTTTTATTTCTGATTCTTTAATTCATTTTCATTGTCTTAAAATAAAAAGGCAAAACACAAAGAAAAATCAATCAAAACACTACTTTGAAATATCATATTCATCTTGATATAAATTCGCTTTTTACAAAAAATAATATTGTACATAATTTTATAACCTCATTAGTTTTTTCACTTAACACAACATTTTTTTAAACATTTCTTTTACATCCTACTATTATATTAAATATTTTTACATATCATAATTTCAAAATTGCATTGTATCTCATCATATGGACAGGCCATAATTTATTTAATAAATCCTTTAGTAGTTGTTTCAAATCACTGTTTGTTTTTATCCATTATTAAAAAAAAATACACACACAAAAAAACTTTGTTCACATCCTGATGCCATTCTTGGGAATCATTCCTTATATGTGGTATTGCTGGATCAAGTTACATGCACCTTTTAAGGCTATTGATACATACTGAGAAATTGTCCTCTAAAAAATCTGCACCCTTGGAAGTGGATGAGGACAATACATTTGCATCACAGTCAGTGCTTTATATTATCATTTTGCTTTATTTTTTCAATTTGCTAAATTTTTTCAATTTAGTACGAGGATGGTTCATATTGTTCTTCTTTAATGAGGTTAACTCTTTTTGTCATTGTTATTGTATATAGTTCATTCATAATTCTTCTTTATTCTTATCCTTTGTACATGTTTTGGAAAATGTGAGTATTCAATTTATTGATTTAGGAAAGCTCTTTATACATTAAGGATCCTTTCCACCAACACTTGGAGACAAGAAAAACATATAGTAAAAAAACTTAGTTGAATAGAATCAGAGTGGATTAATTTCAATTTCTTGTTAACAGAATAAACAATACATAATTTGATCAGAATATACTATTGCAAATCTTTTTTAAAATCACTATATTTTTCTTTTCTAGGACTGTACCATACTGAACAAAATTTAGTCCTTCTCTGGCAACTGAAGATTGTGGTGTATCAGCATGATTGTCCTGCATTTTCCATTGTGCAAAGAGAACAGGATTCAGAAAGTCTGAGTACCAAACCTACAGGGTATCAGCTCTGTTGCCTAGACTGAGGCAAGTAATTTAACTTCTTAGCACCTTAGCTTCTGCATCTCTAAAATATAAATAATAAAAATAACTTCTACCTCATATGGTTGCTGTGAGAGACAGTATAGGACAATGGTTAAGCACATAAATTTCCAAACTTATCTGGATTTGAATTGCTCCTCTATCATTTAATTGCTGTGCAATTTGGGCAAGTTCTTAATCTCTCTGGGCCTCAGTTTTCTTATATGTAGAATGGGGATAATAACAGAGTCTATTAGAGTGTTGTAAAGATTAAATGAATGAAAAAATATATATAAGGCATTTAAAAGCGATATATGCTATCACAAGCATCATTATAATTAAATTTTTTAAATGTGCTCTCTTAACTACAGTCCCACATAAACAACAGTAGGGAGGTGGGAGGTGACCGTAATGCTAGAGAGGCCACCATAACCTTGGCAGGTGCATGAAACTGGACTGAATCTCTACCAGCACCACAACATGTTCTGGAAATGAGTTTCTGAATCAGTCACTGGCATCAACTTGCTTTCTAGTGATTCACCTCCTTTTACTAACCATGGAGTTAGGAATACCTATCTGTTTTTTGTTGGATGGATTCTGTCAAAACTAACCATGTAATCGATGACTTACTTCCACCATAAGATCTCACCTTCTGCAGACAGGCCACAAAAGTATTGTACCAAAGGTGCACTAAGACAGGTTTGTGCTAAGCCTCCTCTCACAAAGCAGAACAGTCCATTTTTAGATCCATCATCTACACTTGGATTAACTAAATTCTGTCTATTCTGATTTGTACTCTATATCAGTTAACAGGAAAATTGAGGGTCTGAAATCTTAATATGAATCATAATTAACATTGAAGATGACTAAAAGTACCTCTCAGTATTTTGGTCATTTTATCAGATAAAACTCCCACTTTTGTCCTCATGATTTACACTGTATGAAAAGAAAATATACCCATATGGAGTATGCTTGTGAATAAAAAACAAAGCCAATGCCCAAAATACAAATCAAAAACACTGCCCAGAACAACAGGCCTCAACTAATGAATTAAAATGATTGCTGGTTTCTTCAAAGTATTAAGCCCATCAATGCTTGGCAAGAACCCCTTGGCTAGTTGAGGGATTCAAACGGCATTGTTCAGTTAAAGATTGAAATCCTTCCATTCATCATTGACATGTGAGAGACAAGACAAGGTTTTGACAAAAAGGGGATGAGGCACCAGATGGTTTCCATCTGTATATCCGTTGATTGTACAATGAAAACCCACCTCCTCTAATCGGAAGGCTGTGAGATACATGGAAAATGAATACCCAGTGTTTTTAAAGAAGCATAATCGCCCCTTCCCAACCATAGATGTATAAATATTAATGAACACAATCTGGTTCTAAGCAAATTTAGCATGAACTTTTAGCAACCCTCCCTTGACAACTTCCTCCCTTTTTAACTGAATTAAGCTTCTAAATTCTATGATTAAAAATAGCAAACCCTGCATTGAAGCTGGATTTGTGGCTGAGGAAAACCTCTTCCTTCCAGCTAGTAACCAGTTAATAAAGATCATATCATTGTCTGCTTTTAATAACTTAAAAAGGGCTTTGATTTGAATGGATATTTAGAATGTGTGAATAGTAAGATACAGAATTAGCACAAATAATCAGGGACTTGATTATTACTTATCATTTAGGCCACACTTTCTTCCAAAAGGACTTGAGCAAACTTATATACTATTACATGTAATACCAGCAGGGAATTGTTAAACTATTATTTTCTGCAAAGTCTTGTCCTACATCATATACTGACTGGCCCTTATGAAAAAGCAAAAAATTATTTTAATAATCATGCAATTAAAAAAAGATCTTAACTCTTCCTGCAAATTTAGTGGAGTATTAAGACAAATTTAATTACTAATATTCAAGAGAAAATATTAGATATCTTCCTGGGATGTGTGAATTTGAATAATTAGTATTACAATATCTCCAGTCTTTCTCCTTCTTATCTTACTCCCAGAGGTTTTTCCAAAAAGTATCAAAAAGAGCCTTAGATTTGAAAATCTCCATTAATTCCTTCCTTTGCTTCTATTCCTTTTAATTCAAACAAGAAAGATTTCCATACTTCCTCTAGTCTATGCATGCATCTTTAATCTACTGAAATAATGTACATTTTCCATGAAGCACATTCCATATTTTCACTACTAATGATATTCTATGGAATAAAGTACTCCAAATCTTAAAGCACAAATGTCAAATCAGTCCAAACATAATATAAAATATTAAATCCATTTTAGTCCCTCACTAAATTAATCTTCTTTTTCCTTCTTTCCCTATAGGTAATGTTCTCATTGTGTCAGTGAACACACTTTTACTGAGTACCTACTATGTGCCTGGCATTGGGCTAGGCACTGAAGATCAGCACAGTGGACAGGATTGCTATTTTCAGCACAGATGCTATTTCAGAGTCATTCTACAGATACTAGGTAAATGATGCTCTTTGTCTTATGATAGCAGCATCTGTTCAGAGTCCATGGGTATTTGTTTCTAATCAGATGATCAACTCCATCTCCTAACCCCCAATTCCCTTTTGAACTATTTGCCAGTGTCACCAATAATATCAGCGTTCAAGGTTCAGGTTCAAGGTAGGTCTTGGCAATTTATTTTCACTTATCCCACCCTAGTTTGGTTTTCAGCATCTTCATCAGATGTAAGAATAAAATCAATTAAAATGGAGCAAAGGGTGGAGTGGAGCTTGCAAAGGAAATGCTGAGGATATCAAAAAAGCATTTTTGGTTCTGTACAGGGTAAAAAGAACAGGAAGGGCTCGACCCACAGCTTGAACCAGATGGTGCAATGTTAGCATACGACAAAGAGGAAACAAACAACTCTGTGCTGCTTTTGTAGTTTTCGTCAAGAAGAATGCTCTTCAAACTGCAAAGAAAAGCCCTAAATAGTGAAAGTTTGCAGTAAATTGAAAAAAGTGAGAAGACTGAAAGTGAGCACCCAGCTACTTTAATGGTGTTGAAGTCCTCAGACCGAGGAACATTATATCTTCAGAAGTAATAGGGGAAACAAATAGGAAAGCAACACCTAAGCATTTTTTTTTTTAATATGAGAAAAGTAAATTTTGTCCTGATTATCAAAGAGGGGCCTGGGGTAATGGGTGAGAAAGGCAGATATGGGAAACAACACTGTACCCATAAAGACCACAATTCCAGAAATTATATTTAAATACATGTTTTATGAGTACTAATAAAAGAAAGCATTGAGGTAATTAATAAGAGCTAGCTTGGGGTATGGGAGGAGACATAAATAAATATATGATGTAGGATGTGATATTTAGCATACCAATTGCATCATATGCATTTTGCAGCAAGGTACTTGAGAGTCTTGCAAGATATCCTTGTAGGTAAAGTGATAAACTATGGTTTAAATGACAAAGAATGAATGGTTGGATAGAAAACTCATTAACCAACCAGTCAGCGTCAGTTGAGAAGATGGTATTTAGAAGGTTGCTATTGAGCTCTATCAAAAACTTTATTGATTTGGATGTAGACAGAGGATGATTATTATTACAGTTGATAGTGTGCAGACAGTTGAGATAATGCAATGATGATTCAAACCTAATCTGAACAAATGGGTCAAATGAATCAGATGAAATTTAGAGAGAAAAATTTAGGATACTATATTTAAAATAAAGATTATAATTAGGAATTGCAGGGTGTTGGGTGGGGGAGAACTGGATGATAGTAACTTAAAAGAAAAATATTGACTCAACAGAGTAATATGGTAACAAATCTGAAAAAAATAAATTGCAGTGAGATCTTAGAGAAAAGGGAAACTGAACAGATTATGTGCCCCCTTCACTATATTAGCCATGGTTGTCCAGGTGGTGATGGGAAACTTAAAAGGTACCATACTGGCATTGAACTATGAGAAACAATCACCATGAATAAGAGATGGTGCTTTTTATTACTAATACACTATGAAATCTTTTGATATGTTCCTAGAGAAACAGGTGGCCTGTGACATAAGTGAACTATGGAATGGTAGAACAAGGCTCTAGAGGAAGGGAAAAGAAAGAGAGAAAACAGAGCAAACATGTAGTATTGACACAGAATAGAAAAATTGTCCAAAGAAATAGAAGAGAAACACCAAAAGCAATCTCATATAATATGAAAACTTCATATATGAGAGTGTTGGCACTGAAGATCAAAGGGGAAATAATTGGCTATTCAAGAAATTATTCTAGTGTCATTATTTGTCATATGGAAAAACAATTCGATTACCTTATGCCATATAACACAAAAATCCATTCCATATGAACTGTAGATTTAAATGTAAAGATAAAGTTTCAAAACTTTTAGAAGAAAATATAAAATAAGGAGGATATGATTTATTAAACAAAATACAAAAAATCAATAAAATACATTGATAAATCTGACTATATTAAAAGTAAGAACTTAGAGTTAAAAAATATTATAAACAAAGTGAAATGGCAAGCCACAAATCAGGAGGAGATATTTGCAACATTTGGAGTTAGTACTCCAAAATACACACATGCATAAACATCACATATGTATATAACTACTATGAATCCAGAGAAAAATGAGCAAAGATATAAAGAGTATTTCAAAAGAAAAAGAAGCACTGATGGTAAATAAACATGGAAAGATGTTAAACCTCATTAGTAATCAGCACAATGCTTTTTCATGCCTCAATGAGACACCTTTTTAGGTGGACAAAATTTAAGAGCCTGACATTACTAAATGTCTGTGAGTATATGGAACAAGAAGAATTCTAATACACTACAAAAGGGAATATTTGAAAAATAATTTGGCATTATCTAGTAAAGAATGCGTTTATTTTCTGATGCAAAATTCTACTACTAGTGAAACTCTTACTCATGTGCACGAAGAGATACATGCAAAAAAGTTCATAGAAACATTGTTTGTAAAAGCAAAACACTGGAAATAAATCCCCTAAACTGGAACTAAACCAAAAGTCCAAATAAATAAGTTGGGTTACAGTCACCCAACACAGCAGTGATAAATGAGCAAACCCTAGCTTTTATATACTGATACATAAATTTCAGAAACGTAATGATGAATGAGAAAAACAAGTTACAGAAAAGTATATATGGTATGCTACCATCTTTATAAGGCCAAAGGACAAGTAAAATCTAAAAAATATAGATATTATTTGGGGAGATATACACACATGCAATAAATCTAAAATGAAATAAATCAAGAAAATTAAATAAGTGCAATAGATCTAAAAATTTAAATCTTAATGATAAATACAAAATTCGCAATCTCAGGGAGGAAGGAAGATGCGATAAAAAACACCATATATTCCACTTTATTGTTAAAATCCTACTTCTTTGAATTGGTTCCTAATCCCCAAAATATCCAATATTAAATAAAACAAAGTATGGAAAAGAAAAAGAGACACAGTCCAAGGCTCTTTGCCTTCCTCTAGAGCCTTGTTCTACCATTCCATAGTTCACTTATGTCACAGACCACCTGTTTCTCTAGGAACATATCAAAAGATTTCATAGCGCATTAGTAAAAAAGCACCATCTCTTATTCATGGTGATTGTTTCTCATAGTTCAATGCCAGTATGGTACCTTTTAAGTTTCCCATCACCACCTGGACTTCAAACATGTTCTCAGTTAAACTACAGCTCAAAATTTGGTTCTCTCTGGAAATGGGCTGGCCTGCTCAACTTCCCACGAATTCCAGGTCAACAGGGCAAGGTTACAGAGGTATTATTTCTAAATAAGGGAGGGGAACTTCTCACTGTGCTCAACACTATTTGAACTACATGTGCAATATCATGTCCAATAATTAGAACCATATTTTATAAGAAATGTTGCACAAACCAGAGATCTTCTTGGAGAAGTTAATGCAGATGCTGGGGTGCCAAAAATACATTTCATGTGAATGGTTAAGTAAACTTGAACTTGAGCTACCGAACTCAGAGAAGATCAAACTTAGGCGAAATGTGATAGCTGATTTCAAAAATTAAAAAGAAATGCTGTCAAGCCCTTAAAAAACTTAGCTTTATTCTGCATGTAGAAGGGCCACCCACTATCAATGGATAGAAATGTAGTGAGGCTGAGTTGAGCTTCAAAAATTAAAATATCAGCTCACAGCAGATAGCTGGATGACTAACTGGAGATTTTTGACAATGATGGCCTGTTACAGTCAAAGAACTTCCTGGAACTGTTAAAAACTATTATCCTTTTCTTTTTCTTTCTTTCTTTCTTTTATGCTTAAGATGTCCAATCTCCTTATAAAGGATTATCTTTTATAATTCTGACAACAGGTTTAGTGTATTTTGCTTTTAAAAGTCCAATAATACTATGTTATATTTACCTTGAATTCAGTTATATCATTTATTTTTCATTCCTTCTACCTTAATTTCAAAGATAGTGGTAAAGAATAAATGACTGCTCCTCCACAACTGCTTAACTTTATGAAGTTTACCTAATCTCTCTGAACTTTAGTTTCCTCAGCTATAAATGGGGATAAAAACAGCACTCATCTGTGGAAGGCTGAATAAGTGTCCCAAACATGTCCACATCTTAAACCTTATCTGGCAAAAAGGAATCTGAAAATTGTTACCTTATATCCAAAAAGGACTCTGCAAATGAAGGATTCTGTGATGGGGGATTATCCTGGCTCATCTGGTGGGGCCATTAGAATCACAAAGTTTCTTCAGGAGGGACACAGGAGGAGAAGAGGCAAAAGTGACGGTGATGTGGTAACAGAAGCAGACGTTGGAGTAATGTGCTTTGAAGATGGAGGAAAGGAGCACAAGCCAAGGAATATGAGGGGCCACTAGAAGCTGGAAAAGGCAAAGGGACAGATTCTTTCCTTAGAGTTTACAGAAGAAACTAGGTCTGCTGACATCTTGACTTTAGCACAGTGTAACTAATTTCTCACTTCTGACCTCCAGAAGAGAATACATCTGTGCTGTTTTAAGCCACTAAGTTTGTGGTGATTTGTTGGAGCATCCATTCAAAACGAATACACCATTTCATACGGTTTTTGTAAGGCTCAAATGCGCTAAACCAGTCAAAAGTTATTGACTTTTATTAATTATTTTTACCATCCTCTTAATGACCTGAAATGAAGGCTCGACCTCACAGTCAACTGTGTAAGTATTTCCTCAGTTATTTTCCCACATAAGCCATTGTTTTACCTTCATGTACATTAGTGAAGGAGAAATCACTCTGGATAGGAGTCAATAGTTCATAGCCATTATTTGTGAGAATGCTGACAGGCACCTCACTTCTCCAACCCTCTGTATCTCAGCTACAATTTAGGGGCTGGATGGTTTCAATTCCAAAACTCAATGATTATATGCATACTTAGTAGACCAATAAATGCTTGCTGAGTCTGCCCTCTGTCCCTCTCTTCTGGTTTACTGTATAGTGGGTATATGAATTCTCTAGCTATACCAAATACCCCCAGGTTAGCTTTGCATTGGGCACTAATTACCTAGGCAGGCTCTGATTCCATGATGAAAACAAAAAGGAAGAGGTTCTTAGCCTAAATTTATGCTTAATAATAGTATTTGATATTTAAAAAGTAACGTTTTTAGCAAAAAAATCCTGGCTCTAAGAGTCCATATAGATTTCCCTTGGCTTCTTCTGTCTTTCATTCAAGGCTAGTGCTTTCAAGAGCAGAGCTAGCTGGCCACCCTCCCTGAGTGTTCTGCCCAGGTTGTTATCCTCTCTAAGTGGCAGGCATTTGATACACTTTCCTCGTTGCTAAGGTAGATAACAGTACACAAGGATACAACACAACCCAAATAGAACAGACATCAAAGGGCCATTGGACACACATTTCCTTTCATGTCTCTACTTTCTCCAACTCATCATGGAGGGAAAGTCAGTGAAAAAGCTTCTCCATCTATAAATTATGCTGTAAATGCAAAACATTCTTATTTTTTAACTCAATGTGGGTGTTTCAGTTTGCTAAAGCTGCTGGAATGCAATATGCCAGAAATGGATTGGCTTTTTCAAAGGAGATTTATTAAATCACAAATTTACAGTCCTAAGGGCATGAAAATGTCCGAATTAAGGCATTCAGAGACAGATACCTTGACTCTGAAGAAAGGGTGATGATGTCCAGGGCTCTTCTGTCAAATAGGAAGGCACATGGCAACATCTACTATCCTTCTCTCCTGGCTTCTGGTTTCAAATGACTCTCTCAGTTCCTATTTACAGTGGTTTTCACTCTAAGCATCTGTGATTCCTCATTTGGCTTCTCCAGGGCAGACTCTGGGTTTCATCTCTTAGTTTAGCATTTTCCAAACATCCATGTCTTAGTTTCACGTCTCTGCTCTCTGTGTCAGCTCCAAACTCTCTCTTGCTCTGTGAGCTCTTTAAAGGACTCCAGTAAACTAATTAAGACCCACCTTGAATGGGCAGGGTCATATCTCCATGGAAACAACCTAATCGAAAGGTCCCACCCAACAGTAGTTCTGCTCCCACAAGATTGGATTAGAAGAACATGGCTTTTTTGCTTAATACAACAGTTTCAAACAAGCACAGTGGGGTGAGATGTTCTGACAGAGACATGGACAACACTTTGCTGGCAACCAAAGGGACAATTAACTTAATATGAGGACATCCTGAAAACTTCACCAGGTGGCCTCAAAAGAAGAATCATTCCTTGCTAGCTTGAAAAGTCAGGTAGGACATTTCTTAGAGAAGGAATGAGTTGTGCAAAGGCTAGAGAACTATCCTTTAAAAACAGCAAGAGTTCAGTGTGTTTGGCATTCAGTCGGGAAGGGAAAGACAATAGGAGGAGATAAGACTAGACGAGCATCTGCAGGATTGAGCATGATATGCTTGACATCTCAATTTACCTTCTAGAGTTCAACAATCACAGAGATAACTGTTGTTAGAGATGCAGCATGTTCAGATTTGGGTTTTAGACAATAAAACAATAAAAAGCTGATAGAGGTATCCAGGATGCCGTGACTGTCTATGTCTGGGATAGTGGTTGTGGTAATGTTGATAGAAGGAAGGCACAGAACCAGAGCAACCTTTCACTGAAAATCAACCAGATGTTTGAGAGAAGAGGTCTACAACAAGTTGGATGCTCCAGGCTTGGCTGATTAGGTATGTGGTGACATCACTGGCCAAGCCATGAAAAGCGAGTGGAGGAAGAGTGAACAATGCTTGGGACCACAGGTTCTAGACTGACAACAATGGATTCCTCTATGGAGGAAGCAGGGTAGCTGGAGGGAGAAGAGAAAAGCAGAACCCAACCATAGCGGACAGTGTCATTTAGGCAAAGTGAGGCCAAGAAGGAAGAAGGACTTAGGAAACATGTGAACAGAGAGACATTTTTCAAAAGTGATGTCAGAGAAACTAAATGGGGGAAACATGGACAGAGAGGAGTTGCTGGTCAGCTGTGCCAAATGCACCAGGATGTCAAGGACAGAAATAGACACCACAGAGCCACAGTAAAGTCCCAAGATCCTGTGCATTCCCACGTGGAGGTGAACACTGCTCTGCTTTCCCATATGGACGCATTATTTTTTGAGGACTCTTGTAACACTTAGCATACTGCTTTGCACAAAGTAGGGTGAGTTGGGTGTGTTTGCTACTTGGAGCTGAGGGTAATGGAGGCTTTCCATATTCTTATGATGCCGTAAGGCAGCAATCAGTCACTAGCCACAACCACTCAAAAACTTAAAACCAAATCTGTCCCCCAAAGTACTAAGGAAAGAAAACTAGATAGGAAGCTGTGAGTAATGAGGGACCAGGAGTGAAACCAAAGCACGCAACACTATGCACGCAAGCAGATGCTCCACTGCCCTCCTCCTCAGTCCCTCTAAACGGTACAGGAAGAACAGACGATTAGGCCTCAGGATAATTAATTCTCTTTCACAGAAGTGGAAATTAATTGCCGCTTACGTGACTAGAGAAATCAAAGAAACCACATAAATGCTTATCCACACAACAATCATTAAATACCCCCTTTAAGAGCAGTGGCTAGAGATGGGGGACTGGAAGAGAGTTACAAATATACATACTGAGAAGGGGATCTGACAGATTCCAGGGTGAGTCAGAAAACAACAAGATTCCTATTTGAGGAAAGAGAGGGGGGAAAATAATATTGGAATGACAATGTCATTATCAATCTGAGGGTAAGTGTAGGGTACTGTGCTTTTCTCATGTAATAAGAAATATGCAGAGAATATCAAAAGAGAGACTGCTTTTCTGAGAAAAAAATAAGACAGAACAGAAGAAGGAAAATGTAAAGAGACTGAGTCACAGAGAAAAAGGCCCAGCGCTGGCAGTACAAAAACTCTGTACCCAGCTCTAGGTTGTCTTTGTAAGGCTTTCGGGAAGGGGCTGCACAGTTTATAAACATATAGCAGTAAACAAGACAAGCTCTGGTCCCATGACTAGGCTAAGGAAGATGGAACTCATAGGTCGGGTTTCTATTTCTCAAGTTTCAAAAAGTATTTATCTGCTTGAGTATGTTGTGAAGATTAATGAGAGAAATATGTGTTTTTCAGTTTCACTTTGGGCCTGGCTGTCAAAAATAATGACAATTCGAGTTATCAGGAGAGCCTCCCAGTTCTTCAGTGCTCCGCTGAGCACTGATTAGGACGTGCATTTCTGTGCTGGGAGCATCCGTTATGTCTTCCTGAATTGGGTGGCCTGAAAGATCTTGCTCCATCTCTATCCAGCTTCCTTGAGCTGCTCTGGGTACTTCCTATTTACCAGAAAGGATTCTCCTCTGTGTGAGTCAAAAAATGATGTGAACCTCCTCACATGATCAAAGAATCAGCTCATACATGCTAAAAATAGACAGATAGAGAAATATTTCTAGTTCTTATGTCTGGCTGGTGCCGTGAAAACCACTTAGAAAACAGACTCCTTTAAATCTCATTGCAGTGAGTTGATTCTAAAGACAGGATTCGGTCCATACACCAATCAAATGTGTACGGATCAGGCCCTTTTCCCCATTCAGTGTTAAAAGGGGCAGAAAATCTTCATTATTTTTATGGATTTATAACAGGGTCCTACATGCCAAGCCAGAAAAGAGATAAAGGGAAGAAAATGAACATGGTTTTGAGCCCAAAGAACAAATGCTGCTAGCAGGAAATGGGCTCATCCTCCTCTGAACTCCAATGGAACTCGACCTCGCTAATCACACAGATTATACTCCACCTTAAATAGCTTTATTTATGTTCATAGCTCAGCTCTCCTGCTATTTTGCAAGCTCATCACAGACAAAATTGCATCTAAATAGCTTATCTGAATAATATTGCCTGTTTTTCAAGGGCTTTACACTTTATAAGGTGCTCTCAGCTGCACTATCTCACTTGTCTGTCAATTCAAAAGTTTGTCAGTTAGGCAGGGTAGGCAGGTTGTTCTCGTTCTATATGTGAGGAAATAAAAGTTAAGAAAGGTTTAGTGACTTAATTCCAGAATCAGGAGTTAAGCCCATCAATCCACACTCCCAAGCCAGGCATGTTGTGTGTCCCCCCCCTCACGCCTCACCACCCCCACCACGCTTCATCTCCCCTTGCACATGCCACCTTTTATGGCTGAAGGTCAGCCAGGGGCCCTTTAGGAGACGGATGTCTAGAGAGAAGTTCAAAGCAGTAGAAACATAAGGTAGTTAAGGAGAGAAACAGAGACTAACACCAATTGGTCTTTGTGTTTCTCTCATCTGCCAAGTCCCTGGAACACTGTTGCCAGATACATGATGCCTCCAATCCTTTCATCCCCATAAGAGTCAGGTAGCATTACCATTGTCAGAGGAAACAAAAAGAAGGGATGTGTGCATGCACGTGCACTTTAAAGGATTAAGTGTATTATGAGAACTGCAGGATCACTGATGTGGGAGTGGGGAGGGGCCTCAGAGGGCATCTATTCCAGCATTGTTGAGGAGGTCCTTGGATTGGCTGGAATGCCTGACCTGGGGGGTGTTCTTGGGGAAAGGACCTTGTATTCACTCAGTCCCAGAATCCGAACATAGAAGAATGGTATTTTGGCCCAGTTATTGGCACGGGGTAAAAGGACAGACACAAAGGCAGAAGCTCCTTCCAGGTAAAGGAACAGGAGGAAATAACCCCCCAAAAGAAAGGTGGAAAGGTGGTGTTTTATTTTATATAAGCCTCCCAAGAAGCCAAAGCCTGAGATGATAATTCCCATGCAAATTAGGTTGAGGGACTGAGGGGAAATGTATGAGGGAATAATGGAAGCAAGATAAGGTAAGGGAAAAGGCAAATGAAGATGTGGTATCAGGAAAAGTCTAACCTGATCCCAAAGGGAACTCTGCAGGGTCAGTTACTTCTCAGGGGTTGCCTTGCACAGAAGTAAGTAGGCTGGGCTGTTGTACTTCCACATCAACCAGTCACCACCCATGGGATGGGGGATGCAACCTCCCAGTCATCTATGGGCAAGACAGAGGTCATCGGTCAAGGATAATTCTCCAGGGGAAGGTGCAGATATGAGAAGTTAGCAGCCAAACCCTACTATAGCTGGAGGACAGTGCATTAGCCCAGTGGAAAAGATCTATATGGCGCACCAACAGCTTCTGCTACAGGTAGTTTCTCACACCTAGAGAGAGCTGGATTCTATATAGGTGGAGTTCAGAGCTGGATGCCCTCTCATGGAGAACTGTGGGGAACTTGGAGAGCCAATCTCTGCCTGGGGTCATGCCATGTTATCTCCTACTTTATAAAACCATATCTATAAATGTTGGGGATTGAATCATACCCCCCACAAAAGGCATGTTCAGATCCTAAACCCTGGGCCTGTGGGTGTGAACCCATTTGTCAATAGGATTTTTGAAGATGTTATTTTTAAAGTGTGCCCAAAGTGAATGAGGGTGGGCCTTAATACAGTTTGGCTGAAGTACTTGTAAGCAGAAGAATTTGGACACTGTAAGAGAAGCCATGGAAGAAGTAAGAACCTGAAAGTCAAGGAAACCGGAAGGGAAAGGAGAGGACATTGCCATGTACACTGACATAACAGAAAAGCCCAGGAACCCCCAAAGATTACCAGCTAGCCAGAAGATACCAAGCCTGGAAGGAAGCAAGACTTCTAAAGCCTCTGAAACCAGGAACCAATAAATTCCTGTTGTTAAGTCAACCCATTTTGTGATATTTGTTTTAGCAGTTGAGAAACTAAAACATAAGTTTCTGTATTCTTTTCCTTTAAAAAACTTTGTAGCCCCTAACTATGTGTGTTGGTGTCTTTAGGTCAATCACCATCTCATTGTGACAAGCCATATAAAACACTTTGTCCCATATCTGTTTTCCTCCATCCAAGCTTCTATTGATACATCTCAGTAACAGTGGTCTTTAACAACTCCAAAAAGCAACTCATTCTATTTTGCTATTAACTGTGACTTAGTAACTTCTTCAATACTAACAAGAATCTATTTTCCTGTAATTGTCTTTCATCAAAATCACGAGAAAAGAAGCCTACGTCTTAGATAATTTCTCATCCACAGCTCAATATCCACAACTCAGATTATCCTACCACATAGGACACGATTTCAAATCCGCGCACCCACTAGTCCCTTCCCAATGGAGAAAATCCAGTTTGTCCATGACTCCATTAAAGGAGATGCCCAGAACTACCCAACCCTCCAGGAGTGTGTGACCCATGGGGAGTAGAAGAGGATTATTTTTCTTGTTATGGTCACATAAGTTTAATTAATGCAGTGTAAAATTAGCTGTTACTCAAATGAGCGCTACCATAATCCCCATTACACCACTGATTATACTGAACTGGTAAACAACTAATTTAAATAGTTTTGCATGTGCTGTCTGTCTCACCATCCACAGTTTTCAGGTTGATGTTTATTTTTTCTAAGTAAAAGTGTAGGTCTTTACACTTTCATTTAAAAGTTCACCTTTTTTTTTTTTTATCTGACTCATTGTTTCAACCAAAATTCTGTTTGGGTCCTAATTCTGCTATTCAAAATATGTGTTATGCTTCTAGATGTCATGTTAGCCACAACTTTGATGATATAAAATCTACATACTCACCAAAATGATTGATAAAAAACAACAGCTTGACAGGGCCAAGGGTGGGTCCTCATAGTTAACAAATGGTGCTGCTTCCCAGGAGCCACTGTTAAGCTCCCAAGGGTTAATCTATGCTTTTTCCAAGACACTGTCTAAATCAGACAATGAATTCACTACTTCAGATATGTATTCTGGCATAGTGATTTTTAAAGAATGAAAAACCATCAGTTTATACAATATTTGCCGTTACATTCATTTATTAGAATAGAAAAATAGAATATGACGCTGATACTAGTTTTAGGAATAAAAGCAATTCAAAGAGACAAAGATTAGGGGTGGGCCATGGTGGCTCAGCAGGCAGAGCACTCGCCTGCCACGTTGGAGATCCGGGTTCAATTTCTGGTGCCTGCCCATGCCAAAAAAATAAAAAATAAAAAATGCACTGACAAAGAAACAAAGGTTAAATGAACAGTATGATGTTAGAATAAGAAGGTTATTTTCTTCCACGTGAAGAGGATGACATGTTTGAGAGGGCCAAGGGGATAATAAGCAAGCCCTGGACAGGGGCACACAGAATACAACTGAACCAAGAAAAACAGAGGTGAATGGTGGTGATAGGAGAATGCAACATTCAATGACTGTATTTGTTATCTATTGCTGTGTAACAAATTACTACAAACTCAGCAGCTTAAAACAACATATATTTACTATCCAACAGTTTTATTTACTATCTCTCAGGAGCTAGACACAGTTGGGCTCTTTGCTCAGCATCTCCTTAGGCTAAACTTGAGAGAACTGTTTCAAGCTCACAGGTTGTGGGCAGAATTCAGTTCCTTGCAATTGTAGGACTGCGGTGTCACTTTCTTGATGGCTGGGGCTGTTCCGCACACCAAAAGGTCACCCCCATTCCCTGCCATGTCCTCCCTGCATTAAGGCAGATTGCTTCTTGAAGGCCAGCAACAGACTCTCTCCCTTCAGCCTGCTAAGCAAGAGTCTCATAGAATAAAAAGTAATGAAGGAGTGACTATCCCAGCATATTCAAAGGCTCCATCTGCATCCAGGGGAAAAGATTATACAGGGCGTGTGCCTAGGGGAAAGAAGTCTTGGTGGCCCTGTGAGTTCCATCTGCCACAATGACTTAACATGGCTGAGGCATACTGAGAAATGGTAGCAGGAGAGGGTTCTCAAGAGCCCCATAAAGTCCTGCTGTGAAATTTAAACTTCATCCTGAAAGCAATGGAGATTTATTAAAGGACACCTCTACCTTTGGGGAGGTACAGGAAAAACGGTGCAAGTGGCAGTGGTTTAGAAAGGAATCCAGGAGCACAAAACTTACATGAATGAACCTAGACAATAAATGTAACTCACATTTCACTTGCCAACATGACTTCTGTAAGAAAGCAAAACTACACCTTGCCCTAATGCCATTATAAGTAAATGGGCCCTTCACATGCCAAAGTCAATCAGGAAAAAACAAAAATATGTTGTGCCATTAAAGAATCCTCCTGAAACAGAAACCTCTCATCTAATACTAAATATATAAAAACATGAGCCCCTTTCCTATAAATTGCTACCACCCTCAAGAAAACATCTTATTCTCTGACTTGTGGAATACAGATAGATGTCTACAGATATGCGAAGACCCACACAGATAGGATAAGCAGATGAGAACTGCAGCTTTTCCACCACTGAGAATTTTGAACAGATTAACTATAATTTTGTAGGTTATTTTATTTAAATACCTCTTGTATCATTTAGTCAGGGAGTTCAGTTCTCCAAAAGGCTGAATTATCATCAAAACACTGGATATAAAAATACTTTCATGCTCCATGCTTCTCTGAGTTTCCATTGATAACTGTGTCTAAACACTGCCACCCTGAGAACCACCATGGGGTTTTCTTCTTTCTTTTTTTTTTTATCCCTAAATATCACAGTTTATTTGCCATAACCTACTTTCTTGGAGAACTGAAGGTAATGTCTACTGAAGAGACAGGGTGCTCTGGTTCAATTTCTTTCTTTTTTTTTTTTTTTAATCATCTTGGAGTGGGAGATGGGTCTTTTTTGTCTATCAGGTGCCTGAACTCCTCTATGGATATCAAGACAGAGGAACAAAATAATTTACTTTTCAGAAGGGCATGGGGTTTATTTGGAAGAATAAAATACTAGAAAAGTTAATTATTTCTATGGATTTTTTTTTTTTGGAGTGAATTTTCTGGCTCTAAACCCCCTGCAGTTTGGATGGACTCACTCTACAGGAGGAAATCTAAAGTAATTCACTGAGTCTCACAGAGAAAAGGGTTCTTCATTGGTAGAGCACAGTCCATTTTATAAGATGTGCCATTCTGCCCAAGTAATCACATTTAACAAGAAGTTTTATAATTCAAATTTTCTATCTGCGTCCTATAGCTAAGTATCACTTTAATCAATGATAGACTGACAACAGTCAAGCATTATATCTTGCATTTATGATTTAAGAACTTATATTTAAAACTCAAGACTTGGGTTTATATAACTATGATGATAAGGGAAATTAGAAACCAAACAAATGGATATTTATAAAAACAGATATTTTAAGAAAGGAATTGAAGTTGAGGAGCTCTTTCCAACTCCTTTGTAAACTGTTGGAACATATACTTATGAAGAATTAAGTTTTTGTACGCCAGAATATGTCAAAGGGAAAACTTCTAGCAATCTTAACACTTTTACTTTCTAAAATTTGGGGTGGATTTTCAGAAAGATTGCTCTAATCAATATTATATGGCATTCTTTAGTTGATAGAAGAGCAAATGTTTCATCTCAATAGTCAAATTAATTTTTATGATTAACATATACGGTATCCAGTATTTACCATACTGAGCAGGAAGGAATAATTAATTTTTATCCTCCATGTCCTGTACAAATATGAAGTTAAAATATAATTTTCATTGAAGGTCAATATTGTAGATCCCATGTTACGATTAACTCCAAGAACACAAATTTCTGCCTCTTCAGTGGAAAGTGTACTTTTGAGTTTTAACAACATCCTGAAAGAGTTTTTGGTTTGTCTTTATCTTGCTCTTTTTGACTTCAAGTGCAAAAGATTCCTGAAAAAAATGCCTGCATATTGGGCACTACTGAAAATACTTAACACAGCCATCACATAAGTGACACAGCAATAGTGCCAAGTTCATCATTGCAACTGGTAAACAACACAGTCCTTACTGTTCTCCTGAGGTGACTCCACTTTCAGCTAGTCTAGACTTTCCAACAAACCTCCTTCTGTGTCTTTTTCTTCTGGAGAAGAATTGCTTGAGGGAGTGGAATATTACTTGCAGACATGAAATATTGCTTAAGATCATAAAATTGACCTTGAGCCAGGAAAAAATATCAATACAATATTCTGCAGGAAAGTTTAGAGTCTTATCAGGAATATGAATTACTGACACCATTGAAATAATACCATAAATATCTCAGTCATCCTCATCAGCTAAGGTCAACAACACTACCAGTAGATCTGGGCACTGTACCAAAGTCTTCAATTTTGGTATCTCTAGATAATTGGCAATATATTTCTTCTCCGCTGTCCTTTTTAATAAAACACTGTTCTTAAGATACTTGCTATTTTAAAACATCTTCTGATGCTTGGGGAATGTTTATTCTGAAACAATAAATGTGCTTCTGCAGAGCTTCATGTACGTTTTGAACACTGTACCCCCAGTAGCATGTAAGGAGGCTCTCTCCAAGGCAACTGGTTGTCAAGTTATGCCAGTTGTGAATGAAGCTGAAGACGGATTAGCAATCTCCAAGCCAAAAGGATTCTTGACTTGTCTCATTTGCTTTTTGAAAACTCCTGTGCTGAACTGGGTATCTTCTGAGTTTATCAGAATTACTGGAACATCCCAACCAAACCATCCCAGAACAGGCCAGTGGTCACAATGAAGCAGGTAAATCCCACCAGGATGCTGAAAAGCGGGGAGTGCTCATGGAGCGTCACCAGAAAAACCACTGCCATCAAGGTCCCCTTCTAGGCTGAGCCTGTCTCCAGCTACCCAGCCCAGCCTGCGGGGCCAGGAATCTGTTCTTAAGTATAGTAATGATAACAGCTAAAGGCTGCTTACTATATGCCAGACACTGTTCTCAGAGTTTCATAGACTCCCAATCAGATGAGAAGACTGTGGCATAGAAAGTTGAAGTAACTTTACCGAGGTTCTGCTGGTTGTTGTTGGTGGAGTTGGGCTGTGAATCTAGGGAGACTGGACACAATAGTTCACAGCCAAGGAAACAAAACAGCACTAGCTACTCTTGCAACAGACTTTTGAAGCACTCAGTAAGTGATCACTATCAATGACTACTTGAGAGATGGCAGAGTCAGAAGTATATCCAAACTAAGGTCTAACAAAGGGAAATAGAGGAGTGATCACTATGACATTATAATACAGAAGTGAGAGGCACAAAATCAGCAGGATGAATAGATCCAAGAGGTAGTTCTTAAAAATTAATAAACTTAACCTAAGAATTACATAATAAATCAAGAAAAAGAAAGTGAGGCACAGATATAAAACTCTTAGAAATTTTAAGAGAATATTGTGTTCAACTCCAAGCTTATTATTTTAAAAATCCTATCAAAAAGGACAATTTTTAGCATAATAAGAATTAAGAAAAGTGGTACAAGAACACTGACACAAGAAGTAGCAGAAATACCGAAAAGACCAATGATTAGAGAAAACAAACAACAAACAGAAACAAACAAAAAATCTGAAATAATTGTCAAAGCATTATCTGACATAAAAAATAATCCAGGCTCAAACAATTTCACAGGAAACATCTTTAAAATTCTCAAGGATAGTATAGTTTCCATTACTCCAGAACACAGAGAAAGGTAAGAACTTTCGAATCATATGAAAATTGATAAAATTTTAATATCAAAATTGATAAAATTTTAAAATCAAAATTGATGACAGCTTAAAACTTAGCTAATGACCAACTTCATTATGATAATTGATGCAATAATTGGAAACAAATATTGAAGATAGCAGTGAGTTAAGAGAACATTTCATCATGATGAAGTAGGCTTTACTCCAAGGATAAAAAACAATGATGAAATATTTGGAAATCTGTGACTATGACACACCATTTTAGCAGACCAATGGCAAAGATTACACAATCATATTAAAAGAAAATATGATACTCTGCATCAAGTTTGGAGCTAAATGCATTATAAACAAATTCCATCTTATGCTCATTATATCCTTACAAGATATTCATATTATTATCATCTTACCAGAGTAAGAAACTGAGATTGGTCGGGGATGAATAACTTTCTCAGTGCTATACAGTTCTAAGAGACAGAACATGGGATCTGAGCTCTGGTATGTATGGCTTCTTACACTAAGCTTTGGCTTCTATGCTTTGCTTCCCTCACAAACAATATTTGGTCAAAGTAATCAAAAAGATATTTGGGTGGTGCAGTGGCGGCTCAGTGGCAGAATTCTCGCCTGCCATGCCAGAGACCCAGGTTCGATTCCTGTAGCCTGCCCATGCCAAAGGAAAAAAGACATTTGATAACATTCCTATGTTTGAATAAAAATACTCTCAGCATATTAGGATTGAAACAAAATTTATTTAACATGGTTAGGAAAAGCTATCATAAACTAAATAGCTGCTCAAATCAGATACAAGAATTTCAGTAAATATATTTAACATGCCTGTGGAAGTTCTGGACAATGCTACAATACATGATTCTTAAATAAGAGATAAATTATTTGGAAAGTTAATAGAATCATTATTTGCATATAGTATGATTTTCTACCAAGAAAATTTTGGGGAATTAATTGAAAAAATGATTAGCACAAATAAATAAATAAATTCAAAACCAAGCAAATAATAATAACCAATTAGAAATCAATAGAAAAAAATCCCAAATATATTAAAAATATAAAATAGCTAAGAATAGCCTTAATAAGAAATACATTGGACCTTTATGAAGAAACATTTTTTCTATGACATCAAATGTTATAGATTTTTTTTTTTGTATGCTATATGGCAGAGTCACATTTCATTATTTTTCCACGTGAGTACTCTGTTATTATAGCACCATGCTGAATTTTTGTTTGTTTAATTTTTGGAAAGTGCATAGACAGCGAATCAAATCCAGGTCTCCTGGATGGCAGGCAAGAATTCTACCAAAAGATATTTTTAAAAACAGAGATACTGTGAGATACCTGCAAATTATAAAAATGTAAATTCTTCCAAAATAATATGTAGGTAGTATGTAATTTCATAAAATAATCCAACAGGGTTCTTTTAACTTGAAAATTAATTCCAACATTCACCTTGAAGAATGTTCAGATGATAATTGCTAAGAAACATTTAAAATACAGAATAATAATGTGGTCAGAGCTTGCCATATCAGAAGTAGAAATGTGCTATACAAATTATAATACTGAAAAGAATATAGTTCTGCTATAATAATCAATGGATGATTAATGAAACAGAATAGAGAGCCTAAATACAGAACCATATATACCAAAATTTAAAGAGAGTTAATCACAAATCACTGATGAAAAGAGGGGCTGCACATTAAATGGTGTTGGATTATTTGAATAGTTAAAAAAATTATATCCTTGCCTCATACTTTATATCTAAATAAATTACAGATGGGTTACAGAGTATATTTAAAATAAAATCATAAAGAATTATAAAAAAAAGAGGTGGATATTTGTCAGAATTTGGGCAAAGAATTGAATTTCTAGATATAACGGAAGTAGAATACATCACAAAATGATAGCAGATTTGGACATACTCATAAACATAAAAAATGTTCATATATCAGATGGCCCAATACTCAAAATAACAGCAAACACCAAAGTAGGAAAGTATTTCCCACAGGTATGACCCACTAATAATCTTTAACAGACAGTTCATAAGGAAAATATTAACATCTCAATAGATAAATGAGCCAAAAACATGAACAACAAGTTACAAAAGATCTATAAGAGTCCAATAAGTATTCAAACAGGTTCAGCCTCACTTTGAGCAAAATGCAAATTAGCTTAAATAATATATTCACTTTTTTAAACTGGGAAAAAGTTTTTAATTGATTAATACCTAATGCTACTGAGTGAGAGGCAAGATAGACATTCTCATATACTGCCAGTAGGACTCTAAATTACTAACTTCTTTGATCACGTATAAGAAGAGTCATAAAAATGTCTATGCCCTTTGATTACACCTTCAATAAGTGTTTAATATAAGTAATTAAGAAGGTGGCAAAAGATGCAGTGCAAGGCTATTCAAGGCTGCATCATTCATTCTAGGAGACAATGTAAACATTCAACTGTAGAGGTATATCCAAAAGTGCAATATTATACAGTTATTAAATAATCATGCTTTGAAGAATAATGAATGCCATGAGGAAATTCTCCCAGTCAAGTTAATGTAAGTAGGATACAAAACTATATCTTGAAGATAATCCGGATTCTGTAATGTCACTATGCACACAGAGAATAAGGAGTTTGGAAGAAAACATACCGAAATGTTACAGTGGCTATCTCCAAGTATTAGAGTAGGTCATTTCAATTTTCCACAGTGAATAGCAGAATAAAATCCATTTTCTATTTTAAAATCAAAACAATTATTCAAAAAGAAAACAGGAGGGGGACACACTAGACATGACCTTCTGAGGAAATGAGGATGTAGCAATTCCAGTGGCTTTCATCTTTCGTGTCTCTAATTTTACCGCACTATCTCCCAGGGAAATGACTGGAATGGGTGTTCCATAAGCCAGCTCATCCTCTAAAGGAATCATCCCAGAAGCCATGTTTCCATTAAGTTCCCTCTCTACTCTTTCTACTATGACCTCTTCCTGCTCAGCTCTGCCAACCTCCACTTTCCTCCCACTTGAAACCTGGCCACAACAAAACAATTCCAGCACAGGAAGCAGGAATGGAGGGAGGTCAGCATATTGGGTAATTATCAAGGAGATGATGTGTTTTTCTGCAGAAATGCATTCTGCCTCTGCTAAGTTATCATTTCATAACACTATCCACCCTAGAGAGATATTTCTCAAAATATCTATGCTTTTGAAAATTCTGGTAAGGCCTATTGTAATGAAGACATCAGAAGTTTATTACTCTTTCACCAGCAAAATTCAGGGAGCTTCAGTAAAACCATCTCATTCAACACCTCACAATATTCAATACATTTATCAGGCGCTCCCTAGGGTTCTGGGAAATATAACGTGGGTGTGGTAGGAAGAACAAGGGCCCCCAAAGATGTTCACATCTAATCCTCGGAATATGTGACTGTGCCACTGTATATGGCAAAGAGTCTCTGCAAATGTAAGTAAGTTAAGGACTCTGAGATGCGTAATTATCCTGCACTATCTGACTGGGCCCAATATTATATCAAGGGTCCCTACAAAGGTAGAGGGAGACAGGAGAGTCAAAGAGGTGATGATGGGAGCAGAGGCTGGAGTGACATAAGGTCACAAGTCAAGGAATGGGGGCAGCCTTTATAACCTGGAAAAGGCAAGGAAACTCTCTCCTCCAGAGCCTTCAGAAGGAATACAGCCCTACCAACCAACCCAGTTTGAACTTCTGACCTCCAGAATGGTAAGATAATAAATTTACATGGTTTTAAATCTGTGGTAATTTGTTACATGAGCAATAGGAAAATAATACAGTAGGAATCAATGAAATATAAAGCCTCTTTCTATGGAGGCTTACTGAACATTTATCACTATTAAGGCATTTCTTGTTCATGCCAAATTTTCCCAAAATTTGTTACTGGTAATGTAAGTCCTATAAGATATGCCACAATTTTAGAGTTCCCTAATGACATATGTACACTTGACCATGAACCTTTTAGATGCCTTTTTACATCAACATTATCAACAACAACAAATATTTATTACATTGCATGCCTGCTAGTGCCAGGTGCCAAGCCCTGGAGATATAGGGATGAAGTCGTTCTTTAAATTACTTAAAGTTTAAAAAACAACTCTAAACAAACTTTGAGAAATTCTATCAATTACATGACATATGAAACATACTGCCTTGTGTTTTCACTTACCCTCTCAGGTATTAGTTGAGGTATTCCCTATCTCACCAATAGGAAGCTAATTTCCTAGAGGGCAGCTATATTTATTTACATGTGATACCCTGCAGACCCATCAAAAGCTATTCTTCAGTAGTGTCTACCCTCAGAGAGTTAATAGTCCAGTCAATGAGACAATATTGACAATCAATATTCCAGCTGATGAAGATGTACTTTCATAAGAAATAAGGTATTTGAAAAGGAAGACAGAGGATTTTTTAAATCTAATTTGACAAATAGATAAACACTGTTCTTGAAAGATTAAGCTGATTGTCCCAGACTATAATAATGAAGGGTCCCTACATTATATCATCCGAAACAGCTTCCTGAAGAGTATGAACTTTTAAAGCAGTGAAGGGACAGTCACCCTTACTGTAACTCAGCACACACACCTGGAGCCTCCTCCTTTACTGCCATGACCCTCTTTCTCTCCTCTACAACACTGCTCTCCCCAGCTTACACAGTCTGAGTGTTTGACGGTCCCTGGAAGGGATGGTATTTATTTGACTTCTAAGATAGTGCGGTGCTACAGCTGGATCTTTTGGTCACTGCATATTACTGGGTAATAACTACATTTGTATTTTCCCAAAGGGAATAAGTAACAATTGCATATAAGCTATATTCTAGTCTAGCTGCAAAAGGTTGATATAGTTGTTCTCCTTGCAAAGTACTCTTTTTTTTACAACTTTCCAATCTCCCATGATCACTGGTACCACAATTATGCAAATATTGATTTTTTTATAAGAAATTAACTAATTTTATAATAGATGAAACCTTTAGCAACATGTTTTAATTAGAAAATTAATAGATAACAGCCTCCCTTTTCCAATTGCTCTTTAACTAAACTAATCAAATTTCAGAGAACCATATACTCACTTAAAAAATTCAACTAGGAAAAAATCTAAAGCAATTAATCAATGTTATAAATTAAAATGCATCACCATGAGAAAAACCCATCAACTCTTTTCAAGTACTACTGAATATTCTACACAATCTAACATTCGGTAACAATTAACTAGTTTATCCATTAACGAAAATAATAATTCAACTCCTGAACTTAAAATGTTCTCAACAAGATGTTAAAATGGTCATTGACCAGCTATCCATGAAGACTGAGGGAATGCTATTGAGAAGGAGAAGGTGTAGTTGAGAAATTAGGAATTAACAAATGATTATGACTACTGACTCATTATATAGAAATTTCTTTTTAGTCCCCTAGTGTATTAGAATAGCTAGAAGGAAATACCTGAAATATTTTGTTGAACTGTAATTCAGTAGCCTTGACTCTGATAATGATTGTATAACCACACAGCTTTCATCATGTGACCGCGTGACCCTGTGATTGTAAAAACACTACATATCCAATGTATGGGTAGATAAGTAATAAAATAAAGACGAATAATATTAATAAAAAAATGTTCTCAGCAACTCACACAGGTCTAAGTGAAGGCTGTAGTAAACTCAAGAGAGAAAGCTTTCTCAGGCCACGCCCTTCTCTGCAGTAATAGGGAATGTTTTATCCCAGAGGGAATGTGTTTAGTATCACCTTGTTCTGTTAATATACTAATTCTAAATTCAATTACCAGCTGTCAGTTTTCAGTTACACAACGATATGACAAAGGGATATCTTTACTTCTACTTACGCTGCATATCATCAATGACATCCTGGCCCCTTCTTTTGGAATGAATGACTGTGGTCACCCTTATTGTCAGTTAAAGTACCATATGTCAAAACTATAAGCATCAGCATCAGATTAGTAAAGATTCAGACAATCCAAACAGAACAGATACAGGTTGAAAGTAATCTGGATTAGTTAGGTCTCTTTCAGCGGCAAGAAACAGAAGCCCAATTTTATAAAGCTAATTAGAAGGCAGGCCATGGTGGCTCAGCAGGCAAGGCAATGGCTCTTGCCTGCCATGCCACAGACCCGGGTTCAATTCCCAATGCCTGCCCAGGCAAAAAAAAAGCTAATCAGAAAAGGATCCTCGGATTCCACAGAAGAGCTGAAAACAGGATATACCAAGCATGTGTGCCCATGTTTTGAAACCTTCTTTCTTTTCACCTGAAAATATGTTTTCTATAAATACAGCCAACTGCAGTGTGGCTCATATCGAAGCCTTATCAAAGACCTCAGTAATGCCTACTCCCAGCTGATCCTGGTCACGTGAACAGCAGAACTTTGTAAACTTTCCCTCAAGGAGTTTGAAAACGTTGATGTCAAAGCACAGGTTACCTTTGCTTTTCTCAAAGTGCTTCCCAAGGTGCCTTTGATTCATCTAGCATGTAATCATGTTCTTTGTGCAGCTACCTTAATTTCTATTGCAGCTTTTCCATTTTAGATTATTAGAGGCGTTTAGAATATACCATGATTAAAACTGTGCAATAAAAATATATGTATGTAAGAAAGTCTGGACAGAAAGACACCAAAATTCCAACAGTAGTTATATTTGGGAGGTGGAATTATGAATGATACTTCTAGTGCCATTCTCCAAATGTTTTGCAAAATGATTACTTTAATAATGAAAACTATCATTTGCATATTTTAAAATACTATTTCTAATTTCTACAAATGCCCAAAATGTGTCTAATTCTGGGAAGTGACTAATGCAATAAATATTTTGGTGATGAAACAGCATTTTCTTTTTTCACAAAATCTTTCTCTTTTCCTATAAGAAAATATAAAAGATAAACTTTGCCTATATATGACAAATCGTGAATGCCTTAGGACCTTGAGATTTTAAGGAAAATCAAATGAATACTACCAATCTAATTTAGTGATAATCAACAATACAAATCACTAGAATAATAACTAGAAAATAAATACTTACATAGATGAAGTAATTAAAATAACCACATACAAGTCAGGGGTCAAAATGCAGTTGAAAATTTCAAAAAAAGAAAAGCTTTCCTAGAAAAATGGTTATTGCTTTACTTCAAGAAGAAAACAGAATGAAATTTACAATTTTGATAATATTATTGATCATCCTATATAAATAAGCAATTTGCCAGAGGCAATCGCCATCAATTAGGAAAGCTGAAATATGCAGATAAGAGGCCTATGCCCTGGTTTGTTCCATCAGATAGAGAAACAGCTTTAAGATATGTTTTTTTTTTACGATAGACTTGTATACTGGCCTGTCTTGCTAGGGCCACAACCTGGAAGTTCATTTCCTGAACTAAGACATACCCCATTAAGCACCTGTTAAGTTACAAAACATACAAAAATGTAAAACCTTAGTATTAGAAAGTTTATAATACATGCAGGTTGTTTGACTAGACATATATTAAAATGGTCAAGGGTGGCAGATTCCAGGTACAAAAACTAAATTTGAACTAGGAAGCTCCTTTCAGAGAAGATCTGTCTGAGCTTGGAGGGAAAGGAGAATGCAACTCAGCAGATGACCATGAAGGACGATGTGCCGCCAGTTAAAAATAAATGACAAAAGAGCCCACTCAAAGACAGGCCCGGGAGATGCGAATTTGGAAAATGGCAAACAAACCAGCCAAAATGAGGTTAAAGACAAAGGACATTCACAAAAATGAAGGAAGCAAAGTAGGAGTGGCTTGAGTTTGAAGACAAAGGCAGAATTCTGAATTTGATAGAGGGGGCGAAGGGAAGCCATGGGGCTATTTAGAAGGCAACAAGGTAGAAGATGCAAAAGTTGTTCAGTGAAAAACAAAGGACAAAGGGAACTCAGAAGTTCTTTAGAAATGATTTCAAAATATAGAATGCAAACTACTTACAGGCTTATTTCAGTACAAGCATGGCGAATTTTCCTATTTTAAATCTGCTCCCAACCTTTTTTCAAGGGTTCACATATGCTTTGGCCCATTTCTGAAATCAGGGCAGGTCACTTGCAGAGAAAAACTCAATATGCCATGCCCCTGTCACATTAGCAGTTCTCAGGAAGGTCTAATGGCTGATTGGCAAAACTGGACATTTTTGACAGGAAATTCCCTAGACCAAGTAATCCATGCTGGAGAAAACTACCAGAAAGAAGACAGCAGTACTATATTTTAGCACAGCAGGGAAAGTAGCTAAATTGTTCTCCCTGCTTATTAATAAACCAACATTTAGTCCAACAGCTCTAATTTGCAGTGGAATTTTTCACTTTCTTTCCTGAAACCTGAAAGTCAGGTTAATGGTTTTCTGCATAATGCTTGTCTACAAATTCCATGAATATTCAAAAAATATTTCAGAGAAGTGAAATTTTTCAAAATAATAATGCCAGTCCAAAGAATATTAGCCTTATGTTTTAGCTAAATACTATATATATGAAAATAGCTGAACTCAAAAGAGGCAAGATAAGACTTTCTGCATAAATGATGTTTTTAGTAATAAGTGAAATAATGGGGAATAATAAAAGATAAAGTTCAGATAAACAGTAGGTGGTTAAATATATACTAATTGACTTGGCTTTTAGGTTCTTTGTGGGACTTACTACTTTGCTTTTAAAATAATGACCATAAAGGTAGAAATAAGGTAATCTAACATCTATGCATTCAACTGGACATAATAATGACTGAAGAATGAAAAGAAGGGAGAGAAAGGGAGAAAAAAGGAGAAGTAGGGGAGGAGAAGGCTAGGAGGGAAGTTAGCTAGGAAGGAAAGAGGGAGGGAGGGAAGGAAACTAGATCCACAAGGCATCACAACTTAATTATTTAACATCCCCACTTTATACAAGTGAAAATCTGTGTAATTCTTTAAGAAAAATAATTTCAATGGATATACCGTACAATGACTGCTCAGGTACCATGCAATATTTACTTATTATTTCGATGTACTAATTCTTAAGAAATAAGGCCTAAATACTCAAGAAGAGATTGCTCTAGACGGGCACAAAAGCAGCATTTATCCCTGCCATTTATTCTGAATTTTAAGTTATGAGTTGCAACGTCTGGAAGATACCTCCTTACACAAAATGGAATCTGCTTCCTCTTTGGGAATTTGTGTACATTTCCTTCAATTTTTCTGAAGCAGTTTTTATTATCAGTGAGGAGTGTACCACAATATATCTAAGAAGTGTTTCTTTCAGTCTCAACTCATGACAACCCTTGCAACTTATTTTTCCTAAAAACTCAAAGATGGGTTTCAGAGTTACGTAATACTGAACTTCATACTTTTGTACAAATTAAACCAGGAGCTATAAAGCAGTAAGTAAATGAAAAACTGAGTTAAAACAACAACAACTGTCCCAATCTATAGCAGGCTCAGCTT
This sequence comes from Tamandua tetradactyla, assembly GCF_023851605.1. Lineage (NCBI taxonomy): Eukaryota > Metazoa > Chordata > Mammalia > Pilosa > Myrmecophagidae > Tamandua > Tamandua tetradactyla. The sequence continues at coordinate 63,737,023 of NC_135341.1, read as the reverse complement.
TTTTTGAGAGAGAGATTAAGGTACATGCAGTCAACCAGTATGAAGGTCAGCAAAAGGAATGTTGCAATCTTAAAGTGCCATTGACACGCAGTTGGTGTAGCTGCAGTGTCAGATTAATCAATGTGACCATTTCTCTTTACTCATTATTGTTTTACCCCACACAGTTCATGAGTGTACTTTATGATAGCCCATTTGCAGCTAAATATCCTAAAAAGTTAAGATTTTCTTTTGAAATAAAATATTTAAATAATAACAAATTTTTAATATTTGGCTCCCCATGCCCAGTTTTTCTTGCAGGTAAACTGGCCCAAAGCTCAAAATTCCACTGGATTCTTCATGATAGATCTGAGTGATGACTGCTCATTATAGTGTCCTTTAACTGCTCATTATTCACTTGCTTGAAATGTTTAAATTGCCAACTTGTTTGGCAATTTCCATGGGAAATTTTCTGATTTGGGGGGGTGAGGGGAAGTGCTGAAAGCCACAAGCCAACACATGTACCTTTAGCTTTTTAAGTCAACAATGAGAAGGAAGTGTTTCTGGCACAGGGAACTCCATCCACCAACCTCCTACTCCTGACTTGCTGTTTTCCTATTGGCAGGGCCAGCAACTCGCCAAGCAAATCTTCCCCCTACTCTGAACGGCAATGATCATCTTCTCAGTCCATGCTGCAAGCACAAAAACTCCCTGAGAGTCGTTTAGGGAGTGAATCAGACTTGCAGCCGATAAGCATGGAGCTAACCTTTAAACCCCAGCCTTTAATAAAGCATTGGGTTATTCACTCTGAGTTTGCTCAACAGTTCCAGGGCACAAGGGTCTGGGCCTACTGGGGTGGGGTGAACCTGGAGCTTGTTCCAACTCCCATGTTGCAACTGACAGAAGAGGGTCAGACCTGGGCTACTAGGAGGTCTGGAGGCCCAGTTCCAAGTGTGCCTAGCAGGAGGTTAGAACACGTTCTTAATTCTTTAGCATTTAGACCTCACTCCTGACTGAACCTTAGCTACAGACTCTGGGAGAGATGAAAAAAGAGTCCTGGAGGCTGGAGGAGAAGTTTTCTTGCTTTGTTTTCATCAGGTCACAGTGCCATATGGAGCAATATTAGAGCAGCCCCAAGGCAAAAGGAAAAATCCACAGTACTTATTCGGTCTTTAATACAATTTTGATGTTTTGTTCATCGGGAAATTTTTGGCTTTCATTTTTATTATTTTTTTTAATATTGCATTAAAATATTATTTATCTTGGTTACTGAGTTTTTGGCACCTGCTTGAATTTTGCACCCAAGGCTAGTACCTTACCCCTCACCCTGGTGCTGGCCCTGCCCTACTGGTCACCTTACCGCTCCCACCTTACATCTTAATCTAAAAATGGAAGCAGATCTATGCAAAGTGTGGAGATGCTTACAACTGAGATAAGAAGTGCAGAAGAGCCCAAAGTCATCCAAGAAAAAAAATGGCCACCATTTTTGAGCACCTACTGTGTGCCAGCACAGGCCTCTGATCTTCACGTATGAGGAAGGTATACTGATCTCCAGCTGAGGAAGCTGAAGTAGCAAGAAACCTATTTCTTTCTGATTTCTTCCATCCTAGGAACTGACTCGATCAACCATCTAGCACTTAAGCCAGTAAACTGGGAATGGTCCCTGATTCCTCCTCTTTTTCCCCATCGAATCTTTTGCCAACACCTCTAACTCTCCATGGTTAGACAATTAATGAATGGTTGAAGGAAGTTCTAATGCAGAACAGTTTTATAGACAACACCTGCACTCCTCTGTCATATCTGCCACCTTTCCAGAGAAAGTCAGTCTCAAAGGACACTTTTGGTAGCCCACTGGCCAGTCCAGGACAATTATTTTCAAGTCCTGACTGTTTTAAACATTTTGGTTTAATCTGGCATGTAAGCTCTCTGGCCTAGGCTTCTCTGAGCACGAGATTTCAACTGCCTGACAGCCTGACATCTCTGCTTAGATGTCTCATTCACATCTAAAACTAATATAGCTGAAACCAGAGCCTGGATCTTCCCCTCAAGCCTTGCTTCTTTCTACTTTCCTCCATCTCAGAAATTGGCACCATCAACTGCCCTGGTACTCAAGCCAGAAACGGTTGTCTTTGACACTCCCTCCCCGTTCCCATTCCATCACCACCACCTGTCCATTTAAATAATAATAACAGCAGTAACAGCAACATTTACTAAGGCATTTACTCTGTGCCTGGCACTCTTTTAATGCATACAGACAGAGCATTATTAACAAATTTAGTTTTCATAACAATTCTACGAGATGGATCCTATTATTACTTCCATGTGACTACTAAAGAAATGGAAGCATAGAGAAAATAATTTTCCAAAGTCATACAGGTAGTAAGAGAAGGAATTAGTATTCCAACTTAGTTTGGCTTTAGTGCATTCATTCTTAGCCATTACACCATACCTCCAAATTACATCCCAAATCCATCAACTTTACTGGTTTTCCACTGCCACCATCGTAATGCAAGCCACCATCATCATCCACCCAGGTAACTGTAAAAGCCTCCTAAAACAGTCACCTCGGTTCTATTTTCACACACACCCTTTCTACACATCAATCTTTGTGAAGCTTTCAGCAAGATCTTTTCAATGTTTATATCAGATCGTTTCCTCTACTTAAAATCCTCAAAAGCAAGCAACTGCTTTCTAATAGACTCCAAATTCCTTAATATGGTCTAAAAGGTCCTATGTAAACTGACTTACGTAGCATGCTCAGATGTCATCTACCACCCTCCTCCACTTCACTTACCTCCTCTCTACCCCATTGGCCTTCTTGCTGATTCTTGGACCAGCATACTCTTTCCTACCTCTTGGACTTGCACATACTATTCCTTCTACCTGGAATGCTCTTCCCCCACTCTGCCTGGTCCCTTCTAACTTTCCACAGATCTCAGATCCCTTTCCTGACCCCACAGCCTAAAACAGGCCTCTTTGTTTTTCTCTCTTAGCACCTTCTTCTTTTCCTTCATAGCTATGGAACAACGGGTAACTGTATGTCTATTTGTATTTTTGCCGGTTTATTTTCTGTAAGCTCCATGAGATAAATCAAGGTCTGTTTCATCTACCACCGTGCTTCTACTGGCCCCTAAGTCAGAGTCTGGGACATAGGAGATGAAATGACAATTCGTTCAGAATTAACCCTGAGATAAGCTCTTTTTTTTTTCAAAATGAAATTTTATTGAGATATATTTACACACCATATAATCCATCCAAAGTTTACAATACACATAGTTGTGTATTCATCAGCACAATTGATTTTAGAATATTTTTATCACTTCAAAAAAAGAAAACCCAAAACATCCCATATGGCCTTTCTCCCTCTGTTCTTTTTCTTTTTTTTTTTTTTAACATTTTTATTCACATATCATACAATCCATCCTAAGTGATCAATCAATGGCTCTTGATATAATCGCATAGTTAAGCATTAACCACTACAGTTAAGATGAGAATATTCTCATTTCTTCCAAATAAAAATATCCTATACCCTTTATATCCTCCTAATATTGCTGTTTAGCTTTGGTGGGATAGCTCTTTTGAAGACTTCCACAAATCAAGTGAAGAGGCTGCTCAAGTAATTAACATCACTGATTAGTATGAGAGATGCTTTATATATGTGTATTTACGTACATATATATACATAAATATATGTATATATGTGTATGTATTATTTCCAACATGTGAAAAAATTATTAAACCAAATATTCAATATTTAGAAAATATCTAGAAGGAAATAACCAATAAAGCTCTAAAGAAAAATGATTTTTAAAAAATCTTATAGTGTATCCAGCTTTTTTTTTAGGCTCTTGTATTTTCATTGTGACTGTCAACCCCACAAAAATAAGAATCAAACCCTCAGCTGTTCTTATTTAATTCTTATTTAATTCCAATACAGGGTGGTGTTGCACAAATAAATGTTAGTGATAAGCTATGGGTGATTTCGATCACATATCTTTTGAAGTTCATTTTTCTTCATAACTTAGTTGGAGACTGATTTTTCACTGGTGTGAAATCTCTCATAAAGAAACAGCTGAACCAACCATTCATGTGGTTTTATGTGCTCTTGCCATTCACAAATGTTTTAAGAAGAAAGACTTAAAATTTTAACGTCTCTGTATAGAAGGCAATTCAATTTGATTCTGAGATTGAGGCATCTATTCTTTAGGATTCCAGTACTACTAAAAAAATAAACACATTCAAGAACGGAATATAAAATGGGAGAAAAATTTTGCGAATAGTGTGCCTGACTAGGTACTTTTATCTAGAATATATAAAAACTCTATAATAAAAAGTCAACCCAATTAAAAATAAGCAAAGGATATGACTAGACATTTCTCCAAAGAAGATATATAAACGGCCAAAAAAGCACACACAAAGATGCTCAACATCATTAGTTATAGGGAAATGCAAATTAAAACCACAAGATACCACTCCACACCCAGTACAATGGTGAAATGTGAAACACAGATAATAATAAGTGTTGGTAAGGCTGTGGAGAAATTGGAACCCTCACACACTGCTTATGGAAATGGAAAGTGGAGCAGTGCTTTGGGAAAGAATATGGCAGTTCCTCAAAAGGTTAAACATAAATTTACCAGTTGACATAGCAATTCCACTTCTAAGTATATACCCAAGAGAAATTAAAACATACATCAACACAAAAACATATACAGAAATGTTCATAGCAGAATTATTCATGATATTCAAAAAAAGTGAAAATAACCCAAATGTCCATCAACTGGCGAATAGATAAGTCAAATGTGGTGTATCCATGCTATTGAATGTTATAGGTAATAAAAAGAAATGAAGTCCTGATGTATGTTACAACATAAATGAACCACAAAAACCTTATGCTAAAGGAGAGGCTGAGCCTACTGATTAATTATCCCTAAGAGTCACCTACAGAGAACCTCTTTTATTGCTCAGATGTGGCCTCTCTCTCTAAGCCAACTTGGCAGGTAAACTTCCCCTTTATACCTCATACATGGGACATGACTTCTTGGAGATGAGCTGGGACCTAGCACCAAGGGATTAAGAATGCCTTCTTGATCAAAAGAGGGAAGAGAGATATGAGACAAGATAAAGTTTCAGTGACTGAGAGATTTCAAATGGAGTTGAGAGGTTATCCTATATGCATTATATAGATATCCCTTTTTAGCTTATGATGTATTGGAGCAGCTAGAAGGAAATATCTAAAACTGTTGAACTATGTTCCAGAAGCCCTGATTCTTGAAGAAAACTGTATAAAAACATGAAGTTTTTAAAACATGACTGTGTTATTGTGAAAACCTTGTGTCTGATGTTTCTTTTATCCAGGGTATGGTGAGATTAGTACAAAGAAAATTATAATAAGGATTAAAAAATAAATAAATAATGGGGGGGATAAAGAGTAAAAAAATCGGGTAGATTGAAATACTGGTAGTCAATGAAAGGGAGGGGTTAGGGATATGGGATGTATGAGTTTTTCCTTTTTCTTTTTTATTTCTTTTTCTGGAGGGATGCAAATGTTCTAAAAATGATCATGATGATGAATACACAACTATGTGATGATACTGTAAGTCACTGATTGTATAATATGGTTAGACTGTGTGTGTGTGAAGATTTCTCAATAAAAATATTTTTTTAAAACGAAAGTAAAAAAAAACAAGCCAAAAAAGTCATGCTAACCAAAAGAAGCCAGCTATCACATATTGTATGCTTTCATTTATATGAAATGCCCTGACTAGGCAAATCTATAGAGGCAGAAAATAATTAATGGTTGCCTTGGGCTGGAGGTGTGAGTTAGAAGGCATTGGGAGAACCTGGGAATGAATGCTAAAGGTTACAGGGTTCTTCTTTTTGGGATGACAAAAATGCTCTAAAATTATATTGGTGGTGGTTGTACAACTCTACCAAGATACTGAAAACCCCTGAATTATACACTTTAAATTGGTGAATTTGTATGGTATTCAATTGTATCTCACCTGTTTTTTTGTTTTTTAAAGAATGGAATATAGTTTCTACTGTATTAGACCCATGGTAATCATTTATAAGGACCGGTATAGCTCAACCGAAGGCTGTCTATAAATCTATCTTTGAGCAGAGAAGATAAGTTTTAGATGAAACTTTTTCATAGAGAAGCTGTGCTCTCCCTCCTTTCTCATAATTCCTAGTTCTGTATCTCTCACTATTATGAGAGGCAGATTGAAATTCTCAGACTGAGTTAGAGGGTTTTAGAAAAAGAAGGGACATAAAATTATGTCATTTCTGACTTTAAAGGTAAAGAATCTGAGACCTAAAGAGAATAACATCTTTCCCAGGATTATACAGATAATGAAAATGAGAATCAGATCTTCTCAGAGCAAAGCTTTCTATGATGTTTAAACAGCACCATACACAATACAGAGTAGTGAATGACACTTTCCAATACAGTCCCAACTCAAAGGTTTCTACAACTAAGCCTCATGCACAGACAAGGAATTCTGTTCAGACTACGAAAAGAATGAAGTTCACACAGTGATTACTTTTTAATTTCATTCCTTCAATAAGTCTTGACTGAATGCCTGCAGCACACTGTGGGAACCAAGGCTCACAGTCAAAAAAAAGGAGATGAGAGACTAGGAAGTTTATGTTTGGAGTCTCTAACCCCAACTGTTAGCTCTTCATAGACATCAAACCCTTGGAACAGTCACCGCCATTGACCAGTTCAGAAGTAGAGACAGAAGGCATCAGAAATGTGATGTTGAATTTGATTGTGCGTTCTTTCTTCAACCTTTCCAACAAAACATTTGTCTTCCACTACTACATAACAGACCCACCTTTGATTCTCTATCAAATACTTGGTTTTGAGATCCTCAGGGATCTCACTCAGTTTTGAGTCTTCAATGATCCCACATCTCCTTCTGTCAGTATCAGCGAGAAATGTAAATTAAAAAGTGACTTTGCTTCTTAGTGCTGACCAGAGTTGATGAAGCAAGCATAACTCCAGTTAAATCATGACTTACGATTCAATATATAACGCTGGTACTGACACAATACTTTGAAAAATAATTGGACTGGTCACTCTGTGGAGATATGCATTTTGACCCCAAAAGTTAATTTTTTACTTCTATATTCCTTGGCTACCTCCATTCTCCAACTTTTCCTACCCTTTTCAGTAAGTATAAACTTCCTAAAAGAATACTCGTTTTATTCCAAGGGGTATATTTTATTAATAGACAGAGAAGAGAGAAGAGTATCGTGAGTCAATGAAATATAGGATTGATTTTTTACTACTCCGTTTCATCTGGTCGATGATGAGAAATGGTCATGGCTGGGCCCAGCACTGATTTAAAAGTGAGCCGGGGAACATGAAGATGTTGTTTGACATATAATTATTGCTCTACTCTCTGAAATATATATCTAAAGCATTTTATCAGCTGCTTCACTGAATTTCTCTGCAAACCATTCTTCTCACATAATTCAGTAAGAAAGCAAGCATACGGTCTTTTTAGAGTCTCAGAGCAAGGCATTTAAAAATAAGTTGAAAGTGTTTATAAAGCTTATAGGAATGAGTTCATTCAATCTGGTCTGGCTGTCACTGGATAGAAATTGTCTTAAAAAAGAAACCAGCTTTCTCTCTATTTTATTGGACATGCAGCAGATCAGAGATTTGTGTAGGATAGTGATAAGTGTGTTTAACCATCTTCCTATCATTCAGTATCCAGTTTGTATACTATCTAGGCTTATTGATTCTTTCAGGTTTTTATTCATTTGACACTTGTTAGCATCTATCCTAGGTAAAGAGTAAAGGGACAAAGGAGATGAATTGTGACGCCATCCAATTTCGGATTTGTTTATCATTCTAGAAACAGTTTGGGGAAACAGAGGATAAAATCAGTGTAAAATGAAGGATTGGGTTTTTTAAGTGGCAACAACTGGGAGGCCTCATCAGCTTGTGTTCCTAGTTAAGCTTTGATGGACTACACACTATTAGGAAAGGAGGGAGGGTATGAGGAAGGATTCACAAAGATTCGAATTAATTAACTGTCAATATTTAAAAACCTTCAGATTTCACATAGAAATCCAGATTTCTATTTCTTTTCACTTGAAAAACACAAGAAGATGTAGCCACTCTAAGGCTGCATTCCCACAGAGCATCAATTCTGAGATGTATCTGCCCCATTTAGATTAGACACTCACTGTTCAGCTACCCTTACCATTCCTTAATATCTTTTCTGGGCCAGCTCACTAAATTCCCTTATCCACTTCCCTCCTAAAAGGCATTCTGCCCAAGGAATCATCCTGAGCTAAGCCATCCCTCCTACCATCAAAATGAGCCTAGCATCTGAGGATCTCAGACAGCGCTGTCTTGAGTTACGTAACTACAATAAAGTCATTGAACTTCAGTTTGAAATAAGAATCAAAAATTCCTTAAGGACAATCAGCCCCTGCCCCCCTCCATACACACTGCTTTAATTTTTGTTTTTTTGCTTTTGGTCTTTGTTATTAATTTTTAATTATCAAAAAAATAATCACAGAGATGATGATTAGGAGGGATAAATGAGTGAATGATAGATTTGAATAAATCTTCTAGTCTGAGTCTGATCTGGAAAACTACTTTCTAAAATTTTAAACCATCTTCCTAAATAAGAAAATGTATGCGGATCTCCACTTTTTAATGTATGCAGATACACCAGCTGACCAAAAATATGGACTTGTCTGACATAGTCTCAAAAGGCAACAAGCTAATGGTATAAAGATAGAAATCACGGGTTTAAAAGAACACAGCTGAGAATATTACATTTTTGATAACTGTGCAAGTGTTTTCTTGGATTTCTTTCATCTTTATAAAATAAAAATAGAGCTGTTTTTAACATCACTAGGTCATCTAATAACTCACTTAAGTATCAAACTACCCAGAGAAATAGATGGGCACCTAAGACATTCTCTTTCTAGTCCTATTCTGCAAAGTAGATTGTCAAATTTCCCAGTGAGGACATTCACATTTAGAGAAAGGTTAGGCACATTTGAAAACCACATGAACTGTTCAGGTCTCGATGGTGACAGAGCTTCCCAAACATGAGTGAATCACCTTAGGATCTTGTTAAAATGCAGGTTCTGTTGCAATAGAGCTGGAGTGGGGCCTGAGATTCTGCATTCCTAACAAGTTCCCAGGGGCTGCTCACCATACTGGCCACGGTCCACACTCTAAATAGCGACGCTCTAAAGAAATAAAGCAAGGTAAACCACCCTTTGGGAGTAAAAACTGTAGTCACTATGTGTTAGTCATACCTGCCAGACAAACTATTTCAGCATCACCTCTCATTCCTTAAAGACCAACCAACCAAATTTCGTTGATTAGCTTACAAACTCTCTTTGGAGTCTATGAGTAAGCTCAAGACTCTGCTACATTGGATAATGCTGGAACAAGTAAGACCACGGAACAGACTTTTAATCAAAGAATAGTTGAGGATATCACTGAAACCCTTAGAGAAGACCGAAATCATGGTCTGTAGGCAGAATAATTGCCTTTAGGTTTTTGTGCTGTTTTTTTTTTTTAAGGGCTTTTTTCTCCCCATCAGCAGCATCATTGCCTGTCAGGAAGTGCAACACTTTCAACCCTTTCAGGCCCCTCAGTAGGCTACTAGTTAATGCGTAGCTGCTAATAATTTAACTATTAGTTTCAATTTCCTCCACCAAACCTTATACAAATGGTAAAATTGACTCCTCCTTCCCCCACAGTGCAGTAAATGGTGTATCAGCAGCATAAAAGGCTGAATGTTTCTGCATGAACACCCAACTTACTGAGGAGTGATTTAAGCCCTGGGAAAATTAGACTATACGATTCAAGAGAAAGACCAAGCTGCAAAGCAACAGTAACATAATAGGAAAGATAATGTTTTGATAGATCATCAGATGTCCATGTAGGTTGCTTTACATCCTTAAATATGTCACATATTATAAATAATCTAAAGGGAAAATTCATGGTACCTAGTTGTCATATAAGTATCTGTCATGTAAATATTTTTAATTAAGAATGTATTTATTTGGGAGACAGTGCCACACTTTTAATTTCACAATAGATTTCAATAAGTAGAGCAGAACAGTTAAATTTTAGCCATTCAATTCACAGAAATCATTTCAAACCATATAGATCAGCAGTGCCTAACAGTGATCTGCTATCCCCATTCATTTACTCTCACCAACCCTTAAGAGAGTATTCTATACACTTCAAGGAGATTTTATTTAGCACATCTTCTTGGTAGCAATTCAGAATGTATTACTTGGAGAACTCTGTCATTTGAACAACAAAACAGAGAGGTTAAAATGACAGGCTTATCTAACTGGAACTTATCTTTTTAAAATTAAGCAGAAATTATTATTTCTTTTCTTGTTTAATACCATACTGGGATAGTGACTCACTTTGTTTGAATTATAAAGCTAACACCATCAGAGGCAACAAAGAATTCTGAGATGATCAGAAAAATTTGTACTGAAAAACAATTTACTCTCTATTACATGCATTAGTGAAGGGAGTAGTGGCATAGAAAATTTTCAAACCACTTATGCTGGTTTTGTAATATGTGTGATTTTTTATTTTGCACCAAATTTAAATTTATCTTCTTAACACATGTACAGACTGATGTTTAATAATTTTCTCTCAGTCCCTTAATCGATCCTAACCTAAGGGGAAAGAACATAAAAATTCTACTTCATAATTCACAAAGTCATTATTAAATATCTTGAGAGTTAATTATCTGGCTGTGAGATAATATTTCAGGAACTATTCTGTAGTTATGATTAAGTGTCAGGAACTAACATTTTTAGGAGTCCCATCCAGAATTGGGTGGTCCTAGAAATGACTGAGGACTAAGTAAAATTTGTAATAAGTGCCTCGTGGCATCTTTATTTCTATTTACTAACAGTCTACCCCTGCTCAAATGCCACAATTTTAGTTGATAAACACTTCACGGTTTCCTCTTAAAGTGTTATTTGCATTTTAGCAGAAGGTTCTATAAGAATGGAAAACTGTAAAGACCCAAGGGAAATTGCTCAATTGTACAGGTTTTCAGGCTGGGGGCTTGCATCTTCTGAAATTAGATTCAAAACTGTGCATGTTTTCATAAACATCATATTCTAGGCAATGGTACAGAAAATCAAATGGGTCTGCAACCCTCAAAATGTTAAGAACCACTGCTAATAAAGAAATTTAAATCATAAAGAAAAAAAGATCAACAGAATCACTTCGGAGAAGTTGGCCCCAAGTCTTGGGTTTGGGAGTGAGGCAGGTCTTCTTTTAAATCTGGATTTTACTATCACTCACTGTGCCACCTCAGACAAATTACTTAACCTCTCTGAACTAAAGTTCCTTTCTGGAGATAAAACCAGTGTTTACCTCAAGGGGCTATTGTGAAGATTAAGTGAAATGGCAAATGCTTGGCACCCTGCCTACTTTCAATAAATAGTAGCTATTGCCATTATTATGATCTGTTTTATTAGCATTATAAAATAACACTTTGAACAGACAGGCTTTATCTGCCAAGTAATAGGCAGATTATATTAACACTTCTTGCAACTGGGCTAATAAATCAGTGCTGTAGCTAACTAACTCAATGATTAAGCCATCTTTGACCACGATGGAATTAAGCAGGTTTGCTCCCTAAAGTGATCTGATTTTATTTACTTTAGGGAATCTAATCTAGTGAAAATAAATAAATTCTGGGATTTAAAGAATCCCTGACCTTTCAAGAAGTTCCCAAATTATAGAACTATGATTTCTATACTTAAGGGTTTTCATCCAGAATGTGAAATAAGTAAAAATTTATGTGCAGAATAACAAAGTTGGAGGACTCACACTTTCCAATGTTAAAATTTATTACAAAACCACAGTAATCAAAACAGCATGGTACAGGCATAAAGATATACATATAGACCAATGGAATAAAATTGAGAGCTCGGATATTAACACTCACACAGTTATGGTCAACTGTTTCTGGCAAGGGGGCAAAATCCACTCAATTAGGGACAAAAAGTCTCTGCCACAAATGGTGCAGGGAAAACTGGATCTCCATTTACGAGAAAAATAAAGGAGGCCTTCTACTTCACACTGTGTGCAAAAGTCAACTCAAAACGGATCAAAAACCTAAATATAAGAACCAGAACTATCAAACTCTTAAAAGAAAATGTAGGGATGCATCCTCAGGAACTTGTGTTAGGCAAAGGATTCTTAGGCTATATGCCCAAAACATAAACAACAAAAGAAAAAAATAGATAAATGGGACCTAATCAAAATTAACAACTTTTGCACTTCACAGGTCTTCATCTTGAAAGTCAAACAACCTATACAATAGGAGAAAATATTTGGAAACCACATATCAAACAAGGGTTTAATATCTAGAATATATATATAAAGAAATCCTTCAACTCAACAACAAAAAGACAAATAACCTAATATTAAAAATGGTCAAAAGAGAGTGGGACACAGTGGCTCAGCAGGCAGAGTCCTTGCCTGCCATGCTGGAGACCTGGGTTCGATTCCTGGGGCCTGCCTATGCAAAAAAAAAAAAAAGGTAAAACACTTGAATAGACATTTCTCCAAAGAAGATATACAATGGTCAAAAAGCATTTAAAAAGATGCTCAGCATCATTAGCCATTAGGGAAATACAAATCTAAACCACAACAAGATACCATTTCACATCCACTAGAATGGCTACAGTTAAAAAACCAAAAAATTACAAGTGTTGGAGAGGATATGGAGAAATAGTTACACTCAATCATTGCTGGTGGGAATGCAAAATGGCAAAACTACTATGGAAGACAGTTGGGCAGTTCCTCAGATAGTATGTATAGATTTACCATATGATCTGGCAATCCCACTTATAGGCATATACCCAAAAGAACTAAAAGCAGGGGTTTGAACAGATATTTGTACAGCAATGTTCATAGCAGCATTTTTCACAACCGTCAAAAGAGGGACACAACACAAGCGTCCATCAATTGATGAATAGACAAACTGTGGTATATATACACAATGGAATATTATTCAGCATTAAAAAAGGAATGAAGTGCTGATACATTTGACAATATAGATAAACCAGACATCATTCTGAATAAAATAAACCAAACACGAAAGGACAAATATTGTATGATCTCACTGATATGAAATAATTAGAATAATAAACTCATAGAGTCAGAATCTATAAAATAGGTTACAAGGGGATGGGGTGCTGGTAAGGAATAGAGAATTAAGGCTTAAAATATAGAGAGTTTCTATTTGGGACAATGAAAAAGTTTTGGTGATGGAAGGTGGTGATGGTAGAATGGTATTTTGAACATACTTAACAGCACTGAAATATATATCTGGGGTGGTTGAAAGGTTGTATTGGGTTGTATATATGGTAAAAGAATAAACATTTTTTTAAAACAGTGGAACTGCAATCCACAAACGCTTAAACCTAAGTCAAACCACGGTCTATGGCTAATAGCATAATTATAAAAATACGCTTTCAACAAGTTTAACTAACACACCACACCAATGCAAGGTGTTTATTTTAGAGTAGTATATGGAATCCCTGTGTTTTATGCATGATTTTTTGTTAAACCTACAACTTCTCTAATAAAAAAGAATTTATGTTCATTTATGCTCAAACAGCAGCATTAGTGTTGGTGAAAAGCTGGTGCCTTCCCAAGTGGTTATCATGGGATTTAGATAAATTATGGTACATCTGTAGAACAGACTCTCATGAAATTGTTCAGACTAATTTTAAGGAACAGCCTTTGATGACATGGAATAATTTTCATCATATATTAAGTGAAAAATACAGTCAACAAAGCTCTGTGTAAACTGATCCCATTTTTACACAACTGAGTACAGGAAAGTGCCTGGAAGGAAATATATCAACATTTACGTGGTGGGTGGTGAGATGATTGGTGAGTCTCTACAATGAGCATTTATTACTTCTGTGATCAGAATGATAACAAAAGGCACTGAAAAAAATGAATGAAGAAATGGGTGACTTCTCATTTGTAAAACTTTCCCCCAAAATGAGTCAATAAAATGTTAAAACTATCGACAGTGTGATACCCTAGATAGAGTCCTAGATGGCAGGGACTTGGCTTTGATACCAAGACGTGCACATGTTTAAATGATAACCTCAGACAAGTTACCTTCCCTCCTCTGGACCAAATATTGCTCCTTAGAATTGAGAAGGTTTGAATAAATGATCCTTATGTGTTTTCTCTACTCTGATATTTTACAATTCCAGATGTTATGACCAGATGCTGTAGAAATTTTTTTTTCTTTCATACTAGCCCACAAGGGTAAGTGGGCTAGTATGACACTGGGGTAGGGTTCTTTTATTTTCAACATTTCCTGCATTGTTGAATTTTTTTAATAATAATAATAATGCTGTTACTTTGATAATTAAAAAGGATAAAATGAAAAAATCATTTGAAATGGGTAGGGAGCTCAACGTACATATAGGCTCACAAACAAACTGCAGAATTTAGCATACATTGTATCTTTAAAACAGGGTAACATTGTACTTTACCTAAACAAACCAATAAAGGAAAAAAATCACACAATTGATAGCCACAGTCCTGAGATTCAGAGGAGATGGTTTTCTTAAGAAAATTTTCAGAGTTGAAGTCCTTCGAATTAAACTGGAACTATCACTTGCAGCATTTCAGGAGCAAAGCACTGCTGAAGTCATAACTCTAATCCAAATTATTAAATGGCAGGAAAATATCTACATGATTAAAACAGTTTCATGGTAATAAGTAGTAAGGAAATTTTGTTACTTGAAGCCTTGAGATCAAAATAAAACAAAACATGTCTTAAACTACTACCTTTTAGCTCTGTGTCTAAAATTAATATGTTAAATCCTACTTTTACATGAGCCCTGCAAAATACAGAGGGGTGAAAATTCTTTTGCTCTTGCTGGGATTCTTCCCCTGGAACTAATGGGTTCAGTTGCCAGTGAGAAGTTTCCTCGAGGTGCTTTTTAAACATCTTAGTGGCGGCAGCAGTGACCCAGAAGTCTGGGAAAAATATCTAGTTTCTCAGGCTACCAGTCCCACCCCTTTCTGGGCAAGGCACCCACTGAATGGAGCGAGTACCCAAAAGCTGATCTGCTTCTAAGTGAGAGCAAGAAAGAACAATTTCCCACCCACACCACATTGCCCCCCTCACTGCTGTAAGGCTACATAAGTTGGTTTCCCTCCTGGACAGTCAGGAGACTCATCTTACAGTATCTATTTGGGCTCTGCTACTGATAAAGATAAGAGACTGTTTTGTTCTGATTAATAAGAAGAAAATGGTACTGTTTCCTGAAATGAAGGGCTAGTTAAGAAGGGAGAAAGAAGCATCTGAAACCTTAACAGAATGTTAAACAGATTAACAACTCTGTATTCAGTAACTTCATAACTAGAAAGTGTTAGAGGAGTGGGGGAAAGGGCCCACTTACACTACCTTCTTTCTAAATTTGATACAAGTCTCTTTAAAGACCCTGCTGATACTACATTTTGTAAAGGTACAGGTAATCATGTTACTTCCACATGAAACAAGTTTAAAAATAAAATATGCTGCTTGGGAAATTTTCGTTGTGATTATAAAATTGCTTCATAAGTATTCTTGATTTGGAACTAATCTCAATGGTAGAGAAACAGCTTCCCAGGAACTGGGAAGACAGACTTGGAAGCTGTCAGTTAGCAAGTGTTGCCAGCTCTTCTGTAAGGAGTTAATGAGCACACATCGTTGCAAGACTACTCATTAGGTCACAATGCCACCGTTTGGGACACTGATGCCATAATCTGTTAAATGCTACCCTTCATGAAAGAGGTCTTGACACTTCAAAAATGCCTAAGAACACCCTCATGAAATGGTTGCATTAAACTGGTAAATATGGTGCACTTCAAAACAAATGCACAGATAAAGATACATCTAGGTCATTAAACCTTAGCATAAACGATCATGCTTTTTTGTTTGTTTCACTTTAATACCTTAGTTTATCTAATGCTAATATTGATACTTTAGCAACATTTTAATTAGTATTTAACTGACATATCTATATCCACCCATTATTTTTTAATTTCTTGAGTCACTATGTTTTAGGTATGACTCTTGTAAACAGTATGTAGTTGGATTTTATATTCTTAAGCAATCTGCCCATTGGTGTCTTCTAACTTGAGGGCCTAGTTTCTTTACCTTTACTGCGGTTAACTATGTATTTGGATTTGTTTCCATTTTTATTTCTATTTGTCATGGTTTTTCTTTGGTGCTTTATTCTTCTTCTTTCCTGCCATTTCGTTGAGGTGATAGATTGACTTTTCTTTATTCTCCGCCACTGGTTTGGAAGTCAAACATTATATTTTTATAGCTGTTACCCTCAAATTTCTATACCAACCAAAATCTAAAGAAAATCATTATCTCTACCTCCTCTAGAATACTATAAAGACTAGAGAATATTATTTCCATTCCTCACCTGCTGTGTGTGGAATTGTCATTTAGTTCAGTATTATTGTTAACGCCCATCAAAAATAGCTACTATTATTGTTGTTTTACCAACAGTGCTTATTTAGATGACTAATTATGTTTAACAGTTTCCTTGCTCACAATCATTTCTTGTATCGCACACCTTCTTTGGTTCAATTCTCTTCCTGTTCAAGTAACTCTTTTAGAGGTTCTTTCTGCAAGGTTCTGAGAGTGATTAATTACCTCAATTTTATTTATCTGAATAGGCTTTTACTTCTCCTTCAGTTCTGAATTATACTTTAGCTAGCTATAGAATCTGGGGTTGACAATGTTTCTCAGCATTTTGCTGGTGTCTGCTATTGCTGATGAGAAGTTAATTAGCCGTTTAATTGTGATTTCTTTGCAAATAATGTTATCCACAGACACCTTCAGATAGCACTGAAGATTTTTTCTTTCACATTTGATTGGCTATATTCTCATTATGGTTAGTCTAAGTGTGGGTTTGTTTTTACTTATCCCACAGAAGACTTAGATTTTTCCTTTAATCTGTTATTTTTTCAGTATATTTTCCTTATCTAGGTCTGGTGCTCTTTCACCAAGCCTTTTATTTTTACTAAATACTACACGCACATATTTTAAAGTGTTAAATAGTTTTATAAAATGGCTTATGAAAAACTCCCATCCCTCCCATTTTCCCCCTCCTTAGAGACAACCACTTGAAAGCTCTTCATTTACTTATGGGAAAGGGGGCTTCCCCTCCATGTCCATGAACACATGACTGTCTCGTGTGGCATTTCAGTTTTAGGCAGTATCTATTTTCTCCCCCCTGTGGAGGATGAAGAAACAGTTCATTTCTTTCCCTGCCCACCAAACATATGCACCCTTCTGAATTATTTTGTTAATGAGTTCCTTCTCTCTATTTCTTTCAGTTTTTCTCCTCCTGACACTTCTCTATTAAGATGTGTTGGGTCTCTCGAACAAATCCTTTAACAATCTAGTCTTTTTTTCGCCTATTTGCTATCTCCATCCTCTTCCCCTCCTTCCTGGGAAATTTTTCTCTGTTCTGATTTCCCAGTCATTTCAAACTATGGCTCGGAGAGGGAAGGCTTCTGTGAGAAGGCTCTGGAAACCCAGTGGAGGAGATCTGGGGGTCTCAGGGTCCAGTATACACGTCTGCCCATTTCTAGTTCTCAGTACACCCCCCAATCTCAACTGGGTCTGGAGACCCTCAGGCCAACCACCTACTTGCACACACACGCGCACACACTGTTGTCAGGCTAACTACCAGGTATTCTTCAAAACCGATCAAGCACTTCTTCTAGGAAGTATTCTACGTTCTCCCCAGTGGTCACCCAGACTGAGAAATCTCACAGATCCTAGAGTTTCCCTCTATCTTAGGTGGTATCCCCTTACCCAGTAATTATTAGTTTACACATCAATCCTCCTCAAAAACCAGGACAGGAATGGCCTTATACACCTTGGATTCCCTGGCTCTTGGCATAGTTACTAGCATATTATTAAGCTCACTAAATTCATGAGTTACTAATTAATTCCTGAGGCATCCCAGCTAGGGGAGCTGCTCCTACTTGCAGGAGCCACACAAGAAGGAGCTGGGAAAGCAGCTCAAGGAAACTCCAAAGTCAAAGGCCTTTGTCATCAATGTTAGCCTCACCACTGGCTGTGCAACTCCCCCCAAAATCAGTGGACACAGACAAGCTTTTCTCCTCAAATGTCTCCATTTTCCTTACCAGAAATATGCTAATGAGGGAAAAAGTTCAACCTACTTCTTAGGTAGGTGTATAATGAAATATCGCGGAAAATGATTACTATTTCTTTAAAAGCATGATGGTGTCGGATACATGCAAAAGTCAAAATACATTGTTCCTAAGGAAAACTGAAGCGTAAGGAAACAGGCAAGAGCTGGCTACTGGAAATCAGAGTACATTTTATAAACTTATTTAGGGGAAAATGTTGAAGGGCAACAAATTATGAACTGATGTCAATGCTGGGTAAAGAGCAAGTATGAGCAAAGGATGGAAAAGAGTTTGGGTAATCTATTTTTATACCTGCCTTAACTGGGACAGGCAGAATCTTTTAGAATCTGCATGAATCTTCAAGTAAGCAAAGTGGAAACAACTGAATAAGCTGATGAAGAGTGACACTTCAGATGAATGAAGTCAACGTTTTACATAGTCGAGAATTCCTAAGTGAGAATAGGAGGTCGTCCAGCCTTCTCTACAAGGTGTGGATTCTATTCAGGACTGTCCTTATGGAGGGACCCTTGGAGACCAAGAATCACAACCACAGCTGAGGCCTTGAGCCTGTTCTTGGACCTCAGAATTAACAGTTAGGTCCTATTAACCCCAAGCCACACACCCATGCTAACTGTACCCACTGTCCCTAATTCTGTTGGGTTTCACACAAGTCTGCACAACAGACACAGCCTAGGAGCTTAACAAATGCCATCTCTTTGATTCTTCAAATAACCCTATGGAAAAAAAGATCGTCCCTATTTTAAGATGAAGGGACTGAATCACCAGGAAGTTGGGGGTGTTATTAACATCATACAGCCAGCAAACGTTAAATAGTATTTAAGAACATGGACTCCAAGTGACAGCTTGGATTTGAATCTAGTTCCATATTTGCTACCTATGTGGCCTTGGAAAAGTTGCTCAACCACTCTGAACCCACTTTATAAGTTTGTTAGGAGGATTAAATGAATTAATATGTATAAAGTATTTGGACAGTGTCCAGTACTTATTAAGCACCACAGGTGTGTTTCTTAAATATATATGAGTAGCAGAACTATCAGTCAAATTCAGGTTTATCTAGCTCCGATGTATACGATCCTAACCAGTGATTCTTATGCACCTAACAATTGACAACCACTGTTTAAATGGAACTTAAGGCCATAGTAGGGTTAAGGCACCCACACTGCTCATCAGCTCATGCTAACCTGGTGACTGGTGGTCTCCTAGAATTCACATTTCCAACATAGATTTAATGTAATGTAGGATTTTAACATCCTCCTTCAGGCATTCCTGATTTGTCCCACTATTCTTACCTTTCAAGGTGCCTTTAAAAACTCATTGTTTTGGGGGCATATTGGCTCTCTCCTTGAACTTAGTGGCCCTGAACATTTGTTAAATATATCAACCATGTCTTCAGTGGTATCATCCACAATAGCCAGAGAAAGGACTTGGGCAGAGGCTAGAAGTCTTTGGCAGATCATCTCCCTCCAGATGCTAATCCATGCTAATTCATGAAAACATTCCATGCATATGATTTTCAACTTGTGAGTTTACCTAACCATTATCAGTCTATTTCTCTTGTCCAAGACGACACCCCGAGAGACTTGCTTTACTTGAAAACCATGGATAAAATGAAAACAAAATCCTTATGAGAAGAGAATCTATGAATATTCTTAAATTTCCCTTTGCTCCTTCCTTTCTCCTCCTTCTCCTCCTCCTCCTCCCCCAATCATGCAGACCTTTAAAATCATCAGACTCAAAGTATAACTCTGCTAAGACCAGTTACTTTTAATTTTACACTAACAATTTATTTTCCAGTTATTCTTACTCTTCACCTTAGTCTTAAGTGTTAGGCAAAATTACTCTCATTTTTATAGAACTGGAAATTGAAACTCAGAGAAGTTAAGTAATTTTTTTTCAAGGTCATATTAGCTAGTTTTGGGGGACACCAATACCACCAAGGTTCACATTTTGCCTGCTATGTTATATTAATACTACAGTGGCTGTATATTACAGCACAAATAAAGATGATGTTTACAGGCTCTTTGAGACCCTATTAACCCACTCTTCAATTATCAATTATTGATAGTCAAAACAACTCAGACCTCAGCTATCTAAATGGTAGCATCTTGAAGCATCTATAGAGATGTAGCACTCAGTCTCTTCTACAAGAATCCCCTAACATATGCAGACACATCTGAAGTTAACTCATTTTATCCTGGAGACTAACAGCTCCTAAAAAGGAAAGTCAACTATGCAAGGGGCTTGAACACAAAGTCAATTGTCTTTTACTGTTCTCTCTGCCAGGCTTGGCAAAGTCAAATCCTGGATTTGTTGCAGGTGATTCATCTCTCTAAGGTCTGAGCACCAAACCAACTGTACAAAAGATTTCTTTCTTCACATCCTCAATTTCTGAAGACCTTATAGTCATTTGATGTAATGTAAGCAATTACAAGCCTTCAAGTTTGGCAGACAGTTGAATAATAATGGAAGGGAACATATCATAAGCCTTCTCACAGGCAGATGTCAAGGGAGTCCAATCAAATTGATTGACAGAAGCCTCAGTTCTTCTTAACAAATCAAGAAACATAGGCCCTGCCTACTTTCAAACTATAGGTTTGCACTCTCATGCCCTCTTTGCCAATTTCTTTCCTACTCATTAGACCAAGCAAGAGCTTGTCTGTGATACCCCATCTACTTTATTTTCTAACACGCACTCTTTTCCCTTCTTGCTCCCTATGTCAAGAGGCTGATCCAAGCTGCAGAAAAGATGAGTATTAGAACTAAAAAATAAAGCAGACCCTGAAGTCAAAATGATAAATTACACAAATAAATATAATTTTACCACTTTAAAGTATAATAGTAAATACTGCCTTCAATTTTATTTTGAGAACTTAGCACATTCTTGAAAAAGTGCACCTATTCTGACATTTCAATTTCTCAAATATTTTTAATGTTGCCTCTCTACGTATAGCATCTCAGGACTCAGAAAACCAAAAGTGACAATAAAAAAGTTCATGGTATGCTTTATGTGTGATATTACACTAAATTTGCCAATCAGGAAACATCCTTACATACTCCCCTTGATTTACAAATTAATTTTCTGATTTATCATTGAATAGAAAATGGACAAGTCTGTAGAACAAGCATAGTCTCTCTTCAAAAGCACAAAGCAGTTCAAGTCAAAGGCATAATCAAGGAACAATACTTCATCTTAATGCATCTATTTACATTATTTGACACCTCCCTCTTCACTCCGAAAGCCACAGTATCGCCATTAAAAAAATGCCAACACTTTCAAAGTTTATTTTATAGAACATCTGTGTCATAGGGACATTTGACATGCTATCTGCTGTATCTCACCCAGTTTTGGCATTATTTTTTAAAACTTTCTTGAAAAGCATTTGAAACCCCATCATAAATTCTTCTCTAGCTGAATATAAATTTCAGTATTAATTCAGCCAAATACTTGATAATTTGTAATAAAGAAAATGGCATAATGAGGGGCCCAAAGAAACATTCTTACAGATTTAGTCCCCTTTAGGCTGAGGCACAAGGGAAGAAAATACATGACATTCGGACTATTGCTCCATTCCTCTTCAGCAGCAGATATCACTAGCCAATCACAACACTCTTACATGCTAAGTCCAGAGATTTGGCTTTAAAATTCTTCTCAAACATTTCAATCTTAACAGCCACCAAAACCCACTGGAATTGGTACAAAATTATTTGCCAGAATAGGCTTTAGGATATAGATCTATTGAAATTTGCGGGATTAATAGCAACTATTTTGGTTTAAATTTCATATGCAAAGGGGAAAAAAAGCTACAATAATTCAAATGCATAATCTTTTCAGCCAAGATTATGGCTTTGATCTTCATAAAAAAATTCCTGATTTATTGGTGGATCAGTAAGCTGGTGGAGATCATGCATGTGACATAGAGCTAGCTGTGAAACTAGAGGTATAGGTTTAAATTCAAGTCTCAAACATTTAAAGATGGGCACAGTTTACTCAACTGTGTGGACTTAGATTGGTACATGTTGAAACATCAACTTTTCTTATTAATTTGAAAAGTATATACGAAATCCATCCAACACAATAAGTATACAGAATGACTTAATACAATGAACTGCACTTCTTATAACTGAAAGAATAACGTCTATATCACAAAGAAATCCACTTCACTAATATATGGTTTCCTACAGCTAATGTTCTAAAATCAAAATGTTCTATTTGGCATGGGTCTCAACTTTTGTCATGTTCTCATTAGGCTTGAGGGCAACAGAGCTACTTTATACAGCTCTATCCACCATGCAACAAGAAGTGAGAGCCCAGAATAGACAGTGAGGATTTCTCTTTCAAACAAGAAAAAAATTGTTAAAATGGCTTTATAACAAATATAAATAACTACAAGTTGATATGACTCAAATTAATATTTTATTTGGTAAAATAAAAACTATGAGAAAAGTGGAAATCAAACCACAATATTGAAGAGCTGTAATTTATTCCATCTAGAAATAAATAAATGCAAGATGTCATAGATGCTACCTTTGATGACATCATGCCACCTTTCCAATATTCTTTCTCAATCAGATTTCCTAATTTAAATATTTCCTAAATTGTATAATTTGAATATCAATATATTGAATTCATAGGAAATATTTAATATTATATGAATTCAATATATTGAAATTCAAATGATACAATTCAAATGCTTGTGTGTGTGTGTGTATGTGTGTGTGTCTAGAGAACCTTAAGATATGTTTTTAAGGACTGTTTTTTTAGGCACGGGGTACGAAAATTCATGACACTGTGACTATACACATATCCATTCTCAAAGGATTGGCTCCTAGCAAAAGATGGCACTATTACTGATTTGCTTTGGAAGACAGAAATGGGATAAAGAAAAAAAAAATACCATAACACTGACCCCTGAGGGGGAATGGTAATTACCATTCATATCATGTAAAAAAATTTTTTTTAATTCTCTCAAACCCACAGCAGTCTTAAAAAAATATGGATACCATCACTTTTCAAATTTTTAACAGAGCAAAGATTCTATATAATTGATTACTAATTATAGGGGAAAATAAAGAAGACACATTTACAGTAAAAAGCATATTTGAATTCATGTTTAATAAAATATTGTTTTAAATAACTCACTTGCATCTTTCTAAGGGAATGCTCTAGCAAACAATCATTTTTCAAAATCTGAGGCCCCACAGGTCAAGGGGGAGTTCGGAAAGGGCCTAGAAGGAACTGGCAGGAAGCTTAGAATGAACTCTTCGGTTCTCCCAACAGCCACTTCTGGGTCAAAGACAGCTCCTTGTCTGGCACAGATACTGCCAGCAAAGGCGAAAGCACTTCCCTGGAGCTGTGTCTCATCCTGGCATTAGCACCCTCCTTCACAAAGCACCTCGGTTTTACCCCAGATTAGTTCTTTCCCACATGTGGTGAAACCTGACTCGCTAAGTTTCCTCCTGGTCTCATCTTCTGTCAGACTGGTGCTGGAAGAGAGATTTTCTTCCTTCTACTGGGTGTTTAATAAGTTCAGAAGTTTGTAATGTTACAAACTTAACAAAAGAATGTCGTTTGAAAGTTCCATTAAAAAAGTTTCTTCTACACTCATTCAGTTTTGTGAATTTTTAATAATACAATTTTAACTGTAATTTTTTAAATTTTAGTCCTTCTGGTTGGGAATGACAAATATTGAACAGTAACTCAAAATGTAAACCTTAGCTTTCAAAAGCCACAAAGCTAAATAAATAAAAAAAATTTTTAAAGTTTGTGGTATTTATGCTTCTGAAATTATTAAAGCTCAAAACTGCATCAGGACATTTGGGATACCCCGTACCATCCATAAGGTGGGGGATTTCTTTGGGGTTCAAAGTTACTCCCTTCAAGTTAATGCACGTTTCTTGGGCAGCCTACAGGATTTTTTTTTCCCTTGATTTAAGATGAGTTTTTTCCTTAAAGGTATCTTTTTCAGGATTTTTAAGATATTGTCTCAGAGCACTGTTTTCTGAAACTGAATGAAAAAGTAAAATTATTGTTAGAGGTAATTTAAATATTCATGCTAACATGCTATTTAGACATCTTATTCAGGGATCTCAGTTAGAAAATATACTCTTTTATCTCAGGTAAGAATCAAATGCATGCATATGATCTTTAAAACACTGAAACCGTAATTAATATATAAAAAGAGATACATTAGGGTCTGTACGTCAATGGGTCTCAATTTTTTTAAAAATTGTAATCCAAGTCAGGATTCTGTTTTATATTGCAGCCCCAGAGATACATATAAAGGTGTACGTGTGTCTATGCGTGTGTGTGCATGTGTAGGTTTACACAAATTTTTTTTGGCTGAAACAAATGTTTCAAAAACGTGGTATACAAACGTAATGAGACTTGTTTAGATTTTTGCTTTCTCTTGAAAAATCTCACTGTAAAGCCGATTGGATAGCTTTAATCAAGTTGTCTTAAACTCTTTTGGGAAAGTTATGACATTTGTGTTGTAATTGGAATGTAGTAAAACTTTAAGCTAGTTTTAAATGTTCGTAAATCTGTTACGCTGAATTTTAATCTTATTTATTTTGCCTGGAAAGGGGGTATTTTTTTATAGTGGATTTATTTGAAAGTTCTTGGTCAGCTGTGCAGAATATTCTAATGTTACGTTCACTCTTGATAAATTATCCAATTAATTTCTCTGTGTGAAAATGTAATTTTGAACCTATCTGGCTTATACAGGGTTCCAGGATTATGTTCCCAGAGGGCTAATGAGGCAGTGTAATTTAGCATATAAATTGATAAATTAGGAGCTAAAAAACTTAGATTTACTCCTAACTGACCATGGACAAATTAGTTTTCTGAGTCTTTGTTTTCTATCTATCTGTAAAGTGAAGACTGGACTTTGAACGTAGATATTATTTAATCATTAAATAATGGGTCTATTAAAAAAGATGCTTTATGAATCCAAAAAGGCTTCTTATAATTCTATAAATGTGTATACAGCAAGTTGTGAAATGAAATCCAACTTTCAAAAATTGAAGCACATTCAATTGTCAAGTGTGTCTTTCAAAAAGTCTGCTGATGCTTTGAACTTTCTATTGACACAAAATTTGTAAGTGATTTCCTCATCCATCTGGACTCCGAAAATGCATGCTGTAGGAGGAATGAATGCAAAGATTGGGCCAGGGGTACACGAATTCACAGACTGAAAATCAGAGACCAGTTTTAAGAGCAGGTTGTGTTGAAGGGAGGGACGGAAGGAATCCTCCAGATTCGGCAACACTCCACAAGCTCCCTCACTGTAGCCACGCTCAACACAAGACAAACCCTGTCCCAAAGGCCATTTAGTTTCCCTTGGCCTCTATCAGGTAAATACAACTGAATCACGGGGTTGGCTGAGGGAGGATGGGATAAGCGGTGTCTTTGTACTCCATTTACTAAATAAAAGTGGACTGCTCCTTCTAAATCCAAAAAAAAACAAAACATGATATACTCTGATCCTATTCTATTCTAGCCTTTTTTCACTTAAAATTTGGTTGATTGTGACTCAATATGTTGATTTCAGAACCCACTCATGCATTGATAACCACATTTGAAAAACAATACACAAATGGGGCTCCTCGATGTACAAAAAGATTACCACATTGACTCTTTAAGGCTTTCGGATTCTGCATATTTCTACTTGATAAAATTGAAAAAAGTAGTAGACCCAACGTGCTTCTCAGACTTCAATGGGCATAAAAATCACCTAGGGATCTTGTTAGAACACAGATTCTGGTTTAACAGGTCTGGGGTGGGGTGGGGGCTGGATACTGCATTTCTAATTAGCTCCCAGAAGATGGGGTGCTGGGGGCTGAGAAGTGGGTGTGGAGAAGTCAGTCTGAGGAGCCCAGGAGGAACAGCAGTTACTGTGTGGACCACGCCACCACCTAACAGCTACTGCTGCCTAAACCACGGGCCTAATCCCCTCTACCCTACGGCCAAGAACCCTCCAAGGGTTTCCACTGGATCCCTACGGCACAATGTGGCAAAAGACTGCAACAAACATCCTTCCATGGACCTCCCAGTGACATCAGTCTCTCCATAATCCTTCTTCTGTGATCTTTTACCCAATTTTCCTTCTCCATAACCTACTCCCAGCCACAAAAGAATAGGTAACACAACCCTGTTTCAGATCTCTTGAAAGCAGCTTTGCAGTGTATTACCTAAAAATGTGGACAACCGCTAGATAAGGCAAAGCAGGAACAGGTTATTTAAAACCACCAAAAGAGGATGCCAACAGACAACTGTGTGAGATATTTATTAACATTTCATTTAAGGAACCTGTTAAACCGTGAAACTCACTTGTCAGGGAGGACTGGACTCCTAAAATACTTCTGAATGTGACCGAAGTAAATCTCATAATGCAGAGCACGATTTCATAAATCTAAACTATATGTTCAGAATCTCCAATTTAGAAAATATTGGGTCAGTGATTGCAACTGTTTCTGGTACATACTGGGTTTCTGTACTTTCAGCCTCCAGAATGTAGGAGATACAGGTATAGATAACAGAGAAATATTCTTGCATTCCATGAGGCTGTCATTTTACACTCACGTGTATACACATCTGGAGGGACAGGGAGTGTGCTGTCTGCCAAGCATGAACCTGGCACATATCGAGTGCTTGATAAACATATGATAAAAGCATGAATGGATGAGCATAATTTCTTAAAAATATATTATTTTATTAGCTGATTTCCCATTACAGTATTGCTTTATTGAGTTGAGCAAGAGCCTTTAAAAAAGGAGGCAGAAATGAAAAGAGGCATTTTGTAATTTACAGTTGTACACAATGCAGATGGGGAGAAAAGAGAGGAAAGAGAGAAGAAGAGGAGTAGGAGAGGGAAAGAGGGAAGGAGAGAGATGCCAGATGCCACAGAGAGACCTGGCAGAGAGAGACATAAGAGAGATAGAGACCACAGCAGAGATTCCAGGGTGGAGGAGGGGATGGGCTGATGAGGTCAGCTCCACTGCACCACCTGAGGACATTCTGGCCCTCAAGAGATCCAAGCAAAAGTCCAAAGGAGGCCAGGGATTCTCAGGTGGAAAGGGAGTTGTATGTTGTACTGCATGGCTATTTACCAATAATAAAACAGAATAGAGAGTAACAGATGCTGCCAGTGCCCTGAGCATACCCCTTTGGACACCATTTCAGTGCCCACCAGCTTGTCCTTCAACTGCCGATACCTGCATTCTTTTGCCTGGAGGCTTGCTCTTCGCTGTCCAAGAGGAAGCCCAGAAATGCCTGGGAATCATCAACCACTTCTGGAGGCAGACCTCAACCAATGCCTGAAAGGTTCTGGGGAATAAATACCCAGGTCCCTTGCCATCAGGTGGGATAAGAAGAGGCATGTGCTCCACATCGTCTCCCAGAGCTCCCCAGTGTGCCCAAGCTCAGTTGCTCACAGGAGTAGGTGCCTTCACTGACCACTATCCCTTCACTACATCCCTTCCTCAGTCCCTTTCTGGTGTCTTCTTCATCTCCCAAAAGAATAACTTGTACTTGAATTTTCACCTCAGATTCCACTTCTGGGAAACCCAAACTAACAAGACAAACATTTCAAAGGAATATTTGGAAAGCCACTTGATCCTCAAGTCCCTGGATGTAACAACTCTCTGAGTTCACAGTAGCCCACCCTCAGGAAGGATCCAAAGATCACTACAGATGGGCCAGTTTTGCCATCTTTGAGGTTCTGGGCACAGAATCATCAGAGGTTCCTCTGAACAGCAGGCTTTGGTCCCACTTCTTTCAGACCAGCAGAAATGCAACTTCAGGCACATTCCTCTCTCTCTCCCATTAAGAGAATAAGCAAAAACACATTGTTTGCTCAAGGATGGCAAGGATCAAATGGTTTGGAGAATACAAACCTAATTCCTATTCATTTCAAATGCCCCTAAAGCAAAACTTCTGCTAATAAAGAACAACACTTGACTCCTAGAAAAGGGTCTTACTATCATGCTGGGACGAGGCAAAGATGAAGAGCAACGACTGTCATAGTTCAAATCAAACTTTAATGCATTACCAGTGGGGATGTAAAACCACAAAACAGCAAAAATAAAACAGTTACTTCAAAACACTGCTAGACAGAAAAGAGAAACATGTTGTAAACCCGCTCAAGGCAATCTTAAATCACTCATCTTCCATGCAATGGTAATCCTCAAACGTTGAAAACCTTGACAGAGAAATAAAAAGTCCACAAAAAAGTTAGGAATTGAGGAAGCTGTGACAACTCTTTGGCCCAAGGTGCTCACTGGCAAAAAGGAAATGTAGAAAAGCCTGAGTCTCTGAATGATGTCGTTGCAGAACCATGAACCCATCACCTAAGGAATTAATCCTTTATTTTATCTAAGTCGAGGAATCAGGTCAAGCTTGGGGTCTATTAAGAGCCAGCTATTCTTAAGGGAGTTTCTTTGCAAACCTTCAGAAGCCACTCTTCTTGGAGTCTGGATTTCCACCGGGTTTCACCTTTGCAGAGAACATTCAACTTTGGGGCCCTGATTCCTTGTCAACTTCCTTCAGGAGATGAGATCTTCTTACTTTGTTCTTATATGTGGATGGCTTTTTTTTTTTTCCATAAGGAAAAAGAACGGCAAACCTTTTTTGTAGAACAACCTATTCCCTTATTTATAACGCAGGACAGCAGGGCCTTGTGAGTGTATATTCTGGGTCATTCAAGGACACACGGTTCCTCATTTTAAAATTAGATTCACTCTAATTACTTGAAAACTGCTTACGTGTGGCTGGTCAAAACAGCAGGGAAACATTACTCAGCACCCACCTGATGGGCTTGCCTTCTAGATTATATTCAACTTGTTTAACACACAGCCCCGGCCCTCATGGAACTTAAAATCTAGCACCAAAGTATTCATCTCATTGACAAATACAAGTTTTGGACACTGAACAGTGAAGAAATGCACGCAGCAAGTCAAAACATATAATATTTCCTATGGACAAACGAGTGTGGGAAACATAATTGAAGTGGCATGTTTCAGCAGGGCAGAACCAGGGAGAATTTTTATCTCAATTGTAATTGGGCAAGATTTCTGGAACTTTTGAAACAAAGAATGTTGGGAAGCTTGACTGAGGGAAAGAAGCAGCGAAAAATATCATTCAGCATGGAAAGTATAAAAGCATAAAGAACAAGCGAGGGGAATAGCTGCTTTGAAAACAGGAAGTAAGGTAATTGGCTTAAGCATCTGATTCAATACCAGTGGAAGAACCAAAGTTGTGTTCAAGATGCTGAAATCCTAATTAGGAAGTTGAACATCTATTATTCTTATTTTCTGCAAATACTCATGGTACACCAACTTTGACAACTGAGCATGGAACACCTCTCTGAGGCTGAAAATGCTAGGCTATTTATAAAATAGAGAGTACTCCCAATACACATAACAATAATTTAAAACTAAATAAAGAATAACTAATGACACAAAATAAGTAAATTGATTTTACTAACTTGTGGGTCCTTCTGATTTCTTGTCTTTTGGACACTAACACCCCATACCTTATGTTATGTACTTAACATAATGCATTTTACAACTTTTGTAATAATAAAATGATGGTAAATTTGTGTTTAATGCTTAAGCACTCTTTAGGCACCACATACTAGCTAAGCGGTTCATGACCATTATTTCATTTAATCTTCATAATGCTGTGAAGTAAGTACAACATTATCTCCATTACACAGATGGGGTGGCTGAAGTTCAAGGAGGTTTTGTAACTTGCCAGGGATTCCACAGTTAGGAGGCAGGATAGTCAGGCATCCAACCTGTCTGCCTTTCAATGCCTATATGGAAATCTGCCATTCTAGCACCACACTCCTGTACTCTCTAATGCTCTTGCTCCCAACCAACTCAGGATGTAGGACCCCCAGATTCCATCCTCCTCACAATACACCATGCCAGTAGGGAAGGGGCTTCTCTCCACCCTACTCTGTGATGACAGGTGGTTATCACTGGATTCCATACAGCGTGGGTTACCCCGAACCCCTGATTCCCCAAAGAGAAAGCCAGAAGCAAACTGGGGGTTAAGAGCCTTGTTTCTTTTCTTGATAATTAGCTAGATACTGTGCCTGGAAGGGCATTATCAGGATTAACTTCTTAACATTGTGAATTTTAATTTTCAAAATATTGTAAAATATTTTACAAAAAAAACAGACTTAGAAACAGAAGATAGCCTTACCCAGGCTAATATGAAAGTATATAATTATTTGTGTTTTATTTTACATCCTCAGCATGATGCTTATCACTGATTAGTCTTATATCTTAATAAACCAAAATGCTTGTGCCCTTTATGTCTGTTTCACTTCTTAGAATAAGACATGTTATGATAATTAAACAGTAAGAATTTCAGAAAAGTAAAATATGCATAGTTAGGGTGGGCCTCGGTGGCTCAGCAGGCAGAGTTCTTGCTTGCCAAGCCGGAGACCAGGGTTCAATTCCTGGTGCCTGTCCATGTGAAAAAAAAGAAAAAAAGAAGGAAAGTATGCATAGTTGGAAGGAAAGCCTTCTTTGCTCTTTTCATTTACCTTACCTTTATCATTCATGCTCCTTTTATGTTTCCTTCGTGTGAGGTATTTCTCTAGACCTGGCTTACTAACTAACTGATAAAGCACATTTCTAATTTGGGAAGAAAACCAGCAAACATCCTTTTTGACTAAAAAAAAAAAAGAGAGAGAAACCTTCCTTATAGTAAACAATTTGGGGAAGGACAAATACTAGAAAAAATTGGTATTTTTAGTCAAGATATTATGTTATGAGTCATTTATTTGAACAGTCTAGAGCTCTGTAAAATTATTCCAAGAAAATGGCTCCAATAACTCTGTCAACATGTCAAGAATCAGCCCTGGCCTCTGTTCCCTGATACTAAACTTTAGTTCTTTATAAAAAGTCAGCATATTAATGATGTGCTAATAATGATACAAGGATTGATCAGCAAGCTTACAGTATTACATGCATATTATGACACACACAGAAATCCATATGACAAACACTGAGAGGAAGAACCAGGTTTAGCAAGATTATAGATGATCCCATAGAATGAGAAGGAAGTGGGGAAACAGAATTAGGTCAGATAGGAGGGTGGCACTACAGCATAAAACAGAGCTCAGCTACCTCATTGCTATAAAGATGTTTCCATCACTTGCCAATGCCAGAGTAACAAGGCAGTGATATAGTGATAGAAGCCACATAAGAATAAAGAAAACACAGTAGCACAGTGTAGCAAAGATGGCTAACTGTCCAACAAATAATTCTTTCTCCCCTTTCCACACTAGAGAGAGTCCTCTGGAAAGTAGATGACCAGTCAGGGACTTTATTTTCCACCCCCCTCCATTTAGGTGGGGACTCATGATTATGTTTCACAAGTGCAATGTGAGCAGAAATGATTTGTGTCACTTCAAGCCAAATGGTTAAGAAGCATGTGTGCTTCTCCACTCTCATTCCCTTTTCGTGGTCAGATGCAAAGAGCATATGACCTTGGAAGCCATGTGCAAAAAACGAAGACACCAAAGACAAAAGGAATCTGGACCCCTGTAGAATGGAGCCACCAATCAATTAGGAACAGTTATTTTCAGCTTCACAGCAAAAAATAAATTATTTTATTTGAGCCATTGTGCATTTTAATTTTGTTTTTAACTACAGATAGTGTCTCCCTAAACAACAACAACAAAAAAAGGTTCTCAATGCATGTGATTTATTTGTGCATGGGCTCTAACAGAACAATCGACTTTTAAGGCTAATTATAAAAGCCACTGCTACAAATGGCTATTGAACACTTAGTATGTGGATAATCCTGAGATGTGCTGTGAGTGTAAAATACACACCGAATATGGAAGATTTAGTACAGAAAAAGAATACAAAATATATCAATATTTTATATTATTAAATATTTAACATTTTAAATATATTGGGTAAAATAAAATAATATTATTGAAATTAATATTATGGGTTACTTTTTACTTATTTTTAATGGGGCTCTAGCAAATTTTAAATTGCATCTGTGGGTTGCATTATATTTCTATTGGACAGTGCTGGGCTAAGCAGGGATCAGCAAACAACAGCCCACCATTTGTTTTTTAAGTAAAGTTTTACTGGAACACAATCATGTCCATTTGTTTACATATTGCCTATGGCTGCTTTTACACTACAATGGCAGAGTTGAGTAGTTTCAACAGTCTCTGTTGAAGAGCTGAAAATATTTAATACATGGCCTGTTAGAGAAAAAAAATTAGCCAACCCCTGGGATAAGGATAGAATTGAGATTATCTAATTTAACTAGTCTTATCCTTTTATGACTAAAGAAATTAAAGCTCTGGTGATTCAAGAGATTTGTCAAAAATATTTTAATTCTTATTTAGGTGGTATTTCCATAATGCCACTCTTTCATTCATCCGTTCATTTATATCCTCTTGCCATACCTACTTTTGGTCATTAAAGAAATAAAATTCTCTTCAATTAGAAAATTCAACACTTAACATTAAGTACTGTATTTCAACCCAACAATATCAATACTATTTCAATATAGTTGCGTGGACATATGTTTCTGTTAGACATGGAAACTGTAGGTCTTGATATACAGAAACCCTTACGTTCAACTATAATAGGCTGTGATGGTGTTTAAATTAAGCCATTTTATTTCAAATTAAACGTCATTTGAAGATGTTTTAAAGAGAATTTATCATGTAATCTGCTTTGAAATTAAACTTGAAATTCCCCCAGACATAACCTTAGCTTGCTAAAAATATTCATTATTAGCATTATATTAGAAAAAATTGTCACATCTTGGACAAAATGAAATCTGTTCCCCAAAGCAGCAAGATGTAACTGACTCAGTTTCTGTCACCATCATTTCTCAGTGGATTATTCTAAGAGTTTCATCAGTTTGAGTCTCTCCCCAACTCAAAACCTATCTCAAAAGAACTTATCTAAAATAAATATTGGATCTTGCTGAACATTCTTCAGTGTCTTCATGATCTCAAGCTAACGTCCATCTTTCTTACTGTGACCAGAAAAACCCTTTGCCATCTGGTCCCTACCTGCTCCAACAGTCTCATTTATGCCCTCTTTGAACATCAGCCAGACTGGGATCCTTGAAATTTGCTCAACTCTTTCTATTTTCCCCTCACTCAATACCTTTGCGTATGGTGTTCTTTCTGTCTAGAACTCTTCCATCCCACTATGTGTTTTCCACTCTACCTTGTGCTTACTCCAGCATTACTGACTGTAACTGCCCACTAAAGTACTAATACTACTACCACCACTAACTACTAATAACTAATATTTAGGAGCACACAAATGTGGGCCAAGCAATGCATTGTTCATTTAATCTTCAAATATTACAGATGCAGAATCTGAGAACATGCAACAAATCCAGGTGAAGGCAGGCTATGGATCCCCACGTTCCCACTCCACAGCCCTGTAACCTCTATAACCAGTGGTTTGCAATGGTGGTGAGTCTGCCTCCCAGGAACATCTGACAACATTTTGGGTTGCCACAATGTGGGGAAGGGGTGGTTACTACTGGTCTTTAGTGGGTAGAGACTAGCGATGCTGCTAAACATTCCCCCATGTACAAGATAACTCCCCATGGCAAAGAACTATCCAGCCTAACATGTCAAGAGTGCTGAGATAGAGAAAAACTGCTTTGTCCTAAATATTTCCTTTGGATCATCCACGAGATATTGTTTATCTCTACAGTGAGGACTTTGAAATGTTTTCCATGGTATGTTGGCACCTAGCACAGTACCTGGCACTGAACAAATGCCCAATGCAAATATAATGAATAGACGGATGGACGGAAGGATGGATGGATGGACGGACAGATGGACAGATGGATAAATGAACAAATTCCTGAAGAAAAAGAATAGGTTAACCTACTACAAAACTGGGTTTGTGTAGCAACTTCAACAAAAATAAATCTGTGCATTCTTAATAAACAGTAAATGAATGCATACAGAGTAAATTTCAGAGCATGCCTTCTCCTCAGCAATAATTTGCTTATGAACCTACAGAGCATGAGATCAAATTAAGCCAAATGCCTGGGATTTTTATTTTTTACGAGGTTTTCCAGGGGACAAGACATTTCACAAATCCCTTAAAACTCTCATACTACAGAATAAATTGATTCTTCATCATCCACAATGGTCATAATTTAAAGTGCTTTTACAAAGATTTTCTGTGTAAGGGTCCGCTAATTTCATTTTTTTAATTAAAAATAAAATAATGCAAATAAATACAACCTTATACTTCCTCCTTTGTAGCTACAATTCAGATTAAATTTATTATTCTAGGCCAGTTGGAAGTGAAAAGCTTAGGTGAAATCCATAAAGTAAACAGCCCAAATAGCAAAAATAAACCAGTTTCTGGCTTATGTAGTTAATATAATTAAATATCAGAAAAAAGTTAAGGATCTATTTTATGATTATAAATACTTTCAAAGTAAAAGAAATGCAGCATGGTTTTTAATATCATTTCAAAACACTTTAACAGCAATATTACCAGTGTTATATAAAAACTGCTAGAATCTTTTGTGAAAAAACAAAAGGTTCCCCTTTGGGGCTGTATTCTGCTCCTCTGAGTTATAACTTATTTTGAAATACAGTTAGAGGTAAAAACGAAGGAGCCTGATTTTTTTTAAGTGTAATAACTTGAAACATGGCTCCTTACAACTGCTTCCACTGAACTTTAGCCACCTGAGATTCTCCATACAGACAAAAAAAAAAAAAAAATCAAAGAATATGGTGGTTAAATCAAGTTTTACTATGTGCTGTTACCCTTCTTAGAGATTCAAAATACACACTAGCACAAAAATAGTGTCTGGAAACTCTTGAATTAAGTTGCTAAACTCAGGATTTTCCAAATATCATTGACCAAAAAGTAAAATAAAGAATTGTAGAACAAGACCAGGATTTGCAAACATGTTCAGGTACACAGAGAAGGGACTCAGACGTACTGAAAATGATGACTGGATTTGTGGTTTGAGACAGCAGCGTTACTATGGCATTTCTCACTGTAATTTCAAAACTGGGCATAGGAAGCCCAGCTTGTCTCTGCCTTTTTCACTCTATACATGAGAACATGATACAAACTTGTCACAGAGACAGATTCTGCACGTACAGACATGCAGATTGGTGAGATATATATGCATGTGGGAGAGAAATACGAAAAAGATGACCAAGCCCCAGGAATGTCATGATTGTTAGCATCAGCCTTTTTTTTTTGGTTACCTATTCTGTGTTTACTGAAATCTGGGAGAAAAGAGTCCACATAGAAACACATAATAGAGGGGGAAAAGGAATATCTGAACCATCTTCAGAACCAGTGGACATATGTCACAAAACCCAGAATGCTCAATAGGTTCCCAAATGTCATAATCATACATTAGGCCACACATACGCACACACACACACACACACACACACACACACACACACAAATTACAAGTATTTTTTAAGTTTTTCCTTATCACAAATACTCTTAAGCTGCCAGAGAAGTCAAGTAGTGTATTTCTCAAATAAAGAATAAATGCCTGCTGTCAATTTTTATTCCTTTGTCCATGCCTATGCTTCAATCAGTGTATCACCCATCATTATGAATTTATGAATAAATTTCTAAATTACTTATCATAGAAGAGAAGTCACAACACCTGAAGACCCTCTTTCAGAGCTGAGAAATCAAATGAGCAACTTCGTATAGATCAATCCTCTCCTAGTTCGTGAATGATAAATACATACATATATGATGAAGAGTAAAACATGAATACATTTTTAATAGCAGGATTAGAGAAAATAAAAATTAGAATAAAACATCCAAATCAGGAAGATGAAACAGAGCTCAGGTATGAAGGCCTGAAGCTTCTTCACAGTAAGAAGTTGGACCATGAATTTGTCTGTTTCCTATCATTCAAACACTCCTCCATAAATAGCATTTCCTCTTTTTTTTTATTTTTTCGGGTACATGGTCCAGAATGAAACCCAGGTCTCTTCCACATGAAAGGCGAACATTCTACCACTGAATAATATTTTATTTTTGATGAGCATTGTCCAGCATACAGTTCAAGGTTATATTATCTGAGGAGAGCCTCAAATGTAGGTATTCTGGCTTGTTAAGGGCAGATCCATATACTGGAGAAATTAAGTGCATCTAAGGCAGGAGAGATGATTACTACTATACAACACATCCAATTTCAACAGAAACATCTCCCAGGGAGTTATCTCGTTAGAGTGTCTGAATGTCAGGATGAAAGGACTGCAATATGCTCTCCGGACAAGGCTCCTGGGTCCTAATTCTAGGATTTCCCGACTTGCTATTTGGAAAAGAATCTTAAGCTCACAGTGGAGCTCAGTTTCTCACTCAATAAAAATAGTACTGCACAAATAGAGCTGCCAGTACATAAAGTCTCCAAAGTCCCTTAAAATGAGGACAGTATGGACCAAACAACATTAGTACTGAACTCTGGCTAGATGCCTGAGAGGAAGATCTGGAAGTACATTACCTGTGACTCTGTGATTTGGAAACTTTTTTCCCCCACTTGCTTAAATGCCATAATTGACTAGCAACTTTGGAAATTTAAAGTCAAGAGTAAACATTATTAATTACAAAGTCATTGGTCTACAAATAGTCAACCACACAATAGTTAGATACCAAAAGAATCCTGGATGAATCACACTGAAATTTACACTAATACCTGTGGGCAACAGAAACCACAAAAAGATAATCTCCTCTAAAATAAAGTAAGTTTATTTCATCTAGTATGAGGAACCCCAATAGACGTATCAGTCCCATCAGAATGGAGATCATCTCAGAATCCCATTTATTTAACATATGTATATTGTCTCACAGGCCACTGGGCTGCATGTTGGGCTACAAAATGACCAGCAGGGCCAAACACACACAAGATACACAAATATTTGTAGCAGAATGAGCAATCAAATGAAAGAATCAAAATGTCTTTAAATGAATCAAGGAGTTAACTTGCCATCTACTACTCAACAAGCTTGGAAACTAAAGTAAGCCCTCCTAGCAAAACCGATATGGACCTACGATGAAACCATGTAAACATTCAATTTGGGCCATATTAAGTCAGAAGACAGCACTTAATAGCACCACCAGAAGTGAAAGAGAGCCACCACCCTTTGTTTCCCTCCCATTCATTCATCAAACAAGTGTTTTCTCTGAGACTTTGTGCCAAAACCTCTTCTAGGGATGCTAGGGATTCAAAGATGAATAAATCTGC
The DNA here is from genome assembly GCF_023851605.1 of Tamandua tetradactyla. Classification (NCBI taxonomy): domain Eukaryota; kingdom Metazoa; phylum Chordata; class Mammalia; order Pilosa; family Myrmecophagidae; genus Tamandua; species Tamandua tetradactyla. Next base: position 63,699,536 of record NC_135341.1, on the reverse strand, counting down.
AGCCCTTCATCACAATGTAGCATGGGAGGCAGAAATAGAAACAAGTAAACAGCCCTGCAGGATGATAAGAGGTAGACAAAGGAAAGCACAAAACATCAAGGCTGTCTGTTCAGAGAAGTCTAGGGCCATAGGGTCATTTTCAAGTTCCTGGCTGCCCTGGCCTCTCAGATTGCTCTGGGCAAAAGCTAGCTGAGACAGTGGATATCTGAGAAAGGTAGTCCGAAGAACATGTTAACCATTCATTCCCCTAGGTTATTCTGAGCTCTATTTCTGCATTGAAGATAATCACCAGACTCTCCATGGCTGGAGCATGGGAGCTCAGTCTGCAAAGATAAACTCACATCAGATTACTTTACATCTTTAAGCTTCATGCATTTTTCCCCCTTTGAGGGTTGGTAAAAGACATGACCATATAAAGAACATTACTTAATTTTCTGTAGAATTGAAGTTCAAGTAGTGTCCATTATGCAATTTGGTATTTCTGATGAGAATCTGTAGAACATATCTTTCAATTTAATCCTAGAGAAATTTTATTATAATAAAAACATTGAGAATATCTTATTTTCCAAGCACCTAATAAGTACTTACATGTTATCTGATCTATCCTTACAACTTCAATGAATACCTGACATCCCCAGTTCCTATCTTTTCTATTAACTTGACTGCTAAGATGCTCACAACTAAATTAAATACTCAAAAGCAGTATGCACTTAGGATTTTAGCTTATTTTCCTTCTCTACACAATCTTGATCTTTGTTCTTCTCCCAGTTTTATCAATGTTACTGTCTTGTGGGATATTTACTATGCATTTACACAGATACATTTTTTAAAATCCATACTCTATAAACAAAAAATTGTTACCATAAATATCAAATGTATTTTTCTCCCAATTCACAAAATTTTCCATGAATAACTAATTTGAAGATGACCCCCTGGGTATTTTCCACCCTGATCACTTGAAAATTCAGCTAATGCAATATCCCACAATCACCTATTTCAGAATCTGTTTATGAAAAAGTACAAAAGTGAAGAGGCTGACTGACTTAACTTACAACATAAGGTAACTATGAGGACATTTCCAAATGTATTACAAAGAATTATTTCATATCTTGTATTAGATCTTGACAGTTTCATTTCGGCCCTCCTCCCATCACCACTTTTTGGAGTCCCAGTTATATCACACCACCCTCGATCTGCAGGGTTGCCAGGGCAAGAGGCACTGTCAGAACCTGCTGAGTGAGAAGGCATTGCTATCACCCGGTGATGTCTGTGCCCTGGAATTTTACTCTTAGCACTGACAATGCCTCTGGAACTCATAAAAATTCTGCTGGAACCCAGGGAGCTGAAGGTCAGTATCTTTAAGGAATCAAGGAAACTTGTAAGACAAACTCTGTTGCTGAGGATTTCCAGGTACTCAAAGCAAATGCCTCCAAGAGGACAGCAAAATCTCCCTGCATTGACTATATCAAATTGGAGGCGGATGGGGGCTGGTGCAGCTTTTGTTTCAAAAAACAAAACAAAGAGATAAAAATGAACAAAGTACCATATACTCATGGGAGACACACACATTGGAAAAACTCTTGGCATACCCATTTGGCACCCAATCAGAGGGCTTAGACAGGTATTAAGGGGAACACAATGTTTGGGTACAACCATTCATTTATTCAACAAATATTTACTCAGTAGCTATTCGGCACCAAATACTATTCTAGACAGTTAAGATTCAAAAGTAAGCGATGGAGGCAAGGCTCCTGCTTTCACGGAGTCCACACTCTAGACATGAGACACACATAATCAATAGGTAAACAGTGAAATGAAGAATTCAGATTTCAGGTATAAACAGCTTGAAGAAAAGGAAGGAAAATAAAAACTTTGAGGGTTCTAAAAGGGAATAGGTGACTGCCATTGCTTGGGCGGTCAAGGAAGGGCTTTCTAAGAAGGTAACACAATCTTATAATAGAATGAGAAGGAGCTAAAAAAAAAAAAAGCATGAGTACCTTCATTGACTTTCATCAAAAAAAGATGAGCTTACTAAAAAAAGAATGTACAGTCACATTTGTAGCTCTGTACACCCCATGCTTCAAACAACTACAAAAGCCCTTAGGAAGGAAATGAATCTCGAACTTTCTCTGTTCTAAAGATAGTTTTAAGAAATCACCTCTTCCCAAAGATGCTAGATTAAAAAAAACAAGTCATCTTAATTCATCTCTAATTATATCAGAATGTACTACAAAGAAGCAAAAGGGGAGAAATGAAGTATTTATTACTCTTATAATATAGGTTATTGTATATAACAATATTTCAGTGTCAATAAAATGATCTCTTTGCACTATAATGTCAGCAAGCAGCTTCATTAAAAAAAAATAGTTCCGTGGCTATAGTCAGTGTCATTTACTTTCACTCGTGTAAAACCAAATTGTATTTACTAGCTGGTGGTCCCATTTACAAAATGTAGTAAACCTTTGAAATTCATTTAAAATGAGATTTTAACAGTCTGTTGAACAATCACAACTAATAACTAGTTGTTTAATTCGCCAATGCCTTCACATGTAATACCCCAAAGAAGCCACTTACTACTGAGTTTCTGTTCACCAATAAAAACACTTAGCATGACACTTTCCTGAAAAATCCACGGCATTACATTTTCCTAAAAAATCCATGGTTCACAATACTTGCCATTGAAACACCATTTCTGTTCATGTTTCCTAATCCCTGTCTTTGCTGGAATAATAAGAGAGGCAAGCAGAAGTGAATAAGGGAGCAGATCAGTCACTAAGAATGTTCAGAATGAATCATGAAACATTTGACTAAAATGCAATTTTTATTCTTTTGAAATGCAGTGCAAAACGCAATTTTTATTTTTTTTGAAATGCAGCGCAAACTATATGTTATTACTCTATTAATAAGCATACTAAACTAAAACAAGGCCAAATAATGTAAAGATATTTTCCAACAGGTCTATATTACCTAATCCATTTACTATAAGAACTGCTGTGCTCTGATGCTGAGGTCCTGTGTCCAGGAAGCTTACTTTCTTGAACTTGGAAACCGGTTTTTAAAACTGAATCTCACTAGTACCTAAAATCAATAAAACACTACGAAAGATGATTTATTTCAAATGTATTTACTGATCAGGCACAGTGTTTGAATCTTCATAAATTCTAAACGTGCGTGGAGAATGGAGGACATTGTGTTTGAAGTTGGCTGTTCAGGTAAACTCTTCTCGTTTGATCGATTTTACAAATTATGTTTCTAGCTCTTTCCTTTAAAATGTTCCATTTGGAGACAATTCTACATTTAACTTCTAATAAATTAAAAATACAAAACTCACCCCATTCCAGTCCCCACCCCACCTCCCAATTAAATCTTGAGGCTTAAAAGTTGGCACTAATAATCTTCTACAATGATCCTTGGGAAATCCTCCTCCAAAATGTCAATGGTAGCTAAGAAAGACGAAATCCACTAGGAATGAAAACTACCCCAAATTAGTTCTTCCACGAGGAGTGGGGGACGCATAACCAGCACAACCCCTGTTACCAGAACCAACTCAACCCGCCTCAGAAGAGGATGCTGCGTCAAGAGAAGCAAAGCAAAGGAGCGCGACCCAGGAGAGGAGCGAAATCGCCACAGATTCCCTGAGGAGGCGGGGAGAAGCCCAGTCGCCAGGCACTGGCAAGAGCGCACGCCAACACTCAGGATATTTCTCCTTTCCAAACCTCAGAGTTCCGGGCCGGGAGTTAAAAAAAAAAAAAAAACGGGAATGACGGACCCACAGTCCCTTTAAATCGTCCCCCTCCCACTCCCCACCCCGTGTCTGCCAACCTTTTCCGAACCCCCGTGTCACACAACTTCCTCATCATGGAAACTTCCACTGGGTTCGGCGCCGAGAATGCCAAACTCCATTTCACAAGGAGCCTGTCAACAGCTGGCTTGGGGTTTGGGGAAAAGAGCCGATGCATTGGGGGGGGGGGGGGCGGGGGACAGCCACCCTGCTCCACCACGGCCCACGCTGTGGCTCCCTGACTGCTGCAGCCGTGCCCGGGCACGAGAGGGCACCCCCTGCCAGACTCGGGGCACAGAAACCCCGCGGAGACAGGTAATAAGACGGTTGACACCCCTCCTCCCATGGCCTCCCACGCGCGCTAAGCTTCGCCGCCGGCACCCCTCCTGGTTCCTGCGACACCCCCGCCACCATCCCGCCCACCCTTCTGGACACTTGGAACTGTCGTCTGTGCCCTCCTTCCTCCTCCCTCCGCGCGGTCTTCTCGCCAAATTACCAGTGCCCTCGAGCCGGCTGGGTCGAGCGCCGCTGCCCGGGGAAGGCAGCCTGCGGGCGCTTGCCCCGAGCAGGGGGAGCAGAAGGTCTCCTTTCCAAGCGCACTCACATTATTCATGTAAAGTTAATCCCCGCCGCGTCACGGCCGCCCGCCCGAGGATGTGCGCCTTCCTTGGCCAAGCCCCGCAGTCTCCACCCTCCTCCGCCCCCTTCTCCCGGCGGCGGGGTCCCGGGGAGCGCAGGCGACGGGGCGTCGCGCGAGTCTTGCAAAATGTCAACTCCTCGGTCGAACAGAGGCGGCCGCAGCCAGGGCCGCGCCGGCCCTCCCCGGTCACTCCACTTTTATTGGCGTAGGAAGCGAGTATGGCCCGGGCGCCCGAGTCCCCGCCTCCCCGCAACCCCCCGCGCTCCCGGCCCGCCCCAGTCCGCTTCCCGGGCGCTGCCTTACTCAGGACCGGAGCGCCCGCTCAGCGCCGCATCTGCGAACCGGTGACCTGATTTCCCCTCCGGCCCTCCCGGCGGTCCGACTCGCGCGGCGGCGGCGGCGGCGGCGGCGGCTGCCAAGAGCAAGCAAACCCGGCTCCGCCAGGGGCGCAGCGAGGAAATGGCCTCCCGGCTGCACGCCCCGCCGCAGCCGTAACCACCGCCGCCGCCGCCTCCCGGAGCTGCCGGACCGGCCCGCTTCGTCCAGCACCCGCGGTTCCTGTCTGCCTCCGGGACCGCACTGCCACGCGCCCCATCCCACGCTTGCCGACCCCTACTCCGCTTCCTTCGTACCCCCCACCCCCGGGCCAGCCGCCGCCACACCTGCCTCCCCAGGTGCGGGCGCCTCCCCAGTTCCCAGCGCCGGCTGTGCCCTCCACCGAGCATGCCCTCTCAGAGGTGACAGCGTTGTCGTGGGTTCTGTGGCTGCGCGTCCACCCACCCGGCTGCCGGGCGCACGAGATCTCAAGTTTGGGCGTCATTCCTCTAGTTGGAGAAGAGGAAGGAGTGGGGGGCAAGTGGCAGGCAGGACAGGAAAGGGTGACACCCCAGAGAACTGCCCTTTCCGTCCTGGGCCAGTCCCGCGCAACCCAAGCCGCCGCGCACCTCCTTCTGCCTCCAAACCACTTGTGGCGCCTGTCCGGCAGAACCAGACGCTCTGACTCCCACTGGGGCCTTCAGCCGGCCCGCCGTTTGGCAATTCTCTTACCACCCCTGCCACCCCCACTGCTACCGCCGCCCTCGTCCTGGGGATATAAGAAGGAGAAATATCTAGTTTTCACTTAAAAAGACACCCTCCCCCCATTATGCATACCCTGGAGAGGTATGTGCGATGTTGAGGCACTCCGCGGGTTCCAAAAAGGGCAGCGCCAATAATGAGTCTTTGCCTTAGAAAGGTACAAATAAAACCCGGAAGACAAAAATGATTCCTATTCTTGAAGCGTCCTGCCCTGGGCAAATGTAGGATTCCTGAAACGCTCCGCATCTCAAGTCCTGAAGGCCAGGGTTTCAGGTTGTATGAAAAATAAAGATGTAGACAACTGCGGTCTGGGCTGGATACTGGGAAAATGACCGAGAACCCAAAAAGCTAAAATGTAGTAGACGTGAAGCTATAGTTGCAACAAAACTACGTCGCCACAGCACAATTGTTTTTTCATGTAATATTAAAATAATCCTGATATAATTATTAATAGATACATTTGTTCATAGAACACACAATGTAATAGAGTTGTGACACTTTATATCCTCAACTGTCTGGACAATGTATAAATAATTTATTATAGAGTTTTCTAGAATTCTAGCCGGTGTGACATGCGCGTTTTCGACTGGCTTCTTCTGAGTGTTCGAGGAAGGAGGTGAGAAACCACCACCCCTACCTACAGCAGTAACAACTGCCAAAGTCAAGAATTCGGAAGCTCTTCCCTGCACAGTGATTCAGCGCGCCACAAAAGAGAAAGTCGCGATTCCAAGACTTCCTGGCGAGAGGGAGGGGCTTTTCCCCCTCAGACTTCGCAGACCCTATTTCCACTCGGTCCTTGGCGATAAATCAGTGCTTTATTCATCACTCGTAACGAGGCTGTACCGTAGGACTCGCAGGTTTCCGTAGCCGGAGAGTTGTCTCTTACGGTGGAGTTCCCGGGCTTTGCTCCAAAAGCTGCCCGGGATGTTTTGGTTGGTTTGGAGAAAAGCTGTGGAGTCGGCACCACTTGTTACAAACTTGCGGCCCCCTGGTGGCTAACTAGGTGAAAAAGCTGGTCAATGAGGAAAAAACTTTGCTCAGGTAGGCCACAACAGTTGACAACGGTTTTTGCAGGGGTTAGAGACCCACGTGCACAATTTTGTAATAAGAGAACACGGAATTGGGGTGGGTGGGAGTGTGTGCAAATCTTGCCAACGCAAGATGGATGATTAGGCCCTAAAGCCTGCTGGGACTTTTTACTTTTTCCTCTTCCTGAGTATAACTTGGAGCCCTGTATGAAGGAAACATCATGCAGAGAATGAAGTATAATAAAAATTGTTGCTTCCCTTTGTTCAGATGGCTTTGTCTTTCTGATCTCCTTTTGCCTAGAAATCTCTGAAATAAGGAGTAAATTAAAATATTAAATAAATAACTTATTCAAACAATCCATGAGACTCATTATAACAATATCATATAACAATGGGAAAGAGCAATTTTAATACAGTGTTATTAAAACAACATGAAGTACTAGGATCCCACTTGAATTGGCCCTTTGAGGACAGTCTTACAGGCTGCAGGACTGTTAAGAAGGGTTATGAACACAGCATGGCATTTATTTTTCTGGTTGTACTATCAGAGACCCTAGTAAAGAATTTCATGAGGTCCAGACACAAACTTGAGACTCAATCCAGCCAACCCGAGAGGGAGCACCAAGATTGTTTTGATGATGTACGCTTACATCCCTCCAAAGCCGTCCTCATTACCAGTCTTATCAGTTTTATCCTCCTGACTCAATTCTAGGAAGCAATTCATTCATATATTCATTCATTCAATAACTCCTGGGGTAAGATGAAGAAAACACGGGTTCTGATAGGGCTGGGATTAGGCTGAAGTGAGTGAGGCCAATTGGTAAAGTACTGGGTTGGATCTTGTCTTTGTTTACAATGTTGATATTTTGTTCATCATGGATAATTTTTGCATTAATTTTCATTTTTAAAATATTGCATTAAAATATTATGCCTCTTGATTACTGAGTTTTTTACATCCCTTAAATTTTGGACCAGAGGTAAGTGTCTGCTTCACCCAAGTCCCCAGTCTCCTGTGCAACTCATTGTTACTGGAGTACAATCAGAGAAGGAAAATTCAAGTTAGAATTTGCTCATTGTCAAAGACATTTAATATACAATAAGAGAATTGAGGTCAGGGAATTACAGATGTGGGTGAGAGCCGAGGGTAAAAATCAGGGAAGATTTCATTGGAGGTAGCACTTTAAACAGTCCATGAGGGATGAGCCAAATTTTACCAAAAAGTGTTGGGACTTGAGGAAATACCATTCTGGGGACAAGAACCACTGGCATTCTTTCATTCATTCAATAACTACTTCCCAAGCTGGCTGTGCAGCCGAATGACCCAACCCTGAAGATGCTGATTCTATCTACTTATTGTTAATTCCTGGAATTTGATTTTGCTGTGAAGGTTCCAGTGATTCTGGCCAGCCAGATAAGAATGCAAAGTCTGCCCTGTCCATTAGGAAAAGATAGGCTGTTAGGAGAGACGATATATTTTAAATCAACTCTAATTTAAGGGTGAGAAAGCTATAAATATAAATTGTTGTGTGAGAGTTGGCAAGGAGGCCAAGATAGACCAGGAATAGTGGGGGGTATGGGATAAGACTTCCTGTATAAGGTGGCTTGGTAGAACTTTGGAGAGAGGAAGTCTGACAGGGAAAGTCAGAGCTGGCTACATAATTTGCAAGGACTAGTGCAAAATGAAAATGTAGGGCCCCTTATTCAAGATGCAGCAAAAAAGTGCCATTAATGGTTCTAAAATATAAGGCTTATCTCCTTTCTTCTGCATTCTGTCTTTGGTCTTGTCATCATGTTTTTTTTATTTATATTTAATGTCATTTTAAGCAAAGAAAAATAAAACTTTTATATTAATAGCATGAATTTAATTCTTATATTGTTCAATGCCAGGTTTAAGGACAAATATAAGAGCTTTGGACTCATATGGAAATCAGTGCACTTGCACAATGTGTATTTCACAGCTCAAGCATGCATACAGATTTTGTTCTTACTAAAACAGTGGAAACATTGCACAATACTAACTCAACTGTTTTTATTTCACTTCTTGATACACACAAGTTCTACCAATACTTTACCTTTGGCTTACTGATAAGTAAGGAAAAAGTGAAAGGAAAAGGAACTATGGCTTGCCCTATATTTCTCTATCTATATCATCATTTTCAGAATATGTCGTTAGATAATGCAGGGAAGTAACATGAATAAGAAAGGACATGAATAGGATTCCTTAGTTGCTGCCTTCTTTCTGCATTCAGAACAAGTTCTGGTTGGAAAAGAAAGTATGGCCTCTTGGGGTTGTCAGCACTCCCATCCGTACTTACTCACTTGTAGATGTAACATGTTTATCTAGTACTATATTTGAGTCTCATTGAACATCTGTGTAGGGGGTGTTCTCCGGAATTTTGTGCACATGAGCCTTTGAGAATGTTCAATGTGAGGCAGCCACAAAGACTGGCAGGGGTCACGCCTGTTGTGTGTATCTTCTCTGCTCACACTCATGTTCCATTGTCCCATCAGATTTCACTTACAAAACACAGATTCAAAACTAAAATTATTAGGAATTTTAAGACAGTAATAGCACAGCATTAAACCAGTGCCAAGCCCTAAAGACGGGGATGCCTCTGAGCATGAGTACCCAAGCAACTGGGAGGTTGCACACCCCTGAAGCTGGTCCTGGAGAAAGAACTTGATGCTTGTTGGTCGTGGAAAGCATAGAGCATGTTTGAGGGTGTAGCAGATATTCTGGCTTGTTATAGCATGGAGTATCTAACCTAGCTAACATTTATTAAAAATGTATCATATTCCAGGTACTGTCCTTATACTTCACACATCTTTTAAAAGTTGCTCAAGAACTCCATGAAGCAATATTATTATGCTTTCCATTTTCCAAATAGGGAAGCTAAGGCATGGGGATGGCAAATGATTTGCCTAAGTTCAGGTCCAGCACTGGTAGCAGAGACTACATTTTTAACCACCCCACCAGGCTGCCTGTTTGCAAGAGAGGGAGTCATGGATAGGTACATGGGGCTGGAAAATGTGAGCCTGTTCTGGGAGTCATGATTCATCCCCTTAGCTCCATCTAGGTGTTCAGTTTGATGAACTTTTATATTTGCAAACACTCATGTAATCATCACCCAGAAAAGATAGAAAACATTCCCAGCAACATAAAAAGTATCCTTATACTTTTTCCCTATAGATAGACATTCTTCTACTGGTAACCACTATTTTGACTTCCATCATCATTGCTTAACTCTTCCATTTCTTGAACTTCATATAAATGGGATCATAAAGTATGTTCTCTTTTATATCTAGTTTCTTTCACTGGATGGAATGTTTTTTTTTCAGATGAGTCCACATTATTGCATGGATTAGAAGGTTATTCCATTTTTTTTTTTTTTTTTAAATGAGCAGGCACTGGAACCGAACCTGGGTCTCCAGCATAGCAGGTGAGAACTCTGCCTGCTGAGCCACTGTGGCCGCCCGTTATTCAACTTTTAATTTATGCTTGCTATTCCATTATTTTCTGGCCTCAATTCCAGAAAATTCTATAATCACATTCTCTTCCCTTGTCTTCCAACTAGAAGTAGAAGATTTTGAGGCCCTTGGGCAAGAATACAAGCTGGAAGGAGCCTGGGTCACTGAATCACCATGTGGAGGAGAACTGAACACTTACATTTAACTGTTACAGTGATTGAGAAACCAACTTCTTTTGTGTTAAGCCACAGAAATATGAGGGTTTATTCACTGAAGTAGTCAGTGCTATTCTAACACACCTGTGAGCCAGGCCAAACTTCATCAGAGTATAAATCATTTTTTTCTTTAAATAGATACAGTTAAAATAAGGAAATAGATCTGGGTAGGTTGCTCAAAAATAAAATATTTTGTCATTTGGATATTGCTCCAAAACAAAATGTTAGGTTAAAAAAAAATGCTGAGTGGTAGTTTTTAATTGAAGTGTAATTTGCATATAATAATATAGGCAAATCTTAAGTATTCAATTTGATGATTTTTGTATTTGCATACCTTAGTATAACCATCATCCAGAGCAAGACAGAAAACATTTCCAGCAACATAGAAAGTATCCTTATACTTTTTCTCTGTAGATAGCCATCCCCCTTCTACTGGTAACCACTATTTTGACTTCTAATTTTGATTAATTCTTCCATTTCTTGAACTTCATATAATGGGATCATAAAGCATGTTCTCTTTTATATCTAGTTTCTTTCACTCAGTGGAATGCTTGGTTTTTTTTAGATAAATGCACATTATTGCATGGATTAGAAGGTTGTTCTATTTTTAATTTATGTTTGCTATTCCATTATATGAATCTATCACAATTTGTTCATGCCTTATATCGATGGGTTGTTTCTAGTTTTAGATTTTTACAAATAAGGCAGTTATGGACATTCTTGAACAAGTCTTTTTGTGAATACATGTGCTCATATCTCTTGGGAATATTCTTGGGAATGGAATTGCTGGTGATTATTCATATCTCAACCATTCTATTAAAGCCTTCTGAGGAACTAGAACAATTATGAGCAACAGGAAGATGGTCAACTAGCTCTGCCTGACTTCTGCTCATTCATACAGCTATCACGAATAATAAGTCAACTAGAGTCTAACTTCAGCTAGTAAATATTACTCAGTGTCACAAGTGTGCCAGTTTGAAGCCATGTTTTAATCCTGATGCAATCTTGTGGGAGCAACCATTCATCTTAATCCCTATTCAATAATGTAGTTTGGAAACTTGATTAAGTTATCTCCGTGGAGATGTGGCACACCCAATTGTATTAACTTGATTAGATGGAGCTGTGACTCCACCCATGCCAGGTAGGTCTTGAGTACTTTACTGGAATCCTTTAAAAGAGGAAGCATTCGGCAGGCCATAACGGCTCAGCAGGCAGAGGTCTCATCTGCCATGGCAGAGACAAGTTCGATTCCTGGTGTTTGCTCATGCAAAAAAAAAAGAGGAAGCATTTTGGAGAAAGCTTCAGAACAGTGAGAGAGCCACAGAATCCACCAGCCAGAGACCTTCGGAAATGAAGAAATACATCCCCAGGGAACCTTCATGAAACAAGAGGCCTGGAGAGGAAACTAGCAGATGTTGCCATTTTTGCCATGTGCCTTTACAGTTGAGAGAGAAACTCTGAATTTCATCGGCCTTTCTTGAGTGAAGGTAACCTCTTATTAGTGCCTTAAATTTGGACATTTTTATAGACATGCTTTAATTTGGACTTTTCCATGGCCTTAGAACTCCTCTTATTAGTGCCTTAAATTTGGACATTTTTATAGACTTGCTTTAGTTTGGACTTTTTCATGGCCTTAGAACTATAAACTAGCAACTTACTAAATTCCCCTTTTTAAAAGCCATTCCATTTCTGGTATATTGCATTCTGGCAGCTAACAAATTAGAACAAGTATTAACATTCTCAAAATAATCAATATTCAAAACCAGTATTGCCTTATGTAACAATTACAAGCTCTTCTTGTAGTCACAAAACATTTCTAAAAGTCTATGCAAAAATGGAGATGTTGATGAATTAAAGTGTATTGAGGAAAAGGTGAATGGGGGAGAGGAAAGTAAAAATACCGATGCATTCCTAAATTAAATCTTAATTTTCAGCTGTCTGAAAGATAGGTTAAGATGAGCTGAATAATTGCTAATTGGACCATAATACCTGTGTTCTAGGTGATCACACAAACTACTGTAGGTTGTTTAATTTTTTTGTCAATCACAGGAGAAAGCTAGTGATGCAAGATGCATCTTCCCAAAAACATGTCAATTAAGTGTACTTCTTTTTTTTTTTATCAAAAATGGAAATGCAATTTTTTAAAAATTCAGTGAAAATATCCTTTCTATTTATGAAGGGGATGAGTTAATCTTACTCTTTTTCATGGAATAAAGTCTCTAATTTATCCAGGTACAATGACACATATAATGTGATGCTTATGATTATGGGCTATTTTCAGATCTTTAAAATCCCTGTGTAGATAGATATGAATGAGTCATATCTGGAGTGGCAATCACACCTTCAAATTTACTTGCTTTTGTCAGTTTAAATGAAAGTCTCAATTTGAGGGCAATGTACATCTTATTGATACCTCTTATTTTCATGTATTATAGCTCTCTTGTACAATAAACTCACCTCATCCCAAGTTTACAAAGCACTGCACAAAGTATTAGTCACAGAGCTTCTCCAGACACAGTTGCAGAGTGTATTTCCCATACCTATAATATGATACATTTAGGGCAAATAAATCTAGAGCTAGTTGGGAAAACCAGAAAGGACTGGGTTTCCACTTATGCAGATTTAGAGAAACCCTCCACCGTGGTTCACGCCAGATATTGTGGTGGCTAAGAGTTTAAGTTCTGGGTTGGTGTCCTTTCTTGTCGGTAATTTTGGTTGTCGTCCTCACTATGCCTTGGTTTCCTCCTCTATAAAAAAAGAGAAAATAATCGAGCCTACTTGATAGAGATGGTAAGAGGAATATCTGTGCTGATAGATGGCTAACGCTGGTTATAGTGCCTGGCACATAGTAGGTGGTCAATGATATTATGTCATTATTATTTCTGTAAGAAATTAATTTATGCTAGTTAAAAATAGAAAAACATGGGGAAGGCTGAAATTTTATCTTGAAAGATACTGTTTTCCAAATTCACTCAACAAATATTTGCAGATATGTGTAACAATATACATAACTCATTAAGTACCTGGGCAGGCACTGTTCTAGGCTCTGGAGAAAGAACAGTGAGCAAGACAGACAAAATCCCTCCCCTGGGGCATTTACATGTCATTAAAAAGAATATAAATTACTGAAAGAGGAAGCTTTGGCAAAGATTCCTCACAAACCCAAATACATGACTGAATTCAGACTTGTAGAAATAACTTCTAACAACAGACTCCTTTACTGATCTAGTTCTTGCTTTTAATTGGGATCATTTAGTGAAAATGACAAGTATTTTTCCTATAGCATTTCCTGATGCTACTAACTCTTAATTTAGAAGGTCTTCTCTCACATCCAGTTTCTAGAATGTCTGGAATTTTCTTCCAATACAGGTGAGACTAGAGTCATTCAGATGTCTTCAAATATAGGATTTGGGGTGGGCCACGGTGGCTCAGCAGGAAGAGTTCTCGCCTGTCATGCCAGATATCCAGGTTTGATTCCCGGTGCCTGCCCATGTAAAAAAAAATATATATATATATATATATTTGAAGCTGATCTGATCTGAGCCCTGCTCATAATTAGTTGTGTGCTCTTGGTCTAGTCAATTCTCCTCTGGTCCTTTCATCCTCATCAACAGATACAAGGGACTGAACTAAGTGATTCCAAAATCCACTGCCTCCCCACACCAAAATTGTAAGTTTTAAATCCTATGCAATTGTATCCCTATTCAATGTCCAGAGAAGGACCTTTATCTTATGGAGGACTCCCTATTATTCATTGTTAACAATATTTTTGCATTCATTAACTAAATAAAGAACCTTTTCTAACACAGGAAATCTGGTCTTATTCTCCCCTTTATGAGGTGAAAATAAAATGGTCTTAAGTTCCATCAAGGACAGCAGTTTCTTTTAGAAAGATAGGAAAGCAACCTCTTTGTATTCCATCTTTCAAATAGCATTTCCTTTTGAATATTTAAGTCAAATGACAGGACACTTTTGTTTTTGCTTGTATAGATAAACTATAGAGTGAATTTTCCATCACTTTTGGTATGTGCGCTCTCTCTCTCACTCTCCCACCTCCATCTATTTCTTTCATTCTTCTTTCTTCCTACCTTCCTTTCTTTCCAGTAAATGCTCTTGATTAAAACTGTTGGATTAATTGGCATGAAATTGTCTCAACAAGGAAATGCCTCATTCATGTCAGGTGCACACTCACTTCTTGGTTCTTCCTCCAGCCTTAAATATAATTATTTGAAAGAAGGTTTTGTGACTGCTGAAGTTCAAGGAAACATGGGAACAAGAAATGATGTTGAGTCATCCACATTATTGCCCTTAAACCACTTAACTTCCCTGAGCCTCAGTTTTTTCACCTACAAAATGGAGGAAATCCTCATTGCCAAGGGAATTGCCCTGTAAATGTAATTGTAATAACAAACAAAAAGCAGATCCAATTGAAAGTAAATTCAGCACTTGAAAGCAAATTCTACACAATGTATTTACTTGCTTAATTGCAAACTGCCGACATAGCCAATATACGACAACCAGGTCAAGGGCACATAATACATTTAAAGGTGAAGGATACCAGAGTCTCTAAACGCATCAGCCAGGGTAGATAGAAGGCAGTTCGGTACATTTAGGGAGAGGTCTCAGAGCCAGTCCGTGGTATAGTGTCAGTGGAGAGTCTGCAGCCCACACAGGAGGTGCTGGTAGTGGTGCAGCAAGTGAGGCAAGGAGCCTTGCAGCACAGCCAGGCATTGGAGCCAGGAGTCAGAACAAACAAGTGTCAGCCTGCCTCTGCATGATGCTCACCCAAGTGGCCGCTGCATTGGGTTTTTGTTTTGTTTTGTTTTGTTTTGTTTTGCCTCAGAGGTCTGGGTGTCGATATTTTTATCCAAGGAGCGCCAGTCTTGACTGGCATCAAGTTAGTCCATATCATATCCTTCTATGAATGCCTGGTTATCACTTGTTACAAAAACATGCTTTCCTCAATTGGTTTACAGTCATAATTGTGGCCAGCATGTTTATAATATTTCTGGGATTCACGATCTTTAATATCATTTCATATACACAACAAGAAAGAACTAAGACCACACTTAAAATGTGTTAAGTACCTGGCCCTTGGGTGCTCAGTAAGGGTTAGTATTCCTTTTCTTCTCATAAGTGATTTTCCTTGAGTGAAGCCACATATTTTTATGAGTGATAACAAGGATAAAAATGCACATAAATGGTAGACAGAGAAGACCACGTGTTCTCAAAAGAGGCAGTGGTGGAAACACAATTAGCTTGACCTCCAGTTCCCTGTCCATATACTACTTCCCGTGTACTTGTCAGAGCTTTCCCTATCAGAAGAAAGACCATGTGAAAAGAAAGAGAGAAACATTCCTAAATTAAGTTGAATTCTCTGAGCCTCCATTTTCTCATCTGTAGTATGGGGATAATAATTCCTGCCTCCCCTGCATCATGAAATTAAATTGTGAGGGTCAGTGAAGTAAGGGATATGAAAACCGCCTGTCAAGTATAGAACATTCTAAAAGACATGAGGCATTTTCTCTGGGAAAATCTACAGGTACAAAGACAGCACCCTGAAATAATATGACTTGCCATGAGAAATCACAGACCCCTTTGCACGACGGGGTAAGACTTTGGGGACTTTGTGAATTTAAGTGGTATGCAGTTCTGATATCAGAACTGAAACCAGCAGACCTCTACAAATGAAACATGACAGATGAGCAGTTTCCTCTGTTTGCCTTTTGGCCCTTAATCTGACCAACACTCCTCAATTCCCAAAGTTCCTCTTTTTCTATTAATATTTCTAAATATGAGTCATCATGAAAATAATTTGGTTGAAAGCTGGACCCCAGTGAACCCTGCAAGGTTCACTGTGAAAGACTGCCTCCTATAATTCATTCTGGGATGGATGGCAAGAACTACAGCTTGCTACCATGTCAATGAGTGTTAGGAAATTAGTCCTTGCTATTCCTTTAACACACAAGCTCATTTCTGTCTCAGGGCCTTTGCACCTGCTGTGCCTTTTACCTAGAACTCTCTTCCCAGAGTCCTAGCATTGCTTTCTCCCTCACTTCAGAGAGGTCTCTGATGATGGTTAATGAGGCTTTTCCTGACCATCCCAAATAATAGAGCAAACTGTTATCATTCTCTAGTCTACTTTCTCAAAGCGTGGTCATTCGAACAGCATCACTTTGGAATTTGTTAAAAATGTAAATTCTCAGTCCCCACCTGAGAACTGCTGAATCAAACCCTGGGGATAGAGTCAGCAATCTGACATTTTGACAAACCCTCCTGGTGATTCTGATGAAGTTTAAGAGCTTCTGATCTAGCCCTTTATTTTGTTTTGCTTCATAATTCTTCTTACCACCTGACATAGCAACTATTTATTTCTTTCCAGATATTGTCCATCTCCTCTACTAGAAAGCTATGCTAAGATAGAGACTTGGTCATTAATGTATCACAACACTCAAAATAGTATCTGACATACAGCAGGCACTCAACAAAGATTTCCTGAATGAGCGATTTTGTCCCTTTAGAGTGGACACGATCCATCAGAAACAGAACACAATATGGAACATAAAGTATCAATGCATCCCCTAAAGTTGTACCCCAAGCATACTGGTTTGAAAGGATTATGTTCCCTAGAAAAGCCATGTTTTAATCCTGATCCAATCTTGTTGAAGCAGCCTTTTCTTTTAATCCCTATGCAGTAGGTTGGAAATTTATTAGATTACCTCCATGGAGATGTGGCACGCCCATTTGTAGGTATTAACCTTTGATTAGAGGGAGCCATGACTCCACCCATTCTAGGTGAGTCTTGATTAGTTTACTGGAACCCTTTAAAAGAGGAAACTTTTCAGAAAAAGTGAGAGAGCCATGAGAGCCATGCGAGCCCATGCAGCCAGAGACCTTTGGATATGAAGAAGGAAAATGCCCCTAGGGGAGCGTCATGAAACAGGAAGGCTGTAGAGAAAGCTAGCAGACATGTCACCATGCTCACCTTGTGCCTTTCCAGTTGAGAAAGAAACCCTGAACTTCATGGGCCTCCTTGAACCAAGGTATCTTTCCTCTGATGCCTTAACTTGGACATTTCTATAGCTTTGCATTAATTTGGACATTTTCACAGCCTTAAAACTGTAAACTTGCAACTTAAAAATTCCCCTTTTAAAAAGCCATTCCATTTCTGGTATATTGCATTCCAGCAGTTTGCAAATTAGAACACCAAGTGACATGGATAAATTGACAATGACCTAGATGAAGTGCAGTGTAGGAATTACAGTTCTCATTCTACCTACGTTTACCTAGTAAATTTGCTCAAGGTACTACAGTCTGTAGATGCTATATGTAGGACCAGAACCCAGACCTCATAGTTCTCATCCAGTTTCCTTACCATTACATTCAGAATAGGGCCTCAGGAATGGCTATATTGCCAAGACTGTGATGACATGAGGTCATAAAAGTTTTGGAAAAATGGGTCTCAAAGTTTTTTTAGGAGGTTTATTTTCTTTTACTGTATGGTTTCTCAGACTATTTAATTTGCTAATTTGTTCAGCAGATCTCTAAGTGGAAAATGCTTTAGAATGCAGGCATTCCCAATCTTTTGAACCATAAATCCTCTCTTTATATCTTGAGCAATCTTAGCAGACTAGTGAGTTTGACAAACTGCCAAACTGACGAATTATAGCTATCTGACACTCCTCCACCTCTTCAGCCAGTCAGATATCAACGTACCATCTGCGACTGTATCTGTTAGCTTTTGCTGCATAACACACCACCCCAAAAACTTAAAACATAAATTGTTTATTATTTTTCCCAATTCATCAGGTCAGATGGGCAGTGCTTTATGTTGGGGCTGGATAATTAATCTATGATCATCTTATCACTTGTCTGGCGGTAGCAGATTGGTTGGGCTGGGAGGTCCTTAACTGGGATGGCTCAGTTTTACTCCTCAAAGTCTTTCATCCTCTAGCAGGCTGTCCTTGGCTTCTTCATATGGTAGTCTCTGGGCCTAAAGCCCATCAAGGGAGCAAGCCCCCAAATACAAACAATTTTCAAGTCTCTGCTTATGTCATGTTTGTTAAGGTTGTATTGGCCAAAGCAAGCCACACATACAATCCAGATAGGAGAGATGGAAAAATAGACTCTACCTGTTAATGGGGAGGATCTTCAGGATTACATTGCTAGGATGTAATTGAGTCTTAAAAGTCTTAAGAGAGAACAATAATTGATCCCTTTCGTTCTGCTTTTGAGA
Organism: Tamandua tetradactyla; assembly: GCF_023851605.1. NCBI lineage: Eukaryota > Metazoa > Chordata > Mammalia > Pilosa > Myrmecophagidae > Tamandua > Tamandua tetradactyla. The sequence continues at coordinate 63,681,091 of NC_135341.1, read as the reverse complement.
TTGAGCAACATCTTCGACGGGGCCCTCAAATATTCTTGTTTCCTTGCTCAGCTTTAAGGGACTCATCACCATACCAGAATTTTTTCTGTGTCAAGGCCAGCCAAGCCTTCTTCACAGCACTTCAGAGATCAACACCAAAACCCCAGAGCAAAAGTCATTGAAGTATATGGCATTGTGAACTGGTCTTGGTAAAAACTGTCACGTACTGACAGGTTAGAGCTCGCCCTCCTCATTATGCCACCTACACAGGGAAAAATAGGCCAAATAATACAAAGTATTTGTACACAGAACAGTGATGAGGCAGGTATATTCACCCTAACATAGAGAACAGAAGGAAACACACTTTGATCCCCTTAGCAATTTTGATATTCAATATATTGAGTGGGTAGCTTTTATCTCAACCATACAACATTTGTTGATTGCAAAGTAGGGGTCAGGCATCAGTCTCTGGAAAGATCATGGTGAGTAAAGTAAAATGCTCCCTTTCTTTGTAGAGTTTTGTCAAATGACATATAAAGACATTTAAATATTTATCCAGAGAGACACAGAGAGGGGGGGATTAATTAGATAGATAGATAGATGAATATAGATAGAAAGATAGATAAAAAAGAGAGAGAGAAGTATGAGGAATGTGGTGGTGAAGGCATGAACTTTAGATACATTGGTAGGTTTCACTCCCTTTGAAAGTGACATTTCTGCTAAGAGCCACAGGCTGAGCAAGAGCTAGCCGGGTAAAGGGAGGTGAGTTAAGTATTTCAGGCAGAGTGGACAACAAATGAAATAAATGCTTGTGAGGCAAGGAATAAAGTTCCCTGCCCAGAATTTATGAAAAGCTAATGCATTCTGTGACGAATTTCAATTCCCCTCCTTTTTTTTTTTTAGCAATTGTGTTACAATGTCATTCACTTTATCTGTTTGCAATCTATGAATTATTTACTTTCATATTCAAAAGCAATAAATAATTCTTCTTTGGACATATTTCTATTTCAATGATTTTTGGAGCTTTTAATATCTAGTTAATGCATTCTTCTCCCACACCTTTGTACCTATTGCCATTTTGTCTGATTTTCTTCTCAGGACAGACTGTTTTCATGTTTTTCTGGAAAAATGCCTTCATTTTTCTAAAAATCTGAAAGAAATTATATTTGAAAGAAAAATTTTCCTTTAGAATTTTATAAATTATTCTCACCATGTCATTTTGGACAATTGAATCTTTTCTAGGGAAGGTAGGGAGTGAGGAGTACTCTTCTCATGTAAACTCTGAAATAGTAAGGGAAGGGCCAGAGAATGTTTTTATTATTACCATGTGAGTCTGTGTGTGTGTGTGTGTGTGTGTGTGTGTGTGTGTGTGTGTGTGTGTTGTTAGCATAAGGCCCTCAGAAGAAAAGTGAAATTAATGAAAGCTCCATAAGGGCAGGGTTTTTGGGTCTGTATTGTTCCCTAATATATCCCAAGCACCTCGAATAGTACTGAGCACAGAGGAGATAAATGTTTGATAAATACTGCTTTCAATATCCTTCTGAGATATTTATTGTAAAAATAAAATGGATAATAGCTAGTATTTATTGGGAATCTACTATGTGCCAGGCAACTTCTAAATAACCACTTAGTACACGCAAAAACCCTCTTAGAATGATACAACTATTCCCATTTTACAGATGAGGAAACACACTTGTAAGAAACTATGAAAATTTATGTAAGATAATTTCCCTAACTATTAAGCTAGCAGAAAGGCCTTTTTACAAATGTAGTCACCAGTGTAAAGAAATGTTCAGGAAAGACAAGTACAGGCGTAGTAGAAAAGATTATATTATATAACAGAAAGTAAAACCAGGAGCAAATAAGAAAGGGTGAACTAAAGTAACAGTTAAGAGAGAGTTATAATGCAAAAAAATACACTAAGCTGTGTCCTGATAAAGAGAACACCTAAATCACTGAGAAATATAGAAAGCCCTTTATCCTGAAGCCTCATCAGTGCCTCCTAATTTTGTTTTGTTTTGTCACATTGCTGAATTTGAACAACAAAAAAAAGTAGTTTAGAATAATATTTGGTTTTAGAGGGGAAAGGAAAGGGACTTCACCAGCAGCCAGGGCTGAGCGCAACAAAACTCCAATCATGGAATTAATGAAAAAATTCTGACTACTAAAAATAGGCTCCCAGCTCAGCTGAACCTAGAGTAAAAGCAGAGGTCACTGGTTTTTGTCCTGGTGCAGAGGGGGCAGGGCAGACAGGAAAAGGAAAAAAAAAAAAAACAGAGGTTTTTGGATCTGAAAAGGTCTGGGTCCTGCAGGAAAGGAGGGGGCACATAGAACCGGGAGATACACAGAGCAACGTGCCAACTTAGGCTCTTGACTGGCAAACCTGAGGAACAGGGTCCTGCTCTGAAAAGGACTTTTCTTTTTCTCTTTTATGGCTGTGTTTCTACGAATTGATTACTCTTTGGATACAGTGCAGAGCTCCTCGGGCTCCACTGCCCCAGGCATAGGCAGAATTGAGCTTGTTTGAGAGCTTGTCTGGAGCCTTTGCCTTCCCAGGAGAGGGGTGGGGCCCAGCTCAGGTGGATTCCCTCCCTCAAGGAATTCAGACCCCAGGGTCTGGAAAAGTGAAGTGATTAAAACCAGCCCACAACCTCTCCTCTGTCTCCACCAAGCCCCCAGCAGTAAGAGTCTGCTGAAGTTAAAGGTACCCCATCACCTTATGCTGGTGGGACCTGAAAGCAGAAAAGCACCACATACTGGGCAGGATAGGAAAAATGCAAAGTCCAGAGACTTCACAGGAAAGCCTTTTAATCTGCTGGGTCTCACCCTCAGGGAAAACTGATCCAGGTGACTCTTTCCTCCTGAGAGGGACCAGTTTGATCTGGGAAAATCTCATTGGGGTCTATAATACCTAAGTAGACCCTCCTAAGGGGTGGGGGAAAGGCACCATACAGGCAGGGCAAGAAACAAAACCATAAGAACTGAAAAATTCTGATCTATTAAACAAAACCTAAGCTAGAGTACTAGAATAAACTGAACTGAATTTCAAAGAATAGACAGACAACAAAGTCATCCAGCAAGAAAATCCTAGGGGAAAAAAAAAGTGAACACAATCTCCAGAATAAACTGATTAAGGTAATTAAATGCCTAGATGCCAGCAAGAAATAATGAATGATACTAGGAAAATTGAAGAAACAGCCCAAACAAAGGAACAAACAAACAATTCAAATGAGATACAGGAGTTGAAGCAATTAATTCAGAATGTTCAAACAGACATGGAACATCTCATCAAAAATCAAATCAATGAATTGAGGGAGGATATAAAGAAAGCAAGGAATGAACAAAAAGAAGAAATCAAAAGTCTGAAAAAATAAATCACAGAACTTATGGGAATGAAAGGCACAGTAGAAGAGATGAAAAAAACAATGGAAACCTACAATGTCAGATTTCAAGAGGCAGAAGATAGGATTAGTGAACTGGAAGATGAGACATTTGAAATCTGACAAGCAAAAGAAAATATAGGGAAAAGAATGGAAAAATATGAGCAGGGACTCAGGGAATTGAATGACAACATGAAGCACACAAATATACGTGTTGTGGGTGTCTCAGAAGGAGAAGAGACAGGAAAAGGAGGAGAAAAACTAATGGAGGAAATTATCCCTGAAAATTTCCAAACTCTTATGAAAGACTTAAAATTACAGATCCAAGAAGTGCAGCATACCCCAAATAGAATAGATCCAAATAGATGTACTCCAAGACACTTACTAATCAGAATGTCATATGTCAAAGAGAAAGAGAGAATCTTGAAAGCAGCAAGAGAAAAGCAATCCATCACATACAAGGGAAGCCCATAAGACTATGCATAGATTTCTCAGCAGAAACCATGGAGGTGAGAAGACAGTGGGATGGTATATTTAGGATACTAAAAGACAAAAACTACCAACCAAGAATTCTATATCCAGCAAAACTGTTCTTCATAAATGAGGGGGAAATTAGAACATTTGCAGACAAAACTTCACTGAGAGAATTTGTGACCAAGAGACTGGCTCTGCAAGAAATACTAAAGGGAGTACCAGAGACATATAAGAAAAGACAGGGGAGAGAGGTTTGGAGAAGAGTGTAGAAATGAAGACTATCAGTAAAGGTAAAACAGAAAAATTAGATATGACATATAAAATCCAAAAGGCAAAACTGTAGAAGAAAGTATTGCCCATACAGTAATAACATTAAATGTTAATGGATTAAATTCCCCAATCAAAAGACATAGACTGGCAGAATGGATTAAAAAACAGGACTCATCTATATGCTATCTACAGGAAACACATCTTAGACCCAAGGATAAACATAGGTTCAAAGTGAAAGGTTGGGAAAAGATATTCCATGCAAATAATCAGAAAAGAGCAGGAGTAGCAGTACTAATATCCAACAAATTAGACTTCAAATGTAAAACAGTTAAAAGAGACAAGAAGGACACTACATATTAATAAAAGGAACAATTCAACAAGAAGACATAACAATCATAAATATTTATGCACTGAGCCAGAATGCTCCAAAATACATGCGGCAAACACTGAAAAAAAGAAATAGATACGTCTACCATAATAGTTGGAGACTTCAATTCCCCACTCTCATCAATGGACAGAACATCTAGACAAAGGATCAATAAAGAAACAGAGAATTTGAATAATACGATAAATGAGCTAGACTTAACAGACATATATAGAACATTATACCCCACAACAGCAGGATACACCTTTTTCTCAAGTGCTCATGGATCATTCTCAAGGATAGACCATATGCTGGGTCACAAAGCAAGTCTCAATAAATTTAAAAAGATTGAAATCATACAAGACCATTTCTCAGATCATAAAAGAATGAAGCTGGAAATCAATAATAGGCAGAGTGCCAGAAAATTCATAAATATACGGAGGCTCAAGAACACACTCTTAAACAACCAGTAGGTCAAGGAAGAAATTACAAAAGAAATCAGTAAACATCTCAAGGCAAATGAAAATGAAAACACAGCATATCAAAATTTATGGTATGCAACAAAGGCAGTGCTAAGGGGGAAATTTATTGCCCTAAATGCCTAAATCAAAAAAGAAAGAGCAAAAATCAAGGAATTAACTATCCACTTAGAAGAAGTAGAGAAAGAACAGCAAATTAACCCCAAAGCAAGCAAAAGAAAAGAAATAATGATGATTAGAGCAGAAATAAATGAAATTGAGAACAAGAAAACAATCAAGAAAATCAACAAAACCAGAAGCTGGTTCTATGAAAAAATCAATAAGATTGATGGACCCTGACCGAGGTTGACAAAAAGAAGAAGAGAGAGGATGCAAATAAATAAAATCAGAAATGGAAGAGGAGACATAACCACTGTCCCCACAGAAATAAAGGAAGTAATGAGAGGATACTATGAACAACTTTATGCTAATAAACTAGACAATGTAGATGAAATGGACAACTTCCTAGAAAGAATAATATCTGGTTTAAATTATTACCCTCTTTTAAAGTCTGTGCTCTATATGCAGAATAAAAAGCAGAAGATGGTAAGCATTTATGTTCACAAGCTAAAGTCACATTCAGCCATCAGCTAATGTGCCATAAGGAAAGGGAAGAACTAATTCCATCTTATGTAGTGGTGCCATATGCTGATTCTGTGGTATCTTCAAACTAGGAGTAGCTATTAAGATGAATTGTAGGAACTAATGTACAAATAGTCATGATTCACTGTGATTAAATGGTTTCTGCACTTGTATTTCTTAATGAGAAGGGGAGCACAAATGTTCCCTCTCTTCCTTTATCCTAGGTCGATTTCCTTTCTTATGGTTGCTACATTCTGTCCTTTGAAAAGGTCCACCATGCATTATGTAAAGTTCAGAATGTCTCAATCTTTTTCATTTATATTTGTACTTGAAACAAGGTGAGGGTCTATCAGTATTAGAACCATTGGCATTTTGGGCTAGGTTAATTCTTTATTGTGAAGGGCTGCCTTTTACATTATTGGAAGTTGGGTGACATCCCTGGTATCTATCCCTTTGATGCCAGTCACATCTCTCTTCTGCCCTCAGTTATAATAAACAAATGTCTCCAGACATTCCCAAATGTCCCCTAGGAAGCCAAATCACCCCTACTTGAGAACCATCGATCTAGGCCATTGCCTTTCATTGTCAGAAAATTTGAATTTTCCTTCTGCTGCTTAAATGGTTTTCTAGATTAGGAAACTGCCAACTTGCGTATTTCAGCACCTTATAGAGAACAGAGAAAAATATTGAGCTTTTTAATAATGTTTAGTCCATTTATATTCTAAAAAAATCTTGTTGAATAAGAACCTGAGTGTTTTCCTCACAATATAGGAAAAGAAGAAAATCTGCAAGCATGATATTTCAAATAAAATGCTTTTCAAAGAATAGACAGCTATGTTGCTGCCAAAAATGAAACCCACAAAAATTAAAAAACAAAAACAAAAACACATTCACTAGTTATGAATCACCTGCAAATTCTTTTCTTTGGCAGTTAGCCCCTCAAAATGTAGCAAAGGAAATTAATGATGTAGGAAATACATAGCACACCCAGAAAATATTTGAATTTCTTATAATATTGCCTTGTTTCCTGTATTCCTCAGAATGCAGAGCCAGTGTAACTAATTTGTAATTCTATACAGGTGTATCTCAGAGATACAACAGGTTTGGTCTCAGTTCACTGCAGTAAAGCAAGTCACATGAATTTTTGGTTTCCCAATGTATATAAAAGTTAGGTTTATACAATACTGTAGTCTATTAAGTGTGCAATAGCATATATCTAAAAAGACAATGTGCTTACCTTAATTTAAAAATACATTATTGCTAAAAAGTGCAAACTGTCATCTGAGCTTCAGCGAGTTCTAATCTTTTTGCAGGTGGAGAGTCTTGCCTTGATGTTATTGGCCCCTGATTGATCAGGGTGGTGGTTGATGAAGTTTGGGGTGGCTGTGGCAATTTCTTAAAATAACACAACACTGAAGTTTGCCAATCAATTGACATTTCCTTTCATGAAAGATTCCTCTGTAGCACACAATGGTGTTTGGTAGCATTTTATCCAGTGTAGAACATCTTTCAAAATTGAAGTCAATCCTCTCAAACCCTGCCACTGCTTTATCAACTAAGTTTATGTAATATTCTAAATCCTTTATTGTTATTTCAACAATGTTCATAGAATCTTCAGATTCCATCTCAAGAAAACACTATTTGCTCATCCATAAGAAGAAACTCCTAATCCATTCAAGTTTTATCATAGATTGCAACAACTCCGTCATATCTTCAGGCTCCACTTCTAATTCTACTCTCCTTTCTATTTCCACCACATCTGCAATTACATCCTCCACTGAAGTCTTGAACATCTGAGTCATCCATGAGGGTTGGAATCAACTTCTTACAAACTCCTGCGGATGCTGATATTTTTACTTCTTCCAGTGAATCACAAATGTTCTTAATGGCATCTAGAATGGGGAATCCTTTCCTGAAGATTTTCAGTTTACTCTGTACAATCCATCAGAAGAATCACAAACAATGGCAGCTACAGCTTACAAAATGCATTTTTAAAATAAGACATGAAAATCAAACTTATCCCTTGATCCATGGGCTATAGAATGGATGTCGTGTCAGCAGGCATGAAACAACATTTATCTCATTGTACATTTCTGTCAGAGTTCTTGGGTGCATTGTCAATGAGCAGTAATATTTTGAAAGCGATCTTTTTTCTGAGCTGTAGGTCTCAACAGTGAGCTTAAAATATTCAGAAAACTATCTTGTAAACAGATAAGCTGTCATCAAGACTGTGTTTTTCCATTTATAGAGCACAGACAGAGTAGACTTAGCATAATTCTTAAGGGCCACAGGATTTTCAGCATGGTAAATGAGCTTTGGTTTCAACTTAAAGCACCAGGTACATTAGCCCCTAATGAGAGCAAGCTTTCCTTTGAAGCCAGACAACGACTTCTCTCTAGCTCTGAATATTCTAGATGGCATCTTCTTTCTGTAGAAGGCTATGTCATTTATACTGAAAATCTGTTTAATGTAGCAGTTATCTACATTAAAATAGATAAAACAGAATTATCTATTATTCATCAATTATCTTAGCAAGATCTTCTGGATAACTTGCTTCAGCTTCTACATCAGCACCTGCTGCTTCACCTTGAACTTCTATGTTATGGAAATGGCTTCTTTTCTTAAACCTCATGAACCAACCTCTGCTCAGTTCAAACTTTTCTTCTGCAGATTCCTTACCTTTCTCAACTTTCAGAGAATTGAATAGAGTTAGGCTCTCTGGATTAGGCTTTGGCCTAAGGGAATATTGTGGCTGGCTTGATCTTGTATCCAGACTACTAAAACTTTCTCCAAATCAGCAATAAGGCTATTTTGCTTTCTTATCATTCGTGTTCACTGGACTAGCACTTTTAATTTCCTTGAAGAACTTTTCCTTTGCATTCAAACTTGGCTGTTTGGTGCAAGAGGCCTCACTTTCATCCTATCTCAGCTTCTGAAATGCCCTTCTCAGTAAATTTGATCATTTAGCTTTTGATTTGAAGTGAGAGCCGCAGCATTCTTCCTTTCACTTGAACACTTAGAAGCCAATAGGGTTATTAATTGGCCTAACTTCAATATTGTTGTGTCCAGAAAATAGGGAGGCCTGAGGAGAGGGAGAGAGAGGAGGGAATGGCTGGTCAGTATAGCAGTCAGAACACATATGATGCTTATTACATTTACTGCCATATATGGGTGCAGTTAATGGTGCCCCAAACAATTTCAATAGTAATTTAAAGACCAAAGATCACAGGTGACCATAATAGATATAACAATAATGAAAAAGTTTCAAATATTGAGAGAATTACCAAAATGTGACACAGAGACATGAAATGAGCATATGCTGTTGAGAAAATGGGGCTGATAGTCTTGCATGACACAGAATTGACACAAACCTTCAACTTATATAAAGTGCAATATCTACAAAGTACAATAAAGCAAAACCCAATAAAACAAAATATGCCTGTACTTTCTTCTGCCTCACATGATACTCTTGGGTATTGGAAACATTGCAGCATAAAAAAAAATTCATCTTTTCAGAATACATCAGCAGTAAAATAACTTCATCCAGATGAAAGGACCCTAAAAAAGAAAGTTGATCTTTCCAGGTTGTGGATGAGATGAAGTAACACATAGTTTCTATAGCTGCCAACATCATGAAATCATAAGTGCAAAAAGGACCTGGCTTATCCAAAGGGGGTTAGTTGCCCAGTGATTATAAATTAGCAGAGCTGACATGCTTATCTGGCCTATGACTAGTTAGCAAAATGTTTACCTCAGAAATAAAAACTGAAGTCACTGGAACATTTGTAGGTCATTATGAGTGATAGATGAAAAGCCTGTTTGACTTCAATCTAGGCTTGACTAAAGAGACTCACTGTTTATGGAAAATAAGTGTAAATCAAATGGTTTATCAAATAAAATTGATGTACTGTTAAAAGGATCCTCAATAATATGGTGCTACTCAAAGAAAGAAGATGGGGAACAAAGTACTGAAATAAAATGAGAATTATTATTTTAGTTTTCTCTGAACTCCTTTCTATTTACGACAATTTCTCGTCTGTCATTATGAGTTATCCTCTTGGAAACAGCAAATGAGAGATTAAAGTTTGTAGATAAATACAAGGCAGTTAGTTTAACATTGAGTTTGAAGCCGTATTTAATTGAACAATTGAATATATTCAAAGTGAATATATTGCAATAAGCTATTTCATTTTCTAGTCCTTTGAAGTTAACTTCTTGTAAGTCACCATTTAATAAAGTCAATTCAATTTGCTCTGAGATGTGAATGACAATTGAATAGATGGTTGTCCTATTATAGCAACACTTGACAGTTCTGGAGACCAAATGTTGGGCAGTTTCATTCTTCTGTTGCATAAATGTGAGAGAAAATACCCTTTGAGACCCTAACGTCAAACCACATACATGGTCTCGAGGCTCTCCACTGGTCTCCTTACGCTTGTCACATTTATATTTGTTGTCAAGTTTGGTTATACAGTTTTACATGCTTTTGTAGAGTTGAAATAGTAATCCAAGAGCAGATTGGGGAAAGGTGACATACATGAAAGATTAAAAGTTGGGTGGGTGGCAAGAAGTGTATTTTTGGGAATTAGAGTTACTTTGTATTCTAGCAGCAAAGAAGATAAAAAAAAAAAAAAACCCTAAGGAAATTACCTACCTATGTTAGGTAATATATGACAGTACCTTAACTAACAAAGAACTACAGAGTTCTGGATTAGATAGGGACCTCGAAGTTCACTCCCACCCCCTTCCAGGATTCCACACTCTTTCTCTGTAATTCCCATCAACAGGTCTTCCTGCCCATGCCTTAACACGCGTGGGGAGTGCTAATGTGTTATATTCTGGTTCAGCTCACCTTCTATGTTCTTGTTCCAATAGCTGAGGAACTTTGAATAAAATAGGGCTGAAGAGAGAACCCTCTGGCACACTAAAAGAACAATCTACCCAGGTTGACACCTGTCCTTTGGTATTTCCTGGTCTACCTGGCTTGTGCAATATCTATGCCTGGACCAGTTCCCAAATTTTCTGATCTAACAATCATAACAATAAAGAATATAGGGTAGTCTGATAACTTATTCTCAGGAAACCCACATTCACTCCTAAGTTTCATCATTTTCTCTTTTAGGGATCCATGACTGTCCCTTTAGGAATACATTCTAGAAATGTTCAGGTTGATTTAAGATCAAAAGTTGAAGGGCATATTTTCTTATCCCTTTTGAAATCAAGATGAATTTCTTGATGATGTCAGTCACAAATTAAAAGTTACATTTTCTTTAACAGCCCTTGTTCACAGAGGAAGAAGGAAAATAATACATTTTAGAAAAGCTTCCATCAAAAATGATTTAAAATGAGCAACTTTCACATCTAAATTCAACTTCACTTACATGGAAAATTCCCTTACCAGGAATTCCTCATGCCCTAGTCATGCAGCTAAAGGAGGAAATTCTGTAGATTCTTGGTTCTTAAAGTGTGGTGCTTTAAGATAATCCCTGGGGGAACTTGCAGAATTTTGAACCCCACCCCAGACCTACCTACTAAATCACAAACTCTGGGAGTGAGACCCAGAGATCTGTGTTTTAACAAATGTTCCAGGTGATTCTGATGCATGCTCAGGTTTGAGAACCACTGCTGTAGAAACTAAGATAAAATTGAGCTTATAATGCTCAGCCTTTCAGGGCTCAACTGAATGATATTCATGATGAAGAGGAGGAGGAGCAGGATAATTCTAATAGATAACTTTTTCTGAACCTTTAGTGTGTACTTAAGCCATGTGTTAAGTACTTGGACTCTATCTCGTTTAATTCTCACAAGAGCCCAATAAAGCACTGTTATTCCCATTTTACAGATGAGATAATGAAGTGAAGAAAATTAAGCGACATGCTCAAGGTGCAGCCAGTAGGTTGCACAGCTTAGAAAACAGCTCAGGTCTCACTGATTAAAAACAAAACAAAACAAAACAACAACCAAAACCCCTCACTGTTCACTAGCATGCCAAGATGCCTTCTAGAATCAACGAAAGTTAAGTCTCCCAACTTACATTCCTTGATGCCCCTTTCCTTTTCCCAATTCCTAAAACTACCTCTGTCCTGGGGCTGCATCAGGAAACTACCCCTTTTGTCCTACCACTTGGCAGCCAACCAACTCCTGATGCCTCAGCCACGTCCTGCTCTTCCCTTTCTCCATCGGAGCCCTAGAGACCAAAAACCCAGGCTAAACTGAGGCTTGTTTTCCTCTGAAATGAACTTGAATCTTCATCCTTTCTTTGTGAACAGTGATGGGCCATTATCAAAGTACAAACTGTAGAGTTCTGAAGTTGGAAGAGATTTTAATGTGATATTGTCTAGATCTTCCCTGCTCAAATTGTGGTATGCAGACCATCAGCAGCACCAGCACTGTGGGAGCTTGTAAGAAACAGAGAATCTCAGTTGCTACCCCAGACCTACTGAATCTGAATCTGTATTTTTAACAAGATCCCCAGGTGATTCTATGCACAGTGAAATTTGAGAAGTTCTTATCTCTGCGGACCTAAACCTTTATTTAATTGAAGAGGCCGAATGACTCATTTAAAGTCACAAATCTAGTTCAATTGGGACAGATCCTTAATTTAACTTAAGGAAAGAATATGCTTTCCTCGGTATCCTTAAAGCCTTCAGCAACATGTAATGAAAAGGCTGCTGTTATGAATGCTGCCGCCGCCGCTAGCTACAATTACCAAGAGCTTTCTGTGTTCTGTATATTGTGCTAGTTGCTTTACATGGATTATTTTATTCACTCCTTCACCACCTCCTCTAAGTTCACTACTCTTATTATCATCAATTATCTCCATTTTTCTTATACAGAAACTGAGGCCCAGAGAGGTTTGACTTGTCTGAAGTCATACAATTTCCAAGTTACAGATTAGGGATTAGAACTAATTAATAAAATCTAGTAGGCCCAACATGGAGGTGGGCTCCAAGCCAGCGAAATGAAAAACGTGAGCTACTTTTTATTTTCTATAAATGCCCTGCTTGTCCAAAAAATCACATTTAAATACAGTCGGTCAGTTATCACCAGCTTATTTCCACATTCTGATGCCAGCTAATGTCCTCATTTCTAAGCAACCACCTACTTGCCACTCTGTAAGACCCCCCCCAAGTAAAATGGGAACTTAATGTCTGCCAATCAGAACATTACCTCACTTGCTTCCACATTCAACCTATATGAGCTTCTCCTTTCTACCCCCTCAGAAGAGCTCCCTTTCTACTTTCTGACAGAATGCTGACCAATTACTGAATCACTCAAAGCTGTGAGAGCCTAACTTGATGAAAAGCTTTTCTTTTATCAAAACCTATGTAGCCTGACCTCAAAATCAGATTCACTGCCATTTGTGTGTATATGTACTTTATTTTTTCTATCACACTCAAAGAAAAACTCCAATCTTTTGCATTCTGACCAACTTTGCAATTCTGATCAGAAATCAACCCAATAGTAAATTTAAAAAACCTTTTGTTGTGCTCCAATAATTATAAAGGTCCCACTTCTGTATAACATGTTTTAAAAAAATTGAGTGGTATTAAAGTTATTTTTCTTGCCATAAACTATTACATCTACCTCATCTCATGCAAACACATATTCTACAAGCAAAAATAACATGAGAAAAACCCAGATTTATAAAAACACCTAAACAATGATTTTTAAAGTTTAATTTGAGTTTGTCTACTAAGCATTATTAAAATAGCATTCCATTTACATAAAAGCCCATTTTTACAGAACTTTTCAGAATCTAATGATTATACATAGTGCAATATGTTCTGCACACCATTTCACTAGGGTCCCTGTGGGTCTGGAAACTAAACTTCTACTTTAGAAATTGTGGCTACGTGAATTATAAGTAATATGATTGCATATATCTGTAAGATCTCCAAAGGAAAATATTTTGTTTCTGGAAAGAAAATCAGTCTCTTTATTCATGTTCTTTCTAAAGAATATTACCTGTACACACAGACAGACATGCAATATAACCTGCTCAATCTCTAAATATCATCAATGAGACTCTAAAATCCTCGAGGTAAGTATTTTGGTTTGGTAAATTTGACAAAATGCAATATACCGGAAATGTCATGTCTTTTGCAATGAGGATTTATTAACGTACGACACCTGGAACTCTGAAGATAAGATTGCTGGCGTTCTGGACACTTCTGTCACATGGCCAGCATCTACTGGACCTTCACTCCTGGGTTTCATTGCTTTCAACTTCTGGCTTCAGTGGCTTCATCTCTGAGGTTCTGTGGGGCTTTTTTGTGCGCTTCTTTTAATTTCATCTCTTATAAAGGACTCCAGGAAAGGATTAAGACCCACCTTGGGGCAACTACTCAACTAAAACCACCTAAAATCAAAAGGTCCCACCTACCATAGGTCTGCACCCCCAGGAATGGATTAAAAGAGCATGGCCTTTACTGGGATCTATAACAGCTTCAAACCACCACAGTAAGAGACCCTGCCTTATTCATGTTTTAATTTCTCTTATTATGGCAACATGTTTCCTTGCCTTAATAAATGTTTGCTGAATTGAATACTATACCTTAACTACATATATCTGGGATTTCTGTTGTAAACTTTATTAAATGGGGAATGGAAAAGATTTGTGGGTTTTGTAGGACTATAATTTTCAATCTCCTGATTTTTTTTTTTTTTTTTTTTTTTTTGCTTTTTAAGAGCTAGCCATAATGCTATACAGTTCTTTGATTTTATTCTTTTGGTACAAAAAAAGCCAAAATGAATGAATCGTGATTGAGCCATGGAACCCAGTTGCTTGCATATGTAATAGGGGTTCTAAATTACCACATAAACACAGCTGCAGTTTTTCAGTATGAAAGCCTCAAAAAGCATGCCGACTGGTGAGTGGGGGTATTTGGAGCTCCAAATATAAGAGCATTATTATGAGTTGCAATAGACAATCATCCCGCCGCCTTATTTAAATCTCTGCGCAACTACAAAACTAGAGTAACTCTTGCTTAAATATTCAAGTTTCTTATCTTTGCCCAAATCTAAACAAGCAAGTTTAACTCATATCTTAAAAGTTGACAAATTATACTTTATGGTAATGTCTTTGGCTGCTGCATTTATGAAGTTACCAGAAGGTTAATAGTTTTAGAACAGCTTATATTTAAATTATCTCATTGCAAAAGTTATTTCAAAAGTCACACAAATGGATTTTAATCAAACTTTCTTGGCAGGACAATTAGGCCCAAACAGGAAAGCAGATGAAAATATTTATCTCTTTCTCTCTATCAACCTCTATCTATCCACATACACTAGCACACAGATATCTGTATGTATATATACATATTAAAAGCTTTGTATCTGAATTTTAGATAGAAAAGCAATGACTAAAGGTAAATTAAAAAAATTTTTTTTCTTCACTAATTTCCTAGTCACCCATATTGAAGAGAAAAGATACTTCTAAAGAATAGACAACTTGTTTGCTAAATTTATTAAGTTAATATAATAAGAAATATGTTCATGATTTAAAAAGTACTTTCATAACATTTATATATTTTCAGTGCCTTCCTTTTAGTATTCTTCTAGAGGTCTTGAACAGGATTAAGTAATCACTGATAGAAAACAGAGGATTCTGTTTCATGCCTACAGTTTTTTTAAATATTGAATTGTGGTATATCACATCAGGGAAATTTAGTAGATACTAAATGAAAAGAAAACTATGCCTGTGCCCTAATACTAATTCAACTAATTCTATAGAAAATTGAAATTACAAAAGATCAAGATTGTCATTTGGCCATTTTTTGAGGGGCAGGGAGGCCCGCTAGATTTAGGAATACTCTATAATTTCAAAGTAAGGACTCGATAACCTGGATATCTACTTGCAACCTAACCTTGGCAAATTATAAATCCAAGTCATTTTTCCCCTGGGTTACCAAGTCTATTAAGGGTTATGTTCTTTTACCATCACTTCAGGAAATTCAACCTAAACCCTGAAGTTAACACAAAAGACACGGAACAATAAACATTGTCACAACAAACAGACAAAACCAGAATAAGTGACCTGTTGGGGGTAATCATAATATTGGAGCATTCCTGATTATTCTACCCATCATTAAAAATGTTTATTATTAAATATCTGCTTTTAATTGAAGAAATGTATTTGTTTCCTCAAAAGAGAAGTGATACTTATTCCTACATTTTTTCAGACCACATGATTCATTTAAACAACTATAAAATATTTACAATTCGATTTTCCAAAAAACAAACATATCAAATACATAGAGAGCCAGCAGAAAAACACTTTCCACTGATTCCTGTTCATCTAACTTTAGCAAAGGAAATCATTATAGGAGAGAATGTCTGTTCAGCAAAATATATTCATTTGTAACAAGTCAAATATAATTAATACTTTTGAAAAATTAACAGCTATAAAATCACTTATTGTAAGGGAAATATAGATAGGATCAGAGTATTCTAGAGCTGGAAGGAATCGTAAACATGACCTGGTGATCATATTCTTATTTAACAGATGTGGAAAACTTGAGATTCCAAGAGTAGAAGGCATTGACTTCAAACCATTGTAAACCCTCAGAAGTGCAAGGCCTGTGTCCAATTTCTTGTTTGTGGAAACTGTCATTGCCCTCAATATCCCTCTCCCCCTCTTCCATAGTAATAGGATTTCTAGTTGGACACATCCTGGAATGAAGAATTTATTTTCTAGTTTCCCTTGAGGTTTGTGTTGAGTCACATGACTAAATTCTGGGCAATGAATATAAATAGAAATATTGAGTTGTTGCTTCTTGGAAGCTTCCTTATTCTTTGACCTCCTTTTATATTCTTTTCCCCTTCCTGCTGGCCGGAGCAGGCACCCACTCTAGCCAAAGCAAGAGTAATCATCATGGGGGACCTTGAGAATGGAGGCCCCACCTGGAGGAGTAACAGGGTTGAAGGAGCCTAAGTCCCAGGGATTTTATGGAAGAGAGTCCTAAACCATAGAGTTCTAGACTTTGATATGACAGATTAAGAAAGAAAAACCTCTATCTCATTTAAGCAATGGTTAATTTTGATTTTTCCGTTACTCGGCGTCAAGCCCCATCCTAATCCTATTCTGCTTTGCTAGCACAGTGGTTGGCACATACGATGTGTATAACAAACATTTGCAGTGATCTAAGATGCATCCCTGATACCTTTTTTGCCTCCCCTCCTAAATCTAATTCATCATCAAGTTCTATCAATTTTATCTCCTCACATCTCTCAGATCCACACTTGTCTCCACCTCCTACCCCCCATGCGATCTGAAGCTCTCACCTTGTTTTGCCTAGACTATTCTAAAGCCTCCTGACTGGTCTCACCACATCATATTCCTTTCCACTTGAAACCTGGATTTTTGTTTCTTTTAGAAGACACTCAAATCCTTGATATGGCCTATTTGATTTACTATTCTGGTCTTATTTCCCACATTTCTAGCTGAGTATGGTAGGCCTGTTCTCAGATTCTCAAACTAGCCCCATTCTCTCCTGCCACTTGGACTTTATGCCATGCTGTTTTCCCATCTCATATGGTTACTCCCCCATTTTCCCCACTCCCATCCCAACTAACTTCTAGGAATCCTTTTGGCCTCCCCTCAGTACTTCTTCAGGAGAGATTTCCCTCTGTGGCAAATCTCCCCTGATCCTCTTACTGCACCACATACTTGTCTTTCCATATAGTTAACAGAGCCTGTGTCTTCCACCCCATGAAGGCAGAGTTTGTGAATGTTTTGTTTACCATCATGTCCCAGTATCTAGCAGCTTGTCTGACACATAGTAAATGCTTAATAAATTTTTGCTGAATGAATGAATCCAGTTGTAAAGCCATTGTTGTGATTTGGAAGTTTAGTGAGCTGACAGTGATTGAGGTTTAAAAGACAGAAAGTAAGGGGGATGGGGAAATTGCCAAAATATATTCATTATATTTACCTTATGGAATGGTCACTCACAGCTCAATGGATTAATCAAATTTTCAGATAATGTTACTTATAGAATTGGATGGGCTAAAGGGTTAAAACTCATTGCTTCCTGTGTTCCAGTAGCAATGTTTCTTTAAGATTATTGTATAATGATATAGCGTTTGCAAAGTGACTGTGTGATTGTGAAAACCTTGTTCTGATGCTCCTTTTATCTACAGTATGGACAGATGAGTAAAAAATATGGATTAAAAATAAATGAATAATAGGGGGAACAGATATTAAAATAAATTGGGTACAGGGAAATACTAGTGGTCAATGAGAGGGAGAGTATGTATGAATTTTTTTTTTCCTTTTTATTTCTTTTTCTGGAGTGATGTAAATGATCTGAGAAATGATCATGGTGATGAATATACAACTATTGGATGAAACTGTGAGCCATTGATTGCACACCAAGTATGGAATGTTCACATGTTAAGAATGTTCATGTTGTATGTTGATGTGTTTTATTAATAAAAATTTTAAAATATGGAAACAAAACAAAACAACTCACTGCCTCTCCTTCTCTGTTCCAAGGCTGAAATTTAATAATTACATTAGCAGTTCTTAAAGTGTGATTGAAAGACCCCTGGGTGGCAGTATGTTGGAGTTCTCTGTAGGGGGTTATATTATTTCTGCAACTGTCCTGTAAAGTTGGAATTATTTCAAAATAAAAAGTTTAACAAAAATACCTCAACTGTCCCTGTGACCATTTCAGGGGGTTCTCAAAGTCCTCCTTTTCCCAAAGGAGAGTGAGGCTGGATTTTCTTCATACACTTCAACCAGAACAATATATTGCAACAGATTGAATGCAGGAGCAGTTATGAGACACCAGCTGTGTTCTATTAAACTAGACATTAAAGAGATTTGCAAAAATATAAAACAATGCCATTCTTACACTAAATCATTTTTTGTTTTGGAAAATATATTTATATTTCACAAAATATGTTAGCATGTAAGGGTTTATTGTTGCTATTTTTAAACAAATTAGTAAATTAACATCTTAAATGTTTCTCAGTTTTAATTCCAACATTTTAAATATTTATAGACGTAACCTAAAGAAACAAAGCTCTCTGGAGGTGTTCAATACTTTTTGAGAATGTTAATGCGTCTGTAGACCAAAACATTAGTGAACTGCTGCATTAACGAATCATTTCTTTGGTTAAAGACTTGTTCTTTTGACTGCAAATAAGTAGGAATACAGTTGAAGGGAGATCCTAGATTTGGGGGGTTAGTAGATATGGCTGGGAAGCAGGCCTTAACTAGCTGTGTGAACTGGGGCAAGTCAGCTAACTTCTCTCTTCTCTAGTCTCCGTGTGAAAACACCTCAGTGAGTCATTTTGAGAATGAAAGAAAACATAAGAAAGCAATCAGCATAGCTCCAACACATAATAGGTATGTGTCTGGCATACAAAAATATTAAATTTTATTGTCAACTATAAATTGGTGTGTTTGTTACTTTTTTTAAAACAGCTTTTAATGGAGGGATTGGGAGAAGCAGTGTTGTGCTGGTGAATGTTTAATTAACTAGCTCACTGGGAAAAAAAGAGCTCTGAGTTTTTAGCATTTGCTGATTTCCATGGTATAAATAATCCCACGGTGGCCAATTTCAATGCCAGTTGGGAAGAGATGGGCACAAATCAGCTTTTGTGAGCACGTATGAGCCAGCTTCAGCATATAAATGTTCTAGGGCCAGCAGTGGGAATGGGGAGGAGATATGTAAGGCAGAACAGGAGTCTGGGGCCTGAGGACAATGTTTGGCTAATCCATCGTTTTGCCTGTCAGTCTTTTAACACGCCTAGTTCCAAATTTTCTTGTTGGTTGAATTGAATCCTTGGCACACCATGAAGCTTTGTGCATCCAAATTACCTGCCACAAACCCTCATACTTGTACCAGGAGAGTTACTACTTAGGGGGTCTTTACTTTGGGGGAATCCATGGAGAGCCTGGATAAAATGAGGGATCATCAACATCCTAGCCTAAGTTAGGTGTCACCTGGGAACCGGTGTGGTGCTCTGAAATGATGCTGTAGGGCAGCAGACCTCACAGGTGGTCCTCAGTCCAGCAGCATCAGAATTAACTGGGAACTTATTAAAAATGCATATTATCAGCCTGGGGGTGGGACCCGGGGCAATCTGGGTTCACTCAAGTGCCTCAGGTGTTTCCTACCATTGCTTTAAAGAGTGGGAACCACTGGTGTAGGGGAAGGTTGGGGGCCATAGGAGGTGGGCAGACTGGAGTGTTTTGGAGCATGGAGTGTCCTGGGCATCCTGGATGAGGTTGGGGCAGAGACACACTGCTACTGGATACAACGGGTATTGTTGGTTCCCCACGTAAATCGCCGTTACTGGGTTGCTGTATTTCTCCCTCAGCTGCTGTGGTGTTGGCGGCTAAAGGCTAATAGATGTCCCCTTCTTTGGAGAACTGCCATTGGCTAAGTGACAGGAGCTCTCAGGTCTACTTCAAAGTGAGACTTACCCTAGTGGTGCAATTCGGACTCCCTGTGGAATAGACTAAGGCCAGTCTCCCATTGGGACATTCGCGCTCAGCTTTTCTCCTTGCCATATCTCGCTTCCTTTAGTGGTTTTCTCCTGAAAGCACTCCCCACAAAAATGGCTGCAACAAGAATCTTGGTCACAAGATTCTACTTCTAGGGAACCTGATCAGGACACTACATTCCAAAGTCACTTCAATACAATTTACATTACAACAAAGGCAGGGGTTTGGGCCAGAAGAATGTAGGTTTTTCCATAACGTTTACCTAAAAAAAAAAAAAAAAAAAAAAAAGAGGAGGGGACCGTGGAGGGTCGGATCCCTGGAGGTTCACGTTCCTGAGGCGGTCGGTCCCGCCCTCCAGGTTTGCCCGGCTGGGTGCCAGGCCCAGCGCCGCGCGCCGCGGTGGCGGCCCACGCTCGGCGGGGTGAGGATCGAGTCCGGCAAGCCGGGAAAGACCGCGCAGGACTCAGAGGCAAGAACCTCCCGGGGACCCCGGAGCAACAGTGCGATCTTAGTTCGCAGGATCAAACGCGCCCCTGGCAGTCCGCGAGCACCCGGCTGTCCGCCTCCGCCTGCTCCTCCGGGGCGCCCTGGCCTCGGCGCTGTCACGTCACTGCGGGGAAAGTTCGCGGCGCTTCGGCTCCGCGGTGGTCGCGGCCGCCCGGCTCCGCGCTCGCGAAGGCCGGTGTCCAGGCCGCGGGGGAGGGTGGGGGTGAGGAGGGTCCTAGTGTCGCGCCTGGTCCCAAGGCCAAGTCCTGGCACTGGCTCGGAGCTTAGCAGCCGCTGCCGCCGGAGGTTTGGCTCCCACCGCGGGGCGGGTGGAGGGAGGGCGCCTGTCCCGGGGTGACCCCGCGGCGAGGAAGGGAGTGCCCGCGGCCGGCCCGCGGGGTGGGGGTGGGGAGTGGGGGCTAGGGCGGTGAGGGATGGACGGATGAGACCGGGGGTGGGGTTAGGACACGAGTCAGGCACACCTGGTGGGGGAAGAGAGTGGACGAGCCCAGATGAGGCGAGGGGAAGACAGTGGGCATCTCCCCGAGAGCCCAGAGGCTGGGAAGGGAGGCGAGGGTGAACTTCCCTTCCTCCTGCCTAGAGCCAGGGGAGGTGGAGGTGGAGGGCGTGGGGAGAGAGAAGAGGGGGGTCCCTTCGAACTCTCGAACCCAGAGCAGTGGAGCTCCGAGGGGCGGAGGAGGAGAAAGGGGACTAGAGAGTCGGGGAGTGGGGTTGGGGTTGGGGTGGGGTGGGGGTGGTGTTTGAAAAGAGGAGGCGATAGCCACGCGGAAAGGCTCAGAAACCTTTTCGGTCACCAGGTTTTTGCTGGACTTTAAAAACCAGCGCCTGCTTGTGTGTGAGTGGGGTCAATACTGGGGCCGGCTATTTGGTACCATCAGTAGGCCTCAGTTTACCAGTGTGCTGCGGCCTGGCCGGCTGTGTGCTCCTTCCCCAGGAATCCCTCGTACCCACACCTTACCTCGTCACCAGCTTTTGCATTGTCCCGCAGGGGTGTCCCGACGTGGCGACAGGCCCCATAGAAGGTGGGCGCTCACACCTTGCGGTTTCAGCCCCTCTGTGCCCCAGGAAGGGGACTGGAGCTGTGGGCCCCAGAGGAGGCCGCCAGAGGGTGAGGATGGAAGGCAGCACATCCCAGGTTTCTTTCTGGAAACATAGGTTTCTCTTCCCTTGGCCCACCTCCCGCTCTCCTTTTCAACATTCTGGAATTCCTCCCTCAGGGGTCAGCCTGAGGGAAAGAGTACAAAGGCCAGATTGTCCCATGAGGGTAGTTGGTGCTGCTTTGAACTTTTAATTTTGAAGGCATCACAAAATAGTCACTTAATTTCCCAATCATTGCAGAGGAGAGTCCTATTTTGAGTTTTTCTGAGTGATCTTATTTTTCATCTAGGCAGCCAGTGATAACTCCTGAAAACAGCCAAGACTAGAAAGAAGGTTGCAGAAACTAAAGGGCCCTGGGCTGCAGGTCACAGGATTTCCCTTCCTGCCAGGGGCCTCTCTCAGCTAGTTTTCAGAAACCAACTGTAAGGATTTCTTACTTCCCCTGCTATTAGCCATTTTCTTTAGTTGGTTCTTTTTTTTTGCTTGACCAAAGAAATATATCATCTCTCATATCGTATAGTCAGAATTTCCCCTTAATTACAAGCCTCAAAAAAAGGCAATAGAAAGTGTTGGGATACTGTATGCAAACTCTAATAATCATAATAATATAAAAGGAAGAATACCAGCATTCAAGAAACCTAGGACCTTGCTCTGCCACTAATCTGTTAGTCAAGAGAACTAATTTTTCTGACTCAGTTTCTTCAGTGAAATGTAGTGTGCTGCTATAGATGACCTCAAATCATAATGTTTGCCATTCTATGTTAAAAAATATGATCCAAATAAATTTCCATTAGGCAAATGGTTCAATGCTTAATTCTCCCCCTGCTTTAAGCAGAAGAATATATCTCACATACATTTCCTCCATTCTAAATCCCTTTGATCATTTCCTAATGCTCAAAGTGCAGTGTCGATATTTGGCAGGTTTTGTGTTCAGTTTTACCATTTGCAAACACAATGAGGATTACTCTGGAATGGAAAGATGAGTGGCTACAGAATTTCTTGGACCCAGAGAATCTCACACTTCTCTTTCCATTTTTGCTCTCATTAGCACACAACTTTAAAAATTGGCCTGGGCACAGAAACACTTTCACACTTCCGTACTAAAATCCATGCTAATCTTCCCCACGGGATGTAATTCAGTTGAATTGACATTCTAATAAAATACTGGCAAAGACATAATCACAGTTTGGCTGTAATGCATAATTAAAATAGCACTATGCAGTTACTTAAACCTCTGATAATGGCTTCCTATATATATTGTTGGTTATGAGATTTCAGGTTTTTCATTCCTGGGTGTTAATAGAAAATTGTGAAACTATTCTTTTTGGCCAAGTGGGCTTTGATCTTGGTTTGTTATTGCTAAGAATCCAACAAAACCTATGTCTGCTTTCAGATTGGTGTTGGGCAGTTAGTTAATGCATCCAAGTCTCCCTTCAAATTTGCATTTTCTGGTAGTAGCTGACTGAGTCCCCGCTACTATCTTCAACTCATTGGCACAGGTATTTACATTGTCTTGGGGGTGGTTTGAATTTACCATATAAGGCATTTGGGAAATCTTAACCATTTTCTAAAAGACTGAAGACAAGAAGATTTGTCTTGGGTAATGAAACTCAGTTGCTGTTGTTCCAGGGTGTTTTATATACTGATAAAGGACACCTGATGTAGCACTGGCTTTAATAACACACTGTAGAAATAGTGTTCATTTGGGGATCCTACATTTCAATTATAACTTGTGGTTGCAAAATGGTTGATGCTCTTTAGGTTATGAATTAATCCTTAGGCAAGCTGAATAATTCCACCATTGATAGTTTTTGATTTATGGCCCAAAAGATCTGAAATTTGATGAAGACACTGGAGAGCAAGAGAGGGCCCCTTTTTATACTCCTACACGTTTTAGGTGAAGCTTGGAAAGTTGTACTCCACCTATATTCTAAGGCCATTTTTTTAAAAAAAAATTAATTTTTTTTTAAACATGACAACATACAAATACGAACATTCTTACCATATGATCGTTCCATTTTTGTTATATAATCAATAACTCACAATATCATCACATAGTTGCATATTCATCACCATGATCACTTCTTAGAACATTTGCATCAATTCAGAAGAAGAAATAAAAAGAAAAAATTCATACATACCGTGCTCTTACCCCTCCCTCTCATTGATTGCTAATATTTCCATCTACCCAATATATTTTAGCCTTTGTTTCCCCTATTTTTTTACTATATCCCTTGTCACTCCCTTTCACTGATCACTAGCATTTCAGTCTACTAAATTTATTTTAACATTTGGTCCCCCTATTATTTGTTTATTTTTAATACATATGTTTTATTCATCTGTCCATACCGTAGATAAAAGGAGCATCAGACACAAGGTTTTCACAATCACATGGTCACATTGCGAAAGCTATATCATTATACAATCATCTTCAAGAGACATGGCTACTGAGACACAGCTCTACATTTTCAGGCACTTCCCTCCAGCCTCTCCAATATGCCTTAAGTAAAGAGGGGATATCTATATAATGCGTAAGAATAATTTCCAGGATAACCTCTTGAATCTGTTTGAAATCTCTCAGCCACTGACACTTTATTTTGTCTTATTTCTCTCTTCCCCCTTTTGGTTTAGAAGGTTTTCTCATTTCCTTCATGCTGAGTCCCAGCTCATTCTAGGATTTTTGTCCCACATTGCCAGGAAGGTCCATGCCTCTGGGAGTCTTGTCCCACATAGAGAGGGAGAGGGCAGTTAGTTTGCTTGCTGTGTTGGCTGAGAGAGAGAGGCCACATGTGAGCAACAAAAGAGGTTCTCTGGGCGTGACTCTTAGGCCTAATTTTCAGTAGGCTTAGCCTATCCTTTGCAGGCATAAGTTTCATGTGAACAAACCCCAAGAGTGAGGGCTCGGCCTATTGCTTTGGTTGTCCCCACTGCTTGTGAGAATATCAGGAATTCTCCAAAGGGGAAAGTTGAATTTTCTCCCTTGCTTGCCATTCCACCAAGGGGACTTTTTTATTCACTGTTTGAATCACTCTGGGATTTATCAGGGCATCACTCTGGACAAACTTATAAGTACATGGAATCTTGAGTAGGGCATGAGATTTTGTAGATTTGTTAAGGCCATTTTTAACAGTGTCCTTAAGCCAAGTGTATTCACTCATGAGGCACAACTTTTGACACTATACCAAAGGACACCTCAAAAAGTGGATAAAGTTTTTTATTGATGCTGGGAAGGGCCATATCATTTATTGTGGCTCTAAGCATTTAATCACCACACATGAACTCTAAACTAGGTGTATCGCCCAAAGTGGAGACAGGTCTTAAATGGCCAGACGGGGGTAAGGGTGGGTGATTGGTTAGGTTCTGGTGTCAACTTGGCCAAAAGTTTATGTCCAGTTGTCTCATCAGGCAAGCACAGGCCTGACCGTTGCTGCAAGATTTCCTGGCTGGTTAAATCATTGGTCAGTTGATTGCATCTGTGACTGAGTACATCTGAGCTCAACTAAGGCACATCTCCCGCAATGAGACAATCCAATCAGTTGAAGGCATTTAAGGAAGAAGAGAGACTCCTTCACTGCTACTTCAGCCAGCCAGTGGAAATCATCCAGACCTTTCATTGGAGCCACCAGCTTCACAGTCTGCCCCACAGATTTTGGACTCTTCCATTCCCATGGTTGTATCTTAGTACATTATAAATCTCCTATTTACAGATCTCCCCTGTTGGTTCTGTTTCTCTAGAGAACCCTGACTAACACAGTGAGTTAGAGGGGGAGGAGTTGAAATGGGAAGGGAATCCCCTGGAAGGGGAAGCTGGTATTTGTCTTTGAAATAAGATGGGGCTGCCCCTCAAGACTGGGAATCAAGGAGGAAGAAATCCAATTTTGGGATCTCTGAGCCCTGCTAGTCCATCTGCTACCAAAATATTATCCCAAGAGCAGAGCTTTCATGCTTGATAAAAATCTGTAAATTCTTTTATTGGGGTTGTTAGGATTAGCAAACTAGCTTCCTCACTTTGCTTTCATTTTCCCTTGGGATTTAAATAAAGCATTTTCTACCCTCCCATAAATGGCAACCTGTTTTCCTGTTTGGGCTATTTCAAGGAAAATTATGTCCAGGAGAGAAAAGGGGAGCAAGTATATCTGGAAGCTGTGCAGAGTAAGCAGTTGGGGAAGAAAATTCAGCTCAAGAGAAATTATATGAAGATGTGAAGGTGCAAGGCTAAACTAGAACTTCAATTAGTTGAAAGTTTCTCTCTCTTTTTTTTTTTTTGTAGGCAGAACTACTGACTCACCAGCCTAACATATTTATTAGAGAAGTTGTAAGTTTACAGAAAATCATGCAGAAAATAGAGTCCCATTTTATCTTCCCCTACTATTAACACCTTCATAAGTGCATACATTTGTTATAGTCGATGAAAGAATATTATTCTAATTGTACAATCAGTTGTAGCCCATGGTTTACATTAGAGTTCCCTGGTTGTGTTATACATTCCTATATTGTTGTTGTTGTTGTTGTTTTTAACTTTTTTCTAGTAACATATGCAGCCTAAAATTTTCCCTTTTAACCACATTCATCTATATACTTTAGTGCTATTATGTTCATAATATTGTGCCACCACTACCGCCATCCATTACCACAACTCTTCTATCTTCTCAAACAGAAACTTTGTTCAAGTTAAGTATTAATTCCCCCATTACCTACCCCAGTCTGGGCCTGTGATAACTTGTACTTTAGTCTCTGATTCTACAGATTTGCTTATTCTACTTATTTCGTATCAGTGAGGTCACACAATATATGCCTTTTTGTGCTTGACTTATTTCACTCAACATGATGTCTTCAAAGTTTGTCCATGTTGTTGCATGTTTCAGGGCTTCCTTTTTTTCACAAGTGAATAATATCCATTGTATGTGTATTCCACATTTTGTTTATTTATTCATCTGTTGATAAACACTTGGCTTGTTTCCAAATTGGCAATTGTGAATAATGCCACTGTGAACATTGGTGTGCAAATGTTTGTTCCAGTCCCTGCCTTCAGTTCTTTTGGGTATATGCCTAGAGGTGGGATTGCCAGGTCACATGATTCTCCATTGGTTTTTTTTTTTTAAATTAGGCAGAACAGGCTGTAGTAACAAATAGACCCCCAATTGAATATGGTTTAAAGAGCAGTCCAAGGCAGTTGTCCCTGATTGGGGTCTGGAGGTGGTTTCTTTATGCAATCAAGACAGCAACCCTGGCTTCACCTATGGGAACCTCCTCCATGCTCTAGGACTTTTAATCTTTTGCATTTAAGTGGAAGGAGAAAAACAGGGTGGTGAGGTTACCAACTTCTTAAAAGCTTTCGGGCCGAAAGTAGCACCTATACCTTTGGTTCATATTTTGTTGGCTAGAACTCAGCTATGTGACTCAGTGTCCCTGCAAGAAAATTTGGAGAACGTAGCCTTGCTGTATGGCAGGGAAGAGAGGAAATGGATGTGCGGTGGACAGCTTGCTACCTGTGCCACATTATCCTGTTGTCCCAAATGCTGTAGTTACAATAACTAGTCTTTATTAGTGCTTGTTATTTACTGAGGACTTCATATCCATTTTTCACTTAATCCTCACAATATCACTCCCATTTTACAGATGACAAAACAGAAGTTTGGAGAGATTAAGACACTTGAACAAAACAGAACAGCAAATGAAGAGCCAGGATTCACATTTAAAATGCTGTTTGTCTGATGTTAATGTTTGACACTTCTCCCAACAAGGGAATTGGCATGATCCTGGAAGCAGAGGCAGCACCTCACAAATGCCTTTTGCTTTTGCTGTCTCTCCCTCACCAAACCTGAGGAGAAGCTGATGGAAAGGTTGGAGGAGGGAGGTGATTTAATCACCTTAAATCTGTCTTAAAATCTCCTTTTTAAAAAGCTTTCTGTGGTTCACAATGCTTGACTCTGAGAGACAGTAGCCCCTTTTAGGAGCCAGCCTGGTAACACAATGCAACTTCTAGCAGACTGGCTGGCGGTGCTAAGGTGGCAATTGTATTTAAATTTCAGTATTTGTAACTCTAGCAGGAACCACCTAAAACAAAAAGAAGGAAGGGGTAGCAGAGCACATTTTTTCACTTCTTTAACTCCTCCAGAGGATAGAAATGGAAAGTTTTATATGAGAGTTTATATTTGCAACTTGAAATTTTCCTTTCCTTTGAAAATTAAGGCAGTTTAATAGAGCTTTGGGTTAGTACAACAGCAAATTTATGAAGTGAAAAAGTGAAGGTGAAATCTTCATGGCATCTTAAAGTCATCCACAATGTACATATATTTATTACTTAGAATGCTCCAGCTTTAAATTGTATTATAGATTAAGTGTGTGATGAATAAATTAATTTTGGATTATAGAGTTTTAAAAATAAAAAAGCAGTTAAGAGAGCTCATGTAATTTATTTCTCATTTATAGCAATGCGATGCCTTAAAAGCAAACAAAAATGTGGTCTGAAAAGCTTCAATTTATGTATGTACCTGGATACAGAAAGCCAGAAAACACGTATTTTTAATTAAGCCAAAATTTTGAAATTTAGAATTTAGAAATTCTTTTAAACACAGTCAATATCTTTGGTTTAAGTTTTTTAATGGATAATGTTACATATTTATCCATAAGCTATGAAATCAGTGAATGAAGATGTAGAAATGGAACCAAAAGTGCTCTTTGAAGGATATTGTCTAAATTTCCCCACGGTGCTTTGTTTATCCTGACCTGGCAAGGCTGCTCCATTTCAATTCAGGGCTTCTTTTGCATACAGAAGTACAGACTTGCTGAGCTGAGCCAAATCTGTCTATCCAATTACTGGGTAAGAGAGCTGACTGTAGCTTTAGGCAAAGCCTGTAATCTGTAAAACTGTGTAGTATCAGTGACAGCCTAATGAAAGAGAAGGACAAATACAGTATATATGTTTCTTGAATAATACACAGACACATAGTTTTCTTTACAAATAACTGACTTCAAATATAATACTAAAGAGAAGTGAAATATACAGAGCCTTGAAAAAAATATCACTTGACATGTCTACAATGATTTTTAGATAGAATAGTTCACAAATGGAAATAAATTCTGAGCAGTGGGCTGCAGATCACTTAGCTGAGTACTGGTTTGAATTCTTTCATTAGATTTAATACTTGTCTGATTCAGATACTCTTTTTTTTTCAAAAGCTAACTATTTTTGTAACTTTGTAACATTTGGAAAATTGTCTTTTGCTAAAATTTAAGTATTTGGAAAGAGAAAGAAAACAGTGAAAGGTAAGATTTGATTATGTTTTATCATGCGAAATACAATAATAATGAATTCCATTTAAGATAAGGAGTTAATCTCTATACAAGCATAATGCTGAGTGAAAGAAGCTAGATACAAAAAAAAATGTACATACTGAATGACACCATTTATATAATAGTCAAAGACAGTCAAAACTTTTCTATAGTGTTAGAGATTAAGACGAGGGATATCTTTGGGGTGGGTGGAGGGCATAGTGGTTGGGAGGGAAGACCAGGTGGGCTTTGGGGTGCTGATAATGTTCTATTTCTTGACCTGGGTCATAGTTACACAGGAGTGTTCATTTCGGGATAAGTCGTTGGGCTAGATACTTGTGATTTGCGTGCTTTTTGGTATATGCAATAAACCAATAAAAAGTTTTAAACCATTATTTTCTACAATTAGGGTTTTAAGAAAGAAGGAATGAATAAATATGAGCATGGATGTAATATTGAGCCAATCATTAGCTCTATCACCACAAAATACACAGCTGCTCAAACAAAGATTTTTTTTAAAAGCAATTTAGATTACTTTCCATTTTAGCTTTTAAAAAGGATTCCAGTTTACTATGGAAAAAGAAAATTGGTTTAATCTATATTGGGTTGCAGTGGGAAAAAATCAGGACAGGGTATACTTAATATATTTCAATTCATGTTATCAGTATATCTTATAAGAAACCTAAAACCTCTGCAAGCGAGGTTTTGCTGGGCCCAGCACTTTTAGTGGTAATGAAGTTTCATGACCATTATCGTGGCCATCTGGTAATCAATACCTAGGATATCTACTCCGGTAGAAATAAAAACCCTACTAAAACATTTCCATTTATAGTTCTTCTTCTTCTTCTTTTTTTTTTTTTACTTAGGGCCAGTGCAAAATATAGATAATTTAGTGAATGTATGTTTACATGGTCAAGTAGCCATACATTTTTAATAGATCTTGACTTAGTTATTGTTTTTTTAGTTTCTTTCAAAATAACAAGAAATTTCATTGAATTTAACCTTATTCCATAGGGACAAGGTGTAACTTTATTCCTTTATTTATTCCATCAGTGTTTATTGAAGGCTTTCTACTGGCCAGGCAATGGTGAAGCATTAATGCAAGCACTTTGGCTCTGTCCTCCATGAGCTCACAGTCTAGGGGAGTATTTAACCATTTATTCATCAAATGTTTATTGAGTACCTATTATGTGCCAGGCTATATTAAAAAAGAAAAAATTCCCTGTCATTGTGGACCTTATTTTCTACTGAGGAAAGACAAACAATGAACATAATATTTGAGGAAGTCCTTTATATTTACACTGTGATTCTGTGTATCTAAACAGTACATAGTTAGATCTTGCTTTCCTTTCTGGTCTGACAATCTCTGCCTCTTGATTGGTGTGTTTAATCCAATTATACTTTATATTAGTGCACATTTCCTATGAACAAAAACAATCTCCTCCATATCTACAGTAATGCCTTCAAAATCAGGAAAGTAACATTGATTTATAACTTACTGTCTAATCTTCAGACCTCAATTAACTTTTTCCAGTTCTCCCAACAATGTCCTTTCTATAAAGAAAATCCACTTCAGTATCATGGACTTTGATATCTCTTCAGTCTGAAACAGTTCTTCAGTCTTTCCTTGATTCACGACACTTTTGATAATTAATGGCCAGTTATTTTATAGCATGCCCTTCAAATTTTTTCCTAATATTTTCTCATACTAAGGTTCAGATTATGCATCTTGGCAGGAATATTGCAGAAGAGATGCTGTGTTCTTTTCATTGTATCATTTCAGATGGCATTCAATTTCAATTTGTCCCATTACTGATACTCATTTTGGTCACTTGATTAAGGTGGCATCTGCCAAATTTTTCTAGTATAAAGTTTCTCTTAGCTTCTTTGTAATTAATAAGTATTTTGTGTAGGGATGACTGGAACAATGTAGATAGCTGGTCTGTCATAATCTTTGAATATTTATTTATTTATATCTGGATAGATTCATGACTTCTCATTTTAGTCAATACGTTATAATCAGTTACTATCATTGTTATTTTGCTGGCATTCAGGTTGGCTTCTGAGTCCTTTTGACATGTCCTCATCTTTCTTTGAACACTTCTTTGCTTTCTGGTACAGAGATTCCAGGTTTATCTAATATTTTCCCTGGCCCAGTACTGAAATCTGCCATTTCTACTTGTTCCTTGTAGTGGAGAATAATATTTAAGAGACGTTTTCTGGGAACTAGGTGTGCTTCTTACCAATGGGTTTTGGTACTGCCAGGCCTTCTCAGTGGACAGAACTAGGGAATGTCTTAACACACCCACATTTACATATGTATTTATCTTGCATGTTCTCTCTCCCTTCCCATCTTTGTCTAAAACCATGAATTCACAGTGATTTCATGGATTCCAATCCATAGCATTCATTCTTATTTTTTCCCTTTCTGTATTTTTAACTCCTTTCTCTAAGTGACAAATTTGGCTCCCGTCATCCTTAATAAACTTACTTTATTGGCCCACCTGTATGTAACTAAAGTCTTAATCACCACTGCATTCCTTTGTGGATGCACTTCTCACCCCATTTGAGCTCTGACACTTTGAATCAGGCCAGTTCATCCTCGCTCTGCTTGGGCTCCAACATCCCATGCTGGCCATTTTCCTGTGTGGACATCTCTTTCTCTGCATAGCCTCTGACATTCCATACCTGGTTCCCTCCACACATGAACATCTTCTTCACTCCTGTCTGGCTCTGATTGCACATGCTAGACCTTCCTCTGATGTGGGTCCTTCCTTACTTCACTTTCAAACTTTCATTCCATTCCCAACACTCTTCATTCCTTTATCTAAATGGGAGTTTCCATCCAGTATTTTCCTGCAGCCTGAAGCTCTTTTAGCATTTCTTGTAGAGAAAGGCTGAAGTGGTAAATTCTCTCAGCGTTTGTTTATGTTCAGATATTTTAGTTTACTTCATTTGGAGGGATATTTCTGCTGGATGTATAGTTCATGAGTGGCAGCATTTTATAGATGTCATAACATTATCTTCTGGCTTGCATTGTTTCTAAGTTATTGGTCATTCCTATTATTATTCTCTTGTACGTAATGACTCTTTGTTTTCCTTCTGACCTTTTAATATCTTCTTTTTTTTTTTTGCATGGGCAGGCACTGGGAATCAAACCTGGGTTTCCAGCGTGGCAGGTGAGAACTTTGCCTTCTGAGCCCTTCTGACTTTTAAAAGATTTTTCTCTTTGCCTTAGTTTTAGCAATTGGATTGTGATGTGCTATGCTGGTT
This sequence comes from Tamandua tetradactyla, assembly GCF_023851605.1. NCBI lineage: Eukaryota > Metazoa > Chordata > Mammalia > Pilosa > Myrmecophagidae > Tamandua > Tamandua tetradactyla. The sequence goes on along the minus strand of NC_135341.1, from coordinate 63,648,910 downwards.
TGAAATGATGTATGTAACCTAGAAAAGCTATGTTTTAATCCTAATCCCATTTTGTAAAGGCAGCTGTTTCTTCTAATCCCTATTCAGTTTTGTATGTTTGAAACGGTAATTAGATCATCTCCCTGAAGAAGTGATTTAATCAAGAGTGGTTGTTACAATGGATTAGATGGAGGTGTGTCTGCACCCATTTGGGTAGGTTTTGATTAGTTTCTAAAGTCCTATAAAAGAGGAAACATTTTGGAGAATGAGAGAGATTCGGAGAGAGCAGAGAATGCGTAGCACCACGAAGCAGAGTCCACCAGCCAGAGATCTTTGGAGATGAAGAAGGAAAATGCCTCCCAAGGAGTTTATGAAACAGGAAGCCAGGGGAAGAAGCTAGCAGATGACGCTGTGTATGCCATGTGCCCTTCCAGCTGAGAGAGGAACCCTGACCGTGTTCACCATGTGCCCTTCCACTTGAGAAAGAAACCCTGAACTTCATTGGCCTTCTTGAATCAAGGTATCTTTCTCTGGATGCCTTAGATTGGACATTTCTATAGACTTGTTTTAATTGGGACATTTTCTCAGCCTTAGAGCTGTAAACTAGCAACTTATTAAATTCCCCTTTTTAAAAGCCATTCTTTTTCTGGTATATGGCATTCTGGCAGCTGACAAACTAGGACGTGTGCCTAGATGTGGTCTTCCTTTTTTTTTTTCTTATTTTTAAAAATACTCCTTGGGTTCACTGAGTTCTTGGATTGGTGGATTTGTATCTTTCCTCAAATTGGAAAAATTTCAGCCATTATTTCTTTAAAATTTTTTTTCTTACCCAATCTCTCTCTCTCTCTCTCTACCTTTTGTACTGTTATTTGTATGTGTTTTAGTCCACTTGATATTCTCCCATGAGTCACTAGCTGGTCATAACTCTAATACCTCCCAGCTCTGTGCCACTATAAAACCTTTGTGCAGTTCAACACTCCTTGGTATTTATATACTTCCAAGTTTTGTGGAGTCTTATCCTTACATGTACAGCTTAGAATTTACTTAACAGCTGTCTTAGTTTGCCGGGTCTGCTGTGACAGCACGGAGGATTGGCCTGACCACAAGAATCTATTAGCTCATTATAAGGTATCAGTGGCTGAGAGAGTTCAGAGTTGAAAAGGTACAGTGGCAGTCACTTTTACATATGCTTCCGTTAGACATTGCTACCTATCATAACTTGCCAAACCCCAACCAGAACAATTCCAGCCAATCCTAAAGAACATTTAGGGCATTATATAAGATTCTATAAAAGTTCCATGTACTAGGAACCTACAGAAAAGTTCCATGTACCAGAAACCTACAACCTCCAAATGAGTCCCTGGACCAAATAAGTCCTGAAATGCAGAGGGGACAGCCCTTCCAGAAAATCAACTAGTTCTATCTCCCTACCCCATATTATTGACAGCCCCTTCCAACATGAAAAAGTTAGAATGGCCCTAAAGAGTGGGCCAGATCAAAGGTGATGGTGGAGTTATACAGAGAAGTTCGGGTTTAACAAATGAGTATGAGTGCTGAATCATTATACTGATATTTCTTTTAGAATCTGGGACCTTAGAGCAACTAGACATAAAAACCTAAAATTGTGGAATTGTAACCCATACCAACTCTGAAGTCTGTCCTACAACTAATGGTTGTGATGTACTTTGAAATTTATTGCTTTTATGTATATGTGTTATTTAAAGGGAAGGAGGAGTATAACAAGAAGATAGGATTTAACAAATGAGTATGACTGCTGAGTCATTATACTGATATTTCTGTTGGCCTCCAGAACTCATAGAACTGTATCCCATATCAAACTTTAAAATCTGTTCTATAACTTGGAAACTTATGGGTTTTTTTTTTTTTTTTTTTGTATATATGCTATATTTCACAATAAAAGCAAAGTTAAAAAAAATAATCTATTGGCTCCCTGTTTGGAAGACTAGAAGTCCAAAACTGAGGTATTGGCAAGGTCGTACTTTCTTTCTGAAGCCTGTAGCATTTTGATGCTGGCTTGCTACAACCCTTGGGGTTCCTCAGCTTGCATCTCTGCTTTGATCACATGGCTATGTCCTTGAACTACTCCTGTGGCTTTCTTTGAATTCTGCCTGAATTTCTTCTACTTATGAAAGACTCCAATGATACAGATTGTGGCCCGCTCTGATTCAGCTGGGCTACACCTGAATAGGCTCTTAGAGCATCCTATTCACAAATAAGTCCACGTAACTGATAATATAGAGAAGAGTCCTATTTATAAATGAGTTCAACACCAGCAGCAACATGGATTCAGATTAACAACATGTCTTTTGAGGGGGTACAATTCAGTCTACCACAATGACAAAGGGAACTCATAGGAACATTTCTGGAGCTTGTTCTGTGTATCATCCTTTCCCCAATACTACGTCCTGCAAACTTCAGTCCCCTCAGCAGCCCAGAAGTCTGATCTCTCACTACTTAGTTCAGCAAGACATCCATGTAGTTTTGAATTACAGATAAAGAATGAGTCATTACAATCCAGCATAATGTGTAGAGGGTGATTTAGGAATCTGAAGAAGGATCATCCAAATGTCCAAGGGGTGTTTGGGAAGATTTACTGAAGGGTGTCATATCTCGTCTGTGACCTGAAGGATTAGTAGGAGTTAGTCAGGCAATGGGATGGGATATGAGTGCTGACAAGTTTTCTAAGATATTGGAAAGAGAGCATTTTAAAGACCCAGGAAGAGGCATTAGAGCACATTAGGAATGTAGAATGGATGTAAATAGTGTCTTCTGGCTAGAGTAATCTTGTGTGATAAAGCAGAGACAGAATCATAGAGGGCCATGTAAGCCACATGGAAAGGTTTTTTTATTTTCTTCTAAGACCTTGGAAAACCATTAAAGGATTTTAAGCAATGTGAAATTTGATCATGACTTAACCTCTGAATCTCCATGACCCCATCTAAAATAATATGTTGGAAGTAATAGCATCTACAGTTTCTTTTATAAAGGAGTGTACATTTTACATAGAGGGTTCAAGTTTTGCATCCATATCCAAAGTGAAAGTTAAATGCCTACTGTAATACATCCTTAAGTAATGCTTTTCAAACAAATTTGAGGATCATGTCTCTTCTGAAAGATATTTGATCTTGACATAATAAAAGAAATTAATTATTTTATTAGAGAAATTGTCAGTTTACAGAAAAGTCACCCAGAAAATACAAAGTTCTCATATACTCTACCCCACCTCTCCATAGTTTTCTGTATAATTGACACTGAATTAGTGTGGTAGATTTGTTAGAACTGATGAAAGAATATTATTATAATTGTAATATTACTTATAGTCCATGGTTTACAATAGGGTTCGCTGTTTGCAATTGTACAGTCCTATGGTTTTGTTTAAAATTTTTATTGTAGTAACATACATACAACTCAAAATTTCCCCTTATAACAACATTCAAATTCAGCACAACATTATGCTTCCATCACCACAAGCCATTACCAAAATCTTTCCATCACACCAAACAGAAAAATGTACAATTTAAGCATTAACACCCCCATTCCCTTTGCCCACACTGATCCCTGGTAACCTGTATTCTAGTTTCTGACTGTGTAAATTTGCTTCTCTATTTCACATCAGTGAGGTCATTAAATATTTTTCCTTTTGTGTCTGGCTTATTTCACTCAACATGATATCTTCAAGATTCTTCCATGTTGTCACAGGTATCAGAACTTCATTCCTTTTCACCACTGAATAATATCCATTTTTTGTATACTTCACATTTTGTTTATCTATTCATCTGTTGACGGATGCTTGGATTGCTTCCATCTTTTGGCAATGTGAATAATGCTATTCTGAACATCAGTGTGCAAATATCTGTTTGATTCCTTGTTTTGAATTCTTTGGGGTATGCATCTAGATGTGGAGTTGACAAGTCATATGGTAACTCTATACTTAACTTTCTCAGGAACCACTAAACTGTCTTCCACAGTGGCGGCACCCCCACCAACAAAGAATGAGTATTCCTGTTTCTCCACATCCTCTCTAATGTTTTTAATTCTCCATTCTAGTGGATGCAAATGGTATCTCCTGGTTTTGATTTGTATTTCCCTAATGGCTAATGAAGTTGAACATCTTTTCATGTACTTTAGGGCCATTTGTGTATATTCTCTGGAGAGATGCCTGTCCAAGTCTTTTGCCCATTTCAAAATTGGGTTGTTTGTATTTTTGTTGTTGAGATGTAGTATTTATTTATATATTCTGGATATTAAATCCTTATCAATTATGCAGTTTCCAAATATTTCCTCCGTTTCTGTAGGTTGTCATTTTACATTCATGATGAAGTCCTGTAATGCAGAAAAGTTTTTAATTTTAATGAAATCTCATTTATCTATTTTTTCCTTTTGTTGCTTCTACTTTTTGTGTAAAGTCTAGGAAACTATTGCTTAATACAAGATCCAGAAGATACCTTCCTATGTTTACTTTGAGGAATTTTATACTTGTTTTCTTAAATGTAGGCATTTGATCCATTTTGAGCTCATTTTTATACATGGTTTTGAGGCAGGGTCCACCTTCATTCTTTTCTTTGCATATGGGTATCCAGTTGCCCCAGTAACTTAATTCTTCATTTGCAGAAGAAATTATTCTTTTCCAGTTAAGAGGACTTAGCACCCTTGTCAAAAATTAGTTGGGCATAAATATGATGGTTTATTTCTGAACTCTTGTTCTAGTTTGCTAGCTGCTAGAATGCAATATACCAGAAACAGAATGACTTTTAAAAAGGGGAATTTAATAAGTTGCTAGTTTACAGATCCAAGGAGGAGAAAATGTCCCAATTAAAACAAGTCTATAGAAATGTCCAATCTAAGGCATCCAGGGAAAGATACCTTGGTTCAAGAAGGCCGATGAAGTTCAGGGTTTCTTTCTCAAGTGAGAAGGCACATGGTGAACACAGTCAGAGGTTCTCTCTCAGCTAGAAGGGCACACAGCGAACATGGCATCATCTGCTAACTTTCTCTCCTGGCTTCCGGTTTCATGAAGCTCCCTGGGAGGCGTTTTCCTTCTTCATCTCCAAAGTTCGCTGGCTGGTGGACTCTGCTTCGTGGTACTGCAGCATTCTCTGCTCTCTCTGAGTCTCCCATTCTCCAAAATGTTTCCTCTTTTATAGGACTCCAGTAAACCAATCAAGACCCACCCAAATGGGTGGAGACATGTCATCACCTAATCCAGTTTAACAACCACTCTTGACTAAATCACATCAAGCAGGGAGATGATCTTATCACAGTTTCAAACATACGGTATTGAATAGGGATTATTCTACCTTTATGAAGTGGGATTTTGATTAAAACATGGCTTTTCTAGGGGGCATACATCCTTTCAAACCAGCACAACTCTCAATTTAGTTCCATGGGCCTGTCTGTCCTTGTGCCAGTACCATGCTATTTTGATTACTGTAATGTAAAAAGTTTTAAGAGTGTAAATATGAGTCCTCCAACTACATTCTTCTTTTTCACAATGGTTTTGGCTACTCAGAGCCCTTTACATTTCCATGTAATTTTGACAATTGACTTTTCCACTTCTGCAAAGATGGCTGTTGGAGTTTTGATTGGGGTTGCATTGATCTGCAAATCACTTTGGGTAGAATTGACATCTAAACAATATTTAGTCTTCCAATCCATGAATGTAGAATATCCTTCCATTTATATATTTCTTCTGTGATATCTTTTGACAAGGTTTTATAGTTCTCCTTTACATACTTGCTTTATTCCAAAATATATTATTCTTTTAGTTGCTATTATCATTGGAATTTTTTCTTGATTTCCTGTTCAGATTGTTCATTACTAGTACCTAGGAACACTACTGACTTTTGCATGTTGATTTGTACCCTGCCATTTTTTTCCAGGAACTTTTGTTGTGGATTTTTCAGGATTTTCTATGTAAAGGTTCATGTCATCTGCAAATAAAGGTTTACTTCTTCCATTCCAGTTTGGATGCCTCTTATTTTTCTTTCTTGTCTGAATGCTCTGGTTTGGCTGGAATTTCCAGTACAATGTTGAGTAACAGTGGTGACAGTGGGCATCCTGATCATAAAGGGAAAGTTTTCAGTCTTTCATTGTTGAATATGATGCTATTATGTACTTTTTTCATGTATGCCCATTATCATGTTGAGAAGTTTCCTTTTATTCCTAGTATCTTAAGTACTTGTATCAAAAACAGTTGCTGGATTTTGTCAAATACTTTTTCTGCATTAACTGAAATGGTCACGTATTTTTTTCTTTCATTCTGTTAATGTGGTAATGTGTCAATTACACTCATTGAATTTATGTTGAACAATCCTATACTGGGGATAAATCCAACTTGATTATGGTGTATAATTATTTTAATGTCCTGTTAGATTGAGATTGCAGGTACTTTGTTGAGAATTTTTACATGTGTATTTGTAAAGAATACAGATATAGATATAGATGTTCTTATGGTATCTTTATGTAGCTTTGGTATTAGGGTGAGGTTGGCTTCAAAGAATGAGTTAGGTAGGGTTCCCTCCTCTTCATTTTTTTGGATATGCTTGAGCAATATGGATGTTAATTGTTCTTGGAATGTTTGGTAAAAAAAACTTTCTTTGTTGGGAGGTTTTTGATGACTGGTTCAATGTCTTTACTTGTTATTGGTCTGTTGAGATCTTCTATTTCTTCTTGAGTCAGTGTAAATTATCATTTTAACAAGGTTATTTGATTTGTTGACATACAATTGTTCATGGTATCCTTTTATGATGTTTTTTATTTCAGTCAGATCAGTAGTAATGTCCAATTTTCTTTTCTGATTTTAGTTACTTATACCCTCTGTTATTTTTTTTTTCATTAGTGTAGCTAAAGGTTGCTGATATTATTGATTTTTTCAAAGAGCCAACTTTTCATTTCTTTGATTCTCTCTATTGTTTCTTATTTTCTAATTCATTTATGTTTGCCTTCTTTTTTATTTCCTTCTTTCTTCTTGCTTTTCTAGCTCCTCCAATTTGTGAAGTTAGGTCTCTGAGATTTTTCCTTCTTCTTCCTTTTTTTTTTTGAGTGCATGGTCCGGAAATTGAACCCAGGACTCCTGCATGAAAGGTGGGCATTCTAACCACTGAACCTCCTTCTTTTTTTTTTTTTTATTTTTATTTTTTTTTTATTAATTAAAAAAAGAATTAACAAAACAATTAGAAATCATTCCAATCTACATGTACAATCAGTAATTCTTAATAACATCACATAGTTGCATATTCATCATTTCTTAGTACGTTTGCATCGATTTAGAAAAAGAAATAAAAAGACAACAGAATAAGAATTAAAACAATAATAGAAAGAAAAAAAAAACAAAAAAAACAAAAACAAAAAACCTATACCTCACATGCAGCTTCATTCAGTGTTTTAACATAATTGCATTACAATTGGGTAGTATTGTGCTGTCCATTTCTGAGTTTTTATATCCAGTCCCGTTGTACAGTCTGTATCCCTTCAGCTCCAATTATCCCTTCTCTTTTTTTTTTTTAATTAACGGAAAAAAAGAAATTAACGCAACATTTAGAGATCATACCATTCTACACATGCAATCATTAATTCTTAACATCATCACATAGATGCATGATCATCATTTCTTAGTACATTTGCATTGGTTTAGAAGAACTAGCAACATAACCGAAAAAGATATAGAATGTTAATATAGAGAAAAAAATAAAAGTAATAATAGTAAAATCAAAACAAAACAAAACAAAACAAAACAAAAACCTATAGCTCAGATGCAGCTTCATTCAGTGTTTTAACATGATTACTTTACAATTAGGTATTATTGTGCTGTCCATTTTTGAGTTTTTGTATCTAGTCCTGTTGCACAGTCTGTATCCCTTCAGCTTCAATTACCCATTGTCTTACCCTGTTTCTAACTCCTGCTGAACTCTGTTACCAATGACATATTTCAAGTTTATTCTCGAATGTCCGTTCACATCAGTGGGACCATACAGTATTTGTCCTTTAGTTTTTGGCTGGATTCACTCAGCATAATATTCTCTAGGTCCATCCATGTTATTACATGGTTCATAAGTTTATCTTGTCTTAAAGCTGCATAATATTCCATCGTATGTATATACCACAGTTTGTTTAGCCACTCTTCTGTTGATGGAGATTTTGGCTGTTTCCATCTCTTTGCAATTGTAAATAATGCTGCTATAAACATTGGTGTGCAAATGTCCGTTTGTGTCTTTGCCCTTAAGTCCTTTGAGTAGATACCTAGCAATGGTATTGCTGGGTCGTATGGCAATTCTATATTCAGCTTTTTGAGGAACCGCCAAACTGCCTTCCACAGTGGTTGCACCCTTTGACATTCCCACCAACAGTGGATAAGTGTGCCTCTTTCTCCGCATCCTCTCCAGCACTTGTCATTTTCTGTTTTGTTGATAATGGCCATTCTGGTGGGTGTGAGATGATATCTCATTGTGGTTTTGATTTGCATTTCTCTAATGGCCAGGGACATTGAGCATCTCTTCATGTGCCTCTTGGCCATCCGTATTTCCTCTTCTGAGAGGTGTCTGTTCAAGTCTTTTTCCCATTTTGTAATTGGGTTGGCTGTCTTTTTGTTGTTGAGATGAACAATCTCTTTATAAATTCTGGATACTAGACCTTTATCTGATATATCATTTCCAAATATTGTCTCCCATTGTGAAGGCTGTCTTTCTACTTTCTTGATGAAGTTCTTTGATGCACAAAAGTGTTTAATTTTGAGAAGTTCCCATTTATTTATTTCCTTCTTCAGTGCTCTTGCTTTAGGTTTAAGGTCCATAAAACCGCCTCCAGTTGTAAGATCCATAAGATATCTCCCAACATTTTCCTCTAACTGTTTTATGGTCTTAGACCTAATGTTTAGATCTTTGATCCATTTTGAGTTAACTTTTGTATAGGGTGTGAGAGATGGGTCTTCTTTCATTCTTTTGCATATGGATATCCAGTTCTCTAGGCACCATTTATTGAAGAGACTGCTCTGTCCCAGGTGAGTTGGCTTGACTGCCTTATCAAAGATCAAATGTCCATAGATGAGAGGGTCTATATCTGAGCACTCTATTCGATTCCATTGGTCGATATATCTAACTTTATGCCAATACCATGCTGTTTTGACCACTGTGGCTTCATAATATGCCTTAAAGTCCGGCAGCGCGAGACCTCCAGCTTCGTTTTTTTTCCTCAAGATGTTTTTAGCAATTCGGGGCACCCTGCCCTTCCAGATAAATTTGCTTATTGGTTTTTCTATTTCTGAAAAATAAGTTGTTGGGATTTTGATTGGTATTGCATTGAATCTGTAAATCAATTTAGGTAGGATTGACATCTTAACTATATTTAGTCTTCCAATCCATGAACACGGTATGCCCTTCCATCTATTTAGGTCTTCTGTGATTTCTTTTAGCAGTTTTTTGTAGTTTTCTTTATATAGGTTTTTTGTCTCTTTAGTTAAATTTATTCCTAGGTATTTTATTCTTTTAGTTGCAATTGTAAATGGGATTCGTTTCTTGATTTCCCCCTCCGCTTGTTCATTACTAGTGTATAGAAATGCTACAGATTTTTGAATGTTGATCTTGTAACCTGCTACTTTGCTGTACTCATTTATTAGCTCTAGTAGTTTTGTTGTGGATTTTTCCGGGTTTTCGACGTATAGTATCATATCGTCTGCAAACAGTGATAGTTTTACTTCTTCCTTTCCAATTTTGATGCCTTGTATTTCTTTTTCTTGTCTAATTGCTCTGGCTAGAACCTCCAACACCATGTTGAATAATAGTGGTGATAGTGGACATCCTTGTCTTGTTCCTGATCTTAGGGGGAAAGTTTTCAATTTTTCCCCATTGAGGATGATATTAGCTGTGGGTTTTTTATATATTCCCTCTATCATTTTAAGGAAGTTCCCTTGTATTCCTATCTTTTGAAGTGTTTTCAACAGGAAAGGATGTTGAATCTTGTCGAATGCCTTCTCTGCATCAATTGAGATGATCATGTGATTTTTCTGCTTTGATTTGTTGATATGGTGTATTACATTAATTGATTTTCTTATGTTGAACCATCCTTGCATACCTGGGATGAATCCTACTTGGTCATGATGTATAATTCTTTTAATGTGTTGTTGGATACGATTTGCTAGAATTTTATTGAGGATTTTTGCATCTGTATTCATTAGAGAGATTGGTCTGTAGTTTTCTTTTTTTGTAATATCTTTGCCTGGTTTTGGTATGAGGGTGATGTTGGCTTCATAGAATGAATTAGGTAGTTTTCCCTCCACTTCGATTTTTTTGAAGAGTTTGAAGAGAATTGGTACTAATTCTTTCTGGAACGTTTGGTAGAATTCACATGTGAAGCCATCTGGTCCTGGACTTTTCTTTTTAGGAAGCTTTTGAATGACTAATTCAATTTCTTTACTTGTGATTGGTTTGTTGAGGTCATCTATGTCTTCTTGAGTCAAAGTTGGTTGTTCATGTCTTTCCAGGAACCCGTCCATTTCCTCTAAATTGTTGTATTTATTAGCGTAAAGTTGTTCATAGTATCCTGTTATTACCTCCTTTATTTCTGTGAGGTCAGTAGTTATGTCTCCTCTTCCATTTCTGATCTTATTTATTTGCATCCTCTCTCTTCTTCTTTTTGTCAATCTTGATAAGGGCCCATCAATCTTATTGATTTTCTCATAGAACCAACTTCTGGCCTTACTGATTTTCTCTATTGTTTTCATGTTTTCAATTTCATTTATTTGTGCTCTAATCTTTGTTATTTCTTTCCTTTTGCTTGCTTTGGGGTTAGCTTGCTGTTCTTTCTCCAGTTCTTCCAAATGGATAGTTAATTCCTGAATTTTTGCCTTTTCTTCTTTTCTGATATAGGCATTTAGAGCAATAAATTTCCCTCTTAGCACTGCCTTTGCTGCGTCCCATAAGTTTTGATATGTTGTGTTTTCATTTTCATTCGCCTCGAGGTATTTGCTAATTTCCCTTGCAATTTCTTCTTTGACCCAGTCGTTGTTTAGGAGTGTGTTGTTGAGCCTCCACGTATTTGTGAATTTTCTGGCACTCTGCCTATTATTGATTTCCAACATCATTCCTTTATGGTCCGAGAAAGTGTTGTGTAAGATTTCAATCTTTTTAAATTTGTTAAGACTTGCTTTGTGACCCAGCATATGGTCTATCTTTGAGAATGATCCATGAGCACTTGAGAAAAAGGTGTATCCTGCTGTTGTGGGATGTAATGTCCTATAAATGTCTATTAAGTCTAGCTCATTTATAGTAATATTCAGATTCTCTATTTCTTTGTTGATCCTCTGTCTAGATGTTCTGTCCCTTGATGAGAGTGGTGAGTTGAAGTCTCCAACTATTATGGTATATGAGTCTATTTCCCTTTTCAGTGTTTGCAGTATATTCCTCACGTATTTTGGGGCATTCTGATTCGGTGCGTAAATATTTATGATTGTTATGTCTTCTTGTTTAATTGTTCCTTTTATTAGTATATAGTGTCCTTCTTTGTCTCTTTTAACTGTTTTACATTTGAAGTCTAATTTGTTGGATATTAGTATAGCCACTCCTGCTCTTTTCTGGTTGTTATTTGCATGAAATATCTTTTCCCAACCTTTCACTTTCAACCTATGTTTATCTTTGGGTCTAAGATGTGTTTCCTGTAGACAGCATATCGAAGGATCCTGTTTTTTAATCCATTCTGCCAATCTATGTCTTTTGATTGGGGAATTCAGTCCATTGACATTTAGTGTTATTACTGTTTGGATAATATTTTCCTCCAACATTTTGCCTTTTGTATTATATATATCATATCTGATTTTCCTTCTTTCTACACTCTTTTCCATATCTCTCTCTTCTGTCTTTTTGTATCTGACTCTAGTGCTCCCTTTAGTATTTCTTGCAGAGCTGGTCTCTTGGTCACAAATTCTTTCAGTGACTTTTTGTCTGAGAATGTTTTAATTTCTCCCTCATTTTTGAAGGATAATTTTGCTGGATATAGGAGTCTTGGTTGGCAGTTTTTCTCTTTTAGTATTTTAAATATATCATCCCACTGTCTTCTAGCTTCCATGGTTTCTGCTGAGAAATCTACACAAAGTCTTATTGGGTTTCCCTTGTATGTAATGGATTGTTTTTCTCTTGCTGCTTTCAAGATCTTCTCTTTCTCTTTGACCTATGACATTCTAACTAGTAAGTGTCTTGGAGAACGCCTATTTGGGTCTAATCTCTTTGGGGTGCACTGCACTTCTTGGATCTGTAATTTTAGGTCTTTCATAAGAGTTGGGAAATTTTCAGTGATAATTTCTTCCATTAGTTTTTCTCCTCCTTTTCCCTTCTCTTCTCCTTCTGGGACACCCACAACACGTATATTTGTGCGGTTCATATTGTCCTTGAGTTCCCTGATACCCTGTTCAAATTTTTCCATTCTTTTCCCTATAGTTTCTGTTTCTTTTTGGAATTCAGATGTTCCATCCTCCAAATCACTAATTCTATCTTCTGTCTCTTTAAATCTATCATTGTAGCTATCCATTATTTTTTCTATGTTTGCTACTTTATCCTTCACTTCCATAAGTTCTGCGATTTGTTTTTTCAGTTTTTCTATTTCTTCTTTATGTTCAGCCCATGTCCTCTTCATGTCCTCCCTCAATTTATCGATTTCATTTTTGAAGAGGTTTTCCATTTCTGTTCGTATATTCAGCATTAGTTGTCTCAGCTCTTGTGTCTCATTTGAGCTATTGGTTTGTTCCTTTGACTGAGCCATATTCTCAATCTTTTGAGCGTGGACAGTTATCTTCTGCTGCTGGCGTCTGGGCATTTATTCAGATTTCTCTTGGTGTTGGACCCAGCAAGGTTGTAATATTTTTCTGTGAAATCTCTGGGTTCTGTTTTTCTTATCCTGCCCAGTAGGTGGCGCTCGTGGCACACGTTTGTCTGCGGGTCCCACCAGTAAAAGGTGCTGTGGGACCTTTAACTTTGGAAAACTCTCGCCGTCCTGGGGGTTCGCTAGCCGAAGCGGCTTGAGCCGGCCCGGGGTCCGAACGCAGGGAGGGTGTCCGAACGCAGGGAGGGTTGCTGGTTGCCGCAGCCAGGGAAAGAGCCCGTCCGAATTTCCTAGTCGGCCCTGGGCGACAAGCGTGGCGGGAGGGCGCCAGCGGCAGCGGCCCGCCCGAGAGAGTGCACGTTCCCCGGGAGTCACGGGGTCACCGTTCTCCGCGGCCTGGGGGTTTCCGATCCAATTCTCTCAGTTGGTCCGGGGGCTGCGCGTGGTGTGGGCGCCAGTCGCCTTGGTTTCAGGGGACCACCTCTCCAATTCTCCCAGCCGGCCCGGGAAGGGGGAAGGGAGTAACTCTGGCCGCTTGCCACCCCGCCCGGTAAGGCCCGCGCGCCTCGGCGATCTCACCCGAGCTGCTTCTCTCAGCCAGCCAGCCGTTCCAGGATGGGGTACGCTGTCTTTTTTTATCTCTGTTGTGGCTTTGGGCGCTTTCTGTATCGTTTCTACTCCCCTAGTAGGTGTCCTGGAGAAGAAACTAAGATCCGCGCGTCTTACTAAGCCGCCATCTTCCAGGAAGTCCCCTCCTTCTTTTTTAATGTAAACTTCAGAACTGTAAATTTCTCACTCAGAATAACATTTTCTGCATCCATAAGTTGTGGTATATTATGTACTTGTTTTCATTTGCCTCAAGATATTTCCTAATAACTCTTGTGGTCTTCTCTTTAACAATTTGTTAAGACTGCATTGTTTAATTTCCATATATTTGTGAATTTTCCAGTTCTCCATCTGTTTTGGTTTGCTGAAGCTGACAAAATATCAGAAATGGATTTTTTACAATGCAGCTTTATTAGCTTACAGATTTATAGTTCTAAGACCATGAAAATGTCCCAATTATGGCATCAACAGGATGATACTGCCTTCCTGAAGAAAGGCTGATAGCAATGTGGACTCCTCTGTCATATCAAAAGGCACATGGCAGCATCTGCTGTTCCTTTTCTCCTGGGTTTCATTGTTTTCAGCTTCTGTCTGCTCTACCTCTCAGGTTCTCTGGGGGCTTCTCTGAATTTCATCTCTCTAGCTTTTGTAGGTCTTTTATCTTCTTATAAAGGACTCCAATAAGTGGATTAAGACCCACATTAAATGGGGTGGGTCACATTTCAACTGAAGTAACCTATTCAAAGGTCTCATCCACAATAAGATCTGCACCAACAAGAATGGGTTAAAAAGAGCATGGCCTTTTCTGTGGTACACAACAGCTTCAAACTACCACACCCTCTGTTATTGATTTCTAGCTTCACTCCATAGTGGTAAGAGAAGATACATTTTTAAATTTATTGGGATTTGTTTTGTGACCTAACATATGGTCCATTCTGGAGAATGATCCATGTTCTTTAGAGAATGTGTCTCATGCTGCTGTTGGGTGAAGTGTTCTAAATGTTTGCTAGGTCTAGTTGTTTTATGCTATTGTTCAAGTCTTCTATTTCCTCACTGATCTTCTATCTAAATGTCCTATCCACTATTGAAAGGTGTGTTAAAGTCTTTTACTATTAATGTAGAATCAACTCTTTCTGAAGTCAGTCAATATCTCTTTCATACGTTTGTAATAGTTATGTTTTCCTATTGAATTGGCCCCTTTATCAGTATAAATGATCTTCTTTATCCCTTATAACAGTTTTTTACTTAAAGTCTATTTTATCTTATATTACTATAGCTACCACAGCTCTCTTGTGGTTACTGTTTGCATGGCATATTTTTTCCATTCTTTTCCTCTCAACCAACTTGGGTCTTTGAATTTAAGATGAGTCTCTTGTAAACAGCTTATAGTTAGGTTTTGCTTTCTTATCCATTCTGCCAACTTCTAGTTTTCTATTGGAAAGTTTAATCTATTTACATTTAAAGTAATTACTGATATTGCAGGATTTTCTTCTGACATTTTGCTATTTTCTCTTTGTAAGTTTCATATCTTTTGTCCTTCAATTCTTTCACTAATGCATATTTTCATTTTTATTTAATTTTTTATATTGTACAATTTGAGTCCTTTCTTATTGCTTTCTGTATATATTTTCATATATTTTATTTGTAGTTACAATGGAGCTTAAATTTTATACCCTAAATCTCTAATAATCATGTTTGCTTTTGATACCAACTTAATAACAATAGCATGTGCATACACTATTCCTATACCCCTCTGATCCTCATCCTTTTGTTGTACTTGTTACAAATTATATTTATGGTCCTATACCATAATTTATCATTACTTTTTATGCATTTACATTTTAAAATCTGTAAGTTGTAAAATATGGAGTTACATAACAAAAAATACAAAAAATAAAATGGGCATTTTTAATTACCCTATGGTTACCTTTACAGGAGCTTGTTATTTTTTTATGCCAATTCCATTGTCTAATGTCCTTTCCTATCAGTCTTAAGGACTCACATTAGCCTTGCTTTTAGTGCAGGTCTAATAGTCATGAAATCTCCTAGCTTTTTATTTATTTATTTTTATCTGGGAATGTCTTAATCTCCCCCTCTTTTTAATTTTTATTATTCTTTTGTTTTTTAATTTTTTGGAAGTACAGGGTCTGGGACATGAACCCGGCTCTCCCACATGGCAGGCAAGAATTCTACCACGGAACTACCCTTGCACTGCCTCCTCCTCATTTTTGAAAGACGGTCTTACTGGATACAAAATTCTTGATTTGCAGTTTTTCTTTCAGTACTTTAAATATTTCATCCCACTGTCTTCTTGTCTCCATGATTTCCGATGAGAAATTGGCACTTGATCTTATTGGGTCTCCTTTGTACATACATAACTCATTATTTTTCCTTTGGAGTTTTGGAATTCTCTCCTTCACCTTGGCATTCAGTGATTTGACTCCCAGGTTTCTGGCAGGGTTCTTTTCTGGTTTAATTTGTCTGGAGTCTGTTGTGATTATTGAATGTCAATATGCATGTCTTTCATTAAATTTTGGAAGTTTTCTGGCATTATTTCTTTAAATATTCCTTCTGCCCCTTTCTCTCTTTCTTCTCCTTCTGGATTCCCAATAATATGTATATTGGTATCTTTGATGGTGTCTGTGTTAGTCAGGGTTCTGTAGAGAAACAGAACCAACAGGAGAGACCTATAAATATGAGATTTATAAAGGTGTCTCATGTAATCATGGAAATGGAAGAGTCCAAAGTCTGTAGGACAGGCTGTGGGGCTGGCAGCTATAATGAAGGGTCTGGACAAACTCCACAGGAGAGGCAGTGAAAGAATTTCTCTTCTTCCTTAAAAGCCTTCAGCTGATTGGATCATCTGATTGTGGGAGACATGCCTCAGTTGATCACAGATGTAATCAGCCACAGATGCAATTAACTGACTGATGATTTAATACTCCAACCTTCAGGTTATCAACCAGTCATGAAATATCCGTGCAGCGACAGTCAAGCCAGTGCTTGTCTGACCAGATAATTGGGCACCATCTTTTGGCCAAGTTAACACCAGAACCTAACTATCACAGTCCACCCCTTATCAGCTTGTGAGCTATCCACATAACCTTGACACATGCTTAAATTCCAAATAGAACACAATAACAGACATATGTTTCACCTAACAGTACTCAACTGGCCTGCGTACAACCAGAAATGCACTGCATCTCTCTAGGATAAGGTGCAAGTCCTTAGGTGACTTCACTCTTAAACTTCATATCCTATGACTTAAATACTATAGCATGAACAATACAACTTATGTTATATGATATGAGGAAAACAAGATATTTGCTTATGTACAAATGCAAATGTACTCATAACAAAACAGGGAGGAAATAGTTATACTATCAGTCCTTGATTCTGTAACTGGTCACATGGCCATAGTTCATATTTATCACTACCTTCTTCTGTTACCCATTCCATGTTCCCCTTATCCTCAGTAAGCACTTCAGCTGACTGTTTTCTTTGCCAGGTGGGGGACCCAGACCTTTATTCCAGAAGTTTCTGAGCCATTGGTAGTCCTGCCTGGATTGGTTTGTTGCAGTTTTCCATTGACTTTAATCCCAGTGCATGGTAGTACTAAGAGATGCCTTAGGGGATCTCCTGTATTCCAGCAAAACTCTCCTTTACCTCCATTTTATACTTGCAGTCCTATTTCCCCTTGATAGTCAGGATCAATCACCCCAGACAGAGCAGTAACCCCCTTTTCATGCCTATTCATTCAGTGGCATAAAAAGCCCAAAGTGAGGAACCCCCACAGGAACAGAAGCTGAAGGCAGTGGAGCCCAGGAGCAAGGGACCAGCAGATGCTAACCATATGACTACCCAGTCGACAGAGGTGTTCCAGACTCATTGGCCTTTCTTGAGTGGAGGTAACCTCTTGCTGGTGCCTTGGTTTGGACAATTTTATAGGCTTAGAACTGCGAAGTTGTAATTTATTAAATTAAATTAAATTCCCCTTTTAAAAATCCATTCCAGTTCTAGCATGTCACATTCCAGCAGCTTGCAAACTAACACAGATTTTGGTACCAGAAAAGTGGGGTGCTGCTGTGATTTGCAAATACCAAACATGATCAAATGGCTTTGTAAATGAATAAGGGGAAGATTCTGGAGGATCTTAATAGAGAAGGCCAAGAATACTTTGAAGAGACTGTTGGTAGAAATGTGGACTCAAAGATACCTCTGATGAGGCTTTAGACAGAAATGATGAACATGTCATTCCAAACTGGAAGGAAGGTATTCTTTGTAGATGGAAAGCTGAATTTGAGAGTGATGAACTTGGATATTTTGCAGAGGAAATTTCCAAGCTAATGTGGAAAATGCAGTCTGGCTGTGCCTGGCAGCTTATAGTAAATGTGAAAGGAAAGAGGTAAGTTGAGAATTGAACTCTTGGGGGCAAAGAAACCAGAAATTGATGGTCTGAAATATCTGAGCTTCCAGAAAGTGAGACCCCAGTGAAAAGGGCCGCATGTGAGGATTTGTCCAAGCATGGAAATAGTCAGCCATTACAGTACAAGTGAGAATTGGAAATGGAGTTATCCAGGAAGTTTTTGTGGAAAGACCTTTTTTCTTATGGTCATGATCCCAGCATATTGCATAGAAAACCAACAGGGGTGTTGTGTATAAGTGGAACCACTGCCAGTCTGTAAAGGGACAGAAAAGGGACAAAGTAAAGGAAATATGTCTTCAGGGACAGAACCATGGAGGCTAAGGTCAGGAGCCAGGAAATCTTGGTCCGGGAGAACGGACCTACCCATACATGTGGGGAGGGAGGGTTTGCCCTGGAAGCCTTCTGCTTCATTGTTCAGGAAGAGTCGTGCCACCTCAGGCCTCAGAGAGAGTGGAGCACATAAACTGGGGATTGGGGGGAGCCTGACTGCCATCCATTGTTCTGAAGGGGTTGAGCACATGTCCTAGAAATGGCAGAGATCCCAGTACAGCCCCAATGTATGAAGAGGGAAGAGCTGAGAAAAAGGTGCTCCCTCTAACAAGCCCCAGAGTTGCAACTCACCCCAGTATTTGGAGAGAGAGCAAGGCTGCTGCATAAGCCCTTGGAAAGGATGGGACTGCTGCTTTCTAAAGTCCCAAGGATAAATGTCTCTCAGACTTTGAAATCTAATGCAGTTTGCTCTGCAGGTTTTCAGAACTGTTTGGGTCCAGTGACCTCTGTTTTCTTTCCAATTTCTCCTATGGAAATGGTGATATGTATACTATGACTGCCCTCCAGATTGGATTCAATCTGTAAACTATTTTGCTTTATCTAGTCTTCCAATCAATGGAGATGGGATGTCATTCCATGTATTTAGATCTTCCTTGATTTCTTTTAGTGATGTTTTGTAGTTCCTATGCACAAGTCCTTTACATCCTTGATTAGATTTATTCCTAGATATTTTATTTTTAGATGCTGTTGTAAATGGAACTCTCTTAATTTCTTCCTCAGATAGCTCATTACTAGTTTATAGACATGCTACTGATTTTTGCATCTTGATCTTGTACCCTAATGAACTTTGCTGAATTCGTTTATTAGCTGTCTTAGATTTGTTGTAGATCTTTCTGGACTTTCTATATACAGACTTATGCATCTGCAAATAGTGCACATTTTACTTCTTCCTTTTACAATTTAGATGCCTTTTATTTCTTTAGCTTCTCTGATTTCTCTAGCTAGAACTTCCAGTACAATTTTTAATAACCTTGGTGAAAGTGTGCCTCCTTGTTTTGTTCCAGTTCTTAGAGAAAAGTTTTCAGACTTTCACCATTGAGTGTGATTTTTTTTTTTAGAAGTAGGTTTTTCATACATACCCTTAAACATGTTGAGGGTGTTTCCTTCTGTTCCTATTTTTCTAAGTTTTTTTATCAAGAAAGTATGTCAAATGCCTTTCCTGCATCAATTGAGGTGATCATGTGGTTCCCCCCTTTGTTTCATTAATGTAATGTAGTACATTAATTGATTTTCTTATGTTGAACCACTTTTGCATACCTTTGATAAATCCCACTTGATCATGATGTATAATTCTTTTAATGTCCTGTTGGATTTGATTTGCTAGTTTTTGTTGAGGATTTTTGCATCTATTTTCATAACAGAAACTAGTCTGTAATTTTCTTTATAATATCTTCATATACTCTGGTATTAGGGTGATATCATCCTCTTAGAAAGAGTCAGACAGTGTTCCCTCCTCTTCAGTTTTTTGAAAGTTTTAGTAGGAGTAGTATTAATTCTTTTTGGAATGTTTGATGAAATTCACCTGTGAAACCACTTGGTCCTGGACTTTTCTTTATTGGGAGGTTTTTGATGTCAGATTCAATCTCTTTACTTATAATTGGTTTGTTGAGATAGTTTGAGTTTTCTAGAATTAGCATAGGTAGTTCATGTATTTCTAGGAATTTGTCCATTTCATCTCAGTTGTTTAATTTGTTGGACTACAGCTGTTAATACTATCCTCTTGTGATCCTTTTTTATTTCTATGGGATCAGTTTGTAATCACCCCCCCACTCCCATTTCTGTTTTATTTGTTTGTGTGCCCTCACTTTTCCTCTGTCAAGTCCACATATGGGTATGCCAATTTTATTGATATTTTCAAAGAACCAACTTTTCATTTTGTTAGTGTTCTCTATTCTTATTCTCTTTCATTTATTTCTGCTCTAATCTTTGCTATTTCTTTCCTTATGCCTGCTCTGGATTTAGTTTTGTGAACTTTTTCTGGTTCCTCCAGGTGTGTAGTTAGGCCTCTGATTTGAGATCTTCTTTTTTTTCTTTTGCATGGGTAGGCACCAGGAATTGAACGTGGATCTCCAGCATGGCAGGCAAGAATTCTACCATTGAGCCACCATTGTGTGCCACTCTTCCTTCGTTTTTAATGTAAGGATTTAGGGCTATAAATTTCCCTCTGAGCACTGTCTTTGCTGCATAAGTTTTGATATGTTGTGTTCTTGTTTTTTCATCTTAAAATATTTACTGATTTCCCTTGATATTTCTTCTTTGATCCATTGCTTGTTTAAGAGAGTGTTATTTAATGTCCATGTATTTGGATTTTCCAGTTGTCTGCCTGTTACTGATTTCCAGCTTCATCCCACTTTGGTCAGAGAAGATACTTTGTACAATTTAATCTTTTAAAATTTGAGACTTGTTTTTGACCCAACATGTGGGTTTTTTTTGACCCATTCATGTGCACTTGAGAAGAATGTGTTTCCTGCAGTTTTGAGGTGTGATGTTCTTTATATATCTGTTTGGTCTAGTTTGTTTATCATATTATTCAAGTTCTCTGTTTCCTAATTGATCTTCTGTCTAGATGGTTTATGTATTGATGAAAGTGGTGCACTCAAGTCTCCAACAATTATTGTAGAGGTGTCTTTTTCTCCCTCCGGTTCTGCCAGTGTTTGCTTCATGCATTTTGGAGTGCTGAGGTTAGGTGAATAAATATTATGATTGTTATTTCTTCTTGGTGGATTGACACTTTTATTAATACATATTTTCCTTCTTTGTTACTTGTAACAGCTTTTGATTAAAGTCTGTTTTGTCTGTTATTAGTATAGCTACCACAGCTCCTTTTTGGTTACTATTTGCATGGATTATCTTTTCTCATCCTTTCACTGCCAACTTATTTGTGTCTTTGGGTCTAAGGTGAGTCTCTTATAAATAATATATATTTGGATCATGATTTTTAAATCCAAGTCTGCCAATCTACATCTTTTGATTGGGGACTTTAATCTGTTAACATACAGTGTTATTATAGGTCATTTTGTGATGAACTCTGTCAGTTAATGTTTATCTGTGACTATTTTAAACTCTCTCTCATTTTTAAAAGACAGTTGTGCTGGATAAAGTCTTTTTGGCTGGCAGTTTTTTTCTTTCTGCATCTTAAGTATATCAAACCACTCCCATCTTGCTTCCATGGTTTCTTTTGAGAAATGGAACTTACTCTTACTGAGGCTCCCGTGTATGTGATGAATTGATTTTTTCTTTTTAATTACATGAACAGGCACCGGGACTCTGCCACTGAGCCACCATTTCCTGCCCTGTAATGAATTATCTTGCTGCTTTCAGAATTCTGTCTTTAGCATTTGACATTCTGATTAGTATTTGCTCAGTATAAAGCTGCTAGAATTTATTCTGTTTGGAGAACATTGTGCTTCTTGTACACGTTTATTTATGTCTTTCATAAGAGTTGGGAAATTTGGGGCCATTATTTCCTCAAATAGTCTGTTTGTTCCTTTTTCCTTTCTTATTTCTTCCTTGGACTGCCATGATGCATATGTTGGTATGTGTCATGTTGTCTTCAAGTCCCTTAGACACTGCTCAATTTTTTTCTCCTCTTTTTATCTATTCCTTCTTCTGACTGTATGATTTTATTTTCCTGTCTCCTAGTTTGCTAATTCTTGTGCTTGTTCAAATTTGCTGTTGTATGCCTCTAGTACGTTTTTCATCTTCATCATTGTGCCTTTCATTTCCATAATTTGTTTCTTTCTAAACTTTCAAATTCTTCTTAATGCTCATAGGTTGTCTTCTTAATATCCTTTAGCTCTATATCCACCATTCATTTATTTTGTCCATATTTTCCTTCATCTCCTTGAATTGATTTATTAGATTTGTTTGAACTTCTTTGATTGGTTATTGTAAAGTCTGTGTCTCTTCTAAGTTTTAGTTTGTTTCCTTGACTTAGCCATACCTTCCCGTTACTTAGTTTGACTTGTAAATTTTGCTGATATCTAGGCATTTGATTAATTTGATGTTGTAATCTTGTAGGAAAGTGTCTCCCCCTTGCCTCGATTTTTATTGTAGAATTGGCTATGTGTTGAAGGCTCTCTTTTGACACTTGTTGCAACTTAGAATGGAAATTTACAGTAGTCTGTGCTCAACTACTCCGATTTTCTCAGGTTTTCTGCACCTGATTCTTACCCCGAATATGTGTATGGTACTTTTAAGATTACCCTCTAATGTGCAATTGTTTAACCTCTCGAGAAAGCTTCCTTCCTTTTGTTCTTTTTCTGGTAATCCTGTTCTGCTTGTTTTTGTGCAGAATTTTCTACTTGGCTCCAATGATTTAAGTTCTCTCCATCACTCTGTACCACCTTTTTATTACAATCTTTAGTTCTGGGACCCATCCTGCCTTCCAACAGTTCAGTTTTCCCCTTTTCTTCTCCACGAGGCCTTTCTGCCTCTAATTACTTCATCATTAGTATATTCCACCCTAGAAGGCCAGATGAGATCAACCCAAAAGGTTTGTTTTTTTGCTTATTTTGGTGGTCCAGCAGTCAGAGATTGGGCTGAGTGTGTGCATCTTTTGCCAATAGTTCTACCATGTTCTCTTTTTTTTTTATTTCTTGGGTGTCTTTTTGTATGCATGCACTAGTCAGCACTTGTGTTCTGCCTTGGGTCTCTGTGGACTTTGGTCCCTGTGCCTGGACATGCACTGCTGCTGTGATTGGATCTATGGTCTACACCTATGGCTGTAGGTACCCAAGATGTGCTGCTCTGTGTAACTCTTAAGCTGCACAGGACTGAGTGAGGGGGCGGGGTCCAGTATGGTGGGTCTGGGTCGTAGATCACTTACCTTTTTACGGTATTTTCTTTCGTTTTTCTTTAATTCAGTGTTTGTGAAGTCTTTTCCAGTCTCTATCATCCTCCAAAGTTCCTAGTAAGTGGGATTTGTCCTTTTATTAGTTAATTCTGAGAGAAGACTTTTCCAGGGTATGTTTTTCATTGTCTTGCTGATGATGGCACTTCAATGTCAAGTATTCTTGTGTGATTTGTGCTGAGGGCACAAGGGGAGATATGTTTGGAGATGATAGGAGAGTTTACTGATACCCTGTCCTGTGCCAGTGAACCTGTCCTGTGTCACTCCCCTAGCTACTGAGAATGTTGGCTGCTAACAAGGTCTCAACTGCACCCTTTTTCAGAGAAAGTCCCTCAGTTAAATTGGAGCCATCTCAACAGATAGCTTACCATCCCCCATCTTCAGCCTGTAACCAGTGACTGACTGCCCTGGGAATGCAAAAGACCAGCCCCCTTGCCTCAGTGTAGACTGATGCCTTGATGCAATTCATGCTTCAAAGCTCCCTGCAGCATCTGGTTCAAGGTAGACTACAGCTAAAACCACATCCTTGGTTATCTCCTTTCCTGCCCTCTTCTAGTTTCCTTGATGCCTTTCCTCTGAGAGTACTTCCCCTATAAATCACATGCAACTGAATCTCTGTCTCAGCCTTTACCTATAGAGAGTCAGATCTAAGATGCATTGAGCTGGAAATGTAGAACAAGACTGGGGAGATTCTCTAATGCCATGCTAAAGAGTTTAGATTTTATTTTCTAAGCAGTTGGGACCTGGCCACTGATGGTTTCTGAATAGGAGGAGGACTAACTTGTATTTTTGGAAGATAACTCTGACAAAAACTTAATTGAAAATGAGGTGAAAACACTACAGAAGGAGAATGTTTTTGTACTTTTGTTTTAGTTTGGTAAAGCTGCTGGAATGCAATATACCAGAAATAGAATGGCTTTGATAATGGAATTTACTACACTTCAAGTTTACGGTTCTAAGGCTGTAGAAATAGCCAAACTAAGGCATCCAGAGAAGAATATCTTAACTCCAAAGAAAGGCCAATGTCTGTCACTTTGGAAGGCATGTGTGTGGCATCTGCTGGTCCTTGTTCCTGGTTCTGTTGCTTCCAGCTTCTGATGCCAGTGTTTCCCTCTCTAAACATCTGTGGGCCTTCACTTAGCTCCTCTGGGACCCAACTCTGGGTTCTGGCTTGCTTAGCATCTCATGGGAAGGCACATGGCAACATCTATTGTACTCTGCCCGTGTTTAGGCATCTGCTTTCTCTGCTGGCAACCCAAGCATCTCCAAACATCCATGTCTGTGTAGATTATTCTCCAAGTGTCTGCATCTGAGGTTTCTCCAACATATTTCCCCTTTTAAAAGACTCTAGTAAACTAATCAAGATCAATCTTGAATGGGTGGAGTCACATCTCCATATAATTAAAAGGCCACACCCACAACTGTGTGTGTCACATCTACAGGGAAACAATCCAATCAAAGTTTCTCACCCTAGACAACAGGTCTGGCCCTGGAAGATTGGGTTAGGATTAAAACATGGCTTTTCTAGTGTACATAATAGTTTCAAACCGACACAACTTGGTAAGTGATTGGGTATGGGAGTGGAGAGAAAAAGAGGGAAGAAAAGATGATTTTGAGATTTGGCTTTTCCCCTATCCCTGCTTTCTTTTCTTTTTTCAGAGGAACCAGAGTGAAGAAGGAAAAGCAATGTGAAAATGTTCAGCAAGCTACTGGAAATTTAAGGTTAGATTTAGAAGGTAGATTCAGGACTCATCACTTATTAAATTAATACACATTTATTTAATATTACTGTCTTTTTAATATTACAAACACAAAGACAAAGAAGATACTGTCTATGGAGGTCACAGAAATATTACAAATATATCAGTATAAAGTTAATTGCTATACAAGGTGGTGAAGGATAATTATTAAATTAACTGGGCAATTCGCTAAAAGGTATAAACAAATATACAAAATCAAAAACTTCCCTCTGTAATTAAAATAAATACTTTAAAAATGGGATGTAATGTATTTCATTCAAAATGACAACAAAAAACATAAAATATCTAAGAATGAATTTAATTCGAAAGGTGTAAGACCTTTGTGGGAAAAAAAAACATGAAATGTCATAGAAGAATATATATGGCACATTATACCTTTAGGTAAGAAGGCCGTGTTAGAAGAATGCCGGTCTTTTCCAAATTAATCTTTTAAATACAATGAAATTCAAGTTGAAACATCAATGGAATTTTGGGAAAATTGGTCAAATTAGTTTGAACATTTATCTGGGGATAAGAAAGAACCTGGGTGAAAAAAAATATTTTGAAAAAGAAGAGTGAATACGGCATGCACCTTCCTGGACAGTAAAAGCCAATGAAAAGTTACTATACTTTAAAGTTGTACATCAAGTGAGAAACTACAACATCCAGGAAGTAACTAGACATTTCATGAGTGAGAGAGGGAAGGGACAACATTGCTTTCACAGGTACAAACTTGCAAACATGGGTGGATTCTAGCGTTGGTAGTCCTTTCTGAGTATTGTAGCTTTTCCATGATTTCAGCCTGTTCAGAATGTCAGAGTCAGACAGCAGGAGTAGGCAATGTTATCTGAGTTCCAATAGAACCAAAGCAGATGTAGGTCTAATGGAGAGAAGGGGTTGGAATAGGAGTTGTAGGTATTTCTGTGACTGTGGCAAAGCTGAGAAGGGGATTCTACCAGCAACCAAGCCATTCAGAATAAAGGCCATCAAAATCTCTCTTCCCACTCCCCTCCAAACCTGTTCTCCCTCCTGTGCTAGTCAGGATTAATCGTTTTGTTTTTATCCTTTTGAATCATAATATATGTAGAGACATAAATCATATATTGTCTTAAGTTGAATTCCCTGAAGCAGACCCCTAAACAAGGATTCCTCTGTGAATGGTTTATTAAGGAAGTACTCCCAGAAAATGAAAAGCCTAAGGGAGTGAGTGGATACAGCAGACAAGGAAAGAGGAAAAGGGCAAGGCAAGGAGAGAAGCCAAGCAATGGTGCATTTTCAGGCAAAGAACTGTGGGGGACGGTTGCAGCCTGAGTCTGCAGGGTAACTGCGGAATGAAAATTATCCCTTAGAATTGTCTGGACCTGAGGCAGCAGAGCCGGACTTTCAAGCTCCCATACCCTCTCTCAATCATTAGTTAAGGACCTGGGGAGGTTCTTAACAGGCATTTCTGGCTCTCTGCAGTATGGGCAAGGCAGTTCCACTAGCCCAAGGGTAGTCTTCCAAAGAGAGACATGGGTGCAGGCAATTGCAGGCAAATGCATGCTGACATCCAGAAGGCAACTGCACACTGACATCCAGAAAAGGAATTATAAAAGGAATTCCATAGTACATGTGCTAGTTGGAATCTATGTACCCCAGAAAAGCCATGTTTTTTTGATCCTCTGGGATCAGCCATATTCTGTTCATCCTGATTCGGTATTGTAGAGTGGATTTCTTGATTATGTTGTCTCCACGGAGTTGTGACACACCCAATTGTGGATGTGATCTTTGATTAGATAGATGGAGATGTGACACTGCCCATTCTAGGTGAGTCTTAATTAGTTTACTGGAGTCCTTTAAAGGGGGGGAACATTTTGGTAAAAGTAGAGAGCTGACACAGACACAGACATTTGGAGATGCGTGCAGAACCGACAGAGAGAGCAGAGACCCAGAATGTGAAGATGCAGAGCCCAGCAGACATTGCCACGTGTCTTCCTGTGAGATGCTAAGCAAGCCAGAACCCATGGTTTTGCCTCAGAGGAGCTAAATGAAAGCCCACAGATGCTTATAGAGAAAGCCACTGGAGTCAGGAGCTGGCAGCAGGATAAGGACCAGCAATGCCAGCCATATGCCATCCCATGTGGCAGCCATTTGGCTTTACTTCAGAGTCATGCTGTCATTCTTTGGATGCCTTAGTTTGGACATTTTTTTGTAACCTTAGAACTATAAACTTGTAGCTTAATAAATTCTCTTTATAAAAGCCAGTCCATTTTTAGTATATTGCATTCTAGCAGTATTAGAAAACTAAAATAGTACCACTTATGGATATACTTCATTTTTAAAAAACAGCTTTGCATTATTCCATTGTATGTCTATACCACACTCTTTGTACAAACAGACATTCAGATTATTTCTAGTTTATCAGTGATTGTTTATGGTCAATAATGCCACAGTAAATATTCCTGTAAAATATATCTTTTCTCATTTGTACATGTTTATCTGTTGTGTTTAGTCATAGAGAAGAATTGTTGAATCAAATATCCTGTGCATTTTAAAATTTTAAAAGTACTGCCACATTACCCTTCAAAAAGGTCATTCTAAATTATACTGGCACTAAAAGGTTCTGTTTCATTGTATTCTCACCAAAAATGAATATTATTAATCTTTATATCTTTGACAATCTGGTAAGTAAAAAAAATATTCCATTGTTCTTCTGATTTGCAGTCTTTTCATAATAAATAAGGTGTGGAATCATATTATATCATATTTTTTCGTATTCTTTTTCTATAGTGGGCCCATTGTTTGATTGGCTTGGTCTTCTTATTTATTTGTAAAAGTTCTTTATATATTCAGAATTAGTACTTTGTTCAATGTATTACGTACCCACATATATTTAACCATTTATTGCTTGTCACTTGACTTTGTTTTCTGTATTTTTATAGATAACATTTGCACACTTTATTTCATTAAATAGATCAAACTATTCCATGTTTTCTTCTAGTCATTTTAATGTCTTATTTTTTTAAATATTCAAGTTTTTTATTGTTTTGGGATTAATTTTACTCATGGAATTAAATAGTAATACAGCTATGTTTTCCCCTGGTTGGTCTATTTTTCAAACACTCTGTATTAAATAATCCATCTTTACTCCATTTGCTTAAAATGCCATCTTTATCATAGATTAAATTCTCGTATGTATTCCAATCTACTTCCAAACTCTGTTTTCCTATTCTGTTTCATTGCTATGTCTGTTCACTCCATCAGTATACTATTTTAGGAATTATGACTTTAATATTTTAAAATGCAGATTCTGCCCACCTTTTCTCATTACTCTTCTCTTTTCAGGTTTTGCTTACCTATTTTTACATATATGTTAAATGATGAACTTCATTCCAGATGAACTTCAGAATTATCCAGTTTTTCTTTTCAAAACTGTTCTTCTCCAGAGACCCAGGTTTGATTCCCGGTGCCTACCCATGTAAAAAAAAAATCTATTTTTCTCAATCCTGAACAAATCCCTAAATCTTTTAGTGCTTTTTGATTGGGATACCATTAAGTGTAGAGATCAATTATTGAGTTATAATTTTGAGATTTCCTGTCTGTGCCAACTTAGAGCTGTTGTGTACCCCAGCAAAGCAATGTTCTTCAATCCTGATTCAATATTGCTGGGTGTGACTTTTTGATAAAATTGTTTCCATGGAGATGTGACCCCCCCTATTGTGGGTGGGACCTTTTGATTAGATGGTTTCCATGGAGATGTGTCTCCACCTATTCAAGGTGGGTCACTTATTGGAATTCTTTAAGAGGGAACCATTTTGGAAAAAGCTTCAGAGCCAACCTGAGAGGTTTGGAGACCAGAAAGAAATTGCCCCTGGGGAAGCTGTTTGAAACTGGAAGCCAAAGACCCCACCAGATACCAGCCACCTGCCTTCCCAGTTGACTGAGGTGTTCTGGACCCATCAGCCTTTCTTGAGTCAAGGTATCTTTCTTTGAATACCTGAGTTTGGACATTTTTGTGGCCTTAGGACTATAAACTTGTAACTTAATAAATCTCCTTTATCAAAGCCAACCCATTTCTGGTATATTGTTACATTCTGGTGGCATTTAACAAACTAATACACTATCCAATATCAAGATACATCTTTCTACTTATTTAGCACCTTTATGGCCCTCAGAAGAAGCTTAAAGTTTTCTTTTTTTTTTTTGGTAATGTATATGTGTTGTACATATATCTTTATTCTTAGACTTGCTATTGTAAATAGTACATTTAAGTCCATTATATTGTCTACCTGGTTATAGTATACTTAAACAAGCTATTAACATTTCTTCTTTTGCATGGGCAGGCATTGGGAATCGATCCCCAGTCTCCAGCATGGCAGGCAAGAAATCTGCTTGCTGAGCCACCATGGCCTGCCCAACAAGCTATTCACTTTTGTATAATTATTTTATAACTACTTTACTGGATTCCTGCCAGGCTTTTTCCAGGCATAGGTTTTTCCTTCATTTTTTAGTTCAATACAGGTGATTTTTACAACTTTAAAAGATCACATAAATCTGGTATTTAAATATTTCCAGATATTTAAATTAAATTAAAAAGCAGAAACACTTGCCAAATTTCATTTGGAAAGCCAACAATACAGTATTCCAGAGATTGTCGCTTCAATGGGAACCATAGATCATTCTTGAATGTGAAAATTATGTACAAGTATTGAAAACATTTTATTTCTTCTAGGTTTTTCCTTTAGTTGATAATCTTAAAATGTCCATGCATACTGGCATATCGTCCACAAATAACTACAAGTTTGCCTTCTTCTTTCTTATATTATCTTATATTTCTCTTGTCTAAATGTATTTTTTGGTACTTTGAGAACAATGGAAAATGGAATTTCTTTTTTTTTTTGTTCCTGACATTGAGAGAAAATTTTCTCAATTATCACTATTAAACCTTATACTAAGATAAATATTAGCATCTAGTTAAGAAATACCAAACCATCCCTGGTGTGCACGGAGTTCTTTTTAGGTAGGAATATAATTTGAATTTTATTTGACATCATTTTAGGCAATGATTAGAATTCGCTCCTTGTCCCATTAATGTACTATTTGAAATAAAGTTATTAACATTGAATCATTCTTTTTTTTTTTACATTGAATCATTCTTGTACCCTCTTTTCCACTTGTATGTTCTACTATATTACATTTGCTCACATTTTATTTTATATTCTCACATAATATCTACAGTGAGATTGATCTATTATTTCTTTTTTGAGGTGATATCTATACCAGATTTCTTATCAATGTTTTGCTGATTTAAAAAAAAAAGGTAGGGACTTCCAGAGAAGATGGCAGCTTAGTAAGACATGCGGGTCTTAGTTCCTCCTCCAGAAAAGCAACTAAAGAAACAGAAACAATACGAAACAGCTCCTGGAGCCACGACAGAGACCAAAAAGACAGCGTACCCCATTCTGGAACGGCTGAACGGGCAGGGAGAATCCGCTGCGGTGAGGTACCTGAGGGGCGTGCATTTTCCCGGCTGGGGCGGCTGGTGACTGGGGTCCCCTCCACGCACGTGGCTCCCTGGTCTGACTGGGAACGTTGGATAGCGGGGCACTCCCGCCACGCTTGGCGTCTCGGGCCAGCTGGGCAATTTGGACCGGCACTCCCCCAAGCCGCAGCAGCCGGCGACCCCCTCTCCACGCGCGGTTTCCCGGACTGACTGTGAGATTCGGATTGGCAAGTTAAAGGAGCCACAGCATCTTTTACTGGTGGGCCCCGCAGACAGACGAGCGCCACGAGCGCCACCTACTGGGCAGGAAAAGAAAAACAGAACCCAGAGATTTCACAGAAAAACCTTTCAACCAGCCGGGTCCCACACCCAGGGAAATCTGATCAAATGCCCAGACACGAGCAGAAAATAATGGATGACGCTCGGAAAATTGAAGATATGGCCCAGTCAAAGGAACAAACCAATAGTTCAAATGAGATACAGGAGCTGAGACAACTAATGCTGAATATACGAACAGAAATGGAAAAACTCTTCAAAAACCAAATCAGTAAATTGAGGGAGGACATGAAGAAGACATGGGCTGAACAAAAAGAAGAAATAGAAAATCTGAAAAAACAAATCACAGAACTTATGGGAGTGAAGGACAAAGAAGAAAAAATGGAAAAAACAATGGATACCTACAATGGTAGATCTAAAGAGACAGAAGCTACAATTAGTGAACTGGAGGATGGAACATCTGAATTCCAAAAAGAAACAGAAACTATAGGGAAAAGAATGGAAAAACTTGAGCAGGGGATCAGGGAACTGAATGACAATATGAAGCGCGCAAATATACGTGTTGTGGGTGTCCCAGAAGGAGAAGAGAAGGGAAAAGGAGGAGAAAAACTAATGGAAGAAATTATCACTGAAAATTTCCCAACTCTTATGAAAGACCTAAATTTACAGATCCAAGAAGTGCAGCGCACCCCAAAGAGAATAGACCCAACAGGCATTCTCCAAGACACTTACTAGTTAGAATGTCAGAGGTCAAAGAGAAAGAGAGAATCTTGAAAGCAGCAAGAGAAAAGCAAACTGTCACATACAAGGGAAACCCAATAAAACTAGTATAGATTTCTCAGCAGAAACCATGGAAGCTAGAAGAGAGTGGGATGATATATTTAAATTACTAAAAGAGAAAAACTGCCAACCAAGACTTCTATATCCAGCAAAATTGTCCTTCAAAAATGAAGGCGAAATTAAAACATTTATAGACAAAAAGTCACTGAGAGAATTTGTGACCAAGAGACCAGCTCTGCAAGAAATACTAAAGGGAGCACTAGAGTCAGATACGAAAAGACAGAAGAGAGAGGTATGGAGTAAAGTGTAGAAAGAAGGAAAATCAGATATGATATACATAATACAAAAGCCAAAATGGTAGAGGAAAATATTATCCAAACAGTAATAACACTAAAAGTTAATGGACTGAATTTCCCAATCAAAAGACATAGAATGGCAGAATGGATTACGACCCAGCAATACCACTGCTAGGTATCTACTCAAAGGACTTAAGGGCAAAGACACAGACGGACATTTGCACACCAGTGTTTATAGCAGCATTATCTACAATTGCAAAGAGATGGAAACACCCAAAATGTCCATCAACAGAAGAGTGGCTAAACAAACTGTGGCGTATACCTACGATGGAATATTATGCAGCTTTAAGACAGACTAAACTTATGAAGCATGTAATAACATGGATGGACCTAGAGAACATTATGCTGAGTGAGTCTAGCCAAAAACTAAAGGACAAATACTGTATGGTCCCACTGATGTGAACTGACATTCGAGAATCAGCTTGGAATATATCATTGGTAACAGAGACCAGCAGGAGTTAGAAACAGGGTAAGATAATGGGTAATTGGAGCTGAAGGGATACAGACTGTGCAACAGGACTAGATACAAAAACTCAAAAATGGACAGCACAATAATACCTAAGTGTAATGTAACTATGTTGGAACACTGAATGAAGCTGCACCTGAAATATAAAAAATAAAAATTAAAATTAAAAAAAATAATAATAAAATAAAATACATGCTTCATTAGTCCCCCAGCTGAAATTAGAATCCTCGGGCTCAGAATAAATCTCAGCCTTTAAAAATAAATTCTCTTCTGAATTTAAAAAAAAAAAAAAAAAGGTATTTGCAAAGTTTCTTCTTTATGTTTTGGAAAATTGACACAGATTGGATATTTCTGATCTTTGAAAATTGGAAAAATTTAACCTGTTTAAAACAAAACATAACAAAACAAAACTTACACCTGGAAGAATTCTGGCAGAAAGTCCATTAAAGTGGAATGTTTGGTTTTGGCTGTGGATTTATCAGTGATTATTTTTTCCTCCTTTCTAGTCTTCTAAATTTGGAGAATTTTTGAAACAAAACCATTTTATATTATATATAAGGGAAACAAAGAAAGGAAAGAAAGGGAGAGAAAAGGGGGTGGGGGATAGTTGCTATTGGATGCATGATTCTTAGTAAACCAGGCAGAAGGAAGATTACTTAGGCAGCTATTGTAAAAGTCCAGGAAAAAAAAAAGGCAGTGGCCAAAAAAGGAGGGGCTGAATAGAGTTGACAATTAAAGCCCCAGGCTGGATGAACTGCTATGGGGGAAATTATAGAGATAAGAGATAAAGTTGTGCTGAAGCCAAAACCGTAGGACAATGCCAGGAACATAAAAGGCTGTTATATGTGGAATGAGTAAATAAACAGAAGTAAGATGTGACTAGAAGCCGAAGTCTCAGCAGAAACACAGGGGAAATGACCAGAGAAGTTGGAAGAAAAGAGAGATGACATATTGTGCCATAGGCCCAGGAAAACAGGGAACTTCCGGAAAGAGGAGGTAACCATAAGGGTGAAAGACTGCATGCAGATATTTTAGGATTAGCAGAGCATTGGCATCTTTTAAGAGAAGTTTTATGAGTGTGGTGAGGAAACAAACCACGGATTGCCAAGTGAGTGGTAAGTCCTGAAGAAATGGGGGAAAGATTTTCAAAACAAAATTATAAGTGAAGGGAACAAGAGACCCGAGCGATAACTTAGTATCAGGGTGGAAGGAAGGTTTCAGTGGAATGAAACAATTTTAGGACAAGGGAATGACCCTACATTGTTGGCTACGTAACTTCTTATTGCTTAGGGGTTTTTGGCTACCCTAATCGCCAATAAGAAAGTAATTAATTTCATTAAGACACTGGATCCAGCTGAATAAGTAAGATACCCAAAATAACTTGGGAAACCTTTTTTTTCTTTGATGGTCAACAAAATGGTGTTTGTGTTCATCTGAGATATCAGAGAAACAGTTATTTCTGTGCTTTGTAGAATTCTGACGGTGGGCAGTCTATTTACTGTCGGACCCTTTAATTCTATTTCTCTGTTTCTTCTTAGCAGTACCAACTGTGGAAAGTTCCCATTAACTCTTCCAAAAGAAACTGAGTGTTATCTGCATAACTTAAAATTTAGTGTTCATTCTCCTAATTGGTAGAGGGAAACAAAAAGGCACGGCTGTTTTGTTCTTGGAGCTCCAAATTCCCTAATAACTGTGCCAACGTCCATCTAACCAGTTTCTTTTCTTACTTTTTAAGCAGGCTGAAAATTTCTTAAGAACCCATGTAAGAGGACGCGCGGGTACTCTTGCAAAGACAGAAGTGAGGAAGGCGAGAGGCTATAGGCAATGTGGGGCCATTGCTTTTATAGATTAATTTTACTTCTCCCCTCCTCCCCCTTCCTTGTTAGGGGCTTTCTCTTCCCCTCTCTTCTCTCCATGGTGGTGCCTTGCAAAAGGTGATGCATTTGGGTGGGTGGGCTGGCTCCACTCTTCTCTATAGAGGACTCACTCAGGTTGGGGATCTTTGGCTCCAGGTGTTGTTTGTGCTGTCCTTCTCAGAGTTAGCCTTCTCCTTGAGGCCTGATGGCCTGGGGCTTTTGGAGTTTGCCCTATGCTTAGTCAGCCACCTCCCTAATTCTAACCCTGCATCATTCCTCCCTTACAGACTTCTAAGACCCCTTAATTTTAAGGGAATTTGGACGGAGGGTCCCTCTTCTGTAACTGCTTCAAGCTGTCAGTGGGTTGCAGGACCTACTTGTGGGAGCATAGAAGTCTCTGGCTGTGCTATTGATGGTTGTGTGAGGAACGGTAGCCTAGCCCTGGCGAAGAGATGCTTGTTATGAAAGGCTTCTAATCTAGAAAAAATAAACTTGGTGAGAAGTTTCAAAATGCAAGGGCCAATCAATAGCAAGAAGAGAATAGAAGTGAGTGGGCTAGGAGACACATTAACCAAGAGAGACTGGGGAAGAGGGAAGGAAATGACCAT
This sequence comes from Tamandua tetradactyla, assembly GCF_023851605.1. Classification (NCBI taxonomy): domain Eukaryota; kingdom Metazoa; phylum Chordata; class Mammalia; order Pilosa; family Myrmecophagidae; genus Tamandua; species Tamandua tetradactyla. The sequence continues at coordinate 63,614,329 of NC_135341.1, read as the reverse complement.
ATTTTTAGGTCCAAGAGTGAATTATAGCTGGGCAGCTCATTTCTCTGGCTTAACTGGGGAATAAGAGGGTGCATGTGGCAAGTTAAGGGTGCAGGAATCAGGTTTACAAGAGGCTTGATTGACCAGACAGCAGCTTTGGCCAGCATGTCAGCCTGGTTATTCCTCGAGAGATGTTAGTATTTTTTTTTTTTTTTTTTTTGATGGCCTGGGCAAGATTTACTGCTATTTTACTGTTGGTAAAAGCACAGTTTTTCTTGGTTGTATTTGAGTGAAAACCTAGCTTTTTTACACTGCTGCATGAGCATGCAGGATTAGGAAGACACCATTTTCTTTTTTCTTAATTCTAGAGCTCAATTGAGGGCAATTAGCTGTGCTTTCCAATTTCTTTAAAAGTGGCAGGGCTTATCTTGGCCTCACATTCTGAAAGTGTCTTGTCTTTCTGTTAGAGGTGGCATGTATGTCTTGGGGAAGTACAGCCTTAGATGCTTAAGGTCCAGGAAGTCTTTGCTTTGGCAACAACTAAGAAAAGGCCGACCTTGCAGTCCGATATTTGTAGACTTTCACAAACAGCCCCAGCTATTTTCTGGATGATATTAAGTTGATAAATTATCATATCCTATAGGTTTAAGTTGCTTTTTTCCTAAAGAGATAAATAATCCTATACTCTATATATTTATAAAGAGATAAAATATCCTATATATTATACTGTATACTATACTGTTTAATTGCTGTCAACATATTATCCTTGTACTATATATCCTATCTTACTTCTAGGAAGTTCCAACAAGAAACATATATGATACTTGAAGCTTTTTTCTATTTCAAAATAACAGGATGATTTTCACTTAGAAAATGTATTTTTAAAATATTTGTATCATAGAGAGGAAGATGGCTGACTAGAGTGGCTCGAGATTAGCCCTGCTCCATGGAAAATAGATAAGGGACAGGAGGGTGGCTGAGGTGGCAATTTGGAAGTGTGGTTGACCTGGGAGAGCCTTCTGCACCACATGCAACAGCCCTGGTTGCAGAGGCCGAGGAACTGAGAGGCAGAAAGCTGGGGCCTGGTGTGGAAGCACAGAGGCATAGGAGCGCAGAGGCCATGGGACTGCGCAGACAGGAGCACGGGTCTCGGAAGTAAGTCAGGCCGCATTGCTTGGGTGTGCTACCCTCACCAGCACAGCCCTATGACCAGCAACTTACCCCATACCCCACACACCTGAACCCCGTCACCTACTCCCATTCCCCACATTCCAGGTACCCCTACCCCACCTGCCCCCAGTGCATGTACCTGTCCCCCACCCCCACCCCAAGTGCAGTCCAACCAACCTCTCCTGCACCCCTCCTGAGCACTACCTCCCCCTGCCTATTCCCTGTAGATTGTTGCCAGCACACAAAGTTTGCGGACACTAACCTCCATACCTAGGCTACCCCACCCCCCGCCCATAGTGTCGCACTGCCTCACTCCACCCTCCCTGAGCTCAGTACATCCATTTGTGGCACTCCCAGGCCCACACATGTGCATGGGCCCCCAATCACATCATTCAGCTCTGGGAACTGCACTTTATAGCAGTCCTAGAATTGCGCATGTGCACAGCACTCAGCCTCACTTCCCAGCTCTGAGAAAGTACTGACCTGCACAGCCGGGTCGCATCTGCCCCTAATCCATGAAGGCATAATGCTGACCTGCTGCCATAGCTCTATGCATGTGCACAAAGAGCCCTGTGCCTTAGAACAACACATACCAGGGTTATACCCTCCAGATCAGTGCACTTGCACAGCTGTATCCTCCCTGGCCACTGGATGCCCATGTTCACAAGCATCAGTGAAACATCCACAACCTGCCCTGAAACAAATCACTGCTCTGAGTGCTCCACCCCATGCCCTGCTCCCTGCTGTACAATCATCCCGCAGACAGAAGGCCTTAGACTACTGGAAGAAATCACCTCCCAGAGTAAATCAATCAAGATATTTACATGCCATGAAGGCAGCAGAAGATCACCAAGCATATCACAATGCAGACAGATATAGCCCTGCCTAAAGAACAAATTAAAACACCAGAGGAGACACAGACGTTGGAATAACTAATGAAAGATGTTCATACAACTCTACTTAATAAAATAAGTGGGATAGCAGATGACATAAAGGAGATCAAGAAGACAGTAGAAGAGCACAAAGAGGAATTTGAAAGAATAAATAGAAAAATAGTGGAAATCACAGAGATTAAAGACTCTGTTGAACAAATAAAAAACATACTAGAGGCATACAAAACCAGATTTGAAGTGACAGAAGAAAGAATAAGTGATATAGAGCACAGGATAATTGATTTCGAAGACTCAAAACAGCAAATGGCAAAAAAGATGGAAAAAATTGAATGGGGACTCAGGGAAATGATAGACAAAACAAAGCGCACACATATATGAATCACTGGTGTCCCAGAAGGAGAAGAGAGGAGTAAAGGGCTAGGAAGAGTAGATGAGGATATAATGGGGGAAAACTTTCCAACTCTCATAAAGGACATAAATATACAAGTCAAAGAGCCCAAAGAACTCCAAACAAAATAAATCCAAATAGGTCTTCCCCAAGGCACATACTAATCAGTCTGTCAAATGTTGAAGAGAAGCAGAAAACCCTGAAAGCAGCAAGAGAAAAACAATCTCCTATGTACAGGGGAAATCAACTAAGACTGAGTTCAGACTATTCAACTGGAGGTGAGAAGGCAGTGGTATGATATATTAAAGACCCTGAAAAAGAAAGACTTCCAGACAAGAATTCTGCATCCAGCCAAATTGTCCTTCGAAATTGAGGGAAAGATGAAAATTCTCACAGACAAAGAAGTCCTGAAAGAATTTGTAACAGGCCAGCCCTACAAGAAATACTAAAAGGAGTTTCTGCCAGCTGGAAAAAAAAAAAAAAGACAGGAGAGGGAGGTCTGAAGAAGGGCACAGAATTGAAAAGTACCACTAGGGGTAATTTAAAGAATACAAAGAGAAAGAGGAAAAAGAATATATAGATTTGACAAATAAAATAAAAAAGATAAGATGATGGAATCAAGGAACACCTTTTCAGTAACAACTTTGAATGTTAATAGACTAAAGTTACCAATTAAAAGATATGAATTTTCGGAATGGATTAAGAAACATAATGCAGCTATATGCTGCTTACAAGAGACTCAACTTAGATACAAGGATACAAATAGATTGAAAGTGAAAGGATGGAAAAAGATTTTCCACACAAGTTGTAACCAAAAGAGAACAGGAGTAGCTATACTAACATTGGACAGAACAGACTTTAAATGTAAAGACATCATAAGAGATAAAGAAGGACACTATATACTAATTAAAGGGTGAATCCACCAAGAAGATATAACAATCATAAATGTTTATGCCCCAATCAAGGAGCTCCAAAGTACATAAGACAGACAATGGCAAAACTGAAGGGAGTGAAAGATGTTTCAATAATAATAGTAGGAGACTTCAATACACTACTCTCCTCTATAGATAGAACAACCAGACAGAAGATCAACAAGGAAATACAGAAGGCAAATAACTTGATAAATGAATTAGACCTATTAGACATATATAGGTCATTTCAACCCAAAGCACAAAGTTATACATTCTTCTCTAGTGCTCATGGAACATTCTCCAGCATAGATCATATGCTGGGACACAAAACAGGTCTTTGTAAATTTAAAAATATTGAAATTATTCAAAGCACTTTCTCTGATCACAATGGAATGAAGCTGGATCTCAATAACCACCAGAGAATGAGAACATTCACAAATATATGGAGATTAAATAACACACTCTTATACAACCAGTGGTCAAAGAAGAAATTGCTAGAGAAATCAGTAGCTATCTGGAAATGAATAAAAATGAGAACACAATTTATCAGAACTTATGGGATGTCACAAGGGCTGTGCTGAGAGGGAAATTTATTGCCTTAAATGCCTATATTAAAAAACAAGAAAGAGCAAAAAATTGAGGACTTAACAGCAAACCTTGAGGAACTTGAGAAAGAACAGCAAACTACCACAAAGCAAATAGGAGAAGAGAAATAACAAAGATTAAAACAGAGATAAATGAATGGGCAAACAAAAGAACAACAGAAAGAATCAATAAAACCAAACATTGATACTTTGAGAAAATCAATAAAATTGATGAGCCACTAGCAAGCCTGACAAAGAAAAAAAGAAAGAGGATGCAAATAAACAAAATCAGAAATGAGAAGGGGTGCGTTACCACAAAGCCTGAAGAAATAAAAGAAATCATAACAGGATTCTATGAACAACTATGTGCCAACAAAATAGACAACTTAGATGAAATGGACAAATTCCTGGGGACACACAAACAAACTACACTGACTCAGGAAGAAATAGAAGATCTCAACAGATCAATCCAAATAAAGAGATTTAATCAGTCATCAAAAATCTTCCTACAAAGAAGAGCCCAGGGCCAGATGGCTTCACAGGGGAATTTTATCAAACATTCCAGAAAGAACTAACACCAATCCTGCTCAAACTTTTCCAAAAAATTGAGGAAAAAGGAACTCTACCTAATTCATTTTTGAGGCTAATATCATTTTAATACCAAAACTGGGTAAAGATGCTAAAAGAAAGGGAAACTACAGGCCAATCTCCCTAATGAACATAAATGCCAACATTCTCAATAAAATATTAGCAAATCCAATCCAATAGCACATTAAAAGAATTATACACCATGACCAAGTGGGGTTTATACCAGGAATGCAAGGATGGTTCAGGACAGGAAAATTAATTAATGTAATACAGTGCATTAACAAATCAAAAAGGAAAAATTGCATGATCATCTCGATTGATGCTGAAAAAGTATTCGACAAAATTCAGCATCCTTTTCTGATAAAAACACTCCAAAAGATAGGAAACAAAGGGAACTACATCAATATGATAAAGGGAATACATGGAAAACCAATAGCCAGCATCATACTCAATGGAGAGAGGCTGAAAGCCTTCCCCCTAAGATCATGTACAAGACAAGGATGCCCACTGTCACCACTATTATTCAACACTGTGCTAGAAGTTCTAGCTAGAGCAGTCAGGCAGGACAAAGAAATAAAAGGCATCCAAATTGGAAAGGAAGAAGTAAAACTCTCATTATTTGCAGATGATATGATACTGTACTTGGAAGATCCTGAGAAATCTACAGCAAAATTATTTGAGCTAATAAAGGTGGTGGGATATAAAATTAATGTGCAAAAATCAGTAACATTTCTATACACAAGCAATGACCTCACTGAGGAGTTGGTTAAGGAAAAAATTCCATTCAAAATAGCAACTAAAAGAATCAAATACTTAGGAAAGAACTTAACTAGGGACATAAAAGACATGTACACAGAAAACTACATAACATTGCTAAAAGAAATCAAAGGAGATCTAAATAGGTGGAAAGACATTCCCTGCTCATGAATAAGAAAACTAAATATAGTTAAGATGTCAATTCTACCCAAATTGATCTATAGATTCAACACAGTACCAATCAAAATTTCAACGACCTACTTTGAAGATTTGGGAAAGCTAACTACATATTCATCTGGAAGGAAAGGAGGCCCTGAATAGCTAAAAGCATATTAAAAAAGAAGAGCAAAGTGGGAGGATTAACACTCCCTGACTTTAAAACCTTTTATAAAGCCACAGTGGTCAAAACAGCATGGTACTGGCACAAAGACAGGACCATTGACCAATGGAATCAAATCAAGAGTACAGAAATAAACCGCCAAATCTATGGCCAACTGATTTTTGACAAGGCCCCCAAATCCTCTGAACTGGGACAAAAATAGTCTTTTCAATAATTGTGCATGGAAGAACTGGATATCAATAGCCAAGAGAATGAAAGAGGACCCCTATCTTACACCGTACCCAAATATTAACTCAAAGTGGATCAAACAACTAAATATAAGAACTAGCACCATAAAGCTGCTAGAAGAAAATTCAGGGAAACATCTTCAAGACCTAGTAATAGGAGGTAGCTTCCTAAACTTTATACCCAAAGTACAAGCAACAAAAGAAAAAATAGATAAATGGAAACTTCTCAAAATCAAATGCTTCTGCCCCTCAAAAGACTTTGTCAAAAAGGTGAAGAGGCAGCCAACTCAATGGGAGAAAATATTTGGAAATCATGTATCAGACAAAGGTTTGATTTCCTGTATATACAAAGAAATCATACAACTCAACAACAAAAGAACAAATAATCAATTATAAAATGGGCTAAAGATATGAATAAGTATTTTTCTGAAGAGGAAATACAGATGGCTCAAAAGCGCGTGAAGAGATGCTCATTTTCACTGGCTACAAGGGAAATGCAGATCAAGACTACAATGAGATACCACCTCCCACTATAAGAATGGCTAGTATTAGACAAACAGGAAAATATAAATGTTGGAGAGGATGTGGAGAAACTGGGATGCTTATGCATTGCTGGTGGGAATGTATAATGGTACAGCCACTATGGAAGACTGTTTGTTGGTTCCTTAGGAAAATAAATATCAAGTTGCCCTATGACTCAGCAATAGCAGTACTTGCTATATACCCCAAATCCTCTGAACTGGGACAAAATAGTCTTTTCAATAATTGTACATGGAAGAACTGGATATCAATAGCCTAGATTGAGGTATCCAATCTCATCTAAAAGGATGAAAGCAATGACACAAACAGACATTTGCACACCGATGTTCATAGCAGCATTATTCACAATTACCAAAAGATGGAAACAAACCAAATGCCTATCAACAGATGAGTGGATCAACAAAATGTGGTATATACATACAATGGAATATTATGCAGCAGTAAGACAAAATGATGTCCTGAAGCACATGACAAGATGGATGAGCCTTGAGGTCATAATGCTGAGCGAAATTAGTCAGACACAAAAGAACAGATGGAATATGATTCCATTTTTATGACCAGCATAAAGGTATAATCAGAGGCTTATAATACAGAATATAGGAGACTTAGAGATACATAGAAGTTAGATATGGGTGAACCATTAGCTAATGAGGCTGAATTCCAATGTAAGGAAATATGAGAGAAGGTGATTCTCTAGTGGGTCTAGAAGTAATATTACCGTATTGAAGATGAACAAGATTGAAAGGGATTGTATAAACCTACATGTCCCACTGACTCACACTAGAAATATGAATGAGTTCTTGTAAGAATTACTTCAAAGATATGATTCTTGTATAAAGAATGTTTAAGTTCAGGGTACAGGGGGAAAACTGTTATTGCATGTTTTGAGCTATGTTCAAAAGGAAACCATCAGCACTACCACAGCAACAGCAGAGGTAAATAATGGGGTGAAGGACAAGAGTTAAGAGGAGGTTTAAATTTCCTATTTGGTGTGGGTGTATTTATTGTTTTTTTCTGTTTCTTGGGAACAATGAAATTATCTAAAATTGAGAATGTTGATGGACTGTGGACTTTGGGCCCTCTAAATGATGCCAATGAATGCAAGTGGCTGAAGGATGCACCAATGGAGAAGTAAATTGGTGAACAATGGTGTATACGTATGAATGAAGACCATGCTGCTACAGAAAGGAACAATGTCATGAGGCATGCAATGATGTGAGTGAACATGTGGGACATTTGGTGAGACAAAACAAGCCAGAAACAAAAAAGCAAAAATGGTATGTTCACCTTTAGAAAATGCTTATAAGAAAACAGGGGCCTAGATTGTAAGCTTTTAGAGCAGAAACATTAAGCCCGGAGTGGTAATTATTATTTCTGGATTTTGAGAGGCTTTTATATATATATAACCTGATATTTAGAGATAAGAATGAAGCTGAACAGGTTGACGTTAAAGTAACTCAGAACATAGGGATAAGGAAGAGGGTGGCTATACTTTAGATCCACACATACTCTTTGAGACCAATGGAAGAAAGGTTTATTTGATCTGGAACTGAAATTTTCTGTAGTGCATAATCTAATTTAACCTATCTGTATAGCTCATTTGAACAACTGAAACATAGGAAGCACAGAATAAGAAAGAGGTCCTTTAATCTGTATAGATTATTGTAATGCCTGGAAACATCCTAGAATAAATTAAGCAGTTAATCAAAAAGTATTGACAAAGTCTCCTAAGGGAGGGGAGAAAGACTATGGAATTATTAAACCTTACCATCAGGGAATCCCCTGATACTGTGTCAAACTTTAGGGATACCCAAATCAATAGGCCATGCACCCAATCATGAGGCTTATTCTTGTGACGCTTATTTAGGTAGTAGAGAAGCTTGGACTACCTATAGGTACGCCTAAGAGTTACTTCTGGAGGACCTCTATTATTGCTTAGATGTGGCCTCAGTCTCTCTAAGCCCAACTCTGCAAGTGAAATCATCACCTTCCTTCCTTTATGGAACATGACATCCAGAGGTGAACGTCTCCCTGGTGACATGGGAGAGGACTCCCAGGGATGAATCCAGACCTGGCCCCATGGGATCAACAATTACATCCTGATCAAAAGGGGGAAATGAAGTTATCAGTGGCAGAGAAAGTTCAAATACAGTTAGGCAGCTACTCTGGAAGTTGCTCTTACGCAAGCTTCAGGTAAACCTTGCTACCTATCATAAACTGCCAACCCCCAACCAGGACCATTCCAGCCAATCCTAAAGAACACCTAGGGCAATATATAAGATTCCACAAGGGTTCCAGGCACTAGAGTAACCTTCCAGAAACCAACCTCCAGATGGGTCCTGAAACCTAGCCCAGCCTCTCCAGAACATCAGATTATTCTATCTCCCTACCCCATACTAGTGACAAACCCTTCCAATAGCAAAAATCAAGAATTGCCATAGCACAAACAACCCCAAAGAGAGGTATGGAAAGATCAAAGGTGATGGTGGAATTATACATAGAAGATAGGACTTAACAAATGAATATGAATGCTGAATCATTAAATTGATATCTCTTTTAGTCTCCAGTATTTTAGAGCAGCTAGAAATAAAAAGCTAAAGCTGTGAAATTGTAACCCATGCCAAAGTCTGAAATATGTTCTACAACTAATTGTGATACTGTGCTTTGAAATTTATAGCTTTTTTGTATATATGTTATTGTTCACAAAAAAAGAAGGAAAAATAAGTCGATTGTGATGATAAAAATGTATTTAAGCCCTCTAGCCTCCTATATTCTGGAGAAGCTAGAAGGAAAAATCTGAGAGGATTGTATGGTAGCCCATGACAAACTCTGGGATCTATCCTATAACCACTTTTTGAAGAGTTCTTTGAAAACTAGTGCTTTTTTATTTCTTTGCTTTGTATATATGTTTTACTATACAATAAAAAAAAGTTATAAAAAATAAAAACAAAAAATTAAAAAGAAAAAATATTTGCATCAAAATATTGACTATTTTCAATTATGATGTTTAATAATCAAGTGCTCATCTTTCCTTTGCAAAGATGATTAGTAAATTCCATTTTCTGCTTATACTGTTCATTGTAGTTTTTTTGTTTTTTTATTTTTATTTTTTGAGCATATACTTTCCCATCACTAAGACTTAAAGACTCTGTAGAGCTTTAGGATTTTAATAAATAACATCTGATTATAAAATGTAGAAAAATTTCATCTGAGATTCAAAACTTGGTAAACAATGATTTGTCAATGTTTTGTGACAAGCCAGGAGGTTTACAGTTCTCAACTGTAAAAAGGCAATTTTGTTAAAGGTTGTGCTCTGGTTTCCCATTTTGCTGTCAGAAACTTGGCTTGAGAGGTATAAGTAATAAAGGGGCCTGGGAGACAGATTCCAAGGACCTCCAGAGTGTCACCGGGACTCTTCCCTTCTCTCTTCAGGGTACTGGAAGCTCTAGCTTATTTTGGATTGATCAGGAGAGTTGCTATTTGTCTCTGGATTGTTGATTTCCACCAGGCAACACATGGCTACATAGAGAGGTATCCCTCTGACTTCTGGGGCACGAGGCTGGGAGTATGGACTACTTACCTGGGGAAGGAGAGTTGCAGTTCACATGGGAGTTCCTGGGCCATCAGAGAGTGGCCTGTTCTGGAGATGATGCCACTGTCATTTCCTTCTGCTAAGCCAACGCCACCACCAATAAAGAGAAAACTGGGACTTTCCTAACTCACTCTTCTCCAGGAAGACTTTTAAAAAAATTGTTCTAGATGGTTGGTTATTGGAAAACTTCTATACTTACTAGCCAAACACAATTAAAGAATCAGTCCTGTGAGTGTGCATCTACAACTAAGGAATTATCCTATGGGGACATTTGTTCTTTTATTCTATAGTTCTGAATAAGCTCCTACTCTGAGCAAGGACAAGTTCAACTGATGTAAAAGTACAATGATGAATTGGAAGAGATAGTCAAGGGAAGAGAAAGAAAGCTTCATGTAGTGAGCATACTAAAGTCTATGTTTATATAGTTGACATAAGGTTTTATAAGTTTACATTTTATGTAATTACCAAATTTTATATACTCATCTCATTTAATCCTCTTTGCTACCGTAAGAAGCAAATATTCTTCCATTTTTAGAGATGAGAGAAATTGAGGTCACAGTTTAAGTCTTACTCTGACTCTCTGCTCTTGGCTTGCCTCATAGCTTTCCATTTTTACTCCCAGTCAATTTCTTCACAAATTCCTAGTTGTCTAATTTATCAACGTTAATAGGCATTACTTGCACAGTTTTTCATTTGGCTTTAAAATTCTATGTGTAGGGCAGTGCAACAGTGGCTCAGTGGCAGAATTCTTGCCTGCCATGCCAGAGACCTGGGTTTGATTCCCGGTGCCTGCCCATGCAAAAAAAAAAAAAAAAAAAAGCCTCTGTGTAAAACTAACAAAATGCCTCCATGATGTTATTCACCTGTTTTATCTTCTATGAGTGGTGCAATTTGCAAGACTAAAAATCACTGCCCCAGCTTGATGATGCTTACAATGGGTAAAAGAGACTTCAAAGAAATAAACACACAAATAAATAACTACTCATGGTAGTGCTAAAAGGAAAAAAACCTTAGGATGCTTTGAGATGGAATGAGACTGAGACACAGTTATCTTGAGTGACAAGGGAAATTTCTCAGGGTAGGGGAAATTTTGAGGTGAACTATCCTATATGAATAGATACCTGTATGGCAATGGAATGTTTAATCAGGAGAGTATCATGGTGTGGTTTATATTTTTAAAGGTTCACTTTGGTTGTTATGTGAAGAAAGGTTTACTAACTGTTCAAAATGTTCAACATGGCAGTAATATTGAATGGGAAGATATGGAAAATCCGATATTGTTTCATTCAATGATATCTTGCTGTCCTTCTAGAATAGGGGTCAGCAAACTATGGCCAGTAGGCCAAAATCTGGTCCACTGCCTATTCTCTGTAAATAAAGTTTATTGGGAAATAGCCATGCCCATTTGTTGTAATATCCAGGACTGCTTTTACCCTAACAGGGCAGAAATGAGTAATTGTTATAGAGACTAGTATTGCCCAGAAAGCCAAAAATATTTACTATATGGTCCTTTACAGAAAAATCTTTCTCAGAGGCCACAGCAGAGTATTTCCTCTTACATTTCAATTATTAGTTGAGATCATATAGCCAACCCTAGCTGCAAAGATAGTTGGGAATTTGAATGCCAGACTCCCAACCTTTGAAAGAAAGAAGGGCTTTGGAAGGACTGTTGAGAAATCCATTTAACATGTGTCTCCCAGTTATGTCAAAATTAAGAAAAATGGCGAGAATTCTGCGACTGAGCCACTGTTGCACTGCCCTACACATAGAATTTTAAAGCCAAATGAAAAACTGTACAAGTAATGCCTATTAACGTTGATAAATTAGACAACTAGGAATTTGTGAAGAAATTGACTGGGAGTAAAAATGGAAAGGTATGAGGCAAGCCAAGAGCAGAGAGTCAGAGTAAGACTGACTTGAACACGTTTCAGTCTTGTCTGCCTCAGCATGGGCAGGGGGAAAGGTCAAGGGGGCTATATTCATGATATTATAATGAGAAAACCACCTGCAAAGTAAGTGATAGCAAGAGGTGGAACTTCACAAGGTCCTGCAACTCAACTGTGGGGGAGGGTCTAGGGAAGAATCAGGGAGGGGTTTGAGCCATACAGAGAAGATAATGACTGATGGAAAGAAGTTGATCTATGCAAGAGTGGTATATTGAGCCTGTGAACCTGGAGATAGTGAAGATCAATTGCTTCTCCGTGGGGATAATAAATCACATAGAATCATAGCCATGCTGTCTTAACTGTGGGGACAGAGTAACAGAAAAGCTAATGATTTCAAACGGGTTTCAAGGCCTCTCACTTGCAAAGGCCCCTTCTAAGGCCCTGGGATAGATTTAACCATTTTGTGTCCATAATTGTTCTTAATTAGCATCCCCTGAATTGTTTAAGATTTAGGACCTACAGAATTTTGAAAGAGTTGGGCTTTCCTGTTTTCTTGTGGCAGAAGTGATGTGTATATCAGTTTGGGATTAGAGCAATTAAATCAACTTGATACTTAGAATATGTTCTTTCATCCAGAAGCAAGGGAGAAAGGAAGTAAAAGAAGGAAGAAGGGAGGGAAAGAAAATCATCCATTATTTCTATACCTAATGATAGCCACTGCTAACATTTTGGTATATAGACTTTCATATTTCCAACTCACAGATATATTAAACCTATTAGAGATGCAAATTTGATTAGAAATAAAAATTAGATTCAGCATTGAATTATGTTTAACAGGGTACCAATAATTCTGGAATCTCTTTTATCAAAGAGCCATTTAACATTTATATGCTGTAATTTCTCCATCCATAGAAGGAGGTTTTGGACTAGGTAGCAAGAGAAATAAAAAGGGTTTTCATATTTATTTTAATGATTTTTGGGGGGGCGTGGTTGTGCAAGATCTGGGAATTGAACCCACATATTATTTTATAGAGGAAGCTCAGAGACGTCAAGTGATTTGCCCGAGAGGACTTAGCAAATTGTAGAACCAGCCTTGGACTCAGGGTCTGAATCTCCAAATTCTATGCTGTTAGTGAATCCAAATGTTTCTTCTAACTCTGTGGTTCTCAAGCTGAATACACATTGGTATCATTGAGAGAGTTTTTTTTAAAGTACTAATACCGAGTTTCCACTCCCAGGGATAATTATTTGAATGACCTGAAGTGTGGCCTGAGTTTCAATATTTTTAAAACTTGTAAACAAGGTTGAGATCCACTGTTCTAGCTCTAAAATGTGATTAAATGACTAGAAAATTAAATTCAGCTGTGGGTCTGGAAAGTAATTCTGGTATAGATTGGCAAATGTATAGAATATGTAATTTATCACTCATAAAAGAGTTAATATTTTTCCAAGGATTTTTGAGGCTACCAATGTGACTCTAACAATCTATCATTTCAGTTACCTGAATATTAATCCCTTAAATCTGAACAATTACATCATCAAATCAATCCATTCATCATATTAGCCTCTCTGAGCACTTACCTTTTAAGATACTAGAAAATTTGTAATAAAAATAGAATATCATAATTTTATACTTGATCTCGATCTTCAGAATAAACAAGTGTCACTCTTACAACCCTCATGTAATATCCTACTGTCATTTTAAGACCCTTTAAAATGTTCTCAAGTTTTGATGTAGATGAGTTGAGGAGAAAGGATGAAGGTATTCAGAGTCTACTTCTTTTCTTAAAAGATGCCTGAAGGAAACCTACATGTAGGGTCATCCCCTCTCATGCTGTGTTTGGAAAGTTTCTGCTCTTTGGCACCTTGGCTTTTCATACTCTGTTTCCACATTGAAAAGACATATGACCTTCTCTTATGTCTTTTGACTGTCTCCTTTTCTGTCAAGAGAAACTTGGGGTTTCCTAAAACCCAATGAATTTTTGTTGAATGTTTAATGATGGTGAAGGATAAAATGCAAATACTATTTTTTTTTTTATGTATTTGAATTTCCCCTCTCTTTTGAGACATGGGATCCCCTCCACAGACTTTGAAAAATAGAGAGCTGTTTGTTCTATTACAAATTCCTGTCAGAAATAGGAATCTGTGGGGAAATTTGTTATGCTGGGAAGAAGGAACATTTTTTAGAGGACATGAAACTAAATTCATGATTGCTATAAAACAGTTTTATGCCTCCTATATTAAGTGGATATCAGTTAGATTTTATGCCCATGTAAAAATAAGGATTTTAGAAATAATATAGAAAGCAGAATTCTTCACAGAAATTGCAAATTGGAGAGATAAGACAAATAACGTACATATATATTTTTAGAAATCACATCTTTTGAAAATGTAAGAGCATTTTATTTTTCTGTTCCATAGAAACTGAGAATGTTAGCATATCTATAAATAATGACTCATGGCATGTAATAGTAATGGATATATTGTAAAAATCATGACAAATACCCAAATATTGGAGAGCAATTATCATATACCAAAAAATAAAATACTTTATTGCCTATAATTCTAACAAATATATGCATCATACAGATGCACAGAAAATTCTTTGCTAAATAATAAATCATCTGGTATGCACACAATGATTATAATCACATAAGAACTGAGCATATACAAGATAGGGATTCAGAGATAGGCCTTTATTCTTATAAATAGTTGGTTCTATATGACAAAAGAGTTCTCATTTAGTGTTCTTTAAATAAAAAAGAATTAAATATTTGACACAAAATTGAAAACCAAAATACCAAGTTTGACATAAAAAATAATCTTGGGCGGACCATGGTGGCTCAGTGGCAGAGCTCTCGCTTGCCATGCTGGAAATCCGGATTCGATTCTCGGTGCCTGCCCATGCAAAAAAACACAAAAAACACAAAAAACAAACAAAGACAAATACTTCCACTGACTTAAACTGAGATTTCATCCAAATATGGTTTATATTTCATGCATAAAGCTGAATGGATTTTCCCCCTTTGTTATTGCTTTTAAGCCTGGACTAGTAGCATATATCTAAAATGAGATAACAGTTGTTTAAGGAATTAGGGCTTGTGGATGACTTCAAGATCTATAGATTTATATTGAGTCTCCAAAATGCTGAGCTTCTTGTTAGTTGGGGCTAGAACAGAGTAAAAAAAAAAAAAAAGATGTCAAAGTCAAACAATTTATAAGCTAATGTGTAGAAGGTTACAGTTCTACTTGTTTTTGTAGAGTTTAAATATAATTAATACTTCAAGCCCACAAAATGAGCAGATTGGAGGGCTTGGCCTCTGGAGAAATATTTTCTGTGGAAGTTAGAAAGCTGGTGAAACAACTTTTTAAATTAGCTGATCCCATATAAACACTATAGTCTGCCTAGTGATGAAATCTTGTTGGATGACTCTGAGGGAGCCTTCTGGCAGGGTCAGTTTTCATTATACAACTACATTTGGCTGTTTTTCAGGGTAGTTGACCTCTTTGTGCAGGAGTATGGCCCTTCTGGCATCTCTAAAAATAAATGTATTACTCCTTTCTCTACACAGCTATTTTTGGAAACCAATTTGTCATTTTTGAGAGTCACAGTGGTATCAGTGAGAATTGTATCTATCCAATGCAATAAAACCCCCTTGCATTATTGACCTGTATTAGTTAGGGTCCTCTAGAGAAACAAAATCAACAGGAAATATTCGTGGGAATGTAGAGTCCAAAACCTGTAGGGCAGGCTGTGAAGCTGACAATTCTGATAGAGGGTTTGGAAGAACTCCACAGAGAGGCTTACTAGCTGAAGCAGGAAGAGAGCCTGTCTCTTCTAAATCCTCCTTAAAAGGTTTCCAGTGATTAGATTAAGCATCACTCATTAAAGAAGACACTTCCCTTGACTGATTACAAATGGAATTAGCTGTGGATGTAGCTGACATGATCATGATTTAATTCTATGAAATGTCCTCATAGCAAAAGACAGGCCAGCACTTGCTGAACCAGACAAACAGGTACCACCACCTGGCCAAGTTGACACATGAACCTCACCATGACATGACCATATGTATGTGAAATTCAGTTGCCATACTATTTGTACAGCCTAATGGGAAATCATTCTCTAATCATTCTCAGACTTCAAAAATCAGTTTACAAAATGATTTGCATGCCTCTTGCCTCTTATCCTTCTATTCTTGTGAGGATGCCCATACATTTTCTCACATGCATACTTAATAAATTCTCTACCTTATTGCTCTATCTGTGTTGCTCCCTTGAATTATTTCCTGCAGGCAGTCAAGAACCTAGACCCAAATCCAGCAACATATTTTGGCGAGCCAGTCAGGAGATACTGTCTCTGCCCACCTGGACTATTAAGTCTTAGCTATTGACAGGGAGGCTTGGCCATGTGCTTTTTCTTTTTCTTCTCACTTGGCTCATTGTTATTCTCTACAATGCTCCTCATGAAACTCTGTGATCCAGCTCCCCTAGTATATAATCTGTCTTTTCTTCATCCTCTGACATCCTCCTCAGAGGTGGCAGGAGCCAATCTCCATGTGATGCAGATCCAAGGAGACTCAGAGCAGTGGGTGATGCTGCCCTTGAAACATGACTGGTACTTTCTCCTCACATGCAGGAGTCTGATGGGAGTTAAATTAAGTCCCCCTGACTCTTTCTCTCTCCCTCTCTCTCTATCTTTCTGTTTCTCTCTCTCTCATGACTCTTTGAGACTTCTCCACACTCTTTCCTTTCCACCCCTCTGGGGACCCAGTCACTTCCTCCTACTTAATCTGTTCTTCTTTCCATCTCTTTGACAGATGTCCTCTCCCTTTCTCCATGAGAGTCTCCTCCATTCTTCTCTGTCTGGCTTTCAATGTCTTCTGAGATGTTCCATCTTTTGTAACACAGGATTCTGGGCTAAGGACTCTTTTACTAAACAGTTCTAGGGATTCACTTCTGGTCAATTCCCATGGGAATTAAGTGTTTTTTAATGAGAGTGTCTCCCCTCCAGGCCTTGATCATCTAGTCTCTATTGAGGCTGATTGCAGGCTGAATATAAAGCTTTCCTTCCTCTAGAGCATGCTCACTTTTTAGCCCTCAGAAAACAGGAAAACCAGAGGGCAAATGTATCCCTGGAGGTGTAGGTCCAGACATTTCTCAGGTAAGTATGGGATTTGTGTCTCCAGCTTCTCAGGAGCATTGTCCTGAAATTCTTCTGGTCAAGGATTAAAGTCCTTGATGTGCTTTTGGAACCCCTCTGGAAGTGTAAATCCAGACACCTCAAGAAAGAGGCTGTCCAGGTTTTGAGGCCCTGACTCCTTAAGAGTGTTGTTCTGGAATTTTTCTGGGCAAGGGCAAGGTTAAAGTCCCTGACCTGTGTCTATAAGTTCCTGTGTTTCCTTTTCCAGAGAAAATGGGAAATACCAGCAGTATCCAATTAAAGAACTAGGATCATTTCCCCACAGAGGGCCACATGGCTGCAATATAAGCTAGAAAATGGGGAAGCATAGCCCTCCAATGGGACACTCAATTAGAATAACATTTCCAGTCTGTAAAAGGCAGGGAAAGTAGTCCAAAATTCTGTATGCCCAGATGTTTATAGCTCTCTAACAAGACAAGGACCTAAGAAGGACTTGTCACTTGTGCTGTGCCCATGTTTCATTCCATGAGAGGAGAAAATCTTCTTAATGATCCCCTTCTAAAACTTGTTTGCTCTAAGGAATGAGAAAATAAATTACCAACCTGGTTAATTTTAATAAGCTAAAGGAGATCCCTCAAAAGAAAGATGAAAACCAGCCCTGCTTCAGGGGATGTTAGTGAAATTTCCCCCAAATGTGTGCTGATGTAAGCTCAGATTCCCCAGAAGGTTAGATATTGCTAGCCACCAATTTCATCAGCCATTCTGCCCATAACATTCAGAGAAAGCTGCATAAGTTCTCCATGGGCCCACAAACTCCCACTAATGACCTATTGAAAGCTGCCTTCTTAGTCTTTGGCAATCAAAACAAGGCTGGGGAGGAGGAGAAGGCAAAGAGAGGTAAGCAAAAGACCAGAGAACAGGTTCAGCTTATTCTCATTACTTTAACAGAACCCTGTCCCCTGGAGGTCACCCGAACCATGACTCAAAGCCTCAAATGCTTTGCTTCTATGGTGGGTCAGTGGAGCACTGGCAGAGAGAGTTAAGAGACAACCCTTGACCTCAGAACTCACCAGGGCCTTGTTGTAGGTGCCACCAATATGAGCTTTGGGCCCAGAGACTGCACCAGTCTCTTGAAGGGTGGGATGCCCCAAGAGTACTGCTCACAGCAAGTGAAGAAGACTGAGGGTGCCCAAGGCTGCTTATGGCTCTGCTGACTTCATGTCTGACCATCAACCTAGAGGAGTTGCAGGTGACATTCAGCATGGCTGGTAAAAGTATTAATTTCTTGAGCCACTTACTCTGTCCTAAACTGCCACTCAGACTTATCTAGTTAAGGGAGTAGAACTTATCTAGTTTTAAAACTAGAACCTTCACTACCCCTCTCCTTTATAAGCTTATAAATATTTTAGTGTCCCATCATTTCTCATTATCCCTGAATGTACTACTCCCCTTCTAGAACCTGGGGCCATCTTAATACTAGTAGACTGGGTTAGTGTATGCCCTCTTATTTTCCCTGAGGCCCCTACCAGATCAGGGCCCCTTGGCATCCCAGAGGAGATCCTTAAACAAATAAATGCATCTGTATGAGATGAAGGCATGCTGAGAAATTCACATCTGCATTCAAGTTCTCAGTCCTAAATCTTAAAGATGCAATTTTTGTATCCCTCTTCACTCTGACTCTCAGTATCTCTTTGCTTTTGAATGGTAGGGACTTAACGATAAGAGTCCCAGCCTGCGCACTTAGACAGTTCTGCCCCAAGGATTTCAAAATAGTCCCCATATCTTAACAATCTGAGTACTCTGTCTAAAAGACAAAGATTTTGTGTCATATTGGAATAATATCCTTGTTGATGTTTATGTTAATGCTATCATCTTTTATGTCAAAAGACAAGTAAAGACAACCAAAATTTACTTGTCAGTTATACTACTTTGCTCTAAAGCATCCCAAATTTAAGTTTTCTTTAGCACACTATCTAATGCAACCATCAACTTATTTGAAATGGAGCCTAGAATAAACAATAATATCTTAATAATAATAATAAAAATATTTGCAAAAGTCCATTAAGAGAGCAGAGAAAAACAGAACTATTAAACTTCCCCACCTGAGGACTTATTATTCTCTTAACCATTGGGGGTTACCAGTTTAATAAGCCAAGGCCTTGATTTTGAGGCTTGCCCTTATGAAACTTATTTTTATAATAGCAAATCTAAATCCACTTATTATTAATGCCTAAAAGTCACCCCCAGAGAACCTCTTTTGTTGCTCAAATATAGTCTTTCTCTAAGCCAAACTCTACAAATAAACTCACTACCTTCCCCCCACATAGGACATGGCTTCCAAAGTGGAAGTCTCCCTAACAATGTGGGACATGTTTCCTAAGATGAGCCTGGCCTTTACATCATAAAATCAGTTGACCGAAAAGGAAAATAAAATTTTAATGGCTAACAAATTTCAAATAGAGTCAATAAGTCATTCTGAAAGTTTTTCTTATGCAAATTTCAGCCAGATATTGCAAACTGCCACAGTGTGCCAGGTCCCAAGCAACAGTGGTCTCGAAAACTCTAAAATATACCCTGAGTTCTGGCTTGCTTCTGCTTCTGTAAAGAACATGTATATAGCTTCTCATGCAGTTTGTTTCTTCCAGGTTAAAAGCCTTTTACAACAAACTTCTCCTTGCCAGAGGCCACACTACTGTTCCCTACATTCAACCAGCCACCCTCGATAGCATAGCCAGAGACTTCTGTGCTCCCACAAGCAGGGCCTGTAACCTATGACAACTTATAGCAGCTACAGAAGATGGACCATTGGCCCAAATTCCCTTAAGATTAAGGGAGCTAGAAATCTCTGAAGGGGAAATTGAAGCAGGATTGGAATTAGGGTCATGGCTGGACAGACAAAATGCAAATTCCTAAAAGGGGCAATAAGAAAGATAACTCGGAGAAGAACACAATAATCAGCACATGGGATACAATGAATCCCACTTGAGTGAGTCATCTAAGGAGAAAGGTGGGGCCAACTGACCCTGCCTGAGTGAGACATCTACGTTCAAGTATCAACGGAGGAAGTGAAAGGGAAGAGTAATACAAATTACCAAAGGAACAAAAATCTATAACAGAAGATTGCCCACAGTGCCAAGACCTCTGGCGTTTCACCGCTTCTTCTCTGCAAAAGTGCCCGTATGTCCCTTCTCTACATGTGTACTTAATAAATTTTATGCCTGCTTAAAAAAATTATTTACATTCCTGTGGTAGTTAGATTCAGTTGCCAACTTGGCCAGGTGAAGGCACCTAGTTCTGTTGCTGTGAACATGAGCCAATAGTACGTGAACCTCATCTGTTGCTCATTACATCTGCAGTTGGTTAGGAGGGGTGCCTGCTGCAATGAATGACATTTGACTTAATTGGCTGGTGCTTAAATGAGAGATCGCAATGTAGCACAGCCTAAGCAGCTCAGCATACCTCATCTCAACACTCGCAGCTCAGCCCAGGCCTTTGGACATGCAGAAAGAAGTCACCCCAGGGAAAGTTTTTGGAACCCAGGGGCCTGGAGAGAAGGCCAGCAGAGGCCAGCAGAGACCATCCTGTGCCTTCCCATGTAAGAAAGAACCTCAGTGGAAACTTAGCTGCCTTTCCTCTGAAGAACTAACAAAATAAATCCCCTTTTATTAAAAGCCAATCCATCTCTGGTGTGTTGCATTCTGGCAGCTAGCAAACTAGAACAACTCCCTTTACAAAATCATCAGTATTTAAAGCAACAAACATCTTTCATGCTTTCTAATAAGATTTTTAGTCCCAACAGCTAAATAAAGGTGGGTGTTTGGAAGTCAAAGCACAGAGAGTCAAATAGTCTATTTAATGATTTTTTAAGAAAAATGCCATCAGTGAGGGAAGTAATGAAAGCAGAGGGGAGGAGCCAAGATGGTGGCTTAGCAAGGTGTGGGATGTAGTTCATCCTCCAAAACAACTACTAAATAACCAGAAACAGTACAGAACAGCTCCTGGGACCACGTCAGTGACCGGACACACAGCATACCCCAGTCTGGGCCAGCTGGACCAGCTGTGAGTCCCCCCAGAACCATGAGTTCCCCAAGCTGCGGCAGCTGGTGCCCCTCCCCAATAGGCTACTTCCCAGAGGGGAAGGGAAAGAGACTTTTACCAGCAGCAGGGGCTGGGTGCAACTAAGCTTCAAGAGTGGAATTTACAAATTCTGACTACTTAAAATAGGCCCCCAGCTCAGGTGAACCTGGTCAAAGTGGAGGTAGCTGATTTTTGCCCAGTGCTAAGAGGGCAGGACTGATGGAAAAAGAAACACATGTTTTTGTGGCTGTGTTTCTACAGAGGCTTGGCTGCCCTTGGATACAGTGGCAGGGCTTCTCCCACTGCAACTGCCCCAGGCATAGGCAGAAACAAGCTTCTTTGAGAGCTTGTCTGGAGCTGGTGCCTTCCCCAGGGGAGGGGTGAGGCCCAACTCAGGTGGAATCCCTCCCTCAAGAAATTCAGACCCAGGGCTTGGTAATTTGAAGCCATTAAAACCAGCCTACAACCTCTCCTGTATGTCCACCACACCCCCAGCAGGGAGAGTCTGCCAAAGTTAAAGGTACCACATCATCTTAAGCTGGTGGGACCTGCAGTCAGACAAATGCCACATACTGGGCAGGATAAGAAAAACAGAGCCCAGAGACTTCACAGGAAAGTTTTTCAACCTGCTGGGTCTCACCCTCAGGGAAACCTGATGCAGGTGACTCTTTCCTCTTGACAGGAGGCCAGTTTGGTCTGGGAAAATCTGGCTGGGGTCTATAATACCTACGTAGATCCTCCTAAAGGTGAGGGGTGGGGTGGAAGGCACCATACAGGCAGGGCAAGAAACAAGAAAACAAAAACTGAAAAATTCTCCTCTGTTAAACAAAGCCTAAGATAGTGGCCCAGAAAAAGCTGAACTGAATGTCAAAGAGCAGAGAGACAACAGATTCATTCAGCAAGAAAACTCTAGATAAAAGAATTGAAAACAATCTCCAGAATAAACTAATTAAGGTAATTAAATGACTAGATGCCAGCAAGAAATAACATATCACACCAGGAAAATTGAAGCTATGGCCCAGTCAAAGGAACAAACCAACAATTCAAATGAGATACAGGAGTTGAAACAATTAATTCAGAATGTATGAACAGACATGAAAAACTGCATCAAAAATCAAATCAATGTATTGAGGGAGGATATAAAGAAGGCAAGGAATGAACAAAAAGAAGAAATCAAAAGTCTGAAAAAACAAATCACAGAACTTATGGGAATGAAAGGCAAAATAGAAGAGGTGAAAAAAACAATGGAAACCTACGTCAGATTTCAAGAGGCAGAAGATAGGATTAGTGAACTGGAGGATGGAACATCTGAAATCTGACAAGAAAAAGAAAATTAGCGAAAAGAATCAAAAAAATATGAGCAGGGACTCAGGGAACTGAATGACAATAGGAAGCACATGAATATATGTGTTGTGGGTGTCCCAGAAGGAGAAGAGAAGGGAAAAGGAGGAGAAAAACTAATGGAGGAAATTATCACTGAAAATTTCCAAACTCTTATGAAAGACTTAAAATTACAGATCCAAGAAGTGCAGCATACCCCAAAGAGAATAGATCCAAATAGATGTACTCCAAGACACTTACTAATCAGAATGTCAGAGGTCAAAGTGAAAGAAAGAATCTTGAAAGCAGCAAGAGAAAAGCAATCCATCACATACAAGGGAAGCCCAATAAGACTATGCACAGATTTCTCAGCAGAAACCATGGAGGTGAGGAGACAGTGGGATGATATATTTAAATTACTAAAAGAGAAAAATTGCCAACCAAGAATTCTATATCCAGAAAAATTGCCCTTCAAAAATGAGGGAGAAATTGAAACATGTTCAGACAAAAAAATCACTGAGAGAATTTGTGACCAAGAGACCAGCTCTGCAAGAAATACTAAAGGGAGCACTAGAGGCAGATATGAAAAGACAGAAGAGAGAGGTGTGGAGAAGAGTGTAGAAAGGAAGACTATCAGTAAAGGTAAAAAGAAGAAAAATTAAATATGACATATAAAATCCAAAAGACAAAATGGTAGAAGAAAGTACTACCTGTACAGTAATAACACTAAATGTTAATGGATTAAACTCCCCAATCAAAAGACACAGACTGGCAGAATGGATTAAAAAACAGGACCCATCTATATACTGTCTACAGGAAACACATCTTAGACCCAAGGATAAACATAGGTTGAAAGTGAAAGGTTGGGAAAAGATATTCCATGCAAATAACAATCAGAAAAGAGCAGGAGTAGCTATACTGATATCCAACAAATTAGACTTCAAATGTAAAACAGTTAGAAGAGAAAAAGAAGGACACTATGTATTAATAAAAGGAACAATTCAACAAGAAGACATAACAATCATAAATATTTATGCACTAAGCCAGAATGCTCCAAAATACACAAGGCAAACACTGAAAAGAGAAATAGATACATCTACCATAATAGTTGGAGACTTCAGTTCCACACTCTAATCAATGTATAGAACATCTAGACAGAGGATCAATAAAGAAACAGAATTTGAATAATACAATAAATGAGCTAGGCTTAACAGACATTTATAGGACATTACACCCCACAACAGCAGGATACACCTTTTTCTCAAGTGCTCATGGATCATTCTCAAGGATAGACTATACACTGGGTCACAAAGCAAGTCTCAATAAATTAAAAAAGATTGAAATCATACAAAACACATTCTCAGATCATAAAGGAATGAAGTTGGAAATCACTAATAGGCAGAGTGCCAGAAAATTCACAAACATGTGGAGGCTCAAGAACACACTCTTAAACAACCAGTGGATCAAGGAAGAAATTACAAGAGAAATCAGTAAATATCTAGAGACAAATGAAAATGAAAACACAACATATCAAAATTTATGGGATGAAGCAAAGGCAGTGCCAAGAGGAAAATTTATTGCCCTAAATTCCTATATCAAAAAACAAGAAAGGTCAAAAATCGAGGAAAAAACTATCCACTTGGAAGAAGTAGAGAAAGAACAGTAAACTAACCCCAAAGGAAGCAAAAGAAAAGAAATAATGAAGATTAGAGCAGAAATAAATGAAATTGAGAATATGAAAACAATTGAGAATATCAGCAAAACCAGAAGCTGGTTCTATGAGAAAATCAATACAATTGATGGACCCTTAACAAGATTAACAAAAAAAGAAGAGGTTGCAAATAAATAAGATCAAACATGGAAGAGGAGACATAACCACTGACCCCACAGAAATAAAGGAATTAATGACAGGATACTATGAACAACTTTATGCTGATAAACATGACAATGTAGATGAAATGGACAACTTCTCGAAAGGCATGAACAACCAACTTTGACTCAAAAAGAAATAGACGACCTCAACAAACCAATCACAAGAAATTAAATCAGTCATTAAGAAGCTCCTCAAAAAGAAAAGTCGAGGACCAGATGGCTTCATAGGCGAATTCTACCAAACATTTCAGAAAGAAGTAGTACCAATCCTGCTCAAACTCCTCAAAAAAATTGAAGAGGAGGGAGAGCTACCTAATTCATTCTACAAAACCAACATCACCCTCATACCAAAGCCAGACAAAGATATTACAAAAAAAGAAAACTACAGACCAATCTCTCTAATGAATATAGATGCAAAAATCCCAACAAAATTCTAGCAAATTGAATCCAGCAACACATTAAAAGAATTATACATCATGACCAAGTAGGATTCATCCCAGGTATGCAAGGATAGTTCAACATAAGAAAATCAATTAATGTAATACACCATATCAACAAATCAAAGCAGAAAAATCACATGATTATCTCAATTGATGCAGAAAAGGCATTTGACAAAATTCAACATCCTTTCCTGTTGAAAACACTTCAAAAGATAGGAATAGAAACTTCCTCAAAATGATAAAGGGAATATATGAAAAACCACAGCTAACATCATCCTCAATGGGGAAAAACTGAAAACTCTCCCCCTAAGATCAGGAATGAGACAAGGATGTCCACTATCACCACTGTTAATTACCATTGTGTTGGAAGTTCTAGCCAGAGAAATTAGACAATAAATAGAAATACAAGGCATCAAAATTGGAAAGGAAGAAGTAAAACTCTCACTGTTTGCAGACGATATGATACTATATGTTGAAAACCCTGAAAAATCCACAGCAAAACTACTAGAGCTAATAAATGAGTACAGCAAAGTGGTAGGTTACAAGATTAATACTCAAAAATCTGTAGTGTTTCTATACATTAGTAATGAACAATCTGAGGGAGAAATCAAGAAAAGAATTCTATTTACAATTGCAACCAAAAGAATAAAATATTTAGGAATAAATTTAACTAAAGAGACAAAAGAACTATACAGAGAAAATTACAAGAAATTGTTGAAAGAAATCACAGAAGACCTAAATAGTTGGAAGGGCATACCGTGTTCATGGATTGGAAGACTAAGTATAGTTAAGATGTCAATTCTACCTAAATTGATTTACAGAGTCAAAGCAATATCAATTAAAATCCCAATAACTTACTTTTCAGAAATAGAAAAACCAATAACCAAATTTATCTGGAAGGGCAGTGTGCCCCAAATAGCTAAAAGTATCCTGAGGAAAAAAAATGAAGTTGGAGGTCTCACACTACCTGACTTTAAGGCATATTATGAAGCTACAGTGGTCAAAACAGCATGGTACTGGCATAAAGAGAGATATACTGACCAATGGAATAGAATAGAGTGTTCAGATATAGACCATCTCGTCTATGGACAATTGATCTTTGATAAGGCAGTCAAGCCAACTCACCTGGGACAGAACAGTCTCTTCAATAAATGATGCCTAGAGAACTGGCTATCCATATGCAAAAGAATGAAAGAGGACCCATATCTCACACCCTATACAAAAATGAACTC
This sequence comes from Tamandua tetradactyla, assembly GCF_023851605.1. Taxonomy (NCBI): domain Eukaryota; kingdom Metazoa; phylum Chordata; class Mammalia; order Pilosa; family Myrmecophagidae; genus Tamandua; species Tamandua tetradactyla. The sequence continues at coordinate 63,588,391 of NC_135341.1, read as the reverse complement.
AAAATGGATCAAAGATCTAAACATTAGATCTAAGACTATAAAACTGTTAGAAAAAAAATGTAGGGAAATATCTTATAAATCTTATACTAGGAGGTAGTTTCCTAGACCTTACACCCAAAGCAAGAGCATTGAAGAAAAAAGAAAGAAATGGGAACTCCTCAAAATTAAACACTTTTGCACATTGAAGTAATGACAGCAAAAGGTATTGTTATGTGGTTGTGGTAGATATGTTATTCTTTACCTGAAGGAATCTGAAGAGCAATGCTTTGCAATCATCAATACAACCATCTTATGAGTTAATCTTGGTAAAATCTCTTTTGGAGATCATCTTAGGAAATGGAAATACAGAAAGAATAAATAAAGTGCCACAAGAGTAGAAGTAGAAAAATATTCATACACAGTTTTACACATTTGGGCTCATTTTCTAATCTAGATGAGAAATTCAGTGGCTTTTTAACTTTTCCATTGTGAAGGTCCCCATGGGATACTTATTGTACTTTGAATGATTTAGACTCTAGACAGTTCATGGTGGATATACGTGTTTTGGGAACATTGGCTGGAACTTTTTGGCCCCACAGGATCTGAGAGAGGCCTGTGGATGAGAAGCGTTTGATCTAAAGGTTAACAAATATCCCTTCATACAGAAAGTAATCTAAGAGCCATCAAAGAGGTATTTTCTAGGTAGAAATGCAATCTTGAAATTAAGTTCCTGGTGTGAGAATGCATAACTGTATTTTTCACTCAAATAGCCTTAAAAAGTAGTTTCAAGCCCCATTTACATAATGTGAAGATGATTGTTATACTACTGGTAGTGTTTTTTTTCTTTCTTTTTCTCAATAGGTTAGATGCTCCTAAGAATCCAAAGATTAAGACAAGAAAATCGCTAGTACCTGCCCAGATTTCGGTTGTGTAAAGACTTCACCTATCATTATTATTACTCATTTGAAGATGCTCTTGCTCAAGTGGTGCGACCTTGTGCAAATGACACTAACTGGGACTTTAATAGGTCTTTTTTATTAGGGGTGGTTTTACCTCATTTCCAGTAGAGGTTATTTAGAACAGACAACTTCTCTTACCCACTCTTCCAAGTCTTAGTTGGAACATGAAAAGTGGACCATTTCCTGTTACTACTTTGAAACTGATGAAGTTTAATATTTTCCTTTATTGGCCATTTTTGGAAAAGATGATTCTGAAACACCATTTATTAATATCTAAGCACTATTAATTTTAGGTCTGAAAATTCCAAGTGAAGCCTATTGAAAACTAAGACACATGTAATTTTTAGGCTCCTCTTGAACTTTATGGAATTTTATTGATGTCTACCATGTTTAAGAGCCTGTGAGGGGATTAAAGAGTCTTATCATATACTCCTGACAAAGAAGTAGATTAAAGAGAAAGAATTTACTGACAAGACTTGTTCCTACCGCAGAAGAGGTAATTCTCTTAATCTCCAATGTTCAGGCAGTTAAAAATTTCTGAGGGAAGGCTATCTTGCCATTTATGTCAAAATTAAGAATTTTTCTGTCATTTAATTCTTTTTTTATTAATTAAAAAAATTAACAAACAAAACATTTAGAAATCATTCCATTCTACATATATAATCAGTAATTCTTAATATCATCACATAGTTGCATATTCATCATTTCTTAGCACATTTGCATCGATTTAGAAAAAGAAATAAAAAGACAACAGAAAAAGAAATAAAATGATAATAGAGAAAAAAAAAACTATACGTACCATACCCCTTACCCCTCGCTTTCATTTACCACTATTTCAAACTGAATTTATTTTAACATTTTTCCCCCTATTATTTATTTTTATTCCATATGTTCTACTCTTCTGTTGATATAGTAGCTAAAAGGAGCATCAGACACAAGGTTTTCACATTCACAGAGTCTCATTGTGAAAGCTATATCATTGTTCAATCATCATCAAGAAACATGGCTACTGGAACACAGCACTACATTTTCAGGCAATTCCCTCCAGCCTCTCCACTATATCTTGAACAACAAGGTGATATCTACTTAATGCGTAAGAATAACCTCCAGGATAACCTCTCGACTCTGTTTGGAATCTCTCAGCCATTGACACTTTGCCTCATTTTACTCTTCCCCCTTTTGGTCGAGAAGGTTCTCTCAGTCTCTTGATGTTAATTCTCAGCTCATTCTAGGGTTTTTCTCAGTCCCTTGATGCTGAGTCTCAGCTCATTCCAGGATCTTTGTTCCACGTTGCCAGGAAGGTCCACACCCCTGGGAGTCATGTCCCATGCAGAGAGGGGAAGGGTGGTGAGACTGCTCATCATATTGGCTGGAGAGAGAGGCCACATCTGAGCAACAAAAGAGGCTCTCTTGGGGGTGACTCTTAGGCCTAAATTTTAAGTAGACTTGACCTATCTTTTGTGGGGTTAAGTTTCATGTGAACAAACCCCAAGACTGGGGGCTCAGCCTATAGCTTTGGTTGTCCACACTGCTTGTGAGAATATCAAGAATTCAACTTGGGGAAGTTGAATTTCTCCCCACTCTCACCATTCCCCGAAGGGGGCTTGCAAATACTTTTCCAGTCACTGATCAAATCATTCTGGGATTCATCGGGGGATCGCTCTGGACAAACCAACAAAATCTCATGTGCTACCTGAGATTCCAAGTACTTATGACATTCAATCAAATGACAAAATTCAATCTGTCATTTAATTCTGAGTAATTTTTGAACAAGTTATTTTCATATTTTTTTGGCTGTGTCTACAAAGCAAAATGTGCTAAATAATGAATGTGGATTGACCAGATAATGCTGGCTTCAAACTCTGACTATCTTTAGTACTAATGAATAATATGGATATACTACAAACAGAATATGTGTGAAAATTAAAAACTGTCAAATCCCAAATAGCTACTGTAAGTGGACTTTTTGAGGTGAAGGGATATAGAGCTCTTTCAGGCTAACCATTTTCTCACTTTTCATGAGGAATTTCAAATTCATCACTAGCTAGTCCTACCTTAAATCATAATGAGGATGATAAGAATGATGAGGGCAACCAGCCCCTATTCAGGGTATATGCCAAACAATGGACTTTCCTGGCATTATTTTATTTAATCGTTCCTCTCACCTTGAGAAGATTGAATAATACCTTCAGTAGAAGTAGATAATTATATATCCACATTGTTATTTATTTTACTCTAAATTAAAATGTCACTGAATTATGGAACCCTGAAAAAGGAAATAGATTGCAGTGTCGGTGTACTGATATTGAGTGATCATTCAGGAGCCACTTTTCTAATTTGTTCTGTGATTTTGCTTCACAGATTGAGTATCAGGGTTCTGTGGCAAATTTGAACTTGTGCCAAATACCAATGAGATGTGAGGGAGCAACTTCTAAGTTAACTTTTATAAATGAGGACACATTTTAGAAGTGAATAATCACTACATTAAACTCAATTTGTGTTTTAGATTTGGTAGTAATTTCACTAGGGAGTTCATTTAATTCGATGCTGCCAAAAGTATTAATCTTACTTGATTCACCATACTAAGTGACAATAAACATGAGTTTCAACTAGAGTGACTGATACATACTATCTAATAATACTCTGTGCCAGCCACTCTCCTAACCTCTTTAACAAGTATTTAATACACACAACAATACCATGAGGTGGATGCTATTATAATCTCTGTTTTATAAATGAGTAAACAGAGTCTCAAAGAATTTAAGTAACCAGCCTAGGAACTTTTAAGTAAACGCCAGGAAAATGTGTAGCTCTAGTATATAAAACTGGACCTGCTTAACTTTGAAGTTCCTACTATATCACATCTCTAAAAACAATAAATGTAATATTAGCTACCTCTGGATGTTCCTTGTTCATAGAATTCTGTTCTTTTCTTTTCATGGTTGCAATATCTTCTCTCTCTGATAATATCTGTAATGGTTCTTTAGCGTTTTTATTTCTTGCACAGTCTCTGTTTCTTCCAATTTGCTTGTTTTTTCTGGTTGTTTTGGTCTCCAGCTTTCATGTTACAGCAGAGGTTATCAACTTTGGGTATAATCAGAATCATCTGGGAAGTTTTAAAAAAGTGCTGATACCTGGGCCCCACTAGAGACCAATCAAATTCAAATCTCTGCTATTGTGGCATGTTTCTTCAAAGTTACCAGTTGATTCAGACAGAGTCATTCCTGTCTGCATGTTTGTGCTTAAAAGTAGAGGACTAAAAATAGATTTAAAAAATTCAGGCCTAGATGGTTTTGTTGGTGAATTCTATCAAATATTTAAGGAAGAAATAATAGCTATACTATAAAAAATCTTTCAGAAAATAGGGGAGGATGGTACTGTTCAACTCATTTTGTGAAATCAGTATCCCCCTGATACCAAAGGCAGAGCAAAACATTAAAAAAAGGTTGGCAGACAAAAAGGAATAGAAAAAGAAAGAAAGAGAATTTCAGAGCACTATCTCTCATGAACATAGATTTTAAATATATTAGCAAATCAATTCTAGGACTGCAAAGCTGACTTAACATTTGAAAACCAATGAGATTAATTCACTATATTAACAGAACAATGGAGAAAAACACATCATTTCAATAGATATAGAATAAATATTTGAAAAAATTCAATATCAAGTTGTGGTAAAACATTAGAAATAAAGGGAATTTGATTATGTAGAAAATCCTAAGGAAGTTACAAACTGCTATCTATGACTACTAAACAAATTTAGGATAAAAGGTCAACATACTAAAATCAGTTGCTTTTTTATTTTTTAGATGGATGTCATATACTTTACAGTATACTCACATTTATACACAAATTTCATATATAAGTACAAAAGGCGAAGAACTGCAAAGAATCTAAGCAACTGCAAACATCTACATCCAATAGTTAATACTGTTTTCCTCATTCCCTATTTTCTAAATTCAGAAGAAAACTATAAATGCTATCTTGCACGTGGACTTCACTTTTAGAAGTTGGAGATGGTATGTAGTTTTGCACGTCTGGATTTCCACAGAACTGAACTGACACTCCACGTTCCAGGCCAAACTGGCTAGAAGTCAGTCATCCACGGCTACTTGAGTTTCATTGCTGTTGAAAAACAAACTCCCCAGGGTTTCACACTCTTCAACTGACTTTCTAGAGCAAGTAGATTTTTAGTGAAAATTCCTTCTGTTTGGATTTCTGTGTCAGATGAATCAGTGCTCATGGAAAAGCTGGAGTGTTTGAGAATACTGTCCAGTGGCAGATGAGGGCTACTGTCCAAAAGAAAAAAATATTTGTCTGTTTGCATATCATACATTTCAAAGTCTAAAAAATCAGCATGTCCCCTACAGTAGAGTAGGACTGAACAGAGAGAGGTGTCTGCAAGTAAAAAATCAGTTTGGTTTTCTATGTCTAGGAATTCCAAGACTGGTTCAGTTTCGTATTGCTAAGTTCATTCTCTTCCATTTGAGTTTGGATATTTGAAGCTGAAAAGAACTCTTCAATGTAAAATCTGTTCTTTTGGTTCTGGGTTGGGCCAGATGGGAGCTGTGTTGGGTCCAGTGCTCGTATCAGACAAAAGACTGCAGTTATCAAATGTCTACCTGGAAGTTACTTGACAAGATGTTTTCTAAATCACTTAATGAATCTATGGTTTGGGTCTGATTATCTGTCGTGTTTTGTGAAGGAAGCATACTATTCTATTCACTGAAGTTTATAATTGTTGTAGATTTCTTAATACCTTGATTGAAAGTCTTTAGTGTCATTCTGAGGCAAAAACCATGGGTTACAGTCTCTGCTACCAAACTGTTACAGATAACATCATCTGTAGAAACCCTGTATGATGAATGAACATCCTAAAAAATGTCCATTTTTAGGTTGGACATTTTGGTTCATGTGTACCTCGTCATCTGTGGATCTTTGCACTCCACTGGTGTGAGTGTCTCTGGAGATCCCACCTGACTGGAAACAAGCATCTAAAAAAGCATCGATCTGAGCAGTTATAGATGAAGTTACTTTAGAACTGGGTAACAATGATTGAGTGTGAACACCAATGGGAAGTGAAACTTGGGAACCAAATGTCAAATCAGTTTGAAAACAAGGTTATACAGAGAAGTCTGGGGAAGCCCACTGTGCAGAAGGCATGAAGCTTAGTGAGCCATAAAACAGATCTGTCTGCACATTGCTGGAAGAAATCCTCTTCTTCTGACATGTGTTCCCCCTTTGTTGTAAAGTAGTAGGTGGACCCAAGTCACTTGAACACCTGTGTACTAAGTGGCTCAACAGCAAAGGGATTCACAATTTTTGGGAGAGGTAGGCTCTCCCTTAATAGAGCAAGCCTCTGAATCTAACCTAAGGCCCAGGGTTCCTATGGACAAGAGAAGACTGTCACCTGTGGGAGAGCCTGATGATTGACACCCATGGCTGTGGTAGACACAAATGCAGGCAAGGAGAAAACTGTGTAATAGTTTAACCGAAGCCATTTTGGGCTTTGGTAAAAGTAACTTCTGAGGATATCTTGGAGGTGGTCTAAGAATCTGTTTTCTGGCGTTAGAACTGCAAGAGTCTTCAAAGGAAGCTACTAGCTTTATTTCTTAAGTTTTTAGTTCTTGAATATCTGGTCTAGAGGTTGGTTTAACGATCAAGGATTCGATGGTCTTTTTTTTGACGACTTCTGATTGTTCACGGAGTTCCCCATTTTCTTTTTCTTACCACCTGGTAAGAAAGTTAGGTAGATGTGTGACTACAAGGTAGTTCCGCTGGCCTAAGGCCAGCCACATGTGCACTAGAAGGTCTTGCACAATCCCCCGCGTGTCTTTTCCATATGAACTGCTGCACTTACCACGTTTAGCTTCTTTTCAGCATGCATTTTCCTAAGGTGTCTTTTCTCAACTGGGGGACACTCCCGCCTCTGCTCTCACAAACCTCTTTCTGCTGAGGCCTCTAGTTACACCGGTTAAGTCATGAGAACGCCCACTAGGTTTTATCATCTGCCGTTCATGTCGCCCCTTCTCCAGAGCTGTGTACATTAAGACGAGTGAAATACCTGCAGAGGGTGGCTCCTGACCAGGTGCCTGCTGAGCGCGGGGCTGCTGCGCGGGGTCTTGCAGCCGCCGCACTGGGCGCACCGGGTGTGTGTGCGCGCGCCCGGGCAGGTCTCTCACCCGCGGCTGCATCGGCTCTCGAGCTGCGGTGGCTGCCTCGCCGCCGCGGGTCGCGGCCGGCTACCCCTCAGCTCTCCAGGGGGACCCACGGGCCCGAGGTGGGGGGGACTCCCCTCGAGGCCGCTGGGACGGCGGGGGCGCCCGCAGCCTGCGCCCCGGGCCCCGCCGCCGCCACCTCGAGGCCGCCGCCGCTCCCGCAGCGCAGCAGGGACGAGCTCGCAGGCCAGTTGCTCTTTTTTTTTTTTCTTTTAATATATATACTAAAAGCTTTTAATACATTTAGTTTTAGCATAAGGTGGTCGGCTTCGTTGTTTATTGGGACACCCCAGTGCCATTATTTCATATCTTTACTCTTAAGCTGGTCAGATTCCCCAGAAAAAGTGTTTTATTCGATCTCCTTGGAGGGTAAAGGGGGTTTCCGCATTCAGTAGGCTGGTTCACTTAATCTCTATTTTTGGTTCAGAGTTTATACTTTCAACTATGCCCGGCATCCCCAGTACAGAGACCTTCCACTTTACTCTCTCCAGGGAATAAACCCATAATCCTCTATTAGAGTGAGGAAGACCTTTCACTCAGTGGCGTTAACAGCTTCTTGCGGTGCTTTTATACAATTATCTTTATTGTGAGCACCTGCCGCCTTCACGCCATTCCGGAAGTGCCTACTGCTGCCAGATTTTGAGACTTTTGAGAATTCTGAACACTTCTTTTAGATGGATTCATGTAATATGTGGTCCTTTGGTGGGTGACTTAGTTCATTCAGCATAATGTTTTCATGGTTCGTCTACGATGGAGCGGGTATTCCAGTACTTCAGTTTTATTGCCGAATGATATCCATCTGTGGGTGTATCATCTATTGTTTACCGATTCATCAATTGCTAAACATTGCTTCCATTTTTTTTGACTGTTATGAAGAATGAACATACTTGTACGGTGTTTCTTGTGGACATATATTTTCATTTTCTGTTGGATATGTCCCTAGAAGTGGGTTATATGGCAACTCGACATTTAGCATTTTGGAAAGTTGCCAAATTGTTTTCCAAGGTGGCTGCAACATTTTACATTCCCTCCACTAATGTATAAAGATTCCATTTTCTTCAAATCCTTGCCAACATTTGTTACCATCTTTTTAAGTTTACCTATCTTAGTGAATGTGAAATTGTATGTCTTTCGGGTTTTAATTTGCACTTCCCTAATAATTAATAATATTGGGCTTTTTTCATGCATATATTGGCAATTTGTACATCTTTGTAGCAACAGCTCTTCACATTTTTGTCCATTTTTAATTGTCTTATTTTTGTTGAGTTGAAAGCATCTTTATATATTCTGGATACAAGTCCTATGTCAGGAAATATATTACAAATATTTTTTCCTTGTCTTTTTATTTACCTGACAGTGTCCTTTGGTGGCAGAAATTTTTAATTTTGATGTGTCTAATTTATCTATTTTTCCTTGTTAATGTTGCTTGTGCTTTTTGTGTTATATCTCAGAAATCATTGCTTAATCCAAGGTCAACAAGATTTACTCCCATGTTTTCTTTTAAGAGTTTTAACTCTTATGTTTTGATGTATGATCTATTTTGAGTTAATTTTTGCATATGATATGAGGTTGAGGTCCAAATTCATTCGTTAGTGGATAACCAATTGTCCTCCACCATTCCTTGAAGAACTTTTTCTTTACTATTGTCTTGGTACTGTTGTTGAAAATCATTGGCCACAGATGTGTGGGTTTATTTCTAGCCTCTCTTTGCTGTTTTTGATCTATATGTCTATCTTTATGTCAGTAATCCACTGTCTTGGTTACTATAGCTATGTAGTAGGTTTTGAAATCAGTTGGAGAGAGTTCTATCACTTCGTTATTTTTCAAAGTTGTTTTGGCTATTCTGAATTTCGTATAGAATTTTAGGATCAGATTGTCAGCTTATGTGAAAAGGACAGCAGGATTTTGATAGGCTGTGAATTGAGTCAGTAGATTAATTTGGGGTGTATTGCTGTCTTCACATTGTTAAATCTTCTGATCTATAAATATGGGTATCTTTCCATTTATTTAGGTCTTTAATTTCTTTCAACGACGTTTGTAGTTCTCTCTGTATGTATGTGACTTGCCCTTGCTTTGTGAAATTTATCCTTAGGAATTTCATCCTTTTTGTTGCTATTACAAATGAGATTGTTTTCTTAATTTCATTTTTGGATTGTTCCTTGCTATTGTATTGAAATACTGTTGTTTTTTGTTTGTTTATGGATCTTGTATCCTGCCACATTGCTGAACCTATTTATAATTGGTTCTTTTTTTATTGCAGTGTATATTCCATTGTTATCCTTTCTTCTATTTAGGGACAATTGGGTTCTTCCCAGTTTGGTTATATTCTGAATATAAATGCTATGAATATTTTTGAACATGGTTTTTGGTTATAGGCATCATTTTTCTCAGATGTATACCTCTAAGTGGAATTTCTGGCCATGCCATAGGCATAGCTTTAGCAAATACTGCAAATCAGTTTAGATGATTTGATTGAGTTTGTATGTTTTGGTTGTATCAACAGCCAGTATAAGTTATTTCACCATGTCTTCTATTTATTAGTGATTGATTGGTTTATATTAAAATTGAAAATGGTAAAGACTCCAAAAACCTGAATTTAATTTGGTGAGTCATAGGTGTGAGTAAGGACACAAGGGTAAGATAATCAGAATAAGGGAAAGAGAATGTGTAGCTTAGAAAGCAACATGGATTTTGTTTTCCTAAAATAAATTATAGAAAGTAAAGCTTGAGAACATTTTTTCGGGGTGAGGAAGACTTATTTAGTGGCCATTTGTTGATGTGATTTAAATGGAAATAATATACCAGCTCCTTTCTACCTGCCTAGTTTTAGAAGTCAGCCCTTTCCTTTATTCTGTAGCTAAATATAGTTTGAATGTATACTTCAAATGCTGTATGAAAAATAGGTGAGAGACAAAATAGTTTAACTCTTTAAAAATGAAATAGGGTGGTGCAACATTGGCTCAATGGCAGAATTCTCACCTGCCATGCCAGAGGCCTGGGTTCAATTCCTGGAGCCTGCCCATGCAAAAAACAAAAACAAAAAACAAAACAAAATAGTTTAAAGACAGTTTTCCCCTCATTGTAACTCTTCCTTTTCTCTGACAAAAGGGATCAATAAAAATGCAAAAGAAAGAAATAAGAAGAAAGAAAGGAAAGAAAATTAGTTCACTAAAAGATTAGTGGTAAAGTTAAATTTTTCATACTAAGCTAAATTTTTCATATTTGAACAAAATTCTAGCCTGTTTGGAGAAACCTTGAACAGGTTGCCCAACTTCTTTTTGCATAGGACGATAATGAAAACAAAAAATCATGAAACTGTCTTTTAAACCTTAACTGAAAATAAATAAAACCATACATCTAAAACTTTGGCAGGATTTTGGCTTTTAATGAGAAATGAAAAGAAAGCCAAATCTGAAGAAAAATTGCTGACCATAAATTAATTTATTTTGTGGGACACTTTATAGAACATTTTGATTTAATATTTTTTGGATACAGATGATGGATTAAAGTTCTTTTTTTAAAAAGTCAACATAATTAATGATCTGAACTTTAAAAGGTTTTTCGAGTTGAAGAGCCTTGTTTTTTTGAGCATTTTTATTACTGTTCTCTTGCTGGATTATTTTACCCTTCTTCCCCTAACATTTTTGTTGTTGTTGTTTCAATATCTGTGTTGATGACTTCTTCAGTACGTTGACCCCATACTTTTGTCTCCTTCCTTATTTTCCCTCTCCTCTAGGCTCTTCATTTCACCCGAGATTGGTGAAGATTCCTAGCTCTGAAGCTTTGCTTTTGGATCATGACTTCCATTAGTTTTCTCACTGTTACTTTTACAGAACCTGTTCTTCTCCTTCATTGAGCGTGTCCTCTCCCTTGTTCCCTCCCCATACTACCTAAGCCTTCCTGCTTCTTTTGTGAATCATTATAATTAGTGCTCTTGATAGTAACAGAAATATTGCCTCATTTGATTTTCTGGTTTATGAGCTTTACTAATTACCAACCCTTGGTGAATACCAAAGTCCTTTTCTGCAGCTGTGCCTCCTGGGATTCTGTTTTACTGGAGGAGGTCTCATGTCTAGTCTGATTGGCTGAATTCTGTAGGAGGAAATTATGTGACCCTTCTGACTAACTTCTCTGTATACAAATGGAGCCACAGTGCTTTTTCATAAAACCTCGACCCATTTGATATTTAGTTGACTTCTCAGTTCATTTCTGGCTGTGGCTGTTCCAATCTTCCAATCTCAACTTCTAATTCCCACCCAGGCCCCCTCTGTACTTTTCTCAAATAAGGAGTTTTACCAACTTGCCTGTCTTTCTTAGAATCTCTTCATCCATCCTCCTATTCTTTTTCTTCTATCATTACCCATTTTCCTCTCCAAGATGAGTTCCTACTTAGCTGTCTTTGCTCATTTACATCTCCACATTTTGAAGCCCCACTCTTATCACGTACCTTTCTTGCATGGTCAATTTCTTGAATCAACAATTAGTTTCCTAAGCCAACTTCTTAACTAGGGGTGATTTTTGCCTCTCAGGAGACATTTGACATCGTTGGGAGATATTTTTGATTGTTGCAACTGGTGCAATTCAGGTGAGTGGTAGTGGCATAATTAGAGGCCAAGGATGTTGTTCAGCATGCTACAATGTACCCACCAACAAAATATGTTTTTATGACCATGTTTACCTTTGAGTTCTTCCTTTATCATCTCTTGCTTTTTCACTAGCAGGCTTCTAGAATGGAAGTCTACACTTGCTGGCTTCATTTCCTTACTTTCTACTCACATCATAGAAAAGGAACATGAAAATGATAAAAACTGCTACCCATCCAAAATTATGAAGGTCTTTCAATGATACAACCTTTTCCCTGAGCTCCTTAGGACCTTAGTAGTGAATGAAGCTGATGGGAACGTTTCTCTCATTCCAACTTGTGCATTGAGTAATAGTAGCAGGAGCCTTATGACTTGAACGTAAATGCTTGTTTAAACATATACTTTATTATAGTGGATAAAAAAATAAGCCTTGCTGATTATTGTGCTGAGCAACTCTGGGTATCCACAAAACTAATATTCTTGCAGAAACATTTAAAATCCAATTGTGTAACATAATTTTCTACCATATATGTGACTTTTACAGCAGTCATGAAATCAATTAAAAATTAGTGAGCTTGCTTGTACAGATGGAACCAAATTTGAAAGCTCTGTTGTGGGTCTGGTTCCCCATATTGAGGCCACTGTGACCTTGAAAACATCAACAGATGCTGCATCATGCATGGAGATACCTTGCCCCAAGCATTTGCTTCCTGATGTTCTCAGAGCGTTGAATAGAATATTTTTAACACATGAAAAACAACAGATCTCTAGTAAAGTGGGAAATAACCCTGAATTCTTCCTCTATCATATAACTAGCAAAACCAGTTGGAGGAGTTGCTGAGAATCTCTGTACTCAGAATTTAAATCTTTTTTTCCTTTTTGGTGGAACATTTATGAAATGCCTTAGGACAAAATCCTTGATAAAATTCTTCATCCTAATGATAAAGAGTACTTTGTGATGTTGTGCTTTTCATGTAATGTATATATTATATGAAAATTTTATATATTATATGATATATATTATAAGAAATTTTATATATCATGTAATCTATATTATATGAAAATTTTATATGGAGATATATATATATATATATCTGGGTTTAGATTTTTTTAAATCATGCACTAACAGTGTAGCATTAGTTTTAAAAAATCAATCAATCAGCTTTTTCACTGAAAAGGCCCTTATGAATATTCGCTTTGAAAAATAAGGAGAGTCACCGGGTATCCAGAGACCTTTACTGCCCTTCCTGTGACCAAAGTGGCTTGACATCTCAGCAAGAAGAGATAGTGAAATTTCTACCCAGAAATGTTTGAACATAGACCATCAATTTATTTTTCCTCAATTGGCAGACAATTCAACTGCATCGTATTGATTAGCCAATGCTGTAGGTAGGAAAAAGTGATTTTTCACTGATAGTCACTAATTTAAAATAGTAAGTTTATATTATAACAAAGATATATTATGAAGTGGAATGCAAAAATGTCATTAACTCTAGGGATAAAGCATAAGATTTGACGGAAGTGTGTTTGTTGCAGATACCTTTGGGCTATGTCCCCAGATTCTCGGGAAGTGCATGTTCATTCTTCTGAATCATAGGATCGTTTGGTGAACGATTACAGAGCACTACTCTGATCACTTCTGGATCAAGTGAAAGGGATTCCTTTTTATTTTTCACTTATTCAACAAGTGCTGATAAATATGGTGTTTTATGCTGATAAATAGACTATTACAAAGAATTGTTTTTGTCTTTTCTATGCTGTGGATTGGATTGGGGCCTGACTAAGCTGGTAAAAAGCTTTGAGAGCAGGGGTATAAGATTGGAAGTGTTCCAAGAATAGGAACCAAGCCTAATCCTAAAAATGACACTTGTCATTAGTATTGACAGATCTAGATTATTTTTCTGCATATGTAAATGATTTAACTTACAATTTCTTCGGTAGAAAATTGGCACATAATTCTTCTTACTCTTTTCAAGGAATTTGTCCAGAAATTGAAAGTATCTGTAATGTTATGAATGCTTTAAGTCATATGCAGTAGCTATCCAAAAAAAGAACGATCAAATGTATAGATAACAATTTAAATTCTCTCTAAATTATTCATTTAAAAAAATTCAACTCAAGTAGATAAAAAAGAAAAATAGCTAAATAAATTGAAGAGAATTCTTGGTTGACAGTAATTTGAAACCAGTGATTGCAAAGCTCTTGGTACAGTATGTTCCATAAAGGGCTTTTTAAATTTTATTTTTTGGTTCCTTGTAGAGCTCGTCAACCTTTCAGTACTGCTTAAAGAAACACAAGTGTCAAAATGATGCTGGAGTACTTTGCTAACATGAGGAAGAAGTTTTGAAAAGAGTTGTTTTAATAGACTAAATAGTTATTTCAATTTTTAGGGAAGAATCCTCTCATTGTAAATCTAGAATCTGAATTTGCTTTTTTGGAAGATGAAAGATGACTTCAGACCAAAACAGAATTTGTGAGTATAGTTCAAGGTTTTTTTGGTTTGTTTCCTGTTGTAGGCACAGGTTACATTTCCTATTTTGATTTTATAAGCTAGAATCTTGGCAGGAAACAAACAGCATCCTCAAAGGATTTAATTGTAAAGTTTAATGATTGGACTATTTATCCAGTTGTGGGCAGGATTAAGGCAAACAAAAGAGGGGTATGAAGCACCTAGGAACTAGTGACAGCTGGTAATCTATACTATCCACAGGGCTGAGGGCCTGGCAGAAGGAGTTCTTGTGGAGCTTGGAGCCAAGAGCATGGAAAGTGGTCCCCCTATAAGGGCTGTGATCCTAAGTGCACACCATATGTCAAAAACTTGGTCCATCAAGAAGAAAGGGGGGAAAATAAATGGCCCAACCACAGTCTTCCCTCTTGCCTCTTCCCTGCCGTGCTCTGTATTGCAGGGGTCTGATCACTAAAAGCTTTGCTTCCCAGGCTACTGTATTAGCTGGCCTCCAACTTGGTTGAGCCAATTGGAAACACTGGCAGGAGATAGATGGGCAGGAGGAAACAAGAAGCCAGAGTGTATTTTCTTCTCTTTCTCTACCTTGGGCCATGTCTTTAGTATTGGCTATATCACCTTTGCAGCTCTAGCCACTCTGGACAAGTCCACCATATTTCTGGCTTCTTCACCGTGACCCTGGTCCCAGGTCTCCAGCAATACCATGTTTGCCTTGTTTCCCTCCTATTTAACAATGAATGGCTTTTTCTGTTGCTAACCTCTGAGTTGACTTAGTTCTTCCCTTCTCTATGAAACCAATTCACTGCATTACATTCTTTCCATTTTAAAAACTAAAGATGATTTATATTTACCTGCTTGAATCCTGATAGATATTTTATATTTGAAACTGCTACTTTGAATGGCATCTTGGTTTTCCTTACATTATCTCTTTGGTCGTTGCTGGTATAGAGGAATAATTTCCCATCTATATCCGGAGGATTCTTTGTCATTGATTTAAATGTTTATTTATTATTTTTTGGTTTCAATGTAGATAATAATATCTGGAAAAAATGCTTACACCTATTTTTTTCTTTTGCTTTGCTCATGCCATTGGATGAGACTTTAAAGCCCTATGTTCAGCAATGATGGTGACAGCAGGATTCTTTAGTTGACCATAATCTTAACTGGAATGCATCTATAGTTTTTTTCATTTGGTATAATGTTTGTCACAATTTTTTTGATATGTATATATATGTGTTTTCAAATTTAAGAAGTTCCTCTCTATACTTAGATTTCTGAGTGTTTTTTAAAAGAAATTGGTGGTGAACATTTATCATTACTTTTACAACATCCATTGAAATAATTATACAGTGTTCTTCTCTAATTCCTTAATATGGTATGTTGCATTAATAAATTCCCTGATGTCAAACTCCATTGCATTACTGGGATAAAATAAATAAATCCCTTGTAGCTAATGTAATCAGTTTATTTATAACTTTGCTCCCATGTTGTGCCGGTTTGCAAGGGTTTATTTACCCTAGAAAAGCCATGATTAAATCCTAAGCAATCTTGTGGGAGCAATCCTTTCTCTTAATTCCTATTCAGTACTATAGGCTGGAAACTTGATGGGGTTGTCTCCATGGAGATGTGACTCAATCCACTGTGGGAATTAAACCTGATTAGATGGAGACATGTCTCTACCCATTCTATGTGGGACTTGATTAGTTTACTGGAATCCTATAAAAGAAGTATTTTGGAGAAAGCTTGAGAACATCGCAGAACCATGAAGCAGAGATTGCCTTTTGAGAATGACGAGAAAGCCACAGCAGAGCCACAAGAGAATGACGACAGAATAACGACGGTCACGAGGAGTATCCGTAAACGAAAACGCCTCCCGGGGAGCTTCATGAAACAAGCTGGAAGAGAAAGCTTAATCTTTATTAGGTGGCAATATGTCTCCATCCATTCCAGATGGGTCTTGATTAGTTTACTAGGAATCCTTTAAAAGAGGAAGTATTTTGGAGAAAGCTTTAGAACCCTGCAGAACCATGAAGCATGGAGCCCACCAGCCAGCGACCTTTGGAAATTTTGAGAGAGCAGAGAAGGACGACAGAATGCCACAGCACCAAGAAGCAAAGAGAGTCCACCAGCCAGCGAATTTTGGAAATTAAGAAGGAAAACGCCTCCCGGGGAGCTTCATCAAACAAGAAGCGGGAAGGGGGAGCTAGCAGACTTCGCCACGTGCCCTTCCAGCTGAGAGAGAAACCCTGAATGTCATTGGCCTTCTTGAACCAAGGTATCTTTCCCTGGATACCTTAGATTGGATTGTTTTAATTGGGACATTTTCTTGGCTTTAGAACTATAATAGCAATGTATTAAATTCCACTTTTAAAAGGCCATTTTGTTTCTGGTATATTGCATTCCGGCAGCTAGCAAACTAGAACACCTGCTGGTAAGCAGAAAGCATATTTAATTGTATTTTCTTATTCTACCTTTATTGAATTTTGAAATAAACTTACATAGGCCTTGAAGTTATTTGTCAATAATAACCACCAATCTGTTTCTTATATTATCTATAAGGATAATCTATTTCTTATAAATTTCATCAAACTTTCTTATCAAGCCATCTGGATATGGGATTGTGTATGAGTCAGAAGTGTTTAGCTTTTTAATTTCTATAATGATTATGGGCCAAAAAATGTTTAATTTACCATTTCAATTTCCATTATGGTTTTATTTTTCTGTTTAAGTTTTCTATTTTTGTTATGCCATTTCTGATATTTTATGTTTTTCCCAAAACTTACCCATTTTTGCTTAGTTTCAATTTTATTTAATATCATTATACATGAAATTATTTTATTGTTATATTATATATCAAATTCTTATGTCTTTTTAGTTATTTCCTGATTTTCACTTTTTGTTTACTTGTACGTTTTACATTTTGATAAATCATATTAGCACTCTTATCTCATTAACCATTTCAAAATGCAGGCTTTGGTTTTGTTAATCTTCTACAATTTTTCTGTGTTCTATTTCTTTAATTGCTTTGTTTATCTTTATTATTGCCTTCCTTTTAATGTCTTTTGATCTACATTTAAAGTCTGTTTAGTCCGATATTAGTATAACTGCTCCTGCTGTCTTTTGGTTACAACTTGTGTGGAAAATCTTTTTCCATCCTTTCACTTTCAATCTATTTGTAGCCTTGTGTCTAAAATGAGTCTCTTATAAACAGCATATAGCTGGATTATGTTTCTTAATCCGTTCTGCCAATTTGTATCTTTTAATTGGTAAGTTTAGTCTATTAACATTCAAAGTTATTACTGAAAAGGTGTTCCTTGATTCCAGCATCTTATCTTTTTTATTTTATTTGTCAGATCTATACATTCTTTTCCTTCTTTCTCTTCGTATTCTTTAAATTATCCTTAGTAGTGCTTTTCAATTCTGTGCCCTCCTCCAGACCTCCCTCTCCTGTCTGTTTTTTTTCATCCAGCAGAACTTCTTATAGTATGTCTTGTAGGGCTGGTCTCTTGTTCACAAATTCTTTCAGGACTTCTTCGTCTGTGAAAACTTTCATCTCTCCCTCAATTTTGAAGGACAATTTGGCTGGGTACAGAATTCTTGTCTGTAAGTCCTTCTCTTTCAGGATTTTGAATATATCATATCACTGCCTTCTCGTCTCCAGGGTGCTAGTTGAGTAGTCTGAACTCAGTCTTATTTGGTTTCCCTTGTATGTAGTAGATTGTTTTTCTCTTGCTGCTTTCAGGATTTTCTGCTTCTCTTCAACATTTGACAGACTGATTATTATGTGCCTTGGGGAAGGCCTATTTGGATTTATTCTGTTTGGAATTCTTTGGGGTTCTTTGACGTGTATATTTATATCCTTTATGAGGGTTGGGAAGTTTTCCCCTATTATATCCTCATCTACTCTTCCTAGCCCTTTACTCCTCTCTTCTCCTACTGGGACACCAATGATTCTTATATTTGTGTGCTTTGTTTTACGAATCATTTCCCTGAGTTCCATTCAATTTTTTCCATCTTTTTTGCCATTTGCTGTTTTGAGTCTTCAAAGTCAATTATCCTGTGCTCTATATCATTTATTCTTTCTTCTGTTGCTTCACATCTGGTTTTGTGTGCCTCTAGTATGTTTTTTATTTGGTCAACAGAGTCTTTAATCTCTGTAATTGCCGCTATTTTTCTATTTATTCTTTCACATTCCTCTTTGTGCTCTTCTACTGTCTCCTTGATCTCCTCTATGTCATTTTCTATCCCACTTAGTTTATTAAGTAGAGTTGTTTGAACATCTTTGATTAGCTGTTCCAGTGCCTGTGTCTCCTCAGGTGTTTTAATTTGGTCATTAGGCAGGGCTATATCTGTCTGCATTGTGATATGCTTAGTGATCTGCTGTCTTTGTCACCTGTAGATATCTTGATTGATTTACTTTGGAAGTTGATTTCTTTCAGCAGTCTAAGGCCTTGTGTTTGTGGGATGGTTGTACAGCAGGGAGCAGGGCATGGGGTGGAACACTCGGTATGGTGATTTGTTTCAGGGCAGGTATGGGCGCAGGTTGGGGATGTTACGCTGGTGCATGTAAACATGGGCGCCCAGTGGCAAGGGAGGATGTAGCTATGCAGGTGCCCTGGTCTCGGGGGGCATAACTCTGGTGTGTGCTAGTTTAAGGCATGGGGCCCTTTGTGTGCATGTATAGAGCTGTGGCAGCAGCTTGGTATTATGCCTTCATGGATTGGGGGCAGATGTGACCTGGGTGTGCAGCTCGGCACTTTCTCAGAGCTGGGAAATGAAGCTGAGGGCTGTGTGCGTGCGCGGTTCTAGGACTGCTGTAATGTGCAGTTCCCAGAGCTGAATAATGGGATTGGGGGCCCGTGAACATGCCTGGGCCTGGGAGTCCTGTAAACGGATGCACTGAGTCCAGGGAGGGTGGGGTGAGGCTGTACGACACTATGGGCGGTAGATGGGGATAGCCTAGGTATGGAGGTAGTGCCCGCAACCCTTATGCACTGGCAACAGCTTGTAGAGAACAGGGAGGGGGATGTAGTGCTCAGGAGGGGTGCAGGAGAAGTGGGTTGGGCTGCCCTTGGGATGGGGCAGGTACGTACACTCGGGGCTGGTAGGGTGGGGGCACCTGGATTGTGGGGGAATGGGAGCGGGTGACAGGGTCCAGGTGTGTGAGGTGCAGGGTGAGTCGCAGGTCATGGGGCTGTGCTGGGGAGAGTAGCGCTCCCAAGGAACACGGCCTGACTTACTTCCTAGTCCCTTGTTCCTGTCCGTGCACTCCCGTGGGCTCCATGGCACCACGCCTCCCCACCAGGCTCCAGCTTTCTGCCTCTCGGTTCCTCGGCTTCTGCAACCAGAGCTGCCATGTGTGGTGCAGAAGGCTCTCCCAGGTCAGCCCCACCCCCGAATTGCCGCCTCAGTCGCCCTCCTGTCCCTTCTCTAACTTTTCTGTGGAGCAGGGCCAGTCTCAAGCTACTCTAGTCGGCCATTTTCCTGAAAGTCTTGTTTTGTTATATATATTAAGATGCAATACAATGCAAATATATATGTATTATATACAACTTTTTAATATTTTTTAGTGATCTTTGGTTCTGAAGAAAATGTTGAAATCTTCAATTCCGATTGCTCATGTATCTGTTTATTACTTTAGTTCTCTCAGTTATTGCTCTGTATTCTTTGAGCCTATATATTTTGGTGCATATATTCATAATTCTTTTTTTTTTTTTTCTGGGAGTTGAATAGGGTCTCTGGCATGGCAGGCAAGAACTCTGCCACTGAGCACCTGTGGCCTGCCTTCGTAATTCTTATACCATTTTGATTTTCTTCTCCTTTTTCAGAATATATTATTGCTCTTTATATTTTACTGACAAATTGTATTTAGTCTGATATTGACATTGACATCAGGTTTACATTGCTTTGCTATTTTCTGGTTTATCCATCCTGATATAAAGATTATCTCCTATATTTATTCTAAACGTTTTGAAGTTTTGCCTTTTATATAGTCATGAATCCATCTAGTATTGATTTTTATGTATGGTATAAAATAGGGATCCAATTTCATCACACACACCCCTCCCAAATTAGCCATTTGTTTTTGTCCTCCCTGATCTAGAATGTCAGCTGTTATTATATAACAAGTTTCCATATACATATTGTACTGGCTCTGGACTCTACTTAGATCTATGTGCCCATATTCCGTAGTCTTAATTACTAGTTTTATAGCAAGTTTTAGCATCATGTAGGTTATGTCCTTGTAACTGTTCCTTTTTGTGAGTATATTGGTCCTTTTCTCTGCCATATACATTTTAGAAGTAGCATGTCAAATTCTATAGAAAACCTTGTTTTTTGGAATGCAATGAACTAATATACTGGCAATATTGAGGCTTTTTTTTTCATGAATGTGGTAGTTCTTTCTATTTATTTTGGTTCTCTTTAATGTCATTCATTAAGGTTTTATAATTCTTAACATAAAAGTTGGCCTTTTGTTAGATTTATTTATACTTAGTATGTATCTTGCTGTTTCTGTTTAAAGTGATTCTTCTTATTTGATTATATTTTTAACTGCTTTTGTTGTGTAAAAGTGCTATTCCTTTTGCATATTGATTTTGTATCTTACAGCACTGCTATTTTTAATAAGTTCTCTTATCAACTCTAGTAATTTGACTGAGGGTTGTTTAAAATTTTCCATGCAGGTAATCCTAAAAAGTATATTGGCTCTTATATCAATATATAGATGTACGCTATACCTGATAACATTTTTGACTTGAAGACAATTTTTCTGTGATATTGATATACGTATATATTAATATATACTAGCTTTTTTGGGCTCTATCTTTTGGTATATTATTTTTATCCTTTTACTTTCATTCATTCAGTTTTCATTATACACCTGGATTTTGTTTCTCACTCAGGAAATCTTTGTGTTTAACTGGATATTCTAGTACTGTAACATTTATTGCTATTCCTGTATCTGGATCCATTTTTTACTGTTTTATTTTGTTCTCTTCTTTATCCATTCTTTTCTTTATTTCTTTTCCTGGCTTGTCTACTTTTGGATTGAGAGTGTGCTTTTATCCTTTTAATTGTCCGTTTTCTTATTTCTTGAATTACACAAAACTCATTACATGCTTAACTTTCAATCTTTGTGATTGTTTTTTTTCTTTTGCTTGGGCAGGCACTGTGAATTGAACCCGAGTCTCTAGCATGGCAGGTGAGAACTCTTCCTGCTGAGTCACTGTGGCCTACCCTTAATCTTTATGATTGTGTGAGTTTAAACCAATTAATTTACTTTAAGTACCAATTTCACTTTATCTTCTAAGATTTTGTATGTATTTTCATTGTAATTCAGTATATTTTATGATTTCCATTGTTTTTTTCTCTCTACTCCGTGACTTATGAGTTTACAAGCATATGGAGGTTTTCTTTGCTTTGTTTCCTATTTAAACTACTTTATGGTAAATATGCATATATTTAGTCTGTGTCTTATCAGATCTTTAAAAAGAAATGAAATTTCCTTTGTGACTAAGTACACGATCATTTTCCCTCAAAATTTCAACTGAGCTTGAATAGAAAATATAATTTTAATTTTTTGACAGCACAGAATTCTATTTATATATGTTAGATCAAATAATGGGCCACAGTGTATCAGATTTATAGTTAGAAACTCCTCCTAGATGCTGGTCTTAAGAGCAATTGTATCAGTTTTCAGCACTGTTATAGGCTTTCCTAGGTCTCTGTAACTTCAAAGATATTTTAGTTGGAAGGCAAAAAGCCTAGCTTAACATGCTTTTAAAAGGAAAAAACAAACTGTACCAGTTTTCAACTTTAAATTAATTTATGTCTTTTGGTCACACAAAACACATACAAACAACAACAACAAGAGACCAATTACTGGGGGTTGAAATGGAAATTTTTATGAGTGTTTAAATAAGATCCATATTTTTTGGACTGTTTTCTTTTTTTTAATGTGTATGCCATCAATACTTTGAAAATCATAGAGGTCAAATAAAAAAAGAGAAGCCTACCAGATTAACATGTAAAATTAAAATGGTTTGGGAGGTCTTTCAGGATTTGACTATTTTTGCTTCTCATATTTTTATTCTAAAAGTATAGTAGTTTGTTAATGCTTTCCCAATGTTTTTGTGGTTTTGATCAATAGCAATTAATGCTATTTTGATCAATCGTCAATTAATTATGACTAATATTTAATTAATGCCAAATTAATATTTCTGTAGTTTCCTGGTGTGGATCATGAAACTGTTCATGCAAGTGTGTTCTACTTTTTATATTCTGAAAATAATATAGTGTTTTAAGGGTATAAATGTAGGAGTCAGGTGCTTCTACTTAACTTTAAGTGAAGAATTAAGGCTTTCTAAGCCTCACATTTTTAATACATAAATTCAAATTATGATAATACCTAACTTACAGGGTTTATGTGACATTTACAAGACATAGGTCACATAAAACATTTATCATAGTGTTTATCATATAATGAATATTCATCAAAATTTAGCTATTGTTAAATATTATTGTCCCTGTGAATTAAAATTCAGTTTTCTGCTAGTTATAAGCCTTCATGAATAGTATTTTCTAAGGCAATTGATCCTACACATTAATAAACTGTCTACATACTGAATTCCACAAGTGAGTATAAAAGCTAAGCCTAACTGGTTTTGCTAAGGTGGGTTTCAGAGGGAACTTAGAATATCATAAAAAGAGCACACTCCGTGGAATCTTAGAGGATGTTGGCCAAACCACATTGTGGCTGTGTCATTTTTCCATTTTTCCTATATTCAGGATGGAGATACATATGGCTTTCAGAAATATGGCGTTAAATAACCAGTACTTAATATTCTCCATCCTGAACCAATTAAGAGGACCATATAATATGGGCTGTTGTTAAAATGAGTTGAATTCTGTCCTTCCAGGAATTTCAAGCATATATTTTCAATCTCAAACATCTAATTTCCATCTCAAATTACAAAATGGAGGAGTCATTCCAATAAAGATAGCTATTCTCTATGTGTTAATCTAGTGTTCACAAAGCAACATTCTGAAGTATGATTGTTTTACTTCTGGATGGATCCCCTGACCAGAGAAGCAGTGTTGATGCTGTAGGATTGACCCATACCCATGGGTCATGAGACTACGTACATGAGTTACAAGAGACAGATAGAGGAAGGCCTTGTGGTGATACCTCCTCTTTTCTACTGTGCTAAGCAATTCACATCTAGCTCAAAACTTGTATATAACTGCACCTAACCACTTTCACTGGGAGTTGGTTTTCTGACTGTATGCGTCTTCTAGCTGCTCAAATACCATGCGATGTATGGGCTTAAACAATGGGCATTTATTGGCTCATGTTTTTGAGGGTTAGGAAAAGCCCAAAATTGAGGCAAGGCAATGCTTTCTCCCCAAAGACTGTGGCATTCTGGGTCTGGCTGCCAGTGATGCTTGGTCCTTGGCTTCTACCTCACATGACAATGCACATGGCATCATCTTCTCCTTTCTCTTCCAGGTTCTGTGACTTCCAGCTTCTGGCTGCCTCCTGTGGCTTCTCTTTCCATGTCCAGTTTTCTTTGTTTCTAAGGACCCACCCTCATTCAGTCTGGACACACCTTAACCAATCACATCTTCAAAGGTCCTATTTACAAATGGGTCTACACCTACAGGAGTAGGAGTTAGGATCTGAATGTGCCTTTTGTGAGGGACATGATTCAAACCCCAAAAACGATCCTCAGTTGCTATTTGATTTTGCCTCCTGAGGAGTCTCAGCTCTGCTCCACATGGCTTAGTCAGTCATTCCAATCAACCATATACACTGTTGTTCTGGTTGGCTATTGCTGCATAACAAACTACGTAAAAAATCAGTGACTTGAAATAACAATTCTTTTATTATTTCACTATTTTGTGGGGCAGGAATTTAGGCAGTATTCAGTAGGGCTTAAATTTTACTAGAATCACAAAATAGTATTCAGCTGGTGGCTACTCTGGTCTGGAGAGTCACAGATGACTTCATTCACATGCCTGATGCCTTCATAGGATGGCTGGAAGGCTGAGCTAAACTGGCTCTCTTCTTTCTCCATATAGTCTTTTTTATTTTTATTTTTATTTTTTAGCACCTTGATGGAGGCAGAGTTGGCGTACAATAAGCACATATAAAAGAGTACAATTTGATAAGTTATGGCATGTGTATACACCCATGAAACCATACCCATAGTCATGATAATGAACCTCTACCATCCCCTAAAGCTCCCTTGGACTGCTTTGTAATGACTCCCTCTCACCCTCCTTGTGCCCAGGCAAACACTGATCTTTCTGTCGCTATAGATTAGTTTGCAATGCTTAGAATTTTATAAAAATAGAATCATATATTGTGTAGTCTTTTTTTTTTTTTTTTTTGGTCTGGCTTCTTTTACTCAGCACAATTATTTTGAGATGAATCCAAATTGTTGCAAGTTATCAATACTTCATTGATATTGAGTCATATTCCATCATGTATAGGGACCAGTGTTTGTTTATCTGTTCCTCTGTTGATGGACATTTGGACTGCTTCCAGTTTGGGGCCATTATAAATAAAGCTTCTAAGAAATAAATGAGCATTTGTTTACCAGTCTTTGCATGGACATCTGTTTTCATGTCTCTTGTGTAAACATCCAGGAGTTGAATAGCTGGCTCATATGGTAGGAAGTTTTAAGAAACTATTTTTGATTTTTAAGAAATTGCCAGAGTGTTTTCCAAAGTGGTTGTGCCAAATTATATTCCCATTAGCAATGTTCCAGTTTGTCAGCATCCTTGTCAACACTTGGTACAGTCAGTTGGCAATTTTAGCCATTCAAATAACCATTCAGATTTTAGCCATTCAAATAGGTGTGTCGTGATATCTCCCTGTGGTTTTATGTTGCATCACCCTAATGACAAATGATGTTGAGCATCTTTCCATGTCCTTATTGGCCATCCATATATCTTCCC
This sequence comes from Tamandua tetradactyla, assembly GCF_023851605.1. Lineage (NCBI taxonomy): Eukaryota > Metazoa > Chordata > Mammalia > Pilosa > Myrmecophagidae > Tamandua > Tamandua tetradactyla. The sequence goes on along the minus strand of NC_135341.1, from coordinate 63,563,226 downwards.
TGATGCAATGTTTGCTCATATATTTTGCCTATTTTTTAAAGCTGGTTTTTTTTTTTCATTTTCTAATTATTGAGGGTTTTAAAACAGCTTTAATGGGGTCCACTATACATACCATAAAGTTCACCTGTGTAAATGAAACAATTCAGTGGCTTTTAGTCTATTTGCAGATTTGTATAACCACAATCTAATTTTAGAACATTTTCTTCACCCCCCTAAATAAACCCCATACTCACTAACACTTACCCTGTTACCAGCCCAGCCCTTGGTAACCACTAATTTTTCTGTTCTGTAGAGTTCTTCCCTGTTCTAGAAATTTCATGTAGGTGGAATCATACAATAAGTCACCTTTAGTGTCTGACTTCTTTCACTTAGCCTGCTATTTTCAAGGTTCATTCATATCACGGGTATTAGAACTGCATTCCTTTCCATGGCTGAATAATATTCCATTGCATGGATGGACCATATTCTGTTTCTCCATTCATTAATTGGTAGACATTTGGGTTGCTTTCATTTTTGGACTATTTTGAATAATGCTCCTATGAACATCTGTGTATAAATTTGTCCATGGATTTAAGTTTTCATTTCACTTGGGTAGATTCTTAAGAGTGGAATTGCTGAGCCATATGGTAAATTTATATTTCACACATTAAGAAACTGCCAAATTATTTTTCTTCATGGCCACACTATTTTGCATTCCTACCAGCTGATCGTGCAGGCTCTGATTTCTCCACAGCCTCGCTAACATCTGTTATTATCAGTCTTTTTGATTATGACTGTCCTAGTGTGTGCAGAGTGGTATCTCTTGGTCTTGATTTGCTTTTCTCTGATGACTAAGGCTGGTCAGTATAATTTTCTATGCTTATATATCTTCTTTGAAGAAATGTTTATTCAAGCTCTTCGACCATTTTTAAATTGGGTTGTCTTTTTTTTTTTTTTGCAGGGGTGGGGAGTTACATGGTCTGGGAAACGAACAGATTGTCTTTTTATTATTATTTTATTATTGAGTTTTGAGACTTCTTTATATTTACTGGATATGTCCTCTCTCAAACAATATCTTTTAAAGAACAGGACTTTTAAATATTGATGCAGTGCAATTTATCAATATATCTTTTATGGGCTCTGTTTTTGGTGTCATATCTAAGAAATCTTTGCATAATCACAGTCACAAAGATTTTCTCCTGATTTCATTAGAAATTTTCTAGCTTAGTTTTTACATTTAGGCCAATGGTTCATTTTGAGTTAATTTTTATGCATAGCGTGAGGAAGGGATCAAAAGTTCATTTTAATATTAATTGAGCTTTGCCTCTAAGGGGTGGTCCATCCTAAGAAGACGAGAGGAGTAGGGAACCCATGACTTTAGCTGGGCTGTGAAGATGAGGGCAGGATTGTCCAACATGTGAAGAAATCCTGGTGATATTATGCAGACTTTGTGGTTAGGTGACCTGGCTCCTCAGTCAGGATTCTCTTTTGGCTATAAGCAATGAAACTTAAACAGGCAAGTGCTAGCTATACATGCCAGGACTCATTGAGAGGGGATCCACTCCCTGGAACCTCCAAGGCTTCATCTTCAAGCACTGAGGGTCCCAGCTTTGTCCAATTGAACTATGCCCCATTCAAACACAAGCCAACCTCAGGGCCATTGCACAGCTTCTTATCCCATAAGTCTCAGCTCACATGTTCTCCATGAAGTCTTAGACTTATGTCTTAGACTCCCTCTATGTGGTCTCTACAGCAGGGTAGAAGGCCTTCTTACCTAGCTGGTGGCTTTACTCAAAGTAAATGTTCCAAGAGACAAGGTGGGAGCTATAGGGCTTCTTCTGACCTTGCCTCTAAAGTCTTGCAATATTGCTTCCGTTTTACTGTTGTAAGAAGTAGGTTACTAGAAAGGGGGGGCAAATACATATCCCTGATTCAAGGAAAGGAGAAATGAATACATGAGGGCATGAATACTGGGGTGCATGGTCCATTAGAAATTTATCTTTAGAGGCTAGTCTCCTTGAAAGGAGTCTCGATAAAAATAGTTATTTCCATCTTTATATAATTGCAGCGATTCTTTCATAGACCTTTTAAATTTGCACCTTGGAAATGGTCTGGTTGTTCTACCCCTTAATCAGGGCTTGTTGGTGCCAGTAACCTGTATTTGTTGTTTTGCCAGGTGTATCCACTGTCTTTTTTGTGGAGATTGAATCCATTTAAAAAGCCTGATTATCATGTGTAATTAATAAAAGAATCTAAGTTTGCAACATTGAGGCTCAGATTATGGGCTACCTTTCTACCCCCGGGAAGATCTAGCTTTAATACTCAACTACTCTCATTTCATTACTGAATAACTTGGTTTTAACCCCAAGCTTAATACACAGATTTCCTCCAGTTTGCTTAACACACAAATTCCCTCCAGTTTTATATGTCACTGAAATTCAGATCTTGAACAATTTTTACACAATGTCTGCTGATTCTACTGTCTAATGTGTCTCATTACTCAAATAGTTGTCTTCTTGCTCTCCCTGCTTCAGTTCTTCCTCCTTGCAGCTGAATGTATTCTAAATCTAGTATCTATGGAAATCTAAAACAGATCATGACACCCCTCTGCTTGCAGCCCTTCAATGTCTGCTTTTCTCACTTCGTAAAATCCAAAGGCCTTACAGTGACTTATGAAGCTCTGCTTTCCCTCTACCTCATTCATTCAGCAAATATTTATTGAGTACCTACTGTATGCAAGGCATCTTACAGCAATGAACAAAGCAGGAGAAAATACCTGTCCTTATTGAGTTTTCCCCCACTCATTGTCCATCCATACTGCCTCGACATTCCAAGCCTGTTCCATCTGGCCCTCAGTTTAGTTCTTTATGGTCACATGTCACCTCCTTGGTGACTATTTCTTGACCATCCTATGACCTTCTTTGATCTTCATCAAGAGAAAATATATGAAAGAAGGAACTTTAGTCATTGTCTTTAGATTGTAGATGGACAATTCACTCACTCCCAGTATATCCTGTTCTGCAAAGAAACAATAAATGTTGGATAACTTGAATTGAAAAGCTATTCAAATTAAACCAATAGCATTCAAATTATATTACATTAAATGGACCATCATACATTATATACTAACTACAAATGAACAAAAATAATGAAGAACTGGTCATATTTTTTTAATATTGTCACTGATGATGCTCAAATTGGTCAACTTACATGTAATACACCATTTAATTGTCATTCAAATAATTTAGATAACTGTCTTAATATGTTGTGCTACTAGTGTATACAGATTCTTTTGCCTCCTGCACTTTAAAATTTTACTGGATTTGAGCTATTTAGTCAATATTAATTCAAAGAGGTTAAGAATGTAAAAAATGGTTCTAAAGTTCTTTCAATAGAGCTAAAACAATATTAAAATAAATTATAATTGTTTGCCACAAAGGAAATATTGCTTGTGATTGATAATTTATACAGGGGTCAGCAACTGTGATTGGTGGGTGAAATTCAACCTGCTGCCTATTTTTGTTCAGCCTATGAACTAACTATTTTTAAATGGTTGGAACAAATCAAAAGAAGAATATTTCATGGCATGTAAAAAATATAATAAATTTAATAAATAAGGTTTTATTGGAACACCCATTTGTTTACATATTGTCTAGGGGTGTTTTCATGCTATGGCAGTTGAGTAGTTGGAACAGAGACCATATGGCCCAAAAAAACACCTAAAATAAAACTGCCTGATACCTTACAGAAAAAGTTTGCTGTACTTGAATTAATACATCAATTCTGAACATTCAGTCAGTAGACCATGGACATTAGAATTAACTGAAGAAATAAAATGTGAGTACAGATTCTCCACCTCTCACCACACCCACTTAGAGTATTTTTATTTACACATTTATGTTAATATGTTAATTTAAATAGACTAATATAATTTGAAGATATAAAATCCATAAAGTGATTTTACAGATTAAACCACTTGTAATGTAGAGCAGATTAAGTCACAGTCTTCATAGGTGGAGTTGTTACTAATTACCCATTGTGCTGGTTTGAAGGGAAGTATGCCCCCTAGAAAAGCCATGTTTTAACCAAAACTCCATTTCATAAGGGTGGAGTGGTCCCTGTTCAATACTGTATGTTTGAAACTTTAATCAGATCATCTCCCTGGATGATGTGATTTAGTCAAGAGTGGATAAACTGGATTAGGTGATGACATGTCTCCACCCATTTGGGTGGGTCTTGATTGGTTTATTGGAGTCCTATAAAAGAGGAAATATTTTGGAGAATGAGAGATTCAGAGAGAGCAACACTACAGAGCAGAGAATCCACCAGTCAGCAACCTTTGGAGATGAAGAAGGAAAACGCCTCCCAGGGAGATTCATGAAACCGGAAGCCAGGAGAGGAAGCTAGCAGATGATGCCGTATTCGCCATGTGCCCTTCCAGCTGAGAGAGAAGCCCTGACTGTGTTCACCATGTGCCTTCTCACTTGAGAGAGAAACCCTGAACTTCATCGGCCTTCTTGAACCAAGGTATCTTTCCCTGGATGCCTTTGACTGGACATTTCTATAGACTTGTTTTAATTGGGCATTTTCTCAGCCTTAGAACTGTAAACTAGCCACTCATTAATTTCCCCTTTTTAAAAGCCATTCTGTTTCTGTTATATTGCATTCCAGCAGCTAGCAAACTAGAACACCCATTAATTTAGATTTGAAGTGAAGATGGTGTTCAATCATGAATTATGCAAGGAAATAAAAGGGATTGGCCTCATTTGTGTGAAAAAGCACACAAACCTATGATCCAGTGCCTTACACAGAAGCAAATATATTAGTCCATATGTGCTGCATCTTAAATGATCACTCTGTATTGAGTCTAGGTAAGTATTTTGACCTAAATCCTCTAAAATAGGACTAGGAATGATTCTAGATGCCCATGAAACCCTTATTGATTAAACTCTCACTCAAGCTCTCTTTTTGTTTCAATTTAATATTGCTATAACTTATTTATCATATGAAAACATTTTTATTTTATAATTTCATTGTTATTTTCTTCTGCGGTTATCAAAATCCTTAATTTTAAAGTGAAAATGTTTCATAGGCAATAAATAAATCAATATTAAATAACTAAATATGGTGAAAAGTAGAAAGTAAATACTAACACTTTTTTTTTTAAATTTTGTTCCAGAATTGAACTAGATGATTATTCATTTGAGTTCTGTGGATCTATTTTTGTTTGTTTTGTTTTTAGGTAAAATTTTTCAGTTAGAATTTTACTGAGATAATTTTCGATCATATGCATTTGTAAAACAAAATGAATAGATCCTGGTAAACTTTACCTAGTTTCCTTTAATGGAAATGGCTTTGAAAACTATACTACAGTATCACAACCAGATTATTGACTTTCATACAATCTACTGATCTTATTCATATTTCCCCAGCTATAGCAGTACTCCTTTGTGAGTATGCATGTGTATTTATTTAGTTTTATACAGTTTTTATCAAGTGTGGGTTCATATATCCACTACTACATTCATGATACTAAACAATTCCATTACCTCAGGGGCCCGTCATGTTTCTCTTTTATATTTACACATACCTCTTGCTCACCCTCCTTCCCACCCTAATACCTGGCAATAATTAATCTGTGTTCCATTTCTAAAATTTTGTCATTTCAAAAATGTTTTTATAAATGGAATCATACATTATATAACCATTTGGAATTGGCTTTTTCATTTGGCATAATTTCCTAGCAATTCATTCAAACTGGTGTATGTATCAATAGTTGATGGCTTTTCTTGCTGAGTAGTATTCCATAGTATGTATGTTCCATAGTGTCTTTAATTACTATCTGATGAAAGACATCTGGACTGTTTCAACTTTTTGGCTATTATGAATAAAGCGTCATGAATATTTGTGTACATTTTTATATGTGATCCTACATTTTCGTTTCTCTGGGGTAAATACCATTTTTATCATTTTCTTTTTGATTAAAGAACTTCCTTTAGCCAATCTTTAATGGTTAGTCTGCTGGAACAAAGTATTTTATTTTTCCTTCATCTGAGGATGCCTTTATTTCCCCTTCATTCCTGAAGAATAGTTTGACTGGATATGCTATTTATTGTTTAACAGTTTTTTCTTGCAACACTTGAAAATTATTGTGCCATTTCCTACTAATATACATGGGTTTATATAAGAAATCTGCTGTCATTCAAATTAGTGTTCTGTAGATAATATATAGTTTCCCTCTGGCTGCTTTTCAGAATGTTCTTTTTCTTTAATTTTCAGAAGTTTAATTGTGGTGGGTTTTGGCATGACTTCCTTTGGGTTTATCCTGTCTGGGGTTTGTTTAGTTTCTTGAATCTATAGGTTTGTGTATTTAACCATATTTGGGAAAATTTCAGCCATTATTTCTTTGAAAACTCTTTTAGCCTCACTTTATTTTTCCTCTATTTCTGAGATTCTAAGGGTACAAATGTTGGATCTTTTGTTATTGATTCACATATCCCTGGGGTTATGTTCATTTTTATTTTCAATTTTCTCTCTATTGTTCAGATTGGGTAAATTCTATTTTTATGCTCTCAATTCACTGTTTCTTTCTTCTGTCCACTCCATTCTGCTATTGAGCCCATCCAGTGACTTTTTAAAAATGTCTGTTATTGTATTTTTCTGTAATATATTTTCCATTTGGTACTATCTTTTTAATAACCTCTCTTCATTGAGATTTTCTATTTCATTTGTTTCAAGAAAATTTGTACTTAAGTGTGAAGGCGTTTTTATTACAGCTGCTTTAAAATCCCTGTCAGAAAACTCCGACATCTGTTTCATGTCAGTGTTTGACATCAGTTTATTGTCTTTTCTCATTTAAGTTGTAATTTTCTAGGCTCTTGGTGTGATGGATGTTTTTCATTGTATCCTGGACATGTATTTTCTATTATGTTAAGATGCTCTGGATCCTATCTAAGACTTTTATTTTAACAGATAATCACTCTGTTTAGGTTTAGCATACGAGTCCTGGCCTATTTTTATGGGATGTGGTTCCAATAATAGTTTAATTTTCAGAGTCTCTGTGGTGTTATTTTGGTCTGTTTGGTTTATCTGGTGCCACTGAAACCCCAATCCTAGTGCTGCCAAAAGTGTGGGAGGGGTTTCTCCAGACGGGGCCGGTGGGCGTCTCTCTGTGGAGGAGAAGAGTTGTGAGCCCACAAGGAACGTGGCTTCACTGACCAGATTCTTCTTGCAGTGGGATCATTCTTGCCTATGGGAAGTGGAGAGCATCTCCAGGGCCAGGATCTTGTGGTGGTGGGATGCCTCTGATGGTTCCAATGGTACCTTTTGGACACTTCTGTATCTCTTAATGGGGGAGAGGTGTCTTAGGCCTGGTGGGAAAGAAGAGCACAACCCCTAGTCACTTATTGTTGCAGGAGCCCCAGTCAATTATCCTTTCCAGAGGCGCTGAAGGCTCACCTGATATTCTTGGAGTGACTGTTTGATCCAGGGAGGAATGAGCTCATCTAGACTGACTTCTTTTGCTAGTGTGGGGATTGGGAAATGCCAGGTTTGGATCTCCTTCTTAAGTTGAGTTGTGTAATATGACACCCTGTTCCTGTGTTGTTCCTTCAGTTATGGGGTCCCAAACAACTTTGCCTTCTTACCCTTTCAGTGTTCTCCTAGGGTTGCCCTCTTGTGTTATTTATAGGGTTTATTTTTGTGCTTAAGGTGGAAGGATCAGCATTTCTGTCATTTTGCCTGAACCTGAAGTCTTTGGTAAACTTTTTAGTCAGGTATAATGCATGTTACTGAGAAGGAGTACCCTATGTTTTGAAACTTTTTTTCAGCTAGAGGAAATATGGTCGATGGAATCACCAGTAGGTCACAGACGTGTCACGTATTTCCCTAGACTATAAACAAATGAAATGTTTCTCAATCAGCTGTTTCTCAATGAGGAAACACAGGGAAGTTAGTTTCCTACATGTTTTTTATCATAACACTTTTTATTTGAACACTACTTACTATGATGCAAAATTAGAGAACAAATCCTTACTGCTGCCTGGCAAACCTTGTATTCATCTCTTTTTGACTCTCTCTCCAGTTCCTTACATTTCCCTCCCAAATCTCTTCCATGCTACGCAAATTACTAGATTCTCCCTATGAGATAACTCTCACCGGATGATCTGCCCTCCTACTCAGTCAAAAAGACAGTGGCTTCATAAAATTATTTCCCTTTACTTCCTTCCCATAATCCCCATAGCAGAGTTCAAATGAGCATTGCAGTTCCTGCCACATCACTGTGTAAACATTTGTCTTTGAAGATAAAAGACAACTTTTGGTCAACTTGGACTATCTGGAGAGAAAGTGTTGGGTAGTAGAGAAAGCAACATTTAGATGTGCCTCCTAGTATTTCTGGACCTCCAGTTCTTTTCTCTGTAAAAGGAGGGTAACAGGCTCTTGGCTTCCTAGACACACCTGAGGTGTCAGCATATCCAAAGCTAAAATTATGATTCTTTTTATCTTCACTTGTTTTTTTTCTTCTGTGTTTTTGGTCTTAGAATCACCATTTGTATCACAGCTTACCAATTAAGCTACCTGGGAGAAATCATAGATACCTTCCTCACTTTTCTTCCTTCCCTTCTCTCCAAACTCATATCTTATTAATCACCAAGTCTTGCTGATTTTTCTTTTTAAATATATCCTAGTTCTAGATGCTTTTTTTTGGACCTCATCTTGAAGTTCCAGCCCACATCATTTCATGCCTGGATTATTAAATTATCCTTGTAATTGGTCTGTGCTATGTCGATGCCTTGCTCCACCCTCCACGATTCTCTCTAAAACAGAAATACTGTCATGAATACTTCCTCATATAAGATATAATGACTTATCATTGCCTAGACCAAGGATTCTCAAACTTTACTGTCACTTCAGATGTCCTGGGATGTCTTCTTAAAGTGCAGATTCTGATTCAATAGGTCTGAGGCTCCAGATTCTGTGTTTTGAACAGGTGAGGCCAGTGGTGCTTGCCCATCAACCAGGGGCCTAGAGAATCAAGGGCAAACTCCTCAGAATCGTAATACCTAGGCCTCAAGATCTGGCCTCTATCCAGATGTCAGCCTCAAACCTGTTTTCCCGTCTCTCCAGTCAGCCTAAGCTGCTTATCTATTCTATGGACTCTCTAGTCAAAATGATTTTCTTTTTGACTTTAAAAAACATTCATAGGTGCACAGGTGGTTCAGTGGTAGAATGCTCACCTTGCATGCTGGAGACCTGGGTTTGATTCCCGGACCATGCACCCCCCCCCCCCCAAAAAAAAACCCAAAAACGAAAACAAAAACAAAAAAAAAATTCATTTGAACTGAGACCCCCACATGTAAAATTCCCATAATATTTTTGTCTAACTTCACAACTCAGTCACTAAGAGACAACAGATTCCAGCCTCAGTATCCATTCTGCCTTCTTGTGGCTCCTACTTTCCAGTGATTCCAAGGTAAATTTTTTAAGGTCTTCACAATTCTGTTCATTACCTGGACAGAGAGTTGGAGTGGAAAATTATGGGAGGAACTATCAGGTTCCATAAAGGCAGACGCTGGTAGATTTTATTGAGACAGCATGATGGCCTGAATCTTTTCAGGACCACTCCAGACAGGATTGTGAAGTGGATGATGTCTTCTGGGCAACATGCTAATCTCTCCCTTCAAGAGAGAGATGTCCTTTTTTCTTTTTTCTTTTTGCTTGGGCAGGCACTGGGAAGCGAACCCGGCTCTCCAGCATGGCAGGTGAGAAGTCTGCCAGTGAGCCTTTGTGGCCTGCCCGAGACCACTGTCTTATTGTCTCAAGCAGCCAGTATTTTCATGCCGTTTAAGATTTTCTTCAGTTTTCCTCAGTACACAGTCTTTCTCCCTTCTGCTCTCCAATGAATGTATCCATGTCAAGTCCTATTTCCTATTTCCACTCTTCTCAAACCCAGAAAATCTACATGCCCATGCTATTTATACCTTTCTTCGTGAATAATTCAGTAATTTTCATTCTTGAAATATTTACTGAGCAAACTTCTATATGCCTGACTCTGTGCTGGGTACTGGTGCACAGTGATGGAGGAGATAGACACAACTAACTTCTACCTTAATGTTGCGTAAAGACTATGACACTTAAGCAGTGAGGATAGTGCTATCAAAAGAAAGGACAAAAAAAAAAAAAAAAGGAAAACAGGATGCGTTGGGAGCCCATTGCTTTCCCCATTATCCTTGTGTTCTGATAATTTAACTTACTTCAAGATATTAATATCCAGTGATTGCATAATATGTCACAACTGTCACTAGCATTGTCGTCTTTAAACTCCTTCTTCTTCTTCTTTCTCCTCCTCCTCCTTCTTCTTCTTCATTGTCAAAGGGCAGATATTTTAATGACATTGTTATTGAATAAGTTCATCCAGTGTATTGATCAGTATTGCATTTGTTTGTGAAAAACTGAACCCAACCTAATCATTTAAGCCAAGAGGAGCAAAACGTGACAGTAGCTGAGGGGAAGATTGAATGACCATCCCAAGGGAAGGACAGAGGTGAAGGTGGACTTATAGACAACAGGAGCATGGGACTTGAACATCTTCTAATCTCTTTTTCTCTCTGTGTCTCTCATTTATGTTTCTCTCCACTGTTCTATAGCTATGGAGACTCAACATGTCATAGCTTTTGCCACTAGGCAGAAATAGATTCTTTTTTCCAGCTCCAATCTGAAAAATCTCAGAGAAGAACTCAGTGATCATTTCTGGACAAATTGTAAATGGCCAAAGAAAAGAATATGGCCACTTCCACTTGCACTGTGGATGTGAGATGGCAGAGGGGAGGGGTCACAGTTCTCAGGGGGAGGCAGGGGTGCTAAGCAGAGAATATCATAAATGCCTATTCCTTATACCTGGAAAGTAAACCTCTAGTATTTTCAAGTTATATATATATTGGTTTTTGAGATTTAGGAATAAGAAATTAGAATTTCTTGGAATTCTCAAGGAATTGCCCCAGTCATGTTATTCTTAAAACTTTCTGACATTCTTCATATTTTTAAAACTCATTATTATGGATATCTAAAAAAATCTGTTTAAAGACTAAGAAGTATTTGCTTAAAATATTTGTTTAATAAAAAATAAAGCACTGGATTATATATTTGAATATGGTTAAAAAGGGAAGTTTTATGGTATATATGCTACTAAAATAATTTTTTTTAAGTCCACAAATTGCACAACACAAACAGTGAACACTTAGTAAAACCATGGACTATGGTTAATAGTACAATTATGAAAATGTGCATTCATCACTTGTAACAATGCACCACACCAATACAAGGTGTTAATAATAGGGTTGTATGTGGGAACCCTGTATTTTAGGCATGATTTTTCTGTAAACCCACAACTTCCCTAATTAAGAAAAAAAGAAAAAGTAAGTTTAGATGTATTTACTAACACCTGTAGCCTCCAGCAATTATTCAGATACTAGAAAACAACAGCGCAATATTACTAGGAAATATTTATAGAAAGTAACATTTAGATCCCTAGCAAGGTTAACAATACAACACAGAATCATGTGTCAAAATTCTCAATTTAAGAACTTATTTTGCTTCCTAAATTCATTGTTTCTGGGAACACCATTTATCGTATTTCTCTTGAATATACTGTGTGTATATATAAGCTACAAAGCCACACAACATGGCAACAACTATAAGCTAGACTGATTTATGGGACTGTGAACATTTTTCTCCTACATACCTTTGTCCTGGTTCCCAGAAGTGCTGACCTTAATCTTCGATTTCATGTTTCCTGCTCTTGCTTTGGACTTGACATTCATGGATCGCTTAGAACCAGTAATGTCTCTATATTTATCGTTAAGCATTAGCTTTTGCAGGAGAATTATAATACTTTTTCCTAGTATTCTAATTTCTCAGTGGCTTTTCCTAATATTTGGGATTTGGGAAATCAGATGAATTCCTCCTAAAATACCAGCAAGGAATTCTTACATGAAAACACTGCTATTTCTACATCATTTCTATGGGGAAATGTGTTTAAAGTTTCAGATGACTTACTCATGGTTGTAAAAATTCTCATAAAAAAAACTGAGTGATTTTTCTTCCTTTTCCTGGAGCAGAGATAGACTACTGTGGTATGACAATTGTCCCTAAAGCAGACTGCTAAAAAGCTCTAAACATCCCTTCCCCAAAGAGTTGTATACATAGTATACCAAGGTAAGAGAAACTTACCTTGTTTCCTAGGTAAACTTTGCCCAGATTTTATGTTTGCTGGTCGTTATTTACCATGGTTCTAGAGAAGAAGGGGAAATGGTAGCCTTTCCCCCATTGTCTTAAATAAGGTAGGAAAGGGTAGCTCAGTGTAAGAAGAGTTCCCCATTTCTCCCCCAGAGGTTTATTAAAAGGGTTGAATATCTCTTTCCTTTGAATTATTCATCCCCCGATACCTCTGGGGCTTTGCTATAGAGAGTTGGCAGATTCCTCTAGGACAGACCTTTATGGAACATTCAAAAGTGCCCTGATATCTGAAGGAAGGAAATAATTCCACTAGCGAAAAACTGAAAAGCAGTGTGGACAGTATTTGGACTTGGGGTAGATGTTCATGAGAACCACAAATAAAAGAGAAACAAAGTGTCAAATCACTGACATCACATCGAGGTTTACTTCTGTGTCAGCCAGAGATGTGTACAGAGTAATCACTGAGGATTAAAATTGGGGTCTGACCTTTGAGGCACTTTATTATATAATTGGTAATGAAATGTAGCTGGATTGAAGAACCAAAGCAAAATTGAAAAACTCTAAAAATCACATCAAAAGGAGTTTATAAGCAAGGGAAAATTAACATACAGTAAATTTAGTACGGTAAACCTTAATTCATCATAACCTTACTAACCACAGCCCTTTATTACCTAGAGTTTTAAAGAAAGAACAAACCATCAGAAAATTTAGCTGATATCAGTGGTGTCTATTCAGATTCTAACATTTTATTGCTTTCTATAATTATGTCTAAAATAAGATGTAGTGAAAAATAGTTCAGAATGAATGATCAGTTTTAATGCTGAAATTACTCACATCATGAATAAAAATTGCTTGTTCTTTAGATTTTTTATTAAGATAAGAAAATGAAAAAATATTTAAACAAGCATAGAAACAGAATGAAAGTTTTGGAACCAGGAAAATGAAGCAGAATTTGCCAGTCTCTCTATATTTTGGTTAATTGAAACTGCCTTATACATGGGTACCAAGGGGAGCTTGAGTAATCATATCATAGAAGCTTTTAAACCTTCTAGATTTGCAGGGAGTTATAGGGATTACCAGTAGCTGATTTTGTGACATGGTGAACCAACCCTCTCAATCCTAGCCTCCTGAGGCTCAGGGTCTTGGGAAATTTTCATTGGAACCAAGTAGTTATTGGTAAATAAACTGCTTTGGGAAATTTCCACTTTGGGGGTGGATGGGACATCTGATAACTGATTTCTTTCCCTCCAGTGCATCCTCTGGGGTACTCTCAAGTGTGTCTTTGGGTTATTTGAGCCTTCTACTCAGACTTATCTGCTTATTCTATCTGTCTCAAACCCAAAGCTGCCTTGGCACGTGTTTTGGTAACACAGGCTTAGTGTTGCAGCGGCAAGGGAATAGCCTGTTCTGGAGTCTATACAAAACTCTGGGCACTTGCCAAGAGAAGTACAGAGGAGCCAGGTTTCTTCTCTGTTCCTCAAACACACCTACTGCAAACAAAGAATACCACAAATGTCAGACATCTCAGATGCAATCATTTGCAATCTCAAATGCAATCCCACTGCCTGAGAGGAACCTTCCACCAATGACTGAGGAAAGTTGGTGGAAAAGTAGAAGAATAACCCAGTTCCCTCTCTCCTCAGATGGGAAAATGCTGAAGCATGTTCCACACAGTCTCTCCGAGTTTCCCAGAGGGACTGGGTCCAGTTCTCCATAGCAGGAAACTGGCATGAACTCCTAAATAAACTCTTGGGTCACGTCCTACTCTCAGGATCTGTTCTGGGGAAACCCAATCTAAGACATCCATCAATGGCCTAGTCTCATCCACTCTCTCCTTTCTCCTTGCCACAACCACCTCCAGTCACTTAAGGAGCAGTCTCAAAAGAACTTCCTCCTAAGGTGGCAGTGAAGCACATAACCACCTTGTTCTTTCTTCTGGCTCGTACTCACCATCCCAACCTACACTCCCCTCCCCACGTCCACTTCCTTCTCATCCCAGCCCAGCTCCTACCCTCCCACTGAAAGCTGCCAACTCTTCTGGAAACGATAGTCCTTGTTAATTCTTGTACTAAAAAAATGAAGCTGCATTGATAAAATAGCAGATGGAAAAGATATGTACATATCAACTTCCTGCATACAACCTTTCCCAATTCACTGTTATCAGAATTCCTGAGGACCATCCGGAAATCCAGACATTTCCTTTGATTGTTGGAGCTAAGATAAAAGTAAGCAGAGCAAATCTCTGATTCTATGCCCATAACACACTCTTCCCCCACCCCAAGATAATAAATTGTTTAAAGTACTTTGAAAGCACCATTGCTTTAGCTACTAGAATACTTCAGTTATTGCTTTCTATTTATACCTCTACTTCAAGCACTCCCTTCCCACCCCGGAACTGTTGATGTGTAAATCTTAAGCCAACTACAGAAGTTCTGAACAAAATGACAAGTCTCTCTGGATCCTCTTAGGAAGGTTTTTAAGGCAGAGAACAGACTAAAAAAGGGTATTATTCAGTTCTGAGTAGATTCTTTCTTATCTAAATCAGGAAGAGCTATTTTTTTCTTGCTTTTTCCCTAATATTTTGTTTGCATTTCAAAATTATTCTTCTGTAAGAGGGGCAAGCGTAGTTCAGTGATAGAATTCCAGCCTGCCATGCCAGAGACCTGGGTTCGATTCCCAGCCCTTGCACCTCCCAAACAAACAAACAGAAAACTAACCAAACAAAAATTTAACAAGTGGTGTTGCAATAAGGGGACACTTAAATGGAAAAAGAATGAAATGTGACCCCCACTATACAGCATACAAAAAAATTATTCTTCTTTAAACTTTTTGTTCAGTGGAGACCATGGTTTTCTCAGACCTGCATTTATTCTCTTACCCAATCGTTTGAGTCACCAACATGTGCAATTCTGGATGGACCAGCGACTTTGCAGAGATTCCCAAAGTGGGGGCCAGAGCCAACAGCATCAATGTCACATCTCACAGTGATTATAAAGGCAGGTTTTTCAGTCAGCCTTCGACTGACTTAATGAAACTTTGGGGAAAGGCCCAGTAAGTCTTATGTACAGATAAGTTTGAGAACCAAAGGTTTGGGAGTTTAAATAAAACAAGATAAGTTGAACCTAAGCATTCCTGGTTTTTCCCAGAGCTGAATTCATGCCATCGACCTCATTAGTTGGCTTAGCTAATAAACTTTTATACCGATGCTTTTTCTGAGGAATGACAAAGACTCATGCTAATCCCTTCTGCTGGGAAGTGATAAAATGCAAACCAAGAGAAAAACAGTTTCCAAAGAAACTGCATCCAAGTTAGCTAATGGGAAAAATATGACACATATAATTATAACACTTAGCAGAAGCAGGGCTCCTAGCTTCACTATTTGGATAGACTATTCCTCTAGAGTAAAATCTTTGAGAAAAATTAAGGATATTCAGTTACATTTGTTTTGGGAGAAAAATGTTTTATTTTTATTTTTTTTTCTAAAATCACTGATAATCTCTTATTGGTGATGATATGCATAGGTCAGATCTCATTTGGTCTTATGTAAACGCTCTTGACTTTTCCACCTGTGGCGAATGTATTAAGTAAATTCAGTCTCTTTAGAAATAATCCTTGTTTCCTGGTCCTAGGTTTGGAAGGATTTCCAAAGAAGATGACAAGAATTCGGAACAAAAACTCTTTGGTGTTATTATGACAGGCATGTAGAGTATAGCTTAGCTTGAGAAGGAAGGTTATGGAATCCCATAGTGAATGTGTTCATGGATGTCAATAAACTGTTGCGGAAAAACATACATGACTTTGCTGAATAAACAAATATCTTCTTCCTAGAGTGGGGATTGGGGTGTGGGATCAGTTGGTCTCTTTCAATGTCTTAACATTTAAACACTTTTAATGTCTTTAATGTTAATGTCTTTAATGTTAATTAAAACATGTTAATGTTTTAACATTAAACACTTTTAATGTCTTTAAAAAACTCTCAGCTTTTAGAGCAATGTGCAAAGAAAATGTACTTTGATGAATAATTTCCCATTTGCCACTAATGGGGAATGGCAGTATGTGACATTTGCCCATAAAATGTTTGTATTATTCTTTGGATATTGTGGCATGTCTCTCTATCCATTTGTACGAAATGATATTGTTTGTGGCTCAGTACTGCTGTTTAAACTAATGTTTTTATGTCAGCACTGGTTTCCAGGTCAGAGATGTTTACTATGGGATTTCATTAATAGAAATGTGACTGATGAAGGGGCTATAGGCTCTTGTATTCTGAATGGTATCAAAAACTCCACTATCAGCCATGTTTCTTGAAGATGATTGTAGAATATAGCTTTCGCAGTGTGACTGTGTGATTGTGAAAACCTTGTGTCTGATGCTCCTTTTATCTACGGGATGGACAGATAAGTAAAACATATGGACTAGAAATAAATAAATAATAGGGGGAACAAATGTTAAAATAAATTTAGTAGATTGAAATGCTAGTGATCAATGAAAGGGAGGAGTAAGGGTATGGTATGTATGAATTTTTTTCCTTTTTCTTTTTATTTCTTTTTCTGAATTGATGCAAATGTTCTAAGAAATGATCATGATGATGAATATACAACTATGTGATGATATTGTGAGTTATTGATTATATATCAAGGATGGAATACATTTTTAAATGTATTTGTCAATAACAAAAGTATTTAAATGAAAATATAGAAATCTCTGGACTAGAAACAGTTATATCATTTCTTTTTATACAACAGGCAATCAACTTCACTGCCTTTCTAATAAAATCAAATGCTTCAACTTTAACAGTTGAAAATTATCATTTTGTAACTTTTTCCCAGCTTTTTAGCTTCTTTGAACTTTCTACCACTATACGGAGTCTGCCAGTTTCTTGAAAAGAATTATTTATATCAATCAGTCAAAAAGTATGTTTTAACAGTTTTACAGATCATATACATGATTTCAGTTTGCTGATTTCCTCAATAGATGGATTTCTGAAATGTTATATTAAAATCTTATTTTTGGAAAACAGTTTCCATTTCTCTATCACTGACATTATAATTGAAACATTTTTTTTTTTTGGCTTGGGTTTTAAAAAGTGTTGACTTTTAGGGTTATCTGTTTCCATTTTATTCTAAAATCCCCCCAGCCCTAGCAGGCATTTGACAGTCTATAAATCCTTGCTATTCCAGATGTGTTCTATGGACTAGCAGCATTCGTATCTCCTGGGAGCTAGTTGGAAATGCAGAATCTCAGGCACCACCCCTGACCTGTTGGATGATAATCTGTATTTTTAACAAGATTTCCTAGGTGATTCTCAGGTACATTAAATTTGAGAATTTCTATTCTGATCTAATCCTTCTACTTTCTGGTAGCATTTCACAATTAAAGGAACCTAGTGGCTTGGTTTTATAATGTAATATCTTATGGAAGTACCATAATAATCTGAAGATGATTAATCTCTAAGGTAAAAGGCACCTTAATGATCGAATCTACTGTTCAGCATCTTCCCGGCAGCTTAACTTGTGCTTAAAGCTCTTAGGTTCTGAGGTGTTTATATGGTGCCACACCTCCTTCCCACACTGTGCTGGAACTGGAGAAAGAGAAGACTGTGGGTGGTGAGGCAGCTCACAGTCAAGAAGGGGAGACACGCAGGTAAACATAAATAGGATGCACCATTGACAGTAGTGATATAAAAGTAGGGCAGAGGGAGTGAATAATTCTGTAGGTGGAAGGTAAGGCAGAAGATGGAACAGGAAGTCTTCCTAGAGATGACTCAATTTTAAACATCTCACACTGTGGGAAAGTTGGAGGATGTTTCAGGCAGACAGGCATGAAGGCGGTGAGACAGATACGCATCTTTTAGGAAGTTCACGTGATTTAGTTGTGATGACCATGAAGGATGTATAAGTGTCGGGGTGGAATCCATGAAAGTAAGAAGAAATGATGCTGGAGAATAGACACCTGTGGTCTCAGGTGCTAAGGAGCTTGGTTATTGTCAAAGGGGACTGAACAGCAAGAGGAAGGGCATAGCCAGTTTCTGGGTGTGGTGTGGAGAATGGACTCAAGGTGGCTGGGACAAGAGCAGAGTCAGGAATAACAGTATGAAGATGGCTGCATGGCCCAGGTGAGAGATGGTGGCTACCTGCCATGAGGTGGTAGCAGTGGGGATGAACAACTCAAGTATTAAATCCAAGGATAATGAGGAGGAATTCCTTTCTTGATCATTAAATTGACACCTCTGCCAGCAGCTTCTCCTTCAACCCTTTGAAGGCCACAGTTCTTCACTGAGTCTTGCTTATTCAGAGCAAGCATCTCCAGGTCTTTGAATTGTTGCATCCATCTGCAAATACTTCAGTTTATTTATATCTTTCACCTATTGTAGTGTCAAGCATTGAATTAAAGATAAAGTTGAGTAGGGAAAGGGAAATAAAAATTACTGGGTACCTAAACATGCCAGGTATACTACAAACATCGGTTTATTTACTTCCCACAACTCTGCAAACTAAAATTCTTTTATCTTTATTTTAAATCTGAAAAGAATAAGGCTTAAGATCTCCCCTACAATTAGTGAATTTCTACCCAGAGATCTGTGATTCACATATTAAACGGCCTGTACTATGAGGATGCCTATAGCTGCCTAAATTATCACTTCCCACATCATTTGCTGAATGGACAATGTGATAATAACATTGCCTTATCTGACAACTCTGCTTATTTGATTTTTTCCCCAGCACTAGAAGGTAAGCAGCAAAGACTTGGGCAGCCAAATAGATGCCACAAGAAACAAGTTTTCTATTTATGAGAAAGGACTTCATAGGCAGAACTTGTTTATTATGTTTGTACACAATCCCCTCAAGTTTGGCCATATGTTTCCCCTGCCCACAGATGATTAGAAACAGCAAATTAAGAAAGAGTGGGAAGCAAGTGAGAGCTAATAGTTGACAAACTGATATTAAGGGATGAGTAGAAAAATGTAAAGCCTCATAGATATAAAAAGTCAAGAAGCCTGGGGGATAGATTTGGTCACTAATTTAGAGGTAGACAGTCCCACCAACTTTAATGATCTCTGAGGGCATGACTGTATTATAGTATAACAGAATTATAGGCCCTTAGAGTTGTTGATATCCTGTCTCCCACCCAAAGGCAAATGATTTGATAAACTATCCCAGGTTAGAGGGTCATTTTGTCACTATTTAAGCCCAGGGGTGAAGAATGCATTACTCTATATGACAATGTGCATCTATTTTCTGATTAGAAGTTTTTAGTGATTGTAGGAGATTCATACAGTCTGCCATCAAAAATCTCTCTCTGTAATGTTCACCAACTGACAAGTGCTTGGAGCTCTTTTACATGATCATCCAAATATTAGGAGACAAGGGTTACCAGTATGGATTGGCAATCTGAAATTCCAGGATTCATAGGTAGTTTTCAGAGAGCATCTTTTCTTATGTGTCTCACTGTCTTTTCAAGCCTGCTCTATGGTGGCTTTAACCCCTACCATAGTAGCTCCATGACATTTCTGGTCATTCTCAGGTAATAAAATATTCTACAGTCACTTTTGGTAGTAAATAAAGGGAAATATCCAGTGATAGAAAGCATCTAGTCAATTAATTGATCCTGCAGTTTTCATTGAAAATAAGACTTCTTCCTGTCCCTTACCCTGCTCAATTCTGCCTATAGAATGAGGATTAGCAGGCTTCTGCACTCCCTTCATTGCTCATTCTGTAGCTGCTCTTCCCAAATTTTTTTGTCTAAGCAATGAGAGGAGACAAAAGGGAGGACAGGAGAGTTCTCACTTAACTGCCACTGCCCTAAACCAGCTCCTAAAGCCTAAAAATGCCAACATGCATAAGAATCATGCAGATTTTAATTCAGTAAGCATGAGGAGGGCTCTCAGAGTCTGCAGTTGCAATAAGCTCTCAGGTGATGCCAACAATGCTAGCTCATGGACCATGTTTTGAGTAATAGGGATTTAGAGTTTCCTTCTTGGGCCCAGACATTGCAATTCCTTTAATGCAGATAAAACATCTATTTTAGCTAGTGCTCTTTCAGTTACAGTCCCTGGTGATACAGCTCATTGTCTCTTACTTCCTGGGACTCTCATCCTGTCTGGCCGTCCTCTTGGTTAGGATACCTTTCAATATAATCTCAGGTTCGGGTTCCACAAGTAACACATCTGGTTCCTGGGTTCCACATACCTTCAGTTAGACCATAGTACATTTATTTCTCAGACATCTATTTGCTGGACAACCATAAAAAGTATAAATCAGGCACTAGTCCCTCTATTCTTCAAATGCAAGGATTGCAGTATTGAATGCTTCCCACAACACTATTGAAGAATGCATCCTAAATTTGGGATGAGGGATGCAGGATTGAGATAGCACAGCTCTCTAAAAAACTCACTTTACAATTCCTCTTCCTTTATCCAATAATCGGACTCTTAAATTCTCACTCCTGGTGAAGAGCTATGTATTCTGTAACTAGTTCTAGATATTTCCTTTGGAAATCTGCATCTTGGCCATCTCTCACACAGCTGACATTGGTAACTCATAAGCTATAATTGACCCCTTATGTTTTCTTTTCTTTATGGCAACCAACCCCTTTTCCACCTGCTATGGTTTTTTAATAGTCACTGATACCTAGATGCCTTTTCATTGGTCAATATCCTCCTTTAAATAAGATACTTAGATTCAAACATAGTGCTCCACGTGGAATTGACCGTCTCAGATTTCATTAGGCTGGTGTGTTTCTGACCTCTACATATTTGATTTCCATTAATATTCATGGCAATTGACTGCATAAGGAAGGACAGGAGGTAAGACAGATAAGTCAATTGTAAGTGTCTAGTTTTGAGCTTCAGTACCTGGAAAATCTAAATATACCATAGGTAGAAAACAAAGAAATTAAGACAATGAGCCAGAGGGGGACAAAAAAGTTCAGCTTTGGGGATGTTTGAACTAAGATGCTAGCAGGGCATCTACATGGAAATGTTCAATAAGTGGGAAGAAATTGGGGACTGGAACATACTGTAGATTCAACCTAGAGATAGAGATTTGGTGGTCATTCTTATAAACATAATAACAGAAATCTTGTAAATGGAGAATATATACAGGTTGAGCTTGTGGGGAGAGGATAGCCAGTTCAAGCCTAAAAATTTTGAGGGCTTCTCTTGATTCCAAGGGAAAGCATCATGTTCTCCCAACCAACCTTACTTATTAGGAGAATTGGAGAGTAATCTCTGTGGTTCAAAATATTTCTACCACTGGCCTGCCACATCATCTGAAAGTTTTGCTGGCTTTATTTCATAAGATTGTCTGATGGAGAAGTATACCTGATGCCACCTAGGAAGGGGACACACATTAATTGCAGTGCTGGTTTGAATCTGTGGTATATCCCAGAAAAGTCAAGTTCTTGAATCCTCATTCAATATTTTTGGGTGGGACCTTTTTGATTGCTTCTATGGAAATGTGACCCACCCAGTTGTGGGTGGTAACTTTTGATTAGATAGTTTCCATGGAGATGTGTCTTTATCCATTCAATGTGGGGTTGCTTACTGGAGCCCTTTAAGAGGGAACCATTCTGGAAAAAGCTTTAGAGCCCACAAAGCCAGAGACCTTTGGAGATGAAGGAAAATGCCCCAGGGGGAAGCTTCATGAGAAAAGAAGCCATGAGAGAAAGCTAGCAGACTTTCCCACGTGCCCTTCCAGCTGAGAGAGAAGCCCTGAACTTTATCAGTCCTTTTTCAGGATGGTAAAATTTTTGTTAAAGACATGATAATTTATATTACACATACACTTTTAATTTTTTGTTTTGTTTTGTTTTTGCATGCGCAGGCACTGGGAATTGAACCTGGATCTCTGGCATGGCAGGCAAGAACTCTGCCTGCTGAGCCACTGTGGTCTACCCTACACATGTATTTTTATATAAATGGATTGTGTTTAGAGAAATACTAAAGAGATGCGCAATAACTGTAGTCTCTGGGGAGCAAAACTGCTTTCTAAGTATCAGAGATTGGAGGAAAATGTACTTTTTCAGATGTGCCCTTTGGTGATATTTAAAAATGAATGTAAACATGCACTGCATTAAAGAATAAGAATTTAAAATCTTACCTTAGAAAATAATTTGATTCCATATTTTCTTTTGTGTACACTGAGACCTCAAAACTCTCTTCTGACGTAAGAAGGAAGAATTGCAGTATTCTTAGTGCAATATTGATATTCAGGAGCGTGAGGAAGGTGGTGAACCAGACACAGAGGTAGTTCTGGAGTTCAGTGCTCTTTACATCACACACCACCTTATTGTCATTTATTACAGATTCAATTGCATTCTTTGAAGTTTTATTAATGTATTCTTTGACAAAACACTTCAAAATTAAATGAAAGATTGTTTGCATTTTCTATTAACTAAGAATTTAGATAGCTAAATGGGTAGATGGATTGACTAGGTATAATTCACATAGCAGAGTGGCATATCATAAGAATGACACAGATTAGAATGATTCAGTATAAGGATATAGTTATCTGTCTGTGTGTTCACTGCTGAATTTAAGCATTTTCCATTGAGAGATAGGAAGCCTACATCTAGTATATCCATGACAAAATCATCCCTCCATGAAGTAATTCCATGGACTTGAACAGGTTGATTTTCTGAGTATTAATAAACTCAAGCTATTCTGCAATAAAAATGTTACCAGTTTTTGTGCAGATGTTGATGTGTTCAATTGCCCTCTTTTATTCCCAAGGAAATTTGGAAGCCATTTACTCAAATAAGAAGAAAAAGTGCTTCTAATATGCTGTCTGATGATTCTGGAAGAGTATAGCTTTGCTCTTACAAAGAAGCATAGAGACTCAAGGGCCTGAATAAGACACGCTAAGTTGTTTGCAGTTTCATCCCACACTTACTGAAATCCACCATTACATAAGATTTTCATGGAGAAATGCTTCTTTTTGTCTTCTCTGGAGGTATATTTAACTTAAATGATACGAAATATCTGAGTCTGGGGAAGATCGTTCCCTAAAATGTCCTGCCCTCCCAACTAAGAAACATAGGCCAAATGTGAGAAAGCATTTAAACTTCAATTTGCCTTCTTAGAATTATGGGCTAATAGGTGGCCTATTCCTTTCTGCAATTAAAGTTTTCAGTTGGGCCCTAAAGACATTTCTTTACTAGTTACATGATCACCCAGTCCCCAGATCATGGTTTACAAAGCCATGAAGTGAGAGGGGGAGCATGGGAAGGTAAAGGTGGAGCAGAGTGCCCGGAGATCCGCTACCTGGTGAGGCAGCTGGCAAGCCTTTTTGGGACTTGCAGCACCTCAGTGGCTGCCCATGGTCCATGGAAATCCATAACCACTTCTGGGCTGCACCACCCACAAGCACCCCCTTTCTGCAGGGACGTCAGCTCAGCTTTAGATGCCTCCTTTATCAGTCTTTCTTGAGTGAAGGTAACCTCTTGTTGATGCCTTAATTTGGACATTTTCACAGCCTTAAAAATGTAAACTTGCAACTTAATAAATTTCCCTTTTTAAAAGCTGTTCCATTTCTGGTATATTGCATTCCATCAGCTTGCAAACTAGAACATTGGCTGACACATCATCAGGAACACACATACCTGATTATACTACCCATCGCCACCCAAGAGCTCCCAATCCAAAGTCTTATGAGAGTGAGACACAAGGTATTTGATGCCTGTGGTAAAGAGAGGTGAAGTCTGGAACAGTTGGGAGAATACAAGCTTGGGAAGTCTCTTGTTCTTTATCTTAGAAATAGCTGCAGGCTATTGTGGGTTTGAATATATATTATTACCAAGAATTTGACCACATGAACCCAGGAGTTCATCACCAAGGTTGATATGTCATTTTCGCCTTGACTTCCTTGAGTTTATGCTTGATCATCCATTAATTATGTCACATATTTATAATTAAATAATGGAGGTGAACAGACTTGGAATGCAGATATTGAATAAAAGGCAGGAAAATAGCAGCAAAAATCCATGATGATAAAATGGAGGTGTGCCTGTTTGAAAGGATTTATGTACTGTAGAAAAGCCATGTTTTAATCCTAATCAATCTTGTGGGAGCAAGTTTCTTCTTATTCCTAATCAGTACTATAGGTTGGAAACCTGATTAGGTTATCTCCACGGAGATGTGACTCAATCAATTGTGGATATTACACTTGATTAGAGGGAGATGTGTCTCTACCCATTCTATGTGAGTCTTGGTTAGTTTACTAGGATCCTATAAAAGAGGAGACATTTTTGAAGAAAATGCCTTTTGAGAATGACAAGAAAGCCACAGCAGAGCTGAGCAGAACCACGAGGCCGAAGCAGAGTCCGCCAGCCAGTGACCTTTGGAGATGAAGGAGAATGCCCCTGGGGGAGCTTCATGAAGCAAGAGGACTGGAGAGGAAGCTAACAGACAATGCTGTGTTCGCCATGTGCCTTTCCACTTAAGAGAGAAACCCTGAACTTCATTGGCCTTCTTGAATCAAGGCACCCTTCCCTGGATTCCTTAGATTGGACATTTCTGTAGACTTGCTTTAATTGGGACATTTTCATGGCCTTAGAACTGAAAGCTTGTAACTTATTAAATTCCCCTTTTTAAAAACCACTCCATTTCTGGTATATTGCATTCCGACAGCTAGCAAACTAGAACAGGAGGTAATATAAAACACTAAAGGATGATGTCAGATATAGGCTAAAGAGGAAAAAGTTATATGGATAAAGATGAAAGGGAGAAAGATGTTTTCTGAAAAGAAGCCCATTGAATAAATCACAGGTTAGTAATAAGCCAGAAAGATTAGACTGGAAGAGGTTGCTGAGAAATTCCAGCATATTTTTTTTTTTCTTTCTTTTCTTTAGTTTTCTTGTTTTAAACAATTAGTTTGCTGCTTATGAAAATGGAATCATTTTATAAGCATTAGGGACACAGGTCAAGGCATGTTTATGGAGAAACAAGGATTTCCAGTTAGGTAAAATTTACTGGTAATACTGATAAATAAAAGTGAGAAGAAGATGGAGTGTTTATTATCATCATAGTGAGTTTTTAATCAAATTCATTCTCTAAAAAAATTCATAAAATAATTTTCAAAGAACTATGCAATAATGAAGTTCCCTATATAAACACAGTCTTATTCTAGCAACTGAAATCATAAAGCTATTTGTTTCTGGGAATTCAAACTCTGGCATTTTATTTCCCTAGGGTGGTGATAATAGATTGATTTATGACACTGATTGTTCCTTCACTTGAATAAATTATTCTATATGTATTTATACTGACTAACTGTTACTAGGAGATGAATAGTGCTAGCAACTTCATTTTTGCTTTTTTCATTTCATTAAAAAATTTGAGATTCAAAAAAATAGCATTTTGTGACTCACATCTGGTATGCAGGAAAGGGATGCGCTTTAAGCCTGTACTTTGCTCTTGGACTATGTTTATGCAGAAAAACATGCAGAAAATCAATATTTCTGAAAACAGTGACTATGTTTTGTTTTGTTTTTTAACTGAGGTATTACATAGAAAGAGCTATTGGCTTGGTAAATATGAGAGAGAGATTGAGGCAGGGGAGAGAGAGCTAGTGAAATCTGTTTAAAATACAAATGGAAGATGGAAATGTCTAAAACCTGGTATTTTAAGTTCAGAACATATAACAGGAAATAAGCAGATATTTTTAATGGGGCTGGATTTAAGTTCTTTTTATAATCAGAGGAAGAGCTTCTTCGTCAAAGCTCACAGTTCAGTTCCCTTCTGTGTAACATGTATTTACCTGGGGAACTTGCTAAACTGGAGCTCCCCAAGGTTCAGAGAAACCATAAACCAAGCCAGCCATTCTGAGGATGAGCTCCTATGCTAAAAGCCCATAGATAACCAGTTCCAGGTCCATGATGAACTTATCTGCTAATTTATAGTATGCCAGAGACTATGTGGGAAATGGGAAGAACACACTTAAGGGTGTCTAACTTGGAAGCTCCTGCTATATTCAGCATAGTACACAGAATCAGAAATCCACCTGTGCTCAAGCAACATGAGCTTTAAATCGATTCTAATGGTGTGTGAAGGGAATCCCACATTTAGTAAAGATATTTGCAACATGACCTCAATGGGAGAGAAATATCATAGAAGGTTAATCCCATCTGTTGACTTTTGGTCAAGAATCTGTCATCATGCCCCAGTTTCCTGATGTAATTTTATGGACATTAAACTGGCGCAGTTAAAAAGTACATCATTAATTATATTCAATGTCAATTGAAACTAATAATAAATAAAAGCCTGCCTGCATGTCATAGGGTTGGGATTAGTCACAGGGTTGGCATTAGCCTGCAGTATCATTGGTCTCTGGAACCTGTATCCCTCGCTCTGTGTTAGCTAATTAGGAAACCCCCTACCGTCTCACCCACCCACCCAAACATGTTCTTTTCCTCCTAAAATATCAGATTAACCATGGGTTTTAAGAATAGGCCTTTTCTCTTGCCCTGTGATAGCTGCTTAAAGGTTCTAAAAGCAGAAGCACTTTTTTTTTTTTTTTTTTTTTAATATTTAGCATTGTTGCCCAGGCCTCCTCCCTCCCAGAGGCTGAGTAAAATGGACTAGACTTGAGCCCTGGCAGACCTATTTTTAAAAGGCTCCTGGGTGATTCTAATGAGAGCCCAGGATTGACTAACCAATGTTATTTCACTCAGTCTCCCTGATAACTTAAATATATTTAGGCTTGACCATGATAATTTTGTGTATTAAGAAACTGATACTTGGATTAAGGCTAAGATTTGAACTCATGTCTTTAGCATGTTTAATTCTGTGCTGTATTGGTTTGGAGCTGAGTTATGTACCCCAGAAAAGACCAAGTTCTTTCAATCCATTCCTGTGTGTATAGACCTATTGTAGATGGGAACTTCTGATTAGGTTTTTTTCAATTGAGATGTGAACCACCCCATTCAAGGTTGGTCTTAATCTCCTTACTGAAGTCCTTTATAAGAGGATAAAACACATATAGAAGCCCAGAGATGAAATTCAGAGAAAAGCCCCAGAGAAGCTTAAAGAGGGCCCATAGAGCAGCTGAGAAGAAGCCACTGAAGCTAGAAGCTGAAAACAATGAAACCCAGGAGAGAAGTACCAGCAGATGCTGGCCATATGCCTTTCCATGTAGCAGAGGTGTCCCAGATGCTGGCAGCCTTTCTTCAGAGAAGGTATCATCCTGTTGATGCCTTAATTTGGATGTTTTCATGGCCTTAAAACTGTAAATTTGTAAGCTAATAAATCCTCATTGTAAAAGCCAACTCATTTCTGGTATATTGTATCTCAGCAGCTTTAGTAAACCAAAGCATATGCTTTCCCCATCAACTCATATTTCTTAAGATTTCCAGTGAGACTGGGTTAGTTTTATGAAAAAATGCTCATTCCTATTGTGAGAAAGAGGGAAAAAGAAAATTCAATTTTAGTGGTTAAACTAAAAAGAGATTTAAGCTTTTGAAAAAGAAAAAAAAGCTTTACTTTTGCTCAAAGCTACTTCTCTGGCATTCTACCAGTTTGCAGTGTCACAAAGCTTAATCTGTCTCATTTGAATAAAGCAAAATTTTTAAACCGTTTCTTTTTGACATTCAATTTCTTCCATAAAAATGGACAGTCATAACTGTTATGTGTCTACCATTACAACTATACTAGATATTTTATTTGAATCCCTCTGTTCCTTATCTCTATTTGGAGACTAAGAGGAGGAGGATGAATAGGCAAAAATATTATCATGGGCATCCTATGCCCTTGTACCCTCAAAACACAATTACCCAAACATAAAAGTCTAAATCTGAGCTTTAGGTAGGTCAGTTTTATCTCAGATCACCTCCTGCTCCTCCCATTTTCATGTGCTCTCCTTGGCAGAGGCTCCTGTAGCAGATGTAGTAAGAATGTGGAGGGCTGCCCAGACACTTATTCAAGTCCTTATGATTGTTGTGTCTGCCACCTCGAATTTCAGATTCAGAAACACAACTTCTTCAACTCATCCACAAACGATCAGGTTCTTGGGGAATAGAACAATTTGTATTGACAAAACTCATAAGCATTTAATTCATAAATCATTATGCCAATTTGTTGAATTACAATGGCTAAGAGTCTTGGCTCAGGAAACAGTTTGCTCAGTGGGGTCCTTGTTCTTTTTGTTGTCTGTTTATTCTTTCAGTAGCAATTTATTGAATGTCTGGGTCTTATAAGTTACGCTTCACAGGGTTATGGCTGGGAAACCAGAAATGTTTTGGTTGTTTGTTTGTTGTAAAGAACAGAAATCCACTCAGGATAGTTTGAACTGAAAGGAGGTATATGGAAGGATAATGGACATATTCAGAAATAGATTATAAGGCAGTATAGTCAGGCTTTGAGGTAACGAGGAAGGTATTAGGGATTTCTCTTTTCTCTCTCTCTTGCTCTTACTCTCTCAGACCTAATGGTCTCTGTGTCTACAGCTCTCTGTACCCCTTCTCTGCTCAGGCTTCCTTCCCTTGCAATCCAACATGGCTGCCAATTTGTAATGTACAAGAGCTTACAACCAGGCCTCAGTGCCCATCCCCACTCAATCTGCTCAGTCCTTAACCCCCTTAATGCAGATTCTCTTCAAAGGACTTTGGCTCAACCAAGACTATGATTATTTCTTCAGGACTAGTGCCTATGCCTGGCCCAATCACAGTGCACCTACCTGTCTTAGTTTTCCAGGGCTGCTATGACAAATCCTACACAATGCATCAGCTTAAAGAACAGGAATTTGTCGTCTTGCAGATTTAGAGGTTATTAGTTGAAAATCAAGGCCATGCTTTCTCCTGGAGCCTGCAGTATTCTGGTGCTGGCTTGCTGCAATCCTTGGGTTTCCTTGGCTTGCATCTCCACCATAGTCACATGGCTTCTCCCGCCTTCTACTTCCTCTGCCTCCTAAGGACTCCAGTCACAAGGATTGTCTCACCCTGACTGGTCTCGTCTAAATAAGATCTTTGAAGATTCTATTCACAAATAAGTCCACACTTTAATAATAGTATCTTTAAAGGCCTATTTACAAATGGGTTGGATTTGAACATGTTTTTTGAATGGTATATAATTCAAATTCTCAACAATACCTGTGTACATTTGCCTACCCCTTCTCTTGGGGATGGAAATTCAATTTCAAGGGAGAGTCTATGGGTGAGAAACAATGGGAGTCACCTAGTATATTAGTGAATATGAGGCATTCTCCTGTAGGAACGTGCTGGGTGAGGACTCCAGGACTGTGAACAAGCTAATGGGCAATGGAAAGCTAACGGGCATATCTTCTATATGCCATTGCACCAATGCAAAAGGATAAGAACAGAGTGGCAGGGCAAGGAGAAACAGACAGTACCCAGAGTTTTCTATATGCCAGGATTTACAGTTAACTGTGAAACACTGTCATTCAGAAAATTCTTTTGTTTGGTTCCTCTTTCCCTGCCCTAGGCAGAATGCTTGATAGGACCCCTGCAATGTGTACATGGTTTTGGAGAACAGGCAGGGCAATAACAGGAGTGAAAGAGGCTGAAACCCTCAGGATGGGATGCTGAGACATTCTGGAAAGGATCCTGGATACTTTGTGTAGAAGTTTGAGTAGTGAACCCAGAAAGATATGTCCAAATCTGAACCTCTAGTACCTGTGGATGCATCTTTATTTGGAAATAGGGTCTGTGCAGATGTGATTAAGGTAAGAATTCTGAGATCAGATCATCCTGGGTCTTAAATCCAATGATACTATCCTTTTATGAGATCAGAAAGGAGAAGACATAGGGATACAAGGAAGGTCATGTGAAGATGGAGGCAGAGATTGGAGCAAGGAACACCAGAGCCCATCAGAAGCCATAAGAGGCAAGGAAACATTCTTTCCTAGAGTCTTCAGAGGGAGCATGGCCCTGCTGACACCTTGCTTTTGGACAGCTGGCCTCCAGAGCTGTGAAAATATATATTTCTGTTGTTTTGAGCCACCCAGTTTGTGGTAATTTGTTATGGTAGCCTTAGCAAATGAATACTCTGTGCTTATGACAAGCATGGCTGTTTGGGGAAACTGAGTTTGAACCTGGGGGGATGAGTCAGGCACCTCAGAGAATACCTCATCTCTTTTCAGTAGCAGCTCCCAGACAATTAACATAGGGTGTGAGGCCCTGAGCACTGGGGATAAACTGGGGGTGAGGTCCCAGTCTCACTGGGGCTATAGACTCTGAGCCACACCAGAGAGGTGGGCCTTTGCCTGCCCTGTCTTGAGGTGGAAATGCTGCATCCTTGAGCTTGTGATAAGATACCTTACATTCTAATCTTGTTTTATCAAGATTTCCCCACTGTTTCCCTGTGTGCCCTTGAGCAAATTCCTCACATCCAAGGGTCTCAGTAACACCAATTATTTATGAAAAGATTGTACAAGATGGTGTCTAAAAATTCTTGTAGTTGGGACTTTCTGGTCCATAGCCCTACATGACTAGGTAAGAGAGAGTACTGAGATGGTAAGTCTGATTGTGGACTGGCTCCCTCAGTGGGATATACCAGCTTGATAGAGATCATGCCTCTTCCCACCACCTTCCTGGGATGGCTTCCTGGATCTGATCCCTCCCATCTCTTCTACTGCCTGTGACCAACTGGTTTTTTGTTGGGATGTGGCCTTTGTGTTCCCACTCACAGTCAATGACCTGTTTGTCTTAAACTTTTGGGGAGCCCCATAGAGACCTTGTTGGGTGTTCCAAACACATAACCACTTCAGGGTTCAGGCCAATTTGGGAGGCTCCAAGTGATTTATAACTTGTGGAATCAAGCTACAACAGTCCTACCTGGGATCCTTTTCTGAGAGCACAGTCTAGAGCTGCTCGCTTGAATATGATAGCCATTTGTTGCATGTGGCTATTTAAACTTTAATTTAAATTAAAGTACAAATTCAATGTCTCAGTTGTACTAGCTGCATTTCAAGTGCTCAATATTCACATGTGACTAGAACTACCATACTGGTAGAGAGATAACATGTTGGCAGTACAGAAATTTCTACTGAACAGCCCTTCTTTGGATCAGTGCTTCAGATCTTCTGGGGGATCTTATCAAAATACAGATTCTAATTCAACTGGTTCGGGTTGGAGCTTGAGATTCTGCAGTTCTAGTTAGCTTCCAGGTGAGAATGTTGTTGATTCATGTACCAAACATTGAGAGGTAAGAATCTAGGAAGTATTAATTTGGGCTACTGTGCTAGTTGTATGTTGAGGGAAATTTGGCAAAAGTGATTGTGTTCATTAAATATTTCATCTGCAGGAAGTAGAAAAGGGACTGGTCTAGTGTGGTTGGAGGAGAAGCTTCATGGAAGAGAGAAGTGAAAAACTTGGCTAAGCAGGACAGGCCCTAAACATCAGCTGAAGAAATACAGCCTTTCTCTTTCCAACTAAGGTGAGAGATGTGTTAGTGCAGGGATTGGCAACCTTTTACTGTAAAGGGATAGGTAGTAAATATTTCAGGCT
The DNA here is from genome assembly GCF_023851605.1 of Tamandua tetradactyla. Taxonomy (NCBI): domain Eukaryota; kingdom Metazoa; phylum Chordata; class Mammalia; order Pilosa; family Myrmecophagidae; genus Tamandua; species Tamandua tetradactyla. Next base: position 63,531,555 of record NC_135341.1, on the reverse strand, counting down.
TTGCGGCCCATATGGTCTGTTGCAATTATTTAACTCGGCCCTATTAGTGTGAAAGCAGCCACAGACAATAAGTAAATAAATGAATGTGGCTGTGTTCCAATAAAACCTTATATACGCAAACAGGTGGCATGTTGGATTTAGCTTCTGAGGCATAGTTTAACGATCCCTGCAATAGTTGATCACAATGAGTAAGGAGGTTTACTTAAGATATTAATTAATTTGCTTGTTAAAATATAAAATTATTAATAAATTTAATTAATATAATAAATGTAAACTATTTATGTTCAGATTCAACGTAAGGATCCCCTTACACATAAAACATCTGATTACATTTCAGTGATTCTGCAATGGAACTATGAAATGTAGAGACTGCAAGCTACCCCCAGAATATGGCCTGATTCAAAGTATAGACAATTAACTGAAAAACAAAAATCTTCTAGCTATCTCCTTCTACCATCATATTAAAGGAGAAAATAGTATCTAAATACATGTTGTAGAATTCCCTCACATTGCATGGGGGAAACAAAGGCTTATGGAGAATCACTTATCCAGTGTTCATGGCTTATGACTGGCCAATTTAGGATAAAACCAGGACTCTTATTTCCTAAATAGCACTTAAGCCCTCTCTGATATTGCATCTACAGATAGAAAATACACTATTTCAATATTGCTAGCATAGGGTGCCCATAGTCCAGGAAATGTTTATTGAACTCAGAGAAGTGATACTGAATTGTGCCTCTAAACACAACCATTCTTTTGTGTGTGTGTGTGTGTGTGATTTGTTTTTAATAAAAACCAAGCCCTAAGCAGTCTTAAATGGCACAGTGAAATATGGTTATCCATGGGTGGATCCTTTCTCCTTAGATATAAAATAGGAAATGTGTCACATGATGGCATTTTCAGTATTCTACCTTCTTACGGGTTCAAATACATCATGACTCAAGCCTTCATATTTCTCACAAAGAATTATGCTCCTTTTGACTAGAGATGTGTGGAAGAAAAAAGATGTTCAATAAATGTTTGTTTAAAGTTTAATTGTCCAACTTCCCAGAGATATGATAGGAGTGAATGTATATGAAAGTCAAAGAAAGGTGCTGAGACTCTTTCATGAAAGCATTTGCTTTTGATACTCTTCTATATCATCTCCTCCTCCTCTCTCTCTTTTAAAAAAATATTCCTGAGTTGGCTTTCCAGTGTAAATCTAGGAGAGATCAGTGGCTGGAGGTGTTTATAGGTTCATAATAACCAGGGGCTATGTCTCCTTATGCTTTCTCACAAGTAAAGTAAAGCCCAAGTGGGGTTAGTTTCTAATATGACTCTTTAGATGACAAGTCATGATCTATCACAGAAGATTTTCTTGCAGTGATGACACTTAATGACTGCAGTATGAATTCTCAGATGGCAAATAAGATTTTTCATTTGGCTACAGACTGTCTTTAGTAGTTATATTCAGAAATTTCCTCAGTGTGAATTCACTATGTTCATGGAAATTGGCCCACTGGTAAAGAGCCTCTCTACATTTCTCTCCAGTATAAATCTTTAGAAGTTCCTTGGCAGCTGAGCTGAGGCTGAAGGTTCTCTTATATTCACTGCAATGTGACTCCTCACACAAGTTAGTTAAGAAAGAGCTGTGACAAAAGTCTCTGCATTCAAAAGGGTTGACACCAGTATGAATCCTGGAATGAAAGACAAAAACAGAGTGGCAGATGAGGGTCTTGCCATGTTACTGTACTCACAGGGCTTTTCTCAAGTGTGAACCTCATTGTGCTATATGAGGTGTGACCTGCATCTGAAAGCCTTCCCACATTCAATACACTTGTAAGGTATCTTCCCAGTATGAATGAGAGAGTGTTGAATGAGGTCTGCACTCTGGTGAAAAGCTTTCCCACACTGGATGTGTTCATGGGGCTTCTCTCCAGTGTGAATCTGCTGGTGCTGCATGAGTTCTGAGCTGCATCTGAAGGCCTTCCCACACTCCTTGCAATCATAAGACTTTTCTCCAGTGTTGATGATGTAGTGCTGAATTGGGTACTCCTTATTGTTGAAGCCTTTCTCATATTCTTTGCATTCAAAGGGTTTTTCTCCAGTGTGGGTCCTATTATGCTGAATAAAAGTAGAGTGGTGGGCAAAGACCATTTTGCATTCACTGCACTCATAGGGCTTCTCACCAGTGTGAACTGGAAGGTTCTGCATGAGGTATGACCTGCGTTTGAAGGTCTTCCCACACTTGGTGCACTTGAATGGCTTCTCTATAGGATGAATAACATAGTGCCAAATGAGGGTTGAGCTTTGGCTAAAGGCCATCCCACACTCATTGTGTTCATAGGGCTTCATTCAAGTGTGAATCTGCTGATGCTGAACAAGGTTCCACTTCCATTTAAAATCTTTCCTGCATTCCTTGCATTCATAGGGGTTTTTCCCTTCATTGGTCATGGAGATTTTATCTGGTCCATGTGAGTTACAGTCAGGAAAAATATCTCCTGGAAGGACTTGCTTCTGTAATACCCTTGAGGGCAGAATATCATCTCTTCTCAAACCATCATCAAGGCTTATCTTTCCAGGATGAGTATCTTTGGGCGAGTCTGCTTCTGCCTTCAAGTGCCTTTTCCAAGAGCTCTTCCTGACCCTTGGCTCGCACCAACCTGGAGTCCCTTGAAGATTCCTGAGTTAAGCTTTCTTGGAACATGGCTCCCTTTGAGAAGACCAACTGAGAAGGCGTTGGTTCTCTGGTGTGATATTTTTCTCTATCACCTAGACCAGTGCTTGGGGAGAGGTGTCTTGTCACCATCCATAGTTCCTGGCCATGCTGCAGGAGATGGATCAAGTCTGGTTTGGGAACCAGATTCCCTGATGTAGACACAGGGAGACCAGGCAGGAGATGGATCCAGAAAACTGCAGGGCCTGTGGGGAGGAGGGCACCCGTGGCCCTCCCCACCAGCCAGGAATCAAGAAGGAGGCTGCGGCTGCCTCAGGTGGGAGAGAAGTGCAGCCTTACCCAGTAAAGTCAGAGCCTGTAGGTCTCCAGCATCACCTCCTGGTACACGGCCCGCACTCCTCCTGGGTTAAGGTGGCAGCCACATTCTTGAAGGCCACCAGCATCAGAGTCAGACCCAGCAGCGCTCCTGCGGCCAAGGCCCAGGCGGGGAAGCGGGGACAGCTGCGGGTTGAGTTGATCGCTCCACAGGGTCCTAAGCGGGGGCGTGCCCTATGCCCCGGGCTGCATGCCCCCTGCACCCTCCATGCTGCAGCAACACAACCGTTCTTACTAGAAACATTCACTGAGCATTTCATAATCACCTCGTTTTCTTAGACTTTCAAGAGAAAGATTTGGATGATAAACATTTCTCTAAAACACTGTTCAAGAGATTTCAAATTGAAGTCTTTAGTCTCTCTGGAAGAATTTGTATCATTTCTACGTGACAAATAAAGTAATTGAGATCATTTTATTTACGATGCTTATTTTTTAGAAATTAGTCATTCCGTGCAAAGTTTTGTTGCGGGAAGCACTGGCTTAAATGTTAAGAGATCTTAGGTCCAAGGAGGTTCTGTTGAGACTTCTAATGACTTAACTCTTTGAGACCTGAATTCTAGAAAACTCATTTTTCCCATCTTCCATCTCTGTCTGAAATTTTAAAGCCACTTCATTTCAAATACATTATCTTCCCAGAGACTTGCCTTTCTTCACACAGGCAGGTTGGCAGTCACTCAGCTAAGTCCTAGATAACCCTGAGCTTCAAAGCTGGTCATTTCACCAGGATCATGAAGACACTGGAGTTTGAATTAAAGGAGATGGTGGAGCCTATGACAAAATACTCAATCCCATTTGATTATCTCTTTGAAGGAAGGCCCAGTCTTGCTGGACCTTTTGATTTTTCAAGAGAAGTCAAAATCCAATTTTTACAACATGAAATCTACTGAGTTTTGGTAATTGGCAACATATAACAATAAATAAATGAAACAGAATTGTGTGGGACAAACAAAATATATCTTTGGGCCAAATTCTGTCCACAGAACAATGGTTAAATAGTGTCCCAGATGTGAAGCTGAAAGTAAGAGAAGGCCGGGGTAGGGGTAGGGTGTGGCAGTAGGGTGTACCCAGGATGGTGGGATCTTAGCCCCAGGATTCCCAGCCTTGGCATGAATCTTAGACTCCATTCAGTGCTCAAAGCAGAGATGTACAGGACATCAAGGAACTTCAGCAGCCTTGAGCAGCCTTGAGCAGTCAGGGTGTCAGTAATGCCAGATGAGAGAGAAGAGAGTTCTCCATCCGGGTACCACTAACCTGGTGTCCGCTGGATCAAGGAGGGACCCCGTCATGATGGAGGAGATAGAATGTCCCAGTGGTGATGGAAAAAAACTCAGTATCCAAATTGTTTTGACCTCATAAATAAAGTAATATTTCTTGAACCTGAGTTTGTGGGCTGATATTTGCCCTCTGTGTAAATACACAATAATTTATTATGTGAAAATTTGTGTCTACTGTCAATGGAAATGCCTTTATCTCAGTGAATGGCTTGACCTTGTGAACTAATTACCTAAAACAGAGTCTGGAGGTGATTCTTGACTCGTTATTTGTCCTAATTCATCACAATAATCAAGCACCTATTTAATTTTAAAACAGTGCTTTACTTGTTGGATTTTTTAAATTGCAAAAGTAATAAATCCTTATTGCAACAAGTCAAGTGAACCTACTAAGATATATGAAGAGAAAATTAAATTTCTTTTTTTTCTTTTTTTGGCCCTGCATGCCCCCTCCTGTACCTGAGGTAATTAATTTGACATTTTGGTATGCATACTGAAAAACATATATAGGGTCAGTTGGCTGGCTGGCCAGCTGGCAGCCTCCCTTCCTTCCTGCTTTCCTGCTTTTCTTCCTTCTTTCCTTCTCTCTCTTTCTTTCTTGAAAATAAGTTCATACTCTAAACAGTAAAAAAAAACACAAGCTGTTTCTTTATCTTTTTAAATTTATCTAGTATGTCATGGACATATTTCCAGGTGATAACATGCATATATTAGCTCCTTTTTTTTTTTAACAACTGCATAATTATCCTTAGTTTAGGATGTGCTCTAATTTATTCAACCATTCCCTTATTGATGGTAGTCTCCAGTGTTTTGCTACTAAAACAAAAATATTATCTTCTGGACATCTTTCTGTATGATGGCTTTTTATGCAAAAGTATCCAAAAAGTATACAAGTTTAAGATTTAAGTAAAGTCTCCCAAATTATTTTCAAAAATTTATAGTGATATATAGTCCTGCAAGCAATGTACAGTCTGGCCTGTTTTTCCACATTGTAACTAATGGCATATGTTATTTACCTTCTAAAATGTGTCACTCTAATGATTTAAAAATGATATCTCATCATTGTTTTTATTTCCCAAACTGGGAGAAGTGTGCGCATATTTTCATACGTTTAGTCTTTATTCGTATTTCATATCCTTTGCTCATTTTTATATTATTCTTATCATTATGTTGAAGCTTCTTAATGTATTAGGGATAATGACCATATGAGGGTCAAATAATTTTCCCAGGGTATCATTTGTTTTTAATTTTGTTTATGGCATCTTTGCTGTATGTTTTCATTTTGATGGGAGTTGGTCAACTTTTTCCTTTTGTGGTGTGTGGTTTTTTTGTGTTACTTAGGAAGACATGCCTCATCTACCTTAAATTATGTACATAATCTCCTATATTTTCTTCTTGTATTTTTATATTTAACATATTAGATTTTAAAATCCATCTGGTATTTTTATTTGCATATAGTGTGAATAAGAGGTTGATTTTTATTTCTTCCAGAAGGATAGGCTGTTGAGCCAACTGATGAACTAAAACAACCATTCTTTCCCAGTGAATTGGAACAGTGGTATTAGCATACATTAAAATTCATATAAGTTCTATTTTTTGACTCATTTTATGTTCCACTCATCATTTTATTGACCCATTTGGTAGCTTACTCCTCTTAAAAGTCTCTGGAGCAGAAACTTGTACAGACTCCCAGCTTCTAGTCTGTGGGTGAACTTTTTGATAAACACATTCTCTCTCATTTTTGTCTGGATCCTAAAGGACTCCATGTAATTTCCTGGAATAGGGGAACTCCAATGTCTTAATCACAACCCTTTACTTCCTTGTGAATTCCAATAAACATTAACATTTGATCCCAATGTTCGGAAAAGTCATCGGGACATTATTTCCCAGGAAAATGAGTAGCTGGATACCATATATTCTCTCAAAAATGATAATACCATCAGCCATTTCCTAATCTCATAAATTTCAGGTGCCATCTATGCCACAAACCCTCCGTGCTGGTTTGAAGCTGTTGTGGACCCCAGAAAAGCCATGTCCTTTAATCCTCATTTAGTATTGCTGGGTGGAATCTTTTTGATTGTTTCCATGGAGATATGATCCACCCAGTTGTGGGTGGTAACTTTTGATTGGATGGCTTCCATGGAGATATGTCTCCACCCATTCAAGGTGGGGTTGCTTACTGGAGCCCTTTAAGAGGGGACCACTTTGGAAGAAGCTACACAGCCACCAGAGCCAACAGAGCCCATGCAGCCAGAGACCTCTGGAGCAGAAGGAAAATACCCCCCAGGGAAGCCATATGAAATGAGGAGTAAAAGCTAACAGCTGTTGCCAGGTACCCTCCCAGCTGAGAGGGAAAACTGAATTTCATCAACCCTTTCTTTGAAGTTGAGGCATCTCTCCTCAATGCCTTAATTTGGACATTTTCATGGCCTTAGAACTGTAAACTTGCAACTTTAATGTTATTAACATTAGTGATGATAATATATTATCCCATAAAATGGGGGAAAAGCTTTAAATTGTTTTAGGTAAAAATAAATCTCAGCAGATTTCCTTCCCTTCTCCCTGTTACCCGTCTCTACACACTTCCTCCCTTACCCCTACCAGGTATCTAAAGTTCCTATGCAAAATTAGATTTTAAATGGGCAAATATAATATGCTCTAAAGGTCTCAATGTAGGAAGCAAGTGTTTCAAATTGCTGACCAGAATAGAAAAAAAAGTAGCCTGCCTTTCACAATCTTAAATCCCTTACCAGAGAGACCCAATTTTTTTTTTCAAGATTGTTTCAAAATGTAACAGCTTGTGAGGGAGCTGCATGGCTGCTAGCCACAATGAGTTCGCAGAGTTGGCGCATAATCCAGCCTGTGACCATTCTCAACTACTTGTCACCTAGAGACATCAGGATTTCAGAGTCATCTGTTAATGTGAATTTTCACCACCTCAGGGCTGTGTACCAACCACTTCTTCTGAAATGGTAGAACCTGAAATTTCTGGTTACCGGTACCCTTCTAAGTGATATGAAAAGTGGGTTTTAAATATACACACAGATCTTAGAAAAGACCCCACTTCAGTCACCTGTGAATCAGTGGGACTTTGTGAAATTTATTGACCACAAGGGACAAAAGAGCAAAACAGATGGTGCAATTTCATGCTTTTTCTGGAGAGTTAAAAATACCATCAATCAAGTACTTAGAAATTGGCAGTAATTGAATGTTTGTTATTCTGTAAGTTATATTAGACAGAAAGTTTTTCTACGTATAAGAGCATAGATGAACCACTTGAAATAGACATTGCTCATGATTTCTGACTGCCCAGTGCGTTGGTCAAACCCATAAAATTCATTCTCAGCTTCCCTTTTAGCTAGTATACAGTATGACCATAGTTCCACCAGACAGAGTCACCTAATATGGGACCGTGGTTTGGGAGTGAGCAACTTGAGAAAGAGTGCTACATGGACACCACTAGTGTGGCAGCAAGGCCTCCAGCCTTTGGGATGGCCACAATTACAAGGCCAAGTTTCTGTCCCAGAAGGGGCATTTATTGGGATTTGGAGGGCAACAGCAGTAGATACTCTTTTCCTCATCAGGTCAGTTTGGGTGCAGGGTTTTGGACATTGTTCCTGCTTGGATATGTTTCCATTCTTTCCAGCTATTCTGTGAGATATCCAATATTGTTTTTATAATTTTTTTTTCTACTTTATCAACCAGAGTCAGCTTCTGTTGCTTACAATTGAGAACCCCAACTAAGATAATATCTATGGCAATTAAACATGTACTTTGAAAGAAAAAAATTACTTTGGCTTTTCCTGTATGGTTAAAGCCATGGAGAAATTAAAGCTGACAGAAGAGGTCTAAGATGCCCAGATTGCCTCTGGGGGAGGCAAGTCTTTTAACTGCCAGAGTTCTTCCCTGGACCTTTGAAAGAATCCAGAGAAGCTTCAGGGTGGTGTGTCTAATGGAACTGGTCTAGAGCCCTCAAAACCTTTTCACTGGGAAGGAACAATAATACCCAAAACATCTTGTGTGCCTCATATCTGGAGTATTTATTGGCTGAAGAGAGAATTTCTTTGCAGAATGAATCCATTTCCCATTGTCTTTTATTCCAGTTTGAAACTGTTGCATACCCCAGAAAAGCCATGTTCTTTCAATCCTGATCCATGCTTGTGAGAGCAGTCATGTTCTATAATCCTGATTTAATATTGTAGGATGGAACCTTTTGATTTGGTTGTTTCCTTGGAGATGTGACACACCCAATTGTGGGTGTGATCTTTTGATTAGATGGAAATGTGACCCCACCCATTCAAGGTGGGTCTTGATTAGTTTACTGGAGTCCCCTTTAAAGTGGGACTCAGAGTCAACAGAAACACAGATGTTTGGAGATGCAGAAGCCCCAGGAAATGCCAGGAGCTGAAAGAGTTGACAGAAGCTATACAGGAACCACAGCCCAGCAGATGTCACCATGTACCTTTCCATGAGAGACTAAGGAAGCCAGAACCTGGAGAGAGCCAAGAGAAGCTAAGAGAAGAAATCCAGAGTTGCTCCAGAGAAGCTCAGAACCAGGACCAGCAGATGTGACCACATGTTCCTCATGTGGCAGAGAAAACCCAGACAGACATCAGCCTTTCTTTGGACTTAGTCTGACCACTTTTAAGGTCTTAGAACTGTAAACTTGTAACTTAATAAATCCCTTTTATAAAAGCCAATCCATTTAAGGTATTTTGCATTCCAGCAGCTTTAGCAAACTAAACACCTTTCTTTAAGCAATGCTTTCACTACCCAAAATGATTATACATTAATTATTTTTAGCATTGTTTCTTCCACATTGGATTAAAAACCCTGACTCTATATGTGAAGAAGAAGGTGTGTGGAACAGATACCTCTCATCTGATGAGATGCTTGGGGAACACTGTGGTGGGTTGGAAATTTCTTTCATGTTCTCTGTAAAAATTGTGAACTATAACACAAATAAAGAAAAGTGCATAAAACATAAGTGACCTTTTAGAGAATCACAATAAAGTGAACATAATATTACCACCACTGATAATGACAATAGAGAATATTCTTGCCAGCAATCTGAAAGCCCACGTCGATCTCTAATTTGCATTCTTTCTTCCCTCCTGGAAGAAACCATTAACATAACGTTCATTCCTTTGCTTTTTATTTATGGTTTTATCACCTCCATATGTATCTCTAAACAACATACTATTTAGTTTTCCCCGTTTTAAAACTTGATGTATATTCACTGTATGTTTACTTTTGTGTCTTTTCTTTGTCACAAGAAATTTGTCCATGCTGTTGTGTGTCATTGTAGTTCATTCATTTTCATTGTTGTATAGTATTCTATTATATGATGATATTATAGTGTATCACAGAGTGGCTTTAAGTTTAATTTCCCTTTTAATACAAGTAACATTTAGTATATTTTTTTGCTTATTGATTGATCAATAATTGACTTATTGGTAATTTGAATTTTCTCGACCACAAAGTGTGCTTTCAAGTTCTTTACCCATTTCCCTATTGGATTTTTATTGTTTTAGCCTGGGTTTCCCAAAGGCAGAGCTTGAGGCAAATGAATATGTACTAGTACTTTGTTATTGACAGTACTTAGAGGTGCAAAAACAATGTAAGAGGAAAGTGAGGTCCGGAACAAGGAGCCTTGGCAGACCAAGGCACTTGGCAACTGCACTTCACTTTTTTTGGTTAAACAACAGATGTATTATGAAGTTAAAATGACTTATTGCTAACCATTTATAGTATTTAAAGAGAAGCATACCATATTCTTGTTTAAGAGAAGTCAGTACTCTAAAGATATAAATTTCCTGGGAAAATTATCAAAATTTGAAATTTTGAGAAAACCCAATGAGGTACTTCTATTTTATTTTTTTGCTGGGTGGGGCATAATGAAGAGTTATTGGGAAAAACTAAATATGTGAAATCATGAAAAAGAATAACAATGAAGAGAGAATTGCCTTATATGATAACATGCAGCTGATGTACTAGTAGATATATTAGCGGAAGAGAAAGGGCCATTTAAAACCAATGAGGAAATAATAAACTATTCCATAAATGAGAGGAAACTGATAACCATAAAAGAAAAGGAAAAACCAAACTGATTGCAAACAAACCAATCACAAATTTAAAACCATACTTTAGTTGTTATACCAGTACCCCCAAAAAACCCAGAGGTGGAAATAAGGGATAGGCGCACTCTACTCAATACATAAACATTAGAAACTATAAAAGAAAAGATGGGGAGAGCTGGCTACAAAGATTTTCAACCCCTATACAGAAAAAACATGATAAAACAAAGTTTAAAAAGTAATTGAGGGAAATTTTAGAAAAGGCCAGAAAGTCTTACAATCAAAAAATAAAACATGATCACCGATTAAGAAAAAATAATTCACAAAAGAAGTACAAATACTGTATAGATCCACACTCTTCTAGTTTGCTAGCTGCCAGGATGCAATATACCAGAAATGGAATGGCTTTTTAAAAAGGGGAATTTAATAAGTTGCTAGTTTATAGTTCTAAGGCCGAGAAAATGTCCCAATTACAACAAGTCTATAGAAATGTCCAATCAAAGGCATCCATCCAGGGGAAGATACCTCGGTTCAAGAAGGCCAATGAAGTTCACAGTTTCTCTCTCATCTGGAAGGGCACATGGCGAACATGGCGTCATCTGCTAGCTTCTTCTCCTGCTTCCTGTTTCATGAAGCTCCCTGGGAGGCATTTTCCTTCTTCATCTCCAAAGGTCACTGGCTGGTGGATTCTGCTTCTCGTGGCTATGTCATTCTGCTCTGCTCTCACTGGATCATTCTTTTTCCAAAATGTTTCCTCTTTTATAGGAGACCCACCCAAATGGGTGGAGACATGTCATCACCTAATCCAGTTTAACAACTACTCTTGATTGGGTTACATCTCCAGGGAGATGATCTAATTACAGATTCAAACATACAGTATTGAATAGGGATTATTCTACCTTTACAAAATGGGATTTTGATTAAAACACGGCTTTTCTAGGGGACATATATTCTTTCAAACTGGCACACATACCAACAACCAAATATTTATTTTTGCATAATAGAATTGCAAAGATTTAAAACAGTGATGAAACCCAGAGAAAGAAAGGATGTGGGAAAGCTGGGATTTTCACATGATTTTGGTGTGACTGTATATTTTTAGAAGTAGACTGTAAATTATTGCATCTAAACTTTAAAAAGTACGTCTTTCAAACAGGTAATTTCACCCTAGAAATTTATCCTAAAGATATAATCATACATTAGTAAAGATGTATGGACATGGATGCTTATCAGAATGTTTTTTTTATAAAAGTGAAAAGCTAGAATACCCATTAGAGTTTGTATAATTTATAATTCATTTGTATAATAGAATTCTATTTCATCATTAAAATTGATGAGAGGATGCAGGGTTAGTTCAGTGGTAGAATTCTCGCCGGCCATGCAGGAGACCCGAGTTCGATTTCCAGCCCATGTCCTTCCCCCCACACCCCCTCAAAAAATTAACAAATGTGCTACGATAATGGACTAGTCACATGGAAAAGAATGAAATGTGACCCCCATCATACAGCATACAAAAACAATTTGATGAGAAATAGAATGAAATAAATACTGGGGCCTCTGAACTTTCAGAAATAAATGTACTCAAATAAAAAAAGTCTTACATTTCACAAAAAAGAGCTAGATCAATTTACCTCTAACTAATATATATGAGCTACAATGGAAAGTAAATTTACAGTTTTTTTACGAAGTTTGTGTCCCAGATGAGCAATATGTTTGCCACATATTTGCAAGAAAACCACCTATTTTGGTAGTCATCGATGAGGAAGGATGGCAAAGTATCAAGTGAAGTAAGTGGGTATCATAGAACCCCAAATTTTATGATCATGCTGTGGTCTTATAATGAGATGAATCTTCATACTAATTTGGGCTCAGAAACAGATGGAATGGATGGGCAGTATAGACACTGAAGACTGGGTGGGATCCTGAGAGGAGTCAAAAAAAGGAAACGATAAAAGCGATTTTAAATGTTAGCTATGTTTGTCAATGCAAGCATTCATGTTTGAGATGCCTTAGATGCTGCAGATGTGTTGATCTTCCCATGAATCTAACATTAATCAGAGTAAGTAAACATAAGTAGGAGTTTTGGGGAGACTTGCCACCTATCATTTTCTCTACAAAACCTGATTCTTAGGTTGGGAGAGGAGGATATTCTCGCCAGTGCCCTCACTGTGGGTCCCTGGCCCCAGAGGATGGATTTGCATTTTTTGGAATACTCACAGTTCACTGCCACAATGGAAACATTCCAGTTCCTTATGTTTTAGGAAGAAGGGGAAGATCTTATAGAATAGGGCAGAATTTCTCAATTTCAACACTATTGACATTTTTAGATGGATCATTGTTTTGTGTTATTGAATGCTGCCCTGTGCATTCAAGGATATTTAGCCAGCATCCTTGGCCTCTACTTTCTGTTCTACATGCCAGTAATACCCTCTTGTCCCCAGCTGTGACCACCAAAAATGTCTCCAAATATTGCCAAATGTCCCATGGGAAAATTGCCTGTGGTTGAAAACCACTGGAATAGAGAATAGATGATATCTTGTAACATGACATGACATCTCTAAGTGAAAAAAAAGCAAGTTACAAAGCAGAACATGCAGACTTTAGACCTGGCACAGGATGGAATTGAACTTTAAAACAGCAGAAATCTATGACTCTAGTGAATGCTTTGGTAACTAGTCTTATATCTTATGATCTTACTTTTATTTGAGAAAATGAATATCTACATGTATTAAGCATTTGATTATGAGAGCTTTATATTTTATTCTATGTATTTCAGTATTTTCTAATTTTTTGACATTGGATATGTCATCATTTACATTGAAAGAAAAACATTATAAGTCAATAATTGCATGCATGCATAGAAAAATATGAAAGGATATACATTATAATGTTAAAAGTTATTTCTTAATATTAAAATTTTTCTCTTTTGTTGCTTTTATTTGTATATTCTAAATTTCTTACAGTAAGCACATACTAATTTTGTAATCAGAAACAAAGTAAACAGCAGTTGTTTCAAGCATAGATCCTGATTACAGCAAACCACTAGGTGCCCATAGATACCTGGGCTCATTAAAATGTTTGCTTCTAACTTGGGTTGTTCAATCCATTATAATTCTTAGACAATGATTTAATGACCTCTTGTTAATACCCGGTTAAATAATGATAGCTTGTCTTCCAAATATTCTTTAGTCATCTTATCACATCTCTCCAATCCAGCTGAAGGACCACTTCTTACTTTGATATGAAAATGAATGCTATCCAGTGTGTCCTCAATTTTTTCTTCTGTCCTCAAATATTTCTTTGCAAGTTAACTTTTCTCTTTTCTAGCTTCCGTCATCTGTCAAGAACGATTTATGTAATTTTTGAAATTTTTTGAAAATGAATTCAAGAATTTCAGTTTTTACCTGGTGCTCTTCCTACCAAAATCAAGGAAATAATCCAGGAAATAAATAAGGAGTTGGGTACATTAAATTATGTTTAGGCATGTTCTTAATCTTAGCCCACATTCCTGTGTGGTTTTACTGTGTGTGTGTGTTTTTTTTTGCATGGGCAGGCACCAGGAATCAAACCTTGGTCTCCGGCATGGCAGGCAAGAACTCTGCCACTGAGTCACCGTTGCCCTCCCTTTCCTATGGTTTTCAACTCATTGTAAATAGGGCCTCCTAAAGATATATTTTTCATCAAGATATGGCCTACCTGAATGAAGTTTGATCTTAATCCTGAGTAGAGGAGTCTTTATAAGCAGAAGAAATTCAAACACAGAGACAGAAAGCCAAGGGAAGGAACTAGAAATAGGACTGTAAACTCACCTGACAAGTGAGACCAAGCTGCTGGGACATCCTGCAGCCAGCCTGAGCCTTTGGTGTCTGTCTCTCTTCCATTCACCCTGGATGTTACTTTTTGTTTCCCACTGGAATCAAATATAGAGAACAAGAAGAATAGTTACCAAAGCATTCACTAGAGTCATAGATTTCTGCTGTTTTAAAATTCAATTCCATCCTGTGCCAGGTCTAAAGTCTGCTAATCTAAGGGAAAAATAAAACTAGCTAATTGGACTTTTTGTAAAGCAGAAGAGAGCTTTTGAACACAAAGGTTAGGATCACGTTACTCAGCAGTCAAATATACTTGTAGAGTCACCAGTTGTCCTAGGATGTGGGACTTTCTGTGCTAGCAGACCAGGATGTCTGTTCACCCGAGTCATGATGTATTTTGTGAGGAATATTTAAATTAAATGAAGGCAGGAAATCTGCTTTAAAAATTATAACTGGTGGAAAACTGAAGGTAAAACAGGTTGAGACCTTTCATTTTACGGATGAAAAAACTGAAGCTTTGACAACTTAAGCTGTGCAGGGCTAAACCATTTCATAGTATCATAGATAGAATTAGATTCTGCCCAGAGGTCCTAACTGCCAGTCCAGATGATTCTCTTCCATACTGCATTTCCCTCTTTTCTAATGCTACAATATTAATTAAATCATGGTGTGCCTAAAGGGCTGTCTTCCCCAAATTTAATGGTACTTTTGTGGAAGGCTTGGGAGAGTTGTACATAATCCCTTATTGTCTACACATGTATGCTTTTGGTATATACATCCTGAAACTTTGGGAGGTGGAAGAGAATAGCCAGGGAAGCTCATTGTGTTACAGTTTCTGGAACTGCTGAATTCCCATTCCAATAGACTTGCCTTTCAGCCCTTATTAGTCACAGATGTGATGGCAATGAGTTGAAAAATAATGAGTGGTACTCTACCCAAGTGGTTCTCAAACTTTAGAGCATCAGTATTGCCTGGAGTGCTTGTTAAAAACTAGACAACTGGGCTCCCCATGCAAAGTTTCTGATTCAGTAGTTTTGGGGTGTGGCCCAAGTATTTACATTTCTAACAAATTCCTAGGTGATGATGATGTTGCTGGTTTGGGTACTATGTTTTGAGGACCACTGCTCTATACCAGTGCCTTATGTGTAGGTGTACGCACGCACGCACAAGCACGCGCACTCACAAATAGAGCAAAATTTTCACGTTAATGGAGAGGACAAGTTAGGCACCTATTTTAACAAATACAGCAATACTTAATAAGAAAAATTGTTAAGATTTATAAAGTAGAGAAGGAATTTTTTTCACACTTTCCCCCAGCATCTTACATCTCATCTTTGTGGGAGAAAAGGTTTTAGAATCTTTTTTTAAGATAAAAAAAAATTCTTTCAGTAGGAAGAGAACTATAGGATGGTTCTTTTAATGACATATTTGCAAATTGTCCTTTTATAGCCTTTGAGTACAGTACACCTTTAGAAAAAGCTTAGTAAGCTTACTTGTGAATCATTTACAACAGTTACAGCTTTTAACCCATCATTAATTTTCACAATAGCTGTTGTTTTATGACTGGAGTAATTAACTACACAATGTTTCACAAGCATTTTAAATAACTACTTACATCAAGAGCCTTAATATGTATAACAATAAAGCAAATTAACAGGTTTATTGGCAGTAGGAAAATTCCTTGGGTGTCAGGAGCTTAAGAACAGCAAGTTTAGTCTAATCAGACATTTAGTGCTTTGAGACTATCCTTTAGTCTTCAAAATTTAGGTACCAAGCTATGTTCTATTCAGAAACTGACCTCTATTCTTAATTGAAAACATATCTATGGTGTTATATTTTTTTTAAGAGAAGCATTGATGCTCTTCTTCTACATATCCTCAGTTCTGAGGCTTAGTTTAAAACATCTTTCTTCAAAATTGAATCTCCTATATTGCTTTTAAATCTTTGCCCAGGTACTCTTAGTTATTCTACAGGGTTTAGTTAAAATGACACCTCCTCAGGGAAGCCTTCAGTGATTACTCCATTATAGCACCATGAGTTCTTTCTTCCAGACAGGTTCTTTAGCGTTAGAAACAAAACTATTTGTTTGACATCAGTTTTGCTTTTAGAATGGAAGCTCCATGAAGAAGGGATCATGTCTGTTTGCCCCTTGGTGCCTAGAATATTGAAGATGCCTGTGGTAGGCAGCCTTCAAGATGGTCCCCACTGATCCCCACTTTCAGGCATACTCACCTTTGCTAAGCCCCTCTTTTGTTGTGCCAGGGCTGATCTGAGTGCAGTAGAATACAGGAGTGATTGTACGTCACTTCTGAGATTAGGTTATAAAAAGCTGAGGCTTCCACTTGGGCAATCCCTAGCTTTCTCTTCTCTGGGGAAGCCAGCTGTCATGTGGTGGGCAGTCCTATGGAGAGGCCCACCTGGTGAGGAATTGGATCCTCTGGCCAATGCCAATAAGAAACTGAAGTCTGCCCACAACCATGGAAGGAGCTTAGATGGGGATTTTCCAGCCCATATTGAGTTTGAAGATGATTGCTGATGAGGCTGGTAGCTTAACTGCAACCTCTTTAGAGATCCTGAATCACCACCACCACCCAGCTAAGGTTCTCCTTCATTCCTGACCCTCAGAAACTCTGTGTAGTAATAAATGTTTTTGTCTTGAGTTGCTATGGTTGGGAAAATTTATTACACAGCAATTGACACCAATACAGTGCTGAATAAATATGTGTTGATTAAATGAATGAAGGGTCTAGATGTATGGTAATTCATATGATAATAATCCATAGCAAATTATTTTAATCCTAAAGACATTATCTTGCTTGGGTTAAGCAATCTGATAACAGACATAAAACTGAAGGCTTGGAGTTGTAATGACTCACGCTGATTATTTCTTTATCTGTTAGGATGTGAACAATTTAAATAGTATTTCAGTATAGAATTTCTTGTTGGTCACTAGTCTACAGGGACCTATTAGAAAAGAGACACCACTTCTTCAAATTAAAAAAAAAGTTGCTATATTAACTTTCCCAATAATAATGACTAAAATATAAGGTATCTTGTATAAATTATAATGATCATATTATTAAACATAAGCTTCATTCTAATATACAAAACCTTAATCACAATAACCAGGCATTTAAAAGCCTTAGGATGTAATAATTATCAAGTCACTACATTACCTTTTTATCATAGAAATAAAATTTTCATGATAGTTTCAAAGTTTACTTGTTAAACAGCTGAAGAGAGAGTCACTAGATTTAGCAGCCTTACTTGTGATGTTATAGTAGAATTTATATTTATGGTTTCTAATACATTTTAAATTTGAGAATACATCCTCCATTGATATAGTTAAATATATCCATGAGAGCTATAAAGTACTTCAAAATATGCCTAGTAACTTGCTCTAAATACAGTCTATCATTATGGTGGGTTGAATTATGGACCCCAATTTAGACATATTCTTAATCTTAATCCACATTCCTGTGGATGTGACCCCATTGTAAATAGGATTTCTTGAAGATGAAATTCTAAATTAATGTGTAGCCCAACTGACTGAGATTGGGTCTTAGTCAAGATTACTGGAGGATTTATAAAGGAAAAGAAACCAGGAGCTACAGTAAGAAGAAGCCATAGGCAGGAGCCAGAGGCCAGAAGCCAGAAATCAGCTGGAACATAGAAGAGAAAGGAGAGGATATAGTTATGCGGTGGGAAAACCCAGGCACCCCAAGGATTGTGGACAAGCTGGCCAGAATGCTACTGATTCCAGGAGGAAGCAAGCTTTTTTGGCTTCTGAAGCCATGAGATAATAAATTCCTGTTGTTTAAGTCAACCCATTGTGTGGGATTTGTCATTGCAGCAGCCTGGAAAACTGAGGCAGTAATCATTATTTGCAGGTTCTGTATTTGCAAATTTACCTATGAGTTAAAAATTATCTGCAACCTCCAAATCAATACTCACTACAATTTCAAGGTCATCTACAGGCATATGCAGAGCAGGGAAAAATGTGAGTCACAAGTTCCCAACTGAAGTTGAACAACGATTCTCTGGCTCTTTGTTTCAGCCCTCGTACTGTAAACAAGTGTCCTTTTTGTGGTACACTGAGTGCCACAGTTTTTGCATTTTTGCACTTTTTCTTGGTGATTTTGTTGTTTAAAATGGCTCTCAAACATAGTGCTTATGTGCTGTCTAGGGTTCCTAATTGCAAAGAGGACGTGCTATGCCTGATGGAGAAAATACATGAGTTAGATAAGCTTTGCTCAGGTATGAATTCTGGTGCTGTTGGCTGTGAGTTCAATGTTGATGAATAAACAATACATATTAAATAAGCTGTCTCTAAGCAGAAACACATGTAAAACAAGGTCATGTCTTGATTGTTTGATGAAAATGTTGTGATCAGAGGCTCCCAGGAATCTAACCCTGTTCTTCCAGTGGTTCCAGTATTTACTAATTCAGTGTTTACAGTGACTTTATGGAAGAACTATACTGAGTAATGAGAATCAAGTTTGCATTATACTGTTCCCACTGGAATTGTATTAGATTTTAGAAAACAACTTTAAGGTTGTTTGTCTCTTATACATTCAACACCTAACTATAGAATACTAACATCTATTCTTCGTATGTTAATTAAACAATTTAAATTGCACATTGTTAAATAGTTGCAGTAGTTCACATTTGCCCTAATTTATCAAATGTCATATGTCATCTGGTACAAGGAAAAGGGCATGGCATTTTTCAGTTCGTAACTTTTCTTTGAAAGACAATATAGTCATAAAATAGACAGATTGCTAATCAGCTGTGGGGGAGAATTGATGTCTTTTCCTCCTTTATTTTTGGTAATTCTACTTGGGAGAAGTGGTCAATGTCAGGAAGTAACAATTTGTTTAGCGTATGTTATAGGTTGGGTTCCCAGGAAAGCAGACTTGGAGATACCCATTAGCATGCAAGAAATTTATTGGTGATCACTCTTGGAATCAACTCCCATGGAAGGGAAGGGAGGGAAGGGAAGGAAAGGATAGGTAGAGGATTGGGCAGAGGAAAACGTTGGGCTCAAGAAGGTCTTAGTCACAAGTATGGCAGGATCTGGAAATGGGGTGACCCTTCATAGTCGTTTGAAGTTGGGGTAAGAGGGACTGATCATTACACCCCACGTTGATCAGACATTGGGACCTCAGCTGTCCCAGGAAGGAGGTATATCCTTGGGTGTCATGGCTCTCTTCAGCAAAGACAATTCAGAAAGAAGACTGACAGCTGAGGATGGTCATCTGGAAACCCTTCAGGTAGACAGGGGAATGTCAGCGGCACATACCAGAACCCACTACATCATCAGCACTACCTTTTTTTTTTTTCTTAATAACAGTAGTTCTATTTTTCTTCAAATGATTTCATTAAGAAAATCAGTGTCAAACTGATGTATTCCAGGTGAGTAGGCCAAATTAGCCCTAAGTAAATAAATTTAAAAGGGAATATCTTCTAAAACACATTTGTCTTGCTTTCTACAATCTGTACTTCCTAAATAACATGAGTGATTTGCAAAAGAATACTTTTTTTTTTGAAATTTTAGTGATAGGATAACATAATCTTGATTTTCCCATTCTATATTTGATGGCAATTTCTAATTTATATTTTGTAAATATGTTTCAGATCAATATTTTCACTCACTGTACTCCAGGAACTCACTGAAAAGAAAACTTAGTTGCATAGTTGTTGGAAGCTATAAAAAAAAATTGAGCAACATTGAAAATAAAACTTTTGCTTTATTGTTCTCTATAAAGTTTTAAAAATGTGCAGAAAAGGAATAGACGGTGCTCTATAAACTTTATTTTTTTAGGATCTTTTGTTACAAGCTGCTGTTTTCCAGACAGATTTGTTACATTGTTGTGTCCCTGGAATCATAAATTATTCTTGTCTAAATTTGGTTCTTGAAATTAGCTAGTAACGTGTGTGTGTGTGTGTGTGTGTGCCCCCCTGTACACACATACTTGTATATGTATATACAATTATGCCATTCTTCCAGGAAAAACAAATCTTCCAAAATTTTCTCCAAAAGAAATATATGTTGGAGAAGCCATAAATCTACCAGTAGCTGTTATTATCTGTCTCACATTGCTTATGTCAAGAGTTAGGAATGATAGAAAAATAATTATTTACTTTATTTTAAAAGTTGTTATTCATGGTATATGCTATAATTTTTTATGGTTTCTCCCAACTGAAGGAAATTATCATTATCGTGTTCTTAAAGTTTTGTGGATGATCCTCCCTAGAAATTGAGTCTGTAAAAATTGAGTCAGGTTCAACAGTGACATACAAGTGTAATTTTTACTTTCCTTGTTCTTCAAGAACAGATTTAAAATCTCACTTTTGAATATTAACTATTACTGAGGGCCATTTGGATTTCTTTAACTTACTAAAACTATCTGATAAATGCTGTTGCCAATACTCGAGGCTTTTCTCATTTGTTTTTTTTTTTCTATCCCCAAAATATTCACCACATAGAATTCTTACAGGTAGATTTATTTTCCTAATTTGAAGGAATTTGTGTTTAAAAAGTTTCTGAAACCTTTTTACCTATTCTATTCCTTTAAAAAAGGAAATTTCATGCTCTAGGTGGATAACATTCAACAAGAAGGGCTGTTGCTTCATATTTGAATTACACTGCCAAGTAGCTCAGTAGAAAGAACATTGATTCCAGTGGAATCTTTGGCTTTATTTCTTGTCATTTTTGTTGAATTTGCTATTATGATTGAGATGGAGGTTAGAAAATAAACTCATATTCTCCTCTATTGGTGATGTAATAATAAATTATTAGCTCCAAAAATAGAAATTGTTAGAAATTAGCTAATATAAAATATTAGCTGTAAAATATTTTTCTTTGCTCTAAGCTATTTTATTAAAAAATCATTTAATAATAAATAATATTACTTTTCAATTTTCCTCTTTAGTACCTGATTGTGCTGATTTGAAAGGAAGTATGGCCCCTGGAAAAGCCATGTTTTTTTTTGTTTTTTTTTTCACATAGGCAGGCACCGGGAATCGAACCCAGGTCCCCTGGCATGGCAGGCAAGCATTCTTGCATGCTGAGCCACCATGGCCCACCCAAAAAGCCATGTTTTAATCACAATCCCATTTCATAAAGGTAGAATAATCTATTCAATACTGTATGTTTGAAACTGTAATCAATCATCTCCCTGGATAATGAGATTTAGTCAAGAGTGGTTGTTAAACTGGATTAGGTGATGACATGTCTCCACCCATTTGGGTGGGTCTTGATTGGTTTATTGGAGTCCTATAAAAGAGAAAACGTTTTGGAGAAAGGGAGATACAGAGAGAGCAGAGACTGCTATAGCACCATGAAGCAGAGTCCACCAGCCAGCGACCTTCGGAGATGAAGAAGGAAAATGCCTCCCATGGAGCTTCATGAAACCGGAAGCCAGGAGAGGAAGCTAGCAGATGACCCCGTGTTTGTCATGTGCCCTTCCAGCTGAGACAGAAGCCCTGACTGTGTTCGCCATGTGCCTTCTCACTTGAGAGAGAAACCCTGAACTTCATCGGCCTTCTTGAACCAAGGTATTTTCCCTGGATGGATGCCTTTGATTGGACATTTCTAAAGACTTGTAATTGGGACATTTTCTCGGCCTTAGAACTATAAACTAGCAACTTATTAAATTCCCCTTTTTAAAAGCCATTCTGTTTCTGGTATATTGCATCCTGGCAGCTAGCAAACTAGAACACTGATTATTTTTCTAATTTTTGTATCCTAATGCTTTATACAAAATTTTCTATCTTACATCAGATAAAATATTTTATCTTAGAATTTATAGTGCTTTAAGCTGCTTAATTTTAACAGTGATTAATTTTTTTACTAATGAAATTTCCATTAAAAACAGAATTACTAGAATGTAATTAGAATGATTATGCTTGTACAATGTTTATTATAGATTATTAATGCTAAATTAATTGTTATTATGCAATTTTTAATGACATAATAACATAATAAAAGTAGATTTTATTTCATTGCTCAACAACTGAATTCACTTATATGTATAAATGGCACAATATTTAATAACAATTTGAAATGTCAAATTTAGCCATTGTAGTAATAACAACACTGAAGGAAAGCAACTCTATATTTATAAAGAGCTTAAAGTGGTATATGTTATTTCAGATTGTTACATCAAAAAGTCTATTTAATTCTTAAAACTAGTTCCCTACTTTGTAAGTTTGTATGGAAAATACATTTTAACATTGTTTAAGTGTTTTATTTCAAGCAACCAGAAAGTTGAAAAATATATACTTATTTGGTTAGAAGAAAGCAGTTTACTGTCATCCATTGGGAAGTTTTCAAAATTATTATACAATAATAGCGATATTATATATTATAATAAAAACTTTTCAAAAATTATAAAGATCTATGCTATAAATGGTGCCATATTAGGTGAAGCACCTGTGCTCAGTGCACAAACTGAGCAACCAAAAGTTGCAAAGAAGATGGACTGCAAATGCATTCTTGTAAAGAATGCCCATGAAGAGATGCTTGTAGATAAACTGGATTTGTAGGATAAAATTGAAAATCCTTTGTTCTTTCTTTACATAAACTGAAATTCACCAGATTCAGGACTTAAAATGAAGTTTGACTCTGCAATAAACAGTTTAAAATGTGAATAATATTATTTCTTATACTTTTTGGATAAAATCATTTATCCTTAAGGCTTTGCAAAAACTGTCAAGCACATGGTATGCATTAATAAAAATTTATTGAGTGAATAAAGGAATCAGTGATATTTTAAATATTCCAGAATGGAGTCCCAATTACATAAGAAATTTATCTTTATGTGAAATTAGTTCACAGATCAGACATTGTATGTCTTAAATACTACAGAAGGTATGCATTAATATGATTCACATATGAATTGAACTCATATAGTTTCTCAAAATCCTCTATTTTCTTTCAAGCAATATGTATGTAACCTTGCTCAATAAAGCAAATATAAGAAAATTTTAATGCACTATTCCAAACAAGGTTGGCACTCAGTATTTCTGCTTTGGCTTGATGAATGTCTTGATGGATGATTTTCACAATTATGTTTTACATCTTTCGATACTTTAAGCATGTTATAATTTTTAAAGTATGATTTATTGTACATATAAAGCATATATGCCTATATTTGTTAGTATTAATATTACTAAAATGCCATCCAGTATAAGAAACAACTCAATATATACCAAACAGAAGTTATTAACAAACACCATGGCATCTACAGAGAAATTAGCGTTGACCTTAAAGAGATAGATTTATAAAAGAAAATAGTGAAATAATAAATTATAAAAATATTTTAACTCAGGATACTTAAAACTATCAGCTCAATAAATAATTCTAAGAATCCTTTTAATTTTTTATTACATCATAAAGTCTTTACAAACTCCAATGTGAAAGTTGACAGATAATTATATCCCTCAAACTTGGCACATAAGAGGTGTCCATTTTTATTAAATGTAATCTAAATGGCAGGTGCAAAAATACATACCGTATTTCTTCTCTTCAGAATTCACACCTTTAGTTTTGAGAGAAAGGCATTTTTAGTCACTTCTCTCCATATCCCCTCAACTTTTTTTGCCATGGGCTGCCTCGAACTTATAAAAGAGTTTAGAAATTTAAAATACCATACTAAGCATCTACCATTTTGTATCCATTTCCAAAAAATTGCCTTCAACTTTCCCTTACCAAAATCATCACTGTGGGAGCCATCGTGATACAGTCTCTGATTACCCCCTTAGGTTTCCTTGATTATGCATATCCTATCCATTGTCCTGTTTTCACCTGGAGTCCCTGTCTTTTGTTGTTGTTGATTTGTGGGGAGTTCTTTGTATTCTTTAGATTGGTCCCTTGATGTTTTTTCCAATCTTTCATTGGCTATTAACTTTATCCATAACACACTTCCTTGAACAGAAGTTGTACATTTTGATTTAATCAAATCAGTTTTTTTCTGTCCTCATGATTAATATTTTTTGTATTTTAATTCCCTTTTTTTTTTTGACCTGGGTAGGCGCTGGGAAGTGAACCTAGGTCTCTGGCATGGCAGGCGAGTACTCTGTATTTTTGTGTATTTTAATTATGAAGTTCCTCCCCCAACTCCATTTCAGGTTACAAAAATATTCCCGTACATTGTCTTCTTTTAACTTTATAGTTTTAACTTTCACGTTTAGGTTTTTAATCTATTATGACTCTATAAGATGCTGGACAGGACCCGATTTTTTCTTTATAGATGAGGCAGTTTTTTCTGCACTGTTAATGGGTTCTTTCAGCATTGGTTTGGAATTTCATCTTAGTAATAAAGTTATCTTATAGATGTAAGTTTTTCTCTGAAGTCTTTATTTTGTTCTTGAATTCATATTATGCTGTTTTTATTCTTATAATTTTGGCCTTATGAGCTTAATACCTGGTAGGGCACGTTCACTTCACTTTCTGTTTCAAAGTAAACCTGTTTGCGTGCCTTTATTCTTCTATTTACATTTTTGTTTATTAAATTCCTTGAAAAACCCAACAGAAAGTTTGATTTTGAATGCATTGGATTCATATCATTTTAAACTGATATTGTTATAATATGAAGTCATTTAATCCAATAGCAAAGGCTATGTCCCCATTTATTCAGACCACCTTCAAGTCACTTATTAGGATTTTAATATTTTCTCCTTGGAGTATTTGTATATTCTTTACTATTTCT
This sequence comes from Tamandua tetradactyla, assembly GCF_023851605.1. Classification (NCBI taxonomy): domain Eukaryota; kingdom Metazoa; phylum Chordata; class Mammalia; order Pilosa; family Myrmecophagidae; genus Tamandua; species Tamandua tetradactyla. Next base: position 63,506,649 of record NC_135341.1, on the reverse strand, counting down.
GGATGCTGTTTAGTTTTTTTTCTCTATTGGATTGGTATCCTGTTTTTGCTTTTATTTGCTATTTATTTATGGTGTGGAGAGATTTGCCTAAAATGATCTTGTATCCATCAATCTTGACAAAATCTATCATTATTTATAATAGTTTAAAAAATTCTATTGGATGTTCTATTTATATAATCAATATTTTGTCCACACAATGATATTGTTATCTTTACCCCTTGAATTTGTAAACCATTTGATTCTTTTCATTTCCTCCCAGCATTGGTCAGGACTGAAGCAGTTCTAGTGAAAATGGGCATCCCTGTTTTGTTCTTCCGTGTAAAGAAAGTATACCATTAACTATTATATTTGCTTTGCTTTTTTTTTGTTTCTAAACTTTAACAAAGAGCTAAAAGTTTTTGGTTCTTTAATAATAAATAGGTGTTGAACTTTATCAAGTGTTGTTCCTTAATTTATAGAGATCATTTTAGTTTTCTCCTTTAATCTATTAATGTGGTAAATGACATTGATAGATATTCTATAGTTGAACCACTCTTTTATTCCTGGGATAAATCCTTCTTGATCATGATTATTTTTCAATACATTTGAATTTATTTAGCTTACATTTTATTTAGAGCTTATCTACCCACACATGCATTTCATAAGTGAAATGGACTTATATTTTTCCTGTTCCAATTTTGAGTTTTAAAATAATTTAAGATGACTTTTTAAATCATTAATCTATTCTGTCTAGGTTTTCATAGTTTTTGACATGTTAGTTTTCATAAATACCCTTTTACTGTTCAAACATTTCTATTGCATCTGTAGTTATTTCTCCTTGTTTCAATTTCTATTTTGTTATTTTCATATGTTAATTTCATATTGTTTAGTTTTGCCACACTCTTCTTAATTTTTTAAAAGAACCATCTTTTGCATTTAAAAAATCTTTTCTCTCAATTAAAAAAAAATTTACTCTCATTCCACTGATCTCTGTCTTTATCTTTATTATTCTTTCCCATCAGTTTCTTTGGATTTTCTTTGTTGCTGTTTTTCTAGTTTATTGAGTTGAATTTTTAGCTTGCGTTTTTTAACTTCTCTTGTTTCCTGGTAAATGTATTTAAAGCTATAAATAACTCTCTAAGTTTTGTTTTAGTTGTGTCAAGGAAATTTGAACATGGAGCATTTTATTGCCATTCAGTTTTAGGCATTTCATTATTCCCTTTTTACTCCAAGAGTTATTTAGCAACATATCATTTTATTTCTACATACACTGGAGTCTTTAAAAGTTGGCCTCTTATTATTAATTTCTAATTTTATTGCACCATGACCAGAGAATATAGTCAACATGATAGTGAATCTGTGGAATTTATTGAAGTTACTCGTGTAGACTAATCTACTATGAGCTTTTGTAAATATTCCACCTGTGCAAGGAGAATGTTTTCTCCTGGTTATTTTGGATTCAGAGCTCCAAATATCAAACACTGTGTATTTATTTATTGAATTATTTGTATTCTTCCTAAGTATTTTTACATTTTTTTTCTTTGATCTCCAGGTGACTGAGACTTGTAGGTGAAAATCATCAACTACAATTTTTGATAAATTATATTTTTCATTAAAATTCTGTAAATATTCTGAAACTATATTGTCAGGATGGTATATGTTGATAGTGGTTGAAATTCTTGTACCTCCTTGTACCTTACATTACTTTTTTTTGCCTTGACTTAAATATTGCCAGATATTTAGATTTCCATTCTATTTTTCTCTTAGTTCATGTTCTTCTGTTGTACCCTTTTGCATCCTTTTATTTTTATTCTTTCTGATCTTTTCTTTTCAATGTGTCTCTTGTAAATAGCATGTTGTTCGAGCTGACATCCTGGCTGACTTGGTTTGCCTCCGGTGCCTTCAAATAGCTGTGGTACGTATTCCCCCTTAGTTGTTTGTATTTTACATGGGTTTTTACAGATGTTCTCAGTGGGAGCCTGGTTGGATACTAGCCACTCTATCATCTGGAAACAGGAGAAAGACATTTTTAAGTAAAATATATCTCATCTATTTGTTTCAGCTGGATGAAATTAAGGCCATTTTTGAAGGAAATAATGTACTTTTCAAATTAGGGTCTTGGCGGCAACTAGACAGAGGGTAGATAATCTATTATTTAATAAAGAATTTCTCAAATGTAAATGAATGCAATTCACCAGTCATTCTTATGTTACATTAGGTTTTTAGCCTCAAAATCTTTTTTATTTTAAAATTTTAAAAATATTTTTATTGTACACAACAAACAAATATACAAACATTCCTGACATGCACTCTATTCAAATCTTCTTTGCTGAATAGAAATAAAAGAAACTCTTTCTGAAAATCTGTCTTTAGAAGACAACAGTAAATTAAAATTTATTGCATCCCCCACTAGGATTCACTGCACACATAAATATCAGCCCAGGGCATTAAGTACATGGCTTAAATGGTCTCCATAAAAGCAAAAATGAACTAGAGGCCTTTAAGTACATGTATTTTAGAAAGCCCCTCCTCCTTTGTTCTCAGTTGATAAATCTATACATTTAATGGTAGTTGTTCCTACACTGGTAGGTGCACCAAACTGGTAATTGGCACCCTGGTGATCCAATCATACCCAACATTCTTCGTAAATTCAATTAGGTGCTGTCAGTACTGACTGTGAAGATGGCTAAAGCCATTCTAATGGTCTATTTAGAAATCACTTTTGATGATCCTGAAACCTGGCTCTTGCTAGAGGGAGGAACCATATTTGCACTGAAGGCCACTCTGTTCTCAGCATCTGGTGCAATCCTTGGCACATTGAAGGTACCATGTATTTGTTTATTGATTGAAGGCTCTACAATGCATTGCTATTTAATAGCAATCTTCATAACCAGGATTTTTTTTTTAGTGTTAAACCAGGAATTTCAAGACTCCTTTTTACAAATCTACTATGTCACTACCATTATGACCAAGACTGATGGATTAATTCCCCTGGAAAATATATAAAGCAGAACTTCTCTGGTGAAAGTGGCTTTTCAAACTTTATCTGTAACCTAATGTGAATTGGCCTAGGGAAATCAGTGTATAATAAATGTATGAAATTGACTTAAAATATCTTCTCATAAGTTTTTTCCCTTAAAAATGTACTTAGCCCATTTAAAATAATCTTTCATAATACACAGAATTACTAGAAAAGGAATACTGAGGAAGTAAGGTAAAAATAGATAGTTTCCTCATATCTACTCCCACACTCTCTTGGGCAGACTTAATTCTCCTCTAAGATGGTGAGAGGGCAAAGAGAGGCCAATATAAGATGCAGGCTAAGTATAATCCTAGCCAATTTTCACAGAAACTAAGAATAAGACCTTGAGTTTCTCAAGATGTTGGTCTCTTCCTAGTAGTGATAATATGAGAAAAAACAGGTGCAACAAGCCTATATTTGAGATTAAATGATTTATCTGCATTAGCTACAGCAAAGATGGGGAAAAACAAAAAGTATGGCTAGTCTCTAAAAGTTTATCTGCACACAGGTCCAGTTTCACCAGTGTTATGCAAAAATCCAACCCAGCCCCTTTTAATCATGCCCTTTGTCTCCAACACAAACATCTCCCAATCTCTTTTCAAGTGTTGCCCCAACCACCTGTTGTCTGTGATTGGTTACAATTGTCTTTATTTATGTAAGGTCTTTCTCATTTTAGTATCATGATATGCACAAGGAGCTTTTATAACTGAGGTAATCGGAATTGAGGCAATTTACTGGGATAATTGGTGCATTAAAATTCAGTCTTTGCTGGGATCTCTGCTCTATTTGTTTAAATGCCATTTGTGATCTTGACTCATCTTACATTTAAAGTCATAAGTGTTAAAAAAAATCACAGAGTTCATCTGTGTTGGTTTGAAGCTGTTATGTACCCCAGAAAAGACATGTTCTTTTTTCCTGATTCAATATTGTGGGGTAGACATTTTGATTGGATTGTTTCCACAGAGATGTGACACACCCAGTTGTGGGTGTGTCCTTATGATTAGATGGAGATGTGCCTCTGTCCATTCAAGGTGAGTTTTGATTAATTTGTTGGAGTCCTTTCAAGTGGGAGACATTTTGGAGATCAATTGTTTCAGGGCCAACAGAGACACAGACATTTGGAGATGCTTAGTGTGCCAACAGAGAGAGAGAGAGATGCCAAGTCACAGACGTTGGGAGATGCAGAGGCCAGCAGACATTGTCATGTGCCTTTCTATGGGATGCTAGAACCTAGAGTTGTGTCCCAGGGGAACTAAGTGAAGACCCACAGATGCCTAGAGAGGAAACTACTGGCATCAGAAGCTGGAAGCTATGGAACTGGGAACAAGGACCAGCAGATGCCAGCCATGTGCCTTCCCGTGAGACAGATATCAGTCTTTCTTAAGTTAAGGTATTATTTCCTGGATGCCTTAGTTTGGACATTTTTATGGCCTTAGAACTGTGAACTTATAACTTAATAAATTCGCTTTATAAAAGCCAACCCATTTTTGGTATGTTGCATTCTAGCAGCATTTAACACACTGATATGTCATCTCTTTGCTATGTAACTCATTGAATAGGAAAGCATTTTTCAATAGTAGATTCTATTTTCATTAACTAAAAATGTTCACAGCCATAATGATCTTTTATAACATATTTTATCAAATCACACACACACACATATATATCACACACTAATACCAACATTGTGTAATATTGTAATATATTTCCTGAAATGATATTATTCTTTTTCTAGAATAAAATTATATAATGAAATTCTCTTCTTCTTTATATTATCTCCCATCATGATAAAAGATTCATTTTTTCCCTTTAGATTAAAATAGAAAAGGTACAGAATAAAGGCCAGTTACTAAGGTTAAAAGAATGAGTTAATATGCATATATAACTTCAGCCAGGCTTTATAAAAAATAAAATCATTTCAGTTATGTAGTTTGCACATTAGAAAGTTGTTTATTTTTTCTTTATACCTCAGATAGAAATCAACTCTGGTCCTAAGCACTTTTGATAAACGATAATATTTTAGATACTTATTTATTATAATATGAATATGACCATGTTATAGATGCTGTTTGAACAAAAAGCTTTAGTCACAATGAGATTATCATATCCAAATCTAAAGACAATGCAGAATGTTTTACTCCTTAAGTTCAAAAAATATACATTCTTGAAATTATTAGTGCCTAAAAATAATGATAATTACAGTTTACCAATTTCATTCACATGTATTATACCTCTTAGAAAAACAAGAATCAGAGAAGAGGTTATAGGAACTAAGGCTGGCTACAAGCTTGGAAGTCGGAGCACAGTTTTCAAATTAAGCAGAGAATTTCCAAAGCAATTCACCATAAAATGACGAGAGAAAAATTGATATGAGACTCTATGTAATTTAAATTCACTTTATGTTTTTTTTAAAGAATATAACTTACTAGAATGTGTGCCTAGGCAAATGAAACAACCATTATTAAGAAATTTTATTTTGCAAAGACTGTTTGAATGAGGAATTAAATCAAGAAAGCGTAGCCTGAGGTCCACATTTTGAGGGACTTGACAAATACGCTTCAGGGTTCTTGAACCTCCAGAAATTTTATGCGAAGAGGAAAACTTTCTGGGGAGAGGGTGCATAGCCTGCATGAGATTCTCAAAAGGGCCCACATAGGACCCTTTCTTCTGTTACAAAGTTACAAACTAGGGGAGAAATGATTTCATAGAGTTTCGTGTTAACAGCACTTAGAATGAAAGATGTGTGTATATTTTATCCATTAACACCTTATCCAATGATTAGAAACAATTTAAATAAGTTGATATGAGAGCAAAAGAATAAGTTGCAAACAAAAAATGGCCCTACCCTTTAAACATTTTTACCTAAATAAATTGCTGCTGTTAGATAATTCTTACTGGGCAAGTTTCTGAGATAAGATTGGTATATACAGTCAGGAAAATGATCAAACTTTTACTCAGACAGAGGTGACACAGCCTTATTTTCTTGAAGATTAATTCAATTTTAAGTCACCAAGCAAGAGAAAATCTCATTTTTGATCATGTGAATGTGAAGATTGGACTTGCAAATAAAGGTGAACTTAAAGACATTTAAAATTAAATTTTATTTATCTTGTCAAAGCACTCTCATGAGCTCTGTTGATATCATTGTACTTCAATAGCATAATTAAAAGATCTTATAAGACTCATAGTTAGGTTTCATTATTAGAAAAACTAAAGCTATCGTGCTGGTTTGCTAGGCCACCAAAAGCAGATACCACAAAATGGGTTGGCTTTTGGTAATGGGAATTTATTAGCTCACAAGCTTACAATTCTGAGGCTGTGAAAATGTCCAAATCAAGACATCATCAAGACAAAAACTTCTTCCTGAAGACTGGTTGCCAGCCATCCTGGATCCTGGACTTGTCTGTCCCGTGGCAAGGCACATGGCGCCATCTCTGGTCTCTCCCTTCTCTTCTGGTTTTGTTGCTTCTGGCTTCTTGCTTCCATGGCATCCTCTCTCTCTCTGTATTTCATTCTCTTGTAAAGGACTCCGGTAAGAGGATTGAGACCCACCCTGAATGAGGTGGGTCACATCTGAAGATCATACGAAAAGGTCCTGCGTACAATGGGGTCCACACCCACAGGAATGGATTAACTTTAAGAACATACTCTTCTGGGGGTGCTTACAACTTCAAACCAACAGCTATTGTTACTGCTGTTTAGTTTTCATTTTACTGTTTTCCTTACAGATAGTAGGCCATACGTGAAATAGATGAGTCACTTCTTGAAGTCTGTTTATAACTCCTTTCATATCCAGAAAATATGTTGCCCATCAAACCATTTTTTGCAGGAATCCTCAATCAAATTGATTTATGCCTCTTGAATAATCCTTGGCAGGGTGCAGACCAGTAAATCACATTTTATGACTTCAGGCTGGCAGAAGCTACAGAGTATTCTGAAACTTTTTATCACTTGTCCCTATTATGTTCCACTGCAAATCTATGTTAAAACAATTCCAGACTTAGGCCTTTGTGGCTAATCATTTAAAAAATGGCAAGTTCTCCTCTCCTACCACCCTATTCACCTTTCTCTGCCCACATTCACATTCAAAACTTTGCTTTTAGCCTTTACTCTGGCGGGACAGTTTGGCTGGATGTAAAATGCCTGACTTGCACATTCTTTCCATGGGTGTTTTTTATGCTGAGCCACTGCTCTTTGGCATAAATGTTGCTATAGAAAGGTTTGATGCCAGCTTAGCTTTCTTTTACTTATAAATCCATCAATTTCATTTTCTTTATTTTTAAAGTTAATAATTTTACCAGTGTGTGTCTTAGCACTGACTATTCTGGGTTCATTTATACCTGTATTGTGATATTCCTTTTCAATATATACATTTAGGTGCTTTTTTTTTTAATTTCAGTAAAGTGTCACTGAATTGCATATTTGTTCTATTACATTGTTTTTGATTTTCTTCTTCAGAGATTCTACATATGGATGCATTTTATGTCCTTTGTCTGACTTCTATAGTTATATTTTCTTCTGTTTTTTTCCCTTGTTCTGTCTTGCCCAAACATTTTTGCAGCAAGAGACAGATCTGTGGGACCACCTGGTGTGCTGTGGAAGGCCATGGCCAGCTGTTTCATGTATATATTTTGGAGGTACATGGTCCGGGAATCGAACCCAGGTCCCTCACATAGAAGGCGAGCATTCTGAACCACTGAACCACCCATGCACCCGTTTCATATATTTTTAATAGATTTAGATTGTTTTGTCACATTCTGCATTTCACCCTGAGATCTTTCAACCTCCTAAATGAGTTTTTTTTAATGTGCATACATTACAGTTCACCATGCTGTAAAGTTCTATGGGTTTTGTCAGATGCAGAGTGTCATGGCACCCACCATTAACAGTGCCATGCAGAATAATCTCACTGCCCTAAAGATCCCCACTGCTTCACGTATTTAACCCTCTCCCCTTCCTTGTGAACCCCTGGAGAACCCTGATCTTCTTATCATAACTGTAATTTTGCCTTTTTCAAAATGGCATATAATTGGAATCATATAGTATGTAGCCTTTCCAGGCTGGCTTCTTATCTAGCAATCTGAACTTAAGAAGCATCTGTATCTTTTTGTGGCCTGGACGTGCATTTCATTTTATTACTGAATTGTATTCCTTTGTGTGGATGTACTACAGTTTGTTTATTCATTGCTGTTTATGGTTACTTCCTGTTTTTGATACTAATGAGTAAAGCAGCTACAAACTTTTGTGTTAAGGCTTTGTATGGACGTCAGTTTTCAAATCAGTTGGGTAAATACCTAGGAGGACGATTTCTGGATCACATGGTAAAATTGTGTTTAACTTTATAAGAAACTGCCAAATAGTCTTCCAAAGTGGGTTTACCATTTTCCTTTTGCAAAAGCAAAGAATGAAAGATTCTGCTGCTCTCCATCCTCACTGGCAACTGATATTAACAAGTATTTTTAGACTTCAGTCATTTTAATGGGTGTGTAGTGATATCATTGTTTTAATTTAAGTTCCCTCATGGTAAATGGTGTTGAGCATCTTTTCATGTGCATATTTCTCATCTGTATTTCTTCTTTAGTGAGATGTCTATTTGAGTCATTTGTTCATTTTAAGTTGGGTTGATTGTTTTGTTCTTGTTGAGTTTTAAGAGCATTTTATGTATTTTAGACACAAGTTCTTCATATGTTTTGCAAATATTTTATGCCGGTCTGTGGCTTATCTTTTCATTCTCTTAACAGTGTCTTTCACAGAGTAGAATAAGGTCTCACCTATCTTTCCTGTGTTGGATCATGCTATTTTGTTATTATCTAAAACTCACTGCTAAACTCAAGTCACTTGGATTTTTACCCATGTTTTCTTTTAGATGTTTATAAAACATTTATAGGTCTATAACTATTTTGAATGGATTTCTGTGAAAGGTATAAAGCCTTTCACAGAAAAAAAGGTTCACTTTTTTTTTTCTCTTATAGACATCTGTATTAGTTTCCAAGGTTGCTGGAACAAGCTCCCTAAAACTGGGTAGCTTAAAACAAATAGAAATTTATTCTCTTATCATTCTGAAGCTGGAAGTCTGAAATGAAGCTGTCAGCTGTGCCATGTTCCTCCTGCAGGCTCTAGAGAAGAATCTTTCCTTGTCTCTTCTAGCTTCTGGAGATTGCCAGCGATCCTTGGTGTTTCTTGGCTTGTGGCCCCATAATTCTAATCTGTTTTCACATGACTTCTTCTTTAAGTGTCTCTTGGTGTCTCCAAGTCTTCTTATAAGGACACCAGTCATTGGATTTACTGCTCATCCTAATTCAGTATTGCCTCATCCTAACTTGATTACGTCTGCAAGAACCTTATTTCCAAGATCACATTCATAGGAATTAGGGCTAAGGACCTCAACAGATTTTTTGGAGGACACCATTCAGCTCACAACAATATCCAATTGTTGCAGCATTACTGATTTTAGCATATCCTGCTTGTTGTTTCTTGAGCTTCATGATGAGCTCTGTCATTAATTTTGGAAAATTCTCAGTCATTATTACTTCATATATTTCTTTTGCTCATTTCTGTATTTCTTCTTCTGGTATTTCAATTATACATATGTTACATCTTTTAAACTTGCCCCATAGTTCTTGACTGTTCTGTCTTGTTTTTATTTTTTAATATTTTTTTCTTTCTGCTTTTTCAGTTAGAAAGTTTCTATTGACCTCTCTTCATGCTCACTTATTTTCTCATGTGTTGAATGGACTGAAGGTACTCTTCATTTCTGTTATGTTTTTGAACTCTAGCATTTCCTTTCAACTCTTTCTTAGAGTTTCCATCTCTCTGTTTACATTATCCATCTGTTCTTGCATGTTGTCTACTCTTTCCATTAGACTTTTTAAAAATTTGTGATTTGGTTGATTTATTTAAAATTATGTTTCACATCATAGTCAGAAAACTGACCATGAACTTAGATTTTACTGAGAAAACTTTCAGTTTGTTAAGTGCATACTATATAAAAGGCTTGGTGTACAACTAGTCTAACTACCTTAAAGGTAAGAAATTCATGGAGATAATCCCCATTTAAAGTAAACAGTACAGAGTTTCCAAGTTAGAGAATTCATGACACATTGCTTTAGACTTTTAATGTGAGGTTTTATGTTAATCTGGCTAGAATTTGGCTGTGTTTTGTTTGTTTTAGCCATAAGTGCCAAAGGCTTCAAACTCCTTTAGAGTTATTTTTGTCTTTCTTGTTGTCCTTGTGTGTTCCTAAGAGCGCTTCCTCAGAATCTGCATTTTGTAGTGCTTTTAACTTAATCCACTTCTATTATACTGGTGGGCCTGTGTTCCTAAACTGGGACCGTCACAAGTGTTTCTTAGCTATTTATCTTTCTTTAGGTGAGACGATTAAGCTAGAAAGAATGGAATCTGAGTGTGCCCTTCCTCCAGGTGGAATGGAGCTTTGGGTAAGTCTTTTCTCCTGGAGAGCAGGCCTCTGTTACGGAGAATGTGCAAAGCATATTTCACAATAGCTACTCTTTGCCTTATCTTGTCAGAGTCATAAGGGGCTCTTTCTTGGCTCCTCACTTGAGAACATGGTGGGTTCATGAGGTAACTCCTTCACAGACCTAAGACGGAAGCCCCTAAGACTTGCTCACTCTCAAGGTGGTCCACCCTAGCCTCTGATAGTTCATCAAAATTACTATTTTAAGTTTTCCCATCATTCCTGGCTCTACTAGCTTCTGCTCCATGTGAACAAATTGTGGCTCTCCTCTCTAGATTCATCTGCTTCTCCTGATTTGGGGATCATGGCTTGTTCGGCAACTTCCGTTCTAATGGGTCCAAGATAAGTCATTGATTTTTAGTTTATCCAGCTTTTCTTGTCTTAAGGTTGGAGTGATAACTTGAGTTCTCTACATGTCGGAACTAAACTGGATGTCTGTTTATTTAATTTTTGTTACCAAATTTGAATTAATTGTATTATTCTGGACCAGCTATTTGCAAGAGGTCTCTGTGTATGTGGTGGGTGGGGGCAGGAAGTGGGACAGGTGAGCTTCCAAGGTCTGTCTGCTTTCTCCTTTGTTGCTGCCATGACGGACTGTTTCTTGGAAGTAGAGCTCTCCGTGTAGCCTCTTCACCTAGTTCTCAGAACCTAACTGGGTTCAGCCCTGAACTCCCCAGGCCCCTTCACTGGCTGCTGCTTCCAGGAGATACACCCCCTATCTTCTAAGGGATTCCTTTTCTATTTCAAAAGGTGAAACTTTTTTATATTTGCCTTCTCTGGACTCCACTCAGAATTTTCATTCCTTTCTCCATGGTCTCCAGCAATTGTTCCCTGTTATATTTCACTTCAGTTCAAATAGGTCTTAGAGTAGAATTCTCTCCTTCTGGGAGTGAATATTTGTTGATTTCTGTCATCTGATACCAAAAGGCCTCCTCTATACTTCCTATTTTTCTCCACTACCCTGTGGCAGCTTCCTGCACAGGATTTGCTGGTCTCAGTTTCTTTTGGCCACGCTTACACATAATTTGGAGTTTGTGGATTTCTCTCTGTCTTCTGGTTTCACCAAAGATATATTTCATGGCTTTATTTTTGTTCTCCAGTAGCTCTATCTGGTTTCTTGGAGGAGAAATAGGAAGATTCAAAACTAAGCAGCTGCCGTGTTCCCAACCTCAGCTCCAAACTTGGACATAATAAGAAATATTAAAATACAACTGAAAAGGTAACACCAGGGTCACAGTGTGGCCTGCTGCAGAGTGCAACGTAAACGATGTCCTTGGAGGAGTGGAAGTTAACAGCCTTTTTAACCCAGCACTTTCTGCTAGTCTAACATTCTTGTTGTCTAAAAGCTGTGTGTGCTTTTCTTCTGAATGTTTTATCTTCCCGATTTTAATTTTAATAATGAAACAGTGATGTAAATGCAAAGTAATTTGCACTTACTTGGAAGATGCGGCTTTGAGAACTTGATGACATAAGAAAGGAGAGAAAGGCATTAGACTGGTTTTTACTTTGTCAGGGTTTTTTCTTTTTTCCTTCATATGTGAAGGATGACTACATAAACAAAAGGTTTTAAATACTTTTCAGGGTCCCTCCATCCACCTAAACACACATCCATTCACACAGGAGAACTGTCTTATTTATGTTTATAGATGCTCCTTGGATAAAGTTTTTAGGAGAGAGATGTTTCCTATGTAGTTTATGGCTGTTACCTTCGGAGGGCATGAAAACCTTAAAAAAGGAAGAAAAGCCTTCAGTCTACATAATCACACATGGTTTTTGCATTGCCTCTAGGTAATTGCTTAGTTACTTAGTAATAACAAAATATTTTAAATACATTTGCATTTAAGCATATAATTAATTATGTCCATGTAATTGATTTAAGTTTTTAAGAAATCTGGCCACTTATTTATGAAGCTAAAAGAAATACCAAATTTTGTTCTTCTCATTAAAAACTATTTATTGAGCTTTAATAAGAATGTGTGTTGGAGAAAAAATGGAATTTATTTGATTGTCAGACATTTTATTCCAAATTTAGTGATAAAACAGTTTTCAGTACATCTCATAGAACCAGCTTCCTTTGACTAACACAGTTCTATTTTACTATTAGGCAGTAGCCCTGGGAGCAAGGTTGCCTAAGTGTGTACTGAGTCTCCTCATCCCAGGAGGACTTAGTATTCCCTTTCCAGGCCTAAGAAGTATAGCCTGGGTGGTGACATTGCAACTGGAAACAAAATGGTCAGGTCTCCAGAAGAAAGCCAGGCTAGGCTCATTGTCCTGTACCAGCCACTTGTTGAGGAAGCAGATATGACCTTCAGCGCGGCAGGGAAAGTGAGGATCTAGAAAACACTGGAAAGTTCCAGAAAGCTCTGTAGAGGCTCTTTAGGAAAGAATAAGGTGTGGGGGCAGAGACAACGGCCTAAAAAACCTGTGTGCTTTCTGGAGCCAAGCAAAAGGCCTAATGAAGCCCTTAGGAGAATGGGGGAGATTCTGAGCATAGACACAATGTTGAGGAGAAAGTAAAGTGGAAAAGATTCCCGCCCTTCCTTCAAACTAGAAAAAGATTCTCCTGGACCTGGAAAAGTGGAGACAGGAAGTAATGAAATAGAGAGTCCTTGAGCCCAACTTCCTGAACAAAAAGATTAGGGAGGAAGTGAGAGTCCAGAGAGGAAGCAGCCTCTCAGAAGCTCACTTGATTTAATGCGCTGCTGCCTTCTTAAACTCTTCAATGCTTTTATCTTTGAACTTGTGTTTCATAAGTGAAGTCTGACAGGACAATGGAGCATGTGTATGAGCAGAGGACCCATTTCGCACGTAGAGTTTGAAGTGCCCTGTTTTGAGCTCAGGATTCCAGTGAACTCAAAGTGAGTGCACGTGCTATGTCAGTGATGAAGAGGCGCACCGAGTCCATTTTTCCACTAGGAATAGAACTTGCTTCAAATGCAGAAAGAAGGCAATGAGCTCTAAGAAATGGAAAGAAGGCAACTGTAGCTCCTTTTCTTTTCAGTCCTTCTTTACTCAACAGTAAGCTGAAGGTACAGTGTGTTGGCAGAGCATATCAAGAAGTGAAATAAAAACAGTTAAGTTAGTTTTGTGTAACATTTCCACCATACTGGTAAGAATAAAATAGATACGTATTGTACAGGCTACAAAATACAAATTGTGTAACTCTGATGCTTGTGCATATGCATTTATTGCTCATATTTTTGCATTTAAAATGGGCATTGCATGATATAAAGATAAACAGTAAACTTTATGCTAATTATGAATAATTTTAATTTTTTCTCATTTAGAATGACATTAAATAGCAAATCGAAAGCACCATGACAAGTCAAGAGAGACATGGTAGAAACAAAGGACAAACTTTATATCTAGTACCTTCAGTGACACTTTTTTCTTGCTTTCCCTATAAATTATGCAGCCATCCACGAAAGTTTCAGAGTAGTTGTCATATAGATCCACCCAGATAGCAGTGGCAGTTTCTCAGCAGCCACTGCATGGGTTGATTGAAGACCAAATGGTCTCCTCTCCCAGCATCTCAGCATGTTAGGATGTTGACAAATATCTATGAATGGTGAGGGTCCTCAGTAAGACTGGATTTAAACTACTGTATTAGTTTCCTAATTGCTGCTGTAACATATTGCCACCCACTCAGTGGCTTCAAACCACACAAATTCATTATCTTACTATTCTGAAGGTCAGAAAAGTTTCTATTTGGGGTGATAGAAAAGTGGTGGTAATGGGTGGTAGTGATGTTTGTGCAACATTGTGAATGTAATTACAACTACTTAAGTGTATACTTTAAAGTGGTTAAAACTGGGAAATTTTTAGGTTGCATATATGTCACCAGAAGTTTTAAAAAATTTTTTTTAAAAATTATGTACAATACAGAGCGTAAACCCTAATGTGAAGTATGGATGATTCTTTAATAATTATAATAATGTTGATTCATTAATTGTAAGAAAGGAACTATACTAATGCAAAAAATGTTGCTAACAGGGTAAACTGTAGGAGTGAGAGGGTGATATATCGGAATTCTGTACTTTTTGCTTGATTTTTCTATAAACCTACAACTGCATTAATTAAAAAAAAAACCAAACATCTATTATCATACAATTCAGAAGTCTGAAATACACCTGCAGGACTGGATTCCTTCTGAAGCTCTAGGGAAGAATATGTTTTCTTGCCTTGTCCAGCTTCTAGAGACAACCTACATTCTTTGGCGCATGGCCCCTCTGTCCATCTTCTGCTTCCATCTTCATGCCACATCTCTAAGGACCCTTTCCATCAGGCCCATCTGGATAATCCAGCATTATCTGACTGTGTCAAGATCTTTAATCATGCCGGCAAAGGCCCTTTCACCATGTAAGGTGACATATTCGCAAGGTTCCAAGTGGGAGGTGGACATCTTTGGGGGAACATTATTCAGCCTCCAACACTCACCATTAAATACAGTGAGTCTTCAACTCAAAAATTAAGCTTAGTTATAAGAAAACGAAACTGTTATATAAATTTGTGACCTGAGACGCATAACCTCTACATGAAAATTCAAACAAGGCAAAGGAAGAAAAAAAAATCATCATTAAACTCTCTATCAATGCCAGTAGCAAAAAGAACGCTTGCATTTAACAACAAGGGATTTCCCACTCCCCCCAAACCCCTCCCTTCAGGAGTTTACTGTTGCGAAAAGCGCTGGATGTCAGTTTGGATTAGAGATGGGTGTGTGACCCAGTTTCACCCAACTTGGTGCAAGAAGGATCCTGCTGGCTGGGCTTTGAGAGGGATTTGCTTTTAATAAATAAGCAGTGAAAAGACATTGTATTTTTCCTCTTCAACTTGCTGGGTCAGGTTGAGTCCTGGGACTTCCATTTGGGGACTATAAGGTGATCCAGCCTAGATGTAAAGCTGCTCCACCAAGGATGGCACAGGGAAGGCATAGGAAGGGTCAATTAGATGCCGTTGCTGACCATGGAGAAGTCATAGAATCCCACGGAGAGTGTGTTTCATTATAGTTTAGGCCACTTGTTTTGGGGTTTCTGTTACTAGCAGCCACCACACCCTTAGTCAGGAGGAAAACCTCAAACAGGACCTTTCTGCTAACAATTTGTGGAAACCTATGTATGAACAGTTAAAAACTTTCAGTGAAGTAAATTATGACCATAGAAGTTATTTACAATAAAATCCATACCTTTCTCTTAAAGAGATTGACAGTTTGCTGACAAATAAGTTGATACCCCTGTGTGTCCAATTGCCAAATTTAGCATCTTGCGACAACAACTTGCAAGGTATTTTGTAATTATCTCTTTTAGGATTCTTTCCTTCTAAGTCATGCTCAAAAATATACTATATATTTAAAATATGTGGTTTGAAAACACCCAGACTAGAGAACAAAATTTCTAAAAGTAACCCATGATGTCAAAACTCTAAAAAAATTCGAATGCAGGAAGACAAGGTGAGAAGTGTGTGGATGAATCTTATAAAATGGAATGAAATCCCAATAGGTAAAGGGTAGATAGAGCTATAAACTTAAGGAATTGTGTCTGGTGAGATAGGAGAGAGGGCCATAGATTTCTTTGCTCACCATACTAATAAGACATCACTAGATTCTAACACTATTAGTATTTGTGGTTGTTTAAAATATTATGTTAGTTTTCAAGTAATTGTCATTAGCTTTGCACTTCACTGGGGGCCCACCCAGGAGTTGCTGGTAGAAAATCAGTTCAGATAGTTGTCAACCTCTTTCTGAACTTGAACTGCCCAAGTTGGACCCTCTCTGATCTCTTGACCTCCCTCTTTTCTATGTCTGGCAGTGTTCTTTCTTTTGGTGCAGAGTTTTTCAACCCAGGCTACACATTGCAATCACCTGGAAGCTAGCAAAGTATTGATGCCAATGCCCCAACCTCAGAATTCTTGTTAAATGGTTTTCTGTGGGGCCCCAGGCATGAGTCTTGTTTATTTGTTTCCTATAATATTTTGATATAATTTTAGACTTAGAGCAAAGTTGCAATCTACAAAAAATTCCCAGATACTCTTCTCCCAGTTCTCTCTCTCTTTCTCTCTCTTTATTTTTCTGAACCTAAGTAGTAACAAGATGACTCTTCACCCCTAAATACTTTTAATGTCTATTTCCTAAATTCAAGTACATAACCATAGAACAATTATTAAAAACCATGAAGTCAGCAATATTATTAGCTAATCTATAGCCCTTTTAGAGATTTCATCAATTGTTCCAATAATGTCCTGTATAGGAAAAGAAAATCCACAATTAGGGTGGTTGTACCTTAAAGGCTGCCTCGGTTATGCTCAGCTGAAGCTGGTCGGAGGTAGGAAAAGGGCCCAAAGGTTACAAATCCTCCTGGAAGATTCCTGGGGCCCCCGGAGGAGGCATTTGCAGGGCAGGGAGGGGCAGGCGCTGCGGGGGGTAGCCCAATCGCCACAGGGCTCGGGTGGGACTAGGGCAAGGCCTGGGCCAGTCCTGACCCTCACCGACTCCTCCCTCCCAAAGGCTAGAAAGAGGCTTAAAAAACTTGGGTTTCTTTCCCCGTTTCCCTGGGTGGAAGCAAGAGGCTTCAGACAACTGAAGCTGCTTTTCTCGCGAGTTGGCTGGAAAGAAGGCGGTTCCGCGGGTGAGCCGGGTGGTGACGGGTCCCTGCCCAGGTCCCTCACCTCATGGGGAGACGTGAGGGCAGCAGGGGCAGCGCCATGCCTGGACCAGCTAGGAGGGCGGAGGGTGCTTCCAGGGCACCCCAACCAGGAGTGTCCGTCTCCAACTCTCCCAGCAGGAGCCTCCACTATCTGTGAATAAAATCTTCTCAGTGGTGGCCCAGGAAAGCAAAGAGCTGCTGACCAGAATTGGGGTTGGGAAGTGGGGGACTGGCATCACCCAGGTGTGATTAGGGAGGGTCTACCCCACCCAAGAACTGTCTCCCCTTCCTTCCTCTCCTCCCCAGCACTCACCCACCTGGTGCTCTGCTCACAGCCCCACTGCAACTTTGTGTTTCACTCATCTTGGTCATGGAGGAGTGACAGTTAAAGAAAAAATTTGACTCCAGGAAGCAGTACTGTGTCCATAGCCATAAATCCCAGGTTTAGTATGTCTCCTTGTGGTTTGCAGATGGCCCTGGGTGCCAGGAGCAGCTGCAGGTCTCCAGCCCACTGTTACCTCCAGTCCATTCAAATGTCTGAGCATCCCAGATCTTGGCCCTGTCCTAAATAAATTTCTATGAAGCAAATGAAAACCAACGAAAGCTGGCTGAGAAAGGAGTCCCTTTCCCCATTCATCTCCCATAGTAGAAAGGGAAGAAAAAAAGGGTTTGGTGTCACGATGTCCACTACAATAAAGAACCCTGATGTGGTTCAAAGCTGCACCATGTTTGAGAATTTTAGAGCCTCTGTGAACTGGACTGGTTTATGAAAGGGTGAGGAAGGTAAAAACCCCCATATGGTAAAGGTGGTATGGGGTTCTGGCCAACCTGGGTGCTTATGTTGTGTATATGGGGCTAAGAAGGTCCTTAGCTTGCATAAAACTGCTGAATAACGTAAAAGCCCTTCAGAAAGATCTTCTGGATAATGGCTGACATATGCTTGATGTTTTGACAGTTCACTGTTTAAAAAGTTCCTGGAAGGCCAAGAGTGGGTTTCTAAAGATCACCTATCAAAGCTACACTTTAACTTGCATAGCAAAAGAGGGACTCTTGAAACTTGTTATTATTCCTTTGTTCTCCTTCAAAGCAGAGTTTGCTAGTCTCCTTGTTCTTGGCCAATGTCTGTAATCTCTGTTTTATTCCACTGAGGAGACTCCAATCCAAGTTTGCATTTAAGTTACCTCCCCAGTGACCTCTTTTCCCTTCAAAACTCATTAGGTGAACATTTCTTCTGAGTTCCTTAATGTACCATTCTCTTCATCTGTGCTTCACTATCTCACTAAAAATATTGTCATCTCTATTGGCTGGAACAGCAAGACCAAAAATCACTCATTTTGGGGGGCAAATATTCACAGATGAGTCCGAAATTGAGGTGGATTCATAATATATTGCAGAGCCTCTTGGGCCAACACAGGCTGGTTCTCATGTCAGGACTTGTCATAACCCTGTCATTGCTTCTCTGATGTCCACTTGATCTCCTTTCACCTGTTTCTGATAGAGCCAGAAATGGAAATACAGCAGGGAAAACATATCATGCTTGTATACTTTTACTGACTTCAGTAGTATTTGGTAGACAATAGAGTTATAGAAAGTTGAGGTTGGTGAGAAATGGATAAATTAATACTTAATGGGTAATTAAGTATTTCAAAAGTATTTAGTATAAGAGGACAAATATCTTTTCTTTATTTTGATTATTTATTGCTGTATAAAAAACAACTCAAAAGTTAGGGCTTTAAATTTTATTTTATCATTGTTCATCCTGAGGGTTGACTGGGGCTTAGATGGATGGAGTTTTTTGTTGGTCTTGGTTGAGGTGTCTTGGTCAACTACAGTAAGATGGTTGGGACAAGAACTTCTAAGATGACTCTACTTACTGGTCCTGGTAGGAGTAGCTGGAAGGCCAGGAAGCTAGAATGGTGGGCCTCTGTGTGCCTCTACATCTGTGGTCTTGGGGACTCTCCCTCCCATGCCTCCTCTCTACTTGATCCATCCAAACGGTAATCTGGACTTTTTGCATGGTGGTTCAGGGCTCCCCAAACTGCAAAAGTAGAAGCTACAACCCTTTGGAATCGTGTCCAGAATTGATACAGCATCACTTCTACATCATCATTTTGTTGCTGAAAATGAGTCACAAGTCAGTCCCATTCACTGTCAAAAAGGACTTTCCAGGAGGCCTGGTTAATACAGGGCCATCTTTGGAGACTGGTTGCCACTTTATTCTGGGGCCACTGATAATGTCCAAGCCAGATACCATGAACATGAGAGCTTTTGGCAACAAGTTTGAGGGAATGCTGTCTCAGAGCTTACCCTAGTGTGTGGCCAGATCTCAGCAGGTAACTATCTTGGGTTACATCTAGGGAGTCCAGATCCTACCTTGGAGTCTCATTATCTGCAAATATTTCTGTGCCCCAAAGATACTGACAGGATAGGAGGGATTATGTGAACCAGAGCAGCATGTCTAGGAGGAAAACCTATGCAAACTAACCACTGATGATGGTGTAAGGACCTTTCCTAAAACTTGGTGCACTGTAATATACCTCTGAAGCTTGACCCAACCTCTGGAGTTGGGTAGAGATGAGGGAAGGAAGCTTACAATGCCTGAGGTTGAATATTCTTACCAGAATCCTTATTTAAACAAAACAAAATTAAGGTATCTTTTGCATACTTGCTTTGTTTTTTGGCTTGAGGCTGGCTATTTTCTTTTTCTATTTTTATAAAAGGGAAACTTTAAAAAATCTTAGATTACTTGAACCTCTCACCTGGCACTCCTGTACTCCACATTTAGCAAGTTTTTCTGCATATGCTTTACTCCTACCTAATAGGTCTAATTTTAACTTAATGTATTAATTAAATAGTTCTATGAAGAAAAAAGATGAAGTATAACTAAATGTGATCTGAACAATTTACTAATAATTTCTAGATATTTATTAAGGATAGAGAACTACTGTTGATCTCAGCCACTTCAAGACAAATAAAAATTTTAAATTGATACAATCAACTAAGTTTGTATAAGACCTTTATGTTTGACACCACTTATTATTCTTTCTCTATCAATGAACATTAATTTTAAAATGAAACAGCATTTTAACTCGAATTTTAGGATCTTAATTATTTTCATTAAAAAATATCTAGTAATATTCATTATTTGGGATCTACCAAGCCACTCTGACTTTGAGGATGATTTTTTTTTGCCAGCATTAAACATTTCATCGTGTTCCTGAGTATGATTTAAGCAGCTGTAATTATTTAAACTGGTGTGTGTTGTGAAGTCACATTGTAAAAAATTAAAAAGGCCAAAGCTCTCTAATTGCAAATTCTGACTATTGGTCATCTGTTTTCAGGGCGAGATACATGGAGCCAAGCCAGGGAAGGGGAGAGGCTGCAGAAGCGCGTCTGCACGTTCCAGTTCCTCTGTCATCGCCAGTCCACACTGATGCCATTTCCGGGCAATCTGGTGCGTTTGCTTTTATTGGTAAATTAGCCTCCCGAAATAACATCTTCTGGCTTCTCAATTAGAGCTCTTAAACAATGACTGACTGCATTGTACTGGCATCTCTATGGGCAATGAAGGGGGCTCTCTTTTTTTCCCCTGGGAAAGTAAATTGTACTGGCCTGATCTCAGCAATAAACAGTATTATGAGTCTTTAAACATAGGAAGTACATAAAACATGCTTTGGATAATGGATTTTATATCTCTGAAGAGGGTTAAACAGTATATTTAAAGCTCTTAACATGCTGCTTGAATTCTGTGTCGCATTTTAGAATTTAAAAAATGACAGTAAAAAAAGAAAAATAGAAGATGATTTCTAAGGGTCGAGAGAGGCATACACAAATCAGAGAGAGAAGGAAAATTGCATTTAAATGTAAAATGTCTAAGAATTTTTACCTTTATGAAAGTGGTTAAATTACAATTCTCCTGTGCATTTATACATGATTTAATTTGTTATGTAAAAGGTATAACTAACTTAGATTTAGGAAAAACACAATTTGTAAAATAAGGACTATGGTTTAGGACTTTTAAAGTGATAATTACCTTGCAATATGAATAAAATATGTGGTTTTCTTTTAGAAAGAAAGGACTTAATTTAGTTTGCAGATTACTCCTGTAATGAGTCCATTTACAATGAATATGAATTGTTAGTCTATTTTCGTAATGAATGAATGAGGTTTTAATGAATCACATTTACTTTAACATCCGGCAGCAATATGGGACAACACGGAATTGAATTGGAATATTACTGATAGAATTACACTGAAATATTCTTTATGCAAACTTTTATGGTTTGGCAGGCAGAATTTTAAAATATCTATTATTTTTGTGTTATTCTTTAACAGTACAAAGCTCTTGTTAAGTTTGAAGCTATACACATCACAGAAAACGAATTCTTAAATATAATCCGTTCCTGTGGGTGTGAACCCATTCTAAGTAGGGTCTTTGATGCGGTTACTTCTGTTAAGGTGTGCCACAGCCCAATCAGGATGGATCTTAATCCCGTTATTGGAGTCCTTTCTAAAGGGAATGAAATTCAGGCAAAGAGAAAGCCAAAGCAGGCAATTAGAAGGTGAAATTCAGTGGAAGCTGGAAGAGAATGGAGAGGCCAGGAGAGGCTGTCGTGTGCATTGCCATGTAACAGAGGAATTAGACCAGAGACACCCAGCAGTTTCTCCCCAAAAACCAAATGCTTTCTCCCAAAAAACTAAAAGCCATAGTTTTGGGGGGAAGAGCATCACTTTGATGATGACTTAATTTTCTTGGCCTCAAAACCATTACCAAATACATTTTCATCATTTAAGTCAAAACTTTGCATGGTATTTGTTTGAGAAGCCTGGGAAACTAAAATCGTATCCTTCATCAAATTGTTCGGAAGATTGGCTAATCATCACATAAAAATGATTTAATGTCCAATGAAAAAAGCAAACACATTTGGTAGTATCACAAATGAAAAGAAAAAGATACATATCTTTGATCACAGAGTGGGATCAACAATGTATCTGTGGGGAATAGCAATAATTTGGGATCACACTGCTTTTATATGTTACAAAGCATGATTCATCCATCCATTCAACAAGTATTTATTGTCTTTGCTATGCACCAACTCCTATACTAGGTGCTTCGCCTACTGGAAGTGCTTATGAATTGCATTTGAGGTAGTAGCACCTAGTTTTGTAAGGTAATCCTTAGGTCATTGCCCTATTTAGGGAGGTTAGGTATGTTAGCAAGATGCCTAGGGAAGATTAAATTTGCGCATGTTCTATTCATCTCTACAGAGAGGTGTCAGAAAGTTTTCTTTATCAGAGGAGAGCGCATTTCACATTTGAGGGATTAAGGATAATTTTTTATTTCATTCTCCTAGCCTCTCCAACCCCAGTTGTACCTCTCCCCCAGACGTATAGGACATTTGGAAAAGGCAGGGATGAGAGATTTATTGTCTTTAAATGTAGCATAAAGGTGCAGTTCTCCATTTATGAATCTAAGAGGTAACTTTATGGACAAAAGAGAGAGAAAGAGAGAGAGAGAGAGAGAGGGAAGGGAGGGTTGTTTGGTCTTCAGAGACTTTAAGTTTCAGTAGCCTTAGACCTCATCCTATGGAGATAGTGTATTTGCTCAAGGGAGCAGGGCTGCACCAGGCCTCGGGCAAGGGCAGCCTCATCATAACCCCCCAATTCTTAACCATCGGTCATTTTGCCCTCTAGGGGACACTTGGCAATGTCTGGAGACATTTTGATTGTCATGACTTATTTGGGGTGTTACTGGCTTCTAGAGCTTAGAAGTTGGGGGTGCTGCGTTTTCAGCATATACACAGGGCTCTGTTGGAATCCTGTCTCCTTTGCTCACAACCCCCAGGACACGGTTCAGTAACTGACACATAGGAGGTCCTAAATAAATACTTGTTGAATGAAGGACCAAATGAATGGATGAAAGCTTCTAGATCAATGGTATGCAAAAGGGATTATTTATAAAATTAATTAACAAACCTGAAAAGGCAGCATGATGACCTGCTGTCATTAGTATTTATGGGACATTTTATTCATCTTCACCTCCTATTAAGACATGAATAGATAGAACAATGTGAGAAAATTTTGGAAAATATTTCATTCAATTACTATAATAGAAACAAAAATATGAAAGGCTTATTTCATTACTTGGGAAAATACTGGTTCTCAAATACAAAAATAAATTTTTATTTCCTGGCTATTACCTTGGGTATAGCGTATGAATTTACCAAGTTCTTTAAGTATGGCACTAATTTAGATTGGACAGTATTATGGTGAAATGATCTGATATTTTTTGAGTCACACGAAAAATATTATCAAAAGAACATTTTGAGTGGACATCAGTGCCTTAGTTTTGATATTAATTCATAGGTGGTATTTGAATTCCTATCTGAAGCATTTCATAGGTTTAGTATTGAACTATATATGCATTTTGTTAGTTGTTCTACATAGATGGGCACTGTTCGTTTTTAATTAGATTGGTAAGAACACAGTGTGAAAAGAGTGTGGCTTTGAACTACAATGAGGGCTGCCATACTGCAACATTTTCCAATCTACACATGAAGATAATGCATCTAATACTTTGTTGTTTCCAGGGATAATTTAATCAAATTATTTAGCACAGTTTCTGGAGGTAAGTATCCGTATTGGACCATTTTATTCATTTAAGAAAAAAAAAGAGCATTTGGTAACTTATCTCTTTAATGTGATAATTTGTTCTTTTTAATTATCATTAAAATTATACATTTAAATAGGTTATGAAATTAAACTATATTACAAAGTTTACTGCTAAGTGGTGTCTTTTTAAAATTTTACATTCTGGTCTTTTCTGGAATATAGAAATATTATTGATTTTTATATATTGACATGATATCCAGCAGCTTTGTGTAAGTCTCTTACTAATGTTAATAATTTCCTGTAAGTACTTTTGGATCTGTGTACACATTCACAATATCAGCAAATAATGTCAGTTTTATTTCTTCTTCAGTCTTTTATATTTTATTGCTTCATGGCTTTGGTTAGGACCTGCAGTGCAATGTTGAATAGAAATAGTAAGTGTCATGTTTCCCATTTCAAAGAGAAAGTACTCTATGTTTCAACATTAAGTATGATGTTAGCTACAGAATTTTGGGAGGAAGGAGGGAGAGGAGGAATAGCTTTCCTTTATCATATTAAAGGATCCATATATTCTTAGATTGTCAAACATATTTTCCATGAATGGATGTTCAATTTTTGTCAAAAGTCTTTTCAGCATCTATTGAAATAAATATATTTCTCTTTTCGTCTGTTAATGTAGTAAATTACGTGGTTAATTTTCTGTTGTTAAATTAATCTCATATTCCTGTATTAAACTCAATTTGGTTATGATATTTTATCTTTTTTTACATACATTGCCGAACTGTTTGTTAATATTGAGTCTGGAGTTTTGCGTTTATGGTCGTGGATGAAATTGGCCTGCAATTTTCCTTTCCTATTCCGTCTGTATTGTTTTTTCGTATCAGGGTTTTACTAACATCATAAAATAGTTTGGTGAACATTATTCCCTTTTTTTTCTCTTCTCTGAGAGGGTTTTGTGAGATGGATATTATTCCTTCAAGGTTTGGTAACATTTTTTGGTATAGATAGGGTCCTGATGTGTTTTTAAATTTTTGTTGTTTTTTAATTTTTGTCTTGGGGTGGGTGGGTGGGAGGGATTTATTTTGAATAGATCCCTTTTATATGGTTATAGAATCAGTCAAGATTTCTCTTTCCTCTAAGTTTTTTTTTTTTTTTTTTTTTTTTTTTTTTTTTAAAGGAAAGACAGAGAGAAGGAAGGAAGGATAGAAGGAAGGAAGGAAGGAAGAAAGGGAAACATCTTTAAACATTTTCTTGTTTTATTGTATTCTGTTTCTCCGTTTTTGTTACATGGGCTGGGGCCGGGAATCGAACCGAGGTCCTCCGGCATAGCAGGCAAGCACTTTGCCCGCTGAGCCACCGCAGCCCGCCCCCTCTAAGTTTTTGAGAACATTTAATACTTTTAGGGATTTGTCCATTTCATCCAATTGTTCAATTTTTTCAGCATAGAAGTTGTTCTTAGTATCACTTTATCTTTTGACTTCTTTTTCTATTTCTGAAAAGTAAGTTTTTGGGATTTTAATTGGTATTGCATTGAATCTATAGATCAATTTAGGTAGAATTGACATCTTAACTATATTTAGTGTTCTAATCCATGAACATGGTATGCCCCTCCATTTTATTTAGGTCTTCTGTGATTTCTTTTAGCAATTTCTTCGTATAGCTCTTTTGTATTGTTAGTTAAATTTATTCCTAAATATTTTATTCTTTTGATTGCAATTATAAATGGAATTCGTTTCTTGATTTCCCCCTCAGATTGTTCATTACTAGTGTATAGAAACACTACAGATTTTTGAGTGTTGATCTTGTAACCCGCCACTTTGCTCTACTCATTTATTAGCTCTAGTAGTTTTGCTGTGGATTTTTCAGTGTTTTCAACATACAGTCTCATATCATCTGCAAACAGTGAGAGTTTTGTTGAGGTATTTTCATCTATATTCATTAGAGAGATTGGTTTGTAATTTTCTTTTCTTGTAGTATCTTTGTCTGGCTTTGGTATGAGGGTGATGTTGGCTTCATAGAATGAGTTAGGAAGCTGTCCCTCCTCTTCAATTTTTTTGAAGAGTTTGAGCAGGATTGATACTAATTCTTTCTTAAATGTTTGGTAGAATTCATATGTGAAGCCATCTGATCTTGGACTTTTCTTTTTTGGTAGCTTCTTAATGACTACATCAATTTCTTTACTTGTGATTTGTTTGTTGAGGTCATCTATTTCTTCTCAAGTCAATGTTGGTTGTTAATGCCTTTCTAGGAAGTTGTCCATTTCATCTACATTGTTTGGTTTATCAGCATAAAGCTGTTCATAGTATCTTCTCATTACCTTCTTTATTCCTGCGGGATCAATTGTTATTTCTCCTCTTCCATTTCTGATTTTATTTATTTGCATCCTCTCTCTTCTTCTTTTTGTCAACCTCACTAAGTGTCCATCAATCTTATAGATTTTCTCAAAGAACCAACTTCTGGTTTTGTTGATTTTCTTGATTGGTTTCATGTTCTCAATTTCATTTATTTCTGCTCTAATCTTGTTATTTCTTTCCTTTTGCTTACTTTGGAGTTAGTTTGCTGTTCTTTCTCTAGTTCTTCCAAGTGAACAGATTCCTCGATTTTTGCTCTTTCTTCTTTTTTGATATAGACATTTAGGGCAATAAATTTCCCTCTTAGCCTTGTCTTTGCTGCATCCCATACATTTTGATATGTTGTGTTTTCATTTTCATTTGCCTTGAGATATTTACTGATTTCTCTTGTAACTTCTTCATTGACCCATTGGTTGTTTAAGAGTGTGTTGTTGAGCCTCCATGTATTTGTGGATTTTCTGGCCCTCTGCTTATTATTGATTTCCAACTTCATTCCTTTATGATATGAGAAAGTGTTTTGTATGATTTCAAACTTTTAAATTTATTGAGACTTGCTTTGTGGCCCAGCATATGGTCTATCCTTGAGAATGACCCATGAGAACTTGAGGAAAAAGAGTATCCTGCTGTTGTGGGGTATAATGTTCTATAAATGTCTGTTAAGTCTAGTTCGTTTATTGTATTATTCAAATTCTCTGTTTCTTTATTGATCCTCTGTCTAGATGTTCTGTCCATTGATGAGAGAGGGGAATTGAAGTCTTCTATTATGGTAGATGTGTCTATATCTCTTTTCAGTGTTTTCAGTGTTTGTCTCATGTACTTTGGAGCACACTGGCTCGGTGCATACATATTTATGATTGTTATTTCTTCTTGTTGAATTGTTCCTTTTATTAATACATAGTGTCCTTTTTTGTCTCTTTTGTTTTGCATTTGAAGTCTAACTGTTGGATATTAGTATAGCTACTCCTGCTCTTTTTATGATTGTTGTTTGCATGAAATATCTTTTCCCAACCTTTCCCTTTCAACTTATGTTTATCCTTGGATCTAAAATGTGTCTCTTGTAGACAGCATATAGATGGGTCCTGTTTTTAATCCTTTCTACCAGTCTATGTATTTTTTTTTTATGTCTTTTGATTGGGGAGTTTGATCCATTAACATTTAGTGTTATTACTGTAAGGGCAGTATTTCCATCATTTTGCATTTTGGATTTTATATGTCATATCTAATTTTTCTTCTTTTTACCTTTACTGATAGTCTTCATTTCTCCACTCTTCTCCACACCTCTCTCTCCTGTCTTTTCCTATCTGTCTCTCGTATTTCTTACAGAGCTTGTCTCTTGGTCACAAATTTTCTCAGTGATTTTTTGTCTGAAAATGTTTTAATTTTCCCCTCAATTTTTGAAGGACAGTTTTGCTGGATATAGAATTCTTGGTTGGCAATTTTTCTCTTTGAGTATCTTAAATCTATCACACCACTGCTCACTTCCATGGTTTCTGCTGAGAAATTTATGCATAGTCTTATTGGGCTTCCCTTGTATGTGATGGATTGCTTTTCTTTCTTGCTTCCAAAATTCTCTTTCTCTCTGACATCTGACATTCTGATTAGTAAGTGTCTTGGGCTATGTCTATTTGGATCTATTCTGTTTGGGGTTTGCTGCACTTCTTGGTTCTGTAATTTTAAGTCTTTCATAAGAGTTGGGAAATTTTCAGTGATAATTTCCTCCATTAGTTTTTCTTCTCCTTTTTGCTTCTCTTCTTCTGGGACACCCACAACACATATATTCGTGCACTTCATGTTGTCATTCAATTCCGTGAGTCCCTGCTAATATTTTTCCATTCTTTTCCCTATATTTTCTTTTGCTTGTTGGATTGCAAATATTCCATCCTCTAGTATGCTAATCCTATTGTCTGCCTCTTGAAATCTATGTAGGTTTCCATTGTTTTTTTTCATCTCTTCTACTGTGCCTTTCATTCCCATAAATTCTGTGATTTGTTTTTTCAGACCTTCAATTTCTTCTTTTTGTTCATCCCTTGCCTTCTTTATATTGTCCCTCAATTCATTGATTTGATTTTTGAGGAGGTTTTCCATTTCTGTTCGAACATTCTGAATTAATTGTTTAAACTCCTGTATCTCATTTGAATTGTTGGTTTGTTCCTTTGATTGGGGCATATCTTCAGTTTTCCTAGTATGATTTGCTATTTTTTGTTGGCATCTAGGCATTTAATTTCCTTAATTAGTTTATTCTAGAGATTGTTTTTGCTTTTTTTACCTAGGATTTTCTTGCTGGATGACTTTGTTGTCTATCTGTTCTTTGACATTCAGTTCAGCTTATTCTAGACCTCTAGCTTAGGTTTTTTTTTAACAGATCAGAAATTTTCAATTCTTGTTTTCTTGTTTCTTGCCCTACCTGTATGGTGCCTTTGTTTTTGTTTTTTTACCCTTAGGAGGGTCTACTTAGGTATTATAGACCCCAGTCAGATTTTCCCAGACCAAACTGGCCTCTCTCAGGAAGAAAGAGTCACCTGCATCAGTTTTGCCTGAGAGTGAGCAGGAGGTTGAAAGACTTTCCTATGACGCCTCTAGACTGTGTTTTTACTATCCTGCCCAGTATTTGGTGATTGTCTGCCTGAAGGTCCCACCAGTATAAGGTAATGCGGTACCTTTAACTTCAGCAGGCTCTCCCTGCTGGGGGTGTGGTGGAGACAGAGAAGAATTTGTAGGTCAGTTTTCCAGACCTTGGGGTCTGAATTCCTTGAGGGAGGGATTCTACCTGAATTGGGTCCCACCCCTCTCCTAGGGAAGGCACAGCCTCCAGATAAGCTCTCAGACAAGCTTAATGCCACCCTTGCCTGGGGCAGTTGGAGCCTGAGAAGCCTTGCAGTTATATCCAAAGAGCTGTCAAGCCATAGAAACTCAGCCACAAAAAAAGAAAAGAAAAAACCCTCCTTTTCAGAGCAGGACCCTTGTTCCTCAGATTTGCCAATCAAGAGCTTAAGTTGGTGCATTGCTCTGTGTATCTCCAGGTCCTATGTGCCCCCTTGTTTCCTTCAGGGCCGAGACCTTTCAAGTATTTTGTACTGTCTGATCCAAAAAAACCTCTAATTTTTTTTTTTGTTTGTTTTTTGTTTTTCTTTTTCCGTCAGCCCTGCCCCCTCCGCACCAGGGCAAAACCAGCAATCTCAGCTTTTATTCGAGGTTCAGCTGAGCTGGGGGCCTATTTTTAGTAATTAGAATTTGTTAATTAATTCCACAGCTTGGTTACTCAGTCCCTTGCTGTGGTAAAATCTCTTTCCTTTCCCCTCTGGGAACCAGTCTGTGGGGGAGGGGCACCAGCCTCCATGGCTTGGGGGACTCATGGTTCTGGGTGGGCTCGCAGCTGGTCCAGCTTGTACAGGCTGATGTGCGCTTTGTGTCTGGTCACTGACGTGGCCCCAGCAGTTGTTCTGTACTGTTCCTGGCTATTTACTAGCTGCTCTAGAGGACAAACCAAGTCCCAAACCTCTCTAAGGCACCATCTTGGCTCCGGTTTTCCTCTCTTTTGAGTTCTTTAAGGATCTGTAATTATGCCCTTTTCCTTAATTATATTGATCATTACTAATATTGGTCATTACTGATATTGGTTTTCTCCTATTTTTGATTAATCATGACCTAAGTGTATGAATTTCAGTACTCTTTCAAAGAGCAAACATTTGGATTTGTTGATTTTCTTTGTTCTATGTTTGTTTTCTATTTTGTTACTTACTGCTTTTATTATTTATTGTTTTATTTTCCCTCCATTCTTTTCCAAACTTTTTGAAATGACTATATGCCCAGTTAATGAATGTTCAGCCTATTTTCTTTTCCTCTGGACCTCAGCTTAGAGCAGTGGTTCTCAACTGGGGACAGTTTTGTCACCCTCTATCCCCAAAGGATATTTGGCCATCTGTCGACATTGTTGGTTTTCACAACTGGGTTAGTGTACTACGGGAATTTATGGCATAGAATCCAGGGATGCTGCCAAACATCCAACAGTGCATAAGACACATCCATCCCAAGTGAAGAATTATGCAGCCCCAAGTTTCAAGTGCCAAGGTTGAGAAACCCCGCTTTGGAATATTCTCTACTTTTTGAATTGTAATATTTTGTTAAATTTCAGTTAAAATACTTTCTAATTTCCATTTACACTACTTCTTTGACCATGTATGAGGTATAAAATTTAAGCTTTATTTTATAGCCATATGGAAATTTTGTTCTTCTCTTGTTTGATTAATTCAAGCTTTTAATTTCATGCTTAAATACATTATGATCAGAGAACATTCTGTGTGCTTTTAGCCCTTTGAAATTTCTTGAAACTATTTTTGTGACCCAGTAAATTATTAATTTGTTTGTAAATGTTCCTGTTTGAAAATAAATTGTTCCTGCAGCTGTTGGGTGAAATTTTATGTATAAATTAAATCAATTTGTATTTGTGATTATATCACCAATATTTTTGGTGGGTGTT
Source organism: Tamandua tetradactyla (assembly GCF_023851605.1). NCBI lineage: Eukaryota > Metazoa > Chordata > Mammalia > Pilosa > Myrmecophagidae > Tamandua > Tamandua tetradactyla. The sequence goes on along the minus strand of NC_135341.1, from coordinate 63,476,096 downwards.
CAAAAATTATCGAGAAAAGTGTTTTAAAATCTCCCACTATGACTGTAGAGTTGTTTAATTTCTCATTGTAGTTCTCTTAATTTTTGCGTTACATATTTTGAAGTTGAGTTCACGTGAATAAAAAAATGAAGAATTCTTATACCTTCCTGGTGAATAACCATTATGAAGAACTCTTTTGATCTTGGATAGTGTTCTTTTTTTTTGCATGAAAGTTTTCTTGGTCTGATATTATTGAAGCTACACAATCTTTCTTTTGTTTAGTGTTTATGTGATCTATCTTTTGCCATTCTTTTACCTTTAACCTTTGTGAATCCTTAGTTTTAGGATGGGCACATATACACACACTTAACATTTAAATCCAGTTTGATAGCTTTATCTGTCTTCCATTTACATTTAATGTAATTATTGATGTATTTGGATTTACTTCTACCATCTTACTATCTGCTTTCTATTGTCTCCCCTATTCTATGTTCTTTTATTTTCTTCTAATACTTACCCTGGGAAATACAACCTGCATCCTTTCCTAATATTTGATATTAATTTTTCCTTTTAGCTTCTCCAAAAAGTGAAAAAACCTTGTAATACTTTAATTCCGTTTTCCCTTCACCTGACTTATATGCTATTATATTTATTTTGATTTTTCCCATATTTTATATACAATAAGCTTTTTTATTATTTTTATACAGTAAAATGAATTTAACTTCTGCCAATGTATTTACCATTTGATTTGTTTTTCATTCTTTCCTGTGTTTCCCATCTTTAATTTGCAATCAGTTTTCATTCTGCCTGTTTTTCATTTTTTGCATTTTTGTCTACATTCTATTTCTATTTTTCCTTTCCCTTCTATTTCATTTTTTATTCGTCTGCTGACAGTAAATTCTCTTCCTTTTGTATTTGTCTGAATTAAAAAAACAATCTCTTGAAGTTGAAGGATATTTTTGCCATGTTTAAAATTTTTGGTTGTCATTTTTTTATTGTGGGTGCCACATTACAGATATCACCTTCCTGTTTTCTGGTTTTTGTTGTTGCTGTCAATCAAACCCAGGATGGGTTTGCCTCAGGATGATTTTTAAGATTTTCTCTTTGTATTTGAGTTTTATGGAGTTTTGATATGGTATGTCTTCGTGCAGATATTTTTCTCTCAGTTTGTTCTGCTTGTGATTTATTGGTAATCTTGAATTAGTCTATTGGTGTATTATATCAGTTTGGAAAGTTATCAGCCATTATCTCTTCCAGTATTTCTTCTTCCCCATTTGTCTCCTTCTTGGGCCCTAATTAAATGTTATACCTTTTCATTTTTAGTTCTTTGTTTCTCACCTTCTCTTCTATACTTCTCATAACCTGGGCTTCCTGAAAGTCATTCAGAATCATTTTCTTTTTGCCTACCCTCTTGTTCACTAAATTTCTCTTCATCTGTATCTAATCTCTTTACATATATCCATTTAGTTAGCTTCTTACTTAATTGCATTATGGTCAGAGACAAGGTATATTTGAATCTAATATTTTGAAATGTGTTAAAGCTTTTTTTAAGGATCACTGTCAGTTGTTGCAAGTATTTCATGCATGCTTGAAAAAATGTGTATTCTCTAATTATTGAGTGCTTTTTACAACCACAAACACTTTTCCTCTAACATTACAAAAGTTCTGATTGCATGATTCAGATTTATATCCTCAATAATTGCTTTTCTTATTGATCTATCAATTATAGAGAGCTTTGTGCTATGAATATCCCAGTATGACGGTGCATTTGTCAATTTCTTCTAATTTTGTCAATTAAAATAACTATTTGAGACAAGCATAAGTTTATTGGGTGAATAAAAATTTAGAATAATTTTCTAGCTCCCAAGAGATTTGAACTTTTATAATTTGTCCTGAACCATTTTTTTTGGTGAGTAATTGTGTATTATTATTTGCCTCATAGTTTTCCTACCCTTTTTACTTTGAACCTTTCATGACCTTATATGCTACATATGTCTATCAAAATCAAAGAGCTGAATTTTAATTTTAATCCAGTCTGATGATCTTTGTTATTTATTTGGCTTTTTTCTCATTATTCTGCTTTAATTACTCACTAATGAAGCTATTTCAATTAATAGCCACCCCCCCCACTTGTGCTGAGGGCTTTTGGGGGCATTTAATTGGCTTTTAAATCAACTTACATTGATTGGGAATACACATATATTTGTATATTTTTCTACCATCCAATTTTGTATTTTTGATTAGTTTTGATTTTTGTTTTATTTTCTCCATTTCTTCATTTTTCGGAGGGAAACTTTTTTCCTGTTTTTTAATTCTACTTTTGACCTCTTACTATTTTGGAAATAATACTCTTTTTAGCTATTCCTCAGAGTTTACCCTTTATGTTAATGTGCATGCTTAAGTAAATCTTTGACTAATCAATATATTTTCTTCCTGTTGAAGAATACAAGGAAAGAACTCTATTGTTTATTTTTGAGCTGGAAGGTTTCAGGGCATTTTACAGTTTCGAATTCATGGATCAGTCTTAAACAGAATTTAAATTGCTGATATTCATGAGGTAGTTTTTCATCAGTGTCTTAATTATACTGACATATTGAGTTTGATGTTTTCATCTTCAATGTAATATATCATGTCATAACATGGAGCGTAAATCTTTCTTCAGTATATTTATATCTTATTCCTTTTCATCAATTGGATTATAAAACAGTTTAAGATTCTATTTACTATTTCTATTCAAACTTAATTTCTCTCTCTTAATGAAATTTTACTTTTGGTATGATGTAAATAAAAAGTCACAATTTACTTCTTGATATCAATAAAATCTCTTGATTTGCTGAACATCTTCATTGCTTTTGTTTCAAATTCCTTTTTTTTTTTATCTAAATTCTCTTTGGTTCTTTAAGATATTACAGATGGCAAAATATGTCAAAGTGGAAGCCTATAATTAATGTCCTGTTTTATTAAAGTATTCCAAAGTGCCCTTCCAAAGTACACTAAAAATGTTACATTCTCAACTCATCTCTTACGCAGATCCCAAAAGAGGCTGAGGCTACTCAAATACCACCTAATTCCAAGGGTGACATAGACACGTTGGAATGAAAAGAGACAGTGGTCTGAAATAACTGCAGTTTAAATATCATACTTTTACAATATTGATAAAAACATATTACCCTGGTGAGCATAATGTGAGGAACCTTTAGGGCCTTGGAAGAGACCCTTCTCAGTGAGGAGCCTTTAGGGAACTATAACTAAGGCTTCATTAGTTTCCCAGGAAATCTACTTTTCCAGCCAAGTCCTCATCAATTGTAAGTTAGAATTCCTGCTGCATGTGTAATACCCAAAACCTCAAGTGCAAAATGTAATTTAAGTGGTAATGCTTCCAGACATTACACCCCTAGAGGTGGGGGTGAACTTTTGCCACACTTGACAACAATCTTAAAATTTTCCATGTTATCAATAATAACAAGTTGTGAAGCAGAAAGAAATTTTTCTTAAGTATTGATAAAAAAGTATTTTTTGATCAAGTATGCTGGAAGAAAGACTAAATTATCTATCTTCTCAAGAGAAACTGATATGTGAAAGAAAACTTTTGTCATATCAAGAGGTGATCAAAGAATATGCAGCCAAAAATATGGGAAAATATTAAGTGGTGTTTTAGGCAATTACTTAATAAAACATATGTCTTTTTTCTGGATTTTATAATGTTAGTGATATTGGTGAACTTCTAGAAGTTTATATTCCTTTTGTTAAAGGAGTCTCCCTAAAAAATTGCTGAGAGGCTTAAGATCAGGGCAGAATTATTTTTCTGTCCACCCAGGGCCAAGGTGAGACAAGCAATCTTCCTTGTTGTTTTACTCCCATCAAAGTGAGCCCTTTGGGGGACTTGGCATGTGCTCCTGTCTCCTGTATCAGCTTCACAAGCAGAGTCCCAACATCACCAGGATCCTACAGAACCCCAAAATGGAGCAAGGTACCTATTTATACCCTAGGCTTGCCAATTTCATTTTTATCTTTAGTTTTTGTTGATTCTTTCTTGAAGCAACCCAATACATTTAAAAAGAATTATATTAATACTTTTTCCAGCATTTTAGTGTCTTTTTAGTTTATTTATTTTATGTTTTTTAGTTTCTTTTTATAAAGGGACCTTTAAGTATTTAAGCTAACATCCTTCCAAATGCCTACAAGTCTAATGTTCAAAATTATATATTTACCTAAATTGTCAGGAATGTTTTCTCTTGATACATCAAAAACTCTTTCTTCATAAGGTTATTATAACTATAGCATACACTTTACATTTTCCTTCCTTTTAAGACAATATTGAGTATCACTTAAAATTTATTTAATGACTTTTACATATTAGTGAGCACTAACCATTGTAATGTACCCAAATTATGGCCTCCTATTGGTTCTCTGCTAGAGGCACCCACTACAGGTAAATGGGTCAGGCCCTTGATCTAATTTCAGATATGAGTCAGTAAAAAATATTAAAGATGACAAATAATAATGCTACTCATGTGCACATTGAAAAAGTCTTTAGCAAGCTTTTTACCTCTGGCCAGCTCTTTTGGAAGCAGACCCAGGCCTGGGAAGCTGCCCAACCAGCTCCCCTCCCCAACCCCACTCCAGGGCTGTGGTTGAGGCTGCTGCAGAGATTGTGGCATTTGGGATCACACATACACACAGAAACACACACAGAATAAGAGGGTGGATGACAAAGGTGACCCAATCCAAGTGAGAAGGATTGAAATGCCATCTTTCCCTCTTAGAGACAAGGTGCAGAAGCAGTAGACTCTTCTTACTGGTTTATAGGTTGGGATAGTCATTTACATTGTGGTTAATACTCTAATCAAGAATGAAATATTTTCTTTCCAGAGGGTTTCTTCAGAAAAATCTGGCTAGAAAAATCACTGTTCCTACATACTCCTTTCATTTTAATAGCATCTGTATCATTCAAAACATCAGCTCTGCTTTTACTTCATCCTTGACCCAATGGACTACAGGCACCTGCTAGCCAGTTTGCATCCACTCGTTTACTTACTCACCTTTTTGTCCACGAATTGTGAAGAGTGTGAAGAGTTAGTGATGCTGATAATTGATGATGATGATGAATATGCCCGGCAGTGGGGATACAGAAAAACAGACAAATTTAAAAGACCTGTGGGAGGCACATATAGGGATTGTGTTAGTAATTAAATCATATTTATATTTTGAGCTTTTATGAATAGGGATTGCATTTTATTTTGTAAATGATAATAGCAAGATTATAAGATAAACAATAAACTGTAACAATTTAAGTTTATATAATGAATAATAATATTTATGAAGAGAATTTGCAACTAGGAGCAGAGGGTCTGAGGCTTCTTTCTTTATGAAATTTGAAAAACTGGTAGTAACAGGCAGTTTTTAAGGTTAATCTACATAGGGTACAAATAATTATCAGTACAAAAAAAGAACAAATTAAGAGTGTAAACCTTCACTGAGAGCACACCATTGCTAAAATGATATTCATATAAAATGCAGTTTTCCCAACAATTTTACATGTATCTAAATCATGTTTGTTGTATTTTTGATGTGCCCCAAATGGCAGATTGAGTTAGGCTGCCCAGCAGAATTTAAAATCTATAAACGGCCTTCTCTTTAGCAATGCTTGTGGCTAATCTCTCAGAGTTGATTTAATGACAGGCAGGAAACATATTAATTTTGCTGAAAGCCTATTTAGTCGGATGCCCTTGGAAAAAGCAAATAGATGAATTGAGAAATTAGTTTCATTAGCCAATATTAAAATTCTGCTTTATCGTTGAAATATTTCCTCAGCTGTTCAAGTTGATTTCACTAATGGAGAGACTGGCTAGAAAAACATGTAGGAAAACACAGTGTACTCATATAATTCAGTAATTTCCCCTAAAGCTCCTTGGAGAAATGCGTATCTGGAAAGATGGGATTTTTATTTAACATTCTCAGAAAAGCATCATATAACTTAGAAAATGGGTTAATCAGTGAATTCTTTGCCTAATGTGCATTTCCTAAAACTGGGCAGCATTGGCATTCTAAAAAAAATATTTCTTTTAGAAACCAGTAAAATTTGTTTCACAAAGAAATTTAGGTTCCAGAAGGATTAGAACAATGTTCAGGTAATAGGAAGAAATTCATGTTGTCTACCAAAAAGACACGCAGTATTGAATGACACCAGATGTTTCACTGGTAAACGTAGAATTACACGTAAACATAGAATTAAATTCTCCAGCTTTGATGTCATTTCTGGGGCAAAAAGCATTAACGAAATCTTTCTGACATTATCAGCTTCAGTTAACCTTCCTTGCAAATGGGAGGTCACACGTCTTCGGTATGTGATTTAATCAGGCTTACAGTTGTGCAGACTCTGCAAGGCTGGCCTGTGGGCTTTCTCCATAGGTAAGAGGAACCTCTAAGATTTGCAGTATTGTGATTAGCTATTGTCCTGAGCTGTGAAGTGCAGTGGTGGATAGAGATTGAGGGGCTGGAAGTCCTTTGGAGTACATTCTATGGTGGGATGGAAGTATGGACAAAGAAGGGCCATTTTAGCTCATGTCACAGTTTTGTTTCCAGCCTCTGCCTGGCTTTCTATGGTTTGTTTAGCAAATATACATGAAATAGCCCATTAGTTGTGGGCAACAATACAGTGTCTGTGTACCTTTCAAGTAACTGGTTTTGAAATGAAAATTTCATCAATCTAGTAATTTTGACAATGAATCCAAATCCATTTTTTCTCTATATTTCCTTAATCAATTGCATGTTTTCATTAATGACTTTTTTCTCTCTGAATTCAAGTGATTTCTTCAAATGTCCAGTCTGTGTACACTCAGGAGATATACACATTTGAGTATGCTCTGTAATTAATTTTTTTATCATCACAGTTGACTTTTTTGTGTGTGTGTGTGAAACATAACATATATACACAAAAGCAATAAATTTCAGAGCACAGCACAACAATTAGTTGTAGAACAGATTTCAGAGTTTGGCATGGGTTATAATTCTGTAATTTTAGGTTTTTACTACTAGCTGCTTAAAGATACTGGAGACTAAAAGATAATTTAATGATTCAGCAATCATATTCATTTGTTAAATCCTATCTTCTCTGTATAATTCCACCATCCCATTTGATCTTTCTGCCCTTCTCTTTAGAAGTTTTTGGGCTATGGCCATTCTAACTTTTTCATGTTGGAAGGGGCTGTCAGTAATATGGGGTAGGGAGATGGAACTATCTGATGTTGTGGAGAGGCTGGGCCCTCTAGGTTTCAGGACTTATCTGGTCCAGGGACCCAACTGGAGGTTGTAAGTTTCTGGAAAGTTACTCTAGCGCATGGAACTTTTGTAGAATCTTCTGTTTTGCTCTAGGTGTTCTTTGGGATTGGCTGGAATGGTTTTGGTTGGGGTTTGGCAAGTTATGATAGGTAGCAATATCTAACTGAAACTTGCATAAGAGCAACCTCCAGAGTAGCCTCTCAACTCTATTTGAACTCTCTCTGCCACTGATACTTTATTAGTTACTCTTCTTTCCTCCCTTTTGGTCAGGATGGAATTGCTGATCGCACAGTGCCAGGGTTGGACTCATCCCTGGGAGTCCTCTCCCATGCCGCCAGGAAGACTTTCACCCCTGGATGTCATGTTCCACATAGGGGGGAGGGCAGTGATTTCACTTGCAGAGTTGGTCTTAGAGAGAGTGAGGACACATATGAGCAACAAAAGAGGTCCTCCAGAAGTAAAGCTTAGGTGTATCTATAGGTAAGCTAAGCTTCTCTGCTACCTACATAAGCTTCACAAGAGTAAGCCTCGAGATCAAGTGTTTGGCCTATTGCCAAACCCTTTTTTTTTTTTTATCGATACTACTAAAGTTATGAAAGCAATGTTATCTTAAATTTGGGCAAAGGAATCCTATTAAAAATAATATGGTCACATACCTAAAGAGGGACCTCAAGGCTGTTTATTCCCTTATTTGTTCTCAGCAGCTCTTTGTCACACCTCCTTACCACATACATTACCACATACATTATAGAGTTTCTTCATTCTTCTTAAGGTGCTAACTCACTCAACACCCATCTTGTCCACTGAGAGTTGCTAACAACTATAGGTTATAGTATATGATTCCTTTTATTTCATGCCCTCCTGCTATACAGTTTTCTATATGCAAACCCTTACTTACTTTTTTCTGGGCTCCAGGGATAAAGAGTACCTTCTCTTCAAACTTATTTGTGTATCATTGCCCTTTTGCTATGGAATTGGATAAAAGCCTTATACATAATTTCTATCAAATATAGTGAGCTGATAAACAGCTCCAGGCATAAATCTTCTCCAAATAAATCAAAACTGACTGATCTCCCATTGGACAGTGCTGGAGACATCCAGAATTATTTTAACCCTCATTTTTCTGTGTCACATTTCTGAATTATATAGCCCTTATTTGTGTCATGTTTTTGCATAACACATTATATTTCCCATGTTTACAACTTACGTTTCATTTGCTGTTTGTAATTTAGATGTTTCTTGAGGACATGGAAGATAGCAGATATATTTTAATCTCACTTAATATTGGCTTTCTTAAGGTTTAGCACTAGAACCTCTCCTCTTCTGACCTTACACCTCCTCCATAGGCCATCTCTTTCACATTCACCAAACTCATTATGAACTATAAACAGATTGCCCATAAACTTTTATATCTAATCCAAAACTCTCTTCTGAATGGTTCCTTACTTATAAACCTAATGGTTTACTTGACACAGGTTTGGTAACCCATAAGTGATTGTTAAATTAATAAATGAACTAATCAGTAATGTGTTTCTAAAACCCAGTGTCATAAAACACAGGAAGTGAAACAACATATCATTTTAAGCATATCCCATGTGTGCAAAAACTCTGAGACCTAGTTTACCATCCAGCTCATCTTTTGTCTAAAGTCATACAATTCTAACTTTATCTTATTTCTATCTTGAGGTTTGTTACTTCCGCAGACACAAGAATGTTTTGGCCAAATGTTGCCTCTAGGCTTTGGCTGCAATTTTTATGTGCTCTATTATATACTACTGATCCCTTTCTAACATAGAAATTGATTCATTGTGAATTTAGATTTGCTTTTTCCCTGCAGTGCTTCTTCCAGCACCATTGTCCATGGAATTCCTGATTTCTGTATGCCTTCATGTTATGTCATTCTGTATCAGATAAGGTATTAACTTTATAACAAAAGCTCATAGGATTCACTGGTCTGATCATATACTCTATTTCCCACATATAAAATGGTAGAATTTTATACACCACCTTAATAGAATGGTGGAATGGTTTGATGGAAATGCAGTTGTGGTACCAGCTTGGAGATAGCACGTTACAAGATGTGGGTGCTGTCTTCTAAGATGTGTATGCACTCTGAGTGAGTGACCAATAAGAATGTAGTTTTTTCATGGCCAACATGTGGACTCAAGAACCCAGGGGTAAAAGTGAAGAATTTGTCCAACACTATTTTTCCTAATGAGACAATCAGAAAAAAAAAAAAAAATTCTCTACCAAGGACTCCAGGAGTTGCTGGTTTAGATGTTTCATCCTAGAAATGAAGGCTTCTACACTAAAATGCCTTCACTGAATTATGAACTGAGACTGCCACTTGGCCATTTGGGGCTCCTGTTGCTTTTGAGTGAACAGGTCAAAGTGGTTTTGATAATTGATACTGCTATCAATGCTAGGAGCAATAAGGAGCAAGCAGTGAACATAGTACTCAGGAATTCCCTATAGCGCTCAGAATCTTAGAACTGCAAGTTTGGGCCATTTCACCAGGAAAAGAACCCTGATCAGTTCAAGTAATAACTTGAAATGGGGCCAGCAGAGAGAAGACATAAATATCAACTAGGGCCAAGTGACCAGTTGTAAAATTGAGGACTCTAACTCATAGTTTCCACCCATACTTACTTCCTTGCAATGTTTTGTATATATTTACTCATGCTAACTTTTTAATTTATGTATTAATTAGCTTAATTATCTTTCCTTGACTTCATTTTCCTTTATGCTATTGTGTTATGTAAGTATGTTGGAAATGGTTAACTATCCAGTTGAGTCCTATGGTAAATTGAGTTATGAATCCATGAAAAAACATGTTCTTAATCTTAATCCCATTCCTGTAGATGTGAACCCATTACAAATAAGAACGCTTTAAGAAGCTATTTTTAGTTCAGGTGTTATTTTTAGTCCAACTGAATCAGGATTGATTTTCATCTTAACGGAGGCCTTAAAAAGAGAAGACCAGGAGCAGAAGCCTATGAGAACCTGGAGGAGAAAGGAGAGGACATGTGATGGGAAAACCAAGGAACCCAAGGACTGCCAGCTGCCAGAATACTGAAGACCCTGAGAGGAAGTAAGCTTTCCAGCCTCCAAAACTGTGAGTCAATAAAGTCTCTTTGTTTAAGCCAACCTGCTGCGTGGTGTTTGTCTTATCAGCCGCAGAAACCTAGACAAATCCTCAGGAGAATATAGAGATAGGACTATGCCAGACAGACCGGCAGAATGATTTTCACCCAGAGATCTTAAACTTAGGTGTGGATGTGGGAAGTAATGAGATTTTAAGTTCTTTCCCTTTAGGGGAAAGTGCATATTTAGAAATAGGAAAGATAAATGCATTACGCTGACTGGAAACAATTACAATCGCACTCACTTGTCCTGAATTTGAAGCCGGCAGTGGAGATTCGAACAGTAAAGAAGAAACTCTGCAACTAGAGCAGCATCTAATGTTTTGAGGCCACTACAGCATACAGTTTTAGCGGAAGTGGAAGCTGTTTCCCCTCTGTACAGGAGTTTTTGCCATGATTTGGCATGACTAATGCCTGGCTTCCCTTGCTCTCTGCTGTTTTCTGGCTTTCATTGCAATTCTGGAAGCTACCTAATATGCTTTCAATAAATTATTTCTGTGCTTATATTTCTCCATACTTACTTTCTGTTTCTTCCAGCTAAGAAGCTTGAGTTATGTACTGTGGACACCCACAAGGAGCACATTAAACCTCCTTCTCAGAGAGTTGAGCACCCTCAACCCTCAAGCGTGTGGATGTAGCTGTGTTTCCACAGGACTCCCAGGACCCAACTCCCTCGAAAGCCTCCAGAAAGGCCTTCTCGGTTGCACAAAAGAAGCATCTATACACAAATGTTTGTCTTCAGTAGTTTGAGAAGTGAGGTTAGTCCTGCGGTTGCCCTGACTACATGATTCAGAGACACTGTCTCAATTTTCTGAGTCATAGGAAAACCTCAGGTGGGCTGCGGAGGCCTAGGAAACGTTTGTGGTATTTTCACCCTGATGTTGCAATAGGAATATGATCTATAAATCCTGCCTGCTAGCCTCAAAATAGCAAAAAAAGCATTGGCATAAATCTTTCAAAAAACAAAGGACTGGGCCAAAGAGGGGGCAAATAGAAGGAAGCGGGATCCAAAAATATGTGCTTGTTATTTCATTCACAAAGGTAAAAATGATTGATGGGTGGGAAGTTTTTTGATATCCTAGAATGGAAATCAACAAGAAGTAGATTATATAAAAAAGGAGGAAGAGGCAAGTATCCAAATTATTAAAAAACATGGATGAAACCTTTCTGAGATGCTTGCGAGATTCGTCACAGGGCTTGACAATTTGAATTGTCTAGTTCACTGGAAAAGAATTATATAGAGCATGTTTATCTAATTTTTGTATGTAAAATACATAAGAATTCAAAATTCTCGTGTATAGGGAAGAACTATTGAACATGTAACCATAAAAGAAAATCAGACAGTAGAAATGAAAAAATGGGGAGTGTTTAGGATCTTAGAAAGGTGAATGAAATATTTTAGATAGAATTGGACCTGAAGAGTACAGAAGTTCAAGCACTGAAAGGGAAATTCTATGAGAAGGCTGGAAAGAAAAAGCCAGCATTAATATAAAGATATATTGTGAAGCACTATAGGAAGATAATTTCACCAAATCAAGACCTTTTTTGGTTGATGAAATGCAGAAAGTATTTATATGAAAAGTGAAAATAAGGGCACTTTATTACAGATGAGCATAATATTTTTATGCTTATTTGTAGTATTAGCTTATAATAGTTTATAATATAGTTTATAGTTTCAAGGATTAAGCTGTGGTGTGGTTGCATAAGCAATGGCTTTAAGTTAGCCAGGCTTGCATTTGAATTCTAGTTCTCTCATGGTGTTTCCTTATATGTCATTTAATCCTTCTGAGACATTTCCTTAATATAAAAATAGGAATAATAAGGTTATGGTAGGATGAGAGGTAAATCACCTTGATCTCTGACTGGAACATAGTAAGAACTAAAAGAAATAAAGTCCACAAATATAATTGTTATTATTGTTGTAGTAAGGTTAAAGTTAAAAGCTCAGAAAAAGAAACCCTTAAATTCTTTATGTTACTCCAGCCATGTCAGTAAGTTCAGAAACATCTTTTTACTGCATAGACGTTTTCTCTGACTCTCACAATCTGAGATGTCTTTGAAAAGAGGTCTAGGCTTCTTCTCTTTTCTGACACACCCGAGTCTTCAATATCTCTTACTTAGCCAAGAAAACAGACATCTGGTTAGAGAAAATAGACTGATTTCCTGTCCAGATATTGTTTTAGGTAAAAAAAAAAAAGAAAAGAAAAGAAAAGAAAGAAAACGGAACATTAGAGTATATTAAATTTATCGGAAGTCTGAATCCCACTTTGTGAACACGTGTAAACCAGAAGATTTCTCTGCTTTCAGTGGCCTGGGCCGGTGTTGGAGGTAAAGCTCAGCTGCGAGCAGCCAGCAGAGGGCAGCAAAGTGCCAGGCAGTTGGTCCCGCAGGGCGGACTCCGATTTACAGAAGGGCGCGGGAGGCCTCTGGCAGGTACGTTTCCCGCTGGGTCCAGGTCAGTAGTTCCCAATTTTTGCTGCACATTAGGACCACCTGGGAGCATTAACGCTCCAGATGTCCCGGTGGCCATTCATACCAATTAAATCGGAACGTCTGGGAGTGGGAGTTGAGCATTAGTAAATTTCGTTAACGAGCCCCAGGTGTCCCAGGGTGCCACCAAGTTTGGGAGTCACCGCTCTAGGAGGAACCAGCAGAGAAAGAAGTAGAGGTTATGCTGGAGAGGATGTTGGGACACATGCACCAGTCTATTAGAAGCCACAATGGTCAAGTTTGGAATTTGGGGAAGGTCTCGAACCCAGATGAGAAAAGGACAGCTAGGCAGTTGATAACTCAGATGACAGCCACGGCGCTATGGAGCAGTAGGAAAGGCTCTGGATTGTGACCGTCATTGCTGTCAATTTTTTGTGTGTGCGCGCTGCCTCCTCAGCATCCATTTTACTCTGGCTAAGCCACTTGGCCCCTTTAGCGAACAACTTCCCAGCTCTGGGACGTAAACTCCCGCCGAGTCCAAACTCCAGGCTGTGGCCGCCGCCCACGCCGCCTGCGCCCCGTCCACGTCCTTCATCCCAAACCCACAGCTGGTCCCCATGATGAGCTAACCCTGCGCACTCAGACCCCCAGTTCGTTTCCCTTTTCACGTGTTTGCTTTAAACTAACCAGTCTTGACGCCTGTGGGAAATCAATTAACCTCTTCCCTGGTACACTAAAGGCACAAGGCCATGTGTCACTCTCTCTCTCTGCCTGTGTGCTCCCAGTCTGCTGGCTGGACCACCTGAGTTGATCACACTTCCTCACATAGTACCTACATAGTACCTATGCTGGTTTGAAACTATGATGTACCCCAGAAAAACCATGTATAAATCCCGATCAAATCTTATGGGGACAGCTGTTTCTTTTAATCGTGATTCAGTAGAGTAGGATGGAAACTTTTGATGAACTTGCCTCCACAGAGATGTGACACACGCAGTTGTCAGTGTGGTCTTTTGATTAGATGGAGATGTGACTCCACCCAATCCAGGTGGTTCTTGATTAGTTTACTAGAGTCCTTTAAAAGGGAAACATTTTGAAGAAATCTCAGATACAGATGCTTGGAGAGTAGTTGCTTCAGAACTGACAGAGACATGGATGTTTAGAGATGCTTGGAGTGCCAACAGAGAGAGCGGAAGCCTAGACCCAGGCAGAGCTCAGCAGATGTCAGCATGTGCCTTCCCATGAGATGCTAAGCAAGCCAGAACACAGACCTCTGTCCTGGAGGAGCTAAAGGAAGGGCCACAGACACTTACAGGGAAACCACGGGCATCAGAGACTGGAAGCAATGGAACCAGGAACAAAGACCAGTAGATGCCAGCCATTTGCCTTCCCAGATCACCCTTCCTTGAGCCAAGTCTCTGGATGCCTTAGTTAAGACATATTTATGGCCTTAGAACTGTAAACTTGAAAGTTATCCTTTTTAAAAGTCAGTTCCTTTCTGGTATATTGCTTTCCAGCAGCATTAGCAAACTAATGCTCATAGTATCCCTTTCTCTCCGGGACGTGTGAGAAACAAACAACTTTTTCTCATGCATTATGGCCTTAGTTTTCCATGGGGTTGCACCTGACCTCCATCCAGAGTCAAATTTAAAATCCAACTTTACTAATTTGGAACACTGACCATATTGGAAGGGATTGGTAATACTTTGAAGGTTGCTCAACAAACGCCTCGGACTTATTGAAGGAACTGATAAGTGAGATGATATTGAATAGCACTATTTGATGAGATTTTGCAAAGATTTATTTGATAATAATATGCAAGAAAAGGGAGGGGATTACCTACAGTAAAGATGAAAGCAGGAGATAATGAGCAAGAAAAATATCTACCAAGGAGCCCCATCCCAAAAACCAAGTGTTCTAGTTTGCTAGCTGCCGGAATGCAACACGCCAGAAATGGATTGGCTTTTAATAAAAGGGGATTATTTTGTTAGTTCTTCAGAGGAAAGGCAGCTAACTTTCCACTGAGGCTCTTTCTTACGTGGAAGGCACAGGATGGTCTCTGCTGGTCTTCTCTCCAGGCTCCTGGGTTCCAACATCTTTCCCCAGGGTGACTTCTTTCTGCATCTCCAAAGGCCTGGGCTGAGCTGCAAGTGCTGACATGAGGAATGCCGAGCTGCTTAGGCTATACTTCCTTGCGCTCTCTCATTTAAGCACCAGCCAATTAAGTCAAACATCACTCATTGCAGCAGACACACCTCCTAGCCGACTGCAGATGTAATTAGCAACAGATGAGGTTCAGGTACCGTTGGCTTATGTCCGCAGCAACAAGACTAGGTATGCTCACCTGGCCAAGTTGACAACTGAATCTAACTAACACACAAAGACAAGCCTCCCTCCACTAATTGAGCATAGGTACAACCGTAGGGATGGAGGACTCTTAGGAGGGAGGGGGGGTTTCTGCAGAAGGAACAAACAAGTGCTTCTGAGCCCTAAAGCTCAGAAACAATGATACCTAGATAATTAAAAAAAAATTTTTTTTTTTGTGGCTGGAGAATTAAAAGATTATGGAAAGAGGAGAAATTTTTACTTCCTCACCACACCTTAAGCTAGTAGGAAACTGGGAGTATTGACTATTAGGGTTTAATATAAATATGAGAATTTTAACATGTATATGGAGAAAAACAATTTTGACAATTGTGCTTGTTCTAAGTGTGACTGCCACTTGAGTAGGTAGTGGAAGGTGAAGGAGTTAAACTATGCATTCAAATTTCTAGAAACACAGGAACATCTTACACTGATTCTAGAAGAAAGTTATTAACAGATCAATTACAAGTAAAGAGATTGAATCAGTCATCAAAAACCACTGAATGAAGAAAAGCACAGGATGAGATAACTTCATAGGTGAATTCTACCAAATGTTCCAAGAAGAATTAATACCAATCCTGATCAAACTCTTCCAAAAAATTGAAGAGGAGGAAACACTACCTTGCTCATTTTATGAGGCCGACATCACTCTAATACCAAATCCAGATAAAGATAAAACAAGATAAAAAAATTACAGACCTATTTCTCTTATTAATATAGATGCAAATATCCTCAACACAGTACTAACAAACTGAATCCAACAGCACATTAAAAGAATTGTGCACCACGATCAAGTGGGTTTTTACCAGGTATGCAAGAGTGGCTCGACATGAGAAAATTAATTAATAAAAGGAAGGAAAAAATCCACATGATCATCTCGATTGATGCAGAAAAGACATTTGACAGAATCCAGCGTTCTTGATAAAAACGCTTTGAAAGATAGGGATAGAAAGCAACTTCCTCAACATGATAAAGGACATATGAAAATCCCACAGCTAACATCATAATGGTGAAAGACTGAAAGCTTTCCCTCTAAGATCTAGAACAAGACAAGGATGTCCACTGTCACTGTTGTTATTCAACATTGTGCTGGAAGTTTTTACCAGAACAGTTAGGCAATGAAAAGAAATAAAAGGCATCCAAATTGGAAAGGGAGACATAAAACTTTCATTATTTGCAGTTGACATGATCTTATATGTAGAAAACTCCAAACATTTTATAACAAAGCTACTAGAAATAAATGAAAGGACATTCTATACTCCTATATTGGAAGACTGAATATTGTTAAGATGTCAATTCTACCCAAACTGCTTTACAGAATCAATGCAATCTCAATAAAATTTCCAACATCCTACTTTGCAAAAATGGAAAAGCCATTTATCAAATTTATTTGGAAGGTTGAGGGGCCCCAAATAGCCTAAAACTATATTGGAAAAGAAGAGAGACATTGGAGGATTCATATGTCCTGACTTTAAAGATGACTACAAGGTTACAGTGGTCAAAACTTCTACTGGCACAAGTACACATGGTACTGGTATCAAAGTAACATTCATATATATATATATGTATATATATGTATACATATTTGTATAGATGTCAATGGAATCAAATTGAGAGTTCAGAAATAGACCTTAACATCTATGTTCAATTGATTTTTGTTTCATTTTTTTATTTTTTATTTTTTTAATTGATTTTTGACAATGCAGCCAAGTCCACTCAGTTGGGAAAGAATAATCTCTTCAACAAATGGTGCTGGGAAAACTGGATATCCATCTACAAAAGAATGAAGGAGGACCTCTATCTTATACCATATAGTAAAATTAACTAGAAAAGTGGATTAAAAACCTAAATATAAAAACCAGAAGTATAAAACTCCTAGAAGTAAATATAGAAAAGTATCTTCAGGATCCTTTTTTAGGCAATGGTTTCTTAGACTTTATACCCAAAGCCCAAACAGCAAAAGAAAAGAAATGTATAAATGGGACCTCATCAAAATTAAAAACTTTTGTGCATTAATGATAGAACTTTATCATGAAAGAGAAAAGATAACCTATTCAATGGAAGAAAATATTTGGAAACTACATATCTTATACAGATATAATATCTAGAATATATAAATAAATCATACAGTTCAACAATAAAAAGACAAACTTGTTCTAGTCTGTAAACCATCAGAATGCAATATATCAAAATGGAATGGTTTTGAAAAGGAGAATTTATTAAGTTGCAGGTTTACAGTTCTAAGGCCATGAAAATAAATTAAGGCAAGGCTAATAAAATGTCCAAATTAAGGTATTCAGGGAAAGATAACTTGGTTCAAGAAGGCTGGCGATGTTCAGGGTTTCTCTCTCAGCTGGAAAGACATATGTTGACAGCTGCTAGCTTTCTATCCTCATTTATTAAGGCTTCCCTGGGGGCCTTTTCCATCTGTTCCAAAGGTCTCTGGCTCTTTGGGCTCTG
The DNA here is from genome assembly GCF_023851605.1 of Tamandua tetradactyla. NCBI lineage: Eukaryota > Metazoa > Chordata > Mammalia > Pilosa > Myrmecophagidae > Tamandua > Tamandua tetradactyla. The sequence continues at coordinate 63,458,439 of NC_135341.1, read as the reverse complement.
TTGGTTTTGTAGGCTCTAAAGCTTTTTCCAAAATAGTTCCCTCTTAAAGGGCTCCAGTAAGCAACCCCATATGGAATGGGTGGAGACACATCTCCATGGAAATTATCTAATTAAAAGTTACCACCCGCAATTGAGTGGGTCCTATCCCCATGAAATAATCAGAATGATCCTACCCAGCAATATTGAATGAGAATTCAAAGACATGGCTTTTCTGGGGTACATAATATCTTCAAACCTGCATACAACCCAATTTAAAAAATGGGGGAAAGAATGGACATTTTTCCGAAGAGGCTATACAGATGGCTAAAAATCACATGAAAGGTATGCCACTTCAGTAGCTCTTAGGGAAATGCAAATCAAAACCACAATGGGATACCATTTTATACTCACTAGGATGACAACACAGAAAATTACGAGTGTTGAAGAGTATCTGGAGAAGTAGGAACACTCATTCACTGTTGGTGGCAGTGCAAAATGGTGAAGCTACTGAGGAGGACAATTTGGCAGTTCCTCAGAAAGCAAAGAATAGAATTACCACATGACCTGAAAATCCCTCTCTAGGTATATGCTGAAAGAAGTGAAAGCAGGGACTCAAGCAGCTATCTGCATAGCAGCGTTCATAGAGGCGTTATTCACAATTGCCAAAAGATGGAAGCAACTTGTGTCCATCGATGAATGAATGGATAAATAAAATGTGGTTATACATAATGGAATATTATTTAGCACTAAAAAGAAATTAAATCCTGGATCGTGCGACAACATGGATGAACCTTGAAGACATCATGTTGAATGAAAGAAGCCAGGCACGTAAGGACAAATATTGTATGATTTCACTGATATGAAATAATTAGAATTAACAAACTCATAGAATTAGACTCTAGAATAAAGGTTATCATGGGCTGGGTTGGGGCGAGGGAATGGAAAATTAATGCTTGTATGGAATTTATATTTAGGTTGATTGTAAAGTTGTGGAAATGGATAGTGGCGGTGGTTGTAGCATAACATTGTGAGTGCAGTTAACAACACTGCATTATAAATGTGAGTGTGGTTAAAAGGCAAAGTTTTAGATCATATATATGTACTAGAAAAAAAATTAAAGGATAAAATATAGGATTATACAACATAGTGAGCCCTAATATAAACGATGGACTATAGTTAATAGAATTATAAAATTGTCCTTTCATGAATTATCACAAATGTATCATGCTAATTCAAGGTGTTAATAATAGGATAGTATATTGGAAAAAATGTACCCTAATGTAAACTATGAACTATAGTTAATAGTATAATTATAATATTCTTTTATCAGTTGTAGCAAAGTTACCATATTAATGGAAAGTATTAATAATGGGGGGAGTAATATGGGAATGCTGTATTTTTACATGATTTCTCTGTAAACCTGCAGTTGTTCTAATAAAAAAATGGAAAAGAGTTTTTAAAAATACCCACAAGGTTTTTTTGTTTGTTTGTCTTTTAAAGAACATTAGAAGAAAAATTTTCTTGTGCTGTTGACTCAGACAACATTGGGGCATGTGCAAGGCCTGTTGTTCTAGTTTTTCAACGAATGATCAATTTTGAAATCTGATAGTAGAATAGACATGTTTCTTTGAAGCAGTGATTCTCAAAATTAAGCGTGCATCAGAAGGCTTGTTGAAACACAGGGCCCCCAAAATTTGTAAGGTCAGTGGGGCTTGAGAATTTGCTTTTTTTACAAATTCCCAAGTGATGCTGATACTCCTGGTCTGGGGACCTTAGTTGGAGGACTACTGCTTTAAGGGAAAATATTTTCTTCATTCCCCGAGGAAGATTCCTGATTGTAGAGGGACATACTTACGTCTCTCTGAATAGCTGTCTGCTTAGCTCCGTGATTTCAAGGTTGACTGTACATTGAAATCACCTGGGGAACATTAACACCTCTGATGCCTACATCCCTGCCCCCAGAGAGTCTGCTGTAGATGATGGCCTGGCTTCGGGATATTTAAAGGTGAAGGTGACTCAAATATACAAGCCAGTATTGAGACCAGACTACCAGGGAGGACCCTCACATCCTGGTTCCAGTTGGTCTTTTCTTATGTCTCTCAATAGCCTCAGAAGTTATGCAGTTGAGGTGATGAATAATTCCAGCAGATGTTTGTTGAGTGCTTTTTATGGGTCAGCACATTTTGAAGCACTTCCTGCCTATCATCTCACTTAAATTTCACAGCAGAGGATGTATTCTTTTCCACGGGTCCTGCTGGCACAGTGTCTAAAGGCCTATGACTGCAAAAATACTATGAAAATGGTTGAATTTGGCAAAGATATTTTGGCTCCAAAAATGCAAAGGAAAACCGCAAAACTGAAATTAATCATAATTATTTTGCAAATAAAATGATAAAATCCCTTAAATATTTAATCAGCAATTGCCTATATTTAGTAGGGAATGTAAGTGCTTTTAAAAATATATTTACTCTTATGTAAAACTCCCAAAGTGCTTGTTGTCTATGAATGTCTTAAAATGGCCATACTTGCAACAATTAAACTTATCCATTTTGTAGATAAGAAATTTGAGTGAAGAATAAAGAAGGGATTCGAATCAAGGGACTAACTTTGTGAGTCACTGTAATGTAATGTAATGTAATGTAATATCAGCCCTATACACATGCACAATCCCTTTTGAAAAAATTCTCCCCGGGAAATTATAAAGGAACTACAATTAGTGTCTGTTTTAAACCTTTCCAGAGAACCTTCGTATCACTTAGCTATTTGGCTGGTAACTCAACAGAGCAGAGCCACTGTGTGCAGCTGCTCAGGGGGTTCACTGCACAGGTACAGGCAGCTCTGCTCACACAGACGGTATGGAAATGGCACCCTGGAATTGTGCAAAGTGACCTCCCCCCACCCCCCCATCAGGATCACCAACTCACATTTTTTGTTTAGTGGCACAGACCTTGTTAAAGCCTGTCTAAAAGAAGAAAAGATTAGAAAATTATTCAGAGTTCATTTAAAAATTAAACACTCTCAAATATTATACAGTATTTTACCCCTTCGATTTAAAAAAATGAAATGGGAAACTGCAGCCCCGAGGGTTCAGGTTGTGACTTACCCGAATCCTATTTCCATTTGATGGAGCAAACAGGACCAGAAAATAGATCCTGGAGGCCCCTAGAACTAGATTGTATGATGACTTGGCATTTTCTACAAGGCAAATTTCAGTTAAGAGATGTGCTGTGGTTCCACTACAGAGTTTTTGGCTAAATATCTTGAAATCTTGAGTTAATGTTAGAGACTGTGTATGCTCTCACAACAGTTGGTTAAAGAGGGAAAATTAAGCTGATGACTTAAGACACAAATATTTATTTTAAAAAATGCTCCCCTTTAGTACAGAAGCTGATAATATCTTTGGTTTGGAATTCTTTCTTTTTCCTCTCCTGCCATCTGGTGGTGCCTCTGAGAAACATTCAGCAGTATTTAATCCCATAGTCATTTCTACAGAAATTTGCTTGGTTTTCAAGGTCATTACTGCTCAGTTTGTCAAGTCACATTCTTAGGAAATTTCGCATTTTTTTATTTGATGTTCAAGACAGAGAATTGCTTATGATTCTTTTTATTTCTCAGAACACTTCATTCTGCTAAATATTTTGCTTCTAAAATTTGAGGTAATTATGTGATATTGCTTAATAATGTGACTGCGAATATATGCAAATCTATTCTCTGAGTAGAAAGAAGATCAGGACATACAATTTTATTAAATTGGATAGTCATTTAAGCATACAAATCGCTAGTTCCTGTAGTATGATGTCTTGGAAGGAAAAAATATTATTAAAAATTTTTCCTTTGGTGCTCGCTTCGGCAGCACATGTACTAAAACTGGAACGATACAGAGAAGATTAGCATGGCCTCTGCACAAGGATGACATGCAAATTCATGAAGCATTCCATATTTAAAAAAAAAAGTAGAAGAAAATTTTCCTTTGAAATAAATACTTGACTGCAGCTATTGCTACGGATTGTATAGTAGCATTTGATAGTTGCTAGAATGACACTCGGAGTTAATGAAAATTAAGTCTGGTTCACTCACATGTTACAGATTGTTATCTGTTAGATCCATCTCTGGAATGACCCTTTACTTTCCTGCCCTTTCACTAGCAGGTCAGTGGCAAAGGTTGGCCCACTCCTTCAGTTACCTACTTCTCTGTAACTTGTAGATTTCGGGCCTCTGCGTTAGGATTCCTGAAAAGGAATCATTTCTCTTTCTTCTTAAACCCCAGCCTTGCAAATATGCTTCCCCTGGAACTCAGGTGAAGTCTTCCAAGCTGTGGAGAAAAACGCCACCAGATAAAAAAATCAAACGCATAATAATAAGTCATTTAAAAATAGGCTGAAAGAGACTCCAAATCATCATAGCCACGTCTTCAAGTCAAACCAACAATTAAAAATGAAGAACAGGAAAATGAAATGCGTATTTCGAAATAGTTTACTTAATATTTTGATTTACTGACAGTCAATATGTAATTAATTTGTAATGTTTTCAACACAAGAAGGCAACCAGCACACAAAAGAAGACTGAAGATTTGTTGATTAATTTCTGAATGCTTGAAAATTAGTTTGAAAGGTCTTCATTGAAAAATATTTTAAAATTTAATTATTGGTCAAAAAAGCTTGAAGATTATTAGGCTGCTGAAAGAAGATTAGACATGATTTGTTGGTCAAAGGGTACAACAAATACTAAATTCTTAAAGATTATTAGTTTCAATTTATATGTACCATTTTTACCCACTCTGAATTTCCAGCGCGTTTTCCCAGTCTCGTAAACACTGTATTTGTGGATGAAATTTAAAAAAATGAAATGTTCTAAAGTCTTTCGTGAAACTGGATTAATTAATTGGTACCGGTGTACTCCTGTGAGCTAATGTACAATGTATTTTTGTAATGCCTTATTACAAAGCGTCTAGATGTTTATACAAAAGATGTTTTCTCAGCCCAACAGCCAGGTTACTGTTCTTCTCATCCTCCTTGTAATATAGTTTGTAGAACTGGAAAATACCTAAGTAATCATCCTCTCTATGACTGGAAACTGGGGGACAGAAAAGGGTCTTGGCTTGTCCAAGGTCAGAGCTGGGGACAGAGATGCAGTGAAGCCTCTGTTTGTGGCCTGCCAGCCCAGAGCACTGCACTGTACAATTTTAAAGGAATTCCAGGCATAAGCAACATAGAAGTTTCCACATCTACGTTAACATGAAGCCAGCCCTCTAGAATAGAACCTCTAAAATTGGTCCATTTTCTCACGAAGCTCCTCGGATGTGTGCATTCTCAAACTGGGTCAAGGCGGCACTGGCAGGTCATGAAGATGTCGGAACCCTGCTCAACACGAATTCCCCACAAGGATTGCTTCTAGAGTTTCACACTTTCAGTGTCTTTGTCTTTGTACTGCTAGATCCACCAGAAATTCCCAGACTCCATCTGATTCACTCCCAAGGTGTTGCAGGCTCTGGAATGACGCAGCAAAGGTGCTCATGCTGGAGACACAGGTTGAAAAAACTGCGTGCAGCTTGCTGGGTCACAGGGACACAGTCACCTGGCAAATCGCCGAGGAGAACATTAGCAAGGGGCTGGGGACAGAAGCCGACTGGACCCTGACCCCCACAAAGGCTGGTGGCACTGTGGACAATGGAGGATGGTGTATTATTTTCATGCTTTCAAGTTTTCTTTTTAAAATTGCTTTTTCATTCTTGCGGCCAGAACAATTTCAAGTTGTGACTTTTCCATTTCTTGACCGTGGGCTGAGGTCGTGGTCAGTGTGACCCCGGAATCCTTCTTCCACCAGAGCTTACCATGCTCTTGGCTTCCACAATTATTTTTTATCTCATGTTCAGAAATTGTGTTTCAAAAAGTAAAAGATCAGATCACTTGCCCATTTTCTGATCAGTTTATTGTTTCTCAGCACATATAACTTCGTCTTTTACATGTGAACTCAATGTACTTGAAAGTGCAAAGTAATCCTTTAGAAGATGCACACGGCCCAGTCAAATGCATTTGCTCATAAAAACTTCTGGCTCTTCCATAAGCACTGAACCAGAAATAGGTATATTATCTGTGGATGTCACTAACAGCACTCCTAGGAAACCCCCTCTAGCTATTCAAGGTTAGGCCTAGGTACAATAGAGCTTTTTCTAGAGCAGTTTTATTTGAATCTGAATACACAAAGACTTTCTGCAACTGTCCTTTATGGGCCTACATGTCACATAATGTTGACAAACCAGCATTTTATTGACACATAAAAGCCTTTCTAGTCTAACAAGGTAGGCAATAGCTATCTATTTTTTCTCTTAATATGAATATGAATCTTATGATTTCAAGTTCAGGCGTTTTAAAACTTTAGAGTGGGGCGTGTTTGTACTTTCTATAAAATGAACCTTTTTTGATTCTGCATTTCTTGCAGGATTGCATTAACCAACCTCCTCACCTTCCCCACCCCAGCTATATTTTATTTTTTATCAGAGTCATCTCCTGGTTATGAATGATTTTTTTTTTCCTTGGGCTTGGAAATTCAGTTGCTTCATGGGCTAACGACACTGAGATTGCCTGCTGGGAAGAGTAAGTACCGTGGTTGACAGCTCAGCTGAGTCCCGGCCAGCATGCACTGCTCGCCTCCAGTGACCGTCTTTGATGTCCAGTTTGGTGGAGCCATTAGATGACTGTGATTCCAGCCGATAGGATGGCCGATGATGGGAACCCCCTGTGGGGACTGCCCGGTTCAGCATTTCAGCCAGAGAGATCTCAGGAAGGCCATCAGGCAGAACTTTAGTTAAAGAGTGGGTAAAGCATCCAGAGAGGGTTGATGTTACTGTTAGGAATAGTTCCTCTTATAAACCCATCACGGTGCCTCACCAGGCAGAGTTCTCACTGGCAGGAGACCCGGGTTTGATTCCTGGTGCCTGCCCATGCAAATAAAAAAAAAAATGTAAAAAAAAATATATATATATATATATATCCATCACAATCTCACCCGTAACCCTTATGTTTCTACCCCTCAAGGCAAAATCAGTGGCCCTTTCTCTTCTCACTTCTAGGTAATCTCTATCAAAGGGCCCGTTGTCATTTTGTGTCTTTGACTTTTCTCTGAGGCCCTCCTCTCACTTCATTATTACATGAACATGAGAGTGAGATTTACCCCTTCCCACCCCGTGCATCGTTAGAACAGACTCTGTTTTTCTTTCCCTATTTCTCTTCCACTTGCCTCTCACTTCCTGAGTTGGAATCCACCCTACTTCTCCTTACTGTTCAATGATGTTTCTTTTTCTCCAATTTTTTCACCTAATTTATTTCTCTTTTCTCTAAACACCTATTGATTCCTCCTTAATACTGTGTCATAATTTATTGTGGCCATTTTATTGAGAACACATTAATGGTATTTGTGGAGAAAGGATGAGAACTTACAAGCTGGAGAAAGTATTGTTAAGAGAATTTCGCATATGTGAAATAGAAAAGCACTATACCATGCTTAAATATAATACAATGGATGCAGCTAAATGAAGTAGGGCACCAGGGGTGATTAACCTCCTCCAATAAAGGGGGCTTCATTGGGCAATCCGTAGTTTCCTGAAAGTCTTCCCTTTGCTCCTCAGATGTCTTGTTTTCACTTCGGTTTGAAATCTCAGTTTAAAGTCACTCTTGTCTAAAGTCAGGCTTTCCTCATGATTTTCCTTCTCAGCACTGGTTTCAATTTTTAAGTATTCTATAATTCCCTAATTACTGTTTTATAGTTACTGCTGTTTGCTTTTAGGTAAGGCTCTCACTCCCACTAAGATGTAAGTGCCTTTAGGGCCGGATATCTGCTGTGTTCCTTTCACTGGACCAAGCATAGTTCCAGTAGATGCTCAATAAAAACTTGCAGCTGATTGCTGGTAATGTAGTGTCAACACCGTCACAATGTCATTCTCTGAGCTGAAGTAAAGGTACATGCTATTGCTGTAGAAGTTGAGTCTATGATGTGGGAACTGGACCACTAGAATTGTTCATTGGTATTATTCAGATAAACAGGGATGAAACTGGCCATAGGCAAGTTTATCCGTGAGACAAAGCTTGGTTGTGGTGATTTCCCTTGTCATATTTCTTTTTCTTCATTTCTAGATCCACCAGGAATATTTGAATTTTACTAAGGACAACTCTGAAAGTCTCAGAAAAACCTTTAAGGCCCCAAGGAATTCATTGATTTTGCATGTTGCACTTAGGGTGCCATGACAGGCTTGGAGTGGCAAGGAGTCAGGAGGAGGTTCTTTTCAGTGGTAACAGTTTCTAGCATCCTTGAAATTGTACCACATTGGAAACTAACGCCTCTTGCTAATTCAAATGATCATATTCAGCAAGTGCTTTTGGTTTCAAAGGGAGGGAGAGTGATGAGTGGACTATGTGAGTGTGTCTGCCACCATTTTTTTTGACATTTGGAAGACTCTCCATTTTATAGTTAGAGGAATCAGTACTATCTCAATGGATTCCAGCAAGGTAGAGCTATGGAGCAGAGGGAACAAGAGAATAGACTGACCTACAATGAATCAGTCAGGCTGAGGTTGAATCTCCTCCTGCCACCTATCAAATCAGTGATCTCCTTTAACAATTATAAGGTTCACTCTTTCACCTGTTATTTAAAGGTGATAATCATGAAGTTTCAAATAAATTACATATGGGAAATGCTACCATATAGTAGGAAGTCAACATATGCCAATCTCCTGATGAATAATCCAGGGAATCCTGAAATCCCAAGATTCTGTGATTATTATAATCACAGATTATAATATTTATAATATATAATAATTATATAATAATTACAATATAAATATGAGCATTTGCCTCAATTTTTTACCCAGAACTTATTTTCCCACAATTAGTAAACTGCAGATAGTTTAATATACAAGAATATATTAAATCTTATTTTATTTTATTAACTTTAAACTTCTTTTTGAGGTATAGATTATTTGCAATAAATGTTTATACCTTGATGGATTTTTCAAATGTTTATATCTGTGTTACCACTACCCATTTCAAAATACAGGACATTTTCAGCACTGCAGAAAGCTCCCTCATACTTCCTCTCTTTTGGCACTCCCCTCAAAAGTCACCACTTGTCTATCCCATATCCTCACTGTGATAGTTAGATTCAGGTGTCAACTTGGCCATGTAGTGATGTCCGGTTGGTCTGTTGCTGTGGACTTAAATCATCAGCATTTGAAATTCATCTGTGGATGATTACATTTGCAGTCGGCTAAGGGAAGTGCCTTCCACAGTGAGTGATGTTTAATTTAATTAGCTGGGGGCTTAAAAGAGAGAGGCTCAAAGAGAGATCAGCATACCTCATCTCAGCACTTGGAGCTCAGACCCAGATGCTTGGAGATGCAGAAAGGAATCAGCCTAGGGAAAGCCATCTGAACCCATAAGCCAGGAGAGAATCTCAGCAGATGACCACTGTGTGCCTTCCCATGTGACAGAGAAAAGCCAGCTACCTTTCCTCTGAAGAACTATAAATTTGTAACTAAATAAATCCCCTTATTGATTAGGTGGTTTTCATGGAGATGTGTCTCCACCCATTCAAGTTGCTTACTGGAGTCCGTTTAGAAAAAGCTTTTGATCCCACACAGCCGGAGACCTTTGGAGATGAAAGAAAATGTCCCCCAGGGAAGCTGTTTGAAACAAGAAGCCAAAGACCCCAGCAGATACCAGCTACTTGCCTTCCCAGCTGACTGGTGTTCTGGATCCATCAGCCTGTTTTGAACCAAGGTATCTTTCTCTCGATCCCTTAGTTTGGACATGTCTATAGCCTTAGAACTGTAAGTTTGCAACTTAATAAATTCCTTTTTTAAAAGCTGGTCCATTTCTGGTATATTGTATTCCAGCAGCTTTAGCAAACTAATACACTCCCAAAACTACTTGTTCACTTTTTCCCCTTAAACTCTACATGTATTCACTGTTCTTCATAACTTTTCTGAATAGTCTGATTCTGCTTGTTGTATCCGTGGTCCGCCTCTCTTCACTTCTGCTTTTTGGAAGGCCTGGTCATCATACTTAATTACATAGTCTTAAGTCTGAATCCGGTTTATAGTGCTATCAGATAAATAGGGGTGCTTCAGATTTTAGCAATCAAGCCTAAAAGAGCACAGTGGATTGAAATTTCACAAGTTTAACAGCAAGGGTTCACTTATCCCAAGGGTACAAATAATTCGTTTATTTCTGCATTGCTGATTTCATCATTCCATTTGGTTTCTTCAGGACAGCAGAGTGTTGAATGTCCCTCACAGGTTGCTGTGTATTTTTGCTTTCATTACTATAGACAAAGCGGAGGAAGTGAGAAACCCTAAACCACAGGAGAAATAAATTTAGCTGCCCTATAATATGGCTAGCATGACTCTTTTATTATATTAAAGATCTGGCAGAAATCTGACTCTACTTCATTCTGTGTGTGTATTGGATTATCAGGGCCAGGTGTCATTAAACCTTCAAATTATGTGATTAATTGCTCTTGTTTTATTTCCTTGCTAAGCAAGAATTTTCTGATTATAGATTGGCATCTCATGAGTTTTATCTTGACAGATATATACTTCATTGCAAATTAATTAATTGGTATGAAGATTGTATATAGCAGTCTTTATGAGCCTTGCTGAGGTGAGTTGTATCCTTGATCAGATCAACTTGGGTGCACTGGAATTTCTGAATTTGCCAGGCAGGTGTGCAGTTAACTTTCTCCAGAGAGTATCCTGTTGAGTATGCTGTGCTGCACTGCCCAGATCCTATCATCAGGACTGAAGGATTTATTCACCCAGATATTGGGAAGTTTTCTATCAGCTTTCTGCTAGAACAAGTGATTTTGCCCAAGGTCGTGCCTCTTCCCAGGGTAGTCCATATTTGATGACTCATCAGCAGAGAAATAAAAGTCTGGTTCTCTTGCCCTAACTGGGGATAACTCTGAAGGACCATCCAACTCCAGAACTTCTCATGGGGCTAGCTTAGGCCTTCATTGAGACTACATCACAGCTCAACTTCTCATTCTACCCAATTCTGCTTCTTTCCTTTCCACAGCTGTGGATTTCAAATATTCCAAGTATTTTTATGTCCCTTTTTGGCACCCACAAGCTATGACAGAGCTGGATCCCACTGCTGCCTACCATGAGAGTGGGGTATGGGTGCCAGTAACCACCTCATGGAGAGAGCAAATTATTGGTATTTGCCATAATTTATCGGCCTCATCTTCCCACTCTTCCATGAATGCTGGATTAAAGTGTTCTCCGGGCTCCAGAGTTTCAAAATGGTTCAGAGAGTTCCTGCCGATTTAATAGTTGTTTGGTAGAGGGACTGATCCTTGGAGCTTCCTACTCTACCATTGCCCCACAATCCTCTCTTGGCCATTATCTTCAATTAAATTGTTTTCTAGCCCATTCTCTCCTTTTGGGACTCCAACTATAAGGGACTACATATTTAGTTTATGGTCTTGAAATTTACTTTAAATATCTATTTCTTATGGAATTATTAAAAATGTTAAAATATATCCTATGCAATTCAATTGTTTCTTTTCAGTAGTTAATGTTCTTAAGCTTTGTAAACTGAGTGACTATAATATATATCTTTATGCATATTTTTAATTCTTCTAAAGTAGATTTCCTGTCTTCCTCACAAACAATTCTTTAGGCCTTTGGACATTTTCCATGCTATATAAGATTTTGAGTTCTCTTGGGAATCTTCATGTGTGGGCAGATATATTACCAGAAGCCATTACTGGCAGATTAAACAGGTGTGACATGAAACCAGTAGTGGATTTAGATAAGAGTTTTGTTGTGTAAATCATTCATGCAACCAGGTGAGAGCTAAGCCAGAGGAAATTCAACCGTCTTTTTGTTTAGGAAGTTGAAACATTTGATATTTCGTCTCCTCTTCATAAAAATAAAAAATAAAACGTAATTTTACCATTACTGGTCAAGGCTAAATACATCAGCAGCATGCTCTGACTGCAGTGCTCTTAGATTTATGGTAGTATCATTGCACAAAGTGACCACAGAGAGAATCAGAATTTTTGGAACTGTAAAGCATTCTTTATCAACCTACTGATTCAGTATCAAACTATTTAGACAAATGTGGACCTAACTCACTTCTTCTTTTTTTCCTCTTTTAGGAAATTCCATTCATCAATCTTCTTTAGGATGTCTGCCTCTGGGTTTAACAGCTTATCTCAGCTGGCTACATTTTACATAAAAACCAAATCTATTTTGCTCCAAAGAAGACAAATGTCAGCTTTTGATGATCTGTGGAAAGATTTATAGGTATGCAGTTTGGTTTTATTTTTATATAAGCAGTAGCTTGAGAGAAAACTTAAATTGTTACAAAATCAGTAAGAAATACAATTTTATATTGGTAATATTAATAGTTTGGCGCTTAAGAGTAATCAGTATATTTTAGTTTCCTGGGATGCTCAAACAAACATCGTACAATAGTCAACTACAACAACGGGAATTTATTAGCTCACAGTTTTGAGGCTCAGAGAAATTCCAAATCAAGGCATTATCGAGGTGATGCTTTTCTCCCAAAGACTGGCATTCTGGGGCTGGCTGCCAGAGATCCTTGGCCCTGGGGTCCTCTGTTATAGCTCCCTTTTCTTCCAGGTTCCATTGGCCTTCAACTTCTTGCCTCCTGTAGGCTTCCTCTCTCTCTATCTGAAGTTCATTCTGCTTATAGAGGACTCCAATCATAGGATTAGGACCATCCTGATTGCAGTGGGCCGCTCTCAACTGAATTAACCTCATCAAATCCTACTTCAATGGGTCCACACTCACAGAAATGATTTAAATTTAAGACATTTTTTTCTGGGGAACATGCAACTCCAAACCACCACACAGTACTGTAAGGTATGATATGGAATGTGACTTCCCCTCCACAATCAATCAGGCACCACTTTCTTTTTGATCATGGTCCCTCCTAAGACCGAGACAGAGATTAGCCACATTGGGAAGGAAAGGGGGAGAAATTCAGCTGAGGATTTCACCCCTACAGCATCAGGGCTATGATAATGGAGGAATTAGATAAAGAAGGAAAGGATCAAATAGTTGGAACTGCATCTCTGATCTATTTCTTGTTCCTTTTTAACATTTGGGGTAGAGAATGGATTGGGTAGTTATAGTCAGCTAAGAAACAGGCAAAACCGTACTATTTTTTAATATTTAGTAGTTTGGGTGCAAGTTTTCCATCATATAATTTATACCTATTGTTTCTTAACTATTACAAACTATTGATTACTTTAGTTGATTTGCATATTAGAATGGTAAACCAATTTTGAAATATGGGGGATAACTTTGCCTAAAGTCCTTCTTGAGCACACTTAGACTCATTTTGTACTAAACATGATTTCAGATCTTTTGAAACATCTTTCAACCCTTGTGCTGAAATTTGAGAATTGATTGTGTTTCTTTGACTCTGTTCTCCCTAAAACCCAGAGAACCATTAACTAACCATCACCTTCTGACAAGGAAACCACTAAGGGGATAGCAATACAGTTGGAGAGATAGATATATGGTAAAAGACTGATTCAATGCATCACATACAAGCATCCTACTTTGGGAGTACTATTTTATCCAACTTGACCCTAAATACCTCCAAGGCAAGAAAAGGTTCTTGGACCTTTGCATCCTACCTGTTGTAAAACAGTTTTTTCATCCTCAACACTTTTGTATTTTGGGCTAAATAATTTGTTGTTGGGTGGGGGTTCCATCCTGTAGGATGTTTAGCAGCCTCCCTGGCCTCTACTCTCTAGATTCTATAGAACCCACCCCCAGTTGTGACAACCCAAAATGTCTCTCAATATTGCTAAATGTTCCCTGGGGGCAAAATTGCTCTCAATTGTAAACCACTATCTCAGTGTCTCAGCACTTTTGCGTAATATCCATATAGCAGGGCATAAAAATACTTAAGCATTCAAAAAGCAAGCAAAGGTATAATTCTTTTGAATAAGGCTCCCATGAAATAAATGATATACCATTAAAAGAGAACTGAGTAAAGACATCTTTTACTTGCCCATTCCCACAGGTATCTCTTTCAGTTTGGCAAACACTTTTGCTGCTCCTCCAAAAGCTCTGTACCATTCACTCAGAAGGTTCAGACCTCCAATTCAATCTAATCTTTTCCTATTAGGGCCAGAAACTATGGCCAGATGAACGTTGCCAGGTTAGTAACATTCCCAAAGCTCTTTTAAGTTCTAACAAACTTGTTCAGCCCTTTCAGAGAGTGTTAAGTAATGTGTGGCAGTCACAAGAGAACTTTGTAACACTGTCTTCAGCATAAGGGGGTGCGTAATGGATAGAGTGAACCTACTGTACCAGCAATTGTTCTTAGTATTTGAAGAGGCTTGCATTCATTTATCATTACCTAAGGGCATTAATATAGTTTAAATAAAACTTCTCATATATGATTGGGAGCAGAAGTTTGTAAGCTCCAGATTTCCATTTTTTTGACTGCTTTTTTCCTACTCTATGGACCTGGCAAAAGCAATCCTCCATTACCAATGAGTCAAAAGATCTTTTCAGATCCCTGTTTAACCCTGTGATTCGCATCAGTGAGGCAATGTCTGATAAGTGGTGTAAAATATTGTCTACCACTGAGGTATTTGTGTCAGGCTAAAACCAAAGGATGGAGAAGGAAATTTAGGCCATCTTATATATGAGGGAGCTATGGGCTTGCAAGCATGAACATAGAATAAGGTGTCCAGGAGAAAATAGGGGATTTTAAAAATACATGCAGAATGAAGGAGGGCAGATAGAAAGTGCTAACTAGCCTATCATGGACATATTAGCTCTGCATGTAAACACATTTCTATTGAGTAGGTCCTTAAAGCAGCCACTGCAATTAGGATGTGCCTGAACATTAAAGAAAGGGAAAAATAGACTTAAAAGCACTCAGTGAAGGATCTTGCAGATTGAATCAGCAGAGGCAGTATTCAGCAAACAAGGTCAAAATATGAAGTGCTACTAAAATTTCCAGACATTTCAAGGAACAGTGGTCTCTTGGGTCCCAGCAACTCAGGTATTCCTTCTGGTTGCCTTTGAGTCAGAATGCACTTACAGTACGTATACATGCTAATAATGGCTAATGTATTGAGCCCTTAACAGGAGCCAGGAAATTATTTAATCTTTGTAACAATACTCTGAGGTAAGTGCTTTTATTATCTTTATGTTACAGATGAGGAAGTGGAGGTTTAGTAAGGTTAAGTAGCTTGCCCAAGGTCACAGAGCTAGTAGGTTGTAGTGCCAGAATTTGCACTGGTTTGACAGACTCCCATGTTTAAGCATTTATCCACCCTAAACCCTAGTGCTTTGTCAGAAGTGAATTAGCTGCTTCCAGGGTCAAGTGAGGGTTCAAACCAGTTGGGCCCGCCTCTGTGGAATCTGTTTTCCTACTTCCCACGGCACCTTCCACCTGGATTTCTCATGAAATTGATTCTAAAGGTTTGGAAACCCTTGAACTTGATGGCTCCTAAAGTCATGCCAGCTGTCTTGTTGAAGGCAGGGTGTGGTAGGAGTTTCATTGGGGTATAATTCAGATAGAAGTTGTAAATACAACAAGCCTGAGGTAGTTCTGGCCCATAGTAGACACTCAATAACTGGTAGAGAGTCCTTAACAATTCTCAGTAAAATATCTCCAGGATCAGCCCATCTGAAAGGGAATCTGACTGTAGTAGAAGCAGCTCAAGCTGCTGATCAGAAGGTATGGAGAATTCCAGACTTTGCCTGTTTTTTCCTCTGCATTTGTGGTCTCTAACAACCGATTCATTTTCCATTACTGGGTGCCTTTATAATATATGAGGTGACTGGATAAGGATATAATCTCTAAAAACTTCCAAGAAATCCCTGATTCTGTGAAGTCTGAAGAAGGATGAGAAGTCACTGAGAGGGGAACTGTGTTATCTATTCATGGCTTACAGTCAATGAGAGGTGTCTGTAACATGTTGCATTTGTTTATAAGGAAACACACCCGATTCCCTTTCCCATCTCCATTTTATTCAACTTGCATGTGGAACTGGGTAGATCTGAAGATTAAGAGTCTTCTAAACAGGCTGCATGACTTGACAATATATCATGGATTAAATTGGCTTTTCATTTTTTTGTGTGTGTGTGGTTTTATTCCATGTTGGTGGCAGTGTTGTAAATTGGTGGTCAGAATGTAGCATTTGTAACCATAATAAATGAAATTCTGATTCTTGATCCTGCCATTACTGTGACCTCAGAGACTGTCCCTGTGTACCAGCTGCTACCTCTTTAAAGTCAGAAAATTAACAACTGCAACCTGAGGATATTAATTGAATGTGATATTGCATGTGGCACTAGTTAGGATTTTTCAGTTAAAAATGGCAGAAGCTGAGCTCAAACTAGAGGGAAAAAAAGGGGGGATAGATTTTATTTGGTCTTATAAATTTTGCCAAGGTCAGTCTCACTTTAAGAGTAAATAGATTAGGTGCTCAAAGGATTTCACCAGAATCTTTGTAGTCCCATCTTTCAGCTCAGCTTTTCTCTGCATTGACTTAATTCCCGGAAAATCTTCTCATGATGTGATAAAGATGGGCACCAGAAGCTCTAGGATTAGTCAACCCAGAGAAAAGAGGGAGCTGCTTTGCCAGTCAACCCAGCTAAACTCTCATATGGATCTCTTTTTGTCCTATCTTGGATTCCACTTTCATTCCTGAACCAGTCACTCTGGTTAGGAGGAGGGGGCTTGATAATTGGCTTTGCATGCCAGGAAACTTAGAAAATTTGGCTTGTAGGCACCCTAAGAGGATGTTGGATTTATGCTATGTGACAATTTTTTCTCAGGCAGAACTTTAAAGTACCTTTGCTGAAAAACCATTTGAACTATTTCAGAGTTATGATGGTTTACTTCACTACTTTATGAGAGAATAATTTTATTAGTTAGGACGGGGCAAAATAATCACTCAGAATCTTGGTACAGATGCTTAAAATACCAGGTGTTGATCATATGCCTGTCTAAGGAACCTGGAATGGTGTTGGGAGCATGCCCCCACAAAAAGCATGTTCAGGCCCCAACCCCTGGTCCTGTGGGTGTGAACATATTTGCAGCTAGGACCTTTGAAGATGTTTTTGGTTAAGGTGTGTCCAGACTGAGTGAGGGTGGGCCTTAATATAATGTGGCTGAAGTCCTTATCAGCAAAGGAAATTGGATACAGAAAGAGCAGTCATGGAGAGCAGCCAGAAGCTAGAAATTGACTGAATCCATAAGAGAAAGGAGAGGACACCACCATGTGTCTTACCAAGTGATGGAAAAGCCAAGAAACCTCCAAATGTTGCTGGCCAACCTGAAGACACTAATTCTGGAAGGATGTAAGCCTTCTACTCTCTGGAATATAAGCCAAAATTTCCTGTTGTTAAAATGGCACATTGTATTTTATTTTATTATTTTTTTTAGCAGTTTTAGCAGCTAGGAAACTAATACAAGTGGTATCTGTCCTATTCAAAGGACTGGGGTTGTGGGAAATGTGATATCCCCAAAGGAATACCAGGGTGCATTTACCAGAAGAAGGGGAAAGTGGATGCCAGGCAGTCAAAGACACCTTATACTCAAATGCATAGTATACCACCCAGCACACAGAGCATATCAATTATATATATATATAAAACATTCAACAAATACTTTTTAGTACCTATGGCATATTAGACACCACTTTAGGTATAGAGATGTAACAGTTTCCTCTAGTAACTTATAGTTTAGTGGCAGGATGGGGTTGGGTGGGGAGAGTAGCATGAGAGATACATTTAGGTTTAGGGGAAACTAATAGGGGAAAAGAAGTTGCTATGGAAACTACAGGCAGGGCAGCAATGCCAGTCTTGAGAAGGGAAGTGACTTCCCAGAGGCAGCCACATTTAAACTAAGATCTCAGAGGAATAGTAATAGGTAAAAAAGGGGGTATTCCTTTAGGTCTGTGTCTACAGGCTGCCCTGAGCCTGAATTTGTCATCTCATAGAAGCTTAGCAAAGATTAGGCATCTTCAACCCAATTTTGAGTATGTATTCATGATGACTTCAGAAAATAGAAAGTGGGCAGCTGGCTGAAGCATTTTCTTGGAACTTCAAGAATCTACTCCCAGAAGCATAAGAGAATACCCTGGGTATGAGTAGTCATTTGGGGGGCACCATGTAAAAACACATTTTTAAGAAAAAGACCACCATCGTAACTCAACATCCACAGTACGATATTTTGGATGTTAAGTAAGGTAGGATTTAAATAAGTAAACAAATTAAGGCTTATTCCCAAAGAAGAAGGAAGAAAACATGAGTTTCCTGAAGAGCTGGTTTAACCAAGGCTCTTATCCATCTGGATGTGTCCCAGTTTGGACGATTATACAACTAGGTGCTAGTTCAAACAGCAGGCTTTTAACAGAGGAAGTGTAGGCAGAGTTGGGGTGGGGACATGAAGACTGTAGAAAATTCCTGAGTCTAAGCTAGAGCAGGTGGGCAGTCAGGGAGGGGGTAGAAAATGTCAGGGACCTTGGCAAATATAAATATGAACATTAGATTGGCCACGAGCCCTCAAGCTGTTATGCCACAGCATTTCATGCTTCAGAAAATCCTTGTTTCCCAAATTTTACTACAAATTATATAATCTAATCCCAAGTAATTTAAGAAAATCAGATTTGTTAGAAGGAAATTTCTAATTTAGAGATTGAGGAAGGAAATGAAAACCCAGCACTCAAAAAGAGAAAGGGTCCAAGGCAGTTCTGGGAATAAGTAACTCTCAAAGTGTGGTCCCTAGATTGGTAACATCAGTGTCTATAGGGAATGTGTTAGAATTGCAAATTCTCAGTTTCCACATCAAATCTGCTGAATAAGAAACACTGAAGTTGGGGCCCAGCAATCTGTCTTATAACAAGCCCTCCAGGTAGTTCTGATACACGTTCAAGTTTGAGAACTACTCTCTGTAATCTTAGAACCAGCACATCCTCAGATACCTCTCTAGTGTACAGCTGTAAAGAACACTTCTATCCCTGGGTGTCTCCATCCGAGAAGTGAATCCTAGAAAATGGAATATGGTTAGCTACTTCTGGTCATGTGCCTATCCCTGTGCCCAGTGGTAGAATTTGGTGATGTGATTGACAACCTCCTCTCCCCACCATCAGAACTACATGGAACGAGGAAAGGGAGTTCTCAGAGGCAAGGTGAGGAGTGATGTTTTAAACAAGGAAAAGAATTCAGACTAATCAGTTGATGTACATTTTGGGGGGGGGAGGGTAGGAGGGCAGTGAAGTAGGAGGTGGAATTAGTCTTTTACAAAAGTCAGTCTTTGGCATTGAACAGAATGGATTATAAAACCAAGAACTCTACAGAAAACAGGGATTTAGTATTTCTTTTTTTCTCACTCTAAGTATTCCATGTGCTTAAAAATGTTTAATTCAAATTGTTTGATGTCAATGAGTCAAGTTTTCCAAGCATTTTTTCCAAATTGAGAAAATAAAATGGCAGAGGGAGCTGCAAACCAGATATGGAGCTTCTTAAATGTGTTCTCTTCACCAGGGATGTCCGCGCCCCCAGAAGTGAGTACCATAGAACCTCAGAGTGGTAGAGCTGGGAAGAAAACTAGAAACCATTTTAGAGATGAAAAGTTGATACCCAGGAAGTTTGAGAGTCTTGTTCAAAGTCACAGAACCAATTTCAGTCTTTATGGGATGGTATATGATTTGGTTAGATGTGAATTTAGTGTTTACTATCCAATATGTGGCTATACTAAGAGAAAACTAGTCATCCATTCACAATAGACCTTCTTTCTGGCTTTGGACAGTCTCAGTCTGGCCTGGGCTCTTTTCTTTCCCTCCAGTCTCATTCATTTATCCAGCCGGCCAACCATCTATCCATTTTTTTTTTTTTTTTTTTTTTTTTTTTTTTTTTTTAAGGAAAGACAGAGAGAAGGAAGGAAGGATAGAAGGAAAGAAGGAAGGAAGAAAGGGAAACATTTTTAAACATTTTCTTGTTTTTATTGTATTCTGTTTCTCCATTTTTGTTACATGGGCTGGGGCCGGGAATCGAACCGAGGTCCTCCGGCATAGCAGGCAAGCACTTTGCCCGCTGAGCCACCGCGGCCCGCCACCATCTATCCATTTAATATTCAATTAATGCTTCTTTAAAGGATCTAATCATACAAAAATGAATACAACATACACCTTGCTCTTTGACTTAGATCCAGACCTAGGACCTAGGCTTTCTGAATTCTAGTTTAGTGAACCCACTTTTTACATAGCAATGCAACTAATAGATTACTGGCTGTGAGGATATTCTGGGAACATGGGCCGAAGCTTGAGTTTGTCCTTTACCTGCACTTTAGCCCCTTACAGTTTGTTTCCATTTTTGTTGTGCCTAATATACAAATTAGAATTTTCTGAGGTTTGAATTACTGGAAAGAAAAAAATATATAAAGATAGAACCTAAAAATGAAACTACCAAGGAAAATTCTGCAGTGTTGCCCTAGAATGAAAGCCACTGTGGCAGAAAGAATTGTGGTAGAATGGTAGAAATGGAAGTAATCTACTCTAGAAATACTACTTACTGCTTTTGTTTTCTGTAATAAATACCTTGTCTAGCATTACATCTGAAAACCACAACTCTGAGTGCCACTGTCGATTTTGAAAGATGGCAAACACTGGAATTCTGGCAGAAGCAATGACATTGTCTTTGATTATGGTGAAGAGGTTTGATGCAGCTCTGGTCTAGAATCTTAGATTTTTAACTCTTCCACTTCCACTCATAAATTCTTCCTCCTGATCTGATCCACCAAACATACAGTCTATGGAGGAAAAAGGGACCGCTATACCTTTTGTCTTTTCCTTGAAAATATCAAATAGTTCATAATTCCCACTTCAGGAACTTTGCGTGCATTGCTTCCTCTGCCTGGCTGATACGTCTTACATGGCCTGCTCGTTCTTAGCTCAAAGGTCACCTACTCCGATAGGCTTCTCTGAACAGTGTCCTTAAAGTGGCCCTTAAGTAACCAGGATAGTTTGTGAAAATAGAAGCAAAGTATGTCATCCCTGACTGTATGCCTATCTCCTGAAAATTGTGATTTAGCCCCTACCATCAAGAGATAAAATCTATTTTCCTTTCACGTGACTCTGAGTTGGTTTTGTAGATTTAATCTGTCCAATAAGATAAAACCAAAGTGATATGAGAACAAGCCTGGCCTGCTGGAGGATGATGGGCCACTTAGGGGAGAGCCCAGTTGTCCAGCCAGGGTCAGCTGATCCCCACACGTGTGAGAGACTTGAACCAAGATCAGTAGAGTCATCAACCCAATATGCATATGAATGAGCTTGGCTGAGTTCAAAACTACCTAACTGATCTGGAGTAATATAAAGGTTGTTGTTTTAAGTCCCTGAATTTGGGACTAATTTGTTACAGAGGAATAAGTGATGGATGTAGTCACTATTGTTGTACCCTGTTTTATTTTCTTTATTATTCTTATCACTCTCTGAAATTATCTAGTATGTTTGTCTTTATTTGTTAGATTCTCCCCACTGTCATGAAAGCTCTGTGTTGACACTCAGTACTCCAACACCTAAACTAGTACAGAGTAGTTGCTTAATAAATACTTGTTCACTGGGTGAATAAAAGGGAAGTAACATTCAAGTATTCCTATAGGTGGGTGCTTTATCTCTTTCTTCTCTTTTAATCTCCCCAAGAGTCCTGTGAAGCTAGGATTATTTCTCTTAGTTTTCAAGTGAAAAGCCCAAAAGTTAAGTAACATGTACAAAGTCCAATGGGTATAAAAAGCCAGGATTTACTATATGTAAATATGATGTCTGTGGACTGATCAAACTATTTGTTGGCATAGAAAAAAATACATTACTTAAGGACACTGCATCATGTTTTTGGTTGTTATTACTTTTGGTAATATATAAATGTAGCATTTTATTTCTAAACATCATCTTTCATAGTATGTATGATTTTTGAAAGAGACGCCATCTGCAACACTAAAGGTATTTTCACTTTTATGATGTGTTTCCTTTGCGAATAATATAATTTATACTAACTTTGAATTAAAATCTGTGTCCAAGCGGTAAATAGTATAAAATATCATGCTTATAGAAAAAATATTCTTCAGAACACTAGAACTTCAGGGGTATAGGTTCATAGAAAAGTGTCTTCTTGAGCAAAATGAATGCCTTTGCAAACTTTCATATGATTTTCACATCCAAATAAATCTGACTTTGCTACATAATTTTCATTTTAAGTCAGGGTTTCCTATTTAAAAACACAGCCAGTCCTTTCTCAGTTTGTCTAGGGGGAAATAGGGAGCAAAGACAAGTATCAAATACAGTAAACATTTTTTTTTTTTTTTACCATATGGTGATTTTAAATAAGTATTTATTCTGAAGAATGGGTAGTATTTAAATCCATTCCTATTTTTCCTCTAACTGCTGTTCTTTGCCTAGGAGGGGAGAGTTAAACTTGGCTTGCTTATATTTACCCTTGAGTCCTGGCAATTGACTGCATTATTTGCCATTTGTGGCTTTGATGACACAGTCTGCTGCCCCAGGAAGCCTGGTCCAAAGAAGAGAGTTAGGGTTGAAGTCAGTTAATGTAAGGCTTGTGTCTCTCTTATTCAATAAATCATTAGCATAGGGGTTTTCTCTGAGTAAATAGCTATTCCTTTGGCTTCCTCTCTCTTGAAGTTCAAAAACTGTTTTCCAGAGTGGACAAACATGGAGCAGAGAAATATTTTTTTCTAAAACAAAGACGAGAAAAATGAATGTATTCACATGTATCAGCTTAAAGCACGCCCTTTTCATGTCAATGGAATGTAGGGTGGAATGGCTAAAAGTAGATTGATGCCAAGTCTCCTTTAATCCAGAAAAGATAGGGCAAACTAAATATATTAAACTAAAGAACTAAGGAAAGATGGAGAGAAATGCACTATGTATTCCTGTGAAATCAAATCAAGTACTTCATTATTGCAACGATGGTTTGCAGAGAAAACAAATACAGACGAGTTTGCCACACATGCCTCAGTGAGACTGAAAACATTTATAACCGGGAACCAGACAAACAGAGCAATTGGAACTGTGGAAACATTCCTGTTCCCAAACAGACTTTGTACAATTACAAGCTCAGAGAACACCCATGGAGCTCTCAGACTGGGTATCAAAAAAGGCCAGACTGCTAAAGTCAAAGCAAGCAACAATAAGAAATGGAAAACCCAGCCGGGCTAAGCTTACCCTTCTCAGTGGGCACCAGCATGACATTGCTTGAAGAAAATAGCATGAAACCTGACAAGTGGAGAGCCCCGAATAAAAGCTGTGTTTTAACAAAATGCTGGGAAAGACATCATTTTTATTTCTTAAAGAAAATCTCATATTTGCAGTGTTACTAATGGATGTATTATGTCAAAATGATCCCTTAATCAACACAGAAATAGATACTGTACTCATGCATATATTAAGGTGCTCTTTAAAGCACTGTGATTTCTTGGAAGGTTAATGCTTATGGACATGGCTTGACTAGAAAGCTCAGCTGTTCGAGACTATTGCAAGTCCTACTGCAGAACTTCTCAAACTTTAATGTACATAATACATTCACCTTGGAATCTTGTTAAAATGTAGGTTTGGGTTCAGAAGGTCTGGGACAGGACCTGAGATTTCTAACCAGCCATCCAGGTGCTGCTGGTGCTGCCGGTCCCCACACCACAGAGTCCTGGAAAACATCAAATCAATATAAGGGGAGACAGGAAAGGGCAGATTTGGAGCTAATTAGATTAAGTATTCAGTACATAGTAGGATAAGATGATGGACTTAGTAAACATTTGTGTGTGCCTATGATGATGTGAGACAGACAAGATTTGCACTTAGTTTTATAAGGCTAATTTTTTTTTTTTCCGTTGAGCATAGAAGTTGCAACTGAAGCAGATTTTAAGAATGCATTGGTATCTTTGTGTTGAAGAAGCTCTGAAGACGTCAACCAGAAGGTTGGCCACTTCACCCCAGCTTAGAGCTGCTTCCATGCTGCTCAGTCTCCCTCTTTACGTTCTGGACCAGTGCAGCTCACTTCCTCTGACCATGGTGTATTAGTTTCTGTGGGTATTGTAAGTGATTACCACAAATTTGGTGGCTTAAAATAGTAGAAATATATTTTCTCAGTTCTAGAGGCTAGAATTCCAAAATGCTGGACTGAAATCAGTGTTTCGGCAAAACAGTCTAGGGAAGAATCTGTTCTCTGTCTCTTGCAGCCTCTGTATTCCTTGGCTTGTGGCCACATCACTTCACTCTTTAAGGCCAGCACCTTCAAATCTCTCTTTGCTCTGTCTTCACATTGCCTTTTCCTCTGTATGTGTGTCTGTGGGGAATCTTTCTCTGCCTCTCTCTTACAAGAACATGTGTGATTGCAATTAGTGCCCAGCCAGAGGTATAATCTACCCAGCTCAAAACCTTAACTTAATCACATCTGCAAAGATCCTTTTCCCAAATGTGGTAATAGTTATAGGTTCCAGGGATTAGAACCTGCTAACGTTGGTGATTATTCAGCCTACCACACACAGCCAACTAATACACAAAGTACGCGCTGTGGTCAAAGGATTTGCTGGCATGGCAGTTCAGGATGAAGAGCAGCAGTCCCAGGACAGCTGTCAGCCAGGTACGGAGACAGTCATTCTCATAGCGTTGGGTAGTGGTGCAGGTAAATTGCTCAGATGCACAGGAAAACTTGCTCCATTTCATCATCTGCAGTAGAATTTAGGTTGTTAGACGTCTATACGGCTTGCCTCTTGAATCTCTGCTAAGGAGCACTGTACTATCTTTCAAACCAAAACCTTTTCCTGTAAGGCAAGAACAATTTTCTCTCTTTATTGAAAACTTTCCTCTGAAATAATTGTAAATTCACAAAAAGTTACAAAGGA
This sequence comes from Tamandua tetradactyla, assembly GCF_023851605.1. NCBI lineage: Eukaryota > Metazoa > Chordata > Mammalia > Pilosa > Myrmecophagidae > Tamandua > Tamandua tetradactyla. Next base: position 63,433,549 of record NC_135341.1, on the reverse strand, counting down.
ATGTATATGGAGGTCCTGTGCAAGCTTCATCCAACCTAAATGCAGAACAATATTAAAAACGGAATTGGTGTTGATATAAACCACAGCGCTTATTCAGAAGACCCATGTATATTTAACTGTTTAGATAATAACAAATGACCTTTTATTTTTTTTATATTTATTTTAGAAGTAAATGGGGCAGAGGCCATTATTACTGCCTCTTTCAGCACACAAAGCCAAATGTAAAATACAGGCTATGGTTTAGACGTATAGAAAAACTATCACCAGGAGATGGCACCTTAAATGTATGTTATGAAACTCATGAACCAGGAAACCAGTGCAGTCACTTCTCATTTCAGCTCCCTAGCATTTCATTTGCTACAATGTAGCTAGTAATGAAATGAATTTCAAGACATGAATCCAACATTATATTCCACTTAGAGTATATAGTTGTTTACATGTGTGGTTAGAATCTTTTACGTGACAGGATTTTGATTTTCATAGTGGAGCTTCCTGAATTGTAATGGATTGTAAAACATTTTTAGGGAAGGTTATTATTTTCTGTGAAAGAGATATTATACTTTGCATGCTCAGGTCTATGTACTTTTCTTTGTTTCACATTTTCCACTTCTGATGTCATCAGCCCAAGGATAGGAGGAAGCATTTAGGAAAAAGATCAAAGTGAGGCACCTGTGAACTACTACCAATGTAAAAAATAAAAAAAGAAATAGAGGGGTATATAGGAAGAAACTTGGCTATTGTAAACTATCGACTATAGTTAACAATAAAATTTTAATGTTCTTACATCAACTGTTAACAAATTTACTACGCCAATACTGTGGGTCAACAAGAAGGGGTAATAAGGGATATGGGGGTATTTGGGTTTTATTTTTTATTCTTATTTCTGTTCTGGAGTAATGAAAATGTTCTAAAATTGATCATGGGGATGTATGCACAACAATGTGATGATACTATGAGCCAGTGATTGTGTACTTTAGTGGTTTTTGTGGTGTGTGAATATATCTCAATAAAATTGAAAAGAACTGAGACAACTAAGTGGGCAAGGGCTTTGGATGCAGCACACTCTCCATTAGGGGTGAAAAATGGAGAGGGGGTTTCTTTTGAGAGCCCATGGCGATAGCAACTGACCAAATCCAAACCTTTCCATCCGTTCTCTTAATATACAGAACAACAAGAAAAAATAAGATCATGCAAATCCCATGCTTGTGGTAAAACTAATTTGGATTTACCGTGAGTAGAAAAATTATTAAAATAATTTTTTTTCCACAGAAACTTTCTCTTGAGCTTCCACCACAAGCCTTTGCAAAAGAACCAGGTCAGAGTGAGGTGAAGGTGAAAGAGATGGAACAACTGTATAGAAGAAAAAAAGGAGATTGGGTTAAAACACCTCTAGGAAAAATAGGAATGACACTAAATGCCGTAATTCTGGAAAAGAGTACTGGTAGACCACCAGTGTAGTGACCACAGGAAAAGGACTCAGACTCCCTCTGGAGACTGGGTGGAGAAGGGAAAATGAAGAGGGCAGAGGGGCAGGGAGAGGAATTAAGATCCTGTGAAGCAAAAGAACACTGACAAAAGATAATAGTAATAATAACAACAGGGCACACAATTCTTTCCCCCACTGTCCCCTGCAAGGGGGGAAACCATCTAGAAGGGAGCTCTTGAATACCTCAGAGTAATGCTGTATGGCACCACACTGGAGCCTGATGCAAAAGGGAAAATCAGTCATAATGATCCAAAATGTAAAATTTTGATCATCACAGATGTTTGTATTAATTTTGAGTTTTAGAAACATCACATTAAAATATTATTTATCTTGATTACTCAGTTTTTTGACACCCCCTTGAAACTGTGTGCCACCCTCTCCTCAGCCTAGTCCTGGCCCTTCCTCAGAAGTCTCCTAAGCAGAGTCAAGGGATTTGGAGTTATCATTAAGAACTACCCCTGGGATTTGTACCTTTCAAGGCTTTTCTCTGTCAATGCTGGCAAAGCAACTCCAGGACACCTGTGAGAGTAGATGCTGGCTATTGGATATGACAGCACGCCAAAGGGTTGGGGTAGGTGCCTAAAAATGTGAAAATAGATCCATGGAGATCTGGAGGCAGCATCCATATTATCTGTTATAGAAATCATGTTCTAGTAATGATCTTTCAGTAGCCCCTCAGCTCAGCCCCAGTACCAATCCTGCTGCCAGATCCTCAAAAGTACTTTTGGCTCACTGATGTGTTCTTCCAATAATGGTGATATAGATGCACTGTCAATGCACTCACTTGCCACCCCTACCCCTCCATGACATGAAGGAATGGCCCTTCAAGATGGTTGGTCAGGGTAGGGTTGACAGAGGTGAGTGAGAACCAACACCTTGGAACATATCAAGCCTTTATGTACTCTTTCATGAAGACTTCATTAGAAAAACTTGGCCTAAATAAGTTATAGATTCTTCTCTCCTATCTTCATAGAGTGTACCTTTTAATTACAAGGGATCAGTGAGGGTCATGAGGTTGAATTAGCACAAATAAAGGGCCAGTGTTAGAAAACACATTCAAAGTAAATAATGAACTGGAGATAGATAAAAGGCATAATCTGTACATTTGAAAATGACATATGCATTTTCTACACAAACTCTCTGTAGCTCTTCTCCATAGGACAGGAGCTGTGTGTCAGCAGTTATTACTCCACCCTATTATCAATCACAGATTTGGGGAAGAACATATTTAGACATTTTTCCTTGAAGGAAATGTTATATGGCATGCATTCAGAAATATACAAAATTATACGTATAATACTCAATAAGTTTTCACAAAAATTCTGCCACTAAGCCACCATTGCCCACCCTAGTCTTCATATTTTTAATTCAATGCAACATCTGCCATGCCAGACCCTTTGCAAAAGTAGCATTTCTCAATTTTTTCTGAGTGTAAGACTTCTTATAGTGCTTTTGAAAAAATAGTACAACTGGATCAGATCCTCTAAAGAGGATCCTGGGAATAATTGTATTCTTATGATCAGGCAAAATTTGAAAATAGTATAAAACAAATAATTGAGATCTTGCGTTTCCTTGGTGTGTTTTGCTGTGCTCAATCAAATTACTTGTGTGGAGTCATGATTTCCGAGGCTTCCTTAAAAAAAAAAGAATACTTGGACACCTAATAAATTAAATAAATATGTATGTGTGTATACATATATATATATAGTAAGTTATTCTTACATTGTTATTCAGTTTCTTATTATTGGTCATTCATCTAAAGTTTTCATTTATTTAACAGTATTTATTGAGTGCCCACAAAGAAAAATATTTTTTAAATTGTACATAATATGACTCCTGCCTGGAAGAGTTTTACATTTGACACTCACACAAATAACTAAATCATAAAAGTATGATGATATTGTATAAACAGAGTACTATAGGACTATAAATAAGGGGGAAATAATTTCTGAACACTTTTTGCCTTTTCTGCTTCAAATTGCACCATTCATCTAAATGCAGCATAGCAGCAACTGCTAGAGTGCACAGAGACCCATGTTCACTCTTACTGTTTATTAAAAATGTAAATTTAAACAATGAGGTTAACATTTTATACCAGTCAAACTAGGAAACAAGAAAAAAAATAACATCTAATGTTGATCTGTCAATTTCCCACTTAATTTAAAGCTACTTTAAGACAGGAAAGAGAACTGTTTGCCCCTTGGTGTTTCTCCAACTTCTAGGACAGTGCCTGGCTCATAGAAGCTGATCAATAAATGTTTAATGAATGAAGGATGAAAAGATATAGCAAAACTTAACTACGATATGAATGACAAACTAAATTTATATGACCCACGTGGGTAGACAGCTTGACAAGATAACTCAAGAACCATAAAAATGTTTGTACCCTTTGACCCTGTAATTCCACCTTTGAGGAAAGAATCTAAAAGGAAAAAAATCACCATTTAGCATGTAGTGTTTTTTTGTCACTATGCAGATATCATTGATATCCATAAAAGTCAGTATAACATGGAATTTAACAATTGGATGAATAGAACTCTGGAGTCAGAAAGAACTTAAATCAAATCTTGCCTGACACTTTCCTAACCGTGTAAAATGAGGTCTCAGAATCCTAATCTGTAAAATGGGGTTGACAATATTCATTTCTGTATAAGACTATTGAGGGGATTAAGTGAGATAAATGTTGGAAAAGCTCATTGAATAGAGCCTGGCACATGGAAAGCATTTAGTAAATAGGAGAAGCTCTCGGTTAGCGCAATCCAAGCCTTTGTTCAATTAGAAAAAGCCACTCACTGCTTTCTCCAGATGCTTCTGTCATCTGTTACAATACTAGCATAATAAAAGTACAAATCTATGGTGACTAAAGTGTCTGTGATGACCTCTAGACTTGTAGTGCATTCAACCTGCACAACCACATGTGGCAACTTTCACTGTAAGCTGCTGTCATCGTCATTATCATCATCATTATTAATGTTTTATTTCTTATAATATTCCTAAAACCTACCAGTTGCTTAAGATATCACCATTCATAATTTCCTTTGGAATAACTTGGAAATATTTATAATATAGTGTGATAGAAAAATAGAAGCCAATATTATACTTAAGCTAAGTTACAAGTATATATATATATATAAAAATGTGATTTGGAAATAATTGTTGGGATGAAAAGATGGTATTATAGGCAGTTGCTTCTACTTCTAAGGAGTGTATACTAATTCTTGTTATAATATTTATATAATAAATGTGCATATTTAAATATTTATATCCATAAAAAATGAAGGAAGTTTCAGAAAAAATTCATGAAGAAATTATGGGATTTGGGAGAAAGACTTTACAGTCTGGGAAACATGAAGATCTGATGGATAGAAAATGGAATTTAAAGGGAGTGGAGATGGATGTATAGAATAGGGGGGTGTTAAAGATGATTCTTTTTTAAATACCTGCTTTTTAAAAAAATGTTCAAGTAATTATATGGGATAGAATCTTTTCCTTAAATTTTCTTATCCTTTACACTTTGAACATATCTACTCAGCTATCAGTCAATCATCAATTTTAATAAAATTCTAGGAAGGCTAGGGAGTTGTATGTACTGCATATGAGTTTAAGGAGACAGAAATAGTTCATTTTCAGAAGTGCTATATCTCTTCTCCCTGATGGGATGGTTTCTTCTCTACTCTTTGAGTTGCTTCTGCCTGCCATCATGGCATGCTTCCTTTTGACAATAAAAAGTAGACCATCTCTTTGTACATTCTTCCAATCAAGCCATAGTTACTATTTGATTAATACAACGTCAAATTCTAACTCTCCCCCTGCTCTCCCTTTTCCACAACATAATAGCATTTTCTGTGTTTCAAGAAAGAAGCATTTTAGCTTGGTTTACAAACATCTTGAGATCAGCTTATAACATTTAATGTTTCCCATCATTAGAGAAAGATGAATTTGGTTGTCCTGGAATGACTCAGTTGTGTTTCTAAATTCATAAACTCATTTTCAAACAGATACTGGAAGGCTAGAAGGGCCATGTTTTAAGAGTAGGGCTATTGGTTTTACCAATGTTTGCCTGGAAGTACTGTGGAAACAGGAACCAAGTACCCCTTATGGTCAGGTCTTGGCTTGAAGCTCTTTGTAAAATATATCGCCTGAATGAAATTGTTCAGATGAAAACAATAATGGCAATGTACACCTAGCTGGCCTTGTACCCATTAATGATTAAATAAGCAAGATTGTGCCATTTGTAGACTCTGGACTCCACAGAGGACTTAAACATATTCTGTATCCATTCCCCCCACCCTTGATGTTGGCATCTGATCCCCATTTTAATGGTGAGGACAATGAAACTCAGAGGTTCAATACCCTACCCAGGGCCGTGGTGTTAGTAAGAGGCAGAAGCTGGGCTGGAGCCCTCGTGCACTGATTCCAATGGACCTGCCATTCTAGTCATGCTGTTGGTCAGATTCTAAGCAACTGGGTGTTACCAGACATTGATCAACTATATTTTGATCCATTTGTTTAAAAACTCTAGCCATGACTGAAATTTGCCTTCTTTTCCAACAAGCGTTTCTATCTCCCTTCCTTTCTAGAGAATGCAAATTAATCTCTTCTAATTTTGCTGAAGCAGCAGCCAGACTAAAACAATAATACTCTGAGGAATGAACTTCCTTTATTTGTCTTAATGAGGAGTTAATTTTGAGACTTAATTATCAGAAACGCCATCCCTTTGCACTTGTGGTAACCTACGCAGAGTGCAGAACACAATTACTTGGTGTAATTTTATTCCATGCTTGTGTGAATGCAGAATTTGATGCCTGAGGGAAAGAGCTCAGGACAGAAGTTTAGGCATTAATGGTTGATCTCGGGATTTGAGAAACTTTTCTTTCCGATGCGTTTCTATATCCAGGGATTGATCCCCAACTCCTAGTCATCTTGTCTATAAGACTATAATTCTTCTAGACTTGAAGACATATCTAAGTCTTTTACTTGCATGGCTCTTCAAAGATTCTCATAGAACATATGGTTTCATATTCCTTCCTGAAAGACATTAAATTTAAACTTGGACATTTTTCTCCAAATGAGGATCTACAGACAATTTTATGGTATAGTAGAACATGGATTCTGGAGTCAGACTGCCTGGTTTCCAATTCCAGCTTCACCCCTTAGTATTGTGTAATTTAAGGCAACTCACATAATTTCTTCTGTGACTCAGTCACCTCATCTATATAATAGAGATAACAACAACTACCTTGTTGAGATTGAAAAGAGAATAGACCCTGAAAGCATCAGAAACAACGAATATTGACTACTATGCATTTAAAATATACTGCAATTTCTATAAACTTGGTCGGAAATTTCTTCCTATTGTTGATGAATTGAAGGCCTCAGGAAGTGGAAATATTCCTGATCTCTCTTTAGTGAATCCTTTTTCATAACTTACCCATGGATTTATATCTTAGTGTTTGTGATAAGCATAAAGATATTTCAATTTAAAATCAAATTATAGTCACAAAAATGACTAACAAAATAAGTCTGGTTACTTAATTCATTCTAATAATCATATTAATTTCTTCTTGCCCAGTGTACCCAATGCATATTTGTAGAGTCATTGGTTCCCAGAGTAAAAAACTTCATTACAAAGGCCAGATCAGGTATATTGCCATGGTGCTTTTCTTGCCCATTTTAAGAAATGGAGCTTTTCCCTCCCTCTTCTGAAAACCAACTCTACACTTCTTTTTTTTTTTTCATGGGTAGGCACCAGGAATAGAACCCGGGTCTCCAGCATGGCAGGTGAGAACTCTGCCAATGAGCCACCGTGACCCACCCTACACTTATTTTACTATCACTCTTTTGGCACTTACATGTTTCATTAGATATTTAGGCTCAACATATGTATATTTTATTCTTCACTAGATTTTAATCTCTTTTAAGGTTTGGACTCTTTTGCAACCCTCATATCAGCTGATACTTCCCTATGCCTCTAACTCCTGGGTCTTTAAGTATTATCTCTATATCATGCCCTATCACTGCAGGTGCAATGGGTATCTCATGGGTTTCAGAAATATTTACAAACTGTTTGGAGAGTGTTGATTGTCAGTGGTCACACTGCAGAGAATACATACACTACCCTTACCTATCTCCTTTATCTTGATGCCTTCTGCTCTATCCTTAACAGATTACCCATCCTGAGTTTTAAATTATTTTCTCTTTAGTATTTTGGGTCTTTTCCACACTCCTTAGATGTCTGCAGGGGCAGTCAAACCCCAATAAAGAATTTAAATGGAAAGTATTTTCTCCAATTTATCACTGCTTTGAATTTCCCAGAGAAATAACAAACAGTAATGTGGATGCCGTAAGTGCTCCATAAATATTTGTTGACTGACTGGAGATGCAAAATATCTGATTGTGTTAGAAGCAGTTTTGCTAATTGGGAGCTGATAGTGAGGGATTCTTAGAAAATCTGGGAAGGGGCTCTCTGGGGCATGGAATTCTATTCTCTCTATCAGGATCATACAATAAAAGACTCTGTTCTTTTAATAATGGAGACATTTTAAGATAAAGGTCTCTTCTCAAAGTGGCCACTCCCATTTCTTTAGCTAATAAACTCAATTAGAACTGATAGTCACTGGAAAACATATTACTCTAAAGTCAAGACTTGCTAAATAGTTGAAGGATTTTCTTTCTCAACTCGCGTGCTTTGAGTGCGTGAAAATGTCAGGGGTAATAAAGGAATCATAAACCTTCAATCACATGTAAACTGTCTGACTGTGCAGCATTAGAGGCAAAGAAAAAGGCCAGGTATCACTCCCTCTGTGTAGCATTTTTATCCCATGACAGGGCAAAAAGTTGAAGGATTCTAGAACCCCAATGGCAAAGAGAGCCCTTGTTCTTCATTAGAACACCTGAGCTGAGATAAGATAACTACCAGCTGATTTTTAGAGAAGAGAGCTTTGAAAAGGAGGCTAGAACCCTGCAAAACAGGCCTGGAGAAGAAATATTGTCTCTTCTTAACCCAGGAAGTTAGGAGATAAACGTAGTACAGATAACTGGAGAGAGAGGAGAGGAACCCCACCAGAGCAAGACCTGCAGTCTCAAGTCTGGGCATGAACTGAGCCTCAGATATTGTAAGCCCAATGAACAGTACATATAGAGGCTTCAGGTTGGTGCTTCAATAATAGTTTTTATAGGGTGACATATACAGCCACATCAGAAAAGTTTGAGGATGGAAGAGGCCAGTATTAACCGAAGTGTGACTGCAAGATAATGTTAGGTGATAAGCAGCTCCTCTATGCAATGTTTTATAAACGTGTTTATATTTTAATATAGAAAACACATGATTAGTACATCTAACCCATGATTTCACGGATAGGTGGCAACCCATTTACATGAATGGCAAGAACTATAGATAGTATGTTCATGCATGTCCGTAATTACATCAAGACTTTGGTAAAATTTCAAGAGTTTGGTGAAACTTTTACCAAAACTATCTGTGCCATCAACTTGAACTTAAATTTTTATGAAGCGTCAACAGATTTCTGATGCAGGTGATTGGTGAATCGCAAGTTTGAGAATATTTCTTGAGATTATTCAACTCACACAAAAGTTGAAGATGAAAACAGATTTTGATATCTCTTATCTAACAAAATATTCTCTGTTGACCCCACAAATATAACAGATGTTGCTATTCTTTAGGGCAGGATCAATCATTTTTTTTAAAAAGTCAGCTATTCAAATTATTCTCCTGACTAAAAGGAATTTATCTTGGTTTTCAAAAAGTGTATATAAGAATGTGGAGGTAAAGGCATTCAAATGGAAAAACGTTTCCATGCTAAACAATATACTTCATTAGTTCTCCTAAGTTCAAAGCTATCATATATATCTTAGCTTATAAAACTGGTTAAGAGTAAAACAAATAAAAGGAACTTTGATATTTATTTGAATCCCTCAGAAAAGCTTTTCTGAATCTTCTACTTCAAAGAAACTCAATTTTAGATTATTGATTCTCAGACTTAGGCTTGACAAAAGATGCACCAGTGTTCAATCTGTATTTATCTAAATGGTTTAGAATATCTAACATAAACCCTTCACTGAAATTCATAAAATGCTATTCAGTAAGGCAAATGATTAACCAAAATGGATCTTAATGAAACCCTTAAATTTGAAATGTTTGGTGTTATTTCTGAAAGCTATGCTATAGGATTAAGCAAACTAAGTTTTTCTTTTTCTTTTTCCTCTTTATCACTAATAATGGAAAATGCCTGTTTCAGGGAAAATCTTGACCATTCTCCTTGCCATAAATGAATTAATAGATTCTATTTATAAGACAGTCAATGAAAGGTTTTAGGACACCAAGAGACAGTCATCAGAAAGAAGTATTTTTCTGCAGCACCCCACCTCCCATCTTAGTAGGAGTATATGCAATTTTATCCAATGATCAAACTTTGTAGACACAAGGTAGGCATCTCTTCTTCCCCTTCTGGTGAAAAGATCCATCAGCTTTCACTGTGATTGACACTGATGCCATCCAATTGCAAGCTTACCTTTTCATCTGGAAAAACTATGGACTCCTGTTATGTTCTAGTTCATTGATTATCAACCAGGAGCAATTTTGTTCCTCAGGTGGCACTTGGCAATGTCTAGAGACATTGTGTGACAGCTGGAGAATACTACTGGCATCTAGTGGGTAGAGTCCACGGATGCTGCTAAATATCCTACAGGGCACTTGACAACCCCAACAAACAGTAATCCAGTGCAACATGTTAGAGTGCTGAGGTTGAGAAACCGTGCTGTAGAATGAATAATCCCAAACAGCAAGGGACAGAAATTTCAGTGCCCATGGAGTAAGATATAACATAAAGACTATGACATGATTTCATTCTTTCTTTATAATATGAAATAATCTGAATAGAAGAGCCCATGCCCTCCAGTAACATGTGCTCTGTCTGTTCTCAGATGAAAGAAGTATTATTATATGGCAAGTGACCAAAGGTCTCATCTGAAAGTCTGGATATCTCCTCAGACAAATACATCCCAGCCAATATGGTAATGTCCATCTGGGTTATTATTTGATCAGGAGAATTATAAATTTGGCTTTCCATTTCTTATGGACTTACTTGGCCTCTATATTTATTCAAATACTTTGGCAATATGATTGACAATTTTTCCTTACTTCTTCCAATTAATTCTAGAAAAGATTTCTTAAGATTTGTGTTCCAGTTCCGATTCTCTGAGTCACTAGATTAGATATCTTGAGAGCAAGACACTTCTAGTGTCAGTTTTCCTCATTTTTACAGTTCAGGGGTTAGGTTAAATAATTGTCATGCTTCCTACAATTTCCTTGAGTCTAAGAAACTCTGAATATTGAGCCTAAAATTGATTTGAAGGCATGGCCTTGAAGACACGTTAATCTCTCTTTGAAAGAACAGGCTAAGAAAGGCACGTCTTTGGAGGGGGACAAGTAAGTATTGAATAATAGGACAGGTGGAGAAATTCTAAAACTCTTCAGCTCTCTCAGAATTAGAACTTTATGATACCCACCTTGATTATGTTTCTGAGGTGTTATAAATCTTCAAAAATTAGAATGAATGTATTCAAATAGCAATGAATCTTTTGAATCCACATAGAAATGACTTTAGTTTGCCCTTTTTAAATAAGCTAGGTGTGACTTCTCTCTAGCATTAGCAAAAGTAATAAAGTATTGACTGAGGCACTCAAAGCATTAAGAAAACATACATGTTATAACTAAATCAAGACCAAAACCTAGATCATTACTGTGATAAGGACCTTGAAGACAAAAACCATATCCTATTAGTTTTGTATCTTAGCACCATGCCTGGAGCATGATAGGTGCTCAAGAAATGCTCATTGAACAATTTCAGCAATGGAATATTGATTGCAATTGGTAAAGAATAAGAATAAGGGGTATAAAATATATAATATAAATAATATATAATATAAAAATAATAACATAAAATAAAATTATATGTTATTATACTCTATTGTATTATTAATTTTTATTTACAAATACTTTAAACCCACCAAGCAGAACGTCCCCCTTCAGAGAGATATATTTTGACAGGTAAATGATTGCCTAACTGCCTTTTCTGCTGTCTGATTCAAGTATGTTTTGAGGATTCATGGCTTGCCCAGCTTTGATGTAGATAGTTTATATTTATCTCTTTGCAACAGCTAAGATTGTAACTTAGTGCTCATCTCTACTTTACAGATGATGAAACCAACTTTATACCCATCATCAGCTGCTGCTTTCCATATCCTATATCTTTATGACTAAAATTCTGAATCAAAGGATCACTTTTCTAAATACAGGGCTGTATTTAGAAAAGAAATCTATCATTTATTCACAGTAAGTAAACAAATAGCTCCGCATTGATCTTTCTACCTGGACATTTCCTTTAGAAAAATCTTGGAGGACTCCCATGTACAAATCTATTCCTAAGAAAGGCTTTGGGAATTATAAATTCCCACTTTCCATTCATCCATCCCCAGCATATTTGGGTGCCCTGGAATGCCCCTTTGGTTCTGAACCCTTCACTGATATTTATCTGCGGTTTAAAAGTTGCTGCCCAGGAAGGTGGAAGGAGAGCTTCCCTCAGGTTAAGGCTGAACCTTCTCTCCTTTCTCTAATACTTTCTTAAGAAATGCCAGTCACACTTCAATTGGGTGGCTTGAGGCTAATGGCCAATGTTGCACCCCTTGTTCCAGAAGACCTGTTTCCCCAGGCCCTGCCATACAATCTGCTTACCTGTTATGCTCTGCTCCTCCCCAGTGCCTCAGGAATGCCCACTTGTTTGTTTTCTCACCTCTACCTGCCAATCAGCAGTGTGAAGAAAGGATGTCAGAAAAGGTCCCTGCTAAAACCATTTTGCTGTCAGCCACACACAAACACATTCCTTCTTAAGGAAATGGCCTGCAGCTTTGCTTTTGCACCCACAGCGGTGAGAAAAGAAATCCAAAGCTAATAGCTTTAGGTTTGTGTCAAAGGCATTATTTAAATTCATTAGACATGGTGTGAAAATGCAATGGCTTTTACACATGCTGGGGCAGTTTGCTCACTTAGCACTTCAGTGCTATCTTGTTAAGTGTTGTTAATCTGGGTGCTTACATAGTATTTGATTATTAAAAAAATATAATTATGCCTAATTTTTTAGTTCATGCAAGGACAGACTTTGGTTTTGCATATTTATAAGGCTCTGTGGGTGCTTTTAAAAAACGAGCCAGTAGATAATGAGTCTAATAAAAACTAGTTTATTGAATCCAAATTAAAACTCACTTCACTGAGGAATGGTATCTATGTTATTTGGTATGTAAAATTAATTTCTAAGCAGGCCAAAGAAGGATTCACAAAAGCCCAAAATGAAGTACCAAACTGATTCTTTTCATTTAACAGCAATGACTAAATTAAATAATATTTTAATTTAAAATAAATTTATTGAGAGCCAACTAACTGCCAGGCAGTTTGGTAGATCTCGTAAATAGTGGGAAACAAAGTATGCCAGGTCCCAATTATCATGGACGTGTTATTACTTAGTAAGTGTGTGTGTGTGTGTGTGTGTGTGTGTGTGAGAGAGAGAGAGAGAGAGAGAGAGAGAAAACAAGTGACTGCTCCCCAAACTAATAAATGTATGTAAGTGAATACTTTCAAAGGAGAAGAATAAGGAGCATTGTATTAGAGAAAATGAAGGATGATGTTTTCATTTCTGTGAGCCTCCAGCGGTATGCCAGACGCTGGGATAGAGGAGTCATTCAAGATTTTGCCATCACACATTCAGTCTATTCAGAGAGACAGATAGATGAACTAATGAGTGACAATTCCGTGCAGTTGGTTTTGTGCTGACCGTTGCGAAATAGATCTACTGGGGACCCTAAGTAGCCTAACTTTGTTTGGAAGAACCAGAGAAGACCTCTTGGAGGAGGTGATATGTCATCCTGAATGAGCCTTATTACTACATTAACAATTACAGAGCACTAAGCACTTTCCCTAAGGTACAAATGACATTTCTACACTAGCTGTGAAAGAGAATGAAGATGGGTCCTGAATGAGGGCAGAGAACTGGGGAAAGAATGAAAAGATGTCTAAATATAGAAGTGAAAACTTTTTAGTTCATTGCTTATCAGGGTTGGTATGGTGGAACATTTCTGTGACTTTTCAGGAGAAAAAGGTAATTATGTTAGAAAAGCCATTTACCTAAGGTGTAAATCAAGGGGGGGGAATCTCTCTCCCTCCAGCTACCGTTAGTGCACTTAGAGACTGCTGATTTATGTACTATAACTCATTCTGTCTTTGCACATGCCCTCCATTTTTCTTTTTACTTCAGCTACACCTGCCTTCTCCTCACTTCACTTTGGTACTTTCACTTGATCTTTGGGTCTTCCCTTTAACACCCCTTCCTCAGAGTAGTCCTTTTTGATTCTTCAAGATTGAGTTAGCATCAACCTCAAACAAGGGCTCCCACAGCATCCTCTATGTAATTCCCTCTCATAATTTTTTTTCCGCTACATTATGTTACTATTATCTATTTATTTGTCTCTAAAAGTACACTTGATGGGATCTTTTGAGAGAATGTGTTTAACTGAATCTTATTCTCCCAGACCCTATTGAAGAGCCTAGCACCCAGAAGATGCTCAGTAAATATTTCACAAGATGAAGGATAAATGAATGGGTAAAGAAAGAAATCATCAGTAGGATTATGGCCTTCTGAGAAGGCTCACAATATTTAGTCTAACTAGCCTCTCAAAGATCACACAAAGTTTGAAGGTAGAATCTTCAAAGGAATGGCACCAGGATTACCACAAACCTAGTTTCAGGGTATTGATATCTACTTCTGTGCAACAAAGAATTCCATAATTCAGTGGCTTAGAATAATCTCCATTCATTATCTCTCCCAGTTTCTGTGAGTGAAGCATTAGGAGTTGCTTGTCAAGTGGTTCTAGCTCAGGTTTCTGAACTTGAACTTGCAGTCGGATGTGAACTGAGGCTGCTGTCATCTGAAGGCTTGACTGTGGAAAAAGGATACTTTCCAAGATGGCTCATACATGTGGCTGGCAAGTTGATACTGGTAAGTTGGCTTCTCTTCATTTAGGTCTCTTCTTAGGGCTGGTTGAGTGTCATGACCACAAGGCAATGGGCTTCCCTCAGAGTGAGCAGTATGAAAGACCAAAATGGAAACTGCAATGCCTTTAAAACCTAACTTGGAAGTCACATATTTTGCTATATTTTATTGGGTAAATAGGCCAGCTGTGCTTCTGTTTGGGAGGGGACAACACAGGGTATTAATGCAAGGATATGAGGACCATTGGAAACCATTCTGGAGGCCCATTACCACACCAGGCCCTGTGAATCCTCCCTTCTTTGAGAGAAGTATCAGAGTCCTGCCCTGGAGGGGTGTTTGGCAGGGGCATGAAGTGGAGGATAAACTCATGGGGAACTACACATGAACTGCATGTGAGTTGTTGACAGGCACAGTCTTTGACTTATCTTCAGCCTTTCACCTATGATCCCCCATGGCCTTTGGTAATGTAAATAAATTCCTACAACATCCCTCTTCAGTGGGTGTTCTTTTCCTTATTACAGATGATGAGTTAGGGTGAAAACACAGTCAGGGGAATTGCCCTAAGGTGCACCATATGTCACTGTCAGAATAGGGAATACAACTTAAAGTATCTGAATTGTGAGCTTATGGATAGACTGGACCACCTCCGGAGCATAATGGGCTGTGGCGTGTGCTAACTTCTCTGAATTTCCTTTTTGCTCTTCCTAACCTCTGCTCAATTCATTCCCTTACCATCACACACACACACACACACAGCACACACAAATTCATTCACGCACACACACGCACACACCCCACAACCTTTTCCTATATCTTCTGAAAACCCAAACAGACCCTACATGACAGCCTTTCTCTTATACCAACAGGGGTCCCCTGGGAGGTGCTTTTTAGAGTAAGAGCTGAGGCTCCTGCGTTCAAAATGAGAAAGCTATAATTTTCATATTGTATCTCCTTGCCTATTGTAAATCAGTCATTTTAAGGATGCTTCCCATTCTTGTTTTCCTTCAGGCAGCTCTTATTCCTCTCCAGAAAAAGAAAAGATTTGCTTTATGGCTAACTGCAGGACTGAAATGACATATAAAATAGCAACAGCAGGGAACAAATGTGTCCCTAAAGTGACAATATGGTGGCTTTGTGTGTGTTTTAAGGCTTTGGAGTGAGAGGTAATTTTTCTTTTCTGGCTTCTATTTGAATAGTTGCTGAAAATTTAGAAAACAATATTAGGTGTGTTCAGTAATGGGGCACCTGAGTTCTAATATTATCAGTGGTACAGATACATATATATTTAATACATTCCAAGATTACTCTGGCCAGCTGCTCTGATGATGTTTTGCAGGGCAAGGCTATCAAGCTTATAACAAAGATTGATTATTGGGTGTGGGTTTTTTTTTGTTTGTTTATTATGTAATACTTTTTCCACCAAAAACCTTGGTGTGCTATATCACTAATTGAAAAAACACAGAATGAAAGCCTATTTCATTCCCATTTTTCTTTCCTTTCTTTCCTTTCAATGTAAGAAATAGCCATTCTGACTGCCAAGCCTATTTTCTTTTCTTTTTTTTTTACTCATTTCTGTTTTTCAAATAGGACAATTCAAACATTCCTTTTGAAACAAAGAGCCCAAAAGCCAAAGTAATGTATTTCTCCAAACTCCCTACAGTATCCATAAATCCAAAGGACTGACAGCCCGGGTAAAGTTCTCGCTGAGAGAAAGAGCAAATTGGATCAACAGTGTTGTTCATTATCCTCCATATTAGAAAACAATGCTGCTGACTAGGAGAAGGTTATTTCCTTGAGGGAAGACCCCTGTGTGACCTGCCTTCCTCACCACCCTGCCTGCTTGTGGTCTCTCTCAGCTGTGGCTTGCAAGTGTCATTTTAAACCAGGGTAGGACTGTCTGTTCTTTTTCTTCTCTTCTGTGCCCCTTCTGCCCACTCCATTTCATACTGGTAAATCAGGGTCTTCTCCTGTCCCCTTGGACATTCAACAAATGTAAGATTATGGAGTGACATAATCCCTGAAGGTCACTGTCCTACAGTAGTGGTTGCTGGAAACTGAGAGATGGCGCCACAAACCCCAACCATGAGGTGGCATTTCCTACAGTGTCCTGCACCATGACTTGGTGAAAGGGGCAACTACCTGTTTTGTTTCACATTCTTCATCTGCTACAGTCTGGGCAGCCTCAGACAGACTTCTCTGCTTAGGCTTCTCCTCTGGAAGGTTAGGTGCTAATTGCTTCCATTTCTAAAGCTTTTGTGGCTGGAGGATTCTAGGTCTATGAATGGCGTTTTCAGGTTGTGCTTGAGGAGTGGAGCTTCTTGGCATGGGTGATACCCCATGTACACAATGGAAGTGAGATTGGAGGAGAGTTTAGTTTAAAACAGCTTTACCACTGGCCTCTGTGATGGCTTAAGGGGATGATTAATCATATGCTTTCTACTTACAGATTCTAAACTATTTGAGAAATGGAAGTGGGAGCTAGGGATCAAAATGTCAACCTAATGATTGGCAAGGTTGGACCGGAAAACCTGGCTTGGGCCTGAGGCTCGAATGGGCTTCCTTCTACTTCCCTCCCTCATTGCACCCTCTTCAAGTTAATATCTTATTCTTATATGTTCTAAGCACTTGCCATATAGTAAAATTCATTTAAGCTCTGGCAGCAAGGCTTTGAGATAGGAACTATTATGGTCTTCATTTTGCAGGTGAGAAAACTGAGGCACAGATAGTTGAGTCATGTGCCCAGGGTCGTACATATCTTCACTGGTAAAACGGGTTCTCAGCCAGGCAGCCTGGTTTGAGGCAGCCTACAGATGCAACCACAAGTCTCAAGAAGGCAAAGCAGCTGGTGGAGTGGAGGCTTCCGTTCCCTGCAGAGCAGGTAAGGGTTGCTGAGGAGATTGGTGAGTGTGTGCAGGTCTGAATCATGAATCAGTGCAGGTGCCTTGATGACCTAGTCATCTAATCATGATTCTCCTAATCATGCCAATTAATGCATCACGCCTTCTCCTTTGGGGAGACATCAGTGAGGCAGTGGAAGAGTTCTTCCAAGAAGGCAGATTTTTAATTTATGGGTCAAGGCAGAAATATGGAAAGAGGAGAAGAAAATAGTTCATGCTCCCATAACAATATTCCTTCTTCAGAATGGTGAGAAAAGCCAACGTCACAATCCACCCTTGAGGCCAAGAGGTAAGGGTCTGATTGTCTTCGGGGAAAGTCCTGCCCCAACCTGGTGGTAAGCAGGAAAGGCTACATGATTTGCAGGACCCAGTGCGAAACAACAATGTGGGGCCTCTTGTTTAGATACTAAGAATTTCAAAATGGTAACAGGAGTGCATTAAAGAAAGTATGGACCTTTCTGAGAGCAGGGCCCTGTGATACTGCATAGGTTGAACAGCCATCAAATCAGCCTGGTGGGAAGTCTAGAATTCTAGAGTCTCAGACATGCTGAAGATTTCTTCTGGTGCCCAAACCAGCAAGGTCATTATACCAGTTTGATTAAATTGAAGCAGTAGCATGGTTTAGAGCTGTACATTAGAATCACCTCGGCAGCTTTGATGAACTCGTATTCCTATATGGACCACACCTTACACCAATTAAATCAGGATCTCTTTGAGTATGGCCCAGGGAATTGGTGCTTTTTACAAGTTCCCTAGAAGGTTCCAGTGTGCAGTGGGGTGAGAAATGTTGGTTATTTAATTCCCAATAAGTTCAGTGGCCTTGGACCGAAATCTTGGTGATGGTTTTTTTAGAATTCTCCTTTTGGGGATCCTCAAGAGTGAGGTGCTGCATGGACAGCACCTACTCCTGGGTGCAGCAGATAACATAAATGAGCCAAGAGTGGCAGGAATAGAGAATACTGATCCTCAGCACTTGTGTTTGGAGACAGCAAGGAGTGAGAGTGACTGCTGCAAACCAGACAGCTCAGATGATACCTAAAGGGGGTGACAGACCCTCAGGCCTCGACCAATTATTGCCCTCAGGACAGTGGCTCTTGGTGGCCAAATATTGATATTCTTCAATGGAAATTGGAGATCCAGATTGTTAAATGAAGTCTCTCAATATTTAAATGTGCCAACAAATTCAAATAAACAAGATGAAAGCAAAAAACACAGGGTCGTCTGTTTCTGGCCCACCAAAATAGTACTGGTCGCTCACAGGCTACCAGTTGGTAGCTAAATTAAATAGTCACAGAATTGGATGCCTATGCATTTGCCTTAGTTTGCCTGTGCTGGTATGACAAATACCAGATAATGGGTGAGCTTAGACCACAAGAATTTATTGGCTCACAGTTTAGAGGCTAGAACTCCAAAATCAAGATGCCGGCAAGGGCAGGCTCTCTCGCGGAGTTGTGGGTGTTCTGGTGACAGCAGTCCTCTGTCGCCCTGAGATTGCCCTCCTCTGGCTTCTTCTGACTTCTGGCGTCTCAGTGTGTTCAAATTTCCTCTCTTAATATGGCCTCCGGTCATGCAGATCAACACCGCTCTGGTTCAGTTTGGCAATCCTTTTACTAATAATGACCTTTCACAAAAGTCCTATGTATAAATGGGTTCAAACCCACAGGAACACAGATTACGATCTGAGCATGACTTTTGTGGGGGATGTGATTCAATTCTAACGGCATCAGACTGGGAAACACCTTTGTTTCACAGCTAAAGAAACTGAAGTTCAGAGAAGGGAAAGTTACCCAATTAGCCACACCATGAGCTGTAATAAGACCAGATGTGGGACACTGAGCTTCAAACATTTTTTCCCTTTATTTGAGAAGTTGTGGTTTTACAGAACAGTCATGCGTTGTGTGGAACATTTGTTACAATTGATAACACATTTTTATAATTGTACTATTAATTAAAGTCATGGTTTAACTTAACTTAAAAGGTTCACTGTGCAGTGTAGTTTCCTGGATTTGTTTTTAAAATCTTTATTCTGTTACCATATATAATCACATTTACCCTTTATATCATATTCAGATATATTTTCAGTGCTGTTAATTGCATTCACAAGGTTGTGCTACCATCACCACCATCCATTATTAAAACACTTCCATTATTCCATATTGGAACCCTGTACATTTTAAGCCTTAACTTTCTTACTCTGTCCCCTGGTAACCTATATTCTAGATTCTGACTCTATGAGTTTGCTTATATTCATTGTTTCAAATCAGTGATATCATGCAATATTTGTCATTTTGTATCTGGTTTATTTCACTCAACAGGATATCATCAAGGTCCATCCACATTGTCACATATATCAGGACTTCATTCCTTTTAATGGCTAAATAATATTCCATTGTATTTATGTACCATATTTTATTGATTGATTAATCAGTTGGTGGACAGATGGGTTGCTTCCATCTCTTTGGCAATTGTGAATAATGCTGGTATGAACATCAGTGTGCAAATATCTGTTCAAGACCCTGCTTTCAATTCTTTTGGGTATATACTTAGTAGTGGGATTGTTGGGTCATATGGTAGTTCTGTACTTAACTTTCTGAGAAACTGCCAAACTGTCTTCACAGTGACTGCACAATTTTACATTACCACCAGCAATGAATGAGTGATGCTACTTGTCTTTATCCTCCTCAACACTTGTTATTTTCCAGCTTTTTAACAGCAGCCATTCTAATGGGTGTGAAATGTTATCTCATGGTCTTGATTTGCAGTTCCCTCATGGCTGTTGATGTGGAGCATCTTTTCATGTGCTTTCTGGCCATTTGCAAGTTTAATTTGGAAAGATGTCTGTTCAAGTCTTTGGTCCATCTTTTAATTGGGTTATTGGTCTTTTTGTTATAAAGTTAAAGGATTTATTTATATATACTGGATATTAATCCTTTATTGGATATGTGGTTTCCAAAATTTTCTCCCATTGTGTAGGCTGTCATTTTACTTTTATGAAAAAGTCTTTTGAGGCATGATTTTTTTTTTTTTAATTTTGATGAGGTCTTCTTTATCTGATTTTTCTTTTGTTGTCTGGGCTTTGGGTGTAAAGCCTAAGAAAGCCTAACAGAAGATCCTGAAGATGCTTCCCTGTATTTTCTTCTAGGAGTTTGATAGTTCTAGTTCTTCTATTTAGATCTTTGACCCATTTCAAGGTGACTTTTGTATTTTGTGTGAGATAGGAGTCCTACTTTATTTTTTTTGGGGGGGGGGATGCATGCCCTGGTAATCGAATCCAGGTCTCCCACATGGAAGGTGGGCATTCTACCACTGAACCATCCATGCACCCTCCTCCTTTTTTCTTTTCTTCTTTTTCTTTTTCTTTTTGCAAATTGAGATCCCAGTTTCCCAGCACCATTTGTTGAAGAGACTATTCTTTCCTAATAGAGCAGTCCTTGCCACTTCCTCAAAAATCAGTCAGCCATAAATGTGAAGGTTGATTTCTAAGCTCTCAGTTCTATTCTATTGGTCTATATGCTTGTCCTTCTGCCAATGCCATGCTGTTCTGATTAATGTGGCTTTGTAATATGTTTTAAGTTCAGGAAATGTGAGTCTCCTACTACATTCTTCTTTTACAAGATGGCTTTAACTATTTTGGGCCCCTTACCCTTCCATATAAATTTGATGATTGACTTTTCCATTTCTGCAAAGATAGTTGTTAGAAATCTGATTGGGATTGCTTTGACTCTATAAATTGTTTTGAGTAGTATTGACATCTAAAAGATATTTAATCTTCCCATCCATGAACATGGAATGTCCTTCCATTTATTTAGGTCATCTTTTATTTCTTTGAGCAATGTTTTGTAGTTTTTTGTGTACAAGTCCTTTATATCCTTGGTTAGATTTATTCCTAGATATTTGATTCTTTTCGTTGCTATTGTGAATGGAATTTTCTCTTGATTTCTTCTTCTGATTGTTCATTGCTTGTGTATAGAAACACCACTGCTTTTTGGGGTATTGATCTTGTACCCCCCAACCTTGCTGAATTGATTTGTTAGCTGAACTTCTAATTTGACTCTTCTAATAAATTGTATCTTATTGGAGTAAGAAAAGTAGACAGATACAGAATTCAGTGATACCTTGCAGAACATTTGAGACTAACAGAGCTAGCTAGAAGTTCATCTCACATTAAATTCATTGTCTTCTGATGATTTAAATGACTAGACATGGTTTGAATTAATACGTATCTCATATTCTTGTGGGTATTATTTGCTGCTATATCCCTAGCATATAGAATATGTGCCTGGGCTCATGGTTGATGCTCAACACATACGTGTTGAATGAATAAATGCGTGAATGTCACAGAGACGCAAACTCTTAATGCTTTTTTTTTTTAAACCCAGGACTTCCCCAGTGATAAGTACATTATTAGATCACATTTTAAGCTGTTTTGTTAAATTCACTAAGAAAACAAATATATGGTGTTCTTCCTAAGTAGAAAATAATCACTCATTATTTTAGAAATGCTGCACTCATTTACAAGCTGCCAATAAACTCCCATTTCTTTTGGTTTTTGTCTTGAAAATTTTCACAATGTCAAGCAGCATGGCAACACAAAGGCTACCTGGCAGAGACTAGGTATTCTGATTTCCACTCCTGCCTCTGATCCTAAGAACCAGGGTAGCAACCAGATACCATAAGATGTGTGGTGTCATGTCTTTTTGTCCTGTCCCAGTACTCACTTTCTTTACATGCTCAGGGCTTTTACATGTGCATACACAAAACAGATTAATTCTCAGATCAAGTTAGTGAAGGCACACATTTTTCTTATGTTTTATTTACATGCCCAGGTACAGATAATAAAAAAAAAAAATTTGTAGTGCTAATTACAGTTTCTCAAAAAGTTTCACATTTAAGATAGGAATGAAACCTCATCACAGCTCTGGGAGGAAAGTACTCCAGTGTATAAAATTATTCTAGTTTCTCAGACAAGGATGCTTAGGCTCGCAAGTGTTCTTGATTTACCAAGGGTCACAATGCTGAAGATTTCTGGCATCCAGGCTGTGGCTTTCAGAATTTCTGCAAACATCAGGTTGTTTATGTAATAGGAATCTTATATACTCCATATCTTGATAAGGTTATAGATTCCTGGAAAAAGTTATCTAAGGACGGGAAGACCAGCTCGCATGGATTTTCAAAAACGGAGGGGTGATATCACATACCAGGCATGGCTTGCGTTCAGAGGAAGGGCCTTCCTTGTCTGCTGAGGTCATCCTCCCTCCTGTGGTTCTTTGATTCTCTGAAATAACTGTGATTTCAGAAGGGAAACATTAAAGCATGAGAAACCGGTTTTAAGGACTTCTTGTGGAATGAAGTGAGTGTTAGGGAAATCCAGGCTTGTTCAATCCAGGGCTAATATGAAAGGAATTTATGAATAAGGAATACTATAACAAACAAATAATTAAAAAATAACAAACGTCTGCTGTCTTACCCTGGACTGGTTAGCCACCAGGATTCTTTGGACTATTTTTACAAGCTCAGAAACAGTCAAATATTGACTTACAAAAATAGCAATCTCATAGTTTTTCCCTAAAATATTTAGCATGTTATGAATTTCATTACAAAGAACTTATGTATCCTTTTGATCCTCTCTCTCTCTCTGCGTGTGTATATAAATAATGAAAAGGATTTATGCATCTTCAAGTACCAGTGATGGATTAAGAAGAGGATCCATGAAGCAATAGATAGGTGGGGGTGAGGGACCAGCAATCTTTTTCCTGTAGGTAAGTTCCTGGGAAAAGGAAGCCCTTTTCACATTAATTTTACTCTATGCTGCAACCGCTTACCTGATCAAATAAACACACTGACTGCTGGGGGTCCACTCTACTGAGACAATCCGTGAGGCCTGAGCAGTGTTCATAGTATGTAGAGCTCATAAAATGCCAGCGCAATACTTTGTTGCATATATCTCATTTATTCCTTACAAAAGCCTCACGAAGAGGTTAGTATCCCCATTTTGCAGAAGAAACTGGCTCAGACAGGTTTAGTAACTTGCCCAAGGTCACACAGCTCATAAGTAGAAGGGTGGTGTCTGTTGGAACCCAGAGGCTTGCCCTACGCTATTGCACTATATGAACTTCAAAGGCAACACTTACTCAATAAACACTACATTCTGGACCCAACACTGCATTAGGTCTTGGAACAAGGCTATTATATTGATTTTGGCCATTTGGTGTTGGTTTTTCATTAGTGAATGTCCCTTAGGCTGTATATATCCTGCTATAATCTTTTTTCCAATGATGTTACACAGTAGGCAAACCTTGGGGTTTTCAATGCAAACCAGGGAGACAGAAGCAAGGCTTATAGAGAAATGAAGAATTTTAGAGAAGGTCCGAGTTTTGCATTTTTTTCTGGAGTCACTTTGAGAGTGATACTTCTCCTGGGATGAGAGCTTTGAGGAGGTTCCCTCAGTATCCTCCTAGCCAGATGGTTTGGAGGGGTAGGATGGAGAGGGTTTATTTGTGAGGATTCATGTGCAGGCCCGAGACCTAGAGCTCGTCCAGAGTTGGATGTGGATTAGGCAATTAGCAGGGCTTCTAACTAATTGAACCATTCAATTCCCAGTGAAGTCTGATGTCAGTGTCACTTTTGGATTTATAACTGTCATGTGACTGGTTGCCTTATTTATTTATTTGTTGACTGGTTGCCTTTTGATGATAATGATGAGTTAACATTAGATCCACAGCTCATAGTAACCAGCACTTACTGACTAACCAAACTATTCTAGTCCTTTTACTTATGTCTCTCCATACCCTTGCCTAAAGAGAGATATCATTAACCCTCTTCTTAATTTGAAAAAAATGGAATCAGAAAGGTTGAAGGAAATTAAGTCATTTGCTCGTTGTCACCCAGGGGATAAGGTACACCCCCAACTCATTCCTATTTAACTCTCAGGCCTATACCATTTGCCCTGCTGGGCTTCTCTTAACGGCAGGGTGGGTAGAACCAATGAAATATAACACACCATTTGCTCTCAAGATGTTAAAAATTTAAAAGGAAAAGTGATGTATAGCTGAGTGGTCAAGTGCTGGCACTGGAGTGTGACTTATTAACTAGTGAATTTGGCCAGGTACTTAACTTCCCTAAATCCTGGTTTCTTATCTGTGAAATTGACATAATAAAATTACCTACTGCTACCTCAGGAGTAGTGAGTTCTGAATGAGAAATGCTTCCAAGGACTCTCTATTGCCTAAGAATAAAGGCCAGAAGCCTCAGGAGGATAAGACGTGTCTCCACTGGCCTTAGCACTGCATGGTCTGGCTGCACTAATCCCTAAATGATTTCTGTTCCTTCTTGCCTTGGAACTTCTGTATGAAGGATCTTATCTGCCTGCAAAACTCTTTCCCCTTCCCCCATCCTTCATCTGGTTAAGTCATTCTTGGCCTTCCACTTTCAACATAGATTGTTTTGTTTTGTTTTGTTTTCAGGAAGGTCCTCCTTTTCTGATACCTAGGTTACATAATTTTTCTTTCTATGCTCTACATCTCCATATAATTTTTCCTCATAGCCCTAATTATAGTTTGTATACATTTGTATATATTTGTATATATTAATGTCTTTCTCCCAATTAGACTATAACTTGTAAGGGCAGGGCCTCTCTTTGTTTTTCTCATGTCTGCATCCTTAACTTTTACCACAATGCCAAGTATATAGCAGTGTTAGATATGTGTTTGTTGAGTGAGTGAATGAATGAGTGAATGATAGAAAGCATTCAATAAATGTAATATATTATTAATATTAGTATATGATAAATGTAAGATATTATTAATACTATTACACGAAGTGCCAAAAATCAATTAAGATTTAAAAAACACTAGTTGACAGAATAAGTGATGACATAGAACAAAAATGTTTCAGTTATTTATTGCCACAGTAATGCTGAATAACAACCATAAAACCCAGTGGTGTAAACCATATACATTTATTAAAATCTGCAGGTCAGTTGAGTGGTTTTTTTTTAGGCCCTCTGCACACACTCATTGGCACTTACTGACTAATCAGTGGCACTTACTGACTAACTAATGGCTTTGCTGATATTGGCTGGGCTCTCACACATGTAGGAGGATCTGCTTGGCTGTCAGCTGCTCTGAGTTGCCTTGGCTAGGACAGCTGGGGCAACTCAGCTCTGCTCCATGAGTTCATCCTCTAGCATGATGGCCTGGGCATTTTCTCATGGAGTTTCCCGAAAACATCACCACACTGACTTTAGGGAAGGGCTAATGCAAGAGAGGAATAGGAAATCAGGTTGGAAACAGTGGCTTAGAAAGGTAAATGAAATGGATTTGCCTCTTCTCTTTCTGAATGCCGGAGCCACCTTTGAGGGGCCCTAGGGGCAAACAAGGATATACAAACCCTCACTATGCTCTCTTCACTTTGACCATGATTGGAAGGTAGCTTGAGGTAGATTATGGAAGACCCAGACTTATACCAATAGGGTGCCAGGGCCTTTTGTTCGACCAAATTTCCGACACTTCTGTTCTAGTTTGTAAAAACTGCTGGAATGCAATGTGCCGGAAAAGGGGAATTTATTAAGTTGCAAGTTTATAGTTCTAAGACCATGAAAATGTCCGAATTAAGAAAATTCTATAAAAATGTCCAAATTGAGGCATCCAGGGAAAGATTCCTTGGTTCAAGAAGGCTAATGCTGTTCAGGGTTTCTCTCTTAACTGGAAAGGTACATGGTAACATCTGCTAGGTGTCTCTCCAGGCTTCTTCCATGGCTACCCTGGGGCTCTGTCCATTCTGTTGGCTCTGTCCATTTTGGTGGCTCTAATGCTTTTTCTAAAATAGTTCCCTCTTAAAGGGCTCCAGTAAGCAATGCCACCTTGAATGGATGGAGATACATCTCCATGGAAACCATCTAATCAAAAGTTGCTACCCACATTTGGAGGTTTATATCTCTATAGAAACAATAAAAAAGATCCCACCCAATATTGAATGAGGATTTAAGGACATGGCTTTTCAGGGGTACATAATAACTTCAAACCACACAACTTCCAAGCCATACTTAATGTTCTAGCAAAACAGATGGGGTTCCTTCACTTATATTTGTATTTTAGGTCTGTTTTCAAGCTGCCACTAGTTGTAAGCTACTACTAATAAACGTCAGAATAAATACAAGGTTGACTTCTGATATCCCAAGGAGGTGAAGGCTTATCCTCTGACACCTAGAAATCTTGAACCTGGCTACATAGAGTGTGACCCAAGGACTAGCATTGTGAGCTTTCCCTGGGGTTATGTCAGAAATGCAGACTCTCAAGTGCCACCTCAGATCTGCCAAAACAGCATTTTGATAAGATTCCCAGGTGATTCATGCACATGTTAAATAATACACAGGTATATATTATTGTTCTAGTTTGTTAGCTGCTGGAATGCAACACACCAGAGACGGATTGGCTTTTAATAAAAGGGGATTTATTTTGTTGGTTCTTCAGAGGAAAGGCAACTAACTTTCCACTGAGGTTCTTTCCTACGTGGAAGGCACAAGATGGACTCTGCTGGTCTTCTCTCCAGGCCCCTGGGTTCCAACAACTTTCCCCAGGGTGACTTCTTTCTGCATCTCCAAAGGCCTGGGCTGAGCTGCAAGTGCTGAGATGAGGAATGCCGAGCTGCTTAGGCTGTGCTACATTGCGTTCTCTCATTTAAGCACCAGCCAATTAAGTAAAACGTCACTCATTGCAGCAGACACGCCTCCTAGCTGACTGCAGATGTAATTGGCAACAGATGAGGTTCACGTACCGTTCATTGGCTTATGTCCGCAGCAACAAGATTAGGTATGCTCACCTGGCCAAGTTGACAACTGAATCTAACTAGCACAATTATTTAAGAAGCACTTTCTTTATCTCTTGTTTTTATAAATCCAGAATAATATTACATGGGCCAACACACAGGGAGATGTGGTTTGTGTGGAATCAGTGAAGAAGTGGTTGGTTAAGAAACATCATCCTCTGCTCTAAAATTATGTATGCAATATATGCAAAAAGGATCCCCAGAGTAGCTTGTTCATTTATCCTTTGCCAACCAAGGGTGAATGTTCACTTTCTTTCAATACATATATACATACATAGATGCAGATAGATTATTACAATGTGGGTATATATGTGTATATATGTAAAAATATATATAAAATGTGTATTCTTATATGTATATATACACATATATTCTAGTATGATATTTAAATTTAATATAAAGTGCACAATGATATATTATTATAAACTTAAGCTATAAATATATAAATAATACATGTATATATAAGAGAGTTCAGCCCATCAGGAGCCTTCTTCAGAGGAAAAGGTGAAGTAGAGGACTTTTCTGGTAGGATTTTCCCCCTGGGAAGCAACCCCCTTTGAATGAACTGGGGGTCACTGATGTAGAGAACAGAAACAGCCTGTGACACAGTTGGAGACATGACGGATACTTGGGTTTTAATGAAAACAGCGAGGGTCAAATCGTCAGACTTGTGCCAATGGACAGAGGCCTCTTGGAGCCTAGAGTTGAGTTTAGCTATTTGTGTTGCCTTTGAGAGATGATAACCATTTTAATAGCTTGTGGGTGATTCACTTTGAGGCCTCCTCTATCCATCCTTCTCTCTATCTTTGCTTTCTTTTCCTTCCTTCCTTCTTCCTTCATTGCTTTTCTTTCTCTCTCTCTTCAAACGATCATTCCTTACACAGTGGTTACAGTTTCTGTTCTATTTATTGCTCAGAATGTGTGTATTATTTGCCCCTCTCCTCTCTGCACAAATAGTTTGTTCCCCCACAGCAGTCCATAATGAAATCTCATGCTCTGGGAACATTTCCACCATAGCTTTGGATTTATTTTACTAAGGCAAGGTGAAAAAGCATCAATCCTTGTGTACCAGTTAATGGCTCAAAGCTGGTTAATGTGGGGATAAGTGGTAAACAGAACAATCTGCTGTATTTCTCTTCATAACTTTCTTTTCATATCAAAGTGTTTGAGTTTGTCTTCCAAAAATTATAACATGAATTATAAAATATCAGACATCAGAGAACTCCGATTTTCAAATAAGAACGCCGAAGCTCCAAAAAAGTGGGTGGTTAAAAATGAATAAAGGATTTTTGTAATTCACATGTATGTCTCAATTTCATTCCAGGGAACTAGGCTCAGCCAACAGTTTCCTGTTTTCGCATCTCTGGCTGGGATTGGTCAGTTCCAGTGGCAGTAATGGTAAGCATAACTAGTCTTTTGTTTCAGATCCAACTTGGGTGGTGGCTGGGGCCAGTTACTTTTTTTGTTTCCACATCAAGTGCTGGCTAATTCACTGAGCAAATATGCAAACACCTACATTCAATAGCTGAAGTTTTCAATCCTTGGAGAAGCAAGCTGTCAGAGAAGCCCACATTATGTCAGAGAAATACTTCCATTAAATGAAGATATTCTAGGCTCAGTGATGAAAAATCTAGTTGCTACAAAAAAAGAACATTAATTAAATTAATTAATTAATTTAAAAATACCTGTTTAAGCTTGCTGTACTTCCTTTTTGAATTATTTATTTTAAACTGTGAACATCATTCCTAAATCGGACTTTGCTAAGGTCTCTAAAAATGCAGTGAGGTTTCACTTAGAAAGTAGTTAAAATATACTTCATAATTGAGGCTTTAGGGACTATGAATCCATTAATTAAAGATTTATTTTCTATCAACTATGCGGAGAAATATTCTTTATGAAATAAAGTTTACATTTATTTTTTAACTTATGGAAATGCAGTTACCAAAATAGCATCAACCAACAAAGGTGTAATTCTTCAATTATTGGATTAAGCCAAGCATTTCTGATTTATGAATAAGGAGGAGAGACCCCTCAAAATTCAAAATAAAATTTCCATAAGATCTAAGTTCATCTCTCTCAGAGATCCCATAATACCCAAATATTGTGATCAGATTGCATCTTGATTGCACTATTGCTATTCTTTAGTGTGCATTTGATTCATTATAATTCACATAGTGGTTGGATGAACAAGGGTTTACTGAATCACCAAATGGTTTATTAGGTAAGCTGTTGTGACTATTGAAATGTGTTCATTCAGTGAAATAATCCACCCTAGGAAAACCTGTACCATTTGTGGAAAAGAAAACATTCCTTAGGTAAAAAGCCCCAGTAGCTTCATTCTATCTAGTTCATATTTTTCTAAACCTGATTTTGCTCTTCTGTATTCATCCGTTTTTCACTTCGTGGAACAGATGTGATTTGCTTGGCTCCTCTCTATAACCTTCTTTTTATTCATTATCACTCCTCGTGAGCAGCAATACCTTTCATTACCCAACCCAGTCCACGGAACCATTATGCACTTAGTTTGTCACTGCCTTGTGGCTTCTTCATCCTTGTCCGGGGAACATAGTGCTGGATGAGTTCTTAATACCCAGAATAGAGTTGCAATGGCAATAGCTAGGAACCTGGAGCTGGAAGTACTTCCCTCTCTTAGCTTCCCTGGCACACTCTAGTTGTTGGTTCAGTCTGCTGTTTTTCTCTGCCCTCTTTGAAGACAGTCTTTCAAATTACCATCTAATGGGCAATGCTGAATTTCTTTCTCATGACTGACCTGTCTGGATAATCTCCTATTGCCTCTAGCTGGGTCTTCACCCAACATCTATTCTGCCCTAATTAGAGAGGAAGGTGCTTTTCACTTTGCTCATTTGACTACAGCTAATAGCTTCTTTTCAGGACATTTTGTGGTTCATGCTAGAAAAGGCCATGGGTTAGAAAACTGCAAATATCCCTTAGAGTTCTGTTATTAAATGGCAAACACATGTTCATTGTTAATTATACCAGACTAAATTTTATCCGTTAAAAACCAATGCAAGGTCTCCATTGACATAGCTGTTGTATCAACAGAATTTCGATATCGGCATTTAACCTGTGATTGAAATCAATGTAGATGGTTGCTTAGTTTCTTAAATTAATAGCACATTGATCTGGTAAATTACTGAAATTGTAACTTTATGATGTTTTTAGAGAATGAGTGTGTGACTGTGAAGGGAGAATTAATGGAAAATATACTACTGTGAAAATCATCAAAATGAATACCTTTTTATTTTGAGCTAATACAAGACTATAAAAAATTATAAGACAGACAATATCATAGGTTCATGCAGATAGATAAATAAGACTTTGAGATATTAAATGTTTAGGGTCATATAGTTTATATCAGTTGCAGAGCTGGAACAAGACCATTTGAGGCATTTGACAAATGGAGTATAAGTAAATTTCAAATTTGATTAACTTGCTAATAATTCTTTGCTCTTTTAGAGACCTCAATCCACGTGTCTAGCCTTAACAAAGATAAACTCTGCAGTATATACTGGATGAGTGTGAAATTCAAAAGTACCTATGCTAAAACCAGAAACACAGGTGAATGCCCCAAATTCATTATTTGCCAAGGTCATCACAGGATATTTCTGTGCAAGACAGAGGCAGAATTTTTGATCTCTTGTCTTGAAGACCAATCCTTTGGTATAAATCATTGCATATTTTAAGGAGTTACTTGAAGCATTGCTCTGATTCATTTTCAGAAACATAAATTAGTAACCCATATTCCTGCACAGTAAAACAGAATGATTTATTGTGCACACATCTCTCTCCCACCTGTTTACATAAAAAATAATCCATACATTAAGGTTTACCTGTCATCTACCCATTAGTGAATCATCACAGCATTAGGAAGCTTTCAATACCCCGTCTTTCTAATGTTGTTAGACAACCTTGACCTTCAATTTCTTGCAATGTGAATAATATTGCATCATATCTACACAGAACAGTGTAATCATCTTTTCTATTTGCAGCACTAAGACAGTCAACAGTATTTGATACAATCAGCATGTGTCTTGATACGGAAGGCACATGGTGACAAGCCTAACTGAATGTAGTTATTCGGTTGTCATGAAATGCACCTTATGGTGATAAACTTCCACCATAAAATTGGAAGACTATCACATAAACATGTTTCACGAAGAAATACACTAGCAGAATTCACTGCTGGATTATTGTTGGAAAACAGTGTTCTATTTATTGTGCTGCGATTTTTACAGTATGTGCCAGTGTTTGGATGCTCATTACGTTTTGCAGTGAAGTAATTACCGAGTGGCAATTTCTTTATTCTGGACACACAATTCTATCTAATTAGTGAACAATAAATTGAAGAGGTTAGATTAGGAAAATTTGAATGGACACAGCAGGACAGGCTGTCTCTTGGTTTATAAAAGCATTGAGTTGTTTAAATTTAGGCTCACAAGCTAGATGCACATTTTTCAACTTCGTTCTGAATTATTCTTTTCCTATCCACTTGCTCTTATCTCAGTCTTGCCTCTTTCTCCTTTTCTCCCTTCCTGCTTTCTCCCTTCTGCCCTTCTCTTTTTAATAACATTGCAGTATTTATTAATAAAATATTAATGGTGTCAGTGAGACATCTGAGATACATTATTAGGGCTAGGGATATAATCTCAAATATCATACTTAACATAGCCCTCAAACTGAGGATTAAAAACTATTTAGACGCTTTTTTCCTAAAACTTCATTATGACCCCAGGGAATGCAATTCTATTTCAATGCCTATTCTCCAGCTATGAAAGAAAGAAGGAGCAGTTTGGGGGTTCTGTGAACTAGGAAATCAGCCTCATTGGTTTTACTGAGGACGGGTAAAACAGTTCCAGCTCTGCAACTGATATAAACTATATGACCCTAAACATTTACCTATCTGCATGAACCTATGATATTGTCTGTCTTATAATTTTTTATAGTCTTGTATTTTCCTTCAAACAGATCTAGGAGCTGTCTTTATTAACTGTCACAACATTATCACATATCCGTATGTTTTTGTATATTCATGCTTTTAGCAATAGCCACAACCACTCCCAAATTTCATATGTAATAATGATAGAGAACACTTTTTAAAGAAAAATGTAAAAAAAACAAAATAAAACAGGAAAACATAGTCAGATCCAAGTCAAGATAAGTATTTCTATCTGGTAATAGTATGATTTGGTGAGCAGGCTGAATCAGCACTCCTCGGCAGGTCAAGGTGTTTGGGAGTCCTTACCCTCTGGGGTAACAGATGAGCTCCAGGCAGAGTACTCGGTCAAAAGCTAGGTTTAAGACCTGGAGAGCTGGAGAGGGGCTCTTACCCCTGTTGAAGAGTGGAGTGAAAGTTACGTCTAATAGTCTTCTGAGCCCAGGCACTGTCTGAACTGAGTTCTGGGAGAAGCTGTAGAAATCAGATCCAGCCTTTCTACTGGTATTTGGCCTTGCTGCCTGCTGGTTGTGTGTCTGGTCTACAGAACTCCCAGTAGTCCCTCAGGGTGGTACCCTAAGCTTCTGACATAAGGTCTGGTTCCTTGGGTCTGAGGAGGATGGGCTGGAGGGCTCCGGAACTGCTAGACAGGAAGCAGAAAAGGCTAGAACAGAAGGGAGGGGTGAGGAGAAAAAGGACAAAAATTCACTTGCTCAAGATAAGCCAATAATTAAACATTCCAAAACTTTTAGAAAATTAATTTAAGAAAGACAAGCAATATATTTTTAAAGGAGATACATTTACTGCAAATGGAATGAAAATAACAAAACATTCTGAAACTATGTCTCTTTATGTTCTTCAAATAGATGAAAGAGGGCATATTATCTAGTAATTAAGCATAGGCAGTATTCTTAATAGTAATTAACAGGCAGAAATAAAACAAGAAAAAAGCAGATATTACAAAGAAATATTTAGAAATCATAAAAAAGTTGCTTTGAACTCAAACATGATAGATAAATGCTAGAATGGACAAAATGGAAGAAATAATGCAGAGGGAGACTGCTCAAGATTTCACTTGGAATTCTGTATCTAAAAACACAGAAAAGAAAAAATAAGAAAGAGTAGTTAAGTCTCTAATATATTACTAATAAGTATTCAAGGAGAATGTAAAAATAATATAAATAAGTATTTGAATGGATAATGACTGTGAATTTTCCAAAATCGATAAAAAAGTATAAATCTAGAGATTCAAGCAGCATAATAAAAATCCCAAGCAAGATAAATAAAATTAGACCCACAGCTAAAACACGGTGCTGAACCTGCAGAGCACAAAGCCAACAGAGGTCTTAAACACTGGCAATTAGGAGAAAATGTTTTTGGTATAAAATTCATACCTTTGAATGAATAACGGAATTCTCAACAACAAATATCATAGACAGAAGATAAAGAAATAGTACTTCCAAGTGCTGGGAGAAAGCATCCATCATCTTAGAAGTTTATTTACGTACACAAAAATAAGTAAGTAATCAGGTAAAATAAAAACACCCCCCCATGCAAAACTGATACATAATATCTAGAGGAGTTTTCCACTCACCCATCCTTGCTGAAAAATTTACTTAAGCAAAAGGTAAAAGGAACCCAGAGGAAGGAATGGACTATAAGGAACAAAGATGACCACAGATATTGGTAAAATATGACAAATTTAATTAACTATTGATTTTTATTTAAAAAAATATTTAGATTTATATTTTAAGCAAAAGTGGTATTAATAATTCCAGAGAGTTGTATGCTGGAGCCAGCTTGTACAAAGCCCAAAAAGCTGGTAGAGCGCTCAACTCTTTGTCACATTGGTAGCTTAAAGTCAGCCATGTGGGAAATTCACACCATGGAAATTGGCAAATACCACAAACCAGATCCTTTTCTTTTTCCTCAGAGAACTAGTTGTTAAACCTCTATCAGAACACCACTGGCTCTAGAGAAAAATAACAAGCATGTGTATATATCTATATATTTGTAAGAAACTATTCCATAGGGAATTAAAGAGAATTAATTACTTTCCTTTCCTTTTTTTTTTAGAGGAGAATAAACGTATTGAATGATTTAGACTTAGAGAACCTTGTAGTGAATTACATATGTTAAAAATTTAAGGATGACCATTATTATTTCTAATAGTCAAACAGTCAATAACTTCCAAACCCAAAGGGGAAAGAGAACAAAAAGTAAACTTTATTAATTATTAAAAAAGAAGTATAGAAATAATTTCAAAGGGTATTTCAGTGATAGAATTTGCCTGCCATTTGGGAGACCTGGGTTCGATTCACGGTTCATGCACTTCCCCAAAAAACAAACAAACAAGCGAAACAAACAAAAAGCCAACCAAACGAAAATTTAACAAATGGTGCTGCAGTAACAGGATACTCCTGTGGAAAAATAATGAAATGTGGCCCACCATACAGCATACAAAAAAATAATAATAATAATTTCAAAAGCAACATAAAATATAAGATTGACATATGCTGTCTAAATATCAAAATCAGAAGCAAATTAAAACCTACATGAAGAGAGTAAATATCAGATTGGGTAGAAAACAGTTCAGAGATATATTGTAGAAAAGAGACACCCCTGAGACAAATATGCCCACAAAGACTGAAGATAGGACTTCCTTTCATTATTATTTGCCTTTTATATATTTTTCCATTCTCCTATCTTCAGTCTTTGTGGGCATATTTGTCTTAGAATGGAAAAAATATATAAAAGGCAAATAATAATGAAAGGAACACTGGCACAACAATACTTACTAACAGCAACACTAAAATAGATTTTAAGGCAAAACAGTTTCTAGGGACACAAAGGGACACTAAGTCACCATAGAAAGAATAATCTACTGAGTATGTATTATAATCATGAATGTATAAGAATCTAATATCACAGCCTTAAAGCATATAAAACACCAACAGGGTTATATGGGGAAAATGAAAAACTTACAATCATTGTAGGAAATTTTAACACTTGTGTGTTGGAAACAGGATAGAAAAAATTAGCAACGGTATAGAAATTTTGTCCAACAAATTGTAGAGATTTAAAAACTCTCGAGAGTTCTTTTAAAGGAGGAACCTCTCCTCAGCTTTAGACTTTGTTG
This sequence comes from Tamandua tetradactyla, assembly GCF_023851605.1. NCBI lineage: Eukaryota > Metazoa > Chordata > Mammalia > Pilosa > Myrmecophagidae > Tamandua > Tamandua tetradactyla. The sequence goes on along the minus strand of NC_135341.1, from coordinate 63,398,187 downwards.
CTAGAGGTAAATATGGGTCCAGTGTTGTTAGAGTGTCAGATCTTTGAAGAGTAATTTAAAGTCAGGATTTTTAGATTCGCTCTAAAGATAAGATGTTATTTGGAAGTGTGACAATTTAAGACTCCACATCTTAATGGCGCAGTGCAAGCTGCCCAGTCCAGTTCTTCAGGCAGGTGAGTATCTGAGCGATGTTCTGTCTGCCTTCCCCAAAATGCTGTGAACTTCGTGAGGTCAGGACCTATACCTCTTTCTCCATGGCTGTGTTGCCACTGGTGTTTGAGGATTCAATGAAAAAAGCCTTCAGTGTACTATTGAATACAGGAATTAATGATTTATGCATGCAAAATCATCTCATTGTATGTTTGTTCATATGCATATGGTAGAAGTTTCTGGTAGTGCAGGAGAGCACAAGTGATAAAGTATGCTGTCTCTCTCCCATGCAAATCCCAGCTCTTCCTAGTAACAAGAAGTGAATCTCATACTTTTCTGCTTCTCCAGTAGGTAGCTTGGTTGGTACAGGATGATGAATGAGTAAATGAACAAATGGAGGACTATGTTTGTTACTTTTCTTTATAATAAGCATGAGTCTACTGACAAACATTCATTGAGTCTTTACCATGTGCCAGGCACTGTGCTTGCTTTTTGGTATTTATTTTATTATTAACTCCCACAAGAACTACAATTATGCCCATTTTACAGATGAGGAAATTTAGTATTAGAATATGAAAGGGGCTAAATAAAAAAAACAACTCTTTGAAGCTCCCACAACTTGTAAGGATTGAATCCTTTTTTCTTCCTTAATAAAATTCTCATTTATTTCATGAAGACTTCTCAAGTTAATGAGAAGAAAAATGCTGACTTCAGTAAACATGAAATACATAAGCCTCTCTTTGCAAGCTTAATTACTTACCTGCATTTTTTGGTAAGACTTATTTACTCAAAATTCAGCAAATATTTATTGAATATGAACTGTCAGCCTAACATTTTGCTAGGCACTGGCAATATAGGATATAGCAGTGAACAAGACAGAAAAGTCCCTGCCTTCTTTAAGGAGTTCATGTCCTAGTAGGAGACACAGACAATATGAAACAAAAAAGCACATACAAATTAATTTTAATATTTGTAATAGGAGTGCTGTTAGGGTTCTCCGGGGAAACATAAGTAATAGGACATAGCAGCCTACATATATATATTTTCACACTCATATATATGTAAATAATGCAGATTTATAATATAAAATATGATATTAAATATTTATATAATATTTATATAAATAATTTTATAATTAAAATTATATAAATAATTTTATAATTAAAATTATATAAATAATTTTATAATTTATTTTAGGAATTAACTAACCCAGTCATGGGGATAGGCAAGTCTGACTTCCATAGGGAAGTTGGGAAACTCAGGAGAAGCTGGGTGGCTGAAGCAGACATAGAAATTCTTTCTACTCACTGAAATCATCAGTTCTCCTTTTAAGGCTTTCAACTAATTGGATGAGACTCCTCTCATTGCTGATGGCAATCTGTTTTGTTGATTGTAGATATAATCAGCCATACATGCAATCAACTGAGGAATGATTTACATCCAGGAAATATCCTTACAATAACGATCAGGTCAGTGCAGGCTTGACTAACAATTGGACACCATAACTAGCTAAACTGACACATGAACTTCACCATCACAGGAGCTATAAATAAAAATAAACCTGAGTTAAAGGGAAAAGCATGATGGAGGTGCTTTTTCAGTTAGGATAATCAAGGAAGTCTTTTCTGGGAATAAATGATTCTTGGGAATATCAGGACAAAGAGAGTTCCAGAAAGTGAACATCAATTTTAAAAGCCTTGAGAGGAAGCTTATTGGGTTAAGAACCAGCATGCTGTAGGTAAATGAGTAATAGGGAATGGAAGAAGATGAAGTCAGAGAGGTGGATGCTGGCCAGGTACTATATGAATTTTAGGCTAGAGAAAGGATTTAGAATTTATTTCAGGGTGATGGGAAACCACTGTATGGTTGAAAGCAGGAAAGTAGCATTACCTGATACACATGTTTAAATGGTCAGTCTGCTTTGTGGAGATATGGGGTATGGGGCTAGCATGGGATTCTTTGTGTTGTTTGAGCTTGTTTATAAAAGCCTATTTTTTCTTTACCTATTAGGTTTGGGAAAGACTGGAAGTCAGAACGCAAATACTAAGTCTTAGACAAATTCTTTAAGCTATCTAAACGTCAATTTTTCTCTTATATAAAATAAAGATAATAATATCTGTCCAGCCTTCTTTACCATATTGTTGGGAGAATTAAATGAGATAATGTAAATTGAAATGGCTGTATACTATACATAAGAAGTTATCATTAGTAGTGCCAATGATTACAATAGCATAGAGGAAAAAATCTCACACTACAGGGGAACATTTTGTGTTTGCTATGCACCACATTTAGCTGAATAGATTGAACTCTGTGCATTTAATGATCACTCCAGCTGCTGACATTTGGTAGTAAGTACCTCCTTATCATATGGGAGTGAACAGTACTTCTGGTATTATGTTACCTCACAAATGAGCTGTTTGTCTGTTGGCATACTCCAAATAATCTGAATACTTCAGGAAAGAAAAACAACGCCTATCTCTAAACTCTGAAAATTCACAGAAATATTCATCTGGTCATCTAGGTTTTTGTGTTTTATTTTGTTTTGTTTTGTTTTAACCTGTGGCCAACTGCTATTTTAACTGCCATCTATTATGAACTCATTTGGTATTAGAAGAGCAAAAACAGAGACTCCGGTAGATGACTCTGTGTTATGTCTGCTGTCTGACCACCTCTAGATCAGATAGCTGAGAAGCTGTTTCATGCCAGAAACTTGGAATATGGGTCTGACTAGACTAAGGTGGCAAGGTGGTATACCAGAGTAAGCCCAGAATTTGGAACCAGACAGGACAAACTTGAAATCCAAGAAAGATTTGAGGTTAAATCCAAAATCAATGTTATTGAACTTTGTGACCCTTGGACAAAATTTAGAAACTTTTTGGGTATCAATTTGCACATGTGTAAAATGGAAAAACTGCCTGCTTACATTTTGGTCTGAGGCTTAAATAAAATTAGTATACAAATCACCTGGAATATAGTAAATATTCAATAAGTGATAGCTACTGCTATTATCTCTTGGTGGCAAAGCTATTTCTCATAGTAGTGGGTTGATACGGGGATAGCAGGACACTGAGTTAGAAGAATTTGGTTGTTGTTCAGTTCTAGAGTCATAGGAACAAGGACTGCTAGCATGCTCCTAATTGTCTCTCTCATCAGCCTGTTTGGATGTACTTATCTAATCTTGAAATGCCCGTCCTTAGAGTCCCTTTCAAAGGTTTGGCAGTTAAGACTATGGATTACTTTAAAAAAATACTGTCGAAGTGAACACACCTTTTTTTTTTTAAAGTAGACCTCTGCCATTAACTTACATATATGAATTCACTTTCATAATGGCAAGTTGGGGATACAGAGTGCAATCTTTTGAAGACACCATCTTGTGCCTTGAAAAACCCCGGAATATGGCAATTGAAGTATCTATAAGAGAGCAACTCTTATCAATGGTTCTTCTACCTGTTAGGGTGAAAAACACTGAGATCATCATTGGAGATCTATATGCTTTGCCCCTCTAAACTTTCACTCCAAATTTCATGTACAATTTCATGTTGTCCATAATCTTTCTCGTGTTTAATCCATGGACCTCATATTAAGAACCCTCAACTCCCCCTGTTTTCTGATTGGAAGAGGAAACTGAGTCCAGATACTCAGGTTCGATGTATAATGGCAGACTGGACCTCTATGAAGGAGACTTTGAGGGAGTGCTCTTGGGATCACACCTGTGTAAGGGAGAGGAGGGAAGCAGGAGTGGGCAAGGGGGAAAGCTAAATGCATTCTTAATAAAGGCCTCAGCTGAGCCCATTGGAACTCTAGAGCTAAAAATAGCCTTTCAGAATTGTCCCAAGATCCTACAGTGACAAGTCATTGGATTTGGATCCCTGGCCAAAGCAGCACTTTTCAGCTGGGGCAATCCTTGAAAGGGCTGACAGCTGACACTATCTTCTGGAAGCACTCCCACCTAGGGGTATGGGACCTTCAATCCTGAAGGTGAAATCCAAATGACACATCATGGCATCCACCATATGAAGTGACTTGCCTAAAGTGAGAAATTATTTGGTAAAGCAGGAGGAGCATGGGCCCAGGCTCTGAACTCCTAGTTCAGTGCTTTTTCTGTTCCCACTTTACCTCTTTGTCTTCTAGTACATTTCATTTTACAGTCAAAATTTCAAAGCCCTTTTACCATTCTCCTTTGGAGCGACTTCACTCTAACATACCAGGAAGGAGCATTTCCTTGAATATTGTCTAAGCCTATTGTGTAGGTTTTTAAATGTCCTATGTCTCTTGTACAAATCAGATAACACCTGCTATTGTAAAAACAGTGAACCCAATATTAAATCCCATTACTCAGCTCAGGAGCCTAACAATCACAGTAAAGGCTTAAAGAGAGGCAATGAAAGAGGATTGAGTCTTAACAAAAGCGTACAGAGTAATAGGTTTAATTTCCCAAATTCTCAACTACCCCCTCAGTTCTACACATTTTTTTTTATAATGCAATTTAGCTATAATTACAGGGTAGCCTTACAGTGTATTGACTAAGAACTAACTAGTATGTTCAAGCCTTTAATGCATTTGATTTGTGAATTGCAACTTTTGGAGGTTTACTTTTTATATGCAATTGGCCGAAGTTAAACCATCTTTAAATACTACCATTGAAGATAAAATATTTTGCTGCTATGAAAAGTCCCACAAATTTCTGATAGTTGCCATAATGCCAAATGAGTGCTTCTCCCTCCCTCTTTAATCCAAAGTAGTCCGTTCTCAGGAAGAGCCATGCTGTCTCAGTGGGTTGGGGATTGGACCAGGCCATGTTCCTGTTCCTTTTATCAGCATTTGGTCCACTTTCCTAATCTGATTTTCCCTGGGAACCTGAAATAGGGTTCTTTCACTTTAAAATCAGAGATATTAGTAATCATCTCTGTACAATAGAAGGCTGCGATCTCATAAATATTCAGAAGGATACATTTGCTATTAAGTGCATTATGAGGGTTCATTAATATGTGGCTCTCTTCCTCTTCTCAGCAACCTTATAGTTGGATGGGACTTTGTGATTATTTCTGGCCCATAAGATGCTAGAAACATTGCATCTAATTTCCAGGAGGAGTCAGTAAAAATCCCACATATCTTCTTCTCACCTTTTCCCTGTTCTAGCAGTGGTGAAGGAGGTCTAGTTTGGGGATAATGAAACCTCCCCCTGCACCCCATCCACCAAAAAAAAAAAAAAAATTAATAATAATAATAATAATAACAAAGGAAGCCACCTTGATCCTTTAGTCAATCTTTGGAGAATAGATTTCCTGGAGAGCCATCCAGGAAAGACTATATAGTGAACTTTGAATTAGTGAAACATAAACTTTATGTTGTAAAGCCAGGGAGTTTTTTGTTTTTTTTTTATGAAACATAACCACATGCAAACACAAACATTCTTACCATATGATCACTCCATTCTTGTTGTATAATCAATAACTCACAATATCATCACATAGTTGTATATTCATCATCATGATCATTTCTTAAAAAGTTTGCATCAATTCAGAAAAAGAAATCTAAAATAAACAGAAAAAAATTCATACATACCATACCCTTACCCCTCCTTTTCATTGATCACTAGCATTTCAATCTACTAAATTTATTGTAACATTTGTTCTCCCTATTATTTATTTGTAATCCATATGTTTTACTTGTCTGTTGATAAAGTAGATAAAAGGAGCATCAGACACAAGGTTTTCACAATCACACAGGCACATTGTGTGTATATCATTATACAATCATCTTCAAGAAACATGGCTATTGGAGCACAGCTCTGCATTTTCAGGCAGTTCCTCCAGCCTCTTCATTACACCTTAACTGAACAGGTGATATCTATTTAATACATAAGAATAATCTCCAGGATAACTTCTGGACTCTGTTTGGAATCTCTCAGCCACTGACACTGTATTTTGTCTCATTTCACTCTTCCCCCTTTTGGTCAAGAAGGTTTTCTCAACCCTTGATGATGAGTTCCAGCTCATTCTAGGATTTCTGTCCCACATTGCCAGGAAGGCCCACACCCTTGGGAGTCATGTCCCATGTAGAGAGGGGGAGGGTAGTGAGTTTGCTTGTGTGTTGGCTGAGAGAGAGAGGCCACATCTGAGCAACAGAAGAGGTTCTCTTTGGGATGACTCTTGGGCCTAATTTTAAGTAGGCTTAGCCTATCCTTTGCAGGGATAAGTTTCATATGAACAAACCCCAAGATTGGTGGCTCAGCCTAATACTTTGGTTGTCTTCACTGCTTGTAAGAATATCAAGAATTCTCCACTTGGGGAAGTTGAATTTTCCCCCTTTCTCACCATTCCCCAAACGGGAGTCTGCAAATACATTTTTATTCACTGTTCAGATCACTCTGGGATTTATTGGGGCATCACTCTGGACAAACCTACAAAATCTCATGCCCTACTCATGGTTCCAAGTACTATGGTGTTCAATTAAGCTGTCCACATAAGTTACATTAGAAAATGCACTAGTCAAAAAATACATTTTGTAGGAAATAAACATTTTTTGCTTTAGTCTCACACATAAGTTAAAGTTTTAAAATATTAATTACCATCTATTTTCAACACCCTGCAGTATTGACATTCCTTTGTTCTTCCTCATGCAAAAACATTTTTAAATTTGTACATTTAGTCACTATCATTATACACTCTACGCATTCCTAGATTATACCATATCAGTCTTTATCATCTGTCTTTCCTTCTGATTTCCATTGTGCCCCCAGTCCTCCTCCCTCTAACATTCTCACATTCAGCTTCATTCAGTATTCTAACATTATTGTATTACAGTTAGGAAGTATTGTGCTATCCATTTCTAAATTTTTACCATCAGTCCTGTTGCACAATCTGTATCCCTTCAGCTCCAATTACCCAACATCTACCCTATTTCTATTTCCTGATGGTCTCTGTTACCAACTGAAATTCTCCAAGTTCATTCACTAATGTCAGTTCATATCAGTGAGACCATGCAGTATTTGTCCTTTTGTTTCTGGCTAATCTCACCCAGCATAATGTCCTTAAGGTCCATCCATATTGTTACATGCTTCAAAACTTTATTCTGTCTCACAGCTGCATAGTATTCCATCGTATGTATATACCACAGCTTGTTTAGCCACTTGTCTTTTGTTGATGGACAGTCTGGCTGTTTCCATCTCTTGGCAATTATAAACAATGCTGCTATAAACATTGGTGTGCAAATGTCCATTTGTGTCCTTGCCCTCATGTCCTCTGAGTAGATACCTAGCAATGGTATTGCCGGGTCATATGACAAGTCTATACTTAACTTCCTGAGGAACTGCCAAACTGCCTTCCACAGCTGTTGTACCATTTTACATTCCCACCAACAGTGGGTAAGTGTGCCTCTTTCTCCACATCCTCTCCAGCACTTGTCATTTTCTGTTTTATTGATAATGGCCATTCTGGTGGGTGTGAGATGATATCGCATTGTGGTTTTGATTTGCATTTCCCTAATAACCAGGAAAGTTGAGCATCTTTTTATGTGCTTTTTGGCCATTTGTGTTTCCTCTTCTGAGAAGTGTCTGTTCATGTATTTTTCCCATTTTGTAATTGGGTTGTCTGTCTTTTTGTTATTGAGTCAAATTGTACTAGAAAAATTGAAGGTATGGCCCAGTCAAAGGAACAAACCAACAATTCAAAAGAGATACAGGAGTTGAAACAATTAATTCAGAATGTTTGAATAGACATGGAAAACCTCCTCAAATATCTAATCAATGAATTGAGGGAGGATATAAAGAAAGCAAGGAATGAACAAAAAGAAGAAATTGTAGTCTGAAAAAACAAATCACAGAACTTTTGGGAATGAAAGACACCGTAGAAAAGATGAAAAAAACAATGGAAACCTACAATGTTAGATTTCAAGAGGCAGAAGATCAGATTAGTGAACTGGAGCATGGGACATCTGAAATCTGACAGGCAAAAGAAAATATAGGGAAAAGAATGGAAAAATATGAGCAGGGATTCAGAGAATTGAATGACAATGTGAAACACACAAATATACATGTTGTGGGTGTTCCAGAAGGAGACGAGAAGGGAAAAGGAGGAGAAAAACTAATGGAGGAAACTATCACTGAAAATTTCCCAACTCTTATGAAAGATTTAAAATTTCAGATCCAAGAAGTGCAGCATACCCCAAAGAGAATAGATCCAAATAGCCATACTCTAAGACACTTACTAATCAGAATGTCAGAGGTCAAAGAGAGAGAATCTTGAAAGCAGCAAGAGAAAAGCAATCCATCACATACAAGGCAAGCCTAATAAGACTATGCATGGATTTCTCAGCAGAAACCATGGAGGTGAGAAGACAGTGGGATGATATATTTAAGTTACTAAAAGAGAAAAACTGCCAACCAAGAATTTTATGTCCAGCAAAATTGTCCTTCAAAAATGAGGGGGAAATTAAAACATTTTCAGACAAAAAATCACTGAAGGAATTTGTGACCACAAGACCAGCTCTGCAAGAAATACTAAAGGGAGCACTAGAGACAGATACAAAAAGACAGGAGAGAGAGGTGTGGAGAAGAGTGTAGAAATGAAGACTATTAGGAAAGGTAAAAAGAAGAAAAATTAGATATGACATATAAAATCCAAAAGCAAAATGGTAGAAGAAAGTACTGCCCATACAGTAATAGCATTAAATGTTAATGGATTCAACTACCCAATCAAAAGACATAGACTGGCAGAATGGATTAAAAAACAGAACCCATCTATATGCTGTCTACAGGAAACACATCTTAGATCCAAGGATAAACATAAGTTAAAGGGATAGGCTGGGAAAAGATATTTCATGCAGTAACAATTAGAAAAGAGCAGGAGTAGCTATACTACTATCCAACAAATTAGACTTCAAATGTACAACAGTTAAAAGAACCAGAGAGTTTTATAGTTATTGTGGTATAGATTAACTTATAGTGACTATAAGCACTTCTTCTGTCACATCTTTTCTCAGCATCAAATACTGTCTCAAAAGTCTGGAAATGCCTAAACTCTTCCTCTGTATTCTGTAACAACCCAATAAAACTTGCCATTGTGTTCTCAGAGTACACACTTGAATTAAAGTATTTATTACACTGTCTTGCTATGTGTTTCTTCATTTTTTGTGTGTTTCTCCAAAGCTGTCTGTTAGCTTATGAAGTATGGGATCATGTTCCTTCACCTTTGTAGTCCCTGAACTTGGTATGGGTCAAGACGTATAGTAAACATTTAATAAGTGTTTGTTGGACAACGTATTGATGACTTTCTTTTGGTGAAAGTGAGCAGGAGTTTTATACTGGGACCTTTTCTAGTTTTTCTATTTCTAAGCACTACAAGTTCAATTTACTCTTCATTGAGTCTCTCGCAGAGAGGACAAGATAGAATGTGAACATAACTCAGAGGAAAAGAGAACCAGGTTCTGGAACCATTTATCCTCATAATTTACTACCTCCACTACCTTGGAGAAGTTGCTTAACCTCCTTAAACTTAGTTTTTCTCAACTGGAGAAATGGGGGCTGACAGTACCTACTTCACAGGGTTGATATAGTGATTACATAAGACAATGTATGCAAATAGCTGAGCATGGTATTTTGTACATAATATCAGGCATATAAAAAATACTGTCTGTGATAGTTCAGTTCATGTGACAATTTGGCTAGCTATTTGGTCAAGCAAGCACTTGCCTGCTTGTTACTGTGAGGATATTTCATGGATCTAAATCATCAGTAAGTGGATTGCATCTTTGGCTGATTACATCTACAATCACTTTAGGATATTGCCTTCAACAATGAGGAAAATCTCATCCATGAGTTGAAGGCCTTAAAATGAGACCTGATGATTTCAGCAGTCAGAAGGAAGAGTTTCTATCTCTACTTCAAATAGCCAGCTTCTCTTGGGGAATTTTTCAGAAACTTTCATTGGAGTTCCCAGGCTTGTAGTCTGCCCTAATGAATCTGTACTTGCCCATCCCCACAGTGAACCAATTCTTAAAATGAATCTCATAATATTTATTGTATACCCATATCCATCCTTCAGGTTCTGTTTCCTTGGAGAACCCTGACTAATACAGATTTGATTCTTGAGAAATATATTCTTAATAATGAGATTTCTGAGTTGGTTCTGGGGTTTTTGGAATTTGTTCTATAATCTGATTACATTAAAAGGCACTGATGGCTCTATTTCCAGTGATCAAGATGGCACTGAAAATTTCTGGTGTGAATTGGCAATGGAGATACACAAAATATCACCATTGGGTATTGATACACAAATGCTTATAAGAGTCAAGACTCTTGGTAAGAGTTTATTTGATAACTTGATAGAATTTTAGAGTTAAAATGCTTAATGAGTTGGCTGGTTGTTCCTAAAAATGCTGGATACAGTTAAAGAAAGGGAAGAGCTCAAGGATTCAAATTCCCAAGTTGAGCACCACGTGAAGTACATAAACGTTTCTATGTATGCCCTGAAAGAAACTCCAATTTTGTATAGCTGCAGCTTGAGATTTATGAAAACCAAACCCAGAGTCTCATTGTGTGAGGGGCTGAATTACAATTATAAATTGAATTCCCAACTTTGAAGGGCATCTGCTATTAAAGTTGTGATATTGATTGGAAAGGAATGGGTTCCTGAAAATCGAAATGGTACATATACGTTGATAATGATGACAGTGGGGACATCAAAATCCTAGATTCTGCTGAGTCTTCTTTGCCAGATAAGGCTATAATGGTCTGCCCTTAGGAATAATCTATCCAACCTCCAGCCTGCTCTAAGGAACCAACTTTCTGACCTCCATTCAGCCCCGAGATATCAACCATCAGCTTCCATATGAAGAGATATATCTGTAACCACGTTCTCTGAGCAAACAGCCCACACACCTCTGTTTGAAGAGATTAATTCTGTTTCTGCCAGATGAAACTGCAATGGAATGCCCCGATGGAATTGGCCTGAAAGACACTGCTAATTCGTCTTATGACCCACATCCAGCACCTTCTATTCTTCCAGATCTATAACTACACTGAAGTCCCAACAGGCCCCCAAAGGTGAGGTACAAAGTTTGACCAATGAGGAAGTGTGCTACACTCCAAGAAAACTGCATAACTATTCCAATTTATATAGACAGGAAGCAAGGGATTAATGTGGGAATAGATAGTAAGGGTATGGGTTAATGGTGGAAGGAGCAAAAAGTTGGATTAGGGTGAATTTAAGGGTATGATGGGTCCAATAAGCAGAGATTCTGAATTCAGTGTTGTAGTTTGAGGGGTTAGAAAGGGCGATAATAGTTTGGGTGATTGGCTGAAGCATGCACCAAAAGGTGGCTTACATTATCTGAGTTCAAAATGCCAGAATTTCTCTGGTATAGTGTAGATGAGGAGACCTAAAGGCTTAGAGAGATTGGAATATTAGATTTATCATGTAAGACCTGCTCACTCACTCCAGAAATGTCTAGGGGACACACATTTCACCAGGACTGTGATGAATAAATTTGGAGACCAACTCCATCATCCCTGAAGAGTTTTATGGTTGCTTTTCTCTGTAAGTCAGATATTACTATGAGAACTTCTGCCACTGAACTTGGATCCTTAAACACAATGGGGATGATTGGGTCCTGGGTTGGCAGAAGCCAAGTGGCAGCACTTAATAGCAAAAGACAAGGTGGGTATGGCTACATGGTTATAGCAGAGTCAAAGTGAAAATCAGAATAGTCTGACTTACAATGACCTATGGCATTGGCAAGCAGATCATGGTGATACCTAGAAGTAAAATAGATGGGCAGTCTACTAAATTCTTACTTGATCTGTATAAGCAGAAGATCTCCAGGTCAAGTGAACAAAAGTCAAACTTTAATTACAAAAACAGAGAGTCATGGCCCCTGAATCAATTCTAAGATTTCAGACAGTTTACAGACCCAGAACCCCATCAATGAAGGGAAGGCTGGATCCCCTTGGGGAAGGACCCTGCTATACTGCCCAAAATTTATACTGTTAACTTCCTTCCAACCTTTCTCAAAGAGACCTATGGCCTTTTGTTGTACATTGAGGAACAGGAAATAATCAGTTATTATAGTATTAGCAGGCACTGGCTCAGAAGTGACATTAATTCCAGGAAACCCAAAACATCACTGTGGTCTACTAATCAGAGTAGGAGCATTGCAGTCCAGGTAAACAATGGAGGTTTTGCTCAGGTCAACTCATAGTATATCCAGTGGGTCTCTGAACTCATTCTGTGGTTATTTTGGTAGTTCCAGAAGTTAACATTTGGAGTGGACAGACTCAGCAACTAGCAGAATCCTCACACTGGTTTGGTAACTTATGCAGTGGGGGCTATGGTGGTAGGAAAGGTCAAGTGGAAGCCACTAAAGCTACCTCTACCTAGTAAAATAGTAGATCATTTCTGGAGGAATTGCAGAGATTAGTGGCCCCTGAAGGAACTGAAGGATGCAGGGGTAGTGATTTCTACCACATTTCCATTCAATTCTGCTATTTGGCTTGTGCAGAAAATAGATATATATTGGAGGATGACAGTTGATTATCATAAACTTAACCAAGTGGTAACTCCAGTTGCAATTGCTGTTACAGATGTGGCATCTTTGCTTGAACAAAACAACACATCCCTTGGTATGTGGTATGCAGCTATTGATCTGGCAAATGCTTTTTCTAAATTCATCTTAGTAAAGGCCACCAGAAACAGTTTGCTTTCAGCTACCAATCCCAGCAATATACCTCCATTGTCCTATCTCATGGTTTTATCAATAGTCCAGTCCTATATCATCATCTATTTCACAGGGATCTTGTCCCTTCCACAAGACATCACACTGATCCATTATATTGATGATATCCTGTTGATTGGGCCTAGTGAGCAATAAGTACCAACTACAGTAGACTTATTGGTAAAGCAGTTACAAGTCAGGGAATGGGAGATAAATCCAACAAACTTTAGGGTCCATTTACCTCAGTTAAATGTCTAGGTGTCATGTTATGTGAGATATGCTCAAGATATCCTTCCTAAGGTGAAGGGTCAGCTGTTCCATCTGGTTCCTCCTACAACCAAAAAAAGAAGCACAACACCTAGTTGACCTCTTTGGATTTTGGAGACAACATACTCCTCATTTGGTTCTGCTTATCTGGCCCATTTATCAAAAGCCCTGAAAAGCTGCTATTTTTGACTGTGGGCTGGAACAAGAAGAGGCTCTGTAACATGTCTAGGATGCTGTACAAGCTTCTCTGCTACTTGGGTCATAAGATCCAGTAAATCCAATTATGTTGGAAATTTCAGTGGCAAATAGAGATGTAGTCTGGAGCCTTTGGCACTCCCATTTCAGAGAATCACTATGCGGACTCTTAGAACTTTTGAGAAAAACTTTGCCATCTTCTGCAGGCAACTAGTCTCCTTTTGAGAAACATCATTTGGCCTGATACTGGGTCTTGGTAGAGAGCAAACACTTGGCAATGGGCCACCAAGTTCCATGAGACTGTCATACCTATCATGAACTGAGTATTGTCTAACCTGCCATGCCATAAAGTTGGGCATGCACAGCAGTACTGCATCATAAAATGTTGGTTTTTTATATGAGTTACAGCTTGAGCAGTCCTCAAGGCTCAAGTAAGTTACATGAGAAAGTAACCCGAATGCCAATGGTTCCCATTTCTGCCACATCCCTACTGTTTTCCAGCCCCGAGATATGGCCTCTTGGGGAGTTCGTTGATCAGTTCACTCCTGTATGTCCGTTTTGCTTGGAAGCTTAAATAGCCAGGGGTGTATCTGTATCCTGATTCAAGGGTTGAGGTCAATGGTTTGGCTGCATGGTCAGGAACTTGGAAGGAACATGATTTGAAAGTTGATGACAAAGAGGTCTGGGGTAGAGATATATTGATAGGCCTTTCTGAGTGGGGAAAAAACATGAAGATATCTGTGTCTATATGAATGCTCACCAGAGGGAGGCTTCAGCAGAGGAAGATTTTAATAATCAAGTGGATAGGATGACTCATTTTGTGGATACTAATTGGGTTCTTCCACAGGCACTCCTGTTACTGCCCTATAGGCTCATGAACAAGATGGCCATGGTGGTAGGGGGATGGAGTTTAACATGGGCTCTGTAATAAGGACTTTTACACATCAAGACCAACTTGAGTACAGTCATTGCTGAGTGTCCAGTCATCTAGCAGCAGAAATAAACACTGATATGGCGTCATTCCCTGAAGTGATCAGCCTGCTACCTGGTGGCAAGCTGATTACATTGGACCATTTCCATCATGGAGGGCAGTTTTTGTTCCAGTCATAATAGACACATACTCTAGATATGGATTTGCCTTCCCTATATGCAGTGCTTTTGCCAAAACTGTCATCAGTGGACTTAAAGAATGCCTGACCCACCATCATGGCATTCCACACAGCTTTGCTTCTGATTGAGGAACTGACTTCTTGAAAAACAAAGTATGGAAATAGGCCTAAGTTCATGGCATTCACTGGTGTATCATGTTCCTCATCATCCCTGGATTGGTAAAACAGTGGAACGGCCTTTTGAAGACTAAATTATGGTGCCAATTGAGTGACAATACCTTGCAGGGCTGGGGCAATAACAATACCGTACCTTTCGGAGGCTGCGTATGCTCTAACTCAGTATCTTCTCTATGGTGCCATTTTTCCCCTAGCCAGGCTTCATTGGTCCAGGATTCAAGGGTTGGACACTGCAGTGGCACAAGTCACTATTAGCCCTAGAGAGCCACTAGAAAATTTTTTGCTTCCTGTCCCTGTACCCTTAAGTTCTTCCGGCCCACAGGTCTTAGTTTCCAAAGGAGGAATGCTTCCAGGAGGAGACATAACAATGATCCCATTGAACTGGAAGTTAAGACTCCTCCTGGCTACTTTGGGCTCCCTTGGACTCCTCATGCCTCTGAATCAGTAGGCAAAGAAGGGAATTACTGCGCTGCCTGGGGTGACTGATCCTGATTATGGAAAGGAAATAGGACTGCTACTACACAAGAAAAATTTGATTAGAATGCAGGAAATCCCATAGGGCATGTCTTGATATTACCATGCCCTGTGATTAAAGTCAATGGAAAACTGCAAAACCTAGTTTAGGCAAGACACCTAATGGCCCACAAACTTCAGGAATGAATGTTTGGGTCACCTGGCCAGGCAAAGAACTATGGCTAGCTGAAGTGCTTATTAAGGGTAAAGGAACTATGTAATAAGTAGTGAAAAATGTTGTTACAAATATAAGCTACAATCACGTGACAGTTGGAGAAATGAGGACTCTAATGATTACAAATCTTTCTTCCTTGTTTTGTTATGAGTATGTTTGTTTATGTACATAAAGCAAATATCTTTGTTTTCTTCCCTATCTTATCCTCTTATCATATACCCTAAGTTGTATTAACTTTATGTCATAGTAATTACGTTATAGGATATCAAATTTAAAAAGTGAAGATTACCAAAGAAATTGCACCCTTTTTTGGGGAAAGAGTTAGTTGTGTTTCTGGTTGTATGCAAGACAGTTGAGTATCACTAGGCAAAATCATGCTGGTTATTGTTTTATTTAGAGATTAAGTATAGTTTAAGGGGATGTGTTTGGGTGCCCAGTTGACAAGGGGTTGACTGTGCTGGTTAAGTTCCTGTGTCATCTTGGCCAGGTTATGGTGTCCAGTCATTTGGTTGTGCAAGCACTGGCCTGATTGATACTGTGAGGATATATTGTGGACCTAAATCATTAGTAAGTTGATGGTATCTATGGCTGATTACATTTACAATCAATTTAGGAGAGTGTCTTCAACAATGAGAATAGTCTCAATCAATCAGTTGAAGGCCTTAAAAGGATAACTGATGATTTCAGCAGTCAGAAGGGAGAATTTCTATCTCTACTTCAGCCCACCATCTTCTTCTGGGGACCTCAATGAAAACCTTCATCAGAGTTCCTAGCTTGTGGCCTGCCCTATAAAATTCAGACTTCCCTATAGTCATGTGAGTCAATTTCTAAAATAAATCTCATAATATTTACAATATATATATCTATCCTGTTGATTCTGCTTCCCTGGAGAACTCTAATACACTGTCTATTGAATCTATTAGATGCCTTTCCTTTTCTTCAGGTTCCTTTCTCTGGTGTTCCTCTGACCCTAACTTCCACTCCCAACCTGATGCTCCCTTACAGACCAAATGTTGTCTAACTGCATGGTGGTTGTAAACCTGTCCTCTTTAGACAGTGGCCTGGGCAACAAGTCCACTTTTTTCTCTTTAAAAACTATAGCTAGGTTGACTGAATTGCTGCAATCTCATGATAAAACTTTAATGGTTGAGGAGTTGCTTTTTATGAATGAGCAAAGAAATTATTTCCTTGAGATGAAATCTTCTCCTGGTGAAGTAGCTGTAAACTTTGTTGAAATGACAATAAAGGATTTTAAATATTATATAAACTTAGTTGATAAAGCAGTGGCAGGTTTTGAGAGGACTGAAACCAATTTTGAAAGTTCTACTCTAGATAAAATGCTATTGAAGAGCATTGAATGGCACTCAGAAAACTGTTGTAAAAGGAAGAGACAACCGATATAGTTCTTATTTTAAGAAATTGCCACAGCCTCCCCAACCTTCAGGAACCACCACCCTGATCAGTTAGCAGCCATCAACATTGAGGTAAGACCCTCCATGTTGATTATGATTTGCTAACCTAATTCCTTCTATGGCAATTGGCTTAACATGCCAATCACCTGATACTACTTTAGGAGTGTATCAGTTCTAAGAAGGAAACACAAAGAATGGTTTTATAATGACAAAATTCCAGGCACTAGTGACTGATGTTGGGGAAAAATGGAGAAAATTGGGACTGGAGTTTTTTCCCTCCTTATTTGGTTCACAACATATAGGTGGTCACAGACATCATCTGTGGCTGGAGCTGGCCCTGATATCAGTGGCCCCACTATGGCCACATCTAGTCATATGCAATAGAAGATCACTGCTGTTTCTGCACACATTCATCCCTTGCTTTGCATAGTTGGCACATAGATAGATACTGTCTATTCTCAGATAATGTTCATGTGAAACATTTATTATTGCTTCTTTTCATATTGCCATTTCTTTTTCTTTCTTTCTCTTTTAATTCACACATAGCATCCATATACTGTCATTGATCAAAACTTTAACAGTATCCAAAGCAGGGAAGATAGAAGACAGGAAGCACTAGACTCTTTAGGGGAAACAAATTTTGCTTTATTATACTATATACTTAGCAAAGAAAGCTGACATCCCTTCCTTCAAGAGAAAAGAAAGAAATTCTACTGCTCCATGCCCTCATTAATTCTCCATGTAATCCCCTGGGATGGATATCTTCTGTGTGACCCTTCAAGTCAATCTCTACCTTCTCCATCACACAGTGCCCTGTGAGGCTGATGCTCATGGACAGCATCAATGAAGTCCCTTGACTTCTGGCTTTGAAGTCAGTAAATGGGATACATAGGAAAGATTTTGGAGGCTGAGAAAAGTGAAGTTGGTACACTTATTTCCCCAGCTGCCTCCTTACTGAGCAGCTGTGTGGTGATTTGTCTCCAATGGAAGGCCCACCTCCTGTTAAATGGTTGGCTCCATTGAACCACTTCAGTGTTTCTATAATCTCTCTCTCTTTACCCTTCCAAGCCTGGGGTGCTAGTGACCCTCCACTCAATGCAGCTCTTGACTACTAAGTCAGCCCAAGTTGGTTTCCATAAATCCTATTTTACATCTTTCTGAAAAAAGTTATTAAATTCTCCTCAGGTATCTCATTGAGTGTATCTCCTGTTTCCTGCCAGAACCCTGTCCAATATATGTTCTGTCTGGAGCTTGATACTAAATTACCAGGAGAAACTTTTCAGCTGCACATAAATCCTTTCCTTCTGATATCATAGAAAGACCTCCACATTTAAAATTCCTGGACCAAATTGAAGGATTTTTCCTGATTTTATGTCAGTATGATACCTTTTTTTCTTTTTTTTGTCTTCTTAAAAAAGGATTATCAGTATAAGAGCTTTCAGCTTATCCCAGGTCCAGGCTTAGAGGCAGACTTCCAGAAAGTATGATGAATGCCCAAGCATGTCAAGCTGTGACAGTCTCAATGAGCTGATATTTCAAAAATCTTATGAAAGAGAGACTTTGAAGTGCCATATTCAAAGGCAGCCAAAGCTATCACCAGAGGAGGAAATCTAATAGAGCCTGATAATTAGCATAGAGTGGGGGCCTTAAACCCCTCCAAGGAATGAGATGCTATGGCTGGAATGTGCCCCAAACCCATTATGATTGCCTAAAAAGCCTAGGTCTCATTCATGAAATTTATAAACATATCAGCCATAGCTTTATGAGATGTGGCATCATTTTTTAAAAAGGCTTGAACCCTTATAGGGCTATTCAAATAAACATTGAGTCATTTGAACTGAAATAAGAGTTAGTTCTGTGTGACAGTTCATAAATTAGAGGTGCTGTTGTTTCAAGGAGAGGGCATAAATGCCAAGCGAACAGTTAGATGCACAGTTGCTAATAGTTATTGTAATGCTCACAACTGAGAAAGGAAATAGGGACAAAACTGGCAGTATGGAAGGTGCCCCTGCAAATAATTTAAATTTGACTTTAGAGTGTAATTAGAGGTCATACTGAATGCACTTCATGAATATATTTGGTTATTCATTTTTTTCACTCAAGATATTTGGGGGAGGGGGATTAAACTATATCCAAGGGGGGAAAATATACAGCAGAGAAGAGCAGGAGGAACAGCTGATAAACTATGGTAAAGAACAGTAAATCGCTCCCACCATGCAGCCACTACTGATGTACCTACCCAAGTCTCATGGCAGGTTGCCATGGGGTTCAGCCCTTGGCTGGCTCAGTGGTGACAGAAAGGGACCTAAAAATTCTCTTCCCCAAGAACAGGAGTGGAAATAGCCAGTCACTGAACACAGCTTTCATTTAGTGAATTCATGTTGCTGGGAGCCTAGCTCTGAGTACAGCTATTGTTTCAACCTTCCCCAGACAGAGGCAGAGGCAGTGGAGATTTAAAGATGCTGCACTTTCTCAAGGCTGCAGAGGACAGTTAGCTGAAGGGCTAGCTGAATTTATTATGCAGGCCAGAGAAGCTCAGCCTTGGAAGCCCCAAGAGAAACACTTACTGCCCTTCCTGATCCCCTCCCCCAGAGCATTTTGGAGCTAGTCTGCACCGCCCTCCTTCATGGGTCCCTGGTTGGGAAAGACTGAGTTGGGAAAGTCTTCTCTGGGGTGACCTGCTCCCAGAATTTCCCCTCCAGACAAAAGCAGCCAGAGACAATGAAAGAAGTGTAAAAACTATAGAGGCTGAAAGTCAGGGGAAAGATATGCTGGCTTCAGAAACCTAGGAGAGGGACATCTGTCTTCTGGGAAATAGATGAGACAACCAAACTCCTGGAAGCAGAGGAAGTCAAAAACAACCAACAAGCAAAAGCCTGAGACAAGAAATGGTGCTGGGAAAAACTTTCGGTTAGGAGGTTTCCATGGAGATACGTCTCTGCTCATTCAAGGTGGGGTTGCTTACTGAAGTCCTTTAAGAAGGAACCATTTTGAAAAAGGTTCAGAACCGACACAGACAAGAGATCTTTGGAGATGCAGAAGGAAAACGCCCTCAGGAAAGCCATTTGAAATGAGAAGCGGGGAGAGAAAGCTAGCAGACATCACCATGTGCCTTCCCAGGTGACAGAGAAATCCTGAATATTGTCAGCCGTTTCTTGAGTCAAGATATCTTTCTCTGGATGCCTTAGTTTGGACATTTTTATGGCCTTAGAACTATAAACTTGTTACTTAATAAATACCCTTTTTAAAAGCTGTTGCATTTCTGATATATTGCATTCTGGCAGCTTTAGCAAACCCAAACAGTCAGCAACTACAAATTCAGAAGCCAAATTCAGTCTGTGACCTCTTTTAATTAATGAAGGTTTATTAGAACACAAACATGCTCATTCATTTCCATATCTATGGCTGATTTCACATTACAGCAGTGAAGGTGAATAGCTGGAACAGAGAATGCAAAGTTTGTAAAACCTTAAATATTTATCACCTGTCACCTCATACAAAATGGTTGCCAAACCCTACAATTGGTGAATATATGAATTAATCCAAATACCATTTTGGTTCTTGCAAATTAGAATCAAAATTAACATTGGCTTAAACAAGGTAGAATTTTGCTCCTCTCTTAAGTAACAAGTAAAACTTGAGCTGCTAGGGCAGCGCCATTCTCTCCTTCTATCTTGTTTCTCTCCCATCTTCAACCATGATTTCTCCCTCCTGGTCTAAGATGGTTACACAAGCTCTTTATACTTCTTCTGCATTCCAACCATAGGAATGAGGCAAGGGGATGAGGAGGATGTAATCCTCCTTTAAGGAGCACTGCCTGGCAGTTGAACACATAACCTCCATTCAGGTCTTATGGGCCTCAACTTTGTAACATGGCTCCTTCTTTAATGGAGGCTGGGAAATATAGTCTTTATCTGGACGGCCATGTACCCAACTATAAATTCTATTATTTTATAAAAAGTAGAGAGCTAGTTTGGGGGATAACTAGCAGGCTTTGCCGTATTTTATGACCTATGCATTTTTTTTCAGCTTAAAGTCTTATGAATGCATTTTTTCCATATGAAATTGAAAGAAGCAGACAAGTCATGAATGCACCAATAACCGAGAGTGGGACTGAGGCATCTCTTTAGAAAGGAAGAGGGTGGTACTTAAACTCATGTTAACATCTCTGTAGAACATCTAGTATTGGTTTAAATTTAATTGTTCAGTAAAATTCTTCATTTTTACCTATAATCTAAATTATTTATACTGAAATTATTGCTTTGATGAAAAATTTCAATTTTTCATCACATCAAAAGCTCTTTTTATAGCACATCAAAAGTTGTGGTATCTTAACCTAGGTAATGTACCTCACTTTTCTGCTCAACAAGTAGTAATGTTCAAATGGCATTGCTACAAAATTGGTGCCTTTATAATAGAAACATGTTTGAGGTGCTTGAAAGAATTGCTGAAAAGTTTGCCTATAACCTTTCCCTCTGACTGAAGAGAGAAAGGGTAGTCAAACACCATCCCTGGAAATTTCAGCTTTGTGATTTGGCATCAGGAGAATTTTCTCAGTTTTATTTTGGGTAGTCAGAATTCATTTTTTAATCTACTCCCCTTTGTGTTGGGGTACTTTTTTGATGATCTGTGCCCCAAACTTAGTGACTTAAAACACACTAATCGTTAATTTACTCAAGATTTTGCTATATGGGTAGGGTTCAGCAGGGACAGCTAATCCCTGAGCTATATGGATGGATCATTTCCATGCTGGCCTCACTCACGTGATTGGCAGGTTGGTGTTGGTTGTCTGCTGGGAGCTCAGCTGGGGCAGAGCCCTCAACTTCTCCACATGGGCTTCTCCACGTAATTGCTTGAGATTCCCCACTGCATGGCAGCTGAACTTCAGGAGGACAGAGGCAGAAGCTTCCATTCCTCTCAAAGTCTCAGCTCAGAAGTGGCTCAGCCTTAATTTCACTATATTCCACCAATCAAAACAATGGCAGGAACCAGCCCACAGTCAAGGGAGTGAAAAATAGACTCCACCTCTTGGTGGGTGGAGTAACAAAGAGCCTGTGATCATCTTTAGTTCACCACAGGTACAAGAAAAAAAATGTAGATCCTCCTCCATTTATTGTAAATAAATGTGTTTTGATAATTCTTTTTGTTAATCAGTGTTTGGAATTCAGAGAACATTTCTCAAAGAACGATATTTAGAAAACTAGTTTAACTTCTAGTTGGTACTAACATGAAGAAGTTATGAGAACAAGTTTTGACATCAGATAGTCTAGGTTTGAATCCCAAGTTGCATTTCAGCAAGTTAGTTGACCAGTTTTATCATCAGTACAATGGAGATGGTAATACTACTCATGACAGAGTTTTGAGGATTAATGAGAGAATGTAGCTACATCACTTGGCACAAAGCCTAACATATAGAAAATACCCAGTAAATGTATCTTTTATAATTTTTACCAAGGAAGATTTATATTATAGCACTGATAAGAGCCCTGAGCTCTCTTTCAACCTGGAATCCCCACAACTTGAAGTTATCTTAAATTGTAACTTCCATCATCTATGCGTCCTGGTAAAGATGGATTAAAGGGGTAATAAATTTGACTGACAGGAATTTCTTATTAGAGCACATCTCATGACTGGGCAAAAGGAGTATGAGAACATTGTATTCAGTGGTATATACAAATGCAATATTAATAAGCACAAGCTTTCCTAGCCCAATGTTTCTCAATCTTCTTTTCATTATTGCCTCCCTTAAGGAGACTTTTTAGACTTTTTTTCTAATTTTCCAGCCCCATGAAATTTTAATATTTTATTATTTTAATATTAATATAATTTATAATATTTTAATAATTTCAAAATTTAATATTTCAGATACATTTTTCATGTATTGGATGTATATCTGTGCTTTACACATAAAACAATTAATTGTTTTTCACCCCTGCCAAAACCAATTTTTACCTCCATGGGGACAATATTGTCCCCATTGGAAGTGCATGGCCTTGAATGTGCTTCCAAAGAAAATCCCTAGCATTAATTTAATAAAATAACCAATAACTTTATTCAATGATATTTGCAGAGGAATATTTCCATTTGGTATGAGAAATACATATACGATTAGGCAATCTCTGTTATTGTCATTATAGTACAATTAATTAAACAATTCATTGTATATTGTTATTTAACATCTCTGTTGGTCATAAACTCTGTAGTGACAGGGAGCATGTCTATTTTAGCCATTATTGAATGGATTCTAACACTAGATAGACACTCACTATATAGTTTTTGAATAAACTTATGAGGATTTTAAAGTATAGTAGAGAAAAGAGGGCAAGACATGCCAACATGAAAGCATTCATGAGCTATTTAGGGTTGTATATGAGGGGTAGCAAGATGCAGGAGGAATTGAGATAGCTTAGGTCATTTTCCTTTGCTCAGGAAAAGTTTAATCCTTCCTTTGAGGAGCTTTAGAATTCTATAACAAGCTTGAAAATGGAACCTTGTGTTATTCATCTTTAAATGCCAAAAAATGTTTTAACTCAACGTCTTCTAAATGGTGATTACATATTGCTTGAATTAATGACTTAATTGCTTAGACATAAAACCAGATCTTGAGAAAAGAAGTATGTTTACTCATTCTTTTTTTTCCTTTTATTTTCTTTTCTATTTATTGAAGAATTCTTTTAGAATTATCTACATTTAGCAGTTGTATTTTAAAAGTAAGATTTCTAAAGAAAACATTTATGTTTGCAGAAGAAAGTTTTTCACATTAATATTTTTCTGAGGTTAATATGCTAGGTTTATATTTTCCTTCTCTCCTTTCAGTTCATATAAAACATTACAGTTATTTTTTTTCATAAAATAGATGGTAAAAACCCAATTACTGACCATCTTAGAAGATAAAAGGAATGTAGGGAGCTTAAAAAACAACAACAAACTAGATTGAGTTGGCTATCTCAGTTCTCTTTTTGTTATATTTTTGTGGCTGCCACGGGAAGACTGTAAAAGCTTCAAGTCTGATTTTGGTGGATAAATTTCCAACAACCTCCACCTTCAAGCAATGATCAGTATTATGGACAAAAAGGGGGTATTTCTTCATATCCATTTGATTTTATTTTCTGCCGCAACCACCTTCGTAAACTACACTAACATGTCAGAAATATGAAACTGTCTTCAGTTCACTGCCCTGTAAAAGATGCATGGCAAAAAAATAAAAAATAAAAAAAACTCTAGGAATGCCTGAGTAAGTAATTTTATTTTTTATGAGTCAAGCCCCAAAAGGTCTTGAACTGTCAGATTTATTGTCTATCCAATTTTATGACTTTTAGTTGTATTTATTCTTTGATGTTTACCATCAGCTCTGCCTATGTGTGCTGTGGTCTGTGGGCTTTCATATTGCTAAATCATTTTTTTAAGCTTTAGTTGTAGCTTCTATTTAGCATCAATCCCCCGAGACATGCCATTAACATGAATCATTTTTGAAAGTGTTTGGTGCAATATGAACTCCTTGTTGAGTCAATCAGTCATTGCGATAGAAAGAAATGATGACCTTCTCAGAAATACCCAGCGCGGTTAAATAACCAAGGACAGGACATAATGGTCAGGGACTTCTAACTGGGGTGCTTCCACGGACTTAATCATTGCCCCAAAAGGGGAGATGGGAGGTCAATGTGGTTTCAGAAGGAAAAAATAAAAAGTGGGCAACAGGTTAAAAATACTGACCCAAACCATAGCTTTTTTATTCACAGTCTGTTATTTCCTACTTCCATGATGGTCATTGCCACAGCAGGAACTTCTGGAGCTTTCATCAACACTATTTGAGTGCATTCTCCTGTAACACTCTATTTTATACATAGAACCATGTTCTCTTTTTCAAGGAAGTTAAGTGGTTACTTTTTTCTAATTTCTTTTCTCTTATGGCCTTTCTTAACTCTTGGTATTTTTTCTTAGTTCAAACTTCATGTTCAGCTATTCAGTGAATAGAGACCCGAGCATCTTGTGACTGACTAAAAAGTTTCTGAAATAATTGGGTATAATTATCAATTATAGGTTTATTCCTAATGTTTAGACATTTTCAAGTTATACGCCAGGGTAGCCAACTGTACCTAGGCTGGGTTATTAAAACTGATGGATAATTCTGGTAAGTTGATATTCTTTCCATGCTTATGTTTGCTTAAGTTTGGCCCCCAACTCTCCTCTCTCTACCACCTGCCTCCAGATTTTTTAGTTCCTTCCTCTGATGAATAAATACACTATAATTAAGAGGCAAATGTAGGTATATTCTGAAGCAAGAGTCAACAAACTACAGCCAGCAGGCCAAATGTGACCTGCTGCCTGTTTAATAAAGTTTTATTGGAACACAGCTATGCTCATCTGTTTGTGTATTGTCTCTGGCTGCTTTCATTTTACAATGAAGAGTTGAATAGCTGCAACAGATGCCTTATGGCCTGCAAAGACTAAAACATTTATTATAAGGTCCTTTACAGGAAAAGTTGGCTGATCACTGTTCTAAGTATAGATATTCAAACATAATCCTATTTACTAAATAAATGATAATACTCGTTTTATTTACTGGACTCCTCAAATGTGAAGGCCAGTTTGTTGAGTAAAATGCTAGAAAATTTTAGGAGATAACTCCCACCCAACTTTGCCTTCATTACTTGGATTTTTGCTTTCATGAACTATTCCATCTGTCATTTGTTTTTTTGTTTTAAATAGATTTTTCTGCAGCTTGCAAAATATGAAATTTTGTCATATATATATAAAAATTGGGAGGACAACCCCATTTTAAGTTTCTATCTAAAACCTGACAATATTTAGTAGTATTTTATTAAAATTTGCCAATGTTACAAGAAAAATGTAGTTGGTTTTTCCTTTAATCTGCACATTTTTTTATAAAAAGTTGAACATTTTTTCCTTGGTTTATTGGTTGCAGGCATTGATTCTTTGTCAGTTATCTGTTCTCATCTTTCATTCTTTTATTTTTCCATGTAGGTTTTTTTTTTCTGAAATTCTTGAGTAAATGGATACACTAGAATGGTAATTTGAATGTTCCAATGAGAATTTCTTCTCCCACCAGTTCAGCCTGTCATGTTTTGAGGACACTCAGAATGTCCTGAAAATATAGTATGGTATCTTCTATGTGTTTGATAGTTTCAAAATATAATAAAGCACACATCACAGAAGAAATCACAAGACAGTAAACACTTTCAGGAAAGGAAATGCTTATATTATAAATGAAGGTTTTAACATATTAAAGTAAAGGCAAATGTTTCCAATTTACTGAAATTATTGAAAATTAGAACTCCTTTCAACTAAACAAGAAATTTAAAATTGCCTAGAGTATTTCCTACAGTCTGAGTTTTTTTTTTATTCCTTTCTTCTTTTTATTTTTTCCTTAAGCTCAACGATGCCTTAGGGTTCATTTAATTTTTATGCAGTGTAATTGAATGGGATACTTACTTCAAGATGATAGATGCCTATGATTGAGAAGAAAGCACTTTCTTTAAATTATAACTGACTTATGAAGATGAATGGCTTGTTAGTTTAAGTAGCTTTATATCTGGTCAATTCTAAAAAGAGACAGAGACTAAAATATCCTGCAATCCCAGAATATTTGCATGGTAAGTATATGTGTGTCTGTGTGTGTGTGCATAACATGGAGAGGGTCTGGGCCATGTGTGTAAACACACACACATACAAACACATACCTAGGCACTACATGCATTTATTGTTCAGGAAATAATGCATAGAAATGTTGTTCCAGTATAATGATGAGTTTAGATTTTAATAATCAAACATAAATCTGATGTACAAAACCAAAGCTCATTTCCTTTGCTAAGGAAAAACAATAGTTAATAGTTTCCATTTTTAGAGATTACAGAGAGAAGTATTCTATATTAATACGTCAGAGAACAGATACTACTTGTAGGATAAAGTATATGGGGAAGGTAATCTATAATGGTGGCCACCATCTATTTCCTCCTTTTTTGTGCATGCTGCTCTTCCTCTTGGTTGTGGGCTTACCTTAGCCACTTGCTGGAGCAATCAAATGCAGTGGGAGTGACAATCTGGGACTTCTAAGGTCCCAGAAGCATATACCTTGATGCTTTCTCCTGGGTCCCCCCTCAAAGTACTTCCTTTCAGAATGCTGGCACCATTCTGTGAGAAACCCAAGCCACATGGAGAAGCTATGTATGGGCCCACTCAGTGACATTGCCCGCTAACAGCCAAAATCACAGCTGACAGCCAGCCATATGAGAGATCCATCCTGGATGTCCAGTCTAGTTGAGGCTTTGAGTCCTGCTGAGTCTCCATCTGCTTGCAACTTCGTGAGAGACCCAAAGTGAGAACCTCCCAGTTGAAGTTAAGTCAACCCACAGAATTGTAATAGTTAATAATAATGGGTGTTGTAATCCACTAAGTTTGGGGTGGTTTGTTAAAGCAGCAAATGATAACTGATGTAGTCTTAAAACTGAAAATATCAAGGTGATGTTTCTATATGAAATATATCCATAGGAATGATCAGGCTTAACATATCTAAGACAGAAATCTTTTCTTCCTTTCCAGTCTCTACCAAAAAAATACCTCCCAAACCTGAAGAACATCTTTTGATGATGTTCTTAATTATGGAGGTGGGACATAATCTGTGGCTGGACATTAGTCCTTCCCCAAGTATACATTGTTGTTATATTATTAGATAATAAATTGAATACAAGCTTAAAGGCAAGATTAGTGAAACATTTGAGAAACACAAGTACTATAAAGTGTAATAAATTGAACAAACCAGATAAGATAAATCATGAAACATGAACATCATGAAACAGAACAAAAAATTAAAACCAGCATAATACTTGTTCTCTAGGGAAATAGAACCAATAGGAGATTTCTGTAAATATGAGATTTTATAAAAGTATCTCATGCAACTTTGGGGATGTTATGAGTCCAAATTCTGTAGGAAGGCCACAAGCTAGCACAAGTGATGAAGGTCTTCAGTGAATCCCAGGAGAGGCTGACTGGCTGAAGTAGAGATGAAAGTACTCTCTTTTGACTGGTAAAATTGTTACCTCTCCCTTAAAAGTCTTCAACCAATCACATTACATTTAAATAATTGGATAAAACCCAACTGATTGGATTATCTCCTTGCAGAAGACACTCCCCTTAGTTGATCGTAGATGTAATCAGACATAAATGCATTCAACTGATGATTTAAGTCCATGAAATGTTCTTGTAGTAACAGGCCAGTGCTTGTCTGACCAGACAACTGGGCACCATCACCTGGCCAAATTGACACATGAATCTACCCATCACAATATTTAACCTCAAAGAAATATGTGAGGGTATTAAAAACATGAAGCCAAAATTATCCAGTAGACAATAAATCGAAGATGCTGAAATAAAGACCCTATGAGATGAGTCAAATAACAGAAGAGTTACACCCAAAGAAAATATTACTGAAATGAAAGATCGGGTAAAAACTTACTCAGAGGAGAGCACAGGCACAAAATAATGGAATAGGGAGTTTACAAATCACTTCCTCCTCTAGAAAAATAAAAGCTGGAAAAAAACTGGAAGTAACCAGGTGGTAAACCTGGAACCAAAGTGGACATATAGAATAACTAAAGGAGGGCCAGAGGAAGGATGCAGCTGGGAGTTCAGCTTTTGTACGTGAACATACAAACAAGTGACCAGCCTTTATTGCTCAGCCCCATGGCAGCAAATGTGAAAATGGCTGCAGTTGCAATAATATGGGCCAGATTCTAGGAGGTGCCAGCTGGGATGAGAGAAGACAGAGGAAACCTCCTCCTGTAAAAGTTGGTTTTATTGGTTCAAGTCAATCTGGAGAGTCAACTTTGACCCTCACCCCCAGTTTCACAGGAGTGACCTCCGTTTTTTGGCCTTCTGAACAGCAGGGCTCCAGGTGTCTCACCAGCATCCACCTGGATATAATGACCTGGTGATTTTTTTTTTTTTTTTTTTTTTTTTTTTTTGCTTTCTGTGCTTGGGCATTTCTTGGTCTGGCAGGTCCCTGAAGGCAAAGCTAAGACTCTGGCCTTGGTTTCAGCCATCTCTGCAGCAGTAGCTTCTGACATCACACCACCAGCATCTAAAGGCCTTTAAGACCCTATGCAGTTTTTCACTGAATTTTTCTATGAATTTTTTCACTGCATTTCTTCTGTCTCTGTCTTTGTGTTCTAGTCTGGTAGATCCCTGAAGGCCTAGTGCAGATGCTATCCTTGGTTGCTCTCAGAAGCAGTGTTTCCTGGCCTTACACTAGCATCTACAGGGATGTAGAGAGCCAGTGAGTCTTTTTCTCTTTTTCCTGTTGGTAGGTTATTTTCTCATTCCATATTTTATATTTTTAGGCCTGGCAGATCCCAGATGGAAGAGAACAGATGCTGCCTAGGTTTTGGCCTCAAAGACAACAGCCTCTGGCTTCCCACTGGCACATAACAAGAGACTTGGAGAGGCAGTGCACTTCATTATTTGTTTCCTTGTATTTTTTCCCTTTTTTTTGGTGTGTTTTCTTGCCCATGTGTTAGTATTTTTTTTCTTTTTCCTCCCCCCTTCTTTCTTTCCTTTTCTTCTTGTTCTTAGTTTGGCAGACTGAGGAGTGTGAGAACTAGAAATCCTGAGTGACCACAACATAATGCTCAGAATGGCCACTTCAAAAAAATAATAATACAAGGAGACAGAAAAGTATGGTTCAGTAACATTGTATTAGTTAGGGTTCTCTAGAGAAACAGAATCAACAGGGAACACGTGCAAATATAAAATTTATGAAAGCGTCTCACGTGACCGTAGGAACGCAGAGTCCAAAATCCACAGGGCAGGCTGCGAAGCCAGTGA
Source organism: Tamandua tetradactyla (assembly GCF_023851605.1). Lineage (NCBI taxonomy): Eukaryota > Metazoa > Chordata > Mammalia > Pilosa > Myrmecophagidae > Tamandua > Tamandua tetradactyla. The sequence continues at coordinate 63,368,638 of NC_135341.1, read as the reverse complement.
CTCCGATGGATGGCCTGGATGAACTCCACAGGAGAGGCTCACCGGCCAAAGCAGGAATGGAACCTGTCTCCTCTGAGTCCTCCTTAAAAGGCTTCCCATGCTTACATTTAGTATCACTAATTGCAGAAGACATTCCCCTTTGGCTGATTACAAATGGAATCAGCTGTGGATGTAGCTGACGTGATCATGACCTAATTCTATGAAGTGTCCTCATTGCAACAGACAGGCCAGCGCTTGCCCAATCAGATAAACAGGTACCACAACTTGGCCAAGTTGACACCTGTCCCTAACCATGAGAGTCCACCCCTTGTCAACTTGGCACCTATATATATATATATATATCACCTTAGACCAAACTTAATTTCCAAATGAAAACAAATAAGCACACTTTTTTTTTCTTTTACCTGACAATACTCAACTGTCCTGCATATAACTGGAAACACATTAAATCTCTCCGGAATAGAGTGCAAATCCTTGGGCAACATTCATTCTTAAACTTGATATCTTACTACTTAAATAGTATAACATGAACAAAACAGCATTACAGTCCTTGTTTCTGTAACTGATCATGTGGTCGAAGTTCATATTTATCACTACCTTCTTCCACTACCCATTCCATGTTCCCTTTACCCTCAGCAAGCACTTCAGCTGGCCATGGTTCTTTGCCTGGTGGGGTGATCCAAACCTTCATTCCTGAAGTTTCAGAGCCATTAGTAGTCCTGCCTGGATTGTGATGTTGCAATTTTCTATTGATTTTAATCACAGGGCATGGTAGTACTAATAGACGCCCCAGGGGATCTCCTATATTCCAAGAAAACTCTTCTTTACCTCCATTATGTAGTTGCAGTCCTACTTCCTTCTGATAGTCAGGGTCAATTACCCCAGACAATAATGTAATCCCCTTCTTGGTGTGTTGATCCAGAGGCATAAGTAGCCCAAAGTGGCCAGGTGGCAATCTTAACTTCCAGTTCAGTGGTATCACTGTTGTTTCTCCTGGAGGAAGCACATCCCATTTTGGAACTAAAACCTGTAGACCAGCAGAACTCAGGGTAGCAGGGACAGGAAGCAAAAATTTTCCTAGTGGATCACTAGGAGTAATAGTGAGTGGCACCACACCCATTTCCACCCCTTGGTTCCTGGACCCATGGATCCTGGCTATGGGAGAAACAGCACCATACAGCAGATGCTGATTCAGAGAATACACAGCTTTCTGGAGAACATTACCCCAGTCTTTCAAGTTTTTGCCACCTAGTTGGCACCGTAATTGAGTTTTCAAAAGGCCATTCTACCGTTCTATCAATCCAGCTGCTTCTGGATGATGGGGAACATGGTAAGACCAGAGAATTCCATGAGCATGTGCCCATTCCCGCACTTCATTTGCTGTGAAGTGTGTTCCTTGATCTGAAGCAATGCTATGCGGAATACCATGACAATGGATAAGGCATTCTGTAAGCCCACGGATGGTAGTTTTGGCAGAAGCATTGCGTGCAGGGAAAGCAAACCCATATCCAGAGTATGTGTCTATTCCAGTTAGAACAAATCACTGCCTCTTCCATGAAGGGAGTGGTCCAATGTAATCAACCTGCCACCATGTAGCTGGCTGGTCACCTTGGGGAATGGTGCATTATCGGGGGCTGAGTGTGGGTCTCTACTGCTGGCAGATTGGGCACTCAGCAGTGGCTATAGCCAGGTCAGCCTTGGTGAGTGGAAGTCCATGTTGCTGAGCCCATGCATAACCTCCATCCCTACCACCATGACCACTTTGTTCATGAGCCCGTTGGGCAATAACAGGAGTTGCTGGGGAAAGAGGCTGACTGGTATCCACAGAATGGGTCATCTTATCCACTTGATTATTAAAATCTTCCTCTGCTGAAGTCACCCTCTGGTGTGCATTCACATGGGACACAAATATCTTCATGTTTTTAGCCCACTCAGAAAGGTCTATCGACATACTTCTTCCCCAGACCTCTTTGTCACCAATTTTCCAATTATGGTCTTTCCAAGTCCCTGGCCATCCAGCCAAACCATTAGCAACAGCCCATGAGTCAGTATACAAACGCACCTCTGGCCAGTTTTCCTTCCAAGCAAAATGAACAACCAGGTACACTGCTCGAAGTTCTGCCCACTGGGAGGATTTCCCCTCACCACTGTCCTTCAAGGACACCCCAGAAAGGGGTTGCAATTCTGCAGCTGTCCACTTTTGGGTGGTACCTGCATATCGTGCTGAACCATCTGTAAACCAGGCCCAACCCTCACCACTGTCCTTCAAGGACACCCCAGAAAGGGGTTGCAATTCTGCAGCTGTCCACTTTTGGGTGGTACCTGCATATCGTGCTGAACCATCTGTAAACCAGGCCCAAGTTTTCTCTTCCTCCGTCAATTCACTGTAAGGAACACCCCAAGAGGCCATAGCTCTGGTCTGGGAAAGAGAAGGTAATGTAGCAGCAGGAGTGGAAACCATGGGCATTTGTGCCACTTCTTCATGTAACTTACTTGTGCCTTCAGGACCTGCTCTGGCTCTATCTCGTATATACCATTTCCATTTTACAATAGAGTGCTGCTGTGCACGCCCAACTTTGTGGCTTGGTGGGTCAGACAACACCCAACTCATGATAGGCAACTCAGGTCTCATGGTAACTTGGTGGCCCATGGTTAAGCGTTCAGTCTCTACTAAGGCCCAGTAGCAGGCCAAAAGTTGTTTCTCAAAAGGAGAGTAGTTATCTGCAGCAGATGGTAAGGCTTTGCTCCAAAATCCTAAGGGTCTGCATTGTGGTTCTCCTATGGGAGCCTGCCAAAGGCTCCAGACAGCATTTCTATTTGCCACTGACACTTCCAGCACCATTGGATCTGCTGGATCATACGGCCCAAGTGGCAGAGCAGCTTGTACAGCAGCCTGGACCTGTCGCAGAGCCTCCTCTTGTTCAGGTCCCCACTCAAAATTAGCAGCTTTTCTGGTCACTCGATAAATGGGCCGGAGTAGCACACCCAAATGAGGAATATGTTGTCGCCAAAATCCAAAAAGACCCACTAGGCATTGTGCCTCTTTTTTGGTTGTGGGAGGGGCCAGATGCAGCAATTTATCCTTCACCTTAGAAAGGATATCTCGACATGCCCCACCCCACTGAACACCTAGAAATTTTACTGAGGTGGAAGGCCCCTGTATTTTTGTTGGATTTATCTCCCATCCTCTGACACGCAAATGCCTTACCAGTAAATCTAGAGTAGTTGCTACTTCTTGCTCACTAGGTCCAATCAACATGATATCATCAATATAATGGACCAGTGTGATGTCTTGTGGGAGGCAGAAACGATCAAGTTCTCTGCGAACAAGATTATGACATAGGGCTGGAGAGTTGATATACCCCTGAGGTAGGAAAGTGAAAGTATATTGCTGACCTTGCCAGCTGAAAGCAAACTGTTTCTGGTAGTCCTTACTAATAGCTATTGAGAAAAAAGCATTTGCCAGATCAATAGCTGCATACCAGCTACCAGGGGATGTATTGATTTGCTCAAGCAATGATACTACATCTGGAACAGCAGCTGCAATTGGAGTTACCACCTGGTTGAGTTTATGATAATCCACTGCCATTCTCCAAGACCCATCTCTTTTCTGCACAGGCCAAATAGGAGAGTTGAACGGGGATGTGGTGGGAATCACCACCCCTGCATCTTTCAAGTCCTTAAGAGTGGCAGTAATCTCTGCAATACCTCCAGGAATATGGTATTGCTTCTGATTTACTATTTTGCTTGGTAGGGGAAGTTCTAGTGGCTTCCACTTGGCGTTTCCCACCATAATAGCCCTCACTGCATGACTTAGAGAAACAACATGGGGATTCTGCCAGCTGCTCAGTATGTTTATGCCAATTATACATTCCGGAACTGGGGAAATAACTACAGGATGGGTCCGGGGGCCCACTGGACCCACTGTGAGACGGATCTGAGCTAAAACTCCATTGATCACCTGGCCTCCATAAGCCCCCACTCTGACTGGTGGTCCAGAGTGATGTTTTGGGTCCCCTGGAATTAATGTCACTTCTGAACCAGTGTCTAATAATCCATGAAATATCTGATCATTTCCTTTTCCCCAATGCACAGTTACCCTGGTAAAAGGCCGTCGGTCTCCTTGGGGAAGACATAGAGGAAGGTTAACAGTATAAATCTGTGGCAATGTAACAGGTTTCTCCCCCATAGGGACCTGGCCTTCCCGTCATTCAAGGGGCTCAGGGTCTGTAAACTGTTTCAAGTCTGGAAATTGATTAAGGGGCCATGACTCTGTGTTTTTGTAATTCAGGTTAGACTTCTGTTCCCTTGACCTAGAACTCTTTTGTTTATACAGCTCCAATAAGAATTTAGTAGACTGCCCTTCTGTTGTATTTATAGGCACCCCATGATTTACTAGCCAATGCCACAAATCTCTGCATGTCATATAATTTTGATGCCTCCTTTGAGTTTGTTGTCTATTATAATAGCTGCATCTACCTTGTCTTTGGTGATTAAGTGCTGCCACCTGACTTCTGCCAACTTGGTATCCTGTCATCCCCATTGTGTTTAAGGATTCCAGCTCAGTGACAGCAGTTCCTACAGTAATATCTGACCTACAGAGAAGTGCAACCATAGAGCTCCTGAGGGATGATGGTGCTAGTCTCACAAACTTATTTCTCACTGTCCTGGTAAAAGGTGCATCCTCTGGACATTCCTGGGGTGTAGGAGCAGGCTTTTCATGATAAATCCACTCTAACATTCCAAAGGTGCATCCTCTGGACATTCCTGGGGTGTAGGAGCAGGCTTTGCATGATAAATCCACTCTAACATTCCAATCTCTCTAAGCCTCTGGATCACCTCATCTACATTATACCAGGGCAGTTCTGGCATTTCAACCTCAGGTAATGTTGGCCACCTTTTGATCCAGGTTTCAACCAACCACCCAAACAAGCTGTTAACACCTTTTCTAACCGCTCGAGCTATAACATTGAATGCAGAATCTCTGCTTAGTGGGCCCATATCAATAAATTCAGCCTGATCCAGCCTTATATTCCTCCCACCATTATCCCACACTCTTAAAATCCATTGCCACACATATTCCCCTGATTTCTGTCTATATAAATTGGAAAACTCACACAGTTCTTTTGGAGTATAACATACCTCCTCATGTGTGATACTTTGTATCTCACCTTTAGGGGCCTGTTGGGACTTTAGTCTACTTATAGGTCTAGAAGAAATGAGGGGTGGTGGGGGTGGGTCATGAAAAGAATTAGAAATATCTTCCAAGCCATTTGCTTCAGGGCCTTCATTTGCAGTTTCATCTGGTGAAACAGGATTAATAACTCTAGGGCTAATCCCTTCAGATGGAGGTTGGGTGGCCAATTCCTCAAGGCAGGTTGGAGGTGGGGCGGCTATGTCCTCAGGGCAGACTATTACAGGGTTATCTAGAGAAGGCTCAACATGGTCTAGGGTTTCAACCTCACCCCCAACATCATTATCAATCCATATGTCACCATCCCATTTTTCAGGGTCCCACTCCTTTCCAATCAATGCCATCACTTTAACAGCAGACACCATGCACGACTGAGATTTCAGTTTACGTTGTAAAATTGCTACTCTAACAATAAGATTCTGAGTCTGATTTTCAGAGATCTCAAGTCTATGACTACAGGAAATAAGATTTTCCTTCAGGATACTCATAGAAACCTCTACATCTTTCAGACGGCGCTTAAGCTTCTCGTTTGAAGCCTTAAGCCCATCCCTTTCACCCTTTAATGTAGACAGTGTATCTAACAACAACCAACCAACATCTCTATAACTCTTATTTCTACAAAACTCTGTAAAGGTGTCAAAAACATTATCTCCCAGAGTCTGGCTTCGTACAAGCGAAGCATTAGGAGAATCGAATGATGATATTTTGACTATCTCCTTTGCCAACTCAGTCCATGGATTGGGAGTGTCATTCTGATTATGGGAATCAGAGTCCTTAGTGTCTCTGAGTCCAGTCAGAGTAGAAAACCATTCATAAAAACCCATTTTTAAGATTCTGTTCCTTAAGAACCACTCCTGGTACCAAGATGTATTAGTTAGGGTTCTCTAGAGAACCCTAGAGAAACAGAATCAACAGGGAACACTTGCAAATATAAAATTTATGAAAGTGTCTCACGTGACCATAGGAATGCAGAGTCCAAAATCCACAGGGCAGGCTGCGAAGGCGATGACTCCGATGGATGGCCTGGATGAACTCCACAGGAGAGGCTCACCAGCCAAAGCAGGAATGGAACCTGTCTCCTCTGAGTCCTCCTTAAAAGGCTTCCCATGATTAGATTTAGCATCACTAATTGCAGAAGACCTTCCCCTTTGGCTGATTACAAATGGAATTAGCTGTGGATGCAGCTGACGTGAGATTGACCTAATCCTATGAAATGTCCTCATTGCAACAGACAGGCCAGTGCTTGCCCAATCAGATAAACAGGTACCACAACTTGGCCAAGTTGACACCTGTCCCTAACCATGACAAACATGAAAAACATACTAGAGGAAACACAGTCTCTGAAATTACTACAGAAATTATTACAGCCTCTAGAATTTTTAGTGAACTCTGATAAATAGGATCAATGAACTAAAGGAAAACGTGGACGAAGAACTAAAGGAAATTAGAAAACAATATATAAACAAACTGAGAATTTCAAACAGGAGCTAGAAATTATAAAGAAGAACCAAACGGAAGTTCTGAAATTCAAAAGTACAGTAGTTGAAGTGAGAAATTCAATATAGAGGGTTTCAAGAGCAGATTGGAGGAGGCAGAAGAAAGGGTCAGCAAACTTAAATACAAAAACAATTGAGAGGAGGAGCCAAGATGGCGGCTTAGCAATGTGCGCATTTTAGTTCATCCTCCAGAACAACTACTAAATAACCAGAAACAGTACAGAACAGCTCCCGGAGGCACAATAGTGACCGGACACCCAGCGTATCCCAGTCTGGACCAGCTGAACCAGCTGCGAGTCTCCAGAACCATGAGTTCCCCAAGCTGCGGTGGCCCCTCCCCCACAGGCAGCTTCCCAGAGGGAAACGAAAGACATTCTAACAGTAGCAGGGACTGAGTCCAACCAAACACCAATTGTGGCATTAATAAACAAATTCTGACTACTAAAAATAGGCCCGCAGCTCAGGTGAAATTGGTCAAGGTGGAGGTCGCTTATTGGGCTAACTGAAAAAGAGGAAAGGGGATGAAACGGAAGTTTTTGTGGCTGTTTCTATGGAGGCTTGGCTGCCTCTGGATTCAGCAGTGGGACTAGTCGGGCTACAACTGCCCCAGGCATAGGCAGAAGTAGACTGCTTCCAGGGCTGTCTCCTGCCTGTTCCCCAGGGGAGGGGTGAAGCCCAACTTAGGTGGAATTCCTCTCTCAAGGAATTCAGACCCCAGGGCTTGGCAATTTGAAGCCATTAAAACCAGCCTACAAACTCTCCTCTGTCTCCACCATGCCCCCAGCAGGGAGAGCCTTCCAAAGTTAAAGGAGCCACAACATCTTTTGCTGGTGGGACCCACAGGCAGACAAGCACCACATACTGGGAAGGATAAGAAAAACAGAGCCCAGAGACTTCACAGGTAAGTCTTTCAACCTGCTGGGTCTCACCCTCAGGGAAAACTGATGCAGGTGACTCCTTCCCCCTGATAGGAGGTCAGTTTAGTCCGGAAAAATCTGGCTGGAGTCTGTAATACCTATGTAGACCCTCCTAAGGGTTGGGAGGGAAAAAGCACCTTACAAGCAGGACAAGAAACAAGAAAACAAGAACTGAAAAATTACCCTCTGTTAAACAAAACTTAAGCTAGAGGCCCATAAAAAGCTGAACTGAAGGTCAAAGAACAGATAGACAACAAACTCATCTAGCAAGAAAACCCTAGGTAAGAAAAGTGAAAGCAATCTCCAGAATAAACTAATTGAGGTAATTAAATGTCTAGACGCCAGCAAAAAATAACAAATCACACCAGGAAAATGGAAGATATGGCCCAAAGGACCAAACCAATAGTTCAAATGAGATAAAAGAGCTGAAACAACTAACTCAGAATATATGAACAGAAATGGAAAACCTCATCAAAAACCAAATCAATGAATTGAGGGAGGACATGAAGAAGGCAAGGAATGAACAAAAAGAAGAAATGGAAAGTCTGAAAAAACAAATCACAGAATTTATGGGAATGAAAGATACAGTAGAAGAGATGAAAAAAACAATGGAAACCTACAATGGTAGATTTCAAGAGACAGAGGTTAGGATTAGTGAACTGGGTGATGGAACATCTGAAATCCAAAAAGAAACAGAAACTATAGGGAAAAGAATGGAAAAATATGAGCAGGGACTCAGGGAATTGAATGATAATATGAAGAGCACAAATATGCATGTTGTGGGTGTCCCGGAAGGAGAAGAGAAGGGAAAAGGAGGAGAAAAACTAATGGAAGAAATTATCACTGAAAATTTCCCAACTCTTATGAAAGACCTAAAATTACAGATCCAAGAAGTGCAGCGCACCCCAAAGAGAATAGATCCAAATAGACGTTCTCCGAGACACTTACTAGTCGGAATGTCAGAGGTCAAAGAGAAAGAGAGGATCTTGAAAGCAGCAAGAGAAAAGCAATTCATCACATACAACGGAAACCCAATAAGACTATGTGTAGATTTCTCAGCAGAAACCATGGAGGCTAGAAGACAGTGGGATGATATCTTTAAATTACTAAAAGAGAAAAACTGCCAACCAAGAATTCTATACCCAGCAAAATTGTCCTTCAAAAATGAGGGAGAAATTAAAACATTTTCAGACAAAAAATCACTGAGAGAATCCATGACCAAGAGACCAGCTCTGCAAGAAATATTAAAGGGAGCACTAAAGACTGATATGAAAAGACAGAAGAGAGAGGTGTGGAGAAGAGTGTAGAAAGAAGGAAAATTAGATATGATATATATAATACAAAAGGCAAAATGGTAGAAGAAAGTATTACCCAAACAGTAATAACACTAAATGTTAATGGACTGAATTCCCCAATCAAAAGACATAGACTGGCATAATGGATTAAAAAACAGGATCCTTCTATATGCTGTCTACAGGAAATACATCTTAGACCCAAAGATAAACATAGGTTGAAAGTGAAAGGTTGGAAAAAGATATTTCATGCAAATAACAACCAGAAAAGAGCAGGAGTAGCTGTACTAATATCCAACAAATTAGATTTCAAATGTAAAACAGTTAAAAGAGACAAAGAAGGATACTATGTACTAATAAAAGGAACACTTCAACAAGAAGACATAACAATCATAAATATTTATGCACCAAACCAGAATGTCCCAAAATACATGAGGCAAACACTGCAAACACTGAAAAGGGAAATAGACACATCTACCATAATAGTTGGAGACTTCAATTCGCCACTCTCATCAATGGACAGAACATCTAGACAGAGGATCAATAAAGAAACAGAGAATTTGAATATTACAATAAATGAGCTATACTTGACAGATATTTATAGGACATTACACCCCACAACAACAGGATACACCTTTTTCTCAAGTGCTCATAGATCATTCTCAAAGATAGACCATATGCTGGGTCACAAAGCAAGTCTCAACAAATTTAAAAAGATTCAAATCATACATGACACTTTCTCAGATCATAAAGCAATGAAGCTGGAAATCAATAATAGGCATAGCACCAGAAAATTCACAAATACATGGAGGCTCAACAACACACTCTTAAAAAACCAGTGGGTCAAGGAAGAAATTACAAGAGAAATCAGTAAATATCTCGAGGTGAATGAAAATGAAAACACAACATATCAAAACTTATGGGATGCAGCAAAGGCATTGCTAAGAGGGAAATTTATAGCCCTAAATGCCTATATAAAAAAAGAATGGGCAAAAATTAGGGAATTAACGGTCCACTTGGAAGAACTGGAGAAAGACCAGCAAACTATCCCCAAAGCAAGCAAAAAGAAAGAAATAACAAAGATTAGAGCAGAAATAAATGAAATTGAGAACATGAAAACAATTGAGAAAATCAATAAAACCAGAAGTTGGTTCTATGAGAAAATCAATAAGATTGATGGGCCCTTAGCAATATTGACAAAAAGAAGAAGAGAGAGGATGCAAATGAATAGGATCAGAAATGGAAGAGGAGACATAACCACTGACCTCACAGAAATAAAGGAGATAATAACAGGAAACTATGAACAACTTTATGCTAATAAATACAACAATGTAGATGAAATGGACAACTTCCTAGAAAGGCATGAACAACCAACTTTGACTCAAGAAGAAATAGATGACCTCAACAAACCAATCACAAGCAAAGAAATTGAATCAGTCATTTAAAAACTTCCCCAAAATAAAAGCCCAGGACCAGGTGGCTTCACATGTGAATTGTACTAAACATTCCAGAAAGAATTAGTACCAACCCTGCTCAAACTCTTCAAAAAAATTTAAGTGGAGGGAAAGCTACCTAATTCATTCTATGAAGCCAACATCACACTCATACCAAAACCAGGCAAAGATATTACAAAAAAAAGAAAACTACAGACCAATCTCTCTAATGAATATAGATGCAAAAATCCTCAACACAATTCTAGCAAATCGAATCCAGCAACACAGTAAAAGAATTATACATCATGACCAAGCAGGATTAATCCAAGGTATGCAAGGATGGTTCAACATAAGAAAATCAAGTAATGTAATACACCATATCAACAAATCAAAGCAGAAAAATCACATGATCATCTCAATTGATGCAGAGAAGGCAATTGACAAGATTCAACATCCTTTCCTGTTGAAAACACTTCAAAGGATAGGAATACAAGGGAACTTCCTTAAAATGATAAAGGGAATACATGAAAAACCCACAGCTAATGTCATCCTCAATGGGGAAAAACTGAAAGCTTTTCCACTAAGATCAGGAACAAGACAAGGATTTCCACTATCACCACTGTTATTCAGCATCGTTTGGAAGTTCTAGCCAGAGCAATTAGACAAGAAAAAGAAATACCAGGCATCAAAATTGGAAAGGAAGAAGTAAAACTATCACTGTTTGCAGATGATATGGTACTATATGTTGAAAACCCTGAAAAATCCACAGCAAAACTACTAGAGGTAATAAACGAGTACAGCAAAGTGGCAGGTTACAAGATCAACATTCAAAAATCTGTAGTGTTTCTATACACTAGTAGTGAACAATCTGAGGGGGAATTCAAGAAACGAATTCCATTTAAAATTGCAACTAAAAGAATAAATTTTTACTTAGGAATAAATTTAACTAAAGAGACAAAAGACCTATACAAAGAAAACTACAAGAAACTGTTAAAAGAAATCACAGAAGACCTAAATATATGGGAGGGCATACCATGTTCATGGATTGGAAGACTAAATATAGTTAAGATGTCAATTCTACCTAAATTGATTTACAGATTCAATGCAATACCAATAAAAATCCCAACAACTTACTTTTCAGAAATAGAAAAACCAATAAACAAATTTATCTGGAAGGGCAGGGTGCCCCAAATTACTAAAAGTATCTTGAGGAAAAAAAACGAAGCTGGAGGTCTCGCGCTGCCTGACTTTAAGGCATATTATGAAGCCACAGTGGTCAAAACAGCATGGTACTGGCATAAAGATAGATATATTGACCAATGGAGTCGATAGAGTGCTCAGATATAGACACTCTCATCTATGAACATTTGATCTTTGATAAGGCAGTCAAGCCAACTCACCTGGGACAAAACAGTCTCTTCAATAAATGGTGCCTAGAGGACTGGATATCCATATGCAAAAGAATGATAGAGGACCCGTATCTCACACCCTATACAAAAGTTAACTCAAAATGGATCAAAGATCTAAACATTAGGTCTAAGACCATAAAACAGTTAGAGGAAAATGTAGGAAGATATCTTATGAATCTTATAATTGTAGGTGGTTTTATGGACCTTACACCTAAAGCAAGAGCACTGAAGAAAGAAAGACATAAATGGGAGCTCCTCAAAATTAAACACTTTTGTGCATCAACGAACTTCATCAAGAAAGTAGAAAGACAGCCTACACAATGGGAGACAATATTTGGAAACAACATAGCAGATAAAGGTTTAGTATCCAGAATTTATAAAGATATTGTTCAACTCAACAACAAAAAGACAGCCAATCCAATTACAAAATGGGAAAAAGACTTGAACAGACACTTCTCAGAAGAGGAAATACAAATGGCCAAAAGGCACATGAAGAGATGCTCAATGTCCCTGGCCATTAGAGAAATGCAAATCAAAACCACAATGAGATATGATCTCACACCCACCAGAATGGCCATTATCAACAAAACAGAAAATGACAAGTGCTGGAGAGGATGTGGAGAAAGAGGTACACTTATTCATTTTTGGTGGGAATGTCAAATGGTGCAACCACTGTGGAAGGCAGTTTGGTGGTTCCTCAAAAAGCTGAATATAGAATTGCCTGACCCAGCAATACCATTGCTAGGTATCTACTCAGAGGACTTAAGGGCAAAGACACAAATGGACACTTGCACACAAATATTTATAGCAGCATTATTAACAATCGCAAAGAGATGGAAACAGCCAAAATGTCCATTAACAGATGAGTGGCTAAACAAACTGTGGTATATACATATGATGGAATATTATGCAGTTCTAAGACAGAATAAACTTATGAAGTATGTAACAACATGGATGGACCTAGAGAACATTATGCTGAGCGAGACTAGCCAAAAACTAAAGGACAAATACTGTATGGTCTCACTGATATGAACTGATATTAGTGAATAAACTTGGAATATGTCGTTGGTAACAGAGACCATCAGGAGATAGAAATAGGGTAAGATATTGGGTAATTGGAGCTGAAGGGATATAGACTGTGCAACAGGACTGGATACAAAAACTCAGAAACGGACAGCACAATACTACCTAACTGTAATGTAATTATGTTAAAACACTGAATGAAGCTGCATGTGAGAATGATAGAAGGAGAAGGGCTGGGAACATAAATGAAATCAGAAAGAAAGATAGATGTTAAAGATTGATATGGTATAACCTAGGAATGCCTAGACTGTATAATAATAGTGAAATGTACAATGTACAAATTTCAAAAATGTTTTTGCATAAGGAAGAACAAAGGAATGTCATTATTGCAGGGTGCTGAAAATAGATGATAATTAATACTTTAAAATGTCACCTCATGTGTGAGATTAAAGCAAAAAATGTTTATTAGTTACAAAATTTATATTTTGACTAGAGCATTTCCTAATATAACTCATGTAGATAGTTTGATTGAATGTCATCAGTACTTGGAATGTCAGGTAGGACATGAGATTTTGCTGGTTTGTCCAGAGTGATGCCCTGATGAATCCCAGAGTGATTTGATCAGTGACTGGAAAAGTATTTGCAAGCCCCCTTCGGGGAATGGTGAGAGCGGGGAGAAATTCAACTTCCCCAAGTTGAATTCTTCATATTCTCACAAGCAGTGTGGACAACCAAAGCTATAGGCTGAGGCCCCAGTCTTGGGGTTTGTTCATATGAAACTTAACCCCACAAAGGATAGGTCAAGTCTACTTAAAATTTAGGCCTAAGAGTCACCCCCAAGAGAGCCTCTTTTGTTGCTCAGATGTGGCCTCTCTCTCCAGCCAACATGATGAGCAGTCTCACCACCCTCCCCCTCTCTGCGTGGGACATGACTCCCAGGGGTGTGGACCTTCCTGGCAACATGGGACAGAGATCCTGGAATGAGCTGAGACTCAGCATCAAGGGACTGAGAAAAACCCTAGAATGAGCTGAGAATTAACATCAAGGGATTGAGAGAACCTTCTCGACCAAAGGGGGAAGAGTGAAATGAGACTAAGTATCAATGGCTGAGAGATTCCAAACAGAGTCGAGAGGTTATCCTGGAGGTTATTCTTATGCATTAAGTAGATATCACCTTGTTGTTCAAGATGTAGTGGAGAGGCTGTAGGGAACTGCCTGAAAATGTGTTCCAGTAGCCATGTTTCTTGATGATGATTGAACAATGATATAGCTTTCACAATGAGACTCTGTGAATGTGAAAACCTTGTGTCTGATGCTCCTTTTAGCTACTATATAAACAGAAGAGTAGAACATATGGAATAAAAATAAATAATAGGGGGAACATATGTTAAAATAAATTTAGTTTGAAATGCTAGTGGTAAATGAAAGTGAGGGGTAAGGGGTATGGTATGTATAATCTTTTTTTCTCTATTATTGTTTTATTTCTTTTTCTGTTGTCTTTTTATTTCTTTTTCTAAATTGATGCAAATGTTCTAAGAAATTATGAATATGCAACTATGTGATGATATTAAGAATTACTGATTTATATGTGGAATGGAATGATATCTCAATGTTTTGTTTGTTAATTTTTTTAATTAATAAAAAAAGTTAAAAAAAAACAATTGAAAGTGTTCAGGTTGAGAAGCAGAAAGAAAAAAAAAGAATCATAATTTAAAAAAAAAAATGAGCAGAGCCTGAGGAACCTATGGGACATCATCAAGCACACCGATGTTTCCAACATAGGAGTCCCAGAAGAAGAGAGAAATAAAAGACCAGAAAAAAATATATGAAGAAGTAATGTAGAAACCTTTCCAAATCTGATGAAAGACATGAATTTACAAATCCAGGATGTTCAGTGAACACCAGGAAGTGCGACCCGAAACAGACATACACCAAGATACGTTGTGATCAAACTTTCCAATGGAAGGAAAAAGGTAAAATTTTAAAAACAGCAAGAAAGAAGCATTTTTTTACTTATAAGGGACCTCTAATAAAATTAACATCCAATTTCTCAATAGAGATGATGAAATCCAGCAGGCAGTTGGAGAATATATTTAAAATGCTAAGAGAAAAGAAAAACTGTTCCCTAAGAATAAAGCCAACAAAGTATTTTTCCTTCAAATATGAAGGAGAAATTAAGACATTTGTGGACAAACAAAAACTGAGGGAGTTCATTACCACTGGACTTTCCTTACAGGAAATGCTAAAGGAGTTTTCCATGTTGCAAGGTATTTCAGTTTGCTAAAGCTGCCAGAATGCATTTACCGGAAATGGGATGGTTTTTCAAAGGGGATTTTAAACTATGAAGTTAATTGTTTTATGAATATGGGCTGTTTCAGTTAGTTATCTATTTATTTCTTCAACAAGTATTGCCACTTTGTGTCTTTCAAGGAATTAGTATATTTATTCTGTTTTTTTAATTTATGGGCATAGAGATTGTGCCAGTTTGAAACTGTTGTGCACTCCAGAAAAGCCGTGTTCTTTAATTTTGATTTAAGATTGTAGGGTGGGATCTTTTTTTATTTGATTTTTTTCCATGGAGATGTGACACATCAATTGTGGGTGTGACCTTTTGATTAGATGGAGGTGTGATTCCATCCATTTAAGATATGTCTTGATTGGTTTACTGGATTCCTTTAAAGGGAAAACATTTTGGAGACAGTTCAGAGCCAACATAGATGCAGATAACTGGAGATGTTTGGAGTGCCAAAAGAGAGAGCAGACACCTAGAAATGGACATTTGAAGATGCAGAGCCCAGCAGACATCACCTTGTGCCTTCCCATGTGATGCTAAGCAAGTCAGAACATAGTTTTTCCCCTGAGGAGCTAAGTGAAGGCCCACAGATGCTTAGAGAGGAGAACACTGGAATCAGAAGCTGGAAGCAATGGAACAGGGAACAAGGACCAGCAGATGTCTGCTACATTGTTTCCTTTGTGGCAAATATCAGGTTTTCTTGAGTTAAGGTATTTTTTTTTCTGGATGCCTTAGTTTGGACATTTTTAAGACCTTAGAACTATAAACTTGTAACTTAATAAATTCCTTTTATAAAAGCCATTCAATTTCTGGTATATTGTATTCTGGAAGTATTAGCAAACTGATATTTTCAGTATCCACTTTTATTCTTTTAGTAGCAATGTGAAATATGTATGATATTCTATCTTTCATTCCTGATATTAATACTTTTTTCTCTCTTTGTTCCTTGGTTAGTCTGGCTAGAGGTTTATAAATTTGATTAATTTTGTTAAAACAAACAGCTTTTGACTTTATTGATTTTCTCTATTGTTTTTTATCTTCAATTTCACTGATTTATGCTCTTATCTTTATTATTTCCTTCCTTCTGCTTGATTTATGTTTAATTTTATCTTCTTTTTCTGGTCTCTTAAAGAGGAAGCTTAGATTACTTATTTGTGATTTTTCTTCTTTCCCAATGTAAGAATTTCATGCTAAAAATTCCCTCTAAGGACTGCTTTATCTGTATCTAACATATTTTATATGTTTAATTTTTACTTTCATTGAGTTCAATATATTTAAATATTTCCCAGAAATGTCCTTTTTGACCTAAGGGTTATTAATAACTGTCATGGTTAGGTTCATGTGTCAGCTTGGCCAAGTGGAGGTACCTGTTTGTCTGGTTGGGCAAGTGCTGGCCTGTCTGTTGCGATGAGGACATTTCATAGAATTAAATCATGATCATGTCAGCTACATCCACAGCTGACTACATTTGTAATAAGCCAAAGGGGAGTGTCTTCTGCAATGAGTAATGCTTAATCTGATCACTGGAAGCCTTTTAAGAAGGATTCAGAAGAGACAGGCTCTTCCTGCTTTGGCTGGTGAGCTTCTCCTGTGGAGTTCGTTCAGACCCTCCATCAGAATTGTTGGCTTCACAGCCTGCCCTGCAGATTTTGGACTCTGCGTTACTGTGGTCACAGGAGGACTGCAGTGAGACACTTTTATAAATTTTATATTTGCAAGTGTTCCCTGTTGATTCTGTTTCTCTAGAGAACCCTAACTAATACAATAACTGTCTTTGTTAAATTACAAACATTGGGGGATTTTCTATATATATTCCTATTATTGATTTCTGGTATAATTCCATTATTATCCAAGAACTTAAGTAGTCTGTCTTGGTGAATGTGCCACGTACACTTGAAAAGATTGTATATTCTGCTATTATTGGCTAGAGTGTTCTATAAATATCAGTTAAGTCAAGTGGGTTTGTAGCATTGTTCATCTCTTCTACATCCCTACTGATTTTCTGTCTTCTTGTTCCATCACTTTTTGAGAGAGGAATGTTGAAATATTCCATTATTATTGTGGATTTGTGTATTTCTCTTCAAATTCAGCAATTATTGCTTTATGCATTGACATTCTACCATTAGGTGAATACTTACGTAAGATTGTTATGTTTTATGGAGAACTGACTTCTTTATCATTCTGTAGTGTATTTCTTTATCCCTGATTATCTTCCTTATTCTGCAGTCTAATATTAATATAGCCTTTCCAGTTTTCTTTTGATTGGTGTTTTCATGGGATATCTTTTCCCATTCTTTTACTATCTTCATCTTTATACTTAAAGTAGGTTCCTTACACAAGAGTATTCCATTGGATCTACTTTTTACCCATCTGACAATCTCTGTCTTTTAATTCGTATGGTCAGTCTATTTATATTTAATATAACCTTTTATGTGATTGACTTACAATCTATCATCTATCTAGCTGTTACTGATTTGCTGCATCTATTCTTTGCTACTACCTGGTCTATCTTTTCTTGGGTTACATGAGCATTTTTTCATTATTCTGTTTTATCTCAATTCTTGACTTATTATTTATACCTCTTGTTAAAATTTTGCTGTATTTACTGTAGGGTTTACAATATAGAACTTCAATTCATCAGTCTACCTTCAAGTACTACTGTAATATTTAATGTTTAGTTTGTGGACCTTAAAGCAGTATATTCCCAATTCCTCACTCCCAGACTTTGTTTATTGAAATCATTTATTTTACTTTTACCTTTGCAATAACACAAAATACATTGTTACATTTTTGCTTTCAACAATAAGTTATCTCTTAGAGTCATTAAAGTAAGAAAAAAATGAATTTCAATTTATTTTATTTATTCTGTTTTTAGTGCTGCTCATTTCTTTATGTAGATTCAAGTTTCTAGTTGTTGACATATTCCTTTTGCCTGAAGAACTTCCTTAACTACTTTTATTAGTGTAGGGTTAGTATAGTATACTGTAGGTTTTCTGGAAATGAGTTTTTGTCTGAAATATTTCCTTTCATATTTTTTTGAAACATATTTCACTGGATGTAGATTCTGGGTAGGTTTTTGTTGTTTTTCAGCACTCTATAGATGTCCTTCCATTATATTTTGGCTTTCATGGGTTTTGGCAAGAAGTTGCTCTAAATCTTATCTGGTATGTGTGATGTCATTTTTTTCTGATTGCCTTCAAGATTTTATCTTTGACTTTTGTGTTCTACAGTTTGACTATAATATGCCTAGGTGTTTTTTTATTTTTTTAAAACATTGTCTGGTTTGGTGTTCTCTGACCATCCTTGATCTGTAGCTTAATGTCCACAATTAATATTGGAAAATTCTAAAACATCATAATTTCAAATAGTTATTTTTCCCCATTATATTTCTCTGATCCTTGTTTGATTTTTGGACTATTTGATGTCATCCTGCAGCTCTTGACTGCTCTATTCTGTGTTTTTATCACACTATCTTTTCTGTTTCAGATGGATAATCTCCTAATGACTTTCTTCCACATCATTGTCAAGTCTATTTATGAGTCTGTTGAAGGCATTTTTCATTCATTTTATTTTATTTTTCATTTCTAGTTTCCCATTTTAATATTTCTTTTAGTTTCCTTCCTTCTGCTTAACTTACCCATCTGATCACACATATCTTCCTCCTAGTCCATTATAGTCTTTAACATATTAACCATCATTATTTAAATCACCTCTCAGTTCCAATGTCAGTTACAAATCTGAGTCTACTTCTGTTAATTACTTTGTCTCTTGGCAGTGTACAGTTCTGTCTTGCCTTTTCATATGTCTCATAATTTTTTGTTGGAAATACATCTTTGGGGTTGAGGTAAATATATTTTATGTTTGCAAATGGTCATGTACTTACTTCTACTAAGCCTTCAATTTACAAGTTTGAGTTGAGATATATTTCAGATTTGTTACAATGGCTACCCTGTACTCCACAGGCTTCAAATTCTTCTGATAATGACTTGTGTTTGGGGTTGGGGCTGGTTTGCCAGAAAGTTTTCCTTAATGTCTGCTCAACCTTCAGCTTCAGGTATTCCCTTTGCACTGTACCTCAGAGAGTGTCTCTCTCTCCTTACTACTGCAGCTCTCCCGGAAGTATCTATTGTTGCTTCTTACTTAATGCATGTTAACCGGCTGTTCTAGTTCGACCACAGTCTTAAATAGGCACTGAGTCTCTGGGTTCTGGGTTGACCTTCTCAGTACTCCTCTCTATATCCTCAGTTGTCTACTGCATATTCTTGATCTACCCCCAAGTGTATAGAGTTTTATTTTCTATTCCTTTCCCAGGCTACAATGGATTTTCACTGTTGTCTTCAGGGTGAGAGTACTTGTTGTCCTTCATGTCATAGACTAAGAAAACCCATGTGGGAGATATGGAAGAAGATCTGGGTTGTACTTTGTGCTCCTCCCACAAGGCCTGCTGTTTCCCTCCCCTAGGCCTGTGCCATGACAGGTGTTATCTCAGGACTCTTGCCAATCTTGTGTGGTGTGTGTATGTGAAAACCTGGTGAAGTCTGTGGAGGAACAATTGCAAAAGGGTGAGAACAGCCCTATATCTGCACACATCCTATGTCTCCACATTTTCTTGCCATCTCCTAATTAGCCTCCACCAATTTGTTAGTTATTTTAGCTGAATTCTTCTTATCAATGTCCATCTGTGTCTGCCCCAGTAAGCAAGTACTCATTCACATATCACCTGTCTCTGCGGGCCTCTATCTCTCCCTAGATTTCAGTTAGAATGTTACCCAGCAACCTTGGTTTTCTGATGGATTCAGTAAAAGTTCTGAACTTGCAGTTTGTTTAGATTTTTTCACTGCTGTTGTTCAGAGGTCAGGAGCATAACTCTTCCCAGATTTGTACACCCCAAATGGAAACTAGAAATTTGTTATCTCCTTTGAAATAATTTATAAAATTAGGTTCAGATTAGGATAGATAGCACTTTGAACTATTGTAGAATTAGGATCAATAACACAACAAGACCAGGGTTACAGCTCTGAATCTTAAGAAAGTGATAAAGTTCTTCCTTGGGCCAGTGTTCTCCCTTTGCCCTCCAAATATAAAGATCATAAAATATATTCTAATGTACTATAGATGAAAAGAAAGGTAAGTACAACCAACTAAGATTTTATTTACCACAGAAATTCAGAGGGAAAAGTCCTTGTGGAAATGAATACTTTTTTATGTAATAAAGGAAAATTTATTGGTCAAAATTTCAATTGTCCCCATTTTTATCTTGCACCCACCTTTCTTTACATTTTCCTTGGATGATCTGCTCACACCAGCATCACCTAAAATTTCACAGGGAAGAAGGAGAGGGTTGATACTGTATGTTACAATTATACAGACTTCACAAATCCTATTAGGCAACTGCCTTTCATAGCCTTTCTTCTTTCCTACATTTTTCTTTGAACAATTCTTAGGCTATTCCTATTAGTAAGAGAAATTCTGCTCTGCTCCCATATTTGTGAGCTACATTCAGCACAGTGCCCAACGAACAAAGTGCCCCATTCATTATAAGGACCCCATCCCTACTTCTGAGAATATGTTTTGTTGCATTTTGTATTTTTCCTCTACTTTAAAGTGGTTAATAAAAGATCTTTTTCAGATACGCATGGTATTTCTCTGAAAAGAATTCTGGGAAACAGTTTTCTCTATTGTTTTAGGTACATGTTAAGAAACAAGGTATTCAGAAGAAAGTAAATTGGTCTCTTTTATTCTTGCTTGGTATCTGGCTTATACAAATGAATAGAGGAAATAACCCCCTCACTTGATTTGTATAAACTGACAACTGGCTCAATATCACCTATTGGGAGTAAAATGATCTGATCTGTGCAGATGTGAAAGTCTGATGGGTGTCACTGATTCATCCATGAGATTTGGCTCCTGATGAATGGGATAGTCATGTTTAAAATTTTGTCCTCATTGGCACATAGGGTGTGATTTACCGGAGTAAACTTTCATATTGATACAGAACACCTGTCCCGCCCCCCACCCCATCCAACTTCTGTGAACAGTTTGGAATATGGAGGCTCTTTGTAAAAGTCCTTTGTGCTCTTTAGAAGAAAAATGTTATAAAAACACAAGGTAAAAATAGATTAGTAAAAGGCAACGACTGACATTCAAGGTTTAACAAAGTTTTCTTCTTCCAACATCTCTATAACAGCTATAACACTGCATCATTGGCCCAGTAACATACCCCAAAGCATTTGGATCTTTTAAAGATGGTCTTGGGATAAAAGAAGGTCATCCTGCATCACCACTTGGGATTGTGGTATTTAAAGGTCATCAGAAAAGCATCTTTGTGACACATAACATCAATGGCAACCTCTCAGTATATGAGCAGATGATAATATGTTGTTAAAAGCACTGTGTGACAAATGGAGATAAGAATGTTTGTCATCAGATATTTTCTGCTGCATGTACCGATAGAAAAGATAAGGTTCATGGTACTCATTTTTCTGTCTCCAAGTATACTTGGACATTCCTATCAGAGCTTCATCTTTATAGAGGTCTATCCTGTCAAGATATAACAATCTTTAGTAGATTTTTTTTACCATTGCTAAGGTAAATTTTAGGGTTTCCTGCCAATGTCAGTGAAAATAATAAAATATATTTCTGGCCTGGGTGGGACAAATTTAAAAAAATGAATTCATAAAATAAAGTAGTTGCATGGTATCATATACAATTATATATTCCCTTTTAAATTTAAAATTGTGCAAGTTCTCTTTATAAAGTAATATAGTTCATTTCTCCAGATACACTTAGGATGGGAACAGAAAAGCTGTCAGATCTCACATACCACAAGGGTCCTTTGAGCAAATTAAAATAGTTATGTTGTCTCCATAATACAAAATTTCCTAATGGGTAAATCATTTAGTATCCCTATATTAATATATCTATATATATATATATATATTATTTGTAATATGAAGAATTTATATTGGGTTCTGATTGCTGAAAATATTTCTAGTTTTGGAAACTCAGCAGTTCAGTTAGAATCCAAAATATTATTAAATATTTGGTTATTTGATATTAGGCACCAAAATATTTTATATTTTCCTTAGTATCCATATCAATAACAATCCTGTAAACATAAGTTGTGAAACTGACTAAATTAGTTAGGGTGTTGGGAGAAAACTTGTAGCATACCCAGAATTTAATTGAAGAGAGTTAAATAGAATATTTAGAGGGATGTGGGCTAGGTTATGGGAATAATAGATAAATAATCAAGCACCTAACATTAAGCCCTTGATACCTCTAGGCATAAGGATAAGGGAGAAGTGTTACAGGAACTGTGAAGTAGCTTGGAACTGTGAAAGAGAAACAGCCCTCTAATGAGAAGCTTAACCCTGGTACATAGTCACTGCCAGAACCACAGTAAGGAATGAACGGGGAAAAGGGGATAAATACTTCAACTTCTGTCTCATATCCTTTTCACCTTGGTCAAATCCAGCTTAAAACCACAGCATTTGGGAACCTGAATGACATAGTCTAGAGATCAATCTCTTCCAGACACAGAACAGAACAGAGAATGGTGGAAAATGGATGTGAGGGAGATAGCAAATGAATGTCTAACTATTGTGCTGGTTTGAAGTTATGTACCCCATTTGTACAATCACACAGAATTTCTGTATCTTCCAACCATCAACTACACACCTCCCTATACAGTATATACTACACTACACCTCAACACACTATACCCATGTTTTCTATTTTTCATTCCAGAGTCACTGTGATCCTCAGAGGCCATCCATCTCCTCCTCCCTGTTCTGCATCCTGACTCCTTTCACCCTCATGAACATGTCTTTCCTGTACTTTCTCCCATTCTCTAACAGATCATTTTCAACATGATTCAAATACACGCTATCCCCATCTGATAAAATATTATTCCTCTATCCATATCACCTAGTTGCCATTCTTTATCCCTGCTTTCATTCACAGCAAAACTTCAAATGAGTTGTCCATGTGCATGGTTTCCACTTCTTTAACATTTACTATATTTTCTCCACTTGCCTCTGGTTTCTACTCCTGCCATTTTACTCAAACTCTCTTTTTAATTTTCCTCCCAGCAGTATTCAAAACAGCTGTCCACTCCCTTCTTGAAATTTTCCTCTCTTGAATTCTGTGATGGCCATATTTCTTTGTTTTTCTTTTTTATTCCCCCCCAGTTATTTATCCATTTTTAATCCATATTCTCTACTCATCTGTCAACACTGCAGACAAAAGGAGCATCCGACACAAAGCCCCCACAACCACACAGCCTCACTGCAAAAGCCACACCATTCCACATTCATCCCCAAGAAACACGACCACCGGAATACAGCTCTACAGCCCCAGGCATCCCCCCCAGCCTCTCCAATACACCCCAAACTAAAAAGGGATATCTATAAAATGCGTAAGAACAACCTCCAGGACAACCTCTCAACTCCGCCCAAACTCTCCCAGCCACCGACACTACTTTATCTCATCTCTCTCCTCCCTCCTCCGGTCAAGAAAACCCTCTCAATTCCTTGATGCCAAGTCCCAGCCCACCCCAGGACCCCTGTCCCATGTCACCAGGGAGGCCTACAGTCCTAGGAGCCACGTCCCATGCAGAGCTGCCGTGTTGGCCGAGACAGAGAGAGGCCACATCTGAGCAACTAAAGAGGCTCTCTGGGAGTGACTCTTAGGCCTAATTTTAAGTAGACTTAGTCTATCCTTTGTGGGGATATGTTTTATATGAACAAACCCCAAGATTGAGGGCTTGGCCTATTGATTTGGTTGTCCCTACTGATTGCGAGAATATCAGGGATTCTCCAGATGAGGAAGTTGAATTTTCCCCCTTTCTCGCTGTTCCCCCTCAGTGTGATGGCCACATTTCTTGGCTTTGCTTTTTCTTCAGCCCTAGTCATGAGCTCCTTCTCCTCTACCCAATTCTAATTATGGCCTTAGCATGACATATACCCAGTGACTCTCCTCTTCTCATTCCATCCTATGGCTTTATATTTATAATACATATCTCATGTCTTTACTTTCTCCTGTGCTACAGACTTATATACAACTACCTACTTGGCATTTTCTTTTAAATGTCTTGAGTCCTCTTAAGCATATCTTATCCCCAGTAAAACTCCTTATTTTACCACTAAACTCCCTCAAACTCTAGTCCTCCACATTTGTGATAGTTAAGTTCATGTATCAACTTGGCTGGGTTATGGTTCCCATTATTTGGTCAAACAAGTATTGGCTTGATTGTTATTGTGAAGATATTTCATGTATTTTAATCATCAGTAAGTTGATTGCATCCTTGGTGGATTACATCTGCAATCAACTGAGGAGATTATCTTCAGCAGTTGAAGGCTTTAAAAGGAGAAGTGATGATTTTAGCAATCAGAAGAGAGAATTTCTATCTCTACTTCAGCCAGAATTCATTGAAAAAGTTCATTTAGAGTTCCAAGTTTATGTCCTGCCCTGTTGAATTTATACTTATCCATCCCCACAGTTGTGTGAAACAATTCTATATTTATATTTATAGAAACAAAATATATTTATATTTATCTATAAATATATATAAATATATCTTGCCATTTCTATTTCCCCAGAGAACCCTGGCTAATTACAGCATTTCACTAATTGATAACCAACGTCTGCCTATTTACTGAAACCCCAGAATAGGATTTTTCTTTATCCTCACCTCACCCCAAATAATTTAGCACTGTATCTGTTCATTTTTTCCCTACACATTATATTTAAATTGTATTATATCCATCATCATTATTGAAGCCATCACCATCTCTTTCCTGGACTCCTACCTGGTTTCACTGTTTCTAGTTTTGCTTATCTTATTACCCATTCTCTCCACATTAGATAAGTAATGTCTTATTGATTTCAATTCCTGAATTCCTGTCACTTCCATGTTTAAATCTTCAAAGCTGATTTGTCAATATAGGATAAAATCCAAATCCAAGGACCTGCATGATCTGGTCCAACAAAACAGCAATATTATATTAAAAATTCATTTATTTTTTACACAAAAAAAGGAGAAATCCAGAGGCAGACAGCTGCTGGCTAATTTTTGAACTCAGAAATGCCAAGGAAGATGCCAGTTTGTGGTCTCTTGTTGTTTTCCCAAACAATTTCAAGACGGCTGCCACAGTTCCAAGCATCACAGCTAACTTGAAACAGATTCAAAGGAAGGACACAGGGGGTTGTCTGGTATAGGGCACTTCTCCCCCTGCAACCCCTCTAATTAGCAAAATTCTTTTTCGAAAGATAACTTCTTATGTCATATTGTCCAGAACTGGGAGCATGCCAATCTGCATACCATGGAGGAAACAACTTCCCTGAATTTAAGTCTTCACTGATTGATCTCTCAACATACATGAACATTCGTTAGTAAAGTTTAAGGAGATAGAAATGACTTATGTGGACAAACATGCAATCAGATGAGATAGTTTCTGGAATAAATATATTATAGTTCTTTACTTCTGGAACATATGCCTATATGCACCCTCATATTCAAACCAGCAGTGTCTAAGTTTTGATATTTTATAATACCTGTTAGAGTTACAAGGATTAGGAATTCTGAGTGAGCATTACAGTAAATACTTATGAGTACCCATTTTTTTGTCCTAGTTGCTATAGGTGATATAGAGAATTTTTTTCATAGTTAAGACTTCACTCTGGAAAATAATCTTTAAAGGTGATTTTAGAGTTAATGAATCTAAATACTGCCTGAAGCTTTCTTTCTTCCTTCAAAATGTGTGAAATTTCATTTACTGATAAATACTATTGATTTTTAATGAAGTTTGATGAATATACAGTAGAATGGATAGACACATATGAAAAGGCTCCATATTGAACCTCCATGAAAGAATCTCCTGATTGTTGTTGGCTGTTGTAGAAAGTAGCTAACATTTGAAAATTTGCCATGATTTATTTCTTATTTTACCTATCTATTATAATATTAAGACTATAAATATTTTGTTAAAATTCTCGATACCTAGAGAAGAGAGCAGAGTTTCCTTGAATTTTAGTGGAGGAAATTCCCCATCCAATTTTTAGGGGCAAGTGAATTCCCACTGGTACCAGTCTTCACTAAACATCTGCCATGCCATACCACCTGTGAGCAAATTAAGGGTATATCTAAAGCAAATGTAAATTTCCTAGAAGGCACTTCAGGTAGAGGAAGAGATCAGGTAAAAGTGCATTGCTTGTTTTGATTTCTCACAATAAGTGAATATCAAATAAATGTTACTTTCTCTCTTGGCAAAGATTTGTAACCCATAATTACATTGATACATGTGCTATGTCGGTGGCAGCAGTGAAATTCATAGTATTTTTTACGTGAAATGCACTGTTTTATTGCATTAATTCACATTTAATGTGTACACAGTAATAACCATAAAGTATGATAACCAAAGTTATATATTTTCTTCAGAACCTTCATTTAGAGAGCTTTCAGAAGAGTCTCAGGAAATTAAAATATCAGTCAGTTTACCTGCAGGATATAGAGCAAAAAGGAGAAAGCAGTATAATATCTTTTACAAGCCAACTGTTCTCCCCCACATAATGTCCTTACTTCTGGCTGATAAAATACAATAGTCATAACCCTGTACATATTTTTAAACTATGGTACACGAAACAAAGGTTTCTGAAGTGAACGAAAATATACCTCTGTCAGTAAAATAGCATTACTCACATGATTACAAGCAGGAGGGTTGAAGGTAAGAGAAAGGAGTGA
The DNA here is from genome assembly GCF_023851605.1 of Tamandua tetradactyla. Lineage (NCBI taxonomy): Eukaryota > Metazoa > Chordata > Mammalia > Pilosa > Myrmecophagidae > Tamandua > Tamandua tetradactyla. Next base: position 63,341,838 of record NC_135341.1, on the reverse strand, counting down.
AAGTGGAAAGTCCCAAATCCCCTTTGCTGGTAATGGGCCACAGAAAAATGAAGACCATAAAGGTAAGAAGTCTCATATAAGAGGTAGTAGAGGCCCAGGGGATGGTGAGAAATACCAAATGAGCAGGTACCTAGAAAACTGAACAAGAATGAAAAATCTCGGTCATATTGAGGGCTGAAAAAATAAAACAACACAGCAGGATATAATGTTCTAAAATCTGTGAAAGATGGAAACCAAGTAATGGCCAATTTAAACTTGAACACAAAAAGGACCTGGAAATGCAAGAGACTGGGTCATTTAAAAATTTTTTTCTAATGTTTGAATATTCTTGCTGCCCACTGCTTTGCCCTAGTAGTCTTACAAAAGTCAGATGCTCCAAATCAAGGTATACTTCAAGATTCAGTTCACACCATGCAATCATTAGGAAGGCTCTTGTGTCAACTCCAGTCCCTACTGTTCTTTCCCTTGGTTGATATGTTATTGCTTTCACTTCAATTTTATAGTTTGTTCATTCATTCATTCTTTCATTCATTTGATATCTATGAAGCAATTTCCATGGACTAAAAGCACAGTTTCAGTTTATCACTGACTTATGTTCTAATTAAGATATGTATAGTAGTAATGTGACTATAAGTGGATATTTTTGCCCTTGCTTAAACTCACTTTTAAAAGTGAAAGTCAAACAAACAAGGCATAGTTTTAAATTAGCCAAAGGATGGTATAACGCAAGAGTAAAACCTCTTCCCTCACCACAACCCTAGTCTCTTCCATCAAAATAACCATTTGTTATTTTCTTGAGTATTCATTTCAAAAAATAAAATACACATATTGGTATATGCTTTCCTCAAAACAGATTTTAAAATCTAAAGAAATTAGATCTACACACACACATATACATACAATACAATCCTGTACATTGTATTTTTTCTTAGCTCTTTATTTCGGAAGTTGATTGACATGAAAGCATACAGCAGACAGTATGATTTGGTCTTCACCATCAAGCCTGTCTTGCTGCTTTCCTGAGTTCACAGTTGGACTACATTTCCCAGACACCCAAGCAGTGTTGGTTGTAGATGCAATTGTTGTAATTAAATAAGCTGATGATATGTGCAAATCCATTTACAAAATGCCCTCACGGTAGCAATCAGGTCAGTGCTTTTTTGGCTAAATAATTGGACACTATAACTCAACCAGGCGGACACATGTAATTAACCATCACATAGATGTTGCAAAACTTGAAGAAACTGGTAAAAATCCATTTCAATCATTCATAATCCATTTGGGGGCACACTTTTTGCACCGGGTGATGTGCTAGGTGGATAAGGGTACAATACAATGGATAACAGGTAAATTCCTGCCAATAGGAAGAGCTGATGATAGTTTTCTGGAGAAAATTTTGAAGGAAAAATAAATAAAATACAAGCCAAAGGTCCTTTTCTATAGTTCTCTACTGAGTACCAAGGAACACCAAGAAATGTCACTATTTGCATTTGGGATTTCTGGGAGCAGCTTCATTCGAGAAATGACATTTGATCTGGGTGTTGGCAACTCAGTAGTTTTCCTGGTTTCTTTGTTTTCCAGGGCTGCTATGGCAAATATCACAGAATGGATTGGCTTAAAAAATAGAAATGTGTTGTCTCAGGATTTTGAAGGCTAGAAGTCCATCATCAAGGTATTGCCACCATGCTATCTCCCAGAGTCTATAGTGTCCTGGTAGTTATTGTGCCAGCAATCATTGGGGTTCCTTGGTTTGAGTCTTTGCTTCTTTCTCTTCTGGTTTCTGGTTTCTACTGTCTGTATCTGAATTTCCTCTGCTGATAAGGACTCCAGTCATATGGATTTAATCAATCATTTAATCAATGTGGTTCATTTAAATAAGATCTTAGAACTTGTTATTCAAAAATGAGTCTACATCCATAGGACCAAAGATGAGGGCTTGAACATATCTTTGTGGGTGACATGATTCAAAATACCTCACCTGGTGTTGGAAACTTTATGTGCTTTGTTGAACATGTTGTTTTGATAATTAGTAATCACTTATATCAGACAAACTGTGTTGTGGCACATGAAGTCAATATAATATTGCATCAACATTACATACAATTTAGTTGCCAGCGTTTAGAATTTAGTAGATAACAGAGTTTCCTATTTATTGTTGTATCTCCAGTATCTATACATAGAAAGTACTCATTAAATATTTGTTGAATTGAATTAAATTGAGTCAAATGGGTTCTTGGGATATGTATACACTGTTCTAGGGGATAACTCGAACTCATGGTGGCAATAACTGACTTGTCATTAGATATATCTGCTCCTAAAATAAAATCATTTGAGAAGGGGAAAAAAAACCCTAATAGCAAGGGTGACATCAAATCCTTTCAGTGGCATGTGTTCTTTTTAGTGGCTCTCAGTAGGTATAGCAGAAGTCACTTGTGATAAAGGATAGCCATTCATGAAAGATTTTTGCCCCCTTGCCCCCTCCCCAAGATGTAAAGTTGTCAGAGGAAACTGGCTCCCCAGTTAGAGATGATATATTCTAGCCTTCTTTGCATCTAGGAGGGACCATATGGCTAGTTCTTACCAATGGAATGTCAATGGAAACGATGTGTGTCAGTGCTGGTGTTCCTTCCACTTATGTACATGTCCATCCAATTTGCAGCTGCTTGCATCTGCATTTCTTTCCCTGAGGACTTTCTTTGTCCTCCAGAGCTTGTCTACTCACACAGATTGTAAGTACCTAGTAATTGACATTCCGCAGAAAGAGCTCTAAACAAATGATTGACATGATAGAGAAAAACCAATCTCTTTCATCCCTTGAATGGGATGACTCTGAAGCATGTGTTATACACTGTTTCATAGAATTTCCACAACAGGATAGAGCTCTGGTTGCCCTGAGTAAATTGCTTGATAATATGTCCTTTATTAGTCACCTTTCCTTCCCTATCACACTTCCCAACACCATAGCTGACACTGGGATCCCTGACTCAAAGTCTACTCTGGTAAATCCAAACTAAGGCAATAAAATATCTCCCTAAAGCCCCTTTTCTTTTGTTTTACTCTCTTGATTTGTTGGAGAATAACCTCTAATTGCATCCAAGAAAGGGGCCAGAGAAGGAAAAATTTCTAGATTTTGTATATCAAAGATAACCTTCACACTGGATATTTAATTTCTATCTCTGACACTGGAATTACAGTTTCTATCTTTAAACCACATATATAGTCTACCTATATGCATAAAATTATATATTGGAAATTATTTCCTTTTCAACCTTCGAATGCACTACTCCACTGTTTTTCCAGTTTCCAAGATTGTTCCTGAGTAGTTCAGTCATTATAATTTCTGATCTTTTGTACGTGATATATTTTGTTTTGGCTTCCTAACGTTGCTGAAATGCAACATACCAGTAATGGGTTGGCTTTTGCAATGGGGATTTATTAATTTATAAATTTATAATGCTAAGGCCATTAAAATGTCCCAATGAAGGCATTAACAGAATGATACCTTCTTTGAGGACAGGATACCAGCAAGCTTGGGCTCTTCTGTCAGATAGCAAGGCACATAGAATCTCAGGCTTCAACTCTGAACTCCTGAATCAAAATTTGCATTTAATCAAAAGTTCCAGGTGATCCTGGGCTTCTTAGAGATTGAGAAGTACTGGTCTGGACCACATCCCTCTCCTTCCAAGAGGATACATGCTTTCTGGGAGGGGGATGAGATGGTGGGATGATGGTCTCAGCCTCACACTGCCTTTGGAACCATTTCTCCCTTGTAACTACTGCCTTGACTCCTTGATTGGTCCACAGTGCCAGATTTTCTCTTTACTGTTGCTGGTTTTCTTTCAGGGCCTGCCTTGTCTCTCTTCAATCTGGCATGTTTAGTGAATCTCATTCCATCAGATAAGTCTGACTCTAAGTATAAACTGGCCCAAGGTCTCTCCTACAAGGCTCTAGACATCAAGTGGATTGATCCAGGACTCAAGAAATCTGTTTCTCTGCTTCTGGACATTCCATAATATAAAAGAATCAAGTTCCACCTCCAGCATTCTAAGATAGTATGAGGCTTTCTTTACCCTGCTCACGTTAGAATACACAAGCTATTTCCCTTGTCCACTTCAAATTCCCTTTCTAATTGTGCTATTCATCCCCTAAAGAAGGGAAACAGATGGTTGTATGCGAGCAAGCAAAGAGAAATGACAGACTATGTCCTCAACAGCTCCTATTCTCTCCTGTTTCTTGCTCTTTCACATGTGATACCAATTCCCCAAGCCCTACCTGCCCCTCTACCATGAGTGATGAAATTATTGCATTCTACTTGTATGATAAACTTCACTAGGTTTCTGAGAGCTGTTCACAAGCTTCAGACATCTAGATAGCATGATATGAAACATGCATGGAGGGAAACAATATATTTTCAAGCATGCATCAATGTTTATTTTGCTGCTTAAACAGTGCCTTGATTTTCATTGGTGTTTATTATTCACCCTTGTTCTGAGTTTATTAAATTTGTTTGTGGTTGCCTGCAAGATTATATTGACATATATTCCTCCTTACAATCAAAAGCAGTATTTTTTCAGGGTATGAGCTGACATAATAAGACAAATTGAAAAAATGAATGCACCACATTCTATAGATCTGATTTGTCTTTCTTCCTATCTTCTTATTTATTTAATTTGGTCATACTTGGGGGCTAAATGAAAAGGGTGACATTTGGTTTCAGTAAGATAACTCTATTACTTGTGATTATGGTTTCATATTTTTCAAAGCAAACACAATAAAAAATGAATATAGAAGTTAGTTGGTATAATTTGTAGAGCCACTATATTTTATGAATTAATTGTTTTAGGGTGCCTTATGACTGGCACAAATTAAAACAATATGAAGGGAAAACATAAGGTTCCTCTAATAGTCTATTTCTGGTTAAATGTAATTGATTCTCTTTAAATCTGGACATTTTGAGGAGTAGGAAGCATATGAGACATATAGATACAGCATGAAAAAGGATGGTTTGCTGGACAGTTCTGATTTAATTTGCATAATATAGAAGATGTGTCCACTCTGTATGCATTACTTGGTCATTGATAATCTTTGTGAGGTTGTAAGAAAGAGACAAAACCAAAATACCTTTAGTAGAATAAAATGAAAAATTTGATTCCACTTTGTGGTCCTATTGTCACTTCAAATCATAGTACTTTCATAAATTAGTTGGTCTTGGAGAGAACCCAGTCAGTTCAGCAACACTATCAGTTACTCCTTTCTCTGTCCTCCTAGCATGAAGGCATCCATGAAAGGTGAGGGGCTCTCTTCTATTCAGGGATCAATGAATCCATCCCTCAAAAATTGAAGAATTCAAATAATTTGATTAAAAAAAAGAGACAGCGCCCATTTGGATTTTGTATGTATCATCTAATTCTAAACATAATGTTAAGTTCCACAAGGGTAGAGACATTTGTCTGTTTTATTACTGCTATAGTCTCAGCACTTAGAACAGTGATTGGCTTATGATGGGTTCTCAGTGAACATCTGTGGGAAGAATGAATAAAATAGAGCAACAGTTATATCAATGCTGTTGGCTTAAAGACAAAAGGATTAGGATGCTGAATGTAACCTCAGCAAATTGGAGAATATGTGCTGCAGCTTTTCTAGTATCTAAGATGAAGGACATTTACAATTTCCTGATTTGCAGGTGTGCAGAGAGGATTATTTATTTTCTGTTTTTCGGCACTACAGAGTTAGAAAATACTCTACTCAATTGAATTCTGCCTAATTAGTGCTTATTGTATTTGCTAAGTACTTAAGGGTGTAAAGAAATAAAAGACCCTCTTGTTGCCCTTAAGGAGAGTTGAATCCTGTCATTATTCTGATATATTTACCCCTGTCTCCTCCACTCTCTCCACTGTGTCACTCTTTCCTCATTTCTCTCTCATGGAGCCAGAACAACTTGCATTGCTGATAGTTTGTGTGTGGTGTGGGTGTCACAAGGGAAGGCAAGGGTAAATAGGTCCTGAGGCCAAATCAAAGAGTTTTTCCTATTACATTAATTGCCAAAATAGTGATTGGCAATATGATTCATCTGCCTGAATGTTGAGCAAAAAAAAATGGAACTTGAGTATCAGATCAATAGCTGGGAGGTCTAAAGAAGTATAGCGGCAATTACTAGAAATGGTTCAAAGAGAGTGGCTGGAAGCAAGATTTTTAACAGAGTGAGAACTGATATTTAGGGACAAGGATGGTAGTTTAAAGTTGCACACATGGTTGGTGGTCACTATTCACTTAGAATTTGGGTTCCATGTGCATAAATCCAAATAAACTGTTCTTTCAAAATTTTCCAGTGACATTCTCAATGCAATGACATTTTCTTTTTTGTACTCTAGGCCCTTATGTCACAAAACCTCCTCCATATTGCCTCCTGGATGTCTCTCTGGCACCACATAATGATCATATCTAAGATGATGTCCAAATTCTCTTTGCTTAAAGATTAATTCTTGGGCTAACAGGTAAAGGGGATTAATTGAGAAAGTGTATTTGCCTCCCACCCTTTCAATTAAATTTACAGCAAATGTATAAAACCAGGATAAACCCACAGATGCAAAGAGAATGGGAGAGATGCTATAGTTGATTAAAGAAGCATGCATAACTTCCTGTAATTTAAAAGCAGATGGAATAGTGATGGCAAATGAAGCACAGTGGAGGAAGCCACGACTTAGAATTCACATTGAAGAGTTCCAAAGTGGCAGAAAAGACAACCTGCCCAGTGGGCTCACTATTGGGGATAGAAGTGAAATATGTACTTAAGGACAGAGGAAATAACTTAAGGACATCTGTCTCCTTACCTCCCTCTACAACTTCCAGAGGTAGAGCATGAATTGATCCCCAGCTAAACATTCAGAAAAGTATTCTCTTAAAACTAAAACAAAACCTTTATGAATTCTGAGTATGAACAATGAGTGGATTTACCTTCGATTGAGGCTCTTCCCATTCCAGCATTTATAGGATGGGCACCAGAGAATTACGGATGGCTCCTCACCTACTTCCTCTGAGAACTTTGGCTTTGACAAGTTGACACAAGTCCACAGAGTCACCAGCCAAGCCTCCAATTCCATCATTCACAGCTATGATTGGGTCTTCAAAGAGCAGTAGGCATTTGAGGAAAACCATTAACATGGAAGAGAAAAGGCCAGAATAAACAGACAGACAAAACTGACCTCATAAAATACTTTTAGAATTCTAATTAGTATTTTCAAATAATATTAGATAGTACATCCATAATACAAGAACAGAACGATTTTGATAAGTCAAAAAACAAGAGACAGTTTCTAGAAATTAAAAAAACAGAAATCAAAACATTATTTAAATTAAAATTCAATGGAAATTATGTACCATTTCTTGGTCCAAAGAAAATACGTGAATTCAGTTCTGATTTTAAGAAGGTACATTTTGTTTTCAAGTCTGTGGAAGAAATCACATCCAGCCTGTGAATGGTTGCAGATTGTATGTGAGATGAAAAATAGAAATAATTTCTAGTTTGCAAAAGTGGTGCCATTAAATAAATAAGCGTTTGTAGAAAATAAAAAATAATTCAATGGAATTTTTAAATGACAAAAAGACAGAATATCCATAAAAATAGCTATCGATATGAAACTGGATGCCTACTTGCTACCATATACCATAATTAACTCCAGATGGCTTAAAGACTTAAAAATGTAATAGTTTTTAAATGTTGGAAAACAATTTAGGAGAAAAACTTCATGACATTTGCACGAGAATTATAGTCTTAAACCATTAACCCTATTCCTTTTGAGTATCTCTATGCCAAAACAACCACAATTAACAATTTGGTGTATCTTTCTGGAAGATTGTCCTATCCATGTAATCTATGGATATGGATACACACATATTTTACTTTACCTAAATTATATCATATTATATAAATTTTGTGGCCCTTGCTCTTTTTACTTAAAAAAATATAGTTTAACAATCTTTTTGTGTTAACACATAGTGATGAACCAATATGTGGTTCATCATCAATTTTGATGAATATTTTTAATATTAAATAATATTACATTGTTTAATATGTCCTACTTTATTTAGTCAGGCCTATATTGAGTCACTTTCTGTTGTTTCCAGTGTTTGGTATTACAAACAATACTTTAGTGAACATCTTTTCATATGTATTATGGTGAGCTTTTTAAAAGTACATTCCCAGCTGTGGAATTGCTGGGTCAAAGGCTCTGTGCAGTTTTGACTCGTACAGCTATTGCCGTATTGCCATTCAGGAAGACTGCACCAATTTAAAATATGCATTGCCTGAGACTGAGTGTACCCATCGCTAACCTTTATTTTTTTTTAACCTATCCAATGAGTGCAATATATCTCATAGTTTTGACTTGTATTTCTTTATTTATGACTGAAAAAGTACACTTTTAAAAGTTTCATTTTATTGTATTTTCTATAGTCTTTACATATAGTCTGCTTACTTGCTTTTAGAATCACTTATTTTTTATTGACTTGAAACTCTTTAAAAATTAAGGAAATATAACATGGAACCATACTTTTGTGATAGATATTTTCTGTAGCTTGCCCATTGTCTTTTTTTTTTTTTGTCAACTATATTAAGGGATAATTTACATACAACAAACTATATTCTTTTAAAGTACAAAATTTGACGTTTGATGACTATACGTACTCATAAAACCACTGCATTGTTGAGATACAGAACATTTTTATCACTCTTAAAAATGCCTTGTCCCTCTTGGCTGCCCATCCCTCCTCTACCCTCAGCTCCAGGCAGCTATTACGTTGATTGTTGTCAGTTTAATTTTCATTTTCTAGAATTTAACAGTGGAATCATAGAAAATGTACTCTTTTGTGCCTAGATTCTTTCTCTTAGCATAATGACTTTGACATCCATTAATGTTGTTTGACAAAAAGGTAGTTCATCTCTGTTAAAGCTGAGTGGTATTCCATTGTATCTATATACTGCATTTGTTTATCCATTTACCTGTTGGTGGACTTGCAGGTTTTTCTAGTTGTTGGCTATTATTTATGTGCTCATTATGGACATTTGCACATAAATTCTGTATGGTCATATTTTTGTCTTCTTGGGTAAATAACTAGGAGTGGAATGGCTGAGCTGTTAGGTAGGCTCATGTTCAATTTTATGAGAAAATGCAAAACTGCTTTCCAAAGAGGTTGTACCATTTACATTCCTACCAGCAGAATTTTAGTTGCTTCATATTTTAGCCAGCACTTAGCAACATTTGACATTATCAGTCTTTATAATTTCAGCTATCCTAATGGTTATGTAGCATATTGTGGATTTAACAAGCATTTCCTTGATGGTTACTTATGTTAAGCATTATGTTATGTGCTTAGTGGCCATTCATATATCGTCTCTTAGAGAATTTCTATTCAAATTTTTTGCCCATGCTTACTTGATTATTTGTCTTCTTATTGAGTTCTAAGAGTTCTTCATATATTCTGAATACAAGACTTTTGTCAGATTATATATATATATTATATATTATGCATTATATATTACATATTAAAAAGCGGTATAATATGTAACATACTATATATTATATATTGTCTGATTTCTTGTATATTATATATTAAAATATAAGTATATATATAATACATATAACATCTTTTTTATTCCAGTCTATGTCCTGTGTTTTCATTTTTTTGGTGATATCCTGTGAAGCACAAAAATCAAGTTCAGTGATTCCTTCCTCAGTCATCTTCCTCAGCATCTAATGAGTTTTCTATTTCAGATATTGTGTTTTTCAATTCTAGAATTTCCATTTGATTTTTTTGTTATATTTACTTGATTCTCTCTGCTCCAATTTCCTGTCTGCTCATCTGTTATGCTCTTACTTTCCTTGAACCTCAATGAACGCAGTTATTATCGCTGTTTTGAAGTCCTTACCTAATATTACTGACATCTGGGTCAAAGGTTTTTGTTGTATTTTCTCTTGAAAATGGGTTGTATTTTCTTGCTTCTTTATATTTTGAATGATTTGGGGTTATATTTTAAACCTTATGAATATTATGTTTAATGACTCTGGATTTTGTTATATTCTTCCCAAGATTGTTGATACTTTTGTTATAGAGGTCAATTAACTTGGTTAGGCTCAAACTGAAAACTCTGTGTTGTTTAGGACAGGTAGAAGATCAAATCTCAGCAGATCCAATCTTGTAGCCTTGGTTAGAATTTGAATTGAGTCTTTCCCACATATTTATGATTTAGGTATCAGCCAGAAACTTGGATAGAGGCTTTTTCCTCTGTATGATTCCTACCTAATTTTTCAATAGCAGTTCCCCTGGGGGAATCTGGTTCCCTTCCCTTTGGGACAGAAAGTTGGTAGGTTTTCTACCAGTTTTAACTGCTTCATGTTGCAACTCAATTCTGGACAGCTCTCAGACTAAATCTTTACAAATGGGAAATTTATCCTACCCCAATCCCTTCTTCCAAGTTTTAATTCTCCTCCAAAATCTGCTGTTTTTTTTTTTTAACTCTCCAGAGGCTGCAGATAGTTGATTTGAATTTTTTTTCAGAGATTATAGTTGTTTTCTTGAGGTAAATCAATCTCCAAGAAGTTTGCATAAACTCTCGAGTCTCCTGATTAGCTTACATAGCTGAAGAGAATAAAATATAGAGGCAGTTTGTAACCCATATGTGTGTGACTCCAACATCCAAATTATCCAATACATAAAGGACCCCCACCAGAAAGCAGATCATTTAACAGTACTTTAGTAGCGAGTTACTAGGTGGATATCTCAGTTCTCCCCAGAATAGTAAGAGCAGTTAGGACTGTCTGATATAGCACCATCTACTGTACCTTTGTTTTATTGCTGATGACAGCCAGGAGCTGGTAGGCCTCTTCTCCAAGTCCTTGTCTGACTAAGCTGAGAGTACAGTGTCTATGTTTCTCAGAGATTTGAACGTTTAAGGAATGATGATAGTAACAAATTCAGTTTCAAAATTAAACTCAAACAAATTTGGAAGTTGGAAATCTAGCAAAAATTCATATTTTCCTTAGTGTCTCTTCTTTAGCACAACTAAGTAAATATAAATCAGGATGAAGTTACAGATAATACTATTTTATTTAAATCAATCATTTTTTAATACTCTTAAAAATTAATCATTTTTAAATACACTTTGTATTTAGATTTCCTTGGTCTCTATTCTCTCAAGGGTGTCAGGAAGATATGTAATAAATGCATCATTCTTTGTATGTGTCTATACCTTAGGAATCAATGGAGACTAATGAACCAAATGCTCCTATTTCCTTTATTGAAATGCACATCATTGTGGATTTCAAAATCAGGAAAGATTTGAAAAGATTTCTTTCCTAGAGGTTGGGAAGACATAAAAATTCAGTTTTCTTTAGCACATAAAGCCATTGTAACAGTTACATGAAATGTGTATCTGTAGGAATATGCCACTCCAATTCAAGCCATGGATCATTATATACATATTATAGGCCCTATCTACTAGGTGTTCTTGTGTTTGAACATTACTACCTCTGTGCAAGAAGGGGCTGCTGCTTTTAAGTCTATCACTTGGCTGAGGTAGCATTCAAATGCTCCTTCTACCCTTAAAGTTGGGACTTGTAGGCTAATATAGATACTCCAAATAAGATGACAAGCATGGAAGTGACAAATCTGTGAGGGCTTTTTCTCTTTGAAAATGCTGCATTGTGACTTGGTATCATGGGATTTGCCCATATTTTGGTTTACTCTGAGGAGAACAATGCTATATCAGGTGATGGACATCTTTGTATCTTTCATTCATAGGTAAATAATTATATAGTCACACATAACATGGGATTTGCACCTTTAGAGACCTCTGCAAGAATCATTTGCATAATTTTACTTTTAAAAATACATAAAATAGAGCAAGCTACATTTGTCTTCTTTAGGAAGGCTTGTCTACAGAACTTGCCTCTGATTCTTCCACAGAAGGAGAGCTGATCAAAGGCTGGTCTGTTATCCACTGGTAAGACTCTGGGATGAGATCCTGGAAGATCTAAAGAAAGAGTATAGTAAACAGATATTTGACGAAAAATGCTGCACAAGAGACGTGTCTTTTTTTTTCCTACTCTAAGAAGCAAAATGTAATTCATTGGCAAGAGAGATACTTATCAGTAACAGAAGCTGTTTCTCACTTTCAGAGCAGAGGCTAAAGTGTCCAGCATGTTTTGGAAGTAAAAGAATTGATGGTGTTAGCCTCATTGTCTCAGCAGCTACTGAAACTGTCTTTTGTGCATGTGATGGAAACAAGAGTCCATCATGCCCAAAACACCTGTTAACATCCTGAGCCTTCTGCCCTTACTATCATCGTTTTCCCTTGTTCACTCCTGCCCTGCCTTTCCAATGAAGTTATCTGCGTGGTGGTGAGGTGGGAGGTTTCGTTCTTGTGTCCCTGCATTTTGCCTGTCTTAATTGACGGTGTTCATTGCCTATGGTGAGAGCACCGGGGATCTGATTAGGTGGCACTGCCTTGGCATTCTAAGAAAACTTGACACGCGTTGCAATCTGCCCTTGCTCCATATGCTAAACCAAAATACTTTTCATGCTGCGACAGCATGAAATCAACAAAATAACTCTAACGAATAGGTTTCTGTAAACAGGCTCAGGGATTCAGAGACAAATACCAGCATAAAAAACCATTAATCAGATATCTTACGTCTTCTGTATGTAAAAAGAACACACAAACTCTCTAAATAATTTCATCTCTTCAATAATTAAGACATCTTTTGAAGTAAGTTTAAAGGATCTTGACTCAAAATAAAAGCTCTGAGGGGTTCCTTGAGATATCTTTGATATATACTGTTATGAAAAGGAAGAAAATGGTGCTGTCATTTGGCTGTAATTGAGAGGTGGAATTTTTACTGTTTCCTTCTAGAAATGAGCTAAAACAAGAACATGGTGTTTAAAAGTAGCCAAATATTTGTCTATGCAGAATTAAAAAAGATGTGTAATGGGCTGGCTTAATAGTTTCATTAAAAATCTTTAAGAATTATATATATTTTTAAGATACTCATTTGCTCTCTCTCTCTTTCCTAAACTGTATTCACCGTGCTATAGTACTCAAGCATGTTAGAGGCTCAGTAAGGTCCAGATAAAATATCTAAACTCTAAAATCTGGCCTGCCATAAATTGCCTTAGTAGATTTTTTGCATGTCCTTCCCTTTCCCAGACCTGCATTAACACTTTGCGTTGGTCAGATGGCCCATATTCGTGCATCTGGACATATCATGCCTAGATCTGTTCCTGAGTTCACGTCAACATGGTGTGAAAATGATATTTTCTCTATCATTTTCTCAGTGAATCTGACTCCCATGAGCATCAGAATGCTAAAGCTTTGGAGTCATATACACCAGGTTTGATACAGACTAGCATCTCTAGACATAGGACCTCGGACAAGTTGCTTACCTTGGCTGAGCCTTAAATTTCTCATCTATAAGATGGAAATAATAATGATAATAACACCAATGATATATACAGTAGGCTAGCAATGGGTCCAGCATACAGTGGTTAATAAATCCTACTTTGCTTTTTCTGTATATTCCTTTGGATTTAAAACAAATTCCACCTTAGCTGTGAAGACCATTCCCTACCCCCATCTCTCACTTCAGTCCATGTCAATTTCTCCATCTCTTCTGTCTTGGGACACTTTTTATCTGGTACATTCATTTCCTTTTCTTAAATTTATTTTATTATTTTTTCTTTTTTGTGAAAAATAATATATATACAATAAAGCAATAAATTTCAAAGCACATCACAACAATTAGTTGTAGAGCAGATTTCAGAGTTTGATATGGGTTACAATTCCACAATTTTAGGGTTTTACTTATAGCTGCTCTAAGATACTGGAGACTTAAAAGAAATATCAATATAATGATTTAGCATTTAACTTGTTTGTTAACACTACCTCTTGTATAACTCTACCATCACCTTTGATCTTTCTCCTACTTCTTAAGGATATTTGGGCTCTGCCCATTCTAACTTTTCATGTTGGAAGAGGCTGTCAATAACATGGGATAGGGGGATGAAACTAGTTGAAGTTCTGGAGAGGCTGGCCCCTCTGGATTTCAGGACTTATCTATTCCAGGGACCCATCTGGAGGTTGTACGTTTCTTGAAAGTGCATGGAACCTTTGCAGAATCTTATATAATGCCCTAGATGTTCTTTAGGATTGGCTGGAATTGTTTTTTTTTTTTTTTTTTTTTTTAAAGGAAAGACAGAGAGAAGGAAGGAAGGATAGAAGGAAGGAAGGAAGGAAGAAAGGGAAACATTTTCTTGTTTTATTGTATTCTGTTTCTCCGTTTTTGTTACATGGGCTGGGGCCGGGAATCGAACCGAGGTCCTACGGCATAACAGGCAAGCACTTTGCCCGCTGAGCCACCGCGGCCCGCCCATGGCTGGAATTGTTTTGATTGGGGTTTCGCACGTTATGATAGTTAGTGATATCTAACAGAAGCTTGCATAAGAGTGACTTCTAGAGTAGCCTCTTGACTGTATTTGAACTCTCTCAGCCACTGATACCTTATTTGTTATACTTCTTTTCCCCCTTTTGGTAAGGATGGCATTGTTGATCCCATGGTGCCAGTGTCACACTCATAGATTCATTTCCTTTTTAAATTCGCTTTAAATCTTGGGCTCTATTAAATGACTAGAAATACATAAATCTTGTGGAGCACATGAGACTTGACACATAGTGAGTGCTCCATAAATATTTCTGTGGCAGCTGCTGGTATAGGAAAGGCTCACAGTTACTCAAATGTCTATGGTGCCAGTGACCCAACTGATAGGGTATGTTTGTTCCTGAAAAGAGGCAATAAAGAGTCATGGCTAAGGGCACACACTCTAGACCTATTCCTCCAGGATTCAAATCTCAGCTCTACTATTCCCTCACTGCACGACCTTTGACAAGTTGCTTCACCTCTATTGCCTCAGGACACCAATAATAGTTATCTGTTTCACAGAGTTGTTAGGATGGCCACATGAATTAAAACAGGGAAAGAACTCAGACAAGTAGCCTGCAAACACAAACTACTTTATATACATCAGCTATTGCTAATATATATCTTTAGCCTTTTCAATTCTGACCCCCAACTATTTTGAAAGCTCCTGAAGGCAGAGATGTATATTTGTATTGATCTTACCATTTCATAAGGACTAAATGAAATAACAAATAGCATAAGGTAGGTCTTCTACAATGCCTGGAGCACTATAAAGCTTTATAATAGCTAGTTTCCTGCCCTTTACCTTACCTACCATACCGAGTAGTTCTAGCAAATGCACATAGAGCATTTTTTGAAGGGATAAATGAATATTGATTTTTCCTATATGCCAAGGAACATCATTAAATATAGAGAGTATTATAATTCAAAAAACTGCCTGTCATTCCATGGAAATCTGCTTTGGTGAAATTATGTCATCTTCATTTTATTACTAACATCATTTAATATATCCTGACTGCCCCAAGCTTCCTAATGTTATATTTTGTTCTGGAGCCCTGAGTTGCAGTGCACTGTTTGAGTCTGGCATTGCCTTAATTTTCTTTTGGCTTCATCTCCATTTCCTTTCTGTTTTCTCTTTTTCTTTCCTCTTCTATACTGCTGACTTGACTTCACATGTAAATCATTGAACTGCCACTAAATCGTGAAATAGCTTTCCTTTACAAAAGACTTGCTAGAATTGTCCTCAACTGCTTCCATCTGCAACATTTCAGCATTTCACAGGTGAAGCTGTAAAATCAGTATAAAAGGAAAAAAAAACTATCATCCTTCATGCCTTTGATATTGAAGTCATCACCAGTTTGACATGGGTGATATAAAGTAGGCCCCTGAATAAATCTGGAGGGTGATGATGAGTAGGGTGACTAAAATACAAGTGGTTAGGTTGACTCCAGAATCTTTTTTGTCAGCAAGAGTAAAGAAAAGCAGTGTGGGATTACTCAACTACAAAGATTGGGTATAAACCTTGGATTTACTATGAGCAAAGTATATAATTAAGGTCAAGTATCTAATCTTCTCAGCTTCCATTGATATATCTGTGAAAGGGGCATCACAATAGTTATCATAAGGTTGCTATGGGCATTAGCTAAGATTATATGTATTTATTAACTATGACATTTGTAGTTGGTATAAAAATGGAAGTTTTTATTGTTATGATTAAGTTGTACCAGAGAAAGGAATTCTTTCCAGTGCAATGGATTTTCAGATAGGCTCTGGGTTAAATTCCTAGATTAAATCTGAGGTAGACATTTGCATGCAGAAGTTTATTGGGGAATGCCTTTGGGATCTACACTTATGTGAGAGTGAAGGAAGTAGGATTCAATGAGGTTGGGCTGAGATGCTGTCTAAACAAAGACATCAGCTCATCTCACGGGAAGTTCTGTTGTTCAGTGTTGTCTCCATTGATGCAAGGGGACTGGGACTTGGTACTTCTGCAAACACCAGCTATTTAATGTGGGCTGTCCCAGGGAGGGACCTGCTTTCAGGCAAGGCAAGTTCCAAAGACAGATTGAGCTGAGAGATTTCAGGCACCCAAACTCCCAGCAGCAGGGTGAATGAGCATCAATTCTTTAGGGGGTTTGGGCACTGCACTACAGTATCCAATATAGGAATCTAACTATAACTATATATATGGCAGTTGCATATGGCACATTGTTTATATTGTACTGCTTTTTCTAGACATTATGATCCTGGTGGGTAAGAGTTATAACTGTCTGACTGTTTGAAACATAGAAGATGTGTTAAATATAATGGAATTGTATATAAAAACTATTTTTAAAAAATATATATTCTTACCTCCACTTAAGAATTAGAAAATCTACCCTCAGATATATAGACATTACTGATACATTCATACTGTAGTGCCAATTTTTCTTTATAATTGAAATAGAACACAAAATACAGTGAGCAGAACAGTGCTTTAATACCATTTATTTGAATATATTATGGAAAAAGATAAGCTATGAATCTTCTCAAACAATTTATTATCAAATTTGGTAACTGAATCCCATTTGTAATATTGTTTACTAAGATCCCTATCTTCTCAATTGATGAATGGATAGAAGGGTGTATGAATAATAATATGATATAGTAAAATGTTAATTGAATAATCTAGGACATGCCTTGATAATTCATCAGTATGTCATTCTCTCCTCTTCTGCAAGTTTGAATATTTTCATTCTAGAGTTTTAGGGGAGAAGATCCCTATCTTTATTAAGTTGGCCGAGTGTGTAGTAAAATATTGAACTGGTATAGTTCTTAAGTGAAATAAAAGACAGCTTGTAGAAGTCAAGCATTTTGATATACAGGAAGGCCATACAGAGTTAAGGACATCTTTAGTTGAACAAACAAATATCTGAGTTTCAACTAGTTGTAACTTTTGAGGCATTCGATGAAGGGGAATCTTTTAACTGTAACAGATACATTATGGAACCAGCAAAAGGTATCTCCTTGTTGAGACTGAGAATCACAAGATTGAATAAAGATAGTTTTAGGTTAGAGATAATTGGCTCTGATTGCCTCATTTTACATGTGAGGAAACAGATCTGTGAGTTGAAGTAACTTATTCAAAGTTTCTTAACTAGTTAGTGTAAGAGTGGGACTTTTTTTTTTCCAGAAACACTCCTTCCTCCCAAACTCCCTAACACACAAAAGGATCATAATGTCACAAACTATGCTATATTCTCTATTTGGGGCAATAGCAGATATTTATGGGGAGCTATGTCAGGTTTTCTCTGACTGAATAATGTCACCCCACCAACCTACCATAATTACTTAAATTACTTAATGTTTTCTAGGAATACAAAGCCTGACATAAATATTTATTTGAGTGAGTTAGTCCGTGAGTATGTGAATGATTAAATGAACAGTTAGGCTAAATTTCTCACCAAATTTAATGGAAGAGTCACATGGAAATGAGGACATGATCCCCAGGAGAGCTGAGTTTTGATACGGCAGAGGCAGAGAAATTAGGATATGGTGGAAGTCTGGAGTGGTGCTTGGAGAGGGATAGATAATGGAAGGCTTTGAGAAGTAGGGGTGGTAAAGGTGGGCCTAGGGCAAGGATGAGACAAAGTTACAAGGCTAGTGGGGCCGAAGGCAAGGAGAAGGACTTCTATTTATTTTCCAGATGGCTCACTGTGCCCTAGAATGCACATTGAGGGTACACTGGAAAATGATGAGCATCTTTTGGGCACTTGTGGTGGAGAAATGTCTGACTTTCTCAGAGCCAGAATTTGACATACAGGCAAACTCTAGCACAAGTTGTTTTCCTTTATTTATTTTACTCTAATACCTAAGTGGTTTGTTTGTTTGTTTCATGTTTTTGTTTTTATTTCTGCCATTGCCTCAGGTTAATCGTCTTCAAACCTGTTTTAGCTGTGGAGTCCTTTGTTCACATGGCATCTTACTTGGGAGTTCTGCATATGAACGAAACAGTTATGGTGGTCCTTTTTGATGTGGAACAAGTTGGGGTTGGGGGGCCGAAATCATGCCCATTCTTACAGAACTCTAAGGAACCCATGGGTTCCAAGGAGTACAGTTTGAAAGTCTCTGTCTTAGAAAAATAGAGAACACATCATGGTCATCTGAGGACAGTAGAGAAACAACTACAAAGTGTTATTTCTTTAAGGAACTGTGAGCTCTCTAAATATGAAAATGTTTTCTGCTGGGATTCTGTCCTATTCTTTCAGAACAGGTAGAATGTAACTGGTATGCTTGAATCAGTTTTGTTTCCTACCAAAACAAGATCAAACTGATATTGAAAATATATATTCAGATAGGTTCCATAGTGTGCTTTGATGTGGGAATAAGCATTCCCTAGTCAACAGAGGTAAAAAGAATCTTTTATACCTTTCTCAGATTACTGATCTCAGGGTCCCATTTCTGCCTTTTCAGAGGTAACTATTATTGTTATTATTTTCTATTTATGAGTAGTCAGAAATTTCACACTATACAATGTGAGATATGAACCGTCCTCAACTCTCTCTTTATAATTTACAACTTACTCCCTTCTGAAGATATCTAGATATCCTAATGCAGATATTCTGCTTTTTTGCAATATATGAGTATGAGAAATTCCCTCCCTCTTTTACTATATTTTAATTTTTTCCAACAACTTCATGAAAACGTATGTGGACAACATGATTAAACATTGGCTATAACTCTTAATATTCACCCTTCAAAAATCACTTATTCCAAGTAATATAAAGTTCTTTCTTTTACTTCTATTGTCTTTATGACTGGCAGATTCTTCATAGGGTAGATAAATAGCTCATTTAATTTTTTAGAGTTGAATTATTGATGAGATGTCTGCTGCATGCTTGATATTGCTGAATTGTTCACCTCACTCTCGAGAGCAGTGCCAAGTTCTGAGCTGTGTATACACCAAGAATAATAATGTTACAAAAATTTATCATGTCTTTAGAGGTTAACAGTGTCAATTCAGCAAGAATTTAAAATTTAGTCATCTCTAAAATAAGAACTTTTTTTATTGGTAGTAGATTCACTTCAAGACTTTGTAACAGAAATATGTTACCACTAATTGAAATACAGTTGGGAGGGGAAGCAATTTAATGAGCAGCTACACTACGTGCTCAGAAAAAGTAACGGAGAAAGGAAATCCATAGTTGCATGAGATGGAAGATCTAACTGTGCTTGAGATATTGGATTGAAAAGTAATATATGAAGTCTAAATCTTATGAACACTGCTAATTCTGTGCTAGCTAAAGATTATGCAATACGATATAGAGCATATTAACACATACTTTATAAGTTTGCCGAATTATATTTAACATTTGATTTTTTGTTTTGTATGAGTCATTTTCAAATTTGCTGCTGCCATATGTTGTGGATATTGATTGCTGGGGGCTGCCTAAGAGCCAACCCCCTGGTATTGCACAAATCAAAATAATAAAATGATTATTTAATTTTTATATCGACATGTAATGGAAATGTAAACCAAGTTGTTTTGCTACTCCCTTACCAAAGGGTAGATTCATGTACAACTATGACAATTTGACTCTCCCTTACTTTTAATTTTTATATTTTGTATCTGGTAATACAAAATCAGAATAAAATCTTTGTAGCTGATTATTCCAGTGACGAGTTTGTTGTGGTAGACTCCTCTGCAGAGCCTGTACCACCATGTTGACAAAGCCACATTGCTTATTATACCTGTTTTTCTATCTTGGACATCTATAAAGGATTTTAATTAAAGCAAAGGTACTTTGACAAAAATAAAATGAAAAAAACACTTACACTGATGACTTTGAGAATATATATGAAGAATATAAAAGCAAATCATAATCCCAATTTCAGTTTATGTTATTCTACAAGTCATATTGCCGGACAATGGACCTACTAATAGCCCTCTTTAAAAAATGGTTGTACTTTGTGTGGCTTTAAAAATCCTAAACTGGACTCATGCCAAAATTTGCTCTCTCCAAGCAAGCTAACC
Organism: Tamandua tetradactyla; assembly: GCF_023851605.1. Taxonomy (NCBI): domain Eukaryota; kingdom Metazoa; phylum Chordata; class Mammalia; order Pilosa; family Myrmecophagidae; genus Tamandua; species Tamandua tetradactyla. The sequence goes on along the minus strand of NC_135341.1, from coordinate 63,321,357 downwards.
TATTTTGAGAAATGCATATCTTTCTGGGTATGAATATACATACACATACACGCATACATATATGTTCTTATTTGTCATATGTTCTTATTTGTCAACAGTATGCAGAGACTTATGACCTTCTATTTTATCCTAACTTCTGGATTTTATTATTTGAATTTTTGCATTTTTCCATTCAATTCAAAGTAAACTGAGAATTGATACTTTACCTATAACCCTTTGTATATATTTTTTTAAGATTATTCTAGTGATTATAATATATTGAATTGGTTTGCTAAAGCTGCTGGAATGCAATATACCAGAAATGGAGTGGCTTTTAAAAAGGAATATATTAAGTTGCAAGTTCAATTAAGGCACCAGTGAGAGGTTACTGTCACTCAAGAAAGGCAAAGGCTATTCAGAATACCTCTGTGAGCTGGGAAGACAGCTGGCTGCCAACTGCTGGTCCCTTGTTCCTGGGCTCCAATGCTTTCAGCCTCTATTTCCTATGGGGTTTCCTCACTTGGCTTCTCCAGGATTGAGTTTCATCTCTTGGTTTCTCTTTGCTCTCTCCAGGTCTGGCAGCTTAAGCATCTCATGGGAAGTCCCCTGGCAACACCTCTCTCTCTCTGTCAGCACTCTAAACATCACCAAACATCCATGTCTCTGTCATCTTTGAAGCAACTATTCTCCAAGTGTCTGCATCTGAGGTTTCTCTAGAATGTTTCCCCTTTTAAAGGATTCTAGTAAACTAATCAAGACCCACCCTGATGGACCCACATCTCCATCTAATCAAAACACCCAGTGGTGGGTATGTCACATCACCATGGAAACAATCTAATCAAAGGGTTCCACCCTAAACAATATTGAATGACAATTAAGAGATCATGGCTTTTCTGGGGTGCATAATATTTTCAAACCAGTACATACATGTTCTCATTATAATTTATATAGAGTTAATATTACACTTACTTTGCATAAAATGTGAAAATCTTGCAGCATTATAGTTACATTTACCTTTTTTCTTTGTGCTGTTATGTTTTGTGCATATATCTATATACATTATAAGGCCCAAAATTCTGTTATAATTTTTGCTTTAAATATATCTTTTTACAAAATAAAGAGAATAGATGTATTGACTTTTATATCTGATCACATATTGAACAACTTTGCTCTTTATTTCCTGCCTGTTGATCTGAGTTTCCATCTGGTATATTCCTTTAGCATGAAGAGCTTCTTTGAGCATTTCCTGCAGTATAGGTTGGCTGCTGATGAATTCTTTCAGTTTCCACTTGTCAGAAAATATCTTTATTTAACCTTTTCTTTTAAGTAGTATTTCTATTGGACATAGAATTCTATTCTTTCAGCAATTTAAATATTCCTTCTATTGTCTTATGTATTCCATTGTTTATGATGAGAAGTAAGCTGTCTTGATAATTTGTTCCCCTGTATATAATGTCCTTATTTTTTTTATCACCTTTGAGATTTCCTCTTTATTTTTGGTTTTCATCAGCTTGGTTATGATGTACCTAAGTATGGTTTTCTTTGTATTTATCCTATTTGGTGTTCTCTAAGCTTGTCAACTCTGTAGGTTAATGCTTCTCACTAAATTCAGGAAAATTTTGACCATTATTCTTCAAATATTCCATAATGCCTCAACCTGCATTCTCTTCTCTCTCTCCTTCCATTTCTCTCTCCTCTCCCCTCCTCTCTTCTCCTCTCCACTCCTCTCCTTTCCTCTCCTCTCTTCTCTTTGTAAGACTCCAACTACATACATGCTGTACCTTTTGCTATTGTTGCATAGGTCCTTGAAATGCTGTTTATTTTTTCAGTCTTATATTCTCCATCTTCCTCAAATTAAACAATTGCATATTAATCTGTCCTCAAGTTCAATGATCATTTCGTATGCCGTCAATCTGTGATTAAAGCTATCAAGTGCATTTTTATTTCAAACATTATACTTTTCAATTGTAGAATTTCCATTTGACATTTATTTTCAGTTTCTATTCTTATTGTAAAATACTCTGTTCTAGTTTGCTAGCTGCTGGAATGCAATATACCAGAAACAGAATGGCTTTTAAAAAGGGGAATTTAATACATTGCTAATTTACAGTTCTAAGGCCGAGATAATGTCCCAATTGAAGCAATCTATAGAAATGCCCAATCTAAGGTATCCATGGAAAGATACCTTGGCTCAAGAAGGCCAGTGAAGTTCAGAGTTTCTCTCTCAAGTGAGAATGCATATGGCAAACAGGATTGGGGTTTTTCTCTCTCATCTGGAAAGGCATGTGGCAAACATGATGTCATCTGCTAGCTTTCTCTCCTTGCTTCCTTTCATGAAGCTCCCTGGGAAATGTTTTCCTTCTTCATCTCCAAAGCTCTGGCTGATGGACTCCATGCTTCTCATGGCTATGTAGTTCTTCTCTGCTCTCTCTGAATCTCTCTCATTCTCCAAAATGTTTCCTCTTTTAAAGGACTTCAGAAACTAATCAATACCCACCCAAATGGGTGGAGACATGTCATCACCTAATCCAGTTTAACAACCACTCTTGAATAAATCATATTTCCAGGGAGATGAATCTGATTACAGTTTCAAACATACAGTATTGAATAGGGATTAGAAGAAATGGCTGCCTTTACAAAATGGGATTAGGATTAAAAATGGCTTTTCTAGGGTACATACATCATTTCAAACCAGCACAAACTCCATCTTTTAATTCATCATGGTCATATTGTCCTTTAAAATATCTATAAAAGTTTCTTTAAAGTCTTTGTCTACAAATTCCAACATCTGGTTCATTTGGTATTGATTTCTGCAGACTGCTTTTTCTCTCAATTATAAGTATTCTGGTTTTGACTTTTTGAAAAATACGTCTCCTAACTTTTGGTTTTTATGCTGAATATTATGTTTGATAGATATAGGAAATCTGTTGTTTTCCTTTAAACAACGTTGACTGTTTTTATGTCTGACAGTCAGTGGTGGATACTTTTTTCCTAGTCAGGCTTGGATTTATTCTTTTTAGAACTGATATCTTTAGTTTTTAAATTAATCCTAGGACATGTCCTTACTCCTAATACATTATCTTTGAAATCTCAACTGAATGATGAGTGAGGTCTCCTCACTTTGCCTGGGCTGGAATACACTGGAATTCATGCCTTCTTATATTATTGTTTAACACTCAGCCCTGCAGAAATAATTTTTTTTCTAGGTCCTGTGATGTCTCACTCTGCACAAATGTAGCAAAATCTTGGACAGAAGTCCATGGTCAACCACTACATATATTTCTGGATCCCCCTTCTTCATGGCTTCTCTTCTCAGGTAGCGTGCCTTGAAAGTTCCACAGCCTGTCACTACCTTTTCAGATCAGTGAGACCACCAATCCTCTTAGTTCTATTTCCTTGCCATTGAAGGCCAAGTTGATTGGGAGTCATCTTCGGGCTTACTTTTGATATTTCTCTTCTTCCAAGGATCACAATCTTGTCCAGCCTATTGTTCAATTTATGGAAACAATGACTTCATCCATTTTTCAAAATATACTTGTTTTTGGTGAGAGAACAAGTCAGGTACCATTTAGTTACTCTGTCATGCTTAAAAGTTGAAGTCACTTTCAAACAGATACTTTAATCCAGTTGACTTTCATAATAGTAAAATCAGGTAGCATGTTAGAATGTTTTAAATAGCCCTCTGTTTTAGTTTGTTAGCTGCCAGAACACAATATACCAGAAACAGAATGGCTTTTTAAAAAAGAAATTTAATAATTTGCTAGTTTATAGGTCTAATGCTAAGAAAATATCTCAACTAAAGCAAGTCTATAAAAATGTCCAAATTAAGGCATCCAGGAAAAGATAACTTGGTTCAAGAAGGCTCACGATGTTCAGGGCTTCTCTCTCAGCTGGAAGGGCACATGGTGAAGTCTGCTAGCTTTCTCTTCTGGGTTGTATCATAAAGCTCCCCGGGAGGCGTTTTCGTTCTTCTTCTCCAAAGTTCTCTGGCTGTGCACATTCTCCTCATGACTCTCGTCATTCTGTTGTCATTCTCTGCTCTCACAGAACCTCCAAAGGTCACTGACTGGTTGGACTCTGTGGTTCTCTCAGCCTTGTGGCTCTGCTTGGCTCTGCTGTGGCTTTCTCATTGTTCTCAAAAGACATTCTCAGGTTCATGGTTCTGCAATATTCCCAAGCTTTTTCCAAATTACTTCTTTACACATCTCCACCTAATCAAATTTAATACCCACAGATGATTGAGTCACATCTCCACGGAGATAACCCAATCAAGTTTCCAACCTATAGTACTGAATAGGGATTAAGAGAAATGGTTGCTCCCACAAAATTCTTAGGATTAAAACATGCCTTTTCTAGCGTATATAAATCCTTTTGAACTAGAAAATCCCAATACCCGCCCCCCAATACACATAAAATATACTACTCCTTCAGACTTTTTATATAACATAGATAAAATTTATTTCAGCAAAATAGATTAATCTACTTTTGCTCCACAATTGGATAAATGCAAACATTTTGGATATATACATATACAAAGATAGAACTATTTGATAGCATCTGCATATACTTCTGTTGTATATGATAGCATTGTTTCTTGAAGTAGCAATAACTTTCTATAGGGAAGAAGAAATAAATTATTTTACTATTTCAGCAAATCGTCCTGTATAGTTTAGAAATTATGTCTAATTCAGGTAGAGACCTTTGTTTCTTAAAATGCGGTTCAACTTACCAAACCTTTCTACCAGTACCTTTACTCTCAGTGGAAAGAAACTCAATAAATGACTTTGCCATTTATTTTTATAACATATTATATTATAATATGCTGTATTTTTCCTGTATTTTATAATATAGTAACTATCTACTGAAAATTGAAACCTATACTAAAAAGACAAAATATGGCATCCTATATGTTATTGTCAAAATTATAGAACGTCACCTAAAGAGGTTTTAAAATTATTTATAATATATTTTGCAGATTGTAACTAAGAGATTGCCATGATTCATCTTCCAGAATCAAACACATTAATGAATTTAAGTGTATTAATTTTCCCTCTAACATTGAAAATTTATTATTGGCTTGTTTTGGCAGTAAGAAGTTAAAAGGGGTTCAAGGTCCAAGTGAAATGGTTTTTAAGTGCATTGGAAACTATGAGTTATATTCATTTTAACATCACCAAATCCCTTTAAAAGCCCCATGTTGTCAGTGACAAAGTTTTTACGTCAGAATTTTATTTTATAAATACCTCATCGCCTTAAACATAGAAAGGACTAGGGCAGATATTTCATAAACAGGGAAGTACCTTAGTTCAATAAACTTATGAATAGTACAATATTCTAAACATCCTCATTAATAATCAGGAAAATGAAAAATAAGGCCACATTGCCCTATAGATAGGGAAAAAAATAAGTTTGACTTTACCAAATTTTGACAAGGATATAAAACAACAGAAAACTCTCATATACTGCTTTTAGGAGTATAAATTAGTACACTCACTTTGGAAAATAACTAGGCATTTTTTAGTAAAGTATATATTCTTGAAAAAGCAGTACACATTGACATCAGGATAAATTATACAAGAATAGCCATAGCAGCATTATTTGTAATAGCCAACAAATAGAAAAACTTCAGTTTCTATCCATGGCATAATGTATAAGGAAATTAAGTTATATTCGTACATTAGAATACTACACTAAAAAGTAATAAAAATAAATTAACTGCAACTACTCAAAACAATGTGGATTAGTCTCATGAACATTGAAAGTTCAGTGAAAGAAAGCAGACACAGTAATACATATTGTATATATTTACAGTCACATAAAATTCAGGCATCATATCAAACTACATTGCTTAGGTATGCATACATAGGTGGGAAAATTATAGAGAAATGAAAAATGTGATTATTATAGAAGTCGGAGAGTTGCTATCATCAAGGAACAGGACGAGGATTCTGGGTATCTGGCTATGCTCTATTTCTAGACCAGAGTGGTATTTACACTAGTGTTTTCTTTATGACAATTCATGACACTTTATATTAATGTTTTGTATCATTTTATGTAAATATGTTATATTTCATAATACAATTTTTAAATTATACCCAGAAGATTCTATATAGATTATTAGAAGCAGAGGAAAAATAAGAAAATGGATAAAATAGCAATAAAAATATATTGTGATGCTTTTGCCTACAAGTAGAATACAACCTAATTGAAAATAATTGAAATAATAAATCCTACCTTTTAAAACAAAAAAACCTGCAGGTAAGATGGGTTCAGGTTAGCTTAATATAGGGATCCAAAAACAACATCATTGACTTAATTTTGTTTCTCCCTCTGTAGTGGTTGGACTCCCACCTCCCTTGAAGAACATAGTTTGGGGAAGGAGTACTGATGACTGAATAAAATCAAGGTACTGTTAGATAGAGAAATATGTATGCTATCTGCTACAGATTTAAAAATATAGAAAATGTCCCTGAAAATCTTGAGCCTTGGGATAAAAGCACTCTTAGAGTATTAGTCAACATTACCAAAAATGGCCCCTCTTAGAGCATTTCCTGATGTACTATTTTAATTTAAAGAATAAAGAAAATTACTACATGAATCAGAACAAATAAATACCACATTACCAAAAGAGAAAGCACAATCAGGTTATGTCGCATTCCAAATGCTAGAAAAAGGAGGAGGAATCTCTACGGAATTTCAGAGGAAAGTACTCTTTGTTTCTAATCCCATGTATTTCCTGGTAGGCCATTGTTTATGGTCAAGGCCAACAAAAAGATACTGTCAGTTGTGCATGGAGTAGTAAATATCACCCCAAGAACTTTGCTGAAAACAGACAAACAAAAAAATGCTTGAAAAGGATGTTTCTGATGTTCTTGTCATGGAAGAATAAATCAAACTAAAACTTCAAGAACTGAGAAGGAATTGCATTCAAAATGGCATTAAGCTGTGAAGCTTAAAATTTAGATTGGATTCTTTACTTAGAAGGTTATTTTTATGCATATTAATTAAGAAAATACACATAAAATATTTAGCACATTTCCAGGAATGGGGGAGTGACTAAATAAATATTAGTTATTTTAGTAATTGTTGTGAATCTAACTTTTTTTTTTTTTTAACATGGGCAGGCACCAGGAATTGAACCCGGGTCCTCTGGCATTGCAGGCAAGCATTCCTGCCTGCTGAGCCACCGTGGCCTGACCATGAATCTAATTTTTAAAATAAGCTCTATTTTATAGAACAGTTTCAGTTTTACAGAAAATTTGGGAAGATAGTACAAGGAATTCCTATTTCCCCTATAGTTAACATTTTATATTAATATGGTACATTTGTTATAATTAATGAACCAGTATTTATACATTATTATTAAATAAGGATATTGCTTATTCTAATTTCCCTCATTTTTACCTAGTTTTTCTTTGTTCTAAGATTCCATCCAGGATACCACATTATATTTAGTTATCATGTCTCCTTAGGCAATTCTTGGCTGTGATAGTTTCCCATATTTTCCTTGTTTATAATGAGCTTAGTAGATTTGAGAAGTTCTGGTCAGATAGCTTGTAGGATGGAATTTGGCTTGTGGTTTTCTTATGATTAGACTAGGTTTGGGAGAGGAAGACCACAGAAGTAAAATGCCATCCTTATCACATCATTTCAATGGCTATCAATGTGACATCACTGTTGATGTTAACTTTAACCACCTGGCCGAGATAGTATTTGCCAGGCCCTCCCCTGTAGAGCTACTGTTTCTCCTGCTTTCCATACTGTGCTTTTCAGAAGGAAGATAGGTGTGGCTTACAAAAAGGAGGCAATTATGCTCTATCACCTTGAGGCCAGAGTATCTGCACAAATTATTTGGAATTCTGTTGTATGGGAAGTGTGTCTCTTTACCACTAACATTTATTGTATCTCCATGGACTCAAGGATTTTTTTTTATATTTTGAGTGATAATCCAATAATACTTTGTTTTATTGCTCAAAATTTTCCAACTTTGGCCATTGGGAGCTCATTCAGTTAGCTCCTGTGTGCATTTGACAACCTCCTATCATTATGGCGTTTTGTCTTTTTCTATTATTTCTTTTTTTAGTACTTTCCTTACTCTTTGGCCCTATGAGATGTTCAGGATCATTTTGTATATCTCCTGCCCCAGTCCTAAAATTAGCTAATTCTCCAAGGGACCCTGGTTCCTTTTATTGGAGAATGGTATTAGAAACCAAGATCTGGGTGCTAGGTGTGCTCATTGCTAGTGGAGTATCTGCTTCTAGGTCCTCTCAGCTGGCAGAAGAAAATATATATATGTGCATACTAACATGTCTCTATATTTATCAATAAATATTTCTATATATAACCATCCATATCTACATTAAGTTAAAGATGAATTCATATTGATGTATCCAAGTCTAATCTATGAACACATGGATCACTCTAGCCTCTTCCTTTCCCTTGCTTATTTGTAAATTCTAACTTGATCAGTGAGAGATTTGGCTCCCACCATCTGCCACCCATTTAACTAATTGTTCAGTTCCAGTGTGCATGCACAGCAGTAACAGAATTATTAACCCATACCCCATTAATATTATTTTAAAATTTGATACAAATGTTAAATATACTTCTTGGATGAACAGGTATCTCATTCAAAAGTATTGATAGTATATATCTGCACCTTACATTTCTATATATTTTTTGGTTTTAATTGGGATACTTTGGGGGTAGTAAAAATGTAAAATATTATCATATCTCACAGGTAGTTTAATAGAGATGTCTAATTCTTGATAAAAATCATAAAATATAGGTTAAAATGTAATGTAAAGATGTATAATAAAAATTGGTCAAATAACTTCCAAATCACTAGTGAAAAACGGGAAAATACTTGATCTCTTTACTGCACAATTGAAACTTAAAAAATTTAAGCAATATTTAAATTTTAAAATTGTCTTTTGTACCAAATCAATAAAAATAATTTTAATTAGAAGAGCCAAATTTATAGCTATAATTTTAAAGTCCAATTAAGTGAAAAATATTATAGCAGCAAATGTAAAGAAGTGCAGCATTTAGGGATATGCCCATTGTGAAGAATTCTACTTTTATCTCTGTAAGAGTTTAGACTCTCTAGGATGACTAAATCCGAAGTGAGCAGGAAGGGCTGTGTCTTGTTAATCTTGTTTGTCCTTCTGATAAATGCTCCTAGTACCCAGAAGCACTCAGTGAATGTTGAATTGATGATGACCTTCCTTCATTTATAATTTAAGCAAAGGTACATGATTTAATCATAGCCTGTGTGTAAGATCAGAGATTTTGTGCATATATAGTTACAAAAAATATATAGTTTACAGTCATTGCAGATTGTTGATGGAATCTTATTCCCTTTTAAAATCCAAATAGAAAGTCTTTATAACTCACACGTGATTATTGACATCAAAAGGGAATTTACTCCTGGGGCCCATTAACTTAGTGAATACCACAAGTGCATTTGTGTGTGGGTTTTACAGATCACTGAATACTTCACAAAGAGACTTGATTTGGTTTCAAGCAGACATCTGAGAGGCTAAGGAGAAAAGGGAAAAAAAGATGCTTAAAATTGAAGCATTTGGGAATTGAATATCAACTTTTAAAACTGAAGTTAAAACATCTCTGTAATTGTAATAGAAATTACTAACACAAAGTACATAGAATTTATAGTAATTTAATAGATGTGAATATTTTCAGATACAGCTTTTTGTGTTAATTGAAATTGATGTAACTTCAGATATTTCTTAAAAGTTAAAAAGAATAGAAATACAAATTTTTGTGTACTAAACCTTTGGATGTTTGATGTACAGATAAAAATACACCTTTAGTTCTAATATGATTCAACAGCTGCAATGTGGGAAATAATCTCTAAATTTGAAAATTATGCTTAATTTATATAGAAGGAATGTGAATTTACTTTGGAAAATTTGTATTGTATCTTTTATCTTTGTATTATACCTTGTTTTTAACTTTTAGTATATTCTGAAGTTTTTTCTCAATCTTTTAACAAATTTCATTAAATATTAATAAACAGCCAATCAAATCTTTTCAATACACCTGATTTTTGGGGGGAGTATATCTGATTAAATTCTGGACATTCTTTTCTCAAATATTATGGCTTTATCATCTCAAAACTCCTGCTTTTATCATCTTTGTGTTTGCTGCTCCCTCTGATGATAACAGCACTACTCAAAGAGTGGGCCCTGGACCAGCAGCAGCAGTATTATCTGGATACTTGCTAGAAATGAAAAACATTGGAATCAACCCTAGCTAGAACTACCATAACAAAGACTATTGGGTGGGGAGCCCAGAAGTCTGTCTTTTGTCTTGCCCCCCAGGTGATTCTGATACATGATAAAGTTTGAGAAGCGACTGGCCTAGAAAACTCTTCCCCTGCCTTTTTGTATGTCTGGCTCTTTCCTAAATTTCAGGTATCAGTATAGCTGTTATCTCAGAGAGATCATCCCTGACCATTTCATCTAAAGTCGGCCTTCTCAATTGGTCTTTTTGTTGTCTGTTTTTTTATTTTAAAATAATTTCTGATTCCTCTTTTAAAGACTTCCAATAAACTAATCAAGACCCACCTGGAATGGGTGGAGTCACATCTCCATGAAGACAATACAATCAAAAGCTTCTGCCCTACAATATTGAATCAGGATTAAAAGATATGGCTGCCTCCATAAGATTGAATCAGGATTAAAATATGGTTTTTCTGGGGTACATAATTCTTTCAAACTGACACATACGTCAAATGAAAAAAAGTCTAACGAACTACAAAGATAGAGAATCTTAGACCCTTAATGAATTCCCAGACTAGGAACAGTTTACGAACCCAAAGCCCCTTGAATGAAGAGCAGGCCAGATGCCCTTGGGGAAGTGCCCTGTTACATTGCCAAAAATTTTTACTATTAATTTTCCTCTCAGCCTTCCCCTAGGAAACCTACAATTTTTTATCAGGATAACTGTGCATTGGGGAAAAGAAATGATCAGATATTGTGTGGCTTATTAAACATTGGCTCAGAGGTGACATTAATTCCAGGAAACCCAAAATATCATTCTGGTCCACCAGTCAGAGTAGAGGCCTATGGAGTCAGGTGATTGATGGAATTTTAGCTCACAGTTCATATGATAATATGTCCAGTGGGTCCCTGGAACCATCCTATGGTTATTTCCTCAGTTCTGGAATGCATAATTGGAATAGACATACTAAGAAAGTGACAGAATCCCCTCATTAGTTCCCTGACTCATGGAGTAAGGGCTATTGTGGTAGGAAAGGTCAACTGGAACCCACTAGAACTACCCCTAACCTACCAAAATAGTAAGTCAGAAGCAATATCATATTCCTGGAGGGATTGAAGAGATTAATGCCATTTTTAAGGACTTGAAGGACACAGTGGTGTTGATTCCCATCACATACCCATTTAACTCTCCTACTTGCCCTGTGCAGAAAACAGTTAGGTTGTGGAGGATGATACTGGATTATCATAAACTTAACCAGGTGGTGATTCCAATTGCTACTGCTATTCTAGATGTAGTATCATTGCTTGAGCAAATCAACACATCCCCTGGTACCTGTTATGCAGCTATTAATCTGATAAATGCATTTTTCTCAATAGCTATTAGTAAGGACCTCCAGAAATAGTTTGGCTTTCAGCTGGCAAGGCCAGAAGTATACCTGCAATCTCCTACCTCAAGGGTATATCAACTCTCCAGCCCTATATCATAATCTTATCTGCAGGGAACTTGATAATTTCTCCCTCCCGCAAGACAGCACACTGGTTCATGATATTGATGATATCATGTTGATTGGACCTAGTGAGTAATAAGTAGCATCTACTCTATTGCTTATTGGTGAGGCATTTGCATGTCAGAGGATGGGAGAAAAAAACAACAAAAATACAGGGGCCTTCCACCTCAGTGGTATTTCTGTGTGTTCAGTGGTGTGGGGCATGTAGAAGGTTAAGGATCAGCTGTTGCATCTGGCTCCTCCTACCACTAAAAAAGAGGCATAGCACCTAGTCGGCCTCTTTGGAGTTTGGAGATAGCATATTCCTCATTCCTCATTGCTACTCGGGCCCATTTACTGAGTGATAAGAAAAGGTGCTAGTTTTGAGTGGGAACTGGAACAAAAGGAGGCTCTGTGACATGTCAAGGCTGCTGTGCAAGCTACTCTCCTACTTGGGCCATATGACCCAGCCGTTCCAATGGTACTGAAATTGCCAGTGAGAAATAGGGGGGCTGTCTGGAGACTTTGGCAGGCTCCTATAGGCTAATCACAAGAGGAAAATGATTAGAAATTTGTTGACAAAGAAATATGGGGAAGAAATATGTGGATAGACCTTTCTGAATGGGCAAAAATATGAGGATATTTGCGTCCCATGTGAGTGCTCACCAGAGGGTGACTTCAGCAGAGAAGATTTTAGTAATCAAGTGGGTAAGATTATCCGTCTGTGGCTACCAGTCAGCCTCTTTCCCCAGCCACTCCTGCCATTGTCCAGTGAGCTCAAGAATAATGTGATTATGGTATTAGGAATGGAGGTTATGCATAGGCTCAGCAACATGGACTTCTACTCACCAAGACTGACCTGGCTACAGCCACTGTTGAATGCCCAACTTGCCAGCAGCAGAAACCTGCACTCAGATCCCAGTATTCCATGAAGTGATTCCATTCCATGAAGTGATCAGCCTGCTACCTGGTGGCAGGTTGATTACATTGGAATACTGCCATCTTGAAAGGGGAAGAAATTTGTCCTAACTGGACTAAACGCATACTCCAGATATGGGTTGGCTTTCCCTGAATGAAATGCTTCTGCCAAAACTACCATCTGTGGACTTATAGAATACCTTATCCACCATCATGGTAATCCCCACAGCATTGCTTCTGATCAAGGAACTCATTTCACAGTAAACGAAGTGGGAATGGACACATGCTCATGGAATTCTCTGGTCTTACCATGTTTCCCATCATATAGAAGCAGCTAGGTTGATAGAATGGCCTTTTGAAGACTCAAAGACGGTGCCAATTAGGTAACAATACCTTCTGGGGCTTGTGCACTGTTCTCCAGGAGGCTGTGTATGCTCTGAATGAGCATCCAATCTATGGTGCTGTTTCTCCCATAGCCAGGATTCATGAGTTGAGGAACTAAGGGGTGGAAATGGGAGTGGCACCACTCACTATCACTCTGAGTGATACATTAGAAAATTTTTGCTTCCTGTCCCTGCAATCTTAAGCTCTGCTGGTCTACAGGTCTTATTTCCAAAAGGAGGAGTGCTTCTACCAGGAGGTACAACAATGATTCCATTGATCTGGAAGTTAAGACTGCCACCTGGCCACTGTGGGCTTCTCATGCTTCTGAATGAACAGGGAATGAAGGGGATTATTGATTAATGTGCTAGCTGGAGTGATTGAAATAGGGCTGCAACTACACATAGCGACTCGTGGAACCCTATTTTATTCAAGGGGTTATAATTCACTGCTTATCATTATTTAGTTTGATACTTGAATTTTCCTAGATGTGACAAACTCTCTTTATGTTCTTTTGATGCATACTCCTTTTTCATTGAATATTACTGGACTTTCTGGCAAAGATAGTCTAGGCTCAGTTTGTCCTTTCTCTATCCCAGCCCTGGAATCAGCCATTTCTCCACGGCTATGGGTGAGCTAATTGCTACTGGGAACAAAGCTCTAAGTAGGTCTCTGTGCAGGCATGTGTGTATATACACCACTGCATATTATATATGTGCATCTATCTTTCTATGAAGAGCAATGATTATAAAGGACAGTCTGAATAATTTAATTTACTTACATGTTTGTCCATGCCCACTAGAATGTGAGCCCAGTTTTCTTTTCTGTTCTCCTCAGAGCAGAAAATAGTGTCTGGCATAGAGTAATAAATATTTAAACAAATATAATTTTGTGTTTTTTTTTAAGTAATGAATGTAAAAGTAAACTTTTGAAAAATGAATTTCCACCTAGTGACAAATATCATCATTTTGTGCCCGTAATAACATTTATCTAAAACATGAACTTATAAACTGTTATTGAAAAAGGGTTACCTACTTCGAGGCTCGCCCAAGCACACTGTAGTCCCCCCTTTTCCTCTGTGTTCATGCCTCATTTGCTTCTTCCTTGCTGGTTTGATTTCTCCTCTGAGAATGAACAGGGAGGAAAAGCTGATGAAACTGCTTTTGTAAAACCTGCTTCTTCACGGGCAGCGCCAGCTAACTCTCGATGGGGAGAGGGGGTGAAAACTCATAACTAAAATCAGGTTTTAAAGCTATAAATATATTCAATTATCTCCATAGCCACTGTCCCCATGGATAATTGAGCCTGCAGAGTATGTTCTGGAATAGAACAAAGGGGAAATTGTAATTCAACAAATGATTATTGAGCACTTACATGTATAACACCATTCCAGAATACATTGGAAAATTAATTGCACATTTTAATTACAGCTGTGTTTTTTCCTCTAGGGGAGACATAACCATGGAACTAGGAAAAGCAAACTTTATACATGGACCCACCATTCACCAGTAGAGTAAATAATGGGATGGTCATCAAAAGCAGACAGGTGCAGTGGGAACTGGGGACCCAAGATTGCTTAAGACTTAGAAGGGGGTGAGAGAAGTGTCAGTGTATTACAATATCAACTTTTTCCTTTCAGTCTTATAGCATCTCTGAGAAACTTGCTGTGCAAACTCAGAAAGGTTATTTTGCCTTTCTGGGCTTCGGACTCCTCATTTATACAATTGAAAAGTGGATAAATTTTCCATTTATCCATGGATAAGTGCAGTTATCCAAATGTGGTCCAGGGTTGTTCACATCATTTCAGGGGACCCGTTAGGTCAAAACTATTTTCTTGATAATAAGAGATATCGTTTGCCTTTTTCACTGTCGTTCTCTGATGAGTGCACAGTAGTGATTTTCTGAAGCTACATGATGTGTGATATTGCAATACTCTGAATGTGGAAACAGACATAAAGACCCAGCTGTTTTCTCTTTAAGGAGCATTAAAGAATTTTGCAAAAAATGTAAGGCAAAAATGTCATCACTGTTCAGGTGGGTGGGGGTTGGAAGCTATACTTTTTATAAAAATGTAATATTTATGTTAAAATGTACTGGGTTTGTTGTCATTTTAAGATGAACTAGCAGATATTTAAAACATTTCTAAGTTTTTATTCCTTATGCAGAAAATATCGATAAACATAACCAGTAGTGTGTTGCATTGAACTAGCTTCTAAGAGCTGATGGTGCACATACCTTCCAATTCTGCACTCAGTGATATATCACATTGAGGGTGGCCATGGTGGGAATTGTGGAAATGGGCTGGCAAACATTTATCAGCACATCACTAGAGAACTAGATATAACTCACATAAACGAAAGCTCTCTGGGGTCCTCAAAGGTTTCTGAGATTATAAAGGAGCCCTAAAAAATTTCAGAACGATTGAGCAACACTATTTACTTTCTAAGGTCTTTTTTCTGCTCTGACAGTGTATGAATTGTTAAGTAGTTAGGAAATTTATATTTGGCATGTTAAATGATTTGCTGAGGGCTGGATTGAGTGGGCTCATTTCAGTATCCATGTCACAGATTTTAAGTCCCTCATTTTTCCAAATCATCACACAAGTAGCAACTGAGGTGAGAGAAGCCAAACGAAGCATGAACTCTCTCTCAGAGAGGCCTAGTTAGAGCAACGCAGGTGCCTGGGTCCAACTCCCAGCATTTTGCAGGGCAGTCATAGAAAAGTCACCTAATGAGATGAGAAGCATGGCCCTAAAATTGCCTGGTTTTGCCAAGGTCACTTCAGCATTTGAAATTGCCACCAACATGGTTTCTTCCCCAAAGGACTTGTTCTCAGCACCAATAACATTACCGTTTTAAGTAATGAAAAGAGAGCACTGTTCTCAAGAGTATCAGTCCATCAAAGAACCCAGAACACCTTAGCTTTCCCTGCGCAATTCCATGAGTGCTATGAGAGATGGGACTAGAAATCTGGCAGCACAGGGATTATTCTAGATAAGAGACCGCATAGGGAAGAAAAAGAAAGAGAAGAGAATGGAGAAAGAAAAGAAAGGTGGGAAGAAAGGAAGGAAAGGAGGGAGTGGGAAAGAGAGGGAGGAAGAATAAACAGAACATTAACTGCTATTCAAGCTTTTGGGGTTAATCAAAATGTAAATTGGGGGCAGGCCATGGTGGCTCAGCAGGCAGAGTTCTCACCTACCATGCCGGAGACCCAGGTTCGATTCCTGGTGCCTGCCCATGCAAAAAAAAAAAAGTAAATTGGCAAGACATGGAACAGTGAAGAGGCCAGTGGTGGATGAGCTCCATTCTTACCAGCCACATATCAAAGGTAGGTGTCTTAGGTGCAGTTCCCCAGGAACAGTACCTGAATGAGGGCTTTGTGTGCAAGTAATGCAATGACCTGCTCCAGCTGAAAGCAGCAGGGAGTGAGGGGAGCAGATCAGGAAGAAGAGGAAACCAAGCAAGACCCAAACTTGGGCAGAAACCCCACATCATGTAGGGCATGATCTGCTCCTTCAGAGCAGCTCTGGAGTTTACGTTAAACCTCTGAGTTGTCCTAACCTGAGGCAAGAGAACTGGGTATTCATATTCTCTTGCTGGACATTTGTTTGCTAACAGTCTCCCAGGTGAAATAAACTTCTTGACACTTTGGGAGGCTCCAGTAACCTGAAGTCGGCCCTTCAAAGAAGAGTTAAGTGTGCTAGCTGCTGAAAGTGATGAAACCCAGAAAGTTGTGGGAGATGGGATGTTGTAGGAAAATAGTAAAAAGGATTTGAGAGTGTCTGAGCCGAGCACTAACATTATTGGCTTTAATATATGAGTTTCTCACTGTGGGCACCAAGCATGAGCCGACTAGCTGAAATCCCACAGGAGAGAGCTAAGCACGGAGAAAGGGAATCCCAGCAGCAAGCAGCTTTGGGATGTACCATGGGGTGGGGTTGGGGCGGTACTGAGGGGGCTTAGCCAAGGTCAAGCTATGCCAGAGAGCTAGTTGGTCAGTGACAAGACACCTCAGTGCCCCCGGGACATTGTCACCTGAGAGAACCTGCATTTGGATGCCTGGCACAAAAACGTGTGGGAAACCAGCCCATCTCAGTCAGAGAAGCCATGACAACCCACTCAAGGGCAGTTCCATAGAGGGAATTGGCCCTTCTTTCTCTCCTCTCCTCCCAGATCCTAAGACCAGAAGAGAAGAAAATGGAAGGGAAGTAGATGTGTCAGTACTGAACTTTGATTCTCCTTGAATCCTGGGAAGTGGAATGAGAGGATTAAGGGCAGGCTATGGCCCTCTTTCCAGTTAAGCCTCCTTAATCGAAGACTGGCCTGTGATCAGAATTGGATAGAAACTGGAACTTTAAACTTGATGGATCTTTAATAGCCAAAAGTGGTCCAGAAGTCATGGAATCTGCCCAAGGTCTTGCTAAGGGGTCTTCTATCTCGTAGAGAAGAGAGATTTTGATAATACATTTGAGACCAGTGGTTTGAGAAAAATAAAATATTTTTAAGTTTACACTTCAGTTTGTTCAACAAGTTGGTTATACTTGGAATTGTTTACTCCTTTTGGATACCTCCCATGATGTGTCCTCAAGTAACTTCCTCTACCTCAGGTGAGCCTCTATAGCAGTGTTTATTGGGATGGCTGTGGCCTGGCAAGGCTCGTCCACTGCCTGAGGACATATCCTGCCCAGCCATCATGTCCTTGGGAATACTGAAAATATGAGCAACACAAGATAGAAGGGAAACACTATAATGTAATTGTATATGGTAAAACACTATGGATAAATCTCATTATATTTCCAAAGTATGAATTTGGAAATATGCGTGGGATGGTTTCTGCTCCTCAATTTTCATTTATGATTTCCTTTAAAAATACACTTAAATACTTCATTTTAATTAAGGAAGAATGTTTGGCCCTGGATATAAGCAAATTGATCAACCCTTTGGGCAATTGTTAGGACCATCCATTGGAAACTGATTTCAATGGTGATCTGAAGCTGGGCTATCTGGTTTTATAGACATTGTCCTTTTGTCACTCTGCAGGTGGCAGGAGTCCTTGTTTGTGCCACTGTTTGGAATGCTCTGTGAAGTCCCAGCTAGAGAGTCCAGCTCAAGTTTTAGATCTCTTCCTCCTTCCTGTCCAGCATTTCCTAACCTGCCTTCTAGTCGGTTTCTATGCCCAAACCTTACTTGCTCCATTTCCCACTTGAGCCATGAGGCTAAGATAAGATACACAGCATATCCTGAGCTGAAACAGGGTATGATAAATATGATTCATTAAACAGAGTGTACATCAATATCAGGCCAGGGTAGAAAATATACAGTATAATGAATGGCCTCCAGTCTGAGATTGAAGAAAGTACAGTCATCCCATGGAAGGTTTTCAGTGGCATCATCAATCACAGAAGTAAAAGTGGAGTGGTTTGTGGTATTACTAGAATGCCATAAAGTTAGGCCGTTTTCCCTTCCCGCCTCACTTCCCCCACCAGTCCTCACCTCCTTTCCTTAATGATGGTAAAATCAATCGGCTACCTGTCAGTAACTCACAATCACCCTTTTCCCCTATTGATGTTCCTTTTTATGGTGTCAGCAGGTGTCCTATTATTATCCTAAATAAATTTTCCCAAGAATAATTTAATATAGGTTGCCAAACTTATTAACTGACCATAGATATTTTAGACTTCAACATCTCAGAAGGGACTCAGCTACCAATCCCCCAAAGATTGGAATTTCTTTGCACAAATGATAAAGTCTAATTCAAACTGCCCACTTAAAAAAGAAAAATTCTTTCCTACTATTTCAAACTATTTCTTAAAGATTCCTTTTTCAGAAAATTAATAATGGTGATGGGAAATAATGTGAATCTACTCAGACAATCAGTATTTATGCAATATGTAATACGTGTCTAATACAATTGACTCATAGAATTTGTATATATAAATATTCTTGCCTTGTTGTTTTCAGCTAAGTTGAATAGTTTGAAAGAGCAATCTTGAGTTACATGCAACGTGAGAAAGCTCAATTTTTTTCATTTGCATCTGAGGAATACAAAATTCATTCCACAAAACATTTATTGAGTGCCTACTATGTACAATGCAATAAACAAGTTCAAAAATAAATCTTTCCCTCAAAACCTTCAAACATAATTTCCTTCATATAAAATAACACAAAAAAATCAGAAGCAAACTGATAAGCCCATCATCCCGAAGGCGATCCCTTTATTTCAATTTTTTGTTCATACCTCTGTATATTAGAGTATAATACAATGTTTATTATCAACATTATTAACATTGTAAGCATTTTTCTATGGTAATAAATAATATTCAATATGTTACAGTGGTTAAGAACACAGACTCTCCCAGCTGTTGAATTTGCAGAAATAGACAAGCTTATCCTAAAATTAATATGGAAATGCAAGAGATCCAGAATAGCCAAAACAATCTTGAAAAACAAGAACAAAAAGGACTCAAACTTCCTGATTTTAAAACTTATTACAAAGCTACCATAATCAAGACAGTGTAGTACTGGCATAGAAATAGACATATAGATCAATGGAATAGGATAGAGAATCCATAAATTAAACTTTACATTTATGGCCAATTTATTTTTCATAAAGGTGCCAGGACATTTAAAAGGGAAAAGATAAGTCTATTCAACAAATTGTGCTGGGACATATGCAAAAGAATGAAGTTAAACCCTTACCTCGTACCATATACAATAGTTAACTCAAAATAGATCAAACCTAAATATAGAAGCTAAAGCTATAAAATTCTTGGAAAAAACCACAGTTGTAAGTACTTGTGACTTTGGATTAGGCAATTTTTTTTAGATATGAGGCCACAAGTACAAGTGACAGAAAAATAAATAGATAAAATGGACTTGATCAATGAGTATGATTGCTGAATCATTATATTGCTATTTCTTTTTGTCTCCAGTATTTTAGAGTAGCTAGAAGTAAAAACCTAAAATTGTGGAATTGTAACCCATATCAAACTCTGAAATCTGTTCTATAATTAATTGTTGCGATGTGCTTTGAAATTTATTGCCTTTTTGTATATATGTTATTTTTCACAAAAAAGGAAAAAAGTTGATTGTGATGACATATACACAGCTGTATGATGATATTGTGAACCACTGACTGTACTCTTTGGATTACTACATGGTATGTGAATATATAATACCTATCAATGGAAAATAAAATTTTTTTAAAAATGGACTTGATTAAAGTTTTTAACTTTTGAGTACTGAAGAATAATATAAACAATTAAAATACAGCCATTAAATATGAACACATATTTGTAAGTCATATATCTGATAAGGGACCTGTGTTCAGAAGATATAAATAGCTCTCACAATTCAAAAATAAAAAGACAAATAATTCCATTTAAAAATTGGCCAAAGATTTTAACAGACATCTATGCAAAAAAAGATAAACCAGAAGCACATGAAAAGATGCTCAAAATCATTAGTCATTAGGGAAATGCAAGCCAAACCCATTTTGAGATACCACTTCACAACCACTGGATGGCTATAAACAAAGTAGGGGCAATATCAAGTGTGAGGATGCAGAGAAATTGGAACCGACAAACATCACTGGAGGGATTGTAAAATAGCGCAGGTGCTTTAGAAAATTTTTCAGTTCCTCAAAAAGTCAAACACAGGGTTACCAAATGACTTAGCAACTCCACTCCTAAGTATATACCTGAATGAATCGAAAACATATGTCCAGGCAAAAAGAATTGTACATGAATGTTCATAGAACCATTATTTATAACAACTAAAATGCAAAACAACCCAAATGTCCATCAACTGATGAATGGGGAAAAATATGATATTTTTGATGCCATGCAATACTATTCATCCATAAAAAGTAGTGAGAGAACGTCTGAGGAAGAACATGGACTCACTGTTCCCCCAAAACATCTAGTGGACAGGCAGAGACTGTCTGAAACGTGTGTTCTTGTGCTCGAGAGGCCAAGGGAGCTCTGTATAGCATCCAGGGAAGAGCCAGAGGAAGAGACTAAGAAACGGTGATAAAGAATGTGAATAGCTTGCTTTGTGACCACTGCTGTGTCAATTTCTCACTCTCAAGGTGGTCACTGGCTGCTATGGACAGAGAGGGATTGGAAGTCTTCTTCCCCAAGAACAGGGGGAATAGGGCTGATCACTGATCATGGCCTTTGATGGGTGAATTTGGATGGCTGGGTCCCAGCTCTGAGTTGCCGTTTCAGCCCACTCCAGACACAGACAGCCATGACCATTGTTTCAACCCCCATCCCTAAGAAAGGCAGAGGTGGCGCAGGTTTATAGACAAAATACCTCTTTAGAGCTGTGGGGAACAGTTTGCTGAAGAGCGCCATCTGCTGGGCAGGCAAGGAAAATGCCATTTGGAAGAGTATTCAGAATGACTTCGGCATCTTTCCTAACCCTCTCCCCAGGGCTGTTTGGAGCTGGTCTGCACCCCCTTCATGGGTCTCTGGTTCTGTTTTGCTTGGGAAATACTGACGGGAAAGTTCTTTCCAGGTGACCCTCTTTCCAGAATTTACCCCCACAGAAAAGCAGCTAGAGGCAACAAAAGGAGTATAAAAAAATAGAGAGAGGCAAAACAAAAGTAAACAGAACAAATCAAGATTCCAGGAGAAGGAACAGAAGAAAGAAAGACTTCTCCTGGGGGCAAAACAATTGCACAAGTAGTACAATCTTGAAAGTTGCACTACTTATTCAGGCCAGCAATCAGATAAAGAAGAGCTGAAAAAAATCTGATTAGTTAAACACGGGCAATTCTAAAGACCTAGAATAAGTTGAATCAAGTGTTGAAGAAGAGGCTTAACACAAAGCCAATCAACACTGAAACCCTGGATAAACTGTATAGTGTGTGAATATATCTCAATAAAATTGCTTTAAAAATCCCACAATAAGATACGACCTCATGCCCACTAGAATGGCTGTTACTAAAATAACCACCACCACCACCGTGAAAAAGAACAAGTACAGGTTGCTATTGCAGAGAAGTAGGAACCATAATACATGATTGGTGGGAATGTAGGATGGTGCAACCACTGTAGAAAATAGCGTGGCAGTCTCTTAAGAAGTTAAGCATAGAGCTACCCCATGACCCAGCGATCCCATTTCTGACCACATGGTGCAAAAAATCTGTACACCAGTGTTCATAGCAACATTATTCATGATAGCCAAAAGATGGAAACAACCCACCTACCCATCAACAGATGAATGGATAAATAAAATATGGTATACACATTCAATGGAATATTACTCAACTCTAAAAAGGAATGATGTTCTAACACATACAACTGCGTGGAGGAACCTTGAGAACATAATGCTGAGTGAAATAAGTCAAACAAAGGGATATTGTAGGATTCCACTTGCATGAAATAACTAAATATGGAAATTAATCGAGACAGAAAGTAGACCACCGGGTACTGGTGGGAGGGAGAAGGAGAAGTTAATGCATAATGGGTGCAATGTTTCTGTTTGGGGTGAAAGGAAAGTTCAGGACCTGAATCGGGAATCTTCTTGAAATGTCACAGGACATAAATAGCCATTGCAGATTCTTTCTCTCAGATCCCAAACACTTTTATTGCTTATTACTTGGTCTGTAATTCTATTCACATACTTAGGAGCTTCTCTCCTACGTTGTAGTCTGTCTCTCTTAACATCTCCACTTAGATGTCCCACAAGCATCTCAATTTTGCCCTGTCCAAAACGGAATTCATCATGTTGCTCTCTCAGCCTACCTCTCTCTGCCTTTTCCCTGTATGGACAATCCAGTCCCTCAAGCCTGATCTTTGGGCATTGTGCTTGTATTCTACATCTGCATCACCACATCTTCTTCATTTTGCTTCTTAACTGACTCATGAATTTGTCCCTTCTATCTCTCCCCATGAACACTATCTATTTTACTTGCATTTCTGCATTAGTTTTAAAACCCATATCCCTATATCTAGACTTGTCCTTTTTCTAATCCATCCTCCACTATTTTCTTGAAAGATCTCCCTAACATAGAAATTGAAATATATCACATTTCTGCCCAAACTCCCTCAGTGTCTCCTCATATTCTTCAAATTCAAATTCTTTAAACCCTTATGTTTACTTCAGGATTTCATGTCCAGCTACCTGTCAAATCTCACAAATCCTCTCAATCCTCTTCCCTCCAAGTATAGTGAACCCCTTGCAGCTCCCCAGTCTTGCCATATGCTTTTACTCTACCATGTCCTCACACACATTGCGCTCTCCATGTAGAGTTCTCTATCCCACCAAACCAACTCCAACTTGTCTGATGGTTCTCACCTTGGCTGTGTATCAGAATGAAACACTGAGAAAGTTCAAATAATATTCACACTAATTCTAATGAACAAGCAGATGTGAGACTCACTGTAAAACAAGACTTAGGTCCAAGGTCATTATGGAAGCCTACACTGTCCCTCTCTTTTCTTCCATGCCACCCTGTCCAAGGTGTTACCTCTGGGTGCTAAATTAGGGTAAGAGCTTGGTGTCCCCATCCCCATCACCAAACCAAATGCTGACCCACTGACAGGATTGAATACATCCGTGTCCTAAGAATGAATAATGAAATTGAACATCTTTTTTATTTTTTTGTAGAAGACATTAGTTTTTATGCCAAGTTAAAATGCCAAGTTGACCTCAAAATGCAATGAATAAATACAGAAGTGCTTGCTGAGTGTAAGAAGGCCATAATTCCTCTCTCTCTCTCCATGATTCTCATCATTATCCACTGTAGGAAATTTGTTTATGCAAAATAAACCCAAGCAAGTTATAAAAGTGCATTTGAGATGTTATCAGGTTAATTTATAACAAATCTCTTCAGCTTTGCCATTAGAAATTCTGATACTGGAAATCATTTTCTATTTGGTGAGATCAGAGAAGGACATTTTCAGCTTTGGGTCTTTGGTAATTCCAGCTTTCTAAAGAGTACAGTAGGACCAAAAGGGGTGCAAGGCTAAGGAGCACTACAAAGAAAATGGTAAGGTGAGCGAAGGGCTAACATTTACTTGATTTTTAGAGTCTGAACCAGGTGATGCCTCAGGAAGTTGAAACAAGAAGCCTGGCTGACAGTTGCATAATTACAATGGCTAAGTTGGCAGGAGATGGTTCCCTCTGTCCCTGATGCATAGCATTTATGAATGAAAGTGCTCAGCATCCCAGTGGCTCTTCTTTTGAACTGGCTCATCCATTACCGGGATAATGATTTTCCGTCTGGGCAACAGCAAAGCCAAAGGCCTATTACACAGGGAACATAAAGTTAAAAAGACATTATGAATAAAGCGTTGGCGCATGCTGGCTTTTGCCAACTCTTCTCCAGACAAGATTGCCTGATGCCGACACGTGTTTATTACACTTAATAATGTTTACATAATTCTTCCTTGAGCTCATTAGAGCTGTCAGATCAGAAGTAAATGTGTTCCCCCCTCTGTTTATCTCTGAAGACTTCACAGTCAATAAAGTAAGATGAATGATATGCAGGGCACAGACAACCTACTCCGCGGCTCTGCAAACACTGCCAACTTAAACCGGGTGGGCTTCTGGGCCTCCAGAGGGAGTGTGAATCTGATCAGTCCTTAATTCTAAAGCAGTGCTTTGATGTGCTTGGAATTACTCTTGGAACTTGCTAAAATGTCTATTACCAGGCCCCAACCCCAGACATTTTTATTCAGATTTGGGGTGGGGCCCAGAATTTTGCATTTCTGACAGGCTCCCAGTGGTGCTGAGGTTGCAGGTGCCTGGACTATATTTGGAGTAGCCCTGTTCTGGAGGTCATTTCCAATTATGTCGTTTGTTGTGGGGTATCAGTTGGCAATTGGGGGCATTCTGGCCAATGGGAAGCAGCGGCGGCGGCAGCAGAGTAGTGGCAGCATCCGGAGACGTAGCAGTGGGTGCAGTAGCAGCAGCAGCAGCAACCTGGGAAACCCCACTGGGTCCGCGCGACTCTGCGCGGTTGCGGGCCGGCGTGGAGAGGCGGGGCCTGGAGTACGGGGGTGGGGCCTGGCGCCCGGGGGCGGGGCGCAGAGAGTAGGGCTCCCGCTGTCTACTCTCGGCAGCGGCTGCAGGGGCTGAGGGCACAGCCAGCGGGCGGCGCGCCGCGGACTCCCAGGCAGCCGGCCGAAAGGTAAAGCCAGGAGAGCGCGCTGGCGGGTTTCCCCGCCTGGCGTCTGCTACCCGAACCCTGGAGTGTTTCCGGCCCCCAAAGCTGCGTACGCGCGCCCGGGGCATTTGCACTGCATCCCGGGACCTGCTGCTGAGCGGGGATTTTGCGTGCACCGAGGCGGTGCCCTGAGCGGGGTGGGGAGGGTCGGGTCTGCAGTGGGAGCCAGCAGCAGGTCCCAGGACATTTGAGACTCGGAGACAACTTTGCGCAGTGGACCTTCCCCAAGTTCCCTTTATTGCTATTGTCTTAGAGCCTCCGTCTCACATCCCCCTCACCCCCCCACCCCGGACTCTAGCTTTGTTCTCATCAGGCCCAAATCGCCATCCCCAAGGGCATGAACCCCGGAGTCGCTGGCAAGTTGCACCTGCCAGGGGATTCCGCCCGGTTTCCCTTAGCATCCCTGCCCTGCCCAGAGCGTTCCTGCGCACACTGGGGCTGGGCACAGCGAGACCCCAGCGCTCACGGGGACAGAGGTCCTCACTCCATTCCCTCCTAGGCTCGGGGCTTAAGTGTGGGACCTTCGGGATGCGCATGCTTTGGGACCCGAGTGAGGGTGAGAAAAAGTTTGGAGCCTTGGCTGGGGCTGGGAAGCCCGCGACGCAGGGGCTGCACATGAAAGGAGTTGGAGAGAGTGCCGGGCGCTTGGCACCGGACAGAGGGACCCGGGTAGAGATGGAATCTGGAGGCTGAGGCTCCAAGCCCGTGTTGTCAGCGGAGATGGGGTGCTTATTGTGTGCGCTGGTTGTCAGGAAAGAAGCCGCGTGTGATTACAGAGAAGATGGGAGAAAAAAAGAGACGCATTCATTAAGGATATATGAATTTTAGTGTGCTGGGTGCACTTTTTCTCCCTCTCTCTCTCTTTCTCTCCAGATATTTTGAAAAGCAAGGGATGCATTGTACCCGAACTCCCCGAGGTGAGGGGAGGGGACGGGGGGGTGGTAGAAGGGATAAGTTCTACCCAACGCAGGAGCTGGCTTTCAAAGCGAACAGGTGACAGGAAGACTTCAACGTGTGTGTGTGTGTGTGTGTGTGTGTGTGTGTGTGTGAGTCTGTGTGTGTGTGTGCGCGCGCGCTACTGCGGACGCTCCTGGTTCTGGACCTCCCGCCGTGCCTCCCCCCCGCCCCCCCCCCCCCCGCCCTGTCCAGCTCTCCACCGCTGTTTGAGTTTCCCCGCCACCTCCTGCTGGAGGCTGTCAGGCGGCAGGCAAAGCGATGGTCGCGGGGTGGAGAGGACAAAAGGGTGCCCTTGGACGACCCGCCGAGGGCGAGGCTGCTGCTGCTGTGCGAGGGCTGGGAGAAGGCGGGGGATTCCTTCTCTGGCAGTTAGAGAGAGAACACTGCGAAGAGAGGGATGTGGTATGGGCGGGAGAAAGACAGGTGAGGCTGAGCCGAGAAGCAGCAGAACAGGAGGAAGAGATCCGAGATTTGAAAGCACCTTGTCTCACTGGCTGCAGAATTATAAGTCAATTTAAAAACAAGAAAACGATGTGAGACCAAAAAAAACAAAACGAAACAAATAAACCCAGAGGATAAAATATTAGAGGATGGGAACATAAGTTTGATTATTTAGTAAAGACGTTTTTGCAAGCAGTGTTAATCTGAAACCCTCTTCGAAGTTTATTGCAGGTTTTAGGTAATCTTCTTGACACATTTTTCCAGCACCTGCTCCGGAAGTACCTTTTGACTGTCAGAAAGAAGTAAAAGGCATATATATATACAAATAAAATGTAGCTAAAATTAAGTTTAAATGAAGCTTTGAGCAGGATTAAATGGTTTGTGTAACTGCTGAATGTTGCTAAAGTACTGTCAGGGCTATAAAATAGCCAGACAAAAATAAAGGAAAAAATAATTGTAACAAGAAAATGAAGGCTTTACAAGAACTTCAGTAATGAGCACATAACAATTGATGGTATGATGCAGTAATTATTTTCGTATTTACGCCATTAACGATTGTAATTTAACGTTAATGTCTTGGTATTTTATTCCTTCTCATTTGCAGACAAAAGCACATCTGAGACACCATCAGGGAGTAATTTGGTAATATAAAGTCATGAATAGAAAACACTAAACCATGCTCAGAACTCTGACAACATAAAGCGTGGAACAAAATAACCTCATTTGCTGTTTATTATCTGTCTTTATAATTCTGTTTACCATCATTTGCATAAACGAATAGCTAAATTGTATAGTACATGCCTTTTTGGAGAAAAATACTTGATGCTTATAGAGATATTGGGGCAAAACTAGTAGGTGATACATTAAGCATGAGGAAGATTTAAAAAAAAACACAAAACTTGGGGGGTTAGAAATCGTCTGCAAATAATCAGAATGCAAATTCAACCTATTTTAGACATCCTTATTTTATTTAACTTGGTTCAAGTAGTTTTTAACTGTATATATGTAATTAGAAATTGTGCAGACTCTTAACTTCTTTTCCAGCTATTCTTAACCAAACCAAACCAAACCAAAGTTCTTTACCTTCCATCATGAAGCAATTTTGTTAAACTGGAAAGCGTTTTTTTTTCTGATCAAACTTTCCAGTGGTAAATACTCTGAAATCAAGAAGGAAGGAGATTGTTGGAAGCAGCTTAAATAAAAATTATTTCAGTAGAAACTTAAGTTGTTCATATTTTAAAACAAATATCAAACATCAAACTTCACACATTTTAAACCTATTATGTATTATTTTAACCTTAGGATCTTTGCCAAAGCTACCTTATTCATATGATAAAGGGAACAATTGATAACTGTATTAAAAGGACTCTGAAGTAATATGCAAGCAAAACAGCTGAGCGAAATGTGGCTGGTTGGGAGGGATCAGTCAATCACACGAATGTTTTTAAAAATCCATTTATTAATACCAGGCACAGAAAATATCACAATGATTGAATGCACCTTTTTCTTTCCATATAAATATGCCTCTCTCATGTGGAAAAGTGCAATGAAATCAGTATTACCTGAGAATGGATTCCATGTGGGAATAAGAACCTCATATGTATTTTAATGCCAAGCAAAAAAGAATAAGTGACAAGTAAGCTATTTGTTACAGCGAAGACTGGGAGACTGTGTGAGACTGGGGTAAGTTCTTCCAGTTTGCTGGTTACAGACTTGGGAAATGCCTGGTTTGAAGAAAGAACATTTTGAGTACAGGTTTAATTACTATATTCACCCTTAAAGAAAGTCACTACTCTGTGTCATCACTTTTAATTTCCAAATATATCAAAGGCTGCTCAGTTTCTCTCTGTTTCCATTGTTCTTTATACCGTTGTTCTGTAGAGAAGCTATATAGGTTTCTTTGTTTTAAATGCCAAAATCTGATTTTAGGTTAATTCGTTCATTTATTCGTTTCTGCAACATAGATTTATTAAGTGCCAATTATTAAAGGCCAGACATGGCAGTAGGTGCTGGGGATTCAAGGGTGAGTTAGGCTCCGCTGCTGCATTTAGAAAGTGAGGGAGACAGTTATGTAAATAAATAAATGTAATAAAATGGAGCAAGTGGCAATCTATCCTAGGACTTAGGAGTGAAATAGACTGTTCAGTTTGGGCTCTGCTGGGGGAACTTGATCAAGGTACTTAATGAGCCTCAGCTTTCTCATCTGGTAAATGGGGGAAATAATACCTCCTTAGTTTGCAGAATTGTTGTGGAAATTACATGTCAACACATTTTAAAGCCTTTCATCTTTAAAACGAACTCTGGATCCCCTATTTCTCAGCACTCCCCTCTTTCCCACCTCATTTTTTGCTTCCTGTTATTGACACATTTCTAGAGAGGCTTGTCTCTGTATGCGATCTCCACATCCTCTCTTTTATGATCCATTCCTCTCTAGTATGGCTTCTGCCTCCATCATTTACTGAAGCAACTTCTGTTGAGATCAGTGGTGACTACTATGTGGTCAGATCCAGTGAATTGCATTCTTACTCAACTTTGTAGAGCACTTGCGATAGTTGACTAGTCCCTTTTCCTTCATGGACTCTTTTAGCATCAGTGACTTTGGGAGCTTCTGTGACACTACACTTCTCTAGTTTTCCTCTGTAGGCTTTTATTGTTCCTCAGCTGGTTCCTATTTCATTACCTAGTCCTTAGATGAAAGCTGGACCATTTCAACTTTAGAGCTCTATCCTGGGCTCTTGTTATATCTTTCTATCTCCCTCCCTTCAGTAATTTCGACTATTTTTGTGGTGTTAAATCTTATCTATACAATGACTTTGTGCTTCAGAACTATCTATCCAACTGACAACTTGATTTTTCCTCTTGGATGTTACACAAGCATCTTCATTTCCTTACATCCAAAATTGAAGTCTGCATTATCACTACCATCAACCCCCTAAAATTATTCTCCCTTCAGTCTTTCTCAGTTTGGAAAATGGTACCACCTTACACACAATTACTCAATCCAGAAACATGGATTTATTCCTTTTTCTTCAATATTGTATTTCTTAATTCTCCATCATGTACTTTCTGTTTACCTGAATGTGTTCTGATTGGCCACTGCTCTGGCCATATCAGATGATAAATTCTCTGACTATTACTTCTTCTTGTATCTACCTGTTTCTGTGTGTTTCCATTGCAACTCCAGTGTCCAGACCAATATTACCTCTCATTTATTATTTCTTTCCTGATGTGATGGACTTGTGTGTAAATTATTATCACAATTTAAAGGTAAACTGACTTTTTACATTTTACATGTTATGTGAAATAAATTTCCTACAATTTAATATTAGGGGATTGCTCATAAATACAGAGAGGGCTTCTATCTTACGAAGTACCCCACTATTTAATATTAAGTGAATGGATAACTTGTAAAGTAGAAGTCCTTTAGGGGAGGAGAAATATGTCCGATGGACTTTCACACTAGAGTAACAGATTATGGAATTTCCACTTGTCAACTGTTTGCCAATTTCGGAATACCATGACTGCTTTTAATTTTAAGAAAATGAAACCAGATACTTTTCTACCACTTAAAAATGGTGATTTAAGTAATCATAATCTTGAACAGTCTATTTTTTTTTGCTTGGCCAACTATTTTGGTTTCATAGGGCTGCCATAAAAGTATCAAAACATGGGTGGCTTAAAACAACAGAAGTTTATTTTTGCATAGTTCCAGAGGCTAGAAGAATGAAATCAAGGTGCCAGCAAAGTTACACTTCCTTTGAAGAATCTGTTCCATGACTGTCTTGTGGCTTCTGATGGCTTGCCATCAACTCTCTGTCTAATTTATTTCCTCTTTGTTTACGGAAATTGGACATATTTGATTAATAGCCCATCCTATTCTAGAATAAACTTATTTAAGTTTGTCTCATTCCAGATAAATTCATATTCTGAAGTACTGGAGAATAGGACTTCAACATACCTTTCTGTGGGACAGAAATACCAACAGAGTACATTTAATCAAATACCTAATCTAGAAATATATGTGAGACTGAGTATCAAGCATGTTAAACGTTGGTATACAGATTTTTTGACCAACAAATGAAATGAAAGCCAAATAATTTGAGTGAGATGTGTCATCATTTTCAACTCCAGAATTGTGTGTTGTACCAGTTTGCCCTCTTTCACTAGGAGACTAGTGGTCTTAGCAAAATGGGCAATTTTGAGTACAAGACACTTTATTTGTTCTGTATTTGTGAAGCTAAGAGCTTACCTCAAAAAGGCAATAATGATATCTATGTAACCATGTAAACAAGACTCAAGTGGTCTCTTGATGATGTCATTTGAACTCAGAGATCAAGAAAAGACTGTTTCAATTTTCTTGAAATAGAAGTATTTTTGTTTAAAAACAAACAAAAAAAAGGCGTAGGAATGCAAGGGGAATTTTTTCAATTGCAAATGCACTTCATAGTCTCTGTTAGTAATACAGTGCTGTTCCTGGCTTTTACCTTTGGGTTATTGGTGAGCTGTAGACCCAACCTCCTAGAAATCTTATATCCTTTTCTTTTTCTTCTTTCTTCCTTCATCTCCTTCCACTATTTAACATTTTATTCTTCACTTTGTCCTCTTGTTTTCCTTTCTTTTTCCCCTTATCTTTTTATTGTCTTTTTTCATCATCCCCATATAAGCAAAAACTAACAAATAGAAAGAGCTACAGGGGCTTTTGTCCTAGCTATTTCCACCAATACAGGATTTTATTTACCACATTGCCTCTGCCATTTGTGAACTTTTGCAGCCCCCACTTTAAACTCATTTTAAGAAGCTTAAAATTTTTACCTCAGGTTTCCCCACATCAGCAAACTTTTAAGAGGTGGAAGAAAAATAAGTGGTAGAATTGCATTGTGCATCTATACTACACACTCTAGAATGACATTTTCCAATAAGTAATCTTTACCACCACATGAGATAAAGTAGCAAGGCAGGCAAATAACAACACCCTGGCTACAGGCACTCCAATGGAATGTCCATGTCCAATTTCACAGTGAGGATGACAATGGTTTAAAGGATAACTAATATTTAATTAAATAACTGCTATGTGCCAAGCTCTGTGCCAAATGCTGGGTACATGTTATTTTATGCATTCCTCACTCTTGGGGGCTCTTAGTGTGAGGAACGGGCTGAATAAGAGCCAGTGACTTGAGCAAATGTGGCAGAACTAATAAGGTTGGGGTGGCAGCTCAGATCTTCTTAGCTGCTGTGCTCTATACTGTAGGAGAACAGCTCTTCAGCAACACCTAGGTTCTGCATCTGTGAACTGTCTCTATGTTCAGAGTAATGGTGAGCTTCAGGGATGCTCTGAAGCCACAGTATCTTCTTTAATAGAAACAGACCTCAAAGAAATGGTGGGTGGGTAGGATGGCATTCATTGGCCGTGTAGGCTCAAGTTGTACAAGAGGTCAGTAGAGTGGATCTAAGGTTATAATCTTCATTGAATAGTAAGGTCATCTCTGTACTCTCTCCTTCCAATGTGGCTACTAGAGAGACTAAAACTAGTATTCTTTTCGGTCTGGGGTGACCCCAGCCTCATAGCCTGTGGAAACGTCTTGAGTAGCTTCCCAACAATGCTTTTCTTTGCCTCTAAAGACAATGCACTTTAAAGCATTCTATAGTTTGTCTTTTGGGAGAGTCAATGGTAGAGAGCACTGGGTTTGAGCGGAGGAACAATAAGATGACATTAAGTGTGAAAAGAGCCTTGTCCTAGGAGTGAACAAAATGGAACTTTCTCTTCTGTATACTGAGGCAATTTTAATTAGGTTTTCTGTTTGATTTTTTTGCAGCTCCAGTGCCCCATGATCCTATTTATGGGAAGGGACTAGGTGAAAAAAGAGAGGATGGCTTTTTTGGCAGTCGATACTGAATATCTTCCCAATGGTTTCCAAAATGAATACTGTTTGTTTTTCTAAGGAGAACCTAATTTGAATTACATAAGAGTATGGGCAATCAAAAAACATAACCATATTCCAACAGCTTCCTGATCAGTGACCCTAGATCCACACTTTCCTTACAAAGTAGCTAGATTGGTCTTATTAAAATGTTAATCCAGATCATATCACTTACCACACCAGGATCTTCCAATGGCCTTCTCTCTCACTTTTACTTATAGTTTAAGATATTATAATGATCTGTAAGGTTTTTGTGATCTAATCCTCTGTTACGTCTCTGGCATTAACCACTAGCCCATTTGTTTGAATGAATGAATTCCTCCTGAGTGAATCCAGGAATATCCAAGGTGCTCAACAGTGTTGAATGAATAAAGAAGAGAAAGACTTGCTGTCTTTGTGGAGACTTTGGAGAAAGTAGGATTAAAAAAACAAAAGGTATATAAACAATTTAGCATGAATGAATGTAAATAAAAGTAGTATATCAGAACTACTAGAGGCTGATCTAAAGTTTTCATCATTCATTTATTCATTCAACAAATATTGCTTGAACATCTTATGTACCAGTTACAATTTAAAGGCTGGATGTCTATCAGTAAACAAGAAGGCAGTCACTGACCCCTTTGGGCTGACACTCAGGAGACAAGCATCAGAATAAAGTAGACAAACTATAATCTCCGGTAGCCATAAAATCATATGAAGAATAACGCATCCTAAAGTTGGGGGTAAGACAACTTTAGTTGCAGATCCTATGCTTTTCTGGTATTAAACACTGAGTAATATAGTCATCTCTCCTCCTCCCTGTGCTGCGAATGGTGCAGACCTTGGAGATGAGTACAATATAAAGAGCTTTGGATTGAGTGAATATATAGTCTTGCCCTCCTTAAGATTTGTCCATTTGGGAAATAAGTCTTCTTTGCAAAATTTTATTTGAAAAACAAGCACAGTATGATAATGGAAGGTCCCAAATTGATGGCTTCAATGAATGTACTCTGCATTTAATTTTAAAACCATAGTAAATGCTTCACTTACACAATGGCAAGTGCAGTATACTTTAATAATTTAATAAAGAAGTCAAACACAGGGTAGACAGATTTGTCTTGCCTCACACTTTGATACAGTCAAGATAATATAATTAAAACAGATAATGCTGAAAAAGTTAAATCGAATAGGTTCAGTTTCTGTGTGATTTACATATTACTCAATTTCTCAGTGCTGATTTTGGCCCATTTATTTTCTGGTTTGTGTTAATTTATTCTGGCAGTGATAGAAAACTAAGGTAGGGTCCAAATCAATATGATTGGCTTAGAAACAAATGATTAATGGAAAAGCCATATCAATGAAGAAATGATAGTTAAGGATGAAGCATTAGGACCTTCCTTAAGACTCCTCTCTAGGGTCATTAGTGATGGCCCTTTCACTGCCAGTAACAAGTTGACATGTTATTTTCTCCAGTTTCCATAGGACAGAAGTCCAGGCAAGCTTGGTTGATACTCTCCTAAAGTCCCTCAGGGCCAAAAATTAAAGTTACGGTCAGCCTGGGCTTTTATCTGGAGGTTCTGGAAAAGAACTTGCTTATTCAGGTTGTTAGCAGAATTGAGTTCCATGTGTTTGTAAGACTGCAGATCCCCTTTTCTTTGTTGGTTCTCAGCTGGTGGTTGTTCATAGCATCTACATATTACCTGGATTCCTTGGTGCAGCCTCTTCCATCTTCAAAGCCAGCAATGGCAGGTGAGTCCTTTGGTGCTTTGAATCTCTCTTTCTCTTTTCCACATTCCCTTTACCTCCAGCCACAAAGCTCTCTGCTTTTGAGGGCTCATGAGATTAGATTGGGCCCACCTGGATAATTCAGAACAATTTAGGGTGATCGTTTTATTTTAAGATCAACAGATTAGTAACCTCAGTTACATCTGCAAAGTCCCTTTTGCCACTTCAGGTAACATATTTACAGGAATAATACCAGAGGGTGAAAGGTCACAGTGGTCAAAATTTTGCAGATCACAGGGTCCATGAGGTCAACCTCTGAGAATATACCTATCAATTGAAATAAACTAAAGGAACTGACAACTATATTGATTGGAAAGGTATAAACTTTTTGCAGAGGATGTGGTGGTCTTTTAGTATATCCTGTAAGAAATCCACGGCAGATTAAAACACCCACAACAACAATAAAAAATCAGTTATTGCTTTTGTAATAAGTAGCCTCAAAAAGTAAGCTTAAACACACAAAAATGCTTTCAGGGGTCAGGAGTCCAGGAGGGAGCAGACTGGGTGACTGGCAATAAGGACCCTCTGGATTAACAACACTGGACCTGAAAGGGGGCAGTCCCAGCTCAGTTCCACATACATGTTTTGTGCTGGAGTAACTTCAGCCCCATAATGACAAGTGTCTGATAGGAAAGAAATCTGGATTTTTTTTGCATATGAAATCTCCAGATTTTTTTTTTTTAATGTCAACTGAATCAAAAGTTTTAATAATGTGAGAACGAAAACCTAATTTACTGGGGGCCTAAGTTTGACTTATACTCTACCAGTTAGCAATTTTATGATTTTACTCATAAAGAGGAAAGAGAATGCCTGAGTAAAAAATTTTATTCATTATGGTGGAAATACTCAATCTAGGAGCTGGCATTGACAAAAATATTAAATTACTCCAGTATTTAAGGCAAAGAAATTTTTGGTTTCAGCTTCCAAATGCAATGGTGGGTATTTAGTGGGCTACTTTTGTTATCCCATAGTAACAATGCAGAGCAAAGCAAAACAAAACAAAACCAATGAAGATAAGCAACTCTATAATGCTGTTTCCCAAGTGTTTAAACTTGCATTCGTTGTCTGGAAAACCACTTTTTTCTTGGTTTATGCTCTTCAGGTTTATACTAGCAAAGGGGATAAGGATAGCGTGTGATGAATTATCTACTGAATTTGAAAGAATGTGAAGGAACAGTTTGCATTGTTCAAGTACTTTCACAAAATTCCATTTGACTTTAGTTAGAGAAAATGTCCTTTTAAAATGCATACTGATTTAAAAGAAAGATTTTACTAACGATATATCATACTACCCAAAGAGGCTCAGAAAATTTATTCCATGGATTAAGTTTGAGGTTCATAAAGTTTTTGTAAATGTCTCCAAGAAAATAGAAGCATGGGGGATAGGATGGAGTAATGGCTAGAATACAGATTTATGCAGAAACTAATCAGACTTTTTTAAAAAAGGATTTTATTGATAAATCTTCACACACATACATTCCATACATGGTGTCCAGTCAATGGCTCACAATATCATCATATAGTTTTGTATTCATCACTATGATCATTTTCTAGAACATTTGCATCACTCCAGAAAAATAAATAAAAAGAAAAAAGAAAAAACTCATACATACCATACCCCTTACCACTCCCTCTCATTGACCACTAGTATTTCCATCTACCCAGTTTATTTTGTCCTTTGTCCCCCCTATAATTTATTAATTTTTTCCATATATTTTTTTACTCATCTGTCCATACCCTGGATATATGGAGCAACAGACACAAAATTTTTACAGTTCTACAGTCACATTGTAAAAGATATATCTTTTTATACAATCATCTTCAAGAATCAAAGCTACTGGAACACATCTCAAAAATTTCAGGTACTTCCATACAGCCACTCCAATACACCATAAATTACAAAGGGATATCTATATAATGCATTAGAATAACCTCCAGAATAAACTTTCAACTCTGTTTGAAATTTCTCAGCCACTGACACTTTATTTTGTCTCATTTCTCTCTTCCCCTTTTTCGTCAAGAGGTTTTCTCAATCCCTTGTCCCTTGATTCCGGGTCCCAGCTCATGCTGGAATTTCATCCCACATTGCCAGGGATTATTTACACCCCATGTAGTGGGGAGAGCAATGATTTCTGTCCCACGTTGCCAAGGAGATCTACATGTCACATATTGAGGGTAGGGCAGTGAGTTCACCTGCCAAGCTGGCTTAGAGAAAGAGGCCACATCTGAGCAACAAAGGAGGTTTTCTGGGAGTGACACTTAGGCATACTTTCAAGTAGGCTTTGCCTGTTCTTTAGATGAATAAGTTTCATTAGTGGCAAATCCCAAGATTGAGGGCTCGGCTTATTGACTTGGTTGTCCCCACTGCTTGTGAGACTATCAGAAATTCTCCAATGGGGAAGTCAAATATTTCCTCCTTTCTCCTCATTCCCCCAAGGGGACCTTACAAATACTTCTTCATTCACTGCCCAAGTTACTCTGGGATATATTGGGGCATCACACTAACCTGTACATACCAACAAGATCTCATGCCCTATTCAAGATTCCATGTAATTATGGTGTTCAAATAAACTGACCATACAAGTTAAATTAGGAAATGCACTACTGAAAATATAAATTTTGCACCCAATAAACATCTCTCCCTTTGGTCTCGCATGAAAGTTGAAATTTTAAAATATAGACAATACCATCCTTTATCCTATATTCTGATTTACCTTAATCCTATTCTGATCAGCTTCATTCATATCTCTACTCGAACGAAGTCTGATCACTTTTTCAACTTTTTGAACAGTTCCTGTATGGGGTACTGCTGACTGTCATAACTTCAGAGCTCTAACTCTGAATCTCAGGTGTCACATAAATACCCGAAGTTTCTGGGAACAACCAGGTTATAAACAAACAGCTAAATTCATATCTCAGAATTTAGAAATATAGTTATAACTCCTGAATATATGTGACTGCTGTAAGAACTTACAATCTAGGACCTTTTACAATAGACCCCAACCTGATAGCCTATGCTCTCAACTTCAGTTCACGGAATTTTTATATTATAGTTAGTCCATATGATTGAGGTATACTGATCAGATTTTGAATAGAGGCTTGGCCACTCCTCACCAGATGTATGACCTTGGCGAGAGTCTTTCACTTCTGTGAGGCTCAGATTCCTCACCTGAAAAATGGGATAATTAGCATCTAATGCAGAGATTGTTGTGAAGATTAAGTGGAATGATGCCTTTAAAGGACTTGGATGTCACGGCTATTGCTCTTATTGCAATGTGGCTTTAGATCTGGGCATCCAGAATTTTATCAACTACCCTCACTTGTTAGGTTGTGGATTTTCTTCTCAGGTAGGATTAGTAATGGTGAGGACATAAAGGAATGGGGTAGTTAGAATCCAGACTCTGCAGTAACCTTAACCACTTCTGTGGCCCGTTGCTGTATTAGCTGAGGTGGATGGAAGGTTCTCTCTTTCTCAGAAGTTCCCATGTGGAGCACTGCTGTGGTTTCCCAGCATTGCTTTTGGACGGGGGCCTAAGGATCTGGATACAAATACTGCTTTTACAACATTCCAGTCATATGATTATGGATCATATTCACACCATTTCTCTGAGCTTTAGAGTCCCTTTGTAGGAAACAGAAAGTCATGTTTTCTAATGCACCATGGGCCTGAAAACTTGAGGCAGTGTATTTAAATGCTCTTTATAGACTTAGACTCTAAATGACTAGTATCTGTTGCTACCCCTTCTGGGCCATTTCCTTTCATTGAGCATGAGTAAGAGGAAAGAAAAAGGTAAAGAGGACTTGGAGTATAAATACCAAGATGCCACCCAGCACAGCCATTACTGAATCATTTAGTAAATATTTGCTGAGCATCCCTCCTGTTGCTGCCACTATTCTAGGTGTGGGGGATGAAAACAAAGTCAAACAAACAAACACAAGTACCTGACATAGTCATGCTCTATTAGGAAGATGAGCTCTGTGATACACTGTCTTATGTGCAATATCGCAAAGTCTTGCAAAGTAATTTTGAGACTAATTGGGCAGTAGTATATTGGGGTAGATTTCTGGGAAACACCATAAATAAGCTGTCACCAAATACATTTTAGCTTGGAATCAATTTGCTTGAGGTTTTCTAAAAGACAAAAACCATACCAAAACCAGTGTTTCCCCATTTGCTTCTTGAGTTTCAGTTATCATATGCCATTTCAAAAATTCCATGGATGTTTCCCTATTTCTTTTTTCCCATCTAAGGTGATATCCCTAAAAATATTACATGAGATTTCAAAATACAATTAGGAAAAAATAAAGGAATATCCTAGTGATAACAATCCTCAATAAAAAGGAATACAGAAACCTGGTCTTCAGCACAGTGATGAGTTTGGAATTGGTCAGCACTGCTGCTTAGGTGAGGGTTGCTCTAAACCTCTCAGATATAGTGGCTCAGTCCTTGTTTAAGGCTTCCAGAAGGCGTGTAGCAGTTTCGGTGTCTTTAAAATACTGTATATAGTAAGGTCACACCGAAAAATAGATTTCAAAGAAAAAAAACTTAACCCAAATTTGCAGTAAACTCCTATCACAATTGAATGCCATTCTACCCACCTAACATTTTGCATGAATAAAAAAAAAAAAATAGGTCAACAGAAGACAGGTTTGTTACATCATTTTAATCCTAATTGTCTTTTTAAAACAGTGTCTCTAATATAACAACTAATGAGAACTAATATAGTGGCTTATCGTTAATGAAAATTAGCAAACGTTTCACAATTATAAACTAGAGATCTGTTCATTCATGACAATGGATGTGTGATAGGTTTATATATAAACACTTTTGAAATTATTTAATACTTTTAATGCATGTATTTTGTGAATTACATATTTTTCTCTATTTTATGTTACAACATGGAGGTAACAAAATTATTCATGAAAGAACCTGTAGAGAAATGGTCCTTTTTTAGTTTTAATAATCAGAGGACAGGAAATATTATCCTGGACCCTGTCCCCCCTTTTTAAATTGATTTAATCTATTTTTTTTTTTTTGCATGGGCAGGCTCTGGGAATCGAACCCAGGTCTGCATGGAAGGCGAGAAGTCTGTGATTTAATCTATTTTTGTGTTCCAAAGACGTAATGATGCATTAAAAATTCTCCAGTTTGGTTGGTTTGATTTTCTATTGAGCAGCATTCCTGAGAGTAATAGAACAAAGTAGGGAGGGAAAAGATTGAGAACTGTCCAAGGCTTGCTAGTTACAGAAATAAGCAAATCATGGGAAATAATTCAGATTATTTTCATTTTTGGTTCTTATCAAAGATTCATTGTATTCAGATATAAAACATGGAAACCATCCCATTATAAATTCAAAGCTATAGTTAGATCAGCATGTTAAAAACTACTTCATAAAAGGAATTATTTTTATCATTTTAAATTTTTTATTTCCCTTATATAAAATAAATGCCAATTGGGCTGCAAATTGTAGAGGATTTTCATCTCTCCTTATAAGGGTTATTAATATGAATATTAGTTTTTAGGAATTTGATTTGGGGGGTTAGGGAGTGATCTTATTAGCACAAGACTCCCTCGGACCATAATCTCATAACTTGGGGATATATATTAAATCTTTTTCTATTTATATTCTTCGGCATGCCACTATTCATTGTTATTGTGGAGATTTTGTTAAGTGATAGTCCTCTTGAGAAATCATGGGATGCTTTTTCGAGGTCACAATTTCCTAAGAGCTTAAATAGTGGGCCATACATCCTCTCTTCAGTAAAGAACGTTCCCTATACCTGTTTTCGCCAACGTGTACTTTATTTGTAAGATTTCTGACACTCCTTTCTTCCAAGAACTTAAGGGTGATCTATCGCTCTTTATTTTGGGAAGTAGAATTGATTAGAGGAAACAATAAACATAATTCTTTAACCATGAAACCCAATATATTTTGAATACTTGTCTGGGCTGCCACAGTGATTGTCACAGTTTCGTTCTCCTGAGACTGCAGGGCTGTGTCTGAAGCTTCCTGGTAAACAGTCCCCCCAATATTTCCTCTTCTAGTGGGAGGAATTTCACCCTTGGCCTTTATGATTTGATTTTCTCTGACATGACTGAAACCCATCACTTTCTAGATGTTGATACCTGTTCATCGCTGTCAGGCCACGGCCAGGAAGCAAAATGCGGCAAATTCGGTCTTTTCTTTTTTTTCCCCAACATCCACTTAGGGCTTTTAATAATAAACCTGATTTTAAAACATTGGTTAATCAAAATGAGCAATGCTGCTGAGTAGAGAGAATCACACCTTAGGTTTTGCTGAGTTTTACAGGCCACGTGATGGCAACTCACTCCCACTTCTGAATCTGTGACACTTAAAAAAAAAATCTGTCTCAGCCAGCAGGCAACCTAACTGCAAGAAGGAGCAGCCTCAGAGACTGGAAAAGCACAGGCTTTAAAAGATAGGGAGGCAGCTCCAAAGCTTACTTTGACTACTTACTTGGCTTTGGGAATTTGGGAATTACTTCGTCGCTCTGAATTTAAGTTTTCTCACCTGCAAAAGAGATGTGACAGCAGCTACCCATGAGAGTTAGCTGAATTTGCATGGACAAAGTACCTGGTGCATTGGAGGCCTGGTATAAAATGAGTTCCACATACTCATACCGCTTACCGGCACATGGAGATGAGAATAAATATGTGCCCCCTGCCTGTCCATACAGCATCAAACTGATATATCAGATCAGCATAAAAATTCGATCAGCCAGTGCTACTGTAAATATAGTCCTTAGCTGAGCGGGGTCAGCACCACCTGGAACTTGTAAGAAATTCAGACTCTTGGCCCCCACCCCAAACCTAACTGAATCAGAATTCTCAGTTTAACAAGATCCCCAGGTGATTTGCGTACACAGCAAAGTTTGAGAAGCACTGAGAGAAGCCATGGTATTTCTCTCATAGCAGAGTCTTTCAGCAATGCTTTTGGTTGTTCATTCCTTTCCACGATTCACCTGTTTGGAGGGGCGAGTCAATAACACCCTCCTTTCCATACACATCAGTAGAACATCGCCCAGCAGCAGGCCTGGCACAAGTAGATCCCCAATAAATGTTTATTGAGTAAAATAAAACAGCCAACAGTCAGACAAGCAGACTCCCCATCTGTTCTGCAGACACACAGCGGCCCAATGAAGGAAGGGCCTGGAGAGAGATGGATGTGCCTGGGGCCTTGGCCAGGAGGCATTGCGCCTGCCCAGTGGAAGGAGGAGCTTGCTCACTGCTGCTCTTGCCAGGAGATCTGCCGAGGTTCTCAATGCCTGTCAAACGTGCGCATCCAGAACAAAGGACAGGGAGCGTCCTGCTTGGCAGGGCTAGTGTCACCATACTTTGGGAGCAATTTTCATTGTGTGATAGTTTTTCCTGCTCATCTGGGACAAAGGAGTTGGTAAAATGGCAATGCGCCGGAGTCACATTTTCCCACATCTGTGGCTAAGTGGGCTGTGCACAACATTTCTCTATTGGTTTCAAATGCCCGAGTTACTGTTTCACAGGCTGGCAGTAGGGGAAAACTGGGCAGCAGAAATTATCCAGAAAAAGATTCAATGGCTGGAGAGACCTTGCTGCCTTGGGGAGGGTGAGAAATAGACAACTGTAGGCTCTTGAAGGTTTGGGAAGTGAATTGAATGGCATAATTTTTGGCAAATCAAATATGGCACTTCTGTAATCTGTAAAATTGTAGTAAATATATTAAAGTTTTATCAACCTATACCTAGAATATGTTTCAGAGCTTATTTCAGTGAAGTCAAGACCAATGGCCCTTGGATACCTAGATCCATCACTACCCTTGAGATATGGAACCTACCAGATCTCTTCTCCCCAAGCCTATCTTGGTCAGATTGTCAAGCCAGCAGGACTTCTTTTGGGTGCCATTTCACCTCATTTTCTGACTCTGCCTTCCTCTTAGAAATCTGGTGAACTCAGAATGTCTAAATTCTTCCTTTTAGCAAAGTCCTCCTCCATCTTTGCTGGAAAATCCCTTTTCCTCTTCTTCTGTCCATCAATGAAAACACTCATGTACTCAGTATGGCCAATCCCAGATGGGAGTTAAGAGGAAAAAACAAAACAGATTAACACACATAAAACTGTAAAATTCCCCTGATCCTCTCACAGGATAATACAGATGGAATTTTTAATCACAGGAATTTCCAATAATGGTAGTGACATGTTTCAAGCAGCATAAAGTAGATTTTTGGGTGATGGGGCTGTTGATCAGTATAATAGTTTGTATAATATTAGCTGCTGCAACAAACAAATCTCCACATTCTAGTAACGTAATTAAATTAAAATTTATATAACATCTAGATAACAGTTTCATAAAGGTATAAACCTGGACTGGAGAGGAACAGTGATTATGAAGGATTGTTCCATGTGGTCATTCAAGACCCTGGGCTGACCATGACTCTGCTATCTGCAATGTGTGGCTTCCTACATCATTCCGGCTATGGGAATCCAGTTGGATAGCTCATCCAGAGAGAGACAGGATCAGGTCTGCAAAGTTTCTGTAGGCAAGAGCTTGGAAGAGGTTACACTTGACTTCTGCTCACATCCTATTTTCTAGAACTGAATCACATGGCCATACTTACCTGCAAAGATGACGTGTGCCAGGAAGAAGAGGGAACAAGTTTGGTTGTCATCTATCAGTCATTGCTGAACTCCATGTACATTTATGAATAGCCTTGGTCGTTTTTCCCCTTTCTCCTTCAACTCCTTGGGGAGGCATGATGTTCCCTCCCCTCTCTGAGTCAGTTCCCTACAGCAGAAATCCCCTCTCCACCACTTGGAGCTTCAGAATAGAATCATGGTATACCATAGTGTAACAGTTGCCAACAATTAATCCAGACTCAATTTCCTGTGTTTCACAAGGATGTTGTAAGTATTAATAAGTTATTTTGGATGATTATTGTCCCTTTGATCATTGTATTTGCCCTGTGCTTTTACAGTTTACATAGTGCAGAGGAAAGACTTTCACAATCCTTCTGTGAAAGGCAGAGTGATTATCATAACACTTACCATAGGAGGAAGCTGAGATGCAGACAGGTTACAGGGCATATTCTGTCTGGTGCAACAGGGTCCTCCCTGCATGTAACACATTTTCCATTATAACAGATCTTGAAAAAAAAAAAGAGAATTTTCTGGAAAAAAAAAAGGTAAGGCAAAAAAATGGATGGGGGATAAAAAAAGATGGCTTAACATTTTTCTTGTTAGTATGTTGACTCTGAAATCTGCTTGCAGGGTGACCTTGGGCATGTTAATTAGCTACTCTGTGTCTCAAATTTCCATACTTATAAAATGGGACTAACGATGGTAGCTATACTCCTGGGTTGCCATGTGGATTAAATAAGATAATATTAAGGGCTTAAATTTGGTACATAACATGTGCTTTGTAACTATTAGCTATTACTTTTTTTTTTTAATTCCAGGAGAATTGGTGTCTAGTTCTGGGACTCCAAGAAGAAATAACAGGAGGCTTATGTTACTGGCAGAAGTGAAGTGGAGGTAGAAAATGTGACGGTAGCTTTGCTGATTTGCAGAAGGGGATTTGCTGTTTTTTTAGTAAGCTAATCAAGTGGGAATTAGAACGTTATTATGAGCCACAGACCTCAGAAGCTGCCCCCTCATTCCAAGGGCAGAAGAGCTTTGCAAAGGGGAGGATTCTGAGGTGGTGCTGCTCAGCACACCGCCTGCTGCTGCTGACCATGTCCAGATGTCCTTGGTGGAGTGTATAGCTTCCTCTGAGTGACTGCTTCCCTAGAGAGAAAAGACCATAGGTTGCGTGATCTGTCCAAAA
This sequence comes from Tamandua tetradactyla, assembly GCF_023851605.1. Classification (NCBI taxonomy): domain Eukaryota; kingdom Metazoa; phylum Chordata; class Mammalia; order Pilosa; family Myrmecophagidae; genus Tamandua; species Tamandua tetradactyla. Next base: position 63,277,272 of record NC_135341.1, on the reverse strand, counting down.
AGCGGGTAAGTATTTGCATTTATACGCCAGATGCAGGTTTAACCTCCCCTTAACAGTGTCTCCTATATTAGTGCTTCTCAAATTTTAGTATGCAAGCAAATCACCTGGGGATCTTATTACAATGCAGATTCTGACTCAGGAGGTCTGCGGTGGGGCTGGAGAGCCTACATGTCTAACAAGCTACCATGTGATGTGAAGCTGCTGGTGGAGGGACTTCACTTGGAGTAGCAAAATCCTACCTTGCTTTGTTGGTAGTGTCTTGTTTTTTTTTTGAACAAGAGAGCTTGGAATGAAAGCAGCATTTGCTGACCCAGCTATCAAAAATGGAGAAACCGGGACCCTCTAGAACAGTGGTTCTCAAAATGTGGTCTCCCTTCCCCATCTTTTGTGAACTTCTTAGAAATGCAAATTCTCAGGCCCCACCCTAAATTTACAGAATTAGTTATTCACGGCTCTGGACCCAGAAACCCCTATTATAACAAGCCCTGCAGATGATTCTAATGCAGCCAGTTTGAGAACGGGTTGAGAACTCTCCAGCAGCTGACCCTGTTTTGAAAGTTCTGGTGGTAAACAACCAATCATATAGAACGGCTCTAGACCCCTGAGGAACGGTTCTTGGTCTCTTCCTGCTCAGCTTCAAAATAGATTCTCAGGGTTGTTATGTGTGGAGTGGAAGGGTTTGTGTGTGGAGAAAGAAGGGTCTTTGAAGCCTTCCTTCTAAATATGAGCCTTCCCATCCTTGTACTGCTTTCCTTACGTGCAGACCACACAAACCCAAATGTGGGTCCCAAATAAAGGCTGGGAAATTGAGCATGCAGTGATTGTCAAGAGCTTGAGAGTCTCAAGTCTTTTCATAGCAAACTTCTTTTGGTTGTGGTATTGGGATAATTAGGGTGACCAACTATCCAGGTTTGCCTGAGGCGGAGAGGTTTCCTGTGATGCAAGATTTTTTCAGTGCTAACATCAGGCCCTGCAAGGGCCTACACTTAAAGTGATTTTAAGTGTAGGCCATTTGCTGCTCCAGCTATAAAGTGTGAATCATCTGGGGATCTCATTAAAATGCAAACTCTGATTCAGTAAGTCTAGGTTGGAGCTGGAGGGTCTGCATTTCTCACAAGCCTACAGGGCATACTGTGCTGGTGGAATGTGGACCACACTTTGAGTAGCGAGGCAGTATACAACCATGAACGTGCCCAGATGGCCTCTGTACAGTTAGAGGAGGGGTGCTTCATAAACACTTAAAATGTAGATGTGTTGCTTGGCGCTGCCAAACTCAGAATATTTTAAGGCCACCCCTAGGACTTAAGATTGTGGGTTTTGTCTTCAAATATGTATTGTGTCAACAAATCCCTATTCCCCTGGGCTGTAAATTTTTAATTCATCAAATCTAAATACTCTTTTTTGCATAAAAACATTGTCCTCATAAGGACAGGTGATTGCTGTTGAGCTACTTATAGATGTCTGTTTATGGCAGCAGTCGCTTCACACCACGAATCACCCTTTGTGGCTACAACCCTTATCTGTTCATGGCAAGGTGAGAGTGGCTATGCTGGTGCAGAGTTGAGTAAGGGCTCTCAAGAAGCTGGTGGTCATAGGAGTTTCTGATCAAGTGTAAAGTTTCTGTCATGTATATTGTTAACCATGTTCTTGATAGCAGGTTCTGCTTACTCTACCAGAAAACAACTTGCCTGATATTAACTTCTAAAACCAAAAGGAGCAACAAGAATTCATTAACCAACCATCTGTGTCAAACAGGTTGAAAAACAGGTCAAAAATGAATACAAAAGGTATCCACCCAATCTGAAATTTGGAGCGTTTCAAGTCAGTATTCAGGGAATCGCTAAGGAAGAGACGAGCTTGAGTTTGAGAGACGAGGATGGCTTTTTAAAGCCAAAAGCACAGATCAGATGGAGTCACGATAGGTAGTGGGAGAGTGGAAAGGTCTAGTCGTTATAGCTGGAGAAGGGGCGAGTGCAAGATTTCGAGCTGGGGTAGTTCTACGCAGTGCCTTATGCCATCATCCTGCCAACAGCCTATTTGTAATGGAATGTAAGCCAGACAAAACTTCAATACTCCTCAATCACAGGTGGGGCACCAGACACTGGCTATAAATGTTTTTTGAGTACTCAAACATGATGACAGTTGTCAGAAACACATCTTTAGATGGTGGCAAATGATTCATTCAGTACAGTTAGTAAAAACCATTCAGCAATTTCATTGCCATGAAGGATGCTTCATTTGAGTTTTGTCATAAATATCGTCCTAGTTAAATCCTGAATCAAAACTACAACTGTGGGATTCCACATTTGAAGAGAAAATTTTGAGAGGAGATTGTTTGCTCGAACTTCAGTATAGATTCTTCAAAGGAAAATCTGCAGTTATTTGAAACAGTTGCATTTCTTATTTGTTTATTCCTCTTTTTAGTGACAGTGAATGGAAGTGGCTTGACCATTATTAATAAGATGAAGCCCCTGCTTATATTTCAAATGTGTCTTGACTTCCGTGTGAATGAATTTTTGCATTTAAGTTCTGTGTTACAGCATCTGGCATTGAATTGAGATCCTGCCACCTGCATGCTGGAATTCTGTGGGGGGGGATTTTTTACCTTTCTAAGCCATATTTCTTCATTTGTAAACTCTGGGTGCTGTCTCATGGTGTTAAGGAAGGGTTAACGGTAACATTTTTAAAGCTTTTATACCGATTGGGTCATCAGTAAAATGGCAGCTATATTTTTTGTGGTGCAAATCTGAAAGCACAATTTCAGCATTAAGAATGAACCATGTATGGCTGTAGTCAAAGATAATCAATAACAGCTGCTGGCAAGGGTGTGGAGAAATTATAACCCACATACCTTGGTGGTGGGAATGTAAAATGGGTCAGCCACTTTGGAGAATAGTTTGGTATTGTCTTAAAATGTTAAACATAAATTTAGCATGTGACCCAGGAATTCTACTCCTAGGAATCTACCCAAGAGAAATGAAAATATGTCTACATAAAGACTTATATACGAGTGTTCACAGCAGCATTATTCATAATAGCCAGAAAGTGAGAGGGGGGAAGAACCCAAATGGTGAATAGATAAACAAATTGTAATATATCCATACAATGGAATACTGTTTGGCAATAAAAAGGAATGAAGTATTGATATATGCTACAACCTGGATGAACCTTCGAAACCTTTTGATAAGTTTAAGAACCCAGACACAAAGGCCACATATTGTATGCTTCCATTTATATGGAATTCCCAGAAAAGGCATATCTATAGGGTCAGAAAATGGATTAGCGATTGACTGAGGCTGCTAGTAGGAATGGGTAGTGCTTGCAGATAGACGAAAAGTTTCTTTCTGGGGTGATGGAAGTATTCTAAAATTAGAGTATTGTGGTGGTTGCAGGACTCTTTGTAAATGTACTAAAAGCCAGAAAACATTTAGAACTGTACACTTAACAAGTGAATTGAAGTCATGTAAACTACACCCTAATAAAGGTGTTGTTTAAACAAAGAAGAAACTGTTCATTAAGATTTTGATCATTTCTATATAGATTCTTACTGTAGGAAGTTGAAGACAAACAGCGAAATATTTTTCTAACGTTCTGAAATGTGTTGTATTTCCTGAATTACCATGTATGCTTTGTCTTGCTCAATTCAGTGGAGCAGTCTTAGTTCTCAGGACAGCAAACGTAACTGGAAACTAATAGCCTGCAGGCACCTGCCGAGGATACTAACATCTGAAAACAATAGAAAGTCCTGTCAGTAAATGCAAATCAATAACACTGGCTGATGATTCCGCATGAGTAAAAAGAGATTTGTAAGATGGAGTGTCTTCAGTTTAGCCGTTCAACTTCTCATTCAGCAGTTCTTCATTAAATGCCTGTCTTAAACAGGGCAATTGAATCTAAGGTATCAGACGTGTTTGAAGTATGGCGATCAACCGCTTCACTGTTGGCCTTCGGCACATGATAAAAGGAACTGAATTTAATGTTCCCCCAGAAAATGATGTAAGGAGAGGTAATTGGCAGCACCTGGAAGATACCATCTTAAGGAGCCTAACCACTGGAGACCCAGCTGTGGGGGGCACAAGCACATTCAAGACACACTGGTTTCCCACTGTGCCAAAATGCTATGGGCCTCACTCAAGCATCAGACTTGGGAAACAAGCATGTGTTAATTCTGTGTGCTTGCTTTTTGAAGATGGGAGTTGTGTGGTAGATGGCTGTAAGATCATGTAATTCCATTCTAAATAGGGAGGGAGTGCAGGGACTTGGGTTGGACAGTTGCTTGCTGTTGCACAGACGTGTGCTGAGGGGGTGTCATCTGTTAGACACGCTTGACAGGCTGTGAGGCACGTCTGGGCGAACACGTGAACTCTTCTCAGCCTTCCTGGGTTGGTAATAAATGAGCTGAGGAGTCACAGAAGCTGCCTCCAAGTTGCTGCTGAAACAACTACAAAAGCCCACGAATGAAGGAAAAGGAACCAGAAACAACTCTCTTTTGTTGTTCAACATGTAATAAAGATCATTGGTATCAAAATCACCTGTGTGGGTTGGGGGGGTGGAGTTTATTAAAATATCGGAAACTTGAGTAACTATACCGGGTTACACTGTTGCCGGGGTAAAAAAAGCAGCCAGTAAAAGAGATCCAGATTCCCCCCCCCCCCCCGAGAATTCTTGGGGATTCCTGAAGCCATGAAGTAATCTGGATTTTTTCATAACATTTAGTCCACATGCTTTTAATATAACTGTGATAAAGGGTAAATCATTTTTCTATAACAGGGTAATACCAAAAGTTTTGGGACTATTCCTAAAAATAATATAATAATGCAATGTATGGTGAATTATTTTCATGAAACCATATGTTGTGACACGAGTATATATTTCAGTGTTGTGTGGAACTGCTTCTCTGCTTGATGAAGACATTTCATAATGGAAAATATTAAATAAGTGTCAAATACAAATGATTTGAAAATTTGAACAAAAGTATTATAAAACCGCTCATTCCACTGCAGTAGTTCTTAAAGGGTGGGCCCTTTATACATTCCCCCTCTTTTTATTTTTTACACAAATGGTAGTATACCTTACAGACTATTCCTCTTCTTAATTTATATTTTTACTTAAGAAACACCTTGGAGATCATTTCATATTAGCACATACAGCATCTCTTCATTAGAGCTAATGGTTGCAAAGCACTTAATGTAAGGATTCCACTGTAAGGGCATTTAATTAGTCCCCTGATGATAGATGTGTAAGTAGCTTTCAAGATTGTTTTTCTATCCATTTTGGCTTCATATATTTTGAAGTTATGTTCTTAACATGAATCACAAATCAACATTCGTGATTGTTATTTGCTTTAGTCTTACACACAAATAATATATGGTTGCATTTTCGTTGTTACATTCAAACAATACAGAAACAGACATGAAAAAAAACCCACTGCTCTTTATATATATAAAAACAACAAGGAGATGTCATTTTCCCAACCACCAGGATGGCAAATTTTTAAAAGATTAATCATGTTCTGTGATGGCAAGTGTACAGGAGAAATAGGTACTCTGCTGTTGGTGGGTCTGTAACTAGTAAAGTTCTTTAGAACATTGCCTGGCACGTGGCAAGAGTGTTAGAAATGCTAGCTTTTATTATAAGTGAATTCCTGGAGGTGACATTTAAAAATTTGATAGCGCCTCCTAAATTGTCCACCTGAAAAGCTTGAATTGCTCTACATCGACCTCATTCGGCTCTGAGTCTCCATTCTACCTCAGTGGGAGGAAAATGCAGTCTCCGTCCTTCTCCCTGCCTGCCCGCCACCCCCGCCAAGCCCATCTATTGGGCTTGTGCAGAGCTTCTGGGGTGTTTGAGACACCAGCGTGTTAGGGTAGCCCCTCTGCAAAAAAAAAAGGGGGGGGGGGGGTGGGTGGGCCCTGGACCAGCAGTATCTCCTTCACTTGGGAACTTGCTAGAAATGTAAATTCTCAGACCCCACACCAGACCTAATGAATCAGGAATCCTGGGGCAGGGGTAGCCAACATGGGTTTTTACAAGCTTTCTAGGTGCTGATGCGTGACAATGTTTGAGAAGCACTATTCTAGGGCAGGCAGGGTTTCTCAGCCTTGGCATTTTTGACACTCGGGACTAGGTAATTCTTTGTTGCGGAGGGCTGTTCTACCCATTGTAGAATGTTCAGCATCGACTCATTACATAGCAATAGAATCCTCTGACCAAATATTGCCAAATGTCCCCTTTTGGCATCAAAAGCATCCCCAGATGAGAACCACTGCTTTAGGGGCAAGGGATTCAAAATGATCTGCTCACCCGCATTCTTAGCATCACTTGAAATCAAACCTTTGGAGGTTAGAACCAGGAATCTATGTAGTAAAAAACTCTCCTGCTAGTGATGCTGAGGCCGCTAAAGTTTGAGAACAAATGTCCTCAAACAAGAGAGACAACAAAAGAAATAAATATATACACATGTGCACACCAGCAGGCACATAAATTTTGTCAGAGTGTGATTCGTGTATAACAGAAGGTTTGTAAGATGCAGTATCTTCACTTTATGCATTAAACGTCACGGTGTTGAAAGGATAGGGAAGATGAGAGGGAAACAGGGTGTTCGTGAGACAGTTGTAATTTCAAATAATGTGGTCATGGAAGGTCTCACTGTCTTGATCAAAGACTGAAGGGTGAGTCAGAGCAAGTCAGGAGATAACTAGAAGAAGAGTGTTCCAGGCTTAGAGAAGTGTAATGACAAGGTTCCAAGCAAGGCTATGTCTGCTGCATTCAAAGGACAGGAAGGAGGCCAGTGTCAGAGAAGAGGGGTCTAGATGGAAAGTAGTGTGGAAGAGGTAAAAAAAAAAATAATGAGTGAATGAATGAAATGAACTGACCTATTTTGGTGACTTGACTTTCACAGGTACTGGCTGTGTGTCTTTGAGTATATTCTGTGGTCCTTTGAGCCTCAGTTTAGTCTTCTGTAAAAGGGATTAGTACCTGTCCTTTGTTAAGTCTGCTGGGAGAAGTAAGATGCTTAAATGATGGCAAACTTTTTAGAATATATTATTTATGTTTCTGAATTTCCAGTGCTTAGCATATTATATTGCTGAGAGTACATGATCAATAAATGCATATACTATAAAGAAAAATTTAGGCCAGTCACCTCAGAATCTCTGTGATAGAAACTGGGCGTCTACTCAACAAATTCCACCAGGCGATTCTTGAGTATGCACAATATATGGAGAGTCATCATTTTCTTGTATATTTGTATCCTGGTCCCACCTGATGATTTGAAATGGCTCCCTACAGTGGAATTTTCCAAGTGTGAAAATTAACACATGAGGGCAGGCCACGGTGGCTCAGCAGGTAAGAGCGCTTGCCTGCCATTATGCCTGAGGACCCGGGTTCAATTCTCGGTGCCTGCCCATGTTTAAAAAAGATTAACACATGAGGTTCTAAGGCCTTCCCAGGGATAGGCCACGTTTCATATCTATCCCTGTGTGCACAAGGGATTATGCTAAACGGCTTTAACTTCTTGGTGAGTCTTCCTGGATTGAATATTCAGGACACTTCTCAGGGTGAACGAATTCCTTTATCAATGATGTTAGAACATACATACATTCCTGATCCACTGTGTGAAAAAGTACCTCCGAGGTAGATGTGGCATTATAGACGGCATCGTGTCCTTGAGGTTTGTAAAAGTTGCCCAAGGCATAAGAGTGCTTCCACCTGATTATGTTTTCTTCTGCTTTTCACTGGACCCACCTCTCTCTGATGACTTGACCTGTCTGTGTTATGCTTTGGAACCTTAGTGTGATAACCACGAACGCTGCAGCTTCTTCCCTCCTAAATGCTCCGTGTGTTTGGGGCCATTTTCAGTCCTTAAAAAGAAACCATTCTTCAACATGTTACCCGAGCTACTTTGCTCAACCTTATTTGCCTTGGGGAACTTCAAAGATTAAATCTTACCAAGTCTGGAAGCTGCAGTGGTTTGACATGTGAGGCTTTTCTGCCTTAATTTTCCCCCTGTGAGTCCAGGAGGTCAGACATGGTCTGGGGCAACACTTAAGGAGTCTGAATCTTAAGAAAGCAATCTGATTAGTTGGTTTGAATCTTCCTTCTTTTCACATTGAAATGATGTGCAAGGGGGTGTTTAGATGAGCTGTAAACAGATTTATTCGGTAGGAAAACACACCAAAGCTGAGGAGAAAATGCTTTCTCATTATTTAGTAATACCCGATGGTATTATAATACCCTGATAGTGGTGGGGAGGGTGCAGGTGAAGGAGGGTTAAGAGTGGAAGTGAAAGCCCCCCAACAGTTTTTGTTCATTTGTTTCATTTATATAATATAATTATTATCAATTAACTACCCTAATCAGTAAGATTCATATACAAGCCAATTTAAGGAAGTTAAAAAAAAATCATGTTGCAGTTTCTCTTATATCAAAACTGGGCTATCATTACTTTGATAATTCTCACTGCAGGCCAGTGCAACATTTAGATATAATACCTCACATTTCACAGATTGGAGAACTGAGCCCTAAAGTTATCTGAGACTGTTCCAAAAATCTCTGAAAACTTTTATCAACCCAGACTGAGCACAATCCACTCACCAAATTTTTCTCCCACTACTTGTTCAGCAAATAGCATTTTGATTTAAAGTTATTGTTTGGGTTGTTAAATAAAATACAGAATGCTTAGTTAAATTTTAATTTCAAATAAACAGAAAATAAAATGTCAATATAATTATGTCCCCAATATTGCATGGTTATACTTAACCTGAAAACTTTGTTGCTTATCTGAAATTCAGATTCGTCTGGGTGCCTTATATTCTTTGTAAAATCCGGCAACCTTAGTTGTTCCTCCCTTGACTACTGGACTTCAGGAATATCCAATAGTCATCCTTAAACCTCAGACTAGAAGAACCTATGAGGCAAATTATTTAGCCTCCCTTCCAGAAAGAAATTAGAAAGTCTAATTATTTTCTCTGATAAAAGATCTTAAGACTTGTTTTGTTGTTGTTGTTTATTTGTTTTGTCTTGTTTTTAGCAAAAGCTGAGTTAGAAGCTATTGCCATATTTCCCTAAGTTGGCGGAGGCAATAATTAGGGGTATTTCTCAGTACATACAAGGACTCATTTTATCATTTAAAAAGTGAAGATACCAATGAAATCACAATATCAGTCCTTTTCTTTTAAATCTTCATGGGTCTGGATTATGATTGAATTGCTATTCTATCTACTTTTTTTCTGCCTGGGCAGGTACTGGGAATTGAACCCAGGTCTCAAGGCATGGCAGGTGAGAGTTTTGCAACTGAACCACAGTGGTACCACCCTTCCATTGACTCTTAAATTGCTTTTGAGTCAAGAGTTCCAGCCAAGCGGAGTGTGTGCCATTAAGGTCTTGTCACCTGTGTGAATATTTTTTGCATCCTAAAGAACCTTAGCTCACAGCTGAGCCCACTTACCATAAAGCTCAGTATAAAGATGCCTGTTCCGAGCATGAGTTTTCCTTCCTTTAGAAGGATACAGCTTCGGAGGCGATATTTCACTGTGCCTTTAGAGTTAGCAAAGGAGCTCGGTGGTCCTTCCTCATTTTGAGAAGAATAAAAATGTCACTTTATGAAATGGAGATACTGGGAAGAAGCAGGCACAGACTCTGAATAATCAAGTCTACATTAATTACTTTTTCTGTGCAAGGCTGCTAAATGAAGATAATTATCATTTCAGGAGGCTGAATATCACTATAAAGAGACAGTCACCCATCTTTCTCATCTAAAGGATTATTCTCCGTATCTACAGACAAGAGGTACGTTCAGGCTTGGTCCTTTTCAAAGCCTTAACGCTTTTATTTGAAGGTATGTGGAGCCGTTTTCTATGTGATCAGCTCTGTCTGGTTGCTGGGATATTTTGATTTATTCTAGTTCATCACTTTGATCCACCACAACAGTTTCTTTCCAGGGGGAACTCAGAAAAGAGTTCGTATTGATGTCTTGCTATTTGTTGAAGCCTGTCTTGGAGCAAGGTGGTTCTGGGGGCCTTGACAGTTTGGTTTCTGTTTAAAGCTTTGCTATTGTGAAAGTGAGGATGGATGCCTGCTGGGTGGAGGTGGGATTCTGTTTTGAAGCTATGTGATGAAACTTGAATTTTTATTACAACTCTTTAGCCGTTGTAATAAATGCTTCAAGTTAGAGTGACTTTAGTTTCAATGCGATTGTACTTACCTGAAAGTGAAACAGAGTGTTCAAAATCAATCTTTTCACTTAAGAGGATTTTTTTCTCAAACAACTGTACTCTATAGCAACTCTAAGTTTGCTGATCTTTCTGGTTTATCATGTCTCACAAAATCCTAAATTCAACCAATATAGTGGTATGTTTTGCTAAATCATTGAGATTTCCCAGAATGAAATATGCAAAAATTTTAATGTTGGAAACAGAGGCTTTATATATTTATGTTGGGGGGAGTGGGTATGAAGTTGGATGTTTAGATGAGCAATTTGGAAAGTAAGGAGCCAGACAGAAAACACTTTAAGCTTTGAAGGCCATAAAAGTCTCTTTTACAAGTACTTGGTTCCGCCATGTTCACAGGAAAATGGCCATAGATGGTACCACAAATAAGTGAGTGGCTGTGTCCCAATAAAGCTTAACATGAGGGCATTGTAATTTGAATCCCATATTATCTTCACATGTCACAATATATCTTTCTTTTGACTTTTTTTTCTTCTTCAGCGTGAAGGGTGGGCATCAAATGCAAAACAGGCTGTGAGCTAGATTTGACCCGCAGTTTGCAGTGTGCAAACCTCTGCTTTAGATCAATTAACAAGGCAGTTTCTCTTAAGAACCTTCGCGTAGTTTGCACTCACTGACTGCAATATGCTCCTGTGGTAGTGATGCTTTCCCAAACGGAGCTGGCTCGTATTCAGGGGATCAGTGTGTCCTAGGGTTGGGCTTCATAACTTGAGTTGTGGAAGAGACAAAATATTGCCAAAGAGTGAAGACACCTGGGGTGTCCTGGGCACTGATTCTGTCTGATCTAGGGAGGAGTCTGAACCTTTTGTATCTGGGACATTCTGTCTTCCCAGCTAGAAGCCTTCTACCCCCTTCCATCCTCTGCCAGCCTTCTTTTCGTTCTCACCCAGTTGCAGGATGTGGAGTTGTCATCTTGGCAGCTGTGTTTCAGCAGATCATATGGCAGATCTCTTTATGTACAGCTTTTATTGCTTTTCTGTGATTGCAAGGATTGTTTGAACAAAGGTATGCCTTGATGTAGGCAAGCCCAAGCAAAAGAAACTAACAGACTCATGCCACTCCACCTATACACAGGTAAGTATGTAAATGAATGAATGAATGAACAGGGGATATAACATTGGAAAAAATAATCCTTTATAAACAAAACCATTGTAAGTAATCCTTAAGTAATGTTCCCTTACATTCATTGCAAGTTTTCTCTAAATAATATATTCCTTAAATTTATTAAAAATAAGAAACTTAAAAGTTAAAAGTATGAGTTACTTGTGTGCTGTGTGACCTTATGCCAGTTACTTCACCTCTCTGTGCCCGAGTTGTTTTATTTAGTAAATGAAGACCTTTAGCTACATGAACTCAAAGAGCTTCTTGTCTACTCATGACTTAGGTTGTGTAGAGAGGTAAATATGTTTTTAGAAATCATTAGATGGAAGAACAAGAATCCTTTACTCGGGTATTATTAGGGCTGTGTATAGGAGGAAGTGAAACAGAGGCCATGGTACCAGGCATTACTCCCCGCCTCCCCCACCCCATTCCTTAGCCTATGGTCTGGAGGGATTGGTGGGGCTGGATTTGAACACAACGGTGATTGGATTATGTGGGCCTAACTGCTGTCCTTGAAGAGAAACCTCAGTGTTCTGGATCTCAAAGAATAAAGGATCGTCCTATCCCATTGTGAGTATAATTTACACGTGTGTCATAATTCATAGGGTTAAACATATACATTTGGCAAATATTTATCTCATGCCCTGAGATAGAGAAATAGAGAAGTAGTTCTCAACTGTTTAGTCTGCAGTCCATTTTATACTCATCATTGAGGACCTCAAGGAGCTTTTATATATGCGTTAGATCTATCAATATTTACCATATTGGAAATTAAAACTGAGAAAAATTGTTGTATTGAATAACAAATCTATTACATGTTAACATAACATAGCTTTTTCAAAAATAACTTTTCCCAAAATAAAAAAAAAAATTAATGAGGAGTACAGCACTTTTTCATATTTCTGTAAGATCTTTTAATGTCTGGCTTAAAAGACAGCTGATTCTCATCTATTTCTACATTCATATGTAGAATGAATACAAGCAGACATACAAGCTGTTGTGATGTCAAATGTAGTGGAGCCTCTGAAAAACTCCATTGTACACTCTTGAGAGAATGAGAGAGAGAAAAAAACAATATCTTAGTGTGGTATTAGGGAAATAGTTTTGCCTTCAGGGATGGCTTACCAGATGCTGCTGGGTTTGACACCAGTAACCCAAGAATCAATTGTGGTTCCTTCAATATAACCTGATCACAATATGACTTTTGATTAAACACCTTTAAAAATGTAAGCTAACATCTTAGGGTTAGCGCCGTGACTGTGTGTATGAAAGAGGCTGCTCTCCACAATTTAAAATGGTATGGCGAGAATGAGATATAAAAAAAGGAACAACTGTTATTCCTGACCCACATTGCCCATAGGATTTGGATTTGGTTTTGCACTCTGGTCGTAGTTTTGTATTTCTCTATTCATAGGATTCCATCCCATCAGTCATCAAGCATTTGAGTGCTACTAAAGATTGGCATGATAAGAAGTATAATGCCAAGAATTGCAGTTCTTTTCATCTTTTCAAATGAGGGAACACAGCCAAAGAGGCTAGGTGAATTGCCCGAGATGACCCAGCTAGGAAGTACAGAACTTGAAACAGAAGTTGGAATCTTCTTTTATATCACTCTGCGCTATTTCTCTGGGGCTTGTCCTCAGGCGGCATAGAGTTTCAAACTGAATATGATTATGAACTGAACCATTAGAGGTCAGAATGGGGGGGGGGGCATTCTGGTATATACAGACTGATCCTGGAGTCACCTGAGAGAAATGCGGGGACTTTAGTGGGAATCGAGGCAAACCCTGAAGTGCGGAGAGTTTGGATACAAACTAGGGCAGAAAGAATCGTCAAAGTGGAAGGAATGGCTTGGGGAAGGGCACAGGTGCAGGGAAGGTCAGGAAGGAGCATAGCCGAGTTGGCATGGAGGACACCTGTGAAAGAACAAGGCACACCGAGGCTGGTTGAAGGGGTGATGGCAACCATACATCTGCGTTTGTGAGGCGCCTCGTCTAACTTGAGGCACAGATAAATAGCTTGTAGACAGAGCCATGCTAACATAGATTTAAAAGGATTCCACCCAAGATTTCAACCATTTAACTTCGTGGATGAACAAACCCAACTAACCAGATGCAGATGCTTTGTTTATAACTGGAGGAATTCACGTGAGCTCAGTGATGACACTTCCCTGTCTATAAAATGCTGATAGTTAAACAGTGATACTGTGTAAAGCACTTGGAATCTCTGTCTTGAGAGGCAGTTCTTAAATGTAATGGTTTAATGGTCATTTAGCATGATGGGCCTTCAGAGTGTAATAGCATTTGCCTGCCAGTTAGAATGAACACTTCTCCATGGGAAGCCAAAGATCATGTCAACGTAACCTGGTTTTAGGTGACAGAGAGCACTCAGAAACAAATGCCAAAATCTAGAAACAAGAGCCTATGCCAAAGTACTACAGGGAACAAAATCTCATGTATGTCTAGACTGTACATAAATCCATTGTAATTAGAGAACACAACTAATTCTAACTAATTAGGGGTAAATACACTCCGGGCAAAGACTTTTTTTTTTCTAATTTAAGAATTACTGCTTTATTTACCTTCTCCGCTTCTCTCTTGTCCCCAGTCCTTTGTTGATAAAATTGAAGTTTTCAGAAAAAAGAAACTAAACTTCAACCCCACCCTAAAACTTCTGACTCCACTCCTGCTAGTATGTGGGGAAGGCTTGTGCCTATTCAAGTTCAAGGCTGGTTCTTCCCATCTCCTAAGCAGTCCCAGGCTACTAGTACTGCCCTTTCCCAATTCACCTTCTTTCTTCTGATCTGCAACTTCTTTCTGCTCATTAATTTTCCTCCCTAAGCTTAGAAACTTCCTATCCCCTTTTCTTCTCCCTTTACTACCCTTACTTTGAACTTGTTCCACCCCCACGCTTGGCTGTGACACGCAGTCACCAGCAGCGTCCTTGTTGAAGGCATGATCCCACTACTCAATCCTCAGAACACTGGATGTTCTAGAACTGCCCAAGTCCACGTTTTCTCTAGGGCATCAGCATGCCATCATCTTCTGACTCCTTTCCTGCTGTCTTCTCTTCCTTTCCTGAATGGTATTGGTGATCCTCCGAATTCCATCCGAGGTCACCTTCCTTGCTTGTGTTCCATGTGCGCCATGGGCAAATGTTGTTTGCACCTATTTTTTTTTAATAAGCATCCTACTACTTTTCAAATCCATATCTTCAGCCGTGTTCTTTCCCTCAAGCTCCAGAACCAGATATTCTACTGACAATTGGCCATTACTACCTCAAACACATCATCTCAAACCTGAACTTAGTTTTCCCTTCAAATCATTTTTTCCTTCCTTATTGCTAGTCTCGGGTGCTTGCATCAGCATCCTAAAGAAGGGGGTCTGCACACAATGGCCAGTTGGCCAGACTGCACATGGCTTTGTGGGTGTGGATGTATATCACGTGTTGGAACAGAGCCTCACCTGTTTGTGTTGCAAAAGAGACCAATTGGGCAGCAAAGCCTAACATATTTCCTATCTGGCCCTCTATGGAAAGTTTGCTAGTCCATTATTCTGGAGAATCAAAGTCACTTGGAGACTTTGTACAAACACTGGTTGCTGGGTCCTACCTCCAGAGTTTCTGGTTCAATATCTAAATGACACTGGTCCAGGAACCACATTTTGAAAAGACTCAAAGAACAGTGTTTCACAATCATTGCCATTCAATTCTATCTCCAGATTTGAGGTAGAGATCTGGGTTTCTACCATTTGATCTATTCTGTCCAGTGCTGCTAAGAGGATCTTTCATAAAAACACATCTATCCTATTATATAAATTGTCAGGGTCTTTCTCTTACCTACAGATGTGTCATCTTAATTAGCTTAAATGGGTTAATACAATAAGAGAAAAATGGGGACCATAATGGCACTCTGAGCATGAGCTGCTTTTGTTTTATGACAAGTACTTTACAGCATTAACTCATCAAATCCTCACAATCCTGTGAGGCAGGAATTTGCATCCCTATTTTCCAGATGAGCAAACTGAGGTTCAATAACAATGTCACACAGAAAGAAGGTAGTGGACTCATGATTTGGACCCAAGCCAACTGGTTCCAGAGCCCATCCTACACTGACGACTTCTCTCATAACTGCTCTCCCTATCCTCGTGCTGATTTTGTAACTTATTCTGGTATTGATTTAACACATAGACATATAAGCCTAGATATAGTTTCCTGTGCTGATTTGAAAGGATGGATGCCCCCTAGAAAAGCCATGTTTTAATCAAAATCCCATTTCATAAAGGTAGAATAGTTCCTATTCAATCTTGTATGTTTGAAACTGTAATCAGATCATCTCCCTGGATGATGTGATTTGGTCAAGAGTGGTTGTTAAACTGGATTACGTGAGGACATGTGTCCACCCATTTGGGTGGGTCTTGACTGGTTTATTGGAGTCCTGTAAAAGAGGAAACGTTTTGGAGAATGCGAGATTCAGAGAGAGCAGAGAATCCACCAGCCAGCGACCTTTGGAGATGAAGAAGGAAAACGCCTCCCGGGAGCTTCATGAAGCTGGAAGCCAGGAGAGAAAGCTAGCAGATGATGCCATGTTCGCGATATGCCCTTCCAGCTGAGAGAGAAGCCCTGACTGTATTTGCCATGTGCCTTCTCATTTGAGAGAGAAACTCTGAACTTCATCAGCCTTCTTGAACCAAGGTATCTTTCCCTGGATGGATGCCTTAGATTGGACATTTCTAAAGACTTGTTTTAATTGGGACATTTTCTCGGCCTTAGAACTGTGAACTAGCAACTTATTAAATTCCCCTTTTGAAAGCCATTCCATTTCTGGTGTATTGCATTCTGGCAGCTAGCAAACTAGAACATCTCCTAAGCTAATAGTTCCAATATGACCATAAAACCAAATCAAAGTGTATACAAACACAAGTCCATTAACATTTAAGTTAACAAATTGAAATGACACTTACTGCTTTACTGAATATTAAATTGTCTTTTGCAACATGAATTGGCATCAGTTTGCTGCAGTGAGGTTCTTGTGAGCTGGATATAAATGTAGCCTGTGGAATGTTACATTTGGTATTAAGTTTCTCTCTTCAAACACCTGTGAAACCTTCAGTTCTGTACCATGATGTGCTGTTTGGCCTGACTGTGTCATAGAGATACCAAGTTGATCTGCTTTCCCCTCATTAATCCATTTCTAGTTTATTGTATTGCCCAAACAAAGGGAAAATGCTGGTCTTGAATCCCACAGTGACCCTGGATTGTAAGGTGGCTGTCCTAAGACCCATTGGCCCCCCAGGATGAAGTCTAATTCTTAGGCTTGGCTTTTAGGCCTGGTCTCTGCCCTCCCACCCCCCATTTAATCGCTTACTATTTTCTCTTGTGCTTTACATTTCATCAATACTAAGCTGTTTGCTGTTATAAATACTAAGGGAAGTGTTTCCTTCCTCCGGACTTTGCATGTAATCTTCCTCTGAATGACTTGTCCTCCCAGTCCTCCACTTCTTAAATCTACTCTACTTCTACTCATTCTTTAAAATCCTGCTTCAGCAGGGATATCTCATAAACAAGCAAAGTGACATTTATGCAGTGTAAAAAGCTAATGTCTCTCTGTAATGCAAGGCAAGGCCCTTCTGGCTGTCTCCTATCATTCAAGATGAATCCCACAATGCCACAAAGCATGCATGATTTAAGAAAAAGGCTCTGTGGGAAAGGGAAAATTTATATAGCCAGGTGCTTCAGGGTCACAGTTATCTGCTGGCCTTAAGGTAAGGATTTGTGTTCCAGAAAGGGAGAATTCTTCCGCTCTTGCTTTTCAGGGGGTGAATAATAAGACCAATTTGGCTCCAGACAGGTTGGATTTTGGAGTAGCAGCTGTTTAGAGTGATCTTGGAAAGCCAACTGCCCGGCACCAGGACATCTTGAAGCCTGGGAGATGTTGCAACCCTCTCTTCCTTGTTGAGGGAGGGGGGCATGATGGTGGTAGGCCCTCAGTCCCATGGGAGTCTGAGTTCTGCACAGGCCCCTCCCCTGGCAGAAAGGGGAGCCAGGTCAAGTCCAAGATTAAAGCTCAGGGTCATTTTCAGATAGTCTTCCTCACTCCTCTCTTTCAGTGTTCAGTCCTACCAGATCTTCAGTGGTTAATTAATATGAAAATCAACTTTGGAAATCCTCTTCAGAGAAACCCACAAAAATAGCAAAAGGGAACGGATAGAGCTTGGGAAATTTCTGTTGACTGCCATTGAAATAAATGCTACCAAGCAAATTTCCAAAGGAAGTGTCAGGTTAACGATTCACTATTGAGATAAAAGTATTCAATATGAGATAAAAAGTACCCTTAGGAGTGATTAGGATTGAAGGTAAGTAACTCACCCCTACTGAGGAAAGATGCAATTCCATATCTCTGGATGGGTTACAAAGAGAGACTAAGAATTGATATCTCTGAGCTGTAAGAATCATCCAGTTAATTCTGCGGGGGCTATGTTAGCACTCAACAGAAATCCAGTCTTTAATGTTGATTCAATAAAATAGTATGAAATGCATATGTTGCATGTGGGTGTTAGTCTCTTAAAATATATCCAGCTGGTATTATCTATGGGAAACCTAGGTTTCTAAGATAATTCATTCAGTACACACCAAGAATAAAAGATGCTTCATAAAACATCTGTAACAAATGATACCAAATTTAGTGTTTAATCTGTTTATATGGCTGCTAAGGTGAACCATTGTCAAAATACTTCATATATTAACTCCATTTGTGGCTACTTTCCATTTCTATTTCTGTGAAGTAAGAAATCAACACTTCTCATATTATTTCTCTTTTGTCCGAGAAACTCTGAATAATTTATAATAAGGAATTCATAATAATGAAGCCTTCATTTATATAGGATGTCTAAATGCCCTCTGTCGAATGTTTAATTAAAATAGCTAATTGCAGTTAAAGTTTGCATATGTCAGATTTTCAGAATAGTTTGTTGATTATAAATCTGGTCAACTTTGGTATTTTTGCATGCAATATTTCGATATAGTAGAGAGAGTTCTTTTAGGAGGCAAAATCAGAGTACATTTTTAGAGTTTAGAATATAAGACTTTTGCACAAATAAAATTAAACCAACTAAAATCAAGTTTCATGAGCCTTAAAAAATTGAGCATAGCACTTATATCTTAATGAATTATAATATGCTCAATGTTTAAAATTTGTAAAAAACAGAAAAAGTTTAAAGGAGAAAATCACCCACACAGCATACCAGGTTTTTTATGTATGGATACATATTATCTCTCCTGTAGAATCATACTGTAAACTAACAGTTCTGTAAGCAGTGACATGTTTCCTTCACTAAATATTCTTTGAAAATGTGATTTTTTTAAAGATGTCTGCGTAATATTCCATCCTAGGGAAGTATTGTATCATATATTTAACCATTCTTTTTCCTTTGTTAGATACTAACATATTTCCAATTTTTGCGTTTTATACGAAGGGAACATAACTTAAAATGTGTAATATTCTGATTATACTTTAAAGATGGCTTCCTAGAAATGGAATCAATATATTAAAGGTCAGAAAAGGAGTTTTATCCATATTGACAAATATGTTTAAAATAGGGTACACTAATCTGCATTGCTTTCTGTAGTATATGAAACTACCTATTTTTATTTTTAAAAATCTTAAGTCATCTTTTACTTACTGCTGTGAAATGTTTCCTTTGTCCTTTGCATGCATTTCTGATTTCTCTCTTTGATTCCATCTGTTGATTTATACAGAGTTGCAGACTATATTAATTACTGTAACTTTATAGTAAGCTTTAATGATTGGGAGGGTTAATCCCTGTCAACTCTGTGTTGACGGTGTTTCCAGAACTTTTCTGGCTGTTCCCACTGTTTCCTTTCTTCTCCTCTGAACATTCGAATCAAATTGAAATTACGATTTTTGTTTGGAGAGAATTGCTATCATCGCAGTATTGAATTTTTCCGACCAAGAGCAGATTAATTTTTTTTTTAACTTATCTCTATGGATCTCTCTTTCTATCTTCATTTCTAAGTCTGGTGACTTTCCCAAGATATGTCTTCGTGTTGTTTATTCTGTGTCATTCCACACCCCCCTTCCCACCAACACGAAATTCAGGAGAGTGCTGATCATTCTCTTGTATATGATTTTATAATTGACATGCTTTCCTAGACAATATATTGCCTGTGAGTAGTCCAATTGTTTCATATACTCACCCACACTTTGTATTGCTAGACGTTGTTTTTTTCCAGCCTTGGTTGATGTGGAAAAATAGATCACTGTGGTTTTAATTGGCATTTTCTAATTTAGTAATACCGTTGTACATCTTTCATAGTCAATAAATGTTTGTGTTTTGTCTTGTCTTCTGTGAAATACCTGCAATATTTTTCTATCAATGTCTAAAAGGATTTCTATATATCCTGGAGTCTTGTTTCTTGTTAATTATTTTTTTGTAATCACTTCTCCCAGTTTGAAGCATTTCTTCTTAACTATCTTTCCATCTTTTGATGAACAGTTTATTTTAATGCACCCTAGTTTCTCTTTTTTATGACCCATCCCAAGGAAACAAAAATATTCTTTTCTATTTTCTTAAAAACATCTTAAAACTTTGCCTTTCAAATTTTATTTCATTCATTTGGAATTTTTGTGACTGATCCATTACAAAAGGGGTACATTTTTTTTCCCCAAATATGGAAACCATTTTTTCCAATCTTATTTACTTTATAGTTCATCCTTATCCCACTGAAAAATCTTTTGTCATAAATCAAGCTTCCAAATGTGTATTTCTGAACTTTTAGTTCTATGCTGTTGTTTGTTTACTATATACTGATAGGTCTTTGTCTAATTAATGTTCCTTATACTAAGTCTTGAATTCTGATAGGAAACTCTCTACTTTATACTTCAGGAATCTTTTGGATTCTCTTTTTCTTTGCTCTTCCTAATAATTTTAGCAATCAGCTTGTCAAGTTCCATGAAACTCTGTAGGATTGTGGTTGATCCGTAGAGATAAAACTATTCCAATCTAGGCAGACATGATACATTTGCAAATACCTACATATATTTGACTTATTAATGTATTTCAAATACACATATAATCTATAGTCTTCCATATGAAAGTTATGTAACTTTTGCTTGGCTTATTATAGATATTATTTTTTCACAATGTACAATAAATGGCAGCTTTTTGAAACCATATTCTCTGTTTATTCATAGCACATTGATAAAATTATATTTTTTAGATTTCAGAGTACATTTTAACAAGTAGTTAGAGAACAGAATTCAAAGTATTGGTCACAGTTCCACAATTTCAGGCATTTCCTTCTAGCTGCTCTAATACACTGGAGATTACAAAGAAATATCAATATGATGATTCAGTAGTCATACTCATTTGTTAAATCCTATCTTCTCTGTTCCAACTCCTCCCTTTCATTTGATCCTTCTCTCAACTTAAGGAATTTTGGGGCAATGACCATTCTAACTTCATGTTCAAAAGGGGTGTCAATATTATGGGGTAGGTGGATGCAAATGATTGATGTTCTTGGAGAGATTGGTACCCTTGGGTTTCAGAGCTAGTCTGGACTAGGAATTATCTGGAGGTTTTGGCTTTCTGAAAAGCTGAATGAAATTACTATGGAGTCTCAGAACACTCCGTATTCTTTAGGGTTTTCAGGAATATTGGTGGTTGGGGCTTGGCATACCATGACAATTTGCAAAATCTAGCTGAAGCTTGCATAAGAACCTCTAAAAGAGCCTCTCTACTCTATGTGAAGTCTCTAAGCCACTGATACCTTGTTTTGTTACATTTCTTTTCCCCCTTTTGATATTTATTTTTCTGAGACATTGCCAAACTGTCTTCTCTAGTGGCTGTACCATTATAGGTTCCCACCAGCAGCAAATAAGTGTTCCAATTTCTCCACATTTTTCCAACATCTGCAGTTTCCTGTTTGTTTAGTGACAGCCATTCTTACAGGTGTTAGGTGGTATCTCATTGTGGTTTTGATTTGCATTTCCCTAATAGCTAATGAAGATGAATACCTCTTCATGTGCTTTTTAGCCATGTGTATTTCCTCTTCAGAAAAAAATGCCTATTTATATCTTTTACCCATTTTATAAGTGGGTAAATACAATTATTTTTGTATCCAGAACCTCAGAAAGTTATACAGATTTTTAATTTGTTTGTAGCTTCCTTGAGATCCATATTAGTTTCTTGTTCTTTTCTAAGATTTTTAAAACAATAATTTTGCTGTGCCTGTTTATGTATGTGTCTCTGAGCATGCTCACGCCTCATCTCGGTGTGTGTGTCTGTCTGTGTCACAGGGTGGAGGGACAGTTGACAGGAAAGTGATGTGTCTCAAGAACACTAGTTAAAAACCCTAATATGTTTTGCTAATAGTACTTGGGATGGTGACCAGCCCTATCTTGTTCATAATTTTTAAGGGAGTATTTTTAACTAGTGTTTAGTACTTGCTGACATTTTTATATAATAACCTTTTAGATTAAGAAAAATGTACTTCTAGTCCTTGTTTTCTAAGAATTTTTATTGCAGTTGTTTTAGTCTCTCTCTTTTCTTTTTTTACATTTATTAAAATAGTTTTGTTTAATTTTTTATGTTTAATCCAGTGGTCTATCAAATCTAAAGTTGAACTCCTGATTTCTCTCCCCCATCCCCAGCAAACTTATTCCATGAATGTCTTTTCAACTTCTGCTATCCTCAAATCAATCAGACCAAAGACCTTGGAATTACTCTATACTCCTCTTTTTTCTCATATCAGACTTTTAATCAGTCAGGAAATCTTGTTAGCTCTTCTAGCAAATATATATAGAATCTGATCACTTCTCATCACCTCCAGTGGTCTGATGTATTGTCATCTCTTCGCCTTCTAACAGTTATCTGCTTAATACGTTTCCCCCCTACAGACTGTTTTCAAATAGCCGTTAGAGTTCCTTTTAGAAGAGTATATTAGGTCATGCTACTTGTTTCCTCAAAACCTTGGAATGCTTCCCCATTACACTTAGAACTAAAAGCCAGGCTCCTTGCAGTTCTCCCCTTCCTTGTATACACTCACCCAGCCCCACAGTCTATACTATTCCATGACAACAGAAAACACTCTCCTGTCTTGGAACCTTGTTTCAGTGCTTCCTTCCACCTGGAATGCTCTTTTGACCAGACATCTACTTGGTTAATACCGTCAACCCTTTCAAACCTTGGCTCAAATCTCACCACCTCAGTAAAGACTACTCTAGCCATCTTTTTTCCTACAAAAACTGTTTTCTAACATTCTGTGTCAGGGGTTGGCAACCTTCTCTGAGACACAATAGCAAAATTGTCAGCTCTGTATCATACCATATGGCACATCTACACAACTTTGCCATTGTAGCATGAAAGCAACCATAGACTCTGCCACTGTGTGTGTGTGTATACATATATGGCTGTGTTGCAATAAAACTTTATTTACAAAAACAGGTAGCAGGTAAGTCTTGGTCCATGGAGCATTATTTGCTGAACTCTATTTAATTTCTGTCTTTTTTTTCCTGCTAGAATATAAGCTGTACAAAAGTACTCATACTAGTTTTGTTTCTGTATGCAACTCATGAACTTTTTTTTTTTTTTTTTTTTTTTAAAGAGAGAGGGAGGAAGGGAAGGAAAGACAGAGAAGGAAGGAAGGATGGAAGAAAGGGAAACATTTTCTTGTTTTATTATATTTTGTTTGTTTGTTTGTTTTTTACATGGGCTGGGGCCGGGAATCGAACCGGGGTCCTCCGGCACGGCAGGCAAGCACTCTTGCCCGCTGAGCCACCGCGGCCCGCCTGCAACTCATGAACTTTTAACTCTACATGGCATACAGTAGGTTTCCAGTGATTATTTAAGGAATAAATGAATATGAAACCTAATGTTGAGCTGAATGTACTGTCAAAAAAATTCCAACATAAAAATAAAACTACCACCACTATTTTGACCATGATGTGTAATTGCTCATATATATTGACAGATTTGGTTTGTTAATGTTTTATTTAGGAAATCTGCATCTTAAGTTGAGGAAGATTTTTCTGTAACTTTCTTATTGTCCTTATCTGATTAAGCATCTGAGTAATTGTAATATTAACCCCACAAAATGGATTGAGAAGAGTTCCTTTCATCTCAAGTCTGAATAAGTTTGTAAAATTAGAATTATCTCTTGCATAAATAGTTTGTGAAATCATCTGGGCCTGGTATTTTCTTTGTGGAAATATTCTTATTCAATTTCATTAATGGTTTTAAGATCATTTAGACATTCTAATTCTTGGGGTCAGTTTTAATTTATTTTTAAATTCATAATTCTTTTTAATCTCTCTACCCCAGTCGTGTCTTTTGCTATAAATATAATTAATTCCTTTCATTTTTCTGACTCTTTGTCAGAAATTTTATTTAGTTTTTTCAGAGGACCAAACAAATTTTGTTGATTCTCTCTATGGTATGTTTTTCTAATTCATAAATTTCTGCTCTTATTTTTATTTAATACATTATTCTTTGGCTTTCTTTACTTTTTCTGTATACTTAGCTTGTTAATTATGGGTATTCCTATTTTTTCCCTACAATTGGCAGCTAATTTGAAGGAATTAGGGCTTTGGCTTTATCTGGTATATTTAGATATGTGGTATTAACATTTTTGTTTAGTCATTAGTATTTTCTTATTTGTGTTATTTCTTCTTTGACAATTAGAATCTATAAAGCACACCTTACCTAAGTGAAGTTTTAATTTTTTATGGATATTAAAAAAATTATTTTTAGAGAACAAAGTATGTATGGTACTATACTTAACCTTTGAAATTGGTTGAGACTTGCTTTAGGAACCATAGTTTTATGGTTTTCTATGTTAGCCTGAAATATATACTGTGCTTTGTTCTAACAATTTTAATTATATCAAACCTGCTAGTTTTTTTCTGTGACTAATTCTTTTAATCATCTGCTAATCTACTAAATACTAAGATATTTGTTAGTCTTCCAGAATGATGGTGCGTTTTAAAAAATGTAATTGTTATAAAGCCCTTCAAGTATTTTGAAGTTATGCTAATAGGTATAGGTAAGTTTACAACTTGTATATTTTCCTGGTGAATTAACTTGTAACATTTTGCTGTGATTGTCTTTAGTGATAACTATATTATCATATAGTCTATTAATATAGTCTTATAGATCATTTTGATTAGATTTTGACTCATTTCTTTTTTTTTTTATTTCTTGGTTTCTTTCCTTATTATTTTGGCCCTTTTAAGGTGTTTTGGGGGATAAATATCACAACTGGAATTTTCTTTTGCATTTAATAGTCTCTATCTTTTAAAATCTAGTACATTCATTTTTATAATAGCTATTTAAAATTTTGGCTGTTTTGTCTATTTGTCTTGATAGTGCTGTTTTATATTTTCTCTTTTAATTTTTCACTTGTTTTTTTCCTACTCTATAAGATATTCTTTTCTTCTAGTGGTTACTCTAAAAATGAACACTTTTACTCTAACTAATCAAAATATAATATAAATCAAAATCTTTATCTCCTTATAAATACGTGGAACTTAGAATGCATTAACAGGAATAAACACTCTCTGAATGTATATGCTTTTGTAATTAGATATTAGGGCTTTATTAATTTTTTTAATCCCACAAATTTAAGATTATTATTATTTTTTTTTAAAGATTCACATATGTATGAGTCCTTTCTTCTTTCCTTTCAGTCTTCCTTTTGGAGTCATTTTTCATCTAGAAATACATTGTTTTACAGACTTTTAGTAAAGCCAATATTAATTGTTCAAGTTAGTTCTGTATCTAGGAACTTTTTTATGTGTTCAGGATCAAATGCATCCTGAGACTGGCAAGCCACTGACTACTTTCTAGGCTCAGGCCGCCTGTCAGTGAGGTGGGGTAACTTGGAATGTGGGCCCTGGGCTCAGACTTCCTCCGATAGCAGGGAAACCATATGGTCTTTGGGAAGTTCCTTATGTACTTTGAGCCTCATATGGTTTGCCTGTAAAGTAGGGATCATTACAGTACTGAGCCATAGGTCTATGAGATTTTAATAAGTTAATGCATGCAGTGTTGAGGACTGCCCAAGTCTTGGAAAAAGTAAGCATGCAGATGTAAGATATTAATATGTGTCTCATAACTTTTACTGTTGTTTTTTGTGTGTCTGCCCTAATTGAAGTAATTGATGGTTTACAGGAAAGTTGCAAAAATATTTTAGAATCCCCATACATCTTTACGCAGCTCCCCCTGATGTTAATATCATCCACGACCATAGTACAATGATTAAATCTAAGAAAATGAGTTTGATAAATACTATTAGCTAAATTACAAAACAATGAAATTTCCCCAATTTTCCTGTAATGTATACTTTCTTTCCATAATATTAACCAAGATCCCACCTTACATTGAGTAGCCATGTCTTGCTCTCTTCCAGCCAGTGACGATTCTTCAATCTTCTCTTGTCCTTCAAGACACTGACACTTTTAAAGCACAAAACAGTTATTTTTTTTTAGAACACATGGCCCTCAGTTTGAGTCTATCTGATTTCTTCAATTGACTCAAATGTACAGTTGAGATTGTACATTTCTGACAAGAGTACCACAGAAGTATTCTTGGCCCTTTTAGTAACTGTCTTGGGGCTCCATGCTGTCAGTGTGGCTTATATTTGATGTTGACTTTGATCATTTTGGCTAAGGTGGTATATGCTTGGATTTCTCCATGGTAAAGTCACATTTTCCATGTGATTAACAAATATCTCGGAGGAGGTACTTTAGAACGATGTCCACATTCATTTTAATTTAACATGTAATATACTGGGAACACGTCCTGATAATTCTGAACTGCATTTTTCTTAGTTCTCAATTTCATATTGTATAAGCCAGAATCTTATATTACAATTTTATAAAAATTGTATCTTTAATATCTACAACATACTCATTGCTGGACGTTTTTTAGCTTTGGTAAACAACTTACCATCTTGTAATATGCCAAAACACAGCACTTTCTCATGAGTAAAAGCATAGTGCCATTTAGAAAAAGGAATTTAGACTGTGGCATTTTATTAAGAATTTATTACAATAGATAGATGTAAGAATTACAGCATATAATCTCATTCCCAGGAATAAGCATATTCAGATGTAAAATTTACATGAATTTACCATAAAATAGTAAGTAGCAAGAGAAAATAATCTATTAACCCTGAGGCTATCTTGAATATTAATAAGAATATTTAGGACTGGTTGAAATGACAATATATATATCTACTTAAATGCAAGTGCATTTTTTTCCACTATATATATTTCCTCTAACATTTATAAGCAGAATCTTAATTTGGAATAATATTTAATTTAATGGTTAGATATACTATATAAAAGTAATACCAATATAATTCTTAAGCTATTTGTTTCAATTTAAATAGAAGCATTTCTTACCTGCACAGAGATCTTTATAAAAACCCTTTCTTTAGTTCTGAAATACACTCCTCCAAAAAGAAAATATAGTAAACTCTGAAAAGTTGATCCATTTCTTCATGAAATTGGTCATAAAATCTATGATTTCATGTTTTTTTAAAGAACTATTTTTTTTCTTTTCTTTTCTTTTTTAGTAAATTCACATTGCTCCTTCTAAAAATCTAGAAAGTCTAGGAATAGAAAGCACCAGGATCCTTTAAAAGTGAGTTCTGGCACGGCCACAAATGGGACGATTTATTGGAAGCCTATACAAGAAGCAATTGTGATCATTTCAGTCTCCTTAGTAAAATCCTAGAGATTCATTTGCAAAAATGTGGAACTAACAAGACTAAAACCCTCCTCAAGGCAGGGTGATTGGGTGAAAAATCTACATACAGGAGAGGGAAATATCTAAGCCAGTTCCTCCACTGCCCTGAGAGCAGTGTCAGGCTGGCTGGTATCTCAGGAGGCCCTGTTTTTGGAGATGGAAATAAGGGCTTACAGGTATGACAGGGACGTGGCCTGTTAACAAAATGACCCACAGGTCACTCCATGACCTATTGTATCCTTAAGCCCCCGACGTGCAATTGGGCTCTACAATCAGACTTTAAAGAATATTATCAGGTTTCCTTTTCACTTACTTAGTTCTGGAAATATCTTTTTTAAGTGTCTTTGTAGCTGTGAGAATTGTCCAAAGGCAGGAGAGTTGGCACTGTTGACATCCTGGGCTGGGCCATTCTATGTTGTGGGGTCCACCCTGCGTGTTAGGGTGTTTAACAGTGTCCCTGGCATCTTCTTTCTAGAGGCCAGTAACACCACCACCCTCCCCGATTCTGATAACTACAAAAATATCTCCAGGCATTGCCAGCTGTTCCCCAGGGGGCAAAATCAGCCTGGTTGCCAACAGCTGCAAAAGGGTAGCTGCAGGGACCATTTGCTGAGGAACCCCTGGTGTTAGAATCTTTGTGGTCTCCCTCGGGCCGACCAAATTGACAGAGGAGAACCGTGTAATCTCACACCTGTAGAATTAGACCTGCTCATCTTGCAAAATTTGTATTTCCTTTCACTTTTAAAAGCGAGGCATTTGGTATGTGTGTGTTCCATGGGTTTTGACAGTGAGCTTATGATGTTGGAGTTTTATCTGTGGTCAGCTCCAAGGCCTGGGTTAAAGTGAGTACCCCCAGGGTGAGCCTTCTCCCTTTTACTGGGGGGGGGGGGGGCCCCTACCATCAAGAAGCATGGGCAGGCACCGGGAACTGAACCTGAGTCTCTGGCATGGCCGGCGGGAACTCTGCCTGCTGAGCCACCATGGCCTGCCCAATCAAGAAACATTTTTAACTGAACTCTGACTAGCAACTTATTAAATTCCCCTTTTGAAAGGCATTCCGTTTCTGGGTTTAGGATCACCTTGGTAGGGAATAACTTATGCTATAAACTTGTTTGAGGTTCTGCTTGGATTCTCCATTTCTCACTGGAGGTTTTTCTCTTTCACATATTGACAAGATTCTATAGAGATGGGTCTCTCTGCAGCCCCCAGGGTTGTTAGGGGGTGGGTTCCACTTTGTTTGTGGTTACACTAAATTGTGGATTTTGGGGTGCCATTATGTATTCAGGCAGTTTTCTCCTTTTTGAATCCCTGTCTTGGCAATTTCTTGAGCCAGTCTGCTGCCTTCTTTACCCTACAAAGCAGTGAGTACAGAAGCCCAAGGGCACCTAATTCAGTAAATGCTTTTAAGACAAAAACTGGAGAGGGTGCTTCACTTACCTGTCTCCCAGCTTTATGAAAATTTCTGTGCTTTGAATATTCCTGGCTTTATTGCCAATTAATTCATGTGTAATTTTATAAAACTTTATCCTAGAATTTTTAGTTCTCAATGCAAGTTAGTCATGAATGCTAGTGTGCCCAAAATTTAAACTCCGAAGATATTTTGCTCTTTAAAATGAGCAGCTAAGGAGATCAGACATTTGAGGAATGAGTACAATACACAAGACAATGGCCAAAAGAAACAGATAGAAAAAAAAGATCTTTGAAAAGATGAAAGTAATGCAGGGAGCAGAGTAAACTGGTGGGTGGGTTTTGGGGAATCTTGGGGGTGATAAAGGAAGATAATGACTCCACAAAATAATATGGGGCTATAAAATGAAACTTCTGAAGCTCAGAAAACATGAGTAGAACTTAAAAAGACAATTACATAAATGAAAAAATTAAATAGAATTTATGGGAGATAGTTGAAGATATGATGATTAAATAGTAGAAATAGGTAGAGATAGAAAATAACTGAAAAAATTAGAACCTTGAGTCTCAAAGTAGTACGCAAGGACTACTAAAAGATCCTAAGATCCTTGAAGGGGTTTCTGGGGGTGTCCCCTTTTCTACCCAATAGGTGAGAGACTGGATTTTCTTTCTAGAAACATTTAACCAAAACAGCATTTCCCTACAAATTAAATGTAGAAGAGGATATGAGAATCCCATTATCTTTTAAATCAGACAGTAGAGATTTTTTTTTAATGTAAAATAATACCATTCTCTTCACTAATTTTAATGTTTGGGGAAATATTACTATTTTAAAATATTTAATAGATAACTTTTAATATATCTGTAAATAGAATCCCCAAAAGCTTTTTTGAATCCTTAATTTTAAGACTGTAAAGAGATTCTGAAATCAAAATGTTTAACTGCTGAATTAGGAAATTGGACTAGGGGAATTCAACATCTGGCAAATAGGACTTGAAAAGATAAAATAGATGAAGAGGAATCTATCCAAAAAATAATTCAAAAGAACTTCCTGAGCAATGTACAAGAGTTTCCAGATTGAATGGACTCATGCAATCTTAGCAAAATGGATTAATTTGGATATATATGCATTTGAAAATCCTGGAGGGAGAAGAGAAAGTTGTGAACACTTCCATAAAGACATAGAAATAGATTCCATAAAAATGGGAATTATAATGGCATTGCTCTTTTTAAAAGCAAAACTGGAAGCCAGAAGACAATGGAGCAATAACTTAAATTCTGAACGAAGAAGAGTGGGTTGGTGCAAGAAAAACAGGAAGAGAAGAATGATGAATGGCAGCAGGTGTGAGATCCAACTGTTCAGAGTCTAGGTAAAAAAGTATCTCAGGAGGTATAGGACTAGAAAAAAGATGAAATGATCAGTTTTCTGAGCTCTTTAAATGTATTAAGTTGCACTTTGGCAGAGTTTATGGATGAACTGATGTCATTAAATTAAAAATGAAAAAAAGAAACAACTTTTGACTCTAAAGAAAACAAAATTTTATGAAAAGAGAAATGCAATCATGTATGACTGAGCTCTAAAAAATACTCATTTAATAACTGAATATTGATTAAGCCAATTCAACTAATACATTTGGAGAATGTTGAGAGAAGAGTTGTACATATGCGTGGTTAGTCGGGATGGCAGGCAGGAGTTTAGGATCTAAATCATCTTCTTCCATGGTAGGAATTTGGTGTGTGATATTCAGAATTGAATTCAAAAGCAATATAATGTATAAAAAAAGAAATATGGAAGGAAAGAGAAGAAAATACTATAGGAGTTGAAAATGTTTATATAACTTTGTAGTCTATGGGGACATAACCCTCTCCCTTTCAGCGTAAGTATCTAATTAGCACAACTAAACCAAACTTAGTATTTTATAGAGTTTTTACTTTACTAGAGAAGAGCAGAGTTGCCTATGTCCTCTCAGAGATCCACGACCCCAACACACTGGAGTCTGTCTAGAAGGCCTAGCTGGTTAACCAGGTATTGCTCAGTCAATTTCCTCTTTGATGGCAGAATGACCATTTTGCTTATCTTCCTCTCCATAGACATGAGACCAACTTCCAGATTGATTAAAAATAATGATAATAATAAACCTTAGAGTTTAAAAAAAATCCCCCTCTTCAAGCCAATCAGATCAATCTGTGTATTTTAACTGCAACCAAAGTCACTTTAATTAATTTTACAAAAGCCAATTGTGTTTAATAGTCCTAGTTGTCTTCTAATAATTACATTCCTTTGTATTCTATAACTCTTGCCCTTTGATATTCAGGAGTAAAAGATAAAAATTTATTTGGACATGTTTGAAGCCACGTTTTCAACTCTAGTATTAATGGTATCTTTAAACTGGTAAAGGAACCATTCTGAAGTCAAAGGAATAGTGTTCTGTGCAGTAAATAAACTTTTAAATACTATAAGAGTGAAGGAATCAAGAAAGAGGGCAAAGTGGGGACACTATTGTTTTGACATTCTAATTATAAATACATTAGACTTGGTGCAAAAAAAATCATCAAACCATCAGTCTTGGCGATGGTTAAGTTAATTCACTTCTTGAAGTTCAATAATTCATCTGTGAAGTGTCAGCAGCTGGGTCTTGTTAATGGTAAGCCTTTCATTCCTGTTAAATCAATTGTAAATAATAGAACCCCTCAGAGAAAAATGATGAAATGAGCATTGATTTCCAAATTGGGTGTCAGATACTGAGCATTAATAAAACACATTGCAAGCAAACAAGTACCTAATATACTCTCATCATTGAAATAGTAATCAGAGGGAAAAAAAATCAATGATTTTTGTGTAAGTTACTAGTCTTTTAACATTTCATTTGTATCTTTGCATCGTCATATCAAATTTCTCATTTTTGGCCTTATGTGGCTTTTTAAATGTCATTATCTTTACCGGAAAAACCTGGTTACTATTTAGCTTTGTATAATGTTAGGTTCACTTCCCCCTTATTCTAAATAGGTAGCGGCCAGCTGGTCACATAGTGTCTGGTCGCTTGACACCAAAGAATTTGTTGTGTTTAATGTGATACAATCATCACTTACAGCAAGTCACATAAAACACCACAGAAAAATGTAACACCTCTAATAAAACTTTTAAAGAAAATAAAGCTCTCTAGCAGGTGTCCATAAAAGTGCTTTATGCCCACAGACTCGATTAAATGTTAATATCAGTGCTCTGTGATTGCCACATAAGGAGTCTAAACTGAAAGGAAAATGCTTCTGTGAAATCCTGTGTTGGTTTTCTAGGAAAGGAGGTTGGAAGGGCAATGCCATATTATGCATTGGACTAAAATATGAAAGCAGTGAAGGGCTCTGCTCGTGCATTTTGCAAAAGACTGGTTGGAGAGAAAGTACATGAATTTTTAAAGTAATACATTGGGACAGGAGTGGAAATACCGAGGGCTCAACTTTCAGAAGAGTATACCTAAACTTCTCAATGTTGTATGGCACACATTATCCCCCCCTCCCCAGATGGTCCCTAAGGATAAAATAGCCGTGACATACTGATGATAGATGTTACCCTGAATTTTATCTAAGTGCTGTTTCCTCAAATTTCATTTCCAGTTGCCTTCTGTTTAGTCCATTGTGATCTCCTTTTTCTTATTTCTAGATTTCTTCATACAAACTCAAGTTCAAGTACTATTTTAACCATTACCAAATGGTTAAATAGCTCTTTGACCTCAATAACTGGCTAGTTAACCCTTTGTATGAATCCCAGTATGAAGAAGAGACAAACTCTTAATGGTCACTGCAAAAGTAGTCCTGTCCTTCAGGATAGAGCTTCTGTCCTGAAGCTCTTACGAAAAAGAAAACACCTCCTGAATACAAGGTGCAAAGTGACTGCCCAGTGTAAAACAACATGTTTGCAGAATATAGGGGACATGAGATCTGGCATGCTTCACATACACCCACACAGACATGAGAAATATTGGTTATTCAAAAGGCAACCAGGGAGGTGAAAAAACTTGATATTATGATAGGTGAAAAATATGTGAAGGAGCTGGAAAATTTTAGCTGGAAATAGGTAAGGCTCAGGTCATCTACCAGCTGGATGAGATCTGTTCTATTAGGATGACCATATAATTTATTCAGATGGAGGCACCTTTGAGAGTTAAAGGGATGAAGGTAACAATTCAGCTGGGACAAACAGTAAACACAGGGACTGCACTGGGCAAACAGGATGTGTGGTCATCTCTGTTTAAAGAAGAGTTTGCCAGCCTCAAAGTTCAAGTAGGGTCAGTGATCAATAGCTACAGAGAACTGCAATATAAGAAAGATTTCTAAGGAACTGTTGAGTGGCTGAGATAGACTGCCTTGGGAATTTAGAATTTACAGTTAGTCAGTGGAGTAACTCAAATGAAAGCTGGGGGGACGTTTGGCAAGCACATTGTACTGGGAATCTGAGCATTGGAATTATGGTTGAGCCAAATGAGTTTTAACATTGCCGACCTTGGGAATCTGGTTCTAAATTTTAAGTGAAGAAGTCTTATAGAGAACTTTAAGTTCTAAGTTAAGGTACTCTAAGAGCCTTAAAAGATTTGTATTTAGAGATTTGTATTCTAGAATTAGTACAGTCTAGCGTGGTTATCATGTAGCTGTAAATCAGTGATATTAGAAAGAAACTACGTTTCAGACAAGAATGAGCTGAACAGAAACCTTAGGATCTTAATTCTGATTTGGACGGCACAGTATTAGGACTGCAAAGCTAGGGCTGGAATTGGTTAAGAAAGACACAAAACTGAGATTAAAGACTTAGGCACACAATGAAAATTCCCTTTGAAGCAGGGTCTGCAATCCCATAGAATGCCCATTTATGCTTCTGGGAGGTGAGATTGACCTTTCATTTAACATGTAATACCCCATCTAACAGCTCTGTACATTAAAGTTGCATCACATGTGCACTTAATCTACCCAATCTGAGCTATGTACTTGTGTATTTAGTAGTTCTACAAAATTGTGCTCTGCTTTTGTATGCATTCTGTATCAATTATTACCTTATAGTGCGCTATATAGGCTGATTTAGGGAGTTTTCAATGGATGATTTTGTCTTTGAATTTAGCCTTGTTTACTGACTTACGTTAGAACTCCCTTGCTAGATGTAACCACACAGTGCTTCTGACTTCGACCTGTCCAAAAATTCCCTTCTTCCAATACAACTCAAGGCCCAGGTTCTCTGTAAAAGCCTCCCCAATAGTTGTAGTTAAGACCAGGCAACCTTCTTTTGAGTTCTGGGGGCACTTGTCGATGCAGTACATTTTGGCATTTATACTTTTGTGTCTGCTAGTTGTACCTTGGATATATTTGACCTCTTAACTAGACTGTAAGCCCCTTGGTGGAAGAGACAGAGTCACTGATCTCCTTGAAGTCCCCTAAAAGTTTTGTGCGGATAATACACACTCCATAGGTTATTCAGTTGAACTGGGTTTAATCACCGTTGTATTGAAAAGTAGGCCTTGCGGGAAAGGAAGCCTCTTATGATGCCCTCAACTCCAGGTGAAAGGATCTAAAGTTGACACTCCTCTAAGGGCAGCTAGAAACCTATAGAAAGGCCAAAGGTACCCATAAAAAAAAACAGTAAGTAAATGAGACATTCTGCCAGATCAGTTTTAGGCCACTGTCCTATATTTTTATGTCCATGGGTACAGACTGGGTACCCACAAAAGGTTTTGAATTGTTTTAAGCTTCTTCCTGCAGGAGATTTGTGCATAAACTGGGATGATTTCAAAATTATGGATTCATATTTAAGAATTGTTTTATATGTGATACAGTATTAATAGTTTGAAAAACATTTCTCAGCGAAGAACCTAGGATTCTATTTTTTTCTGCTCATTCCCACTTTTTAGAATCAATGCCATGGAGGTGTGGAAGTTAGTGTATTCTGAACACCTGCAAATTCAGGACTGTCAGGTACAAAATAGTGAGTAATGGGATTTAAATAGGACAAAGTTACATTTCTTCTGCTAACTAGTATATATGAGAACATTCAGAGGGAAGAAAAGAGGCAAAAATGCAATAGAAGATATTTTTTTACAAGCTACAATCTCAGTGCAAGATTTATAGCTAATATATTGGAAGATAAATTTTGACTGAGGCCAAATTATTATAGCCCATTTCTCTATCGTATATTAATTTCAAGCAGTGCTGGTGAATGTGAACACGAAATCCACTCCCCTGAGTTCCATTGCTCCTGAAACATTAAGAGTAGCGATTGCCCCTACTTTGCAGCTTAGCACAGTTTTATGATGGGATTATATCATGGCTGGGCTTATGTTAATATTTATCAAATGGCTAACACAGAAGCAACTGAACAGATATTCTTTCATCATCACAAGTTTGAAAACTATAGACAATAACCCAGCTTCTTGAATCATATTCAACTTGCACATCTGCTATTGCTAGAAACAATGTTCAGTATTATGGTTGGCTGTTCATTGTGACCTCGGAAGGCTTCTATTAACTTTTCCTTTCAATCTTTACCTTGTGATGGACCCAGCTGCTGACCACTTGGGAGGAGGACGGTCTTTATTTTTCATTAGAGAAGTTGTAGATTTATGGAAGAATCATGCTTAGAACACAGAACTCGCACATATCACCCTATTAACCCCTTGCATTAGGGTGGTACATTTGCTACAATTCATGAACGAACATTTTTAAAATTGTACTAGAAATTATGGTCTATTGTAATAGGGTTCACTATTTGTACTGCACAGTCCTTTTTGTTTGTTTTTTTCTAGTGACACCTATAGAACATTCAAATATATAATTCAGTGCTGGTAATTATGTTCATAATGTTGTGCCACCATCCCCAGAGGAGGACACTGACTTGCGGCGTCTCCACCAGGTTTTGGTTTGGCCAGCCGTGGTTTCACTGTGGCAGTCGTGCTCTGGGTGCTCAGGAGGAGACTGCTGACGGCCTTGGTGATAGGGGGCCTGCGGTGGTGATGGACGCATGGCGCCTCCACGCTTCTCTCCCCCGGATCCTGGCCCACTCGTGCTCTTGACTAGCTGTCCTCAGCATCGCTTGACTGCCTGACTCACAGGCCCATACTTTTATGATGGCATAAATCTTGGTTAGTGATTAAACTACCACGGGTCTTCATTTATGGAGGTAAGAAACCCATCCTTGTTGTGCAGGGATGCTGGAGTAGAAGATATGACCTTATCCAAACATTCTGAAACTCTGAAAGATGGGCTGGTTCTACATGGGATGTTCAAATTATTTTTTAAAGTGTCATAACGACAGTGATAACAGCAAACACATAATCTTTGGTGAAGGTTAGGCAAATAATATATGTGCATATATATGTGTGTATATATAGGGGTGTGTGTGTGTGTATTAACTTGTTAAAACTCACACAGAAACCCAGTGAGAGACCTACTGCCTTTGTCCCTTATTTTAAAGATAGGAGAATGGAGGGTAGAGAGATTGACTTGTCTGAAGATGCACAGGATTTAGTGATGAAGCTGGGAGTTGAACTCCGGCAGTCTGTTTTCTCAGCTTTTATTCTTAGCCATGAATATTTAACTAAAAACTCAGGCCCTGCAATTAGCCAAAGCTTGTTTGAGTCCTACCAATGTGACACTTCACATCCAAGCCTTTTCTCCCCCCATCAATAAAGAGAAAATGATAGGCTCTAGCTCTATAAAGTTGTTCTGAGATCTGTGATGTTCCTAGCGTATAGTAAGTGCTCAGTTAAGATGTAAACTTTAGTATTTTTAACAATGGAAATAGGACTGTCAGTTGGATATAAAATGGCTTGATGTATGTTTTGTATATTATGGGTGTACATGAGAAAGGACTATAGAATGAAAGTTGAGAGGTGGCCATATTCTTGTTTTAGAATATGTATTTAATCCGTTCTCTAAGGCTGCTGAGGCAGGAGTGTGGCAGAAGCTTTACCTCAGGACTTCGGTTCGGTTTCCTTCATTTTATAGCAAGTTCACCTCACTTTACAGCTGACAGTCCTGGATCTTATTTAACTGGAAAACAGCAACTGTCAAACTAATTTCCTCTTGATAATCTTATGCATTTCCTTTTCTAATTGGATAATGGAATTATTAAGAACTTTCAAATAAAAAATTGGATGATCTGTGAGCAGGAAGAGATAGCAATGGGTGATACTCCTTGAGGCCTCACTGCTTGCAACCCAACCCACAAAATGTGTGGATTCATCAAATCACTGGAACTGCCACCTCTTTCCTTTTTGTTTTTACTTCCTTTCACTGCTGATTGTGAGTGTGTATTACCGTGAACCATAATCATCACATCTTTTAGTAATTTTGCCTTCCTTGACTAATTCATCCTGTGGCAGCTGAATTTCACTAATAAGGGAGTCAACTTCATGCGTTTAAATTTGGGTTTTTAATTACTGAACTAATGCAGTAGAAAAAATCTTGACTTTTGGGGGGGGAAAAACCTGTTTTAGCAACCACCACTTACTGCAGTGTTTACATTTTTTGTGACCTTATATTAAAGGGAAGAAAATCAGCTCAGGAAATAGCAGGAGCAAATCTTTACTACTTCCAAAGAAAGCTTTATGTTGATGAAATTATATGTCACAAGTTATTGCCAATGCTCCTGAAATCATCATAACAAACATTTGCTTAGAAGTCATTTTAAGGTTTAACTATAGTGCCTGGATTCTCACTCAATCTTTTTCTTCCTTTCTCTTTCTGTGTGTTTGTGTGATTAGTTACCTCTTAAAATTAAAAATACATATTTTAGAGCTACCTGCAATGAGGATAAAGCCTCTCATTTTTAGGTTTAAATTAAAAAAAGAATTGTGTCCAAAATACTGAAAGAACTCCAGAAATAGAAAAGTTTCATGCTCTTAAAAGCTGTTCAGAATTTTGGCAGACCATTCAAAAACGATTATCTTCAGGCTGTGAGAATAGGCATGGAAAAATATCTCAACTCCAGGGTTTCTTGGATCACCATGAAAGAAAACCCTGATGATGAATGTTTGCGTAGTACATTCGTTATTATAATGTGATCACCAGCACACACAGTAATTGCTTTTATATCAACTCTGTTGCCAGATGAAAACGGTGAAGAACTAGGGTAACCTCGGTGTGGCTTGGGTGACGGCTATTGGTGTTAACATAGATGTGCCCTTCTCGTTCTTTTCCTAGAGTTTATCATTTTCCTGTCATCTCAAAGCACTCATCATTACGTGACAGTTACCTGCCGGTGCTGCAGGTTGGGAGAGTCTCAATAAGCACTGAGGTGACTCTTCCCAGTTGAGCCTCACCTCGTGTGTGTTCCCGACTTATAGAATCCCTGACCATGGCTGGTGTCACAGTTCCTTAGACCAGCCTCCCAGTTACTCACGGGGGATTCCAGGAAACTCACGGCCTGCTTTCAGGGTGAACAGCTGTCAGGGTCTCTGAGAATTCTGACTTGTGTTTCTTGGGCAGCACCATGGAGGAATGATTTTTATCTTATTTTTAATTGAGTGTAACTTTGATGTGTGGGCCCCCCCTGAGAATCTAGGGAAACCTTTTCGAACAGCTTGCCAGAAGGAATTGCTGGAGCATAGGGAGTAGAGCGCTGCTCAGAAGACTGGTCCCAGGCCCAGCGGGAGCCCAGCTAAGGTGAGAGGGTAAGGCCTGGGGATGGAGGTGGGGGGACAGCAGGGGGTGGATGGCAGATTAGGCCATCCCTCTACATCAGAACGGAATGTTACCGAATCCGGGTGAAAAAGGACTCAGGGCCTCCAAGGATGATTCAAAGCTTACATGGTTTAAGCTGTTCAATTGTTTCCCTTCCATCAATCTGACGGAGAAGTCTTACAGAGGAGTGCAGATGCATGAGAGACAAAATAAGAGATATTTTCTCAACAATTTCAACTTATACTGTATATAAAATGTTGTAACCTCAGTCCATAGACAAGATGTTTTTGTGTGAATGCCTATGATAATTTTATGGGAAGAGTATTGACTGCACGTTTCCTGCTCAAAAGGCCCTGTGACCCTCTAAACTAAAGCACTTGGAACTATGATTTTGCGAAAGATTAACAAAGAAAATTCCTATGTATAAAAGGGTTTCTTATATATAAAAGGGCCAGTCATTATATCCATATTTCTTTTCTCAATGTGTATTCATGTATGACACATGCAGTTAAAGAAATATGAAAGGCACACACCCAAAGCATGATGTTAAATTCAGTTGATGATCTTGACTTAATATGGAGAGAGACAATAGAGATCTGAAGCAATGAGTAGCCAGCCTCTTAGCTGCCTCCCTGGAATATGAGGATATGATTTGTTGGCAGTTGCTTTACACTGAGGTTGGAGTTCTGAGTTTCAGAATGGCCACATTCAGAGGAGCTGGCTAAGGAGAAATCCATGTGTGTTCTGTAGCAGATATACAACACCAGGGTGACAGCTAGTTGTAAACGGCCAGAGTCCTGCCCGTATCTCCTTAGATGCTTTGAACGAGCTTCAGTAATGGTGTGGGACACCTGTTGAGTGAGAACTTCACAAAGGTTTCTCCCCCAAAGCATGGGATTAATTCACGTTGGGATTCTGTATGACTAATTTGCTCTCTTGACCTTGACAAACATTGGAGTGGCCCCTGGGAGACTTTGGTAAGGTGGATCATATTTATATTCGGTTGTTCAGATGTGTTAGGTAAGCACAATGTCAAAATGGAGGGATGAAAGGAACATTAGAATGGATTATCGAATATTCCCTGAAGTATTGAGACATTATTCATAGCTTTAATATTTTTAACTGCCCACTCTGTGCCATGCACTATGGGACACAGAGATGAATAAGATGTGGCTCCTGACCTCAAAGAGTTTACTCTAGTGAAATAAAAATACCTGCATATGTAAAATTGTTTTTATGCCTATGGTCATGTGCATTTTCCAGGAAGATAGTCTACAGCACTTTCATTTGCTCTTCAAACAAATCACTGACTCCAAAAGGTTAAGAACTGTACTTTTAATCTACTTAATGCAAGTTGTGCTTTCCAATGATAATTATTCAAAAACTTCTGTGACTTAGCCAGCCTACTTTTGGGGAGCAATGATAAAATCATGAGTAAGAAGAAGAATTCAACTATTCAGCATATTTGTAGAGTAGCCACAATACATCAGGAATATATGAGATGCCAGAGAAACAAAGATAAGGAAGATACAGTTTTTGCCCTCATGGAAGCCAGTATCTAATAGGAACTAACAAATATGCTGCAAGATGTGGTGGAAGCTTGAGCTAAGTGTGCAAAACAAGAGTCCAGTGAAGTATCTCAAAGTGTCATTTAAATTGGGTTGGAGAACATGTAATCAGAGGCTTGTTTTCCTCTTTGCTTTATTGAGAGAGATATATTTAATTACTCTACTTGTTTTACTAAGTTTTATATAAGGCAAAACCAATCATATAGGACTTAAATCCCCTACATGACTTTGGAAGGTAAAACTGACTATTAATTACCAAGTGCTGTGCTAAGTGGTTCTTTTTTTGAGGGGTGGGGTGCATGATCCAGGAATCAAACCCGGGTTTGATTCTAACCACTGAACTACCCCTGCACCCTGTGCTAAGTGCTTTTAAGAATTGACTTAACCATTTAAAAGGTAAGTAATACCTCCATTTATTCAGATGAAGAAACTGAAGCTCAGAATTTTGTGGACTGTTTGGTATGGCACCGCTAATTCACTGAGAAGTAGATTAAAATAAAATTTGATCAATCTGTTAGATTGCAGCCAGCTCCCACTTAGATTTGGGATTGTGTTTTTCAAAAGCTGCTTCTGTTCTATCCTGAGCTCTGAATCAGTCATTATACTTGGGCTGCCTCAGAATCGCCTGGAGGGCCTGTAAAAACAGACTGCTGGGTCTTACGCTAGTTACTCATTCAGCATGTTGGGAGTAGAGCCCTAGACTTTAGGTCTGCTGGCTATACTTTGGGAACCAGTGATCAAGATTAAAGGAGCCTTATTTAAGTGTTAATGTTTGAAATGCAGTCATGGATGAATGCAAAAGTTTCGCTTTTTCTCCTTTTCTACACACTAATCATCTGTACCCCATTCGGTCCTTGTAATTTTTAAGCCTTTCAGAAGAGAAAGGGGAAGCATACCAAATGCATTCTTTCCCTCTTGCTGTTCCCGGTATTTCTCTAAAGCTTGCTAGAATAGTTTAGGGGTCTCGTTTGGATGGCTGATGAACTTGGAAAGGGGTGGTATATGCTCCTTCAATGAAAGAACAGACCTCTCTTCTATACGTCTCATACCAAAATTTGATCTGCGATGGAAACTGACCAAGAAAAATAATGCATTCCTGGTCTGGACTTGCCTAGAAGTTAACCCTACACATCCAGCCACTGGTCAGGCTCCTAAGAAAATAATACATCTCAATTTGCCTGAATGGGAAGCCATTGTCTGTAAGTTTTAGCCCTTGAGAAAATGGCTGGAAGTCAGAGGCTGTCTGAATTGGCATCCCTGAAGTCTGTCTCTGACACTTATGTCTAAATTAGACGGCTGCTAATTAAATAAACGTGTAAAGCCAGCTCCATGCCCTCTCTCTCCTCCTTCATAAAGCAGGGCATTGCCATTTTGCGTAGTTGTCTGTATTCGTCATTTCATAATTTCTAACCCTAGGCAGAGCTGTTTAACTCAATTAAATGTGACCAAAGTGAACTTTCCTGATAAACCTAATAAGATAAATACATGGAGTGAAATGCTTGGGGTGATTTCTGCAACTGAAGTTATGGCTATTAATTTTAGGCACTATGTGTAGTTCTTAATCCTGACATTTTTCAAGAGAAATTTCTTCTGTCCATATTATGCTTTTATAAAGGGAAGATTAAACATTTCCCCCATCTCTATGTTAATGTAAACTTCATCGCTGTGAGGTGCTCAAATTTCTTACTCCTTGCAAATAACAGAATTTAACTACAGAATTTTTCGTTAAAATATTATTCAGTACAAAATGAATACCTGATAAAAATTTTAACTTTATGCATTTGTTCATTCTTGTGCTGGGTCTCCTATTGCCTTTAATCAATGAAATCTTAGACCAGCAGGGACTTGTATCCGAGAATAGCAAAATGTTTCATTGAACACGGTGTTCTCAGAGATGTTGAGTTTTTCCTTAAAGAAGTTATTGGTCAAATAGGATGATAGTGTACTCTGATTATAGTGATATCTAGAAAGTACCCCCATGTATAGAGCAAATATTGTTGGAAGGCACTACATCTGAATGTTACCAGTATTTTGTTTTGTTAGGGTTTGGGTTAAGAACTTTTTTCTAATTTTTAATCTTCTATAATATTTCTAGTGTAGAGATTTCTTTTTATGACCATCCCATCTTCTAGAAATTCTTCCTTCCCCCATACTAGTCCCATAACCCCTATTATGATGGCTGCTTTTTGTTTTCTAGTCTAATATCTATTGTATTTGGCTTTTGTCCTTTTTGTTGCAAGTTGGCTGCTGCGCTGCCAGGCTTTACAACTGCATTCCAGGCAGGGAGGGCAAAGGGAGGTGCGGAAAACCTACTTTCTGAAGAGTTATGATTTTATTCAGAAGGACCCTTTCCAGCAAAATTCTATTGATAACTCCTTGGTCTGAACTATGTTTGGCAACCTCTTGCTTTTGAAGGTGATTTGGGAAATCAAGTATTTGGCATTCTAGTGTCTACCACAACAAAGCAGTTTTCAGAGTGTGATCCCCAGATGAGCAGCACCAGTACTACCTGTGAATTTTAGAAAAGCAAATTCTCAGGCCCCACAGTTGACCTTCTGTCAGGACTAGCTACTTAATTTGTGGGACAAAGTGAAAAGGTGGATCCCCTTATTCTTCTAATACTTCGAAAGTATTAGAAGTTAAGACAACAAAAGCAGAGCATTAAACCAAGTCCAGGACCCTCCTAAGCACGGGTCCCAGGAGACTCCAAATGTCACATACCCACGAAGCTGGTCCTTCCTTAGGTGCCAGAAAGAGTAAGGAGCCCCTCCAGGTTTTCTGTGGCATGTTCTGGTTTGAGAACCTTGGAAGTAGTAGATTTGACAGCCTAGAATAGGTACTTATTCCCCAGACCCTCCAGCTTCTTCAGAAACCTGCTGGCTGTTTGTAGGAAGGTTCAGAATCACTAAACATGTGAACATCAGGACAAGACGTGGCTTTCTTCACCATTGGTGAAAAACTTCTCTTGATATCCATCTCTCCTCCTCACTGGGGGTGGAAGCCCAGTGGGACGGGAGCAGCACCCGAAGGAGATTCTGTCGGCCAACAGCTGTGGCCAAGGATAAATTCCAGACTAATAAGCTGGGTAGTGCTGCTCCTCTGATAAATGGTCGTTTGAGGGGAGGGGGGGGAATTGCAGATGAGCCTTCAATGAAACTGAAATTAAAGTCATTTATCCCAGATCATTTGGAAAATATCAACTCCCTTCTTAAAGAAGGAAAATATAATAAAGCTCCCTCATAAAGATATAAAATATTTAACATGTGACTTCTGCTTTGTACCAACATCACCTCTTAATGGTCCCATTATTTTGTTATATTTAACTTCAATGAAAAATTTAGGAGGAAGGATGGGCAAATGTTTAACCCAAATCAGGTTTTTTTTTTTTTTTTCTCTCCTGAAATCTGTGATTACATCATTGGCACATTTGTATTGTGCGACGTTTTTACGATATAAGCACTTTTTCATTTGGACGGCAACCATAATAAATTGAAATAAAATTCAGTCTTGATTGATGTTGTAAGTGTCATGTATAGGGCAAGTCCCATCTATTAAGTGTGGTTTGCCAGGGCAGCAATAATAGTAGCATTTGAATGTTTTTCTTATTAAGGAGAAAAATGGCCAGTAACAGCGGTGTGGTGGACTCCGAGGACTCTGGTAAATGGGAAATGCCTGCTGCATGTGGAAGTCATTCCCAGGCTTCAGGACAAAGGTGGTCAGAAGCCTGCAAGCATTGTTTTTTCCTTTTTTTAAAATTAGGATAAACTATTATAGTTGGTGGAATGAAAGAGAGAGGCTGATTACAACATAATGGAGTGTACCATATTCATCTCTTTGAAATATGACCTCACCCGGCCTTTTCCATTTTACAATCGATTCTCTCATTCCCTTAATGAACCTTTGCATTCATGAGTCTTCCTTGGAAGTATGCACATGAGGTATTGCTAGAGCAAAGAGTAATTGTCTGCCAAGTAAGTAAGAACAAAGTGCTTCTCTTGTCGTTCAGTTCAATAACATTAGAAACTGTTAATGCATCATGTTGGGCACTGTATTGTTTTGCTTAATAATTATCTAATTTGCCAAAGCTTGCTTTAAAAACTATTTTTTTTGAAAACTGGCACAATAGAGTTATTTGCCTGTTTCTCTGAAGGGTAGGATGATGGGAGTGATGTGAATGTATTTAAGCACAATTTTAGTTCTTAAATTGTTGCAAAGCATATCTAATTTGAACCAAGTTGCATATTCAGTTTAAGCAACAATACCACAAAAGGGGAAATTTAGGGTTGTAACAGAAAGCCAATAATAGAGTTCTTGGGCTTTTAAATAATAACTCATATTTTAGAATGCATTTAAACAAGGTTCATTGATCTGATACTAGGAAGCAATATCATAGGTGGTACATAAACTA
Organism: Tamandua tetradactyla; assembly: GCF_023851605.1. NCBI lineage: Eukaryota > Metazoa > Chordata > Mammalia > Pilosa > Myrmecophagidae > Tamandua > Tamandua tetradactyla. The sequence goes on along the minus strand of NC_135341.1, from coordinate 63,233,132 downwards.
ACCAAACTTAAAGTAAAACATGTACAAGTCCCATCTTCTGATTTCTTCCTCCTCTAGCTCCCTGACCAGTAGAAAGTTAACCATGCTCTGTTAAATATGCTAGTTGGGATACTACTGTTGATGTGAGTTGGGCAAAATTCTTGATGTGAATTGAGAGCAGATGGCATTAAGAGAATAGAACAGGCCCTAACCGTGACTGTACCTGTCAGTCACAAGTTTTCAAGGCTATGTTCTTTCCTGGATGCTTAAATTGACACAGTAGCATTATGGGCAAGCTGTTGAAAGTAAGGCTTTTCTAAAATAAAATGAAGAGGAAAATAGCGGGCATTAATGTGGGATCTCTATGTGAAAGGAGGAGATTGATAGAACAAACCAAAATCTATAGGGCTCATAAAAATAAAAAAGTAAACATATTTTCCCCAAAGCCCATGACAACCAGTTCTTAAACATATATGAATTACGCTCAGATTTATGTTAGCAAATAAGGTTCCATATACTAGTCTAGCATGCCCGTTCTCTTCTCTCCATCTAAAGTTACCCTTCTTGCAATGCCCCATTGGCCTTACTTCAGGAACTTTCTGACTGACGGAGGAAGGGAGAAATTGCTCTCCAAACTCGCACTTCTCTGAACAGTACTTTTACACTACAGCTGGTATTTCTTGCTCATTCATCATGCTAGGTGCTATTATATCTTTACCTAACCCTTTAGCCATCATATGAGACGGATACTGTTATCTGTTTTACAGATAACTGAGATTCAAGAGGTGGAGTGGCTTGTCCAAGTTCCTATAGCTGAGAATTAGCAGACTTGGAATTTGACCACAGACTTATCTGTTCCCAGAGACAAGACCATCATGAGCAATGCCTCTAAAACATTTCTTTGAGCTCATCAGGTTTTTATGTATGTGGAATGTCTCCTGCCTACCCTGTAAACCCTTCAAGGGCAGGAGGTAAACCAATAGAATGAGATGAGAGTATGAGTTTTCTGTGAACAGCCTTTCAGAGCCTCACACCCTGCCTCAGTTGAGACTATTTCTTCCTTCTTACTCTTCTTCCACTTTTCAAAAGAAAAGGCCCACCTTTCACTCTTCCAGATATTGTTGTGGCTCATTGGTAGGGCTTTCAGATTTAGACATATCCTGCTGTGGGCACAACGGGATGATAGAAGTGGGTCAACTGGGCTGTGATGGACATTTCTGGTTTTAGATGTACTCTGGAGTAAATGAAGAAGGTGGCTGATACTGCCCTCCTTTTCCATCTCCTGACGTGTCAAAGAAGGCTCAGCTCTGTCTGATCACCCTCTCTCTCCTCAGAAATAGTGGATGAGATGGTCATTATAAGATGTTTCACATGAAGAATGAAGGCATAACTTTTCTGGTAAAGTAAGCTTAATTTGGCTGGTTGGTTTGAAAATAAGGACTGGTTTTGTCTTTGTCAATCCAGTTATGGTAGATATTTTGCATTTGTTACCTGCACTAAATCTGTAGCTTACAGATTTTAACAAAAATATAAAATATATAGCATGAAAGCATATGATCATCTTTTTAATTGGTTAAAACTGTTTTTAAATTAATTTTTTAGAATAAATTAAGAAATAACATACCTCTAAACAGCAGAGTAATAGGCATAGTTAATAGTAATTTGATAAGTCTTTGAAAAACCTTTTTGGCTTCCAAAATTTATTGAAATCTTAAGAAAAAGCTCCATCTATATCATTTAAATGGATTTCTAATGCAGTTTCACCTTATGTTTAGTAGCTATTTTTACTACCTAATTTTTAAACCTGTGTAATAACAGAAACATAAGGACAATTCAGCCCAGAAAGTTTGTTTTTACATCCTTTTTGTCACAGAAAATAAAACTTAAAAATTTTGCCTTGTGGTGGCGGAAAATTAGGATGAGATCATAAGCATAAAAATATACTAGTAATAAATATGGATATGAAGTCCCTCAAGTATTTAGTCTATTGATACATTTAAAAGTAATAAGATTTATTTTGTCTGTATTTATAATCACAATATATTTATATTTGCTGTTATTTATCACAAAAAATATTTTATATTGTCAACTATTTAAACTTTTGCTGAAAACTTTTAGATGCCAAAAAAATCAATGCAAGGGGGATACCTGATTCTTCAGAATGCTTTTTTTTTTTCAATAGTTTATGCAAATGTTTATGGAAAACGGCCGCCCCATACTTCTTTGATCTCTTCTAGCCCTGGGCGCGGGTGCCTGTAGTAGCACAGTAACTGCTGGTGCAGTAACAGAGAACTTGTCTAAAGTACTTTTTCATGTAAATAATACATATCTCTGAAAGTGTTCAAGTGATTAAAACCCCCATAGAAACCTTTGGACGGGGGTAGTGTTGCAGTTATAGAAGGAGGAACTGAGGCTCAGAAGAGCCCTAGTTGACCGGAGTGAGTTATCCTGTGACTGAGCTCAGAGCTAAAAGCAATGACGCAAACTCTTCAACTTGGTCTCCAAGGCAAAATAAGTTTAATTTTAAAGTAATGGAATAAAGGGGAAAATTGCTTTAAAGTAATCCTTTTTTTTAAGGCATAGGTTATATAATCACAGATTACCCATAAGGACAAGAACTTGAAAAAAATAATAATGTATTAATAAATCCTTGAAGATGTGACCATTTTGAGAATATCCTAAAATAATTTTTTATCTTTAGGATCTTGAGTCTTAACTGGAATGTATCATGTCTCTGGTAAATTTTGAGGTCAGGGTTGGTAAAAGGAGCATATTTTGAGAAACCTAAATATTTTGGATTCCACAACATAGGGGAACTGAAGTATATTTACAGCTTGAAATGAAACTTTGAAATTAATTTGAAAATATTTTGCCATTATAATATAAAATAGTTTCAATGAGAACTCTTATTTCTTATTCTAGTTACCAAAGTCACGAGTCCTAAAAGAAACATTCTGGAGGAATGCCACCTGCCTGTAATTTGTTTTCCCAGGACATACATGAAGTTGGACCATAAAGTTTTGGCATCAGTTTCCACCTGTGTCTTGTGGAATTAGTCTTTTTCCTTAAGATGAAAGAAAATTGGATGTTGACTCCAGAAAACGTGGTGGGAGTCTTTGCTCTGGCTTTTACTAACCAAACGGGGGACTGTGGCTGAGCAAGTTGTCTAGCTTTCAGCTGTCTTTACTCATCTCTAAAATGGGAAAGATAACATTGACCTCTGTAACGCCCTTTTGAGGATTAAATGATTTGCTGTGTGTATGTTAGTCTGAGTCCTCTGAGAAGCAGATGCTGAGATGGGATTAAATGTTCAAACCATTTATCAGGGGAAATATCTATGAAAGAAATGGGGAAGGAGCCAGGAAAGGCCGGGAGATAAAACAGACTGGGATGATCCAAGTCTTGACCCCAAGAGAAGGAAAGAGGAATGAAAGGTTGGGGGAAGTGTCCTAGATCTCTGTGCAGTTGAAGGAAAGTTTGGCAAGACTATTGGGGAATCCTGAAGCCAGAGTCCCCAGTTAGGAGTCCTGTGTCTCCCAGGAGTGGCTAGCTTTAGCATCCCTTGTAGCACTCAGTCTCTGAGCAGCCTGTGAGAAGCCTGACCTTGGTGTAAATGTAAGGGGGGATTTCAGAGCCCAGTAACTGGGTCTTTGGACAATTATGCTCCCTGTAGTTGGTGGTCAGTGAGGTGCATTCTTGTGGGACCCACAATATACAGAGAGATCTGTCATGGAACTCTTCTCTTCATTTTGCTTTGCCTTTTATGCTTTTGGGGTCATAGCTTGTGTTTCCATGGCTTTAGTTTAGCCTAACTTTTTTCTTAAACCATTATTTCCCTTTGCTCTATTAAAAAAAAAATTTAACCAAAACCTTTAAAACGGGGTAAACCAACAGAAAGATGAATCTGTAACTTATTTATTTCACACATGCTAGAGTGAAAAGCCATTTCTTGTTTACACTGGGCCCTTGGGGATTCCTGATTTGATGGTTTTTGAGCTGTTAGAATCATAGTAAATTAGAGTATTCCAAAATAGAAATCCAACTATTCCTCCTTGTTTTTTCTCATCTTAAGACTAAATCGACCCTTTTTTAGTATGCCTTGAAAATGGCCCTGTTTATTTTAAGCATCTGACCACATCTGTTCTCACTTTGCTCATCTTTCTGCTCCAGTGCTACTGGTGATGGTCCTCAGTATTGATGGGCTGACTCGCTCCCATATGCACCCTTCTCTCTGAGCATGGCCAGTGAGACTGGATAGGGCTTATGGGAAAGCTTTCTCTTTCCTGGTTTAAAAAAAAAAAATCTGTCCTGGCAAGCAATTTGTCCCTTCCTCTTCTTTTCTTCTTTGCACTTGCAACACAGGCTTGAAGTCTGGAGCCCTCTTGAGTAAGGTCACAAGGATGAGGATGGATGCCACACACCAGAATGGTAAATCGTAACCATAGTGAGAGCCTGCATCCTGGAAAGTTTCACAGAGCAGCTGCACCAGTGTTATGAATGTTGGCATGGCCTGTAGCACAAGGATCTAACCTAGGCAGGGAAGGTCTCATTTAGACATGGTAACTCTTCACCTGAGTATAAAAATAGCCAGGTAGAGAGTAAACAATGGCGGTAAGAATATGCAAAGTTCTGGAAGCCAGAGAGAGTATGGTGTGTTTTTTCTTTAAATTTTTTTATGGCCAATGAGTAGAGTGGGAAGAGCACATGGTAAGTAACAAAGCAGGACAGGTAAACGAGCAGTAGTATTGATGAGTTCTAAGTAGGGTAGGATGAAGGAGGGTGTACAGAGGCCACATTTGCATTTTAGAAAGGCTGCTATGGCTGGTAGCTGGACAATAGGTGAGTCTAGGGGTTCTAGAGAAAGGGTATTATCAAATTTCAGGCAGAAATACTGGAACCCTGGTCTAGAACTATGGCCAAAGACTTGGAGAGGAGTGATTGACTGGATGTAGAAGAAGTGGGTAGCAGAAGATCAAAGATACTTTGGTTTAGGCAAAATGATAAGAGAACAAATGGCCAAGACGGGGAGCGTCATCAACAGCATTACCATTATACCCACGTGTGAATTGGAATTCTGGTCTTTATCAACTTCATGAGCTTAGGAAAGCCAAGCTCTCTAAGCCTTAAGATTCCATATGTATAAAGTCACACGAATCCTGTATACCTCACAGGGTTCTGTTAAGAGGACTAAATGAGAATTCACATGAAGCCTGGCTCATAGTTCCTTGTTGTTGAGTTGGATTGAGTGAATGTTCTAGTTTGCTAGCTGCCTGAACACAACACACCAGAGATGGATTGGCTTTCAATAAAAGGGGATTTATTAAGTTATTGTATAGAGGAAAGGCAGCTAACTATCAACTGAGATTCTTTCTTACATGGGAAGGCACGGGGCGATCTCTGCTGACCTTCCCTCCAGGCCTCTGAGTTCTAACAACTTTCCCTGGGGTGATTTCTTTCTACATCTCTAAAGGCCTGGGCTGAGCTGCAAGTGCTGAGATGAGGTATGCTGAGTTGCTTGGCTGTTCTACATTGAGCTCCCTCATTTAAGCACCAGCCAATTAAATTAAACATCATTCATTGCAGCAGGCACGCCTCCTAGCTGACTGCAGATGTAATCAGCAACAGATGAGGTTCACCTGCCATTGGCTCATGTCCACAGCAATAGAACTAGGCACCTTCACCTAACCAAGTTGACACCTGAACCTAACTACCACAGTGAAAGAAGGAAACAAGGTCAGGTTTGGGTAGGGTGAAATAAAGATGCAAGGACAGTCAAATAACAATATCCAGTAGGAGTATGTACGGCCAGTCTGGAATATTCATTCGTTATGCGGCCGGTGTTTATGGAGAACCCACCCTGTGATGGGCACTGTGTTTGGCACTGCAGTGTTGATGGTAGTTGGGGCTAGGAGAAAAAGGCCAAGGAGAAAGAAGCCTAGAAGGACCAGAAGGTTAAGAGCTAGCACAAGTGTTCTCTAAGTGTAGCATCAAAATCACCTAAAGGGCTTGTAAAAATGTTTCCTGGGCCCCACACCAGAGATTCTAATGCAGTGGATCTGAGATAAGGACTGAGAGTCTACATTTCTAACAGTCCCCTAGGTAATGCTGATTGCTGCAGGTTCAGAGACAAACTTTTCATAGTGTGAATTAGGAGCGAGACCTGGCCAAAACAAGACTAAAAGAGGGAAGAGCTAAAAGGGTACCAGGAGAAGCCAAGGAAAATGAAAACTTTATAAGGGAAGCATTAACTCTTAAATGCTGCTGAAAGTACAAATTAAATATCTCAGTGATCTCTTGTATTTGATAAAATAGGCAAGAAAGGCTGAGCAGAAGCTTGATTGGTAGAACTCCGTGAATGCAAGCAGTAAGAATATGGGATGGCAGATGTCAATTTAAGAGATTTTCTTCTGTTCTGAATATAAAGAGCTTTTGAACACTTTTCCCCAAGTGTTTTAAAGGTATATGAGTTGTAAATGAAAAAGAGTTCAACGGGTAGATGATAGATGTGCACTGACTGAACTAAAGCTGTCTGTTTTGTCAGGTCTTCTCAGTGCTTTTAATGTGCAAATGAACTTTGTGCATTGCCAACAGAGAAATCCAGAAGCAATGTGTCCCAAAATCCTTTGACAATGAAATACTGTCCTAAACAACTTAGGGACAGATGGTTCAAAGAGTACCCTTTGGAAATGGTCCCTCTGCAATCTTGAACTTAACCAGGATTTGGGGGATCACTATGTGCATCTCACATCCTTTATAGACCTCCAAGCACGGTTCTGGATTTGAGCAGGATCCCATGCTTGAATCTAGGACTATGTGTAAGTCAAAGTGCCACCCTTGCTAGGTGTGTAGCATTATATATAACACATGCCACGCCCTTGGACAATGGACAGTGAGAGAAAAAGTACTGCTGCTTTTTGGTCTCCTGGAAGTATACTTGGATTTTTCTTGTCAGTCATTGATTTAAAGCACTTGCTGCCTTAAAAAAAAAAAAAGTCTACAAAAGTTAACCTCTGCACAAATACAGTAGCTATGTACTTTTTTTGGCAAACATCTATTTTATTTAAAATATGCAGCAGTAGAATCTATACCAGAAGAAAAGATGCAGTCACCATTGGCTCTGTGCATTGAAAGCCAATACACTCACAGCCTCAGTCAAGAAAAATCAATAAAGCAAGAACCTTAACAGTGTGGATCTTCTCCTTGATAAGACTCATACTTGAATGCACCTTAGTGCAACAAACTGAACACAGTTCAGCTGCTTTGCTTGGGAAATATTTTCTTGAAGAGCAGAAACGAGGTCAAGTCGAGGACCTTAGTGGAAAGACGATAAACTGGATAAACATATAAAGCCGTTTCTAGCTCTAAAATTCTCTAATTCTTGAAGCAAGCATTTCTGTGTTTGGGGACTGACATTAAAATTAATCCACATTGTATGGAAGATCTAGGGAAAAGTAAAAGGAAATGTATTGACCTGTAGCAGCCCTTCATAAAGTAATGCCATCTTACCTTTCTAGTCCTATGATCCATCAATGTTAATTTATCAATTTGAGTTCAGTTTAAAATTTCTGTGCCTTGGCTTGTACTGACTTCCCCTATCTTCAACTCTCCAGGTACCACCCATTCATCATGGGCTTGCTTAAATCTAATTTCTCCATGAAGTGTTGATTTGCTGAGTATCCTAGCAGAAAAGAATACTATCATTAGTAGCTATTATTTTTATAATGTATTAACAATGTCAGCATATTTTAATTTAAAAAATTATCCTTTTTACTGTTCATGATAACCCTGGAAGGCAAGCTGTTAACATGTTGACCTGTCTGTGAGGGAGGAAACCAAGAATCCTAGAGGTTAAACATCGAACTGTAGTTTAGGATCCAAGCCAGGATTTCATGCTACGAATTTTATACCCTATTTTCTAATACTTGTCTGTTTGTCCTCTTTCCTCACTGAACTCCTGGGGTACTTGTTCATTCATTCAGGAAATGTTTATGGAGTACCTGCTGTATTTTGCTATAATGTGTATATCTGTAAATTAGCACATGTATACCTGGTAAATAGGGAAGAGATGTCTGTAAAACTGAGGGTTAACTTGTTTTTTTTCCAGCTCTTTAATTTATGAAAGTTCCCTCATAGCTTGCTGTACTCAGCTTTGCCAGTGATTAGTCCTGTACATGGTGTGCATGTCCCATAGTCTTCCATGACTCAGTTTGGCTCTTGCTTTGTCTTTGAAGCACTTAATACACGATTTACCTTTGACATTTTGCATTTTTATATTGCCTCCAGGACTTGGCAATGTTAACCTTTTCTTTTACCTACTTCTGTCAAACTACTCCACCTATTTTTATTTTTGGTAAGTTAAGATCCTTTTATATATTCAGATTTTATTTATTAGCTGTGCCAGTATTTTTATTAGGATTTTGATTTTCATTTGTGTTTAGTTACAAAGTACATATGTTTCACAGTGGTCTGCCCTTGACCTATTTTCATCCTTTCCTCATTTTTAATGTGAAATTTTGTAGGACATATGCTCTTTAATAACATATATTTTGCATGTTAACAGGAGTGCCTGTACCCGAGTAACAAATGAATGTGTATGGTTGTGCATGTATGTATTCTCCACAGTAAAGTATCTTTAATTCCATTTATCTTTCCCTGAAACACTGTGTCACAAAGGTAAAACAAAGTCTGCTGTTAGTTGTCATAGCTAAGGATTATAGAAAAGCTATGTGTGCTTTACAATTTCCTTTAATTCTCATGGCAACTCCATGAGTCTGGGTCTTTCCCTTCCCACCCATGGGAGTCTGACTCCATAACTCTTCCTTTTCTCACTCTTCCTTGTTGTGTCCATTTTTATAAGCTAAATATTAAATTTCATATTTTCAAATTGTTCTACCCATAAGTTTTATGGATTTTACCCTCAGGTCCAGTCTCCCTAATACCACATTGGGTTTTTTGTTTGTTTGTTTGTTTGTTTGTTTTTACACTAAACTCTCTAATGAAACTCTTTAGCAGAATCCCTTTCAAAGATAAGCAAACACAGGAATAACTGGAGGACGCATAATAATAAATATAAATACAAGCTTTGCAATTTTTCTATGCTTGTAAAAGAGGGTTATGCTAAAAGACAAGCGTAGCCCATTTCCAAATCCTAGAGGCTTAATGTAATAGAGTATGTCTTTCACTTAATAATCCAGCTTGGGTGTCCTGGTCTGGTTGGGCTTTTCCAAGCTTTAATTCAGAGACTCCGTTTCTTTTCATCTTGTGCCTCTACAATTTTCATGACTGGGCTTCAGACTGCCCCAGGGGTGTCGTCACCATTACAGCCAACCAGAAATAGAAACGACCATGAGGGTTGGGAGGGAAGGCTTGCATGTGTAGACCCACAAATGGGGTACGCAGCTTCTGTACTATTGTATTGGCTAGAACTGAGTCACTTGACCTTTCCCAGCCACAAGGGAGGCTGGGAAATGTAGTCTATGTGCCCAAAAAGAAAAGGACTTGGGTTTTGTGAACAGCTAGCCATTTTATACTACAGGGTAGATAAAAGTTCTTTAATAGCTCAAGCTTTATGTCTAAAATTATTGCTTCTAGTAGAATAAATTTAGCAAACTGTGATAAATGTTATGACTCTCTATTTTATTTTATAGCACCTTTGCTCCATTCCTTCTAAATTGCCTTATTGCATTTCATTATGGGTACTAATGGTGAATTAAGTTGGACTGCTTAATAATTAAAAGTATTTCTAGGATAAAACCTTCCTTTTTTTGTGCACGAAATCTATTAGATTTTGTTCAGAGCTACAACACTAAGTATAAGAATTAGGATTCTTAAGTGAATAAGCAGACTTCTCAATAAATGAAATTGACAGGATTGTTTAGTTTTGTCTGATTACCAAACAAACAAACAAACAAAAGTTACATAAAACAGGGGAATTTCCTACCAAGGTAACGTAAAGATGAGTGGTACAAACTTAATTATGTTGGGGATGCTATACCCCAGAATGGACTGACATGATTGAGAGAGAAATCTAGAAACAAGTTTCTGATGTATATTTGGAGAAGGATGACGGAATTGTGCTCTTATTGTTTTGAATCAACCATACGCATTGCCTTATTCAACCAAAGCAGGGTTACAAAATTTTTATTATCTGCTTTTGCTGTTCAGTAGTGTATTCATGTTTTCCAGAGAAACGGAATCAACAGGATATGGCTAAAAGGCTTAGAACTGCTGTTGTAAGAGGACTTGAATCTTAAGATCGGCAAAAACAGAACATATGACTAATTTAAAGAAGTTCAAGACTCCAAACCTAGAAGATGACATCTCAAAATGCTTTAAGGAAAAAAAAACAACAACAAACAACAAAGCCATGCAAGGGGCCAACCATTTTTACCAACACACTTATTCATGTACATATTTACCAAATGGAGTGCCTTCTCCATGCCTCAGACTGTGTTTAAATATCCTAGTGGGTGAGAGGAGAGTTGCTAGAAATCTGAGAATTTGGGAAATGAAAAAGGGAGCTCTGTAATAATGTCTAATCCATCAAGTGTTGGCATGAGACGCACAAGAGATCAAATCCCATTTAAGTAATATTGGGTGTGTTTTGGAGCATCTCTGTGCTTCCATTGGTTCTATATAAGTGAGATTAGCATATGTATTTCTTAGTAGTAGTATGAAACTTAGGTACACACAAAATACTAACTATGGTGCCTGGGATACAGTAAAATCTCAAGCCATAGTAGTTATTTGGCGCCTTTAAAATATTGAGGTTCTGTCACATACTAGATGAATGAAACTTATGACGGCCCTGTGGGGGCAGGGGTGAGGCGAGAAATGAATGGATCTGAAATATGTGAAGATACAGTTCAGTATGACAGAATTTTTAAATGATAATAGAGAAAGATAAAAATAGCACCGAGATGCAGGACAATGAACTCCTACCACTGGGAGTATTTAAACAGAAAAATGTACCATTTCCCACGGAGAACAGATTATCTTTCTACATGATTAAATTCAGTTGCCTTCGATGTTCCTCCTGCAGTTACTTTTCCATGATTGTCCACAATGACCGCCCTATAGATAAGGTATTTAGAAAGAACTTGAGTCTGATGATGGTTTTGGGGGATGCGTTTGTACGGAGATGGGGACTTGTGCTGAAAGGTTTCTTCAAGAAAACTGTATTTTCCAAAGACTAAATCGTTAATTTTATTAATTCCAACAAGAGATTAAAAGATAATCAGGGGGCGGGCCAAGGTGGCTCAGTGGCAAGAACGCTTGCCTGCCATGCCAGAGGACCCAGGTTCAATTCCCGGTGCCTGCCCATGCAAAAAAAAAAAAAAAAAGAAAGGGCAGGAAAATTATTGCATTCATGTCTTCTTTTAAGAAAACTTGATCCAAGTATATCTGAATTGACAATACATGTAGAAAGTACTGACTCTTTGCTTAACAGAAGGATTCTCCCGTGGGTTTACTTCAATTAACAGAGAAGTCAGTTACGGACACAAGTGCATAAAGTCCCTCATATATTTTTTAATGAAATCATTCATAATATCATGAATCGATAAATACAGCCAGCATCGGTCTCTTAACCCAAGGACAGATTGAAAAAAAAAATACATCTTCTGAAAGGATTTGAGCATTAATTTCTTCCTAGAACAACCAGGATTGGAAATTAAAGAATATATCAGAAAATATAGTTTATAAAAAAAAATGCTTTCCTATGTGTCTGTCACAATTAATTGACAACAATATGCCAGGAATATCTTCAATCAAAATGAAAGCCACATTTTCAAGTATAAGATGTATGCATCTCAGTCTGTTCAATAGTCAGCATAAAACTAAACCTGTCATTGACATTGGTTTTTATAGGCCCATATTTAAAACTTATTTGGGAAATGAAGTACTGAGATTAATTTTAATGACTGGGGTCAATAATGACATATTTCTGAATAAAACTAAAAGCAATATAAGAAAATGGTGGATTTCAAACATAAAACGGTGCTTGATCTTACCTCCAGTACTTACCTCCTCACATTTTGGTTTACTCATCATGTCTTAGAAATAGAAAAATTTGTTTTTAAAGCTAAGCTTTAATTCTAAAGCCAGCATCTCTGCCTCCGTTGTGCATTGAAAATGTGCAAAAAAAAAATGCTAAGTTGGCCAGATGCAGCCCCAGGGGAATGGGCAGGGCCAAGACAGTGACAGCCACAGGTGGGCTCACGAGCTCCATGTCCCTGGTCATGCAATGCTAGGGAGAGAGGATCAGAAATACCATCACCCCAAATCCTATACATGTCTGGCTCCTTTATGCCCCCAAATCATACAGCTCTGAGAGCTGAAGCCTAGAATGCTTAAATTTTCCTTATGTCCTCAGTTACACAGCAAGGACCAATCCAGGCTCAGGTCTCTTGACCAGTAACATTTTTCAAGGATTTTCCTGTGGTATCTTATTGATGGGAAGGTCCGGGGTCCCCCGGGGATGTTGCCACTCATTGAAACCTCAAAAATTTTGGGGGTGGGAGATGCTACATGATTCTCTTTTTTTTTTAGCAAAGATTAAAAAAAATATTTTGACAAAATAATATGCAAACACAAACGTTCTTAATATATAAACATTCCATACATGGTGTACAATCAGTGGTTCACAATATCATCACATAGTAATATATTCATCACTATGATCATTTTTTTGAACATTTGCATCACTCCAGAAAAAGAAATAAAAAAAGAAGAAAAAACTCACACATACCATACCCCATATCCCTCCCTCTCATTGACCACTAGTATTTCCATCTACTCAGTATATTTTAACCTTTGTTCCCCCTATTATTTATTTTTTATTCATATTTTTTACCCATCTGTCTATACCCTAGATAAAGAGAACATCAGACACAAGGTTTTCACAATCACACAGTCACACTGTGAATGTTATATCTTTATACAATCATCTTCAAGAAACAAGGCTGCTGGAGAATAGCTCTACAGTTTCAGGTACTTCCCTTTAGCCACTCAAATACACCATAAACTGAGAAGAGATATCTATATAATATGTATCTATATAATGCGTAAGAATAACCTCCAGGATAACCTCTCAACTCTGTTTGAAATCTCTCAGCCATTGACACTTTATTTTGTCTCATTTCTCTCTTCCCCCTTTCAGTCAAGAAGGTTTTCTCAGTCCCTTGATGCTGAGTCTCAGCTCATTCTAGGATTTCTTTCCCCTGCTGCCAGGGAGGTTGATACCCCTGGAAGTCATGTCCCACATAGAGGGGGCAGGGGAGAGTGAGTTAGTGTGCCATGTTGGCTGAGAGAGAGGCCACATCTGAGCCACAAAAGAGGTTCTCTGGGGGTGACTATTAGGCCTAATTTTAAGTAGGTTTAGCCTATCCTTTGTGGGGATACGTTTCATAGGAGCAAACCCCAAACATGATTCTTGAAGGCGGGAGCAGCCAAATATATTTTCTCAGGCCCCACCCTCCTCATAGGAAAAGGCAGATTAAGTCTCTGGATTTGACACGTAGCCATTGCTGCCAATTGGTATAAGAATAGTGGCCATAAGATAATGGTATAAGATAATGTGGCATCCCAGTTCTAGGATACATTCCACTAACCTGTCTGAACACATGCATGGCTGCAAATATACTTATGATCTTGTTTTGCTTACTGAAGTGGATATGATACCTTTGCTTTGCAGGGTAGACTCAGCTCTCCTGTGGAACACTTTGGAGATGCATGCTATTTGGCTTGACACTGATTGGAAAGATTGAAATGGCTGGGTACTTAGTGGTGAGCATTTCTGAACCACCGAATATGGTGGTTCTTAATAGGGAGATCCTAAAACTGAAGCAAGCAGACTACTTTGAAAGAGACTCTTTTAAAATGCTCTAGACTCATGCTGTCTAGTAGAAATGTGATATAAACTCAATATTTCATTTACATTTTTTTAGTAATCACATTGAGAAAAGTAAAAACATGGCCGAGATGAATTTTAGTAACTTTTTTGTTAGCGTCTCCAGCCTTGGGGGACTCACACAATGGCATTCTTCTGGAGATGCTAATATTTCATTCCTGGTGGGGATAGGGGTGTGTGGGTTGGGGGAAGTCCATGGGGCTGGGAATCAAACCTGGGTCTCCTGCATGGTAGGCAAGAATTCTACCACTGAGCTGCCCTTGTTCTCCATAAAGAGGTTTTAGAATATGACACCAAAAGTACAACTCACAGAAGAAGAAAATCAACACATCAAAATTAAATGTTTGCACTTCAGAAAAAAATTTTAAGAAAGAGAAAAAGCAAAGCACGGACTAGGAGAAAATATTTGCAAGCCACATAGCTGATAAAGGATTTGTATACAAAATACATGAAATATCTTATAATTTAAGACAGTTCAATTTAAAAATGGGCCAAAAATTTGACTGCACACTTCATCAAAATGCCCAATTCATTGGCCATTCGGGAAACATAAAATTAAAGCACAAGCTACTTCACACCCACTAGAATGGTTATGATAAAAAGCAGAGCAAATGTTGGTGAGGATACAGAGAATCTGGAACTCTCATAGGTTGCTTTTGGGAATATAAAGAGGTACAGTCACTTTGGAAAACAATCTGACAAATTTCTGAAAAGTTAAATATAAATTTACTACACAATCCAGTGAGTTTCCTAGTATGTGATAAAAGAGAAGTGAAAACACATGACCACAAAAGACTTGAAAGTGAATGTTAAAGTGACATTATTCATAATAACGAAATAGACATAACCCAAACCAATCTGTCAACTGATGAATGGCTAAATAAACTGTGGAATAGCTATAAACTAGGATATTCAACAATAAAAAAGGGTAATATATTCCATTGTTACCAGACAAAGGCCATGGATTCTTTTGCCCAATATTCTCTAGCTTTGTTAGGGAAAAGATGGGCAGGGTTTATGATAATGAGCGCAGTGGCCCCAGATGATGTAATTAGTGATGGTCTGATTATTGAGTGTGCCTAGATTGATTACATGCTTAGTCGCAGAATATAGGAAAGAAAATGGTGGAAGGAGGTATAGGTGACTTGTAGGTTAAAGTCTAAGCCATTGCGCATGTCAGACAGGCCCACTGTGGTTACATCCAGTCTCGGCCATCAAGATAACTTTGTACATGAGGTGGGTTAGTCCTGGGCTGACCAAGACCCTTCATTAATAAACATTAGGGGCTGTCTTTAGTGATGACAAGACTCTAAAGTTGAACAACTGGACAAATGAGATAAATGAATGCAAATGAAGGTTAGTCTTTTACAATCACAGGGGCGGAAGATAAGGGCTATACAACCATCAGAGATCAAGGCAGCTGGATTACAATTTAGAGATTTCAGGAATTTCCCTCTGTCTATTCCAGTATACCAGAAAGCAAAAAGGAATAGCTATATAATAATTCAGTAATCAAAATCATCCCTTAAATCCTGATTTCTCAGTTATACCATGACCTAGTTGAACCTTGAACATCTTGCTACGTGAAAGGATCCAGATGCCGAAAGACCACATCTTGTGAGCTTTCATTTATATGAACTGTCTAGAGAAAGCACATCTATAGAGACAAAGTAGGTAAACAGTTGCCTTGTGCTAGTAGAGGAAATGGATTGACTGCCCATGGGCAGGAAAAGTCTTCTTGGGGCTATAGAAAAGAGAATTGTAGTGATAGGTGTATAATTCTGTAATTTTACTAAAAATCACTTAAAACAGGTGAATGTTATAGCATGTAAACTCTCAAAGCTTTTAAAAATATATATGACACTTAAGGACTGATAGAATTTAAAATATTGGATTTTCTCTCTAGGGATATAGTAGAATTTTGTGGTGAAGAGCTGAGCTCTGGTATACAGTTCTTACTGTGTGGCTTCTAGAAGTTATTTAGCCTCTCTGATTTTTTTTTTACTCCTTTAAAATAGGAATAATAGTAACTACTTCATAACGTTAAGAAAATTAAATGGTGTCAAAGGTATTTGGCAAAGGATTTAACATATTGAGAGTTTAATAAATGTCAACTGGTTACTATGATGATGTTGGAGGATTGGCCACAAATTCACTGTTTCTTTTTGGCTCAAAAGCTTGATTTTTGAATAGGTGTTTGCTTTTGTAAGATGTGCTATTGGGCTGTGTAGATTTCCTTGGTGGAAGAGCTTAGGATGGTATGCTCTTCTAGTTCCTTGTTTGACATCTAATTTTACTCTATCTCTCTCCTGTCCATGGTGCCTACATTCTTATCAGACTCTTCAAAGTTCTGAGTCTAGCAGCTCCCTATTCCTCCTGCTCATTTGCAGCTTCCTGTGGTGCAGCTTAGCTCCATGAACAGTTTCAATACAATTATGTATAAAAGTAGTCCAGAATGGTTAAACTAGGGTCTTAGGTCTTTATAAAGTAAAACACATGGGATTTAAGGCACTCATTTTGTGACTCCAATACACTTATTTTTCCGGCTTATGGTAGTGTAATTTCTGGCTGACTTAAACTGGGAGGTATCCCCAGCTAATAAAAATAGGGTATTTGTTAATCTTTTCTTTCTTTGGAGTGGGAGGAGGGTGAGGGTGATTCTTCAATTTCTGTCTTCAAAAACTTGGAAAATACCAGTCATATGAACTGAAGAGCTTGAATTTAAGACTATTTGAAAATAAAAAGCAATTTTATTACTTTTCAATAACACTAACAATGTGAGCTAGCTGTTAACCAAGTGTTTTTATGAAGAGGTCCTGCTGGGACTTCTTTTAATTTGGCAATTAGCAGGATTTAAATACAAATAAAGAATGTTCTGAAGTCCTTAAAAATAGCTACTATCCACCCTCACCCTATTAGGGTCAACATCCAAAAGAAATCTTGTTAATCTTATTAATTTGTGGGACACATAATTTCCTTAATACACAGTGGAAAGATAATGTTACAACCAGCCCAAAAAGGGTAATCACAGATTTAAAATTGGATAACTGACTTTCAAGAACTCTTTCCCATAACTGTTTTCACCTCTAATTTTCCAGGTCCCACCTAAACATTCCAGTTTCAGCTGCTGTTTTCAGATGAAACCTAGTGTAAAATTGGAAGCTTAAAGAATCGCCAGTTCCTTCATTTTCCACATAAAGAGCCAAGGCAATGGTGACATGACCTGCCCAAGGTATCACAGCTTATTGGCAGCCCCTGTACTGGGACTCATCTTCCCTGATTGCCAATTCCATTATCTGCCCAATATATTGTATTGATACCTATTTCTGGTTATGCCATGATCCATTTCCAACTGTCTTCAGCTCTGTGGGTTATGAATGTCTCCAAAGAGCCAACTTTATGCTCATGGTTTAGCTCTTATCAAAGGAAGCATTAGTCCTTCTCACCTTTTGTCACTCATCTTTTAAATAGGTGCTGCATTTCTTTAAAGAGCATGTAGGAAGTAGTGAGCAAGTCCTGCTTATGTAATATGGTTTGAGTAGAAAATTAAAGTCCATTTTGCCCCTAATTAGTTCTTTTAAGCCTTCCATGGGCATCACCTTCCCTCCTACTGGCCTGTAATCTCCAATATTATTACCATGCTTTTAGTTCAAGGCTTGCCAGTACAGATGCCTATAAGACCCAAGCAGATAAGAACCAGTCAAGATAGTACCTGGTTGGTCTTTGCTACTCAGTCCCAGCTTACAGCTGCCAGCATTGCCAGATCTTCTTGTCTTTGAAAAGAAATGGAATCCAAGTTCCTATGCAGAATATCCCTATCAGTGAATGCTGGAAGATAATTTAAAAGATTTTAAACATTGGGTAGTTCAAGCAATTCATGAATACAGTCTATAGACTGTCAGTTTGTGACTTCTAATTTAGGTTCATTAATTACTTCACTCCAAAGGTATACATTGAGACCCAGTAGTGTGTCTAGCACTGTTATATACATTTATTCTATAGTCAATAGACGCCAATGAGAATAATACTGATTTCCCCCATTGTGATGTATCGCTGAATTCTTCTGCTCCCCAGAGCTGGAGTTATTGGAAGATTCTATCACCCTTCTCTTTTTCTTTCAGACCCACTTAAGTTTAGCCCTGCCCCAGACTCCAGAGCCCATTTTGTTCTTGATTAGGTGAAAATGAAGCGTTCCTGTATGAAATTTAGGAGACCCGCGTACCAATACAACTCACCTCTGGCCCTGCAGATGATGTACCTTGCTTTCAGCAATGAGCCTCTGCCTTGCTCTTCAGCTCAACTTTGGCTTATCCCTCTTCCTCACTCCAATATTCCATTAGTGAAGGGGTCTCCTCAGCTTCCCTGTATAAATCTCTGGATTCCTCATCTCCTCTCCATCTCCTTCCAAATGGTCTAGCCCAGAAAACCTCATCTTTGCCCGGAGAACTACATTTGACTTGTTGTCTTCAGCCATGCCCACTGGCCACCTCTCCCCCCATCAATCCTCACGCTATTACCACCTTGATCTCTCTAAGGTACACTGCCACAAATATTTTTTGAAGGAATTTAAGAATAAGCTGTAATGGTTTGATTTTCTATTAATAAACCTTGCCTTTTCCTGATGTTGAGATTTATCGAAAAGTTGCAAGACCCTGAGTAGGAAGTAAAAATCATGGGAATACAATGGATTTGTGTATAATAGTCTGCAACTAGTGATCCAGTGCACCAGGTCTTAGATGATATGACAATTCTAAGGCACAATGCATTTCAGATGCATTGATTCTGGGATTGGATTTGCTGAGTTGGCAAGTCTCAGATTTCATGCAGCCTTCTGTTACCTGCTCAACATTTTCTTTTTTCACAGAAATTAGCAGGCAGTCCTGCCCTGTGGTATTTATCCCTAGGTTCAGGAGATGGCAGTTGAACCCCTGGTTCTGCACGCTGTGATCCTATGAGCTAAGGCAAGTTAATTTCTCTAAGGCATCATTTCCTCATCTCTAACATTAGGATCCATCAGTTTCCTCATACAGAAAAGTGTTTTGTAAAACCACTTCTGTGTAAAAGGGTGGAGAATATAGCCTCAACAGGTCAAGAATCTCAGTTAAAATCTTGCTCTGCCGTTGCCATTTGTGGAAACTTGGGCAAGCCTGTGGAATGAGCATAAAAATGACTACATGAGATAATGTTTGGAACATGCTTATCACAATACCTCTGAATGAGGGATGGTGCTACTGCTGATGTTGGCGACGGGTGATTACTTCTGGCTGCATCCTTCCTCTGCAGGGAACAGATGATAATGACAGCTGACTTATGCTTTTCCAGGTACTGGGTTGAACACATAATTAAATGATGCAATCCTCACAACAGTCCTATGCCGTGGTTATTTGTAGGTGGATTGTTATTCCTGTTTTGAAGATGAGGAAATGGAGTTTGATAGAAGTATCTTGTCCAGGGTCACACATAACTTGGGAAAGCCATGATATATAGGACCGAGAAGTCTGTCTTCTAACCTACTCTTCTAACCAATAAATTCTGCAGCCTCATGGGTGGTAGAAAGAAGAGATTGGTAGGAAGTGGGTCAGTTCAGGGTAGATCAAGGGAAGGGAAAGCTGTGGTAGGCACTTAGAAATTTGAGTCTGAAGCATAGAGCACTGCATTTCCGAATGGCAAGACCAAGTGCCAATTGCTACAGCTGGTTGCTTTCAACTCTGCTGGGAATCTCTCCCAGAAATGTGTATGGGGGTGGGGGGGGGCAGGGGTGGGTTGCAGGGACACGTATCAGGGTTGTAGGTCCTTAGGATCTCTGTGGTCAGCTTGGCCAGGGAAAATCAAACCCTCAGACAACTCAAAAAAAGACTAATTTTACCAGAAAAATAATAATTATAAATCAGAAAATGTAACTTGCAAAGAGACTATATCCTTTCTTTGTTCTTGCCTTCTTTGTTTATATGCCACCGACTTTTAAAATGATGACTTGTAGCACGTTACAACAAAAGATACACAAACAATAGAAATGTTCAGACAAGGGTAAAAGGTCAAGAGCCTGGGTATTTGAGCTGTTCATTTAGCACATTATTTTCCCAGCTTGGAAATCTGTAAAACTGAACTAAGATCAGAAGGGTGCTTCATAATATATAGGTTAATTCTAGCAATATATCTAACGCGCTTAGCAAACCTCTTCGTATTTCACTATAATGGCCCAGCTTAATTTGTCATCTTTTTTTTTTACCCTCTTTTAAAGCATTGCTGAGAGTTTAAGATACTCATTGTGAATTAATTTGGGATTTGGCATAATAACATTAATCATGCTAAAAGAATTCATTTGACAGTAATGCAGTATAATTAGTGATGTACTAAATCCATTGAGATCTACCAATAATTATAGAATCGTTATTTTAAAACCTTATATAGACATTCCTTTTTACTTTTTTCCCCCCGCTGTTTTGAATCTGTAGCATGCAAAGGCAAAATTTCACTTCTGTCAATTTGCTTTTTGAGATACTGGGCAAAGGTATCAGAAATAAGCCCCGTTAGACTTAGCACTAACCTTAGAGGACTTTTGCTCAGGGCAAGGTGTTAAGAATTGCCTTAAAGAGTACTATTTAATCCTGAAGACAGCTATTTAAATCATGTGGTGGTATGGTGAAGGCTTGAGAAAATAAACACAACTGCACAGACCTAGAGTTTATTAGCTTCTGAAGCTTAAAGACTGGTAAAATTTGAGGGAATGCCTAGAAACTCCTATTTCTAGCATATGGTGTATAAATGCTCTTAAAAGTATTAACTCTATTTGGAATGGGAGGAGGTGAGAGGAAGGCAGTTTCTGCAGTTGTGGATTTTTAGAAATTTCAACAGAATGAGATTTTAGAATTCAATATGAAAAATTCGGTTGTATCATTTTATATTTAACTGAGGCCCATTGAGGTTAATGGCTGGTGCCAGTGCACAGTCCGGTAACCCAGCCGCATCTGTGCCCCAGTCAGCTCGGGCTTTCAGGCATCTGCTCTCCTGTTTTTAGGAGTTTAGCATCAGCTCTTCTCCCCTGGGCTCCTAGGGAGAATTAGGCCCCAATGCCCTAAGGCATCCCTTCCATTTACGATGGTACTAACTATATACTGAGACAAGTTCATACTCCAGAACAGGACAACGCAACAGAATTTCCTGCAGTAATGGAAATGTTCTATATCTGCATTGTCCCGTAAGGTAGTAACTGACCCTATGGCCACTGAGAACTATGAATGTGGCTAGTGTCACTGAGGAAATGATTTTTTTTTTTCAATTCTGTTGAATTTTCTTTAATTTCAGTTGGATAACACAGCTCTAATATACTTTTTTTTTCCACATGGGTAGGCACTGGGAATCGAACCCAGGTCTCCTGCATAGCAGGTGAGAACTCTGCCTGCTGACCACCGTGGCCCGCCCAGCTTTAATATACTTTTACCCCATCAATACATAGAGCCACATAATAATCGTGTGCTGCCAATGATGTTATCGCATCTGAATATATTTGAACTTTTTAGTCCCGATCCCCTGTTTTGCAAGGAGTGTATGTTTTACTGGCATGATCTCCAGGATCTGGGTTCAAATCCCAGCGCTCCCAGCTGGGTGTAAACTCAGGCAGTACCTTAAGTTCTTGCAGAGTAGAAATGCTTACCCTATAGGAATAAGGTGAAGCTTAAAGGTGTTAATAGATGTCAACTGCTTAGAACAGTGCCCGGCACATACAAAATGCTGCCTTCTTGGGCTGGATCAGTTCTCCTTGATTTCAGCAACTCAGGTATGGCCTCAGGTATATAAAAAAAAAAGAGCAGCACTTAATTGCTTAGGGTAGTGGCATAGTGAGGAGGGGGGAGGGGCAATGAGAGCAGTCTGCCCCAATGACAAGGAGTATTTTATCATTGAAATTGTTTAGAATTGCTGAAGCACAGAGATAATAAAAAGGCAGATGGATTTTTAGTCAGTATTTTTTTTTATCATTTTTATATTCTCTACAGAAAATGCAACCCCTTATTAACTGTTTCTGGGGATGAAAACCATCACTTCCCTCTCCCTCCAATATGCTTTTGGCATAGATGACTATATAGTAAGAAAGTAAGAAACGTCTAATCTTGTCATTTGCACTTTTCTTTTCCCAGCTTTCTACTATGCACTAATTAGTGAAACAAAGCAAAAATAACCCTGGCACCTTATACTGTACCAGGAAAACCCAAGCATTCAAACATTTACTAAAAGAATGTATGACTCTAATTCACCTTAACTGTAAAATACTTGTGAAATGCAGAAAATGACAGACTTCACTTACCCATGACCGGATTTAAGCAATATTCATGTTATGCCATATTTGCCTTAGATGTCTGTTTTAAAAGAAATCTCATGGTGGTAAATAGTTTTGAAAGCCCCCTTTACTCTTTCTGGAAGCTGGCAAGTTGTCACTAGACAGAACGCTGTCTTGGCATTTTCATGTTCAAATCTTTCAATAGCTAACTGGTGCTTTCCAAATAAATTATATTCCAAAAGGGAACATTTGGAATCCTCTACAGTACCATCCCAATCTTCCTTCATTGGGTTTCTTTTCTATCAAATGCAGGAGTATTCAAAGAATGTGTATATTAAATAGCGTGTATTTATCCCAACATGCGTTTTGATTTTATGATGATTTCTCCTTCAGAGTTAGTACCTACCCTCTCTTTAATCCAAGCTAGGAACTCAAGTGGTGCTAACTGTAATATGAAACACCCAGTAAGGTAATCTGAGAATATGTCCTTGCAAAGTGAATTTATTATTGGACAGCTCATGAGCCTCTGGCAATTATAGAACATATATAGTCATTAGGATATTTTAAGACCTCATTTTCTTAATGTACTTGCATTTGTAGGTATGATGGCAGGCTAATAATGTTGAGTCTTGTTTGAGAAAAGAACGTGAAGTAAAAGTATTGGGATATTATGTTTAAAATTAGGGAAGATGAGGATAATACTAACGTTGAGTCAGATTGCAGTGGAGGACATATGAAATTGAAGCCTGCCTTTGGGGTACAGGGTACTTTAAGTGAGAATTAAGTGGTGTTTCACAGCAACTAATTTAATCTCAATCTGCTATCTTCTGTGGCATTTGAATACAAATGGAAAAGACCTTTCTTTCAAATGCATGCTCTCCCTGACCTACAAGTGTCTGAATTAAGAAATGGAACAATTGTCTATGGATAGTGCTAAAATATCACAGGAAATGTAGGCAAGTCTCCAAGATTTGGTGATGTACTAGATGTGGCTATTAAATGAGAAGGATGAACTAGTGATGTCTTTGTTGTGTTTGAGGCCAAGTGAGAAAATGAAAATGCCAAAGAAGAGATGCAGAGATTTAGAGCTAATGTCGTAGTAAGAATGAGGAATTTGGTTTTGGATATATCAGAATTGAGGTGACAATAGGGTAGACATATATAAATACAAAGTAAGCTCTTAGAAACCAAAGCCCTTGGGTGTTATAGTCTAGGTTACTCTAAGAACAAATTATACTGTTCAAATATTTGTATTGTTACATCAGGATAAATTACTCAAATGAGCCTTAATATGATACTCCCATCACTACCTTGTTTTCAAACCAAATTTATGAGGCTTTGTTTGCTTGACTTAAGAAGTTAAGTAGAAAGGCCAAGCTGACTGTTTTCTTACCATAACTCAGCTGAACTTCCAAACAATAGCCATTGATGGTTGATTCCATTAATTTCCAAAGTACATACAAGACTCTTAAATATAGAGAATGGACTTCTGTCAACCTCCCTTCATGTCTAATGCAGCAGAATAGCTCAATCCAGTAATATTGGTAGCCTTTCCTCCCCCAACCTCAAATTATATATTTTTGTCAGACCATTTTTGTCTTTATGGAGCTAAATCACATATCATCCATTGGCTGTGACACTGAACTAAACTTTAAGTTTTGCCCAGAAAAAATGAACACCTGGAGATTTCCATGAGGGAACTGAATTTTATTATCACTATGTAAAACTGGCTTAATATTTCCTGAGATCCTCAGCTCTGAGTCCCCCAAGTGAGTGTGTATTCTACTGTTCCCAAAAGGATAACTTAAAAAAACAAATCAGATGTATGTAGTGGAGCTGTCTTTATAGGAGGCAATCTTGCAATCTACGTGGTTTCTGCATAACAATGTGATAGTTACCATAATTTGTGTCTTTGAGTTGGGATGTATTAGGGATGAAGGTTCTATGTAACTAACATCTGCTGACTTATCAAGTCTCAAATATAGAGTGTCTGAGTAGCTCTGATATGCATTGAAGATATATGGCCAGAGCTCAGGAACATATAAAGGCACCTGTAGTTTTCAAAGTTTCTGTAACCAAAGAACCATTCATACCCTGAACACATACTAAGAGACACTGTTAACCACAATTTGATCTGTGCATTATTGTATAGACTCACCAAACTACATTTTTTCTCATCATACTAATCTTGTTAAAGCGTATTTTTAGAGTATATCCCTGATGCTGGTTTTGGTAGGCATTCAGATGAGTGGGTATGAGAGGATGCTAGAAATTTCACACATGTTCTGTATACGCTAATACCAGCCAACAATAAATAAGAGAATTTATTGTGCTCTGTAGCTAAAGTGACAAACACATATTGACACACTTTGTTCCCTATAATGTAGGGTGATTCCCAAACCAGTTCCTCATCTTCTTTCTACAAGGTGATTGCTTTGTTGCTGAATCTAACAGGGAAAGCAGAGACTCAAGGGGTTCTAAATGTTTTTAAACAAGAGCGTTGTAAGTCAAAAGTATTCTTCACTGAGAATAGAAAATCAATTTGCGAAAGCAAAACATACTTCATAATGGAAATTTTAGGTTTAGGTGGATTTATGCCATTGAAAACCAGTGGATAATGAAGAAATGAAGACTCCATGTCAATTTTGATGACTATTCCTGTTGCTTATACATTGTCATAAATAAAGGAGTTACTTAACCCCTTATAAAAGAATCCCTGGTCTCAATGACTGGATTTAAAAGATCAAATGCTTTGAGCTTTTGTAGTCTGTATCAACATATGATGTCTGTTAAATATCTACCTCTTGACAACCTTCAGTGTATCATCCAATATAACAATGAAAGGAACTGAATGCAAACCATGGTCTTTAATTCCTGGATTTTTTTTTTTTTTTTACTTAAAAGAATCTTTCTCAACTTTAAAGGACTTTTCTTTCAACTAAGGGGATTGTTCCTTCTTTTCATATAGACTTAACCGTTTTTAACATACACTCAACCTCTGGAAGTTCATGTTTTGTGGTTGTGGGTTTTCAGCATTAGGTTCCTTAGCTAAAAGTGCCATTTCACTGCCTGCTTATGCTTTTCAGGGTTTTCTAGGAACCATGTAAGGTCTACATGTTCCTGCACAGATAGATACTCGTGGCTAATTCACATCCTCAGCCCCTAAACCCTCCCTTGAATTCCCTTGAATTATAGGAACATTTTCCTTCCTTTTAGAATTTCTTACTTCTTGACCAGGTAGAGTAATTCTAAATATCTAAATTCTAACTGTATCCTAAAGTCATCTTTATTTTGCATTAGTAATTCCTATAAGCTGGGTTAGTTTCAAGAAGCCAATTAGGTATTCAGTACAGCAAACCTTCAAACAGAAAAGAAAGTAAAAAAATTTAACAGAAATTGTTTTTCTGTAAAACATTATAAGAGTTTTTCTGAAAGTTACCTTAAGTTTTACTTCCATTACCGTTTTACTCTAAAACACTACAAAATATTTGGGTACTTTAGAAAACTATTCTTTATTTGTTGCAACTGATGAAATATGTATTTCAAAAACTTTTTCAAGTATTTAATTTGAAATGTGTTTATTTGATAAACTTTGGAAAATACAGGAAATCACAAAGAAACACATTTATTGCATTGTTATCACCCAGAAACAATTGTTAATATTTGCTTAGTTTTATACTAATCTTCATTGTATTTATTGAAATGCCCATTTTATGTAGAAAAAACACTTTAGAAAAGATAAGATGTAAAATCGATTTAAATAGTCTCCTAATATTATCCTCTGAAATGTACAATGTCCTTTGAAAATAAGATGTTTTGTGTAACAACCAAATTCATAGAGAAACTATTTTCAAATATTTCAGTAGAAAACAGAATGAGAACAACAGGTTACTAATTGGACCTCTTAAATGATCCCAATATGCTCCTTATTTTACATTTTAATAAATGATTTGAAAGTTACAGTGCAAAATGAAATCTCTGCATTTGCACATTACCCTAGCTAATCCTATAGATAAATAATAGGAAGATTTCACCATTCTCTGAGAGTAAGCAGAGACGTGACTGATTTTCAATAAAAATGCATTTAGGGGGAAAGATTGTCCTGAGCTGTAGTTTATAAGAAGATAGTTTCGGTGCTATCATCTATGAATAAGTGAAGAAGACCGGATTTATTCTGTCACTCGAAAATGATTCTATTAAAAAAAAAAAGCCAATAAATCAGTAATCATTCATTTGTTCTACATGTAATTATTCCGTCCCAGGACATAATTATAAATACCATGCTAGATTCTGAAGATGCAGAGTTAAACACACACACACACAAAGGAATTTATGGCTCCTTTGTAGAAACTAGATTGCTTAACTCTTACTCCCCTCTTTTTCTACCATCTCTTGGATCCGCTCCTTAGCATTTCTAGAGAGAGCTTCCAAACTTAAGTTTCTAGACTTCTATTTCCTTCCTGAAAGCATCATTTGCTAGAAAACTTGAGGCAATTCACATTGAATGCCAATTCACACCTTTGATTTTCAAACAGAATTTACCAATGTTTGGAACCTGCTTGAAAGAACATTTTATTCATCTTTTTACCTGTTCTACCCACCATATCCTCTGATGAGAAAGAAGTGATGTACCTCAGTGTTCGGCCCTCTTGTCTAGCACTGTCACAGTCACTGCCTGGACCTACGTGGGAAGTGTGTGTGTGTGTGGGGGGGGGGGGTGAAATGGGGGAAAGGGTGCGGTAACTCCTAGCAGCATCTCAACGTCGCAATCCTTAAAACTGGCCTAGGCTTCTCTCCCACTTTTAACTCCCCAGACCAAGGACGTGGAAAGATCCTATAGTAGCGCTAGTGTTCATTTGTATAGCGGCTTCCACCTGCTAGCATCCTTTTAAGTGGCTAATATATGTTACTCGAATTCTTTTGGTTGATATTAAATTCATGCTCATTAGCAACTCCAAAGTCATCAGGGTGACTTAAAAGGATATTTTTAATATCTCTTTCTCCCTACCGGTATGTACGTATATATATATATATATATATATATATATATATATATATATATATATATATATGTACACATTTATCTATGTGTTAAATAGTCCTGTAATTTGCTAATAACCCCAATATCTTCCATATGTTATCATAGGTTAGTAGTTTAAATTTGTCCAATTTGATATTAGTAACTTTTTAAAATGTGGACGCAAATAGCATTGTATTGAACAAGTTCCTCAGGACTGTATAGAGAAAGATTTTGATAAGAGGCTAAGAAAATACTAATTAAGCAAGGAATATCCATTAGGGTTGAATCATAATTGTTAGATTGGTCAAGAAAACTACCGCTAACAGAATTCATGGAGGTACTAATCTCTCCTCCATTTTTATTTCTCTCCCTGCACAGAGAAAGTAATTAACAATTATGGAAGAGAGGAAGCCCATATAATTTATTTACCAATAAAATATCCTTAAAGAGGGAACTAAATTCATTTAGATAGGCCCAAGAAATCTATGATCTTTCGTGAAAGTCAAATAAAAGTTTTTGTTTTTATTAAAAGTTTTATGTTTTATTAACATAAGTTTTTTTGTAATGTTTCGATTTGTTGCTCTCATGTCATAAATGAGGAAAAAAGGTCTAGGAAGAAGGAAGGAGCATAAAGGAATAAGAACAGTTGAGGTTATTTCCCTGTAGAGGAATTTATTAAAATAAGAAAGAAAAGGCAAAGCACACAAATCCTCCAAAATGTTCTTTCAAATAACTGCATCTTTTCAGCTTCTTAAATAAGAAGCTAAGATTGTGATTTGAAGAAAAAGACCAATGGCCATCATTTTTCATAACATGTTTTCTTGACAGACCTTTGTGAAAAAAATGAATGCTTGAAACATAAAACTCTTAGGAAAAATATTTTACATCTTTTACATTGTTTTTCTAAGACTATTTAAATTTTTTTCCTGAACGTTGTTTTGGAACACTGATAAGGGATTTTTCAAGAAGCCAAATGAAATAAAACTGAGTTTCAAATTTGCTAATGTTTGATTCACATCTTTTGCAGACCAGTCTGGTTAAATTAGTCTAGTGAAGTTGTTGGTCTAGTCCAAGCGAGTTTTGCCTTTTCAAATCATGACCTCTTCCAGTAGACTGATAGTAACACAAATTGGAACTTTTATGCTGATATATGCATCTGCAGCTGAGATCCTCAAGAGCAGAAATTACTAGAACGCTTAGAGAAACAAGTGCTGTAGATGATCAGAAACTTAATGCTTTATAAATGGAACCTATCTGTTATTAAATAATTTACTTGAGAAATAAGCAAAAGATCAATATATTTTTCATGATCACTTTTCTCACCATCCCTTTATCTTTGTGTTGCAGTGCATGCTAAGCTATATAATGCAGCGCATTAGAGAGCAGCAGACACAGCCTTGACAATGTATTGAGGAGCACACAAGACACATTGTATTGGCATTATAAACTCAAGTACATGTAAAAGTACATATGTATTTATACTCCTCTGTATTTGCCAGTTAGGTAATAAACTACATGCCTGCACTAATAAGAGCATAGAAACTGTCTTAATATCCTTGGAACTTAAGCTAACGTTTTGTTTTGTTAAGCAGACTTCCCACAGCTTGAGTGAAGTTCCCTTTGAAGAACATAGTGATAAATAATGGAGCTTTTTCAATTGTTGTTTCTCCAAAAGGTATTGTCTGGGTTTTTGTGTTCATCGTGACTTGTGAAATTCAGCTGTGTCCTTGGGGCAAGCATGCCAGAGGAGGGAAGAGGCAAAGCCATTCTGTTGTGGCTCTTTCCAGAGTGAAAACTCAAATGCCATGTTTTAATTGTTATTAATCTGATAGCTTCTTGCCTAACATTCCAACCAAGAGGTGGAAAAATTACTGGCACATCTCTAGCTGAGCCAACATAGCTCAGAGAAAATTCTTTCTGGTAAGAATAAACCTCTTTGTGTATGTTGTTCGTATGACTTCGAAGATTTAAATTGCTTTCACCTTTTGTGGTTACCTATCTGCTGAGGGGTCTATACCATACACACTATGAATTTCTTACTTTTGTTAAACTGGATTTGATCTAGTCTCTAAATTATATCTGAATAAGCCCCCAAGTCTCTGTTGATAGGAATTTCTGTCCTTTTGTAGTCTTATGCTTGAAACTAATAATTTCACAATGCTTATGTTCCAGCTGTAGTTAGTTTCAATAAGGGTTTTCATTGCTTTTATAATCAAAATATGAATATTTTTCCTACCATAAATAGTTATATCAATTTTAATGTAAAAGAAGAAAATGTCTGCTTATTTCTCTATACTGTTATGACCAAACACCATTTCATTTCCAAGTTTTTTATGGAGGAATTTGCTGCACTGGAAAAAGTTTGAGTGAGTTATCATAAAGCATAAAATGAATTTAGAGGCTATGAATGACGACTAAGATTTATCAAGCAGCAAAAAGCAAATTGGTACATTTAAAAGTTAATGGTATTTTGGAGTACTGAATTACAGTGGGAATATGACAGAAATATTTTGCAATTCCAAAAAGCACCCTAAAGACTTAAAGTGTTTAACGAACCAAATCATGTGGTGTTATAATATTGGTTTACATTCCTTTTGGACTATGATCGCGTTAACGTATGTTTTTTAGCGGTAGGTATTTTTGAAAGGCGGCTGCTTATTAATGTTTTGTCATTTTCTTCATAAAGCTCAGTAATGGGCTGTAGCTGGATAATTTAACCCATACAGCACTTTCATATTCTGTTGCAGGTTTTGAACAGAAATTGAATTCCATTGTTAAATTTAGGGAAAGAACAAAGGCATTATTTCATTCTATATGTATACAAAACAATGAGCTCCAACAGTTAAAAATATATATATGTTAATTTAATTAATTAATTAAATTAATTTAATTCCTTTCCTTCTCTGGTATGCTGTAGGTATATGGCCCCCAAAGCAAACATAAACCATCATGCCTCAAAACAGAACGAAACAAAAACTGTGACGGTATGGAAAGCCTGGTAACTTTTCTTATTTAAGCTGTTATTTCATCCCTCAACTTCCTTTCGAATCACTTCAACCCTTGCTCCTACAGTAGTCTGTTATGATTTCACAGTAGAAGTGAACTTGATTTTTAAAATCTGTTGTTAATGTTCGGAAACATTCACACTCCTAATACTATAGGCAGATATTGGCAAACTCGGTTTGTGCTGACTTTTCACAATCTCTGGGATGTGGAATGTGCTGCCATATGTTAGAGCAAGACGACTTATACTGGGAAATCGGTGGAGTGTTTTCAAGGAGGCCTGGCAGGATGAGGGAATCTTGTTAAGATTCAAGAATTGGATTGTTTGTTTTCACTTTCTTATTTGATTACTCTAATACAGCATAATCCTAACTGACTTGCAATAACATGGCAATCTGCTGGCTTATTTTTATTGCAGACCCATTGGCAGCGAGCTGTGTCCCATTGTTCATTGTTTCTAGTCAATTTTAATCTTTCCTTGTTTTAACTACTAATGAATTGGCACAAAATAGGTGAGTTTTGTTTCATGATATGTTACGAGAACGTATGAAATGAGAAAATAATTCAAGGGCTCTGGGTATTTGCTGGAGCTTATGCATCTTTGTAGACAGTGTGATGGTTGAAGAGCCAAAAGTACCTTCTTAAAAAGCCTCTTAGATTCTCAGAATTATATTCTAGAGATACTCCTCTAAATTTGTTTTTGTATTGTAAATTGCATTACCCTGCCATGTTATGGGATGTGGCATGGGTACAAAGCCTGCACAAGTAACAGCGTATTTTTGAGAGGTGTGATGCTGATGGAGACACAGAATCATTCCTGAGTTTCCCTTTGTTTTATAAAGTAAATTGGGTAAGGAGGTTTTCTGAATTTAATGTGTTGGGACCTGAGGTCACAACATGACAATGTTCCCCAACTGTAATCTGTAATTCAATGTCATGCCTTCTCAGAATACCCAGCTTCCGATTATCTTTGTTTAAAAAGTCACAGAACAGTATAGAGTATAAGGAGTTTTATAGTTTGGCTTAACCAAGAGTCTTAACAGAAGCAGCTAACAATTGACCTAAATGACTAATTTAATTTTCTACTCTTCTTTCTTAATCAGAATTCTTATGGAGGAATTAATTAGCAATAAAGCCCCATGAGGAAGAAGAAAAGAAAATGAGCGTAGATAATGCACAAACTACATATAATCATTCTTGAATAATCAAAAGTTAACTGTCATTAACATGATATTTGCTTTTAAAGCTGGGCAGAAAATTATGATTTTTGGCACTAACCTAATCTTTAATTATAACACAATACCATTCTTTCTTTGGGTTAGTTCAGATAGCTATAAATTATAGTAGTCTAGGGCTTTTGTGTCATTTCCTTTCCTTTTCCATGATTTATATAGTCAGAATACTGACCTATAATTAAGCATACTTGAGAATGGTCTCCAGTTAATTAAATGCTGTGGAGTATGTAGGGTATGCTTTGCCAAAATTCCAAAGGAACAGGCCATTTCTGGGTAAATATGAGAAGCCTGGTAAGTCTTCGACGCTGGCCATATATGACTACTGAAGCTGTCAAGAGAGGTAAAAAATAAATCTTCAGCCATTGTCTACAATTTAAGACTACCACTTCAAAAAAGTAATGGTCTCATTTGAAGTATGCCCTAGTTTTTTTTGTTATTTTTTGGGGGGGTAGGGTGGGGGGGGGAGTACATGGTCCAAGAATCAAACCTAGGTCTCTCTCATAGAAGGCAGGCGTTCTAATCACTAAACTACCCGTGCACCCTCGCCCTCACTTTTAACAATTGTTAAAACAAATATATTATTACGTGGAAACCAAAATTAAACACTTAACTTCCTTTCTCTCTTTTTTTTTTTTGACCTTTCATCCGTCCTCAAAAGAAATCTCTATTCTGAACCAGAAACAACCAGTTGCTATTCAGTTTGCTTCTATGTATATTCATTTCTGTGTGTGTTACAGAAGCTGAAGAGCTTCAGCACAACCAACTCTTGCCCAAAAGCCTAGCCACATGCCAGAACCTTCCCTAACTCCAAGGGTACATTGAAGCTTTGTCCTACATCATCCCACGTTGCATGCTACTGTCCTCTCCCAGCAACTCCCTTCTCCCAAATACATGTGTACGCCAGATGGCACAGAACATTTTTTCATTTCAAGATCCCAAGACAAATCCTAAGACCTGGACCAACTAAAGAGGAAGGAAATAAGCAGCAGAAGGGTGAAGGATGGGACTGGCCTTCATTTCTCTGTGGCTTGACTTAGCAGAGGAAACTCTAGAATTGTTCAGAGGCTGTGTCAAAAATTTCTCTGGGCCATTTCTCATTACAACCAGATCATTGGTATGGTAGTTTGGAGCTGTATGTACCCCAGAAAAAACATGTTCTTAAATTTAATCCATTCCTGTGGGTGTGAACCCATTGTAAGTGGGGCCTTTTGATGAGGTTCCTTCAGTTTAGGTATGGCTCAGCTCGATCAGAATGGGTCTTAGTCCTATTACAGGAGTCCTTTATAAACCCAATGAAATTCAGACACACAGAAAGGAAAAGCCACAGAGAGAGCAGCCAGAAGCTGAAATCAATGGAACTGGAAAGCAAAGGGAGAGGCCAGAAGAGGCCACCATGTGCCTTGCCATGTGACAAAGACCAAGAGTTACTGGCAACCAGCCTCAGAATGCCATGGTCTTCAGGGAGACAGCATGGCCTTGCTGATGCCTTGATTTGGACTTTTTTCCCCAGCTGTGATCCATTAACTTCTCATTGTTTAAGCCATCCCTCCGCATGGTATTTGCTTGAGCAGCCAAGGAAACTAAAACAATCAATATACAGCAGAGTATGCACACTGGCAGCAGGGGGGAGGGAACTGGGCACACAGATGTGCTTTTTGGCTTGCAGAATGTTTTTAAAAAATGACCCAACATTTTAGAAACTAAGAGATTTCAACCCCAAATCCAGATTTCTGGCTTGTTTTTAAAAGTCAGAAAATTAGTTTGTTTTTTCAAAGTAGACCTGAGTAGACTGGAGATGAGAAGGGCAGCCACATTTATAGATGATTTGCTTGTTTGATTATTCTATTGTTGTATGAGTTTGCATTCTAACCCCCAGATACCCAGACGAATGCACAGGTAGTGGCTTTTAGGTTGTTGGTAATGATTTTTTGGAGGAAGAGTTGGAGAAGTCCAGATGATCAAGGTTGACCTTTGCTAGGCCAAGATTAAGGTCTGGGTAGGGAGAGTGACAATCAGCCTTCCAGATACTAAGTTAAGGCATATGAATTTGACATTTTCATAGGTCAAAAACAAAGAAGTATCAGCAATTTTCTATTTACACTATCCCACCTACCTTTTAAAAGCCTCTACTACAGAACTAGAGTTTTCATTGCTTCTTGGCATTTCTAAGAGAACGTATGTTTCCATTTAGACCTTTAGACTTCTGGTGTTCCATGTTAGCCCTTTAAGAAACAGCTGTCCTCTTCATTAACCTATAGATATATATTTTTGGTCTTCAGCTCAGGAGATATTCTCTTTCTTCTTTGTTTAAAAAAAAGTGATAATTTACAGACAGACCACTGCTTATGATGCTTAGCTTCAATAACTTCAAATCCAGAAAGATTAATATATAAATAAATGCGTATATTTAAGAGAGGTGACAAAGGCAGATTGTGTTAAATGGTCCTTTTAAATTCAATGATGTATTTCCTTTTGTAATACAATGAAGATCCAGCTCTTCTTTTCTTTTGCCATGGAAAATATATGTATTGTCAAAGAAAAGGCAAACTCTTCCTAGGGATTCTAATCAAAATGAGTTTCTTCATCATCAAATTTGGATAACCACTATTTGCATTTTTCAAGCCAATAAGCAGCACTTTTTGGTTTCAAGTTAACTGTCTCTTGTAACACTTTTGTTTTAATTCCTCTGAACACTATCAGAGCTGCTAGCAAGCCTGTTCTTAGAGAAACTATACCTCCTCCAGGCTCCCCTTCTTTAATCCTGTAAATTAATTTAACATGTACGTTAACACATGCCAGACAAATACTTTCATGTAGTCATACACAAACACATGGGGTTTGACTACGAATACACATGCACAGCAGAGTGAGACAACCAATACAATCTAACATGCCAGTGACATGCCAGTTTATTCTGTTTTGTCATAAACCTTTCATTTTATATATATTTTATGCTTCTCATCTAAATCTCATAAGCACACTTTAATTTTATAATGTAAATGAGCTTTGCAGATATGAGTATAGAGTCAAAGTGAGCACTGAATCCCTTCACTGTTTACTTCCATAGAAAAGGAACATCATTTTTAGCAGTAATCTAAACACGTCATCTTTAAATGGTTGTGGCGGTCTTTGCAATCAAAGATGCGGTGCAAATTTCATCTTTTCGTAGTAACAAAGAGTTTCATTTGACAAGTTCATACCAAATAGTTCTTTCTAGTCAACCATGGAAATAATGGGAGCAGCTCAGTGGGTGGGAATTCTTCATTGGCTCAAAAAAGCCTCAGGACTGAGATACAGGTCTGTGTTGTTGACAATTGTGGAGAAGAGATTCAATGTGGGTAAGGAGGAGCTACGTCTGTTGTTTAAAGATCCAAATTAATCCCATCTCCTTTTGCTTTTAGTAATAGGAGATGGGGATAGGAACGATTATATACCATTTAAGTTTTGAAAATAATCATGCCAGTGAACTGTCTAGCTAAGCAAAAACTCAGATTTCCTCTCTATTTGTATTCTTTTCCTATGTTTTTTCCTTCTCTTGCACCCCTATGGCAATACCCCACAGGTGTTTTGTGATTGTTGAACCAATCTGATTGTTGAATCATTCCGAGTTCCAGTCCGTAAGTGTTCCCAGAATATCCCACCAATCTAACCTTCAACATGCAGGGATGAGGCATGGATCATAGAATTTCCTTCTGCCACTCAACAATGATGGGATATGAGTGAGTCATAGACTCTGGAGTTGCAAAGTTCTGGGTTTGTAGTCGGATTCATACCCTCACTGACTTTGTGAACTCAGACGTATCAGTTGACTTCTTTGAGTATCAAATTTCCATATTTTATATGTTCTTCTTGAGAAGTACAGGAATTTGGGAAGAAAACGAGGACAAGGACCAAGGGCTTAGTGAGATACTGGTACCCAGAAAAATGAACTCTGTCTAGGGACTTCTAGGAGCAGAGCCGGTAGACATTAAATTTGAAATTGCCTAGCCATCCATACTGTAAAACTATCCCCTTTCATTACTACCAACATGTCAAAAAATATTCTCTTGATCAATGATACATTAGATTAGGAATGAGTTAAAGGAAGAGGGTTCTGCTTTGAACTAACAGCAGGCAGAGACAAAAACTGCCATAAGAAAAAGATCAAGGATGGATAGGGAAAGTCAGAACAGAAAACTAAAGTAAACAGTTATTAGGGGAAATGGAGCCTTTCTGGCATTCTTGGAGATCCTGGACTAACTGGATTTCCAGATTTTTATTATGTCAAGGATGTTTTCAAAAAGCACCAATCATTCCTAAAACAAAGGACACTTTAATGCAAAAAAATAAGAAATAACAATGAAGGACCGTCTTTTAATTAGAATATTATTTATAGCTTTATGAAAAACGCAACATGTTGTCCTTACCTTTGCCTCATTTTGCCATAGACTGTTGATATTCATGCACAGCAGTATTCAAGCATTTGAAAATCTTGGATCTAGATCTCAGCTGCTTCTTGTAAAGCTAAGGAGATGGGTATCTATATGACCTAGCTTGCCCAATTTACATGGTTGGGAGGCCAAATACTTGGAGCTAAATTTCACATTTTGAATTTACAGTTTTCTTTCTGCCTCATTGTTCGGTTTGCTAATGCTACTGGAATGCAACATACCAGAAATGGATGGCCTTTTACAGAGAGGATTTATTAAGTTAAAATTCTAAGACCATGAAAATATCCAAATGAAGGCATCAAGAAGAAGATACTTTACTCAAGGAAAGGTCAATTGTAGGTTCCTAACTTTGAATATATGTCATTACAGGGAATCTAATATGAGATGGTAGCAGCTATTCTGCCAAGAGACATGTTTCCTGTTAGACAGGGCAAGTCTATCACTTATAGCTAAGGGGGCAAACTCAGCTAAAATTTGAATGTTATACTTAATTGATGCTTTATTTCAAACTTCTGTAAAAGGTCAGCTTGCAAGTTGTTATCAGTATTTAATATTTATCAGCTACAATGTTAAATATATTGTAAATTACATTTAAATGTAAACTTAATTCTTAGACTTTCTTAGCAGCTCTGCTATTGGCTTTCTCAAGAAAACACAGAGCCTTTGTAAAATATTTGATGTGTTGTCATAGATTATGTACAAAATTGGAAACAGTTTTTATATGTTCAGATTTTGT
The DNA here is from genome assembly GCF_023851605.1 of Tamandua tetradactyla. Taxonomy (NCBI): domain Eukaryota; kingdom Metazoa; phylum Chordata; class Mammalia; order Pilosa; family Myrmecophagidae; genus Tamandua; species Tamandua tetradactyla. Next base: position 63,196,545 of record NC_135341.1, on the reverse strand, counting down.
GAAACTAAATATTTTATCTTGGAATTATTTTATATTTACAGAAAAGTTGTGAAGACAATACAGAAAGTCTCTGTATCCCCTCACCCAGTTTCCTCTAATGTTTATCTAACCATGAGATGTTTTTCAGAAACTGTTAAGAAAGGCCAATTGTGTCAGTTTCTCTGTCACGTGGGAAAGCACATGGTAATATCTGCTGTCCTTCTCTCCCAGCTTCTGGTTTCAGACAGCTCTCTTAGCTCCTGTGGGCCTTTTGGCAGTTTTCTTCTGCATCTCTAAATGACTGTGTCTAACCATCTGCTCTCTGCGTCAGCTCTGAGCTCCTTTTCTCTCTGTGAGCTCCTCTAAGGATTTCAGTAAACTGATTAAGAACCACTTTGAATGGCTGGAGTCCATCTCCAGGGGAATAATCTAATCAAATGCCACACCCACAATTGAGTGGGTCATATCTCCATGGAAACAACCCAATCAGAAGATTCCACCCAAATAGGTCTGTCTCCACATGATTGGATTAGAATTAAGAGAGCATGGCTTTTCTGGGGTACATATGTTTCAAACCAGCTCACTCATCAAACTACCTCTTGAGAACAAAGTGTAGGTAATTAGAATTGCAGGCTGAGGAATTTAGGCATTTTTTTTTCCTGAAGGGAGGAAGTAGCACAGGAATGATTTGGTTATATTGATGTAGAAGTGTTCTTAGAATTTTTGATCCCATTTTCTCATTCTCTAGATGTTCTCATTTAGGTTTGGTTGAATTGAGTGATTTGTCCAAGGTCAAACACCTATTTCATGGATTTCATGGTGAACCTTGGGTTGAACCAAGGTTTTATGATTCCCTGTTCAGCTAGTCAGACATTCGACTGTGTAATATTTGAACATCCATAGAACAGTCATTGCATTAGGCACTGCAGATATAATAATAAACCAAATAATTATGCAGCTATGTTCATAGTTGTTGGAACAGGACAGATACCATTCAGAAAGCAACAGTTATAGAAGTACTAAATCCTAAATTTGAAATGGATGTTAAGGTCTATTCACTCTAATTTGGAATTTGGAACCTTAAGGTTTATTCACTCTAATCTAAAGAGGTAGCTTGGGATGAAGAGACAGAATCGAGTTATCCTGATGTTAAGTATCAATAAAACTTGAGGGCTAATTGATCATGATGGCTGAAAAAGATAGGAGACAAAGACAAGCAGAGGATTAAAAACTTGGGAGAACAACATAATGATTAAGTCTGGAATTTGAAGTTAAGTCTTAGCTCTGCCATCGCTACCTGCCTAACCTTAGTCATATCATACCACCTCAATTTACTCTTCTGTGAAATCAAGATTCCAATTTCTGGAATTTTATAAGGATCAAAATGCATAATTTTTGAATCTGTAGCATGTTGTCTGGCACATAGTAAGCACTCAATAGGTATTGCTGTCAAGGGTGTTAACAATATTGATTTAATGAGAAAAAAATGAGGCGTTGGTTTAGGCAATTATTTCTCCATTAACTTAATGGATTCAGTTTTTTATCTGAGTATCTAGAACATGGATCCATGACCTAACCATTCTTTGCCTGGTATCCTCAGGCTATCTTCATATTTTTAACTGTTAAAAAAAGAAAAGTTTTAAGGAAAAGAGGGAAGACTTGAGCTCTCAAGAGTTTGGTGAAGGCCAAAACTTGGAACCAGGATTCAATGAAAGATAAAGTAGGTTACCAAGGAGAGCGATCACCACCATGGATTCCATGATATAGAGCATGAACTCACTACTAATGCCAGACTAGTTTCTTAATTTAGATACCTAAATCGGGCCTCTCAAGGAAGAAATCTGTTGGGGTCATCTTAGTATTTAGCACTAGTAAGTAATATACTTCGGAGTTTGGTGAGAGAGAAGTAGTAACCAAAAGCATCACATAAAACAAACTTCTATTTCCTTTTATTGTACTTGGTGAAGGTTATTAAGAATGTAATTCTTTCTGCTTGCTGTGTGATTAGCAGCCAAACCTTTTGGGGGTAAATTTCCATTGCTATGCTCTTGTTATCGTAAATGGAATTTGCATGCCTAATTCTCTTCCCTCCATATTGAATCCATACCCCTTTAGGTCTAACGGCATGCTAAAAATGATTCCAAATCTCCAATGTTGATTGTGGGCCATATGTTAGCACTAATTATATAAATGAGACTTGGTGGAAATGTGACATGCTAAGCATTCTGAGCTTAAGGAATTATCTAAATGAATTCTAGCTTGAGTTAGTGCTAGCAGAGGCAAGAAAATGTGAGCGCAGGTTTTGAGCAGATGTTAACAGGTCTGCATGGCTCTTCATTGTCTTTATTTGTCTAGCTATAAGGACTGCTGATGGAACATTGTGTCAGAATATTTTAAGGTGCTATTTTCCTGAAAATTGCATTTTGTACCTACAGATGGATCCATTTTCTGAATAAGCAGAGAAGAATGACACAGAATCCAAGGTTAGAATCTGCAGTCTTGCTGTGGGTTTGGAAGCGTAGGATTTAGTGGGGTTAACTGTCATGGTCATCATGGCATGGAGGCTGGAGATTCCTAAAGGGACATTTCATTTCTATAGTGAACACTAGCAATTTTAATTTTCAAAATGAAATTGAGAGGTGTGAAAAGCACAATTCCCATTCAAAGAAAAGTGAATTAGCAAATGTTGTGAATATCTGATATTTTCTTTACGTGTATATTATTAAGGAAAATAGTACCCATGTATATATTGATCGAAGTGCTCAGAGAAACTTTAAGAGTCAAGCCCATGGAATACCAGCTCAACCCCCTTTTCCTGGATATAATGAAGTCTTCTTCCTGTCAAAATACACAATTGTATGTTTCAGAGCCAATGGCAGACCTAACTTCCATATGGGCTTCTCTCACTCACAGCCCTCTTGAAGTTGAATTGGTAAGTTGTTTTGCAAAAGTGGTTAGAAATCAGTTGCTTGGTAATACCCACTAATTAATATGCATATATTGAGCATCTCCTTTAGCACAGCATTTATATCCTTCTGTCCCATTTTCTCAGTTTCTTCTTCAAGGACTTTGATCCTATTAAGTACATAAACTCGACCATTTATTTCTGGTTTTCCAGTAAAAAGCCCAGTGCTTGGTGCAAAATAAATGTTTGCTGAGTGAATGTTGCTTGAATTCATAAAAATAGCCAACATTTACTGAGGACTTGCTATGTACTAAATACTTGACTAGCAATTTCAGTCAATCCTTACCTTTTCTAGTTGTGCTGATGGGGAAACTGCAGGCAAGGCAGATTAAGCAATTTGCCTAAATTAATGCAGGTAAAAGTGATAGAACTAGGATCTGAATGCAGGAATGTCTGACCTGTGCCCTTCACTTGGTCGTATAGGTTATAGATTGGCTTTTGCCTCCTCCCTGTTAACATGATTGTCATCAAACCTGCAAATATGCTTGAAGGTTCAGGAGTTTCCTCTGGTGAGCTGTTTTGCAATTGTAAAGAAAAAAAATGCAATGATAACGTAAGTAGAATGAATGTGAGTATATTCTTGATCATCTGGATGACCATATTGTGGGATGTTTACTATCATGTTAGTGCCAGCTACTTTAATTGTAGAGCATTATTCAGGGAGATACAGAGGCAGACAAAATATGGAGATAATAATGTGCTCATGCCTGTGAAGGTTCAATAACAATGAGGGTTTGGCAATGGTTTAAATAGAGACCCAGAGTAGAAAACATTCATTTCTACAGGGCACAGAACATTGGTGAAGTGACAACCCTACAGAAACTGTTCCATTGCAGTGGGACCATATTCATGTGACATATAAACTAATATTACCCATTATCTCAAAGATATGTGATTGGTGTCACTGTTTTCTACTTTTATGGACTTATTTGATTTTCTTTGTAAATTTTTTTTATATTGCCATAGAACACTCCAGAAATAACGAGTTTACAATTTCATGTTTGTATATATTTAAGTAATAAAAAAATGAATATCAGAATTGGGGAGGGAACTATCAGGGTTTATTTATTTATTTCTGCCCCTACGTCAAAGGGCCACTCTTTGAAGAAAGATGACTTAGATGAGTCTTTGGGCATCCTGTGATTCCCAGAGATTGAACTGAAACTAGGTCAGAATGGTAATGGGGTGTGTGGGTGTGTGTGCGTGCATGTATGCCTGCTGTCTGTGAAACATAAGTGATGGTAGTCAGAGGTTCATGGGATGGTTAAATAGTATCTCTGGGACCCCACCTATTTAGATCTTGACTCCAGCAAGAATTCATGAAGCAATTTTCCTCTCCCACATGACTCTTTCTCTGGGTGTACTGTCTATACAATTTCTATTGTACCAAATACACACAGTTATGTTGAAACAACATATTTCCAGAATCTTATTCTTGGTTATCCTCTCTTGCCAGAAATTAAAAGAGAATTCTTTTGGCACACTTGGTCACAGGAATATCTTAATATGCTATTCTCCAGTCACCAGACAGAAAATCTGAACATGGATGTATTTTTTGTTTTCCTTGACACCTTACACAACTCTCTACAGCATTACTGTTCTTTCAAGTCAGTAAGGTATCCATGGAGCTTAGGCATGGCAGGCAACTAGCCATTTTTAGTTATTAATGTTCTGTTTTCATCTGACACTAATTCTTCCTTGGGACTTTTACCTCTCACTTGTTCTGTTTAGAATTCACAGACTCAATATCTCAAGGCATCCTGAGAACTCCATATTGTAATCTGCAAGCATAACTGAAAGAAATTCAAGTGGTTTTTTAGTTAGTGGACACCCGATAGAATATCTTTTTCAGAGATGAATGTTAGTTTTACTAAAACTTAGCCAGATCAGAGTGGTAATTACATAACTGAATCTATTATCTTTAGAAAGTAAGAAGGGTGGGGAGTTAGAGGCAATCAGCACAGTGAAGCATGATGTTCTTTCTTTGCAGAACGTTTTGCAAATGTGGTTACCAAGTTCTTGCTAAAATAAATGCATATTTCTACTACAATGCATTGTTGGAAATACCTGGAATTATGAAAGATGATGCATTAATAATCACAAAGCTCATGAGAAATAATAGACTACTCAAAAAAATGCAACTTTGTTGTCTCTCATCATGATTAAGGCTAATTAGAAACAACTAGTAGAGTTCAAAAGACCTGCTCAGTCTCTCAAAGAAGTGTTTTATATGGTACTGTACCTTAAAAAAAAAGAAAATTCTTCCTGATGGAAGAGTTGAGGCTGCTGAGTTATGGGGATAAGAATAAATGAGGAAAAGAACCACTTAAGTCTTTCCAAGACAAGGCATGTGACCAAATCGAGCCAATAGGAGGAGTATGAATTGTGTATAGTATAACTTTCCTCCTTGGCTTTCTGTATTAGGGTATTTTGTATTTCTGTATTAGGGAAATACTGGTAATTTCCCAGTATTAACATACTGGGAAAAGTCATGCTTGAACCTACATAACTTCTTCTTTAGGCTGACATCACTCCTGTATTTACCAGTCCCATAGTGCCAATTTGTGTTACAGATGTACATTTTATAGCAAAACAGACTATTTGTTTATCAGGCCCTTAGAGAGATAATTCACCAGACTGAATTTTGGACATTTTATGTGTGAAGAGGAGTGTCATTTCATTTTGAGAAACAGAACATGTGTAAATCATAAAGTCACACTGAAAGAGCCTCAGGCTCTAAGCCTACATGTCCTCTACTCCGGGAAACATATACATCCTTATGTAGGATACAATAGAGGATACGTTTTTATGACTGTAGGGAAGGCATGCATATGCAGATGGCCTTCAGTGATGGTGGTGTGAGGCAAAGATGCTACATCCAGTCTACCAGAGTTAAAGTCATCTGCTTGGTTTCATTACTATAATAAAACATGTACTTAGCCATAGCGTACAAAGAAGTTGGAAATAAGACTATTTGGGACACCAGGTTCTGAAGTCAAACCTCTTATCAGGTCACACTGTCATTTAGTGGCTCTGTGTGATTCTGGCTCAATTATCTAAACTCTTGTCTTCCTTTTCAAGTCTACAATGTACATCCTTCAGTAAGGTGGTTGAAATTGAGACAAAGTTGTAAGAGGTGTTCAATAACATTGCCTGTTTTTTGTTTTTATTTTTCGAAACCTGGCTACGTAAAGAATATGCATTCAAGGGTCCTTGAATTCCATCTTTGCTCCATCCAAAACAACAGGTATCCACTTGATGATTCCTTTGCCATAGTCCAAACATGCACAAGCCTCTTTCTGATCCATACCCAAGGCTCATTTCAGGCCTATTTGCCTGGAAAGTTATGCTCAGGTTACTGAAGACAGGCAAAAAGGTCTCTAAGTAGGAAAGACTGGCAGCCCCAGGGATTTGAAGTCTGGATGTGCTCATTGCATGCAGTAGGATCCAGAGATAGGAAGCAGATCCCTTTGCCCACAGTGACAGGAAATCCAGGTCAAAGGCTGTCAGAAGGAGCTGGAAAAAGCAGAAGACTCGGATATATAACGAGCATTCCAAGTTCAAATCTTGACTCCTCCATTTACTAGCTGGGTGACATTGGTTTTTTCATCTGCCAAGTACAGAAAGAAAGACCACATGGCATATAGATGAAGCAAAAGCTGAAAGATGCTTGTTTATTGGTTTCCATCCTTCTCATGGGGTCCTTTTCTCTTAGGCAAGAAAAGCTCCTATGGCTTCTTTTCTATTAAGACTAAAAGAAGATTTAAGAGGAAAAAAAATCCTCCTGCTGTGAGTCAGTGTTGTTTAATGCCCCATCCATATAATAACATATAATCTCTTCTCTAACCTATGGCCAGTGAGAAATTTCTGCCTTAGTTGTCATCTCTTTTGCAAGGCAAAGAAGGTCAAGGGATATGCCTTATGCTACTGAAGCATAGGGCCCTTCGAGCTCACGTTACCACTTAGCCTATGCCATCTACCACTCGGGAAAACTTGCTTCACTTCTTTCTCCGTGTTTCTTAGTTCCATAACTTTCCAATATCAGAGCAACAGTTATAATTTCTACTGCAGAAGGGAAGTGAGGCTGTTCCTTACCAGTGGCCTTAGACAGTGGAGGGTTAGTTCACGGAGATGATATAGCTATGATTCTCTCCAGCTTTGCTGTAGATGGTGCCACCAAAGGGAAAATTCTTACATAACTACATATTTTTTCTGGTCACAGCTGACATGGTCACTCCAAGAAACTCCCCTCAGATATAGAAAAAATATAATTTTCTTCCCAGGCTGGTGCGAAAAGGGGGACCTCCGATTCAACTACATGGAAGAATATACAGTGAAATTGAGATCACACTGGATGAAAGGCAAATTGTCAATAACATAGCAACTTAATTTGTGCAGTGACTTATATTTTTATGATCTCCATGAGGACCCATGCCATATTAGGAAATTAAAACCAAAATTTAACTCAAATTGGGAGGAATATATACTTCTTGAATTCTTTGGTTCTATTTAAAATTTGTTTGACTTGGGTTGTTTGTAAGCATTCATGGGATTTCCCTTTGCAGAACGTTGTGCTAAAGTATCTGAGATGGAATAAAGAAATCGATGATTCCAAAAGCAAGTTTATAAATTGCATGCTTTCTGAGGGGACACAAGACAAATTTGATTTGTTCCTTTAATTTTTTCCTCTAATATCCCATAATCATGTAGGAAACACTCGCCTAGGTTGGCACCAGGTGTAGGAAACAGACATGAGATTCACCAGCCATCCATATTTTTCATACCTTTGGAATGCACCCAAGATCAGATGGAAGAGTGAAGGGCAGATTGCAGCAGTTGCAACAGTGTGTAACAAAAATATTGTGCCATTGAAATGCTAATGTGGGCGAGCATCACGTTGTAAAGCGCACATTGTTAGAAGGCAAGCCTAACCACTTGAATCACATAGACTGATTTTTATGGGAGACCTCTTATTTTATTCTTTAGATATTTCGTTTTCATTTTGTGTTTTCTTTGGAATTAATAGAGCCTCTTAAAAACTGTTCTCTATAAATTTTCTCTCCTACATATGTCTCAAAACAGTTTCATTTCTTCATTTAAAACATTACAGCCATTTCAAAATGCCCTATTTTGTATTTAATTTCACCATCTCATATAAAATACATGTTCTTCACATAATTATGTAAAAATGGGTTTGCAAATGCCCTAGAGATCCATATGATGGGCACATTATAGGATTCTAAGTAATAATAATCTCCTGTTTACATGAGACCTGATTTTCATGCCAGTTTTTATACTTTAATATATCCAGAATGTAGCTTTGCTCAAATACACTAGTTTATTCTGGTCCATGAAATGCATTTGAAATATCACAGATTAGTTTTCCTGGCAGAATGTGTAGCTACATCTGATGTTTTAGAGGTGAGCATAATGGAGCCAGAGATGGGAACCATTGTCAGCTTATTTGCTATGAACAGAGCTAAACAAAGCCCAGCGGGGTTCCTGGAAGACTAAAGGCATAGGGAGGAGAGGGGGGAAGCAGGAAAAGAAATAAAAAATTGAAAAAGAAAGCAGATGATCAGGGAAAAGAAAGAGAAATGAAAAGGCATTATGTAAGTGAGAGCCTGAGCACACAATAGGCAATTAGTAGAAAGAAAGCATCGCGTACAGCAGTGGTTTTCAACGTGTTGTCCCTGGACGAGTGCATGGGAACTTGTTAGAAATGCAGTCTCAAGCCCCCATCCCAGACCTACTGCACCAGAAACTCTGGCGTGAGGCTCAGGAATCTGTCTTAATCCTCCAGGTGATTCTGAAGCAAAAGTAAGTTTGAGAGCTACAAATCGACTGGAGGATTTAGTTTTAATCCAGTGTCTTGAGTGTTTCAAAGCTGCTGTGGGTTTACACTGAAGGACACCAAGCCCGGATGTAGGGTTAGGGAGGGTCAGATCTGAAGGACAAGTAGGTGAAGAGCAGCTAGGAGAGAATAGTTGTTACCTATGGAGCAAATGTTTTGAAAGCAAAGCAATGACTTTTCAATGACTGTTTTTTGTTTTTTTTTAAGGTAGCTTTTGACCATTAAAGGAGCTGTGTGAAAGAATGGAGAGAAGCATGTCGGACAGTGGGGTTTATGTATTCACGTTCATCACTCAGTGACAGGAGGTCCTTATTCTTGGTGTGTCTTTGCTCAAGCTCACCTCTAAGGCGTTCCAAAGACAAGTTCCAGGCAGAAAACACAGCCCATGTGACAGAGGAAAAGCATTGAGGTTTGGGAAACTGGGTGTGAATTGACACATCTAGAGCATAGAATGCTCAGGAGGCTATGTAGCTGAATCAGGCTATATCCTAGAATATTGGATACCCACAGGAGAGTTTTTCAGTCCTGAGAATCATGTGACCAGGGTCCAGTGAGAATGAACTGAGTGAAATAGAATGCTTGCTGAGGAAGTATAAAGAGATTAGTGCTATGGACTATCAATGATAGAAGTTTGGGACATTTGGTAAATGGGATCAATAATTTCTTACAGTCCCCTGCTAGGTACCTTTTGTAGAGCCATGGGCCCATCTCAGATATACCCACTCTGAATACCCAACTTTGATCTGGTCCAAAAGGTCTTGTCTACAGGTATTTGAGAGAATTATAATCTCTTCAGCAAGAAACTGATACTTGCTGCCCCCCCACCAAAGAATTAGAAGATGAAAAGGGAGAGATGCAGTTCCTTAAACTGTTCAGTCCTCTTTTTCATGAGTATGAAAATAGTAAGGATAACTTATCAGTTAACTTTATAAGTAAAGCAAACAGGGATTTGCTTCACTTTTGCTTTCTTGGGGAAAATAGTTTATACAAATTTAGATGATAGAAAACATGGTCCTGTTTTCTTGCTGTATGTAATGCATTGCAATTAACCCTGTAGTTATGAATAATTATCAAAATATTTTCAGTTCAGCCAGACACAAACAAGTAATTCAGCCTTGTCCATAGCTTTCCTTTTTAAAAAGAAAGTGGTTTAAATAACAGATGAATTCTAAAAAATAAATTCATTTTTATTAATTGAATGGATTTTTTCCACCTTTCAAAATTAAATGCACATATATTCCCTGGGATTTTAAGCTTGTCTTTGTCCCTCTCTAGGTGTCTTCTCTGTTTTACTTTCTTAAAATGTTCTATTCTCTATCACCTCCGGCTCCTAGCCGCTTAGTACCATTTAGTCCTTTGTGGAGTTCAAATGGTCTCTCCTGAAGTTCCATAAGGGCTAAAGACTGTATCCTCATGGCTCACCCCCAGTTTCCTAGACTGTAACACAGTGCCTGGTACAGAGGTGTTGAGTAAACAGGCATGAAGCCAATTAATTGCAACTGAAGACTGCTCAGTATACCTGCAGTTTGAGACTATTCTCTGTTTCCTTCTTTCTTTCTCATCTCCCTGATTGATCCATTACAAATATGTTAGTCCTCCAATTTCTCTAAATTGTCTATGTAAGTCATCAAATTATGTTAAAAGGTAAAAAGCCCCATAATAGAACTAATTTTGTTTTGCATTAGAAGCTGCATAATTTAGGGACATAAAATGGCTCACAATATGCAGTAATTAAGAAAGGATAGTTATATAGTATATCCTGTTGAAATTACTCATTTGGAAAAAAAAATCTTTTTGACATGTAGCATCAATTGGACTCCTTTGCGCCATAGCACCTTCCAGGAAGAAGCTAATAGAAAGCGTGAGCTGGCGTTTGAGGGCATTTAGATGCATGTAGATAAAAGGGTTCATGGGCAGGATTTCATGAAATTTGAATGTGAAGTGGTATTATGCATCTCTTTCATTTAAATAACCTAAAATGAGTAATTCACTCCCTAGAACATTTGATAAAAATCCTTGGAAGTTTGCCAGCAGGCACGGTGGGAGGAAGAAATTCATATTCAAAAGGCAATAAGAAAAAAGAGAGAAAATATGGGAGCAAAACCCTGAGAAAGCATTCTATACCTGATTTATTTCTAAAGTAAATTTAAACATCCTGGTAACAACTGCTTTAAAGGGCCAGGGCCTTGCTTTGTACCCCCAAGCAATGCAGTTTTCTGGAAACACTATGTCTGAAACACCGATGCATTTAAGAAGGGACCCAAGAACACTTTCTTTGCATTGTGTTCACCTTGGGCGACAGATCCCATGAACTTGAAGCTTGCTTCTGGAGTGTCAAAACACCCACGTGCCTGGTGATTGTTGCCATAGTGATAACTGGATGATAGATAGCTAGATGATAGATAGATGCTGAATAGGTAGTAGATAAATGATCTCATATGTCAGAAAAGGCTTTTGTGCCTAGAAAATTACAGATTTTTTTTTCAAAAACAATTCTTCTGTCAAAATCAAAAATAGAACTCTCTTTGCTTTACACCCACTCTATATGCATTCTCCTACTCTTCCAAAGCTTTTTTCTTATCACATTTATGATGTGTTACACCCTTTCAATTCCTACTTGACTTCTTGTCTAGGAGATTAACTTTCCTTAAAGGGGCAAATGTACTACTAATGCTAGGGGAATGGGGAGAGGTAGACCAGATGACCATTAAGTTTCCTTTATGTTATACTAAATAAAAGTTTAATTTTTTTCCCTTCTTTTGTAGCTCTCAAAGATCAGTATTTTCCCCTTTTCTTCCTTACATTTTACTTGTTTGTCCTTTTCTTTCTTCTATTCCTGTCCACCTGTCCCCCAACCCCTATTCCATTGCTTCCCTCTGACTTTCTTGTCTCACAGTTTTCTGTTCCTGCTATTTTTATGGAATTTTTCTAATTCCAGAAATTCTAATACTCATGGCAAATTGAGTCCATTAATTCTTAAAGTGACAAATTTCAACATATACATAAAATGATAGTAAGATAGAGGACCTTGAAAAGCCCACCTTAAAATTTGGCATGTTCCTGGATCATAGCATGGACTTTTTAGAGTAAGTGGATAAAGATGAGAACTCAGTTCTATTATTTCATCTGCAGTATAACCCGTGAAAGCTTGAAAAATCAGATCCGATTTTATGTGCCATTAAATAGTGGAGTCCTGCATTGTATTAAAAGCTAGGGGAGTGGGAAGTTAAGGCTTAAGATGCACAGAGTTCCTATTTGAAATAGTGGAAATGTTTCAGTAATGAATGCTGATTGTAGAACAACATTGTGAGCATAATTAACAGCACTGAAATACATATCTGAATGTGGTTAAAAAGGAAAATGTTAGGTTGTATGTATGGTAACAGAATAAATGTTTGAAAAAAAATACAAGGGAACTGTACTACACAAATAGTTAAACCCTAGACTATAGTTAATAAAACAATTATAAAAATTACTTTCATAAGTTGTAACAAATGTTCCACACCAACATAAGATGTTAATAATAGGATAGTATTTGGGAATCCTGTATTTTATTATTTTATGCTTAAATTGTTCTATAAATCCACAAGTTCTAATAAAAGAAAAAAAAAGTTGGGTGAAATCATGCAGAAATCAGACACTAGAACATACTCTTTGTGACAGTTGTAGAAAATCGTAGAACTAATTCAGTCCCCTAACTTAAGAGATGTAGGTAATTGATAATGAGAGCTTATGCTTTGTTCAATTTTACAGTTATGATAATTCCAAGTATCTGGAACCCTAAGACTGACTTGTGATCTAGTGACTTTTCCAATATTCCCCATTACAGAAAGGTGGGGAGAGGGAAGAGGGAATTATAATAGAGTGTCATTATTCCAGATGTAGTAGAATTCCGGGCTCTTCCCTGCTTGGGATACAAGTGGAGAAGGGAAACATTTTTAAGATAAAGGGGAAAGTTTCAAGTTTATGCTGAGGTAGAAGACAAAGATATAACTAGAAATCTCCTTGAGCCTTGGTTTTCCCAGTTGTTAAATAATACCTTCATTGTGAGACCATTGATGTGATTAAATGAGAAAATTAGAGAGGTTACTATGTAGTAAACACTCAACAAATAGTAACTATTATTGCTTTGGATTTGTGACTGAATTTTTAACCACATTTAAATGGATAACAGTGAATAGTAATCTATCAAAGGTCTGAGGTTGTTGAGGCTGGTTTTAAATATACGAGAATTATCAAAGTGCAAAGTCTACCTGGTTCTTAGGCCGAATCTGAATGCTGACCGTCAGCTGTTTACTTCTTGTCATTGTAATCCAGCCACAATCTCTGGCCTGCAACTGTATCATAGGGAGGTAATTTACAAACATAATGACTCTTTGACAAAGTGTGTAATAGATGAAACCAAGGGATTTGCCACATGCGGAAAACAGCTCTAATTTGGTCTCAATTCTGACAAAGCCTGATATATTGTATTTTCTTAACAGTGAAGGGACTGATTGTAATCATAGGTCATCCAAAGACTTAGAAAGTGGTCTTCATTCGGGTTCCCCAGGAAACAGATTGTCAGGTGAATATTTGCATGTGGGAGGGTTTGGAGATCAACCTGTAAGAGAGTAAGGAAAGCTGGATTTGCAGAAGGAGGAATTTAATACAGTTGTGACAAAGGTGTCAGCCAATCCCTTGGCAAGTTGTGGAGCTGGGATGTTCTTTTGAAATGTCCAAAATTAAGGCAAAACAGCTGGGTCTTTGTTGCCCACACCAGTTAGCCATTAGAAACTGACTGCCTTGGAGGAAGTGTGACTTTAAATTAATAAGGTATCTGCCTTCTGCTGAGGGCAATTGCCAGAGGGAACTTCCACCAAAAGCATCAGTAGTCAACCTCCCAGGCAGGAGCAGTGTTTCACTTTTGAAGAGGGCTATATACCTGTGCTGGTTTGAGATGATGTATGTACCCTAGAAAAGCCATGTTTTAATCCTAATCCCATTTTGTAAAGGCAGCTGTTTCTTTTAATCCCTATTCAGCTTTTTATGTTTGAAACTGTAATTAGATCATCTCCCTGGAGATGTGTTTTAATCAAGAGTGGTTGTTAAACTGAATTAGGTGGAGGCATGTCTCTACCCATTTGGGTGGATCTTGATTAGTTTCTGAAGTCCTATAAAAGAGGAAACATTTTGGAGAATGAGGGAGATTCTGAGAGTGCAGAGAATGACACAGCCACGAGAAGCAGAGTCCACCAGCCAGTGACCTTTGGAGATGAAGAAGGAACATGCACCCCCCAGGGAGATTCATGAAACAGGAAGCCAGGAGAAGAAGCTAGCAGTGATGCGGGTTCACCATGTGCCCTTCCAGATGAGAGAGAAACCCTGACCATGTTCATCATGTGCCTTTCCAGATGAAAGAGAAACTGTGTTTACCATGTGACCTTCCACTAGAAAGAGAAACCCTGAACTTCTTCAGCCTTCTTGAGCCAAGGTATCTTTCCCTGGATGCCTTAGATTGGACATTTCTATAGACTTGTTTTAATTGGGACATTCTCTTGACCTTAGAACTATAAACTAGCAACTTATAAATTCCCCATTTTAAAAGCCATTCTGTTTCTAGTATATTGCACTCCAGCATCTAGCAAACTAGAACAGGACCGAATGCTATGAAATCTATTGCAAAATCCAAACTATCTTCTAAATAGATCAGAGCAGATTGGAGAATATTGGTTTGTGGTTCTAAGGTAACAGAAGGCCTAGGAGGAAGAGTAAGGGCCCTTAGCGTCCAAAGAAAAGTATTTGTAATTTCTTAAGAAACCTAAAAACAGACTTCCTTCAAGTTGTAACAGATATCATTATTTCATAAATCTCCCTCAGGAGACTAATTGGAACTCTTTTGGCTGATGGCCCTACAGAGCTGTCAGTCTGTGAAACTGGAGAGAAGATGCCAAATGCTCTCCCTGTTTATATCAGCCTTTGTTCTAGTTTGCTAGCTGCCAGAATGCAATACACCAGAAATGGAATGGCTTTTTAAAAGGGGGAGTTTATAAGTTACAGGTTTGCATTTCTAAGACAATGCCAGTGCCCCAATTTAAGCAAGTCTATAGACATGTCATCTAAGGCATCCAGGGAAAGATGACCTTGATCAAGAAGGCTGATGAGCTCAAGGTTTCTCTCTCATCACATGGTGAACACAGCATCTGCTAGCTTCCTCTCAGGCTTCCTGCTTTATGAAGCTCCCTGGGAGATGTTTTCTTCTTCATCTCCAAAAGTTGCTGGCTGGTGGATTCTCTGCTTTGGGTTCTGCAACATTCTCTACTCTCTCAGAATCTCCAAAGGTTACTCGCTGGCTGCTGGATTCTGTGGTTTTCTCAGCCTCATGACTCTGCTCCGCTCTGCTGTGGCTTTCTCATTGTTTCAAAAGGCATTCTCTCCAAAAAAATCCCGGTAAACTAATCAAGACCTACTTGGAATGGGTGGAGACACATCTCCACTTAATCAAGTTTAATACCCACACTTGATTGAGTCACATCTCCATGGAGATAATTTAATTAAAGTTTCCAACATGCAATACTCAATAGAGATTAGAAGAAACAGCTATCTTTACAAAATGGGATTAGGATTAAAACATGGCTTTTCTAGGGTATATAAATACTTTAAACCCAACACAGCCTCTTATTGGCAGAATGACCAAATGGCAAAGAAAGGTATAAAGGGTCCAGAAATGTAAAGAAGATAAAAGACTGGTTGTAAGCCTGGTTGTCTACGCATAGAATGTGTGAACACAATGTTGTTTTCCAGATAATCTGAGTCTTGAAATGAATCTCTTGCCTTGATTTTAGTTTCAAGTAAAGTTGTTCATCGGTGGTTAGAATTTCCCAGACATTTATTCAATTTTTGGCCTCTTTTGTATGCTTAGCTTCAAGACCATTTGCTTTAATTCTTCTCTAGATCAAGCCATGTTTTTCTCAATAATCCCTAAGAGATTTTGCTCTTTTAACAATTCTTCATGTTATCTAGTTTCCATTGTTTCATACTCCCAGTTTATGCACTGGTTTGATGGATTTAAGCCCAACTCATTCCTCTGCCTTACACTTAAAGTGTAAGTTAAAACCTTTGGTGTGGATGAGTTGAGGCACACATAAACTAACATGAACTAATGAGTACTAAAGACAATTTGGATAATACAACCTTATCCTTCTTTGAGACCAACTGGTTTTTATCAGAAATGTTAATAACCATCATTTTTCTGTGGTTGATTGCTTTGTTAAATAGTCATTCTTTTAGAAAATTATACAAAAATGGCTCAAACAGAGCTACGTTCCTCTCACTTCTCCCATCTGTTCACTGCTTCTGCACTCTGCCTAGCAGTAAATACTTGTTGAAGAAATTCCATTTCTCAAAAATATCCCCGTTTTCACTAAATTGCCAAAGATGAAGTATGGGAGTCACCTTTAGTTTATGTCTCTCTCATACTTGTACATGTAATGCTACCAAAATCTGGCTGTATATCTTCTAAATATCTCCTTGAAATATCATATCTATGTCTTCCTCATAATTTCTGTTTTTAATGTCATCCTTTGGACCCAATTGTCTTACTGAGATGGTTACAAGTATAGGAAATCCCTACACCTGGGTTATCCCCCTCCAACCACCTTCCAAACTACGAGTGATCTCAAACAAATCCTTCAGTGCTTCCCTTTTAACCCCCCAGGACATATTTTAGATTCTTGTGAATGTCAGAGAAGACTGTTCACACCTGACTCTTAGCTCCTTCATTGGGTTTTTCTCATTCTCTAGGCTCCATGTTCCATTTGCCTCAAACTATTTCCCATGTCATCTCTTGTCATTTCTCTCTTACACCAGCCCTTCTTCTCAGGTCAACTGTTCATGGCCCAAGACTGAGTGTAATCATCACCTCCTCTACTGCCCCTGTGTGCACACCCCTTCTCTGAAACATTGCTTGCCTGCTGTGTATTCTCATATCGCTGTTAAAACGTACAAATTGTATAGAAATATAGTGGTCTTTACACTTCTTTCTCCCCACCAAGAAAGTGAACAATCTACAGGGAAGAAATTATTTTCTCTGTATTCACAATGCCTAGGACAGGGTTTGTACTTAATAGATATTGAAAAAGTATTACCAATTTAGCTTTTAAGTGGAAAAGAATGCTATGCAATATGGTTTTAGCTCCTTAAAGGCAGAGATATTTGACTTTGAATTATGATAATATTAATTCCTAAGTCAAATGAGACAAGATGAAACGTATTATTTTCTGATCAGATTATTTGTAAGTGCTTTGAGTTCTCGTAGCTATGGAATAGTCATCTTCTCTTCTATGCCTTGTAGAAAGAATACTCCCTCAAAAGAATTCCATATTTGGTTGATTTTAGAATTTAATATAATTTACTGATTTACTCTCTGGATGATTTTGTTAGACCTATTTTACCCCAAATCTTTTCAATTGCTGTTTTGCATTGTTGTATGATAATGCCCTTCATGATAGCTATTCAGATAAGGAGTATTTGTGGTAGGTGTACACGTGGGACTGGGACTAAGTATGGGAGACGGGGTTCCAAGAATAGGAGCCCTATGAATTACAACCTAGGAAGAATGAAGCAGAGGAGAGTTCTGGACTTTAGGCTGCTCTGGGAATCTTTCACACTCTGCCATTAACATGACTCAGGTCATTGGCCAGCCGGTAGTGGATTGGCTGCCCTTGGTGAGGTTTCCTTCCAAAGTCCAATCAGCTGTCATTGGGAAAGTCCAGTTACAGTATAGAATGTGGCTGGAGTGCAGAGTATGCCCTCATAGAAACCGTGAGTAGGTAAAAAAAAAAAAAATCATTTCTACAGGATATTTACAGTGGTCTTTATTCCTATTATATAGTGTACTGGTTTGAGGTTGTTGTGGACACCAGAAAAGCCATGTGTACTTTATCCTAATCCAATATTGTGGGGGTAGGCCTATTGTTTGGGTGGGATCTTTGTAATTAAGTTGTTTCCATAGAGATGTGACCCACCCAATTGTGAGTGGGATCTTGTGTTAGGTGGTTTCCATGGAGATAGCTCTCTACCCATTCAGGATGTGTCTTACTCTGCTTAGTGGAGTCTTTTAAGAGGGAGCCATTTTGGAAATCTCAGAGCCAACACAGATGGAGACATTTGGATATGCAGAAAGAAAATGCCCCTGGGGAAGCTGTTTGAAACCAGAAGCCAAAGGATCAGCAGATACCAGCCACGTGCCTTCCCAGATCAGCCTTTCTTGAGTCAAGGTGCATCTTTTCCTGTATATGTTAGTTTGGACATTTTTATGGTCTTAGAACTGTGAACTTGTAACTTAATAAATTCCCGTTATAAAGCAAACCCATTTCCAGTATATTGCATTTGGGTAGCATTAATAAACTAAAACATACAGTATTTACACTATACATATATAATAGACGTGAATAGCCCTAGATATAGTGAAATGTAATAATTAGCAGTCATAAGTTTTGAGTATTATTTCAGTTTTTAAGATGTTAATTATAAGTTTATTACTATTCATTAATGCTTGTGTTTGGCAACTGGCTAACAAATTCCTGAACATTTAACAACCTGCTATTGTAAGCCGGGACAAGCCATTTCTATCATACCACTGACAGGCCTCCAGAGTCCTAACTCAATAGCTTTTAATAATCAGATTTTGGAAGTCTCTTATTCACAATAAAGGGTATCAGGTAAGTTTTCCAGTATAATACTTATTAAAAACACAACAGAGTGTGACACCCTGCACCTCCTCTAGTAAGTTAGAAGCTTTCTTCAGCCATTGTGGAGATTTGCTGAACTTTAGAGTTAATGGTTTACTCAGAACTCATTCTCCTTATTGCCTCTAATAAAGGCAAGCATAAAACTGCTCTTTCTGTTCTTAATTAGTCATTTGGTTTCTAGACGTCTGCCAAAGCAACCATAAAGGCAATTTAATTAAACAAAAAACACAGTCATTAAAATTCTCCTACACCTGGTTTTAGAAATACATGCTGCTATTTTAGGTTTTTATTCTTTTTCCTTTTACATTGGTTGGAGTTTTTCTGTGGTTTCTTCTAAACTTCCATTGGCAGTGCTGGTTTGCGTTACACAACGAGGAGTGAACTCCTCGAAGTGGCTATTGTCTGAAGTGGCTATACTGAACATTATTTTACTGACTAGAACGTGTGAGTCCTGGACTTCATAAAATTTTTGGATTCGCTAATATGTTTTCTGATGCCTGATGGATGAGGTCTTTGGTCACATAGCTACTTTGGTTGTGGATTTATACTGGGATTCTCATTTGAGAGTTTTCATATCTTTCCAGGATTGTTTAAATGTTCTAAACCCTTTCTTTTTTATTCATCTTATTTAATCCCTACAAGAACCCTATAAAATCAGCATTATCTTTATTTTTACAGTTGAAAAAATGAGTCTTTGGAGAAGTTAGGACACTTACCCATGATCCCAGGGTTGGTAACTAGATTTAGCATTTGGATTCAGGTCTATCTGACCCCAAGACAGTGGCTGGTCTTCAAAAGAAAGGTGCACACACCAACTATCAGTAAATCACAGCAAGGGAAAGGATGGGATTGAACGTGGAGAACTTCTTGTCACTTATTCATGCAACTTATTTTCCGTTCAGTCTCCTCTGAATGTGAACCCCATCTGACAGTTATAAGATTGTGGTTTCCTATTTTGAGGCAAAAGCTTATTTAGTCCCAAAATTTGAGGTTTTAGGGCACATATCTCTGAATATAAGAAGATTACTTTCCAAATGTTCTTTAGGAAACCTAATGAAATTGGCATATTCCTGGAGTATATCTGTGCAGCACAATATGCTAAAGTAAGCTGTGTATCCAGTGACTTTTATATATATTGAAATGTGTTCTTGGGGAAAATATTTGATTTCCAAAAAAAATCTCACTGAAATGGTCTTCTCCCAAGATGTGCCTGATTCTTTCTTTTCTATCAACTAGATGCCCCTCACTTTGAACCAGTGCGTGCATGTATATGCACCTGCTTTTTGTGCATATTTGGTTGAAGGTGAAGCACAAGGCATAGGTGGTGTTGGCAGGAGACTGTGGGAAATGGGACTTTGGAAGCCTTCTGCATGTTCTAAAATGAATCATGAACACTTAATGTTGGTAATCTAACTACAACCATATATTGATAGGGCAAACCTTGTTTCAGTCTGAGTCTATATTTCCCACTTTAATAAAATTTGGAAGAAAATAGTACATACTTTTTAGCAGAGGATTGATGTTGATATAAATGTAGAGAATGTTTGGTGGGGGTGGGGAGAATGACTAGGAGATGAGTAGTTAGAGGGCTGGTTATGGAATCCAGGGATTTGATTTGAAATTTTGACAGTAACCGCAGGAGGGCCCAGGAGTAGGGTACGGATGGGGTGGGTTATAACTTCCGTCTCAGTGTCCCCATTCGTCACATTAGTTAAGTATGTCCTGTTAAAAATATTAGATGAAAGAAGGCTTGAGAAAACATTCCGAAAACTGTAAAGCAGGTCTGTCATTATCAGTTACATTTATTTATTATTACAATTAATAAATGGGAACTAGAATTTGATTGCAAATTGAAGTTGAGGCACCAAGAAATTTGTTATTTTCAATTCAATCATCAATATTTATCACTCATTACTGTGCAGGCACCCCTGCTAGGGCAGTTATACAATAGCTCTATTTTCCCATTCTAACCAACAACAAATGTGCAAATATTGTGCAATAAATAACGGAGAAGAATATTCACATTCTCACTGAAATATTTGTAACAAGAAGGCTCCTCCTAGTCTTTGTGGGTATTACTGATGATGAAATTGATAAATCACACACCAATTTGGCATTTACGGTGTCTGCGAGGATTTGTAAAGCAGAATTAAATTTTTAGATCTAGTGAGAACAGTAATAATTCTCGATTTCTGTGGGATGAATCATTTGAGATCTTTCAGGTCATTCAAAGAGATGAATTCAGTGACCCTCACTACCCTGTGTGTGGGAGAGAGTGGGGCATGGAGTCCTGGGCTGATCAAGGTGTCTGGGACTGGTGGAAATGAAGGCTCAATTCACAACCAGATTCCTGGGCTGGCCAAGAAACCAGGACTCCAAGACACCATTTGACCATTAGCGGAGCATGCAACTAAGAAGAGAACTGTAGAGTGGGGCATGAGTAGTTCAGTGGTAGAATTCTCACCTGCCCTGTAGGAGATCCAGGTTCGATTCCTGGCCCATGTACTACCCAAAGCAAACAAACAAAAATTCAACAAAATGGTGCTGCAATAATGGGATACTCACATGGAAAAGAATGAAATGTGACTCCCACCATACAGTATACCAAAAAAAAATATATATATATATAGAATTATGGGGTGTGTACTTGCCTTCCGGAAGGCAAGATTGAATCTTTTCATGACCTGACTGCCTAAGAGAAATTATTGTATCAGGCTTTGTGTTCCCTATAGAGTATCTTTTAAAGTATACCCTTAATCAGCCCGCGACGTCAGTGTTGGCACTGTTGGTATTTTGGGCCTGATAATTCTGTGTTGTGGGAGGCTGTGCTGTGTGGTTTAGGTGATATTTAGCAACATCCCTGCCCTCTCCCCACTAGATGCCACTAGCGCCCCCTAATTGTCACCATCAAACTGTCTCCAGACATTGCTGATCGTGTCCTGGGGCCAAAATCCCCCCCACCATGAGAACCACTGCCTTAGATAGTAAACTTGACAATATAAATGATTTCTGTCATGTGTCAGGCACTCTCCTAAATCCTTTCTACATGCAAATTCATTTACTCCTCACAGCTCTCTTAGAAGGTGGATTGTATTATTCACATTTTTTAGATGAGAAACTGAAACACAGAGAGGTTAAGTAATTTACTAAGGCCACCTAAGTAGAATTTAATCCCTTTCAGTCTGGCTATATAAAGCCTCATCACTTACTACTTATGCTTTTTGTTACTGCATAAGGGATTTGTGCCTACCCACGAGCCTTGTATTTTAATACCCTACAAACTTCTAGATTCCTTAAAAAAAAAGTTGTTGCTGCCTTCCTGTTTTTATTTTTTTTAATAAAGGAAAGTTGCGTCTTGTTCCAAGGGTATGGTGGCTCTCTTCTTGACTGTTTGAAATTTCATAAGCCCTGGGCAAGTTCCTTTGCAACATCAAGCAAAGGAGGACATTATTACAAATGCCAGAGAATAATTAAGGAGGTTCTCACAGGGGCAAGAGGCTGGGGACTCATCTATTTTTGTCCTTGGTCAGCGGTGTGGTAGCCAAAGCATTAAGCCTAATGGCTTCCCCTCCTTGTTGTCACGCTCATGGCTTCTTGATCTACTTTGCCTTCCTGTGCTCGCTTTGGCCTCACTTTAGCCTTCCCTGAGGAAGATATTATTTTCCATTACATTATGATTATTATTTGCCTAATGAGCCAAATTCAGGAAGCAGAATAACTTTTAGGACTAAACCCTCCAAATCTTGAAAAATGTATCAGCCTTGGAGAATTCAAGAAACCTGGCTAAAGCTCACCAGGCAGTCACACAGACAAGAAGCATTTCCTACACATGAAGTGGAGAAGAACTAGAAAGCATGGGTGGAGTGTTTCCCTTCGAGTAGATTTCTTGTCTCTCGGTCATATAAACGCACTTCAGAGAAAATGTCTAACAAAATTACGAACCTAGAATAAGTGGCTATCTTTCCTTTGTAAAACTACTTATTTAGGTTCAATCAATATTTAATTAATCTTCAAAAGAAATTTCAGGTCTGTGTACAATTGAAAATTTGAAAATTATTTACCTTCCTTTGAAAAAGTATATTTCTAGTGGATCACCTTCTATAAAATCTTGACCAGCAGAGGGCTTCCATACCTGGCAAATGGTGCCTGAACAGAACAGAACAAAAGGGACAGAAAGAATTTCCCAATATTTTATCATCATTGCTTTTCTTTCTTCTTTTTTTCCCTCCAGTTTTGATTATGAAAGTCCCTTCGTGTTGAGCTTTTAACTGAACTACAAGATACTGAGTGTGCCAATCCCTGCCCCGCATATACTTAGGGAATAGCCAACACTTTCTAGTTTGTAAAATGTAAGATCAGAGTTATGGCAATGTTTTCAGTCTATTTGGTTAACGACAATGTTTATTGCAATTGATTTTCTATAGAAATTTACCAGTCAAATAGATTTATCAGGGGAATCTGTTCATTACCAATCCCCATTAAAAGAGACAGAGAGAGAGACCCTCTTTTTTTCTTTGCATTCGTGACGTGAAGGGAATGCAGTTATTTGCATCAAGCTACTGGTTTCTTGAATCTTTTCAGTACCTGACTGCCTAAGAGAAATTCTTTCATCAGATCACCATACTTCCAATTTTATATTCCAACGCTTCGTAACCTATCAGAAAGCTATAGACTCTGGAACCACTCAGGAGGCTGGTAAGAGCTGGAACGTGATTACTCTGAGCATATAAACAGGCGCACACTGGGCTGGTGTGAGGGTGTGCTGAGGCTCACGCATGCCTCGCCCACAAGTTTTCTTTCCTGTGCTTTACTTCTACAGAGCCAGCCACGTTGGTGAAGCTGGCGGGCCCACCAGTCAATGTGCTGAATTCCTCACTGTAAATGTGAGTTGCACGTGGCCAGAGGAGGCTCTACCACTCTTCTCCCGCCAGACTTCCGGTACACCCTCACTGAGGTTCTTTAAAAACCATGCCCTCCCCTGATGGGCTCCTCCAGGGGAGTTCTCTAATAGCAGGTGCTCTGGATACCCTAAGCCTGCTGGGGAAGCTGTCTGTGGGCAGGTGCTTCAGATTACACCCTCAGGGTGGATGCTCATTTGTACTGATCTCCCTTATGAGCTGTATGTAGTTTTTGGAAACACAACTAAAGATAATGTGAAAGTGAGTTGCTTTGATGCTAAAGACAGAACTGGATCCAAAGTCTGTCTGTACAGAAACTCTCATGTAATGAATTTTCCTTCTTTAATGTTGGCTTCTAGAAATTCCAGAGCCTTGTCTGTAGGGTACAGGATCTCATGCTATTGACATCTGTGCTCCCCTCATTTCTTTCCACTTATTTTCTTGTACTGAATAGATTTTTGTCAGGTATTTCCTATTCCTCTGAGTGCCCATGAACATATTAAAATTAAATATGTAGACGTCTTAAACCCTGGAGTAGAGTCTTCTGCCAAATGGCGTCAATAAAAAAAATTTCAGACCTGGCTCAGCTGCGTTACAGTACATGAGTTGTGAGATGTATTTGGAAAAGTTAAAAAAAATAAAATAAAATCAGCTAATGTGACTCCTCTATCTTTGAATACCTTCTTTGTTATTTTAGAATCCTGTTAAATTATTTTTTGGCACTGACCTGTAACATTTTTAATACTTAATTGCAGAGGCATTTCAAAGTAGAGTGGACATATATCTATTATTGGAATTTAGGGAAGTCAGTAGGAGAGAGGGAAGTTGTACCTCAGCCAGGAGTAAGATTGAAGACTGGGTGGAGAGTTGGAGGAGAGCAGTATCTAAGCATGTAGGAGAAACAGTATTGGAAAATGAAAGAAGAGGGGTAGGTGCTGGACGAAGACTTGGGGATTTCTATTCATATTGTCTCTTTCCATCTCTCACACAATACTAACAGGTGGCTTGCATTTCTAACCAGCCCCTCTATCTTATTTCCCTGGTGATATGGTTTCCACACCCCAGTGTGTGTTTTTCTTAGTGTACTCCTTGGTCTGATTAAGTACAGGAATGTGAAGGGTCAACCCTACCATCATCTGTGTCTGACCTTGGATAGACTCGGCTCTCGCTGTCTCTGAAGTCCATAACAAGAAGCAGAGCAGTGACGATGCCGGGCAGATGTTGAACACAACTAGAAGAATCTAAAGTAATGGCCTGACACTTCATAAGACAACAAAATTTGGGATCTTTTTTTTTTTTACCTCTTTGATTATCAGTATACATTCTTAAAATATTCTATGGATAATCCCAGCTCAGATGGGGGTTAGAAACATTAATCACACCCAGCACCCTCCAATTACCTTGAACTACGCACTCTTTGCTGAATTCACCAGGCACTTTGATTGATTCCTTACTCTGCTCATCCTGGAAACCTTTTTATCATGGATGTTACAAACCAGCTGCATATATTAAAATTTTAATCTGTTGATGTTTCATTTGCTTTGCATAGTTTTTTTTTAAATTGGACTTCGTTGTGTATACTTCAAAAACAGTATTTCATTTAGAATTAGGGCTTTCCAGATTATCTTTAAAAAGCAGATCTAGCAATTCTGGGCCCCTGTTTTTCCTTAGCAGTGGCCAAAGCTATGGGGTGGCTGCCTCCTTTGACATTGTATAAGTTATATGGTTGGTCACAGTTGCCACAACTCCCATTTGCTTTTTTTCCCCCCTAGACTAGATTCATTCCTTTAAAGTACCTATCTGTCTCCTGTCAAGTTTATATTTATGACCCTGGAGTAGAGCCCTGCTCATCCCTGAAGGCTTCTTAGGTTTGCCCAAGCCCCTCTGTTTCCTTTGGCAGGTTGTTAGTTCTTTGAATTGCAGGTAGCTGCTTTATGAATTTGTCTTCTCAACTCAGATGGTCAGCTTTTAAGGGCACAGTTCAGTTCCTTCTTAGGTTATCTCTGCCCCAAGTATAGTGTTTCTCACACACACATGTGTGCATCAGTATTTCTACCAGGATAGAGAAATGAACTGGTTGAGTGATAGTGAGAACCTAGGAGTGAGTTATTACCCTATCACAGGCCTTTATGGTCTCGTCTGCAGTCATGTAATTAAGAAGGCATTCACAATTTGCTTTATAGCACTATCAGAGTTTCCAAAATGAATAAAATAGCCTCATTAATAATTTGGATTCATCATTTTTGACCCAAAGGCATCCCAAAGCTAGTGACTGCAAATATTATTTTAAGCAGTTTAATGGATTACTGGACAGATAACTAATAGATTAACGGGTCAAATAAATTAATGGATAAATTGATGTGAACATGTGGTTGAATGACTTTCCAATTGTAATCGTAACTGTAAAAAGCAGACACCCTGAGGGGGAATTAAGCAGTAGCAACAAACACTATTATCATTAGAGTTTCCGGAAGCAAGTATAACAGGCAGGATGTTTTCTAATGAAACTGTAAAACAATTGTA
This sequence comes from Tamandua tetradactyla, assembly GCF_023851605.1. Lineage (NCBI taxonomy): Eukaryota > Metazoa > Chordata > Mammalia > Pilosa > Myrmecophagidae > Tamandua > Tamandua tetradactyla. Next base: position 63,170,595 of record NC_135341.1, on the reverse strand, counting down.
ATAGCTCTTTGGAGCTTTGGTGGCTTTTTTTGTTTGGATTGGTTTTTCTTCCTAGTGTGTCCAAAGGAAGAAGCTGCGTTTGGAGTGTCAGTCAAAGATTCACAATTATTCTAAATAACTATCTACGCAAGGGACAAGATGGACAACAAAATAGAAAAACATGCAGTACATAAATATGCATAAATCCAATACCATCTGGCACATCGTCCAGCTTGGCTAGTTGTCTTTATATGCCTGCAACATAATTCAGTTTAAAAGGGCTCCTTGAAGCAATGTCCCTTGGAATGACTGAGTGAAAGAGCTTCTTTACCTTTTGTTGAGACTATAGTTCTCATGTTCCCCATCAGCAATAAAATATTTTACTTCTGATGGAGGGGGAGTCAATTAACTTTACCATATAACAAACCGCCTTAGAATTTAGTGGCTTAAAATAGCAATCATCTATTTAGTTCATGATTCTACCTGAACAGTTTTTCTGGGCTGGATTGAGTTTGGATGATTTTGGCCAGACTCCCTCGTGCTTCTGTGGTCAATTCACTAGTCAGCTGGGGGCTGGCTAGTACTGAGTCTGGTAGTTAGCTGGTTGTTCCTTGGGCAGCGGAAATAAATGGGCTACATATCGTCCCATTCTCCAGCAGCCTAGCCAGGCTTGATCACATGATAACCAATGCGTTCTAAGAGCAGCAAGATAAGGAAAGCCCCAGCATGCAGGCACATTTGTAGTCTCTGCCTCACAATTGTTATTGAACCATTAGCCAAGGCAAGTCACATGGGTAACCCCAGAGTCAGTATGTGAGTGATTTCCGCAGGGACATGGACACAAAAATGAGAGGCCATTTTTCTGATAAGCTATCATATCGTTTTAGTTGGCTAATACTGCTGGAATGCAATATACCAAAAAAGGGTTGGCTTTTATAAAGGGGATTTATTAAGTTATAAGTTTACAGTTCTGAGCCCATAAAAATGTCAAAACTAAAGCATCCAGTGAAGGATACTCCTTGACTCAAGAAAGGCCAATCTGGGAAGGCACATGGGTGGCATTTGCTGGTCCTTTGGCTTCAGGTTTCAAACAGTTTCCCTGGAGACATTTTCTTTCTGCATCTCCAGAGGATTCTCTTTGTGTCAGCCCTGAGCTTTTTCCAAAATGGTTCCCTCTTAAAGGGTTCCAGTAAGCAGATTAAGACCCACCTTGAATGGGCAGAGGCACAGCTCCATGGATACAACATGATCAAGAGGTCCCATCAACAATTGGGTGGGTCACATCTCCATGGAAACAAATTAATCAAAAAGACCCCACCCAAACAATAAGTCTACCCCTACAAGACTGGATTAGGATAAAGAACATGGATTTTCTTGTGTACCTAACAGTTTCAAACCAGCATATATAGCACATATGTATTCTTTCAGATTCATATCAGATCACATTTATTGAATACCTCCTATGTGTGTTCTAGTTTGCTAGCTGCCAGAATACAGCACAACAGAGACAGATTGGCTTTTAGTAAAAGGGGATTTATTTCATTAGTTCTTCCGAGGAAAGGCAGCTAACTTTCGACTGAGGTACTTTCTTACCTAGGAAGGCACAGGGCGATCTCTGCTGGCCTTCTCTCCAGGCCTCTGGGTTCTAGCAACTTTCCCCGGGGTGATTCCTTTCTGCACCTCCAAAGGCCTGGGCCGAGCTGCAAGTGCTGAGATGAGGTGTGCTGAGCTGCTTCAGCTGTGCTATGTTGCACTCTCTCATTTAAGCACCAGCCAATTAAATCAAACATCATTCATTGCAGTAGGCCCGCCTCCTAGCCGACTACAGATGTAATCAGCAACAGATGAGGTTCACGTACTATTGGCTCATGTCCACAGCAACAGAACTAGGCATGTTCATCTGGCCAAGTTGACAACTGAACCTAACTCCCACAATGTGCTATGTACTTTTCTGGGTAATTTCACATAAAAAAAGACTTCTTATAATCAATAAATTATCTACTTAAGCATAGAGAGGGTAAAAGTATGATTTATAAATTCTGATGCAATATTTATGCTAAATATATAAATTTGTAGAAATTTACAAATGTATTAATTTGTAAAATAATATGTGAATGATATTTTGAAGTTTTATATGTATATATGATTCAAATATAAAAGAATTTGTGTCTGTCACAGTATTTATTTTTACCTCACACCCTCAGTTTTCTCATCTGTAAAGAGAATATGATAAAAGTATCATCCCCTAAGAGGTACTGTGGGGACATGCCCAACACATTGTTAAGTCTCTACAAATGTGACGTGCGAGGGGTAATATGGTACAGCAGGGATGTCTGCTTCTGCTGTTGCTGTTGTTATTGTTAAATAGTAGTAATAAATTCAGTGACAGTATCTTTCCCAGAAGTAAGATTTTGATCATACAAGAGCCACCAATCCATTGATCTGGCCAGACATTGTTTTCCTGTAACTTGGCCACCTTTCAGATGTTAAAGTCAGTCTCTGCATGGTTTTATATAAGGTTTCCCTGAGTCTTTTTATTTATGTGCCATTTCTTTTCACCATACTAGAGCTTATATGCTCATTATATCTCTCTAGATACATCAAATTGCCGACTAATTTTGTTTTAAGAAGGAGAGGGGGGAGGGGCTGAATTTCAATTACTGTTTCCTCACTAAGCCTTCCCTATAATTCCCAATGACTGTGATGAGGCACCAGGTTCTGCTTCAGAGCTTTGGATAATAGGAGACGTGGAGAAGATGTTCCCTCAGAGAGCAGTGTATCCATTTAGAGCATTACATTTTCGTTGTTAACTATAGTTTTAGCTATGCATTTCCTCTCCAGCCAAACCCTATATGTAACTGAAGATCTGTGTCCACTACACAAAGTTCAAAGCTGTCAATAAAACCTTATGTTGGATAGGATAATACATATATGAACTACTTTGAAGTGAAAAAGTAAAGCTATTGTCTAAAACAGGAATCTGCAAACCTTTTCTGAAAAGTACCAGATAGTAAGTATTTTAGGCTATGCCACCCATGAGGCTGCTGTTTTGTAACTACTCAACTTAATACTCTTGTAGCAAAAGCAGCCATAGACAATAGAAAATGAATGGGTATAGCTATCTTCCAATAAAATTTTATTTACCAAAATAACAGCCAGATTTGACCTGTGGGCCACAGTTTGCTGACCTATAGGAAATTCTAAATCATCTTAGCAATGAACAGAGAGGAAAGAGCATCTATTTTCTAAGGAAGTTTCAGCTCACATATAAGTGAGGGTCTTTACTGTGGTGCAAATTAACACTACCGTCAGTTTTGCAGACTTCCTTCTGTAGCACAGTGCTATCCATAAACATTTAAGATAACCAAACAAGATGATGATTTTGTTTTCTTTATAAGGATTCCATTGTTTTGCATGGTCTCTATGTGTACTTCATGTTTAGAGATGGATAGTGATAGTGGTGTATTCATCTGGACTTTTGAGTTCACAGCCAAACATTTAAAAAAAACCATGTACCAACACTGGGTTTCCAATTAAAATAAATTCTCATAGTCACACACCTTGTCATTACCTACGCTAGCATCTATAAGAAAAGCATTTCATTTTTGTACCCAGAGTAAAGAGATCTTAAAGGATAGACCTTTGAGTTGGATTCATAGAGTATTGTATAAAATGTTACCTGTACTTTCTTTTATCTTCATGAATGCTTTGTCATGGACCCATTCTAAACTTCATACACTTGTATTTCAGAACCATCTCAATAAAAAGACTAAGATTTTACTTACTCTGTTCCCAAGTCATGGAAATAGGAAGACATCTTGGGAACTTTATGGCTTTAACATCAACTGAAGGACTTTTTACTGGATGTCCAAACTGTTTTCTCTAGCAAGGTGAGCTCATTGCTGACAGACCTGCATGAGATTTGTCCTCTCTTCAACTGCTGGTTGCTTATTTAAGAATTCTGATGGAATCTTGTTTAAAAATTCTATGAGCTAGGTATTTATGAAATCATATTGATATATGAGGAATTTCAGGCTGGGAGCATTGAAGGAATTTCCCCATCTTCACCTAAGTAATCACAGTTGAAGGTGGGCTTCGAATCCACACTTCTGTCTCTAAGCATGATTCTTTCTTTTTTAAACCATAGTTATCTGAACACCACTTCAGACATCTTTTATTGCAAAAATACAGGGAGAAGGCTATTTTTATTTAAAAAATGGGTTTATGCAGTTCATGCTGGTTTTTTGTTTACACTTTAAGTGATGATTTTATGGTATTTGAATTATATATCAGTAAAGCTCCTACATATATGTGTGTACATATATGTATATTTTTTACAGAATGAAAACCAAATTCCTGTTTTGCATGATGACATAGCTCATAAGAAAACTATTAAAAAATAATAAAACTATAAATTCTTAGCCAACCTCAACTACAACCAATAAAATTCACTCCCAAGAAGACTTCTACAATTTTCTATATCCATCCCTTTTGTCCTATACATTCCTGTTTCTCGTTCTGTGACAATCAGTAATTTTACTTTAGGGGAAAAAGTATTCTCTTTTTCCTTTAACAAAAATGCTTCCTGCATAGTTTACATGTTTAAATTACCAAAAAAGACCTTGAAATCAATCTTCAAGTCAACCTCCTACAAAACACTATTCTTTTTTTCCCCTTTTTTGTTGAAAAATAACATATATACAAAAAAACCACAACGTATTTCAAAGCACATCACAACAATTAGTTGTAGAACAGATTTCAGAGTTTGGTATGTGTCACAATACCACAATTTTTGGTTTTTACTTCTAGCTGAAGCATGGTTTTTTGCTACTGCTGCTCCTGTCCCCCAGCAGCCCACAGCTGCGACGTGACTCTCAGCACTGTGGTTCCGTTTAGTGCTGGTGCTTTCTGCTGCTGACACTGTTGGAGCTCTCATGTCATTGCTCGAACGTTCCACTCCCCTCTGTTCAGGCCAATCCAGTACACTTGGATCGCATTTCAAAGATGGAAACAATAATCAGAACATGATGATAATTGTATAAAATCCCATCACTAACGACACTTATCAAGGGGTTATGATATATTAGCACTATGCTGTGCTGGTTTAAAAGAATGATGTGCCCTAGGAAAGCCATGTTTTAATCCTGATGCAATCTTGTGGGGGCAGCCATTTCTTTTAATCTTGATTCAACACTGTAGGTTGGAATCTTTTGATTAGATTATCTCCACAGGGATGTGACGCGCCCAATTGTGGACATTAACCTTCCCATTCCTGGTGGGTCTTGATTAGTTTACTGGAATCCTTTAAAAGAGGAAGCATTTTGGAGAGAGAGAGAGAGAGAGAGCAAGCACCAAGACAGAGTCATGAGAACCAAGAAAGCCCATGTAGCCAGAGACCTTTAGAACTGAAAAAGGAGGGCATCCCCAGAGAAACTTTATGAAGAAAGAGGTCTGGAGAGAAAGCTAGCAGACATGGCCATGTTCACCATGTGCCTTTCCAGTTGAGAGAGAAACCCTGAACTTCATTGGCCTTTCTTGAGTGAAGGTAACCTCTTGTTGGTGCCTTAATTTGGACATTTTCATGGCCTTAAAACTGTAAACTAGCAACTTAATAAATTCACCCTTTTAGAAACCCTTCTGACTGGTATATAGCATTCTGGTGGCTAGCAAACTAGAACATATGCCAATTGCCTTCATGTACTACCTCATTTATTTCTCACAACGTATCTAAGATGTGCATGTGATTATTATTCTTATCGGACCCTTAGCTATTTTATTCCTTTCTTGGGCATTTTGTTTGTATTGCAGCCTGACATTATTTGCAAAACAATGTCAGAAAAACTAAATCTTGCATATATTTAGCATTTGAGGTGATAAGCATCTTTGGAAGTTTTGAACACATATATAATCCTGGCAGTGGAATTAGAGCAATTTTAGTGGTTTAGAGTAGAATATATTGATTACCGTAGTTCCTCATGTATCAGATATTGATATATCTGATATATTTCTTACAAATGATTTATATACACAATTGAAGCTTATTCTCTAAGTGCTAAAACCTAAACGTACATTTTATGATTTTTTAATGCAAGTTTATTGATATTGTTTTAGTTTGCTAGCTGCCAGAATGCAATATACCAGAAATGCAATGGCTATTAAAAAAGGGAATTTAATAAGTTGCTAGCTTACAGTTCGAAGGCCAAGAAAATGTCCCAATTAAAGCAAGTCTATAGAAATGTCCAATCTAAGGTATCCAGGAAAAGATACCTTAGTTCAAGAAGGCTGATGACGTTCAGTATTTCTCTCTCAGCTGGAAGAGCATGTGGCAAACGTAGTGGTATCTGCTGGCTTTCTCTCCAGGCTTCTTGTTTCATGAAGCACCCCAAGAGGTGTTTTCCTTCTTCATCTCCAAAAGTTGCTGGCTGGTAGACTCTCTGCTTTGTGGTTTTGCAGTATTCTCTGCTCTCTCAGAATCTCATGGCCTTCTCTTTTGTTGTTCTCTAGCTTTTTCCAAAGGGTTTCTTCTTTTAGAGTCCAGTAAAACCAATCAAGACCCACCTGGAATGGGTGGGAACAGGTCTCTACCTAATCAAGTTTAATACCCACACTTGATTGAGTCGCATCTCCGTGGAGATAAACTAATTAAAGTTACCAACATACAGTACTGAATAGGGATTAGAAGAAACCATTGCTCCCGTAAGGTTGATTAGAATTTAAACATGGCTTTTCTAGGATACATAATCCTTTTCAAACTGACATATCATATTCATATATCATACAATCATCCAAAATGTACAGTCAGTGATTCACAGTAATATCATATAGTTGTACATTCATCATCGCAATTGATTTTTCAACATTTTCATTACTCCAAAAAAAATAAGAATAAAAGTTAAATACAAGTGAAAACTCCCAAAGCATCCCATACCCCTTCCCTCATTATCAATTTATTTGTCTTTTTTTTTCTTACTCATATGTCCATACACTGGATAAAGGGAGCGTCAGTCACAAGGTTTTCACAATTACACAGCCATACCTTAAAAGCTCTATAGTTATTCAGTCATCTTCAAGAATCAAGGCTGTTGGATTATAGTTCGACAGTTTCAGGTATTTCCCTCTAGCTACTCTAAAACACCAGAACCTGAAAGGGGCATAAGAATAAAACTCCAGAATGACCTCTCAGCTCTATTTGAAATCTCTCTCAAACAAAACTTGATTTTGTTTCACTTATCTTCCCCTTTTCGGTCAAGGAGACTTTCACACTCCCACAATGCAAGAGCCAGGCTTGTCCCCTGGAGTCATGTTCCACATTGCTAGGGAGATTTACATCCCCGGGTGTCATGTCCCAGTGAGCTCACCTGCAGAGTTGACTTAGAGAGGCCACATCTGAGCAACAAAAGAAGTTCTCAGAGGGTGACTCTTAGGTATAATTATAAGCAAGTATAGCTTCTTCTTTCAGAAATAATTTCATAAGGGCAAGACCCAAGATTAGGGCTTGGCCCATCAAATTGGCAGTCCCCAATGCTTGTGAGGATATCACGTCTTCCCCAGGTGGGGAAGTTTATTATTTCCACTTTTTCCCTTGTCCCTCAAAGGGACTTTGCAAATACTTTTTAATCTTCTACCCACATTACTCTGGGATGTATTGAGGCACCCCATTAACTTATAAACCAGCAAGCTCTCACTCCTTATTCAAGTTTCTATGTAATTATGGTGTTTGAATAAACTGACCATACAAGTTAGTTGAGATAGTATGCTACCAAAAATATAAATTTTATACCAAATAAATATCTCTTCCTTTCATCTCACCCAGAAGTTGAATAAACATACTTTTTTTTAACGTTCCATTTTAGAAGGTTGTCTTTCTAGGCAGGTATTGTTAAAGGAGGTGACTACCCAATCAGGGCAGTGCCTTCAACTTCCTGGGGAAGTAGTAATATTAATCTTCTGGTATTTAATCAAGTTTTTTTTTTTATTATCACAACTTGTGCTTGGTAAGAACTGTTTATTTGGTGTATGAAATATATATCTATATCCTATACTCTTTATATAGTCAGTGGATCAAAAGAAATTTGGGGATTTCATACCAAGAAATGAAGTATTTTTAATGTCATGAGTAGATATTAACTTTTACAATCGTGCTTTTGAAAAACCCAATTGGAGGGTAATTTTTTGGTAGAGTAGCTATCCCAGTGATTTATATTTTTCACATGCCACCTCCTTGGTCCCAGCCTTAGAAATGCCACAATATATTTGAAATTAACTGGCCTGACTCAACATAGGCCTCTGAAGGAAGCTAAAGAAAATCTCTTTACATTATTCACCATCATTTCTGTTAAACAACAGTGTTCCCTTTTAGTAAAGTAGCTATGAGTCTTTTAAACAAGTATGTGATACCAAGAATGAAACAAGGGAAATTACAAAATTTATAATGAAGCTTTCTCAGCCAATGAAAGGGGTAAAAGGGGCAACTTCTCAAAATCATTGGAAGTTTTAAAGAGGAAGAAAGTTCTGAGAAGTCTTTGGCAATGACTGAAGTTTTGTTTACACTAGTTAGCACTGTCCAACAGCATTTTCTGCAATGATGAAAATGTTCTGTCATGTTTGTTTAGCATCTAGAGTTACACTGCTCAATATGGTAGCTGTTAACTGTTTATGACTATTGAATAGTCACTTGAAATGTGAATAGCAATGACTGAAGGCCTGAATTTTAGACTTTAAGTTTGATTAATGAATTGAATTGAATTACGAAGATGGACTGAATCAAGGATGCACCCATACCCCATTCATAATGAATAGTACAAGGATTTTGACTATCAGCTGGACCACTGAACTTACAGCGTGCCTCTCAGGTTAAGAAATAGAAGGATTGGGGGGTTCGATTCCTTTCGCTTAGTTGTTCAAAAATGATGGTTGCTACTTATAATTATTACTGCAATTAATATTTGTTCAAGAAAAATGTTTAATTACCTATCACTGTTCTTGGCACTGCTCTTGGTGTTGGGGGTGCAATGATGAAGGAATCTGACAAAATTCCTATCCTTATGGAGCTTACATTCTAGTGAATTACTCTTTGGTTAAATCATTGTCAAATGATTTATCAGAGTGGGAATCAACATGCTACACTGAGATGTGAAAAGAGAATGTGTATGTTTAAATCATCTGTATTTGATTCTATATGTCCTGCCCACCACCCCTCCCCATCATACAGGATGAGGAAAGGAAAAGCTTAAAAGGCTAATATGGTTCTATTGAGTAATTTTGTCTGAATCCAAGGCAATAATTTAAACAGAGGTGTTTTTTTGGGGGGGGGGGGGCGGTGCTAAGTTGGGAGCAGAAACGTAAACACAGCTTCTTTAGGGAAAACTGAGTTTCTTGTGTTTTTACCTTCCTGCTCCTAAATTTTCTTAGATGGTGTTGGGAGTCTGAAGGACAAGTGTGGCTAATGCAACCTTGAGACAGTGAGAAGAGCTAGGGAGTGCTGGCTCTGCCTTCAGCATCCCTGTGCTGTTCCCTGGGTCCACGCCAACCTCTGCTGCAGGTGCCTCTTCACTACGTGCTCTGCTGGTGTGGGTGATCAGATGACCTGTGGCTGGTGGGGCTCGTGGTGCAGGATCCTCTCAGCTTGGTCAGGGCCCCAGTTGCTCTTTCTGGTTGACTCCACCACCTCCCTGAGATCTGGCTTTGACTCTGCAGCTCTCTGCCACAGGTCGACTTTGTCCTCCTCACTGTCCTTCCAGCCTAATCCTTAGCTGGATGCTCTGTTAATTCCTACACCCCATTTCTGAGTGTGAGGGAGTTTCAGGCTCTCATCCAAACCTCGGGGAATGAAGGCTGGTTTAGGAAAGCTGAACTTGGCTGTTCCTTCTGCCTGACCACATGGTACTGTGTGGTCCCATTCACTTTGATGTGGCCATTCTCCAAGGGGTGAGGGCAGGATGGGGTGGCCTAGGAGGCTATTTCTTTCTGAGTCTTAGATGGGGGGCTGGGTCCCTCCATCATCAGCTCTCCTTTCTACTTATGTAATATTTTCTTCTCTGGGCAGAAAAAAAATGAGAGATCAGAGGACAAATATCTGAATCCCTCCCTTTTCTTCTCTGCCCTTAATTCCTTGGAGTATTTTTTGTTTTAACTCTCTTTCTTCCTAGTCTCAACTTGTCCTCTGTTAGTGGCTCTTAGTAATAATCATACCATCTCTGGGAGGATTTTATGCATGTGTGGGTATTTGGAAGTTAGAGTGTCATAATGATTGGGGAACCAGAGGAGCAGGAGTATATTTTCAGGGATGCTGGACATTCTACAAGGTAAAAATGAATCTCTCATCCAGCAACAAATAACCCTGTGTCTGCATGACTTTCAAATGCCCTTTCAAAAACTGACATAGCTAACTAAGAAACCTGTTTGAAATTACCGAGCCTATCCAGTAACTCCTTTTTATATATGAATACACAATATTTCTGTGTCGTTTTAATATATTTTGAATTTTCCAAGAATGTAACACCCAAAGAGAGAGTATTTTATTTTGTTTGTAAATTTATATGCATCACTGACAGCAGTGCCTCTCCTGATATTTGAGTGCATAAGAAAATAAAACACACATGCGTATTTAGCATTTGTAGTTGTCACATTCCTGATGATATTGCATATAGGGGTAAACATCTGCTAACCTCATTATGTGTTCTAGTGGAGTTACACCTGAACACTTACAGTGGGAAATAAACATGACATCTTATTTACTTTCCTTTTGTTTCTCCTTTATCCTACTGTTACTGATTTTCTATAAGTTATGCTTTTAAGGTTAGGTTATATTTTCTATGAATCTCATTTCAGGATATTTTATAAATATTAAAAAGGGATCTTTGGTCTGTCTTATTTCCCCTCTATGACCTCAGCCCATGGCTAAACCATAATGCATGATAGAAAGTGATTAGCTTATCAAATATGAGGAGGGTATGACATTTCTACATTAAAATAGTTCAATTCCAATTCTTACTAAGTCTTAAGATACTTAAGAGCATGGTAGATAATTCCAAACAGGATAAATATAAATACAAAAAATTATGTGCAAACATTGCAGTGAATTAAACCATTTTTAAAAGAGAACCAACAGTTCCTGAATAAGGTCTATTTACTTTTCATTTTTTATGATTCTCAGTAATTATAATCTAGGCTGTGATGACTCTTTTTCCACTACCCCATTTGTATCATTACAAATTAATAAAATTATTTGGGAAAGCAATTTAGCTATAAGATCCAGAGTTATTACAATGTGCATTCCTATTGATCTGGTAATTCTTTTCTGAAAATTTAAGCTAAGCCAAGCAAAAGGGAAGAAATAAACCAAACAAATGAAGGTGTTCATTGCAATATAAAAGTAACTTTAGTGGCAAAGAACAGATGGGATTGTTAATAAATATAAAGCAATCACAACATAGAACAAACACAAAACAATTATGTATACACCGTACAATCTGTAACTGTCCATTCACTCATGTATTCATTCATTCGACTATATTTATTTAGCACATATTAGTGACAATGTATAATGGGAATATAAGGACATTTAAGTGATGGATAGGAAGATATGTTTGGGAAAGTGAGGGTTCTTAAATTCGTTTCTGGATCAGTGAAAATGTAAATTCAAAAATCTATAGCTGTAAGTGGCTCCTAATTCAAACTCTGCTACTAACCACCTTGGCATTGCTGGGCAAGTTTTCCTTTTTTCTGAAGCTCGGTTTTCTTATCTGTAAAGTGGGGAGTTTGACTTTCAGAATTCAGAGACATCATCTTATTCAGTGATTCTGCCAGTGTCATAAATATGTATTTGGTTTTTTTCTTCATCACCCTATCTTTGACATGGCCAGTTAATGACCGATTCTGCTAGTATGGAAACACATAGGAGTTGTTTTTGCAATTATTTATGGTGATTTTGCCTTTCATTTAATGTCCTTTTGCTTGTTCATATTTTAACATACTAATTACCTTGTGTTGGGTGTTGTAACAGATAATAAGAATCTCCCTTCCACACTATGAACTATAAACGGGTCCTTGAGATTGCATAGGAGTATCTTGCAACTTTCAGCGTTAACTGAACTTGGGTTGTGTTTCCAGCTCTGCTCTGCAATTTTGCTAGTGGTTATTCTTGACCAGTGTGTTTCCCAACTGAACAATAGTGTATTTGGGTTAAGCTAAGGAGATAATTTTTATGTTTGTTGAATCTGAAAGGAACAAAAACAAACACATATACATACACACAAGCATATCTTTGGTTCAATGGGTTACTTAATGGATGATTTTACCCAAAGCAATTTTTCCTTGTAAGTTTTCCTTTCCCTTGTAAACTGGTGGGGTGGGGGGGTGGGGGCAGGGGGAGGTGCAAGGAACATGATTCAGGGAATCTTAAATACATGCATGAACCTGCAGATGGGTAAAAGGTAAAGAAATAGATGTCTGCCTTTATGACAAGCGGAAGTGTGAGCCTTTTGTTTCCAGAAATTTTATTTTTCCATTTTCCGAGTCATGCCTTTTCCGAACAGCTCTCCTCTTTTGTACTGAGTGCAGCAGCTACAACAGCTGTGTTAATTAAATAGATATGTCACCGTGTGGAGGACGGTGCCTGCTCCACGTTGGCAGCCACCGACCTCCAAGCATGGCAATATCCTGCTGCAGTCACAGCCATAGACCAACAGGAAGCACAGGGCCAAGCTGCAGAGAAAAAAATAATAATAATAAACTAAGGCCAGAGACTTAGCGCTCATCTGTGCTTGTGTCCATATTAAAAATACCATAAAATATTTATGGGATTAAATATGAACACAGTTTTCTCCCTGGCCTTGGGATATTTGAATATAATTCTAAGAACCATGGGTAAGATCACCTAGAGTAGTGACAAGCTGTTTTTAAGTGCTAGACTATAAATTGATTCTGAACACCAGGTAGTACAGTTCATTTACTCAGGAAATATTTATTGAATGTCTGTGTGTTCCTGCCCTGCATTAGGGGCTGAAATTAAAATTCTATAGAACCTGTTCGATTCCAATAAATATATCCATTGTAATAAAAATGTGAGATGTATTTATGCACGTATCACTATCCAGTGTTACTAACCAAATTCCCAACTTTGATCTCTTCTACCCACTTTAAGAGAAAATCTGGCTAATGTGGATATATATCAGTGATCAAGAATATGAAAATTATTTTAGGAATATGTGAGTCTCAGTTCTGCAGTAAAATTTTTACCAAAATCAGCCCTGCCTGTTTGTTGACTACTTTGGGATTAATGTCCAAATGGGTTTGTGGTTTTAGTTAAAGAAATATTAATAGTAGTTAATGTTGTATCACTGAAATTTAATTTGTCTTCTCTGGATTTCTGCTTGCATAATGCTATTTTTTTGTTCTAATTGATTCATAAAGATCATTAAACAAGAGAATAAAAACAATTTGTAGTTAATTTCTGGAGATTGCAGCATGTGTGTTTTATGGTTCAAATAACAGATGTTATTTCGGAAAAGCCAAGCAGTACAGTAACTTCACTGGAAGTCAGTGTGGTGAGTCACACTACAGCCCTGCCTGTCTTCCCAGCATAGCTGCACTGTGAACCCCCGTCCCTTCACTGAGACGGAGATAAAGCTAACCACAACAGTTTCATCTTGCTGTGGGGTTCTGTGCTCCAGCTCAGTGGAACCAAGAGGAGCTCACCAAAGCTTCAACCTAAGATCATTCAGAATTCAACTTTGGTCGTATTTCCATTTTCAGAAATCTGAAACTCATTCAGAAAAAAATGCAGCTTTGAAAACACAACGTGTCTTATTAAAGTTCTAATTAAACCCACCAAGCTTTTTAGCGCTGTAACTCTTATTAACCTTCAAGAAGTTACTTGTTTAAATCTTGAGGCAGTGAGTATAATACATATTCCTAGCACAGACTTGGGGGGAACTTACTCGTTATGGAAAATAAATGTTTAGCAATCTCCTGTTTCTGTTGTTCTGCAGCCTGGATATCAAAGTTAGCATCTGTTCCTTTGGTCCCTCTCCCCATTTTTTATTATAACTTTTCAAGGTAAAGACTTGTACCAACTAAAGCGTCCGGAAGGGTCAACAGGATGCAAGTGCAACAAGAAAGTAGTTTAGTGGTTGTGAAAAGGAGACCAGCCAAGAAGAAAGGTCTGGAGAAGGAGAAATGATGCAGTATGAAAAATGATGACCCTAAAGGGACAGATGGAATCTTTATCATAAATAAGTACTTCAAAAGGGACTTGGGGGTTTGGAGGGGGTGTCAGAGAAAAGGGGAGAGAGTTCCTCTTATGTGATCTTATACTATCCGCTTGCCTTTGGGCAATTGAAGAAACAAATTCCACTTTTAAGACAAGAGACATAAACCTCCTGAGGGAGTGTATTACACAGCTAACAGCTAGGATTAGAGAAAAAATATATATGTGGAGAGATTTTGAGGTCTGTATCATGGTAGTAAGAGGAAAAGAAATTCCAAATTTGATTCCATAGACAATCCCCCCCACTTCCACCCACTCATTGTCCATAGCCTCCAAGCCCAGGCTGGTCTAGCCCGGGAAGGGCCTTCTTGAGGCTCATGGGCCCTCCGTAATACTTGAACCCATTTGTAAATAGAACTTTTGAAGATCTTACTAGTTAAGGTATGCTCATAATGAAGGAGGGTGAGTCTTAATCCAGTATGGCCAGAGACTTTATAAGCAAAGTGGATGCATAAAAAATGCCAGTGGAAGTGGCACTGGAAGCTTCAGAAGCTGGAAGTCAACGGAACTTGGAAGAGAAAGAAGATACCAATGCCAGGGGCATTGCCATGTGATGGAAAAGCTAAGGAACCCCAAAGTGCTAGCCAGCCAGAGGATACCAACCATGGGAGGAAAGAATCCCTTTAGCCTCTGAAACTGAAGGCCAACCCATTGTATGGTGTTTGTTCAAACAGCCGGGACACCAAAACGTAGCATTATCTCCAACTTGTCAATTGTGAATCTAGATTAATAAATGTATGGTTATAAATCATTTAAATCTTACTTGGGAATTAAGTCTTTACATCATCATGTAATGATCTTCTGTATCTTAAGTAATATTTTTAACCCCTCAGTGTGCTTTGTTGAACATCAGGATAGTTACCTAAGTATGTTTTTTGGTTTTCATCAGCTTTTAATTCCAGAAGGTCTACTTCTTTTCAAATCTGCATGCTATTTTTTTCTTAGTTACTTATTGAATCATGGTTTTCAATTTTCATTTTCACCTTCCAAGGATTGTGCCTATGTTTATAGGCTCTCATAGATTATTTTAGCTCATTGG
Source organism: Tamandua tetradactyla (assembly GCF_023851605.1). Taxonomy (NCBI): domain Eukaryota; kingdom Metazoa; phylum Chordata; class Mammalia; order Pilosa; family Myrmecophagidae; genus Tamandua; species Tamandua tetradactyla. Next base: position 63,155,308 of record NC_135341.1, on the reverse strand, counting down.
GTGCTAATTCTCCCTTGCTTACCCTCAGCTGACTCTCATGGTGATTCATTTCCTTTTATTTGCATCTTTTGTCTTTTCTTTGGAGCCCTGTGCATCCTGGGCTTTGTTTTACTCTGCTGGGGCCCTATGGATTTGAGTTGATTAATAGAAGATCTCATACCATGTGTATCATGTACGTAGCACAGGTGTGGTATCTATTTTCGTGGAAGACAGTTTGTCAGTGCGGATATCCTCTGATTTGACAGAAGCCTTCTTGATGCTTTTACAAGCTGAAGTTTTTGTGCTATTCCTTTTGGGTTCAGGACAGCTATTTAAAGAAGCTTAGTGAAGGCACCTATCTTAATGAGTTTAACCACTTATTCTGCCCTCCCCTTTTATCCTAAGGATTTACGTCTAGTTCAGAACTTCTCATGTTTCTATAGTCTGCTAGAGATTACCAGTTTAGCTCTATATCCTTTCTTTATTATTTCTGTCTTCTAGGGATTTCCCTTTTTATTTTTCTTAGAAGCTCAATTAAGAACGAAAGTTTTCCATTTTATTTTGACCAGCATATATGCACATTTTAACAGGGGAATTATTAGTCCAGTACATCATAATACTAGAATTTTGGTGACATTTCTTAAAACTGTTTCAAAAAATCCAAATTCCTGCAGAAACTTTCATGATGTTTTAAAAAACTTTATTGGTATCAATTTCATGCCATATCCCTGAAAAGTAAGAGTTATATATACCTACAATGTGTTAGATATCCTATTAGGAAGTTTCTCATGTCTGGTTTTAGTGTATTGTAGAGGTCACCTGTAAGGTATTATTCTTACACTCCAAGTTAGAGAACTTGGACTGAAATAGATAAAACAACTTGTTTAAATCTTCCTTTTCCTTTATATTGATAGATAAACAGACTCCACTTTAATTTACAATGATATATACTGAGAGATTTAAGTTCTTATATATTTGCTAAATGATCATCTCATGATGTTAAATTAGATGTCTTGCAATGTTGTGTAACACATACTGCTAGTCATATTATAAAAACTTACCTTATGTTGCGTGCATACATGTCTCCAAAAATCTCTTCTGTCTGACACTTTTATGTGAGTACTTTATTCCAGTGAGACATCAGGTTCTGCTAGTGTGCATGCTAAGTTTTGGGAGAGAGGCCTCAAGATACCTTTAACACACCAGGGAAGGCAGCTTCCCATTGTTTGTAGCCCACATCCTGTGGGCATTGTGTAATGAGGCAGGTCCAATTAATGAAACAAACTCTACTGATGCATACTTTTGCATGTGTCTGCTTAAACTTGTTTAAACTCGATAGTTGATGACATCAAGTAATTAATTAGGCACAAGCAGAGAGGAAAGAAGCATGGTTGTCTCTTGGACTGTAGTGGTTAAATTAAGACCCAATCTGAAAATGGCAAAATGAGGCTGCTATCACTCAATACACCTTTGGCTGTATGCTGTAAATACAACTTAGACTTGCTGAACCACAAAGGACTTTGTTAGTTCCCGTTGCTAAGATCCCTAAGGGGGTAGACTGGGCTTCAAACATAACAGTATCCCATTCTCTAACGCCATCCCTTGGCTCGGTTGTGTCAATTTTAATTTCAGGAACATCCTCTCCACATCCTCCAGCAAGAGAATGGCCCCCAGAGAGCTCCAGGTTGACTCCTTCACAGTTTTTTATCCAAGGTGTGGGTGAAAGAGAGAGATTACTCCCTTCCTCCACCCCCCCCCCCCCCCCCCGCCCCAGCTGCCACATTAAGCCAAGAAAATATTTTGACTACTCTGCTTAGATCATGAACTCACCCCTGAGATTTGTAACTGCTGGGGAGGGAACACACTGGCTAGTCAGAGTTACATACTCAATAAGGCTTCAATCAGTAGAAGGAGAGACGTCATTTTTTAAAGGAAAAAAAGGTGTTATGTTTCCAGAAGAGAGACAGGATACTGAGCTGACCGGAGCAGAATTTCTACTTACACATGGTTGCAATAATTTAGGGATTCTGTTAGTTTCATGAATTTAAGATATTGGTGCTTTACTTACTTGCTTAATGCAGATTTTAGACTTTCTCCATTTATCTCAATATAAATTAATATAAGTATTTCATAGACCTTGCAACTACAGAAAAAAGAGAGGCACGGACTACAATACTATGGCCATGACCAAAATATCTTCATGTACCAGATTAATTATGTGCCACAGTCATTTTGGCTCAGTTCTCTTTTTGCAGAGATAGTTTTGTTTGTTTTTCATTTTCTTTTATGTGGATTTGTTTTTCTCCAATAGAAGTCTTAAGTATTACATTGGCCTGCAACGCTGATTTAAAAAAAATTACCCACAGGTTTCTTTTTTTAAACTGGCAAATTTAATTTTTTCTATATCTATGGTCTGTAAGAAAGAGCTGTTAATTGTGTATGTGAGTTGCAAATGCATACCTAGAACATCATCACATATGTGCATGAATGTTTCTTTTCTCAGATGTCTCCAGAAGTTTGACTCTAGAGAAGTTGTGAGCATAATTTTTCCTTAAAGATACATCAGCAATAATTCTACTCTTAGAAATGCTATAGTTTACACTAGCTTATACAGTATTAAGTACTGTAGTTTATACATGCATTTGTTCATTGAAAGTGTATAGAAAGATTAACTTGTGATTTCTCTCAGCAGCGAGAGATTGTCCCAATAAAGTGTGGATTGCACAAATAGTTGGACACTTTGAACAGAACTATACTTGATTTTTTTTAATTTATTTTTTATTTTTTTGTATTTTACATTTGATTTTGAAGTGAGCAGAACTTGGAAGAGCTGTCCCACCAAAGCATGGGTTTTAAGCCTTTTCAAAAGTAGATATTTGCAAACAACTCCTAATTTCTCAGTGACAGTGTGATTAATGGTTTGACTAATCCTGAGAAATTCATGAAAATTGGAAGGGTAAATAAGGTGCAAATTAATCATGTTAAGGAGATGAAAGGGTTTTTCTACTAAAGCTGCTAAACATAAATAAAGCCAAGTCTTAAAATGTTTTTAACCAAGTGATATAATGCAAAACCAACTGCAGTTTTACTTCTAAAAAAAACCAGTTTTTAGCACTAGAAATTTTTAGTAGTGGATCTGATCCAGAATGTCAAGGCATTCCATCTAGAATTCTAATTTGTTCAAAGGAACAAATGACCTTAAGAGGTTTTGATATATCCACAGACCAGTCAGCAAAATAGTGGTGTGGTTATTTTTCACCTTTATTCCCAACTATCCCTTTTCCCTCAGGAAATAAAAAAGTTAGGGGGGTCAGGGGTAGCGGAGATCTGTCTTACATGTTGAAGTGGACAAGTGCTTTAGTGATTGACTGTGGGCCTTGACCTTCTTGAAGTTAAATGAAAAGATCTGCTAATAGCCCCATGGCTTCACTTATGTCTCTCCATGCTTGTTGTTCCTCCACTGATGTACTGAGAAGAAAAGAAATCAATTCAAAATGGTGTGCTTGGTTTTAGAAGCATTGATAAACATTGCTCCATCTCATCTTGGCTGAATGCAACTAACATGGACAATTTTTTTTTTAATTTTTATTTCAAGTTCTCTTTACACCTATAGCTATTTTGATCATGAAGTATGTTCACTGGATCCTGTCACTATCACACTATCATGGGATTCATGTTACAGTGAAATTAGGGAGTTGTGTCAGTAAAGATTCTCCAGAGAAACAGAACCACAGTGTGTATGTTTGAGTGTTTTAAGATATTTATTTTAAGGAAATGGCCCTCATGATTGTGGAGTCTGGTAAAAATCCATAGGGCAGGTTGTTAGACTGGAAATTCTGATACAAGATTGTGATACCATCATGAGCCTGAAATCTGTATGAGAGGATGGCAAGCAGGAAGTTGAGAGAAGACTTGATTGAATAGTCCTGAGGCAGAATTTCCTCTACTTTGGGAAACCTCTGGTTTTTGCACTTAAAACCTTAAACTGATTGGATAACCCACCCATATTATCAAGGGCAATGCCATTTGAAGTCAACTGACTGTAGATGCTAATCCCATCTGCAAAATACCTTCATCACAACATCTAGATTAGTGTTTGACCAACAACTGAATACCATAGTCTAGCCAATGGGATACAGAAAATTAAACATCACAGGAGGCAACTTTGGTTTGGGAACCTAAGGTTTCTGAAGTTGAAATGTAAAATCTACTTCTTGTTCGACGGTACTCACCCAACATTTGTGGGGCACCCTCTCTGTGACAGTCATTGTGCCAGGGTCTTGAGATACTGAGAAGAAAGCACAGTTTCTGCTCTAAGCTGGTCCCTTGTCTGCCTTGGAAGACAGACGCAATAATTTATGTCTCACCATGAAACATAGAATCTTGTAGACAAATTATTCTTACTTTGGAAATGTTTACACACTGCTTTCCCAGTGCTTGGAGCAGTACCTGGAACAAAGGAGGGATGGATGTAAGAATGAATGAGTCAAATGCTGGCAATTATGCACTCAACCATACATTGGCCAAGCCACATCTAGACCAAAACACTTTGTAGAGTTTAATTCACTAGGTCTTGAATGTATCTATCTTATTTTAATTTTATATGAAAAATTACCTTTTTAGATTATAAAGCTTCCCATAGAAAATTAGCAGTTTTTATAAAAGTATAAAGAAGTCTAAAGTCATCTAACTCTTTGGCATATTTGCTTTCTGGGTTTTCTATGATACATCTGTATTTGCATATATATGTAAATATAAATTAAATATGTATATGAATCCACATGCACTTATACAGAGAGAGGCTCAAATATGTAGCTGTATTCCACATTTTTGCTTTTGCATCCTTCTTCAGAATTTACCAGCTTACCACCAGACAAGTGACTTAGCATCTTAATGTGTTTTGTCATCTATAATATGGGCATAGTAAGAAAACTATCTCATCATGGTAGATAATTGATTTTATATAAAAAATACTTAGAAAAGTGTCGGGTACGTGGTTAGTACTATGTAAATACTTGCTATAATTATACTTATGATCACCTTACAGTAATGAAAGATCCTTACAAACACATTTATTGTTCGTGCAATATTATTTGAATCGGTGTAATACAATGCAGCCATCCCTCGATTGTTGGACAGTGTTGTTTCTATGTCTGTATTATCTATAATGCTGCAGTGGTCATCCTTGATCTCACACCTCCTCCTATATGTATTTTGATCATTTTTGTTTAATTCTCTGCTTGAACTGTTCTTCCAAGAACAGAAAGTATAATGCACATGAAAACACAAAACAAAACATGCTATTGAAGTGAAAATCATTAGGAACTACTTGCATTTGGGTTTAATTTGGGAAGGAAAGGCATAACAGTCATGAGATGTAGTCAGGCCAGCTGGCAGGAATGCTCAGCATGTCAGAGTGGACCTGAAACCAAATTCAAATTAATAATATAGCACTGAAATTACAAAATGAAGTCTATTTTTCAATAATAATAATTGAAAAAGCACACTGGTAACAGTGACATTGTTTTCTCTCATCTCTACTTTTGACAGCTATATATTAGCACTGGTTTATACTTTTTTCAGTTCTGTAGATAGTTCCTATATTTTCCACTAGCCTCATTAATAAAACCAACACTTATTTGATACCTTTGTGTATTAGATCCTCATAAAGCAGAAGGAAAGGCAATGATTTGGCCTTAAAGGACTTATATTGGTTAGAATAAAATATAATCTGTGCTAGAATAAGAGTGTTTAGTAAACAAAGTTGGCCAGGGTTAGGAAACAGGAAATCACTCTTTGCCTCAGGGAGATATGGCATAGTTCATAGATTAGAAGCCGCAGGAAACTCTCATGAAAGTCTTCTTCCATCTTGACCGATACAATCTATACTTTGGTAACCCATTTACTTCATAGATTGACGTGGTTTGGGAGCAGCATAGGGCTTCCTGCTGGCCAAATTATTAATCTAAGAGAACAGGTCTTCGTCATCCAAGCATGGAGTTTGGGCATGGCAGCATTGCACAGGCTTTGCAGTGGAAACACACCTCAACTCTCAGTGCAGGAGCCAAGGAAAAGGTTATTTCTTTCTCACACAAAGTCCAATCCAAGTTCTTACATGTAGAGCTTCGGGGATCCAAGTTTTCTCCACCTTACGATGCCACTATTTCATCAACAAGGGAAGGGAGAACACAAAGTTTGCATGGAATGTTTTTATGGGCCATGCCCGAGATGAATATACCATTTACAGCCATATCTTGTTGTCAGAATGCAGTCACTCGGCCCCAACCTCATAGCGAGTAACCCTAGAAAAATATATATTTCCTGTGTTCCCAAGCAGACAAACATAAAATGTGATTTAGTTGATACCTAGTATTGTCACTTCTACAGCGTAATATTCAGATGCCCAGGATACCATTTAGCCTCCACTTACTCCCAGTAGCTAGCATTTCTCACAATTTGAGATGTGAGACAACTGAAAAGTGTAGCAGTTTCCTGATAGGTATTACCTGTGAAAATCAACTGAGTAGTATTCTTTAGAGTTTTTAGCTGTCATTGTGATAGAGAAAATCTACATAATCAAGTATTTTGAATTCTAATTCCTCCATCCTCTACTACAGCTTTTCCTATCAGCCAGTGGAAATTCATTCTTAGTCATTCAGGCCGTAATCTTGGAGTTACCCTTGATTCCTTTATTTCTCGCATCCTATGTCAAATCTTAGAAGCAAATTCTGTTGGTCTTACTTTCATAATGTGTTTGGCATCCAGCTGCTTCTCACTGCCTGTATCGCTACCAACTTAATCCAGACCACAAGGTCTCTGGAATAACCCCCTGACTTGTCTTCCTGATTCCACTCTTGTTTCCCTCTTTCCGCCCTTGCCTGTATCAGTTATATTGATGTGTAACAAATTATATCCCAAAAAATAGTGCTTTAAAACAATGAACATCATTTCACTGCTTCTGCAGGTCAGAAGTTGGGAGGAACTTAGGTGGTTGGCTTTGCCTCTGCGTGTCTCCTGAGGTCACAGTTAAGCTCTCAGCCAGGGTTGCAGGCTTACCTGGGGCTAAAGGAGGGGCTCATGCAGAGCTGAGCATCAAGAATGTTGGCTCCTGTACTCCTTGTATTCTGTTCTCTCCAAGGCAGCCAGAGCAGTTTATTTTTTTCTAAGTCTAAATCAGATTCTATTATTCCTTTGCTAACAGTGTTCTAATGTTTTCCCATTTCACTCAGCATAAAAGTTCAAGTTCTAGAAAGTTCTATATTATATAGCCCATGACTGCCTCTCTGACCTCATTTTCCACTCTTTACCCCTTTCTTATATATTCTAGCCGCACTGGCTTACTTGTTTCCTAGGAGCAAAGACAATCACACTTCAGGCCCTCTGCACTACAGTTTCCTTTGCCTGAAATGGTCTTCCAGTAGCAACCCAAGAGGTTTGCTCCCTCATTTCATTGCAGTCTCTACTCAAACATCATATTGTCAGAAGGGTCTTTCCTGAAGACCTTATGAAATTGTCATCCTCCGGCATACTCTCTCCTTTTCCCCTACTTCATTTGTAGCCATAGTACTTAGAAGCACTGATACTTTGTATCTTCATTTGTTTATCTCCTTAAACCCAACCTAGCTTTATGAAAGCAGAGATTTTGACTGTTTTGTTCCTATTCTCAGTACTTGTAATTATCCCTGGTATATTGTAATTCAAACCAAAATAAATTACCATATGATTGACCTTAGAGTAGGAGATAAGTAGATATACAGCAGAAAAAGTCTTGACTTTGATTTTTCAAATAAGGAAGACCACAAAGTTTGCATTGAATGACCATGGAACTCCAAATTCTTTAATGGTGTTGCTGTTTTGTTTTATTTTTTAAACAAAAACAAAAACACAAAACATCACTACCACCTGTTTGGCATTCCCTTCTGGCATTTAATTTGGAAGACTGGGCTGCAGTTTGGATGATTGGAAATTACATCTTTGGTGGTAAATTTGATGCCTTGTTCTAATATGTAAAAATGATGAGACAGAAACAATCACAAAAAATGATTCAGCATTTGGCTATTTCTGTTTTAATCGAGGCCTGTTGCAAAACTCTTTAGAAATTAATCCCGAGCAATGAGGTAAAAAATAATAGGTTTTGAACTTGGATTTTTGTTCTCTACTATATATTCTTCTAGTTGTGATCACTTTTACAACAAAGGCAAACATTACACTTTGGAATCCTGTTTTGAGTTTTGCTTTCTCAAGTATTTGTTTGATATACAATTTCACTAAATATTAGCAAATACATTTTTTCAACAAAATCACATTTTTCTATATCCAAGAACGGGTTTTATATTAGTCAAGGTCAGTGATTAAATGTCCTCCAATATAACATTCAGTAATAAACCATAGTGTTTATATAGTCCTTTTGATTTTCAGTGTGTTCTGAATCAGAATGGGTATGAAAACTGCAAAGAATCTGAAAACAGGTATGACTTTCAACCCTGAGTTTGATTTAAACTTCAAACTTTTAGCATCTATCAAATCTAAAAGATGAAACACGAATCCAGTGATACTTAAGAAACCTACACTCAAACAAAAGGGCACAGTGCCTGAATCTTCTGATTGCTACAAATAGGAAGGGAAAGGAAATGATAATATTTGCCTTTGATCTTGCTCAGTGGAAGTCGCTGAGGGGGTCTTAATTGATAAAGCATGCTGTACTAAATGTGGCACTTAATGCTGACTACCAAAACTGCACTGGTATTTTTCTGAAAGCAGTGTGTGAATTTATTAGGGAAAAAGAAAATTTAAAAGCTCCAATGAATGCTGGCTTAGGAGCTTCAAGTGCCTACTGTACAATAAATGATTCTCAAAAGTCACACTTTCTCTTTTGTTTAAAGATTAAAGATGCTCGAAGAGGCCTATTTTTCGGTTTGAGCTATATGGTGTTCAACAATCCATGATGTGTCTTCATGGTGAAGAATGCCCTGGGCTTGGGGTTAGAGGATGGTAATTTTGATTCCATACCGGCCATACCACCATAGCATGACTCTGGGCACATTCTCTAAGCATTTTGAGCAGTAAAGCCTTGTTGACTTTTCTATGTCTAACTCCCGAGGTTGTTGTGGGTGTGTTAAAATAAGAAAACGTATGGTTGAGACATTCACACAGCTTTTTTGACCTATGAAGTTCTCTATATATTCTAGCGTTAATTGAATTTTTAACCTCTTGGTTAGATACTGGTGTTTTTAACTCTTGTAGTAAATAATCTATACATAGATATATTTGCCCACAGGCTGAAATATAGCCCCTAAAACTGCCTTATTTGACCAGTATAGAGTTTTGTGAAAGTGTGAATTTGAATGCGTTTGGGCTGGACATTCAACATTTTTTCAACAAACTCTGTGACTCCCTGTAATTTTGTAACTTTTGGGTGAAGCCCCCCCTTGGCCTCTCCCATTTGCTCCTGCCCACAGATCACCGCTTCTCTGACTTGTCTCAACACAGATGCAGCTGCCTGCTTTGCTGCAGGAGCTCTGCCTCTCAAAACCCAATGGCCCTAATAGTTTTGGGCTCTAGTTCAATCCTCATGTTCTGCCTCTGTGAAGCCATTTTCTCATCTTTTCAGTCTCCCCAAAGGCGCTACTTGCAAGTCTTTGAACGTCTTGAAGTGAGAATTTGTGCAAAATATTGAACCCACCTCAGTGAGGTTCCATCTTGGTCCCACAGTCCTGTCTGCCTTGATAACTTCTCCAGTGCCTTCAAACAGAGATTTAGTGTCATCACCATCATCATCATCATCATCATTTTATCCAGCTCTCTAGACCTCATCAGAAAAAATTTTGCTCTAAGCCAGCCCGCCATTTCCAGAAGAAGCCCTCCCTATTTTTTTAACCCCGTCTGATTCACGCTTTGATCACCAGCACCTGATTTAACATAACCAGTGGTGAACAATGGCTTTCCTCATTTAAATGCTTCACAAATTCTTATTTGTCAATTTGCAGGGTTTCATTATGTAGAACTTACACTAGGAAATTATATTGCAGTAGGATCCTTAAGTAGCAAGCAGTGGCCTCTTCACTGGTTTTAATTTCTTATTTCTAATCACTTTGAGTTTCCTAAGAATCAAAATCAATGAAAGAAAAATCTCTTTCCTTGAGAGAAGCATTGTGGCCCATTAAGTCCTTGCTCAGGAAGCCAGGTTTAGGCTATGCTACTAGTTTTGGGATCTTTGAGCAAATCTCATAATTTCTGGTATTTGGCTGATTACAAAATATGCCTAAAATTCTAGGACTCTAAGAAGAGAGATCATGGATGTGGGGGGTGAGGAATAGGAAAAATGATAGAAGATAGTTATCCGCTTGAGTCCATAATTCCATGGCTTAGTTAATGAAGCAATTATCTCTTTAAAAAATATCATGCATTTCACTTATTTACACTGAAAATATTCCAGCAGTTAACCACATCCTCAGCCCTACTTAAAGCAGTCCTGACCTCACCTCTCTCCTTTTACCCTCCAATCCTGCTCACAAAGTAAATGGGTAATTGTTGTCAGCATAGACATTCAGACCCCGAGGCACCAGGATGCAACTCTAACTTCAAGTTGTTGTTGCAAGATCCTTAGTTTCAGGTCATCTCCTTAGATATAGGAGTTTCTTAATTGGCAGGAGGGAGTCCCTGTTCCCACTTTCCCTAGATTCATTGCTGGTAAGACCTGAGAGCTGTTTGGCATTCCACAGCTTGAGTCGCCAAGGGATTCCAGTCCCAACTCCACCAGAGCTGACCTTTCCTCACCACGCTCTCTTGCCAGCTTCTGGGATTGTGATTTGGGGTAAGCCTTATTCCAGAAGGGTTAGAAGGGGGATGGGAAATATGCTAGTTTCTCTTGTTCCGTCTGGAAAAGGTCAGAGTGGAATGACTGCGGTGTCAGGGTTAGGGGAAGCAGTGAAAAGGAGACAAGCAGGAAGGAAGGGATAATTTAACTGAACCCAACGTGAACCTTTAAGCAGTTCAGTACAGGGACATCACTGACGTCAAAGCTGTTTCTTATTTTATAAGAGCCAGGCTGTCTCATTGAAGTAGCCCCTCTTACCTTCTACTAGACCGAAACGCTGGGCCATGACCCTTTGGCTGATTGTTTTTTATAACCTTAATTCAGGTAAAGGTTTTCCTAGTATAAATAATCTTTCTTTCTCTTGCAATAGAGAATCTCAGTTTTTTGTTTGTTTGTTTGTTTTTTTTGTAATACTACGAAGCAAAGCACAGAGACGCTAAAGAATAAATTTTACATCCTTACGCCATCAAATTTCATATCTTAAATATGAGCCTCTTCCCCTGTGATTTCATGCTTTCTCCAAACTTAAATTAAAAATCCCTCTCTGCCCGGTTGAAACTAACCCAATTAAGAGAATAAAAACCTCAGTAAGTTTTAAGGAATTGCCATGACAATCAGTAAGTATATATGCACAATATAAAAAAGGATCTGTATAATTATAAGGTACGGTGAACCCTGAAAGTGTGTCTGTCATACTTGAAAAGTGTCATCTTTTGTTTTTCAGGCAGACTTGAATTGGGTTATATAATATTTCTACCAATTTAAATTTATGTCCACCACTATGTTGATACCTTTATTTGGAAGCAAGAAATTACTGTAGAGATTCAAATTCGGCTAACATTTATCGGAGAATCTCTTACATGTTTCTCACTGGGATAGATAACATGTGTTTTCTTATTTAAACCCTACAGCATCCTAGTGAGAGGGATTTGTTATAGTCTATTCTTTTGGAAGAACAAAGTGATGTTTGGGGAAGGTTTGTGATTTTCCCAGAGTTACACAGCTCTGGCAGGTAGTCAAGCTGGAATTTGAACCCACATTAATTGCCTGATATCCCATGCATATTATATTGAAAATGCGCCTTCTTTGTATTATGTTAGAGTGGATGCTGCAACTATGGAATGTACAATTGGCTATTATTTAAAAAATATTTGTCGGGCATATGTACCAATTTTAAGTTCTGGAGCCATGGCAGCAAACGAGTCAAAGTTCGTATCCTCAAGAAGTTTGCGTTGTAGCCAATGAAGCCGGCAATGCAATCTAGGGCCTGATCTATGGAAAAGTTTCAGTCACGTTAGGGGTGGCCAAGTCTGTAGGCTTTGGAAGTGACTTGCATCTTAGAATGCTTAAGAAATTAATTGAAGTCACTTTTGAACCCAGTGTTTATCTTTAGGGTGGTAATAATCCTTGTTGTGCCTATCCATTAAAAAGAAAAAGTACTATGTTGGAAACTACAGACTTGGATTTAGTTCAGCTTCCATACCTGAGAAAAAGCTGATATATTTCATTAAACAAGCAAACTGAGCAAAAATCAAGGGGACTTTGGAATGCATAAACCTGCTCAACGTAATGACCTTCTGTGGGGAATGAGAAGTCTCTCAGGACAGAAGGGAACAGAATACACTGCCACTGCACATCTACTTTGCATCCCACTGATCAGGGTGTTGATTTTTATCTTATCCAAAATAGTCATTTTGAAACTCTCAAAGTAGGCTTTCTTTTTTTTTTTTTTTTTTGCATGGGCAGGCACCGGGAATCGAACCTAGGTCACCGGCATGGCAGACGAGAACTCTACCACTGAGCTACCTTTGCCCACCCAAAATTAGGCTTTTTATACAGCTGGTTTGCTGGTTTTTTAATTTCTAAGTCACCTTTTCTTTTAGGACTTGAAAGACTTCCTACCTAACTTATTCCAGATCATGAAAAAAAAAAAAAACCCAGCTTATTGGAGTGGATGGGGGTTATCTTGCATTGAATGAGAAAGAAATAAGTGATGTTTGTTAATTTATTAGGAGCAACAAGGAAATTCCTAACTCTTGCCAGAAAATGAAGGACAATATTTTATCCAAGCCCCTAGATAATGAAAATGACAAACTAGAGCCCTTTCTCTCATAGTGGTTTGTATATCATATTTTGAGAACCAAAAACCACATGCTGGAAATCATGTTATCTAGTGAATCAAAAAGACTAAGTGACCACTAGAGCACTTTGCTTTTTGTTTTTTTGAAAGTGACTCACATGACAAAACAAAGAGTGCTTGCATGTTAAATTTGCATGCAACATCAGTGAGTATAATGGATAGTAGCCTGTGAAATAAGATCAGAAAAGTGCACAAAGGCTGTATAATTCCTAAAAGAAGTCAAACAGCTCTGATAATAGGAGGTTAGGAGGCATGGTTTGGTATAAGCAGAGCTTTTAAGAGTGGTGTGGGAAAATGCAGACACTAAATTAACTGCGTTGAAAATCTAAGGGCTATTGAATAAGGTTACATTTATTGATGGAGAAATTCATCCTGCTTTCTGGTGTGTGCACATTAAGATACTGAAGTTCTCATTCCATTCATTTCTTTACTTTAGGAAGCTTAAAAAAGTCAAAATAACTCTGAAGAGATCCTGCTTTGTTTGTCTAATCCTTAATATTCAGAAGATTGGCACTTTTTCCTCATCGGTGATGATGGCAAGGACCAGCCTAGCATAGGGTGAGCCTCTACTTACGACTTGCATCTGCTCCTGTCACCCTATTCCAGGACTTTCGTCTCCTTCCCCTGAACCATGTGGCAGTAGACTCCTACCTGGCCTTCTTTCCTTATCTCTCTGCTAGGTACAGCCTCTTAAGTTACATTCCTAACACCCGGGCAAGCCCCATTTTCCTCCTCCTACAATAATGTGATTTCCCATATCAGAATCAGATCTGCGTGCCTGATATTATGGCCAAAGACACATGCTGCTGCTAAATTGATGAGATCAATCACTGTCCCCCAAAGATGCCCATACATTCATGCCTATAGGCCTTTACTCTTGCATGTTCTCTGCTCAGAATCTCCTTAATCCATTGTCTACCTATCTCAATTCTTCAAGGCCCAATTCCTATGACACCCTGCCATGAAAACTTCTCTGACTTTTCTTTGATCATATTTAGTCATGTTTTTCCCTTTACACTCACATGAAATATTGTTTATGGCTCTCCTTGATATTTTAGTAATTCTGCCTTGTGTTATTGTCTTTCTAACCACAGTTATCTCTCCATACTTCCTCTCTCAACATGACTACCAAGGGCAAAGTTCTATTTTCTCCAATGCTTAGCATGCACAATACCTGTTTCTATCAGTGACTCCATTCATGTTCCTTGAATTGAATCAAGTTAACCTGTATCTGTTCCATTACTGTTTGATTCCTTCATTCAACAAATATCATAAGTGCCTACTATGTGCCTGATGCTGTTCTAGGTGCTAGGGATATAGAAGTGAATAAAATAGACAAAAATTTAGGGTACATAAGTGGTTCAGTGGTAGAATGCTCACCTTCCATACAGGAGACCTGGGTTCAATTCTCTACCACGTGCTCCCCCACCAAGAAAATCTCTGATTTCATGAAACTTACATTCTAGGAGAGGAGGACAAATAATTATCATAATAAATAAGTTATATGGTATCAGATAGTAACAAGGCTATGAGAAAATCAGATAAGTGAGAAGGTGGGGAGAGGTTGCAGTTTTAAATAAAATGGTCATGGGAGGTGACATTGAACAAAAACCTCCAGTTGCTGAGGAAGTGAGTCCTGTATGTATCTTTGAATGTATGTATGTGTGTATATATATATATATATAAATACTAAATATGTATATATACATAAATGTACTTTTTTGTTCAAGATTTTTAAAAAGTTGCATTTAAAGTTCAGGGGACTTCTCCATCCGGTTGTAGCTACATTTAGTTAATACCATCCTATAACGGACTTTAGGGTTATTTTGTCCAGGCTTCTCTTCCTCCATTTTATAGGTGAGGAAATTGAGGCTTAAAAAAGTCAAGTGTACAATATTTTCTATTCTGTCTTAGATTGTCCAAGGGAATCTTAGAAGCCTGTTGAAATTCCAGTTGAACATTTAGATCCAGTTCATGCCTCCATCCATCTACTTACTAAGCAAGCTCTTATCACATGCCTACATTGGCAATTACTGCTTAAAGTGCTAGAAAGAACATCAAAGAGAAACCATGGTATCGTGTTTCAACAGCATCTTGATGAACATGTTAAATTCTCAAGGTTAATATTAACATCCTAAAGTATCACTATTTTAAAATCATTTTGTGTCCTATTAATAAGAAAGTGGTTGGCAAATCTAGTGGATAAGCAAAATCATCGAGACAGTGTTTAGAAACAGTTCTTCCTTGGTTCCACGTCCTGATGTTTTGACTGAGGTCTTGAGTGGAGAAGCGGAATAAGTTTTACAAGCTCCATGTAAATTCAGATAATCAGCCACCTGTTGTAGAGGGCTCAGTGTTCTGTTTGCAGCTCACTTCTAGCTGTTGGAAACTTGAATGATATATTGATTTCAATTTTAACTGTCTTAACACACATGAACGGCCTTAAAAGAAAAACAGCCTATTTCATTGTTTCTGTAGGTTGGCGTATTTTGACTTCATAATTAGTGAGCTTCTAAATGTTAGGCTGTTTGGGGTGATTTAGATTCCTTTTCCTTTAGGTATTAGGAAAAATAAGAGGCTCCACTTTCTTTCTAGGGAAGAGTAATCTACACAAAGTGATAGATAGCCAAGTCCATGCTCATAACACAGAATAATTCGATTAGCATGTGGTCTTTATTGTAAATAAAAACTACGGTGGGAACACCTGAAAAAATGGGAATGTTAATGCCAATTGCATAGGTCGAATAACTGATTTGACTATAAGGTGCCTAGTACAGTTTCTGGCACACAGTTAGGACTCTTCAATACAAATGATAGCTGCTATTATCATTAAGGGACCTCCTTGATGTCTTCTTTAGGCTGAGACCTGATTGGACCAGTTACACAAAATAATTGGTGTATATGGAGGAAGGAAGGATGGGTGGCATGGGAATTGTTTCATCTGGCACAGACCCACTCTACGACTGCAAACCTTATTGGTTCAGCTCTAGCCTTGAGGACTACACCTGAATGAACATAGATGTAGGCAGTACACTGCAGAGAGTAACGCCTTAAGGAAATTGCCAAATGGTTGCATTAGATCTGGTGCTCTTTCAGGGTTCAAGAACAACTTTGGGATAAAGACCAAAGTTTAGTTTTGCTTGAGAATCTCAGAACAATCTCTGATGTTTAGGTCAATCTGGGAACCACTCTTATCTCCTCAAAGTGTCCTAGATGAAAGCTGCCTTCAGCCCTATGTGGTTTTTTTTTAACCTAGCTGATGCCTGCCTGGGCTGTATCTGCTGTCTTCTCCTAAGTGTCCAACACACTCTCTGGCTTTCACTGAATTCATGCTGAACTGTTATCCTGACCTGTATCTTGTTCCACTTCCCTGCCTATTCTTGACCATCTCAGCTTCTGACTTTTTAAATAGTTTTCACATTCTTATCTTCCCCCATCATGAAGACCCTCATGCTTGGTGCTGCTTCATGGGCTCTGACTCTGATTTGACCCCTAACCATGATCTGCCCTCTTCCTGTTGACACTGTCCGAGGCAGCTGTTCTAGGTAAACAAACACTCTGGTTCTAGGCTAGGATAATCGAGGACAAGAGAATTTACAGCCTGAAAATAGCCTTGTGTTCTAGTTTGCTAGCAGCGGGAATGTAATATACCAGAAATGGAATGGCTTTTAAAAAGTAGAATTTAATAAGTTGCTAGTTTACAGTTGTAAGGCTGAGAAAACGTCCCAATTAAAACAAGTCTATAGAAATGTCCAGTCTAAGGCATCCATCCAGGGAAAGGTACCGTGGTACAAGAAGGCCAGTGAAGTTCAGGGTTTCTCTCTCAAGTGAGGAGACACATGGTGAGCACAGTCAGGGCTTCTTTCTCAGTTGGAAGGGCACGTGGTGAACACAGCATCATCTGCTAGCTTTCTTTCCTGGCTTCTGGTTTCGCGAAGCTCCCCGGGAGGTGTTTTCCCTATTCATCGCCAAAGGTCGCTGGCTCGTGGACTCTGCTTCATGGTGTTGCAGGATTCTCTGCTCTCTCTGAATGTCTTTCATTCTCCAAAATGTTCCCTCTTTTATAGGATTCCAGAAACTATATCTGGAATCTAATCAAGATTAGAAACTAATCAAGACCCACCCCAGTGGGTGGGGACATGTTATCACCTAATCCAGTTTAATGACCACTCGACTAAATCACATCTCCAGGGAGATGATCTGACTACAGTTTCAAACATACAGTGTTAAATAGGTATTATTTTGCCTTTATGAAATGGAATTTAGATTAAAACATGGCTTTTGTAGGGGACATACATCCTTTCAAACCAGCGCACCTTGCTGGATGGCACTGATAGAGAAGCAAGGATGAGTTAGAGGAGGAGTGAATGCTGGTCATACAGCTTTCTCTCTCACTTCAGGGCTTTCAGGCTGGAGTAGAGGAACTGGACTGGTTCTTCCTCTTTAACAGCCTTTCTCTATCACTGAGGATTGTTTCAATTAGTAATAACAGGAACACAATAAAAATTGGCTTAAACAAGAAAAAGAATGATTTGACTCATATAATGAAAAGTCCGTGGTGGTATTAGTTTCAGGTATAGCTGGGTTCACGTGCTTAAATACTATTTTCAGGACTTTGTCCAGCTTTCTTACTCACTTGGTTCTGGGTTGGCTCCATTGTCGTACAGGTTCACTACTCATATGACAATGTGGCAGTTAGCAACTCTAGACTTGTATTCTATCCCTTTATCCACTTGAATTGAAACTGAACACTTCTTTCCTGGTTGTTGTCTAATCTTAAGTCTTCATGTCATGGAATCCTGTTCCTCCAAAAATGACCTCCAATTCTACATGCTCTTTTCCAATAAAGCTTTGTGGCCCATCAACAGTTGGAATCTATTTCTCTTTCCCTCAAACTTGGGCTGGTATTCTGGTTTACCTTAACTGGTAGAATGTGTCCAGAGTAAGCCTGCCTATCTTAAGAGGCTTGTCAGCTCTTGCTTCCATTCTGTTTCTACCTAGAAACTCCTTTTAAAGAAACTCAGGCCATCCATGTGGAAAGAGAGACCATGTAGAGAGACAGGTCTCACAGAAGAGAACTGAGGTTCTCTAGTTGACAGCAAGGCCAGACCCCAGGCATGTGAGGAAGGCTATTTTTTGACCTCCAGTCAAGCCTTCCACCCACTACCAGCATGCAGCTGAATGAGTGCCACAAGGACCAGAGATGGCCCATCCCCTGAATTCCTGGCCAATGGAATCATGGGCAATAAAATGGTTATTTTAATGTACTAAATTATAAGATAGCTTGTTATCCAACAATAGAGAACCGGAACGGTCTTGGACCCATTCTTAGAGAACATAGATGGAAAGTAGAGGCTGGGTGGCCCCAAAAGAAGTCAAAGTGTCATCATAGCAATGATTATGCCCACAAAACCCACTGATGTCACTTCTCCATCTACTTTGGTTGTATTTCCCTAACTATGTACTCCTGTTTCTGTATGCCTTTATAAGGGTCTCCAGAGAATAAGCTAATTCCTACTTCCATTTTTTATTTCTCTGAGTGTGCCACATTCATCAAAAGAGCATTATTTATCTACACAAGATGTGAAGTGCTTATTGTAGGATCTCTCTACATTTTGTTTTCTGTTCTGAAAAAATTTGACTTTGAGAAAATATATAAAAAGATGTTCCATATACATAGAATCCTGAAAATCTGAAGTTCTGCAGGAAATTAATATATGAAAATGTGATTTCACCTCAAAAATACCCATTAATGCTAACCATAGCATCTTACAAATAATCAAAAAGCACAGGAGGAAATGAAAATTCTTCTGGCTTGGGAATCCATTAAATGCAAAGAATTTAGCATGCTTTTATTTTTTTAATTCATTCTAAGTTTCTTTGCAGTGTTTCATGGGGAGGTGTGAGAAATACTTCGCACTTTGCAGAAACAGTCTTTCACTGGGAAAGAATATTATCCTTATAACTTGTTAAAACTGTGAAGTAAACTGATTTTTTTGTCTTCAAAGTAGAAGGACTGGTTGACACACTCCTTTATTTATGTATAAGAGATTTTTTTCACCTTGAACAAAGTATAAAGGGAAAATCAGTATTAGGAACTGTCAATAATTCCAAACAGATATGCAGAATTCATCTACTGTAATGTTTAGACATTGAGCCCCTTGATGCAATCTAAATTTTCTAGAAGTTGTTTATTGCTCTACATGCTGTTAGTTACTCGAAGAAAGGAGGCTGTTTTCTCTGTTTCTGGTCCTGGATGAAATACATTTAGTGCTTTTACACTATATTCACATGAATATGAACTGCTAGGCATTTCAAAATGTAATGAACCAAAGGACAGAGTGACAACAAGTAGGTGATTGTAATAAGTAGAGCCTTTTGGTGACTTTTATTGCAAAATATTGACCAGGTCAAAGCACTTTGACTCTGCAAGCCATATTGTGTTGACTCCTCCCACCACAACTCAACTGAGCCCAATAGATTGTTTTCTCTGATTTTTGCTCTATTTCTGTTTATAGACTAGACAATGCGTTATATAATCATTGGGAATATATTAATTTCTTCTATGAGCACCTTCTGTAGTCTTCAGATCTTTGGATTAAAAAAATGGGTGCCTGCTGCTTGTTGATTTAATTGATAAATGGAGAAGTGTTTGGAGTTGGGCAAGGAGAAATTCAGTCTAGCTGAGACAGGAGTTACCCAACAAGTTGTTACACACTACTTAGGTAACATGGAGAGCACAACTGTACCTATACATTTGAATATGAAAGAAATGAAGCAAGAAGTCTGGGATTTAGATATTTCTTAGATACTTGCATTGGTGCACATAAACCTCTCAAACTAATTCATGTCCAGTGGAAACCAATCGAATGATTTAGGTTGGAGCAGGGTTTCTCAACCTCAGTACTATTGATATTTTGGACTGTATAATCTTTGTAATAGGAGCTTTTTCTATGGATAGTAGGATGTTTTGCAGCATCGTTGGCCTCTACACACTAGATGTCAGTAGCACCTTCCCCCTAATTGTGACATCCCAAAATGTCTCCAAACATTGACAGATGTCTCTTGGGACAGGAGTAGAGAGGGATCATGTTGAGAATTACTAGTTTGGAACATTCATAGATATCACATGTAATTTTTAATTCAATGTCATAAAAATACTTTCTTATTGGAACATCAATAAAAATTATCATTTACTATACAAGGGCAAGTTCAGAAGAAATCCAGTTAGTGCAGTACGCAGAGTTGTCTTACTGTAAACTTAGGTGTGCTGTAAATATAATTCCTATTGTGATACCTCCCCCTTCCCCCACCCCCAGCCTCATTTTGCTAAGGTAGTAGAAATTTAATCATGGCCAATATAGTATTTCTTTTCTTCAGTGTATGCCAAACCTTCAGAGATGTAGAGCCCAAGAATCAGTGCATGGGTGTTTAGCATCCTCCACCCTTACTAGTAACCTCTGAGTTGTTCATCATTCTACCTGGATCTCAGTCACCAGTCCATGTTGGTTACTGCTAAAGCATTCCTCTCCCCTATCCTTAAATTTCCTTGAGATCTGGCTTCTCTCTGCTACTTCTGTGTTACTCTTGGACAAAAGGAAGTCATTCTGCTTCTCCTATACCATTCTGAGATGTTGGAACTTCCATGAAGTTGTCTGAACAATTGGGAAGACTGGAATAAAGGTATTATTGAAGATGGCTATAATTTAGGGCCATTTTCACCTTGCTGGAACCTTCTGTTTGAAGATGGACTGACACCATATGCTATGTGACTTTTGCCATAGTTGGGTTGTGGGTTGTTTTCACTTTGTATTCAAATAGCTCCTGTAGCAAGTGTTGAGTAGTATGTTACTATCTCTACTCTCTTGAACCATGCCAAGTTCAATTATTTCTAGATCTGATCCATATGAATTCTTGTACCCCATCCTTTTCTTCCTCTACCACCTTCCCTCCCTTTCAAAGTTTTATGTCCTAAATTACCTCTATTAGAATTCTATTCTGTGCTGCCCCCATTCCTCTTGATGGCATTTACAAGAAATTAAATATTGATAACCACCGGATACTTGCATTTTATTTACATTATTTCATTAACTCCCCTAACCTCTTTGGGTTCCAAGAAGGAGCATCCTGAGAATAAGTATTCCAAGAGGCCAGGTAGAAGTTGTAAGTCTCCTTACCTTGACTTAGAAGTTACAGGATCACTTCCACTGTACTGTATTGGTTACAAGTGAGTCACTAAAGCCATCTCAGTTTCAAGGGGGAGAGAATTAGACTCTGCTTATTGATAGGGGTATGGCAGGGTCACATAAAAAAAAAAAACACAGCATATGAGATGGGAGATGTTGCAGTCATCATTGGAAAATAGAATATGTCATATCCATGTTTGGATGTTTTCCCTGTCATTTACCAGATGACTGCTCTTTCCCTCTGAGAGCCTAAACATCAGATCTCTAAAATGAGAATTGAACTCCGTTATGACTAATTTCTGTTCTAGCTTTCAGTCAAAAGTTCTGCTTGTTTCCACACAGACCCCACATAACCCAGGCCATGTCTTCCCAAAGTTTAAACAAGTTGTTCATCATGTTAAAAAAAAATAAAAAGATATAGTGAAAAAGGAATACTGCCATTTTAGTGTACCTGCCATCAAAATTAATTCAGATATAAAATTTAAAAGGATTCTGAAGGTCAAGGTTCCCCTGGGGCACTGGCTTATCTGGAACACATTTTATATAATGTTCTAAGAAAGCAGTATCCTAATAACTGCCTTGGTTTTAGCTATTTGAATGATCAAATACCTTTGTGTTTAAAGATGAATATCTATCCATATGACAGGAGATAAGGAAGAAGCAGGAAGACAGCTCGTTAATACTGTGTCAGATAGAATCCATTTCTTTTAAGGTAAAATAAAAGGCACTTTTAATAAGTACTACTAAACTTACTGCCTGTGAATCAGGGCCAATCATTTCCTTTCTAAATGGAAGATTGCAAAGAATAGAATCAACTCTTGACATGTAGGTAGACTGAAAATTCTACAAAGCCTGTTTTTCAGTGTTTGGATGGTTGGCACAATTACAAAACACAGAGCAAAGCAAATACACAGAGCCTAGATGGATCATATTTCTTGAAACTATAGCCCATGTTAGGTGGTTACGTGCATGAACTGTCGTAAAAAGACACACAATTTTTCCTTCCCCTCTGGTCTCTCACTGACTGGAATTCCAGTTGGAATCATAAGCTATCATAGGCTAGAATCAAATATGGCAGCCAATGGAAACACCACCAAATCAGTTTAGAAGTATCATTTTAGAAAATTACAAACAATTTGACTATCTTGGCAGTATGTCCTAATAATTGAAGGACCTTTCTTTGAATACTATCACTAGTAGGCAATTGCTAAAAGGCCTACTTTTTTGAAACATAGGATGCTTAAGCAAAAACATTCATTTAAAATGCTGAGGTAATAATGGCCCATGGAGCTGGAAAAGTCATTGTATGTGAAGTCAGAAAGTTTGGGAAATTTAGCTTTCAGTTTGAGACTCAGTGCCCTGCTCTGTGCCAGGCTGAAGTTTGCTAATATGTAAAACTCTATGATTCTTTCCTGCTCTTGACTTCTATCCCCTTTATATTGTCTTTAAATAACAAGTGTTCTGGATGAGTGATGTAGCAAGAGACTTTTACAAGCACTACTATTGGGAACACATATTTTTAAACTATTTGATTTCAGAAAATGTCTTTCTTGCCATCCTAACTGAAGAGTCTATATGACAGGCCTCTTTAAAAACCTAGAGACTCCGAATTAAAAATGTTCTCATTTGTGGATTGGCTTACAAGTATGGCCTGGTTAATCCATGAACAGAAGGAAAACCAAAATTTGTTCAAATATTGAACTAGTTTTAAAGTTAAATGGTTTCAACCAAGGGGCAACTCTTGAGAAACCCCCTGTCATTGTAGCCATAGGGTTCCCACATCATACTTCATTTGAGCATTTCACTTAAGTTGTCCACTGAGCTTTACTAGGGAGAGAGAATTTTATGCCTAGTATTGTTGAATACAACTTTCTTAAAATTCCCTTAAAATGTTGAATCAAATTTAGAACTAATTTAAATATAATAGAAATTCAAGAAATCAAAACAAGGCAAATCAAATAAGCCAGCAGCTTGATAGAGACAAACATGTTACAGAGAGAACTATGATATGGTATATGAAGGGCAGCAGAGGAGAATAACCCATGCAGTTATGGCTGGGACAGGAAGGGGAGTGGCATGTGAAATCTAGTTTGTATATATAAAGGTGCCAGTGATGCCAAATTCCCTTCATTTTTCTTCACAGGTTTATAACCTTCTAAAAATAATTCTTTGTAGCTCAGAGTTCAGAAAGCTCTAATTTGCATTAATACATGATGTGCTGTGAATGTGAATATTAGCGCTTTTTATCTTCGCCTTTGAGGGGGAAGCATAGACAATAACCAAACCTTATAACTCCCTAAAAGACAGACAGGTAGGGTGTTCATTTCCATTCCCTTTTGCTGCAGG
This sequence comes from Tamandua tetradactyla, assembly GCF_023851605.1. Taxonomy (NCBI): domain Eukaryota; kingdom Metazoa; phylum Chordata; class Mammalia; order Pilosa; family Myrmecophagidae; genus Tamandua; species Tamandua tetradactyla. The sequence goes on along the minus strand of NC_135341.1, from coordinate 63,131,841 downwards.
GGGAGGAAGAAGGAAGTTGAGGCACAGTACAGTTATTCTCTTGCTTGTTAGGAAGATACCTAACAAGTACCCAAGGAGGTTGGCTGGACGTTTTGGAAACCAGTATTACCCAACTCAGGCTGCCGCCTGCTGAATAGTCTGAGATTTAGTTGATGCTGAGTTTTATGAGGTCTTCCATGGGAGAACTTTTGCTCTGAAAGTAGCAAAGCAGGACTCAGAACTTGGAGATTAAAGAGACTTAGGTTGCTGTAGACTTGAGAAAGCTACCCCAAAGGAGCTGTCACCAGTCAGCCCAACTGTCTCGTGCTTAACTCTGGGGAACCGTTGTTCTTGTATTCCTGTTTTATGGGGGGCCTCTAGCCAACCTCCAAAGTGTGTGAAACCCTTCCTATATGACTGAAGATAAGTTGGGGCTATTGCCCAAACAAGCGCTTGGAGTAAAAGGTGTAGATTTATACTTGAGTCTGTATAGAGCATCTCATGTATGGGACAGGCACAACCACTTTATTTTGAACAACTAAGAATTCTATCTAGAGAAGACAGATTAGCCTAAATGTCCTCCCTCCATTAGTACTGATTTTGAATACCTATAGAGGTTAAATGAAAAGAGTTGATCTTTTAAGAAGCAGCAAAGAAATTTAGCTTGGTGTTGGGTATCATTGAATATGAGGCTTTTGAATATCACTTCAAATAAAAGGGCAGGTACTTATTTTGGGGAGATTACAACATGTATAGAATGAATAACCCAGCCAGGTATCCTGAAGTTTTGTGAAGAGTGCTTGAGAGTTTACTGAAATTTTCCAATGGCATCATTTTATGTGGATTCAAAAAGGACAGTATCCCAAATGGAAATAAAATGATGTACTCTGGAAAATTCTTAGATGATGAAACTGTGGTTCTCTTGTCTGAAAACATTGATGTAAAAGATGCATTCCTGCTGCTAGGTGCTTTACCTTTATCAAATAGTTGATAAATGTTGGTTTAGACACTGGGGTGACAATGATTCTTATCATTGAGAATCCTGATCTTATGAAACTTAGTCTAGACTCTAGAGGATGACAGAGACTTGATCAAGTAATGACATGAATCAACAAAATTCTAACCATGACAAGTGATACAAAGGATAGGGATTTTTAATAAAATAGGGAATTTTTGAAAAATGTTAACTTAAGTATATACCTGTAGAAAAGTAAAGAAATCATAAACGTACATCAGTAACTTTCCAAAAAGAACCAGAGCATGGCCAGTACCTCAGATACCTTTCATACCACCCTCCAGTTATTGCTTGGCCCAAGGGTAACCAGGAAACTGCCTTCTGAGCCGTAGATTATTTTTTCCATTTGTGAATTTTACATAAAGAGTATCACATAGCTTGTTTTTTTTTTTTTTATGGTATTAGCTTCTGGTTAATCAAGAGACCAATTTTATAATTTCCAAGCACTTGAGTAGGAGATTGATTAATTGACGAATGCAGTTAAAAATGATGTGCTCCTTTGTCTTTTCATTTACTGAGACTGAGATGAAAGCTGGGCTAGCCTTTTTATTGATTAAATGAAGGCCTGGGACCAATAGCTCAGTATGTCTTTATGAGCACTCATAGGATGTGCCGATGCAGTCAAGGTTTGCTTCAGCATTAAGAAAATCAAGATGATATGGCTTTCTAACAAAGGAAACATATCCTTTTTGGGTATCAATAAAAACTAGAGTTGCAGTTTCTCAAAGTCTTAGGCTCTAGAACACAATTTTAGGGACTTAGGATGAGCCTGTGCCACTGTGATCGATCATGAGAGTATGGAATATATAAATGTGGTATATTGATGTCTATATAAGAAAGAGCCATAAAAGGATAGAGTGGAAATTCTTTATGTGAGGTTATCTAGTGAAACCTCAAAAGATCGTAACAGCTATCTAAGCAGTCATTAAAATGACAACATAATGATCTAGAGAAATTAATTTAGAGTAAATTACAAAGTAATATATTCAGAAATCTCCCTTGATGTGAGTGTACTGGGGAATGGGTAGAGGATATATGAGTGTGTGTGTGTGTGTGTGTGTGTGTGTGTGTGAGTGAGTGTGTGTTTTATCATGACTGAAGTTTACTGCATATTAGCAGAACAATTCAGTACTCTCTCCAGACACTGGTTTCTACATCTATGAAATAAAGGCATTGACTTAAGATAATCCTTAAGGGCTGTCATGCTCTAAAGACTTGAGTTTTCCATTATTAAATCTGCCACAATAACATGTTCTCCAATGAGCCTTCCATAATAGCTTAATCCCTGATTCTCAGTTTGGAAAATTGGCAAGATTGAAAAATGTAGAAAATATGTAAAAATATATCTAGTAGATATTTCTTTGCAGTTCTGGGAAATCCTAGATAGTTCTATTTTTCTAGTCAAAGTTTGAAATGATTGTGTGATTTGGTTGATAGAGCCAGAATGCAATGATTTGGTTGCTATTACTTATTGACTGCTAGTCAATAAAACCATCAGAGATACTTAGGGTATTTCACATGCAGAAATATTTCAAAGTGGAGACTCTGGAGATGCAAATGTGTTGTACTTTTTAATCCATATAAACTGACATGATTAAAAGTAATACATTGGAGGGTAATTATAGAGATCATCATGAACATTAATTAAGCAACAAATTGTGCCTTTGAGATCAATTTCTACTTATCTTCTTTGCAGATAAGAAAAGAAGCCTAGAATAGGATTCTTATCAATAAACCAACCTAAAATTGTCCCTAAATACTAGGAGAAGTAACCTAACATACAGGCCTGAGAGACATTAGACACTGATTTCAGCTGCAGCAAGATAAAAATGTAAATGAATCTTGTTCTAAGCATTCATAGGAATAAAGACTTTGTATTCCTCCTTTGATGATGTCCTTCTGAAATACAATAATTAAGGCATTTCATCCACATAGCATTTCCAAGATGAACTTAAAGTGCGATTTAATTGTATTCAGATGATAGCAAATGCTAATGGTAGTTGTGAGCAAATTATTTCGTTAGTAACTTTGCTACCAACTGATTTTTGGGTCTCACAGTCCTCCTCCTTTTGACCTGTCTGCAAATAGGGAGTAATGTCTGTATCATGTGAGGTTTAACCCTATAGGGTTGTGCAGATCCCTGGTGGAACTTACCTTTGTAGGCTTGCTTTCTTGCCCCTAGAAGATTCTTCCTCTTGCTTTGTACAAATCAAATTGGTTGATGAGATTTGGAGCCAGCTAGGAAAGTCAGAGCTGGAGCCAAATGCATCAGGGGTTACTCACATCAATATGCCTGAGGCTGGGTGGGGTTTTGGTGGGAGAGCTTGTACTCCATTTATAGGGTGCAGCTTCCAGGAGGAACACTGGCATTATATGGCCAATCTCACATTTTTTAAGGAAACCAAGAATCTCAAGGTTCTTAGGCAAGTTCTTAATTTTTAAATGTTGGTAACTAATTTAAATGGTAAATAAACAGCTTTTGAATAAACGAAATGAATCATATGCATCTCAAAGCTTCAGAATTATGAAGCTATTATCCCAGTATAAGAAATCTGAAGAAGGATCTGAAGGAGGAGCCTACATGGTCAAATTCTATTAGATGGAAAAACAGGAAATTGCCATTTTTTTTAAGGTCAAAAAATATATCAGCATTTATCAGCAACAACCTAATAGTTGATTCAACATGATTTAACAACTTAATAGTTTGCAGTTCCAAAATACAGCGACTGAGAGTCTGTATTGCAAGTTAGATAGAAGAAAAACACAAAGTGAGTTTTAAGTTCTTATGAGTATCCCCACTCAGACATTTGTTAAAAGCTTTTTAGCCTCTCTTAGATGCAATTTTGCATAGAGTTGCAGAGTAGGGGTGAAAGGCAGTTACAAAACCTAGAAGCCAAGAATTTAGTTAAGGACCCATGTGCTAGGATGTCTAAATGCAATGGGAAACAGCTCTGCAAAGAGAGAAATCCTGACTTGTGACATTTGCTTTGGTATAAATACACTCATCAAGGCTGATATCAGGCTATGAACACGATGGATGTCACTGACTGTGGCCCTGGGAAGAGATCTGTGGCAGCACACCATTACACAGCATTTCCACCATACAGATGCAAGAGATGTAAAAAATCTCAAGGGCATAAAAAATAGTAAAATATAATGAAATAATTAGAAGATGAGCTTTTATTTTTTTTCATATAGTGGCTTTTACTGTAAATGTGTAGATTTTAATTTTTAGTACCGAGTTTAACAACCAGCAAATACTATTCCTGTAAATTTAATAATGGGCTCTCAAGAAGTAGTACAAGTCAGCTCTTGTACAACACTAAGTTGCATGGTCCTTAAGTAGAATTCTGTCTTTAAAAAGGGAAAAATAGGAGAACCTACTCTGAAATTATTAAGGGAGAATCTATGAAACAGAAAGACAGGATATCGGAGCGAATGAGCAGGAAGAATCCAAAATGAATGAAGAAGAGAAGTAATGGGGAAGTTTGTAAGGGAGAGCTCGTATTGATGGGCCAGTGAATTAGAGGGACATGATGAGAAGAGCGAGTCCTGGGTTGAGGTGACCTGAATTCCTCTCCTGTTCCACCCAAACAAGCTGGTGATTTGGGTAAAACAACCTCTCTGAGCCTCTTTTCTCCTCTTTCCGTATGATTTCTCAAGAGCTTTTCAACTCTAAAATTCTGGGATCCTTTCACTTACTAAACCTTTTCATTTCTTTGTCTCTGCAAGCAAGTTTGAAAAATAAATTGTTGAGGCATATGTCTGTCTCTTACATACAATACTTTACCCCAGAAGATACACTTTATGGAAAGAAAAAATGCACAATTCTTTCTAATAGTTAGCAAGATCATAAGAGACTTTTATCAAAACATATTTTTTTCCTTATGACCCATCGAGGCAATTATAAGCAACCCATTTCTGTGTGCATCTGGCATAAAAGAACAGGTATATGAAATATATCAGAAATGCAGGCAACCCAGATGGACTCTACTTTCAGTTCAGTAGTTGAGCCTGAGTGCATACTTTATGATTTGACTGTATCACGGCAGGGGACCTCATTGCTGTATTCTTAAAAAGGCCATTTAAAAGAAAAGTGGAGGTTTCATACACTTAAGCCCCTCTGTGAAAAACAGAGGTCTTCATTGGCTCATGGATTTTTCAAACTGTTCTGCAACTGTGCCCTCGTAACTATTTCAAAACTGTTTTGTAAATAACTACGTGTTAACTACCAACCAGAATAATCAGCTTATATTGTGTTGCTCACCTCTAGTGACTTCATTTTCTCATTAGATCCTTTCTCAGTGTTTCTCAAAATGTGGTCACTGACCAGCAGTTTCAGCATCACCCAGAAACTTGTTAGAAATGCAATTTCTCGGGCCCCACCACAGACCCACTGCGTGAGAATCTCTGAGGGTGGAGGGCAGCAATTTGTATTTTAACAAGCCCCCCAGGTGATTCTGATGCAGTCTAAATGGTGGGAAATTCTGTTATAGAAAACTAGTAGTCAAGCTTTCGCTTATTTTTTTTTTTCATCTCTTTAGGCCAATGGTTCTTAAAGTGGAGTCCCTGTATCAGCAGTATCCTCATCACTTGGAAAGTTGCTAGAAAATCAAATTCCCAGACCTAGACTATCAAAAATTCTGGAGGTGGGAGTCCAATGAAAAGGGAAGTTATTTAACAATATATAATGTAAAGTAATAGAATTGGGTAGCCCCTATTGGTATCGAGAAGAAGCCAGCCTCAGGATGGCAAAAAACCCACATTTTTCTGTATGGAGTAGACTTAAAAGAGAAAGGGTGAGAAAGAATGACTCAGTAGTTTAAAATGTAGGAGAAAGGGCTGTTGATATAGAGGAAAGCTGGTTAAAGAAGAAAGCTGTATATGCTGAAGTAAAATACATGGGCTGAGTTATCTCATTCCGACTTTATCATCCCCCTTGTTCTACCCTGCCACCCCACTTTATCTTTCAGCCCTAACCTTTGCTCATGTAGACCTGGAGCTTGGAGCCAAGGGAAGGTCATTCCTTCCCCATCAGTAATACAGGAGAGCCCAGGCATGTTCCCATGAATGTCCTAGGGTTGGGGTTAATCCATGTTCTCCAAAGGAAAGCCCCAGAAGGGCACATCCTAGCAGAGATCTCCTAGCAAAATCCTGGCTGCATGTAGAATAGTCTAACTTCACATTAGGACCTTCTTTAATGAAACCTTGAGTTGATTTGAGGGCATTTCACAAAAGAAGAAGTTTTCTTAGAGAAGTCGTCTTGCCCTTCCTCTCAAGGCTGAGACTAGAATCTAGCCCACCTGACCCCCAGGGCTTTTCCCACTAATATCCTCCCATCTCTCATAAAACCATAGGTCAATGTGGAGGAATCCGAGAGTCAAGTGGCTGTTCTCTCTTCTTTGAAAGCAGGAGCCCCAGCACAAAAAAAAGTGGGGGTGGGGGGGTGGGGGGGCCAAATCCAGGGATGAGAAATAAACCAAACGAACTGGTCCTGCATTTGGCCCTACTCTCATTTGCGTAACTACTCAAAACCAGTGACCTGGGAATGGACTCCAAGTAGAAAGTATTTCCAAGTTCAGTCTATGGATAAATGGCCCAGGGGAGTCCTTACTTTGGTCTTCATTGATGAGCCTTCTTAGTTTTCTAAAATGTTTGTCCAGTGGGGAGTTTCCTTTTCTCCATACGACTGTGACCCATTTCTCAACCACTTCACAGACACCCTAAAGCACCATTTAGCACTCTACGACACCTTGTGTATTAAAGATAATCCTTTGAGAGAGCTGGGTTCATAAACCAGTGAATAAGTCACGTGTGGTGCAGCATTGCTGCTTTTCCTCTCAGGAATGGGCAATGAGGGTCATGTTACTATTTCATCCAAATGGGAAAAGGAAATTAACGTGGGGGACAGAGTCAAAGTCAGAAATCCTTCAGTTGTATTTAACTGCCACAGAATACTGGGTCCAAGTACCCACACTATGGTAGAAATATCAGCTTGAAGATATATGGGGCAGGGATCAGTGAATTTCGGGACACGTGGAATAGGGTGTCAGGTGAAACAAATCACATCCTTCAGCTATACTGCTCTCGGAAAACCCTTTATTCCCCTGAGAGACAGATAGCTCATGCCATCAAATTGAGGTTGCAGGGCTGAGAATGAAGTCATGCAGAGTGATCAAGTAGATTGTATTACTGGTCAATACCTTTTCTATTATTATGTTACTGGAAAATGATGATTATCTTCTGCTCGGAGCCTGTGCAAGATTGAGAAAGATTAGGGGAGAGGAAAAATATTGTATTGTTCAACTTGTTTTTTATATTCTGCCCCTACAGGTGTTAAAGTTAGCCGTGCTGGCCGAAGATTACTTTGTATTTTTAAAATTGTCACCCTCGAGTGATTTCTTCTGTCTTCCTTTTTCATGACTGTTAAACTAGGCTGCAAATGTGATAACTGGAATTTATAATCAAAGCAAGAGTGTCGGACATATCACTGTATAACATTCTTTCACAGATTCGGTTTCAGTAAAAGACGTTCTATTCGTCTCCTTCAATTACATTGACGTCAAAATACGTAACGTATTTTCGAGTGAGGAGAATAGTCTGAAAACTTAATTTAGTGAAATTATTATATATATATATATATATAATCATTAGATCATTTCCAGGAAACTATTGAACTTTCTGGAGAAAGCTGTCAGGAATATCAGGCCCTCCTGAAGAGCTAACTTTTACCTGTGTCATTGTCTGTGACTCTCTTGAATTTACAAAATGTGTCTGGTCTGGTTTCTATAGCTTTAAATTTAAGTTCCTTTCGAGCAAGTGCTCTGGGGTATTTTTTCCTCGTTTGTCCTCTGCCTTTTAAATACTCAAATATATGTTGGTTGACTAAAAAACAAACCTGCTCTGCCCCCTTTAAAAGGAATATGCTGCAGAAAGTCAGTCTCTGAATATTCTGATCCCCAGATTTTGGTCTGCAGGCTTCCTCCCAGCCGCCTGCTATCATACGAATATATACCCTTTGTTTCGGTGAGCTACCGCTTTCTTAACTTGGGTACAATTGACATTTGGGGCTGGATAAATTGTCCCGTGTATAGTAGCACATTTAGCCTCATACCTGGCCCCTAAATTTTTCCTACAAATCCCAAGTGAAGAAAGCTCGTTGTTTTAATGAGACGATATGTGATGAGCTCCCTCACCCATGTTACAATATGGACATTTTGCTGATATTCGTGGTAAGAAGTTTGAGTAATAAGGGTAGAGAAAAAATATGATGACAAAGAGAATGCAGTGGAAACTGAGTAGGTTCATTCTTGCTCATCTACTTTGTTTACCTCCAACTCTCCCTTCTTTACCTAAGGGACCCTCTCCTAGTCCCCGCGCCGTGTAGCTAGCAATTAGGGGGTTCCCAGGGAAGGGGCTGTCTGTGGCCACACTGAAAAAAATGTGTGTATGTGTGTGTATTTTAACCACCTTGTGAAGTGAGACCAGCTGAAAAAAAGTTATAAATAATTCCATCTTTTCATATACTTATTCCATGTTTTCACTCTAGTTTTAGTGGATTAATGTCAGTGATTAAAAATAGAGAAAAAAAAGGCTAAAAATAAACAGAAAACCTAGGTCTGACCTGAGCATCAGGAAAAATACAATAAGGAAATTTCTTAGTATACTATTGTTATAGTTAATTTGTTATTCCTGGGAAAATTTTTTTCTTGGTTTATGCCGTTAAAAGGATTTATTTTTTTCCCTCTAAACATCCACAGCCATCTATTAACCTGGTAATCAAGACATAAAGTAACAATTAAGCTAACAAAGTATTTCTTAAAAAAAAAACTATTAATAAAGCCATAATTTATAAATTTACTCATTGTTTTTCTCTGCTACTGTCACCAGCCAATGTTGGTGACAATAGTCACCATTGAAGCTTCATTGTAAAACACATCCGCAATCAGTGAAGTCTTACTTATCTTAATTAACCCATAGACTGCATAATGGAGCCTGCCTTTCCCTCACTTCTACTTACCTAGGACAAGAATAGTAAAACAAAGACAGTAAAAGCTAATGTCCCTATGGGCTATGAAAATTAGCAGCAGCACTTTTTTTTTTCCAAAGCCAGTTCCAGTCATTAGTTGAATTGCTACATAAATGCTAAGTATCCCTTGTTGGTTTATGAAGTTAATCCCATCCCAGGATGAGACTGGTTTATTGATTATGTGGGTCTGAAGTGGAGCAAAGATGAGAACTTCAGAAACTATTGTATATTCAAAAGCCAAGTTCACTTTAAACAGCCCTTATATGCCATCATTTCCCTATCAGATTACAGAGGTCAAAAAGTCTGATAATACACAGTGTTGGTGAGGATATGTAGGAAAAGGCACTTTTAAATTGGTAGAATTTATATGGAGGGCCCTTCAGCAGAGAGCAGGAGGGTGGGTTGTGGGGGCAAGAATTAAAACCAAACCCCTCCCTTTACTCTAGCAGCTTCCCTTTTGAGAATTGGTCTTGCAAATATATTCTCAGATGTTCACAAAGCTGCAAGGTCAAGGCTGTCTGTGGTAGCACTGCTTATAATCATAAAAACCAAAACAACTCAATTGTCAGTCCATAGGGAAATACCTAATACAATGCAGTCCGTAGGCACCCAAGAAGCCTGTTAAGTTGAATGGCGTATTCACTCATCACTTATCAACTTAAACCATCCCATCTACTCATTTACTCAGGTAATTAGTAAATGTCTTCTGGATGCTTGGTGTTCACCTAGGTTTTTACTACAAATAAAATTTGAGATTCTATTTTTAAAATAAGCCACAGATCTTATTAATGCTTCTGTTTCCTTTGTTCAGTCAACATTTGAGCTTCTGCAATACTCATATACCACACAGGAGCCGCAAGAGGGAGCAAAGGAGTCCTGGCCTCCCAGGAACTAGCAGTCAGGAGGGGCAGACACGAGTGGGGCAGCAGTCGCACGTCTGCTGTAAAAGGCAGCTGTGACAGTTGGGGTTCAGGCAAGAAAGCGGAGCTCACTGTGAGTCATGGGGTAGGGACTTCTGATATGAATTAGAACTTACTCAGTTGTGGGATGATCAGGGAAGCAAAAGGCTGAAAAGAAGATTTTGAATCCAAAAAGCACCTGTTAAGTTGACAGTCTACCGCTTTGCGTTGTCCCTTGACACAAAAGTCAAATGTCCCTAATGATACCATTAATCATTCAGCTGTGATAAGATTTTTCTTTAAAGTAATGAAATATTGATGGGTGATAGTGATGACGATAACGATGAAGCCGCCACAGTTTATTTAACTCTTAATTTGTGCCAGTCACTGTGCTCAGTGCTTCATATAGTTTTAACGTAATTTTCTCAACCTTACGAGGTAGCTATTTTATCCATCTTATGGATAAAAAACTGTGATTAAGGGAGGTAGGAACTTCCCTGAATTATAATCACAAGAATGTGATACGGCAAACATTTGAATACCCTAACTCCCGAGCCTATGTTGGTAAACACTGTGTTCCATGTTGCACTTGCTGAACCTAAGCTATGTGTCCACAGAGGAGAGGACAAACTTTTTTGGCAAAGAACCAGGTTCGTCACTGTCTTCATTGCTGAGAACTGTAGTCTCTGTTGTAATGACTTGATGCTCCCTCAGTGGCGGGAAAGTGGCCATATAAGAGATATGAATGAGTATGTGCTGTGTTTTAATAAAACTTTATTCACAAAACAGACAGTATCTGGATTTGGCCTGTGGGGTGTGGTTTGCCAACGCTGCCTGGGTCTCTGTGGAGAGCCTGAGCATGTCAGTGCCTCCAACAGCCGTGTTCATAACCGGCACAGAGGGCAATGGGTGTCATCACGTGATCCTCCACACCAAGATGGACCAAAGGAAACTGCTGTTTGCAAATATGGGCAATTTTGTATAGTTCAACCCACAAAGTAGGCCAACCTGTAATTGAAAGTTGACTGGTATTTACTTTTGAATTCCATCTTATGTCTCATTCCAAACTTGACTAGTTGCTGGCTCCTTTTGTGTTTCAAACCCCTAACCCAGCAAGGAGGACAAAAGGAGGGAGTGAACATCAACTGCCTGGCTTGAAACAAGACCAGCATCTTTGCAGCAGTTGCTTGGGATAGTGATCCTAACTCCCTCTACTGTGGAGAGAACTGAGGTTCAGAGACCGTATGAAACACGTCCAATGTCAGACTGCTAATCAGTAGCTGAGGGGGACTTTGAAGTCACGTGTTTATAGCCCCAAAGCCCAAGCTCTCTCCATTTTACCATGTAAATATATGGAGAGCCTATCCCAAATTCACCTAAGTTGAGTATATCCCTGAAAAGAAATAAGTAGACCAAAAGATCATCTTCCTTTCTAAATGTTCATTCATTTAACTTTACTTGTTGTAGACCTACTATGTGCTGGTCACTGGAAAAGGGATGCTGAATAAGGTAGAAACATAAGCCTATGTGAAGATGATATCCCAGTGGAAAGAGAGAGACAAAAGTGACGAATCCCAATAGCCAATCATTTGGATCTCAGGCTCTCTGCTCATGCCAACACCTGAGTGTGTTGCCAGAAACATGAATTGTCTCTGTGTGGAGGACCACTTTGGAGAGTGGTAGAATTGCTAGGAGGTTGAAAAGACATCACTGCAAAGCTATGCAGCCAACTAATTCCCAAGTGGGCTTGGGATCTGGCCAGATTCTTTGGGCTTCTTTGGCATCTTGTCCAAGAGCTACATTCTTCTGTCTTACACCACTGAGTTGTGTCTTCTAACCTGTGGCACTTTGAAGGTTGTATTTGAGATGTGTCAGGTGTGCTTGGTGAGGATGGGGTTCACAAAAGTTTGTGTGTATCATGCTTCCCTCACTTTCAAAATTACTGCTGGCTTTAAAAGAGTCAAGAAATCAAACTTGCATGAACTCTTCAACACCTCTCCAAATTCAACAAAACTGACATTTATAGCTTTGTTGAAGCGGAGACATGGCATTTGGCTTCAGATTGTTTGGACTGTAGAGTGTCAGTATAAATAGCTTTGATTGACTTTTGTATCGTGCACATCTGGAAGCAATTTATGGCATTCCAGCTAGATTAAAGCACATTTTAAAGGAATTTCACCAGCTTTTTTTTCCTTTTCTTTTTTTTTTCCTACTGGCCATGGTGAATAAAGTTTCAAAGAAGGTTTAGCTGCTCTTCTTAATGTAGTCTGTGGTGAAGTCAAATTCAGGGCAAATGTGGGGTGGGGGAGAGAGGGGGGAGATTTGCTTTGCCAAAAGAGCTAAACACAGAAGTGACTTTTCCTCAACTGTTTTGTTCACACGGAAAGGAGAGAGAAAACTTCAGCCACCAGGAAGCTGCTATCACTACACAGAAACCATGAATTAAGCCATTCTTAAAGAGGTGAATGGGTTGATCTAAGAGAGGTGAAAAGAGTGAACTATGTGCTGCTTGGCTCATCTACCAGAAGGATTAGGAGGAAGCCGGAACATTGCTTTTATTTATTGACTACTGTAGCTCTCATTTAGCAAGTATTTATTGAGCACCTACTACTATGGGCTAGACAAGAGAGAGTAAGAGCAGAGAAGACAAAATTGCTGCCCTCATGAAGCTTATACTGTAGTGAAGGAGAAAGACATTGCATAGCTAAATACCCAAACATGTTATTTAATTACTACTGTGACTAAGATCACAGCAGAGTGTAGAGTGTGTTCTAAGTACCTGCAGACCTGACTTAGTGGGAAGGATCAGGGAAGGCTTCCTGGAAGATATGCAGTTTGACTTGGGAAAGTTACCTTCCTCCAAGGCTGGGGAAGGGTAGTACTTACCAGGGAAAAGAAGTCGAAGAGAGAAGGAATACTATTTCAGGCACTGGGGAATGGCATTTTGAACCCTCAGGGATCATAAGGAAGAAAGGTAGGTATTATCCCCTATAGGTGAGGGGAAATTGAGCTTTGTTATGAACCTCTCCAATTTCTCTCAACTATTAGCTGTCACTCCCACTTTAAGGCATAACCTACCCTGAAAGCTGCTGAACCCTTTTGCAGTGATGATCTTCATAGCTGAAGGAAGTCACATTCCATCTCTGGGGTCAGTCTCTGCATTTTTGTGGTAAGGGAATTTGATAGCTAATCTGTGAGTTGAACTACCTAGGAAGTCTAGGAATCTATGGAAAAATGAGGTTGGTGGATAATGTGTGAATCATAATATATAATGAGTGCAGTGGGAACGCTGTTGTTCAAGACCTAGAAAGATGAAGATTCCCTGGTAGACAAGCAGGAAGGAATGGAAAAGTCCTTGGGGGAGGAGAAGTTATCCTTGAGGTTCTCTAATTTATACAAAGAAAATGAAATACCCGTTATTAAATCTGACTCACACTTGGAGAGACCAACCCCACCTCATTGTTACAGCAACAATTTATAGGTCATTGTGGTCCTTCTTTTGCTTTTTGTTGCCGAAGGAAAGTGATGAAGTGGTGCCAAGAAAGTGGCAAATTGCCCTAAAAATCACATAAAAGTGCAATTTAGCACACACAGTTCTGCTGAAGAAAACCACCTTTGTTTCATTATTAGCTTCCCAGGGATTTCTTTCCTTGGTTGGCATTTAAGTGTGGAAACCTGTCCTTTTTTTTCTTAACATAATGAGACAGTTCTTATGTTTTAAGAACAATAGAAAAAAGCACGGAGAGTGATCGATACATTACTGGAGATTTATTAACCACCAACTGAAGCCTTATTGCCAACCTCTGGGTATGATTTGGAAAGACAAGGAAGCATAAACCTCTGTTGTTTTAAGTGAAAATAGAAAGAAATCTAATCTCTGAGACCATTGGATGAAAAATGTTCTATTAGGGATTTGCTTTGCCTTTTTTCCCCCCTAATTCAGGTTTGGGCTTTGACCTACAGACAAAGGAACAGCTACTTTGCTTAAAAGGCTTAGAACTAATGGAAAGGTAAACTCTAAAGTTATTTGTTGACATAATTTCTGACAGTATTTTCCCAGCTTCTGTTTCAGTTCTCTTTCTACTTGTCTGTACAGGCTTGACAAAAATACATCAAAATAAAGCTGTGCTAATGTGATCGCGTATCATGTTTCATGTACTCTGCATTTGATTAGCGGGATACATACAGGAAAAAGCAGGGTGAGGCAGGGGAGAAGGAAGAAGCTAAAAATGTTGATTCCCCACTGTAGTAGCAGGAAATGATTGAAGCTGAGACCAAACTTCAATGGAAAATGGGCTGTGAATTAAATATGACAGAGAGGAGGCAGATCAGTAAAGCCTTTTTAATCTGATGGTGAAGAATATGTTGTTCTTTAGGCCTGACCAGAGGGAGTTTGAAATTCAAATGATGCATGCATTCATTAATTCATTCTTTTATTTAACAATAGTTAAGTGCCTTCAGTGTGCCAAAAATTAAATGAGGTAATGGAGACACAATAGTGAAGGAGACAGATATGATCTTATGGTTTGCATTCTAGGGAGACAGGGACCTTAAATATATTTTCACACAGTGAAAAGATATTTATATTGTTATAATCTTATTAAATATTAAGAATTGTGAAAGCCAAGAAACCTTGTGGGGATGAAGATTGTTATGTGAAATTATTTTAAAGCTGAAACCTAGAGAATACAAAGGTGCTTCATTTTCATCTTTCATTACAGTTAATTTGGGGTTAGAACTTTGGGCCCTGTAAATGATATTTGTCTTCCTGAGTCCTGTTACTATAGGACATTCCCCAGTCTAAAGAAAGTGTCACATGTGGACTCAGAGAGGCCTTTGGAGATAGGTGAGGAAAGAGGAGAATCACTGTAGGTTGTTACATTTTGCATACAATTAGATGTAGCCCATGGACAACTTAACTATACCTCACCTACGTATTAGCTGGGTGAAAGACAAACTGTTCTTGTAGATGGAGACAGAGAGTGAAGAAAAGGCAATTATACTGACAGAAGAGTTTTACTTGGCTCAGAAGAGAAAGAGATGTTGACTGGTGTTCTAGTTTGCTAGCTGCCGGAATGCAATATATCAGAAATGGAATGGCTTTACAAAGGGAATTTAATAAGTTGCAAGTTAACAGTTTTTAGGCTGTGGAAATGTCCCAATTAAAGCAAGCCTATAGAAATGTCCAAAGAGTGGGCTCTTTCCAAGGGCCTACACAAAGGCCTTCCTCTCTCCAAAAGTAGCCTTGGGGGACACTGGGGAGATCACCGTTTTTTTCACTCCACCCTCTCCAAGGATTGGGGCTGCACTCAGTCTCTCTGCCATCTCCTGGGCACATGCTCAGCCCCTCCATGTGGTGGCAGCCAGGCTCTGCCCCTGGAATATGCTTCACCTTTTCCAAAGCCTGAGGTGACATGACTCTTCCATTGCAATGAGGTGGAAGGCCCATCCTCCGCCTTTGGGTCAAACTCACCCTCTCCACCCGCTTGGGTGGGTCCGCTCTCCTGGCCTGAGGCTTTTTGTCTTCAGACTTCAGCCTCCATGACTTTGTCATTTTTCCTCCAGTGTGTCTCTTCTCTATTCCTCTCAGTCCCACCTGACAGTGGTTTTCTTTATACAGATCCCACAACACTCTCACTGGCTTTTTGTACAGTAACCTTGGATCATGCCCATCAGATGAAAGGAGTTTCCATAAATCCTTCCTGGATAACTCCATGTCCAATCCTGGCTTTCTCTGAAATGGCCGACCAGGTCCACATTTGGCCACATCCTCATGTGGGGCACCATTCTCTGGGGTCTCCCTTCCTGGATACCCTGAATTTTCCAGAACTTCCATTTCTGGTTTCTTTGTACCCAAGAGTTAAGTCCTCACTTTATCTTTCTCCTGTCGCATTTCACTATAAGCTGCGAGGAGAAATCAGGCTGTACTTTCCACAATTAATTTGGAAATCTCTTCTGCTAAATATTCAAGTACATGGCTTTTAAAATCTGCCTTCCAGCCAAAGCCACTAGCCAATTTTGCCAGATTTATCTACTATATTAAAACAAGGATCACCTTCCTTCCACTTGACAATAACACGTGCTTCATTTCTATCTAAGGCCATATTAGCAGTATCTTTAGAGTCCACATTTCTATTAACCATCTCTTCAGAGCATTCTAGGCATTCTCTATCAAGCTCCTCATAATTCCACCAGAATCTTCCCCTTATACATTAAAAAAACCGTACCGACGTGTTTGGTATTTGTAAACTGCAGCAGCACCCCGCTCTTGTTGCCAAAATCTCTTCTAGTTTACCAGCTGACAGAATGCAGTATACCAGAAATTGAATGACTTTAAAAAGGGGAATTTAATATGTTACAAGTTAACAGTTTTTAGGTGTGGAAATGTCCTATTTAAGGTAAGTCTATAGAAATGTCCAATCTAAGGCATCCAGGAAAAGACACCTTGATTCAAGAAGGCTGATGAAGTTCAGAGTTTCTCTCTCAAGTGGAAAGGCACATGGCAAACACAGTCAGGGGTTCTCTCTGGGCTGGAAGGGCACATGTCAAAATGGTGTCATCGGCTAGCTTCCTTTCCAGCCTGGGAGGCATTTTCCTTCTGTATCTCCAAAAGTCACTGGCTGATGGACCCTCTGCTTTGTGGTGCTACAGCATTCTCTGTTGTGGCTTTCTCGTGGCTCTGTCATTCTCCCTTGTTCTCTGAATCTCCTGTCTTTCTTTCTTCTTGTTCTCTAGCTTTTTCCAAAGTGTTTCTTCTTTTCAAGGATTCTGGTAAAACCAATCAAGACCCACCTGGAATGGGTGGAGACATGTCACCTAATCCAGCTTAACAACCACTCTTGATTGAGTTATATCTCCAGGAAGATGATCCGATTACAGCTTCAAACATACAGTACTGAATAGGGATTAGAAGAAATAGCTGCCTTTACAAAATGGGATTAGGATTAAAACATGGCTTTTCTAGGGTACATACATCCTTTCAAACCTGCACAACTAGAGATAGCCAACTTAATGTTGGCATCCTTCAGATATCCTGAAGGTGAGCCTGGCTGGTCAGACCTGGGGCATTTATACTTACAAGGGTTGCAGGTACATTGTATTTTCTGATCTGAGGTGGTTGTGTAGAAATGATGGAAGAAACAATCCTGTCAACAGAGACAAAAGTGAAGTGAAAAGTGAAGCTGTTGGGAGCGCCAAGTATTCATTTTGGATGTTTCTGAAACATCGATATTCAGTTCTCCACTTGGTCTTTTTTAAATAAGTCAGTGGAATCACCATTCAATCTTTGTAGGCTCCTTTGAGGTTAGAAAGCCTTTTTCCTGGCCATTGTCTCACTAGATAGTCACAATAGTCCTAGGAGGTGGGCAGGCTGCTGGGTCCAATGTCTACCTAGTACTCCCTATGCCAGGATTAGGGTCAAAGACAATTTATCATTAGAATGTGAACTCTTTAAGGACAAGAGCTCACATGTTTGGTTCATAGTGGATCACCAGCACCCACCACCTAGTATGTAGTAACCACTGAACAGATATATGTTGAATGTATTGAATTACTAAAATTGTATTATGGTCTTTTTCTTGCCTCTTAGAGGTTAAAAAGGGGTGGGATGGTGGGATTGTTGGATGATCAGTAACGTCAACTGATGTTTTAAAAAAATTATGTTTAAGCCTAAAATTGAGTTCTGGCTATAACTAATGGCCTCCAAGACCTAGGAGATATCAGTTACCCAATCCTGTAAAAGGAAGTTTCCAACTGGGTGATTCTAAATCTCTTCTAGCTCTAACTTTCTATGCTGGTTTAGTTTTTCTACTGATAAATTTTCTCCACTTTTTTGGTTGTTGTTCCAGGGTTACTATTTTAGCATTTAAATCTTTGAAACCACCCTTAAGAAGTTTCACCTGGAAAGTCTGTAGAGCCAGTTTGCTGGATCTGTCTCGCAAATTTAAAATTTTTTCTTTGCCTCCTATTCTGTATAACTTGCCACACATCTTTAAAGGGGTAAAAAGACAATAGAAAACATTGTCAAGAGGGAGGAAATGTGAAAGAATAGGTCTGGCCTTGTCCTCCTGCAAAATGTAGAAAATCAGAATTTATGGACTGATGCTTGGCTCTCAAGCTAAAGAGTTTTTAAATCCCTGCTACTCGCCTCAGCTCTAAATTCCTCTTTTAGATTGTAAAGTTCCTGAGAAGAGAGACTGTGCCGTAACCATCTGTTATTTCTCCATGCCCAATTAGTATAATATAAAAGCATTAAATATCTGTTAAATGCATAATTGTATGACTGAGTCTAGGTAGAGGTGAAAGTGCTGCAGAAACCAAAGGATTAATGAAGAAAGGTGCTAAGCGAAGTAGACGCAATGATCATTCAGTGTTCAGAGAGCAGGGGAGTGTAAAATCGTGAAATTCTGGAACTGTCTGAAATGAGGGTGCAGTTAAAGCTAGAAATTTACAAATCAGCCCCAACACCCATTCCTGGGCCATGCCACATAAGTAAACCTTATGTGAGTGATAAGATGGAGAGTAGCAAAGTAGTGCAACCTCATCCAATGTGGGAAACTGAAAGCCACTGTGCTCCCGCTAATTGATGCTAATATGGACTATTGTCAGGCCTTCCACTTTTTTTTTTCTTAAAGCTGGATATCTGGTTGCTTATATAAAAGTGAGTTTAAGTATTTGCAACTATTTCTAATATTTTTGAGACACTGTGTGCTTAAACTATTCCAAGCTCTACTTTACATGAAAAGTAAAGTACTAATGGTTCTACTTATTTAAGAGCTATGAAGCAACAGTATCTAGTTATTTGATTGATGTTGTAAAAGACATTGGGAGTGCAGAGAAAGTTTTGAAACTGTCAAGAATGAAGAGAGACCAAGTAACTACTTACTACTCTCTTGCTCAGATGCTATCAATGTTTTAACACCCAGTAATCTTTTGACTCCATACCCCTTTGCTCTGCAGAGTGCCTCAGTTCTGCTCAGGTTTCTTGGCTCTTGATCTGGGCCCTTCCTTGTGATCTGAAGCCACCACTTACTTCATGCTCACACCAGAGACATTATGCTAAATTGAAATCTGGACATCTGATTGGATGTAGAAGCTTGATTTGGAAATGTCGCTTTGGAGACCTCTGGTTTGTGCCACTTGATGGACACCAAAACATTTGAATTTTCTTCCTTCTGATGTCAAGGTTTTGTTGCTCTATGTAGACACAGCTTCAATATCCTTTATGTGATGACCTGTCCTCACAAATGAAAATGTTGAAAAACATAAAAACAGGATTTTTTATTTGGATGCGCCTATAATCTGATGTGGAGGTAGGCAAATGTCCATCAGAGGCAGAGGGCAAGCTTGTATGGTAAACAAAGCCTTCCATGGTTCTCATCCTGTGACCTGATGGTTTTCTTTTTTAATGGTGTTCACTCACCAAAGCCATGCTTTTGAAAAATATTCATTTTACCATTATTTGAATTCATTTCTTTAATGTTGAATTCATAAGATCTACTTTGATGACAATAATTACTTAGCAGTCTCATAAAAGTTGTATCTGGCCATCCTGAATGGGCTCATTTATACATGGGCCACATAAAATTTGCATTCTTCTACCAGCGACGCAATTATAAATGGTGGTAAATATACCCAGCAATAGCCCAAGCACACTTCAGAGGCTTGTCACCTGAGAATGGTCAGAGTAGAAGTAAAATGTAATGTGTTTTACAAAATATGAACAACCCTAAAAGAAAGAAAATCTCTTTCAACAGGATTTGGAAGCAAATTAAAAAAAAAAGGTGGGGAGGGGGTGGATGGGAGTGATGTATTAATAGATTCAAAAAGAAAGAATGTCTTTATACAGAAAGAAAGCTCATTCCTATCATGGAGTTCAGGGAGAGGGAAGGAAAAGTAGGCGTTACAGATATTTCCTTTTTAAAAAATACTATTTATAATTACATCAAGATGATTTCTATCTGAATAGCACATTAGACTTAATAACTGAAGGCAGCCTTGAACTTTTTTTTATGACTACTCGGTATGCTCCCGAAGAAGTTCGCCCCTGGGTCAGGAAAGTATAGGAAACCTCAAGACTGTGGTGGGAGGTTAGACATATGCAATAAAGGGTATATTCTATGAATATTGGTGAGAATTAAAAGCACTTTATTTTGTGGCTCGTTGAGGAAACATGTGGTTGACACTGTTCAGAAATACTCCTCAGTGGCTTTAATGGGATCGTGTGTGGAAAGATTTGGAGGGTAAGTCATCTCGGCTGGGAACGGATGCTCTGCAGACCTCTCGGGCTTTCCCATTTCTTTTTAAATTAGAGTTTCAGTTCAACGAAATCCTTTAAAGCCAATGAAAATGAATCAGCAGAAGATAAACGCGTTCAGAGCAGAATTGTAAGCCACAAAACACTTTCGGTCAATTCTTGATAGCCTCTGCACTCTTCTTTCAGTAAACTTCCCTGCTAGATGCTCTCACAGTACCCACTACTTCAGCTCCAGGAACTAAGGACAGTTGTAATTTTAGATATGTGGGTGATTCTTAGATTAACATCTTCTCCCCAAATAGGGCAAAACATGAGAGAAACTGGCCATGTATCAACCTTCACGTGTGTCAGGCTTGAATCATGTCAAGGTCTGCCCACTGTTGTATCCTCAGGGCCCATCACTCTACCGAACCCATGTAGATCCTTCATTAGTGTTTATTAGAGTTATTGTAAGAAGTCAGGATGGTGGGAAAGCTAGACTATTTTAATATATTCTGGGATGCCAAATAATCCTTGAGTTTTCTCTTCTCCGTCCCTGTAAGAACAGTCAGAGGCTGGAATGGACAAGCAAAGGTTCCACGTGGTGGGCACATGCCTGGCTTATAATAAATCCTTGAAACATATTTAGGGAATTGAATGGGCTCTGTCTCTATTGTTCCCTGTTAATAGTGTCTGAAAAATAGTATGTCCCCAATAACTTTTGTAGACTGAATGAATAGTATATTGAGGTAAGTGTCTTTCTAATATACTGAAATATCCCACAACTATGTAAAAATTCTTCCTAGCAACAATGGGACCTGCAGGAAGTGATTGTCAACTGACTGTGTAAGGTCAATCCTTGAGTCTTCAAACCATTCCTTCCCCCAGAAAGTAGTCCTATCTTGCTATGTCCATCGCCACTATTTTTAATGAATGTCCTATTTACATTTGATAGCTTACAGCATAAAGGAGAGTCATAGACCTTACAATCAAACTCATCGTCCAGGCATTTTTGTTGTAATTGAAGAGATGAACTATGAGCAGGGACTTCTGAAATACGAATATCAAAATTTGGTAGTCTTCATCAGGAGATAGAAATAGGGTAAGATAATGGGTAATTGGAGCTGAAGGGATACAGACTGTGCAACAGGACTGGATACAAAAGCTCAGAAATGGACAGCACAATACTACCTAATTGTAATGTAATTATGTTAAAACATTGAATGAAGCTGCATGTGAGGTATAGTTTTTTGTTTTTTTGCTTTTTTTCTCTATTATCGTTTTATTTCTTTTTCTGTTGTCTTTTTATAAATCTATGCAAATGTACTAAGAAATGATGAATATGCAACTATGTGATGATATTAAGAATTACTGATTGTATGTGTAGAATGGAATGATTTCTAAATGTTTTGTTAGTTAATTTTTTTTAATTAATAAAAAAAAATTTGGTAGTCTTATATGGTGGCACAAGGAGGTCTGAGAAGAGAGGAAAATGTCAGGTCTGTTTTGAGGAAGTTATTGGTCTAAAAGCAGGAGTCAGTAAGAGGTGCCATGCCTCCATGAAAACAAACGAACAATTTTCCTAGCTGCTTGTTAGAGAGAGTGACTTAAACTTCTAAGCTGGAAAGAGAAAGAGAATAGCATTTACAGATAAGACAGTAAGCTTCCTTGCTTCCCTCTCCCTTTCTTCTCTCCCCTAATCGACCAAATTGAGGAAGATTGGGGGGTGAGATCAAAGTGGGTACTGATGCAGGAGGCCCTTCTAAGAGAAGATTGCAAGGTACCTGTTGGTGTACGAGAAATTTAAATTAACGGAAAGCCTGTTGGCTCTCTTCCCAACATCCAAAGCCAGGGCTGCCTCCCTCCAGGGGAGTGTACTATTTCTGTGTTTATTGTTTGGGGCCTCTGTTTGTGTTAACTGTCAAAATGACTTCAGGGTTGCTACTTCTACTACAGAGTGTGATTTGGTTTATGTACCAGAAGAATCAGACTTGACCAACTTTTTTTCTGATTTATTTTCTCCAAAGCCTATGTGCTTTTGTTGGTTTGTTTTTTAGAAATGGGAGCTGTGATGCTCTGGGATACAAAATTCACTGTCATGGACTGGCTTCAGTAATTACTTCAGTAAATTATAAACATATTATTGAGTTTAACTGTACAAGAGAAGCTTCAGACGTTCTTTAGGTTCAATATTTTTATTAGCTCTAAAATAAAATTTAATGTAGCCCTTTTCTTAAAATATTTTAATGGATATTACCTATGGAAGACAGCTCTAAATACAGCTGAATTATGAATGTGACTTAGTATTTTATTATACTCTGGAAAATGGCTTTATCAGATTTAATATCGACTAGGCCCAGCTGTTCAATAGCCTGAATAAATATGTGTTTCCCTTTATTAGAAATCTATCATACCCAGGGCATAGGCCAATGTGTTGGCATTGTAAATCATGTGGTCTTCCCAACTGTTTAGTCTCTAGGCCAGGAAGAGGCTTTCATAAACCCATAGGGGGAGACATTCTTTGGGCTGGGTAAGAAATTAGGGGAGGAAAATAGTCAGAAGAGGCATGAAGAGGAGGCTGTTTTACCTGTTGGTTTCTGAGCATCCCTTAGAAATGCTCCTGCAGTAGACTGATAGGCTCAAAGGCTTGCATTACTCTCTTGTATGTCTCATTGAAAAATACAGAAAAGAATCAAGCTAGGCAGTGTGCTGTATTATTACCGAGGTGAGTAAAGACTGGGCACCTATAGGTCAGTTGTAGACTAATTCTAGAACGTATTCGAGACTTCAACATTCTGGATGGCAGAGGTCTCCAAGCTAGGTACACTGGTCTTCAGGCAGGGCATGGAAAAATATTATAATGTCTGTTTGCATTTAGGTTTTGTTGAAAAATTAATTACACTTTGGTAGTATCTAGTATATATGGGTCAAAACAACAACACAACAAAAATAATAATATATATGGGTCAACCATAGCAAATACATGTATTTTATAAGTAAAAGTATCAGAAATGCTTATAAATTTCTTTTTTTTTAACCAGTTGAGATATGTGTTCAACCATGACTGTTTTGGCTCAGGGACTCTTATTTCCTAGAACCCAGCAGGGACAATCTGCCTCATTAACTTATTCTTTGCCCAGAATCTTACCGTTTTTCTTCAGATTGATTTGTGGTGTGTTATTGGGCCACCCTTGTCATTGAGAGTCCCTGTGCTTTATATGGCAAATATATTATTCTTAATTCTCCTCCATTTACAAAAACTTCTGGAGGAATTTCAGACTTGAGCTTTACAGATTATTTACTGAAAAGAACCCGGGAGTTATTGCTATCCATTGGGTAATTAGGTAGTTCCAAGGAAAATAATAAAACTATTTTGTGCCTGAGAGATTAGAACGGCACACGGTGACTCATATTAGTCAGCTGAGTAATTATGTAATTACAAAAGAAGGGAAGAAAACCCTTCAGATTGTTTTTCCTAAGAGGCCCTTTTGGAAGGGTTCCAGCCCATCAGGTACTTACATAATTAGGTCGGGGGTGCAATCCATAAGGAAAGGCTGAGGGATTCATTAAAAAAAAAAAAAAATGTTTATGTGAATGAACCCCATAGAAGAAGGAAAAAGGAGTTTTTAAAAGAGTCACTGCAGCTTCCATGCCTCTTCTGTAGGCCCTTTATGTGCCCCCAGAAACACGGTGCTTCCTAGGAACTTGAGGCAGGGGAAGGTAGAGCGGTAAAGCACAGTGAGACGCTGTGACATTTGTTGGAAAAATGACCGCTATTTCCTCAGCATACTGTGCTATGTGCTCACTTCCAGCCCCTCAGTATGGTGGGTCTTACTGTGTCTTCCACTACTTTAGAAATGAGTAAACTGAGAGGCACAAAGAAGTTGAACCTAGGTCCTTGGTCCTTCTGGTTTCAACACCGGTGTTCTTTCTACTGCACCCATGCTGACCACCAGCATTTCTGAACTGAAATGTGCAGATCATTTTGCTTGAATAGATTAGGAGTATAAATTCTCATTTCTTCACCTTTACAAAGTGAAAGACACTGGATGGAAATGGTTAATTTGGAGATTTGGGCCATGTAAATTAGAGATCTGGATTTTTGGCATGGTTGTTCTGAATATTATGCCGTTCAGAACACTTTGCACAAAGCAAACCTCCCCAACACCACCACATGCCCTAATATATAATATCCCAATAAAATGCATCTGCCGTTTCCATGTTAACATGTGTCAGTATAGGTAGAATGTTCCAATTTTGAAGGAATGTGTTGTTATGATGACAAAGGGTTCATATCATTGTGAGGTGAGGTTTTGCTTAACACATATTCACTCATAGTGTTTAATATGTTTATAACTGTGTCTACATTTCTGGGACATTCTGTAAGTGGTGCTTAACTTTGTGATAGCAGAAAACTAGTAGATTCTCTTGCCAGACAGTCTCAGAAATCTTTACTCTTTATCTGATTATTGTATAGAATTTTAGGAGGAATAAAATATTTCTGCAAAGAGATGAATTAAGACCACGCTTATTTTGTCAGTTCAGTAATGACATAGTCTTTAGTTCAGAAATATAAGGCATAGTTTCAGCTGATTTGGAGAAGTTTAGGCCAGTTTTCAGTAGCTCAGAATAAGCTGTGGGGTTCTTGAGAGTGGAGTGCCCAAGAAATGAGCTCCCAGGAAAAAGGAAATGGGTTGGAGGGGTCAGGCTGGGATTCATCTAGAAATGCTTCCCATGGCCAATTTGAAACAAATTTGTCTTAATCTAGCACAGACTCTTGCATTCATGTGATTTGACTCAGACCTGTCAAAGGCCCACCTAATATTGATTTAGAGTTCCCAAAATTGCAGTGTTGAGGCCAGTGAAATACATACAATTTGGGCTGACAAGTTATGCTTGTTCGTTTTCGCCATTCTGAGCCATCTTTTTCCAATTGAGATACTTGTCCTGAAAAAGTTGGGAGACTTTCTGGGACAGGCTATGAGATTCATAAAGATAACAGTGCATACTTTGAACGTTATGGTCCTATAGATGTGCATGGCTGTCACATGATTCTTGTGTAGTATTAAGAATTAAAGCATATGATCTTAGCTCAGCATCTTCTCATGGTTGGACTTTTAAGTACTGATGGGGAGCCATGAATGATTTCTTGTAATTTTAATGAATCCCTCAAATATTTGAGAGGAGCTGCCTAACTTTCTGAATATATTTATTCCTTTGACAAATATTTTCTTGGGCACTGCAAATAAAAAATAAGTAAGAAATAGTTCCCTGCGAGGTGTCTAGTTGTGAGGGATGTGATGAGTGCTTTAATCAAGCACAGAGGAGAAGGGCTACTGTTCACTATTCGAGGAAGGAAAGTTTCATCGAAGAAGGAGCTTCAGTCTGGATTCTAAAGGCTTATTAAAAGTTTGCTAGGCAGGCAAGGAAGGATGTTTCAGGGAGATGGAAAAGCGTATGTCAAGCTCATATAACTGTGACAGGTTCTAGATTCACAAAGTATCAGGTGACAATATTTAAGACTCATGTCAGAATAGCTGTGGAGGAATCAAGCCTAAAATGCCCTGCTTCCCGGACTCTGGCTATGACAAGGAATCTTGCAGGGAGCAGGTTCACGATGGCAGGGTTAGCCTTCATTGAACATGCAAAACACATTTCATACCTTACAACCAAATTCATTATGAAAATGGTCAATTTTTTACACAAAAAGTTATGAGGCTCATGAGCTAGTATATTTTTAAATAAAGCTTTACTTCTCTAAAAGCTCATGATTTCAGAAAATTGAAAATTGTGTCCTGTTATACTTGAGTTGAAGTGATTTGGTTTTAGAGGAAACATTTGCTTTTGCACTGATTTGAAATTTTTTTCTTTTTAATTTTAACACCTTAAATTTTCCTTTACTGTTTATCCAAGCTTTATTAGTATTCAGTTTGAGAAGTTAATTAGCTCTACAAGATTGCATGCGCTGCCATTTTCCAGCACTGACTCCTGTTTCCAAAACGAACACTTTTTACTTTTAAGCAACTTTCTTTCAATCCGTGTCTAGTATTTTAAACTTCATACTTTTTTGATTATTCAATTTTATGCATCCTTTACTGACATTCAGTTATAGAAGGTAGATTTAATACGTTCATGTCACATTTAGGTGCTCAGTTCCCTACCCCCATTTCCAATGTAGGTATAGCACAATTTTATTTAAACCACATTTAGTGTTAACAGACGATTAGGTAAACGTTGCTCACAGATGATGTAATGCACTGTGATTGCCTTTCTCTCTGTCACATGAGTTGGCTTGGTGATGATTGACCAGCTGCCCCTCTTCCCACAATTTAAAGTTGTAATTCTTTCTGGTCTGCTAAGTTATCCATATGCTTTCCAGCAACTAAAATTTTGTTGACATCTTTCATACGCACAAGTCTACTCACCCTTTCTCTTTAACTTGTAGATTTATGCCTTTCTTTGGTGAGAAGGGAGAGATAAATGCACGTTTTCAATATGCCATGTTTAACAAAAGCAGAATAGGCTTTCTATGTGGGGCCACAAGAAAAAAAGGGAGTAAGTGAAAATGTCTAATCATTGCAGAGGAAAAGCAGGTGTTGAGATAGAGCAAAGTTTTAATCCTTGTCAGTGGTATTAAGAAACACAGATAAAATACTTGCATGGAGGAGGAATAGAAAGGTGTAATTGCCATCGTGAGCATTCTATCTGTATAAATGTGGGAGAGAAGGCGTGTTTGCAGCAATAAGAAAAGTCTTGACCCGGAGTTAGAAGGAAAGAAAGAAAGGCAGCTTGAAAGAAGACCTACCTAAGGATGCTTCATGCCTAAAAACCAAAGTATAGTCCAGCCTCTTTGAATCCTAAGTGCATAAAAATATGAGAAGAATGAGAGGAAGATAAGGATAATGCATCTTTGAATTGCTAAGTAAAGAAAAAAGCTTTTATTGTTAATCAGAGCTTTGTTCTGTCACTTACCTATTTAAAAATAAAACCGCACTTTCAATTCAATTGATGTGGTTAAGATACTGTTATTAATTCATTAGGAACTGTGAGCTATCGTGGAACAGATACGTCAAGGAAGTTAGAGTTCAGAAAATAGGATGAGGCATAATGAAAGGTAAATTAACATAAGTACTGAGAGAAAGAAAAAAAAAGAGCAAGTAGAAGAGAATGCCAGCTAGCTAAGAATTTATGCAGATGATAAACAACCTTTATGCCCAAAGGAGGTAACATCTAAAAATTGGCTTTGAAAGAAAGACTTCCCAGGCAAAAAATTGTGAGAAATGGATGCTGGGTGAAGAGACAGAATGTGCTGTGTATGACAGAATGGCAGGAAGAGTCTGGTTCACTTGGGGGGCAACCAACAGTGAACTTGGGAAAGACTCTTCAGGTCACTGAAAGAGTTGGCTTGGAGGCTCATGAAACAGATTGATGAGAGAGGGCTTTCATTAGGGTTTCTGAGGGATCAACCATATTCCTTCACCCATAAGTTCTGAACCTTTTGACGTCTGGAAATAGCAATCAGAGGCAGATTACAACCTGCAGAATTGCTGATAAACCTAATTTGGGAGTGTAGTTTGGAGGAGGAGCTAAGTCAGGCTTCCAAAACATTTACCCACTTGATCACAATAGAGCACATTGACAACTACACGCTCTGCAGCTTCTGCATCAAAAAGGATTGAGCTGGTGAAGGAAAAGGAGAAGAGGGAAGTCTCATGGCAAACTACTTCCCAAGAAACCAGGCTCGTGCTCAGCTATGTCATATACACAGCGAGCTCATCTCAGTCTTACCGGGCTTGGCAGAAAACGAGTCTTCTCTCAAACACAGTGGTCTTCTGAAACATGCAATGGGTGTGAAATCCCTTCTAGAGAGAGGTGGTATGAGGAATAAATGCTCCCCCCAGCAGCATTAACGAGTAGGTTGAAGAGCTTGTGTGGAGCTCAGTGATACAAGGAGACCCTCTACTAACTTTAGAGTAGGATATGAGGGTAGAGATATAGGAAGAAAAATACGGCAGCTATAGATAAAACAGATTAGAATAGGATGAAAAGGAGATAAGAGAAGTTGGTGTGCTAAGATAGTAGGAATAGAAATAGGACCAAGGTAAATTTAAAGCATCATTTGACAGTGAGTATAGAGAGATGGGACAGATATAACAGATGTGAGAAAAGGAGTAAAAAACCACACACATGTGAAGACAGCTGGAAAAGGGGAGCAAAAGGACTCAAAGGTCACTGGTTCAAATTTGGGTGCTGACATTAAGGGTGACTGCATTCACAGAGATGAAGAAGTTATTACAAATAAAAACTGGAGAGGAAAATACGTTGTTGTGAACATGATGAATTCCTGAGGTTTCAAAGGTCTAACCTTAGCCAAATGTCCAAGAGCATATTATAAATATAGCTCTAAACTTCAGAAAGAGCATCAAAGCTAAGAGAGAGATGAGATAAAGAGCTTGTACTAGAATGTAAATCCCTAAGCATTCTGTTTAGGTCAGCTGACATTCCCCCCCCCCCCCCAAAAATAAATGAATGAAAGAAGTGATACGGTGATTTATATTTTTTAGAGTCTCATCATAGACTGACCCTTTCAGTAGCTCAGATACCATTACCAAACCTTTATGATGAAGACATCAATTAATTGAGGTGAGCCACTTACCCTCCCTGTGCCTGGCTTCTCATGAGTAAAATGGAGATATCAGTACATACCCCAAAGGGTTGGTGTAAGAATTAGATGAGTTAATATTGTTAAAATGCTTAGGAAAGTGCCTGGCATGTAGCGAGTACAACGAAATATCTGTGGCTCTTTTTGTGTTTTGGTTGTCACTGATCAGGTGGCTGTGTTTTACTCCTTTGCATTCCTCATACTGTGTATCATTTAATTTGTCATGCAGCAGGTGCCCAATAAGTGGCCACTGAGGATAATCACCTGTTGACAGTGGCATTTGGCTGAGAGTCATTAACTCCGCTGTTCTACTGGTGCTTAGACCTGTGAAGCAACTTGCCAAACATCACAAAGCTAGTAAGTAGAAAGTTAAAACTTAACTGTAGGTTGTGTAATTTCAAACTCGGTGCTCCTTCCCACAAAAGCTAGGGTGTCCTCCAGATTTCACTAACTTAACCCCGAAAAGTGTTTTATCACTCCTACTAGATGCCTAGTGTAAGACACTTTGCTTTAGTGTACATACCCAAGGCCCCGAGCTTCATCGCAGTATATATTCCATGATCATTGAAGGAAGAAAAAGAGAAGGGGTATCCACATGCATTTCATGGCCAAAGCAATCCCACATCCATACCTAGCTGAAGTCAGACGGAGGAAATGGAACTGTACCTTATATTCCGAGGAGAGGAGCACCAGGACGTTTGTGAACAGCCCTAATTATTATGAAAATACTTGGCAGAGCCGGGGTGCAAACGGTCTGCCTAATTCCAGAACCTCTTCTCTTGACCACCTCAAGTAAACTACTTCCCAAATTACATTATAGGCTACATTAAAACTAAATTTTGAGGTGCAAAAGAAGTACAGTTTATGGATTTAGCAAATAAAAACACAGGATACCTGGTTAAATTTGAATTTCAGGTAATAAATTCTTCTAGGACTGGTATTTCACAAGCAATAATTGGGACATACACTAAAAAAAAAAATTTATTTACTGAAATTCAAATCTTACTGGAAGCCCTACCCTGTGTCTGGCCATAAAGGAGCCTTATAAATCTAAAATAAGGTAGGAAATAGCTTAACTCTTTTTGAATGGACACCTATAGGACCAGAATGAAGAGACTACTATATTTTGGGAAAAAGTGGAAATTAGTTAGATTATAATGGCAGGTAATCTTCTAAAGGTCAGCTCCTACAGGGAATTCCTCCATGGAAACATAAAGTCTATTGCAAAGTAAAACTTATATTCTCCCTTACCTTCTTGCTAAAGCATCCTTCCCTCACACCGCATGTAATGGCATGCTTTCCACGCAGAAAAATATTTATATGAGAGTTTCCTTTGCATGATAAGAGTAAAGAAACCCGGAGTCACAAACACTGAGCCTCAGGTAAGGTGCGAAACAGACATGTTTTTTAAAGAAGAAAAAGAAGAGATGATGCTGTAAGAGTATGTGGGCAGTAACAATAAGATTGCCCTCCCTCTTAGGTTACCCGGACTCAACTTTTATTATCATAGTCAATATTGATAGTTTGGGGCAGTGCCTGTTAACTGGGATGTGAGTTCAGAGAAGAATATTGCAAGTATTAAAACTGGAAAGTAGCCCTAATAAGGAAAGACAAAAAGAGCTGGCTATTCCAGGCTGAAGAAAGAGTTTTTAAAGAAAGGATGGTACACCTAACCCAGCAAGCAGCATTGCCTCTGGGGCACAAGGAGTCTGGTTTATGGCAGAATTTGATTTTAGCTCAGCTTTCTGTCGCTAGATGCAAGACCATGATGGTGATAAACCTAATGGGTGGGCGTTATGGAAATCTGCCTGCCGTCCTCTACCCAGAGACTTAAGAAATTAAAGACCAAGTTAGCACACATTTTGGCCTTGTTTCTTGACATTCTCTCAGTTACAGGGAAAGACACCAGATACCTATCAAAACTCTTTCCAACTCTTTGAAACTATGATAAATTATGAAATTAAACTCAGTCCTTTCATACAGCCATGTTGAGGATCTTGTTTTGTTTTTTAAGAAAAGTTGCTGCAACTTCCCTATATTGAACGTAGTTACTTGCCTGTTTTTCCTCCACATAAGATTGATCAGGTTTTATTTACATTTGCCTTGTCCTTGATCCAAATGCAGTTTCTTTTGCAGAGTATATCCTCAGTACATTCTTTCTGAATGAATTTAATTGAATCCTCCACAGAAGTCCATCAGACCCAAACGCCGAGCTTTATGCTGGCATTCTAGCTGGGAGCCGTGTTAGGAGAAGTTAAATGGCTTTTCCTCTAGGTACACATGCGCTTGGAGGGAAACAGTTATAACACTCTTGAAAATCACTTGCAAACAATCAAAAAAGAAGTCTAGTGCCAATAAAATACAGCTCACATCTTACATAGATGTCGATGGAGAACCTGACAGGTTAGTGGGCTTAGAAGACACTTTGTTTCAGATGTTGGGTAAGAATTTTCAAGCTTCTCTAGGGTATCTCAATCAATTAGGGCACTGTAGCAAGTTTAGGGTTTGGGGGTAAGGCCAGCCAAATATAAGGGAATTAGTATGGCTAATTCTATTAGCACCTTCTATTGCTAAATCTTTTCACCCCGCTAAACAGAAACTCTTTCCCCATTAAGCATAATTTCCCATTCCCCCAAATTTTGGAAGGGAAAATGGGTAAAATCACTGGACACCTTTGCCCTATTCATTCCACACAAATGGCTTGGGCTCTTTCTCTGTGCCTGGTACAAGTCATGACCCTTGCCTTGGAGGGATGCCCAGTCTTTGGGGGTGGGGTGCAGGGTAAGGGACCCACCTGGACACACTTTCAGTACAACGAGAGCAGGGTTAGAATCAATGGATAACCAGGCTCTGAGGTGAATTAGTGAAACCCGTGTTCAATGAACTACAAGCAGTTTGTGTGACGAAACATAGACTTAAGACAAACCACTCATATCCCAGACACTCATTCATTGACTCATCCATTGGTTTATTTGTTCATTCAGCCATTTTAAGGCAATGATACATAGCTAAACTCTATGAAAAATAAATAGATGAATGGTGGGTGCTTCCTAACTTTGAGGCGGTGATTGCCTAGTAGGGAAGAGGCACCGGAGTAACTCTGAACCCCAGTGTAAATAGATGAAGGAGTATAGGACAGAGCACTGGGATAGGAGGCCAGTGGGGAGCCACCTGCTTTCTTAGTTGGCACTGTATGACGCTTCTGATGTGAAGCATCAGCTCACTTGTTTGTGTACTTGGACATTTGGGCAGAAGGTGACTTTATTCAGGAGGTACAGGATGAATAAAGGCATGGGGGTTGGACATCTCAGTAGTGCACCAACAACTTTCTCTTATCTGCTTGCCCCTGAGATGGAGGGGACAGGGTGGTAATAACAGCTGGACAAATCTGAGAAGCAGGGGAAGTTTGGATGCCACAAAGGATGTAGCAAAAGGGCTGGGGACATGAAGAGCTAAATGTGTCTACTTAGCTATTTTGTCAAAGGCCAGTCCTGCTTAGGAGTCTGCAAAGAAAACTCAGATTATTTATGTGCTACCCCCAGCAATATATTGGAGGCTGAGAGTTATTGAGCTAGTTCAAAGCAATCTCGATTATTGAAAATGAATGAAATTGAATTCCACTTCCTACAGAGAGTCATTTATTGAGAAACAAAAGCAATTAATATCGAAAATAAAATAATTGTGAACTTCTGAACTAAATTACCACGCAGATACGATGTACTGTCTCATAAGTCTTTAAATACTTCGTGTTAGAAAACTGTAACAGCAGTCTCTGAACCAGACCCTCCTCATCATTAGCACTCATTCATTCTGCTTTTGCCAGAAAGCAGTTCTTGAGAGTAACCAATTAAAGGCAAAGTTTCAGAAATATTGCTCCAAATTAAAAATATACAAAGAGGTTTGTGATTTTGGCTTGTAATTAATCCTGTCATATGGAAAATTAAAAAAAGAATAAACTGAATTTGTAAGGTGTTTCATAGTTCATTGGTAACACCTGGAAACTTTGTATGTGGTTGCACATTTGGCATCGTTGTAAATATATACATGCCATGTATTCGATGAATAAGTCCACTGTCAACATCAAGCATCCTTGTGCAACAGATTCATAAACTAAAGGCTCTTAAGAATTGAAAATTAGAAGATAGAGATGGTACCTATATTCTAACTCACAAAGTCCCACCTTGAGTTATTTTGCTTTATGGGAACACTATGGAGTTCCTGGAACTGCTCGCCCTTTATCCTTACCCTTTCCCACTTTGGGAAACTTAAGTAGGTTTCCCCAAAGCTGAGCCTGTGATGAGAATTTGGGGAAAGTGCTGGGTGGGGTAGGGCTAGAAAGGGAAGGAGGCCAATAAAGAGGTGGGATCAAATAAGGTTCCATGGAGAGTAATTTCGGTTCAGTCCTGCCAGGGAACACTGAGATCAGAATCAGACACACTCTGCAGTCATCCCAACCAGGGATGAGGACACCAGAGTATTTCTATCTGTATGTCTGATAATCCTCTGACAGAAGCACCAGTGCTGGCTGTTGGGAGTTAAAGTATTAGGACAAGATGATGGGTGCAAAGAGGGATCTGAGGAGATGGAGGCAGGACCTTGACAGCATCTGACACACCAGCCATGCCAGGTATTTCGTGGCTATCATAAAATGCCTTGGGACCACAGTCTGATTTTACCAATTTATGGTGACCGTAAAGAACTATCATCCTGCTGGGACACGTGCCCAACTCTTGGCAGTCTTCTTGATTCAGGGCCCTTTTATGTTTCAAAGGGGACAAGAAATCATTTTTCTGCTAGTGACAGGCTAGAAACAGAGATTCAGCATGTGCTAGGTGCTCTACTAAGTTAGAAAACCAAACTGGCTAGGGGTGGCCATCTCAACTGCTAACAGAGGCCAGGCAGATAACATTAATGTGAGAACTTCCACATGGCTGGTATGAGGTATCAGGGAAGAGTGGAACCTATAGAAAACTGGAGAAAGTTGCCCATCTAAAAACATTGGAATCTAATACTTTAAAAATACTGGCAAACAAAACAAAACATATTTGTGGGCTTAATTTGGCCTGCAGCCTACCAATTTGCAAAACTGAATGCCTAAAATAAATGACTTCAATGTGTGTGTGTATATATATATATATGGTCTGAGCATTGCTAGGAAACGTTCCAGAATACAGAAAGCTGATAAAGAAGAATTTGAAACTGCTCACTGGACTCCTATCACCTGTTTAAATTTTGGAACTCAGCACAATAAACACTCTTACCATGCCATTTTAATGAAATGGCATTATATCCAACAGTATATATCTAAAACCTGTTGATTTGTTTAATATTTGAAGGCATCTCAGGATAGATAATTTGAGCCTTTATTGTGGCTGAAAATTTGCCATCAGCATTTTGAGAGGATAGAATTCTTTAAGTTTTTTCAGCAGAATATAACTGTCTCTTAAAGACAAAGTGAATTACTGTGTTGGTGCCATCTTTCCTTTGCCACTGTCCAGAATCATGAAGGACGAACAACCCACTAAAGTCCATGTAAATTAATTAAATGTAGTACCAGTTACTCAAGTAAACCACACTATTAGTGTATGAGACGATGCTGGTTTGAAGTTTACATGCCCCAGAAAAAACCATGCTCTTTTAATCTTAATCCAATTTTTGTGGGACGTTCTTTAGGGTGTGACCTTTTCATTAGATTGTGTCCATGTTGTTGTGGCTCTGCCCATCCAAGGTGGGTCTTCTTTAGTCTACTGGAGTCCTTGAGAGAGCTCACTGAGAAAGAAAGAGTTCAGAGTGACACAGAGTAAAGAGATGGAACCAGTAGACAGAAGTTTGGAGATGTCTAAGAGATGAAACCCATTGTTGCTCCAGAGAAGCTAAGTGAGGACCCACAGATGCTTAAATAGAAAGCCACTGGAATTAGCTGTTTGGAACCAGAAGCCAGAAGAGAAGGACAGCAGACATAGCAATGTGCCTTCTCATGTAACAGAGAAACTCTAAACAACATCAGTCTTTTCTTCAGAGTCAATGTGTCTTTTACTGGATGCCGTAGTTGGGACATTTTTACTGCCTTAGAACTGTAGACTTGTAACTTAATAAATCCCCTTTATAATCCGTTTCTGGTATTTTGCACTCTGACTGCCTTAGCAAACCAAAACAGAGACTTTGTTAGACTTTCATAATATTTTATTTTGTGGTGACATTCTCCAAGGACTCCTGCCTTGAACAAGGATATCTTTGGGATATCTGCCATGAATTCTTCAGTGATGATCAGGCAGATCATTGAAAGTGTTAGTTCCTATCCTTAAAGTTTATGGACTGAATCTGAGTAGTCCTGCTGCTTTCTATAAGCTTTAAAAGTGTTTCTGCAAGAAACTTCTGTGTTTGCTGCATTCAATATGCAAACCAGGTCCTATTGACAGTTATAAACCCATGGAGAATAAACACTTGAGAAATCTTTTGCAATGAGCATACTTGTACAACCATCCTGTCATACTGTAAAATATTCCATCATTAGAGAATTTGCAGTTATCACTGTAACTTTTCTAATTATATTTGAGGATTGGTGTTTTAATTTCCTAAGCTTCTTAATGCAAATACCACATAACAGTTTGGCTTACGCAATGGGAATTTATTCAGTCATTGTTGGAGTCCATGAAAATGTCCAAATCAAGACATAATCAAGGTGATGCTTTCTTCCCAAAGACTGGCTGCTGGCAATCCTTGGCTCTTCTGCCATATGGCAAGGCATATGGCAGATGCGTCTGCTGGTCTCTCCCTTCTTTTCTAGGTTTCATTGCTTTCAGCTTCTTGTTTCTGTGACTTTCTTTTTCTCTGTCTTTATTCATTCCATTTTATAAGACTCCAGTAGAAGGATTGAGATCCATCCTGAATGAGGTGGGTCACATCTTTATTGAAGTAGGCTCACCAAAAGGTACCACTTACAATGGGTTTACAACAGGAATGGATTACATTTAAGAACATGATTTTCTGAGGTACATACAGTTTCAAACCACCACAATTGGAGCTGGGTTTTGGTATCCTAGCTCTTTTCCTCCACTTAAAATTTTAAAGAGAAATGCATTTTTTTAAGAAATGCTTTTTTTAAAAAAAAGATTAAATTTTATAATCCTCATCTTTTGGAAAAGTCACAAGCAAAAATGTATATAAAAATAAAGTCTTTATCTAGATTGGCTTGCCTCACTGACAGTTTGCCAGATAATGGAGTAACTTTCCACTTCACTTTTTCATTTGAAGACTTGGCCTAGGAAAGGGTTATTCATTTATGGACTGTATGGAACAAGAGCAGCTTCAAAGGAAAAATGAGGGGACTCCTGTTTCAGTTTCCTGACCTTTAAATTATATTTGTGCTTGCTTTCATATTTCAAAGATATGATGAACTTCTATTCATTCGGCTTACTGGAGGAAGGCTAGTCCAAATGACCAAGAAAGCTCAATTATTAATGATTTCAAAAGAAATGGAATATTTTTTACTATAGATGGTGTGTCCAGAACTTAGCCAATAAAGTCTTCTAAAATAGCTCTTAGAGAAATTGAACTATTCACTAAGAATTATTTATATAGATTTGTTTAAAAATAGACTATATACACTATTAGTTGCTTTAAAAATCTGTCTCTATAGGTGATACAAAGACACACTTCTGAACAGTTAGCATCATATTTCATTTTTTCCTGTATTAAGCCTTTTTTTCTCTCTTTTCTGCTCATACCATTGGTTCTTCATGCACTTCCATGGTGCTTAGGTTGTAGAGTTTGGCTTTAGAAAATATGCTTCCTGACTGGTAACTTTCACATAAATGGCACTAGAGTGCCATTTAGTTAATTATATTTGGAGTTCAAAGTTTTGATTATGGCTACTTTATCAGATGTAATCTTTTAAAGACATTACATAATGGGAGTACCTGTAAAGAAGTTTGTTTTTCCCTAAGTCATCAAGATTGATGGGCTTGTTTTTCATAAATATACTGGAAGGATACATTTTGGGCTTTGCTTGTTTGTGTTTGGGTTATGGATGCTGCCAATGATTAATTAGGGAACATTTTGCCAACTTTGGATCATTATATAAACTTACAGGAAATTACTGATCAATTTGAAAACTTTTGATGTTAAGATATTATAAAACTTTAGCATTGTTCCCCCTCTATTTCCATTGGAGAAAAAAAATGAGATGTGTACAAAGTGAACCAATCAGAAAAGAACCCTATCCTCAAGAACTTACAATTGAGTGTGATGGTGGTGGTGGGGACACCAAAACCAAGTGAAAATGAGAAGAAACACTGTTATTACAGGTTAAAAACAATCTTGGAAATGAAAGACCCAGTGCTCTGAGACAGAGAATAAGGAGGGTGTAAGGGAGAAGATGATTTTATACCCTTATTTTTTATTACTAATTATCACTAATTTTAATTTTCTTCCACACACGTAAAAAGCTACCAATTCATTATGTAATATATCCAAATAGCATACTTTGATTAAGTTAAAAGGATTTAAAAATTACATTCTGACTATGATGCTTTGGTTTGCTAAAGCTCCAGAATGCAAATATACCACAAGTCTAAAGCTCCAGAATGCAAATATACCACAAGTAGAATAGCTTTTAAAAAGGAAATTTAAATTTATCAAGTTGCAAATTACAGTTCTAAGGCTATAAAAATGTCCAAAACAAGGCATTCAAGGAAAGATACCTTAACAAGAGAAAGGCTGATGGGTCCAGAACCCATTTATTAGCTGGGAAAGCATGTGCTGGAGTCTTTGGCTTCTGGTTTCAAACGACTTCCCCAGGGACATTTACTTTCTGCATCTCCAAAAACCTGTCTCATGTTGGCTTTCTCAGTAGGCTCTTTCAGCTCTGTAGCAACTCTTCTCCAAGAGCCTGCATCTGAGGTCTCTCCAAAATGTTTTCCCTTTTAAAAGACTCAAATTAATCAAGACCAACCTTGAATTAGCAGAGGCACACCTCCATCTAATCAAAAGGACACACCCACAATTGAGCAGGTCACATCTTTGTGGAGATAATCTAATCAAAAGGCCATATCTGCAAATGAGTGGGCCAGGCTCTTGGAAACAATCTAATCAAAGGTTTCTACCCTACAATATTGAATCAAGATTAAAGGACATGGCTTTTCTACAGTATATAACATTTTCAAATAGGCACAGATGTACATACAGCTCCTATATAATTCTTGTGATAATATATGATCAATACAAAAAGCTTGAAAATTATAAGAATTTTTAAAAATCTTTACCCATAATTCTATCACCAAAAGATAGCCAGTGTTTACATGTTAGCATATATTCTTCCAGTCACTTTCTGATGCATGTATAAATGATTGTATGTGTGCATTCTTACAAAAATAGAATCCTATTATATATACTATTTCACAGCCCTTTCCAATTTTAAGAGAGGATTTTCCTGTGATGTTATACATTATTTTATAATATAGCTTTAATGGCTGTATTGAACTTCATTACATGGCTGCATCTCAATTATATATATTTAAGTTGTTTCCAGTTCTTCACTTCTACAATTAGTACTTGGATCTTTCTTTTTTTCTTAATTTAATTATTTCCTTGGGAGACACTCCTAGAAATGGAATTGATTGGTTAAACTTGGACAAATTTCAAGGCTTTGGATATATGATTTAAAATATCTTCACAAAATGCCATACTCCTAACTATATGTACTTCCACGAGCAAAAAGCAGTAATACTCTCTCCATTCTTAACTATTACTAAGTACTTGTTTTGTCATTTCAGCAGACACAAAATGATTAGAAAATCATGTATACACTTTATATTTTGTGTGAAATTTGAATTTTTATTTAATGCTGTAAGATCTATAAAGTTGCTTATAAAATAAAATAAGAATCTAAATCAATTTTTTTTTTAAATGGAAACTTCTTGATAGGCCAAGTTCTTGATCTTAAGGCTTGCTCTCATGATACTTATTTCTATAGTGAAGAAGTGAAGCCTACCTATAGTTATGCCTAAAAGTTACTTCCAGAAAATCTCTTTTGTCACTCAGATGTGGCCTCTCTCTCTCTCTAAGTCCAACTCTGCAAGGAAAATCATTACCCTCCCCCCTACATGGGACATGACATCCAGGGGTGAAAATCTCATTGGCAACGTGGGACATGACTCCCAGGGATGAGCCTGGCCCTGGCACCATGGGATTGACAACATCTTCCTGACCTAAAGGGGAAAGAAAGTTAACAAAATAAGGTATCACTGGCTAAGAGAGTTCAAATAGAATTGAGAGGCTGTTCTTTTGGAGGCTACTCAACGTGATCTTCAGATAGATATTGGTAATTGTCATGGTTTGCCAAACCCCAACTACTTTAGTTTGCTAAGGGTGCCAGAATGCAATATACCAGGAATGAAATGGCTTTTTAAAAGGGAACTTATTAACTTGCAAGTTTACGGTTCTAAGGCCATAGAAATGTCTGAACTAAGGCATCCAGAGACTACCTTACCTCCAAAGAAAGAGCCACTGACATTTGAGGGTTTTCTCTCAGCTGGGAAGGCACAGGGCAATGTCTGCTAGCTTTCTCTACCAGCTTCTCCTTCCCAAGACTTCCCTGGGGGCGTTCTCCTTCTTCATCTCTGGAGGTCTCTGGTTGGGTGGGCGCTGTCTGTACTGTGGGCTCTTTCCAAAAAGGTTCCCTCTTAAAAGGCTACAGTAAGCAACCCTACCTTGAATGGGTGGAGACACTTCTCCATAGAAGCAACTAAAAAGATCCCACCTAGCAATATTGAATGAGGATTAAAGAACATGGTTTTTCTGGGGTACATGATGGTTTCAAACTGGCACAACAACCAATACCATTCCTGTTAACCCTAAAGAACATCTAAGGCTTCTACCTGAGAGTCTACAAAAGTTTCATGCACAAAGATTAATTTCCAGAAACCTACAACCTCCAGATGGTTCCTAGGCCAGATAAGTCCTGAAACCCAGAATGGCCAGCCTTTCCGGGAACATCACCTAGTTCCATCCCTCAATACCATATTGTTGACACCCTTTCCAATATGAGAAAGTTAGAACGAGCATATTCCAAATACTCCTAATTTTGGGAGAAAGATCAAAGGAGAAGGATGAGTTATAATAGAGAAGATAGGATTTAGCAAATGAGTATGATTTTTGAATCACTGTATTGATATTTATTTTAGTCTCTATTGTCTTGGAGTGGCCAGGAGGAAAAACTGAAATTGTGGACCTGTATCCCATACCAAACTTTGAAATCTGTTCTATAACTACCTGTTACATTACTTTGTAATGTATTGCTTTTTTGCATATATGTTATATTTCACAATAAAAAAATATTTTTTTTAAGTTTTTTAAAAAGCATGGGTACCATTTCAGTATATTGCTGTTCCAGGTCATAAGAAGTCGACTATAAATTTGAAAAAAAAGTAAAGATGAACAAAATAAAGACAAAATTTAAAAAAAAAAAAAGGAGCTTCTAGGTTATGATCATGTTGAAGACAAAGGTCAAGGTAGTCTCTTAAAAGCAAACCAACAAATTACAAATGAGAATGAAGGAATAGAAAGGGAGCAAAAAAATTACTATTTAAAGGAAAACAAACACAATCAGGGTAGAGAATTCTTTGTTCTCAAGAATCAGAGTTTTCTGTAATCTCTGATGGGAAATTTATTTTTAGGTTAAGTTTTGTAAATACTGTGGCATCTTAGAATCCCCATGTCTAATTTCTTGTACAATATTATAGTGTAACAATCTCAGAAGAGTAAGTTGTCCATGAGGACTACATTCTAAAAGAAATAGTAAATAGAAAATTTTAAATTGTAGGCTTCTCTGGAAACATTTTTCCCTACAACTGCTGGCTATCAAAATTAAATGATTCTGGGCAGGCCACAGTGACTCAGCAGGCAGGAAGGCTTGCCTGGAATGCCAGAGGACCCGGGTTCGATTCCCGGTGCCTGCCCATGTAAAAAAAAAAAAAAAAAAATTAAATGATTCTAAGAAATTTGCGAGGCTATATTCCATACGGTGACAGAATGTGAAATTAAGAGGAATTTAAAAGAACATCCAACCCATCCCCTCATTTCAAGGGTGGAATAGCATACTGCAGAGTTGAAGTGACTTGTCCAAGCCCCCGTACCTGATGAGTACAGAAAGAAGAAATCAAGAAATTCAAACAATATACACACAAACATAAAAGTCTCTTATAATGTAAATCCCGAATCCTTTGGAAGATTATTTTTTTAATCTACGGAGAAGCAAAATACTTCTTTCCAAAAAAAGGAATCATGCTTTATGTAAAAATTGTTCTGCAAATTTGTTCTTTTATATCCATCTTGGATAGAGCAGAGATAGCAAACTTTTTCTGAAAAGGGCCAGATAAATATTTTAGGCTTTGTGGACCCTGCGGTCTCTGTCACAACTACTCAGCTCTGCAAAGCAGCCACAGATGCACATAAACAAAAGGGTGTACCTGTGTTCCCACATATCTTTATATAGAAAACCAGGTAGGAGGCCACATTTGTCCCACAGGCCACCACTGAGAAAAAGAAGGAAAAAAATTGTTTTAGAAACCAGAAGGCTTTAGAAGGCAGCATGACGTATGTCCTGGGTGGTGATGGCAGGGAACTGGTTTCGAGTTTCTATTCTTTGCTGTGGCCTTGGATAAGGTAGGTTACATCAGAAGGTAAACTAGGTTTGTTTTGAGGATTAAATGAAATCAGGTATTTCATCTCAGTAGGTAAGTAAAATCTCTTCTCCTTGTGATGGAAGTAAAAGCAGAATTTTGTACTTGCACAAATGAACCATTTGGGCAAGGAAGAAATAGCCAATTTACTGTTATCTCAGTAAGTCAAAAACTTATTGCATAGATCCCCTTAAAAGTCTTGTTTTCAAACTGTTGGAAAAGCTTGTATAGACGTGACTGTATCAGAATAATACTGAGATTTCCTGAGCAAGGATTTACATG
Source organism: Tamandua tetradactyla (assembly GCF_023851605.1). Taxonomy (NCBI): domain Eukaryota; kingdom Metazoa; phylum Chordata; class Mammalia; order Pilosa; family Myrmecophagidae; genus Tamandua; species Tamandua tetradactyla. Next base: position 63,090,061 of record NC_135341.1, on the reverse strand, counting down.
CTTTGTATGGAACTTTTGCAATAAAGGAAGCATTATAGTTTAATCCATGTGATTTAAGAAGATGGAAGATTTTTGAGACGGGAAATATAATTATAGTGAAAATAAAATTTCATTTACCCATCATTTCCTTCATTATTCATTATTTTTATTGGGAAGATATGTACAAGGAATAGAAAAGAAAAACATATTAAAGTGTAATAGGAAAAAATAAGGAATTAATGTAATACTGCTTAACTATAAATTTCTCATATTATAATCACATTTTTATTTAATCTTCAAGTGAACCTATTGGGAAAGTTCAATTGGTTATTTTACAACACAATTTCTATAGCAGTTCCAAATTGTTTTATTGCATTTTCTAATTCATTTGGAATTTAATGTATTTTTTTATGACTTGGTAACTTTGTTTTCTTCTCTGCTTAGTGTAGTTATACATTCATTTGAGTACTTTAAGATTCAAACACAGCTTCCTTTTTTTACATTTTTATTCAGAGCTAACTTCTTTCATCCAAATTTAAATATAAAGTGGAATAATTTCATTAATACATTGTTGCAGTTTTAACACCAATATATTCAGCCTTTTAATTTTATATTCTGGAGAGCAAAGAATTTTATATTAGTTAAATATAATAATGTTGATGACATACAGTTTAGAGTAAAATAAGTTAAGCTATCCCAATTGATATAAAGTTATATGTGAGAATATGGATGTGAATACTGTCAAGCTATTTAAAAAAATAATAATAACCTGCCCAACTTGCTATGAGGGCATTCTCTAATAAAACTTAAGTCATTAAACACTTTGGAACTGGCTTAGGGATGCAGCAAGAGATCATGGTGGAACAGAATAGAGCTAGAAAAAAATCTAAATATAGGATAGAATATGGGATAAATGGGGTGTTTCAGCTTAATAAGGAAAGAATGGCAAATCATTCTCATAAACAAAAATAGAATATGTATGACAGACAAATCCATGTGAGTAATATAAACAATTCAGTGAGAAAATGAGATGTATGACATGAAGTAGATATTCATGTAAGAAATATCAATGGCAATAAATGAAAAAGGACTAATATTTTAAATACATAAAAGCAAGTGTACTTTTTTACTTTTGACTATATTTTACCTTTTAGGCTAAGAAAATGTAAGCTTTCTAACATCCAGTAATGGTGAGGCCATAAGGAAATCTGCACTTTAATTCGTGTAGGTGAGCGTGAAGTGAAACATTTTTTGGAGTATGATTTGGCTGATACTACTAAAATTTCAATTACAGACATCCTATAGCTGTAACTACCTCACTTCTCAGAAAATATTCTATGAAATCACTCAAGTTCATAAGGTATATGTTCAAGAGGTTCATTGCGCTTTCTTTGTACTAGAAAAATACGAAATAGAGGACTTGTAAATCATGTTACTTCCATATGATGAAATGTTTTATTAAAATGAAGTAAGCCTATAATTATGTCCATGGTAAGTGAGAAATACAAAGTATATGAATAGCATGATCTTATCTTTGTTAAAAAAGAAAAAGAAATCTACAGCTAACAATGCTTACCTCTGGGCATGGAGTTGTAGTAGTAGATGGGTTACCCATTTTTTCTTTGTAATATGTAATGCGTGTTCTGATTATAGGTGGTGAACTGGTTTAAAATTGTTGCACATCCCAGAAAAGCCTTGTCATCTTAATTCTTATTCAGTATGGTATGGTGGGACCTCTCAATTAGATTACTTCCATGGAGATGTGACATACCCAATTGTGGGTGTGACCTTTTGACTAGATGGAGATGTGACATTCAAGGTGGGTCTTGATTCGTTTACCGGAGGCCTTAAAAGAGCCGATACAGGCAAGCATTTAGAAGAAAGCTTAGATGCAGAAATTTGGAAATGCAGAGGCTGAGAAAACCAATAGAATCTAGACAAGGAACCAGAGCCCAGCAAGTGTCATCACGTGCCTTTCTATGAGAGGCTAAGCTAATAGATGAAACCCAGAGTTTTTTCCCAGGAGCAGCTAAGTCAAGACTCATATGTACCTAAAGAGAAAGCTACTAGAATCAGAAGCTAAAGGCAACAGAACCAGAAACAAGGACCAGCAGATGCCAGCCCCATGCCTCCCGATGTGACAGACATCAGCCTTTCTTCAGAGTCAAGGTATCTTTTCCTGGATGCCTTAGTTTGGACATTTTTAAGGCCTTAGAACTATAAACTTGTAACTTAATAAATCCCCTTTATAAAAGCCAACCTATTTCTGGTATATTGCATTCCAGCAGCTTTAGTGAACTAAAATAGGTGGTTTTTTTTTTTTACTTTTTAGTGTTTTTCAATGAAAATAATTAAACATATACACATGGGAATAACAGAAACTTGGCAGTGGAACAATAGAAATCATAGATGCAGAGGTCTGTTTTATTCATGTGCTACCCAACTGCACAATTCTCTTTTGTTATGTAGCTTCAAAAGTTTTCATTTAAAAATGCCCTTTTCTGTGTAATTCCACTCCTAGATGTATTAAATCCCAGAAAAATGAGAACTTACATCCACACAAAAGTTATACATAAATGCTCAAGGCAGCATTATTTATAGTATTTTAGAACTGGAAACAACCCAGATATCCCTCAATTGGCAAAGAGATAAATAAAATATGATATAGCTGTAAAATTGAATATTATTTGGCAATAAAAAGGAATGAATATAATGAAAGCATTATAATTAATTAAAAGAAGCCAGTCACAAAAGAACATATAGTGTATGATTCAGTTTACATGAAGTATCCAGAACAGGCAAGTCTATAGACACAGAAAGTACATTAGTGGTGCCTAGGTCTGGCAAGGGCAGGCAGGGATGGGGTGTGACTGCTAAAGGTACCGGTTTGGGGCATGAAAAGGTTCTAAAATGATATCCTGGTGATGGTTGTACAACTCTGAGAATACAGTGAAATCATTTAATTCTATACCTTAAAACAGTAAGTTTGATGGCACGTGAATTATGTCTCAACAACAATGTTTTAAAATACTTTCGAAAGTAGGAATGATGAGGAAATTCTATGCAACTCATGAAGTTCATGAAACTTGACTTTGAATTGTCAGATAAACCCAAGAGGTGTGCAAATTAGTACAGCTTCTGAGATCCCTTAGATGTAGGAATAATAAAGGTTATCCATGCTTCAGTGGCCTGCAGTTGAGTCTGAAAGTATAAGGATGCCCTTTTAATAGCAATGTTTTCCCAGCAATCGGGCTCTAGGACAATGGTGGTACAAGTGATGGTTTAAATCATATTCTATTCAAGAAAATTACTTTATTCCCCTTCAAATTCTCTTTCAAAATTCTGATTCTCATGAAGAAACCCTATTTGGTGGTGGTCTCTCTTCAATAGCCCTTTTGGGCTCAGAGCCTTCTCAGGCCACACCATCTAGCTGAGACTCAATTACATTTGCTTTTGTTTCCATCCTTTTTATTTTCACAATTTACTTTCTATTTGTGGTAACTGGAGCTGATTTGCCATTTATGCCAATAATTTATAACACACACATATGTATATTCTTTAATACATCTATTATTCAAAAAATAAAGTGTGTGGCCTAAATACAAATAATAAATACAAATGCAAGTTGCTTGCCAGCAGGACAAAATTCATGCCAATGGAATGTGAACGACTGCAGTTTATGGAACAGCTTGCAGATTACTGAAGATATAAAATCTTGGGGCTCAAAGTGATCTGCAGACCATTCAGCTCAAGCCACTTCTGTCATCCATGAAGAAGCACAGACCCAAGAGTTTAGGGCCTTGTACAGTGCTGCTGCCGATCAGATTTTCAGATTTCATGGTTTCAGCTAAGGGAAGCATCAGTAATTCTTCTTACTCTGTATCACTAAGAAGAGGTCTCAGAGGCCGTGGTTTAGAGTGAACAGAACAAGAATTAATAACTCCTCTGTAACTTGGTGAAAGTCAGTTAGGGAAGACTCCGATTTCCCAATGCCAAATTACAATCATCTACCCAATTCTGGTTGTACTTGGGTATTCTTGAAACTTTTATGGCCAGAGATAGCCATAGAGCTAGGGATTGGGGTGGGGGAAGAGGATGATAGAATCAAGGTTGCTTTTTTGCAAATGTCAAAGCTAATATCAATGATTGCCGAGTAATATAGTGATAACCAAGATTAAAGCAAGCAGGATCCACTTAGGATATGAGAGATGGAATTTTATATTTCATTATAAGATTGCCATCTCAACAAAATTGTCATATGTTGGCAGTGAATTTCCATTTTTTCTCTATTTCGGCTGAAATATTATCTCATAAATATACTTTGGTATAAAAGAGATCTCTCAGTTTCATGAGAGTGCTATTTCATTCTTATGCTGACTTATCCCCAAAATATCTTTTTGATGTACAGCTTCAATATTCTTGCCAATGTCCATGACATCAGCAATCAAATATAGCATTTTTTTAGTGTTTTTCCCCCTACATACATTTATTGATTATCCAAAAAGAGGATTCCTATTTACTGCTTATAGTAATATCAAGAAATGTTTATGGTTCAAGTAACCAGGGGAGAGTGGCTGGGAAGGTGGGAAGGGAAATTAACACCTTTATATATTAGGACTTCATTTATTAGAAGAAAGTATCATTTTCCTAAGCTATATTTTAAGAAACCGATTTTCTGAGACCACATCACTAGAAAGTGGCAGCACTCTGCAATGGCTCAATCCATCCCATCATATTCATAGCACCACAGATTGAAGGCCACTTAATTTCCACGTGGGTCAGATTTTCCAGACTTGGGCAATGTTTCATCCATGAAGCTGTTAGTTACAAAGGTAACGATCAAATATCATGATCAGTGGGGCTCACTTAGTTGATCGGTTGATGATCAAAAGGAAGGAATACATTCATTAAGTCCACTTAATTTTCAGTACCATTCTAGAATTTTATAATTTAAGTATTTTTAGTAGTCACTGCTACATTTGTGTGAGGTATTTATTAAGTTTTTTTAGTAGTCACTGCTACATTTGTGTGAGGTATTTATTAAGTTTTTTTAGTAGTCATTGCTACATTTGTGTGAGGTATTTATACTACTTAAGTTGAGATTAGCCTGGTTAGTATATAATTCCTTTCTACATCAAATTTAATGCTTTATTGAAATTCTGACTCTCTAAAGTATTGGCATTAAAGAACTAGTTAACAGGTTAATAACTGTTTCCTCTAGGCAGGTCATTAAGAAAGCCGAATGTATTTTTGATATTCAAAGAATGATGTTAAACTCTGGGCAGTGAGAAAAATGTACTTTGTAAAGTATGCAAGCAGTGCTAATTGGAAATAAGGCTGGTAGAGTTATTCTGATTCAAGCCCAGAAAAGCATTTTTGTGACAAGTGCCACAGCATCTAGTAAAGTTTTATGTGGCTATACTCATGATAATCCAATAACCATGATAGAGACATGAGCATGATTTTTCCACCCAAAGTGAGGACAGAACGTATAACTACTCTTCTTATCTCACTGGGGAAAGACTGCGTCCTTGAAATAAATGTGCAGTTGCGTGATAATTGATTAGGTGACTTTGGTGCTGTATCTGAGAGCTGGGATGTGAACACCCTAAACTAACCCAGCTCACATGGGCCAAACACATGAAGAGTGACGTCAGAGGGCTGGTGCATGGAGGGAGGCGGTGGTGACACTTGGTATCGGTCCCTGAAGGAGAAGGAAGCCACTGTTAGTGGACATGGCTTTAACACCTGGGTGGCCTTTGAGTTTCCTCTGTAGAGCCACTTCTTTTTGTTTTTGTTTTGTTTTTTAAATAACAGAAGAATTTTTTTTAAAGAAAAAAATGGTACTGGTTTCCTACATGATCCATTAACCTAGTGCAGCAGTGTGCCTTTTTCCCCAGCTGAAAGCAGAGGAGAGAAGGTCAGACAGTGCCAGCATGTAGAACAAACTGATTTTTTTTTCTGAATGATGCAACATTCCCTTATTACTTTGCTGTCTAAAGAAGCTGCTGCCTTTTTCTTTTTTTAATGGGAGAGATGTAATTTTCCTGTTGTTTTCCAAGGCTGCCAGATAATAAACAAATTTCCTTTGATAAATCATGCTTTCAGCTTCTCCAATGTAATAATTCATTTTTCATTTTCAAAAGGGTTGTTTATTTTGCAGTTAGGAGTTGCTTGACTAGAATGTCAGTGTCTGGCATTCATCAGTGAAGACTGCGGACTGAGGTAAAATCCAGGAGAGCATATTTTAGTCTCAAGCTTATTGTCCATAAAAACTTTTTTGCGTTTAGTACTTGAAAATCAGAAGTGGCAGGCCATTTGAGTACATAATTCCTTTGTCCTATTCCTCACCAAAAGTCATTTAGATTCAAAGGCAATTTGGACATCATATTCTTTCTTGAACAAAAATGTGTTCTAACTCCTGGAATTCCAACTTCTAGTATTCTTGCCAGTGAATAACTCTATTTTTTCATTTCAGTACCCTGACTGAATATGCACATGTGTATTTACATTTTTCTTTCTTGCCCTATCGATATACAAAGCAGGCTTCAAAATAACTTTAAAAACTTATAGAAGTAGTGAATATACATTGTACAAAACTTGGATAGTACAATAAAATTAAAATCTGGGTTAACCCATGTATACTCCTTTGTGCTCAACTTATTTAAATCTCTTATAATTAGGACATTATCAGCTAAGAAGTTTTTCTATTAATGGATTGCCTTAGCTCACATGTCTAGTCATATATTTGTGGTGCTAATGCAGAAGTGACCCAGTACCCCAGTATGTGGGGTGATTCTGGGTTTCCTCCCCCCCAGAGCCCTACCCCACTTCCACTCAGTTGCACAAACAGTGAACATCCACCAGCCCCCAGTCCCTGTGTTAAACAGTGAAGACGCACAGCTGGATAACGCACAGCTCACAGCTCCCGACTGATGGATGTAAACAGATACATGTCCACTGAGAAGGTTACCTCAGCAGGGATGTGGCTGACCCTGATTGGGAACCTGAGAGAGGGACTCGTTCCACTTGGGTTATAGAGGGAGAGGTCTGCCTGAACAAAAAGCTTGTGTCCTTGGTATCGTAGAGGCAACTGAAGGCAGGGGTTGAATGATATTGCCTACGAAGAGAGTATGGAGAGGAGAAGTGAGTGCAGGACAAAACCTTGGAGAAATCTTAAAATTTAATGGGTAACAAGAAAATGAACTTGCAAAAGAGATAGAGAACAAGTAGTTGGAAAAACAGAGGCAGAGAAGGCATAAGACGAAAATGTTTACAAGATGGAGGAAGTGATCCATTGGGTCAAGTGCTGTTTGCTAAATAGAAGATAGGAAAGATACTCTTGATTTTAGCAGCATCTGTATTATTGGTGACACTTACAGGAGCCATTTTTCTGATGTGATGTAGGAAAAAAAACAGATGGGAGTGGACTCAGAGTGGTTGGCCATTTTTCTATAGGCCTTTTATTATATTTCAGTGTAATTATTTGATCTGTAGTTCTAATTCTCCATTACTTAAAATGTTAGTTCCTTATGTACGTTGACTATGTCTTATTATTGATATCCCTAGTCAAATACCTATCTGATAAAAAAGCATCCAATAAATATTTAAACAATAAATCTTTCTCTTCAATCATGCTTCTCCTTTTATGCTTCCACTGCTATTTCCAGCTTTGAAACTTCTGGACTTTCTTTCCTCTTTTTTCTTCTAGCATTTGATAGGCTACCAGGTTATTTTAGTTCATCTTTGCAACATCTCTCTCTGTCACAGTTTTTGGCTATGGATAAATTAACTAACTTCCCTTCCTCCGGGAATTTAAATCTTAGTTAAGCATTAAAGTTCAGTGTTCATGAAACATTTAGTCTCTCTTTCTCTCTTCTTCTTCTTCCTCTCTTTTATTCTTCCTCCCCTCCTCTTCCTCTCTTCCTCTCCCTCCCTTTCCCCTCTCTCCTTCCCTTCCCCCCTCATCCTCTTTCCCTCTCTCTTTTCTCTCTCCCTTCCTTTTACCTCTTTCTAAGAATTCAAGTGCAGTTTTGACACAGACATCTCAGTTTGTAGAATGTATAAATTGCAGAAGTAAGGAAGAATCATTATGCATCACACTTGTCCCCTTAAAAGATATCTGAAAGATAATTTGAGGAGGAAAAGTTAGGCTTATATGGAAACTGAGAACAAGGGTTTGATATGTTAGGACTAAAAGGATAAAATCTGAGGTATAATTAGACTAAATAAAAAAGGCTGAATTTGCCGAACGATGAAGATTCTGCAAGTCTGATGACTTCCATTTAACGACACCGAAGGAAATTATCATGAGTTATGAGATGGAATATTAGCTCTTGCTTTCTTTGCCCCATCCACTTTGAGGTTTTAATCCTTAGGCACCCATTAACTGAAAGGACATGACTGAGCTTGCGGGTCGTGTGCTGCAGTCCCTCAGCTCCGAGCACAGCCTTGGCTGCTGAAGGATGAATCTGATTGAGGCACGCGGCGCCATCTGTAATGGAGACATCATCTGTAATGGAGGCCTGCCTTCAACTTGTGCAAGGCTCAGGGGAGGCGCGGCTTATCTTCAGGATGGCCAATTCTTTATGGTTAGTATCAGAAATGAGCATATCAATCAGCCACATGAGACCTTTAAAGGGGCACCAGGGCCATAAACTTTATGAAAAAGGCTAGATATTGCATTCAGCCCTGAAGCAGATACACAATTACCCTAAACCCAGTTCAGTGTAGGGAGTCTAAATCATCTTTAAAAAAAAAAAAATCCCTCATAAAGTTAAGACCCCCACAATCATCATGTTTTTTTAGAGCTAGGAGGCAAGAGAAAGCAGCTGTCAGGCAGATCTTTCCTCCTAGAACTATGCCAAGAAAAGAACAAGGACGAAGGATAATGGAAGGGATGGGAGAAAGAAGGGAAGAAAGAGAGAAAGGAAAGCAGGCAGTTAGGCTGGAGTGGGAGAGGGAGAAAGAATGATGGGGGAGAGTTTTTTTCGAGTCAGCAAATACATGCTTGCTTAGGAAATAAACTCATTGATATTGAGGGGACTTGAAAAATCCCATTGATTTATTCACTGTAGGCAGAAGTAAAAGAAAAATCTCATTTTCATGAGCTTTCCGCCTATCACTCAGTTCCCTGGTGACACTGAAAGTAAACCTTTTCTAAGGGCTTTCCCAGACAGTTTGACATTTTGTGGAATTAGCTGGCATATAATGTTCCAAATTTATATGCTGCATCTTTCCACCCAAGCAAGGAATTATTTTACATTGAATAGAGTTCTTAGGGCACCAGGAGAACTCTGAAAACTTCCTAGAGTGATCTCGCTTTTGAGATCTGCCTGGTCTGGTCAAAAAGTCCCCCGATAGCTCACTGTCTAAGGATGTAAAAATCAAAGGTGTTGTAAATCTCAGGGGTGGCATGCGATGATACCCTATATGTCATTCACTGAGACTCCCTCTGTATGTACTGTTTTATATATCGTCATGTTTCAAGAACATCTGAAATAATTAGAAAAAGGTAGGGAGGGAGTTAGATGGGTGACCCATCATTTGCTGGGGCAACCAAGTCCATTGTGACCCTTCAGTAAGGTCACAATACATGCAGATGTTGAGCACAAAATCAGCACTGTATTTTGTGGTGTTGTCTCAAAGGAGGAAGCTCATCCAACCCAACAACTGATATGAAGGACTCAGTGAGGCCAAATTGCAAATATAAGAGATGTTTGTCTGAAGTGCTAATTGAACATACTTAAAGATGCCTTTCTAGTTTAATTCACTAAGCACTTAACTAGGAATCATTGATATCAAGGACTGTGCTAGATACTCCCTGAGTTTTATAAGGAGATGAGAATAAGATCTATCCCTCTAGGCATTCACTCAGGGGTCTGAATAAAATATGTGTCCCACTATTACAGATCTATCAGAAGAGATGCAATTATATAAAAGTTTTAGTACTTACAATATACAAGGATGGGGGATAGAGCAGTGATCAATAATAAGAGTAGCTTAATGTTTATATAGAATATAAATATTTGTCAGGCACAATTCTAAGAGCTTTTATGTGTATTTAACCCTCACCACAACCCTATGTGTATAGTACAAGTAAAGCTCTTTTCTTATGGAGTTTACGTCTTTAAAGTTTGCTTTTTTAATTCTCGCAGACCTCAGCCATTTCATTTGTGGAATGAGATTAAGTGAACCCCGTGCTCATTCCCTGCTCTAACATTCCGGTTGTTTTAATTCTGTTGTCTCCATTGCTTTGTTGCAGTAGTTGAAGAGGATGCAAGCATCAGGAAATGATAGCATTTAAAACATAGCCAGGATGAATTTTGCTCAGATTTTTCCCTGTTCTGAGTTGCAGAGTTGACATTTACCAGACTGAGCCCACGTTGTTTGTTCCAAGTGAAAGTGTTCTGACAGAAACTATTGTGAAATTAAGTCCCTAAAATTGAAAAATTAATACTTTTGAATGTTAGCTCCATGCAAGATCAACTTTTCGTCTGTTCACTGCTCTTCTGTATTCTCTAAAATTGTAGCTGGCCCACCAGTAGGTTCTCAAATATTTGTTGAATGAATGAATGATAACAATTCAGACCCCCAACACAAATCTTGGCAAGGATATCATGCCAGGAAAAACAGTGGATGTTGCTAAATATAATTTGACTATAAATTTAAATTATACATATGCTGTAATGTTTTGGATGTGCTGATTTGAAACTTTGCTGAAAGAGTGCCACACTAGGAAACCAAGTAATGTGCCTTTCCTGCCACACCCAAACTGACGCTTAGATCCACGCGTCTTGTCTGATCCTGAGCGGTCAATCTGAGAACATGGCATTCTGCTTTAAACTATTTCTTGACCTAGGAGGAAAACATAACCAGGAAGCTGTGTTTCTGCAACTCTAGTCCTTTTACTTCCCACCCATACCATATGGTTACATCCTTTTGGTGACAGTATAATCAGTTGACCTGGGAGGGGTGATAATAATGAATTATGAGTGCTGACCTCCAACATGAGTGGGAAATACAGTCCTGTCCTCTTTTAAGATATTGGTGTATGGGGGAAAGGAACGAACTGAAAGAAGAAACTCAGAACTTATAGCCTAAGGAGAGGCATTTCCGAAATTTGTCTTTAGCCCAAAGTGAAGAAGAATGAAATAAGTGATGGGAAGTTTGTTAGGAAAGAAAAAAACTACAGGCTTCCCAAAGATGCTTAGGAATCATCAAACCTTATGTCTAGAATACTTTAGAAATCTACTTTTAATATAAATAATGCTATCAATGACATACTATTTGAGAATGCAGGTGGGTCATGGACAGAAAAGCTCTTGCCTTTGCTCTGTAAATGTTCTCATCTTGAACAATTCCTGTTTCCGTCACTGCCTTCCCTGCATAATGACAGCGTGCATAATATACCTTGTGGTTTTCCAATCTTTTCCCATTTGCTTCAAAATTTAGCAAACCAGAACATGTTTAAATTTTTAAATTAAGATACAATACTAAATTCTTCTCAGTAACCAAGACATGTTTATTCACAGAACTGGCCAGTATAACACCTCAGTTCAGAAGAATAAGCATGATATTTTTGAAAATGGGGAATAAGGACCCATTCTGGAGAGCCAGCAGCTTCCTTATGAAGACAATGAGTTATGAAGGCTCAGTGCTGTTTGTGAGTACAAGAGAGTCCAGCCTGGAGCCGCAGGGGACAGCGGACTGGCCAGTCCATGAGGTGTGAGCTTAAAAAAAAGATATGAAACCTCAGATAAGAACTGATGCCATTTGGAAGTAAATATCCATTTCTGCAGAGCACAAGTAGACCCCTCCATAGTGATAACTATGTTTTGTAATATTTTAAGAGCTTTATGGATTTTCAGATGTGAAGAATGGGGTAAATCCATTTGGGAGGGCAAGTTGCTGATATAGGGGCCTCTATATTGTGTCCTTGAAGTCCAGCTGGCATAGTAATTACTTCTCAATCAAGAGAGGGGTTCATTTTATACTGACCTTTCTTTTCCCTGTCTTTTGAATACCAATGGTCCTTTCCCCTGAAGGGAGTAGCAGGGACAACGAAATGATTGACTACCCCAGGACAAGAATTCCCAAATCAAATGCCTACAAGAACCAAGCTAGTAATCTATATTCCTGAAGTGATCTGGGAGTAATATGAAGCGAATGCCAAAGCCATAATGAAGCAGAGAAAGCATGTCCATTTTAAAGGGGGTAGCAGGACTGGCATAAGTGAGAACACAGGCATAGGGCTGCCAGATCTTGCCGATATTTGTCTTCCTCTTCCATTCCCTTTCACTTAATGTGTGTGATCACTCCATTTTGAAATATGAGACAGGTTATCAGTTTGTAATCTCTAAGTTAGGATTTTGTCCCAAGAGAATACCAAGTTGTCCTTCAGAATACTAATTCTGCAAGATAGTGAAAGCCTTTCAAATTTGTCATGGCCATCACAATTTGAAAACCACTGGGTTGAACAGAATGAATGAAGTTTCTTTATTGCAGGGCATCTCATGACCTTTAAAATGTTTACAGTGCGAGTCTCCAAGAGGAGGCTCATGGTGCAAAGCATTTCTCAAACTCATCTTACCATTGGACTCCTGCCCCACCCCACCCCCACCCCCCACTTTCAGTGGTTACTTCGTCAAAGTACTTTGGAAGACCATACAGTAATTAATGTGGATGTGATTCCTATAAGTGAAAATCCAAAGGGAACAGTAGATGTTGAAAAATAAACAGCACAGCTACCGGGTAGGATGCCTGACAAGTTAAAAACCTTGACTTCAGTGTGTAGAGTAGAAGCAGAAAACAATTGTAATTTTTTTCATCAGCTACCTTGCAAATTAGAATTCATCATTCACAGAGTTTTTGGATTTTCAAGTTTTAAAATGGAGGGAAAGAAAATAAAATTAAAAAAATAAATTGAGGGTGGGCCACAGTGGCTCAGTAGGCGGAGTTCTTGCATGCTATGACAGAGAACAGGGTTCGTTTCCCAGCGCCTGCCCATGCAAAAAAAATTTTTTTAATTAAAAAATATAAATTGAGAGGGACCACATGTGGTCCAGACATGAGAAAGTCAAGCCTGTTCTATGAAATAATCTATACCCCAATACATGACCAAATCTTGACTTCTGATATTCATTCATTCAATAAATATTTGTCAAGCCCCTACTATGCACCAGGAAACCTGCCAGGTACTAATTAAATTTCTGGTCTATCAATGCCCATTTTAACCTAAACCCATGATCAATTTAAAGTATATGTTTCTAATTAATAATTTGTCACAATGGATAACTACTGATGCACAAAAAAAAAGGAATAATGTTTCCATCCCACAAAGATATTTTTTGATGTTTTGAAAAAGAAATGCTTGGTGCATGACCATTTACAGAGTCATAATATGACCTGACCTGATGGTTTTGCAGTTACCTAAGTGGCTACAGATAGCATTTGCTTCTGCACCAGATGCTGTAGATCAGAATGATAAGAGTATGTTCATTTTCTCCTGAACAATTGCTAAACTGACAATTAAGTATACCACTGCTATTTCCTGTTACTCCCTAGGAATTTTCCACTTCTCTGTCTATGCTACTCTTCTTCGTTTTTCCTTGGTGCTCATTATGAACATCCAAATATTTATAACCTTTGAGGCCCAGACCATGTGCCCTGTCCTCTATAATGTCATCTATGACCATTCCAACCAGAAGTAAATGCTTCACCCTTTGAACCCCCACCCCATAACTGTAATTTCCTTATGACTTTTGTGGATTTATCTCTTTAATACAGAATATGAATTTATTAATTTATTCAATAAATGTATATTGAGAGTCTACAGTATGTAATCTTTTACTGTCCATTGGAGACAAAGCAGAGATGAAGGTAGCCATGATTCCTGCCAGCCTGACACTGGTTAGCCTAGCATATATTTGCACATGATTTTCTCTGCTTTATCTCAGCGATAGTACCACTGAGGTCAGGATCCCATCTTGCATCTATGTTATGCAGTGACTTGTACATATTTGCAAGATAATTTACAGTGTATGGACCTGGATTTCCCTATGATCTTCAGTCATGGGTTCCCAGTTCTATGTTCTGACGATGTTTCAGTCAAAAAGGTTTCTTTTCCTAAAAATAATCCGTCAATTCCATTTTGAAAAACTGTTGGCTCCCTCTCTCTATTGCTCTAATTTCAATTCCATTTACAGGTCGACCCTCCTCTGTGCTTAGCTATGGGGCACAAAGAACATATTACACAATCAGATGTGAGATTCTTCCCAGAATTTAGCATGTGCCTGCCACTTGACAAGAAAATTACAATCCAATTAGAGTGTGTTTATTTGTGTTTTGTCTTCGAGTTTGCTAAACTTGTTTTCCCATGCAGATCCAGCTCTGCTCTCTTACACTCTATCTTTCTCCGTTAATGAAAATTGTCCTTCAATCTCTGTTTATCCTTTAGCCAGAAAACTAGTTTCAGTGGAAGCATTATGGTTACAGCCCACAGAAACCTTTTCTGTGCAGTAATTTAGCTGTCAGTCTGGAAGTGGTAAAGCAAGAGGAAGATGGATGCTGAGCCTGGGGCATGCCTGGGCCATGCCTGAGCCAATACCATACGTGTCCCTACTTGGACGTGCGCTTATTAAAGTAGATAGGAAAAATACTTCCTCCAATTTCTCCTGGTCATTACTGCGTTATAACTAAGGGAAAAAATGTTTTTAGTGAAACCCTACTAATTGCTAAGACCCCTCTTATCCATATAGAAGGCAGGGATGGAGACATAGCATTATACAGTGAGAGGATTGGAAAAGCAAATGACTGTGCTATTTGTTGCAGACTACACTGATACAACGCTCCATCTGCACACTGTTTGGGAATTGTTTGGCAGGGAAGAGAAAATAAGACCTTGGGAGCTTTCTGTAGAAGAGCTACCATGCAAAACAATGATGGTTTTAGGTGTATCCACTAACTGATGACCTTAAGCAATCAATACATTGATGAATTACCTCTGTTGGCACTTCAGTTTGTAAACCAACATTTTTTTAATTTGTTTCTGCCATTAGATATCTGCCAGAGGGTGCTGGAAAATCCATAGCAGCCTCTGGTCATCCAAATATGTTTTTTTTAATTAATTAATTCTGACATAGTTTACTGCTTTGTAAACTCAATAAATTTTATTAGGATGAGTCAATCCAGCTGAGGTTTTAAGCCTTCAATTAAAGTAACAAGCCCGTGGATTGAGCTCAGTAGTATCTGCAAAGCAGTTCATTTTTCAATTTGAGGAGATTGTGTATATCTTGATAGCTATAAAGACTATTCCTAGAATTATGTGGCTATTTTAGATGTGCATTTCCCACATTTATATTTCACCTGTTGAGCACTCAAGTGGGCACCAAACTCTTTTCTGTCCTAAAATTTCCCAAGCATGTTGTCCATGGAATTTCTCTCTGCTGAGAGTCTTAGTGAATAAATGGCCCATGCTCAAGTATGTTTGAAAACTTTATCCATGTATTCTAATTTTGAAGTGCCTCACTGTAAATTTGCATATTAGAGGTTCTCAGAAGGTCTTGCAAAAGTTAACAGTTTGTTTATAGTGTTCCCAAAATCTATTTAACCCCTGAAGTCTTTATTTAAATCAGACCACTTACATGTAGAAGAACAAGATTTCCTCAGCTTGTCTTGAGATATATTGATTTTTAATCACAGTGCTTCCTATATGGCAAAGATTTAAAGAGTGGGATTTCCAAGGAAAATCTGGTCTAATAGGATAGGAGCACTACTATAACTGTGAGGACATTAGATCTCTTTACTTTATTTATTCAAAATAAATGAAGAGCAATTTATTTTGGGGTCATTTCATCCTGTCATCTAAAGTTGATCCAGGTCTACTTAAGACTCAAGAAGAAATATGTTGATCCTCCCCATATAATCAAACCCAAAATTGGTAATTAATGTGCTTCTCAAATAGCATTTGTTTTCCTATTTTCTTAAACTTTTCCTTAGAAACAAATGAGTTGGAACATTGTTTTTCACAGTAGTATTAATCATGGAATACTTTACACACAGTGAAATGCAGAAATCTGAGCTATACAGTTCAATGAGTTTTGACACACAAATACATCTATGGAAACCCTTTCTTTATCAAGATATATTTCCATCCCTCTGGAAAATTCCCCCATGTCTGTCCCCAAATGTTCTACCCCTACATGCGCCAGTGTTTTTATTTTTACATTTAAGCATTACTTTTTCTTGTTCTAAAATTTCATAAAAATGAGTTTGGTTATAATGCTCTGCTGCCCCTGCTACCAGGACTCGGTCTGCATGCCAGCACCCCCTGCCAACAACTCCACCACCATGGAGGACATGAGCAAGCTCAGCAATGTAGAGGAATTCACAGAGGGATCTGAGATTAAGGTGAGCAAGAATCAGCTAGATGACAGACTGCACCATTAAAACAGATCCAGGGTGGGCAACGGTGGTTCAGCAGGTAGAGTTCTCGCCTCCCATGCCGAAGACCCAGGTTTGATTCCTGGTGCCTGCCCATGTTAAAAAAAAAACAGATCCAGTCACTGAAAGGTCAAGAGGACTTGGATTTGTGCTGTTGAAAGATGCTGCTAGTGTTGATAAGGTTTTGGAACTGAAAGAATACAAACTGGATGGCAAATCAATAGACCCCAAAATGGTGAAGGCTTTAAAAGGAAAAGAACCCCCCAAAAAAGTTTTTGTAGGTGGATTGAGTCCACATACTTCTGAAGAGCAAATAAAAGAATATTTTGGAGCATTTGGAGAGATTGAAAATATTGAACTTCCCATGGATACAAAAACAAACGAAAGAAGAGGATTTTGTTTTATCACGTATTCAGATGAAGATCCAATAAAGAAATTATTAGAAAGCAGAGATCATCAAATTGGATCTGGGAAGTGTCAAATCAAAATTGCATGACCCAAAGAGGTATATGGGCAGAAACAGCAACAACAGAAAGGAGGAAGAGGAGCTGAATCTACTGGACAAGGTGGTACTAGGGGTCGTGGAAGAGGTCAGGGCCAAAACTGGAACCAAGGATTTAATAACTATTATGATCAAGGATATGGAAATTATAGTAGTGCCCATGGTGCTGGTCAGAACTGTAGTGGCCATGGCAGATAGGATTATATTGGGTATAACTATAGGAACTATGCATATGGACAGGGATATCTAGACTATAGTGGCCAACAGAGTGCATATAGCAAGGCATCGCGAGGGGGTGGCAATCACCAAAACAATTACCAGCCAAACTAAAGGAGGATCTTGGAGAAAACAGGAGGACATACTAAAGCAACCCATCTTTCAGGACAGTGTTGAAGATTGGTCTTCTGTTGATCGAAGATGATTATTTTGTAAAAGACTTTCTAGTGTACAAGACACAACTGTCCAACTGCGTATAGCTGCCATTTAGTTTTCTTTGTTATTACTTTGTCCTTTGCTATCTGTTATGCCTCAGTGTGGATTTGTTGATACAAGTTTTATTTGTATGATTTCATGTGAAACCTCAAATGCTTCCTTATGTGATTGTTAAAAAAAAAAAGGAGTCTGCCATTTTGTAAGTTTAACTGTATGTTTTTCAGAATCATCCATGTTGTTGTGTCTCAGTAGTTCCTTTTTACTGGTGAATAGAAGTCCATTATGTGAATACATCTCAATTTGGTCATCTCCTCTTCTTTAGTCGATGGGTTGGGTTATTCCCAGTTTGGAATTTTATGAATTAAACCACTATGAACATTTTTGTACAGAATTTTCTAGGTATGTCCTTTCATTTATCTCCATTAGATATCTAGGAGTTGAATTGCTAGATCATAGAGCTGATGTATAATTCACTTTATAAAAAATTTCCCAACAGTTTTACAAAAGTGGCTTTATACTTAAAGGTGTTAAGATTCCACCAGGAATGAATGAGAGTTTTGGTTGTTCTCCATTCTCACCATGTCATATTGTCAATCTTTTCTTAAATTTTAGATGTGTAGTAGGTATGGAGCAATATGTCATGGTGTTTTTAGTTGGAATATCCTTGATGATTAATGAAGTTGACCGTATTCTCATGTACTAATTCATATATCTTCCTTTATGAAATTCCTGTACAAATCTATTGCCTATTTTTAATTATACAGTTTGACTTTTGTTATTGAGATGCAGAATTTCATTATATATTCTAGATAAAAATCATTTGTCAGATATATGTATATATCTATTTTTCTCTATATATGTATCTATATTCATATTTATATCTGTCAATCAAATACCTTCTCTGTTTATGCCTTTCTTATTCATTTTTAATTCTATTTTTGATGAGCACAGGTTTTTACATTTAATGAAGTCAAGTTTATTACTTTTTTCTTTAATGGTTAGTGCTTTATTGTATTCTAAGAAATCTTTGCTTACCCAAAGTTACAAATAAATTCTCATTATCTTCTTGAAACTGTATAGTTTTATCTTTTATATTAAATTAATTTTTGTATGGTATAAAGTTGAGATCTGGGTACATTATTAACTATTTAGATATTCAGTTTTTCCAGCACTATTTCTTGAACAGACTTTCCTTTCCCCACTGAATTACTTTGGATTTTAGTCAAAAATCAATCAACTATCTAAGTGTGATTCTATTTCTGATTTTTATCCTTTCATTGATATATTTGTCATCTTTGTGACTTATAGTTCTATGCCTAGCTTTGTGACCACACAGACTTGACTATTTTTTAATTCTTTTCTTTTTGGTAATTAATCTAGTCCATATTTTTATTAATTGTTTGATTGTTTCTTTATAATAAAACCAAGTAGCACAACTTCTCCAACTTTGTGTTTCTTGGGCATCTTTCTTTGGCATCTAGGTCCTTTGCATTTCCGTATAAATTTTAGAATCAGCTTGTAAATCTCCAGAGTAAAGCCTGCTGGGATTTTTATTGGAATTGTATTGAGTCTGTATTTCAGTTTGGAACAACTGACGTCTTAACAATATTGAATCTTCCAATCCATGAATATCTCTGCATTTATTTAGATGTTTTCAAAACTTCTCACGGTATTGTGGTTTTCACTGTACAGATCTTACAAATATTTTGTTAAATTCATCTGTAAATAATATTATATTTATATTCAATAGCCAGTATATTCCTAATATTTGGAAATAAAATTGATTTTTGTGTACTGATTATGCATTTTAACCTTGTTAAATTCACTTATACTTTTTGTATAGAAGTCTAAGGATTTTCTACGTACACAGTTGTGATTGTGCTGTCAGCATATAAAAAAAATTAACCTTTTCATACTTTGTTTCTTATGTCTTTTTCTTGCTCTATTTTGCCAGATAGGATCTCCAGTATAATGCTAAATACAAGCCCTGAAAGTAGACATTCTTGCCTTTTCCCCAATCTCAGGGGGAATGCATTTAGTTATTTACCATTAAGTCTGATGCTGACTGCTATTTAAAATAGACTCCATTCACCAGGTTATGACAGTTCCCTCAATTCCTAGTTTGCTGAGGGTTTCTATCAAAAAATGTGTGTTGAATTTTAACATGTTCTTGCTCTGGATATGTTGAGGTGATCACGTATTTTTTGAGCGTTATTCTGTTAATCAGGTGAATTACACTGATTTTTGTTTGTTTGTTTGCTTCACTAAACTTGATATTCTAAGATCGAATCAAATTAGTCCTGATGCATTATCCCTTTATATGTTTCTGGGTTTAACTTCCTAAAGTTTCTTTAAGACTTGTCATGGCTATGTTCATAAGGAATTTTGCTCTGTAAATTCTCTTTCTTGTAATATCCATGCTTGGTTTTCTTCCAGGGTTATGCTCATCTCATGTAATGATTGTAAAGTGTTCCCTCCTCTTCTAATTTCTTAAAGGGTTGGCATAGATTTGGTATTATTTCTTCCTTAAATATTAGATATAATTCATTAGAAAGCTATCTAGGCCTGGAATTTGAGTGGGGATAGTTCTTAATTACAAGTTCCATTCGTCTAATAGACAGGGCTATTCATATTTTTAAATTTGGTAACCTGTATCTTTAAATAATTTATCTGTCTTATCAGTGTCATTGAATTTACTGGCATAAGTTGTCATAATATTGTTTTAGTTTTCTTCCAATGTGTGCAAGGGTCTGGAGTGAGAACCAGTCCCTGTATACTCCTAGTATTTATATTTTATGTTTCTCCTCCTCCCTCCCTCCTTTCTACCCTCTTTTATCCTCTCCCTTTCTCCCCTTACCCTCCTCAGTCCTTGTATCAACCTAACTGGTGGCTAGTCAGGTGTTGTGTTTTGTTTTGCTTTGTTTTTTTCCCATGGCCAGGCACCGGGAATTGAACCGAGGTCTCCAGCGTGGCAGGCAAGAACTCTGCCTGCTCAGTCGTCATGGCCCGCCCTTTTAATATGTTTTTTTAAAAACTTTTGATTTTGAAGATGTTTCCATTTTGCTTGTCTTCTATTTCATTGATTTGTAAGATTTTATCTTTGTAGTTATATCTTCTACTTACTCTTGGTTTCTTTGACTCATTTTGCTCTGGCTTCTTAAGGTAGATCATTAGAACAATTTTCACTAGTGCCTTAGCTGCTTTTATGTTTTTATAAACATAAAATATAAACATTTTTATGTTTCTGTATAGTTTCTTCTTTGAAATATGGATTGCTTAGTAATGTTAGTAATGTGTAAAGTTCTATATTTGAGGGGTTTCCAGCTCTGCTTTGTTATTGATTTCTAATTAAATTCTGTATGTTTAGAGAGTATATTCCATAGGATACTTGGAATTGAAAATTTATTCAGACTTTGTTTTCGACCCATCATATAGTATTTCACAGTGAATGTTTCTTATATTCTTTAAAAAGAGTATGTATTTAGCAGTTGTAAAGTGTAGTGCTCTATAAATATCACTTAGATCAAATGAGCTCCTAGTGTTTTCAAACTGTATCCATCCTTTCTGATTTATGTTTAGTTGTTCTTTTAGCTATTGAAATGAGAGCATTGAGATCTCAAAATATGACTATTTATGTATTTATTTCTCCCTTTAGATTTGCCATTGTCTGTTTCATTTATTTTGAAGCTCTATTATCAGATTCATACACCTTTAGGCTTTTATGTCATCCTGATGAATAGATTCTTCTCATTATGAACTTCCAGTCTCTATCTTTGTTAATAATCTCAGTCTTAAAGTATACTTTACTGATACTATATTATTAATTTTAGTATTTCCACTCCAACTTTCTTAAGATGGTGTATTATTTTTTTAGAGAATTGGTAGGTTAAAAGAAAAATCTTGCAGAAAACACAGTCCCCATCGCTCCACCACAGTATGCAGTTTTTAGTATTATTAACAATGTGCATTGTTGTTGTAACATTGTTACAATTAATGAAACAATATTATTATAATTATTGTATTAACTATAGTCCGTAGTTTACATTAGGAGTCACTGTTAGTTTAGTCATTTAAAAAAAACAAAACTTACTCTAGTAACATATATAAGACTTAAAATTTCCCCTTAAATGACATCCAAAAATGTAATAAAGTGGTGTATATTGCATTCACAATATTGTGCTACCATCAATAGCATCCATTACAAAAATTGTTTCTGTCATTCCAGAGAGAAAATCTACATCGATTAAGCATTAATTTCTCATTCTCTCACCTTACTACAGACCCTAGTAACCTGTATTCTAGCTTCTACTCTATGAATTTGCTTATTTTAATTATTTCATGTCAGTGAAATCATACAATATTTGTCCTTTTGTGTCTGGCTTATCTCAAACAACATGGTATCTTCAAGGTTCATCCATGTTGTAGCGTGTATCAAAATTTCATTCCATTTATGACTGAATAATATATTGTACGTATATACCACTTTTTAAATCCATTCATCTGTTGATGAACCCTTAGGTTGCTTTCATCACTTGGCAATTGTGAATAATGCTGCTATGAACGTTGCTGAGAAAATATCTGTCCGAGGCCCTGCTTTTAATTTTAGGGTGTATAAATCTAGAAGTGGGATGGCTGGGTCATATGGTAATTCTATATTAACTTTCTGAGGATCCATGAGACTGCTATCTCCAGCAGCTGCACTATTTTACAATCCCATCAACAATGAATGAGTATGGTTATTTTTCCACATCTTCTCCAACACTTCTTTCTTTTTTTTTTAATGGTAGCCATTCTAGTGGGTGTGAAATGATATCTCATTGTGGTTTTGATTTGCATTTCCCTATTGGCTAATAATGTTGAGCATTATTTTCATATGCTTTTTGGCTATTTGTATATCTTCTTTGGAGAAATGTCTATTCAAGTCTTTTTCCGTTTTAAACGTGTATTATTTTTCTTTTTGTTGAGTTGTAGAATTTTTTTACATGTCCTAGATATTTAGCCCTTATCAGGGTTTCCAAATAGTCTCTCTCATTCTGTAGGTTGTCTTTTTACTTTCGTGAAGTCCTTTGCACAAAAGCTTTTCATTTTGATGAAGTACTATTTAAGTTTTCTCTTTTTCTCTCTGCTTTTGTTGTGAAATCAAAGAAACCATTGCCAAACACAAGGTCCTAAAGATGTTTCCCTTTACTTCTTCAAGATGTTTTAGAGTTTTTGTTATTATCTTTTGGTTCTAATCCATTTTTAGCTAATTTATGTATATAGTTTGAGGTAAGGGACTGCCTTCCTTCTTTTGCCTATGGTTGTCCAGCTTTCCATGTGCCATTTGTTGAAGAGGCTATTATTTCCCCATTAAGTGGATTAGGCACCCATGTCAAAAATCAATTGGCCATAAATATGAGTTTATTTCTGAACTCTTAGTTTGATTGCATTGGTCTGTATATCTGTCCTTGTGCCAATACCATGCTGTTTTGATTATTGTAATTTGTAATAAGTTTTAATATTGGGAAGTTTGAGTCCTCCAAAATCATTCAATCATTCTTCTTTTTCAAGATGGCTTTGGCTCATTGATGCCTCTCACTCTTCCAAATAAATTTGATGATTGGCTATTCCATTTCTGCAAAAAGGCTGTAGAAATTTTTATTTGGATTGTGTTAAATATGTAAATCACTTTGGGTAGAGTTGATATCGTAGCAATATTTAGTCTTTCAATCCATGAATACAGAATGTCCTTCCATTTATTTACATCTTCTTTGATTTCTTTTTGCAATATCTGTTTTTTTTCCATGTATATGTCTTTTATATCCTTAAATTTATTCCTAGGTATTTGATACTTTGGGCTGTATTGTAAGTTGATTTTTAAATTTCCTCTTCAAATGGCTTATTACTAGTATATAGAAACACTATGCTTATTAACCTTGTACCCCTTATTTGTTGAATTTGTTTATTAAGTCTAGTAGCTTTGTTGGGATGTTTCAGAATTTTCTATATGTAGGATCCTGTCATCTGCCAACAGGGAAATTTTCACTTCTTCCTTTCCAATTTAGATGCTTTTTGTTTCTTTTTTTTAATTGCCTAATTGCTCTAGCTTGAGCTTTCAGTACAGTGTTGAAAAACAGTGGTGACAGTGAGCATCCTTTAGTCTGAGCAATACATAACATGATTTCAATTTTTAAAGATTCATCGTGATTTTCTGTGTACTAACATATGATGCATCCTCTGAGACATCCATTCATAGAAAATGATCCCCATGAACTAGAGAAGAATGTGTGTTCTGCAGTGTTAGGTGGATTGTTCTATATATGTCTGTTGGGTCTCATTGTTTTTGCAAATCGTTCAAGTCTTCTATATACTTAACCGATCTTCTGTCCAGAGGTTCTATCCATTATTGAAAGTGGTGTATGGAAATCACCTGCTCTTAATGTGAAACCATCTCTTGCTTCAAGTCTGTCAATGCTTTTATATTTTGGGTCTCTGCTGTTTGGTGCATATATTTATAACTATTATGTATTCTTGTTGAATGACCTCTTTATCAGTCCATAGCAACTTTCTTTGTCCCTTGTAATTAGTTTTTTGTTTTTTTGGTCACAGTTACCACATTATTTTTTCCCTACATACATGTCCCTAATGAGATTCTCAACGGAGGCTATAGCTCCAAATAAAAATCCACAGTTGATACATTTAAAACTGCTGTTCCTGATGGCCATTGGATACTATTTTGCTACTACCCACTTTTACTTAATTATTTACTTGTCAATAACCTTGATAGGTATGATTTAAACATAGCCATTGCTAAAATGATTTAGATGACTGTACTAATAGGCACAACTAGAACTAAGGCAGGTGACATAACAATAATGTGAGTTTTCTCAATTAAAATGTCTGCTCACATCCATAGCCTAACACAAGCTTACAAATAAATCTTTTTTGAATAGCTATTTTGGCCCAGTTATAGTATGACATGAATCATACCCCGTTAATTCAATCTCAGCCTGTCCTTTGACTGGGCCATATCTTTGATTTTCCTAGTGTGACTCATTATTTTTTGCTGGTGTCTCAGCATTTGATTTCCTTAGTTTATTCTGAGGGTTGTTCTCACTCTTTTACCTAGGGTTTTCTTGCTGGATGGCTTTGTTCTCTATCTGTTCTTTGAAATTCAATTCAACTTATTCTCGACCTCTCAGTTCTCTTTAACTGACCAGAATTTTCAGTTCTTGCTTCTCTGTTTCTTGTTCTGCTCATGTGGAGCCTCTTTTTGAGGAGGGTCTCCACAATTATTCAGATTTTCCCAGACGAGACAAGCTCATCTCTCAGGAGGAGAGAGTAGCTAGCATCAGTTTTCCCTGAGGGTGAGACTCAGCAGGTTGTCAGACTTTCCTATGCAGTGTCCAGACTCTGTGCTTTTCCTATCCTGCCCAGCATGTGGCACTTGTCTGCCCACAGCATCCCACCAGCTTAAGGTGATATGGTGCCTTTAATTTCAGCAGACTCTCCTTGCAAGGGGTGCGGTTGGAGGCAGGAACAGTAGGTGGGCTTTGATTGTTTCTGTTTTCTAGCTGCTGGGGCCTGAATTCCCTGAAGGAGGGCCTCCACTTGAGCTGGGCCTCACCCCCATTTTCTTGGGGGAAGATATCCCCTTAAGGGAATTATCCCTTTTAACCTGACTAGTTACTTTGTCTCTCAAATGTGGCTCATGTATCCCCGGGCTCTATATGCCCTTTTTCTTCAGGTCTAGCCCTTTTCTAGTATTTTGTGCTGTCCAACTCAAACAAGCCTGTTTTCTTTTGCCTGTCAGCCCCACTCTCTCTCTGCCAGGGTAAAAACTCCTAGTTCCTTTAGTGCTTATTCCAGGTTTAACTGTGATCAGGCCTGTTTTCAGTAGTTAGAATTAGTTCATTAATTCTGCAGGTGGAGTTTGGTTGAGTTAAGCCCTTGCTACTAGTAAAGTCTGTTTCCTTCCCCCTTAGGCACCAGCCTGCCATGCCCATAGGGGAGGGGCACTGGCCTCCATTGCTTGGGGGACTTAAGTTCTGTGTGGGATCTCAGCCATTCCCACCTGTTCCAGACTGGTGTATGCTGTGTGTCTGGTCACTGATGTCCCCCCAGCAGTTGTCCCATACAATTCCTGGCTATTTACTAGCTGCTCTGGAGGACAAACTAAATTCTGCACCTCGCTATGCCTCCATCATGTCCCTGTATTTAGTTTTTGACTTAAAGTCTATTTCATCTAATATCACTATATGTATCCCAGTTCTCTCCCGGTTGCTATTTTCGTGATACATTTTTTCCATCCTTTCACTTTCAACCTACTTGTGTTTGAATTTAAGGTTATTCTCTTGTAAGTAGCATATTGTTGGATCCTGCTTTTTTATCCACTCTGCTAATATCTGACTTTAGACTGGAAAGTTTAATCCATTTACATTTAATGCAACTACTTATAGTGCAGGGCTTCTGTCTTTTGTCTATTTTGTCACTGTAAATCTTTTATCTTTGTTGACTCTCAGTTATTTCAATAATGCCTACTTTTGTATTTATTTGATTTTTTTTAGTGTACCATTTTGAACCCCTTCTCATCTATTTCTGTATATTTTTTCAAATATGATCCTTGATATTACCATAGGGTTTGAATTCCACATCCTAAAACTTTAACAATAACATTTAATTTGATACCAACTTAACCTCAGCAGCATGGAGATATATTGTCCCTATACCATGCCATTCCTACCTTTTTGATTTACTAGTTACAAATTATATCTTTATACATTTTACATCACAGATTTATCATTACTTTTATGGATTTGCATTTTAGAACTTGTAAGAAGTAAAAAATGGAGTACATACCAAGAAATTTAATTCAATAATAGTGGGATTTATAGTTACCTTTATGGCTTCCTTTACTGGATGATCTTATTTCTTTATGCTACTTTAATCCATTGTCTACTATCCTTTCCTTTCCATCTGAAGGCACCCTTTAGCATTGCTTGTAGAGTAAGTCTAGTAGTGGTAAACTTAGTCAGCTGTTATTTAATTTGGTATTTCTTCATCTTTCTCTAGTTTTGTTTTCTTGCCCGATACAAAATTCTTGACTGGCATTTTTTTTACTTTCAGCCTGTGGTAGTTAGGTTCAGGTGTCAACTAGGCCAGGTGAAGGTGCCTAGTTCTGTCACTGTGAACATGAGCCAGTGGTATATGAACCTCATCTGTTGCTCATTGCATCTGCAGTCAGCTAGGAGGCATGCCTGCTGCAATGAATGACATTTGATTTAATTGGCTGGTGCTTAAATGAGAGAGCTCAACATAGCACAGCCCAAGCAGCTCAGCATACCTCATCTCAGCACTCACAGCTCAGCCCAGGCCTTTGGAGATGCAGAAAGAAATCACCCCGGGAAAAGTTGTTGGAACCCAGAGGCCTGGAGAGAAGGCCAGCAGATATCACCCTACGCCTTCCCATGTAAGAAAGAACTTCAGTTGAAAGTTAACTGCCTTTCCTCTGAAGAACTAATGAAATACAACCCCCTTTTATTAAAAGCCAGTCCATCTCTGGTGTGTTGCATTCTGGCAGCTAGCAAACTAAAACACAGCCCTTTAAATATTTCATCACTAACTTCTTGCCTCCATCATTTTCTGATGAAAAATTTGTCCTCTCTGTCTTTTCTGAGCCTTTGTCTTGTCCTGGGTGCATGCTCACTAGTGGCCTTAGATATTATCCTTTTTATAGGAATCTGAATATACCTTCTACTCCCTATGAAATAAACCCTATCCTCACCCCTGGGTGCTCTATTTTAGGTCTTAAAAGCAGTAATCATTTGTTCCAGTTTGCTTTGACTTCATTGTTTCTTACACTGCTTTAAGAACTGTCCACAAAACTGTCTGGGAGGGCTAGTCAGAGAGGAGCTTCCTAGTTCAATCTTTTAGGCTGCCACCTAGTAACCTAGCACTGACACACAGGCACACTGGTACCCACATAGGGGTTACTCTACTCCCTCTGGAACAGAGCCTACAGCCCGCAATGGGAGTGCAGCCTGGGTACACACTGTGCTGTGGAGGGGGGAGGGACCATTAAGGGCACAACCAGCTTCTTCTACCTTTTATAAAGCTACCTTTTTTTATTTGGAGCTCACCCAGATATTTTAACCTTTTAAATGTTTTCCAAATTTTGGAAAGTTTTCTAGATTTTCAAAGATTCTGTTGGGGAATGGTATTGGGAGAATTTTATACCACCTTCTTAGTAGATAGAAATCCAAGGCATATTTTTTACAACTTTTTTCCATCTAATTTTTCTGTGTCTGCATATTTAAAATGTCACTTCTAAATAGTGCAGATGTGCTTATTTTTTTTTTTTTTTTTTTTTTTTAAAGAGAGAGGGAGGAAAGGAAGGAAAGACAGAGAAGGAAGGAAGGATGGAAGGAAGGAAGGGAGGAAGAAAGGGAAACATTTTTAAACATTTTCTTGTTTTATTATATTTTGTTTGTTTGTTTGTTTTTTACATGGGCTGGGGCCGGGAATCGAACCGGGGTCCTCCGGCACGGCAGGCAAGCACTCTTGCCCGCTGAGCCACCGCGGCCCGCCAGTGCTTATTTTTTTATCCCATAAGAAAATTTATTTCTTTTAGTTAAATATTTAGTCATTTGCATTTAATTGTTAGTATTTGGGGGGTTTATGTAATACCATTTCGTGATTTGTATTCTATTTTGTTCCATTTGTTCTTTGTAACTATAGTTCCTCCTTTCCTGTCTATTCTATCCCCTCTACAGGCTTATTAGTGCTACCTCTTGTGTGTGTGTGTTGTGTGTGTGTGTGTATTTTGTATGGTGGAGATCACATTTCATTTTTTTTCCATGTGAGTACCCCATTATTGCAGCACCATTCGTTGACTTTTTGTTGTTTGTTTGTTTGTTTTTCCTTTGTTTTGCTTGTTTGTTTTGGGGAAGTGCATGGGTATGGAATTGAACCCAGGTCTCCCACATGGCAGGCAAGAATTCTACCACTGAAGTACCCTTGTACCCTGGTGCTGCCTCTTTTATATACATATTCTATTGTAGGGATTATAATAAGCATCTTTAACTCATGCTACTGTACTTTGGATTAATGTAAATCTTTCCAAGTATAATGTTAAAAACCTCACAGCAATGTCTTGCTATTTACCCCCGCCTGTCCTTTGTATTACTTCTAGCATATTTTACTTTTGCATATTTCATTAAACTCAGGACTTTCTGACTTAAACAATTGTTTTTTAAGAATTAAGAAACAAGAAAAAAATTATTTTATGTCAAGCCATATGTTCATCTTTTCTAGCACTCTTCATTTCCTAATGTAAATGTGAATTTCCATTTGATAGTATTTTGCTTCAGCCTGAAGAACTTTCTGTAACATTTATTGTATTACAGGTCTCCTGGTGCTTGGAGTCCTTATGCCTTTGTTAATATGAAAATGTCCTTATTTCACCTTCATTTCTGAAGAATGTTTTTGTTGGCTATAGAATTCAAGAAGAAAGGTGTTTTGTTTTTGTTTTTGTTCAGATGTCAATACTTCAAAGATGTTGTTTCATTGCCTTCTGGATAACATTGTTTCTGGTAAACACAATGTTTATTCCTATATTTGTTTCCTGTATGCAATGTGTCTCTTTTCCTCTGGCTGCCTCTAAGACTTTTCTATTTATCTTTTGGTTTTCGCATTTTTAATATGATATGGTTTTGTGTTTATTCTGTTTGGGTTCATTAAGCTTCATGAATCTTGACACTTGGAAAATATTTTAGAATAATAATATGAAAATTAGTAACCATTTTTAATTTAAATACATTTCTTCTGTCCAGTCATTCCCTTCTCTCTTTCTGGGACTCCAATTAAATGCATGATAAACCATTTTATGTTGTCCCATAGGTCACTTAAGCACTGTTCATTCTTTTTCTTTTATCTTCTTTGTGCTTCATTTTAGATGGTTTCTATTGACCTTTCTTCAAGTTCAATAATCTTTTCTTTTGCCGTTTGTAATCCACTATAGATCTTAACACTGCATTTTTCATTTCAGACATTGTGTTTTTAATTGTAGAATTTTCATTTGGTCCTTTTTTATAGTTTTCATTTCTCTGTTGTGATTCAATTTTGTTCATTCGTGTGCTACTTTTAATTAAATCATTGAACCTGTTTATAGTAACTGTTTTAAAGTCCTTGTCATTTTTCTGTTTCTATATTCTGCTTTTCCTCTCAAGGTCATTTTTTCCCTGCTGTCTAGTAATTTTTGTGTTTATACTGGAAATGTTTCCTTCTGTTTCACTGAAAGTTTGAGTTATATTATCATTCCTTAAAGATGGCTGAGTTTTGTTCAGGTTGGCTGTTAATTAACTGAAAGATCAGCTTGGTTATAGCCTTTGTTGCAGCAAATATAAAGTAGCTCTTATTTTAGGTTTTGCGTAATTATACTCATAAGGCAAGACATTTGTGGCATTTCAACAGGATGCTTTCAGTATTCAATGAAGTCTTTCCACTTTGGTCAAAATACAAATGTCTTCTAGTACTGTGTAACCTTCAGACTCTTGGTCATCTCTAAATGCCCCTGTTGCTATTCTCCACAGAATACACAGAGTTCCATCCTCTGCTTGGATGTCTTAATATTTGATGAAATACTCTAGGGAGCACCCATAAAGATTTTCAGCTCCTTCTCTGTGCATCTCTCTCCTCTTTTGAACCCTGTTCCTCAAATTCCAGCCACCTCAACAGCTCCTAACCACAAGATCCTTTTTCTTTGCCTAAATAATCTGCTGCTGTTTTAGTTCCACTTCCCTGTGCCACAGTTTGGAAAGTTCTCCCAGGCAGAAACTCAAATTGTTCATGTGTTTGACTTTGTTCAAGGAATGCTTGAAAAAGTTGCTTCATGTGTTTTGTCCAGCTTCATGGTTGTTTATAGACAGACGTTAAATGATACCTGTTATTCAGTTACTATCTGTCTGGTATCACAAAAGTATGCAAAAACATTTTTTGCCCTTAAATTTGTAATGCACTTGTAAAACTTTCCTTTCCATGGTGATATTAATTTTCTTTTTAGACTATGCTGGAAATGTGTTCAGATCATCAATATTTGTTCTTGGCATGTAATTCATCTTTCCATATACAACTGTACTCAGATACTTTTATAATTAGCAAAATATTGTCATTTGGGGGAGGGGTCTATAAAACATTATTTTAGAGAAGGACCTATGAGCTTTTCTTTTAGAATATATCAGAAAATGGAAGGGGATTTTTTGCTACTCCTTCTCTAGCCTTACTTATATTTCTCCAGCACTTTTCTCCTTTATATATTACATCTGCTTTGGTTTTTTCACACTTGTTTCCAATCTATGGTTATTATTTCTACTTTTTAATATGTATATGTATTCTAATATAAAATTTTATTAGATTTTTAAAGTCAATTAATTTTGAATACAATTTTTAAGAGAGCATTTATTTGCCAATTGTGTACATCGCATTGTAAATCACTTTAATCCTCTAAATAGCTGAGTATTACAATAAAATATTTATGCAAAATATACAACAAACAAGAAATCACATGTATTGTCCTTTCAACATAAAATTATAAAGCAGAGCTTGAGTTCTTTCAGTTGGAGAAGCCTTAGAGTAATAGGATCCTTTATTTTGAAGATGCAATAAAGCATTAATCATTCTAAAAATTGAATACCTAGATGTAATGATTACAGATGTACCATCTGAAGTTAAAAAAAAGACTGGATTTTTCATCCATTTGAGTTTATTCTTTGGCAGGCAATAGTATCATCTATTTGAAGGATGAAAGTAATGCAGAATTTCTTTAGCACGTGTATCAAATCTGTAGAAAATAGAATGATTAGGCATCCTACCAAAACCATGAGCTAATCATTTTCAAATTACTTAACTTGTTTTGGGGTTTTTCTTTGTTTTGTATGCTGGATGGTGAGGGTCACATGTCATTCTTTTTCCATGTGACTATCCCATTTTTGTAGCACTACTTGTTGAATTTTGGAGGGGGGTGGGTGGGGGGAAGTACATTGGTCAGAAATCAAACCTGCATCTCCCGCATGGCAGATGAGAATTCTACCACCAAGTACCCTTACACCCATTTGTTCTTTTTTTTTTTTTTAAACAATGAGTCTACTTTTAGGCACCATTTCATAGGATGATGACAATCTGAATAAATTATTTGTCAAGCATATTCTAGATTTTAGTAAAGAGTATGTTTGGGGGAATTATTGGTTTAATTTTGTTTTACTACTCTTTTACATTTCTATCTTAGCTTCCTTTCTTCATTCCGATGTTTTCTATGTTCTAGATTCCCATTGTCTGCTTGTTTGTGACTTTTCTTTATAACTTTACCCACTCAGTTCATTTCCCTTTTTTAAAATTTCTTTCCGTAATGCAAAACTAAAGGTAAACACCATGAATACAAAGTCTGTTTTAGTCTTAATCAGGGGCCCACTGCTTCCTCAATGATGAAATAGGAAAGACTTGGCTTCATCAATTTCCTTCTGTCCTGCTTGTTCCTGACCCAGCCCCTCCATAATTGTCTGTATTTTTTCCCAAACCCTTTCCATGAGCTTTATTCTAACTAACAATGAAATAAACCGAGTTCAAAGTGTGCCTGAAGTTTATTTGCATTGTTACTGCATGAATTAGAGTAGGGCAGACTGCTGTAATAAATAGACCAAAATATGTAATGCTGAAACTTGAGGGAAGTTTATTTTTTGCTAATATAACAACTTAGAGTGAGTGTTCTAGGTTGGCGGCAGCTCTCTTCCATGTGATAAGTCAGAGAACCAGGCTCCTTCCATCTTGTGGCTCTGCCACTCCCTAGATTAAGATGGGTTCACTACATCCAGGGTTACTGGTGGAAGGGGAAGGAGGAAAATAAGGGGGCTCTCTCTTCCTAATGGCCCAGACCCGAAATGACCTGTATTATCTTCACTCACATTGTACTCCGACTATGGGCATGGTGAATTCTAATTAGGCTTGAATCATGTGCCCACCTCTTGGTCCCATCCCCATTAGAAGGACGTGGAATGTACTATCCACAGGAAGGTAGAGTTTTGTCATCAAGAGGACCTCAGGTGTTCAATTCATCTTACAAGACTCTCCTTCCCTGTTTATATGCTATGCCATTTGATTTGAATCTCACAACGAATGGCTGAGGTATGTAGTTGATTGAGGGAAGTCAGTACACCTTTCTTATGGAAAGCTGTGTTTACCTTAAGATTTTCGAATCAAGTTCGGAATGATTTAAGAAAGATCTCTCTTTGCTTTTTATTATGATAGTGGTTAATGTCATGAGCTTAGAAAGCCAGAATCCACTATAGTTTGTTTATGTAATGTCTTAGCTATGTAACCTTAGGCAACTTATCCTCTTTATGCCACAATTTCTTCGACCACAGAATGGGGAAGATAATGGTGAATGCTTCACAGTTTTGTTATGAATAAATGAGATTATATACATAAATTGCTTTGAAGACTAGCTGGCACATAGTAAATGCTCAATAAATGGTAGTTATTAATAACAATTGTTATTGGACCTTTCACCCAAGTAAATATACATTTTACAGTTATGAGCAATTTGGGGCTCTAAAAGAGAAAACTCAAGATAAATGTTTGATCTCAAAGGAAAAAATCACTAGAAAATTGTATCATTATTTATTTAATTTCATGTCTTCTGCCACTTGTTTTGCTTTCTGATGGTATTTCCATTTGTTTTCACAAAAGTCAATTATTTTCCTGTTCTCCCTTTAAAATAGATTTTTATGTGAGGCATGTAAACAGCATCTGAAACAAGTTGAAATTAGATTCTTCCAGGTATTGAATCAAAATAGATAGGAAGGTTTGAGCCTGAAACCATAGTTTACAGAAAGGTTATAAAATGCAGTACGTTTCTTAGGAAGAAAAGACAAAATGAGAATGTGAGGGAGGAAAGGGGGATGGAGAGGGAAAGAATGAGAGGTTTCACAATAGAGTTCTAAGGCAAGGAGTCAAATTCAATGGAGAGAAACACTTCCCTAAACATCTTTGTGAAGCTCAAGGAAGAGCTTCATTTGGTTTCATATTAGCTTCTTCACACTTCTCCTTGCTGTTTTCTCAATCACTCCTCCAGTGACTTGATACACCATATCTAATTCCTCATAAATCAGCTAAACTTTGGAGTGATATTGACAGTGGCTTTGCCAACTCCATTGTTTTCTGTCAAGAGTTTTATTCGGCTTCAAAACAATTTGCTATGAACGCCCTTGTTTGTTTGCCACCCTGGTCTTTGTGCAGGCTGAAAACTTTGATTTATAACTGTATATAATTGATGGCTGTGGGGTAGGGGGACTATAGCTCATGCTCCTCCTCTTTTAATCTAGCTTTGCCTAGAAATCCATGTAGTGGAGCATTCTCAAGGGAACCAGGCTGGGAAATTTTCCATATACCCAATGGGAGGCCATTAATCATGGTGAGGAGTGTGTTTGTGAAAGCAAAGAAAACAAAAGTCAGACCACCTCAAGATGGCTTATCAAAAGCATAGATGTTAAAGCTAATGTATTCATTGTGGTGCGTTTATAAAGAAAAGTTGAGCTATTTGGTGAACCAGATATATTTGCTACTCTAAAAGCAAAATTTGACATTAGTACTTCAAGTTATTAATGCTGAAAAGCCACTTCCAGAGTCCCTGAAAAGTTGCAAAGTTGTTGACTGGGGAGCAGCTGAAAGCTCTTTTTAAATGGCACAAGTTTCTTTTTGCTAATAATGAAAAAAGAAGGAAAATACAGACTTTTTGGCAGCTTTATCACAATGTAGCTTTTGGTACCTTTCATTCTAGTATTTGCTGAATTTAATGCCGTGTTCTCTCCCTACCTTGCCCCCTTTAGGTTTTAACACTCCAAAAAGAATCTATGAAACTTTCTAAATTGCACATTTCTTTACAGTGCAAAGATTGACACTAAGTTTCTGAAAGTAACTAGAGACTCTCCTCAAGGTTTGGAAAGATTTAGAGTGAGCCAATTTTTTTTTTAATGTTCCTTGTGAAGACATCAGACTTAATAATTTGTTTGGTTTCTTTTGGTTTTCCTTCATAAAAATTGCCTTGCCAGCTAAAGATATTTCGTGAAATTTCAATAGCTAACTCAGAAAAAATTATATATTTTTCAAATGAATTCTAATGCCCAAATTCGAGTGATGCATCTCTAGATACAGTAAATTTTAGATAGATTATTTATACAAAATTTTAGTGATTGAGAATGTTGACCCAGAAGGGATAAATAAAGGAAGTAACAAAGAAAATCAGACTGAGTTGTAAAAGCTGATGGGGACTGGATCTTATCACATAAAAATATCCCAAATTTTAAGAAGAGCTGTGATGAAATGCGGCTTAATATTCATTCCCTCTATTTAGTAAGGAAACAGCTCTTACCATTGAAGGGGTTCCTAAAGTGGTTTAAAGCAAGAATGTTCTTGATCATTTTTTCATGAACCTATCGATATAGGCATTATTTTAAGTTATTTGTTTTATTTAGTATTGCTTTATCTCGATGAAGTTCAGTAATAGCAAGCTTCTCCTTGGAAGAGAAGCCAAGAACATTTTCATTTCATTTCCTCCTCTTTAAAGGAGTTTGGACTGATAGTTTCCATATGAATGATGATTAAGTCAAAGTAGAAATAGTGTTTTTCATAGATTAGATTCCTATTTAATTGACAATCTTTTGAAAGAAGGAGAAAGACAGTTCCCAGATGCTGGTGCATTAGCAGGCAGCGACCCACTCAATGAGAGAAGAATCAATGGGCCTTGGAGAACAACCCCTTAACATTGACCTGATGTGAGATGTAACTTCAATCCAGTTCTACTGATGTGACTTACCAGAAAAATATTCATTAACCAAAGGACAGAAACCAGT
Organism: Tamandua tetradactyla; assembly: GCF_023851605.1. Lineage (NCBI taxonomy): Eukaryota > Metazoa > Chordata > Mammalia > Pilosa > Myrmecophagidae > Tamandua > Tamandua tetradactyla. Next base: position 63,054,826 of record NC_135341.1, on the reverse strand, counting down.
AATTAAAACCCATAGTTAATCAGGAATGAAAATACAAAATAACACAAATGTCGGACAACTTTGAAGAATTAAAAATCCATTCCCTTGAAGGGGGTGAGAGGGAAGCTCTGAGGCACTCTGGCTTACCTCTTGGTACATTTATACATCATCTAAAAGAACTTCGCCGCAGATAAACCCCCTCGTAGAGATGGGAGATATGTACACTAGTGTTTTTTAGTTCTTTGGGAAAAAAAAATAAGTATTTGAGGAAAGATTCTAATAAAGGATATTTTTAAGCCTCTCCAAACTTCTGATATTTGCTTTTGGTTCTAACAACTTTGCATTTCAAGACCCATATTTAACTTGTTTTGCATTGATATTTAATCTTAAGAACTGTTTCATTACCTGTGTTCAACACAGGACTTGCCTACCTTTTAAAAAATTCACTGTCATTTTAGTCACAATCCCCTGTAATTAAAATAAATTGAAGCTTCGGAGCAAGCCAGCCCCCTGGACATTTTCCATTGAACACCTTCCTGTTGTCTGATGCTGTCCTATCGAGTGGATGTGGTTGCCTTCGGGTACAAGATTTTATTAGACTTTTGGGTTATAGCCCCTTACTAGAGAGACAATGAATCCCCTCTCACTTCCTTATATAAACAGCTCAGATTAGACACAAATAATATATCCGTGGCACTAAGGAAAGAAAAAGACCCACCCACCCACAAGAAAGTCTTAACTTTTTAACCATAATCAGAGAAGAATCTCAGAAATAGTCAATATGCACTTAATTGAATAATTGCTCTATGGTGTATCATAACAAGCATCCTCTGTTCACATCACACTCCATTTATCATGTGGGGGAAAGAGCTGGTTTCCCTCAAGAGATGTTTAAAATAATCCATGATCTCAAAAGTACATACGTACTATTAAAATAAAATATGATGCTTATTGGCTGTGTTCCAGAAAAGCTCAACTAGGTTAAAGGACATAATGAACAGCCATAGCTTCATGTGCAATTATTTAATTGGAGAATAGATTTTTCTATCACTTGTTCTGGCAGTAGCAGCCATTTGATCCCAGAGCTTGGATTAAATGTTTCATCAGTGGTGCCTATTTAAGGATCTTTATGGAACAACAAGTCAGTCCCCTGGGCAAGCCCATGTCAACTGCAATAAAGAGATCCGCACAAGTGAGTAAGAGGTATTTTTTTCAGGATGTACCAAGAGTTGAGCATGTACTGGGCTCCTTGGAAGCTTTCTGAGGTTTGAGGGTACATTGTCTGCTAATGGCAAAGGTTGGAAGCTGAACTCAACTGGTCCATGGGATTTTATGAATTCCTTGGGAAAATAAAGCCTCAAGCTGCTGCGCTCTTTCTAAGCACAGGTGAGTCTTTCGGGAGCAGGAAAAGTTAGAGAAACTGTGACTTGCCTGTTTTTCCTAGGAAATAGCTGTTTCCAATGCAAACCTTGAATTGGACAGCCCGTAGTCCTGTTTTGCTTTATGCCTTCTACAGAACCCACCATCTGTTTCATATGGGGTAGATGTAAATTTTATAGACTTCACAATTTGTTTTCAGTTTGATTAGGTTTTCCCCTGCTTTCTCTCCGAGTGGTCATACTCATAAATGCATGCAGCTAAGTATAACTAGAATATTTGTGGAGTGGGCACTAAAAGGCATTTGTTACATTAAAACAGTTGGATGCATTTAAAAGCCTTCCGAAAACTGAAATCTGAACATCTGTATCAGAAACAGCAAAACATATAATCTGATATTGTTGCTATCAATAGTCATGGAAAAAGACTTCGTCTAGGGGTTTATTTTTCCCTGTGTGGTCTTGTGACCATATTCGTTTGGTGTGCATTGAATGCAAGTTATCTCAAAATTGATAAAAACACATCCTTCAATGTTGAATTAGATGACGTTGTGGGGGATTTGGGGATGGTGTCGGGGCATGCAGTTTCACTCATTTTAAGAAACCGATTGCAGCACAGTGTTCTTTTATGGACTTCTAGTGTTTGGATAATTGAATGGCTATGCTGTGCCTCACTATGGCTTAAGAGGCATTTTTCGCGATTGGGAAAAAGTGGAAACAAGTGCTTGTACAAGCTGGGTTCCAGGAATCTGCTGACAAGGCACTTAGGAGGAGGAGGCGGTTCCCTATCGATTGCTTAGGAAAGTTCACAAAATCCTTCCCATGTGTTAAGTGACCAAAAAAAGTATCCAGCCGAAAAGCTTGCAAACTATTGTGTTGTTTGAGCTCTTTTGAAAACGGTATAGCAAAGCAAATACTCCAAAGGACGTTTTCTTTTAGTCATTTAGGGCTTTTTCTTTGTGCATTTGTTTGCCAAAAATCTTAAAAAAAAAAAAAAAAAAGTGAGGCTCTGTCTCGAAATAAAGTATCTTCTAGCCTGCTAATTTGAAGGCAGGTATTATTCCAGAATTTAGAGCCTGTTGAAGCGAAACTACTTGTTTCTAACTTTCATTTTTACAATTGTCCTTAAGGTCAGTTTTTCCAGTGTGCCAGTAAGGTAAGGAATCTCAGTTACCTTCAGCTCTCTCCACATGCCACCAAAAACAGGCGGCTTCCTGCAAGTTGTCTTCACCTGGCATGCTTGCTCTTTATTTTTTTTCCAAAAAAAATAAGGTAGGGCATTTTATAATTGTGCAGATGCTTTATGAGTGCCCTCCTTATTTATGATTAATATACTTCTGATAGGCTGTGATTGCTATTTCTTATGGGGTAGTTTTCCAGAGAATGGATTCCCAGATAATAATGTCACCTGAACATGAGTTTCCAGTATAAGGGAGGACGTTTTGTGCAAGAGAGGTTTTTTTCTTGCACACTTATTCTGCCTCTAATGTTCAGTTTGGAGGTAGGGAGAGAAGCCCAATCTGATGACTCAGAAAACTAAGGCGTTTCTCATAGCATTATAGGGATATTGGAGAAAAGGGATTTTTCAATTAAAATCATCTGATGGCCATGTTTAACAAAATGGGATTCTGCTCTCACTTAGATCACAAGCTTTTCTCCCACTGGAATCGACTATGGATTAGTCTCATGCCATGACCATTTCTTGCTCTGTTAAAGATGAAAAATTAAATCTTCTTGCTCACAAGCAACAGGTCAGTCTTGATGATTTGTTGCTACCTTCTTAGCCGGTAGATCAGGTTTTAGTTGTTTCAATTTTTAGTTCTGTAATCCAACACTATTAAAGTTCCCTGTTTTTATTGCTTTTATACAAGTGCCTGCCAGGACAAGATTTTTTTTTTTTTCCTTGTTTTTACCTTCAATTTTGGTAAAAATCGGTGATGCCTCTCAGGACCTTCTGTGAACACAGGGCTTGTAAATCAGCCCCCAAGGTGTTACATAGACTAAAATATAGGACTCTTCCTGTCTCCGGCATTATGCTGAAATGAAAACTTATTTAGAGTATCTTCCTCTTCCTTGCTAATGTGTGACGAATCATCTATGATCACATTCATTTATCGAGCACCTACTGTGTGCCACTGGGGGCAGTGCAGGGATGTTTGGGACAGTACTTTTCAAACCTGAACATGCATTCAGATCACTCGGGGTTCTTGTTAAAATGTACTGTATTCTGATGCAGGACGTCTATCCAGGGTGGGGTCTGAGACTCTTCCATCCTAAAAAACCACCCAGCACCCAGGTAAAGTCGCTGCTGCTGGACTGTGAGTAGCAAGGATGTAGAACACCCTCTGTGACGTTCCAGCAGATCAGGTCATATATGAACTTGCACGCATGCCTGCCCAACAGAGGGCAAACTGTGAGGTGGGAGACGTCAAGCTCACGCGGATCACCTGTCTGCAAAACAGGGGCTCTGCTAAATGAACATGGAATGGTCCTGACCTTTAGGAAGCCTTTCTGGTGTGAGAGACGGGCATATAAACCACTAATTGCTTTAGAGTATGGCAAATAGAGCTTTAGACCAAAGATGGCAGCAGCACCTGGGGAGGGAGCAGCTTTGCCTGCATGAGTCAAGGAGGTATCATAGAAGGCAACATGCTTCAGATGAGTCTTGAAGGGTGAGTGAGAGGCTTCCAAGCTGATGAGTTTGGAAAGCACCTACCTGTTCAAAGGTAAAGAGGCATAATATAGCAGAGTTTTTGCAGAAACTCAAACACTGCTAGGGGAGGGGAAGGAGGGAGTGTACATTTGAGAGTATCAGGAAATGCAATTCACAGTTCTGATTTAAAACATGTACCTGCCATATGCTGGTCATTGCATATTTATTAGTCTTACAAGAAACCTGAAAGGAGGGTGGTATTGTCCCTATTTTGCAGATGAAGAAACAGGTTCAGGGCAATTAAGGAATTTGATGTCAGAAACAGCTCGTCAGAAGCCGGGCTGGGCTTCAAACTCCAATCCTCCTTACACCAAAGTCCTGGTTTCACCTCTCTGCCTAGATTGAGGAAGTCAGAGGAAGCCAAATCACAACCAGCCTTGTATTTCACGCTAAGATGGTTAAACAGGATCTTACGTACAGTGGGAAACCCTGAGAGGGAGGATTTTAAGCAGAGAGATGACATGGATTTTTGGAAGATTATTCTGGAAGCTGTGTGAAGGGCACATTAAAAGGGGGACCTTGTGGAGGTGGATGAGAAATCAGTAGGTATTAAGCCCCCAGAACTGTCAGCCTAAGGGTGTGAAACACGAGCCTCAAAAAATACATAGAGCTTAAATTCTGGTTGGGGAGAAACATTTATATGCACAAAGCATCAAATATGCTGTGTACCCACCAAGTTCATACTAACAGCACAGTAGAATTTCTGAGGGACAATCTGGGTTGAAAATGGGGATTGTCCACAGCTGAGAGGAAGAGATGAGGGGGTGGGTAGGAAAGGGTGTGGGGAGAAGGAGTGAGGGAGGAAGGGATGTTGAGACCCAGCAGCTGTAATAACCCTGCTGCCTTAAGACCCAGCCACTGAGTTACTTCAACAAAGTTTAATCTTCCTACACCCACCACTGTCAATTGTAGCATCTATTTGAGGCTATTTTTTCAGTCTTTCCATCATTAATATCATTAACCTCTGTTTGAAGTTCTTCCCAATGGGATGCCTTCTTCAATATAAACAAATGATCATATGCAGCATATACACAACATCCATAAGTCATTTATTGAGCACCTACTGTATCCTGGGAAAATAGCAAAATTTCTCTGGAGGAATCCTGTGAAGATTCCTCCAGATTGTAACATTCTCATTGTACAAAGGAGGAAGCTGAAGCTCAGAGGAGGTAAATATTATGCTCAAGGTCACAAAGCTAGTCGTGGTTCTCATCCAGGTCTTCTGGATGCCAAAGCCTTTGCATTTTACTCTTAGCAGCACTGCCTCCCCAGGTATTCCTTACATCTCTAGACTGATTTTAAATTTTCAACACCATTTTACTTGTTTGATTTATTGTTCTTCCTACAGATGCTTGAGAGCATGGTGACGGAATAGTCATCCCATTGGACAGAGGAAAAAAGGGAAGTCTGGGGAAATGGAGGTGTTGGCCAAGGCTGCAGTTAGGACTGGTCTTCCTCATTCTGTATTCAGGTCTAATGCATTTTCTCTTTGACCAGAGGCCTCACACCAAGGGTCAGTGGTTCTCAAACTTGACTGTATATTGCAATCACCTGGAGATATTTGAAACTTACATATGCCTGCCTTGCACCCCAGACATTCTTATTTGCTTGGTATGGAGTCCAAGCTGGACAATGGCGTCTTCAAAGCTTACCAAGTGATTCTGATTGGCTGCAGAGTTTGGAAACCACTGCCATAGGCTTTGAAGGGGTAGCTGTGGGATTGAATTAGAGCAGTGGTTTTCAAAGTGTGTTCCCTGAACTGGCAGGATCAACACCACCCGGCTACTTGCTAGAACTGCAAATCTTCAGTTTCCACTGCAAGCATACTGATTGAGAAATTCTGAGGGTGGAGCCCTAGCAATCTGTGTTTTAACAAGCTCTCCAAGTGATTCTGGTGCATGCCAACCCCCTTGGCCATACTTCCTCCCAACAGGTTTATGGTGTGGAACATGGTGGCCAGCTGTCTGCTATTTTTACTGAGGCCAGAGCACAGGAGAAATGCATTTAAACCCAAATGACAGTCCAAAGCATTCGGATTTGTACTGAACGATGGATTTCCTGTGGGTGTAGGTGGCGAACTGCAGAAATGAAAAACTGAGGGAGGATTTTGGAATCTTCTGGGGGTGGGGAGAGTATCGCACCATTGAAAAGATAAAAGGAAAAGGAAGATATTGGCCTCTGGAGAAAAAGGAAAGCAATAAGTATTTTCACCTGATTTCATTTTAGTCATTTACAGTCATTCCTTCCTGGACTTTGAAGTTGATGGTGCTCTCTTCTTAACTGGTACTTTTTTTTTTTTTCTTCCTGAAGATCTCAGTGTTGAAATCTACACCTTCCATATAGTTCTGTGCTTGTTGTTGAAAGCAGGGCTTCACTGCCTGGGAAGCCAAGGACTGGGTTATGGATGGCAAAGTGACTTTTCCCCTCCTCTATTTCATTACTAGTCTACTTAATTGGCATCGTTTCCCTGCTGCTGCGATTATTTTTTTTCCAATGTTATAATTTTAAGTAACTCAGTATATTAGCCAATTTCCTTAATGCTCTTTTGTGCGTGCTATTCAACATGGTTGGTTTTCATCGTATTTTTCGAGTACTCCCCACCAGGTTTCACTAAGTAGCTGCTGGAGTTAGGTTTTTTGGTCACCATATTGCTGCTATTCTTACGACAATGGTTTGTGAAAGAATTAAGAGTCCAGTATATTTGGAGGGGGAGAGATGTTAATAAAATATAACCATTTAAACTGAGAACTTGTGTTGGGAAGAGAGAAAGAAAATACTTACGCAAGGTTAGAGGCCTTTGGAGACACTGTGGGAAGAATTGGGTGAAAATATATATAAATTTAATGCACAGGTTTAAAAAAACCCAGCTTTGACAGGCTGTCATTAGTCACCAATACTGAGATGCTTTATATGTATATATATATATATATAATGTGCAAAAGAGCCTCCTATAATTTAATAAATTATATTTGGTTGTACCATTTTTCAACCAATAACTGACTTTGAGTTTTGACTTTGAATTATTTAGCACTTTCTCTTCCCATCAATAAGGAACCTGTGTTTAAAAATGTAGTGGACATACTAAGGAAAAAGAGGCAAGAAAGTGTGGCAAAGAGGGCAAATTTGATGCTTTTACCTGGTCTGGGTGGGTATGTTTCACCTCTTAGTATTTCAGGATGATGAATCCAGGGGCAGACCCTGCATATTAATCATCTGCCAGCTGAGGCTCCTGAGGAAGAGTAATCTAGTTGTAAAGGTGACATTGTCAAAAGAGAATAGACCATCAATGGGAAAATGACTTGGTGGCTACTTTATCAGCTACAAACTGATATGGAATGGTGCACTGTTTCAAATTGCCTGAAGCCTCTCCAGTAACTGTTTCTCCAGTCTGTCAGGGTTGTATATAGAGGAATAGACAATCTTTTATTGCTGGCAGCTGAGAATGATGTGTTTTAGCGCTCATCTTATTAGCCTGGCTTTATGGGTTGTTTCTTCTAATTTTTTTGTAGTGATTTAGCTAAAAGGGTACAAGTGGTTTGGAAGGTGGAAGAAGAACAAACATCTGTAAAATTACCAGATAGAGCAGCACTAGACTGCTGGACATCTCCCCAACCAAATTCTAACTCCAATTGGGCTCACCTCTTCACAGCAATCCTTCTAGGGAATATATTTTTTGCCTCTCTTTATTGTCATCCAAATCTTATGCCTACTTCCACTCATGAGCATGTACTTTGTGCCAACATTGGACTAGACCAGGTACTAAGAGATAAATTGGTGATCCCTACCTTTGAGTTGCTCACAGTCCATTGGAGATTCAGTCATGAAAATCACCCATCCACAGTACCATGTTTTAAGTACTGTTAGTTTTTGTTTGGTCATTCTTACTTTTTATATGCAGAAAATTGATTACATAGTGCTGTGGATTTTCACCAGGTGCAATGGGGAGCACTGTAGAAGGAATGTCTGAGTGTGTCTGAAGGGTCTGGGAAGATGAGCCATCGGAGGTGAAGCTGGAGTGACGACCTGAGGAGTGAATAGTTATTTTCAGGTATGGAAAGTAGGCAGACATAGGAAGAGAAGGCACTGAGGCCAGGAATTCTTCCAGCCCACCTTCTCCAGAAATGTTGCCATAAGTATTCCAGCTCTTACTCTTCAACTTCTCTTAATCACAACTGGATACCCAAGTTATAGTATACAGCTTGGAAAATAGAGACCTCTACCATGCTGAATTGTCCATGGTTGAGTTTTGCTCATATGTTGTTATTGACCAATTAGATAAAGTCAAGGATGCAGAGTAAATTAAGGCAATTCCTACCTATATAAACTCGGGTGAAGTATTTCATCAGGTGAAGTATTTCATGTGGGTAAGTCTCAGTTTCCTCATATATAAAGAATTGCTGGGAAAAAAAATGAAGCTAGAGCAGGGTCAGCAAACTATGGCCCATGAATCAAATCTGGCCTGTCACCTATCTTTGTAAAAAAGCTTTATTGGAACATAGCCATGCCCATTCATTGGCAGATTGTCTATGGCTAATTTTGTGTTGCAGTGGAAAAGTTGAGTAATTGTGACAGAGACCACCTGGCTGGGAAAGTCTAACATATTTACTATCTGGAAAAAGTTTGTTGACCCATGTACATTTAGCATACATTTATTGTTGTCAATCCTGGGTAAAGTTTTTCACACCTAATATATTATCCCCTTCTCAAACCACCCCACCCCCACATCCAATTTAGGCTTATTGTTAAAAGAAAAAAATTTTGTCTCTAAAATATTCACAGCGCTATGACTTCATGGCAGCCCTACTTTAATGGCTAGAATGTTAGCCTCATGAGAGCAGGGACTCAGGTCAGTTTCCTGCTGCAGCCTCAGTGCTTGGCTATGTGCCTAGAATGGAGAATGCATGAAAAAGTAGGTTATGGTGAAACTGTCATGGCTGAAGGTGGTGAGCATAAAAGGAGAGATAGTAGTAGAACAGATAGGTACTCCCCAAACCCATTGGTTTGGAGATATCCATGAAAAAAGACAGCAGAGTTGCCTGGCACTTCCAAGGGCAATTGCCTCCAGTTTTCTCACCTTTTCTGCTTCCCTAACAAAAGTCTAGTGTTGGCTGCCTATGTTACTTCAGGAGAGACATAAACCTATTGTTGATGTCCACAGGTTTTCTTACACAGCACTGTGGACATCAACAGTGTCCACATCAACCTGTGGACATCAACAGGTAAAGGGAAAGGCTAGGTCGCCAGGGCAAGCTTTCAAAGGAAAATATTTATGTAACAGAATATGGACATTCTGAATGAAGCATTTCATTTATATTATATCAGAAAAGACCCACCTGGGGAAAGTTCTTCTGAAAAATACTAAGATTAAAATACATATGTATCATTGAATCAAATTATGTCATCTCAGATATTTTACTATTAATATTTTTCCATTACTGAAATTTTCCTCTAACTTTCTCATGAATATTTCCAAGATTAAAAAGCTTTCATATATAGTAGATGATGCCTAAACATTTGTGTAAATCTGTCCATGGAAGACCATTGGAGTCCTCCATTTTGGCCTTTGCAGACTTAGTTTAGCTCTCTTATGCTTAGTAATCATAGACAGGTATGAACATTTCCTGAACAGTATGCAGGAAACCTGTGGGAGGACATTAGTAGCTTTTAGTAAATGCTTCCCCCTATGGCTACCTAACCCCCTTGACCTTTGGTCTTTATTCAGTTTAAGACATCATTTCCTTGTTTCACCAGACTTTTTTTCTACTAAACAGAAGCAATGTCTGATTTGTCTTTTTTCCGTCAAAACATCTGCTATCTTTCTAAGGGATGAGAGGTGACAGGAAGTGTTCATTCATTCTTTCATTCTTCCATGATGTGCTTACTGAATACTTACCATGTGCCAGTGAATACAACAATATTTGAATCAGAGAGCATTTCTCTTTTTACAGCACTAACATTCTAGGGGAAGAGGGATAAACCAACAATATTGAATAACTAGCGAGTAAAGCATATAATTGATAAGTGTTATACAGAGAATTTCAATGTGAAAACACTTGATTGGACGAATGAATCTAACTGATATTTAAGCTGTGCTCTAAATGACAAGAAGGGGCCAGCCTCGTCGAGATTAGGGAGAGAGTGTTCTAGATAAAGGATTTAGCTAAATGTGCAGTTAGATATAAAAAGAAAGTGCTTGAAAATGAATGGTTTAGGAAAAGCAGAGAAAACTTTAAACTCAGAATAATAAAATCTGAAGAATAATCAGGCATCTGATTCTTAAAAATACCTGTTTCTGCCAGCAGTATAACCAACCAAATTGTTTTTTCTTTTTTGTGTTTTTCTACTGAACAGAAGAGGTAAGGTATTAAATATTATGTGTGGTCTGACAAGGACGGTGACTCGGCTATCTAAACCACTAAAGTTCAGAGGATTCCTATCACTACTCAAGGAGTCTTAAAAGGAGCAACACATGGGTCATTATATACCAAGCTCTAGACCACTGCTTACATCTTGGAGGGGAAGTAGAGAGACTTGGATAATTACCCTCAGGTTGAAATTCAATTGCATTTATCATAGATTCCTGTTGTCTCTTAGCAGCACCCTCAGAGCTGAGGCAGAGATCTTGCAATTTAGAAAGGTGAAAATATAGTAAATTCGTCTCTTACAGGTTACATTTAAGAGATAGTTAGAGATGATTATTGGATTTATTTGGCAGCAGGTCATCTCTGGAATTCCATTATGCCGTCTAGGAAGGTTTTTGTTAACCTGGCAGGTCTTGGATCTGTCTTAAGGGTGAGTGAAAGTCAAGCTTAACCCAAAAGTGGCTGGGGTCCTTATTGCCTGGAAGCTTCCCCTCATGATATGTCTAGTCTCTAGGAAAGTTGCTCTATGACCTATAAATGACCTTGTGAGAATCCCACAAACCCCCTGGGTAGTGATGATAAGAATAGACATGTATAAGGGAAAGAAAAAATAATAATTAAAACATACAATGAAAGGTGAAAGCCTCCTTCTCTTTTTCCCATCTCCAACCATCACCATTCATTTTCCATAAAAAATATGTAAGGCAAAAATTATATTCTGTAGAGTAGGAGTATATCCTTTTAAATTTAAAAAATTATATATAATATTGCTATGGGTGCATTATTATATATTTTATATAATTTTCTGCAAATTGCTTGTTTCACTTAAAGATTTATCTTGGGGTCTTTTCAATATCTAATTTATAGAGATTTAGAGGTCTGATTTTTTAATGGCTGCATTGTATTATTTTGCATAAATATATCAACATTTATTTAATCAGTCTTTTATTGATGAAGCTTTCAATTATCTTTATTTTTTGCTGTTATCATCAATATAGCATAACATTGGCATGCTTTTACTTTTATTCTTTCTGTAGAATACTTTGCTGTGGGATTGTTGGACGGACCAAAGGTTATATGCCTCTAAAATTTTCAAAGACTATTGCAAACTATCTTTCAAAAAGTTTCCATCAATAGATATTTCTATCAACAGTGTATGAGAGTTCCTGCAGGCCTATATCATCTCCCACCCTGGTACTTTCAAAATTTTATGTTTTGGCTATGCTATGAAGTGAAAACTTTCGTCTCTTTGTTTTGATTTGCATCTCTTTCAAGTAATTCGGATTAAAGAGTAAACATTCAAGAGACATGGAATTTGAGAGAAGGGTCTATTGTAAGCCTCCTATAAGTTTATAGTTCTTTAACCTCTTGGAGACAGATATACTTCAAAATATTTAGGTACAGATGCCATAAATTAGCATTACTCCCAACCCGGTCCAAACCAACACTCCCTAATCAAACCCATTTGTACTTTGGCAACAAAATGTATTAATGTCCTTGCAAAGTGGGCTAAGTAAAGATGGTAGGTATCATCATAACATTTCAGGAAAATTTTTTAGCAGAAGCACTTTGCACTGTTGGTCAGTGGTAGACGCCATTGTTCATCATAAAACAATTTAAGATCTTCTAGGGCCAGAGTGAGTAAATAAAAACTTCAAATAGCATATCAAAAATGAGGTGCATCATTGTAGACAACAGGGAAGCTCACCGGGTTCCTTCTCATAATTCCATCATTGAATGCTCGGCTGCTTTTTCATGACTGAAGATGACTTAAATGACCCAAATGTAAGCATCTTGCATTAGGCAGAAATCGAGAAAGACCTTATTCTCTTGATGACTTTTAGTCATTGCAAGATGAAGTCCTGCCATCTTCAACAGGATTTTATGATGCATACTAATTCAAGAGCAGGTGGATTCGCAGAAACCATTAAAGATTTAACCCCCAAGAGAAGGAAAGCAATGCATGAGCAAGGGGAGGGAGAATACATCTGGAACCATTACAAAACTTCTCTCAGTTAATCCTTACGATGACCCTTTCTAGAGATGAATTAGCTTGCCGGTACTTAGCTCAGTGAATTGAGCTATTATACAAGCTACTGTGTAAGCACTGCTCCTATAAAGCAACTCATACCCATATTATGAAGTTAGATCATACGTCAAGTTCCTCCCTTCTGCATGGTGAATAGCAGATCTGAAATTTGAACCCAGGGTAGTCTAGCTTAGTCTTTTCTACTACCTACCTCTTTGCTTCAGATAAACTTCATCGGGTCAATAAGATTTTTCTTGTGAGTCTATTCTGATTGCTTGGAAATAACGGTGTAATGAATTGTATTGGGAAATATTTTGAGGCTGCAGCCAGGTCAGGTGATAGGTTTGCAGCATATTCCAAAGGTACAGGCAGGGATAGCATGGAGGCAAATGTGCCATATGCATCTATCCTTGGCTGAATCATCTTTGAGATCCTTTATGTGCTCAGGATTCTGTAAAATTCACGTTCATTTGAAATATTTTTCAAAAGTTTCACCTTGTTCAACATCATTAGTCAGGAGAGAAATGCAAATTAGAACCACAGTGTGATTACACCACACACCCACCTGAATGACCAAAATGAAAAAAGCCAACAGTGTCCAGTTTTGGCAGAGATGGAAAGCAACCAGGCAGGCCTCCCACGCTTCACTGGTGGGAGTACGAATTGGTACCTTTACTCTGGAAAACTGTCAGTATCTACAAAAGCTGAACATGAACATATCTAATGACCCAGCAAATCCACTCCTAGGTATGAATCTAACAAAAAACTCTAGCATGTGTTCGCCAAAAGACGTGTACAAAGAAACGCATAATGCTACTATGCTTAATAACACCAAACTGGAAAATATCCAAATGCTCATGAATATTGAAATGGACAAAGTAATTAGGGCATGTCCATGCAGTAGAATACTACATAGTGATGAGAGTGAGCAGAGTGCAACCACATACAGCGTATGGATGAACCGCGCATATATATTGCAGTCTCCCAGGAGTACCTGCGATTTGATTCTGGTGTATCAATACACATGTGCAAAACTAACCTCTGGTGTTAGAAGTGAGGGGAGTGGCTGCCCTAGGGGAGCGGGGTAATGACTACAAGGGAGGCTTCTGCTTGCCCAACATGTTCTATTTCTTAATCTGGATGCTGGTTTTTACATGGGTGTTCGTTTTGTGAAAATTCATTGAATTGTACGCTCGCAATTTGTGGACTCATGTTCCAGGTGTGTGCAATTTAGTAAAAAAGATGAAAGACCTTTAAAAATATTCTTGATGAAAAAGAGAAAAGACTCAACCTGATTCAAGCATTAGTTTACTCTGGAGGTAAAACAGTTTCACAACTATATAGTTTTTTCAGTGTTAGGGAATTTTTATTTTGACTCCCTGCATTTTACACCATATACAAATATCCTGAATCCCCACAGAGATGTGTACTCGGCTGGACTTTATTCCTCCCCTACCTAATGAGCTTTAGGATGTGTATCCGGGCTTCTCTGAGACCTACTGTAAAAGGAGAGGAAAAAAAAAGATAGTAAAACAAGTGCTTTGATAGCACTTTTTAAAAATTCGTAACAGGTATAAAAAGAAGCGACAATTGTTTAGTGTATACATGTGCAAAAACAAAACAACAACAGATTTGTGGTGCCATAAAGTGCATCACTCATATGTTTTGCTAAGTAAGATTGCACTACTTCTGATATAATACCCATAGTTCTTTCCTTGGCCTTTATCTTGTGAATAATGGATTCAGCTGTTTATAAACCTCAGTGCATTTGGAGGAAAGGATTGGAGAAATAGAAGCACCAATTTTGCACTTTCCTGAAATTTCCTTCATATGTAGGTGGAAGCAGCTTCCCGTTCCTGGTAGTGTTTTTACTGGTCGGTCTCCTTTTTTTGTAGGCTGCCTGGTCTAAATTAAAAAAGCACATTTGGTGATACAGGCATTGTTGCTATAAAGCAAACCATACCCATTTTATATAAAGTCAGTGTCAAGAACAGGTATTGTCTTTTCTGTGCATTATCAATTTTAATATAAGAAGAAAATTAAAGCATGCATTTCCCAAGTATAGAAATCAAATGTAATCTAAATGCAAACCTCGGGTCGATTGCACTGTAATATTTGGCAGTATGGCTGTTGCTAATCCCAGCAGGAAAGCAACATAAATCAGTTATGCAGTTTACTGTATATGCCCCAGAATGGCAGCAGGTGAAAGGCAACCAACAAATATGGGATGTGAGCCCGGGCATCACCTTGAGAGAATGCACTCTCATGTTTCAACCCAATTCATGTCAGCAGAAGAGGTTGTTTGTAAAGTCTTTTCCATAAAATGGGAATGCATTAAAAAAATCTGACAGTCTCCATGTTATCAAATCTAAACCCATCTGAGTTCCTAGAGGATTTATAATCATGATGTTTAAAAAGGGCAGTTCCTGAGATAAATAAATTCCAAGAAATAGGCCATGATTTAGAAATTTGCAGTTCCATATAAGTAAATGTTCTAGCTACATAAAGCATATTCCTTAGGCAGTAGAATTTTTTTTTAATGTGAGTATGTCAGTCAGAAAATATTCACAGGCATTTCGTAACATTTTTCTGCTTTCTTAAACAGAGCTTAGGGGAGGTAATTTAACTTTCTGAAAATGTAGTCATTATTATAAGCATCAATTATTGAAAGGAACAATTATACTGTGAATCTCTCAAATGCTATAAGAGTTGCTGGGGTTGGTCCTACCCCAAATGGGCCCAGATTGCACTTCTTCTTATCAAGTGTATGTTTTTCTTTCAGCTCTTTCTTTGCCATCAATCTATCAGCTGTCAGTTCTTGCTTCTATCAAAGATCTAATTTACAGATGACTCCTCCTTTGTGTTTTCTTATTTTCATCCTCTAGTCTTATTTGAACTATAGGAATACCTAACTAGGCTCACCTGTACCATGTTCAAAGCATAGAGAAGTTCTAATGATGACTTGCAAGGTCTTGAAAAACAAATACATGTAATATGCCTAGGCCAGTTTCTAGCATTTTAGTGAGAGCTTAATAAGTATTACATGCTATTGCTGGTTTAGTATTCCTATTAATGTAATTGCTAAAGTCCAAGATGGTTAAATACAGCAGTGGAAACAAACACACTGAAACATGAAATGGCTCAATCATGATAGAAGTACACTTCTTAATACAGGACTGCCCAGTGTAAGGAATAAGGGGAGCAAGTGGTTTTCCTCCACGTGATGATTCGAGTATCAAGGCTTTTTCCAACTTGAGACTCCATCTTCTAGAATCCTGATGTCTTCTGCATCCACTCAGAGGAAGGGGAAAGCCATGAAGTAAAGGTGGGAGGTTTCAGGTACCAGTGAGAGGATGCCACACTTCCTTCCACCTGGCCGTCCTGTTGGCTAGGACTCAGTCATGTGGTCACATCTAACTGCAAGGGATCCTAGTAAATGTAATCTGATTCAGTGCCCAGGAAGAAAGGGAGAATGGACTTTGGTGGACACATACTGTCTGCCACACCGTGCTTTTGTATATAGATTTTGTGAAATTATTTGATAATTCTTTTTATGTTTTTCCTGTAGTTTTCACTACGTTCAAATTGTAAAAGGTTTTCAATTAAAACTACTTATCAGTTAACCTTAAAATATTTTTCTACAAATTAGCCAACTTTTCAACATGCTATGTTAAAACTATTACTTAAAAACTTAAGGGTGGGCCATGGTGGCTCAACAGGCAGAGTTCTCACCGGCCCCACTGGAGACCTGGATTTCATTCCTGGTGCCTGCCCATGCAAAACAAAACAAAGTCTTTAACCTTACCATCTCACAGCAACATTTCTGTATCTCTGTATTTGTGCAGTTTCCAAGTGGGCCACTCTATTCAAAATGAATCCTAATATGACAACGGTGTGATTAAAGCAAAGAACTTTGGCTCTGGGGTCAGCAAGACCCAGTTTTTCTTCTTACATTGCCATGTACCATTGGTAGGATATTGGCCATGACACTTAGCCTTCGGAAGTACAATTTCTTGAATAATATAGGGATAATAAAAGCTCTGGAAGATATCACTTTAGCAATATGAGTGATTTCATTAGAATTAATAATTAACTAAGATTATAATTAATAATTGAAATTAAATTCACATCTGGTTCAGTGTTTGGCTTATAAGCATTCAAATGACAACTGCAGTTACACAGTAATATAATACTGAAATAATATGTTTATATTTTATGAATATAGGGTAAATAATATGAGTAATATAATCTCGATGATGTTTCTATGAGACTGAAGAGGTTAACTGGCTTATCCTTTATATTCTTGGAGTTATAACACCTGATGAGGGGAGGGTCCTTGTGAGTCTCAGCTTTATTTCCTGAATAGTATAAAACATTTGCAGCATGGTTAAAATCTTCAGAAAAGCCACTGGCGTGTGGAATTATGTCCCAGTGTGGGGAATGGGGGGGGGCATCAAATTATAATAAATGTGGTCATAGGGAAGAATAGGAACTGTGGTTGATTGCAAGCACAGATATTAAAACAAAACATTAAATTTTTTTTAAATACTTACCTGAAAAGCAAAATATACCTGAAAGTCAAATATGTCGGTATTTAAGATTTTATCTCTCAGATTCAGTGTACCCTCCTGTCTGCGCTTTGTAATGGGCATTGGGATGCTTTCTATGAGTCGCATTTCGTCATTTCCAGCTGCCTCCCTCTTTTGTTCTGCCAGGATCTTCTTATTTCTCGGGAGATAGGAAAAGGAAGAAGCAGCAGGTTTGCTTCCTTTTCTGTAAGCATCAATTCACCCACACCTTTTCACCCGGCACTGATGGCGTGTTCCAATAGCTGCAGCTGCTTCCAAGTTGTATTTTTCCAACACTCCCAGAGCCAGCTTCAGAGGCCCCACTCCTGGCGACTGGAGTTTTCTCCTCAGAGGTTTATAATGAGCCCCACCAAGGTCCCTCCTTTAAGCTCCTAAACTGCAAAAATTCCACCATCTTCCCTTTATTTACCCAGACCATGAGTGGGTGTATGCTTCCTGCAAGTATCACTTTATGAAATGTTACACGTTCTCTTTTTTTTGCCTTTTCAGTTCTCCAATATTGGTTAATGATTCTTGACATTAAGTTCCCTCTGTTAAAATACCTGGTGGTGTTTCTGTCTTCTGACGGATTCAGAAGTCGGTACCAGAAGCGGCCCCAGGAATAAAAAACCTGTAACAATGGGATGCGTGGACAGCTGTGCTTATAAATTGCCAGTTCACCATGCCTAGGCTAAATACTTGTCAACGTGTCTTTATGGCTGTTTGTGTGATTGCTTTGGTTGTTAGCTAAAAACAAAAACAAAACAAAATGTAAAAGCGGCATATTAATAGCATGCGATATTTTTCAAAGGGTGTTCATATGTGTTGTTTCATTTTATCTTTGCTTCTTGTCTCTGAGGAACTTTACAAATGAGGAATCTCAAACTCTATGATGCTAGAAATCCGAGACAGTAAGTGGAAGAGTTAGGTCCTTAAAGACGGATTTTTTAATGCAATTCTTTTTCTACTACACCATAAACTACCTTTCAGAAATGTTTCAAAAGTACCAATTGTTTGATTTTGTTTTAAATATAAAGACTTCACCAAATGAGAGTATGACGTGCCAAGTGATATAGTAAAGGGGTGAAGTATCTAATATATTTGCTTAGATTTGTCATGTAACTACAACTTCAGAAGGCTATTATTATGTTGTATACTGAAGAAAAATAAGTTTTGGCTTTTCCCACTTTAAAAGATATTAAATTTCAGAATTTGGGGCAAAAGAAGTATTTGGTATATTGTTGCTTAGTTTAAGCTGATCAGCGTTAGTAGTGAGAAAACTCTGTTCTTAATTACCCAACTCAAATTGAAGAATCTCAGCATTGCCCCAGGTATCAAAATATCTCATCCTCATTTCTCAGGAAACAATGTAAAGCATTATTTGAAAGACACATAAAACTCCAAATTTAAGATTGCCTTGACATAAATAGAGTATACTTGTATAAGCATGTATGGATGGTATACATTTTTATGAGTTTGAAAGAAAGGAGAACAGTAGGAATGGAGAAAGATTTCTAGCATCTTGGCTCTCTTTCCAGCCTGTCAAGTCTAAGGCTTGGCAGGATTATTTTCATACCATTTAATACTTATCCAGCCATGGCAGCAAGGAAGTTCCAGATTCCATATCAAATCCATCTTGTTTTTTCAGATGCAAGTAATCAATCTCAATACTGTTTTGATTTCATTTACTCAGATGTGTATTTTTATAGACGCTTTTGGAGGAAAACTTAGTGGCATAATTTTAGGAAGTGCTTCGATTACATTTGTAAGACAAAATTGCATTTAATTTCAGGAATGAATTACTGGCATCTACTCTTAAGTTTTCTACTATTTTGACCACTATTCATAAGTACTGTTTTAACCACTGAAAACACTGTTGACACCTGTAGTGGTTTGTTGTTGAGTGCTTGGAAATGCTCTCTTGCTAATAGCTAAGCAAACTGCTTTTTTTCATCATTTCTAAAATACCAACACTTTCATGAAGACTTCTTGGATTGACCAGGAGAAAATTGACAACTCTGTAACGTATATTGTTGCAACTTAATTTAAGTATCCCAATCAATTTTATCTCAATTTCCATCAAATTATGTATTTATTATCTTTCCCTCTTACTCTTTGAACAAATTAAGCTTGGATTTGGATGTGATTTGAAGGCAAACATCAGCAGCTTTGGTATGGCTATTCTGTTATGGAATGTCACATACACAGCAACACCAAGATTTTTGATACAGATTTTCAACTCCTAGGGGTGGAGTATATATTTCCCTTTAAACAACGAATGTGAGCCCCACAATTTTGATTTTGATAATGATTTTTTTAGTGTTCCATAATTTTAGTAGCTTTTTTAAAAATCAGTTTATATGCATTACATTTAATTGATAGCTTCTGAAGTTTCTCTTAATTTGTAGATCCTCCTTCCTGTTTTTTTGTAATATGCTTATCCTATAGAGTTTCTCATAGTTTGGATTTTTTTTTCACTATCATATGTTCACACCATAAAAGCTATTTATTATACAGTCGTCTTCAAGAATCAAGGCTACTGAAACAAAGCTTAATAGTTTCAGATACTTCTCTCCAGCCATTCCAGTACACCATAAACGAAAAAGAGATATTTACATAATGCATAAGAATAACCTCCAAGGTAACCTCGACTCTTTCTGAAATCTCTCAGCCACTGAAACTTTGTCTCAACCCTTTTTATCAAGAAGGGCTTCTCAGTCTTATGATACCAGGTCTTGGTTTCTCCCAGGAGTTCTGTCCGACATTGCCAGGGAGATTTATATCCCGGGAGTCATGTCCCATGTAGGGGGGAGGGCAGTGAGTTCACCTGCTGAGTGGCTTAGAGAGAGAGGCCACATCTGAGCAGCAAAAGAGATTCTCTGGGGGTGACTCTTTGGCATAATTATAAGTAGCCTTAGCCTATCCTTTGCAGGAATAAATTTCATAGGGGCGAACCCCAAGATCAAAGGTTCAGCCTATTGAATTGGTTGTCCCCACTGATTGCAAGAATCAGAAATTCCCCAAATGGGGAAGTTGAATATTTCCTCCTTTCTGCCCAATACCCTAAGGGAACTTGATTTTGACAATGATTTTTGATAAAAGAGAGAACAGTCTCGTGTAGGAGTTAAACATTGCTTGGACATAGAAGACTTTAAGCCAGTTCCCATAAGTGAGACCAGATTCAGGATACTGACATAGTCTTGAACTAGAGGTAGATCATCCTTCCAGTCCACATCCCCTGGGGAGAGATGCCACCAAACTAGAGAGACCAATATGGCGGATCTCGCCATATTGTTAATTGTAGGCTAGTTGCAGCCATATCACCTGTTAGCTTGTTTTAAAATGGAGAGTCCCAGGCCTTAATTTAGACCTACTGATCAGACTCTGCAGTTATAAACTCCCGAGGTGGTTTGGATATGTTACAGTTTGAGAAGAACTGCTTTAGAAGATAGGTTGGCATAGAAGCACTTTAATGATATTTATAGTTTTCTAATATCAGCATCAAGTCACTGCCATATTTTAACATCCACTTGAACTATTATGCAACAGCATTAACAAAGTTTCTCTGAGATTGTTTGAATTTTCATTTAAGATTTGATGTAAAAAGAGAGAAACCTCATATACTAGCTTTCCAAACTGTGTTATGGGGTGCTAAATAAGATTTTCTTATAAAAATTAATGATTTCCTAACCCGGTGTATAGGAAATTAATAGTTAATGTTCTATTTCTTAGGCAACTCATCTCAGCCTAATGGTATAAAAAATTGAAAGAATTGTAAAGTTTTCATATTCTTCCTTTTTTCCTGAATGTTGGTATGTTTTTATTTTTACCTAGTAAATAATCTGCTTTTCTAGTGTTCTCACTATGGAGATCTTCAGCATCACTGAGAGCCAGTTTATTTTTCATATGATTTTGTCCTTGCAGTTTATTTTTAAAAGTATTATAAAATGTGATCTGTCATTTGATTTATTTTTGTTCTGATCTTTTCCTTCTTGTTCTCATTTCTCACTGATAACTTCC
Organism: Tamandua tetradactyla; assembly: GCF_023851605.1. Classification (NCBI taxonomy): domain Eukaryota; kingdom Metazoa; phylum Chordata; class Mammalia; order Pilosa; family Myrmecophagidae; genus Tamandua; species Tamandua tetradactyla. The sequence goes on along the minus strand of NC_135341.1, from coordinate 63,033,779 downwards.
TTGCTTTTGCCCCTTTGTGTCTGTTTTATCTGAACTGACACAGTCTGGTACCAATTGTTTCAATTAGTAATTAGCTGCTTTTCTGTGTTCTCTTCAGGAATTTTTTTTTTTTTGGCCTTGGACACATTTTGTTCCCATTTTCTTTTGGGAGAGAGACTGATAAGAAAATTAAATTACTGCTGGATATAATACTTTTCAGTGACACTGTGAGGTTCCTAAAAGTCTAATATTTTCACATCTAGTTTATTTTGATAATCCTAAAATCAAGCCTTTTTTAACAATAAAAGCATGGTTGAAATAGTGTGGGTTGGTTTGTTTTCTGATTTGAGGAAGGAAGTAGTCTACAAAATATAAGGCCTAAGTAAAAGAGAACTGCTTTATTTGGTCAAAAGATAATAATTTGCAAGATTATTCTTTGCTGTACAAATTCCTGGTAATAATTCAGCTGCTACTTAATTTTCCAGTGCTTTATTTTGGTTAAACCCTGGCAATTTCCATCGCATGCTAGTTCCAGGACCCTAGAATCCTGAAGAGACTGTCACCACGGTTTCAAAGACAGTCTTGCCACCCAACTGAGATGCAGACAATAGGTATAGGAAAGTTCTTGAATTAAAGGTGATGAGAAATGTCTGCAGCAGCAAACATTGGCCACCGAGGCAGGAATAAGGGACCTGGAGTGGAGAAGAGGGAACATTGTTTACACTGGGCACACCCTTTTCCAACCTTTCCTTCCACACCTTTTTCCAAGAACCTATGTGAACACAAAGGTCAATCATGTGCCCCCAGAAATAACTGGTATTATTCATAGATCCCATGTTTGAAGGTGCTTGTGAGGTAAGCCAAAAGCTTTGGGAGAGAACTTTGAAGATGGTATAGAAAAACGTATTTCACGACCCACATATCCAGTTAACTAGTTTATTTCTTGGGTGTTTCAAAAGAACACACTTTGCATCATCTTCATTACTTGTTGAAAGAGGTCAAGACAATGAAATGTTTAAGACAGTTGTATTTAAAATCTATTTTATTCCACCACATACCCCTTCCTGCATTGCTATGGAGTCAAAAGAAGGAGGATGTTTTACTCTTCTGAAACTTCCCCTTCCTCTGGTTAAGCACATCTTGCACTTAAATCCCTTTTGCCAAAGAATAACCATGTGCTTAAACCAGCCAGTTGGAATAGTTTTTGGCTTTGGGTTGCTTATTCCACCTATGAGCTGCTGTACTTGTGTGTTAGTTTGGTAAGACTCTGGAATACAATATACTAGCAATGGAATGGCTTTTCAAAAGGGAATGTAATGAAATACGTGTTTACAGTTATAAGGCCAGGAATATATCCTAACTAAGGCATCCAGAGAAAGAAACCTTGGCTCAAAGAAGAATGATCTGGGAAGGCACATGTCTGAGGTCTGTTGGCCCTTGTTCCTGGTTCCATTGCTTCCAGCTTCTGATGCCAATGGCTTCCTCTCTAAGCATCTGTGGGCCTTCCCTTAGCTGCTCCAGGATGAAACTCTGGGTTTCATCTCTTAGCTTAGCATCTGCTGGGAGCTAGAGATTTCTTCTCTTCAGGTTGTGGCTATCTACATGAGTCTTTGTTTAGCACCTGGGTTATTTCTGTCTCAGTATCCAAACACCTGCATCAGCTCTGAGCTCTCTTGAAAATGTCTCCTCTTTTAAAGGACTGCAGTAAACTAATCAAGACCCACCTGGAATGGGTGGAATCTCAACTCCATCTAATCCAAAGGTTACACCCAATATTGGGCATGCCACATGACCATGGAGATAATCTAATACAAAATTTCCAACCTACAATATTGAATCAGGATAAAAAGAAACAGCTGCTCCCACAAGATTGGATCAGGATTAAAACATGGCTTTTCTGGGGTATATAATAGATTCAAAATGGCACATTCCACTCTCTGGACCCCAAAAAGACATGTTTTTTTTTCCCCACATACAAAATAAATTCACTCCGTCACAATATCATAAAAGCCTTAAACCATTTCAGTAACAATACAAATACCTGCAAAGTAAAAAATAGTATAAAATTTCATCAAAGTTAGCTATAGGCATGGTCTATTCTAAGGCAAAAAATGCTCTTCAGAATTTGGACCTGAAAACCTCAGAACAAGTTATCTGCTGCCAATAAAGGAAGGAAGAGTCATAGGATACATATTTCAATTTCCATAGGGAGAAATTGAGAGTTAAACAGGGGTCAGTGGACCCAAACAGTTCCAAAAACCTGCAGGGCAAACTCCATTGGATTTCAAATTCTGAGAGCTATTTATCCTCAGGGCTTTAGAAAGTAGCAGTCCCACTTTTTCCAGGGGCCTACACAGCAGCCTTACTCTATCTCCAAACATTGGGATGAGTTTTCCAACCCTGGGGAACATTGTAGGGACCACCTTTCTCTTGGATCTACCCTCTCCATACATCAGGGCAACACCTGGGATCTCTGCCTCTCCAGGGCACAGGCTTAACCCCTCCAGGATAATGGGTAACAGCCAGGCTCCCCCCAATCCCGTTTATGCATTCCACCCTGTCAGAGGCCTGGGGCACCATAACCCTTCCAGGATATCTAGGTGGCAAGCCTGTCCTCTGCCTTCAGGGCAAACTCACCCTCTCCATGTGTGTGGGTGAGTCTGCTCTTCTGGCCCAAGATTTTCTGGCTCCAGACCTTAGCTTCCATGGTTCTGCCTCTGAAGTCATTCTTCCTTCAATCTGTTCCTTTTCTGTCTCTTTTAATCCAGACTAGCAGTGGTTCCATTTATACAGATCCCATACACACCCTTGTTGGTTTTCTATGTAGTATGCAGGGATCATAACCATCAGACAGTAGGACTTTCCACAGATCCTTTCTGGATATCTCCATCTTCAATCCTGGCTTCTTCTGAAATGGCTGACCGGTTCCATCTCTGGTTAAAACCTCACATGGGACGTATTTTCACTGGGGTCTGACTTTCTGGAAGCCCATAATTTTCTAGACCATCAATTTCTGTTTTCTTTGTACCCAAGAGTTCAGTTCTCAACTTATCTCCTTCCTCTTGCATTTTACTATAAGCTGCAAGGGCCAGCCAGGCTACATTTTCCACATTTAGTTTGAAAATTTCTTCTGCTAAATATCCAAGTTCATCACTCTCAAATTCTGTCTTCCATCCACAAAGAATGCCTTGCTTCCAATTTACAGTAATATGTTCATCGTTCTATCTGAAACCTGTCTACCAACAGTCTCTTCAAAGTAATTCAGGCTTTCTCTACCAAAATACTCACAATTCTTCCCCATATCTATTCCAGTGTGTTTGGTATTTGCAAACTGCAGCACCTCACTTCTCTGGTACCAAGATCTATATTAGTTTGTTAATGCTGTCAGAAAGCAATATTCCAGAATGGAACAGCTTTTAAAAAGGGAATTTAATAAGTTACAAGTTGACAGTTCTAAGACCATAAATATGTCCTAACTAAGGCATCCAGAGAAAGATACCTTGGCTCAAAGAAGGGTGATCTGGGAAGGCACATGACTGACGTCTGCTGGTCCTTGTTCCCAGTTCCATTGCTTCTAGCTTCTTCAGCAGGTGAGCCTGTCCTATGGAGTTCTTCAGACTTCCTGGCCACACAGCCTGCCCTACAGATTTTGGACTCTTCTACACCCATGGTTGTGTGAGACACCTTTGTAAATCTCATATTTAGAGATATCTCCTGTTGGTTCTGTCTCTAGAGAACCCTGACTAATACAACTTGCAGGAGACAGTTTAACTAGTGTGGAAATGCTCCAAAAGTACCCTTGAGTTTAAAATGTTTGTTTAGTAGAAGTAAAAGTGATTAAGCCCATCCTGTCTGGATTTTACTTTGCACTCTGGGGTACATCTCTAACATCATGTTTCATTGAGCCTAAGATGTACTTTTCTCCCACCTTTTAGTATCTCTAAAATCAGGATGCAGCTTAGAGTTTATGGCTGCTTGCAAGGGTTGTTGGGGTGGTAGTGACATAGTTGCCATTCTCAGCTTGCATGAACATGGTTATTTTTCCTGGTGGCATGACAAGATGACCATAACTTGTTGACATTTTAGACAGCCATTTCAGGGCCATTTCAGGAAGGAATGTCCGGTTGCTGTCTGAACATCTTCTGTTGATACCATCTTGGAATGATCATAAAAACCTGCCTAATGGTGTTTGGCAGCCTAGAGGCAATAGTGGAACACTTTTAAGAAACTCTGTGCTGCCAGTGCTCTTGATGTCATAGAGGATGATACTGTGCAGAAGAGCATGGATCTCAAAGACTGAGTTGAAATGAAATGATTTAGAGATGTTGAACTCTAAGTACAAGGAAGTTTTAGGAGTATCTTAACTGATATATTTTGCTCAGATTTTCCTTCATATGCAAAGTGTGATAAGTTCTAAAAATCTGTGTATACTTAAGTATGAAAGAGTCCTTTTGAGAAGAGTACAATACAAACAAGTGATAAGAAAGTATTCTACAACCGTTTTTGTTTTTTAGTGGTGCATGAAAAACAATGTACTTTAACAAGAATGACATTTTAAATTCTGAAAAATGCAGTATTTTCAAAGGGACAGTTAACTAAGTGAATGAGTGTGTGTGCATGTGCGTGTGGGAGCTGGCTATTTAATTGAGCTGAACCTCCATGCAGAAGTCATCATTTCTAATTATGCCTCGTATTCTTCAGTTTTTCATTTTTGAAGATAATCTTTATTTCTCTTTAATGGGAGTTATGGCGATTCTCTCCCACAGAGATCATTTCAAGACATGATTCTCTATGTTTTGTCCATAATAGCCTGTCTCTCTCACCACCCATGTGTTGGAGATCTCATTGGCAGAATTTACTTGCTGTGCTGATTTAGTATCCCTCAGTTGCAATTAACTGAAGCCACTGTAGAAGAGCACAGAGATAGGGAGGCTGTGGAGTCTCAGAAATCAAAGACCATGTCAAACTAGGTGTCCCCTCTCCATTTGCAAGTTATTGAGAGTCTTAACTGATTTGGAAATGCTGTATAAGCATCTTGACATGAAATGTTCTTTATAGCTGAATTAAAGGTTATTAAGCCCATTTTGTCTGTATTTTATGGTGGTCTTGAGCTCAGTGATCAGCATATGTTTCAAATAGGAAAAATATCAGAGTATAGGAACAAGCAAGAATTTGAAGCAGAATCAACTCTGGCACAAGAAAGAAGGAAGAGTCAAGGATGGCTTCCAGGGCTTTAGTGGGAGCATCTGAATTATTGGTGAACCAGTCACTGAATGGGTGGGGTGGGGGGAATTAGTTGCTTATTACACCCTCCTTTTTCCTAAGAATCTTATTAAAATGTGTTATTAAAATTGTTCAGTACAGGAAGAGAAAATAAAATAGATGGAGACAGAGAAAAGAGAAAATTATGATGGAGGGATGAGATAGTCAGTCTAACCTCCCCATTAGAGAGTGGTGACACATTTAACACTGAGCTTTTCAGCAGCCCAACAGACGAGGCAAACTTGATTCATAGTGTTCATAACTGAAATGAAACCAGTCGCTTTGAGAAGCCCCATTCTGCCTGATATTGAGACCAAAGAGAAATTTCTCCAATAAAATCATGAACAACATCCTCACCATAAACACAATGATAACTTTTATCGGCTCTTTCCTATAAGGTTCCTCAATATGGACCAGTGCATCTGCCAAGGCAAAATTAATTGCAAATCAATCTTTGAAAGAAGAGAGTGCTTCCATCAGATTTAATCTGACATGGTCCAGATTTGTTCACTTTCCGATGGTTTGTCTTCAATCTGAGTTGGAGTAAGGAGTATTTTGCTCTTGCCTTGGGTGCATGGGGTCCCTGAACTTGTATTAAAAAACTGGAAATACATACATCCAGTGTATTTTTTTTTTGGACATCAAAATAGGAAAGAACCAATGATTCTGAGGGATAGATGTAGCTTCAAGGGAATCCTCTATAAAGGCATTTTATCTCAGTCAAGTTTTGGAAAGATTTTTGCTGGATCAGTAATGACATTAAGGTTATATTCCTTGAAAAGTGTATGGAGGACAGCAGCTCCTTTTGTCAGTCAGTGCTAAAGCATGTGTTTTTTTCAGCCAAGTTGGGGGTAGAATTAATATCCTCGGGTGGAAGAGGGTTGCTTAGCAATGACATATGTCTCAGTAGACAGATACCTGATTTTGCTTAGCAATGAGCTGAATGAGTACCCCACGAAGCCCATGAGCCTCCCCAGAAAGTGATTTGGGGTCCATTAAAGCACAGATAAATGGGAAATGAAGGTCCCATAGTTCCCTGTTTTAAGGCATAACTTTAATCTTTATCTCAGAAAAATTCTAAAGCAGCTGTAACCAAATGCCCACTTTGGTCATTAAAAAAAATTTTTTTTTCAGTAAATAAAGCATACGCAGAACACAGAGCCTTGAGCAGTGTCATTTTCAGAGTAGGATGAAAAAATATATAATGAAAAGTGTTTTTAAGTTTCCATTTACATTCTTTCCAATAACTCTGACTGTTTATGCCTAGAAATAATACATCTGTATTATTATTTCGTTATCGAACAAGATAGGAATGTGTGTAATTCTTGAACGCAGTATTACTACGGTTAGATTTTGGTTTGCTAGTTCAAGTAGTAGATTGCCAGCAAAATCTTGGGTTTGAACTTATTTGGACAAGAGTTGTGGTTCTGCTTAAAATGGTCATTTACTGGCAGCAAGGGAGGATGGAGGGGGGTGGGCAGTAGTAAAGAGAAAATTATTTAAGATAAGATTTCCTGGGTTTGAATCCCTTCTCTTCCATTTGACCTTAACAAATTATTTAACTTTTTCTGCCACAGTTTCCTTAGCTATAAGATGAAGAAATAACAGCATATACCACATAGGTAGATTATAAGGATTAAACAGAAGTATCTATGTAAAATATTTCAGAAAAGTTTTGGGTACAGAAAATGCTCAAAAAAATACTGGATGCTCTTACTGTTCTTAGTTCAGCTGCGTACTCTGGCCCAATCCATCCATTTCACAAATGCAGGCTGCAGACCCAAGGCAGGCCAGGTAAATAGGTGTACCTGGACCAATCAAACTCCAACTAATGGGAAAGTAATCACAAGGACATATACTGTCCTGCCAATAGAGACAAAGTTAACTTTATATTTGAAGAGCTGTTCATTCACCAGGTGTAGAAAATGGCTACAATAAGCCTTCAGATAGATTTTTCTAATAGTATTTAAGATGCTTATTAGCTAGTGCCCATATTTTATCATTGAGAAGTAAATGAGCATTTACATTTTTTTAAAGAAGAATCTGTTAAGTCGGTTAAACTAAATGAGATAACATGTGAGACTGCAGACAATCTGAATACAGAACCAGGGCCAAAGAAGTGATTATTTAATTAACTTAGAATTAAAAGGGAACTTCAGGCCCTTGAATTACAAAGTTCCTTAATCAAAGTAACTTTATGCCTACCCTTATACGTGCAAGAAATGAGTAAAACATGAAGAGTGCAAGGTAAGTAAAGGACCTGTGGTCTGAGATTACCCAGGAATTCATACTACTTATATCAGGAGATGTAAACCCAAATTACAACAGGAACTAGACACAGAATGAAGGAAACTGGACAGGTGTAAGGTGATGAATGACAACTGACACTGAGATTCATACATGATTTTTTGTTTTTAAAAAAAAAAAAAAAAGGCTACTGTTGCCCTGATCCGATGAGCTGCACCATTAGGAAAAGTGGATCCAGAATAGCTATTCCCTCCAAGTTGTCAAGAAAAGCAAAAAGTAGTGGGGGTTTTTATTTGAATATCTTTAAATATTGAAAGCCAATTTTAAGGCCCCATGTGAGTCAACATTGTAGGTCAAGAAAACATGTGTGCCCAATCAAGTGTGATTTCTCAAACACATAGTCTACCCAGGTCACAGTGAATAAGAATTGTATCCTTCTAACTAAAGCCCTTTCCAGAAATTTTCAGTGAGAGAATTGATCCTATTGTTCAGATATCCACACACAAAAGTAGTTATGGAAACCCAGAATACTCCATGGAGATAAATACCCAAAGAGACTTTAGGAGCACTATGGGACTTCTTGTCTTCAAGATTTAGATCAAGGGTCAGCAAACTATTGCTCTTGGGCATGACCAGAGTTTTATTGAAGCATAGCCACACCCACTCATTTAAATATAATCTATGGAGACTTTCCCACTACAAGGGCAGAATTGAGTACTTGCAACAGAGACCCTACTATCTGACCATTCATAGGAAAGGTTGGTAAACCCCTGATCTAGATAAAACAGCAACCAAAAATGATTATATAATTTAAAAAGTATTATAACAGAAGAATGTAAATACAAAAGCATGAGAGAGAGCCTGAAGGAGGGAAGGAGGCAATGAGGAAGGCTATACTGAAAAGGTAATATTTGACTTAAATCTTGAAAGACAGGGCAGAGTTCTCCAAATTGAGAAAGGAGGAAAGTATATTTCAAGCATGACATGTTATGTTTGGATCACAGCTGATGATTTAAGCTTATGTAGGAAAGGAGGCAAAAGAGGACTGAAAAACTCCCAGGAATAAATCATGGAAGCAGTAAAGAACATTGCTCATCTCCCTTTCAGCTGTCAGAATCTCTAGGTTTGTATTTAAATTTATTTAAAGAATAGCTCTGTTGATTTAAATTTAATAGTTGATAGTCGAAAAATAATAAAACATAATACAGCTAATCAGTGTATAAATAACCCACTAAAGATGGACAAAGAACGTGGTCCATAAGAAAAATGTCTAATCAGACCTATCTAATATTTTTTCTCAAAGGATGATGTTGAAATGTATTAGAATCCAATCTGCCAATGGGATGTGGAGTTCTTCCTAAGAATAGTTTATAAGGAATAAAATTTGAGTATTCCAGGTAGAATGTACTATATATTTACTATTTATCTTAATATCTAGTATTAACTTATACATAGTAGGTGCTTAGCAAATACTTATTGGATTACTATATAAACCTATTCAAAATAATTCACATTCATTCAAAATCTACTCATTCCTCAGGATTTATCTATTGAACATTCAAGAATTATCATTGGTAAGTGGACACTACTGATTTGAATTTGTGGACCACAGAGAAGCCATGTCCTTTAGTCCTCATTCAGTATTGCTGGGTGGGAGGTTTTTAATTATCCATGGAGATGTGGGGTGGTAACTTTTGATTAGATGATTTCCATAGAGGTGTGTCTCCACCTATTCAAGGTGGGGTTGCTAACTGGAGCCCTTTTAGAGGGAACCATTTTGGAAAGATCTATAGAACCTGCATAGCCAGAGACCTTTGGAGATGAAGAAGGAAAATGCCCCCTAGGGAGCTTCATAAAAGCAAGAAGCCGGGAGAGAAAGCTAGCAGATGCCATCATGTTTGCCTTGTGCCTTTCCAGTTGAGAGAGAAATCCTGAATGTCATTGGCCTTTTTGAACCAAAGTATCTTTCCCTGGATGCCTTAGTTTGTACATTCTACAGCCTTGCTTTAGTTGGGACATTTTCACGGCCTTAGAACTGTGGACCTGCAATTTAATAAATTCCGCCTTTTAAAAGCCCTTCGGTTTCTGGTATACCACATTCTGACAGAGAGCAAAGTAGAACAGAATGATAGTACTAAAGAAATTTGGAGGCTGTTTGGAGGTCCATTGCATGCTTTGGAGGATAACATCCCAGAGAGTACCTACTGTGTTCTTGACACCTGTCCCTAACCATGACAGGCAATAAGAAAAGCTAGACAGTGTTGTAGGCATACGCATACCACATTCTGATCCAGCATGAGATTTTCTTATGTTTCTTTGAAGTCCATCAAAAAATTAAGTTCAGGTATGAGGATAATGCTTATTTTTGCAACAGAGAAACCTCAAATGCAAATATGCTAGATGGGTTTCAACATCAGATCACTCTCCAGTCCTTTGGATGGCATCATGTCATTTTGAAGCCAGTTTTTCCACAGTTTCTGTGATAAAAGCAAGTACTGTGCAAAAAAATGTGAATGCAGAACGAGGATGGTAGGGTTTGAGAAGTTGTACATGTTCAATGAATCACAAATCTCATTAGCAAGTAGTTACGGTTATTTAAAGAAAAAGATTTTTCTCTCCATTTCTATATATTATTTTTCCAAAGGACACTAACTGGTAGGACATAAATATTTAAAGTTTTGGGAACAAGATACTTTTTTAATGGTATTGTCAGATATTTCTTTTTGCCTAGGAGTGCAGAGAAATAATGACTCAGACGTAAAGGCACCATGAACTGAGGGAATTTGGAAACTTCTGCCCTGAGGCATCCTTGTTTGCAGAATGCATTTTTAAACCTGGCTTGCAGGTGGGCCAGTGCTCAGGCTTATGGTAAGACAGTAGAAAGAGAAGGGAGGTCCGCTCTGTTGGAAGGGCTGACCTAGTCCCCTCATATCACTTTACTCATGTTCTACTGGTGGAATCTTAGTCAAATGGTCATAAGTAATGGCAAGAGAGGCTGGGAAATGGAATGTAGCTGGCTGATCATCTACTAAACAAGTCTAACACTACAGAAGAGGGGATAGTGGATTTGGGTAGACAGGTAAGCCTCTGCTACAATCCACTCCTCTACTCACCAAACTTCCATGAATACTTTTCTTTGCAGTTATAGAATGTTCTCTGTTTTCACAAAGGAGGTGAGCAAAAGGGCTCCATCCAAGTTACGACTTCAAATTCAAATCCAGTATCTCTGATGACTCAGTCACTTCCATCAGACTTTGAGGTGGCTCATAATCTAGGCATCTGTATTAAAAAGGACAATTTATCTCCCCTACTCTGCCCTAACACACTTGATATGCATATACAAACACCTGCTATGCAAACAGAGAGTATAACTGCATTAGAAACTGTAATTCAGATAAGGGAAGAATGGGTCCATGGCGATAACAGAATTCTCCTACACAGGTGTTGGGAAAATACTTTGACCTGGCAGTATGGTAGTTTTTCACTGATGTAAGAAGAACCCATTGCTAGAATCTCTTCATTCCTTTCTCTCTCTGCTTGCAAATAGGAACTTACATCTGCATTCATCTATTTTATATAATACCTTACAAAAAGCAATAAGAACAGCCAATGGTATTAATATTCTGGTTTTTTAAACCACTGGTCTTATAGCTACAGTCTTAAGTGTTTATAGATCCATCTATTCAACCATGACATTGAAGATTTAGCCTTTTTTTATCTCTTGCATTTACCATCTATAATGTTGATTTAGTTACAAGTTTGGCTCTTCACATAAATATCAGAGAGGCTTACTTCATGTGGCTTTCTCTAGAAGTTTCCAAAAAGCCTATACCAAGCATCTCATTTCTTATTGGCCAGAACATGTCATCCTAAACCAATCATTGCAAGGATAACTTTTTTCTTTTTTTTGTATTGTGTGGCGGGGTCACATTTCATTTTTTTTTTTACATGTGAGTATCCTGTTATTACAGCACCATTTTTTGAATTTTTGTTTGGTTCGTCTGTTTGTTCGGAAGTGCATGGACCAGGAATCACACCCAGGTCTGCCATATAGCAGGTAAGAATTCTACTACTGAACTATCCTTATACCCTCCTAAGATAACTTTTGAATAGGCATGCATATCCCTTCTGCAGGGGTAAGTCCTTCAAACCATGCTAGCAGTATTCATTCAGGAAGGATTAGAATGGATAAATCCACTGAAATGCCCATCACAAATGAGGCTTGAGAGAGTTGGAAGAGTCCTGGCACAGTCAGTAAAATGAGCTAAATAGCCTTTCAAAGACTCTTCCAAGCCCCAGAAGTCTGGTGATTTAGCAATCGAATTTGTGGAAAGGTAGAGACTGTAAATAAGTATAATTAAGCTTTTCTTTTTTGTTATGAATAATTCAGTGCCCCCTTTTTAAATCAATATAGTTGGATCCTTCCAGTAATCTTGGCAAATAAATATGTGAAAGTCGAATGGAAGGCAAACTAATTTTGCTGCCCATTTGTAGCGTTATCAGTTAATGTGGCCTTTGGTTATTCTAGAGGTTGTAGGTAGTGCCCTTTTTTTCCTTTTTTTTGCCTTTTCACTTTTATAATGGATAAGTACGTTTAGCAAATTAATAGATATTCTGTACTGGAAATTTTATGAAGTGTACATAAGAGTGTCTCTTCACATCCTTTAAAGCATACATAATGGATCTGCGGACTTTAATTGACTATTTTAGATATTTTCCCCTTGGAAACAAACAGACTTTCCAAAATTTTCCTAAGTATTTTTCTGAACTTTTGTCTTGTGCTGTGTGAACCTGTTAAATATATCCACTGAAATGCAACTTCGAGGTTTGGACCCAGAGACAAGTTTAGCTTGAGATATCTGCTTTCTCTTTCCACTTGATTTATCTTCCTTATTTGTGGCACATTGGCTTTATTTGCCTCATATTTGTTGTCAGTGTAACTGTAGCTGTGCTATAGTCCATGTGCCAATTGGGTACCATTCTATTGCCTAACCTTTGCCTATATAATTGTTAAATAGGTAGGTCTTTAGGTATTTCTTCTTTGAAATGTATCATTCATTTGGTTAATAATAAAAGGCAAATGACTTCAATGAGAAGTTTGTTACTAATAACTTACATGTTGGACTGAATTGTTTAACTTTTAGTAACTAAAGTAAATCCTCCATTATGTGAATTCATCTAGCTTATTCCTGGCTTCCATGTATTGATTTAAATGAGGAAAACCAGAAACTGAATGAAGCAGTAAAAGGTTTCTAATTTTCCATGACTATTGAAAAGGCAGCTCAGCTTTATGGGTGAAGGTCTCAAACACACACCTACACACACAAAGCAACAGCAACGACAACTTGTTTGGGCTCCTTGAGACAGACACATTCTACCCTAACACACACACACACAGTGTTGCTAAATGAATAAATAGATGAATAACTAATTCATAGAAAGATAAGGCTTAATCCAGGCATCAGAAATAAGAAGGAGGTAACCAGTGGAGCTGAACATAGATTTTGGCAAATTTTTTTTAATACCCTTAGATATTTATTCAATAAGTATTATTGTTTGCCTGAGAGGACACTCTATAGGCAGCTAATATTCACTGGAGTACAAATCACACCAGTACCTGTTCTCATGAGGATTCTTTTTTTTACATGTGAGTATCCCATTATTGCAGAACACTTGTTGAATTTTTGTTTGGTTTGTCTGTTGGGAAGTGCATGGACCAGGAATCAAACCCAGGTCTCCCACATGGCAGGCAAGGATTCTACCACTGAACTACCCTTATACCCTCCAAAGATAACTTTTGAATAGACATGCATATCCCTTCAGTAGGGGTAAGTCCTTCAAACCATGCTAGCAGTACTCATTCAGGATGGATTGGAATGAATAAATCCACTGAAATGCCCATCACAAATGATCTGATGGAGAAAAACAGACCACAGACAAGTAGAGATGCAAAAAATAAAACTGCAAGGTATGTTAAGGGCTATGCAAGGTGTATTAAGTACTAGCTTATATGAGAAAGAACAATTAAGGGCAAAAATCAGTTTTGGCTTAGGTGGTCAAGAAATGTCTCTCTGAGAAGGGGACATCTCAGCTCATCAGTATTTCTAGATTTAGGTATTTTAAAACAAGAGGAAAAAGATGACCTGATAAATTTGATATGCAAAAAAAAATAGTTAAGTTTGATAGCTGTGAGTTTTCTACATTTTAGGAAAAGTTACTCCTTTGCCTCTAAAATCGACAGTGTGGGAACGGGAACCTCTCTATCAGCAATTTCAGTAGCTCTATGTACACATAATTCAAAAAACCCTAAGTAATACAGGTGTTCAATAAATGCTTGTTGACTTGAATTGAACTGTGAGACTCTCCAAACTTTGATTAATAACCCCTAAGCAAGCCAGCACACTGATATCAGCACCACTGCTCTGAAGAACATCTTGATTTAGATTTTAAACAAATGGCTTTTGCATTCAGCTTGTAAGTGATGCTCCAGGAAGGAATCCCAAATTTGAGGTGTAGTGCCCATCTCCTAGAGGCTCCCCTGAACAGAAATAAGACATGAGCTACAGATAAATCGTTCTATTCTTAATAGATTCACTGCTGGTTGAAATGAAGTCAAGTACATAGATTTTTATTATAATTTTTTGCTGCTCTGGTGTATGTGATATATTGAGGTACTGGCTTCCTTGCCTTTTTTTTTTTTCATTAAAAACATCATAAAACATTTAGGGGCCTGTGCAGAAATTGCTGTGACCTCTATTTATAATTGAAGAAAGTAATGTTTCCTTTAAAATATTACTGGAGAGCAGTATTCCTGACCACAAGACCCTAAAGCTTGCTAACCAGATTTGTGCAGATTTCCATCCTCTTGTGTGCAATTACTAAAATGATGACAGGGAAAGTCAGACCTCTAGAAAGGGGAATAACTCTGGGAACTAAGGTAATTTGAAGCAAGCTTACAGAAACTAGGTTTATTGTTTTGTTTTAGTATTTGTTGTTATTGTCATTCCAGAGAAAGCAACCTCTTTTTTTCGAAGGCCACCAAATAAATGTGGTCCCTTTGTATAGTTCTGAAAACAAAAGATGTGGTCTCCAGTCATTTGGAAGCTCTCTTTTCCCTGCATCTCAAACCTTAGTGTGCGCGGTGCTGCTGGTCCCCAGACCACACTTTGAGTGTGGCCAACTACATTATTGGTCAGTAGAACACCAGCTTTTTATTTACTTCTTGGGTAGTTTTCTCGAGGTCCTGGGACTGTTTCTTTTGAAATAATCTGCTCTTACCTTACCAAGATCTCTCAATTGCGTTCCTCAGCAGCTAGCTTCCTTCAACTGAGAATTAGTCCTAAAGGCAATTAAAAGGCAAGAAACACTTTTAGTCATCCTTGATCATCCCCTCATCCTGTAAACCCATCCAGCACCTCAGCAAGCTCTGTCAGCTGTTACTTCAAAATACACGGCATGTCCATCCTGTCCCTTTGTCTCCACCATCACTGCTCTAGTCAGCTCCTCTTTCACCCAGGCTCTAAAAGAATCTCCTCACTCCTCTCCCTGCCTTTACACTTGCCCCACAGCAACTTTCATCTCTGAAGAGTAGAAATCAAATGATGCCTCTGTCTGCTTAAAATTCTCCAGTAGCTTCCCATGTACTCAGAATAAAACCCAAACCCATGACCATGGCTTTCAAGGGCTATGTCATCTAGCCCTGTGCAGCTTCTCAGGCCCCTCTCCCCACTGCCCCTTGGCTTCAGCCCACCCACCTCTGTCTACTCATTGAATACAACGTGCTGAGCTCCTCCCTGCCTCAGAGCTTTGCTCTGGTTCTTCTCTGGAGCTAGAAGACTCTTCCCATGGCTCTCCGCAGCACTAGAACCTTCTCATCCGTCAGGTCACCTCTTCTGACAGTCAGCCCTCAAGGCCCTGTTTTAATGACTATTTCATCTGCCTGCCTTTTTTCCTTTTTAGCTCTTATCACCTCATGAAGTTTCCTTTTTTATATATATCTGTTTGCTTGTTTATTTTTTGAATCCCCACCACCACTCTAGAATATAAGCTCCATGAGGAACCTACCATTTACTTGGTGGCCAGGACTGGAGGTGGGGGAGCAGGGTGGGGAGAGGAGAGGAAGGGAAGAAAGGATGGAAGGAGGGAGGGAGGGAAGAAGAAAGAAGGAAGATAATTCAACAATATTTGATCAAGATGTGTCCCATTTTTCAATGTGATACTGCTACTAGAAATATCCTTCTCTCATGTTCTAGGGAAGACAGAAACAAAATTACCATGTATAATTTAAAAGCTTAAAAATAATTTAATTTCTTATAAAGAGTTCATTTCTGAGCTGTTTTAGCAACATCGTTAACTTTTATTTCCAGAAACTCAAATGTGTTGGAAAAAGGCACCATTTGGGGAAATTTACATAAGAATGACACTCGAAATGAAATTTCTCCACTGTGGATGATGGCTTTGTGCTGATAGAGTTTAGCACTGTTGTGTGGGGACAAAGAGCAAACTCTTACCAAATGGTCAACTAAGGCTGGGGCAGAATGTGATTCTGGGGCAGAATGAGGTGGTGTGGCCCAGCTGGGATCTGCAGTGCTGCCAGCCCAAGACCAAGGGAGCAGAAATCACCCCAGAGCAATTCGCAGTAATGTAAAGAATGTGCACTTTGAAGTCTTCCAACTCTGCAAAAGTACCTGAACCTTTTTGGAGCTTCCTTAATCTCAACTGTGACATGAAAATAAGAATTGATGGTGGTGAGGTTTTGATATCATTTATGTAAAACACCGAGCCATATATTTCTGGGGACATGGAGGACTGCAAAATTGGAGGAGGCAGCCCTTACTCTGCATTCCATGGAGATGGCAGGAGCGCCAATACAGGGGACATAAGCAGACGTGGAATTTGATATAAATGGTGTCCTCCAGAGCTGTCCAAGAAGGCAGAACCTGGTGAACCAGATGCCCAGAACTGCCTCCCCATGAAAGCAGTTAAATAGACTGATTATGCTTGTAAGTAAATTACTGATAAAGAAATAAGAGACTTGAGGGAATTTTAGGAAAGATACTGAAAAAATATATATCGAATTTAATATCACAATAATTGAACTTAAAAACTCAGTAGGTTACCAAAATAAAAATTAAAAGAAAAAAATAATAGAAAAACAAAACAACTCAATGGGTGAAGTAACCAGCAAACTAAAACCTGCTGAACTGGAAGCTAAACCTGAAGAAGTTACATAAGTAACCAAGAAAGGTAAAATAATGGAGTACACAAAAGGGAAATTTAAAAACATGGAGAATAGGTCCAGGAAGTCCAGCATAAGTTCTAATAAGGAACAGTCAATATTGACAAAAATAGTGTTTGACCCATTGTAGAAATTTAGTGTTAGAATTTTGTGTTTTGGTAAGTAAATTTTGCCTCCTTTTAATATGGTATTAGATGTGTTTCTTAATGTTTTCTGATTTGGGGAATAAACTATTAAAGAGGCAGAGAAATTCAGTGGGAAGGATTACACTAATCATTAAACATTTTTTGTCAAAATTTTTTTCATGTATAAATTTTAGAACATGTAGTTTCTATTTCTGAGGTTTCATAAAAAGATAGATTTTTTCTTAACTGGTCTCAATATTTGCATATTTTATAGCATCAATTAGAGTATGTCCCTTTGTGGGTGAAATGGCTTCAGGTTTCCTGAGCTTACATTTATTTGTAACAAAGCCTAGAGAATAAATATGTAACAAACAGGTTTAGAATCAGATTATGTAGATCCAAAAAATAACCAAGCTCAGTATCAACTTGGAATAGCTGCAATAATCCTAGTCTTTGCATTTGAATTTATTCTTATTTTAACTCTTCAATTTGTTCAGATTATAGACCAGAAAATATTTCATTGTAAATTAACATAAAATACCAGAACTATGACTAATCATGGCATATAGCTGGCAGTTAAGAAATACTTGTCAAATAATAGAACTAATAACTACTATAAATTAATTTCAAATTTTACGAGGATTGATTAAAATTAAAGAAAAAAAGACAAAGTGGGTTTTTATATTTGGTTGGATTTGCTAGTTTCCTAAATGTTATCATCATAATTTGTCACCATTTTTTTGTATTAATTAAATACCCTTTAGGTCGGCGTGAATGATAGTTTATTCAAAACTTGTTTAGCAATATTTCCTGACCACTGAAAATTGGTTCTTAAATGGTTTTTATTTCAGAAGTCTCTTTTATTTGGCTTTTCCTTCACTGGACGTTCTTCAGTACCATAATCAAACTTTTGAGGATGGAGGGTCTGCAGGAAGACCCTATAATAAGCCTTTTAAGACTCTCCTTCTGTTAGTGTTGAAAAATTGTAGTCAAAATTGTTATTTCCACCCAGGAGTGAGACTAAGGCACAGGACAGATATATCTGACTGGCCTATTGAGTAGCTGGCCTATTTATTCTTTTCAGATAGGAGAGTCAGTCTTTGCTGAGAGCTCTTATGCATACCTTTTACTCTATTTGGAATACCCTTCTGGTAGAGCCTGTCAAAACCCTGCTAATCTTTTAAGGGTCAGCTAAATTGTCACCTACAACATGCAGTCTTACACCTGAACTTCTATTATAAAATGTCTCATTAAGGGAGTAACACCCTCTGCAGCTAACTTTGATAGATGAGGGGCTACAGAATTGTTTAAGGTACTGTGTTCTTACATGACTTTTGTAGAATGTCTCAGCATGTTGTGATTTTTTTTTAAACTGTGTCCAAATTAGTAATGTACTCCCTTGTATTTGCTTTTCTGCCTGCCTGCGTGCCTGACTTCATTTTCTTCTCTCACGCTTTGTCCTGGGATTACGTCTCCCATTAAGCATTAGCAAAAAAAAAAAAGAGAGGGACAAGGGCACTTTCCTTTTCTGCTCAAAACCAGCACTGACCATTGTTACTTATTTTAGTTTCTGGGGAGAAATATCTTGACTTTCTTGCAGTAAGTTCTAAGAAGCCATAGACCTTTCTCATTCTCACTACCTTCCACAATCCTGTCCTTGCATATAGAAAACGCTTGAAATGTCAATTTTGAGTGAATGAATTGTCCATCCTTGCTTGGACCTCATATAACTGATAAATGTATCCCAACAGAACCAGGAATATCTGTCAGTAATTCTTCCTTGCCTCTCTGTTTATGTGAAATCAGCTTCTTTGTCTTCTGAAAAGTGAGCTAAAAGTCACTCATGATCTTAGGACATGCCCAGATGTCAAAACCTAAAGTTATGCAAGGTGAGGTACCTATAGAATGAGCCAAGTTTCGGGAAAAGTTCACAAGCTCACGGCCAAAGCCAACAAGACTCAGCAAAGACCTACTGCCTTCCCCCTGAGCTCCTGATCACTTTGTGTTTAGCTTGAGTCATTCCCTCTTTACCATCAAGTTCTTCAGTGACTTGTCTCTCTCTACAGATATCGCACTAAAAATAATGGACTTTGGAAACTAATCTTGGCACAGCCTTGTTGCTTTTTAAACATTTTTGATCAGATGTAGGATTTTATAGGTCATATTGTTTCTGAAATGCCTTTGCTGTACATTTGTATCATGGCTGTGTTTATGTTGCATGTCTAATTAGCTTCAACATACCAGATGAATTGTTTAAACCCGTCTGGCATGCTATAATTTTTCAAAGTTCCTCATCTGCTAAGACAAATATATTTGTGGAGGTTTTAGATTTCAGGAATCAAAAGTCTATGACAGATCATATTCACCATAGGAAATATTTCAGCTGGGGGTAGGAAATAAAACCATTTGCCAGTCTGGCCAGTGGGAAAGTAGACAAGGCCCGACGTCTCTTTTACAATTCAAATTTGAGAATTAGTGCCAAGATCAATAGCTCCCCTCACTTCCCTTTCCCAGCCCATCCTGAAAATTAAGGGAAACCTAATACCAAGCTGAGAAGCTTCTCACCATTACCAGCACTAGATATATTTACAACAGAGAAAGGCAGAGGATATTGTGGGCTTTTGGGAGAAAGAATAGGAAATGGGATTAGGGGTGCAAAAGATCATTGTTATAGAACAGGAGAAGTTGTGACCAAGGTGTAAAAAACAGGCATCTGAAGGTTGTGGCTCCACCAAGAGCCAAATTCTTGCCTGTTACAAGCTCCTCTATCCTGGCATATTCCACCATATTGATACTCAATTTCAAAAAATGTTTATGAGTGGAAGGGACTGTAGAGATTATTAATCCCACTTTCTCCTCTAACTCCTTGGGAAAGGCTTGAGTCTCTTTTTCAACCTGTCCTTGAATCCAAATAGTAAATCCTTTCTGCATCAAGGTGCTCAGTTCATGACAGGAGTTACCTTCTGTGTTGATTACTGGCACCAAGTACTACTCTGATTACAAACAATAGAGTACTTGGGTAATGGTTATCATTTCCGGTTTTCAGGAGCATCGTGAGCAATGATATAGGCTAGGAAATCCTAGACCCAACTTGACAATGAGGAAACTTAGCATTCAAAAATGTTGTGACATTCCCATATTAACACATGTAATAGTCAGAGCTGACATGTGGACAGACCTTATTATGTCCTAGGTGGTGTGCTACGATGCCTTATTCTTAATCCTCAGACCCATGTACAAAATGACACCAGGGTACCTTACATTCTCATTTAAAACACGAGGAAGTTAAAATGCAGGGATTAAAGGAATCCATCCAAGGATTCACAGGTAATAAAAAGCCAAAGATCCAGGACTTAATCCAGCTTTGTCTGACAGATGTTCTAAACCACCACAGTAGTGTATTTCATCAAATAAAAGATAATATCACCTGTAAGATATACCATTATTTTATGTACCACTAAGAAAAACACTGCAAATTAAACTGTGGTACAGTACTTGCTTCTCAGAGTTTTTGTTTTTGACTTATTGAAAGAGTGTTTTTAGACTTAATTTAGACAGATTTTTTTGTATTTATCACTCTCAACCATATGTAAGAGAACGTATATGCAAAATAAATTGAGATCTTCTCCACATTTAATGAATTTTACTCTTATTAATTATTCTTCAACTCAGAATCACTGACTGGTTTCCCAAGAACATCATCCTTCATATCATGAAGAACATCATATGATTTATCATATCTTAAAAGAGTGCTCCTTTATTTTTGTCAGGATGTTTCTCCAAGCCCCTGGAATCCACTTTGCAAGTTTTGAAGTTCATGCATTGGTAATGACAACCCCATCACAGCAGCACCATGGAGGAATTGTAAGCAGAGATATTAAAAAGGGAACAAAAATTTGGTTTAGAATCAATGAAATGTGGTTTACTACCTCCTTCTTTGAGGCAAAGCTGGGAGTATAATTCAAGCCTCCACCATATCTCTCATGTTATCTAGAAAATTCATTCTATTCACAAAAGTCAGCCTTTTTTGACATATACCCATTTTTTAAAGATTTCGTTTTCTGTAACTGCACATAATCTACTTCTTTACTGCTCAACCAACTTTTAAGAATTCAGAGAGAAGCATAGTGAAGATAAAATAGTTATAAGCAGAGTTGGATAAACACACATACACACTTCCAAAGAAAAAGTTAATCAGCACTGATGCAAATAAAATGTGTGTTTCGGGGAGGGAGGGTAACTAGTGGTTTATTCATACTGCACTAGAGCAGTTAAGAAAAATGAGCATAAATGTCATAAATATGTTGATCCAGCTGTGAAGTTAATTAAATATTACAGTCCTGGTTGAAGAAAAACAAAAGCTGAGATTTCCTGGGGAGTACTGTTTTTGAAAAAAAAAAAAAGATATTTTTCCATGATTAAATAAAGCATTCTTTCTTGCAGCAATTCCTGTCAATCCTGCCTTTCTACTCCTATTTTATATTTTTTACGTATTTGCAAAACCAGTTACTTGGCATTTTGTTAACGAAATCTCTCAATTAACTTGCACTTCACAAACCCTTAATTTAATGAAAAGTATTGTGCATAATGATAATGAGGAGATTTTTTGAGAATAATGAAGAACTGCTTTGGGAGCCAATGAAGAAATAATTAAACGATGTTTGGCAGAGTTTGGGAAGTGTGTATTAAGAAATTCAATTGGTCAAAAATTCAAAAGCTCATACCTAGCATATTAGACATAATAAATTGAAGCTCTACAGCCATCCTACCTGACTTTCAGTCCAGGTTCTGTCGTTTGTTAGCTGTGTTACCTGGGTTACTTCCTTGCCTTTTCTGTGCCTCTGTTCCTTATCTGCAAAATAATGATGATCAACATATCTTTCTAGCAGGATTGTTGGGAAGTGAAATGAACTACTGCATTTTAAACGCTGACATATAATAATCTCTCAAAGGTGTTGGCTAGAATGATAAGGTGATAGTATGGCATCTGGTTACTTTCTGTTAACTAAAATGTTTTAATTCCCTAAAAATATGATTCTCCATTCTTCCCAATAGCAGAATATTCAACTTTAGGGACAAAGAAAACAGCTAGAGGATCCAAATTGGACTAGAAAAGAGTGATTTTTTTGTATTGGATTTCTGTATTTTTTTTCCCTAGTCATTAATTACATCCATTATAGAAGAATCAGAATGTAGCAAGGGATGGATTTGACCTTAACCATCACTGTCTCTCCCCAAGTCTGAATCATGAAAACAGCAGCACATCAAAAGCTTGCTTGCCGTTAATATTACTTTGCTCCCCAGAAGTGGAGTTTTGTTCTCTGCTCCAAAGTCACAGACGCTATATGAGGCTTAAACTCAACTTTATGAGGGCATTGCTTAAAAATGAAAGAGTGGTTCCCGGTGCCTTCCCATGCAAAAAAAAATAAGAGTGAAAAACTGGGGCAGGCATGATAAAGGGCCTACAGAGACCACCTATTTTTCTTTCTCCTTTTTTTTTTATTTCCAGTTAAAGTTTACCTAGGCTTAGAAATATCCTTCCCCAAATCTTCCAAAGCAACTCTATCCAGCAGAACTTTCAGTGGTGGTGGTGATGCTTTCTGCACCATCTGATACAGTAACCGTATATGGCTTTTGAGCACTGGAGAAATAGTACTGCTGGGCAGCTGAATTTTTATTTAATTTTAATTTAAGCAGAAACATGGGACTTGTGACTACATTTTGGATGGCATGGCATTCTTCATATCACTTCTATTTTCTTGGGAATCATAGAAATAACCCTACTTATCTAGACATCTGATTTTTAGCAAATATACACCTTCATCCTTTAGCTGGAAAAAAAAAACAGAGATAAAAAGGAAAACCTCAGAATAGCAAAAATAAAGCCCGTGCTACAAATGGTTCTTGATGACATAAAAGTGTTGTAGTCAACAGGATAGGTTGAGCCACACAGGGACTCTCATCTAAACAATTGTGCGTGAAATAAGATAGCAAGGACAGCCTAAAATGCATTGATGTCAGAAGGAAGATTTAACTAGGCGATGGAAAGAAGAGAGCAAAGACTTTTTAAAAAGCAAATATTGCATTAAGTCATTTTTTGAGACAAGCAGAACATGAAGCATAAATAAAAATAAAATAAACTAGAAAAAGTAGACAGTAGGAGTATGAGAACCTATCAATCTGGAGATATTCACCTAGGAGGAAAGCTCAGTTCAATCTCCAGAGTGTTGTGGCTTCATGATCAGCATTCATCATGTTGAAAATGATGCATCAAGAAAAGCTTAAATTATCTTTGAAAAATTCCTTTTATAAAGACAGCAAAGTTTAAAATTTTAAACCTTTTATAAAAGATATTTAAATCAGAAAAGGCTTGGCATTTGGAGAGAGAAGCAGCATTCAAACATGGGACCACTCCTTATCTGATCTGACCCAACCTTCGTGGGTTCAGCAAAGACCTTCATTCCTGACTCTTTCTATAATATATGCAGTCAAAATCCCCAGAATAGAATGCACGTAATAGCGCTGTGGTCCCTCAGCATGCCCAGAGAATCGTTGACAGATGTAGAAATTGATAAGAAGTTTCATCCTAAGTGCTTCTTGGAGGCTCCATTGAAGACAGAATGTGCAGGTTGAACTGCGTGATTAGTATGTAGCAAAAGCTAGGCATAGGATCCATATGGATAGACTGCTTGAATTTATGCCTTTATTTTTTTAATTTCCCTCTTATTTTCAACTAAGATGGTTCTATAAAAATTCATATAATCATCCATATTTTAATAGGTTTATGGTTTATTATGAAAACATTGCTTGGTTTTTATTAATGAGGACATCTATTTTATATTTTGGTGACTAGAACCCACAGAGCATGTTGGATTGTTTTGTTTTATGAATAACAGGATTTCTAGATTACTAACTGCATGAAAATATAATGCATGGCCAGTTAAATGCAATTATTGAAATAGGCTTAGAAAATGTAATAGAAGAACCAGCCAAAGTTGAATGTAGTATGTGCCTTATAACTCTAATGAACAGTATATAGAAATAGGCAGTGTGCTAAACTGGAGAGGGAAGATGGTTTAATAGATGGGGTGCAATTGGATTTGAAGATCGAAGGACAGAGAGAGTTTGCAGAGGAAGAGAAAGAACTTTGGAAGAAACATCATCAGCTTAAAAGTTAGATTCAGGGACTGTTGAAGGAGAGATTAGTGGTGTCCACAGTAAATAACTTACTAGGTAAGTAGAGGGATATAAATTTGAGAGTTTGGTTAGGCCAAGACTGTGAATGGCATCAAATGCCAAGCAGACTTGTTGGAACTTGAGAACACAAGAGTTAATGATTTGATTGCACCTAAATGGTTGAAAAAATTAGTGTTAAGCAAAGAGGAGCAAGCAGATTTTCTGTTTGTGTAATCACTGAGGTACTCAAACATCTTCAGATATGAAGGTACATCAATTTCAGGCTGTTTAATGTAGACAAAAAGTCCTACTATTCTCTTCAGACTCCAAGCATTTCTACCATTTTCAATGCTTTTTCTCTGTGATTGAATTGTATTAGAAGAGCCATCTTATCCAACCAAAGAAAACAACTTTAAGAACTTGAAATTCAAGGAATGAAACTGTAGTGTTTATAATTTCTCATTTCTCATATAAGGGCACAGCTTTATAAGATACGGTTTCTGCTTCAACAGTAAAATGAGTTTTCATTAAAGGGTGTGATTTCTATTTCCTCATTAACTTTAAAAAGCTTGGTAAGATTTAAATTCAGGAATACTGGGCCATGTATACAGTGTTTTTTTGTTTTGTTTGTACACACACACACACAAACACACACACACACACACACATACACACACATACATATACATATTCAATTTGGCCAGATCTGAAAGATATAAAAGAGTTTTGTCTTCAGTATTAACTTTTCTTATTTTCCATGTGGATGTTGAAATTTGAAAAGCTTTATACATTGTACACACATTCTTACTGAATTTGACTGTGATTCTGTATTTCCAGTGGAAATTAATATCTTACGACAAGATTTAACAGATACTGAGTCTCTTAAGTTCGGCTTTGTTTATTGCCATGTAAATAACTGTGTAATAAGAAGCTTTATACTCATGTTGAGATCTCACTGTCATTTGATAAAGAATGTTGACCAAAGAGTCTTCCCTTCCAATTCCCAATTACCCCAGTCATCAGTCATGACTGAGAGGCGGAACCATTTTGTAAGACCGGCAGGCAAGGGTTAGTCGAGCTTAAAAGAATCTTGTGCCTTTGAAAGAATAGCAGAATAATGCTATCCGAAAGAGCCATTGTCTACTCAGGAGAAAAGGTACTCAAAGCATCTTTTTTTTTTACCTAAGTTCAAATTTGAGATCTCATTCCAGGGATGCATGGCCAGGCAACTGAAGAAATAAAAGACTCTAGCAGAACAAGTCAAGAAGGCTTTGTTTTGACTTCAGATGATATACCTTGGGGTTATTGGGAATTCCAGTCTTCAGGGAGCAACAAGTCTGCCTTTCAAGCAATTCCCCAACATCTGGCATGGCCCAAGAGTCAGGAGGTGATTGGAACTGTTGAGGAATACTCAAATTACAGCTGTGCATAGATGAAAGCAGACATGTCCGTGAACTTATAAAAGTTAGCTGTTTATATCTTGCCCATAGGCTAGGATATATCCTTTTAAAAACAGCACCATAATTGAGAAACAAAACAAACAAAACAAAAAGCCAAAGGAAAATTCTGTCAGTTTCTATATTGGACCTTGGCTCAAACCAGGCCATTGCTTCAGTCGCTCCCTCTGGTATATAGTACCAGGATAATGCAAAACAGACCAATATTCAACCTTCGTTTACTACTTAATGTTTCTACTTCAGCTTTAAAACTCAGAATTCTAATTAGCAATGTGAATCCTTCTTCTTGATAGATGTGAGCATGAGTGGACATTTTAAAAGCAATATTAGTTTCTGAGAAAAGAAAATAAAGGTAAATGTTCAAGATTGTTTTACATTTATTACAGTTATTTTCAATTATCTCTAGAGATTGTCATAATGTTTGTTTGTAACTAATTACTTATAATTGAAGCTACACATAAGCAAAACAATCGAAGCATTAGTTCAATTGTTTCAACAACCTTATAACTTGATTAAATTACTATTAGAGGTAATAAGAATTCTATATTTAAAAATTTGTCTCTTTTCTCATATGATTCTATGTAACGTGGTTTTTTAAGGGATTGTTCAAAAACACTGCAGAATGAAATTCATTGTTCTAGCACTTGATAAATGTTCTCAACAGATCTTTGCCTTTCTCTGAATAACTTTTGACACTGACAAATATAGACTCTGCCAGTATCTAAATTCAATAAACTGATGTGTAAGGATGGTACAAATAGAATCAACACTAGGTTCCTTTGGTTTGTTTGTGGCTTAACTTCAGCTCTCTAGTGTTTTTGAAGAAGCGCCTGACCTATTTGTAACTGACCCAATTCACTCACTTCCCAGGTGGCCACTTATAGGTGGTATGATCTGCCGATTTCAGAGGCTCTTTGGAGGGGCAGCCTCTATTGAAATCCTGCTACCCATTGTCTAGAAGTAGCCAAAAGCCTTGGGACAGTGACAGATTTAGCTATTCAAATGGAGAGTAAAAGGGCTGTCATTCTAGTCCTTTGCCTGCAACTCCTTTCCACTATTTCCCAATTTAGGTATCCCCCAGCTTAGTCATGAATGTCTTCTTGTATTTCAATTAGTACTTTAAGAAATAAATCATGTCCTCCCAGTAAGAGGGGAATTCTAGGGTGAGATCTTCTTTAAAAGATAAAATCAGTTTGATAAATCCAGATTCTTATAAATTGAAGTGGCTTTTATAAGTGAAGGACGCTCCTTACTTTCTACAGACAACATAATGGCATGAAAACTGGGTGAATTGAGTTTATGTGTGTCAGAGATGGAGGGCTTTGATACTGGGCATTGGAAAGATGAACACCCCATATGATGTCCCTGACCAGAGCCTCACTGCACCAAGTGTGGTGGGGGAACCAGCAGCAGCCACATCACCTGGGAGCTGGTTAGAAATGCAGACTCTCGGGCCCCAACCCAGCCCTGCTACATCAGCATCTGCATTTGTATCAAGACCCCCAAGTGACTGACATGTACTTTAAAGTTTGAGACCCACACCATACTCTAGCTCATTTGTCCCTCACAATAATGCCATGAGGCTGAGCTATGGTCTCTCTGCACTCCCCCTTCCTCTAGAACTCTCTCCCAAGACAGATCACTGATCCTATCAAAAAAATGTCATCAAATGCATACCAGAGACCAGGGCCATTTCCACTGTCTCCAGCGTTGGGGGAATGGTAACTTTTTGTTAACTGACAGATGCTAGATAGCTCAGCCTTCTGAGGAGGGAATACAGGAACCAAGGGGATAGCAGCAAATAGGCTGCAGTCTGGAGCTGGCAGGTCTGTGCTTTACTTTTTGACCCATGGTCAAGACAAGGCAGGGAATGGGGCCATTAAGGAATTGAGGCAGCTTAGTAAACAAAACCAGAGCAATCTCTGTATGGTGTGCATTTGTTTGATTAGTGGATCTAACCTCAGAAATAATGATACATGTGTGAAATAGACATGAATTTTTTAAAAATATCAGGCCAGTGATGTGAATCTCCTGTACTGTTTCTGAAAGAGGAATTGAACATGAGGGCAGGCAGAAAAGTTGAGTTTTTAGCTGCGGGGTATTTATTCTGGGTAGAGGTTAGCCTGAAGTGTCCACTGATATTAGATAAATCATCCCTTGCCAATGAATTTTTTGCTCATTTTGCCTTGCTGGAGTCTGTACTTAGATACATTCTTCCAACTCAACTTGCAGCCTGTTAGAGATTATAATATAGCTAGCAGCTGCCAACACACTGAGTCAAATTTAAAAAGACAGCTACTAAGCTTCCCAACAGCGTAGGATGAGGAGGGAAGGCAAACTACTAAGGCATTGAAAGAACTGGATTTCTTATATACATCCCAACTAGATTTACCATTTGCCTGCATTTTCTTAAAAACATGTCTAAAACCCAAGTAATGTGCATGTTAACCAAGCTGTATAATTAATATTTATCTAATTTTTAGATTTAGATTGAGGTCCCCTTGATCCAATCCATGATAATCCAGAAACTGGGGGAAGGCATCCTGAAAAATTGTTATACACGCATAGGTTAGAGAAGAATCACCTGGTCACTTGGTCATCCTAGCTAGGGCACTATATTCATTGACTCTTATTCTTAACCAAGTGCCAAGAAAAATACCTTATTGACTTCTCTTGAGCTTCATCTTTGCTCTATAACAATGAACTCAAGTATCCCAGAGCCATCCCACCTTCATATCTGGAAGGCTACATATGGATGTGCACTTTAGAAACAGGCTGCCTGGGTTCAAATGCTACCCTTGTCCCTGGAATTATGTGACTTTAAGCTGGTTGCTTAGCAGCTCCAGGACCTCAATCATCTTATCTACTAAAAATGTGATAATGGTGCTTTCTGCACAGGGCTATTTTGTCAGTTATGTGAGGTAATGCATGAAAGGTGTAGTATCTCAGTCTGGCACTAAGGATAAAAAATCAGCATAGTATGTGAAACCCAGCAGTCAATCTAGGAATTTTTATTTCCTTTTCCTCCAGCTCTAAATGGGAGAAATCCTCCCAAAGAACTTCATTTTCTATGAAAGATGCTTATTACCTTACAGTAAGCAACATTCCCAAACCAGAACTTTTTATTGCAGGGACAAATTTGCCTACCTCTTTAATCACCTACTTAGGTAGGATCACCTGTCCCTGACAACCATCAATATAAATATTCAGAGAAATTTGTTGAGCAACTACTTAAGCAAATTTTCTAGCCTCAAGGGTTGTACATTCTTGCATGGGGTGATTTAACATATATATCTGATAACTAATACAATGCACAATATGTATGTATGGCAAGTTTCGTAAAAATGGTACCAACTCAGTAAAGTATAGATTCAGAATCCATAAAAGAGTCTTCTCTTTTTTTATGGATTCTCTTTTATGGATTTAAAAAGTGCTAATTGAACTAGGATTTCAGAAATGAAGTAGAGTGTTTGTGATGGTTTGAAGCTGTATGTACCCCAGAAAAGATCATGTTCTTTTAACCCATTCCTGTGGGCATAGACCTATTTGTGGGTAGGACCTTTTGATTAGGTTATCTCAGTTGATTCATGCCCCAGGATGGGTCTTAATCTCTTATCATAGTCCATTAAAAAAGAAGAGAAAAGACAGAAAAAAGACCAAGAATACCTGAGAGAGGAAGCCACTGAATTCAGAAGTTGAAAGTAACAGAAACTAGAAAAGAAGATAAGCCGCATGCCTGCTTATCTGACAGTGGAGCCCAAACTTGCTGGTAATGGTCTTCAAGAAGAGGTATCATCCTGTTGATACATTAATTTGGACATTTTCATGGCCTCAGAATTGTAAACTTGTAAGTTATTAAATCCCCATTGTAAAAGCCAACACTTTCTTCTATATTATATTTTGTCAGCGTGTTAGAGTTCTCTAGAGAAACAGAACGTATAGGAGATATCTGTAAATATGAGATTTATAAAGGTGTCTCATGCAACCATGGAAATGCAAGAGTCCAAAATCTGCAGGGCAGCCTGTGAAGCTAGCAACTCTGGTGAAGAGACTCATCAAACTCCACAGGAGAGGCTGGCTGGCTGATGAAGTGAAAAGGCACTCTTTTTCCTTAAAATTCTTCAACCAATAGGAGCAATCCAAGTGATTGGATTATCTTGTTTGTTGAAGACACTCCCCTTAGTTGATCATAGATGTAATCACCCACAGATGCAATCAGCTGACTGATGATTTAATAAACTAGCCTTATTAAATCCAAGGATAACAAAATATCCTTGCAGCATGGTTAGACCAGTGCTTGTTGACCAGACAACTGGGCATCATCACCTGGACAAGTTGACACCAGGAACTAACCATCACAGTCAACTTTAGCAAACTAAAGCAGATTTTGCTACTGAGAAGTAGGATGCTGAGATTGCAAATGCCAAAAATGCTGGAACAACTTTATAAATGGGTAAGGGGAAGAATCTGGAAGACTTGTGAGGTGCTTGATAGAAAAGGCCTAGATGACGTTGAAGAGACTGTTGGTAGAAATATGGACACCAGATACTTCTGATGGGGCCTTAGACATCATTAACTATGTCACTGCCAATTGGAAGAAAGGTGACCTTTACTTTAAGGTGGCAGAGAATTTGGCAAAATTGAGTCCTGAGGTCAGATAGAAGAAAGAATTTAGAAGTGTTGATCTTGGATATATAGCTGAGATTTCCTAAGTAACTGTGGAAAGTGAAACCTGGCTTCTCCTTGCAGCTTATCATAAAATGTGAGAGGAAAGGGGTAAGCTGAGAACTGAGTGTTTGGGTACAGAGAAACCAGAAATTGATTTATTGGAAAATTCTGAGCTTCCAGAAAGTGAGTCCCCAGAGGATAGTGCCCCATGTGAGGATTTAACCAAACATGGAACCAGTCAGCCATTTCAGTGTGAATCAGGATTGGAAATGCAATTATCTAAAATGTATTTCTGGAAAATCCTATTGTCTGACAGTTAGGACCCCTGTGTACTGCATGTGAAACCAGCAAGTTTTTTGCAAGATCGGTGTGAATGGAACCACTGGTAGCCTAGACTAAAAGGGACAGTTTGAAGGAAAGATTAATTCAAAGGCAGTAACATGGAAACTGAGGTCTAGGGCAAAGACAACTACTTGGTCAGGAGAGTAAACCTACCAATGCACATGGAAAGTGTGAGTTTGCCCTAGAGTTTGCTGAAAGCTGTTGTTCAAAAAAAAATGTTACCATCCCAGGGTTCTCAGATGCCTGGGAGATTCCAGGGAGAATGGCTACCATCCCATTGTTTTAGAGGTTCTTAGCCTATTCTTTGAAGGGGGGAAGTCTAGCCACCATACCACACCACTCTCACATTGAGAGGGTTGAGCCTGTGCCCCAGAGATTGAGGAGAGTCTGGTTGCCATCCTGAAGCTTGATGAAGGTGGAGCCTAGAGTCCAGCCATCTCCCCAATGCTTGGAAAAGTTGGAGCCCTTACCCAGTGTTTGGAGAGGATGTGGCTGCTGCACAAGCCCTTGGAAAGGGTAGAGCTGCCACTTTATCAATTTCCAAGAAAAAATTCCTTGAATTTTTCAATCTGAGAGATTGACTCTCACACCTTGAAATCTAATGAAGTAATGAAACATTTCAGAACTGTATAAGACTGATGGCCCCTGTTTTATATCCAGTTTTTCCTGATGGCGATGGGGAGGCATATCCCATAACTCCATTGTATTTTGGAAACAGAGAACTTGTAAGTTTCACAGGTCTACAGCCAGAGGGAAATTTTACCCGGGATAGACCACACCTATAACTGATTTTGATGAGAGTTTGTGCTTAACATTGTTACTGAAATGATTTAAGCCTTTTGGGATATCATAATGGAATTAATGCATTTTGCATATGAAAAGAATATGTCTTTTGGTGTCCTGAGTGTAGAGTGTGATGGTTTGAAGCTATATGTACCCAGAAAAGATCATATTCTTTTTAACCCACTCTTGTGTGTATAGACCTATTTTGAGTGGGATTTTTTGATTAGGTTATTTCAGTTGATGCATGCCCCAGGGTGGTCTTAGTCCTATTACTAGAGTCCTTCATAAGAGGATTAAAAAAAAAAAGGCAGAAGAAAGACTAAGATAAATTAAGTGAGGAAGCCACTGAAGCCAGAAGCTGAAGGCAGTGAAACCTGGGAAAAAGGGCCGGTTTTTTCCCAGGCTGTGTGCCCTGCTATCTGACAAAGAAGCCCAAGCTCTCCAGTAGCCCATCTTAGGGGAGAAGGTATCCCCTTGGAGTCTTAATTTGAACATTTTTATGGCCTCAAAACTGTAAACTGGTAAAAGCCAAGCCATTTCTCATATATTGCATTTCATCAGCTTTAGCAAACAAAACAGTATTCCAGATGAAAGAAATGAAGCAGGCTAGGGTAAGGGGCAGGAAAGAAAAGAATGCTATTTGGAAAACATCTAGTAGCCCAAGTTTAGTTTTTCCATTTCCTGGGAACAACTTGACTTGGAAAGGGAGACTGCCTAATATAAAGCAAGTCTTGAATATATCCTTGGAAGTGGGAGCAACCTCTGCTTTCTTCCTTTAACTCTCTGTGGTGCTATAAAAAATGGTCACCCATGCCCTGGAATATCCCTTTCCCTCTCCCTTTAGTCTCCATCATTGTCCAGACTTCGTGGATTGTACATCAGCTCTAAAGTGTGAATTCCCTGGCTATTCATCTCCACTCATGAATTCTTCACTTGGAAAACATCTAGATGGGTGACGGCTTCTTCCTTGGATTGTAGAAGAGAGTTTGCCACCTTCTGGGTGAAGAAAGGCCTAGAATTTGAAGAAAGAGAAGCATTGTGGAATAGGTTCCAGAGTGAGGTTAAGGATAGGCACCGCAAGAAAGCTCATTCCAAAATGCAGATGGTAAGAGAGAGGGTCAGCAACAAATCAGAGGCTAAAGTTCTCTAGTTAAAGAATTCAGATAAAATTTACATAGCCCAACGTTAAAAAAAAAAAAAAGCTGGCAGTGGGATGTAGCAAGTCCCATAAAATAAAAGTTTGATTGAGTAAATTATATACTCTTCAGAAAATACCTGGGTACCTGGAATAGCGCACAACTTTTAAGAAACTTGTCTTAACCATCATTACCATTAGGTAGACCTAGGTCAACTCTCCCATTGGTGAGTGACACTATTGCTGGCCTTACCAAAGGCCTTGTATGCCAAATATCTCATGTGCAAAGGAAAGTAATTGAGCTAGAATGCAGTTTCTGGACACTATGAGGATGTTTTCAGGTACCTTAAGGCTGCACACAGGCCAATGAACAATAAATGAAGCTGGTGGAGGAATTTTGGTGGGTAGAAATTTGGGGGAGGGGTAGTTTGCCCTACTCACAAGCTCTATCTATCCTTCACTTACTTTGCCAGACTAGCATTTTGGCATATGGCGTACCTAACTTCTACCAAAATTTGTAATACACATTGATAAAAGTAACACACAACTTTTGTCCCTGTACCCAAGATGATATAGGCTCTATTGTTAGTGGCAGATGATCCAGAAAGGTATGCCTAGGTTCCTTCTCAGCATATTATTTATATGTTCTGGTTGCTTTATTGGCTCCCTGTAAAGCAAAATATTGATCATTAAACAGCTATTTTTGTCTTACAAGCCACTGCATGGCCTTTGTTCCTCTGCATTTAATGGCCACGTGTTCTTCTCTTCCAACTGCCATGCTGTTCCCTTGACAAAGAGCCACAGCAAATGGGTATTCCAAAATAATGTCTGTAATCTTTCCAGCAAACTGTCTATCCTGCTGACCCTGTAGAAAACTAGGAACATATTGAATCTATCACAGAACAAATTATGGGTATGAACTTAATGCAGCCAAGGAAATGATCATAATGCCACATTGCTGGGAGCCTTGAGTGATTCTTGAAACTCCAGTTTATCGAGTTAGTCATATCGAACATTGTAAATTTCAGAAAAGAAAAAGAAATTGTACAGTTCAGCACTCATCATTTCTCAAGCTTCATAAAGGAATGAATCATTTTCGTCTAACTGTTCCAGTGGACATTAGACACCAGGGAAAAGACAAGTGATGGTTAGATTATTCAGACATCTGTCTGTCCTTTGGACACACCACTGGCTGGGAAATTGGAAGGATATTGATCTTTTTTACAGCTTGTAACAGAATTTGTGCTTATGAGACACACTGATTAAATGAAAATATGTGTATAGGTCCTAGAGTCAGACAGCCTGCATTCAAATCTTAGCCTTGACTCTTACTAGCTCTGTAACTGTAGCCAAGTTACTTGACCTCCTAGATATTTGGTTTTCATATTGGTAAGGAAAGAATTAAAGACTTTACAAATGCAAAGCACTCACACCTGTGCCATATATAATTAGTACCTATTGTGGCCATTATTTGTTAACTACTACTCATCCATATGTTCATTTACTTCAGGGGCTGGTAAATTTTTTCTATAAAGGGCTGGATAATAAATATTTTGGCTTTGGGGGGTCATATAGTCTCTCCTGTAACTTCACTCAATTCTGCCATTTTAGAGTGGAAAGCAGACATAGATAATATGTAAAGGAATGGGTGTGGTTGTATCCAAATAAAACTTTATTTACAAAAACAGGCCAGAGAATTGGGCAGGGAAGCCATGGTTTTCGTGAATTCATTTGGCTGCCCTGCTCTTTGCCTAAGCTGTGCTGTAGTATATATGGTCTCCTGTGCCAGAGCCCCCACCTTTGACCAAGTACAATTACTATCAGTAGTTGCCTCCACAAACTTGTCAGAGACCCCTTTAAGAATGATGTCTGGTCTGCGGGCTCTAATATTTTGGTTAAGGGTTGGACTCCAACGTGCATCGAGGGATTGAGATCCACTGCTAGTGTTTCTCCAACTCACCTGATGATAAAATTGATTGGGGCACTTGTTTGAAAAAAAAAACTGCTTTCCAGACCTCTGTCTTGCAAATTCTGATTCAAGTCTGGCTGGGATCTCAGAAATATGCGTTTTTAACGCTCCAGCTGATTTTTTTCTTAAGGCAAGTTTGGGAAAACTTGCACTCCCTTCTCCAGTCTCTCCATTAAGTATTACTTGTCCTGCAAGCTCTTCCCAATACCTATGCTAGGAGACCCCTCCTAGTCCTGTTAGTCCATCTATGCCAGGATAACCTATTGTTCAAATGAACCAGGACCACATTTCTGGGATGCCACATGCTAGCCAAAGGAGTTACTTCCAAAAAAGGCGTTTTGAGGATTTTTCCAGTGTAGAGGATATGTTCATCTTGTTATGTAGATTTTCTTGGGAGATTGAGTTGAAGTACTATGCCTCATCTTGTTCCAGTTTTGAATTAATGAAAAATGGTTACTGTACCAACTGAGGAGATGGTTTGGGCCCAGAAAGATTTTCCATCATTTTTCACATATGGAGGATAAATAGAAATTATACAAATTCTGACATTTATGTATGATAGTAACTATAGGCTGATATAAGAAATACTCAGCCAATCCATGAGTGACAAAGAAAGACATTGGAAAGCACAGCTAATATGAAATGAGTGTTGCCTGGTTAGCTTTTACCTCTCATCCAAAGTTAACGAAAAGCAAAAAGTAATAATAAAGGGAGAGTAGGTGGGATGTATATCAGGCTTTGAAATTTTTTTTCTTGTACCACAGAAATAAAGAAGGTAATATGTATGCTGAAATCTGGTACCAAAATAAGGTTGTGACATTAATGGTCTGAAACAAATTGCCCTTTTGTGGTCAGTCCATCAGTAGGTGGATGCTGATGATTGCCAACAGCCATATCAACCTTCTTCTCCTGTATCACCATCCGCTAAAGAAAGCCACTCACTTTCTTGGCTTCCTGTGCAACAGAGCTGACCATGCTACACAGTGATGGCCAACCAGACTTAAGCAGGAGTCTGCAGCATCCTTTTAAAAAAGTTTGGTTTTCATAGTAAGAAATATGCATTGCCTTTTGTACTTCTTTTTCCCTTCTTCCTGCCATGAATATAGAGACTGTGGTCACAAACTAACATGTTAATAAAGGTAGAAAGAAGACAGAGATCCTGGGTCTTTGATGATTTCATTGAGCCACTACTTCTTTTCTATCCTGCCTCGCCTCCAGAATGCTATTTATGAGACATAGTTGCACATTTTTACTGCTTCAGCCACTCAGAAATTCTGTTACTTGCAGCCAAAAAAAATCCCTGACTGAGGTTTGTAAGCCACATCTTTCTCTATTACAGAAGGGAGAGGTTTAGCAGAAATTAAGTCCCTAATATATGGAGGTAGCCTTCCTAAATGAGCCAGCCAGGAGCGTCCTTTGCTGACAGGTTAAAAAGTGTAAACTGTTCAATTCACTGGCAGGACACAGGGTTGCATACATGAATAGTGGGTAGAAAATTTGTCAAGTAACATGCTTAGTTGCTTTACAAAAATCATTTTTAAATACTTTTTAAACTATAGTTTAATGTGTTATAAAATCATGGGATCGGTGTATTCAGTCAGTCAAATTGATGGGTTTGGATCAGTGAGAGCTCTTCCAAAGATTTTTATGGATCTCAATACTGGATCCAGGGGCCATTCCTAAGATATTTACTGAGGTGGTCACTAATCACTAAGTAATTACCAAGTATATTTCTCAGTTTTATACAGAGAAACAGAACCGGCAGGAAGGACATAGATATAGAGATAGATATAGAGATATAGATTGAGAAATTTATTATAGGAATTGGCTCATACAACAGAGTGGGGATTGGCAAGACCTAATTCCATAGGGTAGGACACAAGGTGAAACTCTGATGAAGAAGAAGTTGTATTCCCAGGAGAAGCTGGCTGGCCAAAGAAAAAGCAGACATTCTTTCTGGCTTCTGAAATCTTCAGATCCTGCTTTAAGACCTCTAACTGTTTGGAAGAGGAGACTCCCCTTTCTGCTGGGAGCAAGCTACTTTGTTGATTATAGATGCAATCAGCCAAAGATACAATCATCTGACTATAGATGCAAATCCTTCTACAAAATACCCTCATAGTAATAATCAGGCCAGTGCTTGCTTGACCAAACAACTGGACACTATACCCTGGCCACGTTGACACATGAAATTAGTCATCACTCTATGGTAGTTCCTCTATGGAAGCCACTGGTGTAGTGGAAAATGCAGATTCAGACACAACTCAAAAATTTCTGACTTTAGGATTTTAAGGATATTAATTTGTGCCTCAGTTTCCTCATGTGTAAAGTATAAATACTGATTCACTGCTTCCCAGCATTACTGAATCAATGAAATTGTGTATTTTGTAGTAAGCACTAGCCAAACATTTCCTTTGCCCTTTTAAAGCCACAACTTGGAGGTTTACCCTTGCATCCTCAGTCTGAAATTAAGACTGTAAGTGGCTTGCTCCCCCATCATTTTGCACTTTATCTCCCTCCTCTCAGCTCACTTCAAATGTTCCTCCCTGTGCCTGGCCTGTCTTCCCTGCCTCAGAGTAGTAGAAAGACAAAAGATAAGAGAAAAAATTAATTTTATTCCAGTACATTATGGAGACAGAGTGGAAACCATCCAGCTAAATGTCTATTCCATCATCTTTCACTGAACTTCATCTAGCACTGATACTCTTGAGCAGAAAAGAAAAATTAATTACCACTTGTATACATTTGGAAGAGGAGAGGATGATTTTAGTCTGGAAAAATACATACAGTGGATCTTCCATCAGAATAGATTCTAAAATCCATAAAAAAGAGAAACTGAGTATTGTCAAAATTACCCTAGAAAATTAAATCACTCATAAATAGGACCATTCACGTATGGTTTGACATCTATAATCTTTTGCAGTAATATACTTAGGTAAATGTATAATCTGTAGAATAATGATAATATATGGTAGAAAACCCATATGCCAAACAGAGCTTTTCCAGAAAACATGATCACGGACAAGCTACTTAACTTCTCTAAGCCATTTCTGTTATCTACTAAGTAGAGTAATATTCACACACAACATGAGACCTGCGTGGGGAAAGGAGCCAACTGAAGACAGTCCATATTCGAGCCCCCCCTAGCACGCTAAGGCTGGAGCACAAACTCCACAGTGGGACAGTCGAATCATCCCTGCTACTTACACTGCTTTTTCTTGTCTCCCATCCACCTCCCACAGCCCATACAGTTTGCGTGTCAAATAAAATGCTTGTACAATGCAATCTCTCCCTTCCTTTTCCCTCGCACCCTCCTCCCTCTCTGTCGAATGAAAACAATCTCTGCCATTCTTTGGCTTATGATTCTGCCAATATTCCTGAAAAGAAGAGGTTCGCAGAAGAACCATACTTATTAACTTATTCTTAACACATTTTTAAATACTTTGCCCAGATGCATGAACATCGGGACAATGCCATAGAATCTCAAACGTTAGACCTGAAAAATCAAGTGCTTACCCAGAAAAACTAGAGCAAAGACTCCACAAAGAGACTGGAGTGTCTGGGAAGCAGCAGAGCAAGTTTAGAGCCGGTTCAGGAAAAAGAGGGGCTCCTCCCAGCACCCACCCCTAGAACTTCCTCGCTGCAGCTGCAAGCCTCGAGGAGACACCTCTCAGCCTGTTCTTCAGATGCTCAAGTCGGTGGCAACGGCCCGTTCCTTGGCTTCTCTTGGTTTAGGTGCTGTAGGTTGAAAGAGGACATGGACAGCCTCCTGGACATTCAACGTGACAGGTGCAAAAGGGACCGAGTCCATCCTGATTTGTGGTAAACTACAGAAAAATGACAAGTTTTCTCCTTTGCCCTCCTAAAAAACGCTGCCCAGTTTCCTTGACTATAAAGCACAGAATGAATTATTTTAGAGAATGGTTTCAGGTTACATATCAGTGCACTGGTTTTGCCTTCAAAATTACCTTTTAAAAAAATTCTATGAGACTAGAAAAGAACTCGGACTTTCAAGGGAGTGGAACTGTGTTTTGTGAGATACTAAGAAATGCCAAATGTCAGAAAGGAACCAACCCTCCTCAAAATTTGAGAGTTGAGACCTGGGGGTGGCTCTCTCTAAGAAACATACCCAGACAGCTGCCTCAATGTGTACGAGTAATATATAAATATCTACTACCCAAAAGGAATTTCCTTTTGTTAAAAAAAAAAAAAAAAAGGGCACGTATGTGGTATGCCTTGTGTGGGATCGGGAGTGACCTACATAATGTTATTCCATTACAAACTGTGAGCAATTGGCTTGGTGGCTATATGTCTATACTCAGATCTCCTTTAACTAGATTGGCCTGGAAAAAAAGCATTTTGTGTTCTCTCTTTTATAGTGATACAGCTGGTCACACAGCTCATTTTGCCCTGTGGCTTCCAATTTGGCAGGCACTAAATGCAGGTGCCGCGTCTCTGCATTAAAGCGCTGCATTTAAGGGGGAGAGGACCGTGCCTCCTGGAAATGTTTGGAGTTACGGTTTGAAGGGAGTGTTTTTGTTCAGCATAATTATTTGGTTTTGCTGACTGTCTTTGCATTTTCCTGAGGAACATGCAGGAATACTTTTAGCACTGAGCCTGCCTTGGAAATGTTTTCTATCTTTAGTCATTCACAAGGGAGTAAGCCACCTTATACCAAGGCTTATATAAGTTTCACTTCCCCAAAAACAAAATACTCGAACATCTTGTAATACTTTTCCTTTAAGAGCGTCGTTTCTTTCTCTCCAGATGCCTTCATCTATTGATGCATAAGGGTACACTAAGTTGAATCTATAAACAGAACCCACTAATTAAGAGTAATTGCTTAGGAGATTGGTACAGACGATTCAGCATTATATGCATGTTCTTCTCAGATATCCATTAGCTGCTAATAAGATACTACAGATGTGCCAGTCTGTTTCCTGTTTCCGTCTATTGTACCTTTATTGCCATATATGGACCAATCGGAAGGGTGGAACAATAAGTGGATGTCCTTTTGCTCCCTGAACATGTCTCAAAGGAATGTTTGTTATTAGATTGCTTTTTCTGTTTAGTTTCACATCAGTATGTTAATATAGAAAACATAACACTGAGAAAGTTTTTTGTTGCTTTTCTTTTTTTAACCTCTGCTATGGCAACTAACCGGTTTATTGTTCAATTAAACCTCTTTGTATAGGTTTTTTTATTAAGTAAATAATGCAAGCATGCATGGGCAATGCGAATGGAGGGAAAAGGACATTCTTCCTCCCGCTCTCTTGAAAAAGTTTCCATCTAAATGTTTTAAGTACTTAAAAATTCAGCATGAATATCATGTTTCTATATTTGACTGATTTACACTTGAGGCTTGGTAAAAAGCTATGAATTATTCATTCCCAAGTGATTCTATAAGCCAGAACACCAGAAATCATATCCCCCGTTGAAGTTTATAAAGTGAAATAGTTTAAATACTCTCTAGACATGTGGATATCTGTAGAGTTCATTTTCTCTCTGATTTTGAATACTGTGCTTTAGAGTCATTTATCTTTTTATCTTAAGATAACTTGGCTAAAATCCTCCCTTTTTTACCCAGTAAACCTGCTTAACATATTTTTTAAGTTGATACAAAATATTGTCATAAAGTAGATGAGCAATTGGTACCTTTTGCTGGTCTCAGGTTTCAGAGATGTTTTATTTTGTTACAAGGATGGAACATCCAATGGGAAAATAACCACTGACTGTCTTTTTCTTTCATTTGTATGGGGAACTAAAAGTGAGAAAAAGTGAACTACAGTTTATTAGGCAGATTAAGCACTATACCTAGGGAAGAAATTAAAAGATGGTGTTCCATGAAAATGTGGGTCTTCATGCACACAGACACAGTAATACCAATCCGCCTGGTCCATTACCAGTCTCCATATTCTGGAGTCTACAGATGTGAGTCTTGGCAGCTTAATTTTTTACGGGAGTATATTAAAATAATTTAAAATGCTACTTAGAGCAATAACGCTTTGACCTATGTGCTCATCAGAATTCATAAACCAAACACGAACAGGTGGGGTCACTAGCTGGATGACACTTCACCAGAAAATCCAAAGCGTCTAAAAATATGTGGGCTGCAGTGATGGGTAGGAGCTTTATATGTTATGAAACCATGACAAGCCTTTGAGAAAAAAGAAGGAGTGAAATTCCTCAGGGGAAGGAGAGGGAAGAATTTTGAATCAATTGATGATGCTGTTTATTACTACTTTCATCGAATTCTTTATTGCTTGTTCAACATTCGTAATCCAAGCAATCCAAGTAATAGAGATGGGTTGTGAGACTGGGGATTTCAGTAGAAGACAAATGCCTTGAATTATCGTTCATTAGGAAATTTGTGCAAATTGTCCACACACACGCACATGCAGAAGTGTCTTTTGTGTGTATGTGAACATCATTCCTAGATGTTTAACTAGTGATTTCCAAATCAGGTTAGTCATCAAAATGTCACTAAGAGGCTCCCTGTCTGCCAAAATGTGGCCCCAAATTTATTTCCCCATTGGGAGCATGCAATGATAATTTCTTCATTGCTTTATAGGTATAAAGTATACTGACTCAAATGCATTTGTACCACATTTGCCTTTACCAAAGGACTGTTCAGAATTTGACAATTCAATGAAGTTAGGTTTGGCAAATCAAACCTTGAGTTTGCAGTGGGTCAACAGAGAACAGTCGTAATACTGTACAGCTATGATTAAACAACATGACTGCCTCCTGATTTGTTTTTATAAATAGCTTGCTACTGAAGTGGCCAAGAATCTTCTATATTTCAAGACTCAGAATAATGCATATGAAGTAGCCACATTAGCGCAAGCACTGATCTAGGCACTGGGGATATAGTAGTGCACATGCCAGCAAGGATGACTGTCCCCTGCTGCTTTAGGTCCAGTGCAAGAGTCGGCAAGCTTCAGTGTCGCATGTCTGCTCAAAATATTTTTGTTGGGTTCTGAAATGCATAGACCTTTTGG
This sequence comes from Tamandua tetradactyla, assembly GCF_023851605.1. NCBI lineage: Eukaryota > Metazoa > Chordata > Mammalia > Pilosa > Myrmecophagidae > Tamandua > Tamandua tetradactyla. The sequence continues at coordinate 62,992,397 of NC_135341.1, read as the reverse complement.
GAGATGGAGGTAAGGAATAGCCTTAATGGAAATCAAAACACATACTAATGTTAAATTGGAAATTGCCCTTAGTAGAAGCAACATGTAAAATCTGAGCTGTTTCCCTCATTTCCTTCCTCATAATTCACTATAGAGGATTTGTCCTAAAGGAAAGCTCAAAATGTAGCTATTTGTTTAAATGTCTCTTAAAGAGGAAGTTATGTTTAGGAGAGACATGGAGTAATTCAGATATTAGAGTATTTTGGCAGAAAAGTCATGATTTTGCTTCAGTGTTCACAGGTTGTTTGTCTGCCTAATCTTAACTAGAATAACTTTTTATATCCAAAAAAAGAATGAGGTAAGAACAGCACTCACCTCAGGCAAAAAAAAAACTTTAAGGTGGAGCCAAAAATCCTGTAATCAAGATAATACTGAAATGCCAAATTATTGAATATCCAAATCAATACCAAAATATTCTACAATGAATAATACCAACATTTTAAATAAGGACAAGATTGGTATTTTCACCCTCTATTCATTTTGACTTTAACTGAGCGTCACCTTTCTCTGAATTCCCAAAGCATTCCTCATCTCCCAGCAGGTTGCGTTATGGGTTCCGGTCATTTACATCCATGTCCTTTGAACCACATGTCTTGCTGTTAGGGACAAGGCCTTGTCCACTGGATATTCTTGATTTTTACCCCAGCATTGGTGCATTATATGTAGCAGCTGCTTCATAAGTGCCTATTAAATAAAACAGCCAGGCAAATTAAACCTCAGAATCTGTTGACATTTACTGAGATACCTAAAGGGCATTATCTCTTAAAAGGTATATGAAATAATTCAGAAAATTCACATAAAAGCCTTTTGCATGTGAGACTTTACCTTTGTTTGCTTTTCATTTTTAGTATATCCATTTTAAATTACTCTCTTCTACAGTCATGAGGATTTTTAAGAAATCAGCTATGCCTCAGATATACAATTAGGGACACCTTTCCCCACACACACACTTTTTTTAATGGGATTTTGACTTGTTTTAACATCAACATGTGTTAATAATCACCATTAGTACTAGCCTCTACAGGCACTTCAGGTTAACTCATCCAAAATCGTGTTCATGCTTCCTTGAAACCCATTGCTTTTTTTTACTATTCCCTATCTTGATGAAGGGCTCCATCATTTACATAATTTCTAAAACCAGAAATTCATGAGTGAGCCTTCTTTGAATGGGATTCCAAACTAGGCCTTATTCTTTCCCTTTTATCTCAGTACTGTCCTTTGGATTCATTATAACCAAGGGCCAAAGTCTCAGGCCTCTCAGCTGGACCACTGCAATAGTATCCTGTCTGGTTGCCCAATCTGCAACCAGAAGTCTTTGTCACCTTCCATTCCATTCTCTACATAGCTGCCAAAGTAGCCTTTGTAAAATGCGATCTGATAATGCCACTCTCCTACTTCAAACATGCCACCAGCTCACCAGTTGAAAAATGGTCTGCATAACAATGCATGCCAAGTCCTTCATCTAGTTTATTCCTCTCAAATCTTATCTTTTCCTATTCCCTAGCGGATCCCCCACATTTTCTCTATTCTATGTAGAAGACCTCCACACAGCTCAGTTATCACCCTTTCCCCATTGTCCCTCTGTCAGCTCTAGGTTCTTTCTTAGTACCAGGTACCTGCCTTAATCAGAGCATGGAGCAAAGTCTAATGTAAAAGCTTGCCTTTTCCCCCCACTAGGCTGTGAGCTACTGGGGGTGGGGAGGGGGGAGTTTGGTGGGGAGGAACTGTGATTATTTCTTTTTTTTTTTGTCCCCAACATAAGACCTAGCATGTAGCAGTCACTCAATATACTTGTTGAGTGAATGAAACTTGACCAATTTATTCAATCACTTGTTAAATTATATTACTCTCTCATCCATTCCCCAACCTATTCATTCTTATTGCCATACTCTAGATTTTTGCCACTCGGTTCTCTCTCTCTCTCTCTGTCTTATAATCTATCCAAACTGAACTCTTCCTACTTTCCAAATTTATCTGTCCTCCCTCATCTCTACCTGCTGAAGTCCTTTGTCTTTCAATATTCATCATCCATGCTCTCTGTTTCAGCAAATCTTTTCTGCTTTCAAAAAGGCAAGTGGTCCTTCCCTTTTTTGAGCATTTCCCTCTCATCCCATACCAGCATACAAACAGTTTGTTTGCATTACATTGTTATGATTTTGTAACAGTCAAGAGTTTATGAGCATGGGTTGTTCCACCCTTGCTCTGTTCCCCTACACATCTAACTCTGTGCTTTGGTCATAGAAGGGGTTCAGAATTCAATTGGAAATGAACTGAATTGAATAAACCATCCATTTATGAAATAATTTGCTTTAGAGTTGCTAGAATTAAATGGTTGCTCCAGTAGCAATATTATTCTAACTCACTAATATCATTTGATCTACTATAGAGCTAGTTAATTAAGTAGGTGGATTAAAAATATAATCTGCTAGGGGAAGAATGTTTTAGCTGAGACCCTATATTTGAAAAAAAAGCATTATGATCACTCAGCTATAATTCCTCCTGCTTTCCACCGGATCCAGCAATAGGCCTCTTTCCACATGACTGTTGATGGCTTGTTTAGGAATACAAGGCCATACACTTGTGTGCCAGATGTGCTCCACAGCCTGTGTGCTACCCCAGCCCATCTGCAAAGCTTACCCCATGCTGGTTCCTTTCTATAGGAAAGGGGCATTGGTCCCCAGCCTTCTTACAACAAGATAGGTTCCCTGGTGCTTGCCTGTTTTCCTTAACTTAAAACCCCCTTCATTGAATTTCAATGTCTTTAGATGACCTTTGTCAACACAGGAGGTCTTATTCCATTTGCTTTGGGGGGAGTCTGCTTTTTCTCTGTGTGTTTGATTTTTGCCCGATGCTTTGTTGACCTGTATTGCCACTTGAAAGTGTGCTCTTGCATCTTCTGTAGCCAAACCAGCCACATCAGTATCAATGATAGTTAATAGCTGATCAAATCCTCAGGATTTCTGTGCAGTGCCTGAAGAGTGTTATCTGATATGGAATGTAGCTTTCGCAGGAATGAATGGGATTCAATAAAGAATGGGTCTGCATTGATGGGCACTGGGGACAGGATAGCTTTGTAATGGTCTTTGTTTCTGTAAGAATGCCTATGCCACTGAATCCAGCCCATTTCTATGCCAATGTGCTAATAGTTGTGGAATCTCATTCATCTCAATGAAGGTCAGTTAGCCCTGGAATCCCATCTGTTTGAGTGGATGCAGTAAAATGTCTTGGAAATGTGACCATTCATTCACATCACCATTGAGAACTTCCTTGCTATTAATTTCCCTTCATTTTAAGCAACTCCAATCACACAATCTCTTGCACCAGTTACAAAACAAATGGCGTTTGGAATTTTCACTTAATTTTTTATTTCATTTTTATGTTTTAAGTGCTTGTCCACAAAGAGACAACTAAGCAGTTACATAAAAAAAAAAAATGCACACAGTCCAAATGGAGATACTCTCATCCCTACAACAGATTTAAAAAATGCCTCAGCCAGATTTTTTGAGTCCCTTCTTAGCATAAGATGCCCAAGGCTGTTTTGGCCCAGAGGAATTTTTAGGCTGAATTTTTTTTCCTCCTGAAAATAGAGTTTAAGCAACAGAGAAGCAGGCTGAGTCTTAACTAGAACAGGGCTAAAAGAGCTGCTGTCTCTTGCAGATTGCTGGAATGACACAATAGTTAAGAATGTGGCAGAATTTGCTGGCTCGCTGGTTGGCTGAACTCTTGGGGCCAGGTCTGACTGGGGAGTGTAGCAGGTGCTTGCAAAACTGCCATCATTAGGAAATAATGATCATTTTCAAATGTGTCATTTCCATAAAAAATTCCTAAATTGATATTTAAGTCTAGAAATTTGATTTTTTAAAAAGTATATTCACGTGTACATGTATGCATTTAAACATGTGCATGATTTGTTAAAAAAATGAATGGGGGCGAAAGTGTTTTGTTCTGTTTCCAGCTACTTGAGAGCATGAACTGACTTAATCAAAGATGCTAAAAGTTTCCGGAATTTTCATGGACTCAAGAATATTAAGAATAACTAATATTTCAACACTTAACTGACACTTAAATAGCATTTCCTAAATGCCAGGCACAAATCTAAGAACTTTACATATATCAATTTACTTAATTCCCATCACAAACTTGTGAACTATGTACTGTTAACATCCCCATTTTATAAATCAGGAAACTGAGAATCAGTGAAATTAAGACTTCATTCGTGGCCTCTAAGAGTAGCTTTATTGATATTGCTTGTTACCTAGAAAAAGATTCATCTTCATTTGCAAGGTGCAGCTTCATACAGCAATGCGGCTAAAAATTTTATTCAAACACATCAGAACAGACAATGCAGACGATTGTTCATCTAGAGTATCTGTAAATTGACACAGTCTGGATTATTAATGACTTTTCTAAAATTTGAATATGTTGCCTTTGAAAGAATGCAACAACTGATAAATGGCATTTTACCCTGTAAAATTATATTTGCACACTGATACTTTAGCATGATTTCCTGCCCAAACACATAAACTAAGAAACCTTGCTATAGAAACTCTCATGATGGTTCTATATTTCTTCACAAACTTCCAGTCTCTTATCTTTCTCCTGAGAGCTGAGCTACCATAATTTAAGCTAGAAGATCATGTCATTACCTTAACGCTACAGGCAAAACCATATCATGCTTCAGTTATTAAAATGCTGTGATTATAAAAATGGTAATAATCCCATGGTTTGAGTTCTTGATACATTACAAACCCTTAGAAACAAACTCTCCATAGCATTCAAATGAGTGCTCTTGGTTTCAAAGATGAACCTTGGAGAAGCTATAGACTTATTTCAATGTGTTAAGAATAATATAACTATCTTTAATATTCTTCTTTTAATTGCCTTTGTATCAAGCATTAATTTCTTTAGGAAGATGGTGACTCTTCATCCTTGGGTACAGATTTGCTTTAAAAAAAGTAATTGTTGAGGCAGTGCAAATGTTGCTCAGTGGTAGAATTCTCATCTGACATGTTGGAGACCTGGGTTTGATTCCTGGAGCCTGCTCATGCCAAAAAATAAAAGGTAATAATAGAAGAAAATCTAGTCAATGGGGGCAGGGGAGATTGAAGTGTAAATGTGAGGTCATGAGTGAGTCTTTTTTTTATGTATTCATTGTAATTAAACATACTGAATTAATTAGCCAGTCTAATCGTAACAAAAAAAAAACCCAAATCTCAGTGCCTTAACACAATAGAGGCTTATTTCTCACTAATATCATCATCCATTGTAGGTCAGTTGAGAGGTTCTGCTCCACACAGCCATTAAGGGACCTAGGCTCCTACTATGTGATGGTTCTGTTATCTTCCAGGTCTCGGAGTTCTGTACTGGCCCCACTGTATCCAGCCAGCAATCAAGGGAAGAGAAGGCACATAGAGGATTCCACAGAGAGGTTTAGAGAGCCAGACCCCGAGGCAGCACAAATCACACAGTCCCACATTGCACTGGCCTGAATTCAGTCTTATGGCCCTACCAAATTGCAGAGGCAGTTGAAAGTGTTATTTGGTTGTGTGAATGGAAGAAAAGGAAATGGAACTTGGGGAGAGCACAGCAGTGTCTCTGCTACAATACCCCTAATGATTCTCCCAAAAAAATGTTCCAGAAAATGTCTTAAGTACCAGCATCAAAGGAATGATTTGTTGAGCTGCTCACTCTGACTGATGTGAGCGATACGCCATTTAGAAATAAACTCTTACCAATTTCTTATATTGGTTTTATGTTGTATCTGCATGGTATATGCAGTTTCTTTCAGCTAAGGGAAGCAAAGCAGTTCCTAGATTTCTCTCCTTTGATCTGCCAGTCATCTTTTAGGGATCTTTCTCAAAATCAGCTGGAAAAGCAGAAAAGGGATCTCGTAGAGGGAAGGGGGACTATACAACCAAAATGCCAACCTCAGGGAGAAGACATCATTGAGGTGACTTGAAAAGAAAATAAGCCATTTTCTAATCTAGAGGACCAAATCCAGTGTTCCTCTGAGGTTATTTAAACCTTTACTTTCTCTTCTAGACACTATCATTTTCTGTTGTTGGTTTTTGTTTTTTTTTTTTTTCTTTTCTTTACCCAAAGAGAATTAGAGGGGAAATTTTCAGACATATCTTTCTTTGGGGGAAAGGAGTCATCACCCTTTCTTGTTCCTACTCCTAAATCTCTTGAGAACCATAGATAGGCTAATGAAGGCAATGAAGGCAATTTTTTTTGTTTTGTACAAAAGTTTAAAAAGTCATTGAAATTTGCTGTTTTTGTTCTAGATTCTCTACAAACATGTACATGCATGCATGAACCCTCTCACTCTGTCCTTTAACTGTCTCCATCTCCTATTTGTTTTAGATTAAATAACTCTATCATATAGGTTTCATCTCTAGCAATTTTCAAGAAGGTTCTTGAAGTGAAGATAAATAAATGGCCATGCCTTATTTCCACATGACTTAGGAGAAAGAAAAACACCTTGTCAGGAATGGTTGTACAGTCCCAATGAATATATCATACTCTTACACTCCTGTTGACTTGACTTTGATTCCTTCCCTTTTGTTGAGCTCACAACTTCTGTAGAACTGATATTATTTGGCTTCATCTCTCTCTCAGGGTTATGGGAAATTTTACTAGCCTGTAATGAGTATCTCCCATTTGCTCTCACCTATGAGCACCACACATTGTTTTTTCCCCTCAGGCAAGAGAAAAAAATTCTGGTTGTGTAACATAGGCCACTGACTGTAGAGTAAACAAGATGTCAGTGTTTATAGTTTGTGTGCACAACTAGGTCCTTTAGCGCTCAGAGTGGGCTTGTGTATTAGTATTTTATTGCTGCTGTAACAAATTGCCATAAATTTAGGACTTAAAATATCACTACTTTATCCTCTCATAGCTCTGGAGGTCAGAAGTCTGAACCAGTCTCAGTAAGCTAAAGTCAAGGTGTTGGCAGAGCTAGTTTCTTCTAGGTTCCAAGGTTGAGTGTGTTTCCCTGCCTTTCTCAATTTCTAGTGGTCTCTATGTTCCTTGGTTTGTGGTCCTGTCCTCCAGTTTCAGTACATCACTCCATTTCTGCTTCTGTCATCACATTGCCTCTTCTGTAGTCATACGTCCCTCTCATAAAGACTCTTATGATTACAGTTAAAACCTGCCAGAAAAATCTCACGATCTCAAGATTGTCACTTAATCACATCTCCAGTCATTTCTGCAATATAAGGTAACAGTCACAGGTTCTGGGAATTAGGACATGGACAACTTTGGGGACACTTAACTTATCACAGCTGGCTCAGGACATCTGTTCAACTGAAGCTAATTTCCACCCCCTACTCATGTTAGTGCAGGACAAAAATGTACCATTTCTGTTTCTCCATACTGCATTTTGTTCCCCATTGGCTCTAAAACATACAACTGTCATCATTTGACTTTTGTCTTCCATCCTTTTGCTTTCTCACCTTTCTTAGTACATATCCTTGCATGTAGCTCTTTGCAGAGCTAGTTTTGGGTATTTGAATATCAAGATCACTCTTATTTTTTTCAAAATATTGAATATATTTTAAGTAACACACACAATTTTACTGACAAAATATGTTCCTGGGGAAGTGAAAATACTAAAAGCATTAATAATACTGAATTTTATATTAATTAGAAGAGGCAAGGAGGGAAGAAAGGGTGGCCCAAGACAACGAGTAGGATATAGGAGTTCAGGGGGGCCTGTATGTGGTAAAAACCCAGACCTGATCCTGGCAGAGGCCCTGGTAGGGCTCCCTCCACAGAAAATGGCCCCATGGAACCCCTGGGGCAGTTAGATTCTGTGCACAGGGCAAAGAGGCAAAGGCAGAAGACTTCCTGGCCGATCTGGGCTTAGGCCATGGCATAGGAATGTAGAACTGTGTGGACAAAAGACCAAAGAGCCCAATTCCAGTGGCTTATTAACTTGTTGTACCCATTTTCTTTTTTATTACTACTGATCTATAATTCACATGGCCTGGAACTCAATCTTAAAAGTGTACAGTTTAGTGGTTTTTAGTATGTTCACAGAGTTGTACCACCATCGCCACTCTCCAATTGCAGAATATTTCCATCACCCTAAAAAGAAACCATACACCCATTATCAGGGAATCCTGATACCATCTCTCCCGAGCCCCTGCCAACCACTAATCTACTTTCTGTTTCTATAGATTTGCCTATTCTGAACATGTCATACAGTTGGACTCATATAGTATCTGGCTTATTTCACTTGGCATATTTTCAAGGTTCATGCATGTTGTGCCGTGTATGAGTACTTTATTCCTTTCTATGCCTGAATAATATTCCATTGCATGAATATATCATATTTGATTTATCTATTCATCTGTTAATGAACATCCAGGTAGTTTTCACATTTTGGTTATTGTAAATAATACTACAAATATTTCTGTATAAGTTTATGTCTGGACATATGTTTTCAGCTTTCTTGGATATATACCTAGGAGTTGAATTGCTGAGTCAAATGGTAACTCTATGTTTAGCCTTCTGAGGAACTGCCAGACTGTTTTCTAAATTAGTGCATCATTTTATATTCCCACTAACAACATATGAGGATTTCAATTTTTCCACACTCTTGTCAGCACTTGTGATGATGGTTTTTTTTATTATAGCCCACCCGACTGTTTTACACTATTTAACACTACAGATTCTTGGCATAATCCTTAAGGGGGAGAAGATCCAGTAACAATAGACTGAATTCCCACTGTCTGGCAGAATAGGGATTTAGAGTCCAATCTAAATTTGTTTTAAAGAAATGAGGCATTTCTTCCATAACTTAAAAAGGGCATTTGTTTATTTGGTCTTCCCTTCCCTCTATAGTATCATCATTCTGGTGTGGTATTTCCCAACCTTTTTCACATGATGGTATATGGAGAAAATAATAATAGTTGCACCATCCATGGTGATAACCAAAGCATTCTGCTTAGGGATGGAAATATTGAGTCACCGCCTCCATCTTCAAGCCCTACCCAGTCACTGGAGGCTGAGGGAATCAAATTGATAGGCATACATTTAACCCACTTATGGGACACTGCCCAGAAAGCTCTATTCTAAAGAATATAGTTATAATTCTTTTGACCTCAAGAGTTCAAAGTAGTGGGGAGTGAAAAGAACATGGGACAGGAGAACACAAAGATATTAGCCATAGGGCTTGTTCTCAAAAGAGCTAACAATGTGATACACGGTGTTAAAAATGGGCACTGATCCCTCTCTAGGAGAGACCGGTTGGTGAAGCGAGTGTAGACCAAACTACAGGAGACTTCAGGCGGAGGTGATCCTTATAGGCAAATCAGGACCATGTAATGATAACCCCAGTTTGCCTATCTAGATTAACATAGGCACACGGCTGTAGAAGGGGTATCTAGAAAGAGCTTGGTAGAGTATCTTGACCTCAGCCAAAAGGTAGGAGAGTTGCTCATATGAGAGAGATCCCATCCTAATTTGGAAGCTAGTAGGAATAACGGTATTTAAATCTCACGCATAGCACATTGGGTCCTGTGTAGCAAGAGTAATTCTAGACTTCATTTGCCATCATCAAAGATGTTCTTAACCTGGTGGAGAGATCAACATTAGGGCCAGAACTTGAGTAGACTTGAGTGGACATGGGTAACCTATATGTACAGCACCCAGGCCTTCTGTGATAGCTCCAACTGTCCTGATTCCTTATTGAGGTGGAAGCCAAGTGACCACCTAAAAGACACTTCTTGTTCGTTTTGTATTTAACAGATGGAATCTTATTAAAATGGCCTAAGAAAGAATACAGGGACATCTGTGTGTACACCCTTTTAAAATTAAGAATGTAATATGTCAAATGACCTTTTCATGCAGAGAAAACAATTCAGATTTCACTCTCCTACTGGACAGTGTAAGAGATTCCTTTGATTGCATTATCTTCTCTAAATGACTCTCTTCCATCTCCTCCACTTGCAAATTAAATTAAAAGGAGGAAAGAAGTATCTCTTTTTGGCCAAATTTCAGTCTCTTATTATGGCTTCCCCTTGGTTTAACTTGAACATAATTATATCAGCAATATTTATGATAAAGATGCTGAGTTATGGGAAAGGCTACAAAACTACCAGCATGCAAAATTGACTTCCTTATAGCCATGTTTCTTTTCTGTCAAGAACAGCAGCAAAAGCAACTGATTTGTGCTGATACTGGCAGTTTTTCTGAAAACAGATATTGGCTGAACACATCTGAGAATTTTTAAGTGGCAGTACCTGGAACCAATGCCTTAAAAAGGTAGGCTTGAGCTAAAATACATTGGAAAAGGAGACCATAGGCATATAGTGTCTGTTTAAGCAAAAATTTCCCCACAACAAATTCTAAATCAGCCAAGGAAATACAGAAGGGTTTTTTATGTGTGTGCTTCATCACAACACATTTTAAAAGTCTATCTTTGGTTCACTTCTGCCTGTTTTTTATGTTAGATGCATCAGCCATGGTGCCATTAAATTGAAGTAGGAAGAAATGGATACAGCATTTTCTCCAACATTATTGACAATTTTGTTGCTTGGATTATATTGAAAGGTAACACAGTGTAAAACTAACACTTCCCTCCACATTGAAGTGTTTGGCTCCCATGCCTCAAGGCAGACTTTTTTCAAATATGAGTCCTAAATCAGAATCTTCAAGAAAGTATGTATCAAGTCATCAATGAATTAAATAGCTTTTCTAATTATCCAGCATAGCTTCAGTGCGTGGCTAAGGCAGGTCAAATCCCATCTTTATTGATTTATTTGCAGGAAGTTTTTTGGCAGAGTCCCATGACATACCCATGATAGCAGCCAAATCTCACTTTTTTGTTCAATTTCAGATTGGGGCCATTACTGTGTATCTCTTGTCACTAGGGGATAACAATATAGACATTGATTGAATTAGCCTTATCTCACCAGAGTTCTTGAGTGAAAGTTTTCTTTGTAATGAATCTTTAACTCCCCTTTTTCATAGAAGAAATTTCGAGCTTGAAAGGTTAAGGAATCATTCAGTTTAAGTTTCCCAAGATCGTTCTATCACAGATCACTTTTTAAAAAATGTGATGAACTTGTAGTGAAATGTAATGAATTAGACATGCATTTTTCCCATTTCCCTCCCAAAGACTCAGATTAAACAAACAAACAAACAAAAAGAATTTCATGCACAAAGGATCAGAAATCAAATACTGTACATCTCTAAAGCAATGTAGGAAACTTGAAAAAATAATGCACCATTTTGAAAATTCTGAGAAAAAATATTCTCAACCCACAATTTTGTTCATATCAAACAAAGATGAAGGTAGCATAAAGATAATTTAATAGATGCAAAGTTACAAAAATTGTACTTCCCATGTAATATTTCTCAAATAGCCTTTAGGGAAAAGGCCAAATATATGAGAAAAAAATTAAGAAAAAAAAGATATTAGATCCACAAAACAGAATTTCAAAAAAGAGAGAGAGGTGATAATAGAAAGCCCTAGTTTGACTCTATGCAAGAAGCTAAGAAATTAGCGAATCAGCCCCGGAGCAGGAGGGATATCTCCCTAAATAGAGGAACTCATAAGACATGTCTGACTGAGTGGACAGGAGATTTTACAGCTCTGCCAGAGTTTGGGAAAGAAATATTCATAGATGCAAAGAAACTAATTGAATTATATAAACAAAGCAGTTATCAACTCCAGGAAGAAAACAAAATTTTTCCAAGAAAGAGCCATAAATATTACATTATATGCCTCAGCTGTAACAATATTTATCTAGTTATAGTAAACACTGATTTCCATTTTTAAAATTGTGGTGGCATTATGTATTATGGAAAGAGAGAGAGTTTTGTAGATGTGGTTAATAGCCTAAGAGAGCTAACTTATTTATAATCAAAACCAATACATAATAAATAAAATTCTACAGAATTATAAAAAATAGTTTTAAAGTATTAATCTAGGAATATAGATATAGATAGTATTTTAAAAACCCAAACAGCTAACACAGTTTTAAGTAATTGCCTCTAGGTAGTGAGGCTTAGAAATGAGGAAGGATGTAGTAAAGATTGATGTTTTTCTTTACTAAGGTAGAGCAGGGGTGGGCAAACAATGGCTCATCAGCCAAATTTGGCAGGCTGCTTATACTACTTGTTTTTGCAAATAACTGTTCTATTGGAACATAGCCATGCCCATTCATTTATATATTGTCTATGACTGCTTTTGCACCATAAGTAGTTGCTACAAGAGTTGAGTAGTTGCTACAGAAATTATTTGGCTCCCAATCTAAGGTATTCACATTTTGGCACTTTGTAGAAAAAGCTTGCAACCTCATGTCAAGATCACAGGTTCTCAAACTTTAGCATGCATCAGAATCACCTGGAAGTCCTGTTCTGATTCAGTAGGTCTGGAATGGGCCTGAGATTTGCTTTTCAAACAAGTTTATAATGGGAAAAAAGCACAACAAGTTTAATAATTTATTAATAAATTCAATATCACAGCTATAGTCACAAATCTTAAGTTTATTGAGAACCTGCCACTCAATGGGTATAGTATCCAGGGGTGAGTGAACAGATTTATCATGCTGCCTCCTATCATTGTCCAATTTGGCATCCTATTTATCAAGGCAGAATTTTGTGTAATGACATCAACCATGTATATATTTTATTCTTCTAAAACATTTTCAGCAATTTTTTTCTTTGTCAAGGAACATTTAGTATCTTCTTGTAAAATACTCATTTCCTAGACCATGGTTTTGGAAACTTGATTTTAAACCTCCTCCTCTCCACTCAACCCATTTCACAGATGATGAAACTGATACTCAAACAGCCTCATGGGTGGAAAACTGTAGAACCAAGACCTCCTGACCCAGTCAACACTTCTTTCTCCTCTTTCCACCCCGCTCCTGTTTTCTTTGTCTCTGGTGGTAAAAGAACCAATCCCAATGAACCCAAACTCAAATTGGGCATAAAGAAAAAATGCACACTATTACCAGTGATTTTTTTTTCTAAAATCCTGAAACAAAGGAAATTCTCTGCTTCCAGAAACAGTCTTAATCAGTCACATATGTGAACATAGACCCAGTGACTGTTCAGACAATTTTCCACCAACACAACAGATTTTCCTGACACATTGATATTTTTTTTCCTTTTGCCTATTATCAGTGTAAGTACTTTTTAAAAAAGAGATCTTAGGCATGATACCAGAGCTTTCAGCCAGGCAAACAAGATGCTGAAAATCTGCAGTGTTTGAAAGCAAAAAAGGAATGAAGGATTATTGAGGGGAGAAATGGTCCCTGGTTGGTAGAAGCAAATAAACAGCTTTAAAAATCCAAGAATTGTGCCCTGCAGGGGTGGGTTTGCTGAACTGTCAGCTCCACCAGTTAATGAGATAGTTTGTCTAATGGAGATAGGAAGGACCGTTTATAACAATGCTGAGCCTTGTGTGTGATTTAAAAATCAAATTGAGTGGAAATGCAGCAAATACTAAATGGCATTGTTTATTTTCTAATTAATTTGCTATAAGCTGCAAAAATAAAAGTATTAAATACATTGGATGGTGTGTGATTTTTAGAAGAGAAACCACTGAAAGCATTTACTTCTGTGATAAAATGAATGCATACTCTATTTACTGTCTTTTAATCAGAGAAGCAAATTGTGATTTGAAAGTTTGAAAGGGGTGTCAGTATATTCAGTGGATCATTTCTGGAGCTGGCATGTTATATAAGGCAAGCTGGGAATGTCGTCTCCTTTGTAAAGTTCACTGGCATTCTAGAACACTGGGACCACATGGACTCACTGTTGACGATGTTCATTTTTAATACTAATAGGCCAGGGATCCCGGGACCTGGGGGGATGTCATCTGAGTGAGGACGGACGCTCAGATCACGACGTGCACAGAGTTCTTCTCTATAGGGTTCAGCTAGGACATAGTAGCACTCGGCGCACAGGCACAGCTGGGTAGAAGGAAAAGAGCAGGAGGGCCAGCACCAGCCAAACCTGGGTTCAAATTTTACTTAGCCACAGACTGACATAAGGGCAAATCATTTTAAACTCACCCGTAAAATAAAGATAATAATAACTACCTCACAGGACTGTTCTAAGGACTAGAGCTGGTGTGTACATGCAGAGCCTGCCACCTGGTAAATAATAAATGCCAGTCATTATTGACTAGTGCATTTTAGGATTTGTGATAACCAAACTGGCTTATTTCAAAAACTGAGAAATCAAGGGTGGGCCACGGTGGCTCAGCAGGCAAGAATGTTTGCCTGCCATGCCAGAGGACCCAGGTTTGATTCCCGGTGCCTGCCCATGTGAAAAAAAAACAAAACAAAACTGAGAAATCAGTAAGCCTTATCGGGTCTTTGTTCTCAACTTTCCTCGGATCCCACCTTATTCTTTACTTCCATGACATAAGTTTTGGTCCTAGTTCTCCTTCCTAATACTATGATATGGTCTCCCCTTACAAGCAAATTATGTACCGTGGCAATGAGGAATCCATGTAAAATATTTCACTGACCTTTGATAGCTATGTCTATGACTTACCTTTATCATTTTTCTCCTGCAGTTATATTTATATTGCTGGGTATGTCGTCCCATAATGGCTGAATTAAAATCCAAAGTTGTTCATATAAAACATGTAAAACCTTGGAAGCGTATAGATTAGGATACCATTAAACAACTGATTTCTCTAAAGAAAGCAAGCAACAAAATTTTCATGTATCCTTCCTTCCTTTCTTTCATTCAGCAAATATTGATTTAGCATTGAATGCCTGTCGGGTACTCTTACAGCATCTTGAAACATAGCTGTTAACAAAAAAGAGAAAAAAGTCTACTACCCTTGTGGTTATCTTTTAGTGAGGTGATGGAAAAAACAAACACTCCCACAGATAATGCATCCAGTGGCTTAAATGCCATGGAGAAAAAATTAAGGAAGGTGAGGAATGAGGGAATGACATGGAAGTGGGGGATTTTGCTATTTAATATAGGATAGGGCAGTTTTGAAATTGTATAGAAGTTTTATTCTGTATTGGAATGTGAGAGTTTAAGAACATTAAGATTTCTATAATGAGTATATAATAAAAACTGAGGATGAGTAGACCTGGGTTAATATTAGAGATTTTTTTGCATAATAACTTGGTAAAATGGAAAATATCTTTCACATGCAAGAGATATAGAGATATAGATATCTATATATACACATGTTTCTTTTTCTTACAGGATTACCCCTTCAGGACTTTGGCAGTGATAGTATCTCCTCAGCCTTAAACTGAGAAGCGAAACAAACAAACAAACAAAGTCATCCTTCCTGTAATCAGCAAAGCAGCACAGCAAAATGGGAGGTGGAGAAACCGGGCTGAGAAGAAGCCGGGTCGTGTGTTAGTCTTGCCTTTGGCCGAAGACAGTTCAGCCTCAACTCCTGCCCTGCATGTCCCTGCCCTACTCTGGATCGCAGCCTGGAGTGATGTGCGCCTGCCCCAGCGCACCTTTCATCCCGTGAGACCTGAATCATGACCACCAGCAGCCACGCATGTCCCGTCCCGGCGGTGACTGGACACATGACTCATTATCCAGCCGCTCCCTACCCGTTG
This sequence comes from Tamandua tetradactyla, assembly GCF_023851605.1. Lineage (NCBI taxonomy): Eukaryota > Metazoa > Chordata > Mammalia > Pilosa > Myrmecophagidae > Tamandua > Tamandua tetradactyla. Next base: position 62,976,792 of record NC_135341.1, on the reverse strand, counting down.
CTCTTTCCACCGGTCATCGGAGGACTTTCCCTGCCTCCCCTCCACGGCCTTCACGGCCACCCTCCCCCGAGTGGGTGCAGCACCCCGTCACCCGCAAGTAAGTGCCACTGGAACGTCCGCTCTTTTTCTCTCAGTTGATGGGCTTAATGGACCTGAGGAAAAAAAGATGGTGGTGCCCAGGGTGGGCTCTCAGTTTGTGGGGAAAGTGGGTTCTTTGGGTCTAGAAACTTACCTTTATTTCTATGGGTAGAAGAACAATTTGCAAGCAGGGAAATGGTGAATTTTAGAACGTGGGCCATTCAAAGCCACTTTGGTATTTTGCTCTGATTCATAAAATGCAAATATGAAAAAGAGATCAACAGGTATGGCCAATATACCTCAAGGAACTGGCCACTTGGAAATAACGTGAACATGGATTAGGAGACAATGCTATAAAAATCACCAATTATAATCCTGAAGTTAAAATCAATTTTGGTTGTGGGGTCTTCTTTCAATCTCTTACTCATTTCTCATGTTGAAAAAGTTATCTACAATTGTTCATAACCTCTCAGAGTCCTTTGCTACAAGTTCATATCACATATGCTGGGTTTTTTTTGTTTTCTTTTTTTTTGTTTTGCTGTTTTTGACCACTTTTGACTGTGTGTGTTAAGCTGCTTCTTATTCAGATAGATCTTCTCTAAAATGTTGGCATAAAGTATAAAATAAAAGAAGTTGGTAAATTGGTGTTAGTAGTTGAGACTGATGTGACTTAGTCGCTGAAAGCATCCATATTATATGATAAAAGTTCTGTGGTAGCCAGTAACCAATTCCATCTTACAGAAACAGTTTCCCTGACTTGGCATCTGGAGGTGAAGAGGCATATTCATTCAACTGTGACGCATCAGGCACTCACAGCGCTTCCTCTGAATTGTTCCTGGCTCATAACTCAATAGGAGCTCTTTAGAGCTCTTCCTAATAGTTATTTCATAATTTCATGCTCTTTAAAGAGTTCCTCCAAATACTTGGTACTTAGAAAAACTTCTCTTTTGAAATACTGCTCTAATTTTTTTTTTTTTTTTTTTTTTGTATTTCAGTCTTTGTGCCATAACTTTTCCCTCCTACTATACCCTTAATTCACTGTGAGCAGAGATCCCTCAGCCCCTGGCACAGTGCCTTCAAATTAGTGAGGGAAGGAGGTACAGGCAGACAAACTTTCACCTCAGGGATGTTGAATGCAGTCACAATATTATCATGCCTAACAAATTGTGGCTTGTATTCCTTCTTGGAATGACCTAATTATAATTCTTCCCTTTTGTGTTTTGGATTTCTGGCCAGTGTGTGTAACCAAAGAAGTGTTACTGAATTGCTGGTAACATTCTCCTATGCTTCTAAAGTTCAAGCGGAAAGCAGATGCAGCAGAAATGGTTTCTTGGTTATCAGGAGATGCAAAGAACCCCAGTACTTGGAATATCTTGCCGACTCAGATGCCAATTTAAACCATGTCCACCAAATGTGCAATGGTATCATGAAGTTACATTCATTTAATGGATATGGGGATCTGATTAGATGATTATCAAAGCCATAAAATGTCATCCAAGAGACTGTCAAATTCTATTGTTCAGCCGTCCTGGTGGCCACCATAAGCTAACAGGTTCCTTTCCTAAGGTCTGATGTGTATTTTATAAATGTAGCCAAGCACTCGAGTCATGAGTAGGATTCCAATCCTGGATAATTTTGTAGATTGCAAACTTGAAAAACCTGCAGCCCCTGGGTGCCCACCAGCAATTGCCACCAAGTTTACACTTTAGAAAATAAATGAAGGCTTCCTTGGCTATTGTTTTTAAGGAAAATGCAAAGCATTGTAAATTGAGAAGTAGGTGAAATCTTTATGCCAGTTCAGCATCCTTGAATAGACTCTCAATATACAAATCCTTCACCTCACTGCTTGCAGATATTTGTAGGTCTAAGAACTCTATAGAGCAGATGTTTGCAAACTATGGCCCATGGGCTAAATCCACTCCATCACCTCTTTTTGTAAATAAAGTTTTCTGAGAACACAACTCCACACATTAGTTTGCATATTATTATGAATGCTTTCATGCTACAACAGAGTCGAGTAATTGTGACAGAGACTCCACAAATCCTAAAGTATTTACGATCTGGTCCTTTATGGAAAAAGGTTGCTGAATTCTGCTATTGAAATAGAAGTCCTGGGAAATGAGTCAAGTCACCCTGAATCTCTAACCTATGATGTTAGCTCTTCTAATTTCTTCCCCCAGTCCAAGCCTTAGTAGCTCAGTGTACATCCTGAATGGGCTGGGCTGCGTCACATCTAAGGGTCCTTTCACCTCTAAAATACAAGAATGTTCTTTTCATTTCACAGTTTCTAACAAAGCACAAGATGTAGCCACTATTAGGTGAATCACATGCCATTATTGTTTACAGCGTAAAAATTGGTCAAATGTTGGTAATTTCATGTGATTCAACTTTTAGAAGGCGAGAGTTTGAAGTTCAAAAAGAAGAGTAAATAACTGGTTTTAGCTATTTTCTGAGGGTTGATGGGGGAGGGATGATGAGTAACTGCACGTTGAAAGGTGGCTGGAGAATGGACTGGAAAAAGAAGTATAGAAAGTTCAGGCTGCAAACTTCAAAGTTGGATTACTTCATACCCTGGCTAATAACTCATTTTATTATTTCTTGTCTGTAGTCAAAGCATATGAAAGCTGCTCAGATGAAAATCATTAAAGGAAGCCACTGTTAATATGTGGTCTGTTGGCCCTTGGAGAGGGAGTTGCATTGGTTAAAGCCTATAGCAGGAAAAGAAAGGCATGGTCTTAAAAGTCACATACAGATGCTCTCTTGGCTAAAAGTAAATTTTAAATTATATTCAAAAAGTGAGATTAGTTAGGAAGGTGGCTGTATTCTCAATAACTAGCAGAACACATATTGGTTGGAAAAACCTACTAATCTGGGATAAAAAGGATCAAGCATATTGGGGAACAACTCCATAAAAAGGTTGGTGTAATTGAACTATAGAATTTGTTGCTGTTTCTTTCACAATCTATACATGTCTAGATTCTTCAGCTCAGCCAGAAAGGATAAATTCTCCTCCCCCTGTAACAAGATTCTGTCAGCACTTATGTAATTGTAAAGGTTCAAGAACCTTCTACTCATAAGTTAATGAGAACAATTTTCATAGCAGCTACTGATGCTTCTCCAAATCCTAACTCTTCACTGAATTTACTTCTGAATCTCTGGTCCTTGTGCTTTCTTGGAGACGAAACTTGAACTCTGTAAATTTAATCTGGGGTATGCCTATACTATACATGCCCCTATTCCCACACTTAAAGATGTCCTTGAGCCTACATCTATTTACAGGGGACCTTAGACAAGTCACTTAACCTCTCTGAATCTCACTTTCAAATCTCTTTATGGATGAAGGTGAGATAGGAACTAGAAACCAAACTTATACTATAAAGGAGTATACTTGGATAATCTCCAAGGTCTTTTCAACTCTAACAAGCAGTGATTCTGTATAATATAACAGATTGTTTACTGATCTGCATGCCATTTGCAGGCAACTAGGGAAGTGAAACAACCTGTCTTTCCTTGGTTTGTTCCAGTGGTGAACACTGCTGTTCTCCAGCGTGGGGAACTTGGTTATTAGTATGACCATTTGTAACAACTCACAATTAAGAGTAAAAGTAAGTCTGTGCTCTAGAACCTTCAACCCTAAAGAAAAAGATCTCTCTGCAGGAGTGAAGTAAATCTGAAAACATTTTCTCTGTGTACATGCCCTTGTCTTGCATTTTGACTTGATTGTGACAGCATGAAGTTGCTATAAGTTTAGAAGACAGAAAACATATGAGCAAAGGGGGAGTTAAAATAAATAATAAAAATCACTACCATGCATTCAGCAACTCTTGAGCTATCCATTGGGTGTTTTATGTATGTCATTTTAAATCTTTTTAAATATCCTCCTGACATCACCACCAAGCCATTAGTTGTGATCCAGTTTTACAGATGAAGATCATAAAGCTTGGAGAGGGTAAAGCCCTTTCACAAGGTTATACAGCTAGGTAATATTGAAGCCAAATTCCAAATCCAGATCTTGGAGTCTCAAAGGTCATGTCTTTTCCAGGGTATTGGACAACAAGGCTAATTTAACCCCTTGGATAATCCCACGGATTTGTCATGGTCATCTCTTTCCCAAGAGTCCTTGGGGGTAATGGACATTAAACATCTTCAGTTTCATCAACTACTATGAAAGAAGCTATCACATTTTACCAAAATAGGGAGTTTAGGGCAGACCCTGCAATCAGGAAGCCTCTGTGTATGCCTCTGCTCAGCTTTAGCCTCTCAGTAGAGAGCTCTTAACCTCCGGGTAAGAATGGCTTCCAAGGGGAAGAGAGCCCAATAGTCTAAGCCAGGGAATGCTCAACATTTTATGTTCCAGGGCTCTTTGTGAAAGTTGGACAACTGTCCGTCTCTCTTTTTATGTTCCTTTCATGGCTGCTTGTTCTGTTTTATTGTCACACATGTGTTTTTTTTATAGGTTGTTATAAGCTGGAAAATATTGTTAAGCATTTTGGCTTTAGAGCCTCTCTCTAAATGATCTCAGTTTAACTTCAGCATCTTAAAACGAGAGTTCTTTTCCCTTGCTTCTTTAATGATCAGAAAGTACTATAACATCAAAATCACAGAATAGGGTAGCCATTTTAAAAATTCCAGCCTTCTGGAGAGACAGACTGTGCAGCCTCAGAAGTACCAATGACAGGACATAAAATGACTCTTCTTTCTATTTCTTGCCTAAACTAAGAGAAGCCTTGTTACTCAGATTGTCTAAAACAGGGTGTGTGGCCAGATTGGAATTCTTTATTGCTTGTTAGGGACAATTGAACCAGAGGTGTGGATTCTGTTTTAAATATACAGATTGATCACAACTAAAACCAACTCATTAGGGCCTTTTACCAACCATTCTTTCTTCTGTATTCTTGTCTTCTTTCTACTGTGAGTTATAGTTGTCCTTAAACTTACTCATGACCTCACTGGACAGGGATCATATCTAATATTAAAATATCTGGGGCCCAGTATATTGCTGGTATTTCACAAATGTCAGACATGATAGTATAGTCCATATCTGGGTATCTTCACATTTTTTAAGCTAAATGAAAATGAATTTTAAAAAAGGTAAAAGAAACTTCTTGGGAATTAGAATAGACTGTGTTATAACTATTTTTTCCTTTCATCTCCCTTTTGTTACTGAATATTTCTGAGGTTTAGGAAGGTTGAAGCCTTTATCTGAATGTTTGAAAAATGAAATAGAGTTTACATTTTTGGTACGGTGGAACTATTTTAGTGGTCTTGCATAGGCCTAGAGCCTCATGTATATTAGGTAGGGGTCTATGCCTTAAAGATGGACAAGTACTGATTACTTCAGCACACCACTCCCCCAAACATAAAGGAGGCTTGTGTTCCTCTTTCACTCTAAAATTTCCCCCACTCTGGTTGAGTACAACATTTAATCTTTAGGATAGTTTTAATGAGGAGCTGGGCTCATTCTCTTTGTTGAACTTTACCTCCAAAGTGGTCAAGAATATGTGAACATGAGGTAGAAACAAAAAGATTATTTCAATTTCATCAAATTAACTACAATGCCCAAAGGACAAGCTCAACTCTGAAAGTGCGTTCTTGAATAGAAATAGGATTTAGTCCACAGAGACAATCATAAAAATAGCAATGGATTTACCTTCAAGTTACTCTTGCCAGGAATTTTTTGTAGAAAATATATACAAAGAAAGACCAAGAATGGATAAGAAAGAGGGAGAGAGTGATTGTCTAAAGAAATGCTAATATGAGCTCTAAATGAAAATATTCTATTACTAGATAATTAAATTAAATGAAGAAATTTTAAAAGATCACTTTTGACCTTGTAAAGATTGAACCTTGGAAAATTAAAATTATGACAAAACCTCTGAGTTAGTTGTGGTAGTATGAGATATGAGCCCTCTTGTGCTTTCCAAATTTCCGTCTTAGCACATCATTCCATATTTCCTATATATTTCACGTGGGTTATTTTGAAAAGTCCATCCAAAAGGTCCATTCAGATTACTCTGAGGGACTGGAGGTTAGCCTCCACACAGGAGGACTTGAGGGCAAGTGGACTTGCCACCAGGTGGCTTTCCTCTGAGCTAGCTAACTCAGTATGTATCCCAAACACTCTCACAATATATTCCCTATCATTAGTTACCCAACTCCCTTTTCTGCTTTTGCTTCTGGTTTTCTGCTGTCACTCCTGCTAGCAGCTGGAGTGATTCTTGTTCTTTTGAAGTGGAAAAAGAGAGAGAGATAATATCTAATTGACCCTATTATTTGGGCTCCAGGCCACTGGTAAGACCTTGAGGCCACCAAACCATTTGGTGGGTGATACCATCAGCTCTCTTGTATTTTTTACTTTGCTATGAAAATAAGTATTGAAAGTAGTTACATTTATTGGAGATGTTTTATGTGTGTGTGTGTATGTACGTATGTATGTATGTATATCTCCACTGTCTGCAGCTAGAAAAGGGAAACAGAGAAATTAAGGCCCAGGTTAATATTTTTCCTGAGATCATTCAAACAGAAATGGTGGGACAGGGTTTAAACTCCTCTGTGACTCCAAAATCAGTCTTCTTTCCACATCAATTGCTGCGGATGTAGAAGGGATACAAATAGTATTAAACCCTCAGTCTGTCTTCAAGGACCTAATACTCCTATTGGGAAGTCATAATCACCTAAAATCTTTGGATCTAAAACCCTTCTTGCTCTTTGACCTCAAAGGCCTAGATTTGTAAAGTTTGTAATATGCCTCTCCTCGTGGCAGAATAATAATGTTCTCTGCTACCCACGGTGTGTTGTCCGTGCACATGATATCTTTTGACTTACGGTGCATATCCAGTCTGCCACCATTAGTTTTTCTTCATATTTTTTCTTCCTCTGCTTGAGTGTTAACATGATGCCAGGCACATACTGGAAACAACATTTAATGTTTGTGCAATTATAGAAAGAATGGTTCTTAATAGCGGGAGAATTTTGGAAACTTTTGGGTGTCCTTTTGGATGTCACAATGCTTGGTAGCACTATAGACATAGTTTTTTGATAGCCAAAAAACTTGTAATTAATTGAACCTAAAACGACTCCATTTTACTTATAAATGCAAAATATTGTTATACAATTTGAATCTACTCTGAGTTATTTAAGACTATAATTACTGTGCAAATCAAGAAAAGGCTGATCTGTGTTTTGCTTGGAATATTTCTAAGAATCGTTCACCATTTCCAAAATTCACATCCCTGATGGCAGTGCTGTTCAAAATATTCAGTCATTCTGCATATATGGGCAAGTGTCCTACCATTTCTTTACGCCTGAGCATATACATATTGAAATAACTATTACTTTATTACTAATTACTTTCCTTTAATTTATCCTTGATATTGCCATCAAGGTATACTGTTAACTGCTTTGAAGTTATTTGGGTAAGTGGGTTACATTATCTATGACTTTCATTTTAATCTAGTCAAACAGGTATTACAAAATATGTTATTAAAAGAAGTGTTGGGTCCAAAGACTTGAGAATCATGGGAATGAATAAATGAATGTGTGAATGGATGAATTAATGAAACACAATAACAGCAAATAAGTTACCTAGAGAATAAATGCTCTAGCTATTAATAGAAGATGAAGAGCGTTTGTAAATGGAATGGACAGGGAAAGGTCACAAAATCAAATCCACTGTGATGCCAGGCATCGAGCTGGACAAAACCAGGCAGAAGACCAATGGAAAATAGAGTTCTTTAAACTGCCCCTCTAGGATGGTATGTGGGGTTGCCACCAACCAGCCCCTGCCTCCATTTTTGATGTGTCAACAGTGTCCCTAAAGTGCACAGAAGGGAGATCAAAGGTATTGGCATTTGTCAGTTCACTCGAACAACATTTATGTAGTGCCTGTGTGCCTAAGTATTGCTTTGAGCACCTCAGATAAGCTTGCTGGGTGAATACACCAAAGTGATTGGTTCTTACTTTGGGTTTCATGCCAGAGTCTGTTTCCAATGAGATGTCACATCAGCCTTCATCAGAAAAAACTGTGGGACAATGACATACTACCACTGAGGAAGGAAAACCTATGCAAAAAATGTAGACGTCTTTATCCCCCTGTGGAAATATCTAGTGATTAGGCAGCTGTCTTATATTTCATCACCACAGTGACTTTCTTTTCCTACTTTACAGGATTCCTGTGTCTTGAACTGATGAATAGTGTTTAAGGAAACTTTATTTCTCCTTCAAAGTAAATCTCTCTTGATTTTGGCAGCTACAAGTCCATGAACACGATTCAAAATATTCACAAAGTTAAAAAACAAAACAAAAAAACAAAAGCAACCCTCAATCCTACTGACTTTCTTTTGTCTTAATCTTGGATGGTATTCTCACACCTCTTTTTCTGACACCCCCCCCCATGTGTCCTCTTTAAAATCCATTTTACTCTTCATTTTAAAGTCTTTGCCTCAAAGACTTTAAGATTACCATTATTGTCACAGTGTAGTCTCTGAGATTCTCCAGAAAAACCATTCATATTTCAAGTACATATTTTAAGTTCCAGTTAACAGGATTTTTGGATGCAGTGACCTTATCATTAAAATTAACAACTCTTTATTATTTTGAACATCACTGTTTCAGTTTGCTAAATCTGCCACAATGCAATGTACTAGAAATGGAATGGTTTTTAACAATGGGGATTTATTGGGTTACAAATTACAATTCTAAGAGCATGAAAATGTCCAAATTAAGGCATCAACAGGAATACACCATCTCTGAAGAAAAAAGGCTGCTGGCATCTGGGACACCTCTGTCGCATGTTGTTTTGGTTTGTTAAGGCTACCAAAATGCAATATACCATAAACAGGTTGGCATTTATAAAGGGAATTTATTAAGTTGCAAGTTTATAGTTCTCAGGTCATAAAATATGTCCAAACAAAGGCATGCAGTGAAAGATACCTTGATTCAAGAAGGGGCCGATAATGTAGGGGTTTCTCTGTCAGCTGAGAAAGCACATAGTGACATCTAATAGCTTCCTCTCCAGGTTTCTCCTTTCAAAACAGCTTCCCAGGAAGCATTTGCCTTCTGCATCTCCAAAGGTCTCTGGCTGTGTGGGCTCTGTCTTTCTTTCAAAAATGGTTCCCTCTTAAAGGACTCCAGTAAGCAACCCCACCTTGAATGGGTGAAGACACATCTCCATGGAAGTCATCTAATCAAAAGGTCCCACCCACGTGCACAGGTGGTTCAGTGGTAGAATGCTCACCTTGCATGTGGGAGGCCTGGGTTTGATTCCCGGACCATGTACCCAAAAAAAAAAAAGAAAAAAGTTCCCGCCCACAATTGGGTGAGTCACATCTCCATGGAAACATCTAAATCAAAAAGATCCCACCCAGCAATATTGAATCAGGATTAAAGAACATGGCAGAAAACTGGCACACATGGGAAGGCACATGACTGCATCCATCTCTCCAGGCTTCATTGCTTTTAGATTCTAACTTCAGTGGCTCTTTTCAGCTCCTAGGGTGTTTCTCTCTCTAAGGTCTCTCTAGGTTTTTTTGGTCTTTAATCCTTTTCTTCAAGTATTAAGGCCCACCTTAAATGAGCTGGTTCACATCTCAATTGAAACAACCTAATCAAAATATCCCATCCATAATAGGTCTGACCTGACAGTAAAGGATTAAAAGTACATGGCCTTTTCTAAGGTATATAACAGCTTCAAACCAGCACAATCACTTTATTGGCTTATCTGGCAGTCTGCTTTCAGAACTTGTGGGCTGTATATTTATTGAACCTTATCTTACCCTCTAATCCAGAATCTTGGTGGCTTCTCCCTCTGCATATAGGTGAATTTGAATGCCACCTTACCCCATCCCTTAATGTCCCTCCTTCAATAATAGGTTCCTTCTCCTTTGTATATATACCTAATTTTTTATTATGTCACTAGTTCTATGTTTATTTTCTGGGCTATAAATCCACCCCTTTAGTCCTCCATATCTAGGATTTTGAGTTCCTGATGGCCAAAATCTCTTTACGTTTCTTGAGTCCCACCTAGGATTGTGCCACATTTAAATTTTACTTAAGGATTCTGGGCCTAACTAATCCCTTCCCTGTATAACTTTCACCCTTCGCGAAGCGGGTTCCTGAAGCCACTGTCTTTTTATGTGATAATATGAATGAAGTTTTAATAAAATGAAAATATGCATGTGTAATTTGTATTTTCAATTTATTGGCAAAATCCCAAGAAGCCAGTGCATTGTTTGACCACTTTCCAATGAGAATATATATATATTGCTAATTTAATGTTGAGATATGTTACCAAATGCCTATCAGCTTTGCAAACATGTAGAAAAATAAAAACCTTAGGGCATTTTGGAAACAAGTATAACCGTATTCTGTGGCCCCGTGGGTGCTGCTGACAGCAGCAATTTGTTTACCAATTATTCCATGATAAATCACATGTGGTGCTGTGACAGATATTTCCAAAGTATTGTCCCTAACCTCTAGGAGCTTATAGTCTAACGCAAAGTACTAATTAGGAAAGGTTCATCTAATCGAACCAAAAATAGCTTAATGCAGATAATGGGGGAGGGGGTAAGGATAGGGACAGATGGTTAGAAATGGGGCAAGAGAGGTCGTTATTTCCAAACCAAACTAGTTTCTTGGGGTCCTTGAACAAGTTGTGTTGTTGTTGTTGTTGTTGTTGTTATTTTCTCTGTGCTTCGACTTACTCACCTGTAAGCTAAGAGTATTAATGCTACCCTCAAAGGGCTATTGCAAGATTCTCATTAATTGACCCATGTAAACTACTTCCAACAGTGCTTGGCACATGGTAAGAACTCAATAAATAGTGGTAATCCTCATTATTCTTAATCTTACCCGTAATCTGAATCTGTTCACTCAAATTCAAAAGGCTTTGTTGTCACAGGATAATCACTCCATCAATTGTCCATTCTAGCAATAGTTTCCACAACGCAAAGGTCTTTCTTCGTGCATATGTACTTTTCCATTTTTAAAAATAAAAATCTACATTAGACATATGGAAGTTTGCACTGCACGGAGTTTGTATCCTGCCAAGATTTTGCTTTAAATTTCAAAATTCTCTAAGGGGTGATCTTGAATTGGAGTATTGGAAATAACCATTTTTCATAAGTAAATGTTGTCTTCTGGATAATATTGTATTTATGACAAAGAATCCACATCCAGGAAAAATGCACATATTTGAGGCTATCTTTCATAGCTAAGCTTCCTTCAGAGTCAGAAAACCTAACCAAAGACTAAACCTCCCTCTTTTCCTAGGGCCTGTGGGGTTTGCAGTTCACTGTGTCTTTATGAGCAGACCTTAATCATACTTTATTTAATTTCAGTGACGCTGATAATAATGTATGTTTCTTAAGTATAGTTTTGCTTCTCTTGATACCAAGCTACTGTAATGTTAATGAATTGATGGTTATTGTATTAGTTTGCTAAAGTTGTTGGACTGCATTATACCAGAAATGGAACAGCTTTTATACAGGGAATTTATCACATTAGGAGTTTACAGTTCTGTGGCCAGAGCAGTGTCCAAACGAAGGCATCCTGGGAAAGGTACCCTGACTAAAGAAAGGCTGATGAGTGTCACACGGGAAGACACATGGTTGGCATCTACTGGTCCTTGTTCTGGTTCCGTTGCTTCCAGCTTCTGATACCAGTGGTTTCCTCTCTAAGCATCCGTGGGCTTCACTCACCTGTGGAATGCATAATAGTTTCAACCTGGAACTGTTGTTAACCAATCCAAAAACGACACCTAAAGAAAAAAATGCTGACATTTCACATGACTAAATAACTCTTTAGTGATAAGCACATGGTTAAATGTAAAGCTACCCTTAAAAATATTTAGTAAATCTTCCCTCAGAATAGCTTGATACAGTATTTGAGAAAACAGAGGTTTCTATGAGTCCTGATGAAAATCTCACGTGAAGTGAACATCACAGGACTCCATTAGAAACGTCTTCCTCTTTCTCAGTCTTAGTGTATCTCATGCACAGAATTATGGATAATAATGTAAACACTCATGTCTTGCTGGCAGATTCAAGTTAAGTTATCTTTAAGAAGTATATAGATTTTAGGTGGGAATTAACGTTTAGGGTATGAAAGTTCTAATATTTAAATCCACTTGTGGAAACCTATCGTTACTATGAATCTTACTATTATGGTAGAGTAATCACACTGCAGTATAATATCCTTTAGTGAAAAACCATGCCCCATTCCCTGTATTCTAATTTCTCAATCCCTAACACAATGTCTGATGCTTAATGATCAATAAAGATTTGACGAAGAGGATAGATGGAATGTGTATCAGTGATGAAGTGATAATTTGGATATTGTCTATTTGCACTTGACCAATCCTACCACCTTCTGTGCCATCCTGCCTACCTAGGGGATACAAATCTGGAACCACATTTCCCAAATCCTCTTGCCAAAGCAATTCTGGATATGGTATAGATGCATTTATATTAGATTTGTGCGGCAGAAGTAGAAACAATTCTTCCTCCAGCAAGATGGCAGGGAAGATACATGGGCATTGGAAGATGTGAACATTTGCACTGATCTTCTGAATTCTACCACCAGTACATGGACTATGGTTTCTGAGATGCTGTAATATGTGGTTGAATAAAATAAAACAGGTATATAACTTTATCTCATTACAAACAAATTTGCAGCATTTATCAATTCAAATTTACTCTTTGTTGGAATACAGTTCAGTTGCTCTTTCAGTAATTCTGTTCAGCCTATAGTAACATAGTAGACAGCAAAATATCCCTTTCATCCGCTTTATTTAAATATTATTGTGTGATTTGTTTTTTTCCCCTCAAGGAAAAGTTCATCTATCTTCATTATTCACTTGTAAATAAATTAACTCAATATTCAGTGAAACTGACATTCAAATAGTTTTTCTATGTAAGAATAATAGTTAAAAAAAAAATTTTAAGATACATTTTCCTGAATTGTTTACAGAGTCATGTTTTCCCAAGCTCTGGGTTCTCCAAAATATCCCAAACTATAGTTTTCTCCTATAGACTATAGATATCTAAAGTAGCATAGTCTCTGGGTTTGGAACAAACTTGTTAAAAACAGGTATCATAGTTTGAGAGAATGTTAAAAGGCCAGTCTTATCCCCTGGTTTCCAGGTGTCTGGCAATCCTTGTTTCCAGCCTGGAACTTGTTTGCCACAGTCCCTTCAGGGTGCCCCATCTATCTAGGGAATTTCACATATTCCACTTCTATTACCCCTTTCCATATTCATTGCTGAAACTCTCTTAAGGCCCTAATCTCAGTTATTATTAGTTAAGGGGAAAGTCTTTTGTTTTAGTCAGCTTTTTACTGCAATAGTGCTGTTTAGCAAACAACCCCAAGATCACAGTGTTTCAGGAACAATTATTTCTCGCTCATGGATCTCAGTGTTGACCAGGATAACTGCGCTATAGGCTGTAGGTCATTTTCAGGTCTGTTCCATGTATCTCTTATTCTAGGACCAGCAGCTACCTAGAAAGTACTTATTGCATGGAAACTAGGAAATGTACAAAAGGCTAAATTTAAAGCATTTAAAACCCCTATTCACATCATGTGCACTCATATCCTATTAACAAAAGCAAGTTACATGGCCAAGTTAAGCATCAGTGAGGCAAGAATATACACTCTACCTATCCCACTGGGATGCACTGCAAAATCACATGGCAAAGGTTGTGGATATTATAATCCTATTAAAGGGTGGGATTGCAAAATTGGAAACAATCTCCAAAGTACCTTATATATTTTTTCAAATATAAAAATTACTAAGTGGAGAATAATTATAACTCCTATGGCAAAGAATGGCAATGTCCAATTTTTGTCTTACGATATGTTGGAAAACTAGGACTCTACTGGACCCTTTCATGACAAAATACCTAGGCGACAGAAAAAACATGCTCTTTGATGCATTGTTTGACTGGTGATAGTTAGAGAAAGAACTATACTTAAATTAACTGAAAAGGAGCCACGATCTAAAAAAACTATAATAACTAAAGAAACTTAACTTACAGGGGAAGCCGGAGAGACAATGCTAAGAGGAAGAATGTGACAGAAATAATGTCGTCTGGGTGAGTGGTAAGGATTGGGCACTAGACTGGATGTTCTCATTAAACAAGGACCAGTGAAGAAGGCTAAGATAGTGCCTGGTTGGTCGTAACTCCTGGCTTCCAACTAAAGTAGATGAAAATTTTTGCTGGAAGAAAACATCCCCATTTAGGTCCATAGGATCCCTCTGGTTTAAAATGGTGCCAGTGGGTTCCACCAATCGAAGATCACATCTCAAGCACAAGCAGGAACACACACTTTGAGACATGTTAGAGACAGCACAAACAACTAATTTAGACAACCAAGGACTGCAGAATCTGATAGTGTGTGATGCAGAGTATAGAATAGATATTTATGAAATACTTAAAGAAATAAAGATGAGATTGTTTGATAAACCCACAACTTCTCTAATAAAGAAAAAATATTTAAAAAAAAATAAAGATGAGCAAAAGACTATCATGTATAAATTGAGGAAAAAACAGAGTGAGAAATATTAAATTCACCACTACCACTCCCAATAAAAACCTCAATCTCAAGACAGGTTAAAGGAGTGGAGGGGAAGCATACAAAAAGTAAGAAAAATAGGAATCAGAAAGGAGAATCACATACCAATATATTTATAAACAAAAATGTGTTATACAAGGAACATTTAAAAAATATAAAGAAAGGAGATGTTGAAAGTAAAATGATGGAAAACCATATGCTGGGCAAAATGCTAACAGCATGAAAGTGGATAGTTCTATTAATTTTAGACAAAATAGACTTTAAAGCTAAATGCATTAGGCATAGAATCAATACTTAATGCTAAAAGATTAAAATCATCTGAAAATGTAGCGATTCTAAATCTATACACATGTAATTAAACTAGCTCAAAATATATGAAGCAAATTTATACCTACAGGGAGAAATGAACTAATACAGCACAATGCTGGAAGTCTTAAACATAGCTTTCTCAATTTTTGATGGGTGAAGTGATCAAGCCTGATTTAAGGGTATATATAGATTTCTACTCCGATTATTATAAAAATCACGAGCATCAATGGAAAATTTACAAAAGTTAACCTGATATTCAACCAAAATGGAAAGCTTGAAAGTTAATATCTCATACATACCAGATTCTCCGATCATGGAATTATGTTAAAAGCAATAAAAAATGCAAGTTTAAAAATGCCCATACATTTGAAATTGACTTCTTCTAAATAATTCATAGGACAAAAGAAGAAATACCAATAGAAATTAAATAATGCATTAAACTAAATGATGATAAAAAGGTTATATTCCAAAATTTGGGGATCCAGATACCCAGACATTTTGGAGAGAATATACAGAGCTAAATAGTCATTTTATTTAAAAAAAAAAAAAATGTAAATTAAGAAAAGCTGAGTAAAATAATTTCGTTTTAAAAAGATCTCACAAAAATAACTAGGAAGCAGACATAAATTTAAGAACATAAAATTAAAAATAAACCAGGGCACTGCAGTCGTGACTCAGTGGCAGAATTCTTGCCTGGCATGCTGGAGACCCGGGTTCAATTCCCTGTATCTGCACATGCAAATAATAATAATAATAATAATAATAATAATAAAGAAAACCAAAATATGTTTATCGGAAAGAGAAAATGTTAACATAAAAAAGGTTTGCTGTAATGAGTAAGTGATTGAGAGTGGGGGAAAGAGCACAAATAAGCCCTATTCAGAAAGAAAACAAGAAATAAACTACATGTACTTAGTAGATTAAAAATATAGAGAAAATTTTATATTGATGTGACTGTTCAAATTTATGAACAATTTTGACAGTTTAAAAACATAGAAGAAATAAATACATTTTCATTAAAATTTAACTTATCAAAACTGATTTCAAGAAAAAATACAAAGTTGAATTGTCCTGAACTGCTTAAGAAATTGACTCAGTTAAAAATCTTTTCCAGAGAACATTATGCTGAGTGAGTCTAGCCAAAAACTAAAAGACAAATACTGTATGGTCCCAATGATGTGAATCGACATTCGAGAATAAACTTGGAATATGTCATTGGTAACAGAGTCCAGCAGGAGTTAGAAACAGGGTAAGATAATGGGTAATTGGAACTGAAGGGATACAGACTGTGCAACAGGACTAGATACAAAAACTCAAAAATGGACAGCACAATAATACCTAATTGTAAAGCAATCATGTTAAAACACTGAATGAAGCTGCCTCTGAGCTATAGGTTTTTGTTTTGTTTTGTTTTGTTTTGTTTTTACTATTATTACTTTTATTTTTTTCTCTATATTAACATTCTATATCTTTTTCGGTTGTGTTCCTAGTTCTTCTAAACCGATGCAAATGTACTAAGAAACGATGATCATGCATCTATGTGATGATGTTAAGAATTACTGCTTGCATATGTAGAATGGTATGATTTCTAAATGTTGAGTTAATTTCTTTTTTTCTGTTAATTAATAAAAAAAAAAAATCTTTTCCACGAAATGTACCACGATACTTTGAATGTGATGAATCCCATCGCATGGTATTGTTGGGATTGATTGAGATGGGAAAGTTAATGTGTTTATGTTCCCACAATTAAAAAATAAAGGAAAATGTAACTAAATGCACAAGATGACAATTAAATACAACACATGGGAGAACAAAGATTAAAATAAATTGAGTAGCTGGAAATAAAAGTGGTCAATGAGAGGGGGGTAAAGGGTAGGGTATGTACGGGTTTTTCTTTTTTCTTTTTATTTCTTTTCCTGTAGAGATGCAAATGTTCAAAAAATTGATCATGGTGAGGAATACCCACCTATGTGATGTTATTGTGAGACATTGATTGGACACCATATTTGGAATGTTTGTATGTCAAGAATGTTTGTATGTTTGCTTGATACGGTTTTACAATAAAAATATTAAATAAATAACTAAATACAAATAAATAAATGAACTGGAAAAAAATCTTTTCCACAAAGTAAATGAATACTTGACCTACATGTTTTTGAGGATGGATTATTCCAAACTTTCAAAGAATGGATTACTCTAAGAAAGCAGGACATTCCCTTTAATTTATTCTGTTAGGCCATTAAAAATATTTCTAATACCAGACAAGGACATACAAGAAAGGAAAAGTAAAGATGAATTTTACTCACAAACACAGAAGTAAAAAATGCTAAGCAAATAATAGGAGACCCAAATCTAAAAGTAAATAAAAAGATAATCCATCATGACGTGTTTGGATTTGTCCCAGGAATGCAAAGGTGGTATAATACTAGGAAATGGAGATATAAATCACCACAGCATCAGATTAAAGGAGAAAAAAGTTCTCAGATTCAGAAAATGCATGTGATTTATGTCAATATTCATTGATGATAATATATTTAAAAAAACTTTTAGCAAACTAGAAATAAAAACTTCCCAATCTTAATAAAATGTATCTACCAAAAAACTACAGTGAACTTAATTTTTGGTGAAATATTAGAAGCATCTCTTTAAGAATCAAGCACAAGAGATGGATGTCCTCTACTACTAGTTCTATTTAACATTAGATTATAATTCCCATCAGTGAAATAAAACAAGAAATTGGAAATGACAGCGTAAGAACTGGCAAGAAAGAAAGAAACTGTTATTTAGAGTTGATAGGATTGTCTTCATAGAAAATTCAGAATGATCTGCAGATTATTAGGAAAAAAACTTCACACTGGATATAAGACCAATATACAATATTCATTTGTTATTTCTATTATCCAGAAAATATTTTAAATGCAATGTTTTAAATGATACCATTTACAATAGTAAAAACTGCTCTTAGATTCCTAGGAATAGAATTAACAAAAGATATTACAAAGTTATTTGGGAAATATATATATATATATAACTTTCTTTAAAAGCACAGAAGGTGGACTGCTAGGTATCTACTCAAGGGACTTAAGGGCAAAGACACAGACGGACATTTGCACACCAGTGTTTATAGCAGCATTATCTACAATTGCAAAGAGATGGAAACAGCCAAAATGTTCATCAACAGACCAGTGGCTAAACAAACTGTGGCTTATACCTACGATGGAATATTATGCAGCTTTAAGACAGACTAAACTTATGAAGCATGTAATAACATGGATGGACCTAGAGAACATTATGCTGAGTGAGTCTAGCCCAAAACTAAAGGACAAATACTGTAAGGTCCCACTGATGTGAACCGACATTCGAGAATCAGCTTGGAATATATCATTGGTAACAGAGACCAGCAGGAGTTAGAAACAGGGTAAGATAATGGGTAATTGGAGCTGAAGGGATACAGACTGTGCAACAGGACTAGATACAAAAACTCAAAAATGGACAGCACAATAATACCTAAGTGTAATGTAACTAGGTTGGAACACTGAATGAAGCTGCACCTGAAATATGGTTTTTTGTTTGTTTGTTTGTGTGTTTGTGTCTTTTGTTTTTGTTTTTTTTCTTTTTCCTTTATATATATATATATATATATATATTATTAGTATTATTATTTTAATTCTCTTCTCTATATTAACATTCTATATCTTTTTCTGCTGTTTTGCTAGTTCTTTTCCTAAATCGATGCAAATGTAGTAAGAAATGATGATCATACATCTATGTGATGATACTAAGAATTACTGAGTGCATTTGTAGAATGGAATGATTTCTAAATGTTGTGTTAATTTCTTTTCTTTTTTTTTGATTAATAAAAAAATTTAAAAAATAAAAAAAAATAAAAAAAAAGAAAGATGAAAAACAAAACAAAAAAAAAACAAACAAACAAACAAAAAAAAAAGCACAGAAGGTGGGAAGACTTTAATTTGTTTTATTAGGAAGTCAATTCTCCCTAATTCACCTAGAGATACAATGGAATTTCAATAAAACCCAAACAGTTTTAAATTTAGTTTGCCAAGCTGATAATAAAATTTATTTGGAAATACAAAGAGCTAAGAATAGTCAAGACATTCTAAAAGCAAGGATGAGGGCAGAGTTGGAGCAGGGGTGCTTGCTATAATACGTAAAACATGAGTAATAAATAAAACAGTTGTATTGCTGTAGAAATAGACCAAAATATGGAACATAGGAATTCCCAGATATTAACGGGTGAATACGGTCACTCAATATATGACAGAGATGGTATTGCAGGGACATATACTTTATAGAGGAAGCAAGGATTGTTCAGTAAATGTTAGCTTCGAAGACAATTCGCCTTTGAAAAAAATAAAATAGGATTGGCTCACATTGTACACAACACCTATTCCTTTAATCTGTATTTTAAAGTTTCAAATGTTAAAGAGGAAAATTCTTAACTAAAAAAAAAAAAGATTGGCAGCTTTCTTTATGAAGTATAAAAATTCATTAAGCAAGGCTCAAAAATCACTAATCACAAAAGAAAACTTGATAAATTTGACATTCAAATTAAAAATAAAGAATTTCCATTCATTAAACAGACACTAAAGAGTGAAAATATCCCAAAGCAGATAATCATAACACAAACTCTTGACAAAAGACTGGCATCTGGATTATAAAAAGACTTACACAAATCACATCATAAAAGATGACCCAAGCCAAAAACAGACAAAAGACTTCATTTCACCAAAAAGGAATCTCAATGACCCATATTAACATCACATTAGTAATCGAGAAAATGAAACTCAATATCACCATGAAATGCCATTTTATATCCATTAAAGGAGCAAAAATTCAGAAGTGTAGCGACAAAAACAAGTATCAGAATAGATATGGATCAAAAGATATGCTGAGAGATATTGCTGGTGAGAATATAAATTGGTATAATCATTTTTAAAATAGCTTAGTAGTATACTATGAAATTGGATATTCAGATTCTAATTTTGGAGTTTGACTTATAGATAATACCATACTTATAGATAATGCCATCTTTAATATGAATACCAAGATTCATGTTTCAGAATGTTCATAATCATACTGTACAATTTTTGCAATGTAAAAAAGTTAGATACCATCAGATATCTATGAGCAGAAAAGCACAAGAATAAAGGTTGGCATATTCACTACTTGAATATTACATATCAGTGAAAATGGAGTTCTAGGCACCAGCATGTGTAAATCAGAGATATATGCTGCGTAAAAATGCAAATTCTTTAAAACTACAGTATTATAATACAAGATAGTAACATTTTTATAAACCTAAAGGAAGCACTATTTGCAAATATATAGATTTTAATAAAATTATGTTTTAAAAAACTCAAAGAATAAACATCTACTGTAAGATAATAGATTTTGCAGGTACAGTGGTACAGGCAAGTGGACGTGATAGGGAAGGAGCCGTGGGTGGCTCTATCAAAAGTGGTCAAGTTCTAATTCTGACAATATTCATTTTCTTAATATGCTTTGCAACATATGCATATGTGACATTTATTCTTTTGTACTTATTAAGTGACATCAAGAAGATAAAGTAAAAAATGACTATGTCCTTGATGTATTAAAAGAAGAGAGGAGAAAAGGAAATGTAAAGAAAAGAAAAGTGAATGTTCGCAACAGCATCATTCACTTGGGATGGAAGCGATCCAAGTGTCCATCAGCCAATGAATGGATAAACAAAATGTGCCACATACATACAATGGACTCTTCCTCAGCCATGTAAAGAAATGAAGTTCTGATACATCCAACAACCCTGAAGATACCATGTTGGGTAAAAGAAGCAGGACAAAAAGAACAACTACTCTATGATCTCACTGATACTAAATTACTAAGATAAGCAAACTCATACAGGCTACCAAGGGGGAAGGGGGAGTTAATGTCTCATTGGTACGGAGTTTCTGTTAGCGGTGATGGAAAGGCTTTGGTGATGTTCCATGGTGATGGTAGCCCAATACAGTGAATGTAATTAACGCCCCTAAGTTACGTATTTGAACGTGGTTAAAAGGGTAAATTTTAGGCTGCATGCATATTACTAGAGTAAAACTTTTTAGAAAAGGACTATGCCATGCAAGCAGTGAACTCTAATGTAAACTATGGACTAGAGTTAACAGTATAATTGTAATCATATTGTTTCATTGGTTGTAACAAAGGTGCCACACTAATGCAAAGTTTAATAACAGGGAAACCCGTGAGGGAGGGGGGCATATACGGGAACTCTGTATTTTCTGCATGAGTTTTCCTATAAACCTACAATTTTCTTGTAAAAGAAAATTAAAAAGTCAAATAACCAATAAAAATATTTTGTGTGTCAGTCTTAAAAATAATTGCGCAAATGCAAATTTTAAAAGACATGCAAATTGAAAATTTACATTTATGAGAAGGCAAAGATTTAAAAGAAAGATGGAGAAATGAACACTCATATCCACCCTTCTTAGTGAGAATGAAATTTGATATATGCTTTCTAGGAAGCGATTTTGCAGTGAGTAACAAAGGCCTTAAAATATTCATACCTAGGGCTTTGCCTTTTCGTTCTTAGGAATTCAGTGTTGAGGAATAAATGTTTTCGTGAACTTGGGAGAATACGGATCTTAGCATAGCCTTCTTTACAGCGAAAACAAAACAAACAAAAGACTGGAAACAATCTTCCTGGTAATGAAAGATGATTGGTTAAAAATAGAATAAAATCTCAGGAAGCCATTTAAAATGTTAATGGAGGAATGAGTACATCGACATGGAAAAAAGCACAATGGGAGAAACAAGTTACAGAATAGTATACTTAATATTGTTTTATTTTTCAATATATATCATATATGTGTTTGTTTGGGGGGTTTGGGATAAAGTCTAGGGGCATAATAACAGTGTTGTCATATGGGTGTATCCATGATTTTTTTTGTTGTTATGGATCGTTATTCAGGGGCCATGTCTGCCTCGACTCATCATTGTTATCCTTACTGCATAGTGCTTGTCGTGGAGTAGATGCTCACTAAACATTGTTGTATGACCGAATGAATTAAACAGCAATGTGTGGGATTAACACAAGTAAAAGAAGGAAAATCTTTCAGTAAGCTAGTTCAGGTGTCTTCCACTAAAACAAAGACCCTACCTAAGTCAGGATCTTTGTCTTCCAAGAGCTCAGTGTCACAGTCAAGGTATTTATTCCATGTCTGATTCCATCTCCAAGTAATTAACCCTGAAGAGTGGCATTTGCATTTTGGAATGGTAACTTGCAGCTTACGTCATGGCTCTCCAGTAGCAGAATTTCCAAGGAGATATTTGGGAGTAGGAGGATTATTCTATTAGCCTCCTCAAAACTTATATCATAGTAGAATCATCTACTCTGTTCGTGCCTAAGGCCTCTTCTGTTTTAATAGACTCCAGATAGATTACAAGTGTTATCATAGCTGCCTGTTATAATCATAATTATCACCTGTACAAGAAACTATATACATTATCTCAGTTATGTTCATAGCAAATATGAGACGAGTATTTCTGAATTAGTTTATAGATGTATATGAGAGGGTCTACATATGCCCTATTTTATTCAAAAAGATATATATTTTTTTTTATTTTTTATTAACGAAAAAAAAAAAAAAAGAAATTAACACAACATTTAGAAATCATACCATTCTACATATGCACTCAGTAATTCTTAACATCATCACATAGATGCATGATCATTGTTTCTTAGTACATTTGCATCGGTTTAGAGGAACTAGCAACACAACAGAAAAAGATATAAAATGTTAATATAAAGAAAAGAAATAAAAGTAGTAGTAATAGTAAAAAACAACAACAACAAACAAACCAACAAGCAAACAAAAACAAAAAAAACCCTATAGCTCAGATGCAGCTTCATTCAGTATTTTAACATGATTACTTTACAATTAGGTATTATTGTGCTGTCCATTTTTGAGTTTTTGTATCTAGTCCTGTTGCACAGTCTGTATCCCTTCAGCTTCAATTACCCATTGTCTTACCCTGTTTCTAACTCCTGCTGAACTCTGTTACCAATGACATATTTCAAGTTTATTCTCGAATGTCTGTTCACATCAGTGGGACCATACAGTATTTGTCCTTTAGTTTTTGGCTGGATTCACTCAGCATAATATTCTCTAGGTCCATCCATGTTATTACATGGTTCATAAGTTTATCTTGTCTTAAAGCTGCATAATATTCCATCGTATGTATATACCACAGTTTGTTTAGCCACTCGGTCTGTTGATGGAGATTTTGGCTGTTTCCATCTCTTTGCAATTGTAAATAACGCTGCTATAAACATTGGTGTGCAAATGTCCGTTTGTGTCTTTGCCCTTAAGTCCTTTGAGTAGATACCTAGCAATGGTATTGCTGGGTCGTATGGCAATTCTATATTTAGCTTTTTGAGGAACCGCCAAACTGCCTTCCACAGTGGTTGCACCCTTTGACATTCCCACCAACAGTGGATAAGTGTGCCTCTTTCTCCGCATCCTCTCCAGCACTTGTCATTTTCTCTTTTGTTGATAATGGCCATTCTGGTGGGTGTGAGATGATATCTCATTGTGGTTTTGATTTGCATTTCTCTAATGGCCAGGGACATTGAGCATCTCTTCATGTGCCTCTTGGCCATCCGTATTTCTTCTTCTGGTAGGTGTCTGTTTAAGTCTTTTTCCCATTTTGTAATTGGGTTGGCTGTCTTTTTGTTGTTGAGTTGAATAATCTCTTTATAAATTCTGGATACTAGACCTTTATCTGATATGTCGTTTCCAAATATTGTCTCCCATTGTGTAGGCTGTCTTTCTACTTTCTTGATGAAGTTCTCTGATGCACAAAAGTGTTTAATTTTGAGGAGCTCCCATTTATTTATTTCCTTCTTCAGTGTTCTTGCTTTAGGTTTAAGGTCCATAAAACCACCTCCAGTTGTAAGATCCATAAGATATCTCCCAACATTTTCCTCTATCTGTTTTATGGTCTTAGACCTAATGTTTAGATCTTTGATCCATTTTGAGTTAACTTTTGTATAGGGTGTGAGAGATGGGTCTTTTTTCATTCTTTTGCATATGGATATCCAGTTCTCTAGGCACCATTTATTGAAGAGACTGCTCTGTCCCAGGTGAGTTGGCTTGACTGCCTTATCAAAGATCAAATGTCCATAGATGAGAGGGTCTATATCTGAGCACTCTATTCGATTCCATTGGTCGATATATCTATCTTTATGCCAATACCATGCTGTTTTGACCACTGTGGCTTCATAGTATGCCTTAAAGTCAGGCAGCGCGAGACCTCCAGCTTCGTTTTTTTTCCTCAAGATGTTTTTAGCAATTCGGGGCACCCTGCCCTTCCAGATAAATTTGCTTATTGGTTTTTCTATTTCTGAAAAATAAGTTGTTGGGATTTTGATTGGTATTGCATTGAATCTGCCCCGCAGCAGCCGAGCTGCCCGCCCTCCTTCTCCCCTCTCTTTCTCTGCCGGCCCGCCGCGCGGCGCCCACGCCCCGCAGCAGCCGAGCTGCCCGCCCTCCTTCTCACCTCTCTTTCTCTGCCGGCCCGCCGCGCGGCGCCCACGCCCCGCAGCAGCCGAGTCGCCCGCCCTCCTCCTTCCCCCTCCTCCCCCTCCTGCTCCGGCTGCTCTCCAACCACCACGGTGCCCTCTTCCCCTACCTTCACCGGCTCCTCCGCCACCAGCCTCGACAGCCTTGCCGCCCTCACCTTTCCTCCTCCAGAACAGCTACTGGGGGAGTGGAGATAATACAGAGCAGCTCCCGGAGCCACGAGGGAGATCAAAGGGACAGCGTACCCCATCCTGGAACGGCTGACTATCTGGGAGAACCAGCTCCGGTGAGATCACCAAGGGGCACGGGCTTTCCTGGGTGGGACGGCAAGCGACCGGAGTCCCTCCCTTCCACCTTCCCGGGCCAGCTGGTAGAATTGGACAGGCGGTCCCCTTAGGCCGCGGCGGCTGGTGCCCCCACCACACGAGGCCCCCCGGAACAACTGAGATAATTGGGTCGGAAATCCCCAGACTGCGGAGAACAGTGACCGGGGGATCCCTTCCAAACACGTGACTCCCCCGTCGGCTGGGAACAGTGCACTCTCCCGGGCTGCGACAGCTGGCGCCCTCCCGCCACGCTTGGTGCCCCGGGCCGACTGGCTAATTTGGCCGGACGCTCTCCTGTGCTGCGACGGCTGGCGACCCTCCCCGCGTTTGGAACCCCGGGCCGGCTGGCATTCTTCCAAGACGCTTAGGTTGCCGAACCTCCCCTACGGCGAGAGTTTTCCAGAGTTGAGGGACCCACAGCAACTTTCGCTGGTGGAACTCAAAAAGATATTTTAAGACAACTTATTAAAAAATTTATATGCACAACTTTTAAAAAGTGTGCATGAGTTTGTTTATGGAAAGAGAAAGTAGCTATGGGAAAAACGGAATGAAACCAATGTAAAGCTGGTGTATCCACACACCCCATAAGGTAGACAGTAACTATTGATGAATCCCCTACAGGTCTACCCCGAGAAGAGGACCCACTCAGTCAGATATGATAGAGGTCATAAAATCAAGTCAACCAGCCAGAGAAGCACAGATGACTGCATCGCACACCACATCCCAACTCTATTTTTATATTAGATGTGCCTCTGTTTAAGTGTGTTTAGTTTTTGATAACATCCCTCAATGTAGGCTAAATTAATCACTCCAAAGCTTGATCATTGAAAGCAGGTCCTTGTGGGTGTCCAAAATAATTTCTCCAAGCACGCAGCTCTCTAACAGTCTAAACTTAATCCAAAAACAGAGACTCAAGATAAATAAATTGTCTTTGTAGACTTCATGTAATTTTCCATAAATATTCTTTTTCTCAACCAAGGATTTTTTGTGAGCATTGAGAAGCCATGAATTTGAGGTTATTTGTCTTGACAAAGTCCACCCCACCCCTACACAGGACCCAGGCAAAACCCCCCATTTTCCCTCATAGAACAATTTGTAATCAGCGCCAACAGACAGGATAATGGAAAATGTAGAGCAGCGTGTTTAGAAGCGTGGATCTTGGAGCAGAAAACCTTTGATTTGTGGCGAAACAGTGCCTTGGATAGGTCCCCTCATTACTCTTTTTCCTCTTGGAGTTACTTTGCCCATTTTATCTGCTTCGCAGCAGGGCCAACTTTAGGAATGAATAAAAGAATGCATAGGATGTACTTTGCACAGACCCTCTATAGGCCCAGTTTATCCCTTAGCATGAAAGTTACTTGACTGGGAGGCAAGGGATTGGGAGAAGAGGAGGAATATAAGGAACTTAAAGATAAGGTAGAAATGGAAAATCATGCTCTCTAGACCTAAGAATCTTTCTCATGGAGGGAATACTACCTCAACAGAGCAAATGGATTCAGGATGGCATCGTTGACAATGGAATTAATTCTCTTTGGCACAGGAAGGAATAGTTAATTAATGTACTCCCATCCCCCTTGGCTCCAGATTTAACCAAAACACCTGTGGGAGAAGACGGTCTAGTGCTTCCAAATGATAAAATGGCCTCTTTTGCACAGTCATTTAGATACTGATATGTGCAAAAATGTTTTTGTTTTTTTTTTTAATTTGGGGGAAATATGAACTATTTCCTAAACTTATTCTGGGCCTCATATTACAGAGCACAGCAGGAGATGTTTAACTGGCAAGTTCTGTCTGAGGTCACAATGTGCCACATTTTTTCATGGAAAGCTTCAACTGCTCAACTAAAGAATGTGTTTCTTGTTAACAGGCAATTGAAAAAGAGACTGCCGGGTGATTCCTTGAGGTATGCCTAATTAATTCCAATCTATTAATGATGGCAATTTTCTAGTTTCAAATGATAAATGGCAGGTCCTTCTAAAAGGCATCTCAAAGAGAAACCCTTCTCTCCACCCCCGGATTTTTTTTCTTTGTCCTTGACTACTTCTGTCACTTGCTGCTCAGAATGAGCTCATGTCAGTAATATTCATAAATGATTTACAAAAGTAATTCCTGTCTAATCACTTGGGACTTGCAGTTTTTATGGTGTTGCCAGATGTGCCATCAAAAAAAAAAAAAATCATTCACTTCACAAATGTGTGCTAAATCAAATCAGAGTCAATTAATTTTCTGAAGGCAACGGATTGGTTTGTGTTGAACTGAGGTGCGGGCCCCGCCAGCCTCCTCCTCTTCTCTTTAACCCTATGTTCCAGTATGCACATGACTAAAAGGACTCTGTAAATAACTTTTTAAAAAAATGAAGTTATTGGGAGTTTGTCAACATTGCATTAAAGACCCTATCACAAGTTGTATATTTTTCTCATGTATTAAAGGGATATTTTAGTCTAACAAAGGGTAGAGGAAAAAGTTTGAAAGTCACAGACAATCATATTTCTCATGTAGACTCAGTCACTTGCAATAGTGGATGCCACTGTTGCATGGACACCCAGACATTGCTTGTTTGATAATACTCTTCTCTTATGGATGAAAGTTCCCATCAAAATTCATCTTAACTTCCTCTGGGCCCAATACCACATAAGTGCTATTTCTCCATAAAGAATTTTGTTTATTCCACCTAATAATGTGAGCAGTGAGTCAAATAATTATCCCGTCCATGAAATTGTCAATTATTTGAGGACAAGTACCACATTATATCTAAATTAATGTAGGGTGATATCTTTCATCCAAGAAATTCTCGCAAATTTTGTTGAATGAATGAAAGAATGCAAGATGGATGATTATGAATTTTCATTCCAAAGCATATGGGGGAATAAATGAAAAAATCCATATTGAGTTTTTAAACCACTTTGCTGGATTGCCTTACAGTACCTAAGCTGGCCAAATTGCACTG
The DNA here is from genome assembly GCF_023851605.1 of Tamandua tetradactyla. Lineage (NCBI taxonomy): Eukaryota > Metazoa > Chordata > Mammalia > Pilosa > Myrmecophagidae > Tamandua > Tamandua tetradactyla. The sequence goes on along the minus strand of NC_135341.1, from coordinate 62,948,983 downwards.
GGGGAGGACATTAAGTTTATATTTTTTTGCAAGGACTTACGTGGCACCTCCCAAACCAGGCATTTTATGCTCCTAAATTACACTCCCTCATTGGAGATTAAAACATCTATAATCCAGTGTAACAAGGCACAGTATTGTGCTTTGATGATAAATTAAATCTTTGGTAGAAAATTCCCCATGTAGTCTCTGATTACCTAGTCGAAGAATCCTGTGAATTTGCTGATCTGTAAGTTTTCCTTTAATGTAAAGCAGGCATGGAAGGGGGATGGATGGAGAAAGGAGTCTCTTAGGGGGAAGAGACTGAGTGTTGACATAATACAGAATCACAGCAGTTATTCTGGAAGTGCTTATTTAAACAGTTTTGCAGAAGTTTAACATTGATGGAGAGCTTTGAATGTTTAAAATTTAATATTTACATGATTTGTCATCTTTGGATGTTATAGGACACAAAGACAGTATTTTTGTCCTGTGGTTTTGTAAACATCAGCATAGGAATCAGAAACCTTTTTGGTATTATTTTTAGGTTCAGCTGAACAACATCTCATAGTTAAATAATTTATAGATCAAATAGAATAAAGCAGTGTAGCCTCTTGGGGCCTCTCATTAGCTAAGGATTCTCCAGATTTCCTGCTACGCTTTTAAAAGATTTTGATTTGTAAACATCAATGTAATTTTTAAAAGTCTTTCAGTCATAAGTGTGTGGAGTTAGCTATGTTTTCAGGGGCTGAATTTACAATAAAGATAGTTGGATACTGGCTGCTACAACTCAGATTATTTTCTTATATTTTTTATTGGATATCACAGCCTACAAGTTACCTTCATACATGCATTTATTGAATAGAAATTGCTTATAAATATCCCAATATTTAAGACATTACAATGTAGGAATCAGAAACTCATCTAAACTATAACTCCTGAAAATTAAACTGTATTTATTTTTTACACTTTTATTTTGTCTTGGTTCATATGCATACATAATTTTATATAATTGTAACAATAGATCAAAGACAATTTTCAATATGGTATCTTTTTTACTTACTATGATAAATGCAAGCTCATTGCTATATTGGAAGTTGCTCATTTATTCCACAGTGCTCTCTTTATGAGTCAACACAAGGAAATGCCTTTTCTGATCCCTACAGCATATCTTACGGTGTCAGAGACTCAAATAAGCCATTTGATTGAATATATCTCCCTTTTTGGAAAATGAATCCTCGAAGTCCTAGAACCACATTTGTAGTCTATTTAAATACTAGAATTCTGATGACCATTTTCCATACTAACCTCCCTCCAAGCATCACATTTTCTTTACATTATCCAATTCTATTTTCTTTAACCAATTGTCTGAGTTCTTGTATACATGTTGTATAAGTACTTAAAATGCTTTTTAGAAGAAAATCTTTCTTTTATTATAGTCATATGGTCTTCACAATTATGATTTTAATTTCCGTATAATATTCTACTCAGTAGATAAACCACAATGTGCATATTTAGCATTTAGGTGGTTTTCTTTCTTTTTTTTTTTTTTATTAACTGGTCTGGATAATGGTACAAAAAGCAACTTTTACACCCAAGTGTTTTTTGTGGTTCCCTCTCACTACCCCCCACCCCAATTCTTTTGAATTACTTTCTTAGGATAAATTTTCAGGAATGAAATGGCAAGTTCAATGACTTTACACCAACCCAACTTTTTTTCCTTTTTCAAGGCAGAGAGAAGGATTAATCCATGGTTAATCCATATTTACAAGTAGATTAAAGAATATAATTATCATTGAAAATTTAATTCTCATAGGTACTATATGAGAAAAATTGAAACTTCACACTCCAGTGATCAGTGAATATATCACACCCCTGCAGTTAGGACAAAAGATTTCTGGGCTTCAAAAGTCTAGAAACAATGTAAATAGCCTCCCTGACTGATGAAAGAGAAATGATCAGAGAAAATAAGATGTATCTATTCAATGAAATAATACATAGATCCTAAAACTGAACTTTTAATATGCTGATAGTAAGAGTTACAATTTCGTTTTAAAGAACCTTTACTTAGTAATTTAGTATTTAATAACTGCCTCTTTGCCCGTGTGTGTTTTCCACCAGTGGTGGAACTGTCCCCCAGAAAGCACGGGGAAACATATAGGGGGGTTGGGTTTGGTGTTATAACTGGGGACAATTAGTAGGCAGCAATAAGGATACTAAATATCTGCACTGCACAAGAGGGATTTGTAAAACCACTCCCTCCACCTCCACCAAATATTGCCCCGCTCAAAATGCCAGAAGCCCCACAGAGAAGCAGTGGTGTCCTTAGACCTGGTCTTATTGATCTTCGGAAGTAGGTTCTTGACATGGTGCCTGGGCCATTGGTGACAGAATTTTACTGAGCACCTTCTGTTTGCAAGATACACTTTTAGCATATTCATGGGTAAATGCAACAATGAGTCAGTCCTGCGTGGAGCTTACCTTCCAGTAAAAGTTTCTTAATAAACGTCACATCAGGTCATGCAGCTGAAAAAAAAAAGTTTCATTGGCTATATAACCAAATAAATCTGCAACAGGAAACTTTGGCTTGTAGGGACCAGGGCTTCCAGTGGTACCTAGTATTCCAAGCAATGGAGAAGCATTTCGTCACTTGTCCATTTTTAACTTGACCTTTTTGGCTTAGCAGTGTGCACCCCTTTCCTACTGATCTCAACTTAGTTTTATATTCCTCCTAATCCAAAGAAAATTAATTCTCATGTAACTGAAGCAAACCTCTCTTGTGTATTTAGACTCCTCAAAGATTGTTCCCATATAAAAAGAAGTCTTTAAAAAATTAATTTTAAAGCAAAAACTAAATGTTTCCATTGGAGCAAAGGTTAGGAACAGTAAATCTCTTAAAAGTTAAATCAGAAAGTTCAGAAATCACTTCTCTGAGAAAGATGTTTTATCATACCCGTGATCTGATTGTGCTTTTTATTGTTTTATATGTTTCAATTAACTCAATTGTAATTGTTTGTCAGCATCTCATTCTAAGCAATAAATTTGTCATAAAAAAGAGCAGAAATTATCAAATTCTATTGCTCTTCATTTTAGTGTTTGTTCCCTTATCTGTTCCTGTTACTTTGGAATATATTCTGCTAGCAGCAGTTGTGATATGTTTTATGGAGAGATATTTTAACAATCTCCTTTCTAATTTTCATTGGTTGTGTGTGTGTATAATATTGCTTTTGAAAGTAAGAAAGAAAATAATCAGATGGGAAAGGGGAAGGGGAAATGGGAGGGGCCATATAAGCCTATGGAATGTGTACATTTTATATATTCATGTGGCATATTTACACTATGTTTATACTCAGTTTCAAAATATATACTAATGTTTTAAATTATGTATACGATTAACCAATTAGTGAAACGGTTATTTAGCTGCACAATTTAAATTAAAATATTTGTGCATTGAGATTACAATGTGCATTAGCAGTGAACTCCTCTATTGAGTTATGATTGATGGTTGCTCCAGTCTGGCCCCCTGTGAACATTTGGTGATGCTATCCAGCTGCTTCTCTTTAGAGTATACTCCAAGGAATGTGTGGAAAATGACACTATTTTATACTAAAAAGTAAATGACTGATGTGGCTTACTGTTTTGCCTCTCTCTTGGATATTATATTTTAACGGAACAAATATAAGTTTTTTATTAAAATGTGGGTAAATAGTGGCTGTTTGGCTTGAGTCAAGGAAAGGGTATTTCTTGGTACAGAGGCCTTTAGAGTAGCACTGAAATTACACCACACATACAGTTGCCATTCTTCCTATAGGTTTTGACATAAGAATTTCCCTTCCAAAGAGTTTCACTTGCAGATATTTATCTCTTGGGAGCCTGCTAATTCATCACCAATGCAGGTGTTATACTTGCTATCAGATCACTTAAAACACACCTCTTATATACTCAATTTCTGACACTATTTTTTTGTAATATAGCTTTCTTTTAGGTACTCATGAGCTAAGGAAATAGATTTTTAAAGTCATTGGATTTGGTTGGTAGATTTTGGTAATAATACACTTATGTAATATTTCTTAATAACAGTCAAACTTCAAAATAAGTACCTGTGATATTTGCTCCATTATCCCCAATATCATTCCATTGATTCCATTCAGAATAAAATATCTGAATTTATTTCAGATAATCCATCATCTTTCATTTCTATTACTACTCTCTCCATCAGTAGTGAATTCCCAAGAACTTTCTTAGGACCCGATAAAGCATAATGAGTTTGAAATACTTTTTATGGAACTAAGGTGTGCTGAAAATTTAACTCAATAGTGACTTTCAGTTCAGTAGATTGTATTTCACCACTGACTTATCATGAAATTATAGCTGCAATCCATGAAAATAAGGGGTATTAAGTCTACATTAAAATTACTTTTAGATACTCAGTATATCTTTAATCACATACTTAAAGGAAAAACCACAATGTTTTGATTAAACATTGGTACTGATAGAATATCAAAATATAAACAGTGTCCCTAAAATATCCAAAGCTATATATATTTGCAGTAAGTACAATCTTTTAATTTCCAAAATCAATGTTGGTAGCTTTATTTAAAAATACATACTTGGTTAAATGCAAATAAGTTGTTTGAAGGGTTATGTGGGTATATTTTCTTTGCCCCCCTGTTGCATTGGTGTGATACATTTTTTACAATTGATGAAAGCACATTTTATAATTTTACTGTTAATTATAATCCACAGTTTAATGTAGGGCTTATGCTTTGTGTTGTGCAGTTCCATGAATTTTTAAAAAAAATTTTTTTGGTAACATACATACAACCTAAAATTTCTCCATTTAACCATGTTCAAATACATAACTCAGTACTGTTAATTATACTCACAGTGTTGTGCTACCATCACCACCATCCATTACCAAACATTTCCGCCATCCCAAGCAGAAGCTCTGTACATTTTAAGCCTTATCTCCCTTTCCCTACCTCCATCCTATCCTCTTTATTCTAGATTCTGACTCTATGAGTTTATTTTTCTGATTATTTTATATCAGTGAGCTCATATAATGGCTATTCTTTGTGTCTGGCTTATTTCATGCAATATGATGTCCTCAAGATTCATCCATGTTGTCATATGTATCAGAACTCAATTCCTTTTTATGGCTGAATAATATTCCATTGTGTATATATACCATATTTTGGTTATCCATTTATCAGTCAAAGGTCACTTAGGTTCCTTCCATCTTTTGGCAATTGTGAATAAGACTGCTGTGAACATCAGTGGGAAAATGTCCCTTCAAGTCCCTGCTTTCAATTATTTGGGGTATATACCTAGAATTGGTGTTGCCAAATCATATCATAATTTCTATATTTAACCTGAGGAACTGCCAAACTGTCTTCCAGCAGCTGCACCATTTTACATTCCCACCAGTTATGAATTTCTCCACATCCTCCCCAAGAATTGTAACTTTCCATTTTTTAAATAGTAGACATTCTAGTGGGAGCAAAATAGCATCTCATTGTGGTTTTGATTTGCATTTCTCTGATGACTAATGATGTTGAGTTTTACATGTGCTTTTTGGCCATTTGTGTATCTTCTTTGGAGAAGTATTGATTTAAATCTTTTGGTCATTTTATGTTGGTTTTCCCTTTTGATTTGTTGATTTGTTGTATTACATTGATTGATTTTCTTGTGTTGAATCACCCTTGCAGACCTGGTATAAACCCCACTTGGTCGTGGTATATAATTCTTTTCATATGTCTTTGGATTCAATTTGCAAATATTGGTTGATAATTTTTACATCTATATTCATTTGGGAGATTGGCCTATAGTTTTCCTTTCTTGTAGTATCTTTACCCAGTTTTGGTATTAGAATGATGTTAGCTTCGTAAAACAAGTTAGGTTGTTTTCCTTTATCCTCAGTTTTTTGGAAGAGTTTGAACAGGATTGGTGTTAGTTCTTTTGGGGATGTTTGGTAAAATTCCCCTTTGAAGCCATGTGGCCTTAAGCTTCTCTTTGTAGGAAGATTTTTGATGACTGACTGAATCTCTTCTGATTGGTTTGTTGAGATCTGTTTCTTCTTGAGTCAGTGTAGCTTATTCATGTATTTCTAGGAATTTGTCTATTTCATCTAAGTTGTCTAGTTTGTTGGCATATAGTTTCTCATAGTATCCTCTTAGGATTTTTTATTTATTTCTTCAGGGTCCATGGTAATGATTCCCCACCCCACCCCCTGCCCATTTCTGATTCTATTTGTATTCTCTCTCTTTTTTTCATTGTCAGCCTAGACAGGAGCCCATCAATTTTATTGAGTTTTCTCAAAGAAACAACCTTTGGTTTTATTGATTCTATTGGTTTTTATGCTCTCCAATTCATTAACTTCTGCTTTAATCTTTGTTATTTCTCTTCATCTATTTTCTTTGGGGTCAGTCTGTTGTTCCTTCTCTAGTTCCTCCAGGTGAGCAGTTAAATCCTCAATTTTTGCACTTTCATCTATTTTAATATTGGTATTTAGGGCAATACATTCTCCTTTCAGCACTACCTTTGCCACATCCCAGAAGTTCTGATATGCTGTTTTCATTTTCATTCCTCTCTAGACATTTACTGGTTTTTCTTACAATTTCTTCTTTGACTCAGTGACTGTTTAAGAGTATCTTATTTAATCTCCATTTATTTGTGAAAGTTCTGGTTCTTTGGTTTCTTTGATTTCCAGCTTCATTCCATTGTGGTCAGAGAAAGTGCTTTGAATAATTCCATTCTTTTTAAATTTATTAGGATCTGTTTTTTGCCCCAGCATACGATCTCTCCCGGAAAATGTTCTATAAGCACTAAAAAACATATATATTGATATATAAAGGACTGTGCATGGGCAAAGCAAGTCTGCTGGCTTCCAGGTTCTCCACGGGAGCTCCTGGCTGTGGAGGTGAGAGGGAAGATCTCCCGATCTAACTTAGAGGCTGAGCCCACTTCTTCCAGGACCCGTTTCTTCCTGAGCACCACCACTTGCCCCAGATGGAGTCACAACTGAGCACACTCACCCCATTCTCTCCATCCCAATTGCTCTGTTTTTTTGTTTGTTTTTTTTTTCCAGCTCCTCCTTATATAGTGCAGAAGACCCTTTCTGGTCACTTGTACCCTGATACTGCTGTCCTGGTCTCTTTTCTGATGCTTCTCTAGTTGTTCCATGGAGCAAGGGTGAACTCCGCCTATCCTAGGCCACCATCTTTCCAGAAGCTCAATGTTTATCAATCTATTGATCTTTTCAAAGAACCAAACTTTGGTTCTGTTGATTCTACCTATTTTTTATCATTATCTATTTCATTTCTCTCCACAGTAATCTTTATTTCCTTCCTTCTGCTCACGTTGGGTTTAGTTTGCTCTTCTTTTTCTAGTTCTTCCAGTTATGATGACAGGTCTTTTATTTGAAATGTTTCTTCTTCTTTAATGCAAGAATTTAGAGTTCTAAATTTCCTTACTGCATACCATAAGTTTTGGCATGTTTTGTTTTCATTTTCATTTACCTCAAGATATTTCCTAATTTCTGTTGTGATTTCCTTTTTTACTTATGAGTACTTTGTATAAGAGTACTCTGTTTAATTTCCACATATTTATGAATTTCCATTTCTTTCTCTGTTATTGATTTCTAGTTTAATTTCATTGTGGTCAGAGAAGAAACACTGTATGATTTCAACAGTTTTTTTTTTTTGAACATTGTTTTGTGACCTAAGATATTATCTGTCCTAGAGTCTGATTCATGTACAGTAAAGAAGAATTTATATTCTGTCTTTGTTGAATCCACTGTTTTATATATATATATATATATATATGGTAGGTCCAGTTGGTTTTGAGTATTATTCAAGTCTTTTATTTCCTTTTGATCTTCTGTCTAAATGTACTATCCATTTTGGAAGTGGTATATTAACATGTAGATTGGTCTATTTTCCCCTTCAAATTTGTCAGTATTTGCTACATATATTTGGGGGCTCTGCTGTTTGGTACATATATTTTTATACTTGTGATGTCTTCTTGTTGAAATGACCCCTTTATCTGCATACAATGATTATCCTTGTCCCTCATACGTTTTTTACTTTATGCCTATTTTATCAGATATTGGTATAGCTACTCCTGCTCTCCTTCTGTTGCTGCTTGCATAATATGTATTTTTTTCAGTCCTTTCACTTGCAACCTACTTAAATCTTTGAACTTAAGGTAAGTCTCTTGTAAACAGCATATAATTGGGCTTTGCTGGGTTTTTTTTAACCTGTTCTGACAGTCTCTGCATTTTAGCTGAAGAGTTTAATGCATTTACATTTAAAGTCATTACTAATAATTAAAGACATTCTTCTACCATTTTGCTACTTAGTATTTATTTTTATTTGTTTATTTATTTATTTTTGAGGCGTGGGTCACTCACATTCCTGTGGGACGATGATGCTGTTCCCTCTACCATGGTGCCTGGTCTTGCCCCTCCACCCTTGGCTACAGTAAGGGACACTAGGGAGGGTCCCTCCTAGCCTGGGGAGCATGGCAGGGAGGAGGCTGGAGGCTACAAGTTTGAGAAATTTTTTTTGGCATCGTTTCCCCATCTTTGTAAAAATTTGAATTTAAAGCAGTGATTGTGTTTTCAATTTACTTGGCCAATATCCATCAGAGCAATCATTATCTATGGCAACTATAACCTTACAAAATGTATTTCTTAAGTAATAAGACTTAAAAGTTAAAATGGCTTCTTGACCTATGGGTCACAGAATGGACACTGTATTAGCAGTCATGAAAACAACATTAATCTCATTGAACATCTCCATAAGAACTCTTGCATGGCCATATGCATTGTCAATGAACAGTAATATCTTGAAAGGAATCTTTTTTTCTGAACAGTAGGTCTCAACAGTGTGCTTAAAATATTCAGTAAACCACATTATAAACAGATGTGCTGTCATCCAGGCTGTGTTCTAGAGCACAGGCAGAGTAAATTTAGTATAATTCTTAAGGGCCCTAGGTTTTTCATAATGGTAAATGAGAACTGACTTCAACTTAAAGTCACCAGCTGCCTTATCCCCTAACAAGGAAGTCAACCTGTCCTTTGAAGCTAGCCATTGATTTCTCTCTAGTCACGGAAGTCCCGGATGGCATCTTCTCATGATCGAAGACTATTACCTTTATACTGAAAATATGTTGTTTAGTGATCTACACTAAACAGATCACGTAGGACTTCATCAATGATCTTAGCTAGATCCTCTGGATAACCTGCTGTAGATTCCACATCAGCACTTGCTGCTTCATCTTGAACACTTTTATTATGGAGACCTCATGAACCAAACTCTGTGAGCTTCAAACTTTTCTACAGCTTCCTCGCCCCTCTCAGCCTTCATAGAATGAAAAAGAGTTGGGGCTTTGTTCTGAATTAGGTTTTGGCTTAAGGGAACATGGTGGCTGGTTCGATCTTCTATCCAGACCACTAAAACTTTATCCATATCAGCAGTCAGGCTGTGTTGCTTTATCATTCATGTGTCCACTGGAGTAGTACTTCTAATTTCATTCGAGAACTTTTCATTTGCAGTCACAATATGGTAATCTGTTTGGCCCAAGAGACATAGCTTTAGGCATATCTCAGCTTTTGACATGTCTTCTTCACTAAACCTAATTATTTCTAACTTTTGATTTAAAGTGAGAACTGTGTGACTCTTTCTTCCACTTGAACATTTAGAGGTCATTGAAGGATTATTAATTGTTCTAATTCCAATATTGTTGTGTCTTGGAGAATAGGGAGGTCTGAGGAGAGAGAGAGAGAGAGAGGAGGGATGGCTGGTCATTGGAGCATCAGAACACACATAACATTTACCATTAAATTTGCCATCTTATTTGAGCATGGTTTCTAGCACTCCAAAATAATTACAGTGGCGACATCACAGATTACAGATGACCATAACAGGTGAAATAATAATGAAAAAGTTTGAAATACTGAGAGAATTACCAAACCGTGACATAGAGACATGGTGTCAGCACATGCTGTTGGAAAAATAGTGCCAATACACTTGTTTGACACAGGGTTGCCACAAACCTTCAACTTGTAAAAAAAAAAATGCAATATCTGCAAAGCACAATAAAATGAAGCACAATAAAACAAGGAATGTCTATACTTTCATATTTACTTGATTTTTTTGTATTGTACCATATTGTGTCTATGTGGGACATTCTTTTAACTCTGCTATTTAATCACTCAAGGAAAGCTATTCTAGGCCAGGAAAAAAAAATTATCATTCCAGATGCTCCTGTCAGTTTCTTAGTTTGAGTTTCCTCGGAGACAGATTCTGAGGCAAAGATCCAAAGATTAGGAGATGCATGTAAGGACACTAAGGGAATGGGAAAACAGGGAAGAGAAAGAAGCCAATAAAATGTGTATTCTCAAGCAAGTGACAGTGTAAACAATTGGTCCTTTATCCTGCAAGGGCGCTCTAGGAGATAGTGTTAAACCTGCATCTTGGAATTATCCCACCAGAAGCAAGAAGCTGGGGTATTTATCCATCAACTCAATGTTTTAGCTTTTGGAGGAGGGAGGGATGTTAATTCCCTGTCATTTCCTGCTGTTACCCCCATGGGTTTAGTGGACAGGCAGAAAGGCACGGGTGATGGCAGTTGGGATACACTGAAAGGATCAGTGCCAAGCGGCATGGGCCAGTTTCCTAAAGTGACAGCCACAATGACTGCTGTAGTACTTACCTAGTCAATGGCCACTGACTCTTTCAATCCTCGGAGAAGAATTACAGTGCCATTTCCCTGTAAGATACAAAGATTTAACCTGCCAAAAATATTTTTTAAACAGATAACCCCTACCCTCTAAGGCCTTGTCTAGTATCTAATTACCCAAATATCTGCACAATATTGATGTAATATATAGCTAGAAGTTTGCCCATCTCCAATTTACCAGCACTGGAGATATTCTATCTCAGATGTCCCCCCTCCCTGGTTCTGTTTGCCTACTTAGCATAAAACCTCACTCTAGGATTTAAATTGCTAGACCTATTTCTTTATTAAGTTGATATTTTAAGGTTTCTCCAAGCAAAATTTCTAGTTCTAAAGATGCTATCACTGTCACTCATTCAATTTTTACTCCTAAATCATTCAGGTCACATTTTGATATTCAGGTAAAAACGTATACATTTCTAATACATTAAGATGGAAATTTTGCTGGTTGGTCAAAGAAGAATAATGGACTCATTTGTCTGGAGATACAGTTCCAACTCAGGTTTACTAAGTATGTTTTTATTTTGAGTTTAACTGAAAAACTATCTACAGGTCAGCCCCAATGTACTCACCTATACCACTCCTGATCATTTTCTCTTTAAGCTTCACATTTGCTTGGGAAATTATTTAATGATATTCAGATGCAGCACAATAGGTCAATGAGACAGGTTAGGATGCAATTTAGAGGGAGGTATCCCAGTAATGTTTAAATTAATCTTTCTGGAAAAAATAGGATAGGATGAGTACTACCACAGTGCTAGTGTGATATGGATACTAACGCATACCTGACAGGTTCTAGAATATTCCCCAAATTCAGGCTCTACTTTTCCCCACTCACACTTAGCACTCATATGTAGAAAAATGGCTACGCTGAGTGCAGGAATCAATTGTAAGTGCTATGGCAGTAGTCAATTGCAGGCATGTGGCATGGGACAGTCCTTGCACCCAGAGCTACTCAACTCTGGTGAAACTGGATTATGGTGAATTTCATGAAAGGAAGGGACTTTGCAAGATCTCCCCTGACAGCTTTCTTTGTTGCGGATGTTTACGGTTGCTGAGTAAGGTGATGGTTCATTCTCAGATTTATAGACTCAGAATTATAGAATGGATTTATGTCTCCTCTTTCCTGCTTCAGTTCTTGTTGTATATTCTGAAAATAATAGGGAAGGCACACTATCAAACCCTTAGAAAAGGCAACCCAGTCATTTTTGACAAATGATTACTATTAAAATGACAAAATAAAAATAAATGAATAAAAATACCAGTATTTCCTCCCTTCCTGCTTCAATTTTCTATACTACTTAAACCTTTTAATATACCAAATATTTGCTTATTTGTATGCTTTCTTCTCTAGAATAAAAGCTCCAAAAGGGTAAAGAATTTTGTCTGTTGTATTCACTCACATATCCCAAGCACGTAGAACGTTATCTGGCAAAGAGTAGGTGCTTAGTAAATATTTGTTGAATGAATAAATGAAGTCAAGACTTGTCTAAGGAAAAGCAGATTTTATTGTTTTGAATTAAACCCTAAGGATCCATGTTTCCTCAGGTGAAGCTAATTTTCTTTTATTTTTATATTCTGAAAGGTTGAATTATCCAAATATCAGAATAAATTGCCTTTGGAATTCATAATTTATCCAAGGACTTATTCATTTATTAGGCAGTAAAATGGTGACTGTTTGCCTTTATTCCAATGATTCCACTGAATTTCTTCTACTGATGGCTTTTCAGGCAAGTCAGTTGCTCTCATTTTGCATTTTTTTTCTATATTTAAAATGCCATTGAAGACACACTTTAGAGGCATCCTCCCCTAATCTAGAATGTAGCTTCATTCTCTGTTGAAATACAACCCTAATATCAGTGTTATTCTCTGTTGAAAAACAACAGTATTTCCCTCCCATTCTTTTAGTAATTGTGCATTTTTTTTCCTAGAAAGGAGAAATAGAATATTCCACTGAGCCATGCATTTGGTGCGACCCTCAAACGTGTTTAATCTTCTTCTCCTCATTTATTTTATGGAAGAAATTGTTTGCTTGTTTACACAAAGCAATGGTGGCATGCTGAGCCCCTAGCAGTTGCCAACTCACCAAATTGCTGAACTCGTACATTCTCTTAACTAGCAAGGAAAGATGACCTGGACACAGGTTACCGGGCAGCTCCCCACTACTTCATGATCCTTAAAGTTCATGAAAAGGTCTTTCCTCTTCTCAAGGAACTCTTCACTTAATAAAATAAATGCATAAGCTGCTAAGTATCCTGGGTTCAATCTAATGTTTGAAAACAAGCATGAATCATGGCTACCTATGCTACCTTAAAAGAAAAACAGAAAGCTGAGGATATGTTACCTGTTCTCACTGTTATCAAGTGGCCACAAATGTATGTGAGTCCTTAGGCCAGTTTAATCAAGAACTCAGCACTTCTGTGTGTCCCAACCACTTGACCCCTTCATCAGTCACTACAGCTCTATTTTGCAGGAGACAAAAGCACGTTATCTATACAAAAGCTCTCTGGAGACCAAAGGAAGTTACTGACTTCTCCCCTTCATTGTTTCAGGTTTACTGTTACTTCATTTAACTTCTCTTTTGGAAGCATGGGTACCTTTTTAGGTTAAAGTCCCACAGTCATTTCTTGAGTAGGTATTGAAGATGCTTTGAAACTTATTCTCTTTCATGGATACATGTATAGAAGTGATGAGAGCCTCTAGCTCTGTGGGTTAGGATGAAACCATCCTTCAGGTCCATTCAATCACAATTAACTCAAAGTTTTGCCAAAGTCAGTTTTTACAGGTCTATGGATAAACCACAGGGTGGCTTTGTCAGAAGAGAAAAGTGAACTCCCATGGAAGAGGCAGATGCAAGCCTAGAGAAAGGATTTCAGCCCCCCCCACCACCCCTATCCTTAGCTGGATCCTTAGCTGCTGGGGGTACAATGTGCAGAATGAACTTAGATTTTTTATTTCTCTCCCTTGCCTCCCCACCACATCACTGTGAAAATCTAGGGGAAAAAGACTGATTTTTCTGATTTGCAATGCAGTCTTATTCAAAGCAAACTAAAGAGATACTGAAAACATCCCCTTATGTTGGAAGAAGTTTGGTTGGTCTTCCCAATGCCAATTGGACCTTATGCTCTGTTTTGTGACTTTGAAAAATACTGCCAGGAAGTTGTCAGCTGCCATCTCCCTACATTCAACTTTTATTGTTGTTATTGTTGTTCATTTTTTTAAACAGTTTTATTCACACCATACAAACCAACTTAAGTGTGTAGACATGCCTTTGCCGCCATACTCTATCTGAAGACATTTCCTTTTCTTCCACAATGAATCCATACCCCTTTCCCAAATCCCCCATCTGTTGACATTTATTTTTGGCATAAAGCCTTTGTTGCATTCAGTGGAAGTATATTACAATGTCACTGTTGACTATAGACCCTAGCTAGCATTGATTGAACTTTTTCCCATATACCATCTATTTTCAACACCCTGCAATATTGACATTCATTTGTTCTCCCTCATGCCAAAACATTTTTTAATTTATACATTTAATCACCATCATTGTACACTCTAGGCCTTCCTAAATTTAACTTTAGCTTCAAAGTTAAAAAACAAAAACTGCATATAAATGAAAATAAATTGGATAATCCCATTTATGATATGTTACATAGCCAACACAGGGTTCTCTCAGATATCTTTTACCAACATTTTCCTGAAGGGCTGACTTGGCTTTCTGGTGCTGAGATTTCTGAATAGGCTCTGTAAGTCCTGTTGGGCCAGATAACAACAGAATTACTTGCTAGCTAGCAGGTAGGCTCTGTGGGGTATAAAGGCTGTGGAGAGATCCTACATTAGAGACTACACTGCCTTAGCTGACACTAAAAAACTGTCCTTAACTTCCAGAGAAGATGGCGGCTTAGTAAGGTGCACAGGTCTTAGTTCCTCCTCCAGAACAACTACTAAAGAACTAGAAACAGTACAGAACAGCTCCTGGAGCCACGACAGAGACCAGACAAACAGCGTACCCCATTCTGGACCGGCTGGACCGGCTAAGAGTCTCTGCTGCGGTGAGGTCCCCGAGAGGTGCGCGCTTCCCCAGGCCATGGCGGCTGGCGGCCGGAGCTCCCTCCCTCCTTCCCGGGCCAGCTGGGAGCCTCGGAGCAGCGATCCCCCAACCTGCGGTGGCCGGCGACTGGAGCCCCTTCCACACACGTGGCTTCCCGGGCCGGCTGGGAGATTTGGATTGGCGGTTCCCCAAGACGCAGCGGCCGGCGCCCCTCCCCGATGCGCGGCTTCCCGGGCTGGCTGGGAGCCTCAGAAAAGCGGTCCCCCAAGCCGCCGTAGCAGGCGACTGCAGCCACTTCCACACATGCGGCTTCCCGGGCCAGCTGGGAGCATCCGAACAGCTGTTCCCCAAGCCACGGTGGCTGGAGCCCCAAACCAACAGGTGACTTCCCGGAGGGAAAGGAAAGAGTCTCCAACAGTAGTAGAGACTGAGCCCAACCTAACACCAATAGTGGCATTAATGAACAACTTCTGACTACTAAAAATAGGCCCTCAGCTCAGGCGAAACGGATCAAGGTGGAAATTGCCGATTGGGCTAACTGAAAAAGAGGAAAGGGGGTGAAACAGAGCCTTCTGCGGCTGTTTCTACGGAGGCTTCGTTGCCTCTAGGCTCAGAGCTGGGATTACATAGGTTACAACTGCCCTGAACGCAGAAACAGACTGCGTTCAGGGCTCTCTACCACCTGAATCTTCCCCACGGGAAGGGTGAAACACAACTCAGGTGGATTCCTCTCTCAAGGAACTCAGATCCCAGGACTTCACAATTTGAAGCCATTAAAACCAACCTACAACCTTTCCTCTGTGGTGACACACTCAGCAGCGAGAGTCTTCCAAAGTTAAAGGACCCACAACATCTTTTGCTGGTGGGACCCACAGACAGACAAGCACCACATACTGGGCAGGATAAGAAAAAGAGAGCCCAGAGACTTCACAGGAAAGTCTTTGAGTCTGCTGGGTCCCACACTCAGGGAAATCTGATTAAATGCCCAGACGCCAGCAAAAAATAATGAATCACACCAGGAAAATTGAAGATATGGCCCAGTCAAAGGAACAAACCAATAGCTCAAATGAGATACAGGAGCTGAAACAACTAATGCTGAATATACGAACAGAAATGGAAAACCTCTTCAAAAACCAAATCAATAAATTGAGGGAGGACATGAAGAAGGCATGGGATCAACAAAAAGAAGAAATGGAAAGTCTGAAAAAACAAATCACAGAACTTATGGGATTGAAAGACACAGTAGAAGAGGAAAAAAACAATGGAAACCTACAATGGTAGATTTAAAGAGACAGAGGAAAGAATTAGTGAACTGGAGGATGGAACATCTGAAATCCAAAAAGAAACAGAAACTATAGGGAAAAGAATGGAAAAATTTGAGCAGGGGCTCAGGGAATTGAATGATAATATGAAGCACACAAATATACATGTTGTGGGTGTCCCAGAAGGAGAAGAGAAGGGAAAAGGAGGAGAAAAACTAATGGAAGAAATTATCACTGAAAATTTCCCAACTCTTATGAAAGACCTAAAATTACAGATCCAAGAAGTGCAGTGCACCCCAAAGAGAATAGATCCAAATAGGCATTCTCCAAGACACTTACTTGTTAGAATGTCAGAGGTCAAAGGGAAAGAGAGGATCTTGAAAGCAGCAAGAGAAAAACAATCCATCACATACAAGGGAAACCCAATAAGACTATGTGTAGATTTCTCAGCAGAAACCATGGAAGCTAGAAGATAGTGGGATGATATATTTAAATTACTAAAAGAGAAAAACTGCCAACCAAGACTTCTATATCCAGCAAAATTATCTTCAAAAATGAGGGAGAAATTAAAACATTTTTAGACAAAAAGTCACTGAGAGAATTTGTGACCAAGAGACCAGCTCTGCAAGAAATACTAAAGGGAGCACTAGAGTCAGATACAAAAAGACAGAAGAGAGAGGTATGGAGAAGAGTGTAGAAAGAAGGAAAATCAGATATGATATATATAATACAAAAGGCAAACTGGTAGAGGAAAGCATTATCCAAACAGTAATAACACTAAATGTTAATGGACTGAATTCCCCAATCAAACGACATAGACTGGCAGAATGGATTAAAAAACAGGATCCTTCTATATGCTGTCTACAGGAAACACATCTTAGACCCAAAGATAAACATAGGTTGAAAGTGAAAGGTTGGGAAAAGGTATTTCATGCAAATAACAACCAGAAAAGAGCAGGAGTAGCTACACTAATATCCAACAAATTAGACTTCAAATGTAAAACAGTTAAGAGACAAAGAAGGATACTATCTACTAATAAAAGGAACAATTAAACAAGAAGACATAACAATCATAAATATTTATGCACCAAATCAGAACACCCCAAAATACGTGAGGAATACACTGCAAACACTGAAAAGGGAAATAGACACATCTACCATAATAGTTGGAGACTTCAATTCACCACTCTCATCAATGGACAGAACATCTAGACAGAGGATCAATAAAGAAACAGAGAATTTGAATATTACAATAAATGAGCTAGACTTAACAGACATTTATAGGACATTACACCCCACAACAGCAGGATACACCTTTTTCTCAAGTGCTCATGGATCATTCTCAAAGATAGACCATATGCTGGGTCACAAAGCAAATCTCAACAAATTTAAAAAGATTGAAATCATACACAACACTTTCTCCGATCATAAAGGAATGAAGTTGGAAATCAATAATAGGCAGAGTGCCAGAAAATTCACAAATACGTGGAGGCTCAACAACACATTCTTAAACAACGAGTGGGTCAAGGAAGAAATTACAAGAGAAATTAGTAAATATCTCGAGGCGAATGAAAATGAAAACACAACATATCAAAACCTATGGGACGCAGCAAAGGCAGTGCTAAGAGGGAAATTTATTGCCCTAAATGCCTATATCAGAAAAGAAGAAAAGGCAAAAATGCAGGAATTAACTGTCCACTTGGAAGAACTGGAGAAAGAACAACAAACTAACCCCAAAGCAAGCAAAAGGAAAGAAATAACAAAGATTAGAGCAGAAATAAATGAAATTGAAAACATGAAAACAATAGAGAAAATCAATAAGACCAGAAGTTGGTTCTATGAGAAAATCAATAAAATTGATGGGCCCTTAGCAAGATTGACAAAAAGAAGAAGAGAGAGGATGCAAATAAATAAGATCAGAAATGGAAGAGGAGACATAACCACTGACCTCACAGAAATAAAGGAGGTAATAACAGGATACTATGAACAACTTTACGCTAATAAATACAACAATGTAGATGAAATGGACAAGTTCCTAGAAAGGAATGAACAACCAACTCTGACTCAAGAAGAAATAGACAACCTCAACAAACCAATCACAAGTAAAGAAATCGAATCAGTCATTCAAAAGTTTCCCAAAAAGAAAAGTCCAGGACCAGACGGCTTCACATGTGAATTCTACCAAACATTCCAGAAAGAATTAGTACCAACTCTCCTCAAACTCTTCAAAAAAATTGAAGTGGAGGGAAAGCTACCTAATTCATTCTATCAAGCCAACATCACCCTCATACCAAAACCAGGCAAAGATATTACAAAGAAAGAAAACTACAGACCAATCTCTCTAATGAATATAGATGCAAAAATCCTCAACAAAATTCTAGCAAATCAAATCCAGCAACACATTAAAAGAATTATACATCATGACCAAGTAGGATTCATCCCAGGTATGCAAGGATGGTTCAACATAAGAAAATCAATTAATGTAATACACCATATCAACAAATCAAAGCAGAAAAATCACATGATCACCTCAATTGATGCAGAGAAGGCATTTGACAAGATTCAACATCCTTTCCTGTTGAAAACACTTCAAAGGCTAGGAATACAAGGGAACTTCCTTAAAATGATAGAGGGAATATATGAAAAACCCACAGCTAATATCATCCTCAATGGGAAAAAATTGAAAACTTTCCCCCTAAGATCAGGAACAAGACAAGGATGTCCATTATCACCACTATTATTCAACATCATGTTGGAGGTTCTCGCCAGAGCAATTAGACAAGAAAAAGAAATAAAAGGCATCAAAATCGAAAAGGAAGAAGTTAAACTATCACTGTTTGCAGACGATATGATACTATATGTCGAAAACCCGGAAAAATCCACAACAAAACTACTAGAGCTAATAAATGTGTACAGCAAAGTAGCAGGTTACAAGATCAACATTCAAAAATCCGTAGCGTTTCTATACACTAGTAATGAACAAGCTGAGGGGGAAATCAAGAAACGAATTCCATTTACAATTGCAACTAAAAGAATAAAGTACTTAGGAATAAATTTAACTAAAGAGACAAAAGACCTATACAAAGAAAACTACAAAAAACTGTTAAAAGAAATCACAGAAGACCTAAATAGATGGAAGGGTATACCGTGTTCATGGATTGGAAGACTAAATATAGTTAAGATGTCAATCCTACCTAAATTGATTTACAGATTCAATACAATACCAATCAAAATCCCAACAACTTATTTTTCAGAAATAGAAAAACCAATAAGCAAATTTATCTGGAAGGGCAGGGTACCCCAAATTGCTAAAAACATCTTGAGGAAAAAAAACGAAGCTGGAGGTCTCAAGCTGCCAGACTTTAAGGCATATTATGAAGCCACAGTGGTCAAAACAGCATGGTATTGGCATAAAGATAGATATATCGACCAATGGAATCGAATAGAGTGCTCAGATATAGACCCTCTCATCTATGGACATTTGATCTTTGATAAGGCAGTCAAGCCAACTCACCTGGGACAGAACAGTCTCTTCAATAAATGGTGCCTAGAGAACTGGGTATCCATATGCAAAAGAATGAAAGAGGACCCGTATCTCATACGCTATACAAAAGTTAACTCAAAATGGATCAAAGATCTAAACATTAGGTCTAAGACCATAAAACAGTTAGAGGAAAATGTAGGGAGATACCTTATGAAACTTACAATTGGAGGCGGTTTTATGGACCTTAAACCTAAAGCAAGAGCACTGAAGAAAGAAAGAAATAAATGGGAACTCCTCAAAATTAAACACTTTTGTGCATCAAAGAACTTCATCAAGAAAGTAGAAAGACAGCCTACACAATGGGAGACAATATTTGGAAACAACATATCAGATAAAGGTCTAGTATCCAGAATTTATAGAGATTGTTCAACTCAACAACAAAAAGACAGCCAACCCAATTACAAAATGGGAAAAAGACTTGAACAGACACCTCTCAGAAGAGGAAATACAAATGGCCAAAAGGCACATGAAGAGATGCTCAATGTCCCTGGCCATTAGAGAAATGCAAATCAAAACCACAATGAGATATCATCTCACACCCACCAGAATGGCCATTATCAACAAAACAAAAAAATGACAAGTGCTGGAGAGGATGCGGAGAAGGAGGCACACTCATCCACTGTTGGTGGGAATGTCAAATGGTGCAACCACTGTGGAAGGCAGTTTGGTGGTTCCTCAAAAAGCTGAATATAGAATTGCCATACGACCAAGCGATACCATTGCTAGGTATCTACTCAGAGGACTTAAGGGCAAAGACACAAATGGACATTTGCACACCAATGTTTATAGCAGCATTATTTACAATTGCAAAGAGATGGAAACAGCCAAAATGTCCGTCAACAGACGAGTGGCTAAACAAACTGTGGTATATACATACGATGGAATATTATGCAGCTTTAAGACAGAATAAACTTATGAACCATGTAATAACATGGATGGACCTAGGGAACATTATGCTGAGTGAGTCTAGCCAAAAACTAAAGGACAAATACTGTATGGTCCCACTGATGTGAACCCACATTTGAGAATAAACTTGGAATATGTCATTGGTAACAGAGACCATCAGGAGTTAGAAACAGGGTAAGATAATGGGCAATTGGAGCTGAAGGGATACAGACTGTACAACAGGACTAGATACAAAAACTCAAAAATGGACAGCACAATACTACCTAATTGTAATGTAATTATGTTAAAATACTGAATGAAGCTGCATCTGAGCTATAGTTTTTTGTTTGTTTGTTTGTGTGTTTTTTTATATATACTTTTTGTATTTTTTATTTTTATTTTTTTCTCTATATTATCATTTTATTTCTTTTCCTGTTGTCTTACTATTTCTTTTTCTAAATCGATGCAAATGTACTAAGAAATGATTATCATACATCTATGTGATAATATTAAGAATTACTGATTGCATATGCAGAATGGAATGATTTCTAAATGTTGTGTTAATCTTTTTTTATAATTAATAAAAAAAACAAAAAAACTGTCCTTACTCCCTAACTCATACCCACCCCCACGCTCCCAGCATAGTGCTTGGCAGATAGAATTTAAAAATTTATAGGTTAGTAAGATTAGTGGACCAATGGTCAGCAAACTACAGCATTGGCCATAGGTTACAAGGAAACTTTGTTTACAAAAATAGGCAACAGACCAAATTTGGCTTATAGGCCAGAATTTGCAGACCCATGATTTTAAAAATTCAAAATTTTTTCTTTCTCTTCTCTCCCCCTCACTCTTCCACTTCAAGTATGCAACCTTATTTCCCCACTTAAAATAGTTCCATTTTCTAGGAACACAAGGTCTATCTGAAGGAAAATAAATATATCGTGCTATCTAAATTTCCATGTGTTTTGTCAAGTGCTTCTGTGTAGCTGGCGTGGGGGAAATATGTCATTTAAACTGGAAGATGGAAATATTGCATGAATTACTAAGCCCAATACAGAAATTAATTCAATAATATAGTGTTTATGCCCAATTCAGCATCAGCAATTCCAAAATCTTGCTATTTTTAAAAAATATTTGCCTATGTTATTTAAAGGAATCTGTATCTTATTAAATATGGAACAGTGTGCACCCCAGAACTTGATACTAAATCATTATATCATCTATCAAATTCCATCTTTTTCTGTGTTATTTCCATGAATGTGCCAATTGCCTTATTCCCTGCTTTTTTTATGAACATGAAAGAAAAAATATAAAAAAACATCTCTGATTATTACCTGGAAGTACATGTTCCTACAGACTGAAAAACTAAAGCAATTTAACTAAGGAAACCTGAGGCAAAGTGATGTACAGTAAAACCTTAATTACCAGAAGACATTTACTCGGGAACCAAACTAGGTAGGGCACAGAAGAAAATAAGAGATGTCCTGAGTTTTGTAGACATCAACTAATACTCTTCCTCATAAAAGAACCGCTCAGGTTTTCCTCCGAGTCCATGTGGTCTTAATTTAAATATAATTCTGTACCATTTATTCTTGCTTACTACAGATTTTTTTTAACTTTTTATTGAACTGTGATATACATACAGAAACGTACATATATTTTAAGTGTGTAGTTCAGGGAATTCACCCGTGTGACCAATACCTAGGTCAGAATGAGAGCTTCTCAGCTCCCCCAAAACCTGTCTTTTCCCCTCCCAACACAACCCACAGAAGTAACCAATGCCCTAATTCTTGATAGCTCGGATTCATTTGGCCTGCTCCTATACTTTGCTAATGGAATTCCACAGGCTGTGTTCTTTCGTACTTGGCTTCTTTCACTCGCCGTTGTTTTTGTGAGATTCACCCTTATTGTGCCAGAGTAGCTGTAGCTTGTTCCTTTTCATTTCTGTATGGTTTTCCATTTTATGAATATACTACAATTTATCCATTCTATTGTGGACGAGAGCTTGGGAAGTCTCACGCTTTAGGCCACTACAGATATGGCTCCTGTGAGATTTGTAGCACATGTTTTGTTTTGTTTTTATCATATGTGCATGTCACCATTGTGTATATATTTAGAAGTGAAATTGCTGAGTTAAGGGGTATGCATATATTTAGATTTTAGAGTTTTTGCCAAATGTTTTCCAACACCCACAGCAGTTTTTTTCTTCTTTTTATTTTTATTAGAGCATTTGAAGGTTTAAGAAAAATCATGCAGAAAATACAGAGTTCCCATATCCCCTTCTCCTCCCCTGCACCCCACCTCCACACAGGAAAAGAAAGCACTCCTGCAGGGAGGGGTTAGCGTGAGATGAGCAAATCGACTCTGTTGGAGCATTTCCTTCCAGTAAGGAAGCCCGAGCTAATGGGAGCACTTTGCTAGTTTTGAAGAATACAGGTGCTTTCAATAAGCAGTTCAACCACACAGGTGGAAAAGATATATGGGGCAGTGGGGAATTGGTGGCATTTTTTTCATTTAAAATAATATATAAGTTTGAATTTAAATACATAGACAAAAAACTATGAACACTTGTGTGTATAACTCTACACATATTTTTTTAAGTTGAATTCATGTAACTGCAGAAAAAAGTCACCCACCTCTAAGAATCCCAAGTAGTTTTAGAGGATGTTATAAAATGTCCCATACAGACTTCTGGGGCTGACTCAAGTTACATGACACCTCACAGAAAAGGCCTCTGGGTTCCCAAGAGATTATGAGGTTTGAAGTTCCCACTTTTTGAGCTGTGTCTACAGGATAGGTTCTTTCTAACCAATGTTTCTAGACTTTACAGTCACCCTGACAGGATAATATCATTGGTCCCATTTTATATAAGAGGAAGCAGAGGCCAAGCTCCTTCCGCATTGTCATCTACCAAAGGTGTGACCGTCACCCTTTCTGTTTCGATTTTCTCACTCCTAACTCAGGGAGGATGTACAGAGGCTACTTCTGAGGATTCATGTAAACCGCATACAGCAATACACATGAGTGAGGAAGAAGAGAATGATGGCTAGAATACATGTGCAGCGACTACCAAGCGGGAAAAACACAAGGAAAAAAAAAATACCCATAAAATGGGACTGATGCTTTCATCCAAGTTAGTAAAGAAAATAGCCAGCCGTTCTCAATCTGTCAGCACGTAGTGGGGCCTGAGCTCCACCACCTGAATTTCTGTTTCTTTTGGTTTAGGATGAGGCCCCGAGAGCAGAATATTTGCAGTGCTTCCAGGTGATTCTCTGTGGCATGGTTGAGAACCACAGATTTAGATTAAATGCCTTTGCGGTCTGAACAATTACATACAGATCAGGAATGTGATCTTTTTTAAAATGAAAGTATATACAGGGAAGGGCTTGAAAACCCACTGGTCTATATATGGCGCTTTAATGAAAGATAAACAGAGAAGAACATAATTTATGAAAGTGGTCAAACACCTTGTCCAGCCAAAGTACTGAGTGTTCAGGTCTGTGACTATAGACCTGAGAAAGACGTAGGGAGAGACAGAGTGTGCGCTGTTCTCAGTATTAGCACTCCAAACGGGACAAGAAGAACTGGGAGTTGAGGTTCAGGGGGAAGAAGTAAGGGCTGCCCTTGGGAAGAAGTGCCAGAGGGACTCTGTGGGACTGACCGACAAGGGGATGTTGAAGGCTCCTAAGGGAGCGTCTTCCTTACACAATGCCACCAAATTGACCTTTCCAGGTGGTTGATCCTTCTCAGTCCCTCCAGTCTATGGAAAGGAAAAAGTAGAGTGATGAGAGGCCAATGATATTTAGAGGTAGGAAAATAAGAGGTGGTCTAAGGGTCAGAGTCAGCAAAACTAGGACTGCTCCCTGGAATGTTCTATAAATGGAGCTTCCCTGTGGTTCTTGGCATATTTTGGTGTCAGACTCTAGTACTTTATAAAACAAACTAAAACTGGCAATGTATGGGGAGAAACTTAGGATTCTCATTTTTAAAAAGCCAGGGTTTACAAGGAATTCTCAGAAATGCATTTCGCTGTTAAGAATGTGGCCTAACTCTTTCAGAACCTCCAAACTACCGCTAAGAAATCTATGGGTAAATGGTCGTTTCCTAAAATTTTGGGTATTTATGTGATACCTGAGACTCAGAGTTAGAGCTCTGAAGCTATGAAAGTCAGAAGTACCCCAATCAGCAACTGTCAAAAAAGCAGAAAAAGTGATCAGACTTCGACTCGAGATATGAATGAAGCTGATCTGGATAAGACTAAGGTAACTCAGAATACAGAGTAAAGGATGATATGGCCCATATTTTCAAACTTCAACCTCTGTGTAAGACCAAAGGGAGAAATATTTATTTGGCACAAAATTTAAATTTTGGGTAGCACGTTTTCTAATTTAATTTGTATGGTCAGTTTACTTGAACACCATAATTATATGGAATCTTGAATAAGGCATGAGATCTTTTGGTTTATACACGTTAGTGTGATGCCCCAATATATCCCAGAGTAATTTGGGCAGTGAATAAAAAAAATATTTGCAAAGTCCCCTTGAGGAATTGGGAAGAAAGGAGGAAATGTTCAACTTCCCCATCTGGGGAATTCCTGATACTCTCGCAAGCAGTGGGGACAACCAATTCAATAGGCTGAGCCCTCTATCTTGGGGCTCGCCCCTATGGAGCTTATTCCTGCAAAGGAGAAGGTAAGCCTATTGATAATTATACCTAAGAGTCACTCTCCGAGCTTCTTTTGTTATTCAGATGTGGCCTCTCTCTCTCTAAGCCAACTTGGCAGGTAAATTCCCTGCCCTCCCCTCTACATGGCATCTGACTCCTGGAGAAGAGCCGGGACCCAGCATCATTGGAATGAGAAAGCTTTCTTGGCCAAAATGAGATAAAATAAAGTCTCAGTGTCCAAGAGACTTCAGGCAAAGTCGGGAGGTTAGCCTGGAGGTTATTCTTACACCTTATATAGATATCCCTTTTTAGGTCATGGTGTATTGGAGAGGCTAGAGGGAAGTAGCTGAAACTGTTAAACTGTTCTAGTAGCCTTGATTTTTGAAGGTGGTAGTATGACTATATAGCTTTTACAATGGGACTGTGTGATTGGGAAAACCTTTTGTCTGATGTTCCTTTTATCTAGGGTATGGACAGATGAGTTAAAAAAAAGAATAATAAAAAATAATAGGGGGAGATAAAGGATAAAATTTGGATAGATTGAAAATACTTAGAGTAAATGAGAGAGAGGGGTAAGGGATATGGGATATATGAGTTCTTTTTCTTTTTTTCTTTTTCTTTTTCTGTGTGATGCAAATGTTCTAAAAATGATCATGGTGAAGAATGCACAACTGTGTGATTATATTCTGAGCCATTGATTGTACAATATGGTTGGACTGTATGTATGTGTGTATTTCTCAATAAAAATATTTTTAAAATAATCTATGGTTGGACGGTGCCATGGTGACTCAGTGGCTGATTCTCGCCTGCCATGCCAGAGACCTGGGTTTGATTCCCAGTGCCTGGCCACGCAAAAAAAAAAAAAAAAAACTATCCTTAAAGCAGATCAACAAGGAGTAATTTTGTACATGTGTATGTGTGAGTTTGTATATAAACTTTTAACATAAATGTGCAGCTTAGTTATTTAAAGTGAATGCCATTGCTACCATCATCCATGAAAAGAGCAAGACTTTGCTAGATACTCCTGGAATACACTTCCCAAATATGTTCTTCTCACCTCTCAGAGGAAACACTCTGCTTTTTTGTTGTTGTATACTTCCCTCCTTCCTTCCTTACTCCTTTCTCCATCCTTAACCCCTCTTTCCTCCCTCTATCTCTCCCACCTTTCCTTCCTTCAGTCAGTGAAAGTTTAATGAGAACCCACTGCCATTGCACTGTGTTCGATACTTAGGATTCAAGCCTTAAATAAAGTCAAGTCTTTGCCTTCAGGGAACTCTTAGTCTACTTAAATTGGTAGGTATTAACTGGAAAATGAGGTTATCCTGACTTTTATGGTAATCAGTTTTTTTTCCACTAGAGTCTAAATATATGGTATATGTATATATATAAAATACAGACCTATTCATAAGATTTGTCTTTTTAATTTGTTTAATATCATTCAGGTCTCCCTAATTCTTTAGTTTTGCCCCTTTATCTCTTTTTTTAACCTATTGAAATTTATTTGTTGAAGAAACCAGGTCATCCTTTCATATAGGTTCCCTCAGCTGGAATTTTGCGGACCACATTCCTACAGTGCAGCTTAACATTTTACGTTGTCCTCTGTGTTTCCTGCAAATTGATAGTTGGATCTAGAAGCTTACTTGCGTTCAAATTTCATTGTTTGTGGGGAACTGCCTCTTGGGTGAGGATATGTTCTCCATCATAATTTATAATCTTACAAATTTAAAATCTTATAATTTTATAGATGTGATTTATAATCTTTCTTAGGAGATATTTATATAACTGCACAACAGCCTAAATGATGCCTGTGTAGTTGTTACCCTAGGAATGATGGAGAGAGAAGTAAGGGGTTCTGAAAATTTCTACCCCCTGCCCCCTCCATTCTGATCTGTGAACGTCATATGGCCAAAGGATGCAAGATGGTGGAAGGGAGCTACTGACAAGAGACCTGGACTTGAATCCTGGCTCTGTCACTTACTAGCTGTGTGACCTTGAATATATCCCCAAACTTGGCTGAGACTCCCTTTCTTTATCCCTAAACTTGGCTGAGACTCCCTTTCTTTATTTTCAGACTGATAACTTTTGCCTCGATTTTAGTAATTGAGAATATGCACAAAGCGCTCAACACAGTGCCCCACACACACTGGGTGCTTTGATACAAGTGCCTTCCTTTTGTCACCTCCCCCAAAGCAAACCTCCGGGGACACATACAGTCCTAGAAATAGTGAATTCTAGGCCCAACCAAAGGCAAGCTTATTCCATTTTAACAAGGAATGAGAATGAGATATGGAAGAGTTTTAAAGATGGGGTCACCCATTGGGCAACACATTGTTCAAAGACTTAATTGTATAAATGCACATTGTTCTCTTCTTCTATGCCTCTACTCTTTTTTGTTTCAATCGAAAAGAAGTTTTCATTATTACCTTTCATTAAAGTTTATCTTCAGTCCCTTTGCTTTCTGAGAAAGTTAACTCATATTTCCTAGAAGCCTTTTATTGTGACAAAAACCAGCTTCTCCAACCTTTGAAAAGAATCCCCTTAGTTACGGCACCACAGGTTACGAAAGGGGCTGATAGGCATGCCCCACTTTTATCTAGTTGGAAGGACTTCTGCTTCTAGGGAAGGCAGTTTTCCCTGGCTCCATTTCAGAAGTTCTGCCAGAGTTGTCAGCCTTGTACGCCCCCTTCCTCCCGGCATGCAGGCACACGTGTGCACACACACACAGCACACCTCTGCACACGTTGCTTCATTGTTTCACTTGCAGGCCCCTTTAAAGAGTACTGGTCTATATTTTCCCAAGGTGTGCCCTTTCAGTTGTGATAAAGTGTCATGAAAAAACATGAACATATCTAGAAATTCCCATTCATTTTTCAAAGAAAAAGAAACTCTTCTCTGGGAAAGCTGTGGCTGAAATTGGAGGCAGGCGAGCCTATCCCAACCTGTAGCATACCAAGGCTGGATGAACTCTGTCTACTCAGTAGGCAAGGAGGATTCTGGAGCATTCTTCCAGAGTAACATCAGATTTTACAAACATGTAGATTATTCTTTCCTCCACACGGAAGAAGCATGAAGTCATTTGCTACCACCTTACCTTGCTATGGGGTTCGATCATATTTATTCAAAGACTTTCATGTGCACTAAAGACCTATCAACATTAATTAATATTAATCCTTACTATCAATCTTAAGGAATTTAAGGATATTAAGGATTAATATTAATACTTAAGATTGGGGATTACAATTATTCATAATCCTTAATAATTGTAAGTATTATTGTATGATCCTTACAATAATCCTCTCAGGAAGGCTAAGGAGATGCTTCTTTCTATTCCCATTCTATAAAATAGAAAACTAAGGCTCAGGGAGATGACTTAGGGTGGCAGAGCTGCCAGAGCCAAGTCTAGTATTCAGCCCCCCTTATTCCCCACCCAGTAGTCTTTGTACTACCCACACTGTGTCTCCACTTATGGCAGGACAGAGTGAGTTGTTACACTTCACTTCCCTGGTGAGATGGCTTGTGACCTCTGCACTTGGACTGCCACCTATGCAGGCACTTGTATCTCATCACGATCCCACTGAACTCATCCCATCACAAAGGAGTCAATGCTAGGTATTTATTCAGCATCTACAATGAACCACACTATGCCAAACACCGGTCATGCAGAACTAAACAACAAAGAAGAAAGATTAGATATGCAAGATATAATACAATAAATACATAATTACAGTAAAATGCATAATAGAAGCTTCCTATTAAGATAAAATTTTAATGGTCTTCTCTCTTGATAAGAAATTGATAAAGGAATTGCCTCTAGGTTAAATAATCAACCTGTATGCATACATAATCTTACAGCAAAGAATAAAGAAGTCTTAAGCTAACTTCTGATTTTGGGGGGTACTATTGTAGAAAAAAAAAAAGGAGTATGTAGGAGAAAGCTGAGGGAAAAGGCATTAAGCAGCTTGAGTCTGAGCCATTTCCAATCCTCACAATCTGAAGTAGTACAAATGTATTGTTTGGGATCTAAAATTAACAATTTGCTTCATAAAGCCTAATGTTTCTGTTGTTGCCAAGAGAAGATTCTACAGAGGGCTCTGCCCCTTCATTGCTCTCAGGCTGCATGCTGTCCTCACCTCCAGACCCCATGCCCAACCCCATTTTATGAGTTTTCAAATAAATCATGTGTTTACTGTCTTTGTTTTCAAAATTGGGACTTTCTGGACAATTGTATTAGATCATAAAGCAACTACATGGTTTGATATGTAGGTTCCTACACATTCACTTTGCCAGCTCCATGAAAGCTTTTAGACTCATACAAAGAGAAAATTGTTATCCTTTAAATGGGAACAAATAATCTGGGATCAGAAATAGAAATCCGTGGAATGTGGTACACATATCTCCTTTTAAAACTATTATTGCTATGCTCAGAGTAAGACACATGAAAAATATGTATGGAATTCATTTTATTCTAAAGACAATTATTGGAAAGGGATACAGGATTATCTAAAATAAAAGAATGCATCTGTATCATCTTGCATAACAAGAAATCCACCATTTAACATGTTTCATAAAACCTTCACATGCAGCCGTTGACTAAATATTGTAATTGAACTGCCTTGGACATCTTTACTATAACTCTGCCTCAACCAGTCAATTTGACAGCTGTATTTCCCTAACTGCATGGTTCAGCGAGAGCAACTAATAGACAATTTTCTTCTGTTTAGAAAACAGAACAATTTTTCTGTATGTGAGAATCCATCTCACAAGAGTTTAGCTGCTGTGTCTTTACCCAATATTTAACAGTTATTGAGTCATTTGATTAGTAATGTGATGATTTTGGAGAAGGCATCATACTATGGAAAGAGCTAACGAATCTTGATGTTACAAGACCCAGTTTCAAATGCAAACTCAACCACTTATCCATGTGATATTGGGATGTCATCTATTAAGTGGAGATAGTCATTCATGGTCTAGCTTTCTAATGGGGTCATTGATCAGGTCAAATGAGATGAATAAATAGCACTTGCAAAAGTGTGAAGGAGTTGATAATGTAAGACATTATTATTCTTCTAGTTTTGTTTTTAAGTGCCTACCCCCATCCCCCACTCCATGTACATACAACAGCTTTGCAAATCTACTCGTTTTTAGTTGTAATTTATGTTCCACTTATCTCCCCCAAAGTATTTGAAGTGGCTTATGATACTAGACACAGGTTTAATAAAACAAAGATATGTGAAAGAAACCCCAATAATGAAGGGAGGAGAAATTAGGAAGAACTACTAACATCGAACATAGTTTCTTAAATTTCCTACCAGCAAGGCAAAAGGGAAAGCACACTTTTTT
Source organism: Tamandua tetradactyla (assembly GCF_023851605.1). NCBI lineage: Eukaryota > Metazoa > Chordata > Mammalia > Pilosa > Myrmecophagidae > Tamandua > Tamandua tetradactyla. Next base: position 62,918,517 of record NC_135341.1, on the reverse strand, counting down.
GCATGATTTTCCCTGCCGAATCAAGAAAACCGTTTTTGTTTGCATTGCTAGTTCATAATTGAGTGCCATTAAGATAGCTTGCTATCTTATTTAAAATAGGTTTTATAAATCTTACTAAATACTTTTTAAGAAAGGGTCTTAGTTATTAAAGTCCTTTATTTAGGAAAGTGTTGCTGCTGCAGTTGAGACTGACTAATACAATGTGATTGGGGCTTACGTAAATCTGTTTTGGAATATTGTTAAATAAAAGCCACCTTTCCAGTGCTGTGTCCCACACAACAAAGGAAACTGTCCCTAGAATAAGGACACGGGTTTTCACAATGTCTCTGTATTGCATGAGGACACACATATGCCTGCCATGTCCATATTTGTACAATCCAGAAACAACTCTAGATACGAGGTGTGAGTGATAGCTCTTTAATTTCTTCTTGCATTCCTTTAATGATACCTGGGCCCCAGGAAGTGACATTAAGAAATAGAAAAAAAAAAAAAAAAAAAAAAACCTAGATTATTACCAAATACAAATATGCATTTGGGTTCAAATTGAGGGGGAACATTCACCCTTTAGACTTATCAAGTTTTAGAGGCTGCATTATTTATTGGATAGGGCCCTGTTTTACAGCCACATAGATGTGAGTTCACTTTCAAGCTTTGGTATTTGGGGATGCCCTTGGGCAAGTAGTTTGATTATATCTGAGCCTTAGTTTCTTCATCTGCAAAATGGGACCAGCACATCCACTTTGCAAGACTGCTCTTACTATAAGTGGTAACTTAACTGACACATAGTTGGCAATTGATGAATGACAGTTTTTACAGACCTACCATCCCTTATCTGCTGTTCCAAAATCCAAAATATTCTGAAATCCAATGTGTTTTTGCTAACTCATTGGACAACAAAATCTGACCTTTGACTCTGAGCAATATAACCTGGCTTGAACTGCTTCTAGGCTATATATAGTCTCTTGACTGTTAATTGGAATTTTACACAAATGTTTCACTACAAGACTATCTATGGGTTTGAGTATGGGGGTGCTGCTCCAGACCCTGCTGGAGGTTGTGCATAATAAATGAAATATGTACTAAATTACCCTTTAGACTATGAAAAATTCTGAATTCAGCAAACATATCCAGCCCCAATGGTTTCAAATAAGGAACTGATGACCTATTTTAGCAGTAGGGTTGGAAAATTCCTTAATGTCCATTTTATCAAAACACATACTGAAAATGGAAATCCTTTCTACTGAATTCCTGATTCACAGTAACCCTTTTTCAGACCCTTTTTTTGTGTGTGTGATTTTCTGATTTGGATGAGGTTGACCATTTGATAGCAGCCTGGTTCCCTGATCTGATGGTTAGAAAGTTATTTCTCACCCTGAACTAAAATCTGCCTCCCTGTAAATTTTACTTGTCCCTGTTTTGCCAGTCGAGATAACAAAGGACAGGCCTGTTCCCTCTTCCAAATGACTACCCCCTCAAATATTTGAGGAGTATTGCCATATGCTTTCTTAAGCTTTCTCTTACTCAAGCAAAATAATCCTACTTCCTGCAACCAGTCTCTATGTAACACATTTCCAGTCCTTTTCCAAGTACTCTTTCTTTTGTCAATTTCCCCCTTAACATGTATTATCTAGAATTTAAACTATTGTGAATTTTGTTCTTTAAAAAATCTGATCACAACGGTTCATAATCAAAATCATCATCTTTGGCCCCAAACAGTATCTTGGTAGGGACTGAAGCTTTGTATAGTGGATGACTCAGACCCAATTTGAATTCTGAGGCATCCATTTAATAGACCTTAGGCAAGTTATATAATTTCTCAGACCCTCAGTGTCCTTATCTGTACAATGGGAATACTGCTAGCTTTGTGATAATGCTATTAGGATTAAAGATAACACCTAAAGAGTGTCTAGACATTGCCTGATGCAAAGTAGGTAGCTAATGATTGGTTATGATTATTAGAAGTTTAATAAATCATCCTTCCCATCATCATCACTTTTTTAATGTTTTCTAGGCCAATGTAAGTACTATCAAAATCCCATATAAATCTAAAACATCAGTGGGTTTATTTTTAAGTCTGAAGTACATGAAAGTATTCTGTCATTGTGAAGGTACAACTTGTGTAATAAGCAGTTTCTGCCAGTCTTAAAAGGAAGTCATCAAATACCCTCCCCATCTCTTTGGAACCAAATGTAGCTTTTGGGACAACTTGATTGGCACAGGCACTCACATCTGCATCTTTCAGATACACACCAAAAGTTCTACTTTTGTGTTTCAGCCTAGGATGCAAGTAAATTCCAGACTGCCTTGCTTCTCAATCTGAGACTGTGCAGCCTGTGCGAATGCCTACAAGTGTGCAGAGTAGGGCCATAAATCATATTTTGATCAGTGCCAAAAACTTGATGCCAGAGAACATCTTGACATTACTATCAGTGGATGTTGTATCCTATAATTAAGTGAAATCGGTTTGTAGACAAGTTCTTCTTAAGACGGAGCTCTCCTTTCGTGGGAGCATAATCGGAATGAGCTATTGCTCTCATTAAGTTACTTGGCAATACATCACCCGTGTGACCTGTCATTCTAATGATGCATTAGTCTAATTCATCAACAGGGTGAATCCCACTAATAAGGTGCTACTCTGGAGGCTGAGCCATCCAGCGCAGAAAGCATCCAGGGGCAGCTGTATGATGAAGGGCCCAGGTGGCTCTGTATAATGGATTTCCTCCCATCCTCCATACTGTATGAAGTTCAGCTGCTCTGAAGCTATCTAAATCAATGCCCAGCTGTCCCCAGGTTCTTCTAATTTACCTTTCTGACTAATCCCTGATTTCTTTACTGGTCCAAGAATATCTGACTTTCACGCTGTTGGGTTTGTAGCTGAACCACTTGGTTCTTTCCTGAAAAGTTAGACTTTGAGAAAACTTAATTTCACAGCTGCCATTGTCAGAGCACCTCTAGATTTCTTTGTAATTTGTGCCATATATGATTCTAAAATGGATTAACAAAAAAACAAAAAGGAGATTCATACAATGATGCCACTCCAGTAAAAAGAAAGTAGGAGATAATTATAGTAAAAACCAAGGTTACCATATTTAATGAAATTGAGTATTATCTCTACCTCTTTGCTTTCTGGCAGCAAAAATAAAGGAATGATTGGTTGAAAGGATGAAAAACATTTTGTTTGGAGGCTTCCTTTCTAATATTAAATTCTAAGAAGGATTTTTTATTTGGATCCCTACTTAAGGGAGCTTGAAGAATTTAATGGACTTCGCCTTCAGGGGCACTATTAATGAAAACGCAATAATATTCTTCAAATAGAAAGCTTTTATTCTAAATGTTTGATAAATCTAATGGTATTTATAATTAAAACATTATCAATTTAAGGCATTTTCTGTAAACAGCAAAGCTAATATGGTTCAGGCTTATAACCTACTTTTGCCGTAGAGTTAGGAAAACTTGATGGATAGAGCCATTTCTTTCAGTTGTTTTTCTTTAGTGTCACTTTTGTCCTCTGAACTTTTTTCAGATGAATAATTTTTTATTTTCCAGCTTTGCTGAAGTATAATTTACAAACAATAAAATTCACTTTTTGTAATTGCATGTCTTGATGGATTTTGATAATTGTACATAAAAATTTCGCCACCACCACAATTGAGATATTGAGCCATTCCATAACAACAAAAAGTTCCCTCGCACCCCTTTTACAGTTGCTACTGATCCCCAAACAAACCCACACCCAGCCCTAGGCAACTACTGATCTCCTTCATGTCGCTGTAGTTTTGCCTTTTCTAGAATTTCATATAAATAGACACATGCAGGACATAATCTTTTGGGATTTGACTTCTTTCACTTAGCATCCATATTTGTTGTATATATTCATATTTTGTTCTTTTTTATTGCTGAATAGTATTTCATCAGGATTTATTTTTATGAGAAAATTAGAGGATATTAAGAGTAGTTAGTAGAAGCAATATCCATATGAATTTGAGAACAAGAATAGAGGTAGCAAGTTGTATTCTTGCTTGAATGGAGAACAAATGCCTTCTCTTCCAATATATTTTTTTGATACTTTAGAGGCAAGCTTGAAAGCCAAGTGGTGGCAGGAACTATACTCTCTAGCCTGCCATTTTATCTCCAGTATCTAGCCCAGTGCCTGCACTTACTAGGTGTTTAATAAATCATCATTAAATGAGTGATTGGAGAAATTAGATGCTCATTGTCCATGTACAATAGTCACATGTAGAGTGAGCAATCCTTCAAAATAAGAAACAGTGGAATATAAAGAGAAGGTCACATTAGTTACCATTTATTGAGCACTTATCATAGAAGTGCTTGTAAAGTGACCTGGGGACTCTTCACACATTTCATGTAATTACCTATTTTCAGCTCAATCACCTGTGCATTTTAAAAATGTTTTTGAACCACTGTATTTTGTCTTGAATTCCCAGCATTGGGCTAACCAACTTAGAACATTTAACACACACCAACCTTTTATTTGCCTTAAAGGTATTTCTAAATATTTAGTAATTTTCTGAACTATGCTCTCTCTTCATTTCCAAGAGCTTTTCTAAGCATATGAAAATAGAATCAGAGAATGGAACAATTGGAAAGAAAACACTAGAATGTTGACCCTTGATGATGGTCTTGTCTGATGTCCTTTTTATAGAAGGAGAAACTGAAGTCATAAAATGTGCTGCCCCAAATCACACAACATTTAGTGGTAAATTTTGTGCCATTGAAGGTGAATTTTGTTAATATCCTATTAATCAAATAAGCAAGCAGTGAGTATTCTGCATTGCACTGAAAGCAAATGGGAAATCTCTTAGTTCAATTGTTCATGTCCACACTTTACTCAGGGAAATTGAGAGTGTGCATTCCGTCTCAATTGAATGATAGAACATTTTAGAACACATCAAGGAAAAAATGAACTTTTACAAATAATGGCAATATAAGCTTGAATTAGAATCCTTGTCAAGTCAACGAAAACAGATAAGTAAAAGAAGGGCAGATTCTCTACTGCATTCAGACCAAGCCCCAATTTGACTATATACCTCAGTGGTGTCCAATTATTTGCCTTGAACTAAATCTTTGTGTGGCCTTTAAGATTAATTCTCTTTGTAACATCACTAAGTATTCCAGAAATTAAGTGCTCAGGTGAATTAGAATTCATCAAGATTCCTAATAGATTCAACTTGCATTATGGACCATATCTATGCAGCTTAGCATTCTCAGGGAGTGAATTCAACAGGTATAGTATCTTTAGATGAAGGCCTCTGCAGCTCTCTAAATTTCAAAGATCTGGTGAGCTGCTAAGATTAATTAAGTTACTATACCATAACAGAAATGTTGAAGTCTCTCAAAATAAGATAGTCATAAGATAGAACATCATAGTTTGTCTTTTAAAGGGTTTATATGGAATTTTATGATATACTGTTAAATGTGAGGAAAAATTGTACATACAAAATGGCAACCAGATGAAATAGAATAGACATACACACTAACATAATCACGCACTCTCACAAAGAGAAAATCACACCAATATTGGCAGTACTCATTTCTGGTGAATACATTATTTTAATGTTCTTTGATTGGAATGTTAAAAAAGAAAAGAATTGAATAACCTCTGACAATTCACTGAACAACAACTCGGCACACATTACAAATTTGTATGTTGCAAAATATGTTTGGCTGTCTTCCCTAATGAGGATGTGCTTATCATCCCTACAATCAGGGAGAGGTAGTGGAGTTGAGAATATATTTATTGTATGCAAAATTAATTTTTAAGTCTTTGGTGGTTTTAAATGTTTATGGGTAAGTATAATTAACAATTATAGTGGTTTTTTTGGTAAGCTACCCATATGAAAAATTCCATATTATAGAATATGTAAAGAAAGAAATGAGTGTTTACTTTTCTAAAAGATTTGCCATAAGAATTTTTTTAATAACGTGTTTTCCTTGTTCAATAGATAATCAGTAGAGTTACAAATATCTGCAATTAGGCTTTGTGGTTACTCTATAAAATTAGGCACTTCTATTATAGTATCTGAGTTTATTTTATCAGGTATTACAAAAAAAGAGGCTTTATTAAACAAACAATGGAGCTAGAACATAATTACTTTAAAATAGCAGTGAACTTTCTCTGACTTCTGGATTATTTAGTTTTACCTGCAAGTAGGCTCCATTGCAATATTTCTTTTAGGGATAAGTGCTATGGGCAATCCCTTTTGAAAAAAAAAAAAAAGATCAGCTTTATAATGAATTTCTCAAGCATTTTATAGAGCCCTCTACATAAGTTTTCTTGTTTTATCAGAACTAAACCTCTAAAACTGCCAATCCTTATGTGTTAACATAATCTGTACTATATATGTGACAGCTGAACAAGTACAACATCTGCTGAGTGACGTGAATTTGATTTTACATTCACCTTGTCTTCAAGCAGGTTGGCTGCTGTCTGAATTGCTACTGGGTACTCAATCAAAAATAGTGTCTCCCTTTACCTTTCTGGCAAGTTCTCCCAGCCTCCGTGTACCTTCCTACCAGGCTGCTCTGTGACTCAAACACCTGGAGACACACCAGAAACAGATCAAGATGTGACAGGCTCAGGAGGGCTGAATGCAGGAACTTTGGAACTATCCACATTTTACCCATAATTGTTCTTCAGGAAGATGTCACTCTGTGGTCTTTCTCCCAATTCAAAGCAGGCCTTGCTGGAAGAGACCAGCTATATGAGCCTCCATGACATTTAACCTTAGCAAGATCATTGTTGATTGGTTTATTTAGGTGTTTTGCTTTTCCTAATGACCCCAGATCCTACTTTCAAGTTTTCATCTCTTATCCAGAAGCTGATGGTTAGGCATTGTAACAAGACTGCTTGAGGAGATTCACAGTCCTGGAAGGACATGTCTGCAATTTAAAAGATGGACATTAATGGACTCATGGTCTCACTAATGAAGTAACTAGGTTTGCTGAGATGATATTTTAAAAAATAAACAAGAAATCAATATAAGTCTGAGTATTTTGCCTTGAGTTAAAGCAAACAAAGGAAATGTGATCAGGAGAAAAATTTCTTCAACAAAATAACTCATATCATTAGCTTGTCATTTGACTAAGCAGAGAATCTATAATATGTAGATGTTCAAAAGGTAAATGTATTGATATTTACCTTAATTTATGATCATAAAATACTGCAGAAACTTCATATTATTCATTAAGTGTTAAAAGGCCCTTGTTCATGCCGATTGTTTCCCCAAAGTTCACAATTAGGATCATGCTACATATACACCTCTGCAACTGGGTTTCTTCTCTTGTTTTTCCACATTACATAATGCAGATATACTCCAAAGTGGCTCACTCATATTTCTTCCCGTTCTATCACAATCACTTTGTTTTATTATTAGGTTTGCATTGAGGAAATTTATGACATTTACATTGCCCATTATCATCAGCATTCTCATAGCAGTTCTTCCTTTAACTTTCTAAATTTAGATGGGATCAATTCTCACTGACAGCCTCTTTGCTTTACAGTTTCCCTTTCTTGAATTGTATCTTCATTCATTTCTTGATATGCTGGATTCCATCATAAACCAGTATTTTCCAAGTATTCACTTTTTTTTTTTTGAATGACTTTCTTTGTCTTTAAAAGCCACTGAAACTTGGGTCTATTAGTTTTACTTTCCTTCAAAAATCAATAGACATTGTCAGTGTCTTCTAGGAGTAAATGTTCCCATCAGGAAGTTTAATACCAGCTTGACTTTTATCTCTTGTAGGTGATTTCCTACTTTTTGTCTTAATACCCTCAGATTTTGTTTCTCTATCTCTGCACTTAAAAGACTTTGCAAGAAGTCTAATTAGAGTCTAATTCTTTGCTGGCTGACAATTCCTTAAATATTTTTTCTGGGAAAAAAAATGCTGTGTGCTATTTGGATCTGAAGATTCAGGTCTTTTTCTTAGGAAATCTTTCTTCTCATGCCTTTAAGATTTTGGTTTTTTATTTTAATGTTCACCTTGGTTCCATTTGCCCCCGTTCTCTGATTTAGGGATACTTATCATCTCTACTCTGTTTGCCATATCTTGTATTGCTTTCATTGATTTTCTTTTCTTTTTTCATGCACAATCCAGGAATTGAACTTGGTCTCCCACATTTAAGGCGAGCATTCTACCACTGCATGCAACCACCCATGCAACCTTTTGATATTTATTTTTCCTTTGTATTTATGGTATTTTCTCATACCTGTCTTCCATGTCATTGCCTCTATTTTCAGCAATACCCATCCTACTTCTAGCTACTGTAGTTTCCTTTCCTTTAATAATGATTTTATTTTTATGTTCAGTTTCTTTTTCTCACGTGGTGAGGTATCATCTCCTTGACTCATCTCTTCTTTCATCTCTTGCACTGATTCTTTGATATTGCCTTTAGCCACCAAAGATTCCATGTTTCCCTTAATTTTTTATGAGTATAGAGGAATATCTGTAGTCTTCTTCATTTCCAGTCACCTGAAATGTATTGATTGCTTGTTTTGTTCCTTTTTTTACTTCTTTTGGTGGGAGGCAGAGGAGTGAATGGTAACTGTGTGCAAGAATCCTTGTTGCTTGCAAGGCATCTACATGTGGCTTTCTGTTTGCTCACAAGTAATATAAGCAAAAGCCTGCGTGTGGGGAGCATTTGAGAATAGCAAGGACACTCTCACTGATGTACCTTCTGCTTTAGAAGAAAATTTTTCCTTTTGGAGAACAAATACCTATGGCAGATACTGGGATGGTGCATAGTGAAGTTCCCTTACCAACAGGCAATTTGTTTCTTTTCATTTTTCCTCTTGTTCCTTTTCTGTTTACCTCTTCTCCAGTAAATGTCTTAGGAGTTGCAATAAGTCAGAACTCTACAGGAACATTTTCTCTGATGTTCTGTCCATTCAACTCCATCCTCACTCTATTAATTAAAGAACTATTGCCTGGGTCCCTAAGGTCTCTCTAACACCTTTGCAAAGATTGTACCCTGCGAGAGAAATCTGAAAAGACTTATTAGCATTTATTTCTTCCCTCAATTTGGAGCAAATGTCATTATCTTTGGAAAACTGTCGCCATAGTCTGTGATTTTTGGCTATAGTTGTTTCCTAATTTAATTATAGATTGCATTTTCTATTCTACTTTTAATTCCTCTTTTCATTTTCATGAGTTTCAGGAAAGGGAATATGCATGCCTTTACTTTATCATCATTAACTATATGAGTTTCATGTTACTTCTTGTAGGTGTACAAAAATACAAAGATTCCTAATTTGAATTTGATAAAAATAAAAAGTCCTCCCAAATCAGTGATTAAAAACTGAAGTTTTCCATAAACCACCACCATTTGTAATGACTGTTTACAAATTGGTATCTTTTGCTGATTTTGTCCACCCTAATATGGAAGTAAGCATTCCACCCCAATAATTGCCAGCTATATTGTGCAGTGGTAAAGAGATGTGTGGACCTTTTGGTACTTCTTCCCTCTTAAAGATAATGTGATTCTGTTGTATATTCATGAAATTAAATCTCATGCTTTAAATTAGTGCCCCCCCCCTCCCTTTTAATGCAATAGACTTTTTCCCCAGCAGTCATTGTTAGAAAGCATTACATTGAGCATTCAAGATTAATTCCCTGGCAGGTCAAGAGGAGAACAGCATGTAGCCAATCCCACCTCAGTGTTCTTTCTTAATAGCTTTGGCACAGTGTGAAAGAGTAAACAGTTGTGACAAGGGATGTAATGGATGAGTTGGGAGTGACAGGTCACCCCAACTGAAGCTCATCCTCTCTTTAAGTATACTCCGTAATGAAGTATACAATAGATTTGAGATCATCAAAGACTTATATTATAAACCATATTTCTGGGGTGGGGAAAGATCTTAAGTAAATATATTATGAATGATGGTGCCTCATGACACCAAAGAAATAAAAATAAATATTGAATGAAGTATGGTTATCCTGAAGTTTAACTACCAGCCAGGAATTCCTGGTATTAATAAGATAAGATCCCTTTCTCTCTTCTCTTTCCCCAACCCCATGCTTGCTTATACACACACACACACAAATCCTATTATAAGTGGCTTTATTTCTTAACAATTACTTGGGAAAGAGTGATTTTATAACTATTAAGGACCATAAGCTTCATGGCACATTTTTTCCAAAAAAAGTTAATATATCTCATGCCTTTTTATGCAGTGGGAACCCACAGATACAGAAGAAATAGATTAATGATCATGCTGCCCCTCCTAATTTCACAGGCTTATAAATAAAAATGGGATACTTGCCCCTCTCCCTCTAATTCCTAAATCTCAGAGAGATAGAATGACAAGATGGAAGTTGGCTAAATAATTTATCCAACATAAATTTTTATTCAACCCTGCATGAGCTGTTTCAAAGAAAAGTTAAATCAGCCCAGTTAGGTTATATTTGCCTAGTGGTCACTTCCTGCCATTAATAAATATTACAGGTATATTTATTTAGCCCTTACTATGTGCTAGGTACACTGGTTGACATTTTACACACATCGTCTGGTTTCATCTTCCCACATCAGAAGTATTCTCTCTTCACCTTACAAGCAGCTGAGCTTTGCTCAAGGTCACAGCCTGGATGAAAACCAGAGTCTTCTGACTCCAGGGCCCACAGTCTCTAGCTCTACAATATATTGTTGTAAGTGTTGTCCAATATGGTAGCCTCTGGCCACCTGTAGTTCCTGAGAATTTGAAGTGTGTCTACTATGATGGAGGAATTAAAGTTTTCATTTAATTTTAAATTTAAATAACCATGTGGGACTAGAGGCTATTTAATCTGAAGACCAAACTTAGATCTAGTTGGTCTTCTGTAAGATTTCTGTTTTCTCAAATAATCATTGATAGCATTAATAGCTTAATTTCTCAAGAATAACTACCTAAAAGGTCTTGTTGGCAACGTGTTTTATACACCTTAACATGTGAGTAAGCATTCTATTTCAGTCATCTCTGACTGTACGGCACAGTGGCAAGCTACTACATTTCAAGGTCATAGGGCACTGGCTGCTTTTTAGCAAAGTGAGGAAATGATCTACAGAGATATCTGGGTTTGACTTACCTGTCTTTGTTGCTTCTAAATAGGAAGGAACAGTGTGGTTTTAAGTTAGATAACTAAATGAAGGTTCAAAACTCTTCTGTTTTCCTAAGCAAAGCAGGCATTGCCTGGGGGCCCTGTGCCTTGATGAATTGTCTTGTAGTTTAACATTCCAGAAGTGTTGAGCTCCTAATTTCAAATGTGTCTTTGGCATAGGCCTTAAAGTATTAACAGCAAAGTGTAAACTTGTTCTTGGTTATTGGGTGTGAAAGATCGTTTATTTTTATGTGTTTGTTTGTTTATTTGTTATAAGGAAAGGGTTTTCCCAAGAGCTTGGAGCTAGTAATACAAATTTATAAAGCACATTATATGTTTTGATAAGATTTTCTTATTTTCCTGAGACTTTAGGAATAAAGAAGTTCTAGAGATATCTTAGTTCTCATTCAGTGTATTGGTACATAACAAATTACCCCTACTTTAAAGACTCAAAAAAAAAAAAAACAACAAAATTTATCATCCTACAGTTTTCTTGGAGCAAGAATCAGAACAGTTTAACGGGATGATTCTGGATCGGAGTCTCTGGAGAGCATAATCAAGGTGCTGGCCAAGGTTGCAGTGATCCCAGGCTTCACTGGGTCTGGAGACCCACCTCCAGCTCATTCATGTGACAGGCAGCAGGGAGCTTCGGCTCCTCACTACTGGGCCTCTCCACAGGGCTGACCATGGCCTGGGATTCCCCAAGAGCCAGTGATCTGAGCTGGAAGTGGCAGTGTTTTAAGACCTAATCTCAAAAGGGACATTCCATTGCTCTTGTGTATCCTATCAGCCATACTGACCCACCCTGGTAAGACGTGGGAGAGCTTACACCAGAGTGTGAAGTAAGAAAAGAGGGATGATTAGGGGCCATCTGGAGGCCAATGAGCCAAATCCAGTAACCTCATTTTTTTAACCTTTTTTTAATTGTGAAATATAACATATATACAAAAAAAGGAATAAATTTCCAAGGACATTTTAACAAATAGTTATAGAGCAGATTTAAAAGTTTTGTATGGGTTACAGTTCCACAGTTTTTCAAGACACTAGAGACTACCAGAAATATCAATATAATGATTCAGCAGTCATACTCATTTGTTAAATCCCCTCTTCTCTTTAAATAGCATGTATAAATAAAAGCAAGAAATTTCAAAGTACATTACAACCATCAGTTGTAGACAGATTTCAGAGTTTGGTATGGATTACAATTCCACAATTTTAGGTTTTTATTTCTAGCTGCTATAAGATACCAAAGGCTAAAAGAAATATCATTATAATGATTCAGCACTCATAGTCATTTGTAGACTCAACCTTTTCTGTATAACTCCACCATCACTTTTGATCTTTCTCCCATTCTTTAGGGGTATTTGGGCGATACCCATTCTAAATTTTTCATGTTGATAATATGGGATAGGTGGATGGAACTAGTTGAAGTTCAGGAAGGGCTGACCCCATCTGGTCCAGGGACCCACCTGGAGGTTGTAGGTTTCTGGAAAGTTACCCTAGTGTGTAGAACCTTTGTAGGATCTTATATATTGTCCTAGGTGTTCTTTAGGATTGGCAGGAATGGTTTTGGTTGGAGTTTGGCAAGTCCTGATAGGTACAGCAAGGTCTAACCTTAAGTTGTGTTAAAGTAACCTCCAGAATAAGCTCACAACTCTATTTGGACTCTCAGCCACTAACACCTTATTTTTTATACTTCTTTTTCCCCTTTTTGTCAGGACTGCATTGTCAGTAACCTCATTTTATTCAGATATTAGTTGTACTTAATGAAAGAAGGATCACTTATTTGTACCAGTTCATATTTTATTAATTAATCCAAAAATAGTTATAGCAAACTTGAATCATGGTCCTATAACATATAAAGGTAGAATTAAATACTAAACAAACAATATACTTCAAATGTCCACACTCTTTGCCTTCATGACCTAAAATGTTCTTTGCACTAAAACCCACACTTTTTGGTATACAGTTCTATGAATTTTGACAAGCACATGAAGTTGGATAACCACCACCACAATAAAGATACAGAATATTTCCATCATGTAAAAAAAAAAAAAACCTCAAAGCCAGCCTCTCCAGAACATCAACTAGTTCCATCCCCTATCCTATATTATGGACAGCCCCTTTCAAGATGAAAAAGTTAGAATAGGCATAGCCCAAATACCCCTAAAGAGTGGGAGAAAGATCAAAGGTGAAGGTGGAGTTATACAGAAAAGGTAGGGTTTAACAAATAGGTTGATGAATCATTATATTGATATTTCAATTGGTCTCCAGTACCTTAGAGCAGTTAGAAGTAAAAATCTAAAATTGTGAAATTGTAAACCATACCAAATTCTGAAGTCTGTTCTACAACTAATTGTAGCAATGTACTTTGAAATTTATTGCTTTTTTGTATATATGTTATCAGAAAAAAAAAAAGAGAGAGAAGGAGGAGTATAACAGAGAAGATAGGAGTCAACAAATGAGTATGACTGCTGAATCATCATATTGATATTTCTTTTGGTCCCCATGTCTTGGAGCAGCTAGAATAAAAACTGAAAAATCATGGAACTGTATCCTATACCAAACTTTAAAATCTGTTCTCTAACTATTTGTTAAAATGTACTTGGAAATTTTTGCTTTTTCATATATATGTTATGTTTCACAATTTTTAAAAAATCCTTGAGTTTTTTTTCCCAGATATCTTATAAATGGAATCATGCGTTATATAACCTTTGAGTTTGACTTATTTCACTTAGCATGATGAATTTGATTCATCCACACTGTTGCTTATATCAATATGTCATTCTTTTAAATGGCTGAGTAGTATTCCATTGTACTAGTTATTCCATTCTCTATATAAAGGACATATGCCACCTCTGTGTTTGTCCTTTCATCAATATCATATTGTGTTGATTGTTGTAGCTTTACCATAAGTTCTGAAATCAGATATTATGTGTGATTGCTCCAATTTTGTTCTTCCTCAAAATTATTTTAGACTTTAGTTCCTTCGCTTTTGACACAAGTATAGAATCAGCTTATCCATGTCTAAAAACAAGTCTGCTCAGATTTTGAATGGGATTCTGTTTAATCTATATAAAAATGTCAGGAAAAATTGGCATCTTGACAATATCAAGATTTACAATCCATGAATATTGTCTGTTTTTCCATTTATTGTCTTCTTTGATTTCTTTCAGTTTAGTAATTTTTAGCACACAGATCCTACCCATATATTTTTAGATTTATATTTAAGAACTTTTCAGTGGAATTATAAATGTTACTTCTAACTTTTTTATTTGCAATTATGTATTGCTGGTGCAAGCAATACAACTGATTTTTTTATATATTGGTCTGTATATTGTGATCATGTTAAACTCACTTATTAGTCCTAGAGGGGTTTTGTGGGTTCTTTTGTAGGTTTCTTGGAATTTTCTATGTAGGCTATTATCTCCTTTGTGTGTAGGTACAGTTTTATTTCTCTTATTTTTATTTGTCTTCCTTGTTTTAGTGCACTGGCTTTGACTACCAGAACAGTGTTGAGTAAGAGTAGTGAGGGCAGACATCCTTGTCTTGTTCCCAATATTAATGAAATAGCGTTCAGCTTTTCTTCCCTAAAACATAATGTAAGTTGAAAGGTTGTTGTACATGCCTTTTATCAGGGTAAGAGCAGTTATTTTTATTCCAGGTTTACTGAGAGTTTTTATCATGAATGGATGTCAAATTGTATCAAATATTTTTTCTGTATCTATTGAGAAGCTTATGTGATTTTTCCTTGTCAATCTGCTACTACCATTAGATTAATTGATTTTTAAATGTTGTGACAGCCTTGTTTCCTGGGCTATAACCCACTTTGTTGTGATAGTTTATTCTCTTTATATTTTTCTGGATTCAATTTATTAATATTACGTTTGAGGATTTTGAAGTCTGTTCAAGAGGAATATTGGCCTATAGTTTTCTTTCTTTTCTAGTTTTGCTATCAGAGTAATAGTGGCTACATAAAAAAAGTTTGGAGGTATTATTTCTTCTTCTCTTTTCTGAAAGCGATTGTGAATAATTGGTGTTGTTTCTTATTAAGTATTTGTTAGAATTCACCAGGAAAACCATCTGGGTCTCGTGTTTTCTTTGTTGGAAAATTTTTAGCTTTTAATTCAATTTATTCAAGATTTATAGGACTATTTGGCTATATATTTCTTCTTGAGTGAGTTTATATCATTAAAGTAATTAGTCCATTTTATCTATGTTTGTCAAATTTAGTGTCTATAGAATCTATAGTGATATCCTCCCTTTCATTCTTAATATTGATCATTTGTGTCTTTTCCCATTTTTTGGTCTGATTAGATGTCTATCAATTTTATTGATCTTGTCAAAGAACCAACTTCTGTGTTCATTAACTTTTTCTATAGATTTTCTGACTTCAATTTCATTCTTCCCTACTCTTTGAGTGTGTTCCATGCATGTGTGGCTTTAAATGTGAGTCCAGGACATGTGTGAGTTCATAGAAATATACAGAAAGTTCCCTTTCTCCAGTGATCCCTTCCCTGTGGGATTTCACACACTTCAACCCCAGAAGGATCTCTTTCTCTGGTGCCCCTGCCCACAAAAGAAAACAAAGAAAGGATTTGTCCTTCTAAACTGTTATGCCTTTCTAAGTGGCTCCGTTCACACTTGGGATGAAGAACCAGAAGAAATAAGGGGGGAAGAATTTACAGGGATTCCCCCTCACACTCTTCAGACCTAGGGCCCCCTTTTCCTGCTTTATCTGACCTGAGAGGCAGGTTTTCTCTTGGAGTTTTAGGTAAACCACACCACTGCTGCCACTGTAGCTGTGCCTCTCTCTACCCTACCTCACCCTCCATTTAAGTTTCCCAGGCTGCTCAAGCAAATATCATAAAATGGATCGCGATAAACAATAGTTGTTTATTCTCTCATAGTTTGAGGCTGGGAAAGAGTCCAAATGAAGGCACCATCAAGGTGATGTTTTCTCCAAAAACTGTGACATTCTGGGGCTGGCTACCAGTAATCCTTGGTCCTTAGTTTGTCACATGGCAAGGCGCATGGTGGCATATCCCTGTCTCTCCCTTCTCTTCCAGATTATCGAACTTCAGCTTCCTGAGGCTTTCTGTTTGTGTCTGAATTTCATTCCATTTATAAAGGACTCCAGGATAAGAGCCATCCTGATTGGGCTGGGCCACACCTTAACTGAAGGAACTGTTTCAAAAGGTCCAACATGCATGGGTTCACACCCAGAGGAATGGATTAGACTTAAGAACATGTTTTTCTGGGGTACATACAGCCTCGAACCACTATAATCCCACATCAGTACCGCTCCATGACTAGGACTGTTCTCAGAACCAGTCTGGGAGAGAAAAAAATGGGGAAAAAAAAGGCAGGTATTCTGTCAGCAACTTCCTGGTCCTGTGGTCATGAGAAGGGGTTTCTCAGAATTTTTGCTGGCCGTGGTCACTGGTAATTGTACAATTCAGGCTGCTGGGCTACCCTCAGTAAGCTGGGAAACTAAACAGGTACTGGTCATTCTTCAAATTTTGACTTTCCTCACTGTTGGCCTGTTATCTAGTTTTTAGTGTCCTCAGATAGTGTTTCTATTTTTTTTTTTTCTGGGGTCTCTACTTGTAATATGTAGGAAAAATAGTCTCTAAAAGACGTACTCCATCTTGGGCTTGTACTGTTAAGTTCTTGCCATTATATTTAATGAGAAAACTTTTACTCAGGAGTCCAAAGAAGCTTCTGAAAGTTATGTTTAGAGTGACAGTAGATTCAAAAAATTATATTTAAGGTGAAACAGGATATTCAACTATTAAAAAAAAAAAAAAAAAGCAGCTTTCTCTTTATCAGAAAGAGAATGGTGTCCCAGCAAAGAATTCTAGGTAAGGTGAAGGATGTTCACTCTTCATTGTGAAGGAATTTCAATTGCCTCTTTCCTGTGTCTGTAATAGTCATCATGCTTTTTACTTACTCAAATCACAGACAAAACATTTCATTGATGTAATAAGCAAGTCTGGTGTTTCATGTGGTTAACCACTTTTCTATTCCTTATTATAGTCCTTGAATGAGGTTACAAGGTAATAAAGTAGAGTAAAGAAACACACACAAATACATGATGTGGAAACACTTTGCTATAAAAGCTTTTCTTTGACTGTTATTCACTTTTTTATTTGTATATTGAAATATAAATATAAATCTCATGATTTTTCCCATAGTACTTATTTCTGTGACTAAACAATGCCAAATTTTACTCTGTTTATTCAAATACTAGAGACTTTCATCACCTCTGTTTTTTGTATTAAAAACTCCAAAACTATATAAATCAAACATCTCTAGATGCTTTATAAGACCATCAACTCCAAGTCTACATAACCTGAAGAAAACAAGTACATGTGAATTTTTTGAGGAGATCTTAGTTTAAACTCCATCTTGGCCTTTCTAGATATCCTCTCTGAATATTCCTCAGAAATCTCATTCACATTTCTGATGTATTTGTGATGTACTTATTTCATTGTACAAATGAACAACTTTAGATCTCTATGCCCTGCTACATTCCTAAATATTAACTGTGCCAAGAGCAATGCTAATGCTAAAATTAGAGCTGTGAACCAAAACAATGGAGGCAGTAGATGGGTGGAAACCCCCACCTAATTTTACTCAACAGCATTTAATATCCAGATGATTTCAAAGACAATGATATCCTATTTATTCTTACCTCAAAATAGCACATGCTTTCTATTTCTGTGGCCAAATATCCATTCTGTTGACCTCTAAAGAGTGTTAAACCCTGGAAACAAAAACTCTGAACAGTATATAAATGGCAATTATCTTACTAATAAAAACAGAAAGAAAGGAAGGGGGAAAAAGGAAGGGAAAAGGAGGAAGAAGAAAAGAAAAGGAGCATCCCTTTTCCCTTTCACCATGCGTTTGAAAACATATGAACTGCTGGCATTCCAAACTACTGACATTTATATACATGTGTGTAACAGAGAAAATAAATACTAAAATTTACATCAATATTTGATTTGGAATTAGGTAGGGAGATGCAAGAAAAGAAAGCAGAACTCTTCCCTCAACAATTTTTCATAAAAAGTGCTAGGACCTTTTTTGAATTTTGATATTATTTATTTGCAAAATATTGCATCAGTTCTTATGGTTTACATGCTTTTCTAAGATTATAGCTTTCATTTAAAACCCCAAAGATTTTAAGAATAACATTCTTCTGATAATTGTCTGCTGTCTTATCCTCCTATTTCTTCATCTAACTCTAAATACTGGTGATAGGTCTTTCCATACTGAGCCAATCAGACTGCGAACATCCACATTTGTTGTTCTTCTGTACTCTTGGTATTGTTTGAAAGGGACTGCCTTAAGCTATTATCATAATTGCCATCAATCCACTTCGTAAAGTTCTCCTTTTATCTAAAAAGATTTCCTTTAATAGTTGAAAGCTTTCATGCATTAATAACTCACAGCAGAGGGATTCTACATAGAACGATATTCAGTATACTTTGGGAAATCCATTTAGAAATATGGCTACTAAAGAACTAAAATAATCTCATAATAAGTTGGTGCCATTTATTACATAATCCCTCAGTCTGACTTCCCAAAACAGCATTCTAAAATGGCTTGAAAGTAACCTGAATATTATTTTAATAAATACTCTGTTTCCTTTCCCTGTCTGGTCACTTTTATTTCTTTTCCTCTTTGCACTTCAACCTTCCACATGTCATTTGGCATTTTACTGTATCTTACAGGAGAATGAAAAACATAAACTTTAAACAGTTATTAGTTTTAATAGTCTAGTAGTCTTTGCTAAATATCTTCTTATAAAAATGTTGTGTTGTAAACTTTTGGTCAGTGACTCAGATCCTCTTTTATTTAAAATAGAAGCTCTTTTGAGATATAATTCACATACCATAAAATTCACACTTTTAAAGTATACAATTCAGTGGGCCTTAGTATATTCATAGGGTTGTGCAACCCTCACCACTATCTAATTCCAGAACATATTCATCATAGCCAAAAAACCCCACACCCATTAGCAGTCACTCCCCATTCCATCTCCCCTTATCCTCTGGCAAATGCTAATCTACTTTCTGTCCCTCTAGCTTTTCCTATTCAGGCTTCTTTCATCCAACATGGTATCTTCAAGGTTCATCTACATTGTATTGTGTATCAGTACTTCATTTCTCTCTATAGTTGAATAATAATCCATTATTTCACTAATAGCATTTTGTTTATTCATTCATCGGTTAGTGGATATTTGTATAATTTTCCATTTTTGGCTATTATGAATAATGCTTCTCTGAATATTTGCATATAAGTTTTTGTCTAGATATACGTTTTCAATTTTCTTGGATATATATCTAAGAGTACAATTGATGAGTCATATGATAACTCTATGTTCAAGTTTTTGAGAGACTGCTAACCTGTTTTCCAAAGCAACTAAACAATTTTACATTCCCGCTAGTAATGAATGAAGGTTCAATTTCTTCAGATCCCCACCAATACTTATTGCTATTTAATTTTCTGATTATAGCCATCCTACTACATGTGAAGTGGCTTCTCATGGATTTGATTAGTATTTCCCTGGTGACTATTGATGTTGAAAACTTTTTCATATGCTTATTGGTATTTGTGCATCTTCTGTGCAGAAATATCTATTGAAATACTTTACTAAATTTTTAAGAGGATCACTTGTCTTTTTGTTGTTGAATTACTAGAGTTCTTTACATATTCTGGGAACAAGTACCTTATGAAAATATAATTTGCATATATTTTACCCATTCTGTGGATTGTCTTCACCTCCTTCATAGCATCCTTTGAAGCACAAAAGTTTTAATTTTGTTGAAGTCAAAATTATTTTTTTTTCATTTTGCATATTCTTTTGGTGTCATGTCCAAGAAACTATTGCCTAATCCAAGTCATGAAGATTTACAGCTATGTTTTCTTCTAAGAATCTTCTTTTTTAGTGCTTACATTTAGGTGCCTGATCTATTTTTAGTTAATTATTGTATGTGGTGTGAGGAAGGAGTCCAACTTCATTATTTGCATGTGGATTTTCAGTTGTTCTGGTACCATTTGTTGAAAAGACTATTCTTTCCCAATGAATAGTTTGGGCACTCTTATAAAAAAAATCAAGTATCTATAAATGTAAGGATTTATTGGTGTATTCTCACTTCTATTCCAATCACCTATATGTCTTTGCTTATGCCAGTACCACATTGGCTTGATCACTACAGATTTGTGGTAAGTTTTGAAGTAAGGAAGAGTGATTCCTCTTTGTTCTTTTCAGAATAGTTTTGCTCTTCTGGGTCCTATGGATTTCTATATTCATTTTAGGATTGGTTTGCCAATTTCTGCAACAAAAAAAAATCAGCAGGGATTTTGATAGGGATTGTATTAAATCTGTAAATGAATTTGTGAAGTATTACCATTTTAATAATATTAAGTCTTTCAATCCATGAACATGGGATGTCTTTCCATTCATTTAGATCTTTTGATACCTTTCAGTGATGTACTGTAGTTTCCATTACATAAGTTTCTCAATTCTTTTGTGGAATTTATTCCTAAGTATTTTATTTTTTTATGCTATTGTAATTGGGACTGTTTTCTTAATTTATTTTCGCACTGTTCTTTATCAGTGTATAGAAATACAATTGATTTTCTGTATATTGATCTGGTATCCTGCAACCTTGCTAATTTACTTATGACTTCTAATGTTTTTGTTTTTGTTTTTTCCTTGCTTGCAAGGAAGCTCTTTCAGTTTATCTATATTTAAATCTTACTCTTCTAAAGAGAATGGTAATATCTAATCTGAGTTATAATAGTCCAGCACACAGAGCACACAGAGCAGTGTACAGTACAGTTCACTGTGCTGTACTCTAGCACAGTGAGGTCCCATTTTTTCTTCAGCATTCAGGCTCTATTTGGCAAGCACACCTAGCCAGAGGTACCATGAAGAAGTAAAGAATATACCTTCTGTCCCTTTTACCAGATTCTCAGCCTGTGACTGGGTATCTAAGTAAAGCTGAGCTCTTCCATAGGAGAGATCAAAGCCAAGATTGTGTATGGGAGGTAGAATATAGAATGTCCTGTTATCCCATTTGCCTCATCTCTAATCTGCCTTCTAGTACTGACAAAGATTCATGGATTTTAGGGGATTTGGGGTGCTTGTGAAATCATTAGTAAATGATTTATACTACAAATCCCTATTTGGTGTTTTTCTTCCTTTGGTCTTTGCCAATTAGAACCTAGAAGAAGGAGAGCTTAGTCTTAAAACTATTAATCATTTCCAGACGTTTGCCTGTCTTAAAAATGTAGCTTTCTGTAGCCAGAATTGACAAGCAAGTTTTACTGCTTTAGGAAATCCCATCTACTTGACTTAACTTTCTTTGAAACACTTAGAGACTCCAGATTGCATATGACCATTCCTTTATACTGAGTGGGCTAGAAGACTGTTCTAGTTTGCTAGCTGCTGGAATGCAATATACCAGAAACTGAATGTCTTTTAAAAGGAAGAATTTAGTAAGTTGCAAGTTAACAGTTTTTAGGCTGTGGAAATGTCCCAGTTAGAACAAGTCTATAGAAATGTCCAATCTAAGGCATCCAGAAAAAGATACCTTGGTTCAAGAAGGCCAATGAAGTTCAGGGTTTTTCTCTCAAGTGAGAAGGCACATGGCGAATATGGTCAGGGTTTCTCTCTCATCTAGAAAGGCACATGGCGAACATGGCATCATCTGCTAGCTTTCTCTCCTGGCTTCCCGTTTCATGAAGCTCCCCGGGAGGCATTTTCCTTCTTCATCTCCAAAGTCACTGACTGGTGGACTCTCTGCTTCTCGTGGCCACCACAGTCAGCTCTCTCAGAATCTCCTGCTTTCTCCAAAATGTTTCCTCCTTTATAGGATTCCAGTAAAGTAATCAAGACCCACCTAGAATGGGTGGAGACATGTCTCCACCTAATCCAGTTTAACAATCACTCTTGATTGAGTCCACCTCCAGGGAGATGATCTAATTAAAGTTTCAAACCTACTGTACTGAATAGGGATTAGAAAAAACAACTACTTTTACAAAATGAGATTAGGATTAAAACATGGCTTTTCTAGGGTACATACATCCTTTCAAACTAGCACAAAAACTTATTAAGATTTAATTCAAAGAAATAGTGAATTAGAATCTATTTTAGGTTTTCTTGAGCAGTGTACCACTTCATATAATAGAAAAGGCCCAAATAAAATGTATGTATTCTCTGGATGGAAATGTACTGAATTTTCAAAGAATAGTAGAGAAGAATAGTAGAGGGGAGAAAAATAGGTAGACAAACAAACAAATCAGGGAAGAGGAGAATTTTTTTCTCTAGAAGAAATATATCCAGTCACATACAGTCAGGAAAATAGTCAAAGTTTATTTACAGTCTACTCACAACAGAGGATCATTATTCACATATATCTAGGTTGTCAGTTGACCAGGCCATGAACATTACCTTATTTGAAGGGCACTAGGAGACCTTTATTTCCTACCAGCACATAGTGGTCCCTCAAATCGATTTTATTTTGAAACTACAGCATTAGTTTAAGACAAGTTAACCCCTAATAAACACAAACTTGTTACCTTGGAGGACCAGCATTTCAGTGGCAAACCAAGTCCTAAAAGAATGGGAACATTTTAATGGAAAATGTCGTTACTATATGAAGGGTTCATTCCAGGTGAGTCCCAGTATTTAACTACAAAGTTAGGGCAAGGTCACTTTCTGAGACTGAAAAAGCAACACATAATGGATGAGCTTAAACAGTCTAGACCAAATAGCCCATGAAAAGAGCTTTAAAGATTATTCTAGAATACTGTATCTCAAGGAAGATATGGTAGAAAGACATGAAATAAAATGTCAGCCATTCAGATGTGCTATTGTTGGTTGACACTGTATCACGAGACATGTTATGATTTCTAGAAAAGGGAAATAGTATTAAAAATGTGTCAGTGTCCCTTTAGCTTTATCCAAAGGAGAGAGAGATAAGTACAGCTGGGTCGCCAAGGACACACATCTACTGCAGAACGGAGAGTTCATCAGATCCCTCTTCAGTCTGGATTAGAGACTTCAGGAACATGTCCTCACTTCTTTGATTTCTCTGGTACCCTTCACTGGGGAGCAATTTCCTGGAGAACTAGATTTATATCTCTGAACCAGTAGCTTTTCTATTTAATTTAGTAGTGGATATCTGTATTGGGAAGCAGTTTCTTGTGGGTTTGGTGGCATGAACTTACCACTTGTGCCTGATCATCTCTGAATAAACTGATTACATTCTGAGTCTGTTTTTGCAAAGCTAAGAAGTTAACCAAGGATTATGGAAATCACAACAAGGCAGTGCCATAATTTGAAGACCCAATTAATAGCCAGCTGTTTTTATTCTTCTTTACCTTAAATGCATCATCTTAAAAGGGGCATTGAAAAAGTGTTTAAAATGTTTAACATCAAGGCATTGCCTTAGGGTGTGTGTGTGGAGTGGAAAGGGTATGGGATGATTTGGTTGGCCAGGGAGCCACATCATAAAAGTATTTGACACTTAATCTGGGGCATAAGTGGCAGAATACAAGAAAGTGCAGCAGGATGAAGCAGAAGAATATGTGATGGTGTTTGGAGAGATACAAAACTGGCTTCAACTCTGGACTCTGCTACAAACTAAGTATGTAACCCTAGGCAGCTTGCATATTTCTATCATGCTTCATATTCTTGCCTCTAAATTGGGTACATTAATCATTACTTCAGTTGGATGAAATGGGAATTGTATAACTTATAAGGAATCTACAATACAAAGCCTGACAACTGGTACATTTTCACTATTAGCATCCTTCTAGTTTTTCCTGAGTCCAATCTAGGGCTGCCAATATTGGTCAAGAGGTCAATTTGTTGACTAGTTTAAATTTGGATTTGGCTTTAGGGTAACACCCATACATCTCTGTCACCAGATGTGACATCTGGTAAGTTCTATTATACAGCCTTCCCCCACCTTCATACATAGAACATATCAAGACAAATACAAATTTTCTCAGGAGATAAGGACCTGGGCATAATTTAATCTGGGGTTAGATACAAGGTAGGTCCTTCAATCTAGTCATATCAGTGGTGGCTAGTGGTGAGTGATTCGAGATCATCCTTTGTGATGAAAACAATTTCCTCCACACGTTGAACATCATTATTAATTCTTCATGGGGCCCTGTTATTATCTGCTTTGTGTCACTTTTGTGAATTTCCTCCTCTGCCTTTCCCATCCCTCAGAAAGGGTACAATTACAAATTCACAAAACAATTGAACTTCAAGTTCAAAGCATCATTTCACCCTTGGCAACCAGAATCCTTCATCATTATGTACCTTGTAAGTGAAAAGTAAAAGGTAATACTTTATCTTGATGAATACGAGTCAGCACTTGCCATGTGGAGCTCTCATCAGGCTGATAATATGAGTGAAAAAACTGTAATTTTGGTTCCTGGTTGCAAGGAGACGTTATATCATAATAGAGTGGTATGTGGCATATGGTTTTATTTATTTGCTAGTTTAGCTGCTAAAGTCAAAAGACAACCAGAACCCGGTCTTGTTAAATGTGTAACTTTGGGGGGAAAGATATTTTTAAATGATAGCTGTTGTAACTCTGGTGTGCAAAAGTAAAAATCACTGAGTTTGGGTATTTGTGTGTATGTTTTTAAAAACATTTATAATGTTCATTTCACGCAGATTTACTGTTTTTTCAGTGACAATTTGTAAAGGCAAATGCTTCCTTCTAAACTTTGATATTTTTGTAGCTAACTCTTAATCTATCATGTAAATGTCTCTATGTTTGTAAAGATATCAATATAAGAATTGTGTTATAGGTTAAACAACTCTCCAAGAGCTCAAGTGCTTCTAACCAGTGCATGAAAATATGTGTGCATTTAAGCATCAGAACATGTTATTGTTCTTGGGACTTTTTAGCAATGCTCATTGAGCACCTTTTGTACATTTGTCACTCCACTGTGTTAGAAGCAAAAAAAATCTTTTCCCATAGAAAAGATGTGATCCCTTCTTGCCATCAGGGAAATCCCAATCTACTTGTGAGAATGATGAAACACACATACATGAATAACATCATCTCCTAAAGTGCAAGCACAACAATTTGGGAAGCATATTTGATGATTAAGAAGGAATTGACTAAAAAGGGATATAGGGTGGTGCGATGGTGGATCAATGGCAGAAATCTTGCCTGCCTTGCTGGAGACCTGGGTTCATTTCCTGGTGCCTGCCCATGTTAAAAAAAAAAAAAAAAAAAAAAGGATATAGAAGTCATCTTCCCTCAAGGGGTATCCATTTTGTCTTAAAATTCAAAAAAAAAAAAAGCCCTGATTCATGCAAGAGTCTTATAATCAGACATGTAACCCTGACTTCAGAGTTTATAAATATATGAACAAATGCAAGTAGAAATTCATGGCCAACAACTAAAAGACAGTCTTCTTAAAAAAGGATAGAAGAATCTCAGAAATGAAATTCTGACTATGTAATCAGTGGAGAAGAAAAGAAAAATGAGACCCAAGAAACCAACTGAACTGTTTTTGAGGATCTGTTCTGAGCCCAGATACAAAATGGAGCATGTTAAAACATGGGAAAAGCTCAGGATATCCAAGGATGAAGATAAAAGGTGGCACAAACAGTCTAATCTTCAGAGGTCTTGCATGTCTGTTTACAGAATTCAGTCTTACTCTTGTCTCATCAAACATCATCATCAAGAACTTGAAAGAACATTAACATTGACTTATCATGCTTGCCTAAGAAGTTATAAAACTAGAAAGCCTACTCCAAAGGCTCTCAACAAGCAGGAAAAATGGGCCAAATCTGACCAAGGGAAATATAAATTAATCAATGAAAAGTTATGTACTTACACTCAAAAAACATCTGCCCCTAAATAGAATAGGAAATGAGCTTTCCAGCAGCACACATGGTGGTTGACAGTGAGTTCAGCATGACTCAATAATGTGGTATGTCTGCTTGGTAACTTAATTTGAAGCTTGAATGCAGATCAAAGATCATGCTGGTGAGCCACACTTGGAATTGTATGTTCCATTCCGGGTACCACATTTTAATGTTGACCTACTGGAATATGTCTAGCACAGAGGAATGAGATAGGAATGAAAATGGGATTGCAAACCTCACAGATAAACATGTATGAACAGTGCACTTAGCTGGGGAAGAAGTGGCATTTGTGGAGATGAAATATCTTCACATTCTGGAAGGGCTATAATGTGGAAAAGGAATTAAGCTTGAGTTATGTGACTAGACAGTAGAGCCAAGGCAGAAGGATAAAAATAAAGTGGGACAGGATTTGGCTGATTATTGAGAAGACTTTTATAACATGCGAAATTGTCCAAATATGGTGTTGCTTTTATTAGGAAATAGTGTTCTCTCTCATTAAAGACTTTTAAAGGGTATACCCCTCCTTTAAGTCCCTCCAAATCCTGCAATCTGCCGGCTGCCTTCACTCCCTCCCAGAATCTGTCTTCCCTCCTATTTCACAGGTGTCCTCCCAGACAAATTTCCATACAACTTCTGCTCTTCCATCCCCTCCACATCCATCTTCCTGGGGCCCTTCCCTCCCAAACATTCCAGCTCCCCTCCACTCCCTAGTCCCTTGCAATACCCATGGTCTTCCCAGGCTCACCCCCAAGATTACCTCAGCTACTACCCTAAGCTTCTCAATCTGGAAAACATAAGCTTTTGCATCAAAACACTAATCAAGTGTCATCTTTTGAAGCTAATTTGTCACTCCTTCATTTGCGTTTGCACAGCACTCCTTTCCTGCCTCGGCTATGGCATTTATCTACTTCTATTATCAATGATACATCTACACTCCAGTCTCTCTTATTAGTGTATGAGGTCAGGGAATCTGTTTTTCATCCTGCATCATCCTCAGATTTAAGACAAGGCCTCAGGATACATACTGAATGACGTAATAAAGGCTGAAGTACAGCTGGCAGAGCCATGGCAGAAGAGTGAAGCATTTGCTAGGACACTGGACTGGGGAACCTCCGAGGTGCCCTCAAGCTCAGCGATTTCATAATTCTGTATAGCACTATCAACTATCACTAAAGATGATTACAAAAAAAGAGAGCCCCAAAAACATTTTAAGAAATGGAAATCTCATTATTTCGTAAATAGCTGGCCCCCAAAGTGACCTTTAAATATTTAGCACTTCCCTGCAATGTCTGCAATGGAGTCAAGCACTTCATATGGTAAAGTGGGCACAATACATGCCTTCCTTAGGGGTATGTTAACCAGAGTGGGGGCCAGTGGGAGATTTGCTGGATGAGTTGTTTCTGATAACTTGATAGAGCAAAAGTTAAAAATTAGCCAACACTTTGAAATTCTGAGTATCTGTGGTTCTCAGGCAAGAGTGTACCAATCCTGAGGGCGGTATTTGGAAATAGTGTTTTGGTTATCGCATTGATCAGGAGTGCTACTGGCATTTAGTGAGCAGAGATCAGGGATATAAACATATTGCAGTATGAAAAACAGGCCAGCAGACAAAGAACCATCCCATCCAAAATGACAATAGTGCTCTTCTCAAGAAACACTAAAAGACCAGAACAGAACGTGTTACTTTGGTGATTTCACTTCTTCTCTTCCTATATTTGTTATTCAGCCAATCTAATATACAGATGCAAAGAACAGCAAATCCATTGCAAGAGATATCTTGCTTCCACCAATAATTAGTGTTCCTTTTCCACAATATGGAGTTTTTGCTAGATAGTGTTGCTCATCCAGAGACTACATCTCACAGCCCTCCTTGCATTGGCTGAATGCTGGTCAATGAAATGTAGGCAGAGATATCATACATCACTAGATTTGGTGAATACAATTCTTCTGCACAATCCTACACTCTCTACACTTCTGGTAGCTGGATGTCAATGTTCAGGGCAACCTAGGAAAAAACAGATATTGCAGAATACAGAGAAACCTTCAGTTCCTGAATGAATGCCTGGAGTAAAGCATTGCATCATCTCCTCCCATCCACTTACTGAACTTGACATGAGTGGAAAATAAACTTCCATTGTGTTAAGCCATCAAGATTTTAGGTTTATCTGTTATAGCAGCTAGCATTATTTGAACTAATCAATACACTTCTTAAATAAATGCTTCTAGACTGACATCTGCACAGAAATAATGTAGAAGATGTTAAAGCATTTACAACTTTTTCTTAGGAAAAACTCATTTTATGATTGAACCAAAGCCATCTCCTTTCTCAGTAGAGTCAAAGCTCTTGATCTATGTCACGAGCTTTCCAAATTAAGTCAAGGGATTGGAGCCACTTTCCTGGGGAGGTCTAGGGAAACTTTTCTTTCTCAGGCTTTGTTTTTCAGACATAGATGTGGGGAGCAGTCAGTGTGGAGCCAGCTTCTTAGCCTGCCTTTTTCTCTCCTCAGTTTGTTTTTAGAACTTTTTTTATCCTTTCTCTTTCCCCCATGGTGTGAGTTCGTGTGTGGCTGGTTTTCTTGGGCACAAGGCCCAGCTGAGTTTCAGTTTTGTTTATTGTTTATATGGACTTCATTCTGAGATAAGCCTCTTGATACCCAGTTGTCAGTATTCCCTGAAATAGAGGACCCTGATTGCATTTCTTTAAGTGTAATTTGAGGACAGTGAATGCAAGAAAACTCATAAAATATTTTGTATATTTAATTCTGTACAAAATGCTACAGTAGAAACCTGCAGTATTTTTTATAGAATAATAAATACATATATATGTGTTTTAGGACCTCCGTGTTCTATCTTAACCAATAAAGTATTCATAGTCTAAAGGAGAACTCTCCCAGATTCTCTTGACTTTCCATTTATCCAGAAACCAAACAACCAAAATGTTCAATCATCCGGAATTTGTTCACACTCTCTTTTATTAGGAGAAAAAGTTAACAAGCCTCCAAAGTGCAAAACTGAATCTCCCACAATCCCACAAGAGATAGTGACATCCTTCTCCTCTCCCCCGGCTCTCAATCAAAAGCCCTCGAGGCCAGACCCAAGGGATAGGGACAAATGAGAATTGAATAGAATTTTTAAAAGCTGCCACCCATGCCCAATCCAGCTTAATCCTTGATTGGATTGGATCAGCCCCTCACCCTATCTGCCTTACAGAGGAAAGGGGAAAACCCATCTTATGAGAACTATCACCTGATGCTTCTTTCATTCAGTTATAATGACTGGCTTCAATTGCCAGTCAGTTCATTCAGGCTGATCTTACTAGTCCACTGGGGCTGGCTGACCTTGGGGAAGTTGGTTGGCCTTGCTAATTCTCAATTACTTTATCTGTATAATTAGGATGATGGCAGAACCTACTCATTGGTTTATGTATGGTGAGAATTAAATGAGGCCATGAGACAGCAAAGCTTAGTGGTTAAGAACATGACCTCTGGAGGGTTTGGTTCTGTCACGCACAAATTGAATAATTTGGGGCAGGTTACTTACCTGTCTGTTTCTGTTTCTTCATTTAGAAAATGAAACTAACAATAGTATCTACCTCATAGGGCTGTGGAGGATTTAAGTAAGTTGAAACTTGTAAAGTACTCAGAGTAGTTCTTGAAGTAGGTATTATATATGTTGGTTAAATAAATCATGATACCTGATTCATGATGAAGGCTGAAAAAGAGGTAGTTGCTATGGTCATTATTATTACTATATGGTGATGACAGTCATAATCGACACTAGCAGCAGCAGCAGCAGCAGCCAGTTCTTACCTTTGTGGGCACTGCTGCATTTGACCCCATGAATCCTTCCCTCCTTGAAATTCTCTATGCCCTTGATTTCTAGGACAACATACTTGGTAGTTCCCCAGGCTGTTTCCTGTTCTTTCCTCCACCATCTTTTTTATGAGCATCTTTCTTTTCTGCAGCATTCTTTACTTGCTGCTCTTTTTCAGGGTCTTATCTTAGCCCACTCTTGAGTGATGCCATCCAGTCCTGCTATTCAAGTTATCCCTACTATGCTGATAGAGACTCCTCATGCCTGATGTCAAATCCATCTCATCAATCCAGACTCCAATAAATTCGCTGCCCTATTTGTCCATCAGCTGTGTGTTTCCACCTGGTCATCCCAGAACATGCAAAAGGAAACTCATCATCTTCCACCTAAATAAACCCAACACCTCCTCCTCCATTCTGAGTTTTGTTTGAGGGCACTTCCAACTTCTTAGTCACTCAAGGTAGGAATGCAGAGCTTATTCTTGATTCCACCTTCACCCTCATGCCTCACATCCAAGCCATTACTAATGCCTGCCAATTTTACCATCCAGTATTTCCCAACTTTGATACTTCCTCTCTTTTCTGACACCCATTGTCCTTATTAAGACACCTTCATCTTTTACCTGGACCTCTTATGTGTCTTCCTTTCTCTGGCTTACATTTTCAAAGCCCTACTTCATCTTGTTATCTTAGTGATGTTTCCAAAATACAAAGCTGACTTTATTCCTTGGATTAAATCTCCTTTGAGACCCCTTTCTTTTACAGACTGAAAACCAAACTCTTTATTATGGCAAGCTCTCTATAACCAAACCTCACTCTTAATGACTCCACTCCTCAAAATTTGTCGGCAGGATCAATGGAACTGTCACCTCTTAGTCTACATCCATCCTGGGCCCTTCACCCAAAGTTCCCTCATTATTCAATACTATTTCTCATCCTCTAATACTCATCTCAGTCATGACCCTTCCCAGAAGCTTTGCTAATCCCACTCTTCTCCTTTTCTACCTATAAATTGGGGTCTATCTGTATTAGTTTCCCATGACTACCTTAAAACTACCACCCAATTTAGTGTCATAAAAGCAGCACAAGCCTGTTACTTTACAGTTCTGTAAGTCAGTCCAATATGGATCTCACTGGGCTAAATTCAAAGCATTGGCATGGTTCATTCATTTCTGTAGACTATGGGAAAGATCCATTCCTTGTCTTTTCTAGTTTCTAGAGACTCCTTGGCTCATGATCCCCTTCTTCCAAAGCCAGCAATGGCCAGTCAGGTACTCCTCATCTTGCATTACTCTAAGCTATACTGCTTCTTCCATCTCCTACTTTTAATGACCCTTGTAATTCTTTGGATCCACCCAGAGAGTCCAGTATAATCTCTCTCTCTCTTGGGGACAGGTGGTTAGCAACCTTAATTCCCCTCTGCCATGTAACATAGACTCTTTAGAGGTTCTGGGGATTAAGACACAGACATCTTTGGGGAGGGCATTAATCTGCCTATCACAGTGTCCCTTTGCATGTCCCCCTTATACCTTTTTTTTTAATCTCTATTGTTTTACATAACATATATTGTCATGAAAATTTGTATATTGGTTGGTCTCCCTGACTAAATTTTCACGTTCTTAGAGTCTTACTCATTTTTTAAATCCATATATTAAGAGTAAATAGCAGACCCTCAGCAAATGTTTTGTTAAGGAATGTAGATAATTCAAATGCCTTGTGACAATCTATAATCCCTCTACGTACCAGAAAGAAACAAGAATAACCTGTGCCCAGTAATTAGAGTTTATAGATATTAATAATTCCCATTCTGTGAAAATAGGTCATTGATTATATGATATTAATATTATAAATTGTATTATTCTTAATTATAACTAACATTTATTGAGCTTCTTATTATATGACACACATTGTTCTTAACACTCTTCATGTTTAATTTCACTTCATTTTTGCAACAATCCTCTGGTATAGTTAAAATTATCCTTGCCCTTTTACAAATATGGAAACTGAGGCATGAGCGATTGAATAGTTTACCTAGTGTCACCCAGCTTAGTATGCAGTAACTCAGAGTGAACCATGCTATTCTGCCAACCCAAACAATCCTTTCCGTGGCCAGTTTACATAAATGGGAGATCACTGTAGTTAATTTGAAATTGTGTTTATACCTCATGAAACTCAATCGCCTTTAGCCTCATGGGTTTAAGACAAGAACTGACGGAATTAGCTGGCTCCATCTGAGATTTCCAGCCAGCCAACTTCTAAGACACATAGACTAAAGGCCTCAAGCATAAAAATGGGCTGCGTATTATCTTTCAAAGCCACCTTGGTCTTCGGGAAAATCCTTGGGTCTAACTGTGAGTCCACGCATGATCATTTTGTCAGTTTGATGAGAGTCGGTCCCAGGGGAAGGCCGTCTTGCCAGGGAGGAAAGATGGAGGGAGGGAGCCCATTAAGTCTGGGACTGCCTACAGCATCTGCCTTTGATGCTGTCTCTGGGGGACACACTGATCGCATCCTCTCAGTCAACAAATTCTATGTCTTCTCAGCAGCTCCGAAGGGGGAGAGCCCTTTAAGGCACTTTGTACTGACAAGCTGATTTCTCTTAGAGCCCTCGAATGTAATAGAAGCCATCAAAAGCAAGGGATATTAGGAGGTTGTTTTGCACGACGACAACAGAATTCATAAGTTTTCAGGCAACTCGCTCACTTACATCCGTTCAATTAGAGGCAGGGTAAACTAATAATATGTATTTGTTAGTTTGGGTCCTTTCTTTTTTTCTGCGGTTGATTCTGTTTTGTTGCAAACAACTTTGTTTAGTAAGGTAATGATATCTTTCACCGAATTCAGAGCTCTTGCTAAACTGTAACCTGGCCCATTTGTAATTTGAAGAAGTGGGGGAAGAAAGCGTGAATGACATTAAGAGGATATCATCATCCCATATGCCTTCAACAGCCCTGAGGTGAAAGGGAAACTGTTTTTCCTCCACTCGATTGAGAGTGGGCAAGAGCCAATATTTTATTTCCTCCTGTGGGGGAAAGGCTGAAGCAC
This sequence comes from Tamandua tetradactyla, assembly GCF_023851605.1. Classification (NCBI taxonomy): domain Eukaryota; kingdom Metazoa; phylum Chordata; class Mammalia; order Pilosa; family Myrmecophagidae; genus Tamandua; species Tamandua tetradactyla. Next base: position 62,885,649 of record NC_135341.1, on the reverse strand, counting down.
AACTTCTTGCAAAAAGCTTAGACACCGCTGTGTGAATTCTGTGAATTCAGTCTTTCTGTGTTCTGTGATTGGCATCTTCCAAGAGAACCAATTGAATTACTTCTGATTAACCTATTCTTTATTATTTTGAAGACAAATTTATATATGGTTTTATTTTAGCATGAGCCCATGTAAAATGTCTTTATCTTTTAAAAATAAGCAGCTGGCATATGTTTATGACTTTCTAAATTAAACATTATAAAAACCATTAATTATGGTAGATATTGGTATTTCATTGCTCTCCCACCCACTGCCAATAACTTGGGGGTGCGTCCTTCCAGACCTTTTTTCCTTCTGCCTGTGTGTATGTGCCCTTTTTGTTTTTTAAAATAAAACTAGAATCAGTGGGAACACTCTTTTCTGTAATGGTACTCAGTGGAGTGTTTTCGCTCTTTGGATACATATATAGATCTGTCCTCTTTCGTAATAGCTGCGTAGTATCCCATGGTTACAGTGGGGGTCACTCAGGTTGTATTCAGTTTTGTTCTATTTGAAGGAAATATCAAATAACACTTTTGTTATTTCTTTGCAGATTTATGTAATTATTTTCATAGAATAAATTCCTCAAAGCTATCGTTTCTAGGTACAAGGGTATTCTCATTTTAGATATTGATTTTTTAAAAATGGCCTCTAAAAAGAATCATATTATCAGGAATTTTCTCATTTTTTCACCATCTCCAATAGCTGCTATAACAAATTACTACAAACTTGGTGGCTTAAACAATGCACATTTATCTTATCCTGCTGGAGGTCTAATGTCCAAAAGAGGGCTCCCCGGGCTAAACTCAAGGTATCAGCTAGGCTGTTTCCTTTTGGAATGTCTAAGGAAGAATCCATGTCCTTGCCATTTCCAGATTCTAGAGGTCACGACATTCCTTGGCTTAGGACCCCATTTCCTTCATCTTCAAAGCCAACAATGCCGAGCCAAGTCCTTCTCAGGCTGCAATCTCCCTGGCATTCTTCTTCCACCTATAAGGACCCTTATAATTACACTGAGTCTACTTGAATAATCCATGATAGTCTCTATATATTAAGATCAACTAATAAGTGACCTTAATTGCACTTGTACCCTTAACCTTCCTTTGCCATGTAAGCTAACATGGTTCTGTGGATTAGGGCATAGAGGTATCTGGAGGATTTCTGTCTACCACGCTCATTAGCACAGCGTTCTATGTCTCCTGAATCCATGTGAAATATTTCATGTCACTTTTCATTTATAAAGAGTTGATTATAATGGGATTGTGCACTCTTTCATAAAGTTATTATTCTTTCTTGATGAATGGATTGTTCATACACTTTGCCCTTATATCTACTGATTTGTTTCTTGTTTATTTATTGGAGTTTTTAATATATTAAGGATATTGATTATGTGTGTGTCACACATATTATAAGTAATTTTCCCAATTACATCTTCTTTAGGATTATTTATGATCTCTGCACTGAAGTTTTAAGATTGTTTGCAACAACATTCCTTGCTCATTTCCTTCTGGTTTCAGTGTCATATCTTTGAATGTAAAATGTCACCATAAAAAAAAGAAAAAAATGTCACCAACTTGGGAATGTTTAGCAATCACAGAGTCACCTATAGTTCCCCCTCTTTAAATGTCCTAGGATTCTTATTCTTTCCTTAAAGCTCTTTAGTACATAAATATGTAAGAAATCCTCCTGCAAGTTGTTCGCTACTAATAGAATCTTCAGCCAGCCAAAGTGGGTTGTGCTGAGTGTCCTATCTTGAAAAATTCCCTAGCTGGTGGCCTGATTTGACCTTGAGTTAACATTTATTAACACCTGCATTCTATTCATCCTTTACTTACAGAGTACATAATATCATAATTACATAATTACATAAGTACATAATTTTGAGGATCTAGGCATTGTGGAGAAATGGCGGCAGCACAGTAGACAGTGAAAAGTCTTTAACTGTCAAAGCATGGAAGGCCCCCTTTAGAGCCCAAAGGGTGACCATCAGCTCCTCACCAGCCTTGAGCAAGTCCTTCTTCCTCAGTCTAACCCTGCCAATTCCCTTATTCAGAGGTCCTTCTTGTTTCTATTTTTTAACCTCCCTTTCAGTTTAAAATATTACTAACTCTTTTAACTACTTCCTTTTCTAAAAATCTATCTTCAATCTTTACCCTGGATTAGTATCCTCTTGTTTTTAAGAATATAGAATAATGTGTTTCAAAATGAGGTTATGGGGCAGTGCAATGGTGGCTCAGTGGCAGAATTCTTGCCTGCCATGCCAGAGACCTGGCTTCAATTCCCAGTGCCTGCCATGCCAAAAAAGGAATGATGTTATAGTCTGGAATCCTACAGAAGAACCCTTCTATCTGCATATTTGATGAGGTTGTTTTTCTTCTGTGGCAAATGTGATAGGCTTTTTTTGGTAAGAGATTTTTAATATTCTGGTATTGTTCTGAAATACAAAGTTATTTGCATTTTAGAGTTTGGGTGGGGGTTCATTTCATATGAACTGAAGGGCTATAATTTATTGTTACTGTAATATTTGTTTAAATATAAAATAAAAATCAGAAATTATATATATATAAGCATGTGGCATAGAATTAAATACCCTTATTTTTCAGATTTGATGAATTGAGATATTCAGAAATAAACACAAAAATCTAATATAAAAATAAATATATATGCTATAATTCTGAGTCTAATATATTTTGATAATTTCTAAAAATTTTTGTCAAACGCCTCGGGAAGGATTCCTTTTTTCTTAAAATATCAGCTGTTTCAGTGTCAGATTTCTTGGAACATATAATTGAATTGTAGATTTAAAATATATATATTTACAATTTGAAAAACAAAAAACAAAAAACTTGAAATTAGAGTCTAACATACTCCTTCCTGTTTAAAAATATCTCAACTATAGGTTTCTTTTCCCCTTTTCTATTAGGGAGAATTGGGTGAGCATAATTGGTTGTTTTAAAAGATTAGGTATGTTGGAGACCTGGATTCAATCCCCGCAGCCTATCCATGCAAAAAAGAAAAAAAAAAAGAGCAGGTAGATCCACCATTGAGGTATTCATCTCTGGTTATAAAAGGATCTTAATTTACTCTTGGGTTCATACATATGCAGGGAAATGCATATCATATCTTCAATCCAGCCTAAGAAATTCTTTACCCTCTGCATAAACTTATTTTTTGTTCATAGCACTTCTGATTCACGGAGATAGGAGAGTAATTTGAGATGCCATGAGCTCTACAAAAGTAGATCCTTGTGTATTATTTCCCCAAACTCAGATCTTGGGTGTGATATATTTCAACTCTGCTCCCCACTGAGATTTGATAAATTCAGCTACCATGGAGAATTCAAGGCACAGTAAAGTTAATGAATTTCAGCCTCTCTTTCACTTGGTTTTATTCATCAGTCCTTCTTTGTTGTAGTTCAAACGTTCCAGGGAGGCTCCTGCCTCAGGGCCTTTGAACTAGCTACTTGCTTCGTCTGAGATATTTTTTCCACATTGTTCATCTTCTTATTTCATTCCAGTCTCTACTGAAATATCATCTCTTAATCGAGGCCTTCCTTGACAGCCCTGTATAAAATGTCAGTTTCTCCCCATCTATTAGAATCTCCTCTAACCCTACTTAACTCCTCTTCCTAAGCCCAGATATTACTTGATAAATAAAATTTAGTCAATCATGTGTTCACTGCCTGTCATATCCCCATACCACCCATTACAGTAGGGCTTTATTTGATTGTACCCCTAGAAGCTGGAATAGTACCTAGCCCATGTTAGATAACAAAGACTTGAGGAATGAATGGATGAAAGTTGGATATTATCTTCTATTAGTATATAAGAAGGCTGCATACCAAAAATAATTATGATTTTGCATTTTACCTTCTAATGAACTGTCAAGCCTAGGCAGTGTGATATTATAGAATATAATTTTTCAGAAATGCACCAAAAGATATTTCAACTCTGGGATATTAAATAATAACAAACGAATGGCCATATATCTGGCTCACCTTAGAAGCATACAAAATAGAGCATGAGTCTCCTTATTGTTCCTCTAACACATGTGTCCCCTGAGACTCACCAGTGGGTCATTGAGTGGCAGCCATCATTAAGAGGTAGTTGAGAACAAGGACTTTGGAGTCCAGCTGCCTGGGTTCAAATCCCACTTCTTCCACCTACTAGCCATGTGTCCTTAGGCAAGTTACTTAATTCTCATTAAGTCTCAGTTTCTTCAACTGTAAAATGGGTTTACTAAAAAGACTTACTTACTAGGGTAGGTGTGAAGATCCAATGAGTGAATACCTGTGCACTGCTTAGCACAGGTGCCTGGAAAATGGCTATTGTCCAACTATATTAGTTATTATTTAAATGCAGTACAGTAATAACAAAACACACTCGTGATTACTTTTTTAAAGATATTATGACTGTGTTGCTAGATTCCAAAATATTTTTTAACAATAAGTTATACATACTCATTGACATTAAGACTGTCATGTTTGAAGCAAATGGAATGTGTACATATTGGCTCAAATCCACTGTAGACTGTAAAAGGAAAGGTTATACACAGGACTCACTTTAGAAGGGATCAGCTCTTACCCCATACTAATAATTAACACCCGGGTAATACTTTTTCTGCTTACAAAGCACATAAACACACATCATCTTATGAAGTTCTTATGCAGTCCCCCTATGAGGTCATGTTATTCTGATTCCTATTCAGATTGTGCAGATGACAGAAATGAATCTCAGAAAAGTTAAGTGAGGTGGTAACCAAGGTTACCTTACTGATAAGTGTGAATTCAGGAATTGAAATCCAGGCTTGAAGTAGCCACTCTCCTCTATCACACCATAAATGAATCACCCATTCCACCTTTCAGTAAACTCCAAATAACACTCATATCCCAAGTGGCAGAGAGATCGTGGGTCTCTCATAACTTTGGATTTTACAACGGTAAAGTGAGGTTGGTCAGAGGTATTACAGCCACCAAGCTAGAGAGATAATTTTGTTCCCTTGATTTCTATTACTGGTAAATCAAGAAACATTGTCAAATATTTAAGAATGAGATGAAACAGAAAGCTAGAGATGGCAACAGATTGGCATTTGCATGGGCATGATATGGTTGTTCATATGGAAAATAAGTTGCTGACCAAGAATAGCTAACTTTTGAAATTTCATATAGGATAAGCATACCAGCACCCCAAGAATCTCATCTTAAATGCAGAACCTAAAAGAGAGTTTCCATTTCTTAAACTAAAAAAAGTGGCTGGAAAAGTTGTGTTCCTTGGCCAAGGGTCTCTGCATTTGGAGAACTTGGTACTCTGTGTTTCTAAGTTGATATTGGCATACAACTAACTTACTTTTGGAAAAGTTTCCATGAAAGAGTGGTCATTAGATGACACAATGGCTCTGTCAGCCCTGCAACATGTCTCTCTTGCATATATACTAGGAAGGCAGTTCGTTGCTCTGAGACACTTGATATCCCTAGAACTCATCATCATACGATTTAATATTCTGAGGCAAGAATTTTCTTGTTCAATTCAGTAATCTTATTTATAGAGGAAAAACAAAAACATTATTAAAAAATAAATGTAACTTATGCCTTGATTGTCACTGAGTACCATCTGATGAGATTTTTTTAACATCCAACCTGGCTGAGTAAACTAACGACACATGCATGGAACAAGTGGGCAATAGCATCGGTTAAAATCAAAATATTTTTCTTTACTGTCTATAGATTCTATGTCAGTTACCCGGTAGTAATAGTTCTAAGACATTCCTTGTGCTGTCCAACACAATGGCTACAAATCACACATGGCTATTAAATTTAAATTTAAATATAAAATTTTATTTATTAAATAAAATTTAAAGTCAGTTTCTTAGTCATCCTTGCAACATTTTGAGTGTTTAATAGCCATATGCGGCTAGATTCTGAATTAATTGCTCTCATATCTGTCCAGGATTTTTCAAAAATTCCTCTGGGTGTTTGAAATGCAGCCAGGATTGAGAACCAAGCCTTATTTCTAGAAACTCAAGTAATTTTATTCTCAGGATCTCAGCCCCTGGGTCAACCACAGACAGAAATTCCTGTAACAGCATCGAATAGAGACTGAGGAGATTCATTTGATTTCTAGACCTTCCACTGTCCACTTGTGTGCGCTTGGATAAATCCCTCTCCCATCTGATCCTCTACCTGCCAAATCAGAGGGCTGGTCGTTTCTCATGCCCAAATTCTATCCTTCTATGAAATACCAGTTCCTACTCAATCCAAACAAAGAGAACTCTTCATCTCAAATTGTGGGAAGAAATCTTTTATCTTTTAACATCCAAATATTTCATTTGCATTTTACATTCCCTATAAGCCTGATGGCACGTAAGCCTCAAATAGCCTTTAGCTTACTAAAATAACCCCCAGCCTGCTCAGTGTATTTGGAGAATCGGTCGATAGCAAATAGTTCTGTACTGGGTTTAGAATCCAGCTGGATATTTAGGTGGCTTCTGTGTGGACACAAGTGTGGGATTAAGTATAGAATGATCGCTGATATTGTTTGCTTATCTAAACAAAGGTTTCTAACTGGCCTCAGCTATTGTGCCTGATAAACTCGTGTTCCTTTTTAGAATCCCAAGTCTTTCCAGCTACTTACTGGGACAATCGATTCATTTCTCTCACCAGGAGTTTTAACAACTAGCCTCTAAAATCATCAGCTAATGGACACTAAGGAGAAAATTATATTTATCATGGCATTCCAATCTGGTTATGACTCGAGTTTCTTGCCTCTTGCCTCTTGCCAAAGCCCGCTGGCTTTCTCAGAGGCAGCCTAATACATCTCCGAACGGGCCCATACCTCATAGTGCTGTTAGAAGTGACATCTCCCTGCTCAGCCCGTCAGAGACAGTGATGCGATACCACCTCTCAAGGTGACAGTGTGTGTGACAGCAGGCAAAGGGGAAAGAGAGCTCACTGGCAAAGATAAGGAATGTGATATAATTCAGTCTATATGTTTCATCACCGAAACTGCTTATGGTTTCAAATTGCCCATGAATCAACCTGTAAGTGCCTTAGAATAGGAAAGCAGTTGCTAGCTGGCACTTGATTCCGCTATAACAAATATTTCACCTCTTCAGTGTCTGCCACTCTCTCCTTATATTCCACCACCGAGTGTCTTTGGAATGCCTAGGCATGTTGCTATTAGAAACATCCTTTTCGAGCACCTCCACGATAAGGCTGCAGCCCCATGAGGTATGCAGGCCTGAGAAGCCTGCCTTCTGTGACCCCTCCCACATACCAACTCCCCCACTCTTCACCTGTGCACCCAATTAAGCTGCCCAAGGCAACCCGCCCCTGCCCAGGGATGTTTCTCTTAGCTTTGCTCATACTGTTTCATTGGCCCAGAACTGTCAATACATACGCTGATATATGTAATTTAAAATTTTCTAGTTGCCAAACTAAAAAAAAGAAAAAAGAAAGAGGTGAAATTAATTTCCAACAGTATATTTCAATAGCCAACATATTCAAAATGTTATTTTTGCATGTAGCCAATATCAAAATTACTAATGAAATAGTTTGCATTCTCCTTTTGATTCTTAAAGTCTTCGAAATCCAATGTGGATTTTACACTTAAAGCACATCTCAGTTTGAACTGGACACATTTTAAATGCTTGGTAGCCACACGTGGCTCGTGGCTACAGACCACCATATTGGACATTTCAGCTCTAGCCCCTGTCCACTGTCTTCACCAGGTTTATCACAACTCATCACATGTGGCACAGTTCAAGCGTCAACTTTAGGATGACATCTCTGACCTCACCTCCCAGAATAGCATTGCACAGTGGTTCTCAAATTTTGGTTCACCTAAGAGTCACCTGGAGAGTTTGTAGAAAGCCTAAAGACCAGGCCTCACGCCAGATCAATTATATCCAAATCTAATTGGGGCTGTCTTTAGTTAGTTTGTTTGTTTCCCCCCTGAACCCAGGGGATTCCAATGTGTGTTGAGAAGCACTCTAGACTGGATCATTCATTCATTCACTCAACAAAATATATATTCGTTGAGCACAATCTGGGTGGGGTAGAATGCTGGGGTGGAGACAGAAAATAAAGACCTCATTTGCCAGATGGTCATCATTATATAGAGGAAAATAAAATAGGGAAATGAGCAGACAATGACTGTGTAGTGGAGCTGCCTCTTTATATTGGGTGATCAAGGAAAGCCTCTCCTAAAGAGATTGGTTAGAGGTTGAACAGAAAAGGAGAAAAGAAGAGAGAAAAAGCATGAGTGGCTAGATGAATGAATAATTGAATGAAATAAATAGAGAGTAGGTAAAGGGTGTCTCTCTTCAAGGCTGAGGTAGGGAACTAGTACAAATTCCTGGAACCAGGCTGCCTGGAAGAGAACCTGAGGCAAATCCCTTGTGTATTTGCTATAATAATGCTGTATAAGGAACAACTCCTAAATCTTAGTGGTTTCTAACAGACATTCTTCACCTGTGGTCTGTGCTTTGCAGGCCTTGGCTGGAATCAACCAGGCTTGGCCCAGGCTGCTGGCTGATTTGAATTTACTCCTCAGATCTCCTTGTTGTGGGTCCTGCAGGGGTCTCATTTCACATTCTTCTCATAATGACGTTAGAAGTATAGGAGGTGGGATGCAAAGGTAGTTCAGTGGTAGAATTCTTGCCTGCCACTTGGGAGACCCAGTGCAATTCCCTGCCCATGCACCCAAAAATAAAAAGCTGTGGACAAGATTCCCTATGATATGTGCATCACATATGTGCTTTTGTGTGTGTGCATGTAGCGATATAGAAATGCAGATTTGTAGGGAGACATAAAAAGAAAGGCATAGGAGGAGGATGAAAGGAAATAGGCAAGGCCTCTTGAGACGCAGGCTTTGGACTGCCACACTGTCACTTCTCCCCACATTCCATTGCCAAAGCAAGCCATGTCACCAGGCCCCATGGCCATGGGTTGGGAACCCACAGTGAACCACGGCCAGGGAAGGGAGGGAAGGGATAGTGTGAGCAAATAATACACCCCTTAGCCATGAAGGGTTTGTTAGCTGTTCACCTTTTGCTTAGAAACTCGAAAATGTTTTTTTTTTGGTCAGTTGTTGTTAAGACCTAAAGGCTTTCTCTGCCTCATATCCTCTTGTGCTCCTCTACTGTGCTATCAGAGGCCCCTGCTGACTGCTCACTCAAACCACACTGTACCATAGGCTCTGTCTATGCAGCTCTCCTTAAGAACTGAACCCTAATTTATGCAGTTCTGTATTCTTAGCAAACAGCTCACTGCCTAAAACATCTAGAAAGCCCCTCTTATACTGTCTTTAAAAAGGGACCCTTTTTCTAATATGTGCCACCACAAAATCATACATCATTCATCAATGACTAATGTTCAGTATCTACCCTATAGCCTAGAGGCCCCATGAGGGCAGGAAGTAGCCCCCATCTTGTTCATGGACAAATCCGCAATGCCCAGCTCAGTGACTAGCACATCATCAGTCCTTAGTAAATGTTTGTTTGTATGGAATTATCCTAGAACAGGCAGCAGGTTTAGAGCCATATAAAAACATCCTGTACGAAACTAGGACATTCCTAAGTCACTCCCCTGTCCAAGGCTCCATTTCCCCTTCTGTAAAATGAGGTTTATAACAGAAGGTTTACATCATGGGGGTGGCATAAAAATGAAATGATATGCTTCATATAAAGCCTTAAAACATCTATACTTCATAAAAACTCAATAAATACATAGGGAACCTTCAAATGGAACTTAGGAAACAAAGATGAAGTGAAATGTATTGGGAGGAATTTCATGAGGCTCATTCCACAGCCTCATTTGCCCTCTATTGTTAACTAGGGAGCTGGGCAAAGTGACTTCCAGCCAATTAACTGCTCTTTACAGAAGTTAGGGAAGAGAAGAAGTTGGGAAAAGAAGAGAAGGTGTTAGAAGATAAGACAAAAAATCAACATTGCCCTCTAATTTCAAAGCATGATCATGAAAATGATAGGACTGAAAGCTTAGCATTGGAAAAGCCTAAACAGAATCAAAGTTAGCTTAAAATCCTTTTGTAGGCACCCAACAGATGGTAGCATTCTTGATCGAAAGCCCAATGGCTGTATGGAGATCAAGTTTTTTCAGAGCAGTCTCCTCTTTCTTATGACTGACATGTCTGAGGATCAAGAGAAGTTACCACAGTATATCTTGACTGCCCTTAGCATGACAGAACCATTGATAAACTGGAAACTCATGTCCTGGATCAAGCACTGGTCATCTTTTCTTGTTGATAAGAGGTTGGATGGCAAAGAAAAGGAGAGAAGAAATGAAGGAATAGGCAGATGAATGAAGAATTGAATGGCTGAAAGAAATGGAGCGTAGATAAAGGATATCTTTCTTTAAGGATAATAATAATAGTAGTAGACCTATATCAGCATGTTGCCAGATAAAGAAAAAACTTTGAGAACTTGGCTGCTAGCTACTTGTCCAAGGAGTAGAACAGAAGCCCAAAACTATAAGACATCATTGAAGAGTCATCTAAGGTGGAGCTTATGAAGAAGAATTCCAGGCAGATGCCAAAGGATGGACAGTCTGCATTGTTCAAGGCCAGTGTAGGTGGAAGACAGCTGAACTGGAGCTAGTTCAGCAACCTCGCATATCAACCTGGCACGGCAGCCTGGGATGTGGGTCCAGGGCCTCCTCAAGCACCCAAAAGTCATCCTGATCTGCTGTGAGAGTCCCAGTGGGTCACTATTAAGAGGAGCTTCTCACTTACAGGATAAGTAAAAGAAAAAGATACACATCAGATCTTCTATGCATCGGAAGCAAGAAGGGGGGCCCCCACCCAGCTGGTTTTTATCCACATCCCAAAGAGCAATGATTCTCAAATGACAGTGTGCAAATCAAGCAGGAACTGGCCTGGGAAGACTCATTCACAGCCCTAGAGTAAAATAAGAGAAATGCAACTAAAATATCACAGATGGTGATATTTTCATAAAGTTAATTTATGCCATGTAAAAGACCGTATGGCTCTCCTACTTTTTAGTGTGTTTTGGTTTGCTAAAGCTGCCAGAATGCAATATACCAGAAATGGGTTGGCTTTTACAAAGGGGATTTATTACCTTACAAATTTACAGTTCTAAGGCCATGAAAATGTCCAAATTAAGGCATCACAGAGAAAGATAGTTTTCTTAGGAAAGGCTGCTGGCATCCAGGGTTCCTTTGTCACATGGTTAAAGCACATGGCAATTTCTGCTGGTCCTTCTCTCCAAAATGTCTCCACCTTCTATCCCCTCATAAAGCACTCCAGGCAGAGGATTACCACCTTCAATGGGCTGAGTCACATCTCCATGGAATCAACCTAAACTAAAAGTCCCACCCACAATAAATCCACAGGGATGGATTAAAAGGGCAGGCTTTTCAAACCAGCGCAGTGCTATTCTGTCCTTTCCTTAAAAGTTTAGATTGACAAGGGATGGGATCTGGTTATTTAGTTATTTTTTTTTAACGCCCTTACTTAGCACCATAGAAGTTGACCTTCCTGTGACAATCCCTCTGCCTCTTCTATGTCAACTTTTTATTGAGATATAACGCATAAGGGTACAGCCTAATTTTTACAGAGTGAATGCACATAGAACCAAAATCTGAATCAAGAAACTGAATTGAGCATGTAGCTCAGCAGCACCCTCAAGTCCTTCTCGAGTCACTGCCCTCCCTCAAGCCTAACCACCTTCTGACTTGTGAGCCTGTTCTTGTATTTTATACAAATGGAATCGTATACTATGTTCTCTTTGTGTCAGCCATCAGCCACTAAATATTACCTTTGAGTGGTTCGGCCAGTGTTTCCAGTTGAGCTTAGTTCACTCCCACTTCTGCAAGGTGTAGTGTTCCATTTGTGTAAGTTTATTTAGCCTTGAGAGGATGGGCATTAGGGTTGTTTCCGGTTCGGGGCCGTTATAAACATTGTAGCTGCAAGTAATATTGTATGTGCCTTTTGGGCCACGTGTGTAATGCATTGCCATGGGGTTACTGCTCCAAGTATCTGTTGCTAGAGCTGGGAAATGAAATCAGTGTCATCAAACTCAGGGGGTTGTTGTAAACACTGAATGAGGGGGCAGGCCATGGTGGCTCAGCAGGCAAGAATGCTTGCCTGCCATGCCAGAGGACCTGGGTTCGACTCCCGGTGCCTGCCCATGTAAAAAAAAAAAAAAACTGAATGAGGTGACATACTTGAAACTTATTTTGTGACCTTTAAATAGGACACAAAGATGTATAAGTTGCCTCTTTCAGGACACCCTCTGCCATTCTGTTCTACCCATCTAAAACACCAATATCTTTTTTTTTTAAGGATGCCAACCAGTTTTTATTAGTGAGTGTCTTTTAACACTCCTTTTCTTTTTTTTAATTTTTAATTAATTTTTAAATTTTAAAAAAATTACAAGAAAGAAACACAAACATTCTTAATATATGATCATTCCGTTCTAGATATATAATCAGTAATTCACAACATCATCACATAGTTGCATATTCATCATCATGATCATTCCCCAGAACATTTGCATCAATTCAGAAAAAGAAATAAAAAGACAACAGAAAAATAAAACGAAAACAGAAAAAAAAAATTATACATACCATACCCTTTACCCCTCCCCTTCATCGATCACCAGCATCTCAAAATAAATTTATTTTAACATTTGTTCCCCCTATTATTTATTTTTGTTCCATATGTTTTACTCATCTGCTGATAAGGTAGATAAAAGGAGCATCAGATACAAGGTTTTCACAATCACACAGTCACATTGTGAAAGCTATATCATTATACAATCATCTTCAATAAACATGGCTACTGGAACACAGCTCTACATTTTCAGGCAGTTCCCTCCAGCCTCTCCATTACATCTTGGATAACATGGTGATATCTACTTAAGGCGTAAGAATAACCTCCAGGATAACCTCTCGACTATGTTTGGAATCTCTCAGCCATTGATAACTTTGTCTCATTTCCCTCTTACCCCTTTTGGTCGAGAAGTTTCTCTCAATCTCTTGATGCTGGGTCTCAGCTCATTCTAGAGTTTTTCTCAATCCCTTGATGCTGAGTCTCAGCTCATTCCAGGATTTCTGTCCCATGTTGCCAGGAAGGTCCACACCCCTGGGAGTCATGTCCCACGTAGACAGGGGGTAACCAATATCTTTTTTGAAATATTCTCTCACCACTCTCAGGCCTTCCAAACTCATATAGTCCATAGTGATTCTATCCTCTAGGCTAAGGAACACAAGTACCCCAATGTCTCTATATCAACACATTATCAAATAATATTTCTATTATATCTGAAAATCCATTAGGTTAGTGCAGACTCTAGCAAGGTGATGCTGAGCAGGTCATCTAAATGGCAGAAACCAAGGTACAGATCATTGGAAGTACGAGGAAAGAGAGCAAAAAATCAGCCCAGCTACAAAAGAATTTTACCAGATTATGTGATAACCTGGCCTTGTGAGTATATAAGAGAACAGAGGTAGGGCAGTGATCATTCTATTCAGTCAGATATACTACTAAACAGAGATCACATATGATAGCTGAGAAGGCTTTTGTAGATTTGGGGAGATATTGAGGCACATGGCTATAGTTTTATTGTTAGTTATTCACAACTTGATTCGCATTTAGGTTCTTTAGTCCCTCCAAGTATGACACAAACATTTTTAATATATGAAGCCAAAAGATTGAGCACCATGGGGACTGCACTTATATCCAAGTACTGTATATAAGTTTTTTCACACCGTGAGCATGGCTACACCATGCACTTGTATAGGGCTTTGTGGTTTCCGTAGCCCTTCCATCCTGGAAATGAGGCAGGGAACAGAATTCCATATTCTTTGTTTAACTTGAAACTGAAGCCCAAGCAGATTACATGTCTGGTCCATAGACACAAAGTTATTAAATAGTAAAACCATGACTGAAATTTGGGTCTTCTACCTTCCAACTTCCTTCCATCTGCCTCCCCAGCAGTATCATAAATGCCTTGGAAGCAGAGGGTTTCCCTTCTCCAGAGCTCTATTTCTCTTTTTCACCTACTCCTGCATCTTAAACTCAGTATGTTCAATGGAGTTGGGATAAATCTCTTTTTTTTTTTACACTGATTGCAGTTTAAATAGATTGTTCTAGGTGTTTTAGGATTGCTTTTAGGGAAAGAGAGGCATTCTTCATTGGGAAATGATCTTGAAGGAATTTTTATTATGCTTGGAGATCCCAGAGAAAATCTAGAGAAGAGATAAGTTATTAGTGATTTCCAAAAAAAAAAGTTATTTCTTGACAGCTTGGGAGGAAAGTTAGTGCTGAAAGGGAAGAGGTGAGAGAGAAGGCTGTGGTCACCTTGAGAAATACAGTGGGTGGGGGCAGAACCAATGAGGAAATATGGCCAGTAAGCCATTCCCTATGGTGAGGCTGGGGGAGCATTAATGATATCTCATATTAACTTTTAGGCATTTCCTATTCCATTCTGTGCTGTCATAACCCCCTGGAGGATTCTGCATCAAACTCCAAGGGCACTTTGGGAAATGAAGGAAGAGGAATTAGGTCCGCTTCAGTCTAAGGAGGGTGGATAAATGCTCCAGGAGGGAAGACAGGAAGAGGGTTTAACAGACCGAGTCAAGATCAGGACTGCTCAGTGGAAATAACCTGAAAAACATAAGCCTCCTTAGGGGAATACTCAGAAGTATTACCAAGTTGCTACATCCTCCATATTACATGGGGTACTGGGGGTCAAATAATTTGGATGATGCACAAAGCGGTATCCCATAGAGATGAAAGACTTGAAGATACAGAGAGTATGCCAATATTTTTTGAATGATTCAAATTAGGATCCAGGTACTTCAGTCTTTAAAAAATTTACAGTTTATTTTTATATTGTTTTCACCTTCTATTTTATTCGTGCACTTACTCCTTACTCTGATTCTAAGAAATGACTCATTTTAACATTCTTTTCTTGCTTGCTTGATCAATCAAGGGCATGTGCGAAGCCAATATCCTAGTGCTATAGGATCTTTCTGTACTCTATCCCACCCTGGATCTCAGGGTGTGTGTGTGTGTGTGTGTAAAGTAGGGAATAAGCAAGGTCACAAAAAGAAGGAAGATCACTTACCAGCTTAAGGACAAACTTGTTTACCCTTAAATATATTTTTTCCAGAGTCAGCAAAAGCCAGAGCCATCGTGCCTATGAAACTGCATTTGCATTTATAGTACAAATAAGAAAAATGAATTCTAGCTAGAGAATGTCCTTAAAGAGATTATAAATCCACTCCCTTGACCGTACAGTGCCAGGCAGTATTGTGACTGGTATATGAGGATGTGTGTTGCAGTTGAATGTGAAGGCAGGCGAAAAATTTGGGAAAGGAGCCAGCAGGAACGTTTCACCACAGGAAGAGTTTAGTAACAAAAAGCCGCCTCTTCTATTGAAAACTGCTTATACCTTGCTAACTTTGTAGACATTTATTCCACAATGGAATTTGGCTTTTGGTGGGTTAATAATTAGATACTCTTTGTGTATAGTTCAAGTGAAGGCCACTAGCAATGACTTCACTTTGGCTGGGGTTTCCCTGTAATCCATTTAGCAAATTAAAGAGATTACTTTGATTGGTGCCATTATCTCCTATTCTCTTGCGGGTGAACCACTTAACCTGTGCTTAATTGAAGGAGATAGAGAGGGTACAGTAACAAATACAATCAAAAGGAAGGGGCAATAGGATCTGTAGGCCAAACAAATGATCGGCACTGGGCTAACAATAGCAGATTAGAGGTGAGATCAATTAATTAGAAGCTATTGTAGGCGTTGGGTGGTTGCCAAGCTTTCTAATAGCCTAAACCATCAAGCCATTTCTGTTTAGGAGGATTTTAATGACTGGGAGTTGATGTGGTTATTTCAATAATTACTTACTTTTATAATTACTTCATTAGAATACTAAATGCATTGCTCCACAAAGCTCAAGGAGGAAGATCTTTTTCCCTTACACCTCCCGCCATATTGGAGGCTACATTCTCCAACAGAGAAGTCTCCTGTTTGGAAGAGACTGTGGTTTAGAAATAGCTTGCTCGTGCTGGGTTAATAATCAGATGATAAGTGCCTGCTCTGCAAGGCTCTATGCTAGGTGTTTAGAGTACAGAGATAAATGTGGTCCTGTCTTTGAGAGGGGATGCAAACACAGAAGCATAATTACAATGTAATTTGATAAAGGTTAGAATAAAATCGTTTGAAGGGTGTGCATTGGTCACAGTTTGATAGAGAAAAAAGAGACCATTCAAGTTGTTCCAAGCAGAAAGAATTTAATGTAGGGAATTAGGCCCAGATCTGGCCCTCAAAACCTGACTTACATCACCTTCTACTACCTCCTTCCTTCCTTTCCCTGCTTGCACCACCCTGGCCTCCTAGCTGTTCCTTGAAGTCCCCACTCACGCAGTCACTGAAGGGCCTTTGTAAAGACTATTCCCTCAATGTGCAATGATCTTTTCTCAGATTTCCACATGCTTAACTCCTTCTCTGCTCAAATCTCACTTTGTAGCAAGGCTTACCCCAACTGCCTGGTTTAAAATCACTGCTCACTCTTACTTCCAGCATTCTCACTTCCCATCCCCCGACACTGCTTTACTTTTCAGTTTTCATAGCACTTAATAATTTTAACAGGTAAAGGAGTCACTCAGTATGTTTAGTGTTGATTCTCACCCACACACCTGCTTCACAGGGCAAGATTCATGTCTCTTTTGTTCGCTGATGAATCCCTAGAGCCTAAAACAGTGCCCAGAATATAGAAGATTCTTGATAAACATTTGCTCCACGAATTGGGTACTTATGAAATCACTGTAAAAGCTGGTACAGCAGAAACCATGGCACTGCCCCTAGACTGACAGGTCCAAGGTCACACTACTATAGCTGCTACCCATGGGTCAGGAGATCCCTGCTGGTCCACAACCAGTGCTACCACCATGACAGCTCACCATGGCAGCCACTCATGCCTCTGGGAACTTCCATCAGCCTCTGCTGCCACAGGAAGATGGTTTCTGCTTCATTTCTACCTTTCAAACCTCACATAAGAGAATCTGGGAAATGTAGTCTTTATGTTTTCTATCTTTCCAAATAAAATGATAACAAAATGGAGACTAGGAGAATATAAAAGCAAAGGAACCAGGGAAGTATAGCTTTTAGTTTTCCTCTGCCCCAAATAGAAAAAGGGTGAAATGGATGTGGGGGAAGTCAATCCAACTATCTTCCATGGGATATTATGGAAATATGAAGAAGACGCCGATTCCCCACTTTTCAGATAAGCAACCTAAAACTCAGTGTGGTTACATAACTTGCATTAGTCTCAACAAGTAAGCTACCAAGCCAGTTCCACCCAGACAGGTCTCCTAAGTCCAAAGCCCTTATTTTACCACACATCATGTCCATTGGCTGCTCTCAACATAATGTTAATAAGGCCAAAAATCATAGGTTTAAATTCATAGAAAGGCTTTGCCCTCTTCTAGAATTATGGCAAAGACCTCTAAGTCTTACCAAACTGAACCCATCAAGAAAACATAGCAAGACCTGTAAAACCAATCAAAAATCCAAGAATAGCAATTGAAAGTTTGGGCCTTTTTTGTAGCAGGTGGTCTTTGCCATTGTACCCAGTCCTTTAAGGTTGCAGGACATTAGAGGACTTCCCCCTCTATTTTGGGCTTTGACCCCAAGTAGAAAATCTCTGGTTCTGTATCTCAACACTGGTGTTATATTTGCCTAACAGGAAGGCACATATTTGCTGAAGTTAAAGAATAATACCTGACACCTGAGAGGTGGCTAGTTGGTCTGTGACTATCTATTTGAAGGAAATGGGGTAAGGGTGATCTTGCTGCGTCAGGCTGACTGTTTCTCTCCCTGACACACCTTACAAAGGAACAGAAATTTTAAGCTGCAGAGCGATAAGATCATCTGTTGTGGGGCTGCTATAGTAAACATCATTATTCCATCATCAGGAACAGCTAGAGCATATCTAAGGGTCAGTTTTATGAATGGCACTGAATTAGGACCTGGTCAAACAGGATTCGGGTCACAGTATTGATGTAACTTACCTTTGGGCATCTGTATGTGTGTAGCAGGCAGCCTTCTACTGTGGCTCCCAGTGACCCCTACCTCCTGGTATTCACCCCCTTTTGTGGTCCCTTTTCTTCTGTGTGTGGGCTGGGCCTAGTGACTCACTTCCGACAAACAGAATGTAACAAAATAATGGGACATCAATTCCAAGCTTAGGTTATGATATACTGCCACGTCTGTTTTGCTGGCATCCCTTCTTGCTGGTGATCTCTCTCTCCCTTCCTTGCCTTCTTATCTTGCTTGCTTTGATGAAGCCAGCTGCTGGGTTGGAGAGAACCAGGTGGCAAAGCACTGAGGCAGTCTCTGGTTAACAGTAAGCAAGAGGCTGAGCTCCTCTGTCCAACAACCAGGAAGGAATTGAACCCTGCCACCAGCAATGTGAGTGAGCTTGCTACATATCCTTCCCAGTCTTGCCTGGCTGACAACAGCCCTGATCGACACCTTGATGGAAGCCTATGAGAGAACCTGAAGCCCAACCCAGATCCCTGACCTACAGACTCTGTGAGGTATTCAATGTTGTTGCTTTAAGCCACTAAGTTTTGAATAATTTGTTATGTAGTAATAGATAACTAATATAATCATGGAATCAGCTTTCTAACTTAAAATTCAGCGCTCCATAAGTCCATGTAAAAGGAAGAGTAGAGGAGGATCTCAGGATGCTCAATAAGTCATTTGAATGTATGCTTAGGGTGAGTCAAGTCAAATCTTTGATTCTTATTGAATGGTCATTAAGTTTTCCAAGTGTCCTTATAACCGATGTTTGAGATAGGTACCCCAGTATACATTCACGTGTTCATTCATGTATTCACTCATTCATTCCCTCATTTGTTCAACAGATATTGTGTGCGTAGTCCTCCCCATATATTGCATTAGATGTTGGGGATATGGTGCCCTCATGGACAGCCTAGGTTAATAGGCAAGAACAGCATTTCACCAGTGATCAGCCATGAGTGTAAAATTAAAGCCTGGAGATGAGCTTTCTGAAGTGAAAGAATAGTCCTAACAAAGAGGCTTGGTCCATTTAGTGTTGGAATTAGGGAAAACTTCCCTGAGGAAGCTATGAGGATGTGAATGCTGAAGAAAACCGGGTGAACTGAGAAAGAGAGGCATTTCAGTCAGAAAGAATAGCACGTACAGAAGGCCTGTTGTCTGTTCAATGCCCTGGAGAGGATGGGGAGAGTTGAAGTTGAACATGAAGGTGGGGGCCAGGCTGTGCAGGGGTTTTCAGGACATATGAACAATGAGCACTTAAGGGCAGCAGCAGATCTGCACTTTGAAAAGCTCACTCTGCTACAGTGTGGAGAAGTAGTTGAAGGGGATGTGAGTCAATCACAGAGGACCCATAAAGATGTTCCTGCAGTAACCCAGATGAGAGGTAGAGGGCTAGAGAGATGTAAGCATTTTGAGAAAGACTAATCAGGTGAAAGAGACAAGACTGGGTGACACATTACCCAAAGTCAATGGCAGAGCCAAAGAAGGGAGCAAGATTATAGATACTAAGTTCCCTCTTAGACCATTTAATTTGAACTTAGCTTTCTCTTTCTCTGTCACCATCCCTAAACCACCAATATACACATACAAAAACACCTACACACACTCACACAGGCACAGCAGTATACATACACACATGCAATGCAAATTCAGAAAAAATAAATAAAAAGCCCAAATCACTTTCTGCACTCCCTATTTTTGTCATCATTAACCCTTCTGTCTCTATTGAGTCTTTGCTCACTACTCACCCCATCTAATTAATTATTAACTCTTGATTCTTCTTTCACAGCCTCTCCTGAATTTATTCTCTTCCCTCTAGGACTCTTATAGCTACCTTCTGATGTTTCTTCTCCTCTCCTTCCTCTTCCTTCTCCAGAATGTTTATAAAACATGGCTGGATTGACTTTCTTCAATCACTTCTTTCATCATAACATACCCTGTTCAAATACTTCAGACATTCTTCACTACCTACAGATTAAAGTCCCACCACCTTACTCTGTCATCTATGCCCTCCAGAGACAGTTCAGTCCCTCTAAATTGACTTAGTCTTTACCCACTCCTAACAGGCCATTTAATAGTTTCATATACCTGAGAATTAGCAAAGTTCTTTCAAATATGTCAGTCCAATGTTGATAACTGCCCTACAAAGTTGGTATTTTTGCATTTCAAAGACAAGTAAATAGAAGCTAAGAGATTAAGTCACACACAGTGGATAGCACCTATACTCTTACTTACTCAATACTTCTCTGTAAATCAATCTATATTTTATTTATATATATTTTAATATATAATGTATATATATATTTAATATATAATATATATATATTTCAGGAAACTAAGTATATCACTACCATAAATGGAGAAAGTAACTATCACGTGGGTTTAAAATTGTAGCTTCAACTAGCTACAATTGCCTGCTCTCTTTTTGTTGAAGGGAAATGAGAGAGGTGGAAGACACATTGCAACAATGGAGACTTTCTCTGGCTGTACTGAGAAGCATTGGAAGAGATAATTTGTTTCTCTCGTGGAACTTAGCTTTGCCATTTGCATTGTGTCCCACCTAAGTTAATTTACATTCCACCAGTGGTTCAAGCCTCGCATCCTGGAGGGAAATACACTGTTGAGCTGCAGGTCATCTGGAACTGAGCTAACAACCCAAGATGCGATTTGAAAGGCTCTGGTGTTCCCCTCATTCCAGCAGACACTAAATGCATCCTCCTTTTTCCACCTGAAATTCATTTCTAGCATGGTTTTGTTTTTCCCACATACTCTGTTTTCCAAACCACATCTTTCCATGTTTCTACTTGTAAGAAAGAGAAAGAAGTTTAAATTTTGGAATAAGCAATTTCTTCACAGGAATCCCAAGACTGTACTCATATCAAGCCTAAATAACCTCTCCTTCTCAGGGATGTTGGTCCCTCAGGCCAAGCTGAGGTCATTAGCAGGGCAGGAGCAGGGAGCGTAGATGGTAACTGCTTCCATCCATCCTGGCACACACAATGGCGGACACCCTCCATCTCCCTTAGCATCAGGCCAACGACCTTCCCCAGCATCAGAAGACACATCGTATATCCCAACTCCTTTTGTACGAGCTCAAAGAAATCAAAGGAGTTCCCGCTTCATCAGCTGATGAAATGAATGGAGCACCCTGTAAGATGGAAGGTATTCTACATAAACATAATGTTTTACATATGTTTCACTATTTGGTCTCTTTTGAAATTTAAATCCAGAATGGATGCAAATAGACATCCTGAGAAATGATTGCAGCTTGTGATAGGATCATTTCTCTCCCAGTTGTTGTCAGCTGTATCCACCTAGACTTTGATACAAGCAGGTCGACAGCTATCCTAAAATTTCAGGTAGTGGCTATAGGATAAGACTTATACATTCAGTCTGCATTAAAAAGGGAGAAAGACATTTTTTACTATTGAAATATCTGTAGATCTGGTGGATTTTTAAAAATAAAAAATCCCATTTAATCAAAATTGAATGTCTAAGTGGGCCCATCACACTTAAAAATTTCAAGTTCAGCATTAAAAGCAAGTACCAAATGTAGCACGATCTCATCAAAGAAATTCAACCTGTCAGTACTATAAAGCAGTAACAGAGAATTGTCCAGTGTTCTGCATTTCAAAGCCAATTTCATTTGCACTCTAGACCCAGGAAAGAAAGTTGGAACTGGGGAGAAAGTTGGAAAATGGATAAGACATATCCTGGAATGAATGAATCAACAAAGAAATAAATAAATAGCAAAAGATCTAGAGAAGCTTTAGAACTGAGTTCAAAATCAGATGGTATAGCAGTTGTTTGGTTCTCTACCTTTCCCCCACCCCCATTAATATCAGGCTGGTGGTGGGAATTACTCTAAGACTTTTGGAGTTAATCAGAGCAGAGAGAGGCCATGACCAACATGTTATTTTACTTTGGTCCTAGTCTTTGGAACAAAACAATCTTGGAGTTTTTGCCGCTGCTTGAATCAAATCCCAGGTCCCTTTATCCAAATAACACAGGAGCCCAGGAGATGACTCAGGTCGATTTGCATGTGCGAAACACTCTACCCCACGTGGCATCCATTTGCTTAGTGATTACCTGGCCATAGAAGACCTTTTAAAGGACAGAGCCTCTTTATTATCCTTTCTCCACTGGAGATGCTTCCATTCATGAGCGTCAGCAGAACTCCCTGCGAAGCAAACAATAAGAGAGGGGATCTGAGAGGTTGCCCCAGAGCTACCATCTTCAAAATGAATTTGCTGTCCTTTGGAGAAAATCCTCTCTGGTATCTGATCCAAGTCCTCTTCTCCTTCTCTCCTAAAGATTGAAAACTCTACTTTTCATTGTCCTTGCAGAAATGTGAAATATTTGCTTGTATTCCCACCTGTTACCTTGTCCTACATTTTAAGCAAATTTCCCATCCAAGGCCATTGCAAAACTAGCAGAAGACCAGAACCTTCTACTATTCCCTCACCCCTTGTACTTCACCTATATTTGGAGGTCTTAACTTCTGGAAGGATAATCCCAAGGGTCAAAGATGATGTTAACTCAGAAATGTCCTACCACTGAAGCAGTGGCAGAGTCACCTTGAGCAGCCAAGGAAGGCTTTACAGATGTGGTGGGTCAGTCAGAGGACAGAATTGAAGTCAAAGTTGAGTTCAAACATCAGCTCCATCTCCAATAAGCTTTGGTACCCTGGTCAAGTTCCTTAAGGTTTCTGACTCTATTTCCTCTTTTGCCAAAATGATAAATAATACCTCCCTCACAGGGATGCTATGAAGTTGAATGAGTTGTTGATATGTATGTAAAGCACTGTGAAGAATGCTTGACCTTGAGAAATGCTCAATGAAGATAGCCCTACTAATAACAGCTATCAAAGAGACAAAGATTCATGCTCCTGAGTGGGCCACAGTGGCTCAGCAGGCAGAGTTCCTACCTGCCACGCTAGAGACCTAGGTTCAATTCCCGGTCCCTGCCCATGCCAAAAAAAAAAAAAGAGAATCCATGCTCCCATTACTGCCATCTGCCTCTCAACCGCAGGGAGTTACCTTTTCCTGGCCAGTTTTGTCCAGCATATCTTTACTGTGTAGTTGTCTCTGTTGTCTGATGAAAGAGAGCTGCCAGGAGGTTTGCATCAACAGGATAGCATGCCATCATTTATTACACTTCAGCAAAAAGGTTCTGTTCTCCATAACTCACACCCACTTGAAATAATTCTACTTGACTTCATTAAGCTTGAAGAATTGCACTTTTCCTTCACCCCTTTCTTCCTCATACTTACTTAGCCTTTACAACTCAAAAGATAATTGCTCTATTAACAAATGTTTATAGCACAATAAAAGAGTGGGAGGGAGGAAAAGGAATTTTTTTTTCTGTCTGGCCATTCCCTACAGTTTCTTGGAAGTACTGAACAGCAATGGAATAAGCCATAAATAATTTTTGGAATTAAACCAAAAGATTCATTTCTCAGTCCCTGGCAAACAGTTCTTAGAAAATCACTCTGAGAACTTGTGGGGAATGAGGCTACTAATAATTCCTAGTGTCTGAAAGGATGCCACCACCTCTCTGAGTTGTGAAGAAATCCAAGCTTTACTGGAAATCAGGAAAAGGCTCTGGCAGGTACTGGTAGGGCCTGTGGAAATTCCCCACTGAGTCCTGGGGTCAGGGAATTAAAGAGAACCTTCTGGATAATGTGCTCCTCTCTTCAGACTGATGAAGCCTTGGGCTGTTCAAATTGGAATCTCTTGTAACTGTGTTAAGGGGTGCAGGTAGCATACCCTCATGACTGGGGAAGAAGATTCCTTCCTGGCATTCCCCAAAATATTCAGAAGGCTTCACAAGGAGAATCCCTGTCACTAGGAATAACACGGTTTAGGGGTCAGAGGTGACCCTGCACATGCAGTTTGCCTTCTTGAAGTGACTGTGCCTTATCAGTTGACGACGGGTCTCTTGGGCTGTCTTGACTTCTTTCTAGGAAATTGTTCTCTTTATAGGGGCCTCTGACAGTGAAAAGCGTATTAGCTTTCTGTTCAGCCCTCTGTTTCTCCCTGTCTCCTTCCCCCCTCTCTTACTCTCCCCCAGAACATAAACTTTGATTTGTCTTTGACCCAGTGATAATGTTTTCCTTGTGAATTATATGTGAAATTACCCCCATCATCAATGTCCAAGCCCTCTCCTCACCTCTGACCCTGGAATTTTCTACAGTTTGCTTGTGTTGCAGGGGAACAATAGCAAGAGTATTAGCAAAGATACGGTATCTGCTACACACGGATCACCTTTGTTATGCTGGGAAAATCTGTTCTCTTTCTGGAGTTTCTCAATTTCCTTTTCTTGAAAACATAGAGTTGCAGCAAAATTATCTTTAAGGTCCCTTCCAGCATTAGCATTCAAAGATGCTAATCCCTCTGCTTAATAAAAGCATACACAAATACACATAAAGATCTACAAATGTAATATATTTATGTATCTCTCCCCTCAGGTCATGAGGGCTGAGCTCATTCGGTTTGCATTCCCGTATTGTACACTCGGCCTCCTGTAAAATAATTTAAGCAACAAACCACACTCACAGAAACTGGTCATTTATGGCACCAACTATTACTATGAACTTTTCTTTATACTTGGGTTCTTAAAGGCTGTAAAAATGCTTGCCCTAAATCTTGGCTATAATAAGTCATAATTTAAGGGATATGTATAAAAATGCTTGAGCCAATTTTTTTTTTTTAACACACGTAGCTTGTTTGCACACTGCCTTTTGCCCGCTGCTGCCGCTGCTGCCGTTCGGCCTCTGAGGATAACTAAGAAAAACCTCTGAGATTGTTAGAGAAGCTTCACCTGCCAGTCTGGGCTGCAGGATCTCTATAGCAACCAAACATAAATCAAGGAAATGGCCCCTTTTGTAAGTTGGTTAATAGGCACAACATGCTTCTTTAGAAAATCCAACCATTCTTTCAATAGACTTTGATTGAAACTCAGCCTTTTCTTCAGACACATTCACATTCACATCTAGTAGCAGCTTGTATGGCTGTCCATGGGCTAATTTATTACCCTTTAAAGATCGGGCAAAGAAAAAATGGCTCTCAGAACAATGTTTACATTCAGAGGCATAAGCACAGAGCCACAAAAGAGCATCCTTTTGTTGTGAACTTAGAATATTAATCTTTAACCTAGGACTTTAACTTTTCCCCTCTGGTGGGGTTTCACAGATCCTCTCCTCTCATTAAAAGTTTACCAATTTAATCCAACCTTGTTTCTAATATGTGTGAAAAGGGGGGGTGGATGACGTCTTCTTCCCATTGTTTGGCCAGACCTTAATAGAGCTTAATTGTTTCTCAAGCGACCCACCCTTTGCTTGAGGAATGCTCTGCTTCAGGCATGAATGGGAGTTGGCCCTCTTGTCCCCAGTAGGGAAATTTGACTAATCCACAAAAATACAAGAGAAACCCCTTACCTCTCTTAAGGTAGTAAGGTAAGGCCATCAGCTGGTAACGTGGCCCCTCCCATCTCACCAAAATGTAATTTGGAAATGTAATCGAGAAATGCCCCACATTGAGCAAACTGTCCCCAATGTCTAGAGTATAAGAGTGGGGGCACACACGGAGCTGTTCCTCCATGCCGCAGGCCCATCCTCTAAGTGAATGGCATGCTTGCTTTCAAGGGGGGATCCAAACACTATATCCAGTCTTCCTCTGAGCTAGGGAGAAGAGATGGGGAAAAGCCTATAGAAACAAAGCTTTGTAAGTTTTTTTCTGTCATGTGTGTGTGTGTGTGTGTTTAGTAGATCATGAGATGAAAAAGTACTTGGAAAACAAGGGAGTTTGTGTTGTTCCATGAAGCTTCACAGCAAACATGGAGTTGGATAAGGGAAGATTTATATTAATGCCTCCCTCTTTAGCTTTCTTAAGTTCTCTGAAATCAAAGTCTTCAGAAACCAGGCTCTTCAGGAGCTCCATTCCCTTTGATACGGACAGCTGTCCCCACTGGCTAAAGGGGAATAAAGGGCTGGTGCTGGTTTCAAAATGCATGTGTTTCAACGTGCCCTTTATTTTCGTTGTATCACTGTTTTATGAGGGAAATGTGGTCTCCTCCTATTCAAAGCTGGACACTTAAAAATAACTTTTGCATTAGCATTAGCCTGAAAATATCTTTGGGGTCTGTGAAACTGAAAGGTCCCCCGAAATGTAATGCAAAACAAATGCACTGTGTCAGAGATCCCCTCAAGAGCCAAAGGAGACGCTCCACACCCAGGACAGGAGGGTGGGTTCTCTCTTCTGTGGCCCAGGGGCCCATGGAGCCAAATGACTAGCTATCCTAGGTATTAACAGCCTGGCTGTTTGTCCTCACAGCCAGATCAAACACTTTACAGATAATTTTCTGCCACATGCCTATAGCTGTGTTCTGGCACATCCTGGAGAGGCAGTACAGTTCAGTAGTTTAAAACATGGGCAAGACATGAATTGTCTGCATTCAAATCCCAGTTCTGCCATCTTGGGCAGGTGACCTCACCTCTCCGTGCTGTTTCCCCATCTTTGGAGAGGGTCGTAAGAGCACCTACCTCGTAGATTTGTTAAGAGGATTGACGATGTTATAATGAACCACTTAGAACAGTGGTTCTCAGCACATCCTGAGTCCTCAAATGTTAGTTATTCCCATTGTTGATGCTTTGGTTTTAACGGATGCTAGTGTATTGTTGGTATTGTTGATTAAGCGGACAACACACATTACCTAACATGCAATGCGTTTTCCAAGTTTAGATGGTGTTTTGCCCAACACTGGACAAAAAGAGAAGAATTTCCCAAGAGTTAATGCATTAAGAAAATCCAAAGATTGGAAACCGCAGTATCTATGGTAATAGCATATCCCCATTTTACTAAAACCGTTGCCACACAGCATCCCTGTCCTTGCCTGTGATCATATTTGAAGATTCAGGAGTTCTGTCCAAGAGGGTGTATGAGTGTGTGAGTGTACATGGGTGAGGGTATGCACACACGCACATATGGGTGTGTGCTGTCTGACTTCTGCCACTAAAGAGAAGAGCTGGTTCTCTCTACCTGCCCTTGCCGGCCTTATAGGGTCACAACCTAGTTGCATTTTTGCAACACAAGCAGGGAGCGCTGAGGCTTGATTTCACATGAGCCATGGCTGGGGTGGCTCCTCGTCCTCACGCTGCTCATTTTTCCTAAGGGCTTTGTTCCTTTCAATAAGCCTCCTCAGCCTCAGTTCCAAGGATCAAGGAAGACAATAACCTCAAAGGACATAAGGAGGGGATGTGCAGGGAATTCACCAAGAAATTCACCAAGGGAAATGCAGCTGTTTCCCAGGGATGAGCCCACATCTGTAAGAATTTCATGAACAAATCAGAACTAACCAAAATAATCAGTAGAATTAAAAAAACTGAAGGGAAGTGAAAAAATATATATTGTGTTATTTTGTCATTCATTAAGAATTAAATTTATCAGTATTCACTTTATAGACATGTTCTAATAAGACAGTTTCAGGTTTTGAGAAATGTAATAAACCCTAAGATCTTAACTCCCTTGCTTACTGTGTGACCTCACTGTGTGACCTAGAAAACCTCAGTTTCCTTTTCTGTATAATGGGAATAAGACTCACCCTCAAGGCTGACATTCAGCTGGTATTGTTTGTGGCATTGTTTATGATTGGTTAGTGCCCCCACTGTCCTGATGTTAAATATTTTGATGATCACCATTGCCCATGCAGAATTGCTGAAAAATGTTAATTACAATGTCAGGTGTGTGGTATGTGCTTGAGAAATGGTAGTGGTTGTTATTATTTCTAAGTAGATTACTAATTTACATATAATCCAGAGAGTATATGTAAATGCAGTCCTAGCCTTGAATTCATACAGTTGCCTGTCAGACAGCATCCAATAAAAAAAATAGACACCATACCAGGTATTTCTAACAGAGGGAATTTAATATAGGGAATTGGTTATACAGGTGATACAAGAGCTAAAAGAGGAATCTGAGAAAGATGAAGCAACCCAGACATTAGCTACAGTAGGAAACTGTTACTACCCCTAAGACAGAAGGGACAAAGGGAAGAGATGGTGCTACTAGGACCTAAGAGATGGGGCATACAGTGGGAGCTAGAACAACAGAGGAGATTCTGTTACCACGGGAGAAGCCACCTTAGGCAGAGGGAGAGAGGGAGAGATCCCCTAGCTTCTCCCCTCTTCTGCCCTCCAGACTTCTGCCTGTGATTCCCACAGATGGAACCTTCCAGAAAGCTAGTTGGTGATTTATTCATGCTTTCTCAGTCTTTCCCCTCATGCCCCTGTAGAAATGGAATAAAAAATCACAAGCTCTGCACATTTGCTCTCAGATTCATTCTCTATATTTCTCTTCTGCTCTTTATCCCAAGGTGCCATGTGTTTGTAAATATAACAGTACCCTAATTGGTCCTGTACTATGTGATCAGCTCCATACTATCACCTTCTGGGAAAATAGAAAATATTGATATGCGTTCTCCTCTAAAGACCATCTTTATCTGTTCATTTTCCCAAAGGGCTATTTATGTCCCTAATTAGTAGACTTACATGTTGCCATTTACCGTGAAGCTCTCCTACGCTAAAGAGGCTATAGGGTATAGTTAAGAAGAAGAGCTTTGAATATAGGGGTTCAAATCCTGGCTGTGCCACTTATCTGCTGTGTGTTGTTGAGCAATTTAGCCTCTCTGTTCCTGTTCCCTGAAACTGTTGTACTGTGTTCCAGTAGCCTTGATTCTTAAAGTTGATTGTATAACTATATAGCTTTTGCAACGTGACTGTGTGATTGTGAAAACCTTGTGTCTGATGTTCCTTTTATCCAAGGTATGGACAGATGGGTAAATAATAATAATAATAAGGATAGAAAATAAATAATAGGGAGAGATAAGTGGTAAAAATTGGGTAGATTTTTTTTAATTGATATATTAGTTAGGGTTCTCTAGAGAAACAGAATCAACAGGGAACACTCGCAAATATAAAATTTATAAAAGTGTCTCACATGACTGCACAACAGTTTCAGGTACTTCCCTCTAGCCACTCTAATACACCATGAACTGAAAAGGGATATCCATATAATGTATAAGAATAACTTCCAGGATAACCTCTCGACTCTGTTTGAAATCTCTTAGCCACTGACACTTTAACTTGTCTTATTTCTCTCTTCCCCCTTTTGGTCAAGAAGCCTTTCTCAATCCCATGGTGCTGGGTCCCAGCTCATCCCCAGGAGTCAGGTCCCACATTACCAGGGAGATTTACATCCCTGGGAGTTAGGGGTTGGGACTATTTTTAATCCCATTTTACAGATGAGGGAACAGGAACAGAGAGGCTAAATTGCCCAACAACGTGGGAGGGGTAAGAGGCATGGGATGTATGAGTTCTTTCCTTTTAATTCTTTTTCTGAAGTGATGCACATGTTCTAAAAATGGTTGTGGTGAAGAATACACAACTCTGTGATTATATTGTGAGCCATTTATTATATAATATGGTTGGACTCTACGTGTGTGCATATTTCTCAATAAAAATATATTTTAAAAAATAGTCTCAACCTCTTGGCGTGGTTCTTTTCTTTTTATCTGCCTATGGATGCAGGGCTAGATTCTCCTAAGTATTAATTTAAAAATTTCCCAAGTGCTGCCTAGGATTGTCCCACATCAGTGGTCCATTTTAATTGCCATGATAGGGTAAAAAATGGGACTTTTTCTGCCTGAGTCTTGACTGAGTTACCCATATACTGCATATCAGTTACCAACTGCATACAAGGCAGATCTGTTGGAAACAACTCTTTAACCCCATTATGATTGGAAGCTACAAGGAGAATATAGATGTGTCAGAAGGGAAAATAAGGATATGTGGAAAATTTATTTGGAGAAAACTGAACTTGAACTCACTTATCAAAAGTGTTTTTCAAAAGTGTGCCTTGTTGACTAACCTACTAAATGTTTATGTCTTTCTATTTCAAGGACTTAGGGTCTAGTTGCATTGACTGTCCAAAAGAAGTATTTTCAAGGATGCATAATCCTAAATAATGAATAAATCCAGAGTGTAGTCAGGCACCAAAAGCAAAATTTGAAATGGGCCCTTGTCATGGTCAGCTTCATGTGTCAACTTGACCAAGTGGTGGTACCTGTTTGGTTGGGCAAGTGCTGGCCTGTCTGTTGCAATGAGGACATTTCATAGAATTAGATCATGAGCGTATCAGCTGCATCCACAGCTGATTCCATTTGTAATCAGCCAAGGGGAGTGCCCTCTGCAATGAGTGATGCTCAATCTAAACACTGGAAGTCTTTTAAGGAGGATTCAGAAGAGACAAAGGAGGATTCTTCCTGCTTTGGCTGACAAGCCTCTCCTGTGGAGTTCATTCAAACCCTCCATTGGAATCGTCAGCTTCATATCCTGCCCTGCGGATTTTGGACTCTGCATTCCCATGGTCACATGAGACACATTTATAAATTTTATGTTTGCGAGTGTTCCCTGTTGATTCTGTTTCTCTAGAGAACCCTAACTCATACATCTTGGTACCAGGAGTGGGGTTAGAGAAGGCCAGCAGAGATCGTCCTGTGCCTTCCCACATAAGAAAGAACCTCAGTTGAAAGTCAGCTGCCTTTCCTCTGAAGAACCAATGAAATAAATCCCCTTTTATTAAAAGCCAATCTGTCTCTGGTGTGTTGCATTCCAGCAGCTAGCAAACTGAACAGCCCTGAAGAAAGAATCTTAGAAAGGAGTAAGAAGACCAAAAAAATATTCCAGAAACAAAGAAAAAAAATCCCTTACACATTGTAGAAAATCCAAAGGGCGAGGATACCTAGAGTGTTCCAAAAAAGACTCTTTCTGTCCCAAAAGAGCTTGGAGTTAGGATTTTGGTGGACATTACTGGTGTAAAGTTAAATTGAGGTCACCATGTCCAATGGGAAAATGAGTATGAGAAATAACTTCACCACTCTCTAGTTCTGGGACCTTAGGTAAATTGTTTTCTCGTTATCTGTGAAATATTTATTTTAATTGTACCTACTGCTTGAGGTTGATGTGAGGTTAAAATGAATTCATATGTAGAAGTGCTTCTCATGGTACCTGGCAGGTTGTAAACACTCAGAAAATCTTAGTTGAATTATTTTAATTGTTTGGTGATAATGGTCTGATAAATTCCTTAAGGAAGGGAAGAGTGGGGATGGTCGGGAACACTGGAAAGCTGAGTTAATTAAAAAATCTCATTCCACCTGGAAGAGCCAACTTATTCCCTGTCCACATAGTTTAACTGTTTCATACAGTGACTGTCAGGTAGGGCCTTGTTTTAGTTTACTAACGCTGCTGGAGTGCAATAAACCAGAAATGGACTGGCGTTTATAAAGAAAATTTATTTAGTTACAAACTTACAGTTCTTTGGAGGAAGGGCAGCTTGCTTTCCTCTGGCTTTCTCTGTCACATGGGAAGGCACATGGTGATGTCACCTGGCCTTCCCTCCTAGATTCTGGGTTCAAACAGTTTTTCCCAGAGAGAGTCCTTTTAGCATCCCCAAATATCTGGGTCTGAGCCACGGAGCTCTCTTCTGATTTCTCTCTTTTAAGCCCCCAGCTAATTAAATTAAACATCACTCATTGTGGAATAGCCTACTGTAGTTGTAATCAGCCATAGATGAAATTCACATGTTGGTGATTTAAGTCCAGAACAACTGGACACTGTCTCCTGGCCAAGTTGATACCTGAACAACTAGAGGCCTAAACTTGATCCGTGAACTGGTCCATGGCAACGTCACTGGTTAAAATTTGGAAGTTGCTAAACTTTTGTTTTCTTATGTGAATCCACAGTATATTTAAGTGAGTCCATTTTCAGCAGTATTTTACTTCCCAGCTGCTCTGGAGAGGATGGTTTACAGGACAAGGAGATGTGCCTTAGATACCAAAAGTAACCCAGGAGGCCTTTTATCTGACTAACCAATGGACAAGTTGGTTCCTGGAGAAGTTGCTTTGGCATAAAATTCTTATTTGCTGCATGTCTGTGTTCTTAGAGGAAGAATTAAATGGATTTTAAAATGAATAAGGATCTGCACTCTTAATTTGGTTTCCATGGACTTTAGGAACTCCGTGGGCCTCTGTGTTGGATGCCCAATGTATGTGTCCAGCCACTGTAAAGCTTTCGTAGGAGACGTTTCATTGCTTTCTTCATATCCTCAAATTATTAAACTGGCATAGGATCAAATTGAGAAATGAAGGTCTAGATTTCCTACCAACAGCATAATCAGACCTGTGGCTGAATAACAGACTATTGAAGAAAGGAAGTTAAAATCAACTCATTTAACCCTACAGCTTCCCCCTCCTTCCCTCAGACATTATACAGATGAGAAAACTGAGGACCCAGAAGCTACTTTTCTTTTTCCCAATTTACAGCTTACTTTTCATTTTATTTGGATTTAGTCTGGTGAAGACTTTCCTGCCTTCTCCACCAAGATGAAATAAAATATGAACTCATAAGAATCATGGTTTGTTTTCTTGTAATCTGAAACAGCTTTTAGCAAAATCCTAATTCACTGGAAGATAATCATGTGCAGGAAAAAGCAGATTTTCGTGGGTTTTTCTTTCCTTTCCTTTAAGATATCAGACTATAAAGTATTATTTTTTTCCTTTTGTTTTCTCCCCTAAAAGAAGCAAGAGTTGATCCAATTTTCCCCCCTCATCCTGCAGTCTAGTCTCTCACGCATGGGATTAATTAGACAAGACAAATCACTGGAAGAACATTTTATCTTTATCCAGGAGGTTGTTTTCAAAAATTTTTTTTTAATGTCATCCTAGCATTTCCATTTTTTTAGTGGCTTTTTGTAATGATGGATGGGCTCAACTGCTTTTAATGCCTTGTGAGGCAAGTAAGAACTGTATTCGCTCTTGGGTATGTGTGTACATATGAGAAACATTAATTTTTAATTTACTCTGTTTACCTTGAGAAGCTGCCAGTGAATGATTCAAATATTCCACAGAAAGGGGCTTTTCTTTCGTAATATAGGACAAAGGACAGCTAAGCATGTGTTCTTTCTTCAAAGCGGAGGTTTGGAGTAAGAGAGATAGCATTTATTTGTGCAGCTTACGAAAGGACTACTTTGACTATGTAAACACTCATATAATTTTATTAAGACTTGCTACCAAATCTTTTCATCTTGTATATGCTTTAAAAATAGGCTTAGATACACTGATAAAGAGCCAGTGTGGGCTGTTCCTCCATTCCATTAACTCAACAATTCATTGTTTGTGTTTAAGGATCAAACCCCAGGGCAGTGATTTGCATACTAGTGAGGTGCAAGGTCTCTGATTTCTAATCCCAGGTATGACACCAGCGTTAGGGATTCCAGCAATTCTCTCCTGACTTGGATTTGTGCCCCAGGAGGCCAGATTCACGGGGTCTACCGAGTCCGAGCAGGAACAGAATTTTCCAGCTTCCTTGGGAGGGCTTAGGAAGGAAAACTGGAGAATTCCAAAGGGATTTCCGATAACTGTGCTATCTGCAGCCTGATTCATGAGATCTGAGACCACTCTGACACTCCCCAGAACCCAAAGGGTTTACTCAGACTAAGGGAGCCAGTCCTGATTCCAAATGCTAGGAGAGAACTGGAGTATCTGAGCAGCTCACTGCTGTTCTGCCATACATTGGCCCACATCAAGGCCGCCATGTGTGTTTGTGCACATGTACAATGTATATTATGTGTGTCCAAAGGAATACCATTCATGTCATAGATAGCATAGATTTGTATAGTTAAAACGGTTTTCTGTTAGATAACATTAGAATGACTTCTTGTCACTTTACAAAAAAAACATTGTAATTTGTCATTTTAAGTCCTGTAAGAACTGTTATATTATTAGTACCACTATTATTTTTATAATAGCTAACATTTAGTGAGTATTTATAAGAGAATAGTAGTTCATTGCTTTTGTCCCATAGGACAGAGGCTCTTAACCAAAATTCAGAGAATCCTTGAGCTTGGATAGGAAAAAAAAATATGCTTCTTTATTAATCACTCACTCCAAATGCAACAGGATTGTAAATACAGGCAACAAATCACAGTATTACTAGATGTGCCTCTGATTGTTTTTCTATATCACATTTAAATGGTTGCAGCATCTCAAAATATTGTTTATGTATATCATTATTTCAAAGTTATGCTAATTGTTAAGACCTACTGCTAATAAGTCATTTAATGAGTTAAGAACAACTATTATGACATCACATTTTTAATGTTTTAATAATTACTAATAAATTGGTTTCCTTTGAAATTCTATCTATTTTGTTTTATGAAACATTATTCAAATAATAGATCCATCATTCTCGACCATTGACTAAAAAAAAGCATCAAAAAGTAAATAAATAAAACTGTTAAGAGACTCTACTATAGGAATAGGCATAGGAATTCCTTTATCTCTCCTCTTATAGAGTCATTTGCGCCCCCCCCCCCCACCTTGTCTCACTGTGGAAAAATCATAATAATTGTAGGAATCTACCTGAACAGTTGTCTTTTATGCCTAATTGCCATGCAACATAATTACAGCAATGCATAGCATTAAATGTGTCAAATTGATTTTTAGTTCATTTGATTCAATTTTAACACAAAATTCTGTTCATTTGAGCATAATCTTCATAGTCTCATTAGTTTGTGCCTTAGCAAGATATGGTTGAGGAGTAGAAGATGCCACACAAAATAATTTGAGAACCACTACTCTAAATTTAACCTGTTCTGTTATTGCTGCTGCAATATGTCTGATAAGCACTCTCTTATATGACAAAAGATGACAGTGTTTTCTACAAAATGCCCTTGCATCATAATTTGTTCAACGCAAACTCATACTCCTCAATGTGGAAAAATAATTAAGATGCTGCAGAAAGTGGTACAATTTCTAGATTGTGTTTCTGTGGAGGAAGGAGACCACATATGCACTGAGCAATTCTCATTTTCCCCAGTGCACACAGTAGAGACATAGTCTCCCCACAGTTCCTAAACCCACAGATCTCCTGATCTGAGCATTAACAGAAATGATTTAGTCTCTGAGTCACTCATTCCAAATTCTGGAAGAAAGAGTATGACTGTCCAAGACTGATGTTCTCCTGAGCCCATTCAGGAGTCCAAGGGGATAGTGTCCCAGAGCACAGACAGGACTGCAGAGCTCCCGTGGGTGGAAGGCAGCTCTCTGACAATGAAGGGAGCCAGCTGTTCTGCAACACGGTCACAAGAGCCTTCAAAAGGAGACGCCATAATGTTACTCAGGGAAGCCAGGACTCTATGTGACCCTGCCCAAGAGTGGCACCCCTCTGGTGGCCCAGAAAACTGAGCAGGAAGGACCAGGACAGGAGTTCTTATCATTTCAGTTCTATATGAAACTTAGATTGTTTCATTAAATCTTCAGGACAGGAGTTCTTATCATTTCAGTTCTATATGAAACTTAGATTGTTTCATTAAATCTTCAGATTTCTCTAGATCACACCAGCCAATATTTCTCTGGCACTAGCCTCCTTTATGGAATTCCTTCATGGGATTCTAATCCTTTCCT
Source organism: Tamandua tetradactyla (assembly GCF_023851605.1). Taxonomy (NCBI): domain Eukaryota; kingdom Metazoa; phylum Chordata; class Mammalia; order Pilosa; family Myrmecophagidae; genus Tamandua; species Tamandua tetradactyla. The sequence goes on along the minus strand of NC_135341.1, from coordinate 62,850,039 downwards.
TTCAAGTTCCCTCTAATTAGTTCTGGGTGTCCCCAGCCCCCAGCCCCTTGTTACACTTTCCAGGCATCTGGAGAAGGTGTCTCCTGTGTCACTCTCCCAGCTTCCCCAATATGGGTCATTTTCCTTCTCACCTACTTGTCCCCTTGAGTCCTCTGCTGTTTCTAGGGTTGCTTGTAAGTGTTTCTCCACCACCCAGGGCCAAGCCAAAAGTACCAGTATCTGTGCCAAGGAGATGTATTCTGAGCTGATGCTGGTGCCGCCTCCCCCTGTGGCTGAAGCCTTTGGTAATGGAGGCGGCCACCCTAAGCACCTCAGATAACAGGTCTGGGAACACAGACCTCTCGGTCCTGTTCATCAAGACCAGGACCTTAAATTGACTGACAGGCTGATCCTAGGTGTTCTGAAGCTGTGCTAGATTTCAAGTCCAAGACATAGATAGAACATATGGAAAATAAACTCCTGATCCGCTTTCTCATTACTCAGAAATAAGAAATATAGTTTAGAAATGCATATCTACACTCCACAATGGAGTGATGATGGGTGTATTGTCCACTAAGTAGAAACGGAGGAATCAAAGGGACATCACAGACATAAGCAGAAGAAGGTTATGACTGTGCCTCATGCACAGAGCTGCAAGTAACTCTGTACCTCCTGCAACAGCCTGAGGCCCTCAGGGCCACCAGGCCACTGCACCAAGGGCCACACAGCCCAGGACATGCATTGGAGAATCCACCTGTAGAAGACAATCCACCTGCAAAGACGAACGCAAAGCTAAGAATCCCGAAGTCTCTGAGTGAGACCAAGCCCATGAAAAGGAAACTACAGACTCAGCAAATGGAAAAACTAATACCAAATGAAGTAAAAATATTAGAATAATCTTAAAAGGCCTTTAAAATAAATGAATCGAATACCCTCAGAAAACCGAAGATGGAAATCACATCACTAGAATAAGAATAGGATGGTATCGGGGAGGGGACAGGGGGCAGGGTGGGGAGAGAGTTGTGGAAAAAGAAATTCTAAATCTTAGAAATGAATAATATTATTTCCAAAGTTAAAAATTCAACACAGAAACTGAATAGCATATTGGACTCAAATAAAGATTTAATCCCTGAGCTGAAAGATAATGAGAGAGACAGTATCGAGGAAAAATTAAGTGATCTGGAGGGTAGATCCAGGACTTCCATCAAATAAATGGAATAAAAAGCTAAAATAGAGCATGAAAAAGAAAAGAAAGAGAGGCCACAGTTTTTTTTAGGACGAGTCCTCAGAAAGCTGCACAAATGCCAAGCTGAATAAATAAAATGAATCTTTAGCACAACAAGATACCATTTCAGACCCACGAAGATGGCTAAAATAAAAAAGACAGACAATAATAAGTGTTGTTGTGTTAGTTAGATTCAGTTGTCAACTTGGCCAGGTGAGCATACCTAGTTCTGTTGCTGCAGACACAAGCCAATGGTACGTGAACCTCATCTGTTGCTAATTACATCTGCAGTCGGCTAGGAGGCGTGTCTGCTGCAATGAGTGATGTTTGACTTAATTGGCTGGTGCTTAAATGAGAGAACGCAATGTAGCACAGCCAAGCAGCTCGGCATTCCTCATCTCAGCACTTGCAGCTCAGCCCAGGCCTTTGGAGATGCAGAAAGAAGTCACCCCGGGGAAAGTTGTTGGAACCCAGGGGCCTGGAGAGAAGACCAGCAGAGACCATCTTGTGCCTTCCACGTAAGAAAGAACCTCAGTGGAAAGTTAGCTGCCTTTCCTCTGAAGAACCAACAAAATAAATCCCCTTTTATTAAAAGCCAATCGGTCTCTGGTGTGATGCATTCCAGCAGCTAGCAAACTAGAACAGTTGTCAAGGATGTGGGCTTCTTTGTTGGGGTGATGAAATAAACATATTCTGGAATTAGATAGTGGTGACTATACAAGTCTGTGAAAATACTAAAAAACACTGAATTGTACACTTTAAAATGGTGACTTTTATATGAATTATACCTCAATTAACTTATTACTTAAAAATGAAAAGTGAATTCTCATCAAAGTTGGACTGTACCCCCAGAGAAGTCCTTCCCCTCCCCACCCTCACACTTTTGTGGTGTAGGTGTTATGGTATTGTTCTCCGTTTGTCACAGATTTTGTTTACATGTGTGCCAGACAAAGAAAGGCAAAGAGCTTTTTCAGTCTTTTTCTTCACATCCCAGTTTCTTACTCTTGGAGGGAGCTGGGCTATAAGGCAATCTGAACAGCAGGCTAGGTGCTCTCCTAAAAAGGCCCCAACTCTAGATGGACTATCAGAGCCTGACTCAATCCCTGGTGTACGTTCCCAGGAGACTCCTTGGTCCTTTTATAAACAGCCTCTTGGTACACACACAGCAGTTCTAGCCCCAAAGCCTATTATACTCGGAAGAACTTTGACAAGTGTCATTATCTCCACCTGCAGATGAGAAAATTTAGGCTCAGAGAGACTGGGGACCTAAGATGTAAAGAAAACTGACACTGATTTTATCCCCAGAAGTTTGCCAAGCCCCTTTGAGCTGATTCTTCAGGTGCTTTTAACAATGAACTCTTGATGATAAAGTTTTTCGCAGGCCTTTCTGTTCAATAATGACTACAGTTAAGCTAGAACACATTCAACAACAATAGCAAAGCTAAGCTTCCATTAATTTTGTTGCACTAGCCCAAAGAGTAAGTAAAACAAAAGGCCGAGACTAAACGAAGGTTGCAATGAAGACCCTCGTCCTCTCTGATTTGGGGCTGCCTTCTCTCTCACTAACCCCCCATGATCTTTAGCTGGCAGTTACCAGCAGGCACCCACCACACAACTGGAACCTCATCCTTCATCAAGCAAAAATGATTTCTTTTCTGCTAGTGGTGTTCATCATCTCTTTTCCCTCCACAAATAGGTTATTTAGGTGCTCAGATTTCCTTCTTTGTGGAACTAGGACACACTAGCATACCACGATCACCGGGAGGATTGCAATAGAGCTGCTTTTGAGTGCCATAGGGTCAGAGCCAGCCTGGCTTTTTTTGTTTGTTTGTTTCGTTTTGTTTAGTTTGGGTTTGTTACTTAATTGCAAACTGCAGAGTCCAGGGTTGGAGGATGGAATTGTGACTGTGGGTGGTGTACAGTTATAACAAGGCTTGCAAATCCTTCCATGTCACATCCCAGCACAATCCTGAGGCTTATGTAATACAGGCTGTGATGGCTTGAAGCTGTGTGGACCCCAACAAAGACCGTGTTCTTAAAGCTAATCCGGTCCTGTGGGTGTGGACTTATTACGGGTGAGACCTTTGATTAGGTTAATTCAGTTGAGGCATGCCCTGGGTGAGTCTTAATCCTCTTACTGGAATCCTTTATAAGAGATGAAATTCAGAGAAGCGCACAGAGAAAAGACAGAGAAGCTGAGTGAGAAAAGCCAGAAAAGATAAGAGAGAATGACACACACAAGCAGACAGAAACCACAGAAACAGAGAAGACGCTGAAGTCAGAAGCTGGAAGCAATGAAACCTGCGAGAGAGGTGAGAAACCAGCAGACATCGCCTCATGCCCTGAGGATCACAGGGAGCAGTCTCCAGGGAGAAAGCATTTCTTGATGATGCCTTGATTTGGACATTTCCACAGCCTTAGAACTGTAAACTTGTAAGTTGATATATCCCCATTGCAAAACACCCCACTTCTGGTATATTACATTTTGTCAGGTTTAACAAACTAAAATACAGGCTATGAAAAAGAACATAAAACAACTTGAAAGCTACAGACAGATGGAAACGACTTGGCATCCTGGAGATCCTCCTATGTCCATCTCATCACCACCATAAATACCTACAGATGTAACAGAAGATGCGATTAACCCTCACCTGGCCTCAGGAATTTGTGAAAATACTTACACAAACCTTAAAATAAAATTCCCTTAAAATAAGCAGAATACACTCAAACTCTGGTGCCCATTAGAATCATCCAAAGAGACTTTTAAAATTCTTATGCCCAGAACCCTACCCAGGTAAATTGAATCAAGTTTTCTTTGGGGGGGCAGAACCCAGACATCACTATTTTTCCCTCTTAGGTGCTATGTTTTTCTTTTGATATGTATATATGAATAGATATGTGAATATGAATGTGTGTGTATGTATATATTTTTTATTCAATAAAGAAGTTGTAGGTTTACAGAAAAATAATGCACAAAATACAGAATTCCCATATATACCCCCCATTATTAACATTTGCATTAGTGTAGACCTTTATTACAAGTGATAACAATATATTATTATAATTGAACTATTAACTATAGTCCATAGTTTACATTAGGGTTCACTATTTGTGTTGTACAGTCTAGTGGGGTTTTTTTGTTTGCATTCTGGTAACATCGATACAACCTAAAATTTCCCTTTTAACCACATTCAAATATAAATTCCACTGCTATTATTTATAGTCACAGTATGATGCTACAACCACTACCATCCATTACCAAAACATTTCCATCACCCCAAACAGAAATCTTGTACCAAGCAAGCATTAATTCCGCATTCCCTATCCTCACCCGGGCCCTTGGTGAACTGTCTTCTAATTTCTGACTCAAAGAAAATGCTTATCTAATTAATTCTGATCAGTGAGATCATACAATATCATCCTTTTGTGTCTGGCTAAATTTACTCAACTTGATGTCTTCTGGGTTCATCCATGTCATCATAAGTTTCAGAACTTCCATGCTTCTTATGCTTGAATATTATTCATTGTATGTATATGCCACATTTTTTTTAACCATCTTTGGTTGATGGGCACTTAGGTTGCTGCCATCTTTTGACATTTATGAATAATGTTGCAAGGAACATTGGCATACAAATATCTGTTCCTGCCCTTGCTTTCAATTATTTTGGATATGTACCTAAAAGTAGAATTGCTGGTTCTTGTGCTCATTCTATACTTAACTTTCGTGAAGTACCATCAAACTGTTTTCCAAGGCAACTGCACCATTTTACATTCCCACCAACAATGAATGAGTGTTCCAATTTCTCCACATCCTCTCCAACAGTTATAATATTCTGCTTTTATAATAGTAGTTATTTTAGCGGTGTGAAATGGTATCTCATTGTGATTTTTTTTTGGTATGCTGTATGGTGGGTGTTGTAGTTTTCTAGCTGCTGAAATGCAATATACCAGAAACAGAATAGCTTTTAAAAAGGGGAATTTAATATACTGCTAGTTTAACGTTCTAAGGCCATGAAAATGTCCCAATTAAAGCATGTCTATAAAAATGTCCAAATTAAGGCACCAACAAGAGGTTACCTTCACTCAATAAAGGTCAGTGAATTTCAGGGTTTCTCTCTCAACTGAAAAGGCACATGGCAAACATGGCAACGTCTGCTAGCTTTCTTTTCAGGCTTCTTATTTCATGAAACTCCCTGACCAGTGTTTTCATTCTTCATCTCCAAAGGTCTCTGGCTGTCTGGGCTCTCAGCCTCGTGGCTCTACTGTTGTTTCCAAAATGGTTCCTCTTTTTAAAGGAGTCCAGTAAATGAATCAAGAGGCACCTGGAATGGGTAGAGTCACATCTCCCTCTAATTAATACCCACAATTGGGTGAGTCACATCTCATGGAGATAATCTAATCAAGTTCCCAACCTAAAGTGCTGAATAGGGATTAAAAGAAACAGCAGCCTCCACATGATGGGATCAGGATTAAAGCATGGCTTTTCTGTGGTGCATAAATTCTTTCAAACCAACACAGCAGGAGTCACATTTCATTCTTTTTCCAGGTGAGTATCCCATTATTGCAGCACCATATGTTGAATCATTTGTTTGTTTGCTTGTTTGTTTGAAAAGTGCATGGGCTTCATGATTTTGGCTTGCATTTTCCTAATGGCGATGTTGAGCTCATTTTCACAAAGGGTTTTTTTTTTTTTTTTTTTTTGCAATTTTCTTTATAGAGAAATATCTATTCAAGTTTTTGTCCACTTTTTAGTCAAGTTGTTTGTCTTTTCTTGTTGAGTTGTAGTTTCCTTATGTATTCTGCATATTAAATCCTTTTTAGACATGTGGTTTCCAAATATTTACTCCCATAGTAGGTTACTTTTTTACATTCAAAATGAAATCCTTTGATGCACAAAAGTTTTTAATTTTTATGAAGCCCCATTTATCTATTTTGTCTTTTGTATTGTGCTATCAGTGTAAAGTCTAAAAATGAATTGCCTTATGCAAGGTCCTGAAGATGCTTTTCTTCTAGGAATTTCTTTCTTTTCTTTTCTTCTAGGAATTTTATAAGTGTGGTTCTTTTATGTAGGTCTCTGATCCATTTTGAGTTAGTTTTTGTATATGGGGTTAGGTAGAAGTGCACCTTCATTCTTTTGCATAAGGCTCTCCAGTTTTCTCAGCTCTATTTGCTGAAGAGACTATTCTTTCCCCATTGAGGGTACTTGGCACCCTTGTTGAAAGTAAATTGAAAAAAAAAAAAGAGAGAAAGTAATTTGGACATAGAAATGAGGGTTTATTCCTGAACTCTCAATTCAGTTGCATTGTTCTATAAGTCTGTCCTTGTGTCAGTATCATACTGCTTTGTACTAAGGTAATAAGTATTAAAATCAGGAAATGTGAATTCTCCAACTTCATTCTTTTTCAAGATGTTTTTGGCCATTTGAGTTTTCTTACCCTACCAAATAAATGGAAGGACTAGATTTTCCATTTCTGCAAAGAGGACTGTTAAAATTTGATTGGGATTCCATTGAATCAGTATATTGCTTTGCATAGAATTGGCATCACAATATTTAGTCTCCAAAACCATGAACATGAAATGTTCTTCCAATATTTACATCTTCTTTGATTTCTTTGAACAATGGTATGTAGTTTTCTGTGTATAAGTCCTTTACATCTTTTAATTTATTTTCTAGCTATTTTATTTTTTTAACTACTATGATGAATGGAACATTTTCTCAATTTTCTTTTCCAATTGTTCATTGCTTGTGCATATAAACACTGCAGATTTCAGGGTATTGATCTTGAATCCCATCGGTTTGCTGAATTTATTTTTTAGCTCTAGAATCTTTTTTTGTGGATATTTTAGGACTTTCTATAATTAAGATCATGTCATCTGGAAAAAGAAAGACTTATACATTTTCCTTTTCAATTTGGATGTATTTATTTCTTTTTCCTCCCACCTAATTGCTCTAGCTGGACCTTCCAGTCAATATTGAAGAACAGTGGTGACAATGGACAGCCTTGTATTTTTATTGATCTCAGAGGGAAAGCTTTCAGTCTTTCACCATTGAGTATGATGATAGCTATAGGTTTTTCATATGTGCCTCTTATCATTTTGAGAATGTTTCCTTCTTTTCCTGGTTTCTTAATATGCCAATTTAAAAATACTCTGCACCCCAGAAAGACATGCTTTAATTCTGATCCAATCTTATGGGGCAAGCTGTTTGTTTTAATCCACATTCAATACCATAGGGAGGAAACCTTTGATTAGATTATCTCCATGGAGATGTGGCACACCCAATTGTGGGTATGACCTTTTGTTTAGATGGAGATGTGGCTCTACTCATTCCAAGTGGGTCTTGATTAGTTTACTGGATCCCTTTAAAAGAGGAAACATTTTGGAGAACGCTTAGAGCTGACAGAAATTACAGAGCCAACAGAAACTTCAGAGCAGAGCTGACACAGATGGATGCTAATACTTGGAGAACAGAGACAGATGTTTGGAGGTACTTGGAGCCCAGCAAATGTCACCAAGAGATGTTAAGCAAGCCAGAACCTGGAGGGAGTCAAAGGAAGCCAAGAGATGAAAGCCAGACCCAGAGAAGCAAATTGAGGAACACCCATAGGAACAGAGTCTGAAAACAATGGAGCCCAAGAGCAAGCAGATGCCAGCCACATGACTTCCAGCTAACATACTTGTTCCAGAACCATCAGCCTTTCTTGAGGAAAAGTAACCTCTTTTTGGTGCCTAAATTTGGGCAAGTTCACTTCCTTAGAACTGCAAACTTGTAACTTATTAAATTCCATTTTTAAAAGCCATTTCATTATCTGGTATATCACATTACAGCTGCTTACAAAATAAAACACCTAAGTATTTTTAACAAGAAAGGATGCTGGACTTTGTCAAATGCCTCCACTGTGTAAATTAAGATGATCATGTGTCTTTGTTTCCTTTGTTCTATTAATATAGTACATTAAATTATTTTCTCATGCTGAACTAACATGGCACACATCAAGATAATCAGATGCCTAGACATCAGCAAAAAATGACAAGTTTTATTAAGAAGAAGGAAGATGCAGTGCAGTCAAGAGATCAAATTAAAACTTCAGGGAAACACAGAATTTGGAAAAGCTAATCAAACAAATCTCCCAAATCAACTCAAGAAGATGAAGGAAAATATACTTAAAAAGGTAAAGGATATTAAAAAGACATTGTGTGAGCATAAAGAAGAATTTGAAAGTGTATGAAGAAATGTAACAGAAATTATGGGAATGAAAGGCAAAATAGAAGAGATTAAAAATACAGTATAGCCATACAATAGAAGATTTGAACAGGTAGAAGAAAGAATCAGTGAACTGGAAGACAGGACAATCAAAATCTTACAGACAGAAGAACAGATAGGGAAAAGAATGAAAAAAATTTTTGAGCAGGGTCACAAGGATTTAAATGGCAGTACAAAGTACACAAACATACATGCTATGTGTATCCCTGAAGGAGAAGAGAAGGTAAAAGGAGACAGAAAGAATATTTGAGGAAATAATGGCTATAAAATCCCCAACTCTTAAGAGACATAAATATACATGTCCAAGAATCACAACATACTCCAAACAGAATAAATCCTAATAGACCTAGTGTGAGTAAATGAAGAATATCAGTAATGGTAACTAAAACAGTAAAAAGACACACACATGCACACACACTCACACACACACACACACACACACACACAAGATGTAACATATAAAAACCAAAGGACAAAATGGGTGAAGTAAAGACTTTATGGTAATGACATTGAAAGTTTATGGATTAAACTCCCCAATCAAAACACACAGATTGGTAGAAAGGATAAAAATATATGATGCTTACAAGAGACTTGCCTTAGACCAGAAGACACAAATAAGTTGAAAGTGAAAGTTTGGGAAAATGATATTCCACGCAAATAGTGTAGCTGGGGTAGCTACATTAATGTTGAACAAAATAGACTTTAAATAAAAAAAGAAATTCTTGTAAGAGACAAGAAGGACACTATTAATAAAAGGGGTAATCCATCAAGAAAAAATAGCAATCATTAACATTTACTCATCTAACCAGGATGCCCCAAAATACATGAGGCAAACATTGGCAAAATTGAAGGGAGAAATAGAAATCTCTGCAATAATAGTTGGAGACTTCAATGCACCATTCTCATCAATAGACAAAACATGCAGAGAATAGAACAATAAGGAAACAGAGAACTTGAATAATATGATAAATAACTAAACCTAACAGACACATACAGAGCATTGTACCCACAAACAGAAAAAAATACATTCTTCTCAAGTGCCAATGGATCATTCTCTAGGATAGACTACACACTAGGTCACAAAATTAGTCTTAATGCATTTAACAATAATGAAATGATACAAGATACAAGAAGATAGATACATCTTCTATCTTCTATGACCATAATAGAATGAAGCTGGAAATTAATAACAGGCAGAGAACTGGAGAATCCATAAATATATGGGAGCTAAACAACACATTCTTAAACAGTCAGTGGGTTAGGGAAGAAATTGCAAAGGAAATAATCAGTATCTCAAGATGAATGAAAATAAAAACACAACTTGTCAACACTTATGGCATGTAATGAAGGCAGTGCTGAGAGGGAAATTTATAGTTCTAAATACTTACATGAAAAAAGAAGAAAGAGCTAAAATCAAATGCCTAACTGTATACCTGGAGGAACTAGAAAAAGAACAGCAAAATAATCCCAAAGCAAGCAGAAAGAAAAAAATAGCAAATATTAGAGCAGAAACAAAAGAAATTGAGAATGAGAAAACAATAGAGAGAATTAATGAAAACAAAAGTTAGTTTTTTATAAGATCAAGAAAATTGGCAAACCATTAGCCAGACTGAAGAAAGAAAGAGAGAAGATACCATTAAAAAATCAGAAATGAGAGGGGGACATTACTACTGACCCCATAGAAATGTCATAGAAGGATATTATGAATAACTGTATGCCAACCAATTAGATAATTTAGATGAAGTGGAGAAATTCATAGAAGCACACAAACAACCTACACTTATACTCTAGAAGAAATAGAAAACCTCAACAGACCACTGACAAGTAAAAAGATTGAATCAGACATCAAAAGTCTTCCAAAAGAAAGCCCCATGACCAGATGGCTTCACAGGTCGATTCTACCAATCATTCCAAGAAGAATTATACCAATCCTGCTGAATCTATTCCAAAAATTGAAGACAATGAAAAGATGCACAACTTCACTAACTACTAGGGAAATGCAAATCAAAAACACATTGAGATATCATTTTACACCCACTAGGATGGCTACTTTTGAAAAACAGAATATTAAAAGTGTTGGAGAGGATGAAGAGAAATAGGAGCACTCATTCATTGCAGTTGGGAATGTAAAATGGTATAACTGCTGAGGTAGACCATTCTGGAGATCCTCAGGAAGCTAAGAATCGAATTACCATATGGTGTGACAATCCCCATGACTACATATAGACCCAAAATAATTGAAAGCAGGGTCTCAAACAGATTTTTGCACACTGATGTTCATAGTGGCATTATTTAAAATTGTCAAAGGATGGAAGCAACCCAAGTGTCCATCAATTGATAAATGGATAAACAAATGTGATATATAATAGATGGAATATTAATCATCTGTAAAAAGATACAAATAGGCTGAAAATGAAAGGATGAAAATCAAAAAAATTTTTTATGTTGATGCATGCAACAACATAGATGAAACTTGAGGACATTATGTTGAGTGAAATAAGTAAGATATGAAAGGACAAATATTGTATGACCTCACTGATTATCACGAGCAAACTCATAAAGTTAGCATGTGAAATATAGGTTACCGGGGAGAGATTAGGGATGGAGACTGGGGAGCTGATGTTTACTTAAGTTAACTGTAAAGGTTTAGGAATGGATGGAGATGATAATAGGATATAATTGTGACTGTAATTGACAGGACTGAGTTATGTATATGAATGTGGTAGAAAGGGGAAGTTTTGGGTCAATTATGTTACTAGAATGATAGAAGATAAAACAAAGGACTTTTGAACACAGTAAGCCCTGTTGTGGACTATGGACTGCAGTTAACAATACGATTATAAGAATGTTCTTTTATGAACTATAACAAATGTACAACACTAATACAAGGTGTTAATAATAGGGTGGTATATGGGGAAAATTGCATCTAATATAAACTATGAAAAAAATAATGTTGAGAGAGGGGAATAGACTTGGTAGATAGTGTTTGAAATTATCAGAATTTTTTAAATAAATTCAATTAAACATATATGAACAAAATAAAGTTGGGAGTTGTAAAAAATGTGCAGCTTAATGATTTATCAGAAATGTAACTTTAATTATCACTGTGAATAACCACCCAAATCAAGAAATAAGCATTACCATTACCCAAAGAAACCACCCTACTAATTGGTACTCTTTCTCTCTTCTCCCAGAAAAGGTAACCATTCTGACTTGTATGGTTTCATTTCCTTCATAGTTTCACCATCTAAGCATGTGTGGTAAACTGAATAATGTACCCCAAGAAAGACATGTTCTTCATCTTAATTCACATTTTTGACATGTAAACTCTTTTGTAAATAGGGCACTTTGAAGATGTATTATCAATGAAGGTGTGGATTCATTGTGGACTCTTAGAACATCCTATTTAGATGAGACCCAATTCAATTATGTTGGGCCTTAATCTACATTACTGGAGTCTTTTATAAGCATAAGAAATTTGGACACAGTCAGAGAAGGCCACAGAGGGCAGCCAGAAGCCAGAAATCAGCAGAAACCAGGAAAGCAGACAGAAAGAGACCACCATTTAAGAGGAGACAAAGATGCAGACCCGGGAACCCCACAGATCATGGCAAGCAGCACTAGAACAGCACAGACTTTGGGGAGAAAGCGTGGTCTTGCCAACTCCTTGATTATGGACTTCTAGCTTGTAAAACTATAAGACAATAAATTCTTATTGTTTAAGCCAAAAAAAAAAAGAGTATTGTTTAATTTCCACATATTTGTGAATTTTCTATTTCTCCCTCTGTTACTGATTTGTAGCTTCATTCCATTATGATCAGAGAAGCTACATTGTACAATTTCAATATTTTTGAATGCATTGGGATTTGTTTTATAACCTATGTTCTATCCAGAAGAACGATGCATGTGCACAGAAGAACGTATTTTTTGTTGCTAAAGATACATTGTATAATTTCAATACTTTTGAATGTATAGATATTTGTTTTATGACCTATGTTCTATCCAAAAGAATGATCCACATGCACTAGAGAAGAATGTGTTTTTGTGTTGCAGTTGGGTGATGTGTTCTATATATGTCTGTTAGGTCTAATTGGTCATAGCGTGATTCACTTTCTATTTCCTTATTGAGCTTTGGTCTAGGTGCTCTATCCACCATTGGAAGTGATTTATTGAAGTGCCCTACTATTAATGTAAAACTCTATATTTCTCCATTCAAATCTGTCAATATTTTCTTCATGTATTTTGGGGCTCTGCCATTAGGTGCATATATATTTTTGTTATGTCCAATGTTCAATTGACTTGTTCATCAGTGTATAGTGACCATCTTTGTCTTTTATAATAGTTTTTGGCATAAAATATGATTTCTTTTATATTATTATATTTACTCTAGCTCCCTTTGTTTACTATTGGCATGGTATTTTTTTTATTCTGTAACTTTCAGTCTACTTGCATCTTTGAATTACAGTTAGTTTTGAATGCAGCATATAGTTGCGTAACACTTTTTTTCCATTCTGCCAACCTCTGCCTTTTGACTGAAGAGTTTAATCCATTTACTTTTTAAATAACTACTCTAATGCAGAATTTGTGTCTTATATTTTTCTATTTGGACATTGTAATTCTTATACCTTTCTTGTCCCTCAATTCCTCCATTAATGCCTACATTCATACTGATTTGAGTTTATGTATTTTACAATTTTGAGTGCATTTTCATTTCTTCTTGTATATATTTTCATGTTTTCTTTGTAGATACCAAGGGGTTAAAATTTCACATATTGAATTTATAACAAACACATTTGTTTTGATACCAACTTAACTTCAGTAGCATATGTATACACCATCTGTATATTCCTCTATCCCCCACCTTGTGTTCTACTGGTTATGGATTATATCTTTATACATTGTATGTATGTGTATTTTAGAATTTGAAAGAAGTAAAAAGGGCATTACATGCCAAAAATGCAATACAACAGTACTGGCATTTATAATTATCATATGTTTTTATGCTGTTTAAATCCATTATCTGGTATCATTTGCTTTCAGTCTGATGAATTCCCTTTAGCATTGCCTATAGGGTTGATCTAGTGGTTAAAAACTCCCTCAGCCTTTATTTACCTGGGAATTCTTAATCTCTCCCTTCTTTTTGAAAGACAATCTTGTCAGATAAAAAATTCTTGGTTGTTTTCTTTCAGCACTTTAAGTATAGGACAAGAAATCAACACTTAATCTCATTGAGACACTTTTGTACATAAAATGTTGGTTTTCTCTTATCGCTTTCAGAACTCTCTCTTTGTCCTTGACATTTGAAAGTATGATTACTATGTTTCTGGATATGGTTTTCTTCATGTTTTTCCTGTTTGGGATTTGTTGAACTTCTTGAATGTTCATATTCATGATTTTCATTAAATTTAGAAAGTTTTCTATCATTATTTATTTGACTATTCTTTCTGCCCATTTTGTTTTGTTTTGTTTTTTCTCCTTCTGAGATTCCCATGATATATTGGCATGTTTGATGATTTTCCATCAGGTCTTTACAGGTCTTGTAAGCACTAGTCACTTTTTTTTTGTTCTTTTGTCATTCTGCTCCTCAGCCTGAATAATTTCAGTTTTCTCTTCTTTTTATTTACTGACTCCTTTTTTCTGCCAGCTCCAATCTCCTATTGAAATCCTCTAGGAAATTTTTCATTTCAGCTACTGTGATCTTCAACTCTAGTATTTTTGTTTGGTTCCTTTATAAATTTCAATCTCATTATTGAGGTTCTCATACTGATCATTCATTGTTTTCCTGATATCTATTAGTTTTTCCTTTGTGTTTTCCTTTATCTACTTGAACATATTGAGGAGTATTTGGCTTGTCATCTTAGTTGATGGTTTCTGGATTTTTTTCTTGTTCCTTTGACATGCCAACATTTGTTATATCTTTGTTCATCTTGTATTCTTTTGTTGTACACTGTATGTTTTATATTTTAAAGTGTTGACTCTAAGAGTTGTCTCTGAGCTGTCTGTTCCTTAAGTTTGTATCCAGATAGTGATATAACAGAAATTTCTTTGAATGCCAGAAGTTAACAAAAGCAAACTAAAGGGGGAAAATGCCTCTCATTGTCTTTGCAAATTGGCTCTGCTTTGGCTGGTGGTGTACTTCAGAGCTTAGCCCTCCAGCCAAGAAAATTAGCCTGACTGAGCCCTTGATCTTGAAGTTTGCCCCTATGAAACTTATTCCTGCAAAGGATAGGCTAAATCTACTTAAAATTAGGCCTAAGAGTTACCCCAAGAGAACCTCTCTTGTTGCTCAGATGTGGCCTCTCTCTCTAAGCCAACGCAGCAGGTGAACTCACTGCCCTCCCCACTATATGGGACATGACTCCCAGTGGTATAAATCTCCCTGGCAAGTTGGGACATAACTCCCAGCATGAGCCAGGACCCAGCATCAAGGGGCTGAGAAAGTCTTCTTGACCAAAATGGGGAAGAGACAAATGAGACAAAATAAAGTTTCAGTGGCTGAGAGATTTCAAACAGAGTCAAGAGGCTATCCTGGAGGTTATTCTATACATTATATAGATATCCCTATTGAAGTGGCTGGAGGGAAGTACTTGAAACTGTTGAGCTGTATTCCAGCAGCCCTGATTCTTAAAGATGATTGTATAAGGATATACCTTTTACAAGGTGACTGTGTAATTGTGAAAACCTTGTGTCTGATGCTCCTTTTATCCATGGTATGGATAGATGAGTAAAAAACTGGGTAGATGGAAATACTAGTGGTCAATGAGAGGGAAGGGTAAGGAATATGGTGTATATGAGTTTTTTCTTTTTTCTTTTTATTTCTTTTTCTGGAGAGATGCAAATGTTCTAAAAATGACCATGGTGATGTATTCATGGTGATGAATACACAATGGCTCAAAGTATCATCTCTATGATGTAATGGAATGTATGTGTATAAAGATTTGTCAATAAAATATTTAAAAAAGAAAAACAAAGAAAATTAGTCTGAGGTGAATATGAAGTCCTGTGTCCTTTCCATCTTTTTTGAGACTGTGTTTGTCCAGGGTTTGTGTTTGTTAGTGGCCTTAGGAATTCCCCTATTTAAATGCACCTCATAAAATAGACTTTCTCCCCCTCAAGGGTGCTCTGTATTTTTATTTTTGTTTTTTACTTAAAGCAGGCGATCCTTTGCCCCAGGCCACTTTGACTTGTCTCTTACACTGCTTTAACTATTTGCAAGCTGCTTCTGCCTGATGGGCAAATTCTGGGAGGGCACATTTCCTGGTTTAGTCTTTCAGGCTACCACTCAATTTGGCATCAACATATAGGCACCTCATTATGGGCATAGGGGTTACTCTGCTCTCTGCAGAAAGGGCCAAGGACCCATAATGAGAACACAGGGGATCAACAGCACACTGAGGAGGTGGGGAGGGGCCAGCAAGAGCACCATCAAGCTTCTACCATTTTTAAAGCTGTATTTTCATGATTCACCACTTGCCTAGTTAGTGTAACCCTTTAACTATTTTCCAGAGTTTTGAACAAAATGGCTCTGCTGGTTTTTTTGCTAGTTGTTCAAAGATCTTGTGGGAGAATGGTACCCTGGAGCATCTAATGCAGCCATCTTGGTCAACCAAACCCTTGCTTTTCCTGGCATTGATTGCTATGTTTTTAAAGTCCTCAGGTAATTCCAATGTGTGGCCATGGTTGAGAAATCATTACTTAGAACAAATCTGCATCTTACTCAAGGCTTACATTTTGATATCCAAGGAGAAATTTGAGAATAGAAAAATTATCTTTGAAAATCCTTTAAAATATCCATGAACTACAGTATATTTGGCTCTGAATCACAGCCCTGAATAGTTAATAGAATTGTTAGTACTTAAAATTGAGTGCTATATTAATTACAAAACAGAAAGAATATATTAACTTCAATTCAGGTCATGTATATGCCTAGAAGAGGAAGTTCCACTGTTCCAATATAATGGGTCAAAATAATATTGGTACAAATGATTGATCTTTAAATTTTAGATGACTTGGTGCTATTCTTAATATCTAAGAATTTTCATAAAATATGTCTTGTAGAGACAAGAATTTTTACAAGTTTCCTCAGGCTCACACAGTGAAGTAACCTTTCATATGGTAAACAGAAGCCCTTGTAGCTGAAATCAGAAACCAAGTGTCCAGACTCCCTGTCCATTACTGGACAGGATTAAGTCTGGCAGATAATTAAGATATTCTAAAACCCTACTGTACCTGACTCCTGGAGCCTAATTTTTATTGCTTCCTCATAAGGTTCCTTTATTCAATTCTGTTAGTCTCCTCTTGATATTAGATATTCATTCATCTCCACATTCATGCCCAAACTTTTCTTCCTGCTTAGAATGCCCTTTAAATCCCTTCCATCCACCCACTATCCCAAACCTAACCATTGTTAGGCCCAGCTCTAGCTCCCCCTTCGTGATGCATTGCCATAACCATGGTGCTGGAGTAGTGCCCTCTTACATTGCATTGTGTCATCTGTTTATTCAATATTCAGTTTTTCTCTCATCTTCATTCTTTCAGACTTCATCATCATCCTTGATCAATTCAGGTTAGTCAGCCCCCACCCTTGGAGTTATCACTGACACTTTGCTTGTCTTTTCCAATATCTAATTCTTCAATGTGCCCTATGGGTTCTAGCTTTAAGGTCATCCAGAATCTAACCACTGCTAGTGCCTCTGCCAACCCCAGCCAAACCCAATCCACTATTTCATCTCTCCTGGATTATTTTAAATAGCCACTTAAGGCAATGCAAGGATAGCTCGGTGGTAGAATTCTCACCTACCATGCAGGTGACCCAGGTTCAATTCCCGGAACTTACACATGCCAAAAAAAAAAAAAAAAAAAATAGCCAGCTAGTAAGTCTCCCTGCTTCTATTCTTGCCTTTACAGACTATTTTCCACAGTTGAGCCTAAGTAACACTTTTAAATTACGATTCTAATCATGTAACTCCCCTATTCAAAACCCTCCAGTGATGCCCATACTCTTAGAATGAAATCCAAAGCCCACCAGTTCTCCCATGACACAACAGCAATTCAAACTTTCTCCATCTGGTTTTGCTGTTAATGTTAATAATAATAGCTATCATGCACAAGTGTTTCTTCTATACCTGTCACTGTTCTAAGCCTTTTACATGTTCAAGGTTGTTGAGCCATGTAGGTGGCATTCCAATTAGGAAATGCGAATAGACAGAGGTTAGACATATCACAAGATATATAGCCAGTAGGGGGTGAGCTGGGATTTGAACCCAGCCCGTGTCCTCAACCGCTGACCTACTCTGCCTCTAGATATAGGATACACTAAGATAAGCTGAAACCTATACTCTCAGGCCCTCATTTTAATTTAAAATATTTCATTAAGGAGCCCAGTACTCTATTTGCTCTCTAAAGTTTACAAATTTACCAACGTATGAATTTAACTGTAAGAGGAAAGGTTTTAAGGGAGATAAAGAGAGAGAGAGAGAAAGCCTGGAGCCTCCATTAATTAGGGAAGCCCACATCCGTCAGACTGCAAGGCCCCAGAGCCAAGCTGGAAGCCAAGAGATTTGTTTTAAAAATATGATATCTCCCAAGCCGAAGTTCACGTCAAATATATGGTGATATCCCACCCATAAAGCAAAACCACAATTTGCTTGTTTAAAGCCTGTTTTAGGTTGGCTTGGCTGCTTTTCAGAACTGTACCACAAGTAGTAGGCTGAAGTTTCTGCACAAGGGTTGAAAAGTTGGCCTGAAAAAAAGGAGTTGTGGCCTCTGCCCAGTGGCCCTGTCCTTTAGGAAGGACCCAGACACACACCGGCACACATCAGACGGCACAGCCAGCCTACTGTTTTTTGAGATGACCACATCTGTGCTGCAGCATCCACCACACCTTCTACCTCATGGGAGGGGAGAAGTCCTGCTTGATGAGTAGCAGAAAGAGCTTGGGTTCTGATTGGAATTCCCAAACAAAGACAAACATGATACCCAGTACGTAAAAACCAGTGAGGAGAAGGCTCTTTAGATGACCTGTTGGTAGTACAACAAGAGTGGTAAATAAAGGCAAGCAACTGGTTGCTTGAACTTGAGTCATTCAGCTGGTCTGGTACTCACCTTGTCCCTAGTGCCCAAGCTTTCCTCTTTGTTCTGCTCCTTATGAGTGATACCATGAGACGTGCCAGGCAGGAAACCTAACCAGACCTCTGTGAGTATCTGAGGGAAAGAGTTTAGAAGGCTTAGACTGGTTTTTCCTCCACTGTGTTATAAACAGCTGTTATCTGAAGCAATTGAGAACATCAGAGGGAAAGGCCCAATTACACACCAGGGAGCACAGCACCCTGCTCTTTGGTGAAGGGGAGTGAGAGGGCATTGGGTTTCATTGATTTGGTCTCTGTGGCAGACCAGCTGTCCCCCAGGAAGGCCCGGTATTCCTGTCCTCTCCGTGAACCTGCCTGAAAGGGATACAGGAGTTATTGGGTAATCAGGACTTGTCAGCACCTCGGTTATGCAGGATGGTTCAATCCGATAATGTGAATGGAACCTGTAATAGTGCTGATGAAAAGCACTCCTGTTTCAAAAGGGCCTTGAATGATTTTTTGTTCATTTTCTGTTTACATGTAATGTGTTATTGATGTCATTACCCTATAATACAGCGGCTTGTTTCATAGAAAAACCAGGAATTATTCACTCTTGAAAAAAAAAAAAAGACTAAGAAGAAGAAGAAAGAAGGAAAGAAAGAAACCCTGTTACATGAGGAAAATTGCATTCGAATGCTGCAACTGAAACATATTGATTTTCTGGCACCAGACTTTTTAGATTAAAAATGCCAATACTAAATCCTTTCATGACCTATAGTTCATATGAAGTTCGCATGTCATTTACTATTATTCTGGGGGGAAAAAAAGCTGAATCTTTAATGAAAACATGGTTGGAAAGAATTCTGCCGTTTCCATAATTTGCATACCATTTTAATAATACCTGATTATCAGCTAAACATGCTGATAGCGGGGTGGGTTGAACATTTTTCTTTTTCAAATCAAAAGCCATTTGTCTATTTTAATTGTCTGCTTGTCTTGGCTTCCTCTTTAGTGGGAGCCGTGGGTGTGCACAGTTTCATTGTCCAGGCTTGTGAAGGCTGGTGCACTGAGTTCCCCATGCAAAGAAAGTCACATTCCTTCACGTCCTGCTAATGCCAGAGATCTATGTCTGGTCTTACTGTACTCCAGAAGTCATCGATGGTACCAATTAGTCATTGTTCCAAGTTAGTTAAGAAATAATATAGCAGCATAAGTTCTGGCATAATCTTGGTTTTATTACACAGAGATTGAGATACTAAACGTCCCTCGGCCAACACAGAAATGCCTCGACGACTTCTCTGGTTGCAGAGAAGCCATGAGCCAGGTTTGAAGTTCAGCAAAAATTTCTTTCCTAAAAACCCATTTTGTTTCACTGTAATCTTCAGTGTTTTCAAGCCATTGTCACAAATATTAGTATTTTGTTTAGAGCTTTCTCTAATAAACCTGGAACTCTTCAGTAATCTTGTGTTTGGACAGAGACAAATAGGTCCTATAACTTCTTGGCCTCAGTGTCTTATTCACTCAAATGAAGATGAGGCTCTCAGCAGGTGTAGACCTATCGGAAAAGCACCTCCTGCAGCCCAAATCCTCCTCAGTGTCTATAGTAGGCGTAGGCAAGCTCCAGTCCACAAACCAAATACAGCCAGCCACATGCCTTTGTAAATAAAGTTTTATTGGCACACAGTCACACACCTATGCTTATGTATTGTCTATGGCTGTTTTCACATTACAGCAGCAGAGTTGCGTAGTTGTAAGAGTGACCTTTGCCAGAAAATAATTTAGGTCCTCAAAGCCTCAAATATTTCCCATCTGGCCTTTTACAGAAAAAGTTTCCAATCCCAGGCCTAGTATATCACATCCTATTAAGCCCTTCTCCTAAATTATGGTGTCCAAGACCAGGTGCAACTGCTTTTTAGACCCTAAAAAGCACCCTACACGGTGGGCACGAGAGTAGGTAGATGTTACAGAATTTAAAATTACAGAATTTTTGAATGAGATTGACTCTTAGAAGTCACCTAGTCTTACTATCCACCTGATTCATGTTTGATTTATCCTCAATAACATCTCCAGGTGCTATATGATGATCTTCATTAATGGGGAAACTATTAAGTCCCAAAAATCACCATTCTTTTTGTTGGCAATCTTTTTGAAAATTCTTTCTTGTACTAAGTAAAAATCTATCTCCTTATATATTTCCATTGGTCATACTGCCATGACCTTATTGGCATACAGGCAAGGATGAACCCTTTTCAACAACGTCATCCTTCAAGTACTAAAAGCTATTTTTGTTTTCTTCCTGAGTCTTTTCTTCTTCAACTCAGATACCCCAATTTTCTGCCTTGTTCTCTTCTAGTATCATATTGAGTCCTTTAACACCTCAGTCATGTTCTTCTGAATGCATTAACCTGTCAGCAGGAAATAATGCTATAGTCCAGTGTTTTTCTACCAACATAGTTAGGCAGAGCCATCACCCCCATCATTCTAGATACCATATTGCTATTTAATGTAGCCTAAAATCTGGTTAGCCTTTGAGGAGGCCATATCTCACTATTGGTTCAGATTGTCGACTAAATCCCTTTTGTTGATATGTAGAAAATTATCTCACTCTTTTCCTGTCTTTGTCCTTTTCCTTTCCCCATCATGTCTGCCTGGGGTGTGCCCCCTCCTTTTACAATAGGGTGTGATTCTTTAACATCAGATAATTGTTTCTTAATGAGGAAGAAATAAAACAAATATCTCTAATATTCTATCCTTTTTCCTATCCATTTGTAGAGTGGTTTCTTCCATACTGCTTACTTCTCTGTAATGTCTTCACCAATTTCAAAAGGAGGTAAAAGGCCTGAAATCAAAGATGCTTCATGAACTTCACAAATGCTGTCCTATACACATTTCTGACTCCCTTCCTTCTGGCAGTGTTAAAGCATTGCCCTTGCTGGATTCTTGTGTTTGGGTGGCGCCTGGTGATTAAATATGACCAAGAATTGTTGGTGAAAATGATGTGTTGCTTCCATGCTTTTAACTGCCGGTTCAAAACCCTCCAGAACTCTTTTTCTCTCTCATGGCGACCAGTAGCTTTCAAGACAGTGGCTCTTCACCACTCTGGGACTCAGAGTGAGGGTACATGGAGCAAACTCCCCATCCTCCCCACCAGCTAACTCACGGAAGACATGGAACATGAGTGAGAAGTCACCCTTTGTATTTATAAGTGGCTGAGATTTGGAGTTGTTTGCTTTTGTAATGTAGCCCAGCCTATCTGACTAATAGAATTTTTAGGCATTCATTCAATCAGCATTAGATAAATATTTGTTTAGTATCAGCTATGTGGAAAGCACTTGGATTCCCACAGCGACCAAAACAAAAATCTCTGCTCTTGTGAAAATAGAGGATTCAGACATTTAATGTGAAGGCTACATCAGGCCTGACCTTCTTCAAATATAAGGTGGCAGACAGACTGCAATATGTCCAGCCGAAGCATCTTCAGATGTGTCATTATCAGTGAATACATTAGAAAGATTGCAGGGTGTAGCTAGAGTGCCAGGGTTTAAGTGCTAGTTTTACCACTTACCTACTGTATGCAACCAGTTCCTTTACCCCTTTGCATTCATGCTTAATTCTACTTTTATCATGGTGTCAAGGGTTGTCCAGCCTCTACTTAAACACTCTTAGAAACTGGATGCTCACCACTTCCCAAGGTAGCATTTTATTCCTAGGCACCTGAATGTTTTTCCTCTGAATTTCTTAAGCTCTGGAAGGCCGGAGATAAAGCCAATTATTCTTTGTGGTAGAACCCCAAGACAAGAATTTGTATGTGTATCAATTTTTGACTGAGTTCCTATTCAGTGCCAAACACTGCCTAGCTGCTCTGGAGATTAAAGGAATACAGCCATGGTTCTTAGCTTTAAATCCAGATAGATAAGAAACCTAGTAGAACACATGGTGCTAAATTGTGTGTCATGTGAGGGAAAAGGAAAGTTTAGTGGGGATAGGGGAAATCAAGAAAGGCTTCATAGAAACTGGTAAGCTGTGTTCCAGTAGCCTTTTTCTTGAAGATGATTGTTGAATGATATAGCTTTTACAACATGACTGTGTGATTGTGAAAACCTTGTGTCTGATGCTCCTTTTATCTAGGGTATGGATAGATGAGTAAAAATTATGGATAAAAAATAAATAATGGAGGGGACAGAGGTTAAAATAAATTGGGTAGATGGAAAAGATAGTGGTTAATGAGTGAGAGGTATGGTATTTATGAGTTTTTTCTTCTTATTTCTTTTTCTGGAGTGATGCAAACGTTCTAAAAAAATGATCACGGTGATGAATGCACAACTGTGTGATGATATTGTGAACCATTGACTGTACGCCATGTATGGCATGTTTGTATGTTAAGAATGCTTGTATGTTAAGGTTTATCAATAAAAATACTTAAAGAACAAAAAGAAAGGCTTCAAGGAGGGATTAAACTTGTGCCAAGTTTGAAGGCCAGGTAGATGTCAAGCTGGTAGAGAGTCTAAGGGAGGACAGATCAGACAGGGAGAACCCTGAGGGAAGGCGAAGAGAGGCTGGATGTGATGTGTCCATGAAAACTGAATCGAGACTCTCTGGCATGAACAGAGAATTGGAGCAAGGACCAGTTTCTGACCAGCGCTGTCTGGAGAATTATTTCAAGTGTCCACTAATAGGAATGTTGAAGCAGAGAAAAACCCAGCCATCTGTGTAGTTTTAGTCTGTAGTAAAAGACCATTTCATTCCTTTTGGGTGAAAAAAGGCCTCCCACGGCTCCAAAAGAGCTTTGCAGATATGAGCCTTTTCCTGATGTCATAGATTGTCCCTGTTAATGTGGAGTTGGTATTTAATTAACAGTCACCACAGCAGCATATATTGAGATGCGCCCCCATAGGCAGCCCTCATATTGGTGGCAGATATTGCCAAGTCAGTATAAACTGGTCAACTGAAGGCTTCCACAAAGTGAGCAAAATGAGGGTTGAGACTGTCTGTGTACTGTTACAACCTCAGAGGGGGACACACGGAAAACAGTACCCTTGCCAAATGAGTCCCATTCTTCATATAAGTAATGGGTTTATTTTGCTTTTCAATAAGGGTGGGTTTCCCCAGGGTACATATGGTACACGAACAGTTCAAGCTCATGAAAAAAAGTTCTCAAAAAAACTCAAGGAATGGCAGTCTGAGTAGGGATGTGCACACTTAAGCTGCCCTGCTGTGTCTCTCAGTTGACCTCCCAAGTAATTCCATCTCTCATTCAAGTTCAGGTCTCCAAAAAAAGTCAAGTTAAACCAAAAATTCATTAACATTGTACTAGGTTTGGGGGGAACAAAACAAGGAAGAGAATATGTGAAAAAATAAATGCTGTATTCAAAATGCGAGTTAGGTGGGGCAGAAGGGTTGTTTCCTGCCCTGTCAGGGGAAGTACTTAATGAACTTACTGAATTGAAGGCAAACATTGTTGAAATGCCAAGGAGGACAGGGTAAAATCAGAGATGGAAGAAATATTAACGTGTTGTTTTCCATAAACGGAGAGGAGGAATTTTGGCTGATTACCTTTCTGAAAATTAAGGCTATCATTAAAAATACTACTGACTTTTCTGTAGGTCATGATAGCTTTCAAAGCATGTTCACATCCGTTATTTCATTTGATTCCCACACAGTCCTGGAAGGAAGGAAGAATGGATGATTTTTATTTAATGTTCATTGTACACATGAGGAGGGAAGTTTTCAAGAAATTAAAGGACTCATTCACTCCGCCAGTAAGCAGTAAAATCAGGACTAAAAACTCAGAGCTCTAATTCTGGTTCTGGTGAAGTACAGAGGGAAAACAAAGCCCAGGAGTTGCTTATAAAATCCAACCCATTTAAGAGAAGAGGTTTAACAATGTAATTTAGTGGACCAGGACCCACTGTGGGGCAGAATTGCAAAGAGAAGATGAGGTTATGATCCAGCAGCAGGCGAACTTGCGCAATTATGGCCTAAGCAGTATTTGCAAAGGTTTTTTTCAAGTTAAAAAAAATTTAATCAGGACTTTTCACAATAAAATCCAGATTTGGGGGCTCTCTTGAAAAATCAGCATACCAGGCTCCACTGATTGGTCTTCTTGCATGGTCACAACCAGCAGAAACATATAAGTAGCTGCCCCTCTTAGATAGATATGTCCTCTCCAGTTTGCCACAGTCTCTACCAATCCCTGTTGTGCGCAGTTCTGGGGACCACGGATCGGTTGATATTTCTCATCACTGTTTGTGCTGTTCTTCTTCTCCATCCATGTCTGTCACTGGATTCTGAAAGGCACTGAATTTGTCTGGAGGCAGCCTTCCACCTGTATCATTTACTAGTTATGTGGACATGGCCAGATGGCTTCCACTCTTAAAGCCTCCATTTCTGCTTGCATTCTATAAAACGGGGATGGGGTTGATGGTGCTATGATGGATATTAGGATTTTTTTTTTGGTGGCTTTTATTATTCAAATTTCTTCCTTTCCTTGGGAGTCCCCATGTTGGGGAGAGGAAACCCTATGAAAGCCTGATACTTGTTTCCCAGCCTCCCTTGCATCCAGGGCACAGATGAATGACCTAAGTTCCTCCAGTCAACTGTGGATGCAAAGGAGTTAGATTTGAGAGCTAGTGGCCCCCAAAATGAATGTGGTTCATTTTGGCAAGAGCTGCAAGGGCAGCCATGGCAGATGTGTCAGGGGTGCCATCATCAGTACATCGGTGGTTCAAACTATGATGACTGTACCCAATGTGAGAAATATCTAGGCTTCCACCACTCACTGGTGTGATTTTAGGTATTATCTCTGACTCTTTGGACTACAAACTGGTTCTCTAGCACTCGCAGAGTGTTTTGCCCACTGGCTCTCAGATCCATTCCCCACTTTTCCCCTAAGGTCTGTGTCAGCAGATGTGCAGAGCATGAAGCTTGTACAACTTGGGGAGCCCTCTTTAATAAAAATAACACATAACTACAAATATAAAATTATGTACAAAAAAAGAATCTTTATCAGAAAAATAAAAATAAATGAAATATTTAAGAATCTACTTAGAATGAAAAAATAGATCAAATTAAAGTAGAAAAGATGGAAAAATAAGATTATATATTTTTGAGATAAATGCTTGAGATATCCTAGAATTGTCTGCATGCACTTGGATTGTCTTTTCCCGTAATAATAATGTTCTATAGAAAAATAGAAATATAATTCAGTCTTTCCTTTAATGTTGATCAAAATTTGCTTTTTTAAATCATTTTTATTATTACAATAACACAAAATTTGCCATTCAAACCATGTTTAAGTATACAATTCAGTGGCATTAATTACTTTCACAATGGTGTACAACTATAATCACTATTACCAAAATTGTTATCATTCCAAGTCGAAACTCTCTACCCATTAAGCAATAACTCCCTAGCTTCTTTGCCCCAGCCCCTGATAACCTCTAACCTACTTTTTATTTCTATAAATTTGTCCATTCTTTATTTTTCACGTAAGTGGAATCATACAATATTTGTCCTTTTGTGTCTGGCATATTTCACTCAACATGATGTCTTCAAGGTCCATCCATGTTGTCACATATATCAGAACCTCATTCCTTTTTGTGGTCGAATGATATGCCATTACGTGTATATAACACATTTTGTTTATCCATTCATCTGCTGATGGACAGTTTGCTTATTTCCACCTTGTGGCATTGTGAATAATGCTACTATGCAGAAATTTTTTTTTTAATCATTGGCAATTTAGAAAAGTTTCAGTTTTTAATTCATATTAATGTTATATGAATTTTTGAATCATTGCAATTGTGGGAAGACCTCTATCAAGTTGTTTTCATATAAAGGATAGAAGATCTCAGAGTAGTTTAAGTTTCTTATGGTGTAACCAACAAAGTTTGGTTTGTCATCCATGTCTTTGTGGTAAGGCATTCCAGGTGAATGCCAGGTGAATTGGTTGTGCAGCACTGCAAGCTATTCAGACACCAGACAGCCATAGCTTAATCTACACAGAAATAACTGTAAACCTCATAAATATTTCTCACTGGATCCTAACTAAATGGATCCCCAACTCAATTTCCACTACTCAGCTCCTAATTATGGCCCAGGCCTGTCTAATGCCACCTGCCTCATGGAGAAGTATGATGGAGGAGAAGTCAAAGTAGAAGAAGATAGGAGTCATAACCATTTGAATTAAAATACTTTACTTTTTTTTCAAACTTCATACAAAATATGACCAAGTAAACATATTTTCTAGGGCCCTTATCAGGGCCTTAGAAGGGATCTGCACAGGTGAGATGCCCTAAAGCTTGACTGCACTACCTTACCTCTCAATCCACTTCTTCCCACCTTGTGCCAATTGGCAGGAGATTGGAGAGCTTTTAGGCTTTGATAGCACCATCTCTTCCATCTGCCCCTACAACCCTAGGCCTGGTTTTGGCTTCTTGCCCATGCTCATCTCTATCACCACCTCATTCAGATCGCTGCTCTTCCAAAACACTTGAAACCAATTGCTGTCTTAAGTTCATTCTATTGGATCACCTAGAATGGAGTCATTTTCCTGCTGGACCTTGATCCATTTTGTTTTTCTGCTGAGAAACATGCTCAATTCGTAGGCCAGATAAGTTCTGAAACCCAAAAAGCCAGCTCTCTAGAATATCAACTAGTTCCATACCCCTATCCCATATTATTGACAGCCCCTTCCAACATGAAAAAGTTAGAATGGGCGTATTCCAAATATCCCTAAAGATTGAGAGAAAGATCAAAGGAAAAGGTAGAGTTATAACAGAGATGATAGGATTTAGCAAATGAGTGTGACTGCTAAATCATTATATTAGTGTTTCTTTTCATCTACAGTGTCTTGGAGAAGCTAGAAGGATAAACATAAAATTGTTGAACTGTAACCCATACCAAATTCTGAAATCTGTTCTATAACTAATTGTTGCAGTGTGCTTTGAAATTTATTGCTTTTTTGCATGTTATTTTTCACAATAAAAAAGAAGCATGCCCAGAAATTTTTGTATATTTCTGAATTTTGGTCTAATAATGATGCAAAGACAGATGCCTGTTATCTTTAGTATCTTTTATCTTTTGGGGGGATCTTTATCTTTTCATATGTGGCACCTAGTTAAACCCACAAATTAATCTGAGGTTTTACATACATATGTATATATGTATATTCAATAATTGGCAGACCACACAATAGGTAATGTCATATATTAGAGGAAAGCCTTAATTTTACAGGTGATCCTCCTGCAAGCACAAATTGTGATATATGTAATAGGGGCCAAATTATAAAAAATTTTAAAAAGATACACAATGGTGTCTAAATATATTAAGCCAAAGAATCTAGTTGGATTAGAACTAGAAACACAAAATTAAATTTTATTTCTCTTGGAAAACATGTCTGGGAAAATAATGCATAAGTCAAATATTTCCATAGAAGAGAGGAGTAAGGATGGCACTGATGCTGAAAGAGTAGGAGAAGAGTGATGAATAACAAAGTGAATATTAGCACTGTAATCAGATGGTGACAATCTCTTAATAGCATAAATTAGGCTGCAATCCAATAGGTGCACAGTAAATTTGGTATTCGTAATATAAGTAGATGGTAAAAAGTGAAGACAAAACAGTATGAGTTATATTGCAGAAGACTAACAAATATGACCTTGATGAAATTTTATACGTCTTTATTTTCTTTTTAATATTGGAAACATTTTTGCAAATAGGAGCGATTATGATGATGGACATTGAAGTGATCCAAATCACAGCATTTAAGAATGGACCTAAGAAACTACCTGCTAAATCCCTCATTTTATAGATAAAGAAAGAAGGACTTGAGAGAATAAGTAATTCACGTTAGGTCGCTTAGCCAAGCAAAGCTCTCACTTTCACTTGTCTGAATAGAACTCAGAATTGTATTTATAAATGCATTTATAATTCTATAATTACTGACAGGGAAAAATTATAACTAACTATAAGTATTTATGAGTATAAATACCATAAAAAACACATGTTTACCTACTTAAAAGAAATAAATGCAGTCATTGAAAGTATCTTGTGGCAACAGTAGCTTCCCTGTCTTGCTATTCATTGTCTCCTTAAGGCCCACCTTGTGTCTGGCATAGAGACGACATTGACTGGATGTTGGACATTCATTAAATGGATCACTGGTTGAAGAGTGGTTGGTCGGATAAATAGGTGGGTGGATGGGTGGATAGAAGTAAGGGAGGAAAGTGTGAAGGAAGGAGAGGAATGGGGAGAGAAGAAGGGAGGGAGGGAGGGAGAGAAGGAAGGAAGGAAGCAAGGAAGGAAGGAGGAAGGAAGAAGGGCAGATGGATAAGGGAATGGATGGGTGACTGATTTTCAAGGCGGAAATTTAATCTGTCCTCTAATTTCCTGAGGAAATATCTACTACTTTGTCAATTCTGGGCCATGCTATCTCAGATTGAGCAGAGCAATGAACATGCTTTTTAATAATCCTGAACAGCAAAGACTTCGTTATCAAGTAATTCAAAAAGGCTAGTCTCATTTTCATGATCAATAGACTTGAGATTGACAGGAGAGATGACCAGGAGTGTCAACAGCATGGCTAGTAATCGTTGACCTAAAATTACAAACAAGACCTCCCTCTCCATGACGAAGTGGAGGGATACCAAATTCATGAAAAATTTGAATTATTGAATGTGACTTTGTTGCTTTTAGATACCTACAGGAAAGATACCCTTTCACTTAAAATTAAGATGATTATTTATATATGCTTATTAATTAATGAAAATCATTTCCCCCAATGATCTCTTCCAGATAATATTTTATTAGCTTACTTCTAAGTGAAAGGGTGCCCCCTACAAACTTAAAGAAGATTGTAAACAGTTTCTTCGTATAGAATATTCTCCCAGCACCTCTGTTATGTTTTTTTTTGCTGTATGGTAGGAGTCACATTTCATTCTTTTTCCATGAGAGTATCCTGTTATTGCAACACCATTTGCTGAATTTTTGTTTATTTGGTTTTTTGTTGGTTTATTTCCTTGGAAAGTTCATGGACGAGGAATCGAACCTGGGTCTCCTGAATGGCAGGCAAGAATTCTACCACTGAACTATCCTTGCACCCCTGCATTTACTTTTATGTGACTTTAGAATGTGGTTTGAAAAAGTACTAATAGATTAGGCAGTGAAATTTGTTTTATGCCCTATCAAGTATTTTAATTAACTGCTAAATTCATGTTTTGTATCCATGCTTTGCTTTACCACAGTAGAAGGAGCCAAACCACATGCTGGCGAGGGGGGAGTTATCCTCCTGTGCTGATGGTTGTTTGGGGGGTTGAGGAGTGGGGTTAGGGTAGTGCATCCATGCTGTCATTTTGGAAAACAATTAAAACATTTGTACTCCTTGGCCCAATAATTACGCTTCTAAAAATCCATCCTAAGGACATAATTAGAATAGTAGTTAAAGATTTATGACAAAGATATTCATAGTATTATCTGCAATAGCAAAAAATACATATACATATCTATACACATGTGTATAAGTAAGGAAAGTAGCCTAACTATCTGTTATGTTATTAATAAGATATGCAAACCTTTTTCTTCATATTTCCCAGCCTCTGTCTGAATTTTTCTAAATTTGGAGTGAACCTGAATTGATGAAGTTTTCTGGTTCATCACTGTAATTGGGAACAACAGGCATCCCATTGAATGGTTAACTAGAGCTCTTGAACATGCATTATTTAGAAAAAAAAGTTCCAACTGAGCATGCTTTGTCCAGCAAGGGATTGTCTGTCTTACCGATTAATTGTGTAATTATCAATTATGTACGTTTTTAAACTAATGAACAGAAAATTGGAAAACAGAAAACGGAAAATTGTCATTCCGTTCCTCTTTTTACGTGTAGCTGACTTCAGTTACCATCAGCATTAAATTCCATTCGGAGTTCACAACCATCATGATAGCTAGTGCAGTTTTAGGTTAAGCATATTTTATCCATAAATTGCTATATTTGGTTCTCGAGTTATTATTGCAGTTCCTTGGGGTGCATTTAAATCCACCTTATTGTAATAGATTATGGAATATAGTGGCTAATGTGTCTAATGTAAAATAAATGACTATAATGATTTATGATGCGACACTTCAATTTTATTGAACATAAGGATCATTGTACTAAAATGGATGGTGTATTGCTGGTTTAGCATAAAATACTGAATAACATATTCAAGAAAATGAATGGCTCGGCCAGTTCATAATATTCTGCCCCTTCAGCTGAGAGGTCTTTAATAAGCAAGAATGTCATTACACTTGAAAATGTATGTGTAGGTAATCCATTATCTAGAACAATGACAGGGATCTGCTCATGTGCTTATTAAAGAAGGGACTCTTTAGGAGAAAATGCAGAGTTCTTTGGTCTTCCTGAAAAGATGATTTCCAACAACCATGCAGTAACTGTAGCCGGGCTTAGTGGAATTGTAAGTAGCCCCCACATTTAAAAATCATCACCTTGAGACTCTTTCATGACTCAAGAGAAGGAGGGGAATTTCAGGAACATTTTTATTATTATTATTTTTTTGCATTGCCCTGAGGCGATACCCTTAATGTCCTTTTCTCTATGTGTTCATCTGCCAACCTTTTATTTTAACTATTGCTGTGACCAGCCTATATAGTAACTCATTCTACATCTTTCTGAAATTTGACTATAAGGTACATTTAAGAAGGCCTGATTTATCTGTTAATTATTGTTAACTGTGATATTAAAAATGATTTTCAGTGACAAATTGGGCCAATTTGTGTTCTCAGACCTAGGAGATGAAAGGAAATTCTTCTATGACAGATAATGGGTTGAAATTAATGGTGAAGTTCTTCTCTAAAAAGTGGAGGAAGTGAAGATTAAGGGACTTGACGTGAGTTTACTGATCCTTTCATGCTTATCCACCATGCTATCACATGAACCTCCTGGGAGACAGTCTGATAGCGTAGGCAATTCCCACCTAATAACTAAACCCTTGCGAGATTTTCTTAAAGGCATTCATCTCCTTCCTGGAAAGATAGTCTTCCTCTTGTGGACTGGCCATGATGGAAAGGGGTGAGCAAGTCTGAGTATTTTTGGACCTACCATGGGCAGACATGTCATAAACTCTGTTACCCATAACCCTCCTGAACATGTTCTGAATTAATGCCCACTCTCTACCTTCAGCTCAGACATGTTCTTTTGACCAACCAAAATTGAGCTGTCAAATATCATGCAAGCCCATGCCTGGGAAACTTTTCCTCAAGGCCTATGAGCTCAATTCAACATGATCCCATGCCTACCTGACAGTTTTGTTTGCCTTCTCCTCAATGGCAGATTTTACCACTACCTGAAAAGATATGGGTCAAGATGGGAAAGTGGGCTGATGACAAAGTGAACTCTGTGCTCATGGAGTTAAGGAGTTTTACAGGTAATGTTTACAATGACTTCAGACATGTATTTATTCAGGATAAGTTCCTGTGCCTTTTTTTTTTTTTTTTGAAAAGGTGACACAGCCTGAAACTATTCACTGTACAGATATCTAAGAGATGTCTTAATTGACCAGGCTTTGGATGGTCAAAGGCTTATTGTGAATCAGTCTATTTCTGGAACAGTGTGAACATTTTCTCTGTAATCACCAACTAAAAATGAAAAGCAATAGGGTCCATCTTTTTCGCTAATGGGCATGTTACTTTCGGATCTCAGGATACATCAATCTACAAAAGACCAAGGCAAGAGCTGCTAACCCTAAAACGTCCCTCAACTTCCACTAGCCACCTGACCCTGGCTCCTAAACATTATGGTTCCTTTCCACGAAAATGCTGTATCTTCATCAAACATTGTCAGAATGCTTTCAGAAAGAATATTAGGGTGTTTTCTTTTTTTGCACATACCATTACCATTCTCCCTTAAAATACTGTAATATATTAAAATGTCAGTCTTACCACTGCCTTGTAAGATCCTGTTTTTTCTGCATTAGCGCTCTCACACTGGCCTCAAATTTGAATCCCTGTCCAATCATTATTGGAACTGATACACAATGCTATGACTACAGAAAAGAAGCTTGCCAAGACCAAAACGCACCATCGCAATTTTAGCCTAGGGGCCCTTTTACTTGGACTCCATTCTCAATTCATCATCTCCCCAATATTGCCAACATCTTTTCCCTTATGCCATTTCCTCGCTGTGAGACACACGTGCCCACCCCCATATCTTTGTGTTTCAATTGTTCAGTGTCAAATACCTGCTTCAATCCTTCTAAATTCTTGTGTCTTACTTTTAGCTCCAAAGTACTATTTGGAATCCAGGTTTCCATTTATATGAGTCTATGGGTAGAATTATTGACATTAACATGCCCCTCAAAAAAAGTGCTAATGGGACTTTTTCTGAAACCTAGGCTTTACTTACATTTTTTTAACCAGAGAGCCAATCTTGGCTTCTTTCCTACTGAATTCATTCAACTACTTCTTTCTTCAGTCTGGAAGCAATCCTAGGTAAAACCTCAATGTCCATCACTTAATCCCTTCAAAATACCTTGATTTGAAGAACAGAGATTTATACCTGGAAAATGTTTTGAGTATTCACCCAACAGTGATACTTAAAAGTGTTTTCCTGTATAAACTCCTTCAAATTACAAGCTATATAAACCCATTAAAGGTGTTTTGAATTTCTCATTGGGAGCACTGTTTTTCTGAGCATTTTAGCCCATGTGTGAAAAGCCCAAGTTTAACAAGACAGACCTTTCAGTATGGGCACCATAAACCCAGACCAAGTTTGGAAAGCTTCAGGGTTGTTCAAGTGCAATTATCCCTGAGCTAAGCAGGACAAATGAACCATTAGCACTTACATGTGATATATTTAGACTTTAGGAACTTGACTGAAACATTGGGAAAAGTCTTGGGCATTTGTTTGGAAAGAGCCGTGATGTATCTGCTTCCTTCAAGCCAGAGGTAACTGGACAGTTATATTTTAAACTGTCTTTTTCATTGAGCAAAACTTTAAAATATCTAGAAATAAACATAACAGAGATCAAATGAAGAAAAAGTTTCAACTGTAATGTCAGCCATTTATTTATCTTGAATAAATGCAAAGATACCTAGTTCTTGGGTAGGAGGGCTCAATGTTGTAAGTTGTAAATTTACCCCCAGAATGAGCTATGAATTCAATGCGATGCCCTCCAAAAGAAAACATATATATATGTTTGGGGAATCTGTGGAGAAGGGAAGTTGAAGAGTGAGTGTCAAGTGATATAATGATTATTAAAGTTTACCTGCAAAGCCAAAAATGTGATAAAGGAAAATTTTTGTAAAGGAGGACTGGCCTTTCCATATACTCAAATGTATTATAAAACAATAGTAATTAAAACAGTGAATTACCATACAGGAATAGCAAGGTGCATGGCATAGCATTTCATCTAGTAGTGGTCCCAAATACATACAGAATTGAGTATAAGAGGTGGCAATTCAAACGAATAATGGAGAGACATACTATTTAATAAATATTGGGCAAAATAGACTAACAGAGGCTCCAGCTGTATGGTTCCTGCCAATTCCTGCTCTAATCCTATCTGGGTTGAGTTCCTTATTCCATGGAGATGTTTGACCCCTCCTAGCTGCCTGAACTGCTTAAGCTTTATTACCCAAGGCTCTTTCTCTATGTCCAGTACTATCATTGGCTCAACTGTGGCAGAGTAATAAAAAATTATTTTCAACACTGTGAATTTTCATTCATTTTGAAAGATGATATTTACATTCGCTACTGTGCTGGTTTGAAAGGAAGTATGCCCCCTAAGAAAAGCCATGTTTTAATATAAATCCCATTTCATAAAGGTAGAATAATCTCTATTCAATGCTGTATGTTTGAAACTGTAATCAGAACTGTGAATGATGTGATTTAGTCAAGAGTGGTTGTTAAACTGGATTAAGGGATGACATGTCTCCACCCATTTGGGTGGGTCTTGATTGGTTTATTGGAATCCTATAAAAAAGGAAATATTTTAGAGAATGAGAGATTCAGAGAGAGCAGAGAATGCTGCAGCACCATAAAGCAGAGAGTCCACCAGCCAGCGACCTTTGGAGATGAAGAAGGAAGACGCCTCCCGGGGAGCTTCATGAAACAGGAAACCAGGAGAAGACGCTAGCAGATGATGCCATATTCGCCATGTGCCCTTCCAACTGAGAGAGAAGCCCTGACTGTGTGCACCATGTGCCTTTTCACTTGAGAGAGAAACCCTGAACTTCATCAGCCTTCTTGAACCAAGGTATCTTTCCCTGGATGCCTTTGATTGGACATTTCTATAGACTTGTTTTAATTGGGAAATTTTCTCGGCGTTAGAACTGTAAACTAGCAACCTATTAAATTCCCCTTTTAAAAAGCCATTCTGTTTCTGGTATATTGCATTCCGGCAGCTAGCAAACTAGAACAGCTACTAATCCTTCAACAACCAGGGTGAGCTGGAAAAGGAGATACAGGAAATGAATCCATACAAGATTGACATAGGTGCAGTGTATTCCCACAGACCTAATCAATACAATACCATAAAGCTGGGAGCTTTCCAGGCTCAGGAAAAAAGAGCTGGTATTTGACATTGATATGACAGACTATGCCGATGGGAGGAGATGTAGTTCTGCAGACATATGTTCTCGGTGTTGGACCCTCATGACAATGGCCATACACATCATCGACCAAGCGCTGAAGGAGGACATTGGATTTACACATTGTCTCTGGGTATATTCTGGAAGGAGAGCCATTCATTGTTGGGTCTGTGATGAATCAGTTAGAAAATTGTCCTCGTAGTACATTCTGGGATAGTTGAATATTTGAGTCTTTTAAAGGGCAGTCAAGAAGTTAAAAAGAAAATTCACCTTGGTGAAAAAATTCACCCTTTCATCAGAAAGTCTATAAACACAGTAAAAAAAATACTTTCAAGAATATGCCTCAGTCAATCAAGATATTTTTGAAAATAAAGCAAGTTGGGATAAGACCTTGGCCCTTGTTCCTGAAACAATTCATGATGAACTTCAGCAAGGTTTCCAAAAGCATCACAGTTCACTTCAGCATTGGGAGCATTTGAAGAAAGTAGCTAGCAAATGCCAGAATATCAAAGATGACAAATGTGGGTCCTGGTTAGAACAGGAGATCATGCTCCAGTATTGGATTCCACGGCTGGACATCAATGTTAGCAAAGGACTCAAACATTCTCTGAAGAGCCCTTTTAGTGTTCATCCTAAAACAGGTCGCATCTCTGTTCCTATTGATTTACAGAATGTGGATAAGCTTGATCCATTTGCTGTTCCAACCTTAAACTCCATCTGCCATGAACTGGATACCATTTCCACTAGTGAAGAGGAAAAAGAGGCTAAGCCTGAGTCTGATGTCAAACATAGAACCAGAGATTATAAGAAAACTGGTCTAACGCCTTATGTGAAAATGTTTGAACAGTTTCTTTAAAAACTGGATAAATACGGAAAAGGAGTGCTGCTCAAGAAGAGTGATTTACAGAAAGATTTCTGAAGATAACTCCCCTCAAACCAATGTGGCTGTCTTCTCCCTTCAACCAAAGGTCAAATACTTCAAGAGCCATTTAATAAATATGGCGGAACCATGTATGTGTCTTAATACTCAAATTAAATTTTCCTTTTCTTGAGAAATAATTCTTGAGACCACTGATGGAAGAACGTCGGGGTTCCTGGGAAGATCACTAAAGGAAGGAATAAATGATGGTTGGATTTCAGATAAGATTTGTAAAATTTAATAACATACAAAGATAATTCTAAGATTTCTGATATATGTACTCCTTCAACTAGGTGCTATAAATAGAGTAAGCAGTAATATATCCAAGACTTTCTTCTCAGTTCATTGTAACCTCCAGTTTCTGGATGAGTGAGAGTTTTATCCTTAATTCTTAGTCTCTTAAATTAATTATACCCAGAGTGTATATCCAGTTTCTTCCTATTTTGTTTATTAATGTTCTTATAGGTTAGGCCACAACCCACTGTCCATATTTTAAAAATCGTTTTAAACAATGTATCTAAAAGTACCAAAACTTCCATTGAAAAAGTATCAATTACTAGTTTTACAATGCTGGAACTTAATATAGTGCTTTTTCCAACTGTTGCAATTGTAGCTCCTAACTTCTTACCCCAGAGAGCAATTGGTTTTATCATAAAGAAGCCATTTATCAGCAGCTGGTGGTGGCTCAGTGGCAGAATTCTCACCTCCCATGCTGGAGAGCTGGGTTTGATTCCAGGTGCCTGCTCATGCAGGAAAAAAAAAAGAAGCAGCAGCAGCTTAGAAAAATAACCATCTTCACCAACATAAAACCTGCTATACTTGACAAAAAAGCTTTTTCTATATTTAGATAGACTACTTAAAGTTTCATTTCTTCCAGTTTGGTTTTATGTGATAGAATCTGAAGTGTCAGATTTTGCTTTCCTGTTTTTACACCACTCTCAACAAAGCATTTGTTTTAACTTATATCCTATCTTTTGAGAAACATTAAGAAACAAACTGTTAGGCCAGTGCTTTCCTGTAACTGAAAATGTTCCTTCCTTTACACTTTCTTTAACATTGTTTCCTCCATATTCTTTTTTAATTTTATCTTTTGGCTTATATACAATCCTCTTTAATGCAGTCAATATGCTGAAATACTTTGCATTCCTTTCTCTTTTGTAAATTTTTAAGAAAAAATATTAAAGATTATTGTGCAAAATGCAGAAAACAAAACTAAATAAATACATAGTGGGCAAAATAAACTGCAGGTAAACAGTAGAGGGATAAATTATTGTAATGAAAAAAAATCACACCACAAAGTTCTAAGAGATATTAGTATTTTGGCTAAAAAATACTGGAAGACTTTCTAAGAGTGACAGAATACAGGAGCTATAAAGTAAAATATTTGTTCACAAACAAAATTAATTCTTCATCAAAAGGCAAAGGGCAAACAATGAGCTAGTATAAAATCTTTGTAACATATTTTAAAGGGCTCATTTTCTTACTGAGCAAAGTAGATTCATTTATATATGAAATATACATATATATATATAGACAAGCATACATACATAAATACACATATACTATTTTAATTTCCCCAAATGAATCCTCGATATTTCTATACTCCATATATGTACAAAAAGTATCTCAAAGGATACCCACCAAAGTTTTTACCATGACTTTGAGTCAATCTTTTATATAATTCAGTAACTTTATTTGTATAATCTATAAGTAATATTTTTCATGAACTAGAACTAAAACCTGTCTTAACACTGTTTAACTTTAAATGATCTGTAAATAATGGTTCTTAGTCTTCTGGGGACAAGAAGCTGTGGACACTATCCCTTGAGAAGTGCCCATCATTATAGGCACCCAAAATACTGCATGAATTATGAATCCCAGCTCTAAATAGCTCCTTATTGCAGCATAACAAATCACCCCCAAATCAGTGGCTGAAATCAAGAATCATTTTATTGCTCATGATTCTGTGGGTCAGAAATCCTGGCAAGACTCGGGACATACAGCTTGTCTCTGCTTAGAGTTGGCTGCACTCTACTGTGTCTGGAGGAGCCAAGGTGACCTTCCATATATGTCTGAAGCCTTGGACCTGTCTGCCAGCTGGGGTGACTCCCTGCTTCTCCACATGGCCTCTCTCCAGAACAATACCCTAGATTTGCATCCATTGGGACCAGGGGCAAAAATGGAAGCCCCGTGATATCTCAAGGCCTAAGCCTGGCAGTCACACAGCATCACTTTCACCACATTGTGTTGATCAAAGCAAGTCACAGGGCCAGTCCAGATTCAAGGGGAGAAGCAGTGGACCCATGCTGGGTGGAATGGGAAGGTCACATTGCAAAACAGCACATTGGGTGAGAGGGACTGCTTTGGCTATCTCTGGAAACAATCTACCCCATGCATGTAAATCTCTGAAAATGTGCCACTTTTAGCCAAGAGATGGAATTTTCCATTTGTGATCTAGCATTCATACTCAAAAAATATATAATGTAGGAGTGACCATAATCCCTAATAGTAATTTACTCAGTTTAAACAGCCATGGATTTCTTTTGCAACTTATAGAAAATTTCTCAAAATAAGAATTATGACCATGTGCATGAAATGAAAAAGTAGATGCCATATGTTTGCCTTATAGGTTATATTTCATCCATTTTGATAAAATATGTTTCCCTTGTAACTTAGAAAGCTATAGTTGGAAATACATCAGAAAGCACATGTTGCCCTGAATAATGAAGGACCATACGTTTTTACTCTAGACTTCTATGCCCACATAGAGAGAAAGCTAGAAGTAAAATCCAGACCATGGCTCTAAAATGGATTACTATGGTAAGATTTAGAAAGTAAACAGATTTGATGATGCTAAAGCACAATAGAACATCCAGATAAAGCAAATGTAACCACAAATTGATCTCTTTTCTGAGACACCATTCAGACACTAGTACCTCACTCTTAAATGACAAAAGACAATCGAGGATCACCAAACATTTAAGGAAAGCCTCTGCTAAATATTAGAGAATAAGGCGGTGCAAGGGTAGGTCAGTGGTAGAATTCTCACTTGCCATGAGGGAGCCCCGGGTTCGATTCCCAGTCCATGCGCTTCTCAAAAACAAACAAATGAGCAACCAAACAAAAAAAGTTCAACAAAAGGTGCTGCAATAACGGGATACTCACATGGAGAAAGAATGAAATGTGACCCCTGCAATGCAGCATGCAAAAAAAAAAAAAAATTAGAGAAAAAAGTAAACAAAAAATGGGACCTAAGGGAAGCAGAGATAATAAAGGAAACAAAAGAAAATAATAAAAATTAGAGTTTCCCATAAATTTTAAGATATGTGTAATAAAGAGCAGGAAAACTGAAGAAACGAGAAAGAGTTCTTGGAAATACAGATAAAATTGCCAATAGAAAACAAGATAACCACAGATTTTCCTGATGGTTCAGTTTTGGCTTAAGTTAGAGATCTAAAGATTACAGATAATCTATTTAATCCATGCAAGAGAATGTAAAATTGGGTTTGTGTCCCCTATTTTCATCCACTTTAAAGATACTTGAGGAAAGATGAGGAGAATTATGGACAGAAGCTAGTAGTGAGAGTTTCTTTGGAGAGAATAATCAATGT
This sequence comes from Tamandua tetradactyla, assembly GCF_023851605.1. Classification (NCBI taxonomy): domain Eukaryota; kingdom Metazoa; phylum Chordata; class Mammalia; order Pilosa; family Myrmecophagidae; genus Tamandua; species Tamandua tetradactyla. The sequence goes on along the minus strand of NC_135341.1, from coordinate 62,810,393 downwards.
GTCCTTCATTGCTCATCTCCCCTTGGGGGAAAGAAGAGGAGAATACAAGTTTAATTTTAGAGATATGCCCCAAGATGTTGAAATATGTGCCCCTAAATTTGGGGAGACAGAGTGATTGTTTTTTAACTCCACTTGGACAAGTCAAGTTGGGGAGGGAAGTTGTGTGGAGTTTCCACCAGCAGCTGAACAAGGAGAAAGGGCTGCAGGCGGAGCGTGCTGCATCCTGATGAGGGTGGAAAGTGTGGGAAGGAGCAGAATGGAGTCATCTTGACAGGGTCCCCCAGAAAGGCAAAATGTTCCCAATTATGTCTTTGGAGACACTTGTCAAATCAGAGCTATTTTTAATGCCTGGACACAGCAGAATCTCATTCAAGGTGGTGGGGGAGGGGGGATTCAAAACATGATGGTTCACATCTATGGTGTTCAAAAATAAATAAAACCATTTCCTGATTTTATGATTTATAACTTACAAGTCCAACTTTTTTTCAACAAATCAGTTATATTTTGGGTTTTTTTGTCATCTTTTACCATATCCTTAGTGGATCTCCTGGCCCTCCTATTCTCAGCCCCTTGGGTCTTTTTTGAAACTCTGAGACAATCTAAAAAAGTCACACTTAGCATCCTCTCACAGAAATGAAGCTATTTAATAGATAAGCTGGATAACAATGTCAAGAAGCTCTTAGAAAATATAGAATAAAAAGACAAAAGCATTGTAAGATGAGAGGAGGAGACAGGAGAGATTTAGATCAATACAGAAGGTATGACAATCAGTGATTAGGAATGGGATGAAGAGATAAAATGAATGGGAGGAAATTATCAATTTTTTTTAAAAAAAGAAAAATTTCCAAGAACTAAGGACATAAACGTCTAGACTGAAAGGGCACAACAAATGCTTACATACAATAATTTAAAACTCAATATGCAAAAGAGATTCACAAGAAGAAACATTGGGATATTTCAAACAGCTACTATAAGAAGACTCAGGAAGTATCCAAACAGGAAAAATAAGGTCACTATTCAAAGTAATTAGAATGAAAACACATTAGTCTTTTCAATAGCATCACTGGGAGAGAGAAAAACCAAAAGAGCAAAGGTTTTATATTTTATGAGAAAGAATGATTTTCAACCTAGGATTCTACACCTGGCTCAACTTTTTTTTTTTTTTTTTTTTTTTTTTTTACATGGGCAGGCACCAGGAATCGAACCTGGGTCCTCGGGCATGGCAGGCAAGCACTCTTACCTGCTGAGCCACCGTGGCCCGCCCCTGGCTCAACTTTTAATAAAGTGTGAACATGTAGTAAAGACATCTTCAGATATTCAAGATTTTGGAATATTTATCTCCCATACCCTCTTTCCTAATATGATCCTGGAGGATTTATTGCAGCCCAATGAGTCATTTAACTATGGAATAAAAGGGTACAGGATCCAGGAAACAAAGTATCCAATAGGAAATCAGAAATGTAAATCAGTATCTAGATGATGGGAAAGGAAAAGTCCCAGATGACAGCTGTACCACAAGTCTCGAGAGAAACTAGATCAGAGTGCAATGAGAAAATGGAGGACTCTGGGTGGAAGGTCTCCAAGAAAAAAAAAATGGAACTGATATATACAATGGAATGATATATTGGTCTATTTCACTATTGGAAAACAATGCTGTTAATGGGGCATTTGAAAAAACCTAAGGATAGGTACATAGAGAACTAAGCCAATTTAAAAAGAGAAATAATTATTAACTGCCAGAAAAATAAGCAGTTATACAGGAGATGAAAAAATCATAGTATACTACTTAGCTCTGCAGTAAATTTTTACAAAGTACTTATAATATAAATGCTGAGTGTTGAATTAACAAAATATTTATTAGAAATGTAATTGTTCCTAGAAATACATATATAACTAGAAAGACAAATTCAGAAATGGGACTAGAAGAAGAGCCTTAGATCTTCATTGCCAGAAAGGATATTAGCATAGAAAGTATAAAGTTTGATATGTCAAGAAATCGTATATAAGAGATCATTTGGCAATCTGTAGAGCAAAATAAATTGCTAAATTAGATTTAGGTGACTGCCTCTGAAAAGTGAAAATGACAAGAGAGAAAGGCGGAAATACAGGAGCATCTGGAAGAGGACTATTGTTTTATAAAAATTATTATGTCCTTTATTACAATCTTATTTTTCAACTATGTATGTTCAGTTATCCCTTCCACATCACGGGGTTTAGGGGTGTAGCACTCTCATGGTTAGGAAAATCTGTGTAAAAAAATTTTGTCAGGGTTTCAAGAAACTCATTTTCTGCCTCTCCCATTACTTTTACCTTGTGTATGTTTTACCTTTTTAAAAAATTTTTCAGACTGGCCTTTGTTGACCTAAAAATCCACAGGGGTAGACCTTTCACCTTTATCATCCTTTAGGGACTCATTTAAGGACTTAGCATTTTCTGCTATGATGCCAGAGCCTACAGGAATGCTTTTTTTTATACTAATCCTGCACCCAAAGCAATGTTGCACTTTCTAGGCAAGAGAGATGTGGCTCTCATTTGCAGTAGCTGGTGTAGCCGCAGGAGGCTTCAAGGATTTCCTTCTCTCTTTTCTTGACATGCCATTTGGTCAACTTATTAAGGCCATAACCGCAGCTCACCACAGCAACTCTTTTGCCTGAACAAAGCATATCTAACAATTCTACTTCTTCCTTCAAGTTCAGCGCTTTGCTCTGTTTCTTGGGGCACTTTCTGAACCACTAGGAACATACCCTCCGGGTCCATGATTTTAAAAGGGTTTGTGGCATTTAAATGACACAAGGTATGAGGAACTCGAGATGCAACCATCACCACGCGATGTCACAGAAGAGATTGCTGGTGACACACCCGGCACCCCCAAACCAGTGTGCAGAACTGTAGTTCTTCTATTACAAATGTAAGGGAATAAATTGTGTAGTGTTCATTTGTGTTATTAGATAGTAAAATACATACTGTACAGGTAATAGCATACATAACAATGCATGTATTTGTATGCATTTGTGAGTTACTAAACTTTTAAAGCTATCTCTATATTTTTAGCCTTTGTGTGTCATCTGCAGCTTCCACAAAACTCCCCCAAAATTCCCATTTAATTTCTTATGCCTGGGCGGGCAACAGTGGCTCAGTGGCAGAGTTTCCATCTGCCACCCGGAGACCAGGGTTCAATTCCCCATGCTTGCCCATGTAATTAAAAAAAAATTCTTATGCCAGCCTACGATATGTCAAAACTGCCATGGAGAAAATTGCAAGGTAGAAAGGATAACGTCTATTGCTTTAACAAAAAAGAAAAGAAAGCAAAAATGGCATATCTGTATGAACATTCTCCAACATCTCATTCTAACATTTCAAATCAATTCAAGCCAATATTATTTATTGGTCAGCTTCTAGTCTCAAATCAATGAGTTACAGAGGGTGTAAAAATAAGACACAGACATGTCCCTGGTGAGGGCTGCTTAGGGAGGAGAGAGGCAGGGGAGTGGAGTAGTAAAGAGCATGTTCTCTGCAGTCAGACAGGGGTAGGTGTGAATTCCAATCTCCATCCATGCTGGCTGGGTTACTCTGGGCAAATTACACAACCTCTCTGTGTCTCCATTTCTTCAAGCATAGTATAGGAATGGTGAAAGGACAGACATATCTTGTAGGTTTTGGGGGAGGATTAAATGAGTAGATGCAGGTCCAGTACCTCAGTGCCTACCACATACCAGGCATTTAACAGGAAGCAGCAATCACTATATTTACCTTAACAATAACACACACCATGAAATGGCAAATGCAGTATGAGAAGTCCACCCAAAATGCTTAGGAAGCAGATTCCATGAATTTTTTTTTCTTTATTTTTTCCTATGGATTTTTAAAGACGTATTCCCTGATATAAGATGGCTGTTAGTTACAGGGCCTCTATTATAAACTGAAAAGCTTTGCAGAAGTGATCCACAATTTCACAGACTTCCAAACTACAGCATGCCAGTGTGCATTTTCTTTGCTTCTGTCTCCTGCATTGTGCACACCAGGCCAGGTTTGGCGCTTAATTACCTTTTCTAGGCTCCACCAGTTCCATCCCTGCAGCCACCTCTTAAAGTTTCTGCCGTAGCATAATTGCTAACAGCATTCACCCCATCTTCTGGCTGTCAACTGAAAGGCCACCTTAAGTTCACTTCCTGTGAGGGTCCCTGCTGGAGACCAGATAACCCAACCGAATAGCCAGAATCCCACATGTTTATTTTTTGCAAAGACAGAGAAGCAATCACTGAGCATTTGCATCTGATGGCCTCATCTAACACATGCTCTTCTATATCCCTGACTTCAGCTGATATTTTATCAACGATGTGACCAGGGACCAGTCTACAGGAAAGTGCACTATAAAGCGTGAAGCATCCAAATGAAAAATGTTGTTGGAATATGTAGTAATAAAGTCATACGTAAGCCGGAAAAGTCTAACTAATAAACAATCAATTTATTTGGATATTATTTACAAGTGTGTAAAAACATGCTATGGTCTTAAGAGGAAAAAGGGAAAGAAAACGATGTATTCCACATGATCTCATTTATGTAAGGAAAGAAAAAAAAGACAACTGGATGGGAATAAACCGCCGTAGTGAGAGGATCATTCTGGGTGCAGAGATTATGAGTAGTTTTTTATTTTCTTCCTTACTTTTTTCTCTTTTCCTTGCTATGTTTTGGTTTTGACACCAGAAGTCTAGTATTTTATATATATATATACATAAATCAAATAAAATATATATATTATATATGTATAACTTTTAAATGAGTAGTTAAAATCTCAAGATAAATAAAACAATAGTGGGCGTGCTAAAGTGGCTTAGCAGGCAGAGTTCTTGCCTGCCATGCCAGAGACCCGGGTTCGATTCCTGATGCCTGCTCATGCAAGAAAGAAAAATAATAAAACAATAGAATTTAATTCCATAAATACTTGAGTACCTTCTATTTTCTAATATTATGATAGGCAATTTTAGAATTCCATGGACTTTGCTAATGAAATCTATTTTATTCATTTAGAATTTAGTGTAACGTGCACTAAATGCTATTTTTCCTCATTAAATTTTAAACATCTTGTGGGCAAGAAACAAGTGTTAGATTTCTCTGTAACACAAGTGGCTGGCCCAGTTCTTCTTTTCTGACACTAAGTGCTTATAAATGTCCCAGCTTTGGTGAGAAAGGGTGGTATTCCCCTCTGCCTACCAACTTAAGATACTGGGAACAAATTCTCAATGATGACTCACCCCACCAGGAACCATTTGGGCAATTATGGCCACCTCTCTCATTACCCAGAACTCCTCAGAACTGTTCCTAAGTTTAGTGCCAATTACCTAAAGGTTAAGGTAGCCAAGCAATGCCAGGAGGATTGGGGTTTTTCCAAGAAATGGTCTGTAGCTCATTATGTTCAGGATGAGAGGGCGTGATTGACATTGTAGAACTGCTCATTTGAGAGACCCAGAGCGTCTCACAGTGTTCCTCTCTGAATAGTATCGTGCCCTGTGAGGCTTAGGGGAGGAAATCCAAATGTCAAGGAAGTAAATGAAGCTGGGCAGAGTGTGTGCATTCATTCAGTAGCTATTTGCAAATCACTACAGATGCATGATGACCAAAATTCTTGTCCTCGTGGAAGTTACATTCTAATAGGCTGAGACGCCATTAGATCCCAATGGAATGGAATGGAATGGGATGTCATTGAAAAGTGAGTGTGGGTAAACAGAGAGTGTTGGAGCCTGTGTGCTAAATCAGAAGAGCCAGACATTAGAAATGCATTTTTTTGCTCTATTTTAAGGGTAGATCTATCCACCATTAATACCACCTCCCATTCCCTACCCACCCATCTACCTCCAAAAAATATTAGAATATGTACGCCATAGAATAGCATGTGAGATCATGGCTTGTATCAACAATAATGGAGAGGGTTTTTTTTTTTAATTCTGATTCTCCAATTCTGATTCCTAATCATTACCATTGTAGCTAATTTAGAAAGCATTTGTTTCTGTAAAGAGAACTTGCAGCATTAGTTTGATAAGATCCCTCAATCTGATGAAAACTTCATCTTGAGGGGCTTTAGCAAGAGTTTCATTGAGACTCATGCCCTCCACTCCTTGGTCAGTCCATCCTCAAGACACTGGATTACTTGATGCCACGTAAACACACCAAGATCATTCTCAACTCAAGGCTCCTGCTTTTATGTTCTCTCTGCCTGGAACTGCCTTCTTCCAAACTTTCAGTTTTCTCTCTCACATAGTTCAGCTCTTTGTTCAGATGTCACCTCTTTGCAAAGGCCTCCCTGACCACCCTATGTAAGATGTCCCCACCCACTCAAGCCTCTTACCCTGCTTTACTTTTCTTTAAAATACTTATTATTAACTGAAATTGTAAGTAAATATTTGCCTGCTTTTTCCCTTGGGATGTAGGTTATGCAAATGCAGGTTCCTTGTTTTTCCTGTTCCTTTCTACATCCCAGAGCCTAGAAGAGTGGATGAGGTAGTGTAGCACTCAGTGAATACCGGTTGAATGAAAAAGTGAATCAATTTAATTGAAGTAAATTTTGTTGGAGAAAAAAATTGAGAGTTCACGAAAGTCAGATCTAAAATTTGTCAGTTACCTCTATAACTATTTGACACTGTATCTTTCAATGACCCATAGGCTTCAGAATGAAATCAGCATTGTCGAGCATCCCAGTACACACACACACACACATGCACATATACACAAGCGAAGCCTTAAAATTTAAGATTATCTTGGGCCCATGAACTGCATTTTGGACACACAGATGGTATCACCCAGAATTTCCAAATCCCATTAAACGTTGGGTTTCAGCCTCTTTTGCAGTAGGCATCCCATGGGAGATAACATGGGAGATAACATCGAGAGGCTGTGTTTACCAAGGAGATGCTCCAGTCTGAAAGTCCCCTGGCTATTGTCACACCATTTGTTTTTCAAGATTGGAATGTGTGGCGCTATTTGAGAGTGGGCTGGTATCTAAATTGAATGGCTTAAGAGAAACATAGAGATGTTTTCTATGCCATCTTTGTAGAAAGGTGGCTGGTGAGTATATATCCTGAATTCCCAGCTGTCAATTATTGATGGCTTTGGCTGGAATCACTTACGCTCTCCAGTTACTTTGACATGTGGCCAAAAGGCAGCAAGTGGCCAGCCTGCTTGGTTCATCACCTGCCTCTTATACACAGGAAAGTTCAAAGAGAAAGACTCGACTAAATGAGCTCACCCTTAGTTACTATGGATTTCTGAAAGACTTTGGATAGCCTGACCATTCAAAAGAGGGTGGATAAATGAATGAATGAATGGCTAGATGAATGATTTATCCTCTGATGAATATTCATTCATTCATTCATTCATTCATTTACTTTCATCCAGGAAAGTTAAGCTGATATTCAGCAGTTCCCAACAATACAGCTTTATTAGTTATTAAAATACAGAAATGCTGGTACCATTTGGGTAAACAGCCACTACTCTGAGCTCCCATCACTGGGGTCACTGGGGCCTTTCCACCAGACCCCCTTACCAGCTCTTCTCAGACAACCACTGAAAGGTCAATGCCTACCATAGCACAGGGCTTTTGCAGACACATCTCCAGGAGAATGTTCCGAGTAGCAATGCCCATTGTCTGCCATATGATAAAGATTTGTAAAATCACCATGCTTGAGACTGTAATAGCATTATAAATTTCATTTGAAGGTCCAATGGCCTTTACATGATAACAAATCCAAGCACAATTTAACAGAGATGGAATCCACATAATCCAAAAATATTAAACTATTTTGAAATACCCTAAAGGGGAAGACTTCTAAGATCTGATTCTGTTGCCTTGTCCCACCAAGAGAAACCTCACATTTTCTGCCTAATTTGAGAGAATTTCAACAGAAAGGACTGTGTGCTTTTAACACACATTCGTAAACTCATAGGAGTCTCTTCTCTCCATTTCTGTATTGCAACCATGGCTGGTATATATGAATCCATGATATTACATTCCCAGGCTCGATAGCATTGCCCTTTAAGACAAGATTTGAGGACTGAGTCCAACTAATAATATATATTACAATGTTTGGCTACCTGTTCATTTTCTGGGAAAGAAGTTTATCCTTGACAGTGTTTCCATTTAACACTGATCAAATCTTGCATAATTCTGGCCATATTTTCTATGTTGCAATTTATATAATTTCTCAGAAATAAATTAGTAAGAACCCCCCCCCCCCCGCCCCGTGGAGATGGCCAGGAGCTTGAAGCATGCAGAAGTCCTGACTTCTCTATCTGTATATCTATCTATCTATATAGATAGATAGATAGATAGATAGATAGATAGATAGATAGATAGATTTCTTTTTTTATTTATATGGGCAGGCACCAGGAAACGAACCACATCTCTGGCATGGCAGGTGAGAACTCTGCCACTGAGCCACCATTGTCCACCCCCTGACTAGGTTTAGAGGAGTCTACACGGGCATATAAAAATAAGGATTTCAGCCTATGAGCTATTGGTGAGAAATGCACAAATCAAGAGAAAACGCTCAGGACAAATGTCATTGACATTAAAGTATGGAGACCTGCTGATATTTTCTTCCTCAAAAGAAGAGTGAGAATCATTGGTGCTGATCTACTCAATAATTGTCCTGGACTAATTTCAAAGGATTCAATGAGAAGAAAAGGGGTGACTTTTTTACTCTGCTGTATTTACCTCTTCTCACTGTTTAGTGATTTTCGTTCCTGTAGGGAACTCCCCTGATGAGTTGCTTTCATCTCCATGGGATAAAGTTCAATTTCCCGATTGCTCAAGTACTTGATTTACCATTCTTTCATTCCAACCCTGTTTTCTTTAAAATGTCAAGTCCATTCATTAATTTACAAGTAATGAGCCACTGCCATCAGACTTCCTCTTAAAAATAAGGACATAGAAATTCATGTTCGTATCAGTCCTTATCCCTCTCATTTTATTTTACAAGCAGCCTGGACGTATGAATCAATGTATGGTTCTGTCCAAAATACAACACTACTTAGAAAGCAAGAGAAGACTTTTGTCCGCCACTTAAAGTGTCTGGCTCTAAAAAGCAGGAAAGAAACAAAATTAGCTTCCCTTCAGTTTTCCTGGCCTGGGCAGTTGACTTGACTAGACAGATAACCAACAGGAAGGATCACGTTTTCTCCATCTAGAAGGAAAAAGAAAGAAGAAGGAATTAGTTTGAAAACCTAGCAAGGAACCTGTTGGTGGGAGGCAATTTCACTTTGGAGAAGCTATCACTTAAAGCAAATGAAAACCAAGGCCCGATTTCCCAGCAAATCATTAGAAAGAATCAACGGAGAAGAATTGCCACTTCAGCTGCAGATTGTCCGAGCAAGTGCAGAATCAATGCCATCAATCTTTTAATATCAGAACTATCATCAATCAAAATCATCTGCTGAGATTTTCTCTATAACATTGTAGGTGCTGTATCATGAATTAAATAGTCATTGCCCTTGCCTCTAAATCGTCTGAAATCTGTTTTCATTTGAAAGGACATTCGGACAGCAGAAGATAAGTGATTGAAAGCCAAAAGCTTACCTAAAGAACTCATTCGGTATGGTACTGGAGTGAAGCAAGGCAGTGTGCTTCTGGAAGCCACAGGTCTTACCTTACTCATCTTTCTGCACTAGCATTAGGAGAGTCCCTGGCACAGAGCAGGTCTTTGGAGCCTGTTTGTGGAAAAGTCAAAATAAAGCAATGAGTGCACAGGGTGTCTGTCCATAAAGCCTAGAAATACAGGTGAATGCGCATAACGTCAGCAGGGATATCTTCAGGCTGTGAAGAAGTAAAATGTTCCCAGACTTCACGGACACCCTGTTGTTGGTGATAGAGTGCATAGGAAAGATCATGCGATTTTATTTACGCAAGGCAGGAACTAGAGGGAATTTGCCTCCTATTTTCCATTTATTCAACAAAGGCTTCTTAGAAGTGGATTGTTAAAACTACTAGAATAAAATGAGAGGACTTAAAAATTTACCAAGGGGAGCTCAGTGGTAGAGCTCTTGCCTACTATTGCGGAGACCTGGGTTCCATTCCTGGCTCATGCAGTTCAAAACAAACAAGCAAAACAAACAAACAAAAAATGGTTCTGCAATAAGGAGATATGCACATAGAAAAAGAATGAAATGCGAGCCCTGCCATACAGGATATTAATTAATTAATTAATTAATTAACCTACAAAGGGAGCGGTTGGGATGAAAAATAAATGCCAAATAATGATCTGTCTCTACTCATATGACTGATTCTCCTATTTATCTTTTAAATCTTTTTTTTTTTTTTAATTCCTCCAATCTCAACTGGGGACAGTTTTGCCCCACAAAGCGATATTTGTCAATGGGTAGAGCTATTTCTGAGATGGTGTAACTGGGAGAGAGTACTTGCGGAGCTGATATCTAGTTGGTAGCATTCAGGGATGCCTCTAAAACATCCTACAATGCATAGTCGAGTTCTCCACAACAGATAATCATCTGCCCAAAATATTATTACTGCCGAGATTGAGAAGCCTTGGTTTAAATGTACCTTGAAGGAACTTTCCCCAACTGACCTCAAATTATACTGATTTCCTATAATTCCCTCATCACACTTCATGCATCTCCTCTATAGCACCTGTTATGATTATAATCAAATACATTATATTTGTCTCAACTGCTAAAACCAAACTCCACAGGAGAAGAAACTGTATGCATCTCATTTACTACTGTTATCCTAGTACCTATCAAAAGGCCTAGCACACAATAGGCCTTCAGTAAATATTTGTTGAATATATGAATTAACAAATGACTAATATTATCAAGTAAGTGAAACAGATAGGTTGTTGAGTAGAACTGCAGTGTCCCCAATCAATGGCAGTTTATCAGATGGTCTTGGATTTCTTCTCTAACTCAGTTCAAGACAGTGATGAGTTCATCTGTGGTGTGAAGGGCATGTAGAAGCAATATGCAAATTTCTCTGTGTATACGCTATTAAGTTATAGATTTATGCATTATTTCAGTTTTTAGCTTTTTGTCAGTACATGAACTTGGGTAGCAATCATGAGAAAAAAGATCTTTGGGAGTAGCAGTGACTCTTCATTGGTTGCCGCAATACCCACTCAAGCTCACTTTTCCATCCTGTCTTGCAGCCATATGAACCATTTTGGACAATGGGATAAAAAAGGAAATTTGCTGGGTGCACAAGTGGTTCAGTGGTAGAATGCTCGCTTTCCATGCGGGAGACCCGGGTTCAATTTCTGGACTAGACACCACCACTACCACCCAAAAAAATTAATTAAAAAAAAAAGGAGGTTTGCTGATATTGCTACCTATCATAACTTGCCAAACCCCAACCAAAACCATTCTAGTCAATCATAAAGAATACCTACGGCAATATATAAGACTCTACAAAGGTTCCATGCACTAGAGTAACTTTCTAGAAACCTACAACCTCCAGATGGGTCCCTGGACCAGAAAAGTCCTGAAATGCAGAGGGGCCAGCCTCTCTAGAACATCAGCTAGTTCCATCTCCCTACCCCATATTACTGACAGCCCCTTCCAACATGAAAAGTTAAAATGGCCATAGCCCAAACACCCATAAAAAATGAGATAGAAAGAGCAAAATTGATGATGGAGTTATACAGAGAAGCTAGGGTTTAACAAATATATATGATTGCTGAATCATTAAATTGATATTTCTTTTAGTCTTCACTTACAGCAGCTAGAAGAAAAAACCTAAAATTGTAGAATTGTGATCCATACCAAACTCTGAAATTTGTTCTATAACTAATTGTGCTGTGCTTTGAAATTTACTGCTTTTTTTGTATATATGTTATCTTTCACCAAAAAAAAGTCAATTGTGATGATAAAAAATATATATTTATTCCTTCTAGCCTCCTATGTTCTGAACCAGCTAGAAGGAAAAATCTGAGAGGATCGTATGGTAGCCCACGACAAACTTTGGGATCTGTCCTGTACCTGTTGAAGAGTGCTTTGAAAATATTGCTTTTTTCTTTCTTTGCTTTGTATATATGTTATATTACACAATAAAAAAAAGTTTTAGACAAGGAGGTCTGCTGAGACAGGGGCTCTGGAAAATCCTTTGCTTTCCTGATAAAAGGGAAAGGCAAAAGAGGCACCACTCTTCTTCCTTCTCTTTGTTGGAACCAGCACCAGTAAGCTCCCTTGTACTTAGGACTTGGACTAATTACCAAGTGAGAAAAGTAGCCCATCTCTGTTTAAGCCGCTATAGTTATGTCTTCTTTCCTGAAGCTAAATGCATTCTACTGGTATAGTTTTCTGCCTTACAGCTATTCTTTCTCCATGGTCTTTTTAATAACACAAGGGCAGAAACAGAGATAGTAACTAGCATGGTTTGACCTGGGCTAACCTCATCTACAGCACAGGGTAAGGAAAAAAAGCCAAAGGTAGCAAAGGGTATGGCATTGAAGGATTAAGGTGGAGTCCTTGCTACTTTGTAATGAGTGCAACAAAGACAGATGCCAGAGTTCATTAGTTAAGAAAGAAAAAAATAATAATAATTCATGGCACAGTATGTATCCAGCTGACTTTCTATTTAATTTTGCAGGTACTCTTTCTTTCCTTTTTTTTTTTTTTTGTAGCGAGGGGTTAGCTAGAAGATGAGAATTTCAGATGCAGAGTCAAAGGTCCTGCATGGAAGGAAGGGCCTTACATGAAGAGGCTACCTACAAACTTTTCTAGGTAAAGACTGCAGAACACGTCTGCCTCCTTTGCTAATTTCTCATTCTTTTCCACTAGACTATAAGAATCTAGGAGATAAAGATCATATGTCATTGCTCTTAGCATCCCTGGCCTCCAGGAGAGTGCCATGCCAATAAATCATTCTCAGTCAATAGTTTCCCAATTGAACACCTCCAGCTTTCTTCTCCTGGTTTTTCAAGTGCATAGTTTTAGAAAGAAGAGACATAAAATATGGAAGAGGAGATGAATTTTATTTCCTTCCCTCATCCCTTTTTTTACCACAAGCCCTAGTTCCTACATTTTGAATTGAAGAGAACATGGCACCCGGAGTTAGGGAAATCTTCAAAAGAAAACTTTATTCAAGAAAAATAATATTTTGAAAGTGAAAAGGATAATATGTCAAAGTATGTTCCTCAGAACCCAGTTCTTTAAAATAAGTAAACAAATAAATGTGTTAGTTTGGGAAATACTGGGTTAAATAGTTACTGCCTTTGATATGCTAATATATCTTTCCAACAGAGGTATAGAATTTGCTACACCTCAAAAACCTCTTTGACTGTGTAATCCAAAAGGGTTTCAGGACAAAAAGTCATGGAACAATGATTATCCAATCATTTGCTCACTTGTGACAAAGCTTGGGACCTGCTGTTTTAGATCATAAGGCTTAGAATGAGGAAAATAAAGGGGCATGTAGAAAGAAGGGACTACAAGGATAGGAGAGGGCAGTTGAGAAAATGGGAAATTTAAGTTATGAGAGGAAATTTCAGTTTCATACTTGCCATGACAGTCTCTAAACATGTGGCTTCACATACATGAAAGCACGTTGGCAGATGCTTTCATGCTTAAAATCAGGAATCTGCCAGTATATTCCAGAAATTTCCTCTGACTGACTTGGCTCACCTTTCTGCTTTATAACTGATTGCCTCAGGAGTAATGGGGTGCTAAAACCCTTCATTTCTTCTTTCACACAGTCATATTTGGAATGAGTTAGAGGCTCAAGTCGATGGAACTTTTGAGTTATTTCAAGAGCAGAGTCACATAACACATATGAAAAGTCTTGGTACTAGGTAAAAGAGAAAAAAGTTACATTTACTCATTTTTTCTGAGGCCCTGAGAATCTTGGGCAAGTTTTCACACTAAAATCCAAGAGGAATTAATTTCTAAGTAACGTTTAGATCAGAGAGTTTTGTAAGTGGTTGGATCAAATAATAAAGAAATGGAATAACTTGTCACAGTGCATCTGCCACACCCAGGCATGGTATGTGTAATAACCACTGTGTCAACAGAGTCAGTTGAGTTGGGATTGGCCTACCATTCCCGTTTCACAAGTGTTGAGTTTGATATCTGGCTGACAACTTTTAAAGTTCAAATAAACAAACACATGGTTTTTCCTTTTGACTGAATTTGAGAGCTCTCAAATGGAAACCCTAAAGCCATAAACATTTACCCAGCTTGGCAAGCTCCTCATTATGTAAATACTTTGTGAAAACAACTTTGGTCCATAAAGTATTAATGCTATTTGATAGAAATCAGTTTGTGTTTGGTATGTCTTTTGAAGCTAATGTAACTCCTGGTCATTCTATATGGCTATAAAAGCTTTTTGGAATCAAATCCTAATCCCAACATGTTTTTCTTGTTCATTTAAACCTTTTATATACATGTGGGAGCCAGAGAGAGAGTGGAAAGCTTTTAGGGTTTAGGCTTAAATTGTTTGTCATTCTCATACATACTTTCTATCAAGTATTTGGCATGTTTGTGTTTGTAAGTTAAAATATACATTTATGTTTTTAAGCATTTTCTTTCACTCTTATCCCCCTTTCTGCTTGTTTGTTTGGTTTATAAATATAAACCATCTTAAATGGGAAAATAGATATGCTAAAGTTTGGATTGTTTGATTTACCGCCTTGTAAAGAATATCTGTGGTTGTTGATTCGCTAAATTAGCCCCTGCCTTACGCTCACTAAAAGAAGTGTTCTCCAACCCAAACTCAATTATTAACATCCCTAGTAGGGGGGAAAAAAAAGCCTAAGCAAACAGAACTCACTAAGGCTGTTTGTCCAGTGCCTTAGGAATCAAATTTAACCTCTGGAGTGTTCTTTGTTTTTGTCATTAAAAAGGGGCAACAGAGACTACTGCACAGAAATTCATAGCACTTTATTCTCCCCGAAGGATATTATAGCCAATAGCCATCATATTGGCAGATAGGTTTAAACTATGAGAAATTCATCAAAGGACTAAATTTAAATGGAATCAAGAAAAGCTAAAAAGAATTTTCCCTCCTGTAAAGCAGATGATTGAAGTCAATAAGCATTTGTTTCTCAAAAAGTGGGGCCATTTATTTGGGAATAATCATTGGAAGTTTGTATACAGTTTTGGATATGTGAAATCGACAGTGTCAGCTAGTTTTTGCTGAATCAGGAACACCTCCAAAACTTTGTGGCTTAAAATAACATTTAATTAACTCATGATTCTATAGGTCTGCAGTCTCAGGTGGTCCCAGATGAAAGGGTCTTCTGATCTGGCAGGGTGTGACTGGGCCCTAGCTGGACTCACTCAAATATCTGTGGTCAACAGTGGGTTAGTTGTGAATTGGCTAGTTTAAAACAGCCAAGGCAGATTGGCTGGGGTCTCTCGCACTGTGGTCTTTCAACCTGGCTCTTACTCAGATAAAACTTGTGGATCTTTGCCATTTACATTTAATCTGTTCATAACTCTAAATTCCTATTGCAGTTTCCTTAATCTGGATTGTGTTAGAACATCCCCAGAACAATGTCCTCTCTTCTGGTTGCTTTGGATTTTCTTGAGACAGGGAGTAAAGAGAAAACCAACATATCCTCTGACTTTTTTTTTAATAACTTTTAGGGTTATTTTATTTGTATTGTTTATGGTCATCAGCCTCAAACACTTTCAGGAAAGCGCCACAGTTCAAACAAAGCTAAGTAGTTAATTAATTAATTAATTAATTAATTAGATGGTCAAATGATAAAAAAATTGATGACCTAATGGATAAGTATTTTAATCAAATTGACTGCTGTTTATTTCTACTCCCACTTTCTTATGTGTCTCAGATAAGGTCAGCAGTCCCTGATAACTTTGTCCTTCGAAATTTCATCCTATGGCTAACATGGGCATCACTTATGAATTCTGTAATCATTGCAAAATCCACCCTAAATGTTCCATACCAATTAACCAAAGTAAGCTCAAAGTGACTGGGATTATAGCTTTCCATCAACACAGGATGTTTTGACACAGCTGTTTGGACAAGGCTGAGGTCCCCCTCCAAATCTCGCTGGTATTTGGGAAGAAGACATAGCCCAATGTTCAAGGTTTGAAAGTAGCCACTTATCTCTCATCACACAGTAAATATTCAAATGTATATTGGGTCATTTATCCTGTCCCAGGCCCCAAAATAGAGACAATAATAAGCAAAACTGATGCCAGCTCTGCCCTCATGGTGCTCTAGTCTAGTTAGGGAAAGAATTAATTGTTCATTAGTAATCTTCCAAATAGGTCATTACAAGCTTAATGAGGGTTGTGAAAGGAAAGTATTGGGAATACAGATTTGAGGAGAGGGAAGGTTGAAAATTGCAATTGTTGAGAATGAAGGAACATGTTGACTAGGAAAACTTAGTCAATTACCAGGTGGTAAGACTGACTTCCATTAAGCTGCTATTTCCCAGTTATCTCAGCTGTGTGATTTTCATTTAGCAGGCTCAGCTGACTAGATGTGGAGCCTGAGAAATTGTATCATTGGATATGACCAAGACTGGATCCCATGCCAGTTTTAAAGATTTATATTTAATGAAGAAGGGAATCAGTGTAACTGTAGAAGAGTTCATACAATGACACTTGTGTTTATTACTCCAGTCATTCACTGAAGTTCATTCATTGCCTGTAAGACAGAAGGCAAATCCCCCTAACTAGCACTGGTTATATCATAGGAGTACTTAGCACTAGTGATATTGTGAAAGACTCTTCTCAAGAAACTTCTGCCTTCTCTTGCCTCACTATCACCTAGTCTAGATTTCTTTGGGGGGCCTGCTGGTCTTGTCTTACCAGATTCCATGCTAGCTTTTTTATTTACTCAGATCTCCAATCTTGTAAGGCCCACCTTAGTGGCAAGTAGCCTTCATAAGCTTCATGGGCTTCACAGGCTAGAAGGCCACATTTAGGCAGTCACTCACCTAATGGCAATGGGCCATGGGATCAAACAGATGTTCCAGAGTATGAATCATGTCCCTGAATTTTTTATAAATTTATGTAATCTCTCTGAGCCTCAGTTTCCTCATCTATAAAATAGGGTTGATCAAGTACATATCTGATATTGATGTTGTAAAAGCTAATTCACTTATCATACATAAAATATTTTAAATCATAAGTGTCTGCAGATGTGTATATGTAGCAATTTCTGATTTTGTGGTATTGATTTTATTGACTTTAACCATTTTGAGTATTTCATATTTATATAGCATATATGGATATCCATGTACTGTTTTTCTTATGCTATTTCTGATTGTGTTCAATATTTTCCACTTGCCTTGGACAAAAACATACATATGTCTGGACATGTAGCTTACCTGGAAATTAGATTTAAAAGAGCATTGTGGAATATATTAGCTGTCTCCAAAATTTTTTATTGATATCTTGTCAATGAAATGTATTTAAACCTGGGTCCCTATGATATGTACAGGATATATTCGTATTTGCTCCTTGTGCCAGTTTGAACGTATTCTGTACTCCAGAAAAACCATGTTTTAATCCTGATCCAATCTTATGGGAGCAGCCATTTCCTTTAATCCCTATTCAGTACTGAAGGTTGGAAACTTAATTAGATTATCTCCACAGAGTTGTGACACTTTCCCCAGTTGTGGGAAAGACCTTTGAGTAGATAGAGATATGACTCCACCCATTCCAGGTGGGTCTTGATTAGTTGACTGGAGTCCTTTAAAAGAGGAAACATTCTGGAGAAATGACCGAGCCTAGAGAAATGATAGAAGCCTCAGAGCCGACAGAAATGTCACAGCAGAACTGACATAGATGCAGATACAAGAACAAAGACACAGGTGTTTGGAGATGCTCGGAGCCCAGCAGATGTTGCCAGGAGACATTAAGCAAGCCAGAACCTGGAGAGAGCCAAGGGAAGCCAAGAGATAAAAGTCAGCCCCAGAGAAGTAAAGTGAGGAACCCTACAGGAACAGAGGCTGAAAACCACCGAGCCCAGGAGCAAGAAGCCAGCAGATGCCAGCCATGTGACCTCCCAGTTGACAAAGATGTTCCTGATCCATCAGCCTTTCTTGAATGAAGATAACGTCTTGTTGGTGCCTTAACTTTGATACTTTCACTTCCTTAGAACGGTGAACTTGAAACTTATTAAACTCCCCTTTACAAAAGCCATTCCAGTTCTGGTATATTGCACTCTGGCAGCTTGCAAACTAACACGTTCCTATACTAATATGTTTATATTATCAAACTGCAAAATAGACATATTAAAGCAATAAGCAGAGGTGAAGCAAACAATATCTTACATATTTTAAATTTAATTTTATTAAATGAAATTTTATTTGTGTACACACTAAAATATTATTTTCAATCGTATTTATAGTGGGAGCAATGCGATCGGGAGCAGATTGTAAAAGCTTCAACTCTGCTGTTTTCTTATTTGTGGACTTGGTGGTTTCTCTGCTAGGAGTTCTTTTAAGCCACTTGGTCATTTGAGGCAGATTGGTGAAATTAAAACTAGATAATATAGTTCGTAAATCATACAATCGGGCAAAAATAAAGAGCAATACTTTACAATAAGTTGAAAGTGAATGAATAAGTGGATGTAAGAATCTCAAATCCTTTGGGTTCTGGACATTGCATATCACTATGAGTCAAGACTTATGGATCAAATGATAATAGGAGAGTCCATCACATTTAAATTTTAGTAAGGCTTAATGCTTTTCTCTTTTTTAGATTAAAAATAAATATAAAGGGCGGGCCGCGGTGGCTCAGCGGGCAAAGTACTTGCCTGCCATGCCGGACGACCTCGGTTCGATTCCCGGCCCCAGCCCATGTAAAAAACAAACAAACAAACAAAATACAATAAAACAAGAAAATGTTTAAAGATGTTTCCCTTCCTTCCATCCTTCCTTCCTTCTCT
The DNA here is from genome assembly GCF_023851605.1 of Tamandua tetradactyla. Taxonomy (NCBI): domain Eukaryota; kingdom Metazoa; phylum Chordata; class Mammalia; order Pilosa; family Myrmecophagidae; genus Tamandua; species Tamandua tetradactyla. The sequence goes on along the minus strand of NC_135341.1, from coordinate 62,791,528 downwards.
CTGTCTTTCCTTCCCTTCCTCCCTCTCTCAAAAAAAAAAAAAAAAAAAAAGAAAAAAAATAAAAATAAAAATAAATATAAATAGGAGCTCTAATTTTTTCTTCCCAAAGTTCAATAGATTAATCATTCTCAAACTTGAGCTTGTCTCAGAATCAACAGGAGGGCTTTTTAAAATACCGATTGCTGGACACAATACCCAGAATTCCTGATTCAGTGGGTTTAGGCTGTGGCCCAAGAATTTGCATTTCTAATGAGTTCCCAGGTGATGCTGATGCTACCAGTCAGAAGACCGTTCTTTGAGAGCCACTGCAATAGATCACCTTGAAGACCTCCTGAGTTACCAACTCTCCCAGACCTTTGAGGGAGGGGTATATATAAAACACAAATCTTCTAGTTCTTGAAGATCAGTGCCTTCAAGAAGAGATGTTCTCTTATATTTATCTGTTCACATCCTAAATATCCACCTACACCACCCCTACATCATCCGCTGCCCTTCCCCAGGGTGGAGGCGGAAAGGGCCCAGAGGACAAGGGAAGGATGGCACATCCTCTTCGTGAGTGCAGCTGACAGTTTTCACTACCTGGTGAATTCAGGGCCTCAGCATGTTTCCCAAAGGGTGAATTAATTGCTTTGCTTTTCCTTTTCCTTTGCATTAAGCCATGCAGATTTGCCCCCTCTGTTTGGACAAGACCTTGCTGCCAGCACTTTGCAAGATGGACAGCAAGTGGCTGCTGTATGAGGGCGATAGTGTTGTCAGGAATTCCAGGGCAGGGTATTGTCACTCTAGTTGGGAAATGCTAACTGAGGTCAATTCTAGTTCAATTTCCTACCTACAGAATTATGACAGGACGTTAAGTTTGGCCTACGTGAGATGAATAGGTCAGCAGAAATGTATTCTTGTCCTCCTAAGAGCAGATATCTCTATTTTTAAGCCTTAGGTCAGAACACAGTTTTCCCCTATTTGAGATCCAGCAATTCAAGTTCTCAAATGAGATATTTTTAAATCAAAGGCACAAACAACAAACCAACAAAAATCTAAACCAAAACAAATTTTTCCAAGCCAAAGCTGGGCATAAAATATTATTATATATGCTTAACATCTGAAACTGAAAAATCATTGTTTTGGTTAACTCTTGATGAGCGGCTTAAAGCAACCACCATTGTATTTGCTCATGATCCTGTGATGTGGGCAGTGCTCAGTGAGGACACTTGTCTGTGCTCTATGTGGCATTAACTAGGACAGATCAACTGGGGGACAACCGTCTACTTCACTCACATGGTTGGTGCTGAGGCTATAGACGGGCACCTTGGATCTCCTCATTGTGGCTTCTCCGCACGGCTAGATAGGGCTTCTCAGAGCAGGATGGTCTCAGGGTAACAGGACTTCTTACAAGGCCTCTGGCCTCAGCCCGTCTGCAAAAACAAGAACTACCAGGACTTGTTAAAGCTTAAGACTCAGTCTAGCATAGTGTTGGACCTATCACATTCTGTTGGGTAAAATCAGTCACAGGGCCAGCCCAAGGGGCTCAAAAGGAGGGTCTACTTAATGGTATGAATATCAGGAGGTACAGGCCATCAGGGCTCACCAAAATGACAGTTCCCCACAGTCATTGATCGCCTTGGATTTTCTACTCCCTACTGTTTCTTGGCTCAATACAGTCCATTCGATGGTCAGGCCAGATCAGAATGAACAGAAGCAGGATATTCATCTCAGGATGGACACCCTTGCTTTCCAAAGAGGGAAATGTGGCTTTACTTTATTTGAGAAAGTTGTCAGAGTCCAACTCCATGTATCTACTAAAAGAGTGTCTCTGTTTAAATAAAACTTTCTACCTAAGTACTCTTCTAGTTCCTACCTCTTCCCTTATGGTGTTCTCTTTTTCCTTCACAACACTCTCCATTGCCTATCACTTTATTAGGTAGCTGCTTCCTTGGTTATCATCTGTCCAACCTAACTACAATGTCAAACCCCTGGGGGAAGGCCCTCTCTCTTCGGCTCTCTGCTGTATGTCCATAGATGGCTCTGCATAAATGTTTATTGAATGAATGAACATATAAATTTCATATTTGAAAATATATGCAGGAGAAAGAGCATGACAATATAAGTTGCTGTGATCAGGGGCTATAGCTGGGGTTTGGGATTCTTCTCTCTAGGGCCTGGGGACACACCACCTTGTTGCACATGGTATGTAAACCCTCTGCTGGTTCCCATGGTGTCATTGTTCTGAGGTGTCAGTGGACATCAATCATGGATTTAGAGAGTTTTCTATGGAGCCTCCAGCTCCTTTATTTGGCCAATTAGGCTTTGTGCTCCCGTTTCCAAACAGAGAGGTGGGGGAAACATGAACCTGGCTTTATCTAATGCCTTAGTTTTAAGGAAACAAGCCTCTGGTGCAAGGCTGTATTATTTCCAACAAACTTGGATATCCTCATCCTTGCTTAAATTGTTTAGTGAGCATTAGCTATTCATTCCTAAAAAGAGGCTTAACCAGATTGTTTTTCATTAAGTTCTGCTTTCACTGGGTTATGGGGAGGGACTCATTCTTTTCTTACTCTCTTCCTTCCTTGCTCACTTTTTCATTCTTTCTTTTTTCCTTTTCTCTCTTTGATTTCTACCAATCTATCTTTAATTCTTTCTTTTTTTTTCTCTCTAGCATCCCCTTGAAAACTTGATATTCTTAGACTCCTTGTTTGTGCTTATCCTTCTGTCCATTAGCTCTTTTGATTGTCTGTGGATCACCGGAAAACAAATCAGATTTCCTTAATGACTTATATGTACTTCATCTGATTTGGTTACAGGTCACCTATATCTGTCTGTTGGGGGCTTCTCATTTGAATGCCCAGTCTATTTCTTATTGTTTAAGGAGACTGTCTGAAACCAGTTCATCCTGGCTCTGTACAAAGCAGTCCTCAGGCCTGAGGTTTGCAACCATTTTACACAAAAAGCCTGGAAGGCATTTGCATGTCTTCAGCCAAGGTTATGAAATTGCTTTGAAAAAACAGGTTAAATATTTCTGTTGGGTTGAGTCCTTGTTATTTTCCTCCACATCCTTTTGTTTTCCCTTACCCTGCCCCATCCTTCTCCACCTCACCCATTCACAACTCTGTTTGTATTACTAGAGCATGGCTCCTCCACCCATCAGAGCCTTGGCTCAAGCTGGTTGCAGAAGAGGGGCATCTGGCTAAGAGTGTTCTTCGAAAGTACCGAGTGAATGTTGTTTCTGATTGCTATGCCCTTAACCATGTTCTTCAAAAATGCTAGAGCTGGGTGTCAGAGATATTGGGGTGTTTCCAACCCTAGGGTTGCTAGAATGCAACTTGTACTTGAAGTCCAAATGAGACATCAACAACGCCCTCTGGAGCTTGTGCCAGTAGGCAAATGTCCCCCCACCCCCACCCCACCACCACCACCACAGCTATGCATTGGACAATTTGGAGTTCTCCCTGGGGCTCTCCAGGTGAGCTCCTGAAAGCTTACCAAGGAAAGGCCATGGTTATGGCAAGACCTTAGCAAAGTAGAGATTGTGAGCTCCAGTCCGTTGGGAATCTCCCCAGCTGACCCTTTCTGACATGAACTTGCCCTGGCTCTTCAAAACTAGGAGAGGAGAACAATCCTAAATTCTCTTATGTTTTTCAAGTCTTGAGGCCTCTTATAAAGGAAGTGAACCAAAGCTAATTTAAAATCACTTGTATCTTCTCTCCTCACTTTTGTTAAGCAAGGTTGTCTTTGACATCACTCATGTCTGATTTTACAGGTTTAGCCTGCCTCAATTTTTAAAGAACTTAACATTTTCCTTATTGCCTTTTTCTTTTCTCTCCTTCTGTCTCGTTCCATGTTAGTAACTAATTGGTTTATTATTTACTTCTCTCAAAACAGGCCCTTTTAATGACAGCAGGACAAAATTATCAGGCAGCTCTGAAGAGGACTTGGTACAATTTTACAAACCTTCATCTTCCATGATTTACAGCATTCATTTCAGGAATATATAAAAAATCACTCATTACTTTTCATCACCCTTCCGGACTGTGTGTAGAGTGGGAAAAACATTGGACTAGGAGTTGCAAAGACTCAAATTCTAGATGTGCACCTGCCAAATATGAATTGTGCTGCCTTTAGACATTGACTTAATTTCTTGAGGACTCGATTTTCTCATCTGTATAACAGGAGTAATTGCAACGACTCTTTTATGGAGTCACTGAACAACCAGATGAGAAAGGAAAACTTTCATCTATCTACAGAGCAAGTGCTAATTGTACACCTATTATGCACTAAGTAATATATGAGGTACTTAGGATACAGAAATAAAGTGAGATGTTTACTTACCTTTTGGAGGTGACATCATCATCAATACAGAGCTGCCTTTAAAAGTTCAGGCCCATGATAGTAGGGTACCTATGTTTGGCTTTTGGTTGTCTCACTTCTTTCATTGATGTGTAATGATGTAGTTGACATCAGCAGGCAGGAAACCCAGCTCTGAATCCCCACAACAGTATATTGGCATGCCCAGGCAGAATCTATGTTGAATCAACTACATGTCACCATGCCATAGAGTCTGCTACCTAATAGGAAACTTGCTGAATTCATTCATGAATAAATTATGAATGAGTGAATGAATCATGAAACTTTACCCTGGACAATCTAAATTTGCTTCCTGTGCTTGGCAGTATTAATGAGCACTCCTTTGGGGGTCTTGTTTTTATCCTGCTTTATATAATTCCATTTAGTTTTCACTGGAAACAGATTCTCTCTAAACTTATAAAATTAATATCCTTTGGGGAATAAAACTGCTGCTGTGATTTTTCATCTTACCCCAAGTAGATTCAGTAATTTTTTTGAAAAAGCTAGCTGGGAAAAAAAAAAAGAAAATAAGCTAGCTGAGCATTTCCATACTTCTTGCCCCCTAAATTTCCTTCTTAGGCCAGGTGACTATGGGAAGATAAGATAATTGCTAGGGTTTTAAGCCCAGTGGGCTTTGACCAGTTGAAACAATATGCCCTGCCTTTGAGTAGTTCTGCTATCATTTTAAACTGTCTATGGAATTCCATTAGGACCTGAATATGTGACATGGTAGTTAAAGGGAGTTAAGAGGTTTTTGAACCCCATGAAAGCAAACGCAATATACGCCCATGCATTATTGGGGGTTGTGGGGGGTGGGTATTACTCCCATAGTTTTTATCAGATTCTCAAAGGGATGTATGACATGACACACCCCCCCAAAAAAGAGATTAAGAATGATTAACTCAAAAGACTCTGGCCCAATTGGAGAATGTGATTTCTTCTAACATATTTTCCTGTTCCCAGAACTGCCACGTAACAGTAGTAAAAATGTAACCCTCCAAATTGCTTGGGGGTAGACTCCAAATTAGGCTAGTCTATCAAGTGACTCGTGGAACTTTCTCATGCTTTTGCATTCAATAATCAGGAAAATCCAACATAAATTTCTCATGCTCCTGAAGAGAGTAATAAGGAAAATCCTTGAGGAGACTGTGGTTTGAAAGGATGCTAAAGCAGGTTAATCATGTGTACCCATGGTATATTTTTGCTCCCTGGAATTTGCTGCTGGGGGTGGACTGCCCTTCTCGTGTCCAAAACTTGTATCAACATCCACTTGGACCCAGAAGTGTAGGCGACTCATTTATTTTACTTTATGTTATTTTTGAAAGGAGTAAAGCAACTAGCATAGACCATGGAAAACTTTCCCATGGTAGAAGTAAACCAGATTATCATTATTCCTGATCATATGTTGTAGAACCGGAAAAAGAATGTGCTGTTCTCCCCTTAGCCACTCGTTGTGAACCAAACTATGCATCCAGGTTGCCTATTCTCAGTTACGAGTCCAATTGTTTTGTTTTGTCTTTGTTAGGTTTGATTTATCATTTACAGAGCTGGACACACTTAAGGTATATGGAGATGATAATACTTAAAAAAATAGCCAGAGCTTTGCTGCTGCTCAGCTGCCAGTGCCCATCCCACCCTCACCCCCAGGATTATTGAGTTTCATCAAAATGGGAAAAGTAGGAGTTTTGAACCACAAATCCATATACAATATCATCTTTTCATTTATTACCAGCATAATACAGAGACCATGAGCAACACACTCAGAATTCAGACTGTATGGGTTTGAATCCTGGCTCTGTCACTTATCAGTTGCACAACTTTGGGCAAGTTACAGGACCTCTCAGTGCTCATTTTGACACTAGAGATACTAGTACCACTTATCTTATAGGGCATACAAGAGCATTAAATATGTTAATAATTGTGAAGCTCTTAGAATATAGTGTTTGGCATACACAAAGCGCTATGTAAGTAACTTTTAGGTAAATCTGATTACAGAGGGTAAGGTCCAGATTTGTATGGGCACATCCAGCCCAGGTGAAGCCTGAGTAGCCTGATTAACAGCCATCATTGGGACCAGCTGACTTTTTTTTTTTTTTTTTTTTTAATCTTTTCCATCCATCTCTTCTGAGGACAAAGTCTGCCTTGGCTGGCCTCCCCATGCTCCAAGAATTTTCAGATTTGAGATAATCTGATGGAATCCCTGTATTTTAACCCCTTTGTCACACAATAAGTCACTCCAATCAAAGGCACTTAGCCTCATCTTGATACCAGTTTCTTTAGCTGGAAGGTTTGTTAGTTTTTTGTTTTTGTTTGTTTTTCCTCTACCTGTGGTTGACTTCCACTCCTAACCACTGAGTCTTATCTGGTCTTTTTTTTTAAACAGTGTTCCCAAATCAGTGTTGAGAAGAGCCTTTGTAAGTCATAATAAAGTTGATGATTGAATATATCTTCTGTTTTTAAATGGAAGAAAAAAGAAAGCATGATATTGAAAACACAAAACCTTTCAAAAGCCCTGATTAGCTAAAGTCGTTTTAATGTAAGAATCACAAGATTCAATTTAGTCATGCAAATTGTATCCTAAGTCTCATGAAATACCTTTGGGCCAGAACACAGAGAATAATTTTATTTGCCTTGTGATTAGGTCTCTTTTACTTTTTATGGGCTGCATCTACAATGGACTTAGTATTATTAATTAGAAAAAAAAATGTTACATGGAAACTCAAAAAGATTCTTTTTAAACCTTACTTAGAAAGTGCTCAATATCATTCTTAGAATCTCCTTTTATTTGAAAATATTCTTTGTTTACAAGTTAGTAGAAAGGAGGTATGATGAAGGTTATTACTTCCTGCAAAATCTATTTCTTACTGATTTGTGTTAGGATTACACTTAGTTTTGAGCAGAATAAATAAACTGATTTATTTAATTAGATCTCCAAAAATGTCATTGATTTAACAGAGCTATTCTTAGTTTTCCCAACAAAGAAGCATTTATGAAATTTTAGGATCTTCTAGTCCAGGTTCATCATCTTTTGGGTGACAAACTTTGAGACCTGCAAAGATAATTAAGAGCACACAACTTAGTGAGAACCCAAGATAAGGGTTAATTTTTCAAGGAAACTATAGGAATGGAAGAAAAAAATGTTTAAAGTTTGCTTTTCAGCATTTCTCCTCAGTTTGATTTGCAATATATATTTTTAGTGTTTTAAAAATAATCCATTTTAAAAAGAAAAATTGGTTTGACAATTCTTTACATGAGATTAGAGCTTGGATTTTATGGCAAATGTTCATAAGTAGTAAGAAAATAAATTACAAATATTACTTTCAATCTACTTACAGTTCTTAGCAACTGAAATATGACAGTCTAATGAAGAGGAACTTAAAAAGATGTTTCAGTGCAACTTAACCAATATCTTTTGAAGACAAAATGAGATACAAGGTTGGATAGGACACAATGTTTGTCCTCAAGAACAATATTGTCCAGAAAAGAGGGTCAGAACAGTATATAGGAAACTATAGTACAAAGAAAAATATAAACTTTTTCACTAGTGAGGTACAAGAAAAGTGTGCTTTGGAATCAAAGAATGGGTGTAGGCTGAAGGTCCAAGCAGGTGGCTTCAAGCACTAGCTATATAGTGTGACTAACTTTATCTCCACCTGAATCTTTCCCTGGAACTCCTGATTTGTACATAGAGTGTCAACTAGATACCTCCACTTGGATATCTAGCTTGCCATACCCAAAGTTGAGCTCTCAGTGTTGCTGCGAAATTCCTGCTCCCCCCACAGCCTTCCCCATCTCAGTTAATGGCAATTCCATCCTTCCAGCTGTTCAGGCTACAAAACTTGATGTCAACCTTGCCTCCTTTCTTTCTCTTCCACGCAAAATCTGACCCTTGAGGAAATCCTAATGGTTCTATCTTCTGACCGCTTCGTCACTCCTAACACCCTGAACCAAGCCATCGTTTCTTACTTCAATCATTAAGGTGCCTACTAGCTGATCCCATTGCCTCCACCCTTTCCATACCCAACAGTCTTTTTACCACACAACACAAATCATGTCACATCAATTGTTGTTCAGAATCCTCTCATAATTCTCCAATCATTTTTCTCAAAATCCTACATCTGTACCACCCCCAGCCTCATTTCCTGCTACTCAGTCCTTCCTGACTCTATTCTAGGTACATTGGCCTCCTTGCTGTTCTTCATAGATGCCAGGCAGACTGCTGTTTCAGGGCCTTTGCACCACCTTTTTCCCTTGTTTAGGATGCTCTTCTCTCAGATATCCACACGGTTCAGTCCCTAGTCTCCTTCAACTCTTTGCTCAGATGTCATGTTCTCATTGGGCCTATCTGACCATTCTATTTAAAATTGCAATTCCTCCAGCACTTCTAATCTTCCTTACAGGGTCTGGTTTTTTTTCCATAGCACTTATCATCTTTTATCATACCATTTAATTTATTCATTCATTTATATATTTATTACGTGGCTTTGTGTCTACATCCTGCTGGTAGAATGACATTTCCAAGAGGGCAATATGTTTATTTTTCTCACTACTGTATCCCCAGAGCCTGAAACAGTGACTGACATACATGGTAGACACTCAACAAACATTTGTGGGTAAATAAATATGGGTCCTTATGAATTCGGGTCATTCTGAAATAAAAGAGATGGTGAGTAGTTTTTTAAAATCCTTGGATCACAGATTCTTTTGACAGGCTGGTGACTCCTACGTACTCCTCCCCAGAGCAAGGCACATATGCACATTCACACAAAATTTTGCTCAGGAGGCTCACACACCCTCTGAGACTCATCCGTGAACACGAGGTTAAGGACCTGTGTTCGAGGCAGAGAAAGAGAGCATGGACAAACCTAGTTACGATTGCTGCATGACAAACCACCCCAAAACTGAGTGGCGCAAAACAACCATTTTATTCTGCTCACAAATCCTATGAGTCAAGACTTTGCACAGGGGTGCCACAGAGATGACTTATCTCTACCCATGGATCTAGGGTCTCAGCAGAAAGGACTCGAAGGCCAGGTGTGACCTGAATGGTTGGAGATGGGAATCACACAGAGATGTCTTCACTTCCATGTTGGGCACCTAGGTAGGGATGGCTCAAATGCTGGGAAGATTCCTGCACTCCCTGCGTGGTCCAGGCTTCCTCCCAGCTCGGGAGTCCCAGAGCAACCCAACTTGTTATATGGTGGTTCTAATGCAACTGTTCCACCAACTGAGTGAAAGCAGCCTGGATTTTATGACCTAACCTCCGAAAGCCCATGGCAATGCTTCAACACTGCTGTCAGGCTGTAGCAGACACAACCCTGCCTCCATTTAAGAAGGCAGACACCACCCACTATGGTAAAAAGAGTGTTAAAGAATAGTATGATAATTTTTTTTTGACACCACACTATGACATGTACAAGCATCCTAAGAGTGTAGAACAGACTATTTGTTACTGATTTTACCCTATAGATGCAAAATATACAACTAGAGCCACCATTTATTTAATGGCTTTGATGTAGCAAGGATTGTACTAGGGCATTCATGACCATTTTCTTTATTACTTGTTATAGACTTGTAACATGGGTATTGTTATTTCTGTTTTACAAATGGAGAAATTGTAGCTCAAAGAGATTAAGAAGCTTCTCCCATTTGCCAGGCTAATAAGTGGTGAAAACAGATCTGAACCTACGTCTGATTAATTCCCAATCCCATATTCTTCCCAGTATAAAACAATGCCTTGCCTTCTACCCCTCAATATTATTAAATTAGGAAGATAATATATGAGTAAATATTATGAAATTATACCTACACAAAAATTTAATTAAGTGCCAATTGTGTGAGGCAAATGATGAGATTAACAGCAAGAACATTTGTTTTAAAGGACTTTAGAAGCTATGTAGATAGCACTGATTTTCTCAGAAAACTGCTGTAACCAGACCTTGAAAAATGGGGAGAGCAGAAGGTGCAGGGAAAGGGTGGGGAGCTGGACAGTTAAATATAAATGAGATAATTTACAGGGCACAATTAAATTATGTATAGTCCGTGGCTCATAAACACCACTCTTTCCAAAAAGTTTATCTTTGTGATGGGAATTGTTCTTATTAATCTTTCTTAAGAATTCTTATATTGTCTGCACATGTTGTCTCTCCATGAGTGCAGATGCTCCTACTGTGGACAGAATGAATGGGCTCTTTCAAGGGTCTTGAGTGAGAGGATTTATAAATATCATCCTCATGACTGGGATGGCTCATGGACCTCTCCTTACCACATGAAATAAGCAGATTACTGCCAGAACGGTGAACACATGGTCAGTCCTTTTTACAGCAGAATCCTCAGGATTCTAGGAATAGCAATAAATTTGGATTGAGAAATTTGGATTGAGGGAGGAGAGAGGATTACCCTTAAGAAGGCAGCCTGTCTTGCACCCCCTTTTTGTGAGCCAAGAGATCATATGCCATCATTTTCTTCTTGTCAGTCTAAACATGTCAAAAGAGGGATCTAAACATGTTCTCTCCACTATCTCCTCAGATTAAAATCACCACTAAGAAAACAAAAGATCAACATACTTACCAAAGTTTATTGAGCATTGGGTTTTCCATTTCAGCACAGAGCACCGTTTTGGAAAACAATGAGCTCTGAGCTCTGATGGCATTTGAGCCATCCCTTTTGATGCAAGAATCTTCTCCCCATGTTCTAGTCTTCCCCAGGACCTCCTCCCCATGAAATGGCAAAGGGGAGCACAGGAACGAACACGTCTTCACTTGCAAGAGAGATTTCTGCAGGTAGATATTGCACCTATCTCAGGGATGAGCACACGGCAGAGCCTCAATGAATGCTGGAATTATATCATCCACCCCATAACCAGCTGAAATTTAGATTTCATAGGAGAACTTCAGAAGAATCAAGTTAGCAGCGTATCAGTCCTACATCGGATCTTGCCCTGAGGCTTATAGGCAGTCAAGTTCTCCCTGCCCTTCCATGAAAGAAGAAAGATAAGAATATCTCTGTATGAACATAAATTTCCTCAAGTTAAGGCCTTCCTTTTAGTTTTAGACCGCCATTTACTGCTTACCTTGGGGAGAAGGGGAGAAGCTCACTCCTTTTATGAAATGGTGATAACAATAAACAATAGTTGATTTTCTTTTTCAATATCTTATCTTGGCAAAATGAAAAGTTGGCATTGGAGATTGAATCCTGTACCCCAGGAGAGACATGGTCAAATCTTAATCCATGTTCCTGTGGGTGTGAAACCATTTGTAAATAGGGCCTTTTGGAGATGTTTTTATTAGTTAACGTGTAGCCAAATCGAGTCAGGGTAGGTCTTAGTCAGTATGACTGGAGGCCTTACAAAGAGAGGAAATTCATTCCAGGCAGTCAGTAGAAGCCAGAGATCAGAGGAAATTAGAAGAGCACACAGAAGGAGAGAGAGAGTGCCACGTGACCAAGGACTGCCAGGCACTATGACGCTAGGAGAGAGCGGCCTTGCCAACAGCTTGACTTTGGACTCCTAGCCCCAATATTATAAGACATTAAATTCTTGTGGTTTAAGCCACCCCATTCTGTGGTATTTATCATAGCAGCTCTAGCACACTAAGACAGCTGGCAAGCTATAGAAAACCCCAAATTTGTTTATTGGTCTGATGTTTTAATCATTCCTTGTAATGTGAAGTCTGGGAACTTTTAGATTAGGCAATTGAGTTTCTGTCTTACATTTTAGAGAAATTAAAGATTCTTTGAACAGTACAACAGGCAATGACATTGGTAATAAAGAGCTACACTATCGATTTTGAGGGGGGGAAAGAAACAATGTTTACCACTTGCATTCTATCAAATGATATTATGTATTATGTATACAGTACATATATACAAGCAAACAAGTTCAAAGATAGTCAATACATTCTAATACATTATTTAAATACATATACACACAAACACATAGACACACTTTCATCTGGCCAAAGAGCAAGAATATATATGAACACAAATACAAGCGGTGGTAACCTGCTTACAGGGAGTCGGATTTGTTTTCAATGAAGACTCACATCACAAGGCATTCCTAGTTCTGCTTTGCTTCTGAGCTGCTGACAAACAGACCCGGCCTTGATAGATGAGTTCATTATCCCTTCCTAATTACAAGCAGATTTCCAGGTGTGTTCATTACATTTTAAATGAAGTCGGCCTAATGTTACCCAGTACCGGCCCAGGGTCAGGCAGTGGGATCCATCATTCCATTTCTGCCTCTTGCCTTTATTCCTTACCTGTAAATTCTAGCAGATGACCTGGATCTCTCTGAGAAACTTCCCGCAGAAGAATCGACTGCCCACACCCACTACTGTGGGAAGACAACTAAGGAAGCTGAGCCACATCATTGTTACCTGCTTTTGGAAAAGTCTTACTAATTTTTTTTTTTTAATTACATAGTTAAAATAGTGGTGGCATTTTATGTCCTTAATTCTTGAAACTCTCAAATATTTTTAGTTCTCAAGTTGAGAGGTGATTTGAGAACAGTTTCCATCTTTTAACTGAATAGCAGTTATCTTTACCTAATCTGATTTTGATAAGCATCTCCATGTGATCTTAGAGAACTGAAAAATAAGATATAGAAAGTTGAGACTCTGTTCTCGTTAACTCAACAATCAACGGGCCCTTATTTTGTGTGAGAGACTGTGAGGCATTAGGCATACAAACAGGAATGAGACATCAATCCTGCCTAGAGGCAGCTCATGTCTAGAAGTTGGAGAACCTGAAAATGAAACTGGAAAAGGAGGCAGAGGGTAAGCCAGGAAAGCTTTGAAGGCAGTGCTGAAGAACTCGGAGTGTGTCGTGTAGGTGCTGATTCGGTGAACCTAAGCAGACTATTAATGTTATCAGATTTTATTTCTTAGAAGATGGTGCTGGCAGCTCCAAGCCTGAGCATTTCTCAAGGACTGTATATGTTTCTCAGTTGTTGGGTTTTTTTCATTTTTTTCGTTAATTTTTAAATTAAAAAAATATATGACAAGAAGCACAAACATTCTTAACAGATGATCATCCCGTTCTACATATATAATCAGTAATTCACAAATATCATCCCATAGTTGCATAGTCATCATGATCATCTGTTAGAACATTTGCACCAATTCAGAAAAAGAAATAAAAAGACAACAGAAAAAAATTCATACATATCATACCCCTACCCCTCCCTTTCATTGATCACTAGCATTTCAATCGAAGTTTATTTTAACATTTGTTCCCCCTATTATTTATTTTTATTCCGTATGTTTTACTCATCTGCTGATAAGGTAGATAAAAGGAGCATCAGATACAAGTTTTTCACAATCACACAGTCACATTGTGAAAGCTATATCATTATACAATCATCTTCAATAAATATGGCTACTGGAACACAGCTCTACCTTTTCAGGCAGCTCCTTCCAGCCTCTCCATTACATCTTGACTAACAAGGTGCTATCTATTTAATGCGTAAGAATAACCTCCAGGATAACCTCTTGATTCTGTTTGGAATCTCTCAGCCATTGACACTTTATTTTGTCTCATTTCACTCTTCCCCGTTTTGGCTGAAAAGGTTTTCTCAATCCCTTAATGCCGAGTCTCAGCTCATTCTAGGGGTTTTCTCAAAACAAGCAAACTCACTGCCCTTCGCCTGTCTACGTGGGACGTGACTCCCAGGGGTGTGGACCTTCCTGGCAACGTGGGATAGAAATCCTAGAATGAGCTAAGACTCAGCATCTCATTTGTTCTTAAGAACAAAGACCTTTCCACCTTTTCTAACTTGCTGACTATCAAATTAATGAATAAATGAATGAATTTTCAGGCAAGTCAGTAAATGTAACACTGCAAGCATTTTGAAATGAGGAGAGTATTTGGCTTGTAGGAAGTGCTCTATAAGTGTTTTTGAAGAAATATGGGCCCTGTTGCAGAAAGTTATTCTTGTATATAAGTGTTACTTATTAGGCCACTCAAAAACATGCAAAACCAGTGAACACTTACTGTACAAACATAAAGTTAATCCAGTCAATAAATATTTATACAATGTTTACTATGGCTTTAAAAATAGAGGGTGAAAATGTTCCCAATTCTCATGAGCTTACAACCAATACATAAACATTACGTATATCAAAAAATATCAGAGGGGATGCGAGGGTAGTTCAGTGGTAAAATTCTCACCTGCCATGCAGGAGACTCAGGTTCAATTCCTGACCCATGCACTTCCCAAAAACAAACAAAGGAAAAAACAAACAACAATTCAACATATGATGCTGCGATAATGGGATACTCACATGGAAAAAGAATGAAACATAACCCCTGCCATACAGCATACAAAATATATATATATGTAATCAGAGTAATATATACAAATAAAAATAAAATAGGTGTGTAGTAGATTGACTTGTATGCCCCAAAAAGCACACATTCTTAATCTTAATCTGCATATCTGTGGGCATGAACACATTGTAAATAGGACCTTTTGAAGATGCTATTTTTAGTTAAAGTGTGGCCGACTAAATCAAGGTGGATCTTAATCTGAATTACTGGAGGCCTTATAAAGAGAAGAAACCAAAAGTCAGAAGCCAGAGAAGGCTACTGGAAGGAGACAGGAATTTGTTTTCCGTGGAAACCAGAAGAGCAGACACAAGGAGAGAGAGACTGCCATGTGATGGGAGGTAGAAATCAGGGAACCCTAGGGATTGTGACAAGCCTGCCCCAGAATATACAGACTTTGAGGAGCAAACATTGCCTTGCTAACACCTTGAGTTTGGTATTCTGGCCTTCTAAGACACGAGCCGATAAAGCCCTGCTAAATCTACAGGCATGTGATATTTGTCGTAGCAGCCAGGAAAACTAAAACAGGGTAGAATGAAACCAAGTATTTGATTGAAACCAGGACCATTTGAGGTTGAGTGGTCAGGAAAGACCTGACTGAGGAGGTTAGATTTGACATTGAGCCTTGAGAAAGTCTACATGATGAGCATTGCAAGATGGTAGTAACTGCTTACACCTGGTGGAACAAGCTTAGCCTGTTGCACAGCCAATGAGAAAGGGAGACAGGGTGTCTTGGTTTCCTAGCTGCTAAAATAAATACCTTACAATGGATTGGCTTAACCACGGGAATTGATTGCCTCATGAGTTCAAAGGCTAGCAGTCTTTTTTCCTCCTGGAGTCAATATCTTCTGGCTAGCCAGCAGTTTTTGGAGTTCCTTGGCATGTCCATCACATGGCAATGCACATGGTGGTAGGATCTCCTTTCTCCTTTAGGTTCTATTGACTTGCACCTTCTGGCAGCTCCCAAGGCTTCTCCTACTAGGTCCAATATTTTTTGCTTATATAGACTTCAGTCATATTGGTTTAAGGCCTCCCTTCATTCCGTTTGGGGACACCTTAACTAATAACATCGTCAAAGGTCCTGCTTACATATGGGTTCACATCAACAGGACCAGAGCTTGGGACCTGAACATGCCTTTTGTCTCCCACATGGGGTTTCTGATGAGGTCCAAGACATATAGGGGCCATATCATTTAAGGCCTTGTAGGCCAAGGTAAAATGTTTGGATTTTAAATACAAACAGAAGCTACTGAAGGACTTTAAAAAGGAGCATGACATAATCTGATTTCTGTGTAAATCAGGGTTTCTCAACTTCGGAATCATTGACATTTCGGTCCAGATAATTCTTTGTTGTGGGGGGCTGTACTATGCCGTGTAGGATGTTTAGCAGCATCCCTGGCCTCTGCTTAGTAGATTACAGTAGCATCCAGCCCTCAATTATGACAAACAAAAATATCTCCAAGATATTGCCAAGTGTCTCATGGGAGGCAAAGATACCTTCATTTAAGAACCACTGATTTAAATAAATCACCTTCTGGCAACTGTGAAGAGAAATTTTTATAGGGAAGGTAATAATGAAAGTCAGAAGGCCAATTAGAAGATGCAATGTGGTCCAGGCAAGAAAGGATGGTGATTTCTAATTTCAGAGAGAGAGAAAATGATAGATTTGGGATATGTTTTAGAGCTAGAGTCATAAGATTTACCAATAGATTGGAAATGAGGATGTAGAAAAAGATAAGAATGAAAGATGGCTTGTGGCCTGAGCAATTGGTGAATGGTGGTATCTTAAGATATATTTTTGGATATTCTCTGGTAATTGAAAGGGGATTGTAAATTCCCTTCTATTGCCATGGCAGGGGAGTCCCTTCTATCTTCGGTGAGTCAATGCTGTTATGAACTCTCTCACAGTCCCTTCTATCTTTGGTTAAGTCAATGCTATTATGAAATACCAATCAGACACTTGAACTGTCTCCCAATGGAGAAGCCATTTTCCTTTGTCATCATTTGATGTCAAAGGTTTCAATAGGTCAATAGTTAGTCTCTAGAGACCCAAGCAGAGGCCCAACAAGGCAAATGGCCAGAGTAGTACAGCTGGGTGAAAGAGGCTGGATGTAGACAGCAGAGACTGTGGTCAGCTTCTGGAAAGCACAATCAAGCATGCAGGGCCATTCGGGCACTATGCAAGGAAACAATGGAAAACACAACACTGAGCAGTTTTGGTCTTGACTTTGACTTTGGCTCATATGCCTAGGAGAGAATTACAGGGTCGCATCCTGAAAAACACCAAAGGAAAATTCTAAGATTATTTTTATGTTACTTTTTTTTTTATGGGTGTCTTTTCTGAAACCCACTACCTTTTATTTTATGCAGGAAACACTGATTCTCTTCTAGGCTGAGAATATCCTTTACTGAAAACTTAGAGAGAAATAAACTCGTTTATCAGCAAACGATGAAAAGTTATTACTCCATGGTGCTAGCCACCAAAACAGTGTCCAGGAGATCTGCCAGGGAGAAAATAAAGCCTGGAACATTATCCTCTATCGGCATGTTCCACCTCTGAAAAATCATTAGCTTCAGCAAAGCAATAAATTTAGGACCCTACACATAGTAGGTTGAGCCAAAAGCTCATGATAATGTATTTCTAACACTCTGTCCATGGCGCCAAATGACTGCATAATTATAATCCATTTGTGTCTGGCACACAGTGGTGTTGTAAGCAACATCACAGCTATCAAATGGTGAATGTTTCCTGTGCAAGGTCCTATTGTTTTGATGCCAATGGTTACCACCTTATCAGGAAGCTCAAGGGAGTCAGGTAAACGATCTCATTTGAAGTCCTTTAGTTCCTGTGTCTCACATTGAGATCAAAGAAGTCCCCCTTGGATGGAAAAGGGACTAAATGGGGCGAAGAAGTATCAGTTAAGTAATGAAAACATTTATTTGGAACACACTAGGATCCTTTTTGAACCTATATTTCTTTACCTGACAGTTTAATAGATAATCACCACCTACTGGGTGATACGGAGCCCACATGATCCCTTCTAGCTGTGAATTCTCTGATAGTGCATAAACATGCGAATATATACTGGACACATGGGCCCTGGTCAGAATTGAGGTCTTACTTGTGTTCAGCTGTGAATACTTTAGCCACATTATTTCTTTGGGAGGGACGCTGAAGTCTGACTCACTGAGTTCAAGTCCCCACTCCCCAGTTACTAGCTATGTTATCTTGAGGAAAGTTATTTTACCTCTCTGTGGCTCAATTTCCCCAGCTATGAAATGGGGATAATGTTACACTTGCCTCTTCCGGATTAATGAGGAGTAAATTAATTAATCCATGAAGATCCCTTAGAACCATGGCTGGCCCATAAGGAGTACCCAGGAAATGTTACTGGTAGTACATTACATTGTATTGCAGGTCTGATGTTGTATAGCACTGTTTAGCAAGAAAAACTCAAAGTAAACAATTATTATTTACTTGTGTAAAATCAGTTACATAAAATGGTATTTTGCCCACTCTAAATTGCATGTCTTGTCTCACCCCTACCCACCACAATGCCACCTCCCTATAAGCCCAAGACCAACTGACTAGAAGAATGCCTGATGCACAACACTTGGTAGGGACTCCATTAATGTTCATGGATGCATGTAGTCCAATAGGAAATGGTTCCAAACTGTCTCAAAATGTTATCTTTTTGCTAATATAGAGTGCACCAAAAGAAGAAGAAATGTCTGTTAGCAGCCTTTATATTTGTCTTTATGAGACCTCTCCTTGCTCTACGAAACCAAAGTCCTTGTGGGAGGGTCAACATGCAGTTCCCGAGCTGTAGAATTTTTTATTTAGAAACAGACTTTTGCTGACAGATGTGTAAATTTGCACCTTCCCATGCAATTCCCCATTGCCATGACAGTTGTGGATAGCCAGGAAGCCACACAATTTCTTTTCAGTTGGCATTAATGGACACGTGAACTTTTCTCCTCAGGTCTACCTGTCTTTAATGGTATGAGACTGTCCCAATGATTGTTTGGCTCATTCCATCTGTTTGGGTTTCCCACCCACCTGGTGGAAGCAATTCCAGTACAAATAGAGAAGACTTGCAAATCTGACCTTCTGTTTCCTTCAGGAGGAAAAGAACTTCTGTTTCCTTGAGGGTGTCTCAGTTAGGATGGGCCCTGTCTCCAACGCTTTAGGGGCCCCAGAGCCCCCAGTATACCTTGCATGGAGCATGGCTTTGATGGTACCTGGGTGGGTTCACTTCACAATAATAAAGAACACCTTGTTTTTCTTCTGTGTAATTTTTCTCCAAACCATTATGTTAGTTCTTTTTTTTTTTCTTTCCAGTGCTGCTTGGGAAATACTGAGTAAGTGATTAATGGTTTTCCTTTTTCTCTCACTGGCTTGTAGAGAAATAATGTGGCCTACAGATGTTTGGACAAGTAGTACATTGTGTTAATGACAGATTCGTTTGGACATGCCCCACACAATTGAGCTTATCAACAGTAAAAGAACAGGTATTCCTGGACTTGGTTTAATCATCCTTTATTTTCTTTCTTGTTAGACTAAATACCAACAATATTGAAAATAGGACTCCACAAAACAATGTTCAAAGCTGTGTATTGCTTTTGTCCTTTACAAGGCAGACAATGAGAAATGTGTAGGGATAAGCATATGGGAGAATCATGCAAACAGTCCTAAGAGAAAGGGTGCATCCTTACAGTTAGGCATAGTACTGTGTAGGTGAGATATTTCTGTGTATAAATTGATTTTTTGTTTTTACTTAAATTAGTGCGATAGGAAATAAGATCTTAAGCAAATAAAAATTCCCTAGCTAAATTGATTACATCATCTTTTATACTATAGAGTTTCAATGAAAATGGGTAATTAATAACCAAAAATCTCTGGACTGGTTTATATGAAGATTTAGTTGGGATTATAGGCTACAAAAAAAAAAGAAGGAGACACAATTTCCAAATTGGGTCCTTTTCCCTAGATAAGAAAATTCAAAGAAGGTTAGAATTACCTATAAGAAGAGCATGGTTAAAATTTAGAATCCACATTTTGGAGTTGGTGAGAATATTTGAGTCATTTGACCCTACCTACCCATTTGACAGTGGGGAAGTGAGGCCCATAGGATGCAGTCACATGGTCAAAGTTACATGGCTCATCAATATCTGAGTAACAACCAAATTCATTTTTTTATCTGAGAGTCCTGAATTTTTCCCACATTGCTACCCAAAACCTTTTCCTAAAGACAATTTTTTTTTTTTACTTCAAAAGTACTTGGTGACTATAAGACATGGTTTGTTTATTTTGGACATTATCCATGATGCCCAATAGATGGAGGGAGCCAAATGATACGATGACTGAGAAGTACAATGGTGGATGGTGATACCTTTATATGATAGAATTTGGTTCAGCTACAAAATGGAGGGGCATCGAAGGGCACATGATGAACTGAATAAACTTTGGGGACAAACGGCTGTGCAAAATAAGCCAGAAACAAAACAACAAATATTCTAAGGTCTCTCTCAGAAAATACTTACTAAAAAATGGGAGCCTAGATTGTAAGCCTTATAGCAACCACATTTGGTCTGAAGTTGTTAGATATATGTCTAGATTCTGAGACAATGAGCTATATGTGTATCAGCTGCTATTTCCCTGGAACTTTGAGTAGTTCTGTGACTCCTAGGTCCCAGAAATGGAGTGCTGTAGACCAGAAAGTTAGCATAGCTATATATAATAATAGTTACACTAAACGAAAAAGAGATCAGGCCTCAATTACATTTAAAACAAAGCCATACTGGCTGTGTCTAAGGTAAATTAGAATGATAGTGTATGTACTCTACACCTTTAGCTACTGTATGAGATCAAAGGCAGAGAAGTTTATTATGTGTAGAACCTAAATTTTCTGTAACACATAATCTAAATCAACCTTACTGGATAGCTCATTTAAACAACCCAAACTCCTGGAGTGCAGAATGGAAATGAGGCCATGTAATTCTCTATAGTTTAATGTAAGACCAGGATATTTTTCAGACCATGGTGGGTTGATAATTAAAGTAGAGTCACTTGAGGATCTGAAGGGGTGGGGGAAATGTGTGTATATATATATATATCCTCTCAATTACTGGGGACTCCCAAGAAAATAGGCCAAGCCCTGGATTTTGAGATTTGCTCTTATGAAACTTCTTTCTGTAGGGGAGAAGCTAAGACTATCCATAATGAGACCTAAGAGTTGCTTCCAGGAAGACTCTTGCTCAGATGTGGCCTCTCTCTCTCTCTAAGCCCAACTCTGCAAGGAAAATTGTTGCCCTCCCCTGCTAAGTGGTACAAGTCATTCAGGGGTGAAAATCTCCCTGACAATGTGGAGCATGACTCCCTGGGATGGGTATGGCCCTGGCATCGTGGGATCAACAACAACTTCCTGACCAAAAGGGGAAGAGAAAGTGTAATAAAATAAGGCATCAGTGGCCAAGAGAGATTAAATAAAGTCAAAAGGCTATTCTGGAGGCTGTTCTTATGCAAGCTTCAGTTAGATAGCGCTAATTGCCATGGTTTGCTAAACTCCAATTAACATCACTCTTGTTGACTCTTAAAAACACCTAGGGCTTGAACTGAAACTCTATAAAGGTTTCATGCACTAGGTTTGCCTTCCTGGAACATATAATTCCCAGAGGGTTCCTAAATCAGATAAATGCTGAAACTCAAGGGACCAGCCTCTCCAGGATTATCAATTAATTATATCCCCCTATCCTTTAGTATGGACATCCCTTCTCAACATGAAAAAGTCAGAACAGGCATTCCCAAAGATCCCTATAGATTGGGAGAAGGGTTAAAGGTGAAGGAGAAGGTATAACAGAGAAAATGGGATTTAACAAACAAGTATGGTTATTGAATCACTATATTAATATTCCTTCTAGACTTCAGTGTTTTGGAGTAGCTGGAAGGAGAAATCTGAGTAATGGAATTGCAACCTATGACCAACTCTGTGATCTAGTCTGTAACTGCTTGTTAAAGTTGTGCTTTGAAAATTATTCCTTTTTTCTTTCTTTGTTTGCATATATGTTATATTATACAATTTTTAAAAGTTTTTAAAAAATACTTGGTAAGTACATACTATAGACAAGGCTCCCAAGCGTGGTAATTTAGATGAGAAAAATGGAGTTCATCGCATTAGCCATCAAGGTTATGATTTTCATCTGCAGGAGAGAGACAGCTGCAACTCATTTGATCTTAACAATGACAATCAAAATGAACTTTAATTTGAAGTTGCAAAATCACCACATTGCATTAGCACAAGACTCCAACATGCATGTGCAAGGGCACTTTGCAGATGGCTTGCAGAGACTTCGTTTATGTAGGCACTTTACTGAACAGATGGAATCCATGGCGCCCCATGATAAATGTGGGTTTATAGCACCCATGGTTACAAGCCAGAGTGTTTCCCTTGTACCTGATGGAGTAGCTGAAGTGATCTGATGCCTCTGGCCTGTCAGTCATTGGCATAGAACTTTCTAAAGATTTCCTAAAGGAACTTTCATCCCTAACAGTACCGTTGGCTTCACCCTCTACCTCTGCCAAGTCATCATGAGTATGTGTTTGATGTCTATGAATGATCCATTTTCTGTAAACTCTATGAAGGGTAAAGAAGCATCACCCAGAAGGCTAAAAGGTTAAGAAACAATCTGGCATTAGTCCACACACTCTCTGCTATGATCATAAAAGTCAATATAGATCATTTTTATTTTTCCTTCAATGCTTGTGTTTAATACATATAGGAAATATCTACCCACTCCCCAATTTTTCTTTGCCTCTATATGTTTGAGGGGCTTGAGAGTAGAGAATTAAACTAAAATACTCATAAAACTGAGTGTCATGAAGACTGCTAATAGGTAACTTCAGGGTTTTTAGCCAATAAAACACTGATAAGAGCGTGTATGTTGGGTCCTCATAATGTAGCATTTCAGCATTTCGTAAAGAAGCTTTCAGAGAAGACAGCAGTTTGGGAGAAAAAAACCCACACATAATATCAAACAAAAGAGATCAATGAGATGAATGCTGAAGCTATTACAGTGAATGTAGACTATCTTCTGGATGATGGCATTGTCCCTAATTATTTAAGATCACTTGTAAAATTGATTTTATGTAAACATAACAATGCTCAGCAACAGCCAGCTCCTTGCAGGCAACATAAGTTGTTGGGATTTATTGACCTGTCGTTCACATGTGTTACTTTACTACCACTTAATGGTCTGTTTAGATAGTCTTGGTGTGTACAAACTTCTCACCATCAGCTCCTGAGCACCGCACATTGACAGGTAGCTGCCAAGGAGATAAAATAAGAAACCCCATGCCCGAGCCTACAGGAAAAAGGAGACATTTGTTATTTTCTAATCAAATGCAGGGTTTTACTCAGGAGCTGGAGTGGGAGGTGAGGGAGCCACATCTTTCTACTTTCTACTGTTTCTTGAACATAGTAAGTATGGAAATGTGCAAAGCTCAGACCTAGCTTCAATTTCAGCCCCATTGGCTTAGAGTAACCACGGGAATGGCAGTGCACATCTCTGTGTGTCAGACTGATCAACTGTAAAACAAGCAAAGTAATGCAATACCTGCCACGTTTCTAAGTTTCTTGGGAGAAGGTAAGGACAACGTGGGTAAAAAGTGCTATATAAATGCACGGATAAATACACACACACACACACACAGTCCAGCTGATGCTGTTAGCAAAGTAGCTTGGGAAATACATAAAGCTGTTCTCTGCCTTTTTGGAGGTATCTTAAGAAACAATGGGAGTAAAGCACAGTAGTTATTCTCAAGGAGCAGGTAGTCTAACAGAGGAGGTAACTACATTTCATGGATTGTGAGACACTGTTGCTGATTGTAACATCTCTGAAATTAAAACACATCTTTGAAACTGATGGTTTATCATAGTTAAATAAGCAGAAATTTTTTCTTTCTTAGTGGTGCATAATATAATGGTACCTCCTTGCAACGCATGGTGTTGTAGACCGAAGATAATTCTCCTCTGGAAATAAGGAGCTCAGTGGAAAGAGGAATGTGGATCTTTGGAGGATGAATTCTGAAAGACCATGCAGGAAAAGTAACTTTGTAAGTTGCCTGGCTAGAAAATTAGTGTTAGATGGATAGGAACTAGTGTTACGGAGGCAAATTAATAAATTTTCCAAGCATATCACATTAAAACCCAAGAATTCCCCATTGCATCAAAATAGAGATGTAAAGTCAAGAAGATGAACACTAATGAAACAGGGTTGGAACAAAAGGTGGACGCTGCCCTCCTCACCCACTATGCTTTGCTCCATTTAACAGAACAGCCAACTCCTAGAGAAGTTCCCCAGAGTGATGGAATCCTCACGTGGGCTAGAGCTGACATCATCCATACTTCCCCCTATTCTGTACCCCTTGGGTGAACCCAGCTCTTAATCTAAAACAGAACGTTCAGAGTCTCAGGCCCTGTGACTTGCCTCTGAAGCGACCCCAATTCGATCTCAGGGCAGAGCAAAGAGCCTTAACACAGGGCAGGTTTAGTTTTTCGCAGGCCTTTGCTTTCAGGAATGCAGTTATGTGGCCATTTCCCTGACCTGACCCTTGTCATAATGAATCCTTCCTTCCCGTTGAATATTCCCCCTCTCCTCTGAAAGATTTATCCCACATGCCAACCTTTAGCGAAACTTCTTTTGCTCAAGAAAAAATAAACAGTCAAGCAGTCAGGACTTCAGTGGTCAAAGTTGAGACAAAATCAAATGGTGTTTCTGTACTTTAAAAACTCACGAAATATTTTTTAAATGAAGAGGAATGTTGATATAGCACAAATGTCCAGTTATAATAACTAGAGTTCAAAATCCAATTCATGGCATCTTTTGTTTCCCTCCTTCTACTAATTTCCCCTCTTCCTTCTTCCCTGTGTTTTCCCTTCTTTTGACTCATTTTTCTCTTAGATTTTGGATTTCTATTTTTCCAGTGTGATATCTCCCCAAAGTTTAACTTTTCTATAATGCATGTTTAGATTTTAGATCTTTTTTATTCTATAGAATCCTATTTCCCTTGCTTTACATACCTCAACCTTTTCATCAGGTTATTTTCACCTTTCTTTCTGTTGCTTTATTTTCTCTTTCCTGTTTATTTTTTCTCTTTCTTCATTCAGGTTTCTTTTTCTCTATTTGTCAATTCTTTCTATATCCCTTGAAAAATTATTATTGAATCAGAAATATCCCCAAAATGATGGTGTGTGAGGGCAAAAGAGAAACTGCATTCTATTATAGTTACTAGGTATTAAAAATAAACTTGACCAAGGCTAAGGTCAAAAAGTCTCAGGGTTTCTTTAGCATCACATTTAGGGGATGCCCCAAAGGAATACTGCCTTAAAGGAATGTTGCCATTTGCCCGGAGGTAAGAATAAAGTTGGGGGTGGGTGTTGGAGGGAGTTGCAGTTTATCTAGTGGATGAAGCATCTGTTGTCAGGCTACCTGAGTTGAAACTCCAACCCACTTTAGCTGTGCAACCTTAGCAAAGTTACTTCTGTGAACCACGTTTGTAAAATAGAGATGATAGTATAAATGAGTTAATATATTTAAGTGCTTAGAACAATACCTAGAACATATTAAGAGCTATGTAAGAAATATTATCACAGTTTGTTCATGTTGCTCAACTTGATATCTAATATGAGAAAATGAAATCTTCTAAGAAATCCACTTCTCTTTGCATGTGCCCATCTGAGATCAAGTTTAAGAAGGTTTCCGAAGTTGATCCTTGGACCAGCAGCCTCAGCATCACTTAGGAAACTGTTAGAAATGCAAATTCTCAGGCCCCTGACCTACCCTGGATAAACCGAATCAGAAACTCTGAGGGCAGGGCCTGGTGATCTGTGTTTCCACAAGTCCTCCAAATGATTCTGTGATGTTAAAGTTTGAGAATCTCGGTCCTCTGGTGGATATGTTCTTTACTCTAAAGGTCACCCCCAAAGTATGGGGTACATCTATGACCATCTCATCCTCTCCGCTACCAGCAATGTGGCAAGGTCATATGTGCTCCATGGGCATGCCCTTTGCAGCAACTAGAATAGTGAGCAAGCTACGGGTGCAAGACAACAATATTCTCACTAGGAACGTTAGAGTCATATCTTCCTTTGGCCCCCAGCGGTGAATTGCTAGTTTCTTTTGGTACAAAGAGTCCAAAAGCATATTGAAGACAGCAGGTGAGGATGGATCGAAAGCATGGGATGTCCTCCATTTTCATGGAATAGGTAAGCAAGACTAGCGTACCTAAAAATCAGTTTATTTCACGTGTCAAAACTGTTAAGACACCTGTCAACAGATGTACAGTGACCTCTGTTTAATGTTTCTATGTTGTCCCATTTGGGGTATGTTCAGAACCTTTTGAAGTTGATACTATTTAGGACAATACTATGTTCTTCTTTAGGAGTTCCTTAGTGGTTGGAGACTAGCCCTTTTCAGGAATTTGGACTGGGTCGCCCCATCCATGGGTATGACCCCCCCTCCCCATGTGGCATTGCTAGGGCCTGATGAGCACTGATGACCCACAAGGACCTTAGAAGCTCTTCTTTTTGAATATGTAGAGAGGGTCACACACGACTCTCTAGATAATTGCCCTAAGAAGACACAGCTGACATTTGCTGCTGGCCCTTAAGAGACGGTAAGTAGCTCAGAGGTCACAACTTTCACCCACAGATGAAGATCCTGTTGAGGGAGTGTCTAGACTAAAGGCTTATTGTCCTCAACTATAATCCTATAGTACTGATTCCTGAATGTATGCTGCTGCCGCAGTCACTCTGCAGTTATAAATTCCCTGTGTTGTTTGGGATGTTACACATTTAAATTCACTTAACCAGATAGATTAGTTTGGTTCTTATCATTGTATAAATGCGGGAAGTAAGCTTCAGAGAGGTTGTGAGATATAAGGCAAAAAAGTAGAACCAAGATGAGAGTTCTTGTCTTCTGAATTTTAATCCAGGGCACTTTCCACTTCACTACAGTGCTTCCGTCTTGCCAGCCCACAATGTGGGATGGCGTGTATGGCCTCAGCGTGGAAAGAATGTGGATCCTTTGAGACACTTTTCTGAATATAAGAAATTGAAAAGTGATTTGCTTCCTAGAGCAGTCCCTGTATTCATACCCTCTGCTAAACCTCCTTTGAATCTCAGTGTTTTCTCAGCCTTCAAGTTGATGGAACTAGGAGCCTGGCAATGCTAAGAGGATGGCTATGATCAGTATATAGCAGTACTCCAGCAGAACTTTCTGGGATGATGGCATTAGTCTATATCTATGTACCCAATGTGATCGCCGTTAACCGAGGAGCTCAATTTTTTATTTTTCTTGATTTAAATTTCATTTTTAAACTGCTACATGTAGCTAGTGGCTACCATATTGGACCATACAGGTATATGAAATCATTTTTAATTGGGTTTCAATAGATCAGGAGATATGTGACATTTCTACTTGGGAGAGGGAAAAATACAGAAATGAAATTTAACCTTTGACGTCTCTAGACAAATAACCTAACAAATCCACTTTCCCAAAAATATCCAGCAAGACTGCTTAGAACGATCTGGATTTACGTGCCCACAACGGAGCCTCTCGTTACTGGCCAGTAAACCCATTTTCTGCTTGTCTGAAAAAGCAGTACAGTGACTGTATCTCTCCCTGAAAACAAGCTTTATTTATTCTTGTTATTTCCTATTAGCCAAAAGGGTGGGACAAGAGCCAGTCATCCTCTGTGTTAGGCAGATGCCTCATGTTAAGAATTACAAACTGGACTCTCAGCTCCTGCCTCCATGGATGTTTAACAGGGTATTGGAAATTGGGACAGGGATATGTCCTTCAGTTTTTCAAATTTTTCTTTAAGGCATCAGACCCCTAGCTCTAGTCATGTCCACATACAGGACCAACTCTTCTTTTTCTTGGCTTAGGTGATGATCTCTTTACCTGAGAACATTCTTTTCTCTGTTGGGAGTCTACAGTAGCAGGAGATGAGCTGATATGTGATATACTCAGTACTAATCAGTTGCAGTTTATTCCCACTATCAGAGTACTCTCCAGAAAAGAACAGTTTTAGAAAGTCCAGCCTGCTTTGTTCTTTTAAGAGTAGAAAACTAACTAGCCAAATTCTATTTGTTCAGAAAGCTTAAAAGAGAAAAGGAAAGGAAATAAATTATTTTCCCAACTAAGTGCATCTCTTTCTTGTTTCACCATGCTGATAATTTCTTTTTTTTTTTTTTTGTATATGCACTGGTTCCAGGTCATTATGTACTACATTGCACTTACAATCAATCTTGCCTAAAATGCATTCTTAAAGTTTACCTGTGAGGTCAAATATTAAATAGTACCGCTTTACCTCAATAGATACTTCTAGGCAGAATAAAACACATACCATTCATTCCTGTTTCTGTTCTCCTCCTTACCATGTAGTTTTCCATGCACTCCATATACTCTCATCACACGCATCTATTAGATATTTCCATGATGTACCCTGCCTGCTCTTATGCCACATTCAGACTATTCCCTTTGCCTGGGGAGTCCTTTCATAACTTCTTCAATTGCCAGAGGTTATAAGAAAGAGAATCAGCTTCCAAACACGTATTCATTTATTGAGTATGGAGGGCGCATACTAGGTGTCAGCCACTGAGCAAGATTCTGGTGATGAAAAGATTTCTGTGTCCAAATCAGGCTCTGCCAACTTCTAACTGTGTAACTTTGAGCAATCACTTAATAAACCTCATGTGGAAAATCACAAGAATGTTATGTCGTTCCCAGATTTGCTATAGGGGAATGAGATAATACCTCTAAATTTAGTCGAATGGCTGGTGTGTAGTAAGCACTCAGAAGTTAAAAGGAAAGCACTCTTTCCCTTTAAAGTTCTGCTTAAATCCCACCTATTCCAAGGTCACTTCCCAAGTTTACCTTGTTGGAATTCATCTTTCCCTCCCCAACTTGCCCCTAGTGTGTTGTTTGAACTAAAAGAGCACATATTTCTTTCTGTTGTATGCCAGTTATTTATGAGAACCTCTGCCTCCCCAACTAGATTTCAAGTTCTTGGAGGAGATGGTTCAAGTGTCTTTCCTCTCTGTAACCCCTAAATCACTTACATTAGGTTCAGCATGTAGTTATTGACTGCCTACTGTGTGCCAAGATAGGGCCTAGGGGAAAAGTAAATAAAACACATTTCCTGCCTGCACAGAAGTTACGGTGCGACCGGGGAGACTACAGAGCTTTTGTTTGCTTACATCTATTCTTTTTCCCAGAAATTGTATCACCAGTCCTTTGGAAAATAATTCCTGTAGTAGATGGAATCATTGGCCTCAGTCCCCAGTCTTCACCTCATCCTGTATCCATACCCTTTGCCAGGTCCTTCCCTCTAGTGATGTAATGCCGTTCCCCACCCTTGAGCTCATGTTCAGTCATGTGACTTGCTTTGGCAGAAAGAATGTTGTAGAATTCATTGTGCACCACTTCTAAGCCCAAGCCTTAAGATCCATCACAGCCTTTTGCTTCCTCTCTTGTACCTGTTACTGTCATTGGAAGATCTTACCCTTAAGCCTGGCCACAGAATGAATATCCATGGAATAGGCCTGAGTTAAACCCACTGCAAAGATCCTTGCTTAGACCTGCAGTTTAAAACAGAGCCACTCGACCTAAATGGGTTGATACCTAGATTCAGGTGTCAATTTGGCTAGGTGAAGGTGCCTAGTTCTATTGCTGTGGACATGAGCCAATGGCATGTGAACCTCATCTGTTGCTGATTACACCTGCAGTTGGCTAGGAGGTATGCCTGCCTCAGAGAATGATGTTTGATTTAATTGGCCAGTGCTTAAATGAGAGAGCTCAATGTAGCACAGCTAAAGCAGCTCAGCATGCCTCGTCTCATCACTCACAGCTGAGCCCAGGCCTTTGGAGATATAGGAAGGAATCACTCTGGGGAAGGTTGTTGGAACCCAGAGGCCTGGAGAGAAGGCCAGCAGAGATCACCCTGTGCCTTCCCATGTAAGGAAGAATCTCAGTTGAAAGTTAGCTGCCTTTCCTCTGAAAAACTATATGTTAACTAAATAAATCCACTTTTATTGAAAGCCAATCTGTCTCTGGTGTATTGCATTCCAGCAGCTAGCAAACTACAACATGGATTGACTTAGGCCAACCTGCTGCTTCATGAAAAGTAAATGCTTATTGTTGTTTGCCACTGAGATTTTGTGCTTGTTTTGCAGGACTAGGTGACCTGTATACCTGCCCCTACCATCATCCTGTCCCTTCTCTTCATCTCCCCTTCCCTGGGGCTTTAAATGTGATCTGAGTGGGACCTGAAATTTATAGTTTCTCTAAACTGAGGCAAGGCAGACAATTTACATTTTCTTGTTCTGGGCCAGATGCATGACCAAGAAGGGCCACTCAGAATTCTTCCCTGAGATCTTTCTAAAACCTAAGCATATTCAATGGAAGAATGCTCACCTTCCATGCAGGAAACCCTGGTTTGATTCCCAGATCATGCACACACACACTCACATACCCACTAGAAAAAGAAAGGAAAACCTAAGTACGCCTGGTAGATATGGTTCTGCCCTCCTGTGAGAGCCACACTTTGACAGAAGTAGAGGGAGAGAGACTAAGACAGACAGAGGCAGGGAATAAACACAGACCCACATGCCAAGATAGTATTCAAGGCAATGATGCAGAATCCAGGGATCCTGGAAGGGTCCTGATTGCTGCTTTCTTCAAGTCGGGCTGCTCAACATTTCCTTCAGTTTTGTGAGCTAACCTGGTGTCCAATAAATTTCCTTTGTATCATAAGCTCATTCAGGTTGGGTTTCTGTCTCTTGCAACCTTAAAAATTCAGGGACAAAAAAAACTGGGCAGGCAAGACAGTCTGATAAGCCTATAACAGACGCACAGAGGGGCTGTGGGGGCACAGAGCGGGGCACCGCAACCCACCTTGGGTGAGTCTGAGACAGCCTCTTGGGGAAAGGCACCATGAATCTGAAACTTGAAGGATGAGAAGACATTGACCAGAAAAGGAGAAGGGGAGGTGCAAGAGAGGAAATAGTCTATCATAGACTTAGAGGCTAAAGGGTCACAATGAGAAATGAGTCCAGAATAAGGGTAAGGGGATGGATTTTCTTTCTGCTGGAGTGAGAGAGCCTAGTAAGTCAACCTACAGAATTGGAGCTTTTCTGATGGCAGGAGGGAGCCATTGAAGGATTTTTAAGCAGTGGGGTAGTCTTTTGGAAGACTATTTTTTTTTCCTGGCTGAGGAGTAGAAATGGATTTGGAGGGGTCAGGAATGGGAGTCTGGAGATGAGTTAGGAGGTTGCTAAAGGAATCCAAGCATGAGATGAAAGCATCAGGTAGAGGCCTTAGGGTTTAAAATAGGGCTGAGTTTCTCAAAGTCATTGTGCAGTATTTGTCTGTTGAATTGAAAATTCGGAAATGGAAGCCATTCTCTTAAAGCTCCCTTTGTGTGAGGGGAGTTGTGCCTTCCATTTGTCATTATGAGGAAACATGCTTTCATAAGGTGATGACTGTTTGGCCACTTATTCCATATTTCTCCTCCTGGGAGGCCTTTCTGAACTAGTACAGCCCAGGATGTAACTGCCCTCGGGCCACCAACACCTCCTCGCTGTTCCAGAGGCATCTGGTTTTACATTTAACCTGAATAAAATGATTCGTTTACTTACCTAGCAGCTGTCAAGGCCTGAAATTTCGTTCTGTAGGCGTAAGCAATTTTCTCCCTGTAAATGTGGCTTCATCTCTAGCTTATCTGCCAACTACAGTGAACAGGGGTGCTACACTTGCTCTTCCTTTCTCTTACAAGCAACAATTAAGGGCCAGTTCTGCCATGCGTACTAATCCATCTGTTAGTGATTGTCACTGTCAGATGAAGACATGACAGAGTGATATTCACTGGAAGCCCAAGAGAAGAGACAATGGCTTTTTTGGAGCTTGCAGAGCAAAAGAGGTCTTATCCTGGGCAGACAAGTGGACACTTGCTTTGGGAGAATGCGGACTCCAGCTCTTTATTGAGGAAGATGGATTTTACCCACCTTGGCTGTTTTCCAATAGCACCTACGGATGGAAAACATATTGACTGGATCGTACTTAGAGAAAAGTATTGAAGTGGGGGGAGGAGGTGGGGGAAGAGGATGTGAAGCAAGAAGAGAGAAAACAATCAGCTTCTGGATTGTTCAGGCAAACATCCCTTCTGGGATTTTGTCTGTTTGATCTTCCCTTTACAGTATCTCCTGAACAGGCCCATACATGCCTCTGTGTAGGCAGAAACAAGGTTGCCAAAGCCACCTGCCAGCAAAGCCAAAGCCAGTTTCGTGGGCACAAGGGGGCCTAGTGTTGAAATCCCTTCCCAGCAGGCCCCTGTGAGTGTAAAGTGGCTGACCATCAGGTCCTCTTCCCCATTTTCTTTAGGTCTTTTGACCACACACTTAATGAGGTCTCACTCCAGTAATGCCTTTGTTAGACCCCAAATAATGTTCCACCCTCCTGACAAAGCAGCTTTTGTGTCTTCTGTCAAAATAATCACCTTCCAGAAACGATGGCAAGACTCAGAAATATGTCCGCTTCGTCTTTAGAGGATAGAAAAAGAGAGTGTTAAATGTTTTTATCTGGATTGATGAGGTTTGCAGAAACTATCGGATAAAATGAAAACTTTCTTAGAGGAATAAATCACCAGGCAGATTCTCACACCCCCTGCCACCCCACTCCCGCCCCCCCCCCCCCCACCACCACTTCTGGATTGGTTAATGAATTTAGCCCTGAGAACATAAGGCTAGGTGGAAGTTAAAGAAATGGAAAAGCCACTTTAAGCTCTAAATTTCAAGTGTATGTTGAATTTCGACAATGAAATACTATAACTAACCCGAACTCTTTCACAAAGATTTAATTTTTTGCTGATGTTCAAAAGTATTGCAGAAAAGCTGATTCCTAATTATTACATACAGCACTGCATAAATTTCTTCCTAATTAAAAAGCCTCTAAATTCTAAATAATCAATTTAAGAAGACATATGGTTTTGAAAAATTAGGCATTTAATTTCTAAAGATTTATTAGTAATTTGTACAGTAGCTAATTAATTATGGTTATAATACTATCGCAGTCATACTAGAGATTGATGTAAAAATATGATTGCAAATTTATTTTGATATGTCTCCTTTAATATCAGAACATTACAATATATCTAGTTTTCCAGCCCCTTCTTAATTATGCTTGAAAGCATTAGTTTAATGAAAGATAAAAGGGCCTGATAAGTGTACCATCAGAATTTATTTGAAAAACTATTTTCAATATGAAACAAACAA
This sequence comes from Tamandua tetradactyla, assembly GCF_023851605.1. Lineage (NCBI taxonomy): Eukaryota > Metazoa > Chordata > Mammalia > Pilosa > Myrmecophagidae > Tamandua > Tamandua tetradactyla. The sequence goes on along the minus strand of NC_135341.1, from coordinate 62,758,535 downwards.
ATTGTTTTTTGTCCCGGCAAAATGAAATTTGCAGTTGGTAATAAATTAAGCAGGCAGAAAGGCCTCAAAATTAAATAGCATTTGATACAGATTTTCCCATTAACTGTTGTGACAATTCGTGGAGAGCTTAGCATGAGAAAGTAGTTAAACTGTACAAGGGAAGCCTGCTGACAAAAATGAATAGAACTCAACATAAACAATGATAGCCTTGTAAATATTCACAAATGCATGGGGTGGGTGGGAAAGGTTTTTTTCTGTTTCCTTTGTCATGTGAATTTCTAGGCATTAAAAAAATAATCTAGAAACTGTTTTCAATATTACCAGATTTTTCTTTGATGTTGCATTTGATTTAGTTGTAGAAAATGCCACTGATCTGTTTTGTTGACTAGAAACACATTATCCTTCTAAATAAATGTGGTGGGGTGGGGTGCTGGGGACAAAAACTTATTGCTGGTTGCAAGAAGAAAGGAAAAAGAAGAGGGTGAAGATAGCTTTGTAGAATGTATGGAGGATGTTGAGATGAGCTCAGAGTGCAGTGTGACAAATTTAGGTTGGCTAAGGGATGCATTTCTACAAGGAGGACCTCTAGAAAGGGTTCCCAGAGAGGCAGCAAAGTTTCTTGATTAGGACATCGTCCCAATCAAACTTCAGCACCAGAACTAACTGGGCAACGTGTTGGGTCACTGGTTGCTTTATCTTCTGTGTTTTACGTGGAAAAAAGTTTGGCTTTTTTTGTGTTGCTGGTCCTTAGTGAGGTGCTGGGCATGGATTGCTTTAGTTATTTCTGTGGCTTTTAACTGGCAAGATCCATTTCATCGCAAATTCCTTCCCAGAAGTTTGTGCACAGCAATTTGAGATGTCTGTCATGGACAAGTTTTGTGACTTTGTGCAAGTCACTAAACATCTCTGTTTCCTCATCAATCAAAGGGACTGGTGAATAGAACTGACTTCATGGGGGTTGTGAAGATAAAATGCAGAGTGCTGCCTGTTAGCTAGCACTCTGCTTTGCACAGAAGGGGCACTCAATAACTGCTATCACAGCACTTAGAGGAGAGAAGCAGGGCAGAGGCCTGGGTGTGTGGGCTACAGGGAGGGATTGGCATTTGTTTTCATTCATTCTACAAATAGTTACTGAGCATCCACTCTGTTTCTATTGCAGAGCTTACTTGCCGTGGGCACAGAAATAAATATGTGTGGGCATCAGCACTCTCAGAATTCACACTCTCATAGAAAGGGCAATTGTGTATATATAAATAATTGAAATAATATTATAGTATTATATTTGGTGTACATGAAAACAGAAAGGAGAAAGAGTCAATTCTCTTTGAGAAAGTCTGAAAAGATCTGTAAGAGAGGGTAGTAAATATCTGAGTCTTGAAGTCAGGCCAAGTACCAAAGCAGATAGTCAATTACCAAGACTAAAGTTTGTAGGAGTACAACTTTTAAAATCTGTGGTGAAAATCTGCTCCAAACAGAGTAACCAAATACACATCCTGTTGCATTTATCAAGTTTGCACTTCGCAATAATAAAAGTCATCATCCAAAAAAAAAATAATATAGCTTACGAAATTACTTTTCTAGGGTATTTTATCACCCACGTTCTAAGCTTTCAACAGTGTCCCTTAGTCAATAATGTTTATTTGGCTCTTATTATGCTAACCCTTGTGTGAATATATATTAGTTTGCTTTTCCAAGTATTTTAGTGAAGCACGATGGTCATTTTATATTAGATTATCTCTGTACTTTGCATAAAAATATTGCATTTTTTCAATGAATATTTATTGAGTATATATTCTGTCCCAAGCATGTGTACATATTTGTTCAGTCATCAGTTTCCACACTGTCATAACATTTTCTGTATTCACAATCAGGGATTAGAAGTAAACTGTATGACTTTGGGTAATTCATTTAACCTCAGTGAGCATCATCTTTTGTATCTATAAAATGAATCCATTTAAAATCCTATGATTTGCTGGAAGTGGGTGGGCTGTTTTATTAGGAACGACTTAATTTACCATTTTAAGTTTTAAGAACCGATATTTAACCTTTAACAAAAGGCTATAACTTGGGCGGGCCGCGGTGGCTCAGCGGGCAAGAGTGCTTGCCTGCCATGCCGGAGGACCCCGGTTCGATTCCCGGCCCCAGCCCATGTAAAAAACAAACAAACAAACAAAATATAATAAAATAAGAAAATGTTTAAAGATGTTTCCCTTTCTTCCTCCCTTCCTTCCTTCCATCCTTCCTTCCTTCTCTGTCTTTCTTTCTTTAAAAAAAAAAAATAAATAAAAATAAAAAAAAAGGCTATAACTTCTCATATAGCCTTGAACCAAAATTCAGGCTGATACCAAGGTAAATCGTTTGGGTGAAAGTTCCCCTAACTTTGAATTTTGGATATCTTACAATTTGACATGTAATTTGTTCTCATTCTACCCCCTCTCAATATATATGTCTGAGTACTAGTTCCTGCCAAAAAAAAAAAAAAAAAGATAATGTCCAAGTTTAAGGGATAGCCAAAAGGTGTGGATCGGTCCCTGTAGGTCGGTACCTGCCATCCCCACCCCCACTCTGAGAGCATAAATAATTGGGACCGGTCCCTGGGCTCCAGGCAATGATTGTAAGTGTCCAGCATCACTGACGACAGGAGCCTCAGAACCAAGCGTATTCTCTAACATAAAGCCCTGTGAGACACACTCCATAAGATACAGTACTCCACTGAGGGAAGAGAAAGGCAGGAATAAGACTTTTTAAAAGTTATTTAAAATATCAGCTTTCACAAAGATACACAGCCTCACTAAGACACAGCAAGAGAAAACATGTGCCAAAATTTACAAGGCATTGGCACTGTTAGTCATATTTTGAAATATTATTGGCATATATCTTAGAAAACACAACACGGTTGCCATATTTCCAGTGGAAAAGAGGACAGTTTTTATGTTGAGCGACACTAATAATTCCAAGTCTTCTTCTTTCCCCCTGTATGGGTGAAACAATAGAAGTAGATTAAGTACCTAGGTAAATTAAGTATTAAAATGGAATATTAAGCTTAAGTATTAAAATGGAATATTATAAATTCTGCCATATTCCATTACAAAAATAGCAGAAAATTTTATTAAACTACATACATATGTTATATAATGTTAAAAAATTATCTGTAGTAACATTTTTTGTTTAGATATACAAAATGCGAAAATATTATTAAATTATATATATGTAATTGTAAATGGCCTATAAAAATGACATTTTATTAAAAGTTAGCTGATTTCCATTTATACTTCTCCAGTTCTGGTTTTTAAATATGGCATAATAAATAAATAAAATGCATTAATATTAGATTTCAAAGCATTTCAAAATTCATTATTTTGAAATTCCCAGTCCTATGAAGTGAGTAGGACACATTCAGTTATCTCACTTTACAGATAAGGAATGTAAAGTCAATATCTTGCCCAAAGTCCCCCAAATTATACAAGGCAAAATCAGGGTATAGCCCATGTTCTTTTGATTCCAAATTCACTACTCTTTTCACTATAATATACTGGCTTTGGGACATAAGATTATTTACAGATGATAGATCCATAGGCCTGTACCAGGAAGACATGGATTTCTTATTCTAGCTGCATATATCATTGTGATGTTGCCATGGTCAGGTTCACGTGTCAACTTGGCCAAGTAGTGGTACCTGTTTATCTGGTTGGGCACGTGCTGGCCTGTCTGTTGCAATGAGGACATTTCATAGAATTAAATCATGACCACGTCAGCTGCATTCACAGCTGATTCCATTTGTAATCAGCCAAGGGGAGTGTCTTCTGCAATGAGTGATGCTTAATCTAATCACTGGAAGCCTTTTAAGGAGGATTCAGAAGAAACAGGTTCTATTCCTGCTTCAACCAGCAATCCTCTCCTGTGGAGTTCATCCAGACCATCAATCGGAATAGTAGGCTTCACAGCCTGCCCTGCAGATTTTAGACTCTGCGTTCCCACAGTCACATGAGACACTTTTATAAATTTTATATTTGCAAGTGTTCCCTGTTAATTCTGTTTCTCTAGAGAACCCTAACTAATACAACTTGGTACCAGGAGTGGTTCTTAAGAAACAGAATCTTAAAAATGGGTTTTTATAAATGTTTTTCTACTCTGACTGGACTCAAAGTCACTAAGGACTCTGATTCCCATAATCAGAATGGCACTGCCAATCCATGGAGTGAGTTGACAAAAGAGATAGTCAAAATATCACCATTCAATTCTCCTATTGCTTCACTTGTATGAAGCCAGGCTTTGGGAAATAATGTTTTTGACACCTTTATGGGGTTTTGTGGAAATAAGAGGTATAGAGATGTTGGCTGGTTGTGTTAGATACATTGGCTACATTAAGGAGTGAAAGGATGGACTTAAGGTTTCAAATGGGAAGCTTAAGCGCCATCTGACAGATGTAGAAGTTTCTATGAGTATCCTGAAGGAAAATCTTGTTTCCTGTAGCCGCAGACTTGAGATCTCTGAAAATCAGACTCAGAATCTTATTGTTAGAGTAGTAACTTTATAACGTAAACTGAAATCTCAATGTTGCATTGTGTCTACGATTAAAGTGAGGGCATTGATTGGAAAGGAGTGGGACCATGAAAAATGGGATGGTGACATATGGATTGATAATGATGTCGGGGGTGAGTTGAAACCCTAGGTCATGCTGAGTCTTCTCTAGATAACCCTGTAATAGTCTGCCCTGAAGACATAACCACCCCACCTCCAGCCTGCCTTGAGGAGGTGGCCACCCAACCTCCTCCTGAAGGGATTAGCCCTACAGTGATTAATCCTGTTTCACCAGATGAAACTGCAAATGAAGGCCCTGAAGCAAATGGCTTGGAAGATATTTCTAATTCTTTTCATGACCCACCCCCACCACCCCTCACTTCTACACCTATAACTAGACTAAGGTCCCAACAGGCCCTTAAAGGTGAGGTACAAAGTATCACACATGAGGAGGTACATTATACTCCAAAAGAACTGTGTGAGTTTTCCAATTTATATAGACAGAAATCAGGGGAATATGTGTGACAATGGATTTTAAGGGTGTGGGATAATGGTGGGAGGAATATAAAGCTGGATCAGGCTGAATTTATTGATATGGGCCCACTAAGCAGAGATTCTGCCTTCAATGTTATCGCTCAAGGGGTTAGAAAAGGTATTAACAGTTTGTTTGGATGACTGGAAGAAATGTGGATCAAAAGGTGGCCAACATTGCCTGAGGTTAAAATGCCAGAACTGCCCTGGTATAATGTAGATGAGGGGATCCAGAGGCTTAGAGAGATTGGAATGTTAGAGTGGATTTATGATGCAAAACCTCCTCTTACACCATAGGAATGTCCAGAGGATGCACCTTTTACCAGAACAGTGAGAAACAAATTTGAGAGACTAGTGCCATCATTCCTGAAGAGCTCTGTAGTTGCACTTCTCTGTAGGTCAGATATTACTGTAGGAATTGCTGTCACTGAGCTGAAATCCTTAAACACAATAGGGATGACAGGATCCCAAATTGGCAGAAGCCAGGTGGCAGCACTTAATCGCCAAAGACAGGGTAGACATGGCTATTATAATAGACAGCAAACTCAAAGCAGAACTCAAAATTATATGACTTGCAGAGATTTGTGGCATTGGCTAGTAAATCATGGGGTACCTAGAAATACAATAGAAGGGCAGTCTACTAAATTCTTGTTTGAGCTGTATAAACAAAAGAGTTCTAGGCCAAGTGAACAGAAGTCTAACCTGAATTACAAAAACACAGAGTCACGGCCCCTTAATCAATTTCCAGACTTGAGACAGTTGACAGACCCAGAGCCCCCTGAATGAAGGGGAGGCCAGGTCCCTATGGGGGAGAACCCTGTTACACTGCCACAAATGTATACTGTTAATCTTCCTCCAAGCCTTCCCCAAGGAGACCGATGGCCTTTTACCAGGGCAACTGTGCATTGGGGAAAAGGAAATGATGAGATATTTCATGGATTTTTAGACACTGGTTCAGAAGTGACATTAATTCCTGGGGACCCAAAATGTCACTCTGTTCAACCAGTCAGAGTGGTGGCTTATAGAGGCCACGTGATCAATGGAATTTTAGCTCAGGTCATCTCACAGTGGGTTCAGTGGGCCCCTGGACCCATTCTGTAGTTATTTCCCAAGTTCCAGAATGTATAATTAGCATAGACATAGTGAGGAACTGGCAGAATCCCCACATTGGCTCTCTAACTCATGGAGTGAGGGCAATTATGGTGGGAAAGGCCAAGTTGAAGCCACTAGAACTTCTGCTACCAAGCAAAATAGCAAATCAGAAGCAATTCTGGATTCCTTGAGGGATTGCAGATATTACTGCCACTCTTAAGGAGTTGAAGGATGCAGGGGTGGTGGTTCCCACTACATCCCTATTCAACTCTCCTATTTGGCCTGTGCAGAAAACAGATGGGTCTTGGAGGATGACAGTGGATTATCGTAAGCTCAACCAGGTGGTAACTCCAATTGCAGCTGTTTTTCCAGACGTGGTATCATTGCTTGAGCAAATCAGTACATCCCCTGGTACCTGGTATGCAGCTATTGATCTGGCAAATGCTTTTTTCTCAATAGCTATTAGTAAGGACCACCAGAAACAGTTTGCTTTCAGCTGGCAAGGTCAGGAATATACTTTACCATCCTACCTCAGGGGTATATCAACTCTCCAGCCCTATGTCATAATCTTGTCTACAGAGACTTTGATCATTTCTCCCTCCCACAAGACATCACACTGGTCCATTATATTGATGATATCATGTTAATTGGACCTAGTGAGCAAGAAGTAGCAACTACTCTAGACTTACTGGTAAGGCATTTGAGTGTCAGAGGATGGGAGATAAATCCAGCAAAAATACAGGGGCCTGCCACCTCAGTGAAATTTCTAGGTGTCCAGTGGTATGGGGCATGTCAAGATATCCCTTCTAAGGTAAAGGATAAGTTGCTGCATCTGGCCCCTCCTACAACCAAAAAAGAGGCACGGCACCTAGTTGGTCTCTTTGGATTTTGGCAACAACATATTCCTCATTTGGATGTGCTACTCTGGCCAATTTATCAAGTGACCAGAAAAGCTGCTAATTTTGAGTGAGGACCTGAACAAGAGGAGGTTCTGTGACAGGTCAAGGCTGCTGTATAAGCGGCTCTGCCTCTTGGGCCATATGATCCAGCAGATCCAATGGTGCTGGAAGTGTCAGTGGCAAATAGAGATGCTGTTTGGAGCCTTTGGCAGGCCCCTATAGGAGAATCACAACGCAGACCCTTAGGATTTTGGAGAAAGCCTTACCATCTGCTGCAGATAACTACTCTCCTTTTGAGAAACAGCTTTTGGCCTGCTACTGGGCCTTAGGAGAGACTGAACGCTTAACCAAGTTACCAAGAGACCTAGTTGCTTATCATGAGTTGGGTGTTGTCAACCCACTAAGTCATTAAGTTGGGCATGCACAGTAGCACTGTATTGTAAAATGGAAATGGTATATACGAGATAGGGCCAGAGTAGGTTCTGAAGGCACAAGTGAGTTACATGAAGAAGTGGCCTAAATGCCCATGGTTTCTACTCCTGCCACATTACCTTCTCTTTCCCAGACCAGAGCTATAGCCTCTTGAGGAGTTCTTTACAGTGAATTGACTGAGGAAGAGACAACTCAGGCCTGGTTTACAGATGGTTCAGCACGATATGCAGGTACCACCCAAAAATGGACAGCTGCAGCGCTACAACCCATTTCTGGGGTGTCCTTGAAGGACAGTGGTGAGGGGAAATACTCCCAGTGGGCAGAACTTTGAGCAGTGCACCTGGTTGTTCATTTTGCTTGGAAGGAGAACTAGCCAGAGGTGCATCTGTATACTGACTCATCGGCTATGGCTAATGGTTTGGGGGGATGGTCAGGGACTTGGAAAGACCATAACTGGAACATTAGTGACAAAGAGGCCTGGGGAAGAAGTATGTGGATAGACCTTTCTGAGTGGGCTAAAAACATGAACATATTTGTGTCCCATGTGAATGCACACCAGAGGGTGACTTCCGCAGAGGAAGGTTTTAATACTCAAGTGGATAAGATGACCTGTTCTGTGGATACAAGTCAGCCTCTTTCTCCAGCAAATCCTGCCATTGCCCAGTGGGCTCATGAACAAAGTGCTCATGGTGGTAGGGATGGAGGTTATGCATGGGCTCAGCAACATGGACTTCAACTCATCAAGGCTGGCTTGGCTACAGCCACTGTTGAGTGCCCAATCTGCCAGCAGCAGAGACCCACATTCACCCCCCAATATGGCACCATTCCCTGAGGTGACCAGCCAGCTACATGGTGGCAGGTTGATTACATTGGACCACTTCCTTCATGGAAGGGGCAGCGATTTGTTCTAATGGGAATAAACACATACTCTTGATATGGGTTTGCTTTCCCTGTACTCAATGGTTCTGTCAATCAATACTCCCATCCGTGGGCTTATAGAATGCCTTATCCATCATTATGGTATTCCACACAGCATTGCTTCTGATCAAAGAACACACTTCATAGCAAATGAAGTGCAGAAAAGGGCACATGCTCATGGATTTCTCCAGTCTTATCATGTTCCCCATCATCCAGAAGCAGCTGGATTGATAGAACGATGGAATGGCCTTTTGAAAACTCAATTACAGTACCAACTAGGTGGCAATACCTTGAAGGGCTGGGGTAATGTTCTCCAGGAAGCTGTATATGCTCTGAATCCGTGTCCACTGTATGATGCTGTTTCTCCCATAGCCAGGATCCATAGGTCCAGGAACCAAGGGGTGGAAATGGGAGTGGTACCACTCACTATTACCCCTAGTGATCCATTAGGAAAATTTTTGCTTCCTGTCTCTGTGACCCTGAGCTCTGCTGGTCTACAGGTTTTAGTTCCAAAAGGGGGAGTGCTTCCACCAAGAGAAAGAGCAATGATTCCATTGAACTGAACTCTAAGACTGCCACCTGGTCACTTTGGGCTACTCATGCCTCGATCAACAAGCCAAGAAGGGGATTGATTACATTATTTTCTGGGGTGATTGACCCTGACTATCAGGGAGAAATAGTCAGCTACACAATGGAGGTAAAGAAGAGTTTTCTTGGAATATAAGAGATCCACTAGGGCATCTTTTAGTACTACCATGCCCTGTGATTAAAATCAATGGAAAACTTCAACAACCCAATCCAGGCAGGACTACCAATGGCTCTGAAACTTCAGGAATGAAGGCTTGGGTCACCCCACGAGGCAAAGAGGTGTGGCCAGCTGAAGTGCTTGCTGAGGGTAAAGGGAACATGGAATGAGTAGTGGACGAATGTAGTGATAAATATGAACTGCAATCACATGATCAGTTACAGAAACGAGGACTGTAATGCTGTTTTGTTCCTGTTATACTATTTAAGTTGTAAGATACCAAGTTTAAGAATGGATATTACCCAAGGACTTGCACCCTATTCTGGAGAGATTTAATGTGTTTCCAGTTATATGCAGAACAGTAGAGTATTGTGAAGTGAAAGAAAAAATGTGTGTTTTATTGTTTTTTATTTAGAAATTAGGTATGGTTTAAGGTGATATGTATAGCTGCCAAGTTGACAAGGGGTGGACTGTCATGGTCAGGTTCATGTGTCAACTTGGCCAAGTGGTGGCACCTGTTTGTCTGGCTGGGTAAGTGGTGGTCTGTCTGTTGCAATGAGGACATTTCATAGAATTAAATCATGATCACGTCAGCTGTATCCACAGCTGATTCCATTTGTAATCATCCAAGGGGAGTGTCTTCTGCAATGAGTGATGTTTAATCTAATCACTGGAAGCCTTTTAAGGAGGATTCAGAAGAGACAGTCTCTCTTCCTGCTTCGGCTGGTGAGCCTTTCCTGTGGAGTTCATCCAGACCCTCCATCGGAATCTTCGGCTTCACAGCCTGCCTGGTGGATTTTGGACTCTGTGTTCCCATGGTCACCTGAGACACTTTTATAAATTTTATATTTGTGAGTATTCCCTGTTGATTCTGTTTCTCTAGAGAACCCTAACTAATACAGATGTTCACTGAGAAAAGCCAGACTTGCTGACCTTTGGTGAATCTCATTCCTCTGTCTTCAATTAAAATTTTAATAATGATAGCAGAGTTCTTCCTCCCCCTTTGTTCCTCCCCAAAGTCTTGATTTTATCATAAGCTATATGTGTCCATTTAAAATATTCTATCTCCTAGACTCCTTTACAACTAGGGATATCCATGTGACACAATCCTAGCTACCTAGATGTAAGGAGAAGTCACCAGATGGGACTTCTGGGAGAGTTATTTATAAAGGAGCAGAATTGGTTAGCTTCGTTCTTTATCCTAGTCTTCCTCTTCTTCCTGCTTGAAATATAGATGCAACCCTGAGGGCGTGGCAGCCAACTTGCATTCTTAAGGATAAAAACTACATACCTGGATAGGAAAGTAGAACATTAGAAAGATCCTGGATTCCTGATAGCATTGTGGATCTACTGTGTAAGTCTTGATATGCCTACCTCCAAACTACCTAGTTAGAGAAAAACATAGGTCCCTAGCTTGTTAAGCCACTTTAGCTACTGTAATGAAACTTAATCCTAAGTGATAGAATAAAACAAACTAAAAATGGGAAGAAGATGTCAGATAGACCCAGAAGAAATTCAAGGTTTGTCTTCCAGGCAGAAACTATTTCATATGAGCAGCAGTACCCCAACAGCTGTCCACCTCTGACTGGGGTCCATCACCAGAGATGCCTAGGTCAGGGTTCTCAGCTGATAATTCAAGAGAAGCATGCCGTATGGTTGGGTTTTTATAATTTTGCCACTCTATACCTCTGTTTCTTTAGCTTTAGAGTGGGAATAATAAAATCCCTACCTCTTAGAGCTCTTTTCAAGATTTAATGAGATAATACACGTAGTGTGCTTGGAATTATAAATGCTACCTATTTTTACCTTAACCTGGAACAAGAGAGATCATTATTGATCCTGCAAGAGAAAGAAAAACTAACTTCCAGAGTTACAGCCCCAGCAATTTTCCTCTTTCCATAGGCAGGACCCTGTAAAGAGGGTCAGTTTTTCTCATCATACTTTTCCTGAAAAATTATGATACTGCTGAAAAAATAATAATAAACCAAAAATATTCATTAGCAAGTTGAAGGTTACAGCATAAGTATCAAATAAAGTTCTTCTCTTCAAGAACTCATAATCTAATGGGATGGGGGAGGTGTAGGGCATGGCAGGTACAAACCAGGGTATTAAATGATTAAAGCATTGTGACATGTTGCCCTGTGAGTTGTTGATAATAAGTAGCACAAAGTTTCAGAGAATGCAGATCTCAATATTTGCCTAAGTCTTTCAGTGAAGGTCTGATGGGGTCTAGAACTAAATATTAAAAATAAGCAAAGAATAATAGTGGAATGGAGTCAAGTATACCTCAAAGAGGTCTACTAGGATCCCAGGGTAGGGATATGATCTTATTCATTTTAAAACCCCAGTACACATACAGTTCCTGTAACATAGAATGAATTTTCCCAATTAGAATTTTGATAGTTTTCTGCCTCTGGGATTTTCCTTTTGCAAAAACAACACACTTATTTAATACTTTCCCTTCTGCCCCTGATGAAGCAGCTTGAAGCAGACCTATGCTCCCAGCAAGAATAACTAGGAAGAATCAAATAAAATTAAAATAAATATCTGATTGAGGATATCATAGATATGTCAAGGCATCTAAGACTTGAGGTGCTAAGATCTCAGAGAAAGGAAGGCCCAGAGAAGTGAGCCCAGTGTGCACTTTTCCCCCACAGGCATTTTCTGATCCCTAGTTGCATAAGGCAAGAGGTTAAGAAGCCAAGCAAAAAAGATGCTTAAAAAGCAGACTGCAATTTTCAAAACTGTATGCTGGAAAGATAAAAATTGAAATTTAGGAGAAGAAGTCCTAGTAAATACCCCAGGTTCCTGTTGGGACCCCTAAGAAGAAACACCCTAGGAGTAGGAGTAAGATAGCCCCAGTCTGAAAAAGACAAAACTCATCCTCTAGTCAGCTAAGCCCCCATGTAGTTTGAGGTAAACATCCCCCTACTTTAAATGTTTAGATTTACCATCAGAGAGAGTAAATCTCCCTGAAGGAAGATAATATCCAGAGTCTTTCAAATTGTTCAAACATAGTGTCCAGGATTCTACAGAAAATTACCAAATTACTTTTAAAAAAATGACCCAAAAAACCCACAACAGATAATAGAAACAGACCCACAGGTGACCCAGATATTATCAGATCAAGATATACTTATCTTGAAAATAACTGTGGTTAGCATATTTAAGAAATAAATGACAAAATTGAGAATTTCACCAGAAAACTGCATTTGTTTTTTTGGAAGGATCAGATAGAAATTCTGGAACTGAAAAGTATAATAACCAAAATGGAGGACTCAGTAATAGGGTTTCATAGCAGATTGAAAACAACTGAAGAGAGAATTAGTGAACTGTATACAGAAAGTATTCAGACTGAAGCACAGAGAGTTAAGGGGATAGAAAATATAGAAAAAAGCAGAGATACATATGGGGACATATTCAGACATATTCAGAAGTCTTACATATATATTTGGACTTCCAGAATAGGAGGAGAGAGAAAATGAGGCAGAAGAAATTTTAAAGAGAAAAAAACATGAATTTTCCAAAAGTGATGAAGGTCATCATTACAGTTCAAGAACATAATTTGAACCCAGTGGAATAAAATCCAATGACTCAAAGCCAATTTATCAAACACCATTGATTTGTACATAGCTTAGAAGTAAAACCATGTGAAGTTGCCTGAGTTCATGTGACTCAAGCTGGAAACTGAGATACTAGTGCTAAATTTGACTTGAAATTTGTGTTTTAACCAGAATAAATCTAGGCAGACCAAGCTAGGATAAAGTTTCCCAAGTGTAATTTTATAACCACAATAAGAATAAAAATTTCAATTCTGTGATTTTTTAAAGAATTTTCTCTGAAGTGAGAAGAGATTGTATCCCAAACAAACTTACCATCCTAAAAAATTTTTCAACTTTTTTAGATCGATTCATGATGTTTTCCTGGAAAATCTTGTCTTCTTTGACATTTGAGTGTTGGTTTTTAGCATTGTTGTCTCTATATCTTTTCCTTTTATGAAATCAGTCATAATCTTTAAAAATATCAAGTTTTAGAAGATGTGAATCCCTTTTTCTTTTAAAAGGTGTGCTTTTCCAGGAGCTATAGTTGGAGGGCAAAGCCTCCCTAATAACTTTTACTGCATGTTTCAGGATTTCTTTTTTTCCTGGACAGAATCCACCTGGAGCATTTCAGAGGCTGCTAAAAGGCAAGGAATAGCACAAAGCTGGACTGTGCAAACTCTCTTTAGATATTGCTTGTGTGTCAACAGCTTGCTTCTGATGTGAAGAAAGCAGATGTGAGGAAAGCTGAGAAGAGTGATACTTGTCAACATATCATTGGATTCTTAGGTTTCTTTGCACTTGTTTCAGCAATCTTTGTTCCTTCATTCTTTCTGGGGCGGGGGGGGGGGGGAGCTTCTGATGAGTCTTGGCAAAGCCTTGATGGTATCCTTCCACATTTACAAGGTGTTGGCTGCAATCTGTTTAACATTCCAACAGGATTAGTTTAGCTGGCCTGTAGAGCTGTGTAGCCAACAGCTATACCCATACTCCCTGGTAGAATGATGACTTGCTAAGGCTTATCCCCATTTACCCCCCTGGAGCCATTGTTTTGTCCAAGAGTTCCTGCTCACTGGACCAAAGGAAAACCTATGACTGAATTAATATCCTCCATTTGTATGAAGGATATGGTTCTAGAGAAAGGAGAATTGACCCAGTGTAGAGAAGGGAAGCATATATATTTCTCAACATTCTCTCCACTTCATTCTTCTAGCAGATATTTTTTTATTTGGGGGGGGGAGCTCCTACTATTTGGAAATCCCTAGGGTGACAGACTAGAGATGGAATGGGAGAAGGGAGACTATACCAAGTAAGCCATGGTCTCTGAATTTCAAGGGGTGCCCACAAAAAGAACAGCCTGTCTGGTGGGAGCCAACTTATTTTACAGTTATAGAAAATAAGTGAAGTTTTTCAGTTTCTGTCCTAAAAAAATCACTCCTCATTCCTCTTTCACCCAGTCATGCATTGCTCTCAGAGTTGCCAATTGTTAGATTGAGAAACTATCATCCTCTTAAAAAAAAAAAAAGACAGTGATGACTGCTTTAAGTTAAAAGAACCGCAATGTAAGTAGGTGATTCAAAGAGTTTAATTGAATCTGCAGAGACAAGGATCTGACCCCTATCCAGAGGGCAGAACTCCTAAGCTTTCCTATCCTTGGCTTATATAGTTTTAGGTAGCTGAGGGCCAGGTGTTTTACACAAAGCTAGCATTATTTGCATCTATAATTATCTGTTGACAACTAATTAATGAGAATGTCCCTAGGGTTATATAATCCTATATTGACTACATACTATTTCATACATTGCATGTTCAAAAATGGTGGAAAGTCTTCACCTCTGGTTGTGTCTTTTATTATGCTGATAAAGTAGGGGTCACTTTTAGGACCCCAGCTTCTGTGCTTGTGTCTGCAATTGGTTGAATCCACTTTCTCTGCTTGACTAGAGAAGCAGGATGCAGTTAACTACAAGTGCAGGATGTTGGCCTAAGTATAGGTTCTAAATTTGTATACTTTATGTGTATCTCATTAGTTTTGAATGCTGGGCTCTTGGTTCCTTTTATTCCATATTCTTGCAGGTTACTACTTCCCCTATATAACTGTAATGGTTTGTTTGTAACCTCAGTGTTTTATTTTGCCAAAACTGCTGGAATGCAATATACCAGAAACGGAATGGCATTTGAAAAGGGAATGTATTAAGTTGCAAGTTTATAGTTCTAAGACCATTAAAATGTCTAAATAAGGTATCCAGAAAAAGACACCTTGATTCAAGACAGGCTGTTGGGTTCAGAACACCTTTGTCAACTGGGAAGGCACATGGCAATGTTTGCTGGCTTTCTCTTCTTATTTCATAGGGCTTCCCCAGGGGCATCTCCTTCTGCATCTCCAAAAGTCTGCTGTGTGGGGTCTGTCGGTTCTGAGCTCTTTCCAAAACAGTTCCCTCTTACAGAGCTCCAGGAGGCATTCCCACCTTGAATGGGTAGAGACACATCTCCATGGAAACCATCTAATCAAAAGTTACCACCCACAATTGTGTGGGTCACAACTCCATGGAAACAACCAAAAAGATCCCACCCAGCAATACTGAATGAGGATTAAAGAGCATGGCTTTTCTGGGGTACACAGCAGTTTCAAACTGGTACATTCTATCCTTTGGAGCCCCCCAAAATATATTCTTTCCATTACAACATCACAAAGCATTAAACCATTTCAGTAAAAGTATGAATACAATAAAAACTCAGAAACAGTATAAAATCTAAGCAAAGTCAGCTACAGGCATGGTCTGTCCTAAGGCAAAATTCTCCTCTGGCTGCGGACCTGTAAAACTCAGACCAAGTTATCTTCTGCCAATATACAAAGAAGGAAGAGTCATAGGATATATATTCTCATTTTCATAGGGAGTAATTGGAAGAAACATAGGGTCAGGATACCCAGACCCTAACGGTTCTGAAAACCTGCAGTGCAAACTCCATTAGAATTTGAAGTCTGAGAGTCATTTACATTCAGGGCTTTAGAAAGCGACAGTCCCACCCTTTCCAAGGGCCAATGCAACCTTGGGGGACATTGGTGAGACAACCTTTTTCTTGGCTACACCCTTTCCATGCGTTGCAACAGCACCCAGGGTCTCTGCCATCTCCAGGGCATATGTTCAATGCCCTCAGAATAATGTAGTGGCAGCAAGACCTTCCCCAACCCCCAAGGGATGCACTCTACCCTCTCTAAGGCCTGGGACACAACTCCTCCAGAACAGCAAGGTGGGAAGGCTCACCCGCTACCTTCAGGGCAAACTCACCTTCTCCAAATGCTTGGGTGTTTCCACTTTCTTGGCCTGAGGTTTCTTGACCTCAAACTTTAGCTTCCATGGTTCTACCTCTGAAGTTATTTTTCCTTCAATTTGTCCCTTTTCTGACCCTTTTAGTCCAGACTGGCAGGGATTCCACTTATACAGATCCCACAATACTCTTCTTGGTTTTCTATGTAGTAGGTAGGGATCATAACCATCAGACAATAGGACATTCCACAGATCCTTCCTAGATAACTCTGTCTCCAGTCCTGGCTTGTCCTATAATAGCTGACTGCTTCCATATTTGGTTAAATCATCACGTGGGCATTGTTCTCTGGGATCCTCCTTTCTGAAAGCCCAGAATTTTCCAGATCATCAATTTCTGATTTCTTTGTATCCAAGAGTTCATTTCTCAGCTTATTTCTTTCTTGCTACATTTCACTATAAGCTGCAAGGAGAAACCAGGCCACACTTTCCACATTTAATTTATAAATCTCTTCTACTAAATATCCAAGTTCATGGCTTTTAAAATATGAATTCCATCCAAAACCAGTAGTCAATTTTGCTAATTTTTTTGCCACTTTAAAACAAACATTGCCTTCCTTCCAGTTTGCAATAACACGTGCATCATTTCTGTCTAAGGCCTTATTAGAGGTGTCTTCAGAGTCCACATTCCTACCAACAGTATCTTCAGAGCATTCTTGGCCTTCTCTATCAAGCTTCTCTCAACTCTTCCAGAATCTCCCCCTCGTCCATTTAAAGAGCCATTCCAACATGTTTGGCACTTGCTAACCACAGGATTCCACTTCTCTGGTACCCAAATCTATTTTAGTTTGTTAAAGCTGCAGAGTGCAATATACCAGAAATGGAATGGCCTTTAAAAAGGGAATGTATTAAGTTGTAAGTTTACAGTTCTAAGACCATTAAAATATCCAAACTAAGGCATCCAGAGAAAGACACCTTGATTCAAGAAAGGCCGATGGGTCTAGAACACCTCTGTCATCTGGGAGAGCACATAGAGATGTCTGCTAGCTTTCTCTTCTCACTTCATAAGCCTTCCTGGGGGTGTTCTCCTTCTGCATCTCCGAAAGTCTCTGGCTGTGTGGCCTCATTCAGTATTGCTGTGTGGGCTCTGCCAGTTCTGAGCTTTTTCCAAAATGGTTCCCTCTTAAGGAGCTTCAGGAGACAACCCCACCTTGAGTGAGTGGAGACACATCTCCATAAAAACCATCAAATCAAAAGTTACCACCCACACAATTGGGTGGGTCACAATTCCACGGAAACAACCAAAAAGATTCCACCAGCAATACTTAATGAGGATTAAAAAGCATGGCTTTTCTGGGGTACACAATAGATTCAAACCAGCACACCTAGTAATTCCACTGCCATCCTTCGTAACCACTCCAACAAAAGAACGTGATTTTCTTACTGCATTTTTTTTTTCAGGAATCCTAATAGGTCTCATGTTCATTTATTTTATCTTGTTTATTCCTGTGGCAAAAAAAAAATTTTATTCCATGAGAAAAATAACCTGAGAAAATAACACCAGGAATATAGGCCTAAATCTCCTAAGCAAATTGTAGATTTAGCTAAATAGCATTTTCAGATCTGAAAGGTGAGCTTAACTTCATTTCTTTGCCTACTTCATAAGACCTGAGTTCTGAGCCCTGTGGGGCTAAGGACTATGTTTTAACCATCCCTTGTTCCCCAGAGACCTGAGCAGAGACCAGGCATCTAGTGGGAATGCATGAAAGTCATTAAAATTTGTTTTGGTTTTTTTTTGAGACATAAGTTTGGCAAGTAATCTACTATGTCAATGATCCAAGACAAAATGGCAGCCATAATATGCTCCCAAGCATGTTATTAGCATTGCAATGACAGGAATTGATTTTAATGTTGTGGGAATACAGATTTGTCCTAGAGAAAACCCATGCTGCAACTAGCTTACTGTAAATCTGGAGAACTGAGACTTGTAAAAATATTCTTCATACAAGACAGTGTAAAATGAAGCTAGAAGCATCACAGCAGTGAGTGGTCTAGATCTTCACTGCCCAGTATGTTTGCCACTAACCATATGTGGCTATTGAAATTTAAATTTAGATTAAATTAAATTAAATTTAAAAGTCTGTCCCTCAGTTAAGCTGCATTTCCAGTGCTCAATAGTCACATATAACTAATGACCATAGGACTGTAAAGTATAGATAAAGTTCCATCATTGCAGAAAGTTCTATTGGATACTGCTACTCTAGAAATTCATAAAGATAAGAAAGTACTTCTGTTAGATTGGTCAGGGGAGGTTTCATGGCACATGTAGCATAGGAGCCATTGGTGGAGTGGCATGAGATTGAGAAAGGGCAATGATCTTCCAGAGGGATGGCATAAGCCAAGGGACCTGTTGATGCATGCTTGGTGTTAACTTTAGTAGCAATAGTACAATGGTCACTTTTCTGAATCTATTCTATTTCTTCCTCCTTTGGTTGACTCCCACTTTCTAATCGTGAGAAGTATAGCCTTGGTACTCTCACTTTTTTTTTCTCAGTAGCCCCATTTCTATGTGATCCCTTCCATTCCCATGACCCTAACTTTTAAGAACATGCATTGGTACCCTTCCATATCCTCAGATGGCCAGGTTCAGGTCACAGATGAACATAACTATCTCAACACATTCTTCAGAGTTTCCAGTAAAGGATCATGGTAAGTCCAAAGAGTGGTCCTCCTTTACATAGGAAGGGTTTCTGGCTCTGAGAAAGCACACAGCCTTCATTGGTGATGAAAAGAGAAAGAAGCCATCTGCCTTGCAGCCAGATCAGCCCCAGTAATGACAGTCTTCATAGTCACTAGACACTTATGCTCAGATACTTTGTATTATCTCAAATCAGAGTGATAAAGACTAAACTTGCATTCAAGCCAAGGCATCCCAATGGCTGTCAATCATCCCCACTACCATTTTGATACCTCCACACAGCCTTTGCCTCCCCTCTCTGCCTTTCACATGGAGTGACTTACCAAGTCCTTTATGTTTTGCTGGAGTAAACACTGTCTTTCACAACTATCTTTTTTCCCACTTCTACCACCAACACTTTTGACCATTATCAAATGAACAACACTACAATCTTTGCGCATTATGTTTGCCTGATTCATCATGTATGTCTTCTAAAAGTGCCTTTAGTGATTCCCTCATGCCTATAGGAATAGAGCTCCTAACTCCTTCGTCCAAATTTGAGGAGTTCCTATTTGAGGCTGCAGGCCTCACTGCAGACAAACAAGTGGACAAACGAGGCAATGTGGTGGTCAAAAGAATATAGTCTTTAGAGTAAAACAGACCTAGTTCAAATTCTAGTTTGTTCAATACTCATTGTGATTTGGAACATGTTACTTAACTGAACATCGGTTTCCTCATCTATAATATGAGGTGAATAATACTTCCCTTGAATGTAGCTGGAGAGATACTTCATAATGTATAAAAGGTTACCTGCTTGGCAAAAAATGTTTATTTGTTACAAAATTTAGATTTTGACTAGAGCATTTCCTAATATAACTCATGTAGATAGTTTGATTGAATGTCATAAATACTTGGAATCTCGGGTAGCACATGAGATTTTGTTGGTTTGTCCAGAGTGATCCCCTGATGAATCCCAGAATGATTTGATCAGTGACTGGAAAAGTATTTGCAAGCCCCCTTCGGGGAATGGTGAGAGCGGGGAGAAATTCAACTTCCCCAAGTTGAATTCTTGATATTCTCACAAGCAGTGTGGACAACCAAAGCTATAGGCTGAGCCCCCAGTCTTGGGGTTTGTTCACATGAAACTTAACCCCACAAAAGATAGGTCAAGTCTACTTAAAATTTAGGCCTGGGAGTCACCCCCAGGAGAGCCTCTTTTGTTGCTCAGATGTGGCCTCTCTCTCCAGCCAATATGATGAGCAGTCTCACCACCTTCCCCCTCTCTGCGTGGGACATGACTCCCAGGGGTGTGGACCTTCCTGGCAACATGGGACAGAGATCCTGGAATGAGCTGAGACTCAGCATCAAAGCACCGAGAAAAACCCTAGAATGAGCTGAGAATTAACATCAAGAGACTGAGAGAAACTTCTCGACCAAAAGAGGAAGAGTAAAATGAGACAAAGTGTCAATGGCTGAGAGATTCCAAACAGAGTCGAGAGGTTATCCTGGAGGTTATTCTTACGCATTAAGTAGATATCACCTTGTTCAAGATGTAGTGGAGAGGCTGGAGGGAATTGCCTGAAAATGTAGTGCTGTGTTCCAGTAGCCATGTTTCTTGATGATGACTGAACAATGATATAGCTTTCACAATGAGACTCTGTGAATGTGAAAACCTTGTGTCTGATGCTCCTTTTAGCAACTTTATCAACAGAAGAGTAGAACATATGGAATAAAAATAAATAATAGGGGGAACAAATGTTAAAATAAATTCAGTTTGAAATAGTAGTAGATGAAGGCGAGGGGTAAGGGGTATGGTACGTATAGTTTTTTTTTCTCTATTATCATTTTATTTCTTTTTCTGTTGTCTTTTTATTTCTTTTTCTAAATCGATGCAAATGTACTAAGAAATGATGAATATGCAACTATGTGATGATATTAAGAATTACTGATTATATATGTAGAATGGAATGATTTCTAAATGTTTTGTTTATTAATTTTTTTAATTAATAAAAAAAAAGAAAAAAGGTTACCTGCTTGGGGTGATGAGATGGTGGCAGAGTTCTCGCCTGCCATGCCAGAGACCGTGCTTCAATTCCTGGTGCCTGTCCATGTAAAAAAACACAGAAGGTTTCCTGCTTGGCATATGGTAAGTTTTTAGTTAAAGGCACAATTATTATCCTTGACTCTACTTTGGATATCATCTTTCTGAACCTTTGAGCACAGTAGTCTATCTGTGAACAGTGACTTTTCCCTTTTTATGGCAATCTTAGTTCCATTTTTCCAGGTTCATTTCTTTTTTTCTTTGTATGTGTGTATGCACACACACACACACTGTAGCACATACTGTCAGACTCCCATTCATATACTTTCACCCTCACCTCTACACACTGAAGGCTGCCTACTGTGAACACTTGCAATTTTTTGCCTGAAGCTTTTTGTCTTTCTGGCCAGGAGAGCATCCTTGGTTCTCATACAGTTTCAGAAGTGTTGGAAAAGTAATACTTCCAGAAGCATCCATCAACAAAGACAGAAGGGAAATTGGTGGATAAATTCCCAAGCTTTCTTCTGTCTTTTGGAGAATGACTCTGAAGTGTCTTCTATACTGTCTCCTAAGATCCCCAGAGAATGAGAATCACTTTCCCACAATGGTCACTTCTTAATAGCACATACTTTATTGGCCTCTTCTCATTTTCCCAATTCTCTACTAGTGCTTCTGGGGATCCCCTATATAAACTCCTTGAACTCAAAACCTGTCTTAATCTCTGCTTCTGGCAAGCCCAACTGAAGCACACACATAACGTGTCATCTTTCATCAACTAGACTAAACATGCACAGTCTCTCTCTTCACCTCTTGACTCTCTATAATAGTTTATAGAGCTACAAGCAACTGACACTCACTCTATATGTGCTGCCTGCCAGTTGCAACCCAGAAGTTGGAATTATGGTTCATATTGTGTCTCCAGTGCTACCAGAAGTTCCTTTCCCATTAATGAATTTTTAAGGGAAGATTTGTCTGGCTCTAAACTGCAAGCAAAGCAAGGAGTGACAGAATAAATGCCACCATGCTGTTTAAACAACACTGATAGCTATGATGCTATTAAATTCTAAATTATGAGAGTGTAATGCAGCATGTTCTTTGCAATTCTAGCTTATAACTTGGGACCTTCTGGCCTAAGTGCATTGTCATGATGCTCTATTTCTTGGGTGTCTTCCTTTGGTACCAGAGAAAAATGTGTAACTCATGAATATCTTCCACTGACATGACAAAAATTTTTCTTCACTTTTGTTTTCTTGTTTTCCCAAGACACCATACAACTCACTTTCCTTTTGTCATTGAGCATCTGCTACTGAAGGTTCTGCAAACCTTCGCCCTCATCAGCTTGCATACCATATGCCTTTATCTGCTGTGGTTGCAAATTTTTCTGGTTGACAGTCACCACAAACTTTTGCATGTCTGGAACACATCCATCATAGACTCAAGACTATTAAAATTTGTGTTAACTCTGTGGTGCCATGGGGCATAAGGACCTTCTCTGATCCACTAGAACCTTCATGATTCATAGAAAATGTGAACTCCCAGAATCTAACACCTTTTAAATTAATTATCCCTTTTAACCATTGGTCATTAGACCCTCTAATATAGAAATGTGCATGACATTTCTGAAGATTTTAAAGGGCTAGAAAGGCATGTAGAATATAAACTCTGTAAAATTTTGCTTCCTATGTTG
Organism: Tamandua tetradactyla; assembly: GCF_023851605.1. Taxonomy (NCBI): domain Eukaryota; kingdom Metazoa; phylum Chordata; class Mammalia; order Pilosa; family Myrmecophagidae; genus Tamandua; species Tamandua tetradactyla. The sequence continues at coordinate 62,736,190 of NC_135341.1, read as the reverse complement.
CAAAACTACTTTGTGGTAGTGCCCCCTCTAATAATATATGAGTATAAGCAATCACTAAAACTTAGGGTCCATGTCCAAACAAGCTAAGTAATTAATTTCCCTGTGTCTGTTCTCCAGAAGAAATTTCACACTGTTCATTCCATCAAGGGCATTTAATGTATTTTAATGCCCATAACACATTTGGAAGGCTTTCTTTCAAATCCCAAGAATTCATCAGTGTTTTTTAACATGGAGTTGTGGAAACAATGAAGAGTTTGCTCATTTTGGTCCTGGAAGGCTTACTTTCAAATCCCAAAAATTCTTCAGTGTTCTTTAATATGGAGTTGCAGAAACAATAGAAAGTTTGCTCATTTGGATCCTGAACAAATTCTGCAGGAGACATGTATTGCATCAGACAGTTTCCCATTGCTTCAGATCTTAATCATTCTTTTTATGTTTGAGCACCGTTTACAACAATCTAGTTCTTGTTTTGGTCCATCCTTTTAACCAATTATCCTTCCATCATTCCCTCTTGACGGGATTTTGTACTCTGGCCAAAACACATTATAAGGATTCCTCAATCCTGAAAATAACTGAGAGAGTAACTGAGTGTGGGTTAGCGCTAGTACATTCACTTAGTGAGAATTTACAAACTAAGTTAAAACCAAGTAGGCTTAGACTGCCTCCTATGAATTTTCATTGCCTGGCTAATTAAAAGGGGCTTTTACAGGTGCTGTCCTTAAACAGTTTCACAAATCTGTCTCATGTTTGTTCTCAAGCCAGCAGCAGAATAAATTCAAGGAACATATTGCCCCGTCCTCTAGTTCTCATCCAAAACAAGGCAGTTCCTTTTATCCTGAAACTCAGTTGATATCCTGACTTGATACAGAATATTTTAGCTAATTCTTTTTTTCATTCCCTATCAGTCTTGGAGCAGTGAACTATCTGAGTTTATTGGTATCCGTAAACCCTTGTAGGGTTGGGACTTTTTGTTTGTTTGTTTTGCGTAATTTGCCTTATTTGTTTTATAGCCCCCAGAGCACTATTTGAGTAATCCTAGAGAAAATTTGGGGTGTTTGAGCAGAAATTTGAAAACAGTGAGTCCTCTGATTCCCCCACCTGTGCTGAAGCTCACATGAATGGATCTCTTCTGGCATCTCTACCTGTATTAGTCAGACTAACCAAACCAACAGGATATAATTAAACATTAAGAAATTTATTATAGGAGTTGGCTTACATGACTGTGGGGATTAGCAAGTCCCAATTCCTTAGGGCAGGCCACAAGCTGGGATCTCCATGAAGGTGACAACAAGTTCTACAGGAGAAACTCGCAGCCAAGTTGACACATGAAATTAACCATTAGACCCCTCCCCCCCCACCCCGGCAACTACGTTCAGTGAAATCATACTAGTTGATTCTTGAAATTGGCCATGGCCAGAGTATTTACACCATGGAAATCAGAAAACACTATGAATCAAGGGTTTCCCCACCCCAGATATGCACTTGTTAAATATTTAAAAGTATACCACTGGGCAAATATCAGCCTATATTTGGTATAAGAGATCAATCCCTCACAAACACATCCAAAATTTTTCAGGGGAATTGGAGCTGCTTTTCTAAATCAGTGGGCCCCACCCTATGAGACTGAATATCTACGTTAGATGTTAAATATTTTGGAAAATAACCTATACCATTCTGAATTTGCTACCTGAGGAAAACTTTTTAAAAATCAGAGTAATATCCTAATGATATAAAAGAAAAATGAAAGAGAAGTAATTTATACTGAAATAATTTATACTGAAATAATTTATATTTTAATATGTAAATGCTTGGGCATAACTACACTGTAAGACATGATGAAGGAGCCAGATGTCTATACCTACACATTGAAACAGTATAAAAGCAGGAGCCACAGTGCAGACTGACCAAAATGAGGTTTTGTTGAATTAGAAAGTGATTTTCTGAAATGATGAACAGCTCTTGTTAAATTCTGTACAAAACAAAATATACTCTTCCCTCAATTCACAAAGCAAATCCAGCTTGGAAGAGCCAGTACATATTAAACCACATAAAAAAAAAAAAGTAGCATGTGTTCATAAGACAGAACTAGATTCTAGGCTCAGATGATTATGAAGGGTTGTCTACCTGCATGAATGACCTACATTCTAAATTTGTGTGGAACATTGTACAGAAGAGCTGACATTTCTGACACCACCCACTAAATGTCAGTAGTACCCCCAGTCAAAGAGTCAAGCAAAAAATCTCCCAAAGACTCCCAAAGCACCCTACAGAGTATTGCCTGATTGAGAACCAGTACTCTAAATCAAGGTCAAAGAATCTGCCCTTGAGGACCATGGGCTTTGGGGTGTTTTGGAATTGTTATGCACCCAGAAAATCATGTTCTTAACGTTAATCCATTCCTGTGGGTGTGGACTCATTGTAAGTGGGATCTTTTGATATGGTTAGTTCTGTTAAGACATGGCCCAAGGTGGTCTTCAGCCTCTTACTGGAGTCTTTTATAAGAGAATGAAATTCAGACAAAGAGAGAAAGCTAGAGAAGCAAGAAGCTGAAGGCAACAAAATCCAGAAGAGAAGGGAGAGACCAGCAGCACTGCTGTGTGTCTTGCCATATGAGAAATGAGCTCAGGATCACCAGTAGTCAGTTTTCAGGAAGGATGCATCATCTTGATGATGCCTAGTCTTTATTTGGATTTTCAGAGCCTCAAAACTGTAAGCTTTTGAGCTAACAAATTTCCATAGTATCTGCTTTGAGCAGCTTAGCAAACTAAAACAGACTTTGGCACCAGAAGAGTGGTGCTGCTATTGCAGTTACCAAAAATGTTGAAAAAAAAAAAGACTTAACAATTGGGTAATGAGTAGAGGTGAGAAGAGTTGTAAGGTGCTTTATAGAAAAGATCTAGATTGCTTTGAAGAGCCTATTGGTAGAAATATGGACACTAAAGGTAACTCTGATGAAGACTTAGACAGAAATGATGATTGCGTCTTTGTCAGCCAAAAGAAAGGAGATCTTTATTTTAAAAAGACAGAGAAGTTGGCAAAATTGATTTCTGATATTGGATGGGAGGCAGAGTTTGAAAGTGATGAGCTTGGAGATTTACTGAGAAGATTTTCAAGCTAAACATGGAAAATATGGCCTGTCTTCCTCTGGCAGCTTAGAATAAAATGCAAGAGGAAAGGGATAACCTGAGAACTAAACTCCTAGGCTCAAAGAAACCAGAAATTGATGGTTTGGCAAATTCTGAGCTTCTGGAAAGTGAGTCCCCACAGAAAAGTGCCCATGTGAGGATTTAACTGAACATGGATCCAGTCAGTCATTTTAGTGCAAGTCAGGATTGGAAATAGAGTTATCCGGAAAGGATTTGTAGAAAGTTCTTTTGCCTGATGGCTGGGACCCCAGTGTACTTCATGCTAAACTGACAAGTTTTTTGCAAGATCTATATGAACAGAATAATTGCCAGCCTGGACTAAAGGAACACAAAAGGGACAGATTGAAGGAAAAATCACTTTGAGGGCAGAACGATGGAAGGTGAGGTCTGGACCAAAGACATCATCTCAGGCCAAGAGAGCAGACCCACCCATATGTATGGAAAGGGTATGTCCCAATTCTTGGAGAGGGTGGGCCTTCTGCCCTGTTGTTCAGGAAGAGTGCTATGACATCTGTTTCTCAGTTGCCTGGGGATTGTGCAGAGTTGGCCACCACCTCCATGCTTGACAAGGGTGGAGCCTAGAGCCCAGCCACCACCCAGAAGCTTGATGAGGGTAGAGCTGCAAGCCTGGCTGTCACTCCAATGTTTGAAAATGGTGGAGCCTTCACCTCAGTGTTCAGAGAGAGCCAGTGAGCTGCGCAAGCACTTGGAAAGGGTGAGGCTGCCACTCTATCAGGCCTAGAGGAGGAAACATGATTCCATAGATGACTCTCGGACTTTGAAATCTATTGGAATATACCCTGAAAAATTTTGGAATTGTATGGAACCTGTGATCCTCTTTTTCCTTCCAATTTCTTCCTATGGAAATAGGAATGTTTATCCTATAACTGTTCCTCCATTGTAGATTGGAAACAGATAACTTGATTTCTAAGTTTCACAGATTCACAGCCAGAGGGGAATTGTACCCCAGGACAGATCACAACTATAAGTGATTTTGATGAAACTTTGTACTTAGTTTATTCAAGTGACTTAAGGCTTTTGGAATATTATGATATAATGACTATAATTTGCATATAGAAAGAACATGCCTTTTTGGGATTCAGAGGATGAAATATGGTGATTTGGAACTGTATGTACCCAAGAAAATCATATTCTTAAAGCTAATCCATTCCTGTGGGTCTGGACCCATTGTAAGCAGGATCTTTTGATAAGGTTAGTTCAGTTAAGACCTGGCCCAGGGTAGGCTAAGCCTCTTGCTGGAATCCTTTAAAAGAGAATTAAATTCAGACAAAGAGGAAAAGCCAGGGATGCAAGAAGCTGACAGCAACAGAACCCAGAAGAGAAGGGAGAGACCAGCACATGGCTAAATGCATCTTGTCACGTGACAGAGGAGTCCAGGATCCTGGCAGCTGGTCTTTAGAAAGAACATCATTTGGATGATGCCTTGATTTGGACATGTACATTTAAGCTTGTAAGCCAATAAATAACCATTGTTAAAAGCCAACATAGTTCATGGTGTCTGTTTTGAGCAGCTTAGCAAAATAAAACAGGCTTGTATCCCTTTGTCTTGATGGGTTAGTATGAAAAAAGAGACTGTACTAGCTGCAAGGATGGTGATTGCTGGACATCCAGAGAGGAGGTTCCAAGCTACCCAAACTTTCAGTGAGACTAAGAGATGCAGGAGTATCTTTGGGACAGACGATAGGAAATGGGAGCAGTTCAGGAAAAAGTCTCCTCTTCAGCAGGGCAGTGCAGCAGCCTGCCTACGAGTTGCTAAGGCTGGATGAAGCAGAGATTGGGATAGTAGACAATGGGGAATTGGGGACTATGGTGCAATCACCAGCCTTGCTTTTAAAAGTCTTTCATCCAGGCATTGTAGGTCATGTGAGGAAGTGTCATTAAGAAGCATTTCTGAGCTAAGGACTGCCTTGAAATGAGTTTGCAAATTATCTAATAGCTCTTGGCTTTAAGTGTGATAGCATTTCTTTCCAATATAGTGGCCAATTGCTTCTTGGTGGGGAATCGATAGCAGACAGTTATCTAGAGGGAAATGGATATTTTCTTTTTCTTTTCTCCTTTGTCCCTCATTCTCTTCCTTCCCCTGCAATTAATTTCTCAGGTGTTTACTTAAAAAATAAAAATTACATCTTAATATATTGACCTTTGGTGTTTTTCATTAATGTGGTATCAGCAAGGGCCCTGATTACATGGATGCTGACATGAAGTTTCATCAAAAAGCTCTTGTTATTTGAGTTAAATATTTAAAGCTAGTTCTGTAGGGACTCCACCCTTCCCACCACCACCACCTTCAGCACCTGACCTACTTATGGTCATGGCCTCTTAAAATCTCAAGATTGTTGACTAGAGTGGTTGTTCTCAGACTTCTTCAGTGTATCCGTCATTTATTTCTGCCCCATTCCACTCTTTATTTATTTTTAAGTAAACACTTTTCCTGAAATATAGCATACACAGAAGTACACAAATCATAAATAGATCAAGAAATAGAACATAATCAGAATACCAAAACCCATTATGCCCCCTTCTAGCCATTAATGCTGATCTAAGAGTAACAGATATCCTAACTTCTAATAGCATGGGTTAAGTAGGGCTCTTTTTGAACTTTCTCTAAATAAAAACTACTTTTATGGGCATGTCTAGCTTCCTTTATGTATCATTATTTTGTGACATTTGTTCACACTAGTGCATGTGGTTATAGCTCATTTGTTCTCATCCCTGGATAATATTCCATTGCATGAATTTAGCACAATGTTTTTACCCACTCATTAGAGCATTTGTGCAGTTTTCAGCTTAGGGCTATTATAATTAGTGCTACTGTGTCCATCTTTTGTACATATCTTACACATGAACATATATACATATATATTTCTCTATTGGAAATATATGTAGCCATGGAATGGACAAGTCACAGGACTTGAGGCATGTTTAGATTTCAATAGATATGATAAATGTTTTCTGGGATAGTTGTACAAATTTCCACTTTCACTGGCAGTGGAGGAAAAGTCCATTGTATGGGAATATGCTACCATTTTTCTTAGGTAAATACTTAGGAGGGGAATGGTTGGCTCATTGGGTAGGTATGTATTTAACTTTTTAAGAAATTTTCAAACTTCTTTCGAAGTGGTTGTATGATTTTACATTACCACCAGTAGTGTATGAGAGTTCCAGATTCTGTACATTCATAACAAAACTTGTATGGTCAGTGTTTTAATTTTAGTGACTCAAATAGTATGTAATGGTATGTCATGTTTTTATTTTGTATTTCCCTAATAACTAATGATGTGAGTATCTTTTTATGTGTTTAATTTGCATACATTTATCATCTTTGGTGATATTTGTGTTCAAATTATTCACCCTTTGTGCTTAGTGTTATGTTGTTATTGAGTTTTTAAATTTCATTATGTGTTCTGGATACAAACCCTTTATTAGGAGCTTTGCAAAGTTTTTCTCCTCATTTGGTTTTACTTTTCATTTTATTACTTTTTTTTTTGAAACTTGTATATCATTTATACAGTACTTAAGGTGTGAATTTGAAGCCTTCAGCTCATCCTTTTCCCTCATAACTGTATTCAGCATATCTAACAACAACCAGACAACATCATTATAACTCTTAATTCTACACAACTCCATAAAGGTGTCAAAACATTATCACCCAGAGCCTTGCTTCTTATAAGCATATAATTAGCAGAATCAAATGGTGATATTTTGAGTATCTCTTTTGCCATCTCACCCCATGGACTGTCAGTGCCATTTTGATTGTTGGAAACAGAGTCATTAGTACTCCGAGTCCAGTCAGAGTAGAAAACCAATCGTAAAACCCATTTTTGAGATTCTGTTTCTCAAGAACCACTCCCACTACCAAACTGTGTTATTCAGCGTTCTATAGAGAAACAAAACCAACAGGAGATATCTGTAAATATGGTATTTATAAAGTTGTCTCACACAACCTTGAGAATGGAAGAGTCCAAAATCTGTACGGCAGGTTGTGTAGCTGGCAGCTCCAATGAAGAGTTTGGAGGAACTTCACAGGAGAGGCTCGCTGGATGAAGAAGCAGTGAAAAAGTCTCTCTTCTTCCTTAAAACCTTGCGACTGACTGAATTATCTCCGTTGTAGGAGACACTCCATAGTTGATCACAGATGTAATCAGCCACAGATGCAGTCAACTGCCTGATGATTTAATACACCAGCTTTCTGGTTTATCAACCAGCCACTCAATATCCTTGCAGCAATGGTCAGGTCAGTGCTTGCCTGACCAGACAACTGGGCATAATCGTTTGGCTGGGTTGACACCAGAACATACCCATCACACTCTCCAACTCATATCAAAGACAAAAAAGTATTTTTCATATTAGTACTAACTAAACAAGTTTAAATAAAGATGTCACATTGAATATCACATATAGATCACTTATAAATTTTTAAATCATTTGTAGAGTTATTAAAATACAACTTAACCCTATTGTCAACCCATTGGCAGCTGAAAAAATTCAACATGAGGGCATTAAGGAAAATGCCTGTTTCTTTAGGATTGATGAAGGATCTTGACTATCAAATATTTCAACAATAGTTATTCCATGACTTTGGTTGATGATCTGGATGTATTTGATCATCTTTAGTATAAAAGTCCTTTCATTTTTTACATGTACAGAAAATTTTTCCAGATGAGATTTAAGCACAGGAAGACTTGCAATTGTTAGTGAATATATGGGGCAATTTTCAAAAATCGCTTATCAAAAATGCAACTAAAGGGCGGGCCGCGGTGGCTCAGCGGGCAGAGTGCTTGCCTGCTATGCCGGAGGACCTCGGTTCGATTCCCGGCCCCAGCCCATGTAACAAAAACGGAGAAACAGAATACAATAAAACAAGAAAATGTTTAAAAATGTTTCCCTTTCTTCCTTCCTTCCTTCCTTCTATCCTTCCTTCCTTCTCTCTGTCTTTCCTTAAAAAAAAAAAAAAAAAAAAAAAAAAAAAAAAAAATGCAACTAAAATATAATTCTCTTTTCTATGAAAATACCAAATATGCATATTTGGAATACATGATACTTCTTAATACTGACAAGGGTACAGTCAAACATGGACAATGCTCGCAGGAGTAGAAATATAATACCTTAAAATTAATTTTGTATTTAACAGTCTTTTAAATAACAGAAGCTTTTAATTGTGATAAAGCACAAATTATCAATTTATTTTTCATGTGCCATAATTTTTCTATTGTTGCTAAGAAACTTTTGTCAAATCCGAGGCACAAAATTTTTTTTTATGTTTTATTCTAAAAGTTTTAGAGTTTTATCTTTTACATTTAGGTCCAGTAGACCATGATCCATTTTGAGTTAATTTTTGTATATGATGACAAGCATGGTTTATTTGATGTTTTGTTTTTTAATTGACATTTGTTTCGGCACCTTTAAAAAAACAGACAATTCTTTTCCACTGAATTTCCTATGCACCTTTGTCAAAATTTAGGATGAATCTGATAGAGCAGAAAGCAAAGTTGAGAGGAGTAAAGAAATTCAAACTCTCGCTGTTATTGTTGAGTCACTGGATCAAATCAGCCCTGTGGTTCATCCTATCTCCAGATCTTCCACTGGTAAACGTCAATTAATATTCTTATCATTTAAACCAAATAATCAGTTATCCATATATGAGTAGGTCTAATTCTGGACTCTTCCTATTTTCCATTGATCTATTTTCTACCTTTGTGCCAAAACCATACTGTCTTGAATATGGTAGCTTTAAATAAATCTCTAAATTGGATAATGTTAGTCTACCAAATTTGCTCTTCCTTTTCAAAATTGTTTTGACTCTTTTAGTTCCTTTGTATTCCATATGTGTTTTAGAATTAATCTGTCAATTTCTAAAAGAAAGCATGCTGAAATTTTGACTGGGATTATGCTGAATCTATAGATCAATTTGGGGATCTATCTGGATATCTTAACAGTTTTGAGTTTTCTGATCTATACACATACATATTAACTTATATCTCTCCATTATATCATCATATCTTTTCATTAATTTCTTTCATCAATGTTTTATAGTTTTCAGAGTTCAGACTCTCTCACATCTTTTGTCAGATTTATTTCAAGTATTGCATATTTTTGATGCTTTATAAATTACATTTTTATTTCAATCTCTGATTGTTTATTGCTAGCACATAGAAATACAATGGATTTTTATGTATTGATTCTGCAAACTGCTAAGCTTGCTTCTGAGTTTTAGTAGCTATTTTGTAGATTCCATTAGATTTTCTATATGATCAGTTGATTGTGGCATCTGAAAATAAAGATAGTTTTATTCCTTCCTTTCCAATCTGAACACCTTTTACTGCTTTTTCTTGCCTTATTGCACTAGCTAGAATCTCCAGTAAAATTGTGAATAGATATGGTTAGAGCTGACATCCTTGTTTATGCCCTCATCTTAGAGCAAAATAATTTAGTCTTTCTCCATTAAATATGATGTTATCTCCCCTTAATTAGGTTGAGAAAGTTAACTTTTATTTCTACTGTGCTGAGAGACTTTATTAGAAATGAATGGTGGATTTTGTCAAATGCTTCTTATGCATGTACTAAGATGATCACATGGGTTTTCTTTGTTTGGTTGTTAATGTTGTGAATTACATTGATTTCTCTTTCTTTTTTTTCTTTTTCTTTTTGGCATGGGCAGACACTGGGAATCAAACCCGGTCTCTGGCATGGCAGGCGAGAATTCTGCCACTGAGCCACCATTGCACCACCCGATCTCTCTTCAAATTTAAATCAACCTTTCATTCTTGGGATAAGCCTACTTTCATGATGTATTATCATTTTAATATGGTGTTGGACTTAACTAACTAAAACTTTGAAATTATTCTATCAATGTTCATGAAAAAATCACTCTGTGGCTTTCTTATAATATCTTTGTCTAGTTTTTGTATCAGGGTAATTCTTGCTTCATAGGATGAATTGACAATATTATTGAAAGTATTATGACTTCAATTTTCTGAAAGAGTTTACAGAGAATTGGTAATGTTTATTCCTTAAGTATTTGGTAGAATTCATCATGGAAACATCTGGGCTGTAGTTTTCTTTTGGGGAAGACTTTTATCTACAAATTCAGTATCTCAAATATCAAGCTATCTATTTCTTTTTATGTGAGCTTTAGTAGTTTGTGTCTTTCAAGGAATTGGTCCGCTTCTTCTAAGTTGTTGAATTTATGCATAATGTTGATAAAATTCTTTTTATCTTTTTAATACCTGTAGAATCTGTTGATATTTCCCTTCTTTCATTCCTGATGTTGCTAACTTTATGCATAATCCCTTTTTCTCTTTATCAGAATAGCTGAACATTTGTCAATTGTTAAAATTTTCTCAAAAAACAGCTTTTAGTTTCATTGGTAGTATCTATTTTTTTCTGTTTTCTATTTCTTTGATTTCTGCTTTGAAATTTATTATTTCCTTTCATCTGTTTACTTTGGATTTAATATGTGCCCCTTTTTCTAATATCTTAAGATAGAACCTGAGGTCATTCATTTGACACTTTTTCTCTTTTATAATATATGCCTTTAGTGCTATAGGTTTTCCTCTGAATACTATTTTAGGAGCATCCTACAAAATCTTATGTTGCTATCACCTCAACCCAATTAGAAATAATTTCAGATTTACCTTTTAATTTCTTCTTTGACCCATGGATTATTTAGAAAAATGTTATTTGGTTTCCAAGAGTTGGGGAATTTTTCCTGATATTTTTCTTTCACTGATTCCTAGTTTAATTCCATGTGGTTACAGAATATACTTTGCATGACTTCAAACCTTTTAAATGTATTAAGATCTGTTTCATGACCCAGAATATGGTCAACCCTGATAAATATTCTGTATGCACTTGAAGAAAAGGTGCATTTTGCTGTTGTTTGTTGGAATATCAATTAGGTCCAGTTGGTTACTAAAATTGTTCAAATTTTCTATATTCTTACTAATTTTGTGTCTATTTTTTCCATCAATTATTGAGAAGGAATATTCAACTATAAATATGTATTTGTCTATTTCCTGTTGCAGTTCTATGATTTCTGATTCAAGTATTTTAATGCTCTGTTATTAGTTTCATAAATCTTTAGGGTACTTATGTCCTTTTTGGATAAAGGATTGACACCTTTATCCTTATGAAATGGATTCTTTAGCCTAGTCAATATTCTTTTCCCTTAAATCTAATTCGTCTGATATTAATATAGTGACTCCAACTTTGTTTTACTCCACTGTTTTTTATCAATGTTAATGTTATATCTTTATCCAGGCTTTTATTTTTAACTATTTCTGTCTTTATAGTTAAAGCACTTTTTTTATAGCCAACAAATAATTGGGTCTTGCTTTTTTATCCAGCCTGACAATTTCTGCCTTTTAATTTTGGTGTTTTGGTCATTTACATTTAATATGATTATTAAAATAATTTGATGTAAGAGTTTCATCTTGCTATTTGTTTTTTTGTTTATTGAATCTCTTCTGTTCCCTTTCTCTTCCTTTCTTTATTAATTAGTAATTTTTATTATTGTATCTCCTTACTCAGTTATTAGTTCTAAATTTTTGTTTTATTTCAGTGGTTGCTTTAGGTTTTACAGTATAAATCCTCTAATATATCATAGGCTGCTTTCAAGTGATATTATACAATTTTTTGTATCATATACTTCTTATAATTGTATGCCCTCATTTTCTCCACCTCTTGACTTTTGTGCTGTTGTTATTCTACATTTTACTTATATTAAAAATCCAATGATTGGTTACTGTTTTTGTTTATACAGTCAATTATCTTTTACAGAGTTTCAAATAATTAGAAAAACATTTTATATGTATCTGTGCTCTTCATTTCTTTGTAGATGTAGGAATGGAAACTGCAGTCCATGGACCTGCTACATTTTTTTGTGAATAAAGTTTCTTGAAATACAGTTATGTCCATTTTTCTCTGACTGCTTTCACACTACTACAGGAGAGTTGAGTAATTGCAACAGATAGAGTGAAGCCCAATATACCAGAAATGGGCTCACTTTTATAAAGGGGGTTTATTACATTACAAGTTTACAGTTCTAAGGCTATAAAAATGCTCAAACTAAGGTATCCAGAGAAAGATGTCTTGACTGAAGAAAGGCCGATGGTGTACACAACACTCTGTCAGATGTGAAGACATGTGCCTGGCATCTGCTCGTCCTTTTGTTTCTGGTTTCAAACAACTTCCCTGAACGAAGTCTCTGTCTGTGTCAGCTCTGAAGGATTTTAAAAAATGGTTCTCTCTTAAAGGACTCTAGTGAGTGGATTAAGACCCACCTTGAATGGGTTGAGACACATCTCCATGGAAACCACCTAACCAAAAGGTCCTACCCACAATTGGTGGGTCGTATCTCCGTGGAAACAACTTAATAAAAAAGATTCCACCCAAACAACAGGTCTGCCCCCACAAGTGTGGATTAAGATTGAAAGAACATGGCTTTTCTGGGGTATACAACAGTCTCAAACCAGCACAACTAGCTAAACCTTTAAGAAAACATTCACTGACTTCTACTATAGTTTCATACTTCTACCTGGTATAATTTTCTTTTTGCCTGAAAGGCTTCCTTTAATATTTCTTATAATGTGGATCTTCTGGTGATGAATTCATCCTTCTTATATCTGAAAAATATTATTTTGTCTTTGTTTCTGTTGGGTATAGAATTCTAGGTCAATGACTTTTTCTTTTCTTTTCAATACTTTAAAAATGGCACTACACTGTCTTCTCATTTGCATTGCTTCAGAGGAGAAAGCTGTGTCATCTATTTTTCCTCAGTACCTAATGTCCTTTTTTTTTAATGTTCTCTTCATCATAGTTTTGAGCAATTTGATTATGATGTGTCTTGGTATAGTTTCTTCATGTCCCTTGTACCTGGGATTTATTGAGCTTCTAGGATCTGCAGGTTTAGTTTTCATCAAATTTGTAAAATTTTCAGTCATTACTTCTTCAAATATTTTTCTGCCCTGTTCCTTTCTTCCATTACACATGTTACTTTCCATTGCATATATTAGGCCACTAGAAGTTGGCCCACAGCTCATTGATTATCTTTGCATATTTTTTAAACTCCTTTTTTATTTTCTGTGTTTAATTTTAGAAAACTTATATTGCTATGTCTTTAAATTCTCTAATCTTTTCTTCTGCAACATCTAATAAGTCATTAATCCCATTCCAGTATGTCTTTCATCTGAGCCTTTGTAGTTTGTATCTCTTTTTATATCTTTCAGGTCTCTACTCTTTGAACATATGGACTAAAGTTCCAGCAATTATTTTAATGTACTTGCTAATTCTAACTCCTTGTCACTTCTGGATTGGTTTCAACTGATTGATTATTTCCTCATTATGGGTCATGTTCTCTGCATACCTGTTAGTTAGACATTATGAATATTATCTTGTTTGGAATTGGACATTTTTGAATTTCTAGAAATATTCTTGACTTTTACTTTGGGATTGCTTGGAAACAGTTTGATCCTTATAGGTCTTGCTTTCATGATTTCTTTGGCATGTCTGGAGCAATACTCACTCAAGAGGTAATTATTCCCCTCTACTGAGATAAGACCTTCCCAAGTATACTCTCCCAATGCTCCAAGAATTATAAATTTGTGTAGCTTGGCTAGTGGGAAAAGGTACTGTTGCTCTGGTATGAGGTTTGAGTACAAGCCTCTTATTCTTTTCAGGTGATACTTTTTCCTAGCCTCATGTGGTTCTTACAAACTTACACTGATCAGTACTCAAGGGGACTGTCTGCAAATCTCCAGTGTTCTCTCTTGTGCAGGTCTCTCTTCTTTGGTTCTTTGTCTTGCAAACTCTAGTTGCCTTGGTTTCCCCAGTTTCTCATTTCTGTCTCCTCAACTCAGGGACTATACCAGCCTGAAGACTCACAAGGCAGTAAACTAGATCAATTGAAAATCTATTGATTAGTTTATTTTGTCTGGTTTGTCTGTTGGTTTTTGTTATTTCAGACAAGAGGATAATTGGCTGAGAGTGGAGGTCTTCAACAATGTTTTGATGAGTAGTCCCCCTATATCACAAGCAAATTATCTATGCAAACTGCAGTGACATTGTCACATTATATATGTATAAAAATGTTATGTTTATATATATATGTTTAATATATATATATATGTTAAAAACAGTCTCCTAAAGGCCTGTAAAATCAGTAAAGACTATCAGTGGTCTTTTGTATACCATTTCAAAATAAATTTCTCAGAGTATTTTGAAACACCTTGGCGTACAAAGTGAGACAAATTAAAATCATTCAAAATCATCCTTTCCTGGTCTATGTATAGGTTGAAATTCCATGTCAGTGAATTAAAAGCACCAGGCCTAGGGTCATGGGTTTTATTTTTTAAAAATAATGTCTTATAATAATTTTAGTCAATTTTATTTTATATATTCTTGGGTGCCTTGAATAGTAGGTCATAGTTTCTGCCAATTTATCATTTCTCCAAAGTTGTTCATGCCTCTACTAATCAGCATCTCTCTGGAAATACTATTCATTCATTCATTCATTCATTCAACAAATATTTATTGAGTATTAACTATGAGTCATGTACTATTGTATTTACTGGTCCCATAGAACACTAAAAAGAGTTGCTTCTCTCAAGAAAATTCCATACTATTTTGGGGAGATATATAATAAAGAAAAATATATATATTAAGTAATAATAAGAGCTGTGAATAAAAAATACAGGGCCAACAAACAGAGAATGATAGACACAGCTGAGTCCTACTTTAAATGGGATTGTCAGTGTAGGTGACGTATTCAAAAAGACCTGGAGAAAGTGATGAAATAAGCATTGTGGGTATCTAGGCAATGATTGTTCCAGATGGGACAAAAATAAATTCAAAACTACTGAGGAAGTAGAGTTGATATGTTTAAACAATAGCTGCAGAGGGTACTTGGGCTATTTGAATTGAGAGTTTTAGACCTAGAAGAAATCCTCGGTAATATCCAGTTATAGAGTCATTGGTAGATTTCATTTTTAGAGCCAATTCAGTGGATTCATAATGAATCCCTACAACAGGAGTTGGCAAACTTTTTTGGTAAAGGTCCAGATCATAACTATTTTGGGGGGTTGGGAGCCATTCAATTTCTTTTCTAATCTCTCAACTCTGTCCTTTAGTGTGAAAGCAGCTATTAACAATACATAAACAAATGGGCATGTGCAATGTTCCAGTAAAACTTTATTTATTTAGATTTGGCCTTTGGAGTCTACCCATCCCTGGCCTAGAGTATGGTGTTGGATAGCCTTACCTGGTTCTTCAGAGAGACACATTTGTAATGTCTACCATGGGCTCAGCAATGTTTCTTCTAACCCTGAGTCACATCAGCCTCTTCATGCAATTAATGAGACTAGAGAAAATCTCACAAACTGTTAAAGGGGAGTTAAAGTCCCGTCCTCCTAACTCAGTGGTGTTTCACCGCCTGTTCTTATATGTTCATGTTCCACAAGGACATTCAGGAATCTGGGTTGCTTCCATCTTATGGCTTTGCCTTCCCCTCAGTTGCTGTCCTCATCTACATAGTCTGTGCAGAATCCTGCAGTATTCCAGCTGGCAGGAAGTGGGAAGATAACAAGTAGAAGGCAGGAAATTACTTTTTAAAGAAGTGACATGGAACTTGCATGCAACACTTCTGATCACATTTTGTCGGTGAAAACATGGTCACATGGGCACATTTAGCTACAAGGAAGGCTGAGAAATATGGTCTCCATCTGGATAGCTAAGTGTTCAGCTTAAAAAACCATATCATTGTGAAAGAAGGGGATTATGGATTTGAAAGGTGGGGTAGGGTAGAATGAGCAGTTTGTCTCAGAGTTTATAAAAAGAAATAACATTTTTTGTCTCTTGTTACCAATGTCTGAATAGTGATATCCGACATTACATAGTACTTTAGAGATGTTTGTTCTGTTTTTGTTTTTTCAAAACAATTTTATTCTTATACCATGTGGATCCATCCAAGGAGTATAATCAATGGCTCTTATTATAATCACAAGGGTTGTGTGTTCATCACCACATAGTACTTCAGGGTTTTATAAAGATCTTTCTCATACATTGCCTCATAGATATGTTCTTCAACAATATCTTCTTCTGTGGTACACTTTATCATTGAAAGGAGACATTTCTTCATTTATAAATGAGAAGACCAAGTGAGACTCAGAAGGACCATGAGTTACCTTAAGTTCCAAAGCCAGTACACACAGAGCTAAATCTTGAATCCAGGTTTTTCACTTGAGGCTTTGGGTTCTCCCACTTCCACTCCCAGCAACTTATCTTTCTTTACACTTAATCCTCTAAATGTTTTCCTGTGCTTTGTTCACCAAAGGGATATCCCATCAGAGAAGAGGGTCTGACACTTCAGTGTGCAGAGTAAACACCTGTGGACCTTTATTAAAATGCAGGTGATGAGACCCTACCCTACAGATCTTCATTAGGTAACCCTGTGTGTGAAGCTCAAGAATCACAGCTTTGAGAATCTTTGCAGTGGATATTAAATTTTATCATTGCATTTTGCTTAAGCACAGAGGGGAGATAGTTCATATTGTGGTCCATTGCTTTCTTCTCCCACTTTCCCTCGCTTATGTGTTAGCTTAAATTTTGATGCCTTCTCAGATGTCTTTGCTAATCTCTTTGGCAGTATCTCTAACTCAAAAACAAACAAACAGTTAATGTCAAAATGCCAAAACTAATTTTGGAACTCTCCACAATGTCTGCTCAAAGAGAAGTATTCAAATCCTATGGTTGACAGAGATGATGAGAATATGACATTATATCTGCAGTTTGAAAGGAGAGGGAAAAACCTTTTCTTCATCAAAAATGTTTATGTCTTCACATTATGTGAATGCCTGTACATATCTGTATAATATTGTATATGCAGATCCTTGTTTTCCCAACAGAAATTTTACAGGGATTTCTATTTGGCTTTATGTCCCCATACAACTCCCACTCAATTGCATTGGGTTCCATTTTCCTTTTTCTTTGTTCAGACATCAGGCTGATTTTAAACTCCATTTCCTTCTCAAGGACCTCTATGATATATTTGCTACTTTTTATATTCCCTTTCCCTGTAGAATCTGATGAAAATTCCCTTGGGTCTTTAGCCTTCTCTCAGAGTCTGAAACTTTTGTGTTACTAATAGAACTCGGCCTCATTAGCATTTGAAATCCTAGGGTGCTCTTAGAGGCCACTGTTAGATCCAGGGGCTCCCCATTCACAACCTGAGTTATTGAATCTGTTTAACTGAAATCCCCAGTGTCCGTTGTCTTTGATGTATTTCTGCCAGCACATGTCATCAGGAAATCCCTTTCAAAACTGTTTTTTCTAATTGTTCAAGGGTTCTAGAGAAAATACAACTATCACCTGAGAAAATCCACTTCTGTTCCTCTCCACACTTTATATACTGTCTACTATATACACTATATACAAAATGCCACACTCTGCCTTGTCACCTTTGGTGGTAAGGTCAGAGATGGATGGGACAGAGGATGGGTGGATAGGTAGATGGATGGAAAGTTGGCTGAGTACATAAATGGATGGACAAGTGGCTTGGTAGACGGATCAGTGGCCAGGTGGGTAAGTAGAAGGGTGGATGGATTGATACATGGGTAAATGGATAGGCTGGTGGATGGAATAAATGTGTTGGTAGAGAGATAGATAGATACATCTAATACAGACAAATAAGGTAAGTAATGTAAATAAGATAATAAGGTAGGTAATGCAAGTCTCCCATCTTGTGTAATGAACATGCCATTTAATTAATTTTAATCGGCCTTGTGTTCCTAAGGCTGAACTCTACCCCTGCAGAAAATAGTAAGTCATGTGATATATTTCCTGCATTCCATAGGAATAAAAAGGTGGGGCTTGCCAAGTATTTCATTGCCATTCTGATTCAGCACCTACAGTGTATATAGACATGCTTCACTGCAGTGGTTCTCAACCAGGCATATACTGCAAAATCTCTTTGGGGACCTTGCTCAATTACATATTTCTGCATTCCCACAGTTTGACATGTGCACACTCCAGTTGAAAAATAACTGTTCTGTTAGAAGATCCTCTGTACCTGATAGCAGTGATAGTTGAGTGATACATTCTTGACTTCTACACTTTCTCCCTATGGATAGTTGACATTTTTAAACTAATTTTTATATGTTAGACAATGTTCTAAGGGCTTTTTACTCATGCCAACTCACTTAATCTTTGCCACAATCCTTTAATTTGTTGTTAATTCACAAAAATCTCCATTTAGCAGATGAGGTAATTAAGGTACCAAGCGGTTAAATAATTTTCCCAGAGTCACACAGCTAGGAAGAGGTGATGCTGGGGTTCGGACACAGTTAGTGGAGGGGGAGGGGGGGGTGTCCAGAGTGCATACTCACACTCATCATGTCACACGTCCTCTCTAATCACCAAACTGACCTTTTAGAGCACCACAGTCCAATAGAACATTTCTGTCATCACAGAAAATTCTAATCTGTGCTGTCCAATATAGAGGCCACTAGCCACATGTGACTTCTGAGCACTTGAAATGAGGCTAGTGCAACTGAGAAACTAAGTTCTTAATTGTATTTAATTTCAATTACTCTAAACAGCACAGTTTTAGAGCCATCTATTAACCTCTGTTCATAAATATGATTTTTAAAAAATGAAACACTGAACTAGGAATTAAGGCAGGCATCTAAGTTATGTTCTTTTATATTAACATGAAATATTTGTGAAACATTCTCAGACTCCTTTTTGCTTTTTTTCCATCTTTGTAAAGGATCTAGCCATTCTTTTAAGCATGCTGCCAATGAGGAGGTGCAGCTAATCTTAGCTCAGTAAAATGAGACAAGATCAAAAAACAAGCACATGTAAAGGTACAGGGAAGTTATGAGGAAGTTGTAGCATGAAGGTATCATTGGTACATAGTCTCAAGAGTCACTGTGACACTTTCCATTTTTCAAATACTGCTGTCATATGTTAGAGTCAATATCTTACTAGTGAGAGAGAGAGAGAGAGAGAGAGATGGAAATAATTGAACTTAAAGCAGGGTTTGGTGAGGAGAAGGAGAGAGAAAAAGGTCATTTGGGCACATTTTGAAACCAGAGTTGTAGTCCTACATCTTTCCTTATAGAAGGATGTATCAAAGATAACTGAGGCAAATTATATTTTTATCAAAGTTTATTTGGGCAGAAATGATTCAAGAATGGGTCAGTCCCATACTGAAAGTGATAAGGAGCTCCACCACCAAGGGAGTGGAAAGGGGCAGCTCTTATAGGGACAACCATGAAAAAAGCAAGGAAATATGATTGGCTGACATTTCCATTTTTTTCACACTGGGGTTCGTACAAAGTGGGGAGCTCATATACCTTAATTAGAATGCTATGTCCATTCTGATAAACTGTCTCTCCTGGACTAAAACTTATTTATCACCAGGTATTACTTATTTGTAATTCTGTAGGATGCCTTCCATTGCTTCATTTTCTTGGAGAGCCCCTGTAGCTCAAATGTCTGCTGGAAAATCCTTTCTCAAAAAGAGGTCCTTTCTGGTGATGCACAGCGCAGGTTATCTTACTTAACAGATGTGAAGAGAGTGAAGTTGGAAAGGGGGAAATTATTAACCAAGAGAGATGAAAGATGATTTTGCATGGAGTAATATAATAAAAGAACTGTAGTATTTTTCATGTGGCATAAAGTTAAAACTTGGTGAGACTTTTTAAGGGGAAGGAAATAAAACTGTTAACAAAACCCAAACATACGTAGCTGATCTTTACAGAGAGAAATAGGCTATGCAGAATTTAGTGAAATTATTGAATTGTGGGCTTAGAACGGGTTTGACAAACTAAAGCCCATAGGCCAAACCAAGTCCGCTCTTGGTTTTTGTGAATGAAGTTTAAAATAAAACCATGCCTATTTATTTTTTTAACTTTTTTTTTTTGCATAGTATAACATATATACAAAGCAAAGAAATGAAAAAGCAATAGTTTTCAAAGCACTCTTCAACAAGTGGTTACAGGACAGATCCCAGAGTTTGTCATGGGCTACCATTCGACCCTCTTAGATTTTTCCTTCTAGCTGCTCCAGAATAGGAGGCTAGAGGGCTTAAATACTTTATCATCACAATCGACTTTTTCTTCCCTTCTTTTTTGTGAACAATAACATATATACAAAAAAGCTAAAAATTTCCAAGCACAGCACCACAATTAGTTGTAGAATATATTTCAGACTTTGACATGGATTACAATTTCACAATTTTAGGTTTTTACTTCTAGCTGCTCTAAAATACTAGAGACTAAAAGAGATATCAATTTAATGATTCAGCATTCGTATTCATTTGTTAAGTCCTATCTTGTATGTATAATTCCACCATCACCTTTGATCTTTCCATATCTCTCTTTGGGGTTGTTTGGGCTATGGCAATTCTAAGTTTTTGATATTGGAAGGGTCTCTCACTAATAAGGGGTAGGGAGATGGAACTCTCTGATGTTCTGGAGAGGCAGGGCTAGGTTTCAGGACTTATCTGGACCAGGGACCCATCTGGTCCATCTGGAGGTTGTAGGTTTCTGGAAAGTTACTCTAGTGCATGGAACCCTTGTGGAACCACATATTGCCCTAGGTGTTCTTTAGGGTTGGCTGGAATGGTCCTGGTTGGGGTTTTCAGGTTATGATAGGTAGCAAGGTCTACCTGAAGCTTGCATAACAGCAACCTCCAGAGCAGCCCCTTAAATCCACCTGAACTCTCTCTGCCACTGATACCCTTTTAATTACACTTCTCTTCCCCCCCTCCTATTCATTTTTATATGGTTTATAGCTCCTTTATATGCAACAGTGCAGTTGAGAAGTTGTGACAGAGATCATACGGCCTGCAAAGTCTGTGATATTTACCATGATTTTTATAGAAAAAGTTCACTGACCTCTGGCTTAGAACAAAAGGGAAATACATATTAGCCCAATCATATTGGAGTACAATTTTATATAGCCATCAAAATTGACAATATGCATAATCTTTGACCTGGAAATACTCATACTAGGATTTAATTAATCAGATATATTAGTACACATACCCATTGGGCTTCTTGTAATACTGCAAAAATGAAACAACCTAAATGACAAGTTGGGCCCCATAACTGAGTTATGATGCATTCATGTAAAGAGATGCTATTCATTTGTGTGTGTGTGTGTTTTAATGAGAAAGATCTTTATGTACTATTCTTATGCATGGATGTTCAAGAAATATTACTAGATTAAAAAAGTTCAGCATGGCGCATTATAAGATTACATTTGTGTAAAAGAAACAATAATTCCCCCAAAAAGATATGCAGATATTTGCCCAGATACTGTAACAGTGCCTGACTTATGGCAGGTATTCCATATTTGAGGAGTTAATATATAGAAGACATACATTTAGATGTATATATTTTTACTTTATGTCTCTCTGGCTTACTAAATTCTATGAGTATGTATTTTATGTGTAGGTATTACTTTTAAAAAAATTGTTATCATGCTAGCATATATGCCACATAAAATTTCCCATTTTAACTATTTTCAAATGTACAATTCACTGGTGTTAATTATATATTTATAATGTTGTGCTACCATTGCCATATCCACACCAAAACTTTTCCATCATCCCAGAAGGAAATCTGAACCAATTAAGAATTAACTGCCAATTCCCCACCCCGAGCCCTGCCTCTGATAATCTGAATTCTAATCAGTATGCAATACTTTTTTAAAAACACAAATTACAAAAGGGGGAAGGGGTAGGGGATGACATGAGGAAATAGCCAAAGAGGTCTTCCCTAAACTAACTGAGATTTTATCAGCAGCGCTGGTTGGCTGAGAAGTGGTTGGTAGCTCATTGCTCAGTACTGAGGTATTCAGGAGGAGACACGCTTAAGATTCAATCTGGAAGAACAAAAAAAAAGATTCAAGCTGGGACCTACAGAAACTGTTGGGCTTGAAGGGGTGTCTTAGTGAATCCTGTACAGCAAAACGCATAGATGTGCTAAAGAGAACAAATATGGAAAGGAAGAGAAGCTTGCATCTTGTCCTAGAGGAACAATGTTTGTAAGTAATCAAGTGGGAGGACTTCAGAGAGGAAATTCTGAAGAAGCAGAGATCAGGAGAGAAAGCAAATGAAGGACATAGTCGCCAAGATTTAAGGAGGAGAGAGATGTTAGAAGAAGAACAAATGTTTCTTGGGGTCTGGAGGATACCCAGCCTCTACAATGATGCCTGGAGCCACCTTTCCAGTTCAAGTTTGGAAAGTGTTTTCTCTCTTCTGGTGTGAGATCCATGAACATCAACAGCCTGTTACATTGGCAGGTGTTCAGTTCAAAGCGCCAGAAGCAAAGTTTCCATGCCTTGAAGAGTGTTAGAACTTCTCACAGCTACTGACAAAAACATCTCTGCCTGGCATCAGCACACTTGCCTTGAGCTGGGCAAAACATTCTTCCTGTCTTCACTTTTCTTCTGAAATACAAACATCACTCAGAACTAGCCATTTATTCTTTTGTCAGAACTGCGCTAAGAAGGGTTTATAGGGGAATTAACTGTAAACAAAGCAAAGCAAAACAGAAACATGAAAGAGGTAGGTGCGCCTTATAAAAATGATTAGCGCTCACCTCTCCCCACCCCTCCTCTGTGTGTGTCTACTTTGTATGCCATGTGCCTGGGTCAGGTATGTCTGTGCCAGCGAGAACCTTATTATTTAAACATCACAAGGCATTTGACCAATTTTGAACACAGCCGGCTACAATGCTGTTGTACACTGAAGCCTGCTCTTTCTTCACAAAACTCTCTAGTTCAAACGTGTTTGCAGAGCATGATTCATGGTGTTTCTTTCTGGATTGTCCAGTGCGTAATTGCTGTACGAAAACCAGAGAAACAGATGTAGACCCTGAACCCTGGCTATAAATTTTTGTTTTATGATTATGGGTTTCAAATGTGCTGTGTCACCCTGACAAATATACAGTTACTACGAAACAAAATGGATTTCACTCTCAAACTTTTGCTTTTTTGTTTGTTTATGGTTAGAAATACTTTCAGTAGAGTTTCTATTATCATTGATCAAACACAATGACACATATCAGAATGTTGTTTTATGAGGAACCAAACAAAAAAAGAATATTTCTTTCAACTTTTTGTCTAATATTTAAAATGGATGTCAATAACTTCATTGTCAACAAATTAACTGGGCCACTTTCCACCTTTTAATACTCATTAAACTTTCTAGTACATGGATACATATTTAAACAATTGTGGCTTATTCTTGGGACTTTCCTTAATTCCGCTTAAGATGAAGAATTCGGAGAAAATCAAGTTTTTAAGGATTGTAAGAATTAGATTTACTGCTTGAGGTAATGATAGATAACAGGTGGCTCAAATGTGGGGTTGCTTTACTAAATTAATACTTGGATTAAGTAATAGCTGTAACAATTGCTATCAGTTTAATTAATTCATGGTGAGAAATGATGAATTGATTGGTGAACATCATTGCATTAAAAGAAACCCATAACATTCTATTCACAAGGATTTAAATGCAGACCGTTCATTTCAAGGCCCCAGTGTTTCTCACACATTCAGAGAACTCTAAGGTGATTATAAATTTTAAACTCTCTTGTGCAGAAAAAGAAAAAACCTAGTCTCCCATCCCCTGCTTCAGACACATTGTGTATTACACAATGACACAGTATTGGGAGAAGAAATATGGGTGTAGGCAGTCTCCCTTCCTAGATGAGGCTGATTCTCTAGCCTAAAACATTGAGAGTGGAACAGAACTTGGGGGACACTCATTGCCATCTTTACTTCCCTGAGGAAAGACGAATGCCCCCCTCTTTTTCGGAAAGACGCTCAGCAAGGAAGTTCCGTGGCTCCCCTGTCTAACAGACACTTGTACCACACACCTTTCAGTGGTGTCTTGTTTCTCATCTCCAACTCAAGTTCTTACTGCTGCATTTTAACTGTAGCTGCGTACTCTCTTCTAACGACATTTCACCCACCTCCATTACTGAACCCAGTTTCCAAGGAACTCTAAGGACCTTCAATAAGCATTTGGAGCTGTTAGCCTCTTGGACCAAATAGAAAGCGGCACATAATGTGGTGCTTTGTGTATCTTTACAACTATCTTAATGACAGTGTGTTAAATGTTTTGTAAATACCTCTGGGCTCCCTTGCTTAAAATGTATGTTTTCTTTGTAGTTAAAGGGTATCTCATAATAAGCTCTGTTACAAAATGATGGCCGTATTAAAAAAAGAAAAGAGAGAAAGAGAAACACATAGTTTCAGCAAAATTTCACCCTTTTATTGCCTGGACTTTTCAATAGCAAGAACTGAGCTTGCTGGGCTGAAAATTGTTTCAATGTACCTTCATAAAAGGATCTCTGACTTAGTAAATGCGCGATGCATACTTTTCATATTACACCACTAGTGCCACTTAGCAACTCTGCTAGACAGCAGAGTTTCAGCATGGGGCGGGGTGCCCCCTGACAGTCTTTTAAAAGGCCTAGATGCCAGTGCACATTCCAGCATGATCCACAAAAAGGAGACAGGAGCAGCATGCTTCCCTGCAAGGGACAAGGAGGCTCTCCCTACCTGCCCACCCTGTTTTGTGGGTGAATTATAAGAAATTCTGGAAAGGAAGGAGAGGTAGCAGGTTGTTTTAATTCCTCTCTCGAGTTTCCTTTCTTTGGTGTGCGTTGCATCCTTTCAGCAAGTTGTGCAAAATAGCTGCAGGTTGGATTAGCTCTCCCTTTTAAAGCTCTCTGTTTGCCTGTTTATTTGTAAATAGTGCATCTGTCCTTCTAGGTGTTTTTAGGCTAAGAAGTGTCTCTTCTCTGTAGGTTGGGCTAGTAGGAAAGGGATTTTTTTTTAGGTTATTCTCTCCTAAAACTACTGTATTTTAGTAAATAGCCAGGATTGTGTTAGGGACTGGTATTTAACAGTCATTTGGTGAAAACTGTCCCTTGGAAACATTAAGCCCTCACACTTAACCAGTTTTCAAAATAGGTGTGTATGTGGTATGTGTGATGATGAGAAGGAGCAATCCAATGGCTATTCATCATGCAAGGATGTGGCAACTGCAAAGTAATTTCAGTACTGGTGAGTTGGGTTCTAGTGGTGGGGGTTTGAGCTGTGTGACCTCAGGCAGGTCTCAGCCTGGCTGAGCTTCTGTTTTCCCAGTTGCAAAATAAGAGGCTAGGTCATAGCTAAGATTTCTTCCAGGAAGCGTACTGAGCACCACACAGGCATTATTTCTTTTTATCCTCCCAGCAACTCACTGGATGAATAGTAGTTTATCCTCATTTTACAGTTGAAAAAACAGACCAAGAGAGGTTAAATAGTTGTCCCTAATCACACAGCTGATAACCAGTAGAGCTGGAATTACAATCCTATTCGGTGCGACTCCCAAGCCCACGCTCTGGACCAGTCCGTTTTCCCGGATCAGGATCTAAAATCCTACATATCTAAGTGGGTGTGTTTTGTGTGTCTAGGCAGGGGTAAACTAATTCTTGACGACTCCATATGCCGTATCATAGACTTGACAGGTTTTGAAGAGTCAATGAATCCAGAAGGCTGGCTAACTCCAGCGCAAGTGCGATCCCTTCGGCCAGGGCTTTTGCAAGGGGGATAAAGAGCAAAAGACTATCGAATGGAAAGTTTCTCAACCCGAGGTTTCCCCGGGGGTAGCTGTTCTCTGCTCTACAATTTAGGGCTTGCATCTGCTTTTTCGGGAGTGGAAAAACATAAGTTACAAGGAATCTAACAGACCGAGAGGCGCTTACAGGAATGTAAAGGGTGGGCTGGCGGCGAGGGGGTGGGCGGGAGGCATGCGGGCAAGGGAGGGGTGGGGACACTCGCTTCCAAGCTAAGCCGCTGTCCTTAATAAAAAAAAAGGCGTAAAGGGAGAGAAGTTGGCGCTCGACGTGAGTCCCGAGCCGCGTCCTGGCTCCTCCCCTGGCTCGTTTTAAAAAACACTTCTTGCATTGTTTTTAAGGTGAGAAATGGGAGCGAGCGAGCCGACGTGTGCGCCCGCCGCCTGCGTCTCGGGCTGTCTGCTTTGCAGGGCTGCTGGGAGTTTTTAAGCTCTGTGAGAATCCTGGGAGTTGGTGATGTCAGACTAGTTGGGTCATTTGAAGGTTAGCAGCCCGGGAAGGGTTCACTGAAAGTTCACTCGCATATATTAGGCAATTCAATCTTTCATTCTGTGTGACAGAAGTAGTAGGAAGTGAGCTGTTCAGAGGCAGGAGGGTCTATTCTTTGCCAAAGGGGGGATCAGAATTCCCCCAGCCGAGCTGTTTGAGGACCGGGATGCCGAGGACGCGAGCGATCCGGCCGGGGTTTGTCTGGGCACGGTCGGGGTAGGATCCGGAACGCATTCGGAAGGCTTTTTGCAGGCATTTGCTTGGAAGGAGAACTTGGGATCTTTCTGGGAACCCCCCGCCCCGGCTGGATTGGCCGACCAAGCCTGGAAAATGGTAAATGATCATTTGGATCAATTACAGGCTTTTAGCTGGCTTGTCTGTCATAATTCATGATTCGGGGCTGGGAAAAAGACCAACAGCCTACGTGCCAAAAAAGGGGCAGAGTTTGATGGAGTTGGGTGGACTTTTCTATGCCATTTGCCTCCGCACCTAGAGGATAAGCACTTTTGCAGACATTCGGTGCAGGGGAGATCATGTTTGACTGTATGGATGTTCTGTCAGTGAGTCCTGGGCAAATCCTGGATTTCTACACTGCGAGTCCGTCTTCCTGCATGCTCCAGGAGAAAGCTCTCAAAGCATGCTTCAGTGGATTGACCCAAACCGAGTGGCAGCATCGGCACACTGCTCAATGTAGGTTTATTTTTTTCCCTTCTTATACCAAGAAAAAAAAATTAATTGTCTCTCTTGCATGCAATAAAGACATTGGAAATAAACTGCATCGGTCGCAAGACAAAGGGTTTAATGATTTAATGCTGCAGGGGTGTGATATGCTGGTGTGCATATTGATTCCCTCTGCTGAAAATTTCCTGTTACATGTTTTCTGCCCAAACAACCCCTCACCCGCCCTTGTTCTTCTCCTTACCAGCCTTACATTTTTGTTTTTGTTTTGTTTTGTTACAGTTTTAAAAATAGGCAGGGGTGGGGCGCAAGTAGAGGGTGACCACAGGACTTTGAAACATTCTTCAAGTAGGGCAGTTGGACACAGTGTGCAGTTTTTACTGCACAGTGTGCAGAGGGGAATTTAACTTTGCTGTTCTTTGGCTTCGCTATTAGTTGTATATTTTTACCCCCCGTGTGGATTTCAACAGTCCAAAGTAATTAAAATATGACATCTTCTCTGCAAGAAATTTAGCCTAATTAAGGTGGCTGCTGCTCCTGAAGTTCATAAACCACCAGTTAAAGCAGCTACCTTCAGTGTTTTCCTTACTAAGGAAAGGCAATATTTCTTACCATTGACCCCGCTGCCACCTTTCCAAGTCACTTTGTTGCTCTAAGAAGTTGCTGTTTTGCTAGAAAACTACTGGCAATGAACACCCCTTGGGCTGAGCCATCCATTATTTCCATATCTTGCGATTCAGCCGGGGACCTAGACTTCGGTTGCAGGAAAGGACATCTAAGTGTGGTAGCCCGGTTTTTAAAAAAAATATTGACTGTTTGGTTATCTGATGCTGACAGGGTGCCGAAGCATGCATCTGGTCAACAGTAGTCTGGCCGCAGGCTTGAGAAATGACCAGAAGTCCCAGAAAATCCCACCTTCGAGTGGCTGGAGTTGGAGCCTGCAGGATGCTTCGCTGCCCTGACAGTGATTTAGATAAATGGCTCGGCTATCTATCAAAATGTTTTTAGTACTTTATTTGACAATTCATTGGAGCATTAGCCTGAAAATGACATTTTAAATCTTTGTTTTCAAAGAGGTCAAAGTTTAACTGGAAAAAATTGAGTTTTCCTAATAACTTAGGTGGCTTATCTAAAGAGAAAGAAGAAAAAAAGGAGAGTGGGAACAATGATAAGATTTAAATTGCCCTCTCTGAAACTTTTTCTTTTAAGAATAAAGCCTTGCTTCTTGGGCCAGGAAATCAACAGGTTTGTAGCTGAAAAATCAATAATCTTTTGATGTCAACAGTTAGGCTGTCTGATTTAACATTTCAGAGAGCCAAAAGTAGGGCAAAAAGATTATTGTTTCAGTAGGCATCTTAATCTTTCGCTGCTCCCCAAATGTCTTTTTTTCCTGCTGCCTATTTTCTTTCTGGAGAACTCAAACTGAGTGTTACAAAATAATTTCCCATCCCACTAGCAGATCTTTTAGACTTGTAGCAATTAAAACAGCACGAAGGAGGTCATCTGGAATCCTAGTGAACTGGGTCTCTCTGAAACTTTTTCTTGTGAGAGAAAGTTCTAGTGGAGCATAATTTTTAGCAGAAAGGAAAAAAAATTGCTCAGGATCCTGGCGGAAAGTTAATAAACCTAATAGAACTTTTTTTCCCTAACATGTAGACATTCCCTCTTTTGTAATTAACCCTCCAAACATGCCTATTAAGTCGTAGGAGCTGGGGAAAAAAGCTTTGTTTATTCTTGAACAAGTTAAACAAGGGATTTGCCTTATCTGGGGAGAAAGAGTGGTGAATGTGTCATTTGCCTAGGGCTAGCCGATAAGCAAGAAGTGTTGATAACAGCAAAGTTGAGCTAATCAAAGAACTTGCTTTAGAAAAAGTAAATATAGGCATTTGACAAAGGGATTTCAGAAATTCCAGTGTCTTATTTTTGTAAGCAGGGCAATTAGTGCTTATTGTGGTCAGTTTCAGAAGGGTTTGAATCCCACGTCCAAACTTGAGGTAAAATGAATAAAATGTAAATATTGCTTGTGCTCCTGCAGAGTTGCTTTATCCTCCATAAACCGCGTTATAACTGGCCACTTTAGTTGTTCAAGCGATTAAATTTGTGAACATAATTGAAAGCTTAAAAAAAAAATGCTAACAAATATCTGCCACGCAATGTTTGGTTCAGGTTGGCAAAACTGGTTAAGGCTTTCGAAATAAAAGCACATCAAGGCTACCTTTGAATGAGAAGTACATAAAAGCTACAACCTTTTCCATTTTATTTACTGGAGGTTTTGACGAGAAGCAGATCGGTTTATGCTCTTAGCATAGAGGAAACAGTGGGCAAGGAGAAAAAAAAGTACCAAATTCCTACCAAAACTATTTTCTGCTTTGAGATCCTACTTATTTTTTATGGATGGCGTTGTGTGTGTGTGAAGTAATTAGCGTAAAACCTTTGAACATAGAATACATCAGACGCTTTTCTGAAAGGTGTTAGAATAGTGTCTTTATTTCCTTTTTAATTTTAAAAACAGAAAAATGATATGCCAACCAGCTGCTGGTTCGAGTAGGGCCTATGAATTGCTTGTTATAAAATTTGAAGTCAGGATTAGGGTCCACTAAAGGAATGTGGTATAAATAATACTGATTTAAGACTGCCCCTGGAAGGTATCAAAGTCACCAAGTTTCTATTCAGATGCCTCCTGGATTATCCGGGTTTTAGGACGCTCCAGATGTTTTTGGCATTAATTGCTCAGTGGGTATAAGATAAATGCAAATATTTTATGGGCCTAAAGATAGTTACTTTTGGTGAAATCATGAGTGTGACAACTTCTTGGCCTTTTTCCCTACTCAAACCATCAAAATAAAAAAAGAAAACAGTATTTTCCATTTGAAATAGGATTTTGCCCATTAATGAGAAGAAAGAATCTATTTTAAAAACCCACGGTAGTGTGGCGAACACAGTAGTGTGGCGAACATAGAAAACCCCATTCGCAAAGCCCTGGGACTCAAATTTTAAGTACTAAACGCTATCTAAATCCTCTCCTAGTGAGATATAAATTGGGGTCAAAGTGGCAAAATCAAAGATGCCCTCTGAAAGAGAGACTAAATAAAGACTGACAGTCACCATATGAATTGAATGGGGTTTTGAATAAATATTTCGGTGAAAAAGGCTCAATTGTTTTTCTAAAGTAGGGCATAATTTTCTACTTCTCAGCCACATGACCCCGGTAACTAAAACCATCAGAAAGCAGAGACAGGAAGGGATTTTAGCTCAAACCTCAAAGAGAACGCAGGGCAGTGTTGTTTGAAAACAAGCAGAAGATTACAAAGTTGCCTTACTCTGTAGAAAAAGAGAAATACTAAAATATTGTTGATATCCAGATAAAGTGATATTGTCAGGTAATTATTGATGTGCAGTTTAGAAGAAAAAAAAGATGAGTTTAAATGCTATCGCTTTTTCGAAAATGATGGATTCAGAACAAAACAGTAGAAGAGGTATATATGTTCGTTCACTTAAATTAAAGTTATGGAATTGATTTGGAAACTTTAGTTGTAATCTAATCTTCCATCCCAAATGTAAAGCCATTACATTGAATCAGTCCTTTTTTTTCTTAATAGATAATGACCAGAATGGCAATTTTGATAGGTTAGCTGACCAGAATCAAAGGATTTCTTCTAATTTCTGGCAGCTTCTGACTATATGTTAACCAATCAGTATTGGTACTAACTCCTCCTTAAAGAATAAGAGTAAAGAAAATTCTTCCAGATCTCAGATGCTTAGAATTTACGTTCAACATGTTAAGCCCCCAAGATGACTGAAAAGAAAGAAAACCTTTCTATTTTCTCCTTTATACATTCTACAAACATCATTAAATTATATACCAGAAAGGAAAGGTGTGATGAATTATAAAGATTATAAATTATGCTCTCAAGGAATTTCTAATCTTTATATACAAATCTTTAAAAAAGGTTTAATTTTTTTTAATCAGCAAGTTATTCTCTGGGAGGAAGATGAAGATGTAAAACCAAGAGGCAAAAAAAAACCCCAGCAAAAACCCAAAACAACTATTTCAAGCACCATAGGACTTGCAAATAAAAACAACTAATGAAGCGCTCATTATTAGAGTATCATAAAATATTCTCTAGAGTTTGAGTTAAATGGAAAGGCCAATACATTTATCCCGAAATGACATTTTCATACTTTAAATGGTCTGATATAAATTCAGTTAACTATCAATTAAATAGATTATTTCATAAATGGGAATTTTTGATGAAAATGAATCAGAACTATCTTGGCTAAAAACCTTTTCCAAAAGATATTAGTGTAAAATCTTCCCTTTCAAAATTATGGGGAAGTTATGGCAATTATACATCTTTGATTTTTCTAGAATAACCCGCTTTCAAATATACTGCCACAGTTCCCACATAAATCATTGAAATATGCCAGATATTTCAATATTACGACATCTCCCAGGCTGCCCTTTGAACCCAGGAGTGGCTCCATAAGTCTCTGCTTGGATTCTATGGTCAATATAACTACAGTACTCACAGTTTAATTTTTTCATTATGATTTAAGATTGCCTTGTGTTTTTGGTTCATCTTCTGAATATGAATTCTTCTTGTAGCAAATTTCAGATCTGTAAATAAAAGCCTTCCCCTGCAAAAAGGATGGGACTTTTTTAATTTCAGCACTTGCATGTGTGCAGGGCTGGAGGGGATGGGGAGGAGTGTGTAGAATTAAATTGAATTATGAACAAATCTGTATTAGCTCTTTGCCAGCTTTTTAAAAAGTTGGGAGTTGGGGGTGATGAGGGGAGGAGGGTGCAGTTAACTCAGGTTTCTGATTTATCAGTATCCTGTCTGTAAGTGGCTTGGCCTAAGTAGCTCTTGTTAAATAGGAGATGAGATAACCTACCCCATCTGTAAGATCTAATAACACAATCTCATCAGTCAAATGTTGCCTTGAATTCTCCTCTTTCAATCCCAGCTTCCTTACTTCTTTTAGAAGCATGATTGTCATCCCATCCCACCCCCAACCCCTTTAAAAATGAATGAAAAATAAAGTTGGTAAAGTTCTCTCTCCCTAGGAAGCGGGTAGAGGGTGGGTCTGAAGGCATTTTGTTACTTGTTTTGAGCTTGCAGTGCTCCTTCGCTGGGAATTCAGACAGGCAATGGAACTGCTGACTTGCTTTTTCTCTGGCCGTGCAGGGTGGGGAGCTGAAAGGGGGCCATTCAGTAAGATAAGACTCTGGGCCCCCTGCACGATAAGGCGAGGATAACAGGAACTGACATCAGCCAGGGGACCCAGCCTGGCTAAGCATTTCCTCTGGCTGGGCCATATGGATTCCTGGAGTCTCCAGGGCCCCACAGCAGCTCAGGGAGTGAACCAGCTCAGGGGAGGGGAGACACAAAGGAGATTTCTCTAAACAGAATAAAGAGTAACTTGGGGGTGATGGAGTGATTTTAATAAAAGCGGACTCTGAGATTATAATTGCAATTTTACATTGACATATAATAGGTATTTGTTTCTCAGCTGTCAACAATTTCTTTCCAATGTCTCATAAGACAGTCTATCCAGCAACACTGAATGTTATCCACCCGTGAACCCTGCCAACTGTCTGTGTATAACAAAATGTGAGGGAATTCACATTGTCTAGTTAATCCCTGAAACTCCTATTTACTTTTATAAATGCGAAGTTCCCACCCACATCTGCATCATATGACAACATTGTTAAGGCCATTTCACTTTGCCACCAGTCCTGAAACTGCCTGGTGGTTTTTCCTGTCCTCTTTCAGTATCCTTTGCCTTCTCTCTCTCTCTTTGTTTTTTTTTCACACCATCAAACCAGACGCTTTACTCCTTGCTCTAAAGCATCACTTGGCCCAGTCCTGCCAATCACCTTTTCTCTTAAACTCAGATTGCTTGCCTTGGGATCCATCTCCAATTTGGCTTATGGAGAAGGAGAAAGTGTGCTATTTTATTTTTAAAATGTACATGTTCTCCTCAGTCTACTCCTATCTTTAAGGTAGCTTTTTATTTTGTAAAAAATTGAATGAGGAGTTGCTCTCCGGATTTGATCCAGATTTAGTGGACTGTTTGTTTTTTGTTGTTATTATTAATCAATTAATGTTCTCTGCAGAAACAGATTTTTCCAGATCAGGAAAAAAAAGAGAAAACAGCTGAATTCAAAATAACTGTGGTAGAAATGCGGCAGATAAGACGAGATAAGATGAATGTATCAATTAATTGTGTAAAGAAGGTTTGGATCACATTTATCCCAATTTTTCTCCAATTTCCAGAGCAAATAAAGACGTTTATAATAAATCCTCCTTCTCAAATGTATTAAAGCTTTCATGGCTACGATACCTTTTTCTCGTCATCAAAGTCCATAATTATAAAAAGGCTGATGATCTGAAGGCCATTTCAGCTTCAAAAGATTTTTTAGGGTCTGGTCTGTTGGAAAGCTTGGGGGTATAATTAACTAAAATGGAAATGGAGGCAGGAGAAATTTAGTTCCTGATGTTTTAATTTAGCTCAGTACTGCCATGTGTTATTGGAGAGAATTCTTAAAGGCAAACATAATTATTTCATTATGGTCCTCAGAATGCTTTCATTGGCTTTAATGACAAGAATCTGTATAAAAAGGCATACATTTTAATTAGTCCTTCTTATATTTACATCAGATAAATAACAAATAATTGATGAAAAACAAGTCTTTGGAATGGATGATTTCACATAGTGCGCTGGTTACAGTTTAATGATGAAACATTTCTCTGTTGCTTTGTATTTTAATTATCCAGACATTACAGTAGTGGTGCCGTGGAGTTAAAATACTGTCGTTGCCATTTTATTACGAAAAATCACAATTAATGCCTATGAATCAGAAGCCGAAAAAGGTAGAAGCGCATCTCCGAGGAAGTAAATTGCCAGTTCCATTAATTTTACATTTGTTAGCCCTGAGTTTGATCACTTTTATCTTTTATGCATCTCTTTGGATTAAGGCCATCAGGGGTTTCACATGAATTTTTATGGCTGCATCTTCTGAACACCTTTCTTTCTCTCTTGTGGCGTGTTTTAAAGACTTACATGAAAGTACCTTGCCAAATGTGCATTGGAAATTCCGAGAGACTTTTCCCGTGTTTGAGGCTCGCTTTACCCTTGATTTTATATGAAAACCCATTTCACATGATTCATCCGTTTTGGTGTACAGAACACTAATTGTTATTATTGATTTTAAATTCCGTGACCATTACAAGTAACCCAGATGACTGGCAGATAAAGGGTAATAATCCATGGAGTTCTGGAACTGTTTCATGTTTGTCTGGAGTACTTTATGTGATCAATATTAACTGCCCCATTGAAACTAACTGCTGTATCAAATAACAGTCAATCAAATGAATGTGCTTAGAGATTATTTATTGAAAGCTTTAATTGTTCACTGGGGCCCTGCTTATCAGAGGAAACAATGGTAACTAGAGATGGGATGAACAGGTTGGGATTTGTGGGGAAAGTTGGAGGTTGCAAATGAATACAGCATCCTTCTGTTACTTGGGAAAGTACATGGGTTTCCAGAAACATAGGCTACTAATGGGCAGGAGTTGCAAATACTCTTGGAAAAGTTATTGCATCACCACCTGAAGGCTTCACCAGAGACAAAAGGATAATTATCTTGCCTTGGGATTGGAAACTGAGAAGCTGTCAGTCCATAGGTGTCTTTACTGCTTCTTCTCCCCACATGCATTAATGACCCTCAAGGGTAGCTCTCCACCAATATCTCCTCACACCGCACCCCCCCCCCCCTTCTGGGCCTGACAGACTGAGATAATAGAAATCTCCTGAATTGATACAGGATCAGTCTGTACATCTGCAAAATGGGAAAAAACTGTCTGTGTTGCAGAATTTATAGAAAGGATTGGAGATCATGTCAATTAAGATTCTATTCTTGCCCTGGAAACCAGAAGTTACTAGGAAGGTAGACCTTCTTCTCTGATTTTAGTAAGACAGCTGTGGCTCATATGCCTTTGCTAATAGCGAACAGTGATTTTTTAGCCACTATCTCTTCTCCTCAGTGAAACAGTTTCTCTGTGGCTCATAACTGGCAGTCCTTCCCATTTGTCACAGGCCGGGTGTCCCTGTGGTCTGAAATCAAAGGTATCCATTCACCAAACCCTCGGTTTGGTTTAAATGATTGACTTTTACAAGTGAGTGTTGTCACCTTCAAAGCTGTCATGATACAGTTTGCCCAGAGATGCTGTCATTGGTGCAGTACGTGTTTTAGAGCTCACTGATGGGTTCTATCCTGCAGCATTGCAGTCAATCAATAGCCCTTGGGTGTCTGCCATGGTTCCGGCTCTTTGATGTGTTCTGTGGGAGACACCAAGAAGAGTCCGGCTCTCTCCCTGCTCCCTGCACCCACAGTCTAATGGGAGCAACTAGTGTGCACAAGTCATTAGGCTAGCCCTAACCCTAATCCTCCCGACACAAACACAGAAGTCTCATTAGGACTTTGAACTTGAGTCTGATGATGGAAAGAAATTTAAATAAATTAATTTAAAAAATGCTGAGAACAACACTGTTGTATAAGATGATGATGCAAGTAAGTTTTACATTTTTGTCGCAGTGGATCAGGCATGACATTTTTCTCTGGAACCTCCAAAAGTAGCTCACAAAGAAGAGTTTTAAACTTGTCTTGAGCAATGAAATAAGTGCAATCTTCCAGATTTGCTTCTTGAAGAGTCTTGTGGATATTTCTGGAGTGCTTGCTAATTAATCATATTCTTTGGGGGTTTGGTCTGATTAGATAAGATTTTTAAAAATTATTTATTACTCGATGGTTGTGTCTGTGATTTATGGCTGTCTAACAAAGGATCCCAAGATGGTGAAGTGCAATACAGTGGAATAGTGGGGTACAGTGCAGGCTGACGTGAGAAGCCCCTTGTCCTGTACTTGAGCTCCAAGTAAAATGGATCTGCTATGTTTACCATGCAAGCTTATCATAGGCTTAAATAAGGGGGTGCCTTTTAAGAACCTGACACATAACACTCAGTAAATAGATGTTTTCCTAATACTTTTTTCTGAAAATATTCTAAATATAGAAAAAATGAAAGAATTTGACAATGAACACTTGGAAACTAACTACCATGTGTACCATTAAAGTCATCAGATTTGTTCCTCTGTTTCCATCCTTCTCTCCTTGTATGTGTTTTGGTTTTGGTTTTATCAATTGGGTTCTCTTATTAGACTGAGAAATCTCTGGGTTCAGTTATAGTGTTTTATCTGTTTTCCCAGTAGTAAAGTACTTGCTTAGCACTCAATAAACCATGGTTGAACCATGCATATGATCAAGTGAAGTACCCCTTCATATACTCAGTATTAGTACTCTCCAGTACTGCAACAATGCATCGTTGCTGCAGCGATGGAAATGACCTATAAGTCTCTGCTGTCCAGGCCAGTACTGCTAGCCACATGTGGCTTTTAAGCACTTGAAGTGTGGCTAATACATCTGAGGAACTGACTTTTTAATTTTATTTAATGTTAATTAATTTAACTTTCAAGAGCTACATGTGGCTAATAGCCACTGCATTTGGACAATGTAGCTCAAAATGCTTCTACTATAATTATTTTTCTCAATATTTGTTCATTCTCTTCACCTCCCTTTTCCCTGTAGTCTTTACTCTTTTTTCCTAACACTATTCATGAGCTCTAATTATCCTTTATATGTAGACAGTAAAATAGATTACAGGAAAAGATACACAGAATACCGTAAGGTGGTGATTTCAATCATTGTCTAACTCATTTTCCTTTTGGATAGAACCGTTTTTCCTGGGGCCTGGCAAATATTTTGCACTTTGCTAACACTTACTTTGCAGAGCTAAGGCAGGATTTTCACAGAATCCCATTGGGTTGGACTTAAATGACGTTCCTGTTGTATCATGGTAGCAACAGATTTCTACTTCTGTGTTCCACACCTACTTGGTTTTCACATGGACACAGTGTCTTCCAATATTCTCACACTTCTTTCAGTTTAGTTTTACCATCTTTTTGACAAACTTCAGGGAGGCAGAGAAGAACAGGCCACGCTCCATGGAAACCTCAGTTTGTGTTCTGGGAAATGCCTGCTCTCTCTCCCAGGAATGCCCTCTCCCACTCACAGGTCTGTGCTCTGCTTTGTAACCCAGTTCCTGGCACACAGTAGATCCTAAGGAGATGTGTTGAGTTTTGACGTTAAAACGGAGAGTATCTCAAGTACTCTGCTGTGACTTATTTATAGATTTTCAGGTCACTCGAAGCACCTGAAATAAACTTAAGGAGCCTATCAAAAACTTCTGGAGATTCAAGTTATTATGACAAGCCCTTATAAATGTGTTTATAAGGAAAACTAGTGAAAATATTATGAGAATGGAATCTTTCCCTGGGCTTCTGGCGCTCCCCTTGGTATCATGGGAATAGATTTTCTGACATTATTTCCTGTTAACCAGGACATCACCACTCCTTGTTTTTGTCCATCCCTAGAACTGTTGTGAAGAGAAAAAATAAAAATAAAATCAAAACAACATCCAAATTTTGAACCTAGGCTTGCTTTTTTTTTTTTTTTACACTGAATGGCTTCAAGTTATGACTGATTTCTATGAAAACAAAACAAATCACCAACATAATTAATATGTATTAAGTGCATCTTAAGTACCAAATACTTAAAACACTTTGTGTTCTTATCCTCAGAGCATCCTAGAGAGGCACTGTTATTACCTCCATTTTACAGTTGAGGATTATATCTGGGTGGAATTTTTCAGTTGCTCTTGCAACCTATCCCAAATCATAGTTAGCAAGAGAAAGTGAGTCACAAGTTCCCAACTCAGCTTTGCATAATGTTTGTTTTCTCCTCGCTGCCAACTATACAAAGTAAACTCTTATTTTCTTTGTAGAAAGGGGTGATGGAAAAGGTTGGAAGCTTTAGAACCCACAGAATAATAAGAGGTTTTCCAAGTGAAAGCTGGAGACAATACATTTTTAATAAAATGGGCAGTTACTCTAATTGCTGGGCCCCTACTGTTCAATTCCTTTTTATGTCCTAATTCATTAAATTATGTGCACACACAGACTTATTATTTACAGATGTATGCACTTTTAACTGGCTCATATGAAACAGATGTTTCACGAAAGGTAACAGAGAGCGGCTGATGTAAACCCTCCTTTAGTGGGTATCAAGTGAGTATTATGGCCCATTACCTGCAGGTCGTTGCTATTATTTTGAGTTGCAATGTCCAGTATGGGGAAGAGAATTCAATCTGTCCCCTGGAGGAACAAATAAAAATACAACAACCCTATAAGCAGACATCTGCATCTCAAAATAAAAGAGAGCGTGCACAGGTGATAGGCAGGTGGTGTTCACACGTGGGCTCAAATGGATGTGAGTGAGCTTTAGAAGCAATTCTAGAGAAAAAAAGAATCATTGCATTGCAGTCGACCTTTTTATTTTTTAAGAGCCTTATTCCATGATATTTTAATTGGTGTAGTCTTTGAATTTGCAGCTAAGCAATTAATTA
Organism: Tamandua tetradactyla; assembly: GCF_023851605.1. Lineage (NCBI taxonomy): Eukaryota > Metazoa > Chordata > Mammalia > Pilosa > Myrmecophagidae > Tamandua > Tamandua tetradactyla. The sequence goes on along the minus strand of NC_135341.1, from coordinate 62,697,697 downwards.
TCATCCTCCTTTTTAATCTACGCTTTTCTAATTCATTATTTTTGGATGGAATTTTTCAGTTGCTCTTGTAGCTAGCAGGAATGTATGCATAGTTTAGGACAGTGAATGTGATATCAAATAACTATTACATTCTGAAGGGTATAAAAAAGATGGGCCCTTTCACAGGCTCTTGATGACACTACAATAAAAAGTCTTCTATTAGTAATGCATATAGGTTAATTTTGGTTATCTATTGCTATGTAAGAGTCCAACCCAAAACTTTGTGGCTTAAAACACCAATGAATTATTAATTATTACTATTAACTTGAATTTATTAGTCAAGGTTCTGCCTCACTTGGGGGTCTTTCATGTGACGGTAGATAGGAGGCTGTGGGGCTGGGGCCATCTGAAGTCTTGATGCAAGGCTGGATGTCCAAGACGACTTCTCTATTTATATGTCCAATACCTCAGTTAAGATTGCCAGAGCCTTGGGAGGCTGCCTGAGCATCTTTCTCTCCACATAGCCTTCTCTCTTAGCTCCAGCTTCCTTCCAGGATGGTGATCTCCAGTTAATTGCACTCCTTACATGGCAGCTGACTTTCCCTAGAATAAGCATCCCAAGAAACCCAGGAGGCTATTTATGACTTAGCCTCAGATGGCTCTATTCTTGTCACATTCCCCTGGTCAAAAGCAAATCACAGAAGCAACCCAGGTTCAAGGGTAGGGTCCTATGTGGTATGGCATATTTGGAAGGTGTGGTTCATTGAGCAGACTGGTTTCTGCTCACTAACTAGAAATAAATCCCAATCTCTTTTTCCAACAAGGTAACATGGCCTAATAATAGCAATCAAGACCAATTCATTCACCACATTGCCACAGGTGATGTGGCATATGCCAGTGGACAATTATTTCCATGCTTCTTCAGAATATTGGGGGGCAATAATAATCACTCCTCAGAGTCTGCACTGAAATTGATTGTTGATGTATTGTCAGGAGTTCTCTAAACAACAAAAAAATTGCAGGAAAAGGATGGCTGAAACTGTGTCAGTTTTGCTCACTGAATGCTGGAAACAGTTACAACTGAAATAGAAAATGGAACATGAAATATTAAGTGGCATATCAGGTTTACTGCATATATGACCATGAGAGTGCATTTTATTTTGTCTTATGGAGCTCTAAAAAATCCATGTAATGGATTAAGGTATTAAAACTCCCATATTCTTCCTGGCTCTAAGCCAGAGAAGAAAGGCATGATAAATAATCCCAATAGAGAGAATATGTAGGAAGGGATTTTAAAGTGTATTTATGATAGACATATTGACCACTCTAACTAATAAAAATGTATACATGGAAGCTTGGAAGAAAATGTGTAGTCCTTACAGTACCCTATAGTGTCGGTGTCTTTAAAAGATTTCTCACATCTCTGTGAAATATGGACATCATACTCTGTATCTACTCTGGAAGCAAGGAAAAGACCCCAGATTTTGTAATAATGTGCATTTACTATAAAGGGGGGCACTTCAATTCCTTTATCTCAAAGCCTGGGTCAGCAAACTGGGCCAAATCTGGCCTGTGGTCCATTTTTTGTTAATAAAGTTTTATTGGAAATAGCCACACTCATTCATTTACATCTTGTTTATGGCTGCTTTCCCCCTACAAAGGCAGAGTTAAGTAGCTGTGATAGAGACCATATGGCCCAAAAATACGGCCCTGGAAGGGCCCTAAAATATGTACTATCTGACCTTGCACAGGAAATGTTTACTGACCCAGACTTAAAACATTAAAAAATTAATAGGACTATTTAAAATAGAAATGAGGGCCTTCTTTTTCATCTGTAACAATTTTATATCTGGATTCAGGAGGCCAATTGTGGCTAGAGCCATTTTCTAACCATGTGACCTTGGTCAAGTCATTTAACTTCTCTAAGCTTCAGTTTCCTGATGGGAATCCTAGGGATTAAGATGCTGGTAATGATAATGTCTCCTGCTTTACTTCGCACTTTTGTCACCAAGAAGCAAGTAGGGTGCTGTGAGTGCAAACACACTTCAAATCACCCGCCACCATTTAATGTGTGTTGCTGGTAGATTCTGCTGAATTGGCAGACATTATCATCATTTGATACCACATATAAAGAAAGATTTCTATGGAGAGTTCATTCTTTTCACTCATTGATTTTTTTTTTCCAGCCAACATTTATTAAGCTCCTGCTTTGTCCCAGCACACTCTAAAGCCCTGGTTATTTAAAGGCAAGGTTGGTAATTTGACACATCTTGAAAGCCCCAGGCACCCATTATATCCTTCCTCTCGCTTGGACCATTTTTGCTGTCTTGTATTTTTAGGTGTCTATGCGCGTGGGCAGAGAACAGTGTCTTCTTACTTCTTTATAGCCCAGCATTTAGCACAGCGCCTGGCCCCTGCTAGGCACTCGGTAAATATTTGTCATCAACTGGCTGGTGTATACTGATCATAATTGCCCTGTACTGCCAACCTCCAGCCCCCCACTTACACAGCCATCTGAAAGTTTGGGACTTTGGGTTTTGAACAGCTATCCAGGGCTCTCAAATGAGAGAGGTATTTAAAGAAGCTGGTTCTTAGGTGCTGGGCAGAATGATATGGGGCTGCGTCAGGAAAACACAGGGGGAGAGGGCAGTGGCAGTGCTTCAGATGTAGTGCCTTTGAGGCTGGGAAGGAAGGGGTAAGATGACAGAGTATAACTTAGAGGAAAAGCTGACAAGACTTGCTTTAACTTGTAGGGAATCTCTTAGGTATGTCAGGAGGGAAATCTATTTTGAGAGGGAAGATAAGAAAGTTATATATTAGGCTATTTTCTCCATAAATGAAGGACTCGTATGGAAGAACGAGCAGAGAAAACTTCCAAATGGGAGTAAAGGTCAGCAAATCAAGCCATGAGACTGATGGTAGGAAAAAAAAACAAATGGGAAGGTGAATAACTCTGAGTTCATCAGCACAAGGATGAGCGTTTATATGGTAATTATAACTGTGCTCCTATAAGCGACTATGCACCAGGAGCTGCCCCAAGTGCTTTATGCTGATTTATCATTTAATATACACAGTGGTCCAACGAGAGAGCTACTATTATTTTTCAGAAGCAGAAATTGAGGCTCAGAGAGGTTAAGTAATTTGCCCGAAGTCTTAAAGCAGGCCGGGTAATTCCACAGTTTGTGCCACACACCTCAAGCAACTGGTCTGTAGAGGTGGCCAAGTTCCCTGAAGGAGGGACTATCCAAAAAAGACCTTAGCCTTGGAAATTGCCCACAGATGGGAGGTTGGTAGAAATTTCTTTGAATGATTTTTTTCATATTTTCCTTAACAATATTTTTTTAAAGAAATCAAACAAAAGCAATTTGAAACTACACTCAAGACATTGAGAAATCACTGATATGAAGGGAAAAAATATCAACCACAATGTTATGGTATTTCTATCATCTGAACAACTCCATATAGAAATTTAAGAATCTTTTCAAATAAAATGTCACCAGTTGTCTCCTTGAACTGTTTTATGCTCAGCCCCAGCAATAACAAAATCCTCATACCCATCAACTGAAAGGTGCAGTGAGTATGTTGACTGTTTTCCTGATTCCGGGCTCTTTCTGCCCACCTCAGACCTCTTGGGAAGAGAGTAATTCAGCTCCTCATTTGGAGCAGTCCTGTTCTGTAGGCAGTGACAGAAGAGCTACTGCACAACTCCACAATTCCGCATATTGGTTTCATTCTTGTGCCAAGTAAACTTTGGTGAAGGGGGTGTATGTGGCCCACTGGTGTGGGACAGAGAACCGGTTTAGGGGGTGGGGGCCCTGAGTCCGCCTCCGCCCCCCTCCTCCTGGCCCGGCAGCGCTCCGAGGCTGAACGTTGTGCAGGCAGCATCCGGCCGGAGTGGCTGCTCCCATCAGTGCTCACTCACACGCCCTTGGGCCACCGCCAAGGGTCTTTGGAGCCCTGGTCTTAGCTGCTGCCATTCTCCCTGCTGGGCTCGGTTTCTCAGCAGGAAAGATGCAGGGGCGGGGGTGAGTGGGTGTGTCTGTGTGTGCCGTCTAAATCCTATGTTTACTCTGGGGGACTTTCCTACTTTATTGCTCTGACTGGAAATTAAAAGGGACCTTATTTCAGTTCTTTTTAATTTTCCAGTTTCACTTTGGTCCTCATGCTGGGATGACTCTGTGTGTCTGTCTTGCTGTTGTCTGACTTAGACAAACTCTATATACTCTGAAATTTGTTGCCAAGGAGAGCCACTTGCCCAAGAAGTTTTAGGCCTTCTTAGGAGATGTCATTGTCTTCTCTCAACATCTGGGGCTGACCCGTTCTCTTGAACGGAGGAACATTTGCATGCAAATCCCTGCTCATTATTTAGCAACTGTATGAGCCTTGGGCACGCTACTTAACCCTGGGCCTCCTTTTTCTCACTTCAAAAAGAGGGATATTTAAAACTAGTTATGGGGGTGGGGTTGGGATTGGGGGTGCAAGTGCAAGAGTAGTTCGGTGGTATAGTTCTTGCCTGCCATGTGGGAGACCCAAGTTCGATTCCCAGTCTATGCACTTCCCAAAAAACAAACAATCAAAAACTCAACAAATGGTGCTGCAATAACGGGATACTGACATGGAAAAATAATGAAATGTGACCCCACCATACAGCATACCAAAAAAAAAAAATTCCAAACCCTAAACAAAAAACTAGTTATCTCATAGACTCATAATGGGGTTGAAGTGAATTAATATATATAAAATGCTTAGAGGCTAGTACATAATACATGCTTAATAAGTGCTAGGTTTTAGTATTGTAATGTTATTATTTGACTAGACATTAGAGAAATACTTCTGCCATCTTCTATGGTAACGTGTTAGTCACATTATAAAGATATCCAGTTACCCACCTTTCCCAAAATACTCTAATAATAAAATGTTAGCTATTACTTTTATATATTTTTATACAGTTTTGAGATTTCCAAAGCATAAACTCTGCGATGTAGTCAGCAAGTTTTCCATCTCCAGTTTTCAGGATAGGAAACTAAAGATCGGGATAATTAAGTGATTACTAGCCAAAGGCAGATTTAAACTGAATTTATGCATTCTGACCTCTAGGAGTGCAGTTTCCAGTTCTCCAAAGCTACAGGAAATTATCTTCTTTGACGCCCCCATTCCTTTGTCCCAGAGTCTCCCTAGAAGTAGCAGCATACGGTAGATCTGGGTTTCTCAACCTGAGCATTTTCTAACTTGGGATGGATAATTCTATGTTATGGGAGCTATTCTGTGCACTGTGGGATGTTTAGCAGCATCCCTGGCCTCCACCCAGTATACACCAGTAGCACCTTCCCCCCTCTGGTTAACTGTGATAACCCAAATGTTTTCAGACATTGCCAGATGTTCCTTGGAGGCAACACTGTTGCTGGTTAAGAACCTCAGTTTTGGATCATGGGAGATGGAAGGGGCTGCCATTTATTGAGCACTTACTGCATGCCAGGCATGTTGCCAACACTGTCTCCCTTTCACCAACAGGAATTTTAGGATTACCCCCATTTTCAGGAAGGAGACCCCGAGGCGCAAAGAAGTAAAACTCTTTGGGCGTCTATGTCCACCTGGCAGCAAAGCCCATGCACTTCCCATCAGGTCCTACATGCAATTTTATGCAGGTTCATGGCATTTTATTTCTTTCTGTAACCAAGAAAATTCACACAGTGAGAATTAAGTTCCTTTCAAAGTTATTTTGAGGCAGCTAACATGAATCTATAACTGCAAAAGCAAACAAAACCACACCCCAAATAAAAAAACTTCTTTGCAACAACTTGTAACCATGTAAACAGAGGATTATTTTGTTGCCTGAGAAGGTTTTTCCTAAATTCTGATATAATCTGCACATGAACTTTCTCAGATTTCAGAGGAGTGGCAAAGGTCCCATGTGTAAAAGCATAATTTCCTTAAATATTCCAAAAAGAATTGCCCCATCACTTTTCTGAAAGGGTGGTACCAACATGGTTTTCAAATATATTTATAGTACATAAGCAAAAATTACATGTCTAAAATGGTATACATTTTAATGGTGCTGTTTTAATCCACTCGGTGTACAGGAAATTTGAACAGATAAAAGAACACCTTTTATTAGAGTGGTTATTGTTGTTTTTTTTTTTTTAATTGTGGGACTCCTAATTAGAAACAGAGTATGGGACTGAATCGTACAGTGTTGAGATAAATTCTTCAGGGGACCTTAATATTTTAATGCAATTAGCTTCATCTACACATGACTCCGGAGACCCGTTCCAACATTTGTTCACTTAATGCAGTTCCGTTTCTGATGCTTCATGGTTCAGATCATTAATAAGTAGTTAGATATGTCGGCCTGCTAAGTGATTTTAAGGGAGGATTTATTTGAACGCTGTCATAAGCTATCTTAGTATGTCCTAGAAAATAGTGATATAAAGCATCCTTTGCTAATAACGTCACACGAAACAACCTATGAGATAATTTTGGAGTATGTTCCTTGAAGCAAGAAAGCATATTATAAAAATGAAATGTAGGTGTTGAACGTGTCACGGTCCCTTATGAAAATATGACAGCACTTCCCATGGTAAAGTCAGCCCCAGGAATAATTTCTATTGCTGGCCCTGAGCCCAGGCTGGTGTAGCTAAACTACAGAGTGATTAGTGGGTCCGGAGCCTGTTTCTCTCTCTTTTTCCCCACTCTCTTGTTTAAGGCCCAAACTGTCTTGTCAAATGTAAGCTTCTCTTGAATAAAATCATTGTTTACAAAATTATAACCATGATTTTTTTTTTTAAAAAAAGAGAGGCACACAATCCTGCAGTTCTCAGACTTGAATGAATAGGTCTGATCAGACCACACTCAATGACTTTTCTTTCCAAGGAAATAAATGAGGAAGACAGAAAATGAAAAGCTAAAAAGCAGAGCGTTTTAGTGAAATAATAGTAGTTATATTTTAAACCATTTGAACTCTTCTTTTGTCAAGGCTGAAAGCATGGTTGTGTTTTTAAATTTCCTAATTCTAAGGTGTAGAAATTTCCCCCTCCCTCTCATGGATTTAGGAAGAACGAAATGAGTTGATGAGTCAAACACGCAGCCCACTGCTTGGCAAGTAGTAAGTGCGCAGTGTATACAGTAGATACTACTAGTTCAGGCTGTTCCAGCACAGCTTTGAACCCACTGCCAACTCAAATCTGCTAAAGTTTCATGGGAGAGAATGAAGACTTCTGGTTTGTGGTGAGCACAAACACGCACAGCCTGAAGATCATAGAGCATTAAGTACTCAATTAAGGCGGGATATTTAGTAAGGACCCGTGGAAAGGGAAGCTGACAGAGTCCACTGCCAAATTAACTGAAATTGATTCCGGGGAGGTTGGGACAATAACAATTCATTTTTATGTCAGTACGCATCAAACCTTAAAGTGCTTGGGAATCATTGGGGGATTTGGTTAATATTCTGAGCCAGCACTTTTCCCAAGTTCCCAGGTGATGCTGACCCAGCTAGTCCACTGCCCTTTGGGAAGCAAAAGTTTAGATCCGTGGTCCTCAAACTTGATCATGCCTCAGGGTCCTGGGGGACTCCTAACAACACAGAATCTTGGCTTCCATCCCCAGAGATTCAGTTATTCTGGAGTGTGGCCTGAGAGTCTGGATTTCTCCTAAGTTCCCACGTGGAGCTCATGCTACTGATCTAAGGGCTGGGTCGCACGTGGAGAAGCAGGCTTTATTTAAGAACCCCAAAGTCAGCCTGCCCCCCCCCCCCCCCCCCCCCCCGTTCCTCCTTTTGTTCCCCGCCCGTGTCCTGCACCTGCTGGATGTGTGGTCAGAGTAGCAGGGATTCTCATAACCCAGCTCCGCCCTCGGCCAGGATCCCGGGTGACCCGGGCAAGCACACACTCCTTCAGGGTCACGGGCGGGTTACTGAGTCAAGACTGCCAAAGCGCCACGGTGATGTTTTCCTTCGCCGCCCCGTCCCCCTCCCCTGCCTGCCCCAAACCCGGGGCTGAGCTCTGAGCAGCTCAATAATAATAACAAAGCCAGCAGCCGAGTGAGGCAGCTCCATTTCAAGGCAGAGTTTTTCCCGTTTAGCAATTACCTGATTTCAGAATGCGATTCACAGGTTTGCAAAACCCGCGTGTGCAAACAAACCGCCTTTCCGGAAAGATAGATAATTAAAAGCAGGCCCCCATCACGCAGAAGCGACATGAAAATTAAATGAGCGACAGTATTACGGAGTTGACTCCCCTCCCCCGCCCCCCACTCAAACGTTTCGAGGCATGTAAATTACATTTTAATAAAATGTCTACACTGGCTTTCGCATGCGCACGCGCAAGCAGCGGAGAATCTGGTTCTAATTACTTGTACTTTAGTTGAACTTTGGCGTTTCCTTTGACTTTCCTCCTAATGTATGTGAGCTGTGGGCCTTGCAATCCTGCAGTGAATCCACAGAAAAAAGAGGGGGGGAAATCCAGACCGGCTTTCTTTGGTGCCAATAAAAATGAAGCCCAACTGAATGTTTTGACGAAATGCAACACTTTGCTATTCCCCCTTAATTAGCAGAAATTACTCCCTCCCACCGGGGACCCGGAGCTCTGGGCTCAAAATTCCCCCGAGGCCATGCAGGAAATGCCTTTTGCTTTACAGCTCCTTTTTCTTTTAAGGCTCAGTTGCCCAGAGAGTACATTAAAATACTGTCTTAATCATCGAAGGTTCTAGTAAACGGACAGGGCTTTCATAATGCATGATTCCTGCCCTCCTCTAATCAGGCCCAACATAAAATCCTGGAATCTGTCAACATGTTTTAGCCAGCAGTAAATTAGCTCCCACAAAGGGAAAAAGTATACCGGGCCCACTCGCTCTTAAAAATGTTATCTGCTACTTAATCTAACCTTTAGAAAAATGCCAAGCATGTTAGGAATTGTGAAGGGAGCTATTGTTGGAGATTTTCTGTGTGTTTAAATGACACTCAGGTGTGTTGTAACAACAAGGACATTTATACTGTGTTTTCTCAGGTGAGTTAAATTCTTAAGTGTCAATTCCTTAAAACAGGCAGCAGCCTTAATATTTCTATTTTTCCTTTTTTGGGGGGGGGTGGGGGTGGGGGAGGAAAATCAACCCCCAGGATTGTGGCAATACTTAAAACTGTGTCAGGGCGAGCACTGGTATTCTATTTTGTACCGTCCAAATCTGTGAAGATTTTGTTTTGCTTTGATTTTGTTTTTATTTTGTCTGCAAACAACCTCTGAGTTTGAAGTCACTTAGGGCAGGGCTACTCAGATGCGGTCTGAGGACGGGTGAGGTTGGTGAACTGCTGCTTGCCAGTCCACAGAAATAAGTGCAGAAATTGAGAGCAAGTGTTCAGGAATATTGCTAGCAATTTGCCCGAGTAATCTGTGCCTGTCAAATCTAATTTTAAAAAGAAGTTGGAGCTCGTGTTTTGGATATCTCAGTTTTTCCTTTACTCCTTTTAATCTAGAGATTCATTTTTATTGAATTTGATCAGTCATGAGAGGTAAGAAAAAAGAAAAAAAGAAGTGCTGCTTTGCCATAGAGTCCGGAAATTTATACATACGTACACACAACGGTTCCAGGGCGATTGAAAGGCAGAGTCCCTGGCTAATTTGCCTACGAAGAAGATGTTTCTTACTTTATTTTACTGTCATAGTCAATCTTTACGTCGTGGGGATGGAGAGGTTTAAAATGTGAGCTAGGAGCTTTCATGCGTACAGCTCTGGTCCCTCTTGTTTTTCTTAAGGTTCAGCATCTTCTGTGGCAGGTGCCCAGCCGAGAGCAGCCCTCGGAGCCTCTCCGGTGCTGACGCTGCTCTGGGCAGGGAACCACAGCGCCCAGCATCCATCTCGCTGGAGTAACAGAAGTTTCTCTGACTCGGCCATTCCCTGACAAAGCAAGGCAGCCCATCTGGTTGGCAGTCTGGATACCACATTGGAGGCTGTTGCTGGGTGGGGGATGTAATAACCAAACCAAACTGAAAGAGTCAATAAGTAAGCAAAAGAAATAAAAGTAGGAGGCTTAAAGCAGATCTGAATTATTCCTCAAAACCTGCTTCCCCAAACTGAAATCGCACCAGGATGACGGGAATGCGGTTGTTTTATTGAATGACACAAGCCTCTTTTCCCCTTGGGAAGTAAAAAAACTGCTTTTTTGGCCTGCCTGAGATCGCTGAATGAGCTAATACAGAACGCATTGTCTGCTGAGCCCGCAGAGTTTTCAGGCAAAATTTTATCATTCCGTAGCCAGATTGTGCTTGCCTGGAATAAGGAACAAAATGTTTGAGGCATCTCAAGGGCATTTGATGAATCTAACTCTAATTTAAAGGGTCTAATAGATTATTGATTAAAAAACAGGATGACAGTGAACAAATTGATGACCAAACACTCTGTATCTACCTTAAATACCATAAGTGACCAGAGAAAAGGAAACCATGGGCTTCCCCCTTCCCTTTTTCCCTACTGCTCCGATTAGGGGGAAGGGCAAAAGGAGGAGGGGCTTTAATAAACTTTGCCAAAGACGATAAGAATATTTTTGCAACATTATGAAAAAGGCAAGAGATTGCATTAAGTCCAAGTCTGCTTTAGATGGCACATCCTGGTTGTAATTCTAGAACTCCTCCAGTGTGTTTGCTTGAGACTGACTTTGGTGATCAGGCTATAACCCTGAGATTTTCTTTTCTTTCTTTTTTTTCCCCCTTGCAATATTCTGTGTTCAAGGCCACATAAAGGAAATAAACGACTATAGAATATCAATATATTGATGGTGACATTTGATTATATAATCAAATACTTAATTTTTCACTGTCAGAGAGAAACTTTTTCTGAAGGTGATTATTTCTTGTCATCCATAAGACTTTTCTGTTTATGTCTGTGTGATATTCATTTATCGCATTGGTAGGATTCAAATTACAAACCAAAATAGAAGAGCCAATTCCTCCTTCAAAACACAGTCAAGTCACCTCCCCAGGAAGGCATCCTTTGATTCCTCCCAGGCCAAATAAGAGCCGTAGTCTCTCTTTCATTGTATCGGTGGTCCTAAATGCAGCAATTCGGATTCACCTGGGAGTATTTTTTAAAAGCAGGGATGCCTGGCTTCCAGCCCCACACATTCTGACACACGGGTCTGGTGGGGTGCAACCTGTGCCTCAGGAGGTTTAAAAGCTCCCCAGATGATCCTAATGTACAGCTACATTTGGGAACCACTGTAAGAATCGCATCTATTGGTTTATTCCCTATTAGGCCAAACTAATTAAGGCAAAGGGGCTGTTGGGTGCAGTGTCCACAAGACATAACGCAGTGCTTGGCGTATTGAAGGCACTCAGGGCAATACACGATTGAACACATGAACAGCCCGAGAATCCTTTGTGCCAACATGGGGAAGTTCATAGCATTACTGGTGACGTCACCGTGGCATTAATAGAAGTCCAGGGCCCCACTACTGATTGTTTGTATTTAGGACATTTTCCATTCATGACAACTTCAGGGAGCATTCTTTTGTTACAAATGACTCTCATCCTTAGGAAAAGACTTTTACCAACCTTGGGCTAATAATGTGGGTGTTTTGAGCTCCTATAAGGCCTTTGCTTTTTTGTATCATCCCCCAAGTTCCTTGGATATTATACTGTCTAAAATTTTGTTTCTTTTCTTTAGGAAGATGAAGTACTGGGCTCCTTTTCACTACATGTATTTGACGTGGCATATTTATGGAAATTACCATTCACTTTTGAAATGCGGGCCATAGCTTTGACAGCTGAATCCAGCCCTAACATAATTCTATTTACAGCTTTCTTAGACACGCCAGATTAGCTGTTCTGCACCAGAAAGGAGAACATTGAAGTACACACACACACCCCTGCTTGTTGCTTCTCTGAAGAACACAGGACTGGAATGATATTGGCACATAAAACCAATCCCACAACTTTTGTGGGCATATAGGGACAGGCTCACTTACGTTGATATTAGGAGTGTAAATTAGCACGGTCTTTCCAGAAGTCAGGTTGAATTAAAAATTAACCCCCTGCCCCCAATATTTAAATAACCAAACCCTTTGAACTAATAAGTATACTTCTGAGAATTTATCCTGAGGAAATAGAAATGTGCTGAGATTAGCTACAAACTTGTTCATCTGGAATGTTATGCAAGAAAATATTTATTGACAAGGAAATGAATTTGTGACACAAGTGAGTCAGCCCCACACAGAATCTACAGTATAATTCTACTTGAGTAAACAAACCCAAAACATTTATATACATAGAAAAAAGCGATGAAAGGATTTATAATAAATGGTAACAGTGGTTTTCGCTGAGTGAAAGGATTATGGGTGAGTTTTTATGTGTGTATTTTCTTGGATTTTTAACAGAGCAATGTTGTTTTGTCATTTTTAACAAGTCATACCATTATTACTCCCTTTGCTTTAAATGAAGCTGATTAGCCCAGTGTGGGGGAATGCTTTTGCATCTACAGCTTAGTAGCAAATAAGCTTTCCTGATGTCTCAGATGCCAGTCCTTCTGTAGAACACTTCCCACGACTGTCCCAAGCTGTCCATAGTAAGGAGTTCATATTTGCCACAAGAAATAATGCACCCAAGATTGGTGTCTTTATCCTGGACATTTTGGTTGCAACTGATGAAGACTGCAATAGATTTATCTACTAGAACCTGTAGTACGCTGATGAATTCATTCCAAGAGTCTTTTGAATTATGAAAATACTATAATTCTAGCTGATTTTATTCCAAAGAGATAATTAATTATGTCTTTAGGGAAGCAAATGAGTTTAAGAAAGCTACTTGATTTCTAATTTTATAATTTAACGACTTAGAGGGGCCTTGGAATGAGGACAGAAGGACCTCTTCCTGTTCAGGAACACAATCGTAATCAATGCAGATAAGTTCCTTGGCCTCCTAAAGCTCATATTCTAGTAGCAGGGAGAGAGATAGAATACAAAATTGTATGCAAATAAATTTTCCTAGATTTAAAAACAAATTAGTGTTTTATGGAAAATAGAACAGTAATGGGATAAAGAGTGACCTGGAGTGGGAAGAGATATTTTAATTTGAGAAGCTTCCTCTGAGGAGGCAGCATTTACTCTGAGATCTAAGAGATGTAAAGGAACCAGACAAGTGAAGATCTAGGTAAACAATTTTCCAGGCAGGGGAAGTGGTTAATGCAGTAGCCTTAAGTTGGGGTAAGAGTTTGTCTCAAGAGACTGATTAAGATCCAGTTATTTAGGACTCAGCGAATGAGGACAATGACCCGAAGGCGATGATGTTGGTGAGAGATGCAGGCCTTTACTAGTTGGCCATAGTTAGGAATTTGACTTTGATCTAATCAACGGTTATTGGAAGGCTTTAGGTGGGCAAATGAATTTTAGGTGGGGTTTGAATTTTACTTTTGGAGCAATTATCCTGGCTGCTTGTTTGAAGACTGGACCTTGGGGAGAATGTTGCAATGCAGAGGCTATTGCAGTAGGTGAGGTAAGAATGATGGTGGACCAGATTGGTGTGGTAGCAGGATTGTGAGACTGGGATGGATTAACAATGTGTTTAGGGGAACAGAGTTGATCTGACTTGCTAAAAAGTTGGCCATGGGATTTTCCAGGCAGTAGAATATATAATCTGTAAGATTATGAGCAGTGGCACAACTGAAAGTTTTATGTTGTAAGAAATATACTGTATACTGCTCAGTGATTTGCAGACTGGAACATTCTAGAACATTATTTGACAGCTGATAATGGCTCCTTTCCCATTTCCTCTCCCTTCCCCCGTTCCCTCCTCCCCCTTTTTTAGCATTCTTCGCCAGAGAGAGGAATAAGGCTAGTTCTTGCTTTGACGTTAAACATAAACCTGGAGGATAGTTGTGGTAGAACCTCAGATATTAAGTTCTGTGAACTCTTGCTTCCCATGTGATTTTGGTGGTTAGATAAGAAAATGGGGTTATGCTTTCTTTAATCTAGAATAAAGAGCTACTTGACTTAGAAATGAGCTTTGTCACTGGGCCACCATTAGGCTCAACCCTACTGTTTCCCAACATTAAGTGTACATTTGGCCACCTGGGAGATCTTCCAAAATGCAGATTCTGATGCCATGGGCCTGAGCTGGGACTTGATATGATATTTTCTGATGAGCTCAGAGATGCCGCTGCTGATGATTGAGGGCTGGTCTCTGAGTATTAAGGCCTTACTATTATTGTTACTAATGAAGATCAGTTATGGCCACATGCTCAAGGCACTTGCCATACACTTTTTGAATGGCTGATTTGGCCATTTTCTTCCTTTTTCCTAAGGAAGTTTACTTTTGGTTAAATGAATGATGGGGTCAAACAAGCCATTCCAGAGTCTCAGAGTCAGAAACTGGGGAAACCGAAGCATAAAGAGCCTGGGGTTGGTGGAGTAAAGCTCAGTATTTATGGCCCGGTCCGGAGTCTGCCCTGTGTGAGCTTGGACTAGTCACTGCCCTCCTCTGACTTTCAGTTTCTCATGAGGGTAAATGGTTCAAACATCACAGACTTCCCGGTGCTGTGGTGAACATCCAGTGGGGGAGACGCATGAGATTGTTTTGGGAATCTAGAGCACCACGTAAATGTCAGCATTACCTCTGCCTGATGACAATGACAACTGTCACTACTGGCTTATCCCCATCAGCGTTATTGCTGGATATGAGGCAGAGGCGCGTGAATTCGCCCTAAAGGAAAAGAAATGAACCTAAATACATTTTCTCTCTTTTCCTCTTCCTCTCTCTCCCCTGTCTCCTTTGTAGCAATTGAAACACAAAGTACCAGCTCGGAGGAACTCGTCCCAAGCCCTCCATCTCCACTCCCTCCCCCGCGCGTTTACAAGCCCTGCTTCGTCTGCCAGGACAAATCATCCGGGTATCACTATGGGGTCAGCGCCTGCGAGGGGTGCAAGGTGAGTACCCACGCCTCTGGGCCCAGTGAGCTCTCCTTCTTGATGTCCTCTCTGGAGATAGCCTAACCAGTGCCAAAAGGGGCTGCTTTGCTTTCAGTCACATCTCAGGTCAGCATGGTATGCTGGGCTGTATTTCGTGGTTTGCATTTTTTCCTTATACATCTTCGGTTTAAAATTCTTAGGCTTCTGAAAATGACTGATTGGGGCCACCTGTTCTAGGCCCCGTCTCCACCTGCCATCCCCCTGTACGCAACAGCTCTTTCCAGGTAATGAGAATCTTTTGAAGGAGAACTGAAAGGCATCATCCTGTTTCTCTTTAGAACATGCCGTCTGGTGTCTTTGTAGTTTTATTTTATTTTTAAATATGACTGATGGTCCACTGAATCAACTTGCGGAGATTCCAAGGTTGAAATTGGGATTTATCTCCTGGCTGTTTTCTCAGCCCTGTGGCCTTTGAATTACAGTTTGATTTTCAGCCTGTAGGGACTTGCTACTGTATGTGTGTCATAAATTCAGGGGAGTTGGATTTAAAATTCCAGCCTTCAGAGTACTGGAGGCTGAACATGTGTCAAAGAGTATATGGCTGCTTTGAATCAAGTCAGACAACTGTTATCTATTCCAATGGGTTTAATTGAGTGCAACAGCTTTCTATTTTAGAGAGAAAAGAAACAAAGAATGACTTAATAGGAAAACTCAACTCATCAATAGGAAATTTCTCAGAGGAACTATGGCTGTCTTGAGCCAGCCCTTCCCTAGATATACAACTTCTTTAAGCTCTCTCTGGATGGTTGTTCAGATCTGTTGTTTGTACAGCTAAATTGCACGATTCATTTGCAGTTGTTCACATGTTGGAAAAATATTACAGGTGCTCCGACAGCATTTTGTATTTGACCTATAAGAGTTAGCATGTATCGCTACTTCATGTGTTAGTTACTGTTGTGTAACAAACCATCCCCAAACTTAGAAAGACAGCTTTTTACTTAGCTTACAATTCTGTGGGTCATCGATTTCGGCCAGGCTCATCTGGGTGGTTCGTGGGTCTTAGGTGGGTAGACCGCTTGTATCTGTGGTCAGCTGCAGTTTAGCTGATTTGTTTGCTTCAGGGGGGTTCTGACTGTTGCCAGGAGGTAGGCGCATAAACTCAACTACTTCCTAGGAGTGCGGAGTCACACCACAAGGGGAGTGGATATGAAGAGAGGAAATTTGGGGACATTTTTGCATCCAGTCATCCACTCTGTGTGTATTATCGCCTGCGAAGTAGGTATAGGCACTAGCTGTATTTCCTAGCAATTCATACAGAGTCTGGCATACAGGAGGTGCTTGACGATGAGGGTTGAACAAATGCATTTATATATCTTTCAGCCCTCCCAGTAGTTACATGAGTTTTTTCTTCTTTCAAATCATTTGGATAAACATGTGTATTATTTTACAGAGTAAGGCCAGCTTTTGGAAATTCATTAAAGACTTACATCATCTCTCTGCCTTTGGGATTACAGTGGTTGTTTTAAAGACTTTGCAAAAAGCCTTTTCTTCCAATAGCTTCAGATATGATCGTCAGAAAAGTTTCCAGGGAAACCAATTGGCAGCTGGATAAAAAGCAAAATGCTTGTGCATCTAGCTATAGCTTTATTATTGGTAACCCCTAGCTGAACTTGTTTAAATTTATCTTGGGATTTGGGAAAGCTTCAATGGAATACCAGTTCACTTTGTCCATTTGTTGTACAATATATAAATAAATCATTTTCTAATGCTGATTTGAAAGTCAAAGGAAATACTCTTTTATTTCAGAAAACTTTTAAGTCATCTCATCCAGAAATTTTAAAGAATATGCTATAACTCAGCTTACCTGCTTTTATGATGTCCTGGGGAAAGACATTATCCAACATGACTCCTCTTGGGGCAGATGCCAGGAGCTCTACATATTAAACGTTTCACACTCTGTACAGTAACTGTTTTAATCAACTCTTAGCTAATTCCTTGACCTCTTGTTTTAATTTGGGATTCTGACTCTTCAGGAAAAACCCCAACAAAAACAAAACCCATACCAGCACAAACAACTTTGATAAACTCAGTTAGGCAGCCTGGAGTCATATTATGGTACTTCTTTGTTACTGAGACATAAACCCAGTAGAGTCAGATGAGTGTACCATCTATTTGTCTAATTCGATAGTTTTTGAATTGAGGATGGGCCTCGGAACATGTGGATTGCCTTGCCCCCTGGTTGTTGAGAAGGACTGCTTAACATTTTGGCTTGTTGGAAAAATACAGTGGTAAAATTCGCAAAACTGGAAGATATGAGAAGGTGAAAGCATAACACAACAACTAAAGAAAGAGAAATATAATTTTTGTTGTCATTTTGTAAAGTCACCAATGCCATGTAGACTTTATTGTATAAAAAAACAGAAAATTTAAATCGCTGTAGTTCTATGCTGCAAGAAAACTGTTAAAACTTAGTTTTTCTATGAATAAGTATGACTGTTATTTTTGTTGTTTGATTTTCTTTGAAAATAAAACTGTATGCTGGATACTGGTTTTAACCTGCTTTTTAAATTTAATTATCTGTTGTGACCAAAATTTAAGCAATGCATAGTTTCTATGCTTATATCATTAACATAGTGGTTTATAGTCATGTCATAGTATATTTAACCCACTGTTGTTGAACAATAAAGGTGCCTCCTACTTTTTCTATATTATGAACAATACTTTAATGTAAAGCCTTTAAGGATATCTCTGATAACTTCCTTAGGATAAATTGTTGGAAGAGGAATTTCTTGGTCAAAGGCTTTATATATTCTTAATGCTTTTAATACATATTGCCAAAATGCTCTCTGGAAAGGGTATATCAATTTAAGGGTATATCTGGTAGTCTAAAAATCTAATCTTATTGGTGACTATCTATTAGGAATTTTTCCCTTATGATACTTAGATGATGAATCAAGAAGCACCTTCTTTTCTGGAATTCTTCCAGTGTTTCATTTGATTGGTCGCAGTGGGCCCCATGCATGATACCATTTGTGCTTCTGGCAGATGCACCGCCCTGAGTGACCTAGAAGGGCTGGAGATCAGAGCTTACTACTCTGGGCTGGAAGCTGCAGCTTTAGAGCAGGCCTCCCACACAGAACCCAGTGTGTGTGTGTGTGTGTCTGTGTGTGTGTGTGTCTGTGTGTGTTTTGTTTTTCAAGAAACAGTGTCTGTGGTGATTTCTGCCAGTCATGATCAGGATGGCATTATTGACTATTGCTTTGGGAAAGAACCAGCTGCCTTCCTAGGGACCAGGTGGCAGTCTCAGCCTCGGCTTGCAGCCATACGGTGGTGGTCAGAAGTACGTGAGAAGGTTGGAGTCCACCACTGGGAATGGCCAGTGGCTGCTGAATTGACACAGCCTGTCTCTGGCAATGTCACCAGTAGTCTCACCCTAGAAATGCCCTATTTGGAGAATTTCCAGTTGAGGATGGCCATTTTTGAAGGGAACAAAGACTACGTAAAATGAAAATGCAGTGTGGTTAGCCAAGAAGATTTAACAGTATGAAGTAATAAAGCTGACGATCTTATATCTTGAGGAATTAATTCACTGTTTATTGTTATGGTTTATATCAATTTTGGACTCAAAATATTTTACATTTCCCTCTTGGTAGCTTTCAAAGAGTATGGGGTGGAGAGTGAAGATACCAGGGCTTGAATCCCAGCTAAGCTACTTACTAGCTTTGTGATTTCAGCAGCCCTTTTCATTCTCTCTGCCTCTGTTTCCTTATCTGAAAAATGAAGATAATAATACCACCTACCTCATAACGTTGTGAGAATAAAACAAGTTACAATATATAAAGCATAGAGAACAGTACTCAGCACATGATAAGTGGTATATGTTTAATTATTGCTAGTGTGATTAGTAACTTATTACAATGATTTTCACATGCAGTAATTAACAGCAGTTATAATTTTAGTACCCTTTTTTGTGACATTTTTCAGCAGCTTGCCGTTTCTTTACATATAAATAAACATTGTCTCTTTCCTTTAAGACTCAGGTCAAGACTCAACCTGTCTTGGGAATGTCTTCCAGTGATTCTACTGCAGGGGTTGGCAAATTGTTTTTGTAAAGAACCAGTTAGTAAAAATTTTAGGCTTTGCAGGCCAGACAGACTCTATCACAACTACTCACCTCTGCCATTGTAGCATGAAAGGAGCTATAGATAGTATGTAAACAAGTGAGCATAGCTATGTTCTGATAAAACTTTATTTAACAAAGCAGATTTGACCCATGGCCTGTAGTTTGATGACTTCTGCTCTAGTATATGGTAATATGGACATATTACCTTCTCAGACTTTCTAACCCCAGAAACTGGTGGCGCAAAGCAGTCATGACCAGGGTGGCAGGCCAGCAGGTTTAGTGGACTGTGGGTCTGGGACTGCTGTTCTTCCCCTCCCCACTGCTGAAGGGGGTTGATGGCCACCTGTCCTGTGCTCCATGGCTTGGGAACTTGAAAACTCCTCCTGCCCTGTCATTCATCTACCCCTCATTCACACTCAGCTCTACTTCGTTATCCAAGTCATAGAAATGAGCAGTTTCCCCATAAAGGGAGCTACTTCCAGAAACAGCTTGCATCCAACTTTGGAGAGGCGTGTGGCATGTATTCTATGAACTGCTATATCATTTAGCTTTTCCTCCTTTCTTACCATGCCAGTGTTCAGTGACTTATAGCAATAGTTGTGTATTGTAATTGTAATTGTAATTGTGTTGTTACAATTCTGGGCAAGTCTTTTTGTCCAGGCTAGCTTGGTTTGGGCTGGATGATCCAGGGTGGCCTCACTCACATGACTGGGCCCTTGGCTGGAGGACTGGATCCTCTCTCTATGTTCTCACTCATCATCCATCAGGCTAGGCTGGCTTTGTTCACCTCGTGGTGGAAGAGTTTCGGTCTGTAGGAGAAGGCAAGCACCATGGCTGAAAGGCCTTTCAGCCTCTGCTTATATCATGTTTGCTAATGTCCCATTGGCCAAGACCGTAGTCTATGGATGGAGAAATAGACTCCACCTCTTAAGGGGAAAAGTGACAAAGTCATACTGCAAAAGGAGGTAAGTCCATTAGCACTGGTTTTCAGTTGTATACTGTCTTCTATTATTCCTAAGTTTCATGTGTAGGTTATTTTGACAACTAGATTTACTCATTCAGTTATCCTTCAGCATGTGTTTATTGAACGTATACTAAGTTTCAGGACCTATGCCAGGTGCTGGAGATAAAACGGTGAACAAGAAGACAAGGTCCTTACCTTCTCAGAATTTACTGTCTTGTACAACGGGCAGATAAACAATTGAAGAATGCAAAATTGGAAGGAAATGAAAAGAATGATGTAATACAAAATAATTGGAAGGGATCTGATTTGATAGGGATCAGCTGAGATCTCATGGCTGCGAGGGAGAAGCCAACTGTGTGAGTAGTGGAGAAAAGCAATTTGGCCTGGAAACCAAACATTCATATCCTATGGCCATTTCCACCTCCCCTTACCATATCCATTAACATATCTGTGCTTCAACAAATCTGCAAAATGAAAGTGAATTCACAAGTTTGAATCCAATCCCACACAAAAATAAGCCTCAAAACAGTGAACCCAGCAGTCACACTGATTTCCTGTTAGGGAAGGTTCTTATAGAGTAGGAGACCCTGATGTTTGCAAATGCAGGTGTGGAGTAGGGGGATAAGGAAAACTCCCTTGTTGAGTGTCTGCTCTACACCAGACATTTGGAAATTTTATATTCATTTATCATTTAATTCTCACAACAACCCTGCAGGGTAGGCTTTTATGACCCCTAATTTATGGACAAAGAAACTGAGGTTCAGAGAGGTTAAGAAACTTGACCAAAGTCACACAGCCAGCCTTTGACAGAGCTGAATTTGGAATTCTATGCGTGATAGAAAATACCCCAGTGTAATAGAGAAGGTAGAAAGTAATGGTGTGTTTTGGTCTCGATTGAAGGTTTCTCATTTTTGGGGTTTCACGGGCCAACAAATTTAAAACTAAATTAAGCAGGGCATTTAAAAAAACAAACAAAACTGTTGCGATTATTTCATCAAAGAAATGATATTTTTAGAACAAATTATAAAGGAGAAAGGACTTAGACGGCAATCTTTTCCGAGAAGGGATAGTTAACACAGGCAGACTTGAAATGCTGCTTTGTCTCTGTTCTTTCTACTTAGCCAGGGGTGGGTGAAAAATTCTTATCCATAAGCCAATATTTGGGAGCCCCTGTCCACACACACTGCAGAAGCCCCCAGGTGAGGCTGCACGCTGCCGTTGAGATGGCCTTCCCCACAAGGATGCAAGAGGATTCACTGGGTAAAGGTGACACAGGTGGTCTTTCTACCAAAAGCAGTCTTTAAAAGTTCAAACTCCCTTAATCCCTCAGGGAAGGGAGACCCTCATCTTCATGATAGTGTCTGGCCGTTGGGACTTTTTTGCCTGGCAGAGAGCTCTTAGAATGTTCAAGTCACAGAGAAGTTTGGCAGTCAGGAAAATGGATGTCTGCACTTAATTTTAGAACTTCTATTAAATACTACAACTGTGCTTAGTGATTTTATTTGACCAAGGTCATTAAAGGCTACTTTTTTTTTTAAATTGGCGTGGGTAAACATCAGCATTATGCACTGTTTGGAGAACATTCTTGGATTTGCCCACCCTGATAGTTGCTTCTGTTGATGGTTTGCTATGGCATTGACCCCAGGAACAATATAGCATGCTGAAAATAATAACCAAAAAAAGGACTATATCTGTGTGCTGTTATAGCTAATACGCTGAATTAGGAAACCTGCCATCGAGTTCATCGTTAGAGTCTTTGAACCATACAGAGTAGGCCCATTTATAGTCCAAAGATACTGTTTTGCATGGTTATGATTGACCAACATTGAAAAATGTTTTATTCCCTCATTCATCAGACAGTTATTAGCACCTTCCATGAGCTGAGTTTTGGAATATAGAAAAATAAAGATTTTTTTGTATATTTTGCTCACACTTGTATCCTAATACCTGGAAGAAACATAGAACAGTGCCTGTCAAATAATAGGTACATAATAAATATTTGTTTAATGAATGAATGAACAAATCAGCAAGGAAACAGGCACAGTTCAGTGTGCCATGCACTCTGACACTTACAGTGTTGGGGAGATACAGAGAAGGCACCCCAATTCCTCTGACACATTCAAGGAAGGTTTTATAGAATAGATGAACTTATAGATGTGTAAGCATTTTCTAGATGATGAAGGGGAGAAGAGTAGTCCAGACAAAAGTTGAAAGCGGAACCAGAAGAGAAGGAAATGTAGAATAAAATAATATGAAGAAGTATATGGAAAAATGGAAATTATCCATTCTGTGAACATTTATTTTGCATATCCCTTGGCAGGCAACTTATGGATCAGGAAGATTCTAAATTAATTCATCAAAAGGACTCATTAAATAAAATTTACTCATCAGAGCCTTCTCTGGAATTCCTAGGTTAGTCTTTTTTTACTTTCTGTTGTTGTCCTTTATAGCACTTAGCACAACTGTAATTAATCTATTATTTATGAAGTAATTTTTTAAATAGCAGTCTCCCTGATTAGACTATAAACTTCAGGAGGGCTAGGGCTGGTCTCCCTTGTTGCAACTTTATTACCAATGTCTAATACAGTTCTTGACATATAGTAGGGACTCAATGCATATTTATATTTATCATAAATTATATATTATTAATGGTAATATAATAATATGAGATCTAATTATGTGGTAGTACATAAAGATAATCATATACATTCTATTTAATTATATAATATTATAATATAATAATATGAGATCTAATTATGTGATACTACACACAGAATAATTTTATACATTCTATTTAATTACACAATGAATTGCATCAATTATATAGGCTTTGTGATGATATAGTCATGTAAACTTTTAGGAAGTTTTATAAAATCTTAGGGTGGCCAAAGTCCTGTTCCTTTTCTTAGTAATTTTGGCTCTGTACCTTAGAGTTAACTGTTCACTGCAAAATATTTTTTTATTCTCTTTGGTATTTTCTTCAAGCAACTCTTAAGGACTAACTGAAATGATATACTCAAGAATACTGTGGGTCTTCAGTCCTTTAAAGAAAATAAGAATCTCAACATCTAGAATACACCTCCATATCTAGAAACATCAACATAACTGAAATCACATTCTAGCTTTTTCTAGTAATAGTTCTTAAAGAAGGAGAAAACATTTATTTATTCTCTTGGACAGATTTATTCTAAATTGTGAACAAGTTATTTTGGATTGGAAAAGCAGGAAACTCTTTATCTTCCTTTGCTTCTATCAATAAACAGAAAATGAAAAGTGAATCCTGAATTAGTCTGTAACCTTGCATTTTTTTTCTCCTGAAGACTTGGGTGCTATAGTGATTTAATTTGGGAATTTTAAATGGTTTATAT
This sequence comes from Tamandua tetradactyla, assembly GCF_023851605.1. Taxonomy (NCBI): domain Eukaryota; kingdom Metazoa; phylum Chordata; class Mammalia; order Pilosa; family Myrmecophagidae; genus Tamandua; species Tamandua tetradactyla. Next base: position 62,674,380 of record NC_135341.1, on the reverse strand, counting down.
GTTTTTTAATGGTTAAAAGTTCAGAAATGCTTGTTTAAATGACTAAAATTCATAAATGCTTGTTAAAAAATGGACAAACTTTTGACTAAATGGATGAAGAAAAAAGAGAGAGGCCCAAAATAATTAGAATAAAAAATGAAAGGGGGTGTATTAGTTAGGGTTCTCTAGAGAAACAGAATCAACAGGGAACACTTGCAAATATAAAATTTATGAAAGTGTCTCACGTGACCATATGAACACAGAGTCCAAAATCCACAGGGCAGGCTGCGAAGCCGATGACTCCAATGGATGGTCTGGATGAACTCCACAGGAGAGGCTCACCAGCCAAAGCAGGAATGCAACCTGTCTCCTCTGAGTCCTCCTTAAAAAGCTTCCCATGATTGCATTTAGCATCACTAATTGCAGAAGACACTCCCCTTTGGCTGATTACAAATGGAATCAGCTGTGGATGTAGCTGATGTGATCATGACCTAATCCTATGAAATGTCCTCATTGCCACAGACAGACCAGCGCTTGCCCAATCAGATGAACAGGTACCACAACTTGGCCAAGTTGACACCTGTCCCTAACCATGACAGGGGGCATCACAACTAACCCCACAGAAACAAAAAGAATTATAACGGGATACAATGAACAACTGAACACCAACAATTTAGATATCCTAAGTGAAATGGAAAAATTCTTAGAAGCACACAAACTTCCTACACTGACTCAAGAAGAAATAGAAAATCTTAAAAGACCAATAAAAAGTAAAGAAATTGAGTCAATCATCAAATACCTCCCCAAAATGAAAAGCCCAGGAGCAGATGGCTTCTTTGGTGAATTTTCCCAAATATTCCAAGAAAATTTAACACCAGTCTTGCTCAAATTCTTCCAAAAAACTGAAAGGGAAAGAACACTCCCTAACTCATTCTATGAGGCCAGCATCACTATGTTGTTTGAAAGGATGTATGGATCCTGGAAAAACCATGTTTTAATCAAAATCCCATTTCATAAAGGCAGAATAGTCCCTATTCAATACTGTATGTTTGTAACTGTAATCAGATCATCTCCCTGGAGATGTGATTTAATCAAGAGTAGCTGTTAAGCTGGATTAGGTGACACATGTCTCCACTCATTTGGGTGGGTCTTGATTAGTTTCTGAAGTCCTATAAAAGAGGAAACATTTTGGAGAATGAAGGAGATTCAGAGAGAGCAGAGCTGAATGACATAGCCATGAGAAGCAGAGTCCACCAGCCAGCGACCTTTGGAGATGAAGAAGGAAAATGTCTCCCAGGGAGCTTCATGAAACAGGAAGCCAGGAGAAGAAGCTAGCAGATGATGCCATGTTCTCCATGTGTCCTTCCACTTGAGAGAGAAACCCTGACCATGTTCACCACGTGCCCTTCCACTTGAGAGAAAAACCCTGAACTTCATCAGCCTTCTTGAACCAAGATATCTTTCCCTGGATGCCTTAGATTGGACATTTCTATAGACTTGTTTTAATTGGGACATTTTCTCGACCTTATCTTTCCCTGGATGCCTTAGATTGGACATTTCTATAGACTTGTTTTAATTGGGACATTTTCTCGACCTTAACTTGCAATTTATTAAAGTCCCCTTTTAAAAAGCCATTCTTTTCTTGGTATATTGCATTCTGGCAGCTAGCAACTAGTACAATCACCTTCATACCAAAGCCAGATAAAGATACGACAAGACAAAATCCTTTATGCAGATAGATGCAAAATACCCCCACAAAAATATTAGCAAACCAAATTCAATAGCACACTAAAGGAATTGTACACCATGATAAAGTGGGGTTTATCTCAGATATGCAAGGGTGGCTCATCACTAGAAATTTAATTAATGTAATGCACCATATTGATAGAATGAAGGAACAAAGCACAAGATCATCTCAATTGACTTAGAAAAACATTTGACAAAATCCAACACCCCTTCTTGATAAAAATGCTTAGAAAACAAGGAATAGAAGGAAAACTCTTCAGCATGATAAAGGGCATATATGCAAAACCCTCAGCTAACATACTCACTGGTGAAAGACAGAAAACTTTCCGTCTAAGATTAGGAACAAGACAAGAATGTCCACTGTCACCACTGTTATCCAACATTGTACTGGTAGTTCTGGCCACGGCAATTAGGCAAGAAAATGAAATTGAACAGGCAACCAAATTGGAAAGGAAGAGTGTAACTTTCCCTATTTATGGACGACATGATCTTATACATAGAAAATCCTGGAGTATCTACAACAAAGCTACTATAACTAATAAGTGAAGTCAGCAAAGTGGCAGAATATAATATCAACTTGCAAAAATCAGTAATGTTTCTCTACACTATTAATGAATAGACAGAAGAAGAAATCAAGAAAATAAAATCCATTCACAGTAGCAACAACAACAAAAAAATCAAATATCTATGAGTAAATTTATCCCAGTATGTAAGGCATTTGCACCAGAAAAACTACAAAACTGTTCAAAGAAAACTTAAATGAATGAAAGGACATTCCTTGTTCATGGATTGGAAGATTAAGTATCATTAAAAAGTCAGTTCTTCCCAAAGTGCTTTACAGATTCAATTTAATCTCAAAAAAATTCCAGCAGTCTTCTTTGCATAAATGGCAAAGCCAATCCTCAACTTTATATGGAAGGGGTAAGGGCCCTGAATAGCCAAAACCATCTTGACAAAGAAGAAGGAAGGTGGAGGACTTACACTTCCTGATTTTGAAACTTACTACAAAGCCATAGTAATTAAACAGTATAATACTGGCACAAGGGCAGGGGTATAGACCAATGAAATAAAACTGAGAGTTCGGAAATAAACCATCACACCTATGGCCAGCTGATTTTGATAAGGGTGCCAAATTCTTTCAATGGGGAAAGAAGAATCTCTGCAAGAAATGGTGCTAAGAAACCTGGATATCCATGAGCAAAAGAATGAAGGTGAACCTGTACCTCACATTATATGTGAAAATTAAACCTATGAAATTTCTAGGCGAAAACATAGGGAAGCATCTGAAGAATCTTGCATTTGGGAATGGCTTTTTAGACTTTATACCTAAAGCAAGAGCAAAAAGAGAAAAAAATAGATAAATGGGGATTCATTAAAATTAAAAATTTTTGTGCATCAAAGTAAAAAGATATCCTACAGAATGGGAAAAAATATTTGGGAATCACATATCTGATTGTGTAAAGAACTCCTATAACAAAAAGACAAATAACCCAATCAAAAATAGGCAGAGTTCTTGAATAAGCATTTCTCCAAAAAAGAGATACACATGGCTAAAAGGCACATGAAAGCATGCTAAATATTAATTAGTCATTAGGAAAAGGGAAGTCAAACCCACAATGAGATACCATTTTACACCCACTAGAATGGCAACTCTTTAAAAAATAAAAACCACAGAAAATTACAAGTGTTGGAGAGGATTAGAGAAATAGGAACACTCAATTGTTGATGGTGGGAATTCAAAATGGTGTGATAGCTGTGGAAAACAGTTTGGTGGTTCCTCAGAAAGTTAAGTATAGAGGTGCCATTTGACCCATCAATCCCACTTCTAGGTATATAACTCTAACTAAATGAAATTAGGAACTGAAATAGTTATTTTCACAGTGATGTTCATAGAGAACAATTGCCAAAAGAAGGAAGCAACCTTGGATGAACAAAATGTGGTATAGACATAGAATGGAATGTTACTCAGCCATAAAAAGAAATGAAATTTTGATATATGAGACAACATGGATGACCCGTGAAGACTTCATTTTGACTGAAGCATGTGGGGCACGATAGGACAAATCTTGTATGATTTAACTGATCTAAAATAATTAGAATAAGTAAGTTCATAGAGTCAGAAAGTAGAATAAAGTTTACTGGGGATGAACTGGGTGGGGTGGTTGGAGATTGATAGTTTGTGTTTATTTGATACAGAATTTCTGGTTGGGGTGGTGGGAAAGTTTTGATAATAGACGGTGGTGACGGTAGCACGACATTGTGAATATAATTAACACCACCAAATTATATATTTGAATATGGTTAGAGGGGAAAATTTAGGTTATATATATATATTACTAAAATAAAAATTTTAGGGGAAAAAAAAAAGAAACCTGGACCTGGGATTGTGTACATCATTGGCAATAACTAGGTACGTGACCAAACCCAACTGCATAGGATTTTGGGAGATGTAACCTAGCCATGTGCCCAGGTATAAACCTGTTACTATCAAAAGAAATAATGAATGGGTGGAGGATTAACAGCTTCTGCCATAGGCTTTTGATTTGATTCTCATAACACTTGGAGAAGTAGATGCAATAGGTTTCATCCCCTCCTTTGCACAGATATGGAAATTAAGAGTTTCTAAGACCAAGTTCTCCTGTCCTTAACCTTGATTGGCAGTATGATTGGATTGCTGAAATGGCTCCTGTGAAAACCTCTTTGGATACATCTTTACACTTACTCTTTCACTGAATCTTATCAAACTATCTTTTCAAAGCCTATGATTCTAAATATGTCCATATTCCTAGTATCTTCTGTTCAGATGGCTTGAGACTGCGAAAGCCTTCTAATTATGGTTGTATCTTTATCGTGGATTGGATTCTAATGTCCACAAGAAAAATCACATGTAGCCAAAATGATCCCTGAAAAATCCCTCTGGAAAGCAAATAGTTGGAGATTGCCATGTATCTCTCATGAATATCTGCAAAGCCAGTTCTTCCTCCAGCTTCGGAAGTAGATTCCTGTTCCCTCAGAGAAGCACCCAGTGAAACAGGCATTTTCTATTTTTATGTTATACTAAGAATAAATATCCTTAAGCACAAGTATATACCAGGACAACACAACACTTGTGGCATGGAAATCACACATCCTTCTAGATAGTTCCTTGTTACCGAGTTTCTCCTCCCTTAATGATTTCTTTGGGGTTGGAATTTCTCTTGTTCCTTTTATAAACTATATCATGTTCGTTTGTTTGTTTGTTTTTGAGGCAGGGCAGGGGAAAGGTTCATTTTTTTCCTTCAGAAAGAAGACTAGATGTGATATATGGAAAAGCATAGCTAGAATGGGACATATTTTGTTCTGTGGACCCTAGACTCATGCCTGAAAAAAATCTAAAGAGGGGAATAAAAATCTGTGCACATATTCGATCTGTACAGAGCCAGCATTGTCTCGGGCGAAGGGCAAATGCTGGGGTTCTGGCAGCCATGCCCCATTAGAGCCTTGTTCCTTGTTCCATATTGAAAAGATGACATTCCTTTGCCTGCAACGTCCTGCCCAGATTTCTGGCACCAGTTCTGCGGCCAGCACTGCTGCCTGGGGCATTTTTGTTTGGGTTAGTTTTGTTTTATTTCCAAAGCAGCAAAGTGCAGGCTGCCCAAGTGTACAAGGTAGAGCTGTTTTCATAGAGCTGGTCTTCAAACTTGTCAGTGCAGTGAGGTGGCCTGTCTGCCAGGAAGACTGCTTCCTATTCATACTGTCAGGTTGAGAGGAGGCGTATATAATAAATTCAACTTATTAACTTGTTGTCATGTTCCTGAGCCAGCTCTTCGGTTTTAACATGGGCCCCCTTCTCCCTCTCAAGACTTTATGTAATGCTTCATTTATAACAGAGATTAATGGATTTGTAAAGTAAATATTCCAATAAGGAAAAACAAAATCTTCCGTGACCTACTCATTTCTGCCAATATAGTGGCTTTTTCGATGTGTAGGAAAGAAAAAATCCCTTATGTTAGCCGAATCTCTGAACTGGAGTGTGTAAAATATACTTCTCAAGTTCTACGAGTCTTAAGATAATGAGCAGTAAAAATTCTGAGATTGTTTAGTGAGAGGGAGGATACTCTGGTTTTATAAAGGAAACCATGGTTAAACAAATTTGGAGCAACTATAATGATCAAATGGCGTTAGTTTTCCTCTCTGCTTTTGAATCTGAAAATAGCATTCTAAGTGCACAGTGTCATCATTCATACGGGACTGGCAATTCCCCCAAATCATGAAAATTATCCCTATTAATCACTCAGTGGGGAGATTCTGATTGCTCCTCAGGGAAATGAGAATTTTAGTTAGGCTCTCACTTCTGTGTACAGTACTCAAATTGTGGAGGAGCTGTGCAATGTCTGGGGATGTTGAGAGTGTGGGCATACTTTTAGCCAAAAAGTACTTTCAAAGCTGCTGCCCTAGTTTGTACTATTCCGCATTAATATAAATAATTAGTTTCAGAATAATAGAATTTTTTTTGTGTGTAGGGGGTGGGATCACGGTTTTTATATTTAGATAGTTTCTGGGGTCATGTCCTTATGCATTAAATATTCCTTCAACTGGCTGGGCCTCTAATCTACCAAATGTATAATTCCAGTACTCCATAAACTGTCTTTTGATAGCCTCTATTCCATTTGAGCATGCATACGTCATATTGATGAGCTCATCAAAAACGTTAAGCTAAAATGTTTGCCTACCTTTCAGTATATTTGTTGTGTTGAATTGTGATAGAAAAAGCATGCGAGTAGTCAGTCCAATGTCAGAAATTATGGGAGAGGGTATCAGAAGTTAAGGGATTCCTCTAACTTGGAACCTCAGTGGTTCTTTCTTTGGTTAGGTGCCACATTAAGTAGGTGGTTCGTTCACAGGAGCCCCTTAGGAAAAATAGGCTTCCTTATGTGCTAGAAAGTCTCATGAAAGAATAGAAATGCACATCTTTAAGTACTAGACAGTCTCATGAAAAGCAGGTGGGAGCTGAGACAGGCTGAAGGAACAATGGGTTCTCACTTCCCATCTCGCTGTACTGCAGGGCATGGTAGCAGTAAGGTAAGTGGCAGGTGGACATTTGGCTGCCACTCAGCTTTCATCCACTGTGAATTTTTGCTTCACAGGTAACTGAGAAAAATGAAGTTCACCTCGGATGTGCGTAATGTCTGAGGCCACAGAGAGAAGCAAAAGCAAATCAGAAGATCCACATGAACCCAGGCTCTGCTAGCTGAGCTCCCAGAGAGGTGGTCTTGAGTTCAGGCCCCTGCTTTCACCTAGCTTGTATCAGATCATATGATTATCAGTATATCGATTCTGGGCCATGGAGAGAATTTTATTTTTACTAAATCTGATGTGAGACACTCTACTCTAGTCCCTGCATTTCCAGTGTGCTCTCTGCCAAGACAGTTATTTATTCCTTTTTGGGAGAGCTATTTCTGGGCATGGTCAGGGTGCTGAACTCCCATTGACATGGACGGAAATTCTCTTTGGCCCCAGCTTAGTAGTTGTCTATGGGCCTTTAATTACACCCTCTGGCAAAGGAGAAAGAGCGCTTGAAACGTGCATAAATTTCTGTACATATTTCCAAGGCTGGGCTGTTTAAAAAAAAATGCTGTATGTCTTCTTTTTTTTCTACTTTGAACTTGGACATGGATTTTTGAGAAGTACAACATGTCAAGGGAAGGGCAATGAGAAAATATGCAGGGGTATTTACTTAAAAATTACTCAGTGAATCCATCGTAAAACCACTCATTGGTTTTAGTCTGGTGTATAATAGAGATAAGAGGGATTTTTATTATATTTTGAGTGGTTGTTATTTTTTAAAAATATCAATCTGGGGGCGGGCCGCGGTGGCTCAGCGGGCAAAGTGCTTGCCTGCTATGCCGGAGGACCTCGGTTCGATTCCCGGCCCCAGCCCATGTAACAAAAACGGAGAAACAGAATACAATAAAACAAGAAAATGTTTAAAAATGTTTCCCTTTCTTCCTTCCTTCCTTCCTTCTATCCTTCCTTCCTTCTCTCTGTCTTTCCTTTAAAAAAAAAAAAAAAAAAAAAAAAAAAATATCAATCTGGTTTTGCATTGGTGTGTTATGTCATCCGTGCCCATCTCTGGCCATGAATTTTGTTCTCCTTTTCTACACTTCAACTAAAATTAAAACCCCAAAAGTTATTTATTATTTACTTTGTATTTAAAATGAAAACAAGTGAAATGTGCTAAATTTTTGTGCATATCCTTGTAAACAAGTAAGTACATACAATGAATTTTTAAAATACTGAATTTCATGGATTTTAAGGAGATCCATAGACTCATGGAAATGTTTTTTGGTGGCCTTCAGTTGTTACTTGGTTAGGCAGAATTCTGAGATCCTTGGAAGTCTTCAGATCTCTACTTGGCACAAACATTTCATCAGGTGCCAAGTGTCCATTACCTGTTGCAATGGAGACTGGATTATCACTGATCATAGAAATCACTGCTAATACTAATTCCACTGTATGTTTTAAGATCTCCCCTATTGTATGTTTTTGGGGTTTTTTTTGTATGCTGTATGGCAGGTGTCACATTTCATTCTTTTTCCATGTGAGTATCCACGTATTGCAGCACCATTTGTTGAATTTTTGTTTGTTTGGTTTTTCATTTGTTTGCTTGCTTGTTTGTTTGTACATGGGCTGGAAATCGAACCTGGGTCCTCTGCATGACAGGTGAGACTTCTACCACTGAACTACCCTTGCACCCCCTTATATGTTTTTGAATAACAGCTTCATGGAAATGAAATAGCCTAATTTGATTTTCTTGCCCATTTGTTTGGTTTGGATGTTATCAGAGTGCAATGACGAGGGAGCCAGAAAAGAATCTGAATAAGCCACAAATTTACCATTACCACTGAATAAGGAAAGGATGGTCATATTCATTTGGAAGAGAGAGATTTGTAAACGTCATAGCCGGCTCAATTTTAGTGAGAGAGAATATGGCAGTGTGGTGGTTTCCTGCTTTTCCTGTGTCGGTTTGCATTCCCTAAGCCAAATGATTTCCACTGGATTGGGTTCGGGTGGGGAGGGTTCAAATCCTGGCTCTACCACGTTCTTGGACAAACCACTGAGGATAATAACATCTGAGCATCAGAATTATTTTGAGAAATAAACAGTGTAGTAATACTCAGTATCTCTTTAGTAATATGAGCACTTATCTAGCCCTTCCTGTGTGCCAGACACATTGAAGCTCATTTCACCCTCACAGCATCCCTAAGAGGTGGACGCTATTACCACCTGTTTTCCAGGGGAGGAGCAGTACATGGATAATAGTTGGTGTGCTACCAGGGTGCTCCCCTTTCCATTTTCCTTTTTGAACAGAGTCTCCAACCTGGATCAGATGTGATCAGATGGTTACTAAGATCCATTTCATGTTTAGCAACCTCTGATACCTTATTCTTTGAAAATATGGCAAGGAGGCATTTTGGCCATGTGCCATATAATTTGACAGGTTTAAGTCAGTACATATTCCAATCCATTTTATTGAGTTTAGGGTAGAATAATGCTGGATCACTCTCTGAAAAATTGAGAAGTTAGGTTTACTTTTTCTTATTGAAATTAGTTTTAATAGTGGAGTTGAGAATTCAGGTGCTTTGAAGGAATGGCCAGGCTCATAAATGAATGTTTTAGGGTCAATTGGTTCAATAGGGGAGTTTGGCAAAGAGCAGCTGTCTTCTAATTATTTCGACACTGTATCAGTGGAGCGCAAACTTCAGCATGGATTGGAATCACCTGGAGGGCTTGTTACACGATTGTTGGTTCCCCTCTCCAGTTTCAGATTCAAAAGGACTGGGATAGAGCCTGGGATTTGCTTTTCTAAGCTCCGGTGTAATGTGCGGTGCTCTTTGTGAAGCATGACCCTGTGGGAATGTGTGACCAGTATTGCCAGGTTTTCCAGTATTTCATTGAGAATCCTTCTATTATGCGAGGACTATGGCTTTTTCAATGTCTTTTCTGATTCTCTAGACATTTCGCTGCTGAAGAACACTAAGCTCACACAGCGATTAGGCAAGAAAACATTGGGCAAGATCGTCAAATCAGTCTCTTCTGTAATTGAAATCTCCTACTTTTGAAATGTTGGCAACTAATTTAAACGTTTTAAAAAGACTGTGCCGGCTACCACTGTCTGAGCCAAAATAAATCTATCTGCTGGCTCAGTTCAGCTTGCAGTTTAGCATTTTGCAACCTCTGCTTTGGAGTCTAGAAAGACATAATGAAGGAGAATAAAAGAACGGAGTCTTCTGAACTTCTTTTCACGATAAAAATATTTTGGAAAACTCTAGCAAAATGAAAGACAAGCAAGACCAGAAGCCCACAGCCAGAAGACTTAGCAAGAAAGCATGGCATGTACTTTCCTTCTGTCATCTAAAAAGGGATCCATAAATTATGAAAGTTAGGAGAGACTGGGCCATGAAGGGTAGTCACGGAATTGACCCTTCAGCTAGTGACAGTCATGGTTTGTGTGAATGACCCAGTGGGATAATGTGTCTTCTCAACCTTGCCATACTGTACCTGTGGTACCTCCCCAGTCTTTCCTCCTCTCATTTCCATCCATATCCAACTTTCCTAGTCTCTCCTTACACTTTATTTCAGCTTCATTTGCACCTTTTGCCATTTCCGATTGTACTATGAAAACTTCTTTCTACCTTTATAGGTAGACTAGGATTAATTAAAGTAATAGATAGCATTTCTTTTTGAGCATGTATGCTATGCCAAGACTATTGCAGCCCCTTAGCACACATTAGTTCATTCCATCATTCATTTAATTAGCTAATTTAATCCTTCGAACTCTGAGATAGAAAATATTACTCTTCCCACTTTAAAGATGAAGAAACAATGAACGAAGAGGTTATGTGACTTGTCTGAGATCACACAGCTAAGAAGAGACAGAGAGGGGATTTGAACCCAGGCCAGCAGGCAGCAGGACCCATGTCTGCAACCATTAGAAAGCCTCTACTGTATGACCCCCAACCCCTCACTTTCCTGCAGGACTTAGGCAGAGGAGAAGGCTTCATCTCTGAGTGAATGTCTGACTCACTCCTTTATCTCAGTGAAATATGATGTTGCACAGTACGCAGGCTAAGACCAGGAATCTTGCTCTCTGAAATGTTTGGAGTTGCCTGATGGGGTTCATGCAGGATTTATTTGATCTAAAGCTTTACTTGGGTTGCACTGTTAATAATAATCATTTTGGTCAATAGCAGAGTGTGTGGCGGAGCATTTAGAACCGTCTAGAACAGTATTGTCCAACAGAAATCTAATGTGAGCTGAGTGCAAGTCATGCATGTAATTTTAAATTTTCTCGCAGCCATATTAAAAAGAAACTCATGAAATGAATTACAACAATGTGCTCTTTAACTCAGTATCCAAAATGTTACCGTTTCAACAGTTAATGCAAAACACTGTTAATAAGATATTTTGCATCATTTTTTTTCTTACTAAGTCTTTGAAATCAGAAATGTTTTTATACTCACAAAATATCTTAATTCAGATGAGTGCTCACTGTAGGTGCCCAGTAGCCATGTAGAGCTGGTGTCCACTCTATCAGACAGCACAGCTTTGGACTGAAGGGATGTGGGAATTACACGAAGAGCAGGCAACACAGTGAGAAAGCTCTGAAATATTAAGTGTAAATGAGGGAAGAACACAAGGCAGAAAAGACTCAAGAAACCATCTGCATCCAGTTGTTTTAAAGAAGGGATTTTGAAGGAAGTTAATGGAAAGTTTGGGGAAATTTTGCTAACTGGTAAAACAATATGTATATATATGTACCCTTTATTGATTTATTTAGTTGGTTTAATTTTTCTTTGGAGCTAGGAAAAGGATTGCAGTCATGGATGTCAGATCATAAGGAGAAGGAAATTTGGAAAGAATTATTTGAGGCCTGGAGTTATTCCATTTGAGTGGCTTAAGCTTCCTGACCTCTAGACCCTTTTCAGTTTTCTAGACCAGAAAAATGTAATACATTTTTAAATCATATATATTTTTTTCAACCAGTAAAAAGAAATGTGTGCCTTTAGCTCTCTTAGAGCTTGAGAATTGGTTGGTGCAAATAAAACATTAGCTTTCTGGGTCTCGTTTTGGTAGCACACACAAAAAAAGGACAGAGATAAGAGTAGGGAAGATTGGGGGATGCATGAGTAAAACTTCTCTGAATGCATAATGTCAGCAGCACAAACTGTTTTCATTCTCCGTGTTAGTTAATGGCTAATCTAGAGATTGTACTGCCGTTTGCTGATAGAGCACAGTTTAAAATATTTTATCATTAATGTGACAGGAAGTTGGATAAAGAAAATGAAGCGTGATTATAAAATGCTAATTATCGTTCTCAAGTGCACATTGGGCACACATGAATATTTGCAGCATAATTTGCTTTATTTATTATTTTTTGGTTATAAATGTTAATTCAATTGCAGATGGTATGTTGGCAATTTACAGAGCTATAAAGTTATTTGGAAATCCTAATATTTTCTACCAAAATGCTCCTTTAGTGATGGATGAGCTAAATAAAAAAGCCCCTGCTCTTTAGAGTTAAATACATTAATTGGCAAGTAGGCTACAGGGATTTCCAGATCCGGGCTTGCTATGTTAACTCTTTAAAGCAGGGGAGGGAATGGGAATTTTCTGATGGGAATTTTCTTTATGAGAAGGGGCCTGTAGGAAGGAAGTCTCTTTTTCTTGTCGTGCTCATAGTGCTTCTTTGAGGCTGAGATTTTCTTCATCTTCTGGTCCATAGCAGCAGAGACATACTTGAAGCTACATTTTGTTCTGTTTTATAAAAACAGTTTCAGAGACAGTGATATGAATAATCAGGGCATATGCGTGTATACTGTGTGTAGGTGAGGGGCAGGGAAAAAGATACACAGTGATCATGTTTTCTAATCCTCACTGATTACTTGAAAGTATATATGTTTTTTCGACCAGAGGCTATATTCCACCTGCAACATGTTTTTGTATGGCCTGCAAATTATGAATATTTTAAAATATTTTTAGGTGGTTGAGAAAAATTGAATAATATTTCATGACATAAAAAGTATATGAAATTCAAATTTTGATGCCCACAAATAAAATTTTATTGGAAGGCAGCCACACTCATTAATTTATGTATCATCTATGGCTGTTTTTGCCCTACAATGCAGAGTTGAGAAGCTGGGACAGAGCCTGTATGGTCCACAGGGCCTAAAATACTTACTTTCTGGTCCTTTGCAGAAAAAGTTTTCCAACCTCGGAATTAGACTCCCTACGGTATAGTTTACAAAGTGAAAGCCTTTAATATTACAATTAATTAACTTCTGCAACTGTAAGAACTTTGGGGGACAAATAAGTAAAAAAAAACACAGCTCTTCAATTTTAAAAACAGAGAAGGAATTTATAAATGCAATTCTTAGTTTCCTTCTTTTGTGGTGATATTGATAATTAAAAGTAGCGACATGACTAATGTAAATAATTTTGTACTTTGCACACATGCAGCATGATCAAAATGTTCTCCGTGCCCCCAGAATAAGGATAAAAAGTAAAGAGTTTTTTCTTTTCTTGTCAAATTAAAAACATAAACTAAGCTGTGCTCCTGGATTGTCCTATTTGTGCTAACAATTAGGAATCTTATGTGGAAGTACAGCAATCCCAGGAAATATGGCTACTTTATATAACTCGTTTGGAAAAGTGTCATTCTTTACCAAGAAATACTGTGCCTAATTAATTCCTGCTCCTAGGAGGTCAACTTGGGGCACTCATTATGGCCTTAATTGGTGGTATAAATCCTGAGACCCTGGAGGAAAAACACATTGAGTGGTTAGTGGTCTCTGGCCTTCTGGCTGAGCATGTAGCGGTGCCAGCCATCTCGGAGAATGACAGCTCATGGCTTTGATGGCTTTGGCTCTGGCCACACCGATATTAGGTTTAAAGGCCAATGTGCAATAAGAAAAGAAACGCAATGACTTGTCCCGGTGTTTTGCATTAAACAGTGCGAGACAAGCCACTACCTTCTGACTTGGAAAAATGTGTTTCTCTGAACTCCGGTTTTTCGTATTAAATTATATTCATTATATGGCCCATCTGGAATCTCCTGCCAGGCCAAAAATCATCTTACAGACATTAGCAAAAGGAAGTTAAATGTAATTTTTTTTAATTGTATACTTTTCATTTCCATTTATTATTTATTTTTTCTTTTATTGGAGAAACCAGATGGAAAGGAAGGCAGGAGCCTCTCCCTCACTCTGGTTCCCTTCAGGAACAGAGGCAGAACATTCCTGGCTGCTGCTCCCCTCTTTGGCTTGAGGTGATGATGGGGCTGGGGGAAAATTGCTGGAAAAGGTCAGGAGTTCAATTTGAAACTCAAACGGGATTGGGGTGGTGGGGTTTGGAGAGTAAAAACAGTGTGGTGGCTAACACTGAGCTTTCACTGAAATGGGTTGCCACAAATTACATTTGACAGTGTGGAAATGAAACTCACAAAACCCACATTGTGCAGTTCATATTTGTGTCTTGGTATCGACCTGGGTATTTTACTGGGAGGTTGTCCTTTTGCTGGGTTTTGACCCATAGTTGGGAGACTTTTGGTTTTCTTCAGCTGTTTGCATCTTACCATGCCAACCATTTCCTACAAAAGACACAGAGCTGAGGTTCCTAGTGGAGACGCGATAGCTGTATGTTCCCTGGTTTAGACATATGGGAATCTGAAACATCGGTTCTAGAAGGAACAATCATTTTAAACCTGTGAAATGGAACTCAAGGAGGAGTCGTCGGTCTGCCCAAGGTCCCAAAGCCAGTTACAGGCAGAGCATAAACCAGCCCACGGCCCTTTGGACTTCCACTTAGATGCGATTTCTGTTTAACCATTCTACTGCCCTGCTCATCCATATGAACAAATATTTACTGAAAGCCAGGTCCCTTTTTTGGGAACTGAGGACACAAAGGCTAAAAAATTGTGACAGCTTAATAAATGCCATTGGAACGATTCTACAGTCCTTATCCGTTGACACCCCACCATTCATCTGTCTGTTCCCCCAAGTGAATTCCTGAGTTGCTGTGTTTGGAAGGGATATTTTAAGTTCAGATAATGGCAAGATACCTTTTGGCAACTTCCTGGCACTTCCAGTACAATTGTGCATTTCTTGGTGAGTGTCTTGGGGATAAAAGGGAGAAGGGGAGTGTGGCTCATTTTAAATTTCTAGTAATGAATCCTTGTACCCTGTGTACAATTTCATTTGTCAGGTTCTAATCACAGATGAATGATTGTATTATCTAAATAATATTTTTATTACTCTAAGTATTTTGTGCCGATTAAGACACGTTCATCAAGCGAAGTTCGAGATGAATCTCATCTGGTTCTGTTGCTTTACAACACGCCTGAGGTTTGGAGAGGGAGAGAGGAAACCTGTGGGCTGAGACCCCCTTGTCACACACACACAGTGACTCCCTTTGTGCCTGTAAAGGGTCTGGCACCCCTGGCTCAGTGGACTGGTAGCTCTTTTAAGGGATCCGGCCCTGTCCGAACTTCATTCACACTGTACACAGTAAGAGACACACATTACCAAAGTCAATAGCAACTCCAGCTTGTGCCTTCCTTTGCGGTGAAGTTACGTCCACTAAATGGGTTACTTTGGCTTTAAATAATAGACCCCATAGCTTCTTTGTGATGTGGTTTCACATACCACTCTCCACTTTCAACAAAGCAGATAAGGTATCAACACAATTAAAAGTGAAAAATAATCTGTCTGCTTTGCCGGTAGTGAATGCTTACAGAACACACACTGATACAATAGATTTTAAATAA
Organism: Tamandua tetradactyla; assembly: GCF_023851605.1. NCBI lineage: Eukaryota > Metazoa > Chordata > Mammalia > Pilosa > Myrmecophagidae > Tamandua > Tamandua tetradactyla. The sequence goes on along the minus strand of NC_135341.1, from coordinate 62,658,851 downwards.
TTTATATCCGGCACTTTTTTTTTTTCAATCTGTAAATGAGGACACCTAATGCGGAATAGCCAGCAAGATACTCTATCCTTCCCCCATTAAGATAACAAGACGAGGGGTGATGATTCAGGTTAGTATATTTTTGGAGCACAGCATGGATAAAAATTAAAAATTAAAAGAGATGATGCTCTGGAATACTTTGGGTAAGCAAGCTCATAAAAGCCATTTGGACATCTGAAATTACAAATTAATTCAGACTCTCCTTCTGAGAGAATCCTGAAAGCCTTTTCTGTTTCTTTGGCAGGATTAAAGCATTATTTTTGTGTCACTGCCTGGTGTTTTCGCAGGGTCTGCTCTAATGCTCGCCCATGTCTAATGCTCAATCCTAATGTGTCTCTTGCAGCCGTGTTTGGTCTGAACGAAGTAAACTTCAGGTGATGCTGAAAACAAATAGGGATGAATATACGATGCATCAAGTTTTGCCCCTACAGACATGTTAAATCTCAAATTACTAGGATAATGAGATTCACAGCTTATTTTCTAGCCCTGAGGGGATGTTTGATCCAATCCTTAGGGATTTATCCAGCTGCCACGACTCCTGTTGTCAGTAAAGGGAATTGCCCCCACAAATCCTGGAAGTGTAGGGACAGTGCTGCCCTAAAGATACAAAACTGCTAAGTTGTTTACAAAAGCTTGTTCAGTCCTTTGGTGCGTAAATGTATCTTGATCATAATTTATGGGAGTCTGGCTATTTTTCCTACACCTGCCTGTGAACATCTCCTAATTATTCATTTGAGAAAACTCTGGTTAAAAATATCAATCCTGAAAACGTGTGTGTTCCAAGGAAGAACGCCAGCCACATCCAAGGAAATTTTCAGGCCTTTTTGATCTAGGGAAAATAGTTCCCAAATTCCATACACAGGCAGGTGCAGAAAAATTGAAATGCTTCCAGATGAGTTCAAGAGAAACACACCCTCCCAAGTTATCTCCTTTGTCCTTCTGAAGGAAATTAGAAGGATAAATGAAGTTTCATGGAATGATCATCTGAAGAGAGTAAAAAGGGGGTGACCCGCCTCCCCCAAAGCTCCTGGGTTAGACTTCATGGCCCCAGGGGCAGGAACTGACACTCCATCTCGTGGACTGTGTTATGACTCCAGGGCCACCACCGGTTAGCAGGTCCATCCTGGGCAGCAGAAAACTTTGCGAAGCCAGATGGGAAGTAGCCACCGAGGAGAAAAATGTAATTTCGGTACAGGAAATGTAACAGTGCAGCTTTTCACTCAAGATATATGTTTCTTCTGTCTAAAGCCAGCAATTTTGGAAATTGAAGCTAAGAGTTTAAAAATAAGGGCTCTGTCAGGGAAAATAAAACAGGTCCCCCTACGTCCATTAGGCTGCCTTTAATTGAAAACTGGAGAACAATCTAACTAATTGGCAGGTACCTCTTTTATTACTGGGACTATTTTTCCTCCTCTCGCCAGAGTAATCAAAGGGCTGCTATCCTTTTATCAGATAAAGTCAGATATGAAATGTAAAAGTAGAGAAGTAACACTTAAAAATAATTATATGTATTCTGCCAAAATTTTTCTTGCAAAACAGGTTAAGAAAGCACCAAAGTTAAAGGTCCTCGAAACAGGAGTAGTTCTAAGAGTATATTTTTATATAGTATGGTGCTTAGGTGGGTAACATGCTAATTGCAGTCAAGTTCATGTTGTTTAAAAGAACTTTACCTTTTGCATTGGGGACCTATTTAATTTCAAATCTTGGCACTGTGCTGACATGATATAGCTACTTCAATTTTAAAGATCAAGAAAGTGGAGCCTGTAGGTGAAATTCGAGCCTATGCCATCCTAATTTAGAATAAGAAAGAAAGGAGGTGGGGTAACTCGTGAAGTTATTGTTAATGCCTGAATTTATGATATTAGAGTTGACTATTAAAAACGTAACCTCCTTTTTCCTTTCTTTTACACTAAAGAAGGTAGTTGTCATGTTTGTTGGATTTGGATTTCTTTGCTTATCTTTCTACATGAAATATCTATATGATATTTAAAAAGCAAAATAATTTGGAACATATTTTTTTAATTACGAAAGTTCCACATGTTCTGTCATAAAGAAAACTGTGATACATCTATATCCCTGCTTGCAAAGGACCCTGGGCTTGAGGAAAAAGAGATGAGAATTGCAATGTCATTATAGAGTGATTGTCATAAAAGGGGTACGCTGGTAGTGCAGCATTCAGGGGTGCCTGAGCCCTCTTGGGGGATGAATCTTAGAAAAGGAGCAGGCATGAAAAAGGCTAAGTTGGTGAATGGATTTTCGTAGGTATAAGGAACAGCATGTGTAAAGGCACGGGGGAGAGGGAATATTCTAGGTTTTAGTTGCTGCAAATAAGTGGAACTCAATAGAGGGCACATGCAACTTTAAGGGGTAGATTTGGTTTGTTTATGATCTCTGTGTTCAGAGGTTATAGACTTGGGATAATGCTCGATATCAGGTCCTAGCCTACAGTCCCATGACTTTTCCATACAAGGGCAGAATCCATTTTGAAAGCTGGAGCTTAAGCAATATTTTTTCAATAAACTGTTAGTGAGATTTTTACACTGTCAGAGCGCAGTGCCTGTGGTGAGGAGAAGCAGAAGACTACATCCAATAAATCCCTGTTATTTTCCAGTTGTCGGACTTGTGAAGGCTTTAATGTAAATGCCTGACCAGCTTCCCTTCTCCTCCCCCCACTTCCTCTATGAGCTCTTCCTTTTCACTTCAGTTTTTTAGGACATAACCATGTATAAAATAAGAGAGAGAAAAAAAAATAGAGTGAGAAGATCCCCAAAGAAATTTACTTGGAAAAGATTATACCACATTGGGAACAAGCATTTTTTTTTCTTTACTAATTTGGGTCCTTCTTAACATCTTAAAACAACGTAAGTACATCGTAATTATTGGTGTCTCAGAAAGGCCTATGGATTATGTGCTATGCACAGTTGCCATGGTAATATTGTCATCAATCACGGTGTTATGATAGGGCTCAGTCCTGGCTTTGTTGATGGTGAAATGTTGCACATTAAACTTCTAAAAGAGACTTTTAAATGCATGCTCTTCCTCAAAGAGTTTACACACATTTGAGCATGTTTTGGCTCTCTCCTTCTGCTGTTTTTTTTTTTTTTTCCCTCTTCAGTACAGATGAGGATCTTTGAGTCCAGATGAGATTTAGTAATTAATGAACAAAGCAGCTGGAGTCTGCTAACTCTTGGGCTGTAGCTGAGGAACTATTTTGGTTCATTTTCTCAGTAAAATAATTGAGAATTAAACAACTTAAAATGCACTGGCTTCTTGCCCTGTTATATTTAGAGTAATCCTGATAATAAATCGGTAACTATGGGTTTCACTGTGGAAAGGCACAAAATAACTGACCCAAGTAATCTAGAAAACAGATGTCTTTACTTGTTTTAAAGTAAATTCTCAAGACAAGATTTAAAGAAACCTATGTGGAGCCCTCTAAACTCTTCCATTTTAGAGTTTTCTTCTGTCAGACAGCTTTTTTTCCCAACCATCTTTCTGTACTCAAACTCTGAGAAGAAGGGAAATGATCCTCATAATATAGTATTTGTAATATTTAACCTGTTGCCCAGATATTTTTTGGACAGCCAATTGACCACCCAGGCTCCTGTTTTTCACCTTCCTTTTTCTCTCTACATCACTGGCTTCCATGTAGGGAACCAAGACAACTAAGAGTTCATAAATGAGCTTCTGGGACCCTTCTGAAATTGTGTGTCAATATATATGCTATTTTGAGAAGAAATATCATCCAATTCTGAAAAATTTCTGTGAATTTTCCCTACCATCCGCTTCCAAAGTCCCTTATCCATTTGGGAAATAAAGCCCAGTAGTAGATCATAAAATAGCTCCTGAATGGTTTTCCTTTCCGTGTCTTGCTAGGGAAGTGGAATTGCTCAGCAGCATCTCAAGGGACACCTAAGGGGAATATGTGTGATCTGATTGGACATGCTCAATTCTCTCTGATCTACAATCTTAAAATTAACCTTCAGGTCAACCAGAGGAAAAGAGACTATTCAAGTCTGCCATGTCCTCAAAAATGGTGAAAACTTTTGCCGTAGTATCCTAGAGCCAGGACTGGCTACATAATTTACAAAGGCTTTTACAGAATGAAAATAGGGGCCCTCTTGTTCAAAAATAGATAGTGGGGGTGGGGGAGGGGGCGAAGGTAGTTCAGTGATAGAATTCTTACCTGCCATGTGGGAGAACTGGGTTCGATAGCCGGCCAATGCACCCCCCCTCCAAAAAAAAAGTTGTGAACAAAATTCTTTATGATATACATATCTCATATCTGCCTCTGTGTGTGTGTAGGTATAGATATAAAACTACCTATATGCAGGGAGACACATTAAAAAAAAAAAAAAAGCAGAGCAGTGAACCAAGCGAGGTGCCTTTCCGAGCTGTCAGGACTTTGTGTGACAGCTCAGGTTGCACATCTGTGATGCCAGCTATGTGCAGAGCAGACTTCGTTACCTTTTGAAAACAGCAGTGTTTACCTGTCTTATGAAACTCTCTCCACCAACATTTTGTTTTGAGGTTATTGGCCAAAATACCTGATGGATTGTCCGCCTTCCAGTTACTATAGGTTATGATAATTGGTCAGACTTGTATAATAGCCAGTAATTTGAAAAATTATTATTTTATCCAAGTCATGCTTAGAAGTATAAAAAGACATTTTTTATTCAGCTAAATTAAAAGACATTCCATCTAACCGATTAATCTCTCCTTACTGTTGGTTTCTGCTTTATGTGACCTAGTAGCATTTCTGCTCTGGATCATGTTCCTCTAAAATAAAGAACATTGTGAACTGAGGGCATTGGCTCTGTGCCTTCCCTGAGACATCACAGACTTTGGAAGCTTAGACCTTGATCTCTGATGTTGTGAGTTCAGGTTCTCAGTTAAAAACATGGGGCACCTTTTCATTGGGGTTCTCAGCAAGTTTTCATTAGTTGTGGATTTAAAGGATTGAAAGCTGTGGCCTCTAGGTCGAGCTCTCAGAGGTTCACCTGACAGAGTCCAGGGAAACGCTGTAATCATACTCTTCCCGAAAGATTAGTTCTTACAGACTCTATTTTTGCCAAATCAGTAATCACTGCCTTCTTTTAAACCCTCCTTCTAGGCACCTCCCAAAATATAGCCTTGCCTGTTCTAACCTAGGCAAAAATAAATGTGCCAAGGAATCTTCTGGCCCACAGGAATGGAAGGGAGACAGACCTAAAATTAATGGCCAGTTTCCAAGCAGAAGGTGGAAGAGATTCTGTCCCAGTTACCAGGCAGGAGACACCATGAAATAATGGACCTTCTAGAAGCCGTGGCTTTCACTGTTGCCATTCACCTTTACTAACTTCACGACTCTGCGACCCTGCTCTGGCTAGGATTTTCTTTTCTTCCTTTCCTTTTTTTTTTTTTTCTTTTTTTCTTTTTTTAAACAAAAATAAATAACTCTAAACCTCTATCCCTTGGGACAACTCAGCTTTCTTGTTTAGAGTCTGAATTTTGTGTCGCTTTCCTTCTTGTGGCTCAGGGTTTGGCCTCCTCTCTAACCTGAGTTTATGTTACGTTCACAGCACCCTCCCTGCTTAGGAAACTCTGTTGGTCATCAAAATCCTAGGCTGTTTTTTTTTTTTTTTTTTTACTTTCTCCCTCCCTCTCATCCATTGTATTTCAGTGGGGTGAAAAGGTCTTCTCTTTTCTCTTTCTCCCCCCAAATCTCGCTATTTATAACTTTCCAATGTTGTCACGCATAGACTTCCACTGCTGGGGAGGGTGTTTTTTGTTTGTTTAAGGCAACGTGTTTCCTGGTCTGAAAACCATGTTTCCCCAAGTCCTGTGATGGGATTATTCCATGCTCACCTTCTCTACTGGCAGAATTTTTGATTCTGGCTCAAAATGGGAATTTGGCAGCTCTGCACTTACTTGCCTGGGGTTGCAGTTCACTGTGCTCCAGCCTCGCTGGGTGGGGGAACAAATACCTAGGGTGGTCATCTGTTACCTTTGCTTTTTTTTTTTTTTTTTTTTTTTAATTGCAGTGAAATTCCCACCACACAGAATTAACCATTTTAAAAGGAACAATTCTGTGGCATTTAGTGCATTCACACCATTGTGCAACCACTACCTCTCTCTCGTTCCAAACATTTCCATCACCCCAGAATAAAACCCCATAAGCCTTAAGCAGTTATTCTCCATTTTCCCCTCCCTCCAACCCTTGCCAACCTACTTCTGTCTCTGTGGTGCTCCCTATTCTGGACATTTCATATAAATGGAACCATATAATGTGTGATATTTTGCGTCGGGCTTCTTTCACTTAGCCTGTTTCCAAGAGTCATGAATGTGTCAATCTGTCATTCCTTTTTTTTTTAAAACTCTTTACTTTAGTAACATATAGACAACTCAGAATTCCCCATTTAAACCACTTTCACGTATACAATTCAGTAGTATTAATTACATTCAGAATAGTGTGCTGCCATTACGAATATCCATTACCTCAACTTTTTCATGAGTCTCCAACAGAAATTCTGCACCCATTAAGCAGGAGGTTCCTTTTCCCTTCCCATACCTCCTCCCTCTCTCTGCCACCCCTGGGAACCTATGGTCTGCCACCTGTCTCTATGAAGTTTGCTTCTTCTAGGTATTTCATATAAGTGACATCAAACAACATTGTCTTCTTGTGTCTGGCTTATCTCACTTAACGTGGTGTCCATGCTGTGGGATGCAGCAAAACTTCATTCTTTTTATGGCTGAATAATATTCCATCATATGCTTACATCACACATTGATTTATCCATTCACCCACTGATGACATTTGGATCTGGTTACCTTTGATGTGAGGTTAGGTGGTAACGTTTCTCTTTTAATGACTGAAGAAAAATGGCTCAGTAATACACTTCACTCTCTTTCCTTTTGCACGGAGAAATTATCCCTTTGAACTTCACATGGCATGGAAATTAACTGCAGTAACCCAGTGCAAATAGATGTGCTTCCCACATTGCTTCTGGAGGTGAATTTCTCCTGACCCAGTGCTTTTTGTATGACTAAATATGGTGTCACATTGCCTGAAAAGCAAAAAAAAAAAAAAAAAAAAAGATTTTTTGCTTTGTGCCTTTCTTCAAAGGATCTTGATGCATTCCACACATTTAAACCTGGTGTAAATGGCTCAAAGGCTAAAACACAGCTTCCATTAAAAACATCACAGTTTGAATTCTTACATGCAACTTTATGATTAAATATAACTCAGCAAATTGTACTGTTATTTCAGAAAGTAAAGCTTCTTGGTCTACACCCTGCCCAGATGCAAGGGCAGGCTCAGGGTTTTGTATGTTTGTATTGATACCCATAGTGCAATAACTATATTTACTATGTGTTAAATAAATGCATCATGAAATCATTAATGCACAGCTCACTGAACAATCTTTACAGAATATGTTTCTGACCCTAGTACTCTGCTGTGCCTAATAAATGTTAAATAACATATAAACTCCTTAGTGTGACCTTCAAGACCTTCCTCAATCTGAATATCAACCTTTTCCAGCTGTGTTTTTCATCTCCCCCTTTCCCTCAATCAGCCATGTCTCTTCTAGCCTGGGCCTCTAGCCCTTCCCTGCATGTCCTCACCTCTTCCTGATCTCTTCTGCTTACCCATGATGTTTTCTTTGGGGAAGAGTTGGCCATTCAAATCCTACACTGTATTTAGAGCTGGGATCAAGCATCGATTCCTTGCTACCTCCTTTGAAATTCTATGGCCTTCATTTACTCAACGAATATTTTTTGCATGCTGTCTGTGTGCCAGGTACCATTCTGGGCACTTTTCACTTTTTGCCTCCATTAAAGGCCTCTCATCACATAGCTTAATCATCTGATACAGAGAGTTCACTTGACTTATCGTTCCTGGTAGATTGAAAAAGGGTAGGGGCCATCTGATCTACATCTTTGTATGCCCCAAGAGGGCCCACCACATCCACTCCTGTTAGTTGGTGTTAAAAAAAGATGAATGAATCAGCAAATGAATGAATGCATGGGTCAATACAGAGATGACCTTCCACAATAGCCTATATTGTTCAAGGATTAAGAACAATGCTTTGACCTTTTTTGGGAATCTGTAATTTAAACACAAAATATATGTTGGAAAATGTCCAGAAGAAAGTGTTGAGAAAGGTATTTAGTAAAAAACAATAGCCACCTTTCATTGACATTTAATGTATTAGGCATTGTACTAAACGCTTTGCATACCTTTCCTAATCCAATACACACAGTAATCCCATGAGGTAGATAATTTTATTATCCCCATTTTACAGAGGAGAAAACTGAGACATTGCCAGAACTCACCCAAAGTAACGCACATAGTAAGTGACAGAGCCATTCAAATCCATGTGTCTGTGGATTTTTAGGAGTAAAGCGTAATTCTTAACCACTAGACCAATATCTACACACTTCTCACCCCAAAAAATCATTCTGTTGTGGAGGGAGGGTAGAAAATACTATGTGTGATTGCATTAGAAAACTAGAAGGTGAGACAAGGTCCATGTATGGGAAAAAACCCTACAAGATATAGAGAAATGATTTGGGAGTATTGGAAGAGAGAGGGTAGCCCAAATTGATCCATATTAAGATATGTCGAAGGAAGGGAGATGAGCCATTTTCTCCAGATTTGAGATTTAAGACTAGTTTTTCAAGGAAATTATGAATTTTTAGGTTTTAGTTATAAAGTGGCTGTTTAGGCATAGGAGAGAGTTATATTTCCTTTTGATTCAGGATTGCTCTGCACTGTAGGTTATAGGGAATGAGTTAAAGCAGTATTACCTCACAATCTGGGTAGGATATGGGTTTTTCCATTATTATTGCTGAGACAGGAACCAAATGTCTCTAATGCACATGTGGTCTTCTCTTTGGTTGGACTTCAGTTCTTTGAGTAAAAGGGTATGAAGTAAGAATTGAAAACTTCATGGTTCAAAAACACTTAATTCACTTTGTGATCCAGATATAACTTCTTGATCCAGTTAACTAGATTGTTAATTGTGTTACTGGTCTTGACTATCACAAACAACAGAAGTCATGGTTAAGGTATAGAGCCATGATTCACTAACCTGCTTACAACTCAAATCAGGGGGTCTTCTACAAACTTCAGAGATATCTGGTTCCTTCCTTTTCTTAAGTAATCATCATATCATCCTCAAGAAATACACTTAATATTGAGGAATATTTTATGGACATAAAGTATAATAAATCTACAACTATCTTGCCAGCTCTAGCGCTTATAGCTGAGGTTTTCATCATTCATTCATTCAACAATTATTTATTAACTGTCTGCTATGTGTAATGTTCTTTCCTGAGGACAAGATATTCCTGGGGATATTTAACAATGCAGTTTGACTAAGTATTGAAATACTGAAATACTTTCCCACCAGTTGGTAAATAGCTTTGCCTTGAGGACCCCTCCACCCCACCCCCACCTCCCTGCTAGGGAAGCCACACTTGGTACAACCTAAGGTTCACCTGGTTCCCGCCAACCTTCTTGTTCCAGTTACTAGGGGTTGACCCCTCTTCCCCCACATCTCCACTGTCAGGGAGGTCTGGATCCTAACAAGGAAGACAGCATGCTGAGTAGTGGCACTGTGACACTCTTATGGGAAAATGCACAATGCCTGGGGCTGTGACCACTGGCTACAGACTGGCATTCCCCCATGTTACCCAGGCAACATCTGAAGTAGAAAGTGCTTTGGTTTAATACTTTGAATATCGTCCTTAAATAGGTGTAATATAGAAGGGAAAAGCAAGCTACTGAGATTGCGTAAAATATGAAGCATTCATTTGTGTTTGAATCAGTCAGAGAAGGTCTTTCCTGGATGAGATAATATAAGCCTTGAAGATTGCACAAATGTTTCCTGGAAAAAAGGACATTCCTGGCAAAAGAAAGAGTAAAATTGTGATGTCAGCAACCCAAGACCTGGTGTCAGATAACCAGACCCTAAGGCTTACAGTCACAAATCCTTCTAGCTTAGAGTTTGTGTTTGTGTAAGTCCAGCCATAGATACTTAAGGTGCTGTATTGACTCAACTCAAAGATAAATGCAAAGGCCATCTGAAAACCTGCTTGTTTGTGTCCTTTAAGCCTTAGTTAGGCCCAAAGAAGTTGCCATTCTTGCCCATGCCGGTAAAAGGGCTCTCCTTCCCTAGTTTTCAAATACCATCTTCTCATTAGCCATTTTCTTTGCCCATAGAAACTCCCTCATCTTCATTCTCAAGCCATTCTAACTCATGATTCCTTATTATGATGACACACTTGGAAATATACAGCTGGAAAGGACTTTGAAAATAAGTCACCCAGGTCCCCGTTTATCTCCATAGTTGCGACCTGCCCAAGGCCACACAGTGGTAATGAGGCTGCAGCCCAGCCCTCCCAACTCCCACTCTAGGAGTCTTTCTCTACTACATTTTGCTTCCTTTCTCCCCTCAAGTTGCTCCTCCACTGGGACCAGATCCTTTGTCTTCACATGCTCGGCTTTTCCATCTTTTACCTCTACGTCCTCCCATCCCCTATACTCTCCCACCCCTTGGCCTATTTCTCCCCCACACAATAGCTTCAAGGATGATCATACCTGAACTTAGCATTTCTAAGGACTATTTATATATATGATAAGGTTTTTTTTTTGTAAAACATGTTTTATTGTGAAGTATGTATATATATATATATATATATATATATATATATATATATATGTATAACCCCCCCAAATTTCCAAGTACATTGTAACAAGTAGTTACAGAACAGATTTCAAAGTTTGGTATAGGATACAGTTCCATTATTTCAGGTTTTCCTATATAGCTGCTCCAAGACACTGAAGACTAAAAGAAATATCAATAAAGTGACTCAGCAGTCATACTCATTTGTTAAATCCTATCTTCTCCTTTGATCCTTCTCCCAGTTTTTAGGGATATTTGGACTATGTCCATTCTAACTTTTTCATGTTGGAAAGGGATGTTGACCATATGGGATAGATGGGTGGAACTAAATGATGTTCTTAGAGAGACTGGCGCATCTGGGTTTCGGGATTTAACTGGCCTAGGAACCAATTCGATGTTGTAGGTTTCTGGAAAGTAATCTAAGTGGGTGAAATTTTTGTAGAATGTCAGATAGAGCCTGAGGTGTCCTTTAGGGTTAACAGGAATGGTTTTGGTTGGGGCTTGGCAGACTGTGGCAATTAGCAACATCTAGCTGAAGCTTACATAAGAGTAGCCTCCAGAATAGCTTCTTGACTCTATTTGAACTCTCTTAGCCACTGATACCTTATTGACATTTTTCCCCCCTTTTTGTCCAGGAAGATGTTGTTGATCCCATGGTGCCAGGGCTAGGCTCATCCCTGGGAGTTATGTCCCTACATTGCCATGGCTTTCACCTCTGGATGCTATGTCCCATGTAGGGGGGAGGGTAATGATTTTACTTGCAGACTTGGGCTTAGAGAGAGAGAGGCCACATCTGAGCAACAAAAGAGGTTTTGTTTTTTTCTGGAAATAACTCTTGGGCATAACTATAGGTAGACTTAGCTTCTCCTCAACAGAAATAAGTTTCATAAGAGCGAGTGTCAAGATCAAAGTCTTCACCTATTGACTTAGAGGTCCCTAATATTTGAGAGAGTATTGGGTTTCGCCTGTGGGAAAGTTTAATAGTTCCATATTTTTTCTTCTAGTCCCTCAAGGGACTTTGCCAATACTCCTAAATTATCTACCCTACAATACTCTGGGATATATCCGGTATTACATTAAGCTATACAGAATTACAACCCCTCATTCCCATTCTGGGCTCCATATGTTTAGGTTGTTAAACAAGCTATCCAGACTGGTTGAATTAGATTATGTGCTACAGAAAACTTTGGCTTTGTATAAAATAACCCTCCTTTCCTTTGTAGGAAAGTAGGGGAGATTCTAAAATACAGACAATATCATCCTTTACCCTGTATTCTGATTTATCTTAGTCCTGACCAGATCGGCTTCATTCTTATCTCTAATTGAAGCCTAATCTCTTTTTCTGTTTCTTTAACATTTATTGTATATAGCAATGTTGACTTTCAGAGCTGCAGAACTCCAGCTCTGAGTCTCAGTTGTCACACAGGTACCCAAAATTCCAGGGAAATACCAGATTATAAATATATAGCACAGCATCTCAAAGTCTGGAAATAACATTTAGCTCCAGACTAAATGTGACTGCTATAAAAGCTTACAATCTAGGCCCCAATTTTCTTATAAGTATTTTCTGATGAGGCCATACAATATTTGTTCTTTTGTTGCTGGCTTATTTTGCACCAAAAATAATGTCCCCAAGCTTCCTTTACCTCATTGCATGCCTCATGGCTTTGTTCCTTTCTGTAGCCACCCAATATTCCATCGTATGTATACAGCAAGATTTGCCATTCTACTTCTCAGTCATCGTATCCTGCAGCCACCTCTATCCATTGAGCATCCTGGATAATGTCCAAAGTAAACGATCCGTGTCTCACATCCTCACTGAGTTGTACAATCATCAACACTCTCAACTTTAGACAATTTTCATTGATCAATAGAGAAAAATAACAGATGGACACACTCTCACCAAATAGAGAATCCAAACCTCTCCTTAACTCATGTTCCTCTCTGCCAATTATTCACCCCCGATATTGTTCTGGTACTGTTGATGTCTTCCTGTTGAATATAGGCCATAACATGCAATAGTAGTTTTCTCCCATACCCCTCTATTATTGACTCTCTATGTAAGAGTCATACCTTTGAAGTAGTTCATAAAAGAACTTATTTATATATTTGTATTGTTAAACAGTGGGATACAAGGCTCTATACCACTCCTTTCAAATCATGTTTACCTTCAATATAGCAATATTACTTATAAACCCACTAATGAAGTACCTTCATTTCTATCCATTCTCATATATTTAAGTTCAACCTCGTTAACTAACCATTCACCCATCTCTAGCTTCTGTGTATCTCTATGTCCCTTATGTTCTATATTATTACCTCTGAGTTTACCTTTACCAAGGTCAAAATAGCTAAATCATACAGTATTTTTTTGTGTCTGACTTGTTTCACTCTGCATCATGCCCTCAATAGTCATCCGTGTTGTTATATGGTTCAGGACCTCATTTCACCTTACTGCTGCATAATATTCCATTGTATGTATATAATACATTTTGTTTAATCATTCATTTTTTGATGGGCACTTGGATTGTTTCCATCTTTTGGCAATGGTGAATAATACTGCTCTGAACATTGGTGTGCAAATGTCTGTTCATTTCACTGCCTTCTGCTTTTCTGGGTACATACCAAGTAGTGATATTGTTGGGTCATAGGGCAAATCTCTATTTAGTTTTCTAAGGAATCCCCAAACTGTCTACCACAGCAGCTATACCATTGTATGTTCCCACCAGCAGTGAATAAGTATTCCATTTTCTCTACCTCGTCTCCAACATTTGTAGTTTTCTGTTTGTCTAATAGCAGCCATTCTTATAGGTGTGAGGTGATATCTCATTGTAGTCTTAAGGTGCATTTCCCTTATGCCTAATGAAGACGAACATCTCTTCATGTGCTATTTAGCCATTTCTATTGCTCTTTGGAAAAATGACTCTTCATATCTTTAGCTGATTTTATAATTGGGTTGTTTGTTCTTTTGTTGTTGAGTTATATGAATTCTTTATGTATACAGAGTATCAAATCTTTATCTGATAAAGGAAGAATATTTTTTCGCTTTAAATTGGTTGCCTCTTCACCTTTTTGAGGCACAGAATCATTCAATTTTGAGGAATTCCAATTTTCAGTCTTTTCTTTCATCTGTACACAGAAGTACACTTCTGTTTTGGGTGTACAGTTTAAACAACTATCTACTATTACTAGGTCTTGAAAATGTTACCCTATATTTTCTTCCAGGACTTTATGGTACTGGCTCTTATATTTAGCTCTTTGATGCACTTTGAATTAATTCTTGTATAGGGCATAAGGTAAGGGTCCTTTTTCATTCTTTTGGCCATTGACATCTAGTTCTCCCACAAGAACATTTATTGAAAAGATTCTTCTGTCCCAGTTCAGTGGAAATGGGGGCCTTCTCAAAGATGAATTGACCATACATTTGGTGGTCTATCTCCACATTCTCGATTCCTTCCATGGTCAATACTTCTGTCTTTGTGCCAGTACCATGCTGTTTTGACCACTGTGACTTTATAATAAGCTTTAAAAACAGGAAGTGTTAGTCTTCCCATTTTGTTCTTCTTTTTTAGGATAGTTTTAGCTATTTGAGGTCTCTTTCCCTTCTAGATGAATTTGATAACCAGCTTTTCCCTGTCTTCAAAGTAGATTGGTGGAATTCTGATTGGTATTGCATTGACGTCTTAACAATAGTCAACTTTCCTATCCATGAGCACAGCTGTCTTTCCACCTGTTTAGATCTTCTGTCATTTCTTCTAGCAATATATATATATATATATATATATGGAGGTGTATGGTCTGGGAATCAAGCCCGGGTCTCCTGCATGAAGGGGGAACATTCTACCACTGACCTATCCATGCACCCTCTAGCAATATTTTGTAGTTTTCTTTATATAAGTCCTTTACATCCCTGGTTAAGCTTATTCCTAGATACTTGATTCTTTTAGTTGATATTTTTAATGAATGTTTTTCCTTAATTGTCTCCTCAGTTAGGTCATTACTTGTGTATAAAAACATTACTGAATTTTTCACATTAATCTTGTATCTTGCTACTTTGTTGAATTTGTATACTAGCTCAAGTTGCCTTGTAGTAGATTTCTAAGGATTTTCCAAATATAGATCATGTCATTTGTAAATAACGAAAGTTTTACTACTTCCTTTCCTACTTGGATGCCTTTTATATCTTTTTCCTGCCTGATTGCTCTAGCTAGAACTTCTAGCACAATGTTGAATAATAGTGGTGACAGAGGGCATCCTTGTCTTCTTCCCAGTCTCTGGGGAAAGGCTTTCCTTCTGTCACTGTTGAATACAATACTGGCTATGGATTTTTCATATATGCTCTTTATCATATAAATTTCTACCTTTTGAAGTATTTTTATCAGAAATTTTGTCCAATGCTTTTGCATCATCAATCAAGATGATCATGTGATTTTCCCCTTTCATCTTGTTAATGTGCTGTACTACAGTGATTGATTTTCTTGTATTGAACCACACTTGCGTTCCTGATATAAACCCCACTTTTTTGTGGTGTATGCTTCTTTTAATCTGTCATTGGATTTGATTTGCTAGCATTTTGTTGAGAAATTTTGCATCTATATTCATTAGGGAGATTGGCCTAGTTTTCCTTTCTAGGAAAACTTTATCTGGTTTTGGTATTAGAGTAATGATAGCTTCATAAAATGAGTTAGGTAGTGTTCCTTTTTCCTTAGTTTTTTGGAAGAGTTTGAGTAGGATTGGTGTTAGTTCTTTCTGGAATGTTTGGTAAAATTCCCCTATGAAGCCACCTTTTCTTCATAGACTTTTATTTGTATGAAGATTTTTGATAACTGCTTGTGTCTCTTGTGACTGGTTTGCTGAGATCTTCTATTTCTTCTTGCATCAGTGTAGGTTGTTTGTGTGGTTTTAGGAATTTGTCCATTTCGTCTAAGTTGTCTAGTTTGTTGGCATATAGTTGTATACTTATAGATGTATATATCATTTTTATTTCTTCAGGGTCCATGGCAATGACCCCTTCTCATTTCTGACTGTGTTTATTTGCACCCTCTCTGTTTTTTCTTGTCACCCTAGCCAGGGATCCATCAATTTCATTGATTTTTCTCAAAGAGCCAACTTCTGGTTTCATTGATTCTATTGTTTTTTTGTTACCCAATGCATTTATTTCTGCTTTTTATCTTTTTTATTTTCTTGTTCTATTTGCTAGTTTGCTGTACTTTGTCTGGTTCCTCCGGGTGAACAGTTAAGTCCTCGACTTTCACTCTTCTTTTTTAATAGAAGCATTTAGGACAATACATTTCCCTCTTATCACTACCTTTACTACATCCTATAAGTTCTGATATAGTGTATTCTCATTTTCATTCATCTCCAGATGTTTACCAACTTGTTTAGCAATTTCTTCTTTGATCCTGTGGTTTTTTAATAGTGTATCATTTAATCTTCATATATCTGCGGAAAGTTCTGGTTCTTTGGTTGTTATTGATTTCCAGTTTCATTCCATTGTGATCAGGGAAAGTGCTTTGAATAATTTCAATATTTAAAAATTTATAAAGATCTGTTTTGTGTCCCAGCATATGATCTATCATGGAGAATGTTCTTTGAGCACTGGAGAAGAATGTATATCCTGGTGTTTGGGGGTATATTGATCTATATATTTCTGTTAGATCTCATTCATTTATCAGATTGTTTAAGTTCTCTATTTCCTTGTTGATCATCTGCCTGGTTGTTCTATCTATAGAGGAGGGTGGTGTATGGAAGTCTCCCAATATTATTGTTGAAATGTGTGTAGCTCCTTTCAGTCTTGCCACTGTTTGCCTCATGTACTTTGGAGCTTCTTAATTGGGAGTATAAATATTTATGATTGTTATTTCTTCTTGGCGAATTGTTCCTTTTATTAATATCTTATGTCCTTTCCTGTCTCTTATGACATCTTTACATTTAAATTCTATTTTGTCTGATATTAGTATAGCTACTCCTGCTTTCTTTTGGTTACACCTTCCATGGAACATCTTTTTCCATCCTTTCACTTTCAGTCTGCATGTATTCTTGGTCTAAGCTGAGTATCTTGGAAGCAGCATCTAGATGGATCATATTTCTTAATTCATTCTGTCAATCTAGATCTTTTAATTAGTGAGTTTAGTCTGTTAACATTCAAAATAATTACTGTAAAGGCTGTTCTTGAATCTCATCTTATTCTTTGGTTTTTATTAGTCAGCTCTGTATATTCTTTTCTCTCTCTCTCTTTTTATCCTTTAAGTTACCCTTATAGTACTCTTCAATTCTGTGCCCTCCTCCAGACCTCCCTCTCCTGTCTTTTTTTTTTAGCTGATAGATCTCCTTTTGGTATTTCTCATAGGACAGATCTCTTGTTGACAAATTCTCTCAGCCTTTGTTTGTGAAAATTGTAATCTCTCCCTCACTTTTGAAAGACAGCTTAACTGGATAAAGAATTCTTGGCTAAAATCTCTTTCAGGATTTTAAATATTTCAGACTATTGCCTTCTCATCTCCATGGTGCCTGTTGAGTAGTCTAAACTCAGTTTTATGAGGTTTCCCTGGTATGTGGTGAGTTGCTTTTTACCCTGGTATGTGGTGAGTTGTCTTGGAGTAGGCCCATTTGAACTTTTTCTATTTTGGGATTGTTGGGCTTTTTTGATATGTATGTTTATGGTTTTTTATAAGGGTTGTGAGGTTTTCCCCCATTATCTCCTCAGCTGATCTTCCTAGCCCTTTACACTTCTCTTCTCCTTCTGGAACACCAATGATTTTTATATTTGTGCACTTCGTGTTGTCCATCACTTCCCTGATAACCAACTCTAATTTTTCCATCTTTTTTTGTGTGTGTTTTCGAATTCCATTGTCCTGTCCTCTAGTTCACTTATTCTTTCTTCTGCCTCTTCAGTTCTGCTGTTGTGTGTCTCTAGTATATTTTTACTTTGGTCTACAGTATTTTTTCAATTCTGTGAGATCTGCTATTTTCTGTTTATTCTTTGGAATTCTTCTTTATGCTCTTCTAGTGTTGTCTTGATATCCTTTATGTCATTAGCCTAACCCATTGAATTTATTTAGGAGATTTGTGTGCACATCTTTGATTATTTGTTCCAACTTCTGTGTTTCCTTCAGTGTTTTACTTTGGTCATTTGGCTGTGCCGCTCCCTCAGCCCTGCCTGTGCACTCCTGAGCCCTCCCGGCCTCCGTAGGGAAAGGAGCGCGGTGGTGGATGGTCTCTGTGCGCATTGACGGCAGATCTGCTGGCTTCTGGGTTCCCCACGCGTGCTGCCAACTGCTGAGGTGTAGGGTCATATCTCCCCACTTAGTTGGGGGTCAGGCAGGAGTGCAGGCGTGCTCTCCTCCTTAAGGACCCACAGTTCGCTGTGTGCCGCCTCTTGTCCCCTGTAGCGTCAGGACCAGCCACACACACCGTGTTTTTCCATCCCAATTCCTGTTTTTTCACTCAGGACCTCCCTCAAATGCCCGGTCCTAAGAAGCCTTGCCAGCCTCCCTGCACTATAACAAGGTGTTGATCACAGTTTTGTTTCCCAAAGTACGGGGTGCCTTCTTTCAAGTGAGACCAGTTCATGGCTTTAAATCCCATTGAATCACACAGAGAATCTTTCCGTTAAATTCTCAAAGAAAAAGTTTCAGGTCAGTACTGATATATCTCTAATGCTTGCTAGGCTCCTCTTTTAGCAAAAAGTTGAGTAGACCTCGGGTCCAAGCCTTTAGCAGATCCAGTATCCAGCTAGGGAATGTCCTCTTTTAGCAAACAGTTGAGTAGACCTCGGGTCCAAGCCTTTAGCAGATCCAGTATCCAGCTAGGGAATGTTATACTCTCTGATTACTGTTTTGCTTTACTTTCATTTTATTTGTTTCATGAGTGTCTTTTGATATTGACTGTTGATGCAGGTTTCCCAATTAAAGTAAAGATGAAAATTTAGCTTTATAAGTAAGGTTAAAGATAAAAGGTGTCAATCTAAATAAAAATAGTAAATAAATACAATTCAGGGGAGAAGGGGATATGGCCAAACTCACACACACATGGACTTCAAAGCAGTATTCTACAATGGAGCAATGTTTGTGTAGCAATTCATATTAATTGGGCTGAAGATGTAGAATGCACACCTCTCTGTGGTCTGGGAGGACATTTTTTCTTACTCAATTCGTGTATAAAAATACACCACAGCATATGTTTTAGTCAGCAAGTATTCTACCATGGTAGAAATGATTTACTGGAACTTAGACCTCCTGAAATCCAGCCAGAAATTTGATTTGGAAAACCCAGAAGTCCTGTTTAGTTTCTGCCATCATTGTTACTGAACCACCCTGACTGAATAATTAGTGCCATATGAAGTTCTTTAATTCTCTCTTCTTCTTTCATTTGAGCATCATGAGATTGTTTCTCTTTCCTCCACAGTCACTTACTAAGAATTTGTTGAACTGGATATTTAGTTTTCAATAAATGGAAGAGGTGACCTTTGGCCATACCTCTCCCTTCTTTACACGTTCAGAAAAGACTGTATCTTGCATTCTGTCAAGTGTTTCTTGGCAGGAGTGCAGTGGAAGTCTCTGTAAATTGAGTTTGTGCATCTGGCAGCCAAAAGTAGGTATTTTTTGCAGGGAAAGGTATGTTTTGAGGTGACTACTGTACACAGATTCTGTTAGCCTTTCAAAATATTTGTAACCTGTTATTTTAGATTGTGAGCGTATTTGTAGTTTCAGAGGTACAAAAATAAACTGTGTTTTCTTGGAAAATGTGTAAGTCTAGGATATGTGACAGGAGTTTCAACCTTGAACGAGATTTCCAGACATTTACAATTGAACCATGCCAGTAAAAATATGTTTATTTAGACATTAAGATTCTAAGGTGGCCACATAAGTATCCTGAACGATGTGTGTTATAAGAGCTTTCTTTGCTAATGTGCTTTAGCTTTGAATATTTTTAGTTCTGGCTCCTGGAGTGTTAATGCATTATGGGGAAAGTTGAATTCAGATGATGAGTCTTTTTTTCTGTTCAACACATTTGGTAATGTGTTTTTTACGTTTAAGAGAGAATTGTTTCTAATGTAGGTAAAAGTCACATCACAATTGATAAAGTAAAGCACTTTGCTTTTAATAGTTGTAATACTATAGAGATCCTTTACTATGGGCAATTAGAAGACAGAAAAGACAGCAGGTGTACCCTTCACTCACTGTTCTGTATATTCAAAAGGGATCACTTGATTATCTGTTGTCTTCATAGTAGTACGGTAGAAATGGGGAGTTCAAAGAGAAAGGAACACCAGTGCTTGAGGAACTTAAAGTCTGCTTTATTTCATCAATGTTTCACAAAAATTACGATAAATTGCTTCTTTTGTCAAAATAAAATTTTCAAAAAGCTAGAAAACCTCTCATTCAAATAGGCAGTAAGCTCATGTCAAAGATTTATTTAACCCATAAATGAGGATGATAAAGCTGATTCAAAGGAGGATATGAGAAAAATATCTAGGTGGGTAGAGGAAACAAAGATAGATGGATGGCTGTGGTTAAAGGAAAAAAATGCTGGAATAAGACTGCAAAGTTAAATACAAAATTGGTTAATGTTCTACAGGGCAATAATACAATAAGCTTCGGAGGGCGGTGTGACAGTGGCTCAGTGGCAGAATTCTTACCTGCCATGCTGGAGACCCGGGTTCGATTCCCGTAGCCTGCCCATGCCAAAAAAGGTAAAACAAAAAGCTTTGGGGTTATGTTTTCTACTGGATAGAAATCCCAGTAATTTACAAGTAACCTACCATCTTTATAGATTAGGTCCAATCAAGGATACATGGCAAGTCAGAGTTACTATTCCCTGGAGCATCAGATGACTCTTAAATGGGTTTGTCAGTGAATGCTGAAGGACAGCACTGCTCAATAAAACTTTCTGCAATGATAGAAATATAATATATCTGCTACCAATATGGCAGCCAATAACCACATGTGGCTACCCAGCACTTAAAATATGGCTAATACAATGGAGGAATAAGATTTTAATTTTATTTGAATTTGTATTTAAATAGCCACATGTGACTTGTGGCTGCCATATTGGACAGCCCAATCATTAATGGACATAGTCGTTTTTCAACCTTGTTTCCAATTTTGGATAATTTTTTCTTAACATTTTGCAAATTCAGTCTTATTTTAAATATTGTAACAGAAGCTAAGTATGTAAGAGAACTCAGAAGATGTCTTCTTTGAAAGTACCTGATTTTATTATGAAATGAATAATTTCTTTTGCAAGTATGAAGCCTTATGTGTAGGGTTTCTTGATAGTGGGCTCCCTTAAAATCTTCCTGGCTAACAAGGGAGCCAATCATAAAGTTAAGCCCATTTGGAAGGAACCCAACTCTGCATTATAGTTACCAAGTGAATTTTCTTGGTGTTAATATTCCCTTACTGGTAGAATAACAACCATGTCAAGTCTTGATTAAAAAGGTCTTTCTGCATGGCAACAAGAAAGGGCTGCCATTAATGAATCACAAGCATTAAAATAAGTCAAGTTTTCTGCTGCCAAAACTTTGTTACTCAGAAAGAGCAATCGATGTGCTGTTAAGACTGACTTTGATTTCTCATGAAACTGAATTGCTTTACTTAGGTTTCTCATCTTCTTGCTTGCAGGGTTTTTTCCGCAGAAGTATTCAGAAGAACATGATTTACACTTGTCACCGAGATAAGAACTGTGTTATTAATAAAGTCACCAGGAATCGATGCCAGTATTGTCGGCTTCAGAAGTGCTTTGAAGTGGGAATGTCCAAAGAATGTAAGTGGAATCTCAAAGAAGTTTTTTTCCTTTTTGCCTTATCTATATATGTATGATTTGCTCAGCTTCCAACATCAAATCGTGGAGGACATCAACATGCGGAATTCAAACATGACACTAATGATAGACTGTCAAGGGTAGGTATAAACAGAGATGACATGAAAATGGAATAACTGTGGAGCCTTTCAGATAACATTTGAGTGGCAGTTGGTGAAAAGGCAGGAGTTGGGTGTCGGGCATGACAGATTGGTATTCTGAGGCTGGTACCCACTCACTGTGTAGCTCAAGCATGTCACACAGCCAGCCAGCAACTCCATTTCCTCATCTTCTCAATGGAAAAAAGGATTTTGCCTGTATCAGTGAGGATAAAATGAGAGGAGAGTCTAGAATGTTAATTGTCATGGCAATCGGCTCTTCTTTGGTGGGGAGTGGGGTGCATGGGGACCAAATAAGTTTTGCTGTGGAAGAATCATTTAGGAAATTGGAGCCTTGGCCTTTTTTCCAAACTTGACTTAGCTTTTCTCTTTTGAGTTACCCCTTCTCTTCCAAATAGTAGTAAATTTATTAATGCAAAGGAGAGTATTTTAATACGTTAGAAATTGTTTGGTGATCCACAGACATCTGAGAATGGAGATTTAAAATGTATGTGATTTAATACAGGCAGATTATAAACACCAGGAAAAAATGTCTTTTCTTATATTCTTTCTTTGGTGCTTTCTAATGTTGGGAACAACAAAGTGGTAGGCTAATGGCTCAGCAGACCTGAGAAGGGCATAGGGATGTGTGACGCACGTAGGTGATTTCTGCTTCTTCATTCATTCCATGACTTAGGGATTTGCTAAAGACTCACTGTGATGGGTACTGGGCAGGGTACTATGTGAAGATTCTGAAGATGCATTAGACTTCATGCCATCCTCCAAGTATGTGGGATGGGAGGCAGGCACCCAACCAAGATCCTTCAACGGGGTTGGGAGGGTTATGTTACAAATCAAGAGTTCTTAGGCTTTGGAAATAGGGATTATGGCCATGGGGAAAAGACACATTGAGAGGGTGAGCCCCTCTGGACCAAGCAGCATTACTCTGAGGGTCTCAGCTGAGAGACTGGCCCTCGACAGAGAGCTGTTATGCAGAGATTATAGTGGATGTTTCTTGGTAGCTCACTTGGCATCCACCCCATACTTTCACCTTTCTTAAACTATACCAGACTTCAGTTCACATTTACCCCTCAGGGTTCTACAGTTCAAGAAAAATTTCAGAGTTGGCATCAACTCAGCAGACCCGAGCCAATCAGCATATTCCATGCCCCGACCAGTCATGGTTCGTGGTATGGTTATGTAACCTCAGCTGGTCCGACAAGAATGACCTTCAAGACTCTTGCTTAGGCTATGGGAACAGAAGGGCCCTCCCTTCCAGCACATGTAAACAAGGAAGCAAGTAGCCCCAAGTGCTGCTGGCAGCCATTTTCCAACCCTAAGGAAGTCACCCGGAGGACAAAGCAATCCCTGTTGATTGAAGAGTGGAAAGACAGACATAAATTTGGCATTGTTGAGTTGCCAAGCCAACCAACTCTGACATCTCTGGCTGGAGATCATTTTGCTACATTTGCCAAGGAGTACCCTTTAAGGAAGTTTGGTTTGGAGTAAGTAGTCATAGTTAGAGTCCTGATGACCAAGAACAGACTGGCCATACGACAGGGAGGTGTCCTGCCTGTGCCAGGCCTTCTCTGAAGGGTCTTTTTCCCTCTAGGTGGTGTTTTGCAGGTGATAGTCACTTGACCACATTTCATCCCAATGAACTTCAGAGATTTTGAACTATTTGGAATCATGAATGAGGACATATGAGGCTACTATTCAGTTGGTTCAGGCCCCAGCTTCTGCTCTTGAAGAGAAAAGCATGATGTTAACCCGAATAAGCCAAATTATTTCTATGTGTGAGACCCACATAATGATCACCCAGTGCTTCATTCTTGGTCTGACATTCCATAGGCATGGATGTCATGCTGCATTTCTGTGGGAGAATTTCAGTTCAGGCTGAAATGATAAATGCGTAAGCCAGATGTGGACTCAAGGAAAATCAGTACTTTTGCATTTATTTTGTGTGGGCTGGAGACCTATTTCCTGCTTACATTGCTTAAAACCATATCCTGCTGTTCTGTAAAAAATTGGCAGCTTGGTTGGCAGTTAAAAAAATAAAATATTTACACCCACAGGAAAGCTCTAGTTTCTACCCTCAAGGAACTTATCACCTTAATTAGATTGAAAAATATAGAAAATAGAAGAAAATGGGACCACTATGTCCAAGTATACAAAAATAAATTTTTAAAAATATTTTTTATTTAAAATTTGTTTTAAATATTAAAAAATTATTAGAAAATACTTTTAAAATATTTTTAAATAAAAAATAAAAAAATATTTTTGTTAGATGGAAATTGAAGGGGTAGAAGTAAATCCTTGGAGTATAGGGATTGAGAGTCTAGTAGAGTGTTTTAAAGTTGTAACAGAAAGAAGCAGGAAAATATTAGATTCAGTAACCAATTATACCACAATATACACAAACAAAACAAACCCAGGAATATTAGATACTTGTAGAATGCTAGAACTGAAAAGGGATCTTAGAGATTGATTTTCACTCACCTCTCTCATTTGACACAGAAGTACACTAGGACCCAGAAAGATGAGATGCTTTTCCCAGTGATCCGCAACTGGATAAAAGTAGAACCAAGACAGCAGTTCACGTCTTTTCCTTCTCCTTGCAATGTTTTCTCAGCTATGCTGAGATTAATAAGATTCATGTCTCAAGTATTGATTCTAG
Organism: Tamandua tetradactyla; assembly: GCF_023851605.1. NCBI lineage: Eukaryota > Metazoa > Chordata > Mammalia > Pilosa > Myrmecophagidae > Tamandua > Tamandua tetradactyla. Next base: position 62,634,555 of record NC_135341.1, on the reverse strand, counting down.
TCATAGTATACATCAATTCATTTGTATTTGTCAGAACTCTTTGGATGCAAGTGACAGAAAACCAAGCTCAAACTCATTTATGCTGTGAAGAAGGAAAAAAAGATAAAGCTGAAAGAAAAGCCCCAAATATATTATAGAAATAATAGTAGTTAACAACAGGGTGTTTTCCTGTGTCAGGCACTGTACTTATCACTTCAATGCTTTATCCCATTTGATCCTCACAACAACTCTATGACATAGGTTAGTTATAATTCCCCATTTTTTTGGACAGACATAGAAGAGAGGCACAGAGAGGTTAATTAACCTACTCAAGATAACACAGCTAAGTAAGAGCCAGCACTGTGATTTGGACTCATGCAGTTTGATTGTAAAGTCTGTACTTAAACTGTAGTATATATTGCATCCCATAAAAAACAGGTTTTAAAAATCTGAGTTCTCATAACTTTTCTACTCTATTTTATTGCCAGTGGTTAATGAAACAATAATCATGTCCCTTGCTCTATATTAAAGATGTACTCCCTAGAAAATCATGTGCAAATTTAATTTTTATAGATCAAATTTGATTTTAATGGTATCTGGGGACTTACTAGAGAAAGAAATCTTTTAGCATAGCCCACCAGAAAAGCATGATTATCTCTTCATTTTTTCTATTTTGCAAATACTTAGAATTTCCAAGGTATATCTTGGAATATAAAGGGGACCCCTTTAGCAGAGGAATAGCTATCTGTCAGACCATGGAATTTGAAAATGGTCATGGCAAGTGAAGAAAGTTGATTTTCAGCAGCATTCTAAAAGTGGTACAAAAATTCATGAGGGATTTGGGAAGGTGGGGTGGAAAGCAGAAGGACCCAAAGTTGAGTGATGAGCTTCTGCTTGTGAGGCTGGGAGGCTTGTAACACTGGCAGTAAACGAAAGTATGTGGCAAAGCCCTAAAATAAAAACGAGACACAAAAAGAAGAAAGAAATAAATGAAGATATGAAATTGGTAATGGTGAAAGAGATGCTCATATAAGGGAGGACTAAGTCTCTTAAGCTTGCTGTTTAGGGACTATAGGAATGAGACCCTGGAAAGCTGGACCATAGGCATTTGAGTGAATTGCAGAAATTCAAATAAATAGTTTAAATCTTTAAGCCAGAAGTCAGCAAACTTTTTCTAAAAGGGCCAGATGGAAAATAACTTTGGCTTTGTGGGCTATCTGATCTCTGTCACAATTACTCAGCTCTGGCAGTATAGCACAAAATCATCCATTTATGATCATAAGCAAATGGGTATGGTTGTGTTCCAATAAATCTTTATTTATCAAAGCAGGCAAGGGGCTGGATTTGGCACACAGCTCTGGTTTGTCCACCTCTGCTTTTCATAGCTCACCCAGAGGTCAAGTGTGCCACTTACGGCTGCTCTGTGACCTCCTCCGGCTCTCATGTGCTCATCTCCCACCAAGAGAAATCCCAGCTACTAGCCATACTGGCCCTCACCTCCCATGAACCTCTCACCTGCATGCTTCTTCACAAGCTGATCCCTGGAATCGGGCTTCCACCTTTTCTTCAGGCCTTCTTAAATGACACCTCCTCTCTTTGAAGTCTGCCCTGAATGCCATCCCAAGCTCTAATCAGAGTTATGACTTCTTCCTCGTGTGATCCCATAATGCTTTGCACATACCTCCATGAACCCCAAGCCTAATATATTATCCTGTAATTCTTCACACACCTGTGAATCTCCTAGGGTTCATCATACACTCCTAAAAAGCAAACATCAAGTCTTCTTCACATTTAGCCCTACAGCTTAGCATGATGCTTTGCTTAATGACATTAAATTGGCCTAGTGGTTAAATGTGGCCATTTCAAAAAAGCCAGCTGAATCTAGCATCTCCTTAGCTTTACTTTCTGAAAATTTGTCAGGCAGAACAATTCTGGTGTGCATCCATTCAAAGCTTAGTCATCTGCTCATCGGCTGTGGTCCCAGAACAAGTTATTCAGCTTCTTTGGGGTTGTATTTTCTACCTGGACAAGAGGAACACTAGATTTGACTAACAGCTCAGGCATGATGTGAGAATTGACACTTTTAATCCTGTTTAGACAACAGTTTCTGCAAACTGCCTCCTCCTTCCAGCTCGCTCCCCTAGAAGACATCAGATATCCTAATGCATTTGCCAGCCAATAAATAAATATAAAAAGGTTGAGCTGAGCAGGTGTCTTGTGTAATTGTGGGTACCAAAAGGCCAGTGAAGGTAGAGTCGCCCCAAAGGCCTGAGAAGGGAGGGCAAATGGTGGAGTCCAGACTCACCTTCACCAGACCTTGGCTATCAAGGGCTCACTGATGAGAGGAGGGCTCCAGTGGATAGGCTAGAAGTTGGGGTCAGGAGACCAAAAGACAATGGAAGACAAGAGGTCAGGGTCCAGACCCTTGTGCTGTGATGAAGGCAAAACAGAGATCCTTGGATGCTGTCAGTGTGTGACCAAGTTCCCATGGGCCCTTGGCCACTGAGATCAGTTGCCCCTCCTATTTGTAACCAAGACACTGGGGAAGGTGCTGCCCTTCTCTGTCTGAAAACCACTGGCCATTAATTCACCAAGGGAACCACTTTGTATTATTCTTTAAGCTTAAGTTTTGCCTTTGAGTGATAGGCAAAACCCATCTTTGATTTTGTTTAAGATGCTGTTGAGCATTTATTTCACAGCGATTGTTCCTATGACAGTTTTGTAAGTGTGTTTGCAGCATAGAGCAATTGAATAATCTCTGAAGGGTCTCTGAGCCCTCCTTGATACCTTCTCATTTGGGATATATTGAGCTTAAAAACAGCTTTTCATAAAGTGTCTAAATTCCAGTTTATACTTTTGACATGAGCGTCCCCACGGGTGGACTAGATGATATGAATGTGCCTTGTGGATACTCAGACACTTCTACAGAAGGATTGTGTCGCTGTGTTTTTCTGAGTCTCTTCTCATTTCCCCTTTAGTGTTAAACTTGGATTGAAACAAACCTCTTGGATTAAAGGCACTTAACTGCAGTTAAAATAACTTTTGTTGGTTCCCAGATTATATCGATACACTCATTGACTCTACTGCTGGGTTTTACTGGCTTCGTAACAAGAAAATTCATATAGCAGGTTGCCCTGTGTGCTTGGGAAATTACATAAAAATCATCATCAGGGCACTTAATGTCTTTCTAATTTTAGTTTATTTCTTCATTTGTTCCCATGCTTCCTCCTCGCCTGCTACTATGTCTCTGTGCTTCACTGTGGTCATTTTGTTCTGCTCAGCAGAGATGCAGCACAAACCCACAACCCTTTCCTTTCACCCATTGCACACAAACTCCTAAGATGCCCCCCAAAAGTAAATAAAAGGTGCAGACCTCATAGTTTCATGTCTAAAAATGTCATAGAAGCTGAAAAATAAAAGTCTGCTGTTCCTTTCCATTTGTCACATGTTAATGTTTTCCTGCATCTGTCCCGGAAATAAAAAAAAAAAATTCCGTTTGGGCACTGACAGCCCTGTGGTATCAGTGCCACCATGGGATTCAAAGCCCATTAACACTCAGACTGCAAAGGAAGTATTAAAATTCCTTCAGCTTTACTAACACATTTCTCCCCGCAGCCTGGCTCGTGGAAACGGGACACTCAGCACATTCTCACCTTAGAAAAATGAGAAATTTCCGTGACACAACAGGACAGATCAGGGGAAGGAACAAAGGGTTTTGAAGGTTCAGATGCAGCCCCACCTTCTAGCTGTCTCATCTTGGGACAGGATGTGTCACTGCTTCAGGTGGACTGAGCTAACCTGCGGAATAAGAATTATCAAGTCAACCTTGGAAGATTGTTTTGTGCATTGGCCCTAGTGAGTGTCATGCATTCAGCACCATGTTAGGCACATAGTAGGTGCAAATAAGAGATAGATGTTCTCTCAGTGTCTTCCTCTGGTGTTGACACCTGCTCTTTCCTAGGCTGCTGTTGCTGCAGCCTCAGCTGTTTTTTAATTATAACCACAGCCTTGATCGCACTTTAGGAGAAAAGTGAAGAGTGGAGGCTCTATTTGTTTTGAATTGTTTGTAATGCCCCAGTGTAGATTTACAGCCCCAAAGATGATGTCACAACACTGAAAACAAAATTTGCAAGCATAGTTTCTAAAATAAATATCCACCTTCCTCGGCTACTGTAAACTGCGAGGCAAATGGTTCATTTGCCTGGAGATGCTGGGACATGTATAATGTCCCTCAGTTCTTTGAGGGAAACTGAACTGGGGTGTAAGAAAGGACCCTTGGCCGCTTCCTGCATCAGTTGGCTCGTGGTGAGACCCAGACAGCGCCAGACCCAAGCTGAATCACAAATAAGGCAAAGTCTCACCTCCCTCCCAACATCCTCCTTTTTAACCTTCATTTAGTGCCTTCCGTCTTTCCTCATGCTTTATTTGGGACTCAGTGACCTGCCTTTCCTCTGGATCCATCATCTCCCTTGTTCCAGCCTCATCTTGCCCAACCTCTGGCCTCTTCAAGACTGCTTTTGCAGTCCATCATCTGAGAGGAAAGCGGGGGTGCACCTTAATGATGATATGGGTGTCGATCCTCGTGAAGTGCTTTCCCAACAGCATCCTCCTAAGATGCAGGTCATTCCATGCAGCAGGTGGGGCAGGTATAGTATCCTGACTCTGTTTCCCTTAGTTCAGAGAGGTTAGCATATCTGCCTAAAAGTCATACTGTAGGCTGAAAGCCATGGATCTTAATTCCAGTTCCCAGTATCCTTTCAACTATATTTTGCTTTTCTAATAAGGTCTTGCATGCATTTAATGCTACAAAGTTTTAGTATCTCCATCTGTATTTACTCTCAATCAAATATATTATTTACATCCATGATTTGATTGGCTATATATAGTTGTTTAATGAAGTGGTTCCCCAAGTGTAAACTCTGCACTCAGTGATATGGAATATAATGTTAGAGAGTATTGAACTTGGCATGGAATAACGTCCTATCGGATAGTGATAAAGGTGTTCCCTTTTTACTATTCATTTAATCTTTCCCATGAGAAAATCTCAGTTTAATGTTAGTACATCCTTAATTAACACCTCTCTATCCTTTGCTCATCTCTCCTTTTATTATCTAGGGTTGAAGCATGCAATTGGATTTATTTCAGGGGTCTGCAAATTTTTTCTTAAATGGACAGATAGTAAATATTTTAGACTTTGTGGGCTATTTAGTGTCTGTTGCGACTAACAACTCTGCGATTGTAGCATGAGAGCTACAGGAATAAGCATGGCTTTGTTCCAGTAAACATTATTTACAGAAGCCTGAAGCCAGCCTGTGGACCCTGTTTACTTTTTTTTTTTTTGCATGGGCAGGCATCGAGAATTGAATGTAGGTCTCAGGCATAGTAGAACACTGCCTGCTGAGCCACCATGGCCTGCCCAACCCTGTTTACTTTTACCCTTGCCTTCAATTTAAGGCAAACATTATTACTACTCCCTTTACTATAAAATTTAAAATTTTTCTTTAAATTTTATTTAGGGAAAAAAAGTAGTTTAGGTCAAAATGATAAAAATATAGTGGCTTGTGAATATGTGAAAAGTTCTGAAGATTGTAAGTACAAGAAAGACTGCATTTTGAGTCTTAAATGGTTTTGGACAGTTGTTCTTGTATCTTAATGGGAAGAGAAAGAGAACCTAGAGTCAGAGTCTGGGAATCCGTCCAGTGGGTAGATCTGTCATGGTAGGATTTCAAGCACCCAGGTGAACTGGTGAAGGGAACAAGAGAGGCAGAGGAGACCCTACGCTGCCATGTGTACTCCACCCCTGAAGAGAGGCAGTGCAGGGCAGTCATTTAAAGCACAGGCCCAAGACACCAGCTTGGGTTCAGATCCTAGTTCTACCACTTAATTAGCTCTAAGTGATCTTGGGCAAGTTGCTTAATATCTCTGTGCCTCAGTTTCCTCATCTATAACATGGAGATAATGTAATATTTACTAGCATTTGTGAGGAATAAATGAAGTAATATCTGTCAGGGGCTAAAACCACAACTTAGGTTAAGTGTTAGCTGTTCTTACTATCCCTTCTGCTATGATAATGACTCATCATGACCTCTAAAATATATCACATTTGATTATTGGTATGGTCCTTAGTGACTCTTCAGTGTGGTTAATGTTCCTTCCAGCCCAGTAGTCCATTTACTTGAAGCAAGGGATATTCTTAAATTTGCAGCCTTTCCTCGGGGGCTCAGGTCTGCACCCCCAAAGCGAGGTGAAAGGTAAAGGCAGCCAGGTACACTGTTGGCTCTGGGCCAAACGAGTCTGTGCTGGGATTCAGGGCACTCCGTCGCTTACACAGTCAGTTCTATGCAGTACAGCATGGGCAGAGGCTTGCCAGGGCACTCATCTCCTGCCATGCTCCCCAAAGTGCCCCATGCTCCAGCTGCCACTAACCATTCAGATGACCATTGTGTGATGCATGCTCACACTGCAGGGCTGTCCCTGCAGTTCCTTCCCCGCCTCCCTCCTTCTCACTCATCCCTCAAGCTGCCTTCCTTCTAAACAGAGGCACCTGCCACCTCTCTAAAAAGCGGGGACTGTGTGGGTTACTCTCTCCTCTCCACAGTGTGACATGTTGGCAGCATTTCTGTAAGTGCGACTTTCAGAGTTACAGTTATTTTTGAGTTCAGGAGGTACATGTGTGTCTGAGAGCGTGAGTGAAAAAGAGGAAGAGGGAGAGAGCACAAGCGAGCTCCCTACACTCAGTCCTTTTGTAATGGATTGTAGTAGTCAAGCAGTACTTGAGGAGTGGAGTTTATGAATTAGGAGCTTTTGTTTGCTCTTCCTAAGATTTAGAGATTTCAAGCACATGAAGTTAAAAATGAAATGCAAGCTCAAGAAGTCTTCAGGGCCCATTGACATAATGAGCCCATTTTTAACTTTTCCATTTTGTCTTATTCCCTCCTTTATACCCTAAGAGTGATGGTATGTTGCCCCTTTTGTGACATGAGGTCCAGACATTGTTTGTTCCATGGTGAATATAGCCAGATAGAACTTATAAATACAAGTCTCAGCAGAGAAGATTTGCCTTCCTCTGAAAACCATGTGCCCACATGCACATGTGCATGCACACACACACAATAGTTCATCAAATCGTAATTTGTTGGAGTATACCATTATTTCATGTGCCTTCCTCTTAGGAGATGAAAACCCCAACAATTAAAATGCTACACACCAAGGACTGTAAGATGGGTGGCAACTTCAGAGAGGGAGAGAAAGAAGAAGAGCGGGAGAAACCAGATATCACCCCTGAAATAAAAAGGAAGTGCTTCACATTGTAGGCAGAAAATATTCTAGGTCCTCCTGTTGAGCTCTTTTTTCATTCTGCTTTAAATAGACATTGATAAACCTGAGTGCCCACAGATAATCCCCAGCACAGAGAATTGGCTGGATAAATATGCAAGTGCTTCTAAAATAGCTGGCAGAGAGCCCTTTGTTTGGAAACAAATGTCCCTGTGAAAATAGCCACCTGAAACTCTCCCACAGTCCACGTATTCTGGGGCGATGAACATGGCCCTTTAAGTACCTTCTCCCAGTGACAGCAATTCTCAGGAGGGAGGCTACCCAAATTGCTCAATAAACCCGTGCAGAGTGCAGTGTGGAATTCGCTCTTCCCAGAGAGGTATCGAGCACTTCAATCCCATCTCTTCTCCCTCTGCCATTGCAAAATATTAGTTATTGCAGTTAGGTTATTTTTTCTCATCCTTCCTTTAAACAAAGAGTTGAGCAATTACCCGATGAGCTGGGTTAATGAAGACAGGCATCTTTTGTGTACACAGACCAAGGAAAGCAAATATCCCAAATTCTTTAAGAGAAGTAATGTTTTTTGCCCTAAATACTCATTTGATTGTCCCAACACTTCATTTACCAGCCTAGAATCCCTTCCTGATTTTTTTTTCTTTCCTGACTATTTTATTTTCAGAATGATTTGAGGGGAGGAATGTTATATTCAGGTTTCCACCTGAAGTCCCCATTTTTCTTTGCTAGTTTTGGTTTTTGACTTTATAACGTCACTTGGTCTGCCTTCTAAATAACGTCTTAATTCAGCCACATTGTTTCAGTTGTAAATTGGAACTAAGGAATTTCACTGGCTTTTCAAATTGAAGCCACTTAGAAGCTAGTCTTGATATGTCCCTTCCAAAGGGAATGATAAAAGTTGCTGCTGCTCAACTCTGCCAACTCGGGGGATTTAATGAGAACAGGATTAGAATCGAGTGCATACCATAAATGAGTGAAGCATTCCCACTTTGTATCCTGCAAAAATTGCATGGAAACTTGCCAGTGGTGCCCTTGAACTTTGAGCTTTCAGAAACCTGAAAACATGCAGGCTCCAAATGTCCTCCATCCCTCCCGCTATGGAAGTGGCTCCCTTCACTCTGAGCAGACACTTGAAGAGAGCCTTCCCCATATTCCTCATGGGGATAATGGGCTACAGTCCTGCAGGATGTAATGTCCCACTTGGTTTTTGCAAATAGTGCATTTTACTTGGCTTTGGGTTCCTATATAATAGAATTATGTCTATCAGATTGAAATGTGGTACTTTACCCTAGGAGAATGGCTGACAGTAGAAGGGCTGACAACAATAAGTGTTGGTGAGATGTGAAACAATTGGAACTTTCATACATGGCCAGTGGGAGTATAAAGCGAGCCAAAAGTTGGGCAAACTGCTGAGCGGTATCTCCTAAAGTTAAGCATACTTATACCAGTATGACCCAGCAATTTTATTCCTGGGTATATGTTCAAGAGAAGCGAGCTTGTAGGCTCACCAAAAGACATGTACAAGAATGTTCGCAGTTGCTTTATTTGTGATAACCCAACTGTGGAAACAATCCACGTGCCCATCAACAGCAGAATGTGAGAATAAAATCTGATATTTTCAAATAATAGAATATGCTTAGCAATAAAGACACCGAACAAAAAACTAACTACTGATAAATGCAACAGCACCAGTGACTCTTACAGAAATAACGTTGTGTGAAAGAACTCAGAACCATATAAAAGCATTTGATATGGTTCCATTTATATATGGTTAATAAAACCACGCACACATAAACTGTATGATAGATAGGAAGGGATATTGCTGGGAAGGGGCATATAGGGGCCTTCAGGGGAACTGGAGTTTTCTAACTTGACCAGTGTAGTGATTACACTAATGTCTGTTTATTAATATGTAAGTTATACCTCAGTGAAAAAGAAGAAAAAAATTGGGATGTGGTAATTGTGTTGGAGAGTGCAATAGGATAGCCATTCCTTCCTGTGCATAGAGAAACTGTTTCCACCAAGAAGTCTGATATGCTTTAATTAGAAGAATCCTCTTCCCTTTTAAGACATGAAAATTTCTTCAGGATGTGCTTTGACCCCTCTGCATTTTGGGTTTTCCTCTTATGTTAGACCATTTTCATTTGCCACTTTGAATGCCTAAGAAACACCAGATCTGAGATATTATTCATAATTTACTCTGAATTCTCTGAGGATGGTTATGTAATACCTTTAATTGCATCAACCCACCTAATGAGTTTTTCCCTTTGGTGCTATACACTGCAAATTAATAGCCCATGGACCCATTCACAGCTTGTGTTTTGGAAAAAGCATTTCAGCCATCAAGTAATAAAAGACATATAAAAAAGATAATGTAAGAAATATTATTTTTAAAAGGTTGAATTTTAGTGCCAGTAAATTCTTCACAGATATGTAATGTAATCAAACTGTGGTTTACAGACCTGGGTGGATTCTAGTTTAAAAATTGTCTAACCTTTTTTTCCTTGATTAAAAAAATTAAAGAAAGATGTCTTTTAATTCCAATTCATTGAAGTCAGTCGGGACTTTATGTTAATAAGTGATCCAGTTGGGATGGTTTTAGGAAAGTTAGTAAAAAAAAAAGATTTTTTAAAAACAAATATCAGAATAATTTCTCTGTGGGATTTTTCAGATTTATAGTGAAAGTTATATATTTATGAAAATACCATTTACATATCCCTATCCTTTTTGTTAAAAAAGGCACTTAATATATACTGATGGCAGAGAAGAGAGCAGTAGAAATGGCAAATCCTTTCCTAATGCCAGTTGGTAAGAATGAACAATTTATCTGGTATCTGAAATTTAGACCTTAAGACATCGAACTCTTGGTTTGGTGAAAGAATATATTAAAACATTGGTTCAGGGTATGGAATCTAACTTTGAACATATCAAATCTAGTAGAGATTGGTTATTTATGCAAAAAGGTGAATATAAATAAACTCCAAGCCTTAACACATTTTTTTTTTCTTTTTAATACTGGGATGCCATCCACAAAGAAGGCATGAGATTGTCAAAATGCTGTTTAGAAAACCAAATGATAACAACTCAGTAATAAAAAGAGAAAAGATGGTCAAAGGATTTGAATAAATATTTCCCCAAAGAAGATATTCAAATGGCTGATGAGCCTATGAAATGATACTCCATATCATTAGTCATCAGGGAAATGCAGATCGAAACCACAATGAGCTACAACTTCACACTCACTAAGATGGCTGTAATAAAAAAGATGGATAAATATTGATGAGGATGAGGAGAAATGGGAACCCTCATACACTGGCATGTGGGAATCTAAAATGGTACAGTCACTTTGGAAAATAATCCCTTTTTTCCTCAAAGAGTTAAACATAGTGCTACCATATGACCAGTGTTTCAGTTTTCTGGCTAATAAAGCTAATACCATGAATTAGGTTGGGCTGGCTTATGCAATGGGCTGGCTTATGCAATGGAAATTTATTCACTCATAGTTTTGAGGCTAAGAGAAATCCAAAATCAAGGTTTCATCAAGATAATGCTTTCTCCTAGAAGAACGTGGCCTTCTGGGGCCGGCTGCTGGTGATCTGAGGCCCTTGGCTTTACTATCACATGAGAATATGCATGGTGGCCTCTCCTGGCTTCTCAATTCCATTGACTTCCAGCTGCTGTCTGCTCCCTGTGCCTTTTTCTCTTTCTGTGACCTTTCCTAAGATCATCAGTATTAGGCTTAAGAGCCATCCTGATTCAGCTGGGCCATACCTTAATTTAAGTAACCTCATCAAGAGGTCCTATTTACAAGGATTCACACCCACAGAAATGAATTAAGTTTAAGAGTGTGTTTTTCTGGGGTATATAGTTCTAAGCCACCACACCCAGCGATTCTCTTTTAGGTATCTAAATATCCCAAAATAATGGAAAACACATGCCCACACAAAAGCTTTTATATGAATATTCTTAGCAGCATGATTCATAATAGCCAAAAAGCAGAAGAAACAGAAATGTCCATCAACTAATGAATGGATAAATAAAATGTATATTCATACAATGGACTATTACTCAGTCATAAAAAGGAATGAAGTAGGGTGGGCCACAGTGGCTCACTGGCAGAGTTGTCACTTGCCATGCCAGAGACCTGGGTTTGATTTCTGGTGCCTGCCCATGTAAAAAAAAAAAAAGAAAGAAAAAAAGGGAATGAAGTAATGCTATATGCCACAATTGGGATGAACCTCAAAAAATCTATGCTAAGTGAAAGAATCAAGACACAAAAAGATCAGATAGTGTATAAGAAATGTCCTGAATAGGCAAATCCGTAGAGAAAGTTAATTAGTCATTGCCAGGTACTGGGAAAGGGAGATGAAGAATGACTGTTAATGGGATATCTTTTGGAAGATATGAAAATATTGTGGAACTAGTGATAAGGATTTCACAACTTTTATAAATTTAGTAAAGGATTTCAAAACTTTAGTAAATTTACTAAAAACCAATAAATCACATGCTTTAAAAGGGTGACTTTTAGTTTTAGAAGCCAAACATAAAAGATTGTAATTTATTGTTCAACTTCTATGACAGTCTAGAACAGACAAAAATAATCTATGATAGAAAAAAAATCAAAAGAGTATTTGTCTCTTGTGTAGGGGGTAGGAGATGTAGGGGGAGTGATTATTTGGTGTTTCGGTTTGTTAAAGCTGCTGTAATGCGATATACAAGAAATGGGTTGGCTTTTACGCTGGAGATTTTTAAAAACATTTTTTATTGTATAATACAACATATATACAAAGCAAAGAAAGAAAAAAATGATTTTCAAAGCATACCTCAACATGCAGCCACAGAACAGATCTAAAAGGGTGACTTTTATGGTATATGAATTATATCCTCCCCCCCACAAAAAAAAAGCCAAATTAAAAAAATAAAGTAGCCACTTGACTTGAGGGAAAATAGGAGAATAAGCCTGGAAGTCAGATTAGATCACTGAGGTATATATAGGCTGGCAGAGAACCCATTTTGTCATTTTGTTCTGTTGTTTCTGTAAGTCGAAGCAAAAAGGAGACGAGGCCAGTTCTAAGACTGTAGGAATGCAGATGGTGAAAAGAGCCTCACTGTTCAGAAGAATCTCACATTTTCCAGGTACTGAGTTCTGAGATGAATGTCTCCTCTCAGTCTTCATAACAAGAGCATTTAGGACGGCCTCAACATTTTTCATTGCTCTCCCCTAGGATACCTCTCCATATAGTAAAACCTCATCTGTTTTCTGAATTGCAGTAAGGACTTAGAAAAGCCAGACAATCATTATGACCTTGGGCCTAAAGAAATAACTATGAATGTGAAATTGAAGGATGCATGATAAAGATGGCTTCCTCAAAACAAAAGTTGGCTTTCCTCCTTCATTCCATTTAAAATTTTGTAATTAAAAAAAACTCTCTCCTCAAATAATGGCTTTTCGGGGAGCTACTCAATCTCCATTTGACTTTTCCTTTTAAAACAGAAATCTGCATTTGAAAAAATATTTTCTGTTTTGTAAGGTATAATTTCTGTATCTTAATTGCATAGAACTCATGTACAATTTTGTAAGTTTGATAACATATACATCCTTGTAAGCACTTCCCAAATCAAGACTATGCATAGTTCTGTCTCATATTTCTAAAAACACACAGAGCTTGCAAGATATAAGCTCAAAATATTACAAACTATTACTTTCTTTTATGTTTCTTTTCTAGGCTGCTCAAGCAGATACCATGAAACGGGTTGGGTTAAAGAACAGGAATTTATTTACTTATGGTGTGAGACTGGGAAAAAGTCCAAGTTGGGGTGTCACAAAGGCAACACTTTCTTCCTGAAGCCTTCAGCAGGTGTTCTGGAACTGGCTGCTGGTGATGTTTGGTCTTAGCAGGCAGTGCACATGGTGGGCCTCTCCATTCTCTTCCAGGTTCCATTGAATTTCAGGTTCTGGCTGCTCCCTGTGGCATTCAGTCTCTGTGGTAGTTAGATTCAGGTGTCAACTTGGTTAGGAGAAGGTGCCTAGTTTTATTGCTGTGGACATGAGCCAATGGCATGTGAAGCTCATCTGTTACTGATTACATCTGCAATCAGCTAGGAGGCATGCCTGCTGCAATGAATATTGTTTGATTTAATTGACTGGTGCTTAAATGAGAGAGCTCAACGTAGCACAGCAAAAGCAGCTCAGCATACCTCGTTGCAGCACTTGCAGCTCAGCCCAGGCCCTTGGAGATGAAGAAAGGAATCACCCCAGGGAAAGTTGTTAGAATCCAGAGGCCTGAAGAGTAGGCCAGCAGAGATCACCTTGTGCCTTCCCATGTAAGAAAGAACCTCAGTTGAAAGTTAGCTGCCTTTCCTCTGAAGAACTATACATTTTTAACGAAATAAATCCCCTTTTATTAAAAGCCGGTCCATCTCTGGTGTGTTGCATTCTGGCACTAGCAAACTAGAACAGTCTCTTTGCCTGAATGTTGTCTAGTATAAAGGACTCCAGTCATAGGATTAAGACCCATTCTGATGGAGGGAGGCCACACCTTAACTGAAGTGACCTCCATTAAAAGGTACTACTTGAAATGGGCTCACACCTACACAATGAATTTGCTTTATGGGCTCACACCTACACAGTGAATTTGCTTTCAGGTCATATTTTTTTCTGGGATATATATATAGTTCGAAACTACCACAGTGAGTTTATATTTTAATTTTTGTTAGCTGTGTGATGAAGAAAAGATAAAGTTATTTTTGATAGAAGAGATTAAATTAGCTATTAGCTTAAACTGGGGTACAACTTCATTTGTTCTACTTTTGTAACACTTTAGTCTAAATAAAGTGGATACTTTCAATTCTTTTTATAGAAATGGTTGAAGAAGTAAATGCCAATACTGCTTTGTAGTTGTTTGTTTTTCCCAGCAGGGATCAAATCCATTCTTATACAGTTACTTGTTTTGATATCTAAGGTTAATATCCATATTTCTTACAGTATAATAGAGCATAAACCAAGGGTCAGCAAACTTCAACCCATGGCCAATTCTGGCTTGCCATCTACTTTTGTCTGTAACGTGTTATTAGACTGCAGCAAGTTCATACATTTACATATTGTCTACAGTTGTTTGGGCACTACAATAACAGTTGAGCCAGAGACCATATAACCCATAAACCTAAAATATTTACTCTCTCTCTGGCCCTTTACAGAAAAAGTTTGCCAACCCCTGCCATAATCCACCTACTCTCTTTAACTTTTTTATTTAATTCAAACACTGGTTTTAGGAATTTAGCTGTATGGCAAACTTATATGCAGTTTCTAACTGCAGCCTTCATTTCAGTCCAATACATATAAATTACTCAGTGGTTATGTGCCTTACAATCATATCTTGACAATTCAATAGGGATTTCAACTCTGGACTGAAAATACGTAAACTAACCCCCTTCCAGTCCCACCCTCACATCCTGTCTTTTAGATGCAGAAAACAATAAAAGAGCTTTTTCCGGACAGAAATGTAGCTGTCATGCCACTTTTTGAAACACACATAGATGAGGACAAACATCCAACTGATAATTCTTTTTGAGTTTTTTTTTTTAAAGTCATGTCTGTGAATAAATGAGCTGGATTTTCTTGTATAGAAATTAACTGTGAAGACAATTCTAGAAAAGTAAGAGAAAAATCTTTTGAGTAGTGAAAACAGAGTTGGAACAGGTAACATCCCAGGATGACTTCTCTTTATCCAAATGGTCATACGTTACATAAAACCTCACTAGTTAATAATAATTATATATATTATGATATAATATATAATTACATATATATATAGTGAAGTGCTGTAACATCTATATCCAGTTCATAACAAACTGTTCGTCATCAGGCTTTGAAAAACTTCTAAAGAGGAATTAAAACAGGTACACCGAAATAAACTTTCATGGTGTGCAGCCTGTTTTAAAGATGGACTCCAAGGCAGAAGAAATGCCACTGCCTCTGTTTTATCATTTGCGATGTGAAAATAGCAATTCTTATCTTTTCCAAATTTAAGGGAATTTGTGAGAACAAAATGGCAGGCATATCAAAAAAAAAAAAGTAAACTGTGCTATGACATATTAAAATGCCTTAGAAACAGAACATATAATTGTGGTAAATTTTATTGGCCTGAAGGCTACAGAGGAACATTTATCTGGGTTGTGGGGTGTCCCCATTACCACTGAGGATAGAGCATTGATTTTCTCCTGAAGTCCACATCACCCAAGACCTCCCATCTGGACAGTGCAGTGCTCAAATCTAGCAGAGTAGTATACTTTGTACATGTTTTCCTCACAGTAGAACTTTCCCAGCCTCCTTAGAGTTCAGACTTTGCTCAAAAGAAGGATACGACCATCTTTCTTAGAGTTTCCTCCTAGATCTAATTATATGAAAACGGAGGTGCTCCAAACATCTCTTCACATCCAAATCCATCACAGGCATTCTTGTTTCAAAGGTGAATCAACCTGTGAACTTTGCTGCAGCAGGGAGCTGACAGCTTCTTCTGAGTTATTCCTGGTGCCTCTGACAGGTTCTAGGATGCCTGAAAAAAATGAGAAATGAGAATCTACTGGGGCTTTGGTTCTACTGGACTGTAATTCATTAATAAATGGAAAAGAGATCCATGCAGTAGGCATGAATGTCCCTTCCCTGGTCTAATGTAAGAGCCTTTTGAAAACCACTACACTGATCTGAGAAGATGAGGCCCCATCCTGGCCATGCCCTTAGCTAGTGGGGTGACCCTGGGCACGTCACCTCACCTCTCTTGATATTGCATGTCTGATCAGCAAGACCATTGAAGCAGTGATTGGTAGGATCCCTGCCAGGCACTGCATGATCTGAGACAATAGACTTTAACATCCCTTTAATTAGAGAGGATAAAACCTCTTCATTGAAAATCATATTTGTTTCCAGGACACAATTACAGCGAAACCTAATTCATACTGTGCTCTGCTCCTAATAATGGAGAGGGAAACTTGTTAAGTGGTTTTGGAACATAATGATGTGCCAAGATTGACTTCTTTCATTGCTTTTTTTTTCATATATCACCTTTTTTTACGTAGGGATCTCTGAACATTTCTGTCATGACATGCTATGAAAGAGTGTCACCATTTTAAAGATGAAATATCTGAGACACAAAGAGGTTAATTACCTCACCCAAGAAAATATATTAAGCAAAATGCTTCAACCAGATGGATGCTTGGCATGGAGGTCAGAAAAAAAACTAAAAAGTTGTAATTATGTATTTCACATTTTTCTAGGGAATCCAGCTTGAAAATGTAGATTTAAAAACCCATCAGAAGATTTGCAGTTGCTATGTCCCATGCCATTCGAGTGTAGCTGGTATGGGACTCAAAACAACCCCTCAGTAGGCACAAAGACCTGGACACATTTTATGAGTAGTGGCCAATATATAGCCATCACCACCACTCCAAGTCTCAAGCAAAGACATCTCGTCCCTGGCTTTCCATCATTAAAATTTCTTTGCTTAGGAGTAGGGTTTTCTTTATAAATTCAGTGGAGTTGATTTGCCAGGGAAAGGTGGTAGGAAAATGTTAAATCACTGCTGGATACTTTAGAGGAAATAAGTATTGGCTCCTTCTTTGAGAGCACATTTGGAGGAGGAAGGAAAGGAGTAAAAAGATTTGAAGGCAGGAGCAAAGGAAGAGGAATCTGAGAAGGGTTAGCCCAGGATGAACAGTGTCACAGAATTCCTGTCTGGAAGCACAGCCCTGCCTAAGTAAGAGGCTGGTGGGCCCTGTCAGAACCCTTGGCATTTCCATTCTTGCCCTCCTAGACCACACCTGGATCAGACCTTACATTATATTTGGGGATTATGGAATATGGTCCTTGATTCTTGGGTCAGGACTTTGTCCACAGGGCTGGAGATCTATAGGCTCGTTGCTCTCCAAGTCCCCATCAGCGCCTGACCCCCCAGTAGGCACTGGATGAGGAACAAATGAACACATGATCAGAATTCAAGTCAAATGTTCTACAATTTTATGAGAATGTCTAGAAAGTTCTCTTGGGCACTGGGCTCAGATTTTGCACGTGGAAGTGTTTGATTCAGTGATAAGCCTTTCTAAAAAAAAGACAGTGGTCCATCCAGGGTGGGGTCACAATAAGCATGTACCTGAGTATTGAGAATTTCCAACAAGTTCTACCAATGCACTCTGAGCCTTTTTCACTTTACATATAAGAAGTTGAGGGATGTCTTCCCAGGGGCCTGCTTCTCTGCCCTTGTTTCTACTGGATTTCTAACCTGTGGGGTATAAATCAAACTCTTATAATTAGGAAGGCCTTTTTCCCCCCCCCGGAAACAGGGGGTGAGGACTGTTTAAAGGAGCTGTGGGTAACTTTTCTGCATAGTGAATGATACTTTTATAACATGAATTATCACCTCCAGGTAGTTTGATCTTGGCAAGTATCATGTGAGGCAAACAAGAGTGATTTTCTGAAATTCCTATTTAAGGACTCAGAAATATAAAATTTATAGAACTAAAATGACTTGGCTAATGTCAGTGACTGCTAATTGGTTGTGCCAGAAATAGAACCTGATTCTGAGGGGAAGGCCCTTATTACCACAGCAGTCTGCTCCTCAGAGAGCATTTTCACCATCTGAGCTGAATAAACTACAAATTAGGAGCATCTAGAAATCAGGGATCCCGTCTACCCCATGTACACTTTGTGGTTCCTTCAAAAAATTATTAATAAATGCTGTTTGGAAAATAATGAAGCAAACAGCTTCCCTGTAACTCCCTTTTTCGTATTGAGTGTTGAGAATCAGCCCTCACTCACATAGTCAATATTAAAATAACTGTAAAACTTGTGCAGCGTTTTTATGAACTCTTTTTCTCCTGTGCAGGACCTATTAGTAACATTGTATAATTTTGAAAATGGTCCGTTTTTAGCAACAGAAGGAAAAAAATCTTTCATTCCCATTCTCATATAAAGTACAGTTTGAAAAGTTACAGCATTATACATCCTATGGGCAATGCCTAAGGCTGGTGAACACTTAATTTTCTGTAGGGTTTCGCTGCTATGCCCTCAATACAGGATAGATAGCTCATTGCAGCAGGAGAGAACTAGTTTAAAAAGTGAAGGGGATTCTTGAAGTACGCAAGAAGCATTTTGAAGCCAGAGCTAAATGAAACGCTGCCTTTCCCTCTGCACAATGTGTAGCTGATGCAAACATACCTTCCAAGGACTTTGAGCTTGGGTTGTCACCTGACAGTTCTGATGGAGTCAGAAAGACAGGTATCCAAATCACGGCGGCCTACTTTTGTTACCACGGCACCCAGCATCAACCTTCATTTTAAACTAACTCCTTGGAAAATCAGAACAGAAACAAAAAAAGTGCATTAGTATTTATCTGGTTTCTTTAGTCAAAATGTTGGCCAGAAGACGAAGATCAAAGGATAATTTAATTAAAGCCTTTTCCCAGCAGGAATTAAGGTTAGATTTGAAAAGTACCAGCAACCTGCACCCGCTGTTACCACCGTCTGCTCCGTCTTGGTCAGAATGAGGATGAGGCGCCCAAGTAATTTCGTCCAAATCTCTTTCATCTCATAAGGAAAGGACTAAAACAATAGACTAACAAACACCTTCAAAAGGGATCTTTTCTTCTCCTCACCCCACAGTTTCTTCATCTTGAAAAGGTTTGCTTTTGTGGCTCTAGGAATAAAATTGAAACTGATATTTTATCTGGAAGTGTTTCAATTTTCAGTTTGTTTCACAACCTCATAAAGTGTTTCTGACAAAGCACCTCAAATAAGCGCACGCACTCATGGTGGTAAATGGATGGACAGAAAAAGTGAAACACCCAAAGAGCCAGTCTTTCTATCACCAAAAGAAAATTCCCAAGAAGCTGGGATATTTCGCACATCTTGAAGCAAAACACACAATATTGACTCAAAGGCAATGACAGAATTAAAGGTGAGTGTCATTTTGGGGGGAAGAGCAGAGGGCAGAAGAGGAGAGAGAGGAAAGGGGAGGCGGGGAGCAGACAGAGGACACAGGCTGGAGGACCACAGATAGGTGTGTATATGACACCACATGGAGCCTGTCTCCATATCCTCAAGACCAGACTTCTTGCTGTGAGACATTTTCCTCTTAGGCTTCTCAGTAAACAGTTTCATGAGTGCCCTCATTTATTCACATATTTTCTGAATATTTAACATTTATTCTTTCAACACCATTTTTATTTTATTGTGTGCCTGCTATATGCCAAGTGCTGTTCTAGCCACTGAGAATTCAATGTGGAAGAAAGAATCCTCATATCATGTGGAGCTTATATTTGTGGGTAGGGGGAGGGAAGCCAAATATAAATAATAAGCAATTTTATATAATTTAAATCAGGTGGTCATCGCTGCTTAGAATGTGCTGTCCAGTGCAGTAGCCACCAGCCACATGTGACTGTTGAGCTCTTGAAATATATAAAAAATATATATAAAGCAAATTAGATAAGGGGCAGAGTGTTATGAAGTCTTGGAAACTCCTTTATAAAGGGTGGTCAGGGAATGTCTGTTAAGGTAACATTTGGGCAGGGACCTAATGAAGTGAGGGAGTGAGCCAGGCAGATATCAGGGGAACAGTGTTCCAGGCAGAGGAGAAGCAGGTGCCAGGCTATGTGAACAAAACAGATACCATCACGGTCCTGCAGGGAAAATGGACACTAACTAGGATACAAAGAAATGCATATATAGTTAAATTAGAGAAGTGTATGGAGAAAACAGACAGAACTATGATAGACTATAAATAGGGGCATGAATTTTGTGTTGACTAATGAGGGAAGGCCTCAGGAAGGTGTGAGTGTGCGAAGGAGCTGTTCTAGCAGATGAAGGCATGAGTGGCAGTGAGAACAGCCAGCCAGAAGGCCCCTAAGCTGGAAAAAGCCTAGAGTCCTCTAGAAAAGGAAAGGAAAGAAGATTCCCTGGGGCTGGGGTATGAGTGAGTGAAGGCAGAAATGGGGTAAGATGCCTTGAGGAGGGAGCTAGAGGCCAGTGGGTGGTATCTCGTATGTAGCCCACTGGAAGGAGTTTGATTTTTTTATTCTCAGTGCAATGTGGAGTCATTGATAAGTGAGAAATGTTGACCAATATAATCACATTTGTGCCTTTAAATTATCGATTGTTCAACGATTGTGTGGAGAGTGGGCTAGGGAAGCTACTGGGAATGAAAGTGTTGCAATGACCAGTAAAGAGTTCCAGGCAAGAGATGAAAATGGTACTAAGTAAAATAAAAATGGCCAGTTGCATTGGATCTTACTGGGAGGGACCCCTTTCTGAGAAAGGAAAGCAAGTAGGGACTTTCCAAGGTGGTAACACTCTAAGAAATGCAGCTAAGCAATACCTGCTGATGAACCAGTTTAGGTTCCAGAGAGATAGTTTATCAGAATGCACAAGCCTAGTTTACTAATCAGGGTGTCTGCTTCCCACTTTGTAAGACTCCCCCTATGTAAAATGGAAACTTAATGTCAATCAGAACATTAGCTCATTCGCTTCCATATTAGCTCTATAGGAGCATCCCCTTTTCACTTCCTTTTGCTTTCTGAATGGGATGCTGCCCGATTCATGAATTGCTTGATAAAGCTGGAGATCCTAAAATTGAATAAAAAGATTTTCTTTTAACAGAAAATTAAAATGGACTAAGGTGGTAACAGTGGAGATAAAGAGAAGTGAAAAGTAGATAAACTTAAAATGGAAGTGAATGAATTTAGAGAAATTAAAGACAGACAAATATGACACACACGTAGAAGGCACATAGGGGATATTGGGTGGACTGGGTAGATGAATGGCTGGATAGATGGTTGTCAGTTCTTACTTCTTCAATGCAATTCTGGCAGGCCAGTCTCAATAACCTATGGAGACAACAGGGTGATATCTACACTGGAGCTTAGAGTTGTTCAAGAAATGTTAGACAAGATATTAACTATGGGAG